>NC_090702.1:52425558-55250104 GCF_040954835.1 Lepisosteus oculatus
GATCATCCACACAAAAGCTATAGATAAAATAAATGGTAGGTAATGAAAGTAGATAAATACAGAAAACAAATGAAGATTTGTTACATAACAGCATGTTTTCAGTGCCATGATATCTGATAAAAACATGATTGGTGAAGTTAATGATTTAACATTACAAACATTCTGAAACAATTAATCAACTATGTTTGTTTCAACCTGATACTCAGTCTACAGAATTTGGTGGAAACTCTTCTCTCTCTTAGTGTATAGTGTATCAGGAGTAGAAATGGAAATTAATGATCACAGAGGTTCTCCATTGTAGTTGTGAATTGTACAATTTTTTGCTAAGAACATCAAAGAAGTATAAACTGTAGCATTCTGACATTCCATTGAAATGGTATAACATTTAATCCAATAATTCCTTTGATCAGGTCTCCCCATTCCTTCCATATGCTTGGATACTTAGGCTATAAAGATAAGATAAGATTTTTATTGTCCCCTGAGGGACATTTTTTATGGACACACAGCACTCCAGTATATTTAAATAGAATGCAAACAAAAAAAAAAGAAAAGAAAAACATTGCACATTATTCTATTACAAAAAATAGGAAAAACATTGCACATCACTCTATTGCACATGCATAACACATAACATGTAACATTTATAACACATCACAAACATATTGCACTCAAGTGGGTTGTAAGAGTCAAAATTGTGTTTATCCTTGACAGTTGCGTTGACAGCTTTAGTGGATAGTGGAACAAAGGAAGGTTTGTATCTGTTTGACTTACATTTGGGAACCCTGAAACGTTTGCCAGAAGGAAGACGTGATATTCAGAATTGAGGGAAATGTGGGAAGGATCTGATATAATGTTTCCTGCCTGTTTGATTATGGATTTTTCAAAGATTGTCTGCAGAGAGGGGTGCTGTTTCACTCCCATGACCTTCAAAGCTGACTGGATGAGGTGGGTAATTTGCGATTTTAAATGAACTGATAGATGACTAAATCACACTGTAATACCATATCTGATAATGCTCTCAATTACAGCATGGTAGTGGTTCTTCGTCAGTAAAGAAACCACAGATATCATATATGGCATGTCTGTAAGACAATGAATTTCTTGCACCTATTTGTCCACTAACGTTTCTTCATGTCACCAGATCTCCTAATAATCACTGCCTTTGTTTGGTGTTTGACCGTCTCTTTCTGCAAGAAGTTTGGGTCACTCTTCCATGCAGTAGAAAGGTCTGCATTCGTTATACTCATTTATTACCTGGTCATTTTCAAATCAGTCTTGGTGTAAAGATCAGATCTCTTTGTTGGCTTTGGTGGTGTTTGTATTGAGATCTTCACGGGTTTTATGAGTGTTCTGATTTGTTCTTCGCTGAAGCTAGATAGCTCCATTCTTAAAAACCTTCTTCTTTGGTTGGATCCTCCAGTGTGTTGATGCTAATTCTTTCCATCCAGTTTATTTGGGCGATGTTTTGGAGACAGTCTGGTATACAGAGCAGAACAGATAAGTCTCCAATCGTCAGTGCTCTGGTGGTCTGGACATCTTTGTGATTCCTGGCATGAACAGTGAATAAATCAATCAGGTACCAGAATTTGGATCATGAATGACGCCAGGATGAAATTGTGATTTTTTTAATGATCATTTAAGGGTTCTGACTTGGTGGATCTGACATGAACTTGGTATTTGTCAGTAGCTCACACGAAAATTAATATTTAAAGCTCAATATCCAGTTATTGGATAAAGAACAGGGTTAGCAATACTGGGCTAGTGATACCGTAAAATGTGTGAATTTATTTCACTTTTAATATTATATACATGGTAGATCTACAAAAATGTTAAATTTGTCATGATTGTTAATTTTCTTTAACAGCCAGAATCAATTTCATTTAACAATACAGCTTAAGCATGCTTTTCCCAACGTCTTCAGACTTAGGCAATACACATAATTTATGGTCAGAACAGCTTTTCTTGAAGATTTGTGAGTCTTAAGTCAGCTAATTTCTGACCACTGGATAGGCTTTTGTCCCAGAATGCACAGCACCATTGTGTGTATAAACTTAATGGGGCTGATTTGTTAACATTCTTTTCCTGTGCATTCTAATCACTGTGGAGACACTGAAGGAATAGGAGGTAGCAGCTGTCTCCTGAGACTGTATATTATGTCATCAGTTTAATCGTTTCGTCCTAGTTTGCTTTGGTTCAGAGTGCTTAGAACCACTGTTTTTAAACACAGATTGATATGAGTGAGTTGAATAACTAGAGTTGCCTTCTGGCCCATAAGCCTCAGACTTTCTGGAAGGGAATGCGATTTTAAAGTTGCCCTGAAAAAGAAGTAAATCAACTTTTAAACAGAGCATAAAACCTTTCCTAAATGGATATTGCTATTTAATTAAGTGCGTGGCCTGACGATACAATATTTTTGAACATTTGAAAATGATGTTAATCCCTCCACTTTCTAACTGCCAGCAACTGTATCACCCTATAGATCACAACTGGCAGCTCACTTGAGCTCAGCGGGTGTGAGCCTGGTCAGTATTTCAATGGGAGACTTCCTAGGAAACCTCAGGTTGCTGCTGGAAGAGGTGTTAGTGGGGCCAGAAGGGAGAGCTCACCCTGCAGTCTGTATGGGTCCTAATGCCTAGACTGTAAAAAAATGTGTCATCCTTCTGATGAGATGTAAATGCTAGGTCCTGACTCTCTGTGCTCATTAAAAATCTCTCAAAAAGAGTAGGTTTGTTACCCCAGCACCCTGGCCAAATTTCCTCCTGGCCTTTACCAATCATGGCCTCCTTATAATCCCTATCTAGGAATTGGCTTCATCACTCTGTTCTCCTCCCCACTGATGATAGCTAATTGTACCATTTATGTTGCTTGTACTTTGACAGGAGAACTTGCACGTAGCAGCCAGATTTTTAAAAGATACAAAATGAGAACTAGGTCTAGAAGTGGTTTATTCCGTGCTGAAAAGAGAGGAAAGAAAACACAACTTTGGGCTGTGGAGCTTTCATCGGGTGTGAGAAAGACAGGGCAGACAGCAAAGATTAAATAGCACAGGAAAAGCTGGGAGAGTGGAGGAGGTGGGAGCAGGGGAGAGGCAGAGAGGCTACTCAGGTGGTACGATGTGGAGAGAGGTGAAGAGAGAAGTGAAGTCATAACCTGCGTGTGAATAGAGAAGATACTAATGTACGAATTAAGACGCCTTAAGCTCTCATTTGATCCCTGCAATACCTCTATTTTTCTTCAGGGTTCTTTAACAATTCCGAATATCCATCACAGAATATCCATCATTAGGTTTATTCTGCGAACAGTATAAAAAAATTACCACCAGGTGTCAGCAAATATACTGCTCCCGACAGATTGTTTTCAAATCCTATCATCATAAACAAATTTTACGAATGATTATTCAGAAAGGACTTGGCCTACATCATAAAAGTTTGAATACAACTCTTTATATCACTACCGTCCGCTTTCATCGATGACGAATCTTAGAATCCTGCACGTTTATATCAAAACAAACAAAATTTGGTCTGCAATTTCATCCAGCTACATTTGTAACTCTAGTGGAGTTCGTTTTTAACACAGATGGTTTGTAAGATACACACATGCACCTAATATGGATAATTTAACACTGTTTTTTGTAAATGAAGTTGACAGAAAAAGACAATTCCTCAGGAGTAAAAGTCTAAAGAAGTATTAAACGCATACAATACAAATACAAATGCCTTTAGCGGCAGGTGAATGAACTGCAGTTGAAGAAAGCCGTCTTTGAAAGCAGCCCTCAAGTCACTGCCATTACCTCACATGTCTTCGGGACTCGACAGATCCGCTCTTGAAGACAGAACTTAAGGAAAACCCATTGCTTCATCTGCCTGTACTGCACTGTACAAGAGTCCATTGACGCTTGAGATTCCGGCACTCGAACGTGAGTAATCCTTCTCTAATGATGAATAAGAATGCTACACTTCAGCAGAAGACAGTTTTCAAATGAAAAAAAAAAACAATACAAAAATTAGAGATGTACAGTAGGTACCCTTCGCAATCATAGGTACCAGTTTTTGTTGCAGTCGTGTTTTGGAATGAGTTAAAAATTTAAACGCACCCGTGGACGCAGTTGGTATTTGTAAAAAGTATGCGAAGCCAATAAGAATAAAAATAAGAAGTCTGAGGCATGTTCGTGATTTGTACTGCTATCCTAATAGTTGTTTTTGGAATGGATTTCTGAGAGCAGGCTATTGTGTAGATGTGCATAGACGTTCAGACATTTTTATTCTCAGTGATTTTATTAGTATTATCGATATCAATTATCATCATCCATCGTCCTCCTCATAATCATCGTTGTCGTTATTAGTTATTATCTTTCTAAAACCAAACGTGAGCACATTGAAAGAGTGGGATTTTGGAAATTTGCAAGAGCCGCATCATTGATGTCTGTAACAGATGGCACTTGTTTACACAGAGCAACCTGACCTCTTATTTTTTTAACCCAGCCTGGAATTTATGTTTAAATTGATTTTGCTCTCCCAGCACAAGAACTACAGTGTAGGTGGGGAAAATATACCATCTGCTTAAAGCTCCAAACTGTCTGCTAATAAGCACCATATTGCCCAGAGGAGATAATTATGTAGTGTACATTAATAGGTGGTTTGTATTGCCCAGGACATTATCTCTGGACAATTGCTACTGCATGTAACTGAAAAGATAAAATCAGACTGTAACAGTTCATTTTAGATTAGGTTAGGTTTTGGGAAAACCAACAAGACCATGTCACAGATCCACTCTCTCAAGCTTTTCTTTTATAGAATTGACCCCGTCGTGTTCTGTACAGAAGCTGTTAGCACCAGTGCTACAATGTCAGCTAAATGGAGAGACCGGTGCAGTGAAAAAGGTAAATCAAGTTGAATAAGGAAAACATTTAATGAGTACTGAGTGTCCCTTTCATGGTTAATCTCCAGTTTGATTTAAAGCACTGTTTATGGTAGGAGCTGTAATGAACAATGAATGCTAAATCATGAATAATACAGCTTTGAACAACTACATGTCTGACTCCCTGTTTGACTTGTTTCTTGTACACCAATCCTCAAGGCTAGGCTGCCATTCCCTCAACAAATCTCAGCAAATATCTCTACATATTTAGTCCCTCTGTCGCATTCATTGAGATCTAACCGAACTATGAAGTTGCTAAGTTGCTATACTGTATGTATAGCTTGTTCTAATTAGCACTAGCACTCTTTGGCTCTTCATAGGAAGACACCTTCCTAGATATCTTTTTCTGATTGGAAGGGACATAATCTCTTTATTGATAAGGGTAGTGTACCAAAGAGGTAGCAGTCCAAGTTCTTCCTGATAATTGAATGAGGTTCTTTAAGGGCTTTCGGGACAAAACCTTCTGACATTTATCCAGCCTGCAAACACCTCCCTCATTTCCAGCTCTTCTGTGTTCGTGTTATCTCTAGACACCCGCAGCTGAATACACCCTACTTGGTGGCTCTTTGGAAGCCGAAAAGGTTGCAGCCACTGCCTGTGAACACCGTTGTGTGGGGTTCTGCCCTCTTGTTCCCACAGACAGGTTCCTGGCGAACGCTCTGAGGAGGGAGAACCTGCAGCTGGACCGGTCCATCCGCTGCTTGAACCTGCAGTACCAGAGGGAGATGGCCAGCATGAGTGGGGCACAGCAGGAGCTGCGGAGGGCGCTGGACCGGCTGAGCACCCGGCAGGAGGGGCGGGCGCTGGGGAGGAAGGCCGGGGCCTGCGCGGCCCAAGACAGGAAGTCAGAGCAGAGGAAGCATGAGCGCTACTGTCCCAACCACATTGTGTGCTCTAAATGCAACCTAAGAATGAGGCTGGCAGACAGCATCACCAGGCAGTTTACCCCCAGGCTGTGGACCATGTACTGCCACAGCCCGTGTGGCTCTGCGGATGATTCCCTTACTGACACAAGACTCTACAGGATACCAACCTTCTTGATGCACAGGAACTTGTCTGCCTCTGACAATTCCCTGCGCTACCTGCCCTTTATATCTTTATAAAAACCCCACAGAAAACAACACATAGCCTGTTGCCACACAAAGGGAAGCAACTCATCTCCTCCTTGGTCCTCAGACGAATTCATACTGTGTTGTCAGTGTCACCTCAAACATAAGAAGGTTTTTTTTTTCTTTACCCAAAGGAGAGTGGGCCATTCGGCCCATATAGCTCATTGATACAGCTGTTTCCTGAAACGGCAGTTATTTGCTTGGAATCAAAAGCACACCAGAAGCAATACATGAAACGCCTTTTACTAAACAGTTAGAGGAGTGTTCAGTTATGGCACTGGTGTGATCAGTTGACATTTTAATCGGGCTCCCATTGGTATCGTTGCAATGTGGAAGTGCTTAAGAGTATAGATGTTTACAACCTCAGTGTTGCCCGTTGTTATTAGACTGTAGTGCCGTATGTGGCCCGGTTTAAATACAAAAGACTGTACATGATACTTAAAAAGAGTCATATTTGAAGGTGTTATACACAGAGTGACTGATGCATTAACGCCGTTTCAGACAGCTTGTTCTGTAGTTTATTTCTCAGGGGATCTCAGAGGAGTGTTTTCCATTCAACTTGTTACATCAGCCCTGCCGTATTCAGGAAATCCAGAATCCAGAAATCCACTCGCCACACAGAATCGAAAGTTGTTTATTGCAGTTTGCCTTTTTATATGCCACTTTCACAGAGATGAAAGGACTACAATAGGCAACAGCCAGCGGCTGACATTCTCTGTTGACCCCTGCAAGGCTGTCAGGGATACCATTGTTGTGTGCGGACAGCTGTCGAGAAAGAGTGCAGTTTTGTGGGGTTCTTTTTTCTGTTTAACTGGTTGTGATCCTGCAGACTGTTCTGAGGTGCCTGAGGAATGCAGAGGGAAGCAAGAGATGGAAAATATGGGCATATGATTTGTTGTGTTCATTGTTTGGCAGTCACACAAAAAGTTGGAATAAATGATTGATCTTTTTATTATAGAAACATCGATGATGTCCTTTCTTAGCCTCAAAAGCTTCTAATCTCATCATGAGCTTTGTGCTCAAGGCCCCACATGTGACAGAGGTGCACCCTGATCTTCTGTAACACGTTGTTAATCAGCATACAGATGCAGAGCAATCTCTTCTCATCCTGTGTCAGAGGAGCCCTCACCAAAAGCACGACATACAGTTGGAAATGCCAGGAATATCTCTGACCCACTGCTTTAATCCGGTGTGAAACAATGACCCCCTAAATTGAAAACTGTGCTTGCCTTCCAGGCTGCAAAAAGGTGATGCAGAACATAAACTGTTAAGTTGGTATTTGTACTTTAGTCACGTTTCATGAACTGGGGACCATCGAGATTGATCTGAAGTTTACTTCTTTTCAGACAATTTAAAGTTAAAAACATGTGGTGCACTGAAACCACAAATGTTGCTGAATAACATTAAGCCATTTCTTCGGTTACTGCAAAACTCTGAGCCTGAAGAAACTGCAGTTATTTTATTTTCTGTACACAAATTTCATTGAGCGACAAAACTAAAACATGTAAATGTTAGATTTTCTCAAGCAGCCACAACCCTGATATTTACACCATACATGTTTATATACAATTTCTAATGCTTGATGTTCAAAAGCTAAAAAAAATACACATATAAAATTCTAAAACCCAAGACTGCTTAAAATCCCATGCAGTTATTTCCGACGGATGTACGCATGTCATTTGTGCAACAGCAGAAATTAAGACATTCTAAAAAGAACAAGTAAAAATATTCCAAGGGTCACAAACTAAACTATAGATTAACACACAAAAAATTAAACTAAATGAGGAACACAGAACAGGCAAGTGAACTCATTTATTTCAGGTTAAACAGGCATAACATGCCTAATTAAATCTACTAATATATAAGCTTCATGCTTACAATTCTATGTTTAGTCAACTTAGTCCAGCTCCTGCAATGTCCAGTCCAGCAAACTGACAGATATCACAGAGGAAGGCTTAAGATCATCACCTTAATTACCTCTTCAAATAATACATCTCTTAAAAATATGACATAGAAGTTTTGACATATTTGACATAGAAATGGTAGAACACTTAGAAGAAAAGAATGATTGATAAATGACGGTTTTACCTATTTGCATGGAGGGTGTAAGTACTGATATAAATCATCAACGTTAATCAACATTTCACTTATAGTCAACATTTTATTGCCAATGGGACACGTTTCTGTTGTTATATAATCCAGACAAAAAAACCCCCAACATAAATGGGGTTAAAACGAAATGGCAAGGATGTGGCTACTGAAAAGCTCTGTAGACTTGCGATCTGTTGCCTGTACAAAAAAAATAGAAAGTGACAGAGCTGTGCATAACTCAACTATACCTATTTGTACCTATTTGTTCTCACCTATATTTTTTAAAAACTGTGCAATCTGCAGAAACCTTTGAGAAAGATGAACAAATAGTACAGCTGGATCATCCAGGTGGATGCTGCACATTGGTGGTGGTTGAGGGGAGTCCCCATTACCTGTAAAGCGCTTTGAGTAGAGTGTCCAGAAAAGCGCTATATAAGTGTAAGCAATTATTATTATTATTATTACAGCTGGCGCAGGGGAAGGCATGCGGAAAATATATACATTTCTTAATTCCTTTGTCTTCTGGTGCCTTGCACACAGAGGGACCCCACAAACAACCAGCAGGGTCCCACATTCCTCCAGCAAGGAACATGTAGAACTGAGTCAGGAATTCTGTGGGAAGATCCTGTAGGATTTCTTCCACTGGAAAAATATCACCACAGGATAGTAGGTTCATGTTGATATGACGATTCTCAATTCTCAGCATTAAATACAACAATATCAGCAGCTGTTCGTTGATCCTGATCCCAATCTAATTCAGCTTTAACACCACAGAGCCGCCTGTGTCTGGCCACTGGACAAAGGGACAGTGCAGTGCAAGGACACAGAGAAAACATTAGTTGTACACCTGGCAACTGCCTTAGATCACAAAATAAAAAAATATATTTTCCTAAGTCTACTTTTTAAATTTTTCTCATTAAAATGCACAGCACAGTGAAGCCTCAAAAGACCATGCTCTCTGTTTTTTAAGTGGATACAATAAACCAGATCAAAACAGGAAAGCAATCACTCTGATATGTCAGGGCTGAATTCAGAGACGAGCTCCAGAAAAAGACCTTATTATCGTTAGGATTTAGACTTACAGTAAGACACATACTTCTGATTTTTTTAAAACAATTTTATATTATTGCTGCCTGTAAATCAGCCAAGATGCATGTTTTTGCTGTACTTAAATAGGCAGTATGAATAGTAGCACTGAGATTAAGTATAGTAGTTTAAAAAACATATGGAAGTGCCTTGGGCTTGACTGTTACGAAACAAAAAATAATATATTAATTTATATTCGTATATTTTATATTCATACCTAGGAATATTAATCATAGAAGAATCAACACAATTAACAGATCAATGTCACTTAAAAACCAAACACTTAAAAAAACGGCAGACATAATACAGTATGTCAGTTGACACCCTCCTCTTATTGATTTTATTTTCGTTTTAAAAAAAGAACTGATAGTCTCTGTCCTTAGATTAAATCTGTTTCAGAAAACAGGCTTTCCCTTTGCAAAATAATTGTTTTGGTAATCTGGAACATGACTAAAAACAATCAATTTCCAATTCAAATACTACAGTACACATTAAAATGAAAATGTACTTTAGTAGGCATTTGGTAGGCATTGTAAACTCCTGTTTTTTACTTTGCTATAGGTGAAAAGCACATACTGTACCAAGACATATAGACGGTCCATATTTTTTTATAAAAGCATAAAGATGCATCACTTTAAAAAAATAGCCTCAATATAGTAAAGGGAAAATAACTCTCTCGGACTTCCATTGACTCTGTACACATTGTAGTTCCAAAATAAAAAAAAACGAGTTTCAGAACGGCACCAAAATGAATAACTCACAACCTCAGAATGACCTATAGACTCACCAGCAAAGCACAACAAAGCACAACAAAGTATATTAAGGGGACCTGATACAAGACACATTCTGGGTAGGAAAATAAGCAAATATTGTTTCAGTGTTGAAGATCTGTTCTAAATATTCTGTACTTAAAAACTGTGCATAACTGCAACAGTACCTGTGAATATTCTTTTGGAAATAAGAAGACCGCTTCACAAAAATGGCTTAAATAAAATGTACTGTAATGTTTGATTGTATAAAGTGCCTTAAATCCAGTTTCAATTGCAGTCTAGACCGTAGACATTATTCACTCAGTGGGCCATTTTACAGCCAGCAATATTTAGTAAAACTAGTTTTCTCAGCTGTGTTGTTCGGTCCCTTTAACCCAATTTAATACTACATAATGTTTCAGACCTATTACCAGCAATATTCAGTCAACAGAAAGCATTTCTCCTATGATTTAGCATTCATATGGCTGCATTAAACACATGTAAAAAACATAAACAAAAAAGAAACAAAACATAAACAGACATACCTGTAACATGCATCTTGGTTTCATAGCAGTCGTACACTTAGAACAATAACATCTGTACAGATATATCCAATGAAAGCAATACAATACAGACGCAATAATGTGATATATACAGTAGTTTACAGGAAGAGTAATCATTAACCTTCAATTTCTGATTTACATAAAATATTTACACTTTCATTCCATCAGATGGCATCTCATATTTCTGAGGATTCTTCATATTGTAGTTATTTGCCTGTGGGTGTTTTGGAGTTATTTGTTTATTTTTCTGACTATATAGTGGATAGTGGTTTGTTACAGAAAACCTGCCTGGTGTCTACAGATGGAAACGAGTCCATGATCAAACCAAAAGACCGAGCTTTCAGATCAGCAGAAGTCACATAAATTACTAACTATGATCCTCTGTTCTGTGACAACCAATATAATGGACAAAAACAGGAAACAAGCAAACGTTTTAATCTCCCAAGTTACATATAACAGGTATTCCACGGTCTGAGGTATTTGCATAATTCTGGTATTCTGATATATATGAAAGCAATGAATATGACGTATTTTCCATTTAATCTATAATACGCAACATGACAGATCCTATTGGAATACATCACACATATACCTCAGTATGTCCAGGCATGATTTGTAGTTGAACCGGTCACAAAGTTTGGCAAGACTGTGCAGTAGAAAGATAATAGAAGCTGACTATACCAGATAACAAATAACATTCGTCCTAGTTGTGGTAAAATGCACTCCGTACTTTTTTTTATTAACTTGTGTCTTCTTCGATCAGCCTCAGTTACATCTGTACGTTTGCATGTATCTGTACAAAAATCATTCTGGCTTGCCAATGCATTTGAAAAGAATTCTAGCTTGGAGTGAGTGGGGGGAGGATTGTTATTCATTGGAACTGTGAGCAGCCACTAATAACTGGTATCTAGTTAGGGCCATATTGAGGAGTGCCTGGTACAGCATTAGGCACCATTATTAGCATTAGGTGGCATTAGATGCTGGAAATAAAACAGCTTCAATTCTAGGCAGCACGATGACAAGTCAACGAAAAAGCTCCTCAGGGACTGTGGACATTATTAGGAAAAATGAGCTTTCCAAACAATGTATCTAACTTTCACTGTGCAGTAAGAGATACCAGAGCACAGCTAACAACTCATTGGGATTCAAGCTGGTATGTCTGCAGCTTCTGTTTAACAGCATTCCCTACCTTTTAAGATTGCATCTGACTAGGGTTTGGCAAAACCTCTTGTTAGCACCTCCCGTGTAAAGAGGCATTCAGCTTGAGACACAAATGTCAGATTCCAAGAAACTGTGCTCTGGTCAGCTTAAGGGTTAGTGTATTTAAGGGAGATGTTTTTACTGTTTTCCCACTTTACAACCAAGATACAACCGGAATTTAAAAAAATACTTTCTGTAGCACAGATGAGTTATGAAAATAGCACACAGCACACATGGGTTTAAGCTAGTGCTACATCTGTCTTATTGTAAGCAACTTGCTAGAGTACACTATAAGCAGCTCACTATGCTTTGGAACAAGGGCATCATCTTCTGTAATTGTAAGATGACATAAATGAAGCAACAGCCAATGCAGTGTTCTGCTGAATTCAGCTGTCCATAATGAAAAACTAAATGGTTCAGAATTCTTAGTACAAATGATTTCAGTGGCTGCAGTATGATTCACAGGGAATGCTCTTTGCATTAAGTTGCTGACACCTTCAGGATAGTCAGCAGAACTACAAGTGTATAAATGGCAAACATATAAAAAGTCCATTAATCCATTGAATGCTCCCTGCATGGTTAGAGAAATTATAAGTCCATCCATCCAATCTTATTTGATTCAAAGCTCTTCTTTCCTGGTTAGTAAAGTATGTACATTTATGTCATTGCTTTAAAACACTTGATTAACATCAATCAATACCAGTAATGCATATTATTTGGCTTTATCCAAAATGGTATGATGTAATGGAAAATGAAGATGAAAGATTAAAAAAAAAAACATTGACTCATGAGGACACAGAGTTTCAAAGTCCAGCAACAGTATTCATAAACCATGGCCTGCTCTCGGGAAACAGAGCAAGACACGTCCTGTTCCGTTGAAGAGCTGGGAATGAACGAGTGATTTACACGTCTACTGCAGGCTACGGGGATATCCAAGGCATTCCAAGCAAGCCAGACAAGGACTGTGTGTAATACAGACTGCAGGCGCTCTGGTAGGTTTGACTGTTTCACACGACGGAGCCCTTGGAAGAGGAGAGGTGGATGGAATGGATCCGGACCCCCAGGGTCTTCTCCAGGTCATGCAGCACGTCAGAGCTAGAACTGTCCGCAGGCTTGTCGTACAGCAGCTGCTTGAAGGCTTCGTTCTCGATCAGGACCACCATGTTTTTCAGGAAGTAACCCTCGATGTAGGCCGAGAGCTCCGGGGCCCCCAGGAACTGCGGGGAGGAAAGAGAATCGGAGAATCCTCAGGCCTAGGCTGTGAGGCGCTTTTCAGGCATGACGATCCAAAAATGTGGAAGGGGATTATGAAGCTTTTGATGGAAGCTGTCTAAGATGACAGCTGAGTTTGAGCTCTTGTGCTGAGAAACCTATATTAAACCTATCAAACTGCCTCATTAAGTATAATTAGTCATTAATTTACTGGCAGTATTAGTTGCTTTGTAGATGTAGAGCTGTTTCTGAAAAATTACAGAGCTGAATTATTCTAGCCGACCTACAACCAATAAGGTTAAGCTGAATTGCTCTGACGTTTTCAAGACATGAGGAGAGATTGACACTGCATCACTCCTGCTCTGTTCAAGCAAACGGAAAGAGCTTCAAACTATGAAATACTGACAAGAAGACAAACAGGTCCTGAGAGCCTGGAGGAGGCTCTGTCCTGCTGGATGGTACTCGCTGTGAGGAATGCGAGGAGATGCATGAAAGGAACTAGCAGATTAAGGTGTATGTCAGCAGCACATGTTTTTGGTGGTCATGAGTATAAGTTTTCAGGTGAATAGATAGTTCTGAACAGGTAACAAGCTACTAAATTCTCATAATAAAATAGGAACTAAACCACTGTCACCCACTACCTACTGACCATCAGCCAAGACCCGGTTATTTAATTGTTAGAACAATAGGTTCTTTGAAATCATCTTGGATCATCCCCTTCCACAACAGTGGATACAAGCAATTCCTTGTTTCTACCTTGGTGTGTTTGTAGATGTCAACACAGGTGTCTGTGTTGATGTTTTTCGAGCAAATAATCTCACAGTGACGCTGGAGAGCACTCAGCTGGAAGAATTTAGCAGCAGACAGGAGCTGTGGGGAAAAAAAAACAAAATAATGAAATGGGCAGCAGCAGTCAAGTTCACAGAGGCTGAAGGCTACTTGTTCAGTCAGTTTTTTCATTTTCATCCCATTTAATGACTGCTTATATGGAAGTGTTAATGTGATTAAATATGTCAGTCAGAGTATATTGAGACCTGTTCCTTCAACATCAGCAATAAAGTATGTATTCTATATAGTTTTTCTGATATCAAACTTGCTGTGGAACAAGAGAATAATAGACTTCACCTCCATGACCTCAGTGTTCCTGATGTGAAGCGAGTCTGTCCCTCCACAGTACAGGTACTGCATCACCAGCTGCAACAAGCAACAAGATTCTTACAACCCCATTTAAGAAGTGAAAGTACATGATGTATGTCAAAACCTCATTTTATTTCACTGTCCCACAGTTTTTACATATCACATATACATATTACATACTGGTGTGTTCATCCAGTCAAAGCCATCGTGCGCCAGTACGCTCACCCCACACCAGCTCTCAGTGTGGAGGAGAACAGAGTGATGAAGCCAATTCACAGATGGAGATTATTAGGAGGCCATGATTGGTAAGGGCAAATTGGGAAATTTGGCCAGGACACCGGGGTAACACCCCTACTCTTCTCGAGAAACGCCCTGGGATTTTTAATGACCACAGAGAGTCAGGACCTCGGTTTTACGTCTCATTAGAAGGATGCCCCTTTTTACAGTATAATGTCCCCGTCACTATACTGGGGCATAATGACCCACACAGACCACAGGGTGAGCGCCCCCTACTGGTCCCACTAATACATCTTCCAGCAGCAACCTTAGTTTTTCCCAGGAGGTCTCCCATCCAGGTACTGACCAGGCTCACACCTGCTGAGCTTCAGTGGGCTGCCAGTTGTGAATTGCAGGGTGATATGGCTGCTGGCTAAAACCACACATTAAGCTGTTCCATCCATACAGGAAGAACATTCACTTCCAATATCATATAAAACACCAGGCGTACACTTACAGAAATGAATTGCATTTTCTGTACTTACAACTGAAAGCATTTGATGAGTTTGACATTATACCTATACTACATTTAAAATGACAATTAAACATTTGTTTGGCAATTTTTTACATTTTATTTCAGTTTGCAGCCAAGGGTACAGCCCACTAAAATAAGAACAAATTTCGGAACCTGAGTAAACTTCGTGTTCTGTCTACAGTAACAAAACAGAACAGGGAGTTCTCTCAGAGATGCAGCGGGGCAGGAGCATGTAGTTAAGTTAATCTATGTCAAGATATCATCCAGATCCACTCTCAAAGTCACTCCAAAGAGAAGATCATACCCACAAAAACTGGTTATAATTATTTCTTAGGAATTAATAAAAACTGCCTGTACAAGTCACATTTCAACAAAAATGAAGAAGCCTGGAATCATCATTAGGAGCGTGTATCAATTCCCAGATCCAAACTCCCAGACTCCACAGATGACATTTGGTTACTTAGTAGAATTTGATGTATCACATAGAATGCCTTTAAAGGGAGGTGTTTGTATAAGATATGAATGTACTTCAGCGTGATCAGAATTTGTGATTATACAGTTTTACACTCCACTTTAACATCTGTTGCATCTATTTATATTGAAGTAGAACTAACAACAGCGATAGATCGTCCTACACAAGCTGGAGACTTGGAAAATTATTCAGTAATCACTTGAAGTTTGAAAACAAAGATGGACAATGAGCATCACTTTCATGAATAGCATTCGGCTTTCTCCCCCTTTCTTCATATCATGTCTCTGTTACCTTTGGCTAGTGTGAATCACAGAGGTGAAACTAAGATAAGCCAGATAAGCCATATTGGCCATATACAACTTCTTGTATTAGGAATTTGTCTTTTCACATACCCCAACTTGCTCTCCATGAGACACACAGACAGGGAGAGAAGCTTGGGGTCAAAGCGCAGGGTCAACCATTTATACAGTGCCCCTGGAGCAACTGGGGTTTAGGATCTTGCTCATGGGCCCAATAGAGGAGGATGCCTCTGCCGGCCACAGGATTTGAACCGGCAACCTTCCAGCCACAGGCGTAGATCCTTAGCCACAGAGCCACCACTCCGCCCTATCTTGAGCAAGATACTGTACTGAAACTGCTCTGCTAAAACACCCAGCTGTATACTGTAAATAAGTGCACACGTAAGGTGCTTTGGATAAAAGCATTTAATCTCATAAAATAATCAGAAAAACTCTCTAAGGTAAAGTATGTGGATCCCTTTTCTCATCTTCTACTGTACAGCAAATGAGTTACCAGGTTTTACTATCTGTTGTACTGATATCCTAGTCCAGGGACTCAGCTCAGTTTAGACTGTTTAAACTAGAACAGCCCTCTCCTGTGCGCCCACCTGCCCACACAGCATCAGCTTGCCCAGAAGTCTACTGCATGCTTTGTCTTCGCTCTGCCTCACCTCTCCCACAATGCTCCTCTGGATCTCAAACTCTGCTGGCTTTTCTTCTTCTCCCTGCCTGTCTGTAGTTCAACATCCTTTTTCTGGTTTTACGGCATTCTCTCCCATTCTCCTTACTCCAACCTCCATTTCATCTACCTTTTTTTGTTCTCTCAACTCTCCCATGGTCAGTACTTACTCACTGTATTCCACGCTCTCACCCGCTGGTGGGATCAAGATATCGCTGCTCTGGAATAACTCCAGAGGTCAGCAGCCAGATGCAGTCCAGGGCTTAGTGGAATCACCTACACTAACAGGCTGAAGGAACAGAGCCTTTTTAGTTTTGAACTTAGAAGACTACGAGGGGGCCTGTTTCAAGTATTCCATAACGTCAAAAGTCACCAAACAAGTTAGCCCACTGGACTCCTTCAGACCCAACTACATGGTGAAACATGAACCACTTGACACAAGTGGAAACTAAGCTTTAAAACTTAGAACAGGAGATACACTGACTATACAAACGATTGTGGGAGCCTGGAACAAGGTACCCCGACATACTGTTGAAACTAAAGCCCTAGCTTTTTTGGAGAAATAGCTGGACGAGATCCTTAGTTAAGTTATCTACCAGCAACCACTTGATTTAGGTGGGCCAAACAGTCTCCTCTAATTTGCAACCTTTCTCATGTTCTTAACTGTCTCTCATTCTAATGCTTCCGCAGAATTGCCATGGCAGGTCTTACCAATAGACAGTACTATCTGCTCTTACTTCCCATCTGACTGTATTGCTAAATATTTGACTTATATTTAATTTAAGTATTTTATATTAGTTACTTATATAATACTATAGAGGAGGAAGAAGGCTCACCTGAAGAAGGCTCCACAGCCGAAACATTGTTTCTTTTTCTTCTCTTTTCAGCATGGAATAAACGTTTACTCATTCCTTATATATTAGTATTAGGTTTATTCCATGCTGAAAAGCGAAGAGAGAAAACACAACATTTCGGCTGTGAAGCCTTCTTCAGGTGTGAAGCCTGAATGTTGTGTTTTCTCTCTTCTGTTTTCAGCATGGAATAAACCTATTACTTGTTCCTTTGCAGAGTACGCATGCTGACGCAGCTACCCACCTGAGCTACTTATATATTAGTATTACAAACTCCTGTATTACACTCCTGTAATCCACTTTTTAACACAACATAACTCACTACACTGGGATTTGAGCTATTTTCATTACATATGTACAGTTTTTATGCTAAACCCTTGATGGTTTTCTTATATGAATAATATTAATTTTCTGTTGTTTACCTGAAATATATTGTACTTTACATGGCTGATTTCAATGCAAGTGTTCTCTGCAGTAGGTCTGTTTGAAAGCAAAGATTTAAACCTGGAAAAGAAGAACAATAAAAGAATGCAAACAAGTGCTTTATCCTCTAACACAAGTCTATTAATTTATAAATCTTTCAATAAATTACTTGTAAGCCTCCGACACCAGTAACACTAGAGCTTCTTTAATTAAACAATCATTGGTCTATCGGTATGAGTCAGCTAGAAAACTTCCCAAACTTCACCACTTCATGAAGAAATTATAGAGCACCCTCCCAATGTCAAAACAGGATATAAGCAAGGGCAATTTCTTTATTTTATAAGAAAATGTCCCGGAGTTCAACTAATAACTTTATAGATTTCCCTTCTTAATAGGCTGCTTTACAACATGCAATGCCTTAGTTACACAGAAGACCAACAGGAAGCCATGATTCCATGCTGACATAATTGTGGTCTCAACATTTCAAGTGTGCAGCCAGAAGACTTTGCAGGTAGCAATTCCCTGTCACAGGGCAGAATAAAAGCCTTGACTTTCTGACGGGAAACAGAATTTTACATTTCGAAAACTAATTTAAAAAAAGAATGACCTCATCTGCTATTAAATGTGGATCAGACACATTCCCAGCCTTAAATGAAGCACACTAATCGCTTCAGGAAAAAGTTTTCCTCAACTTCCCCGCACAGAAGTAAAACTGCCACACATCACGCAAGCTTTTGAAACCAGGGAAGCTGACTTTTTTTTTCCTGGCAAAGCGGAACCTGTCTGAACACATTAATAAAACCTACATTTGAGGCAGAAACCCTTCATGACATGGTTTCATAAAACTCGAGAGAAGCAATGGCACCAATATGTCATAGAGGTTTCACTGCAGTCACAGGGGGAATTAGAGAGCATCGAGGCTCATTCAGCTGCACTTTCCATAGAGAAGAGAGCTAGCTTTGCTTCCTAGTTAATATCACCCATCGGAGTGCCTCCAGCTCATACCTGGCAGATGCCGTGAACAGCAGGACTTTGTGCGCATAGAATGGCTTCCCTTCAACCAGGAATGTCACATCGGACATTTCTTTATTGTTCAGAAAATGAGGATCTGAAAGGACGAAGGAGACACACAGTGTTGCCTGATCATAAAGACAGATTTATTTACTAACACTTACAGTATGTAAAGTAAACATGTCAAACTACACAGAACTAATTTACATCATTGCTTCTTAATGCACTAAACCATGAGCAACACTTGCAGGCAGGATAATGCTAATTAATTTTAACTATATATCCCAAAGCTTCCCAGAACACTTCCCACACTGAGATCATGACCACAATCAACAGTACAGTTATGCACTGGGAGAATCCAGCTACCACTGGACACTGGCTTACATCACAGCTGATAGGCCACGGATATTACTTTGGCTATTCTGTTTTTAGTGTTAAACAACACTATTAAAGATGTATGGGAAACTTATATTTAGATATAATCACTCCCTGCTCACTCAACACATCTGAGGTGACAGGTTAACGACTTGCTGACAAAATCACATCTGACAGACTAAAACATCACTTCTATGTATCATCTACGGTTCCATCCCCAGATCCTTATTGTAAAGTCCTTGCGCTTTGCACAAAAACAAAGAAGAGGTACTCAGTAAAACTGTACAAAGATAAAACTGCTGATTGATATGATTCCTGGACAACAGTGTTTTCGTTACTGCATAGTAGTAAAGTTAAAAATGTCCAATCTCCAATCCTTGTCAATTACCAGAGATTACTGACTAGGTTAGAGGTTGCTTGCTCTGACTCACTTCGACACATAGAGATCCTTTCTACGATTTCAAACAGAACAAAAAGTCAAGACAGTTTAATTTTCCTAAGGAAATATGATTTTAATTACCATGTGTTTGTTTGCACTGTTTCACTGTGTCTTCTTTGCTTTGAAAATTTGAATAGTGAGCTTTGGAGAGGCTGTGCTAAATCCAGCAGGCGGTGAACCCTATTAAGTGACAGGCACTTACCTAATCGTGATGTCTGTTTCTTTTTAATCTCCGTGAGCTTCGGAATGGGATAAGGTCCATAGCACTGAGTGAAAATAACTGACAACTGCTGGCTTATCACTTCGTTCTGCGAACAAACACATTGCATAAATACAATTCCAAAATAACGTCCTCAATATGCAGATTTATAAAACGTCCAGTCGCAATCATCAATCTTCTGCGGCTTTTATATGCGCAAGTAAATGAGCAGAGAAAATATATCAGCTAGTTCTGCTATGCGGATAGAATACATTAGCATTTAAACACTCGTAAGGATTCTGATCCACACAAGAAATCCACGTCCGGTTTAAACGGCTCTCAAACGCTCAGAATTTACTGTCTGGGTTTTGATTACATAACACATCCTTCAATGTCATTCTGTTTTCTGCAGTGCCATTAGTATTTTCTTGAAGACACATCTGAGGAAGGATCTTAGGCAGTTATTCTGTATGTGCAGTAACTAGGTGAGGTTGTATATTACTAATGATTCCCCAAGGGGCTCACGACTGAAAAAGTCATTTTCTGAGTAATGGAGGTTCACTCTGTTCATTGATGTCTTTCTCATTTCATCTAGCTAAAAATAATGAGACATTTTAAACTGATTATATGCCCTGGGCATTGGTACAGTGTGCGTTAAACCTGGTGTCATTGTTCGATCACATGGGAGCCTGAGGCCCTCAGCTGATTCTTGCTATTATCTAAAAGGGTATGAGCAGATAAGACCTACATCACATCGGCATTGTTTCCTAATTACTTCTGTGAATTTGCATTTGCCTTTCAACACACAGCTGAAATTTCTGATTGATTCCAGTAGAATCCCTGCTTGTTCTCTAATCTTGTGTAAAAAACCACAGGAGGAAGAGAAGCAGTGAGCTTCATCACGCTGGGCTCAGAATGGGATGTCAGGCCCAATTCTAAATGTAACACTGTTTGTCTCAGGTCCGTTTAGCAACTTTGTAAAATCTCCTGCTTAGGAAGAGTATATGACATTAGGATTTTGATGTAAACTGTGGGATGTTGGTCAGCTCACACAAGGTAACGGCTCATTTGGACATACAAAAGAATTTAATATCTAAGCTAAGACTGGAAAACGAGAATGTCTTTCAACCATTTTGGAAGCACTGCTAGTAGAAAACCTGCAATGTAAAGCGAAGATTTAGAATTTATTTAAACACCCTTTCAGAAATAAAGACTTCTTATGCTAGCACATAAATTACTTCAGGCTTTGAAGGAAATAAGGAGATACCACCTTTCAAGTAGGTGTCACAGCTAATTAAGGAATCCTCTTAAATGGTTCGGTGTGCTTTGGATGAGGTGAGAAATTGACTGTATTTTCTCTACTTTTGTAAAAAACCGCGGCACAGCATATAAGACAAGGAAAACAAAGCAGACCGATTACCTTGCTGGCTCGTAAGATCTCAAACATCAAAGGCAGGCCATGGGTAATGAGCTCCTCGGTGTACTCCTCTTCCTCGATGCAGCTGAACTCCTTCAGCAGGCCCTGGATGAGGGGGCGGCGGTGCTGGTGGAAGCAGGTGCGGAGGGACTCCAGCCAGGTGTGCAGAGTCCAGGGCACACCTGCACACACAGCAAGCACACGGCTCTCAGCCCACAGGCCCAGCAGAGCACGAGCCACAGGGCCCAGGGCACGCCTGCACACACAGCAAGCACACGGCTCTCAGCTCACAGGCCCAGGGGAACACGAGCCACAGGGCCAAGGGCACGCCTGCACACACAGCAAGCACACGGCTCTCAGCCCACAGGCCCAGGGGAACACGAGCCACAGGGCCCAGGGCACGCCTGCACACACAGCAAGCACACGGCTCTCAGCCCACAGGCCCAGCGGAGCACGAGCCACAGGGCCCAGGGAACGCCTGCACACACAGCAAGCACACGGCTCTCAGCCCACAGGCCCAGGGGAGCACGAGCCACAGGGCCCAGGGCACGCCTGCACACACAGCAAGCACACGGCTCTCAGCCCACAGGCCCAGGGGAACACGAGCCACAGGGCCCAGGGCACGCCTGCACACACAGCAAGCACACGGCTCTCAGCCCACAGGCCCAGGGGAACACGAGCCACAGGGCCCAGGGCACGCCTGCACACACAGCAAGCACACAGCTCTCAGCCCACAGGCCCAGGGGAACACGAGCCACAGGGCCCAGGGCACGCCTGCACACACAGCAAGCACACGGCTCTCAGCCCACAGGCCCAGCGGAGCACGAGCCACAGGGCCCAGGGCGGCGCCTGCACACACAGCAAGCACACGGCTCTCAGCCCACAGGCCCAGGGGAACACGAGCCACAGCGCCCAGGGCACACCTGCACACACAGCAAGCACACGGCTCTCAGCCCACAGGCCCAGGGGAACACGAGCCACAGGGCCCAGGGCACGCCTGCACACACAGCAAGCACACGGCTCTCAGCCCACAGGCACAGCGGAGCACGAGCCACAGGGCCCAGGGCACGCCTGCATACACAGCAAGCACACGGCTCTCAGCCCACAGGCCCAGGGGAACGCGAGCCACAGGGCCCAGGGAACGCCTGCACACACAGCAAGCACACGGCTCTCAGCCCACAGGCCCAGCGGAGCACGAGCCACAGGGCCCAGGGCACGCCTGCACACACAGCAAGCACACGGCTCTCAGCCCACAGGCCCAGCGGAGCACGAGCCACAGGGCCCAGGGCACGCCTGCACACACAGCAAGCACACGGCTCTCAGCCCACAGGCCCAGGGGAACACGAGCCACAGGGCCCAGGGCACGCCTGCACACACAGCAAGCACACGGCTCTCAGCCCACAGGCCCAGCGGAGCACGAGCCACAGCGCCCAGGGCACACCTGCACACACAGCAAGCACACGGCTCTCAGCCCACAGGCCCAGGGGAACACGAGCCACAGGGCCCAGGGCACGCCTGCACACACAGCAAGCACACGGCTCTCAGCCCACAGGCACAGCGGAGCACGAGCCACAGGGCCCAGGGCACGCCTGCACACACAGCAAGCACACGGCTCTCAGCCCACAGGCCCAGGGGAACACGAGCCACAGGGCCCAGGGAACGCCTGCACACACAGCAAGCACACGGCTCTCAGCCCACAGGCCCAGCGGAGCACGAGCCACAGGGCCCAGGGCACGCCTGCACACACAGCAAGCACACGGCTCTCAGCCCACAGGCCCAGGGGAACACGAGCCACAGGGCCCAGGGCACGCCTGCACACACAGCAAGCACACGGCTCTCAGCCCACAGGCCCAGGGGAACACGAGCCACAGGGCCCAGGGAACGCCTGCACACACAGCAAGCACACAGCTCTCAGCCCACAGGCCCAGCGGAGCACGAGCCACAGGGCCCAGGGCACGCCTGCACACACAGCAAGCACACGGCTCTCAGCCCACAGGCCCAGCGGAGCACGAGCCACAGGGCCCAGGGCACGCCTGCACACACAGCAAGCACACGGCTCTCAGCCCACATGCCCAGGGGAACACGAGCCACAGGGCCCAGGGCACGCCTGCACACACAGCAAGCACACGGCTCTCAGCCCACAGGCCCAGCGGAGCACGAGCCACAGGGCCCAGGGCACGCCTGCACACACAGCAAGCACACGGCTCTCAGCCCACAGGCCCAGGGGAACACGAGCCACAGGGCCCAGGGCACGCCTGCACACACAGCAAGCACACGGCTCTCAGCCCACAGGCCCAGGGGAACACGAGCCACAGGGCCCAGGGCACGCCTGCACACACAGCAAGCACACGGCTCTCAGCCCACAGGCCCAGGGGAGCACGAGCCACAGGGCCCAGGGCACGCCTGCACACACAGCAAGCACACGGCTCTCAGCCCACAGGCCCAGGGGAGCACGAGCCACAGGGCCCAGGGCACGCCTGCACACACAGCAAGCACACGGCTCTCAGCCCACAGGCCCAGGGGAGCACGAGCCACAGGGCCCAGGGCACGCCTGCACACACAGCAAGCACACGGCTCTCAGCCCACAGGCCCAGGGGAACACGAGCCACAGGGCCCAGGGCACGCCTGCACACACAGCAAGCACACGGCTCTCAGCCCACAGGCCCAGGGGAACACGAGCCACAGGGCCCAGGGCACGCCTGCACACACAGCAAGCACACGGCTCTCAGCCCACAGGCCCAGAGAGTCAGGACCTCGGTGTTGCTTCTCATCCGAAGGGCGGTACTTTTTTGCAGTACGGTGTCCCCCCCACTATACTGGGGCATTAGGACCCACACAGACCGCAAGGTGAGTCCCCCCTGCTGGTCCCTTATGTTAGTTTGGAGGATATTCAGCACCCATGGCAATCCCCTGGCCAGCTTGAGGAACAGGAAGGAAGCTACCAATCCATCTACCTGAACTCACTCTTTCAGACCAGTCAATGTCTATGTCTGTATTCCGTTACTATCCTGATTTGCCACTAATCACAGTTAACACTAAACAATACTGCATCTGTAATTTTTAGTTGCATTCTCTATACTTCTATGGTGTTCTCCTGCAGTTCAACAGGTTTTGTGCTGATGGGGATTCTCAAAGCTAAGATAAGCAATGGATTGATAGTTATTTTTTCAGCATTTCTTTTATGAATTTATTTTAATCATTTTAACACGAAAATCTATTTCCTGTTGTGATAAGAAACATAATGCTTTTTTTTGCAAATAGCCGTCACCATATTAAATGGGATGTAGATCGGGATGTACTCTGTCACTTTGCATTGCAGTCTTAAAGAGATGTAATGCCGTTGAGGAGCAAGAAATGACAAATATAAGGCACTTTCTACACTTCACTTGAATGTCAAGACAGAGTCTCTAAAGGCTGGCATTTGCATGCTAATCTTCTGCACCTCTAGTCTCTTTAAATTCTGTATGAGAAAGCGATCAAGGAGTTTGAAGTCAAGCCACAGTCTATGCATTTTTAGTTCCTATTAATCATAGTCACACTGGAGAAAAGATGATCACAGTGAAATAAGTGTCCTCATTATGCATAATGTAATTTTTGATTACCTTCAGTATTTTGTACTGCATGACAGGGCTTTGTCATAATGTAGATTAATTGTTTTAGCCTGGCAGAGCCTGACCAGGACATAAGAACAGTTTGGATCTGTAGTTAGCAGCAGTAATGTTAAATTAATGTGAGCAGAGACTGAAATAATGTAGTCATTTTTAGCACATCTCATTAATGCGCTTCCTTTTGCAGGGGGAAGGTGAGGGCCAATTTGAAGTAAATTTTAATTGCTACTCTAGGCAAGGATGAGTGTTTTTCTTACAATGTTTGTGTACCCAGAAGGCAGCTGCCTGTGTGTTGGTGTGCTGTAGTGTGCGGAATACTGACCCAGACTGCGAATGTCAATAGTAATATCCACGTGGCCGTGCTCTGCGCTGTGGTACATGGCCTCTCGCAGGGCCTTCAGCTTGGCCTTACTGTTGCGGCCAGAATCCAGGTGGGCTGGATTCCCTTCTCCAAGCTCGGACCCTTCTGCCAGGATCTCCTCCAGGGACAGTACATCGCTCTTCCCTTTCTCTGTCTGGGAGAGCAGCTTCCGAAACACATTCCTGTGGGAGAGGACAAACTCTAGCAATGCAAGGCCTTGCTCTGACTGCAAGTGAAACATCGTCTTTTGGGAGCTCCAGTTGTTATTTCTGATCCAAGTTATTAGCACGATGAAGGGGGTATTAGCTACAGAAGGGTTCCACTGTGGGAATCATTGCATGCTTCCCCTTCATAACCACCAGTATCACAGCAAAAAGTACAACCGCGCCAAGGAGCCATTGCTGACGGACCTGACATTCCATACAAGTAATGAGCAAGTGTAATATTTATTTCAATCACTATTCAACCTCATGGGAAATATCCACTGAGAAATGAAAAGTCCTGACATGGACAATAGTTAACATTATGTCTGGTGTCTGTCAAAGGATGAGCAAACATTTCTCTACAGTGATGCTTTTTGGTGCCAGACTAATTGGTTCTGATTATAGGAAAATGTCTCATTTCAAAGTTCCCTAGTACTTCCTTTCTGTGTATGGGAAGAAAAGGGCTTAGGAACAGGAAAGACAGGGCTTGGGGTTACCTGTGGCCATGAGCAGCTGCCTGGCTATATGAGTTCATGTCCCCCTGCGGAGCCGAAGAAATCCCATTCCGATACATCGTCCCTATCATGGGATCTGCTCCTCTCTCCAGCAGCAGACTGACAAGCTCAAAGTTACCTGCACAGAACCACATCACACACACACAAAAAGCCTGGTTTCAACAACACCGAAGCACAGCATAGCAGATACAGCATAAATTAAAGCTTATTTTCCAGCACTGGTTTTCTCTTCATCCATTCAAGCTTCTTAGATGATCCCTTTTCCTGCTCTCAAATACAAAGACATTTTCATCATGCACAGCATGCACAACAATTCTGGAAATACAGTGGGTTTCAGAATTAGTTCTGTGATAAACGCTCTCTACATTTCCCTACACACTCTCAGTAGTAAAGCTTGAGAAATATTCTTATTATTGGCCTTAACATCCTTTTTTTCTTTGTGACATATTCTTGTCTATTGGTCCTCAAACTTGAATGACCACGTGTTACTGTCATGACCTCTGCAGCCAGATGGCACTCCCACTCTGTCCTGTCCTTAGTTTCCTGTGCTTTGCTCTCCTTCCGGTGTCTCTCTCTCTCTGGTGCTATATATTTCCGGGTCACTCATTCCCCTTCACTCAGCATTGACGTTCGGATGTCCTGAGACCCGCCTAGCACCAGGTCGCCCCACGTCCGCTGTCTGAGGGCATAGGTTTCTATACGACTCCTGAACTGCTGAGCCCGGGCGAACCCCTGTCCTGTTGCTACGCATAGGGTCTTCTTCCACTCTCCTGCCATTCCACAGTTCGTCCCTTCCGACATCCGTGACAGAATGCTGAGCCATCTCCTGACCCCGCGAGTGGCGCTTTTTGTTTTTCCACAGTTTTTTTTCTCTATCTGGGTTTTTTTTCCCTCTCAGCTCTTCTATTCTAATCGCAGGATGCTTCTCCTGACATCCGTGCCTGTGATCGGGACTTGGGTTGTCATTTCGGTATCCGTGATTGAATGTTGAGCTGGCCCTCCTATCCTCATTGCTGGATATCACTCCGGTCATCCGTGCCTGTGAGCGGGCCCTGTGCCTGGCTTTCCTCGGGTTGTCCACTCCGATATTAGCGATAGGGTGGTGAGCCTTTTTTCCTCTCCCATTCTCATTGCTGGATATCACCTTCCTGAAATCCATGCCTGCGTTTGCTCGGGTTGTCCACTCCGATATCAGTGATAGAATTTTGAACATGCTTATTGCCCAGTCTGCGGTATTTTTCCTGGGTTTTTGTGTTTTTATTTTTTGTTTTTTGCTTTTTTGCTATTTTTTCACTTCCTGGTTTCCCCTTCTCTCTGGTCCCCCGTCCCCTGTGTCTCGGAACTTTTGGTTCCTATCTGTTTTTTGTGGTTTGTTTCCCTGGTCTCCCAGGTTTATTGTTTTTGTGGTTTGTGCTTGTGTACAGGTCTTTTTTGTTCTAAGTCTCCAGAGCTCTACCTCCACGGTTCATCCCTTCTGACATCCGTGACAGTTACAGCTTCTCCAGAGCTTCTCCACAGTTCTTCTAGAGCTTCCCCAGAGCTCTTCTAGAGCTTTTCCATAGCTCTTCCAGAGCTTCTTTAGAGCTTCTCCAGAGGTCTCCCAGAGCTTCTCCAGAGCTCCTCTATAGTTTCTACCCAGTTCCTCTAGAACGTCTTCAAAGCTCCACTAATGCTCCTTCAGAGCTCTTGACCCACCTGCAGCAGATGCCAGTTGCAGTGGAGTTTCTGCATAATTTTCAGCCCCATCCTGCAAAGAGCCTTCAACATTCGCCCCAGCATCCAGCAACAGCTAAGAAAAGAAAGAGGCCAACACTTGGTACTTAATACTGTCCCTGGAGTAATTTAATGAAGAAAAACAAAAGGTAGTGGAAATACAGTTTATTTCCAGATATAATGGTGTACTTTCTGACAAAGTGGACACATTAGCAAAATGCGATTATTTCAAACATGCTTGAAGAAGAGCCGGGTTAATGGCAGTATAACTGTGAATTTCAATGTGATGCGCAAGTAGAGTGTGTGTGAATGTGTCAATGCATTTAACCCTGACTAATGAGAGAAACAAGGCATGTTCTTCTAAATGTGGAAGTTTTGTTCTTAAAGAGACACTGGATCTGATGGTGTGGCTCAAGTATTTAATATTTAATGAAGATCACCATGGAACTATTGTTCATCCAGGTAGAGCATCCAATATCAGCCTTAAAACGCAACCAGCAAATGCCCAGATATCAAGGAGCACCAAAAAACTGATGGCTTTCTACAGCAGAGCTCCACCGTGATCACAGTGGCAACACAATGAAACAGGTCCAGCACAGCACAAAGATGCCTCTGCCCCACACGTTTGGACCACATTAAATGTACATCTTATTAGGTGATCGCTTTTAAATTTCAAGTCTTTCATATCGAATGCAAACAACATGCAGTGCTTACAAATACAAGATTGATTATTATTATTATTATTATTCATAATAATAATAATTGATGTCACCATGGTAATGTTAATAAAATTAACAGGTATTAAATTAAAAAAAAAAACAGGCAAAACATCACTACCTGAACAACAGGGATGTGTCCATGTAACACAGCAAAAGTGAGGGGTGTCCCATGGCGAGTTTCAGGGTAAACTGAGGGGCACCTGTGCACTGTGTTTGGCACCTGGAAGTCCAAGGGCATGATTGAAGAGAAAAACACAGGAATTAAATGTCTGTTCTGTTTACTGTACAGTGCTCTTGCTCACTTGAAAACCACTGAATGGTCCAGCTCCAGGTTACTGTAAGGGCTCCTTGCGAGAGTATAGTTCAGGTTGACTCTGACCTCTGCAGATCGAGGCCTCCTAACACAATGAGCAACAGAACCTCCTAACGTGTAGCATCACAAGGGTGCAACTCATTGCCCAAATCCATTAGCAGTTCTGTGACTATTGATATTTTTAATCTCACTTAAAGCCCTATTTTCCCTAAAGGCTTTGATGTAGAGTTCAGTTTTACTAGGCGGAAATTCTTTGTTTGATTTTCTCTTTCTTTCTACTTCAGCTGTGTGTATTATGTGTGCCATTTTAGAGCTCTTTGCGTTTGAGTTGAAAGGGGCTCATAAAATTCTGCTGTGCTACAGCATCATTATTATGTGCATGATATGTGACAAGAGGATGGAAGTGTGGAACAATACGATGCTTTAAGAGGGCTAAAATTTAAGAACATCATCTAAGCTGCGCTGCTCAATGGGTTTCTTCTCCTGTTCTCAGAAAGTGCTATCTTCTTTATACTAGCTTGAACTCTTTGTTCCCATTGAAATTTTACTACTCTTAATGGACAATTCAGTCTATTCACTGTGTAGAAAGAATTAATTACTACTTTTGAACCAGCTGAACTCTACATAAAATCTTTGAAATATAATAAAGTCTAAAAAGAATACAAGAATATACTAAGCTGTTAAAAATAACGAATGTTTATAGTGCCTTGCAAAAATATTCAGACCCTTCCTATGGTGTCTCATTCTGTGAAATTACAAAATGATGCAGTTTTTTTAAAACTCAATATTTTATTCAAAATCTGAATATTCAGCTGAATCAGAACTATAACATAATGCCTCCACCTACATGCCTGACACTAGGAATGGTGCTGACTGATTTTCTCTGTTGATTTGTCTCAGATATAACTCTTTGAATTTAAACCAAAGGGTTCCAATTTTGCCTTTTCACAAAACCTTTTGCAGTATGTCTTAACTCAGTTGCAAACTCCATGTGGGAACTGAGATGGGTTTTCAGCCCTGTTATTCAGGCCTGATCTAAACAGTGTCTAGGTGGTATGGTACTGTACATGTTTGACTTATTAGCGATCCACTTCATATTCAGTGTTTTTAATTTTTTACACCCTTCTCTTAATCTGTACTTTTCTAGAACTTTATTTTAAACAGTTGTTTTAAATGACCCTTGCTCTTCTTGATTGAATCCTTTCTTGAAATTCTCTAGTTGACGAAGGGACACATGCATTTATTGTGAAATCATGTAAATCACTATTATTGCACACAGACAGGGGCCACTTAACTAACTGGCTCGTTAAGTTAATTTTGTGCACCTACATTAATTTAGGTTTGCCATAGCAAAAGGTATGAATACCTACAGTATGCAACCATGGGTTTTTTCAGTTTACTTTCATATTATCTATGTACTGTACTTCTTTCCTTGAATGTGTGGAGTAAGTTGTATAACATCTAATTTAAATACAAAATGCATATTGAACTTCAATAGTCACATGACTGTAATCTTTAAAGCAACAAAATGGGAATCTTCATGGGTCCAAATATTTTTGCAAGACACTATGATAAATAACCAAAATGGCAAATTGAAAAAAATGCAGAGCATATCTAAGTCATGAGCTGAGAACAATAATAATGCTCAGGATGGAATCCCATGTAATTATAAAAGACAACATGATTAACTCTTTCTGAATCCAAGCCACTAATAGACCTCCTGAAATTTCAGTGACTTGACAAGCTTTCTTTGCCTGGTGCTTGTTCTTAAATCTTCATTAGTCTCCCTCATCTGGGAGAACGCTAAAGCAGAGACATATGGACAAGATGGTCAGACTCAAGCAATGCAACGGTAAGGGTTTACAGTTGTAATGAGAAAACATAGGAGACACGAAGGACCAAAAAGAAAGGACTTCTGTTCAGTACATGGAATACATCACGGTACAACTAAACTCTGCTGTCCCCCAAATAAAAATTCCTTCAATAAACTGGAATCAATTAATTTAATTTTTTTAAAATGAATTGGAATCAATTGTGTTTGGAAAAAAACTTTCACCTCACTGGCCAGGTGCTCGATCAAAAGCACATACCTCAGTGTTAATGTCAGCTCCAGCATCCAGCAGCATCTGGACCATGGCCTCATCTCCGCGGACACAAGCGTACATGAGAGGAGTCATTCCCTGAAAACACAAGAGCAGCACAAGCGTACATGAGAGGAGTCATTCCCTGAAAACACAAGAGCAGCACAAGCGCCCTGTCAGAGGGCATTACTGCAGAACTGAGGCCCAAGCACAGCTGTGGTCCTCAAAATTAAATAAGGTGGATTCTATGAAGAGCAGTCCAAAGCTCGGAGAACAAATGCAACATTGATTTAATAATCACATTTACGTTTCAGGGCTAGAGTGCACTGAGGAAGATAAGCTCATTGATACTAGACTATTAGCATATTATTTATACAGATGCAAAATATAAGGAAGGGTCTTTACATTTTTCTAGCTATTAAACATTGGAGCAGCTTCATTTCCTATCTGAGATTTGGAAACCCTCCAGGAATCTTCAAATATCTCCTAGCCTAGCTAGGAGGAGCCCCTGGGGTCTTTTCATACACATTTGAGCATCATTGTTCTAGATAACAGCTCTGAATGTTCCCGTGAAAAAGCAATAATTTGCACTTTAAACAAATCTCACAAAACAAACTCCCCATGCGATCACATTATCTTGTGAAGCCACTTTGGTCTTCTTTCACAAGGGGAGCTATTTTGTTTTTTGAAAGTCAGGAACAGGACAGGGAATTCAGCGCGCTGGGGGTTCCCGGATCAGCGCCGGCGGGCCTCTGACCTGCTCACTCATGCTGTTGATGCCCTCTGGGCCCAGCAGAGACACGGCTTGCTTGACCAGGTCTGTCCGCCCGCAGTTCAGCATCCGAAAGCCTAGGTCCTGCAGGAATTTGGCTTCTGTGGCAGCAGCGTCCAGCTTCCGAGAGGCACAAAAACAGTCATCCGTCCTAGAGGGCATTTCAATTGAAATGTGCATCTAGATTAGAAGGTCATTACGGTCCAGAGTCGAAGGCTTGAACAAAGACAACGTCTTACATTGATGCTGACGGCCGCTGCTTTAGCCTTTGCAAATATTAATCACGGCTGAAACTCCTGCTCGTGTAAACCGTTTATTAATGCTCCGCCGGGACTTGGGATTGAATCAGTGTTACATTTTCCCTGTATGTGCTTAAGCCGGGAACATCTGCCATAAAGATTTAAATTAAAATATAGTTTGCCTGATCAAATACCTCATGTTCCATCTTACTTTGCACGTCATGCACGCAAGATGTACGGTACAGTACTTGCAGGAATTCCTGCATAATCTCTCGTCTTGGCTCTGACGTGGCTGTGAACTGTGCACTTCCACGGTGCGCTGAGCGGCTCGGTGTCATACTTGAGCTGCCGGGGCTCGCAGTCCACGCCGGGGAGCAGAAGCCGTGCCGCCTGACGCACGTCATCGCTGTCCACCGAGAAGCTGCGCCGGTGCTCCGCGTGGGCCACGGCCACTCGGATCCACTCCATCAGCGGCGGCAGTACCAGAAACGGCCTGAAGAGGGAGACCACGCCATTGCAATCACCACAACACGGCACGAGAGCCTTCAAACTGCTTTTGGGAAAACCAGCAATTCAGTTTCTCTCAGGCTCATACGCACACTTTCTCATTTTTCAACATATTGGATATTACGTGGAAAAAGCTCATGCCGTACTGAGCCCAGAGAAAATTCCATCACCCTCATTTATGAAAGGTTAAATTCTCAGCTGTCATAGGAGATTCCACATTGAAATGAGTCACCGATGGAGCACCGATCCTCCGCTGCCTGGAGAAAAACGATACACCTGTGCAATGAGGCAGTGCTTTGAGAGAAATGAATAGTGGACAGTGATGCATCCACCTAAGCAAAGAAACGGTACATGAAGGAAAGAAAAGGGGCTCTTTCCCCAGAGAGGGACTGTGGAAAATGGGTGTAGTTAAGCATAACAATAAATTATTTACACCTCTGTGGCACTTGTTTACACCAAAGTGGTCTTCATATAAGAAGGGACCCCATTTCATCCACCTCTGAGCTCCAACAACCATGAGTGTGGGTGACATGAAGTGTAACAGCCATTAACAGTTATTATTTCCAGCAGCCATATCACCCTGGACTCACAACTGGCAGCCCACTGAAGCTCAGCAGGTGTGAGCCTGGTTATGGGAGACCTTGAATGAGAGACCTCCTGGGAAAAGCTAAGGTTGCTGCTGGAAGAGGTGTTACTGGGGTACTCACCCTGTGATCTGTGTGGGTCCTAATGCCCCAGTATAGTGAAGGGGACACGAACTGTTAAAAGGAGCCCTCCTTCAGATGAGACATAAAACAGAGGTCCTGACTCTCTGAGGTCATTAAAAATCCCAGGGCGTTTTCTCGAAAAGAGTAGAAATGCCCAAATTGCCCAGGACTCAGGAAAGGATCCTTTATCAGTCATGGCCTCATAATAATCCCCATCTATGATCTGGCTTCATCACTCTGTTCTCCACCCCACTGAGAGCTGGTGTGGTGAGCGATCTGGCGCACTATGGCTGCCGGCGCATCATCCAGGTGGGGCTACACACTGGTAGTGGAGGGGATCCCCATTACCTGTAAAGCACTTTGAATTGAGTGTCCAGAAAAGAACTTTATAAGTGTAAGGAATTATTATTATGCCTGGTAATCCCCACTACACAGCATATCAGGTGGGCAAGCTCAACTTTTCAAATAAGGGAGGACTTCAGGAAGGCCAGATTGCCCAAACCGAGAGTAGAATTTAGCCAGGTTAACTCTTCTACTCTTACAAATATTGCCACGTGATCTTTAATGACCAAGTAGTCAGGACTTCGGTTTAACGTCTCAACCTTACATCACCTTCTACAGCACAATGTCTCCTATTACCAATGGAGGGAACAGTGCTACTTACTGGACAACTAACATCAAGCAAGAACTTGTAACCTCCCTCAGAGGTCTACCAGTTCAGTCCTGGCATAGCTACTAAGATCAGGTAACAAGATGGTATGATGATATCATAACAGCAGTATACAAGTGATATAATGAAGAAGTGATATAATGCTTATGGTATACTGCAGGACCCGTCAGTAAATGCTCAGCTTGGGTGAAAGAACATCTTCTGAACTTGAAGCTGAAAAAATATAGGAAACTATACCTCAGTTGCTTTTGACAGGGAACGGGAATTTCTGATGACTCTCCAGATCAAATGTGAAAAAAGATTACAGTGAGACAGTTCCTAACCCATTCTTGTACAGTTTCTTCTGGGCAGACACAGATTATGACATGATATTGACTATAATCAGGCTACATGCCCATTTATGTTTTAAGCTGATAGCTAAGTGACTGGTCAGTAAATTATTAAATTACATCCAATAAAATACAGAAACAATATATTTTACTTACATCTGGTTTCTTGGCTAATACTACATAGAATCTGCTTTAAAGAAATTATCAGAGCTCTGAGGATGGGACTCTTATCTCTTAAGAAACAGTGAGCTGTATTTTAATTGTTCAACCAACAAAATATAATTTTACTATGGGAGCTATTTTGAAAAATGAAGACAAAATAATGAAGAATAAACATGGCCTGTTTCAAAAAGAATTCATCGGAGTAATGAGAATGTGTCTCTTATCTTATAAAACACAATCAGCTACACTTTAATTACTTAGCAAATAAAACCAGCCTTCTGGATTGGGAGCAATATTGGAACAAGAAGACAAAATGGGAAAGAATTAACACTAACTTCAAAAAATCCAGAACGGCATCAAAATAGCCAATGAAGATTTTTACCATTTTATTTTTCTCAGTCAGTGTGAGTTTGTTTAGAAGACTGATTTTCATATATTGTGAGAAAGAGTTTTCCTGTGATCTCAGGACTGAATATCATGTTCTAATGAGTTAGAAGGCTGTCCAGGGTCAGGTCCCAGACTCGGTCTTTCGGAGGACCACTACGTCACTTGGTTTTCTTTGTAGCTCAGCTCGATATGGAATTGTTAAACAGATAGGTAATACCCCTCCCTTCGCCCCATCTTCACTCTTGCAGTTACCTCCCTTGTTCATTAAGCCAGCAGCCATATCACTCTGCAACTCAAAACTGGCAACCCACTGAAGCTCAGCAGGTGTGAGCCTGGTCAGTACCTGGATGCGAGACCTCCTGGGAAAAACTAAGGTTGCTGCTGGAAGAGGTGTTAGTGGGGCCAGCAGGGGGTGCTAATGCCCCAGTATAGTGATGGGGACACTATACTGTAAACAGGTGCCGTCCTTTGGATGAGACGTAAAACCGAGGTCCTGACTCTCTGTGGTCATTAAAAATCCCAGGGTGTTTCTTGAAAAGAGTAGGGGTGTAACCCTGGTGTCCTTGGCAAATTTCCAATTGGCCCTCACCAATCATGGCCTCCTAATAATCCCCCTCTATGAATTACTCTGCTCTCCTCCCCACTGATAGCTGATGTGTGGGGAGCGTTCTGGCGCACTATGCCTGCTGTTGCATCATCCAGGTGGGGCTGCACATTGGTGGTGGAGGAGGGGATCCCCATTACCTGTAAAGAGCTTTGAGTGGAGTGTCCAGAAAAGCGCTATATAAGTGTTAGCAATTATTAATTATTATTATTATAATAATAATTAATACTAGTTCCTCACTAGTGAGTTTTTATTTTTGTCAGTCTTGATCTGACGGCCAGGGCTCTCATTTCCTCAGCCTGGTTAAACTATTCATATATTAAGCACACTAATCCTCCATACTCCTCATCTCATCTTAATTAGAATTTGACTTGAAACCACTAAAATCTCCAGCAATAAATAATTACTATACTTGCTTCCTTATTTACACTTTGGTTAATCTGTTCCTGCAAGGCAGTCCTGAGATGAAAAAATATCTTAACTTCAAGGACAGTGTTTTCGGCAGCTTCAGCATACAGACCATGTGGCAGCCTCTCCTCAACCTACATACTGTTATATCATTGTAGGTGATGAATTTATGATGAACAGATACAGAAATGACAAAGTATCAGACATTCCCACAGTGAGCTTTTTATGTTCTGCAAAAATCATTTTGGCGACGTTTCAGCATGCCTGAATGAATAAAGTTCTGAATCTTAGAAACTGGTACGGGATTGAAACAAGCCCCAGCACGTATTTGATATTTTTAGAGCAGAAAGCAATATTTAAACATCTAACCTGGACAGAAAACTGAAATTAATTTGCCTGTGAGCAAAAACCTAGGTGACGCAGTGTTCCTCCAGGACCAGGGTGTTAGCAGCCACCAAGACAGCTCCAGTAAGCAGGGGGACGGACCCTGTGCAGGTTCCAACAGACAGGAGCCACTAAAAGAGCACTATAATTCAGTCCGGAAACTGGCTGAATTCAGGAACCAAGAAGACAATCCAAGGAGAAATAAAACACAAGAAGCAGGGGAAAGGAAACCAGAGTAACCCGGAGAAAATGATGTAAAAAGAAGAACAAGAAGAAAAACAAGGCCTGGAGCAGTACAGGAGTACTGAGTAAGATAAGAAGCAGGAAACAAGGTTCAGGAAAAGCCAGGTAAGTGAGGCCCTTAGTTCAAACCAGAGACATACAAGGGCATGAGAGTACAGTTTATATACAGCTAAGGAATGGAGTTGTGGAGCCCTGGGTGCACTTGTCAGTCTGTGATCGGCTAAAGCTTAGTACAGCTGTCTGCACAGTCTCCACCTCTGTTGCACGGCCAGGCCAGCAACCACTGCTTGAGACGCCCTCTGGTGGCGAGAAGATGGAACCTTAACACAGGGTAGAAAACCACTGTCCTACTGTATGTGTTACATTACATTCATAACGTTTGGTATAAATACATGAAACCTGCCCTATAGGATAAGATATAAGGTCTAAAGAAAAAAAAATATACATGGGAATTAGAGAGAAATCTGAGGCCACCATGCCTTTAAGCAGCATTAGGAACATTCAGCTTGATTTGGTTATATCTGAAAGTCTTCATATGAAGGACAAGTTCAGCAAAGTTGGAGTCTGAATCCCACCGCATATACATAAGACAAAAACAAACTCTACATTTGTAGTCTCTCAGAAATCATAAAAGGCAGCAACAAACAAGATCTATCTCAATCACAGCAGCTAATGTTGATTGAAGCTCAATAACCTCTTCTATAGTCCCAGTGCACAAGCATGTTACTCAGGGCACTGAAACTTCTTGTTCATACGAGCTTGTCGGCAAATGGATGATTTCTCTTTGTTGTTTCTATTGTATTCTGTGCCCTACTTTCTGCTAAATGTCTTTTCCAGAACACTCTCTGTCTGCTCTCCACATGGCAACCAAATTATCCAAATTATTCCTTCAGGGCTGAAAGTGAAAAGCAGCAATGTCTCACTTTCCATCAGCTCACCACAAGAAGGAAGTATCTTTATCCCAGTTAAAAACAAACCCCAAAACTTACAAAACCACAGGAATACCAATTTTAACTCTAGTCTTTAAGACATCTAGAAAGACAGCTGGTCTGTGTTGCACTGCTCTTAATGTTAAAAGACTGCAGTGGCTGTGCAAATAGGTGATATGATTTTCCATATAGCTTATTAAGAAGAATTGGCTATTCCCGTTTAAACCAGTGCTGGTACCTGCATCAGTTTAAAAAAGGTGTAGCACTATTAAGATACATTTTTATTTGTGGAGCTATTTCCTTAAATGCAATGTGCAAACACATTTAATTGATAGCATATTGCAGTACTGTAACTGCTTTGAATCGAGAAGGAGCTCCTTCATGTTCTTACCCAGCTGAAAACCTTAAGGATTGTAAAAACCAAGAAATGCTTTCCACAATAAATCACTGCATATCATAAACGAAATATCAGATTTATTCTTGATTTTCCCTATTCACTGTGTTCATATCAGTTTCTATAATGCTTCTATAATGCTGGTTGCCTTTAAAAAAATGCTTTTTATTTAATCAGCACCTGGACTTGAAGCACAGCTAAATGTAACTTCTACTCTGGGCTGAACAATGTTGATTTGAGTAATGGTATTTACCATTTGTAATTGGGTGAAATCAGTGTTGTTGTATTCTATTAATAAATAAGTAACATAAAGACTTTGATGAAACAGAGTGGGGCAGTATTTTGTGTTGGAAAAAAATCTACAAAATTGAATGGCTCTGTCAATATCCAGATGCTGGTGTTTGCTCATTTTTTCTTGAAGATACTGTTTGTATGAAAAATGAAATCCTTTCAGGACTCCAGCAGCTTTTTACATAAGTCTAAGAGCTTCTCCACTTTTTTTTAACTGCAAATAAATGCCAGATAACTTCCCAAACCTATGTTTAAGTTAAAAAATGGAATTTTCCTTTTCCGCACTCCTGCTGTCTCTGCACCATTAAAGCTTTCTACAAGCTTCCAGAAATGTCACAGCATGTTTTGCACTTGTGCAACAATCTTCGAAAAAGAAATGCCCTCCTTTTTTCACCAACGGGAGAAATTTCCCATAATATGGCTGTCACACATTGAGTAATGAAATATGGAGATTTGGGAATCAAGCTAAATGATAATTAATTTTAATTAAAAGTGCCCTGTAAAGAAACAGACAAGCTGTAACATAGCATAGCCTCCTGGAATATTTTTTTAACTAAAGAAGTCTGCATATCTAAGAATGTAATTAAATGAATGGAATAAAATGTGGCAATATGAAGACATTAATTAAAAACTACACCACATGATCTCTTCCACACTGCAAACATAACGTTCCAAGGTGCCAGGAGTTCTGAAGGATTTCAGTAGTTCAGGTAGATCCTCACGAAGGTGATGGAAGGATGACATACAGAGAATATCTGGTGTGACTCGTCTAGCTGCCAAAACGCACCCTTCACTATTGTGAGGAATGAGCTGGGGAGCAGCTACAAGTATGGGTGAGAGACTTATATATGTAGGAGAGTGCAGGAGAAATCTGCAAGAATGAGATCTAACCTTCCTCTCAAATGTCTGTTACAAACTTCCTGAATTAAGTATTTCTTGAATCAGGATCTCATAGTTCAAGTATTATATTTTTAGATCTACAAAAAGCTTACTCACCCTTTAAGGATCACTCAAATATTTATCAGCCCATAAAGTTAAGTGCAGGTTTAGGTGGCAATTATTAAATTGTTTGCCATCACAAAACTGCTTGTTAGGTTATAACACAAACTAATAGAGCAGATGGTTTACAGATATCGTTATAACACATCAATTCTGCTGTGTAGCCAAAAAAGAGCATAACTAATATTTCACAATAGCTTTTTACTGTAGATGGGACACCCTACGGTATATTTTGTTGTGGAAAGAAAAACTGTGAAATATTTAGGAGGCTTTCCAAATTCTTTAGTCTAACAGGCCAATAAGGCAATAAATATTCAGGGACAGATATGCCACAACCTTTCTGCATTATTCCTTAAGTGAGGACAAAAGCTGAGTAATGAGGTCAGCACAGTGCATAGCAGACCTCATTATTTGTGTTACCAAAGGCAGATCACAGCTAAGCAGTGCCTTTACATTAAATATTCCCAAGCAGCCATTTTATGATGGAATATTTTGCATGGAAAAATTATTCTATCACACTGGACGTCAAGTGTGCTTTTAGCTAGCTCATTGTGCCAGCTCCCTCATTCACATTCAAAATAACCTATTTATTATGAAATGAGCATACACTCCAGCTGTGTGTCCACGAAACTGCTGTTTGGGAAGCCTTCTGTATGAAAAGTGCTGAAATCAGCCTTTTCTCTCTAAGTTTGTCTTATGAAAAATACTCCCCTGCTTCCAAGCACGCTTTTATTTCAGCGTCTAGAGACTTCACGTTTCTAATACTACATACATAGATTTTTGAGGCATAAATTACCATGACAAGGATGCATTAGTTCAGACCCAACTAGAAAACAACATCATATTTTCTTTTTAAGATATCAAGCATCTCTTTCTCTGTTTCCAGTACACCAACAGATTAATATCCTTCATTATTTCAATGGACTGAGCAAGGTAATCAGTGCTCCTGGGAAGTGCGGTGACTGACCTGTTCTACATCACAAGAGAGACAGTGTGGGTAAGGAAGGAGCTGGCATTTAGAAAGAGCTCGCTTTTTGTCTTGCTTTAATTAGTGCTTACTGAAATACAGTATTACATTTCTGTAAATCCAGCCTGACAGAAGCATAAAGTGAACACAACATATCTGAGGGAAATCAATGAGATCTCGCTCATATTATTTCACTCCCCTTCTGCCTCTGCTCTGGGCGGTGAACAGCCCACTAACTTACGTAGAAATTACGAAAACTACACATGTCTTTTTTCATTTTGCTTCTTTTTTACTCATCGGTCTTAACCTGACAGATCCAATAAAGACATTGTTACACAACCAGTGGATTATCTCTGAAATCTGAACAAAAAGGATTTATTCAGTTTCATACATCTGCTTGTGCATGATGAACATCTGGCATTTAAGAGCATTTTGTATAGCTCCAGAAGTAGAACCTTCTTTTGACTAATCCTGGTCTCTTGTCTGTCCTCCAAGCCCGTTTACACTTTAGGAGTGACAGGGCCTTCTCCTGGTACAACCCAAAGCTCTGGAATTCTATCCCCAAGGATATCACAGTCACCTTCCTGAGCTCTTTCAAATCCAGACCCAAAACCTTCTTTAGAAGGGTTTTTATGTAACTGGTTCTGTGTCTGCCCATTTGCATTCCTGCTGTATTACAAGATCATGTAACTCTGCTGTCTCCTCTCATTGTGTTTTGTTTTCTTACTGTAAAAAGTGCTTTGAGAAGCCACTTTTAAAGGTGCTATATAATACAAAGGGTATTATTATAAGTAGTAGTATTAAAGAATAGAAGCCCGATGTCTGGTAAAACCAGAAGACAATGCACCAAGGCTCGATTTCCACTTTCAATGTTGTGCCTGCACAGTATAAGCGTGGGGTGTCTCTGCAGGGAAAGTGGGTCTGGACTGCATCATTCTTCAGTCTCCCTCATTCATTTCACTTCTCGTGGGAGGATGGCTTGTTTCAGCACCCACCACATAATTTGAGGAAAGCCAGGTCAAACGATGACAACGCAAAAGTGATATGTTTTGCTTACCAGCTTCTTGGATATGGGGCTTATGACCCCCATAATCTAATGAGAATGTGCTGAGTTTCCACGGGTTGCAGGAATCTTCATTTCCCCCAGATAGAAACTTGTCATCTCCGGGATGAAGGAAAATTGTTTTCATGCAAGTGAAGGCAAGTTTAATTTGAATGACTGGGCTATCATAGTTTATCACACTGGTTCTCTCCAGCTGTACGAGCCACCCACCATGATCTATTTTCTCATCATTTGAACTATAAACCTAGCTCTAACAATAAAATAAACTGTTTGCTCATGCAACACATAGCATATCTTTCATTTTTAATGACCCAGAGGAATCCCACTTGGAGCACAGGCTTGGTTAAATCTTCTAAAATGAACCCAGGAGGAATTTTGTCACTGCGCCCATAACCACACTGTAACTCCAAATTATACCAAGCACAACAACAAACAGGTAGGTTCCATTCTTGTGTTGAATTGTTCAGAAGCTGCCTTCTGCCAACAGTATGAACAATCAGGTTTGCAGAGTATGAGGGGAACAGCAAATGTGAGGGAACTCAAATGAAAAACTAGCAACAAAATAGCTCAAGACAAAGTATTTTCAGAATTAAATAGTATATATCTACCGGTGACACTCTTGCACAGTCAGATAGAGGGGAACTCCCTCGTCTCTCCAGCAGGGAGAAGGTCAGGTGGAAAAGAAAGGTTACAGTCTAGAAGAAGTGCAAGCTTAATTATGTCTGAGATGGAGTGTACCGGCTGTCAGTCTGACGCACCTGCCTTACTGTGCGCATAGTAGCCGGACCACAAAAATAAAAAAAACACTCAGCATCACAGACCATTAGGTGTTGGAGCTGAGCTCTTTACATATAGGCCTGTCTGTTATTCTAAACTTGTGTTCAGCCTGAACAGCTCACAGGGGTTTTATGGGAATACTATATTTTAATAACAAGTGCAGTGCACATAGTAAATGTAGATCTACATGTGCACTATTTGCATTATGTTAAATATATAAGGAATTTGTAGAATATACAAATATAGAATATACTCTCCATTCATCCTGCTCTGTAATGCACAGTTGATTAATGGAATTCTAAATTATAATAGAAATTTACAGAGGAAGGCTGAATCCTAATCTCTCTCACTTCTGCTCTCCTCCGTATGTAAGTCTCACACCTGGCACTTCCCGAAGTGCATCTCTCTTATACCCTCCTACCTCCCCCTCTGCACCCCTGTAGCAGCTCCCTGACTCATTCCAGACACCCGGAGAGAGACGTCTGGGCAGCCTCTCCCTGCTGACTAGGCTGTCATTCCCTCAGCCTGGCATGCTACACCAAATACACTCTGCATACCTCATCTCGCCCTGATTAGGATCTAACCCAACTACTAAATTCTAAAATACCTAGAGCATTTTAGATATTTATCTAAGATTTCAAACTTAACAGACATTTCCTCATACAATGTTATCTTAGTAGTTTGGTTGGACCCTAATCAAGACAGGGAAGAGGGGCGATTTGAATAGTGGACTTTATTGGGGTAACACACCTTGCGCCTTGAGGAGAACGACAAGGGAAAGACAAACCAGATAGATGCTGCAAGCACGATTAATGGGGTGGAGGGAGGGAGAGAAAATGAAATGCAAGCAAGTATGTGTGATATTTTTATGTAGAGAGGTGGAAGAGGGCGAGATTAGGGTTTGCCCTTGTCCCGACATTTTAAGTTTAAACTCCATTACTTTAATTTTATCCATACATTTTCTAACTGCTTTGTCCAATATTAGGGTCATGAGAGAGCTGGAGCCTATCCCTTCATGCAACAGGCATAAAGCAGGATACACACTGGGCGGGACGCCAGTCTCTTTCCGGAAATACACAGGCACAAACACAGACAGACCAGTTTTCCTAGAAGCCAATTAACACACCAGTATGACTTTTGACAAATAGAGGAAATCAAGCGCCCAGAGGAAACTCACATGAACACAGAGATAACATGCAAACTCCATGCAGATAGCACCCCAGGAAATGGACCCAGGGTCCCATGTCTGAGAGGCAGCTAACCATGCTAACCACTGTGCAACCTTACAATTAAACTGTAAAATTTAATTTTACAATTATTTAATTTCTTCCTTACTATTTCAAAATATATAAAAAAATATTTTAAAAAATGAAACAATTTTGGATTGGGTGTTTTATTTATGGTTCCTGCAGTTTATTTTTGATTTTGGGATATTTCACAGTTAGGCAGCAGGTAACTCATTTGTTGAATTACTGTACTCTGTACTTAATCCCATTGTAAACTGCGCTGCCAAGGTGCACACCATGGAAGTAAAAATCTGTTAATCGACCTGGTCTGCCTGAAACTCAAAAATGAGTGGAACAGAGACAATCAGTATCTGACTGCTTGTCGAAGCTGGACAGATAGCAAAGCAAGACACACGCTTTTCCGAAACTCTCAAAGAGCTTTTAAAAATCAGAAAAACGAGACGGTGATGGCCGATTTTCAGTTCATCGGGTTTGCAGCGCTGTGTGCCACATCAGATGTTCCTCTGGGAGGCACAGCTGAATTTTAGCACTTCACTTTTCAAAACAAGACCACACTGTTCTGCAGAAACAGTGATCCTGGAGAGTCACGCAAACAAACAACACCATGACATTACACAGAAATGATTAACAGGAATTTTTCTGCCTTTGTGCAAACACTTACTGGGTCACACACATGTAAGCCACGTTGTCAATGTCACCATCAGAACTCACCAAGTTACCAAATTCAATTGTTCCATATTATATTGAGAGCTTCACAGCTTTCCATGTGGGTCATGTTGCAGTGGCTCCTTTGTAAGAACTTTTTCACTGCTACATGTTACAGTCCTTCCATCCATTTTCAATAACCTCTAGTCCAATACAGACCTGGAGTCTAACCTGCAACACAATGGGATCCTCTAAGATATAGTAAATTATGTTCTGACCCCATATTTACAAGTAATGATCTCTGTTAATAACTCGCACCCCTAGAAAACACTATTTTTCACAATGATAAATCCCTCACTGGTAAATTCCCCTTTCTCTGCTTTACTTTGGGAATAACAGTAGGCTTAACTTTTTCTAGCTCCCGTCTTTAATGAGGATGATCTTCTCTGATACCAGGACTTGTAGTCTTAGCAGATCCACCTGACTCTTCGTGATTTGTTTACTGGTATCTTCGACCTGCAATGCATGACTACAGCACCCCCTGCAGGATGAGGTTGTCTACACGGCTAAAGCACAATCAGCTGGACTTCAGGGATTTCCTCTATTTCTATTACAGGTTTTATACAAACCTTGAGCAGCTGTTACTGTGTGGAATAGTGGAATAGGAATTTGAATGTTACAGATGAGAGTTTTCCTGGCACAACATTTGGGATAACATAAATTTGGCTTCCAAAAATCCTGATCATCAAATGATACACTTGATCTTGTGTGTATGCTTTGTATGCCCTGTGCAGGATGCACTACAGGAACATTTCTCCATCTGTTCTAGCTGTGGCCAGACGTGACTAGGTTTTGAAAACGGATCTACATTTTCGGAAGGTTCAGTGTCCACTGTCCTCAATATTCAAGTTCCCTGCTGCAGTCCTGTGGTGACAAAGGTGGGTCTCACCAGAACTAGAAATATTTTGGCATTGTTGTTGGACTATCTATATCCCCTCTATGGATACCATGGATCCTGGCATGCCTCGTTATCATCCATCCAGTATCAACTTTATCAAGTACAGGGTCTCAGGGGAGCCAGAGCCAATCCTGGCAAGCAACAGGTCCAAGGACGGACACCCTGGATGGGATGCCAGTACTTTGCAGGGCACACTCACACCAGAGCAATTTTTCCCAGAAGCCAATTAACCTAGATGTATGCATTTGCACATGGAGGAAATGTCACGACTGCACATAATCAGACACAAGCCCATAAAGGCCAACACATTCCAACGAGCACAGATTCCCACAAATGCCAATGCACAGACGAATTATCCAAACCACGTCCCCCGTCCTGCACCACACCCTCCTACTACCTACTACTTTAGGACTGCTCACCTGCACCTCAACGCTCAGTACTGGGCTTACCAGTGGAGCTCCCTGTTCTCGTTCTCGACATCGCCTTTATTATTGCTAAACCTCTGAATCCTCGGCTTCCTGACCAGCAATCCGACCCTAAATGTGATTCCTGACTGCTCGATTTGGCTGAGTACACCTGGCTTCCTTTCTTTCTTCTTTCGGATCTCGACCTGTGCTAGTTAACAGTTATCAGCTATAACATATTTTTGTCTTCAACATTGTTACAGGAAACTCATGTCAACATGGGGAGAACATGCAAACTCCACGCAGAAAGCACCCACGGAATTGAACCCAGGGCCACAGAACCGCGAGGCAGAGTTGCTGACCACTGTGCCACCTTGCCACCCACCTTGTTATCATTAATGTAGAAGTGGCAATGGCCAGGATCCAAGGTGGAGGCCTGGAGTGACTCTGCTGCAGAGCTGCTCCTTCTTTTTGTAAGAAGGAGGGGCATTATATCAATGCTGGGGGGGTGTGTGTTGTGGGGGAAAATATTTTTGTTCAAATAAATATTTAGATTTATAGCGAAGCCATGTTAAAGAGAGAACTGACAGCCACATTGAACATCTTGATGTTGGTTGAGAATCCCAGTATCGTTCTGCACCTTTGGTGTAAAGGAGAGATCCAGCAGCTCCTGACGAAGTTAGAAATTCTTCACTACTGACAGTAAAAAGCAGAGAATCTTCTACCAGTTGAGAAAAGTGTCAGAGAAGCCACTCAGCGTTTCTGTGGATCTCTGTTGCTGGGATTGTGCACTCTGTGGCATGTGTGTTCAGCTTTTTAGTGAGTGAGTCATATCCTATGAGATCAAGATTCTTCCCAGGGATGAGACCTGTTCTTTTCTCCTTGTTGTGCTTATGATGAGAACTGACACAATCAATTATGGGCTCTCTGTTTCCAAACATTTCAGACACACAAAGCATTCACAGAATAGCTTTCAAAAGACACACCTGTGATCTAGGGATAATTGATATTGTGCAAGCAATTTTGTTTCTATGCGGTACATATATGTTTGAAGTCTAATTCATTCTGCATAATTCACAGTATAAACCTACTGCTTACTGCTAATGCACATAAGCAGACTGTCACTTCAGTGCAACGCAGAATACGGCCAGGCTATTATGTGAATGAGTAACAAAAATACAGTTTAGCACTTCTGACAGTAGTTAAAAGAAACTTCCTTAACCTTAAGGTCTCGAAAGAGCATATATTATCATATTTATATATATATTATCTATTATATTATTAGCACAGTACATGCTTTAATGTAGGACCTTGCACAATAAATCAACAGAAGTTGAAAATCTAATGTTATCCGTATTAAAAACGTATGTTCCAAGGCTGTGCATTGTTTCAAATAATAAACATTTATAAATCTGACAAAAAACAGAGCTACTCTATAGTTTTTTAAAAGACGTCTACACTAGCAGTGGTAAGCTACAGAAAGTTGTACATATTCTTTAATTAATCTAAGAGCACTGCATTTTTACACAGACATATGATACAAGGATCCAACTCAACCCATTGAAAAGACAATCGGCTCTAGGACCCTGTCACCACTGAGAAAGACACCACAGATTTCAATTTAATTTAATAGTGATGTAATGATGTAAAAATATCCGTATTTTCAGTCACCGTTGCCTGTATAAATGTTGTGATATACTACAGTATATATAACATCACAATCCCTCCCATAGTCAAGTAACTCACTTCTAGTTATATACTGGTAATAATTCCAGTGCTTATTTTTCCCTGGAAGTAAACAGAAATCCCAAAACCTGACAGTAGGATTAGGAGAAAGCAGATATGGTTTCAGATATTCTATGGTATGACCATACTCATTGGTTGAGAAAAGGGCTTTCTTCTATGATCATTGACTTCATCTAACTACATATCTCCAATCTAGATTCAGAAAATGTACTTTGATCTGCTTTGCAGTGCAAAACTTTTCTCAAGCTTTACCATATAATTATCTTTAACTGAAAAAAATCATTAAATTTGGAGATACCCAATTAGTTTTCTGGTAGCTCAGCCAAAAAGTAATTACGAGGAGATAAGATGATGAATATTGATGGGATAGCATTCTTAATATCCAAGAGTTAAATCACCTGGCTGAGGAAATAACAGCCCTGTCCGTAGGGTCAGATCTGCCATCCACCTCCACAAAAAAAAATAATTAAAAGGAATCTCAAAACCCTGATGCAGATTTCTTCAATGATAGAAATATTGGAGAATGAGCTTTTTGTGACGAAGTCACAGTCAAATGCAAGGTTTCAGACAAATACTGGAGAGAGTACACTGGATTAGAGTGAATGAGAACTGCAAAACTGGCAGGCAATGGAATGAAAGTCAAAGAACTGGGTAGCAGCACAGGTAACAGACCCTAGCATGGTAAAGAGAAAGAACCTGGGAAACGGAAGTAACACTTTGGTTACCCAGAAGGAGTAGGCTGAGGCCCACTGCACTGACGCAGAAGCAGAATAGGAAGTGGCAGTGAGATACCACTTAATGAAGTTGTTCCGGCTGAGGATGGATGAGGATAAATGAGGACAGATCTGATGGCCTGGAGGAAAAAGAGTCTGGTGCACTTGAGAGACTGTCTATAAAAATGTGCTGGGGGTGGTGGTTTAGTTGAGGGCCAACGCTATGCCAGTTGGCCACCAGCCAAGGGGGGAGCAAAGGGGTCAGCCGTGAGTGGGACACGGGATCTGGGGCAGTGAAGGCTATGAATGATGTGGCCCAGGCCCAGGGCAGACGTGGGGTGAGGTGGGCATCAGAAACCAGGTGAGGTTCTTGGCACTCGGGGACAGCAAAAATGAGGATTGGGGAAGGGGTAGATAAAGGGGTAGAAAATGAAGATAGACCAGGGCTGTAGGTGTTGTGGTTCTGCCGCTCCGTTCAAACAAAATGGGAGAGAAATGGGGGGAGAGAAGGAGAGAGTGAAACAAGCGGGGATTACGGAAGAGCACAGAGGGAGCAGCTGCTATTGTACTGGAGGTCCAGGGAGGGTTGATGACATCAGGAGAACTGGAAGTAAAACATTGCAAGTGCAGGGAGTCGATTTTTGTCTGTGAAGAGCTTGAGGTTGAAGAGCTGCTTGCTCAACAAGAGGCGAGGACGCGACTCACAGCCTGGATCAGAGAAGGAGAACAGTGGTCACATCACCAAGCTAGAAGACGGTAAGCGGGAGATGATGAGGCACAGGAGCAACAAAGATACAGTAAGCTCCAGCAACGTGACAGACATCCGCCTCTGACAAGACCTAGAAACGTACTAGAAAAGATGCAACTTTGAAATGACCTAGCAAAGTTGTGCACAGCAGACGAGTATTTTTACAGTATAGAGTGGCCGGGAGAGATTACAATTTGACCTCCTCAAGTATTTCTGTTTAAAACTCCTTCAAGTATATAACTAGGCAACTTAGAATCACCGAATGTTTTTAAGACTCCAGCACGCACCTGGGAGACAATGACACACTCAGATATGTGCCTTTGACAGGCACACCTGCAGAACTGTTCATAATTTTTTAAGTTGCGAGCTCCACAGTGTCTGATGGGAGCACTGAGCCTCTCACAGACCAAGTGTAGACACAATGGTCTTTTAAGGACAAGAAATCCAAATTAATCTCCACTGCATGATGGTATCTTACCAACTTAAAGAAAACAGGAGATGTTAACTCTTCCAGCAGTTGCTCAAGGCAGAGGTAATGATAAGCATTGACATGAAAATAATGAGGTAAAAAATAATGTGGAATAAACCAAGGTTTCACTTAACTTACTTGTTAGCATTCTTAGAAAAAGCAACAGCAGTAGTGGTTTCAAACGGAGCATTTGTTGTGATATATTTAAGTTTTCAGAAGGCTAGAAGAAAGCTTTGGAAAAAAAGGTTCCGTTCATTGACCTTGTTTTTAAAAAAAAAAACGAACTCTGTGATTACCTCTCGGTCTGCAGGGTCACTTTGGAAGGCTCAACGTTAGGGTTCTCCCACTCCATCTGGGGGCAGTGCATGAAGTAGCAGAGCGTGTACAGGGCTTCGGGTTCCCAGTGCACGGGGGTCTGCTTCTGGTGCAAAGGGGTTCCATTGCTGTGGTTCTTTATGTGAAGAGGCTGAAGATGGTGCATGGCCCGTGACACCAGGTCACCTGCAAAAGACACAAATAATACTTCAAACTACAGCGGCAAATAAACAGCAGTACAAAAAACAACCACATGTGAGAAAATTAATGGCGAAGTTAAGGAGGCAGCCCTTGGACTTTTGTTTATTGGCCAAGAGATTAAAAAAAGATGTCAAAAAGATTGTCTGGTAACAAAGCAGTGACAATGGAGAGGTATTCATTCCTTTCACTGAAACCCTTGTGGCTCATGTGCACAGAGCTGCAGCTGAGGTTGCCCATTAAGTAGACAATGAAATGCACAGGAGGTTCAGGAAATCCAGGATTCATCTGGCTTGGGCACTGGGGCACGAATAGATAAACCAGAAAACTTGGGCTTGTGCTGCATGCTGATAGCAGCGGGTGTTGTGGTCGTTATTTTAAACTTTTTCTCCCAAATCAAAAAAAAAAGGTGCTAGTCTCTTTCAATTACACAGGAACCCTCTCGAAAACCTGTACAGTGCAAACTTATTTACTGTACTTGTGCCATATGGAAACCTTACATATCACTGGAAAATTTTGGCAAACTTCCACCGGGCCACATTTGCCTTTCCTGAAATAGACGGAAGCAAATCAAATATTTCATTATTCTCTGCATCTGACTGTAAAGCAAAAATATTTACACTGACTACATATTGACTGCTTGCACATGAGTAGAATTAGAAGTGTTATATTTATTCTCAGTTCTTAGAATTAAGAACCCCATGGGTTCCATGAATGAAACAAAATACACAGGTGTGCACAGAATATTTTTGATTTTCATTTTTTGTCCACCTCATAGACTGATTTAACATTCTTTTCATGTAGAAAAAGCTCCAGGAAAAGAAAGCTTGGCTTTTGTCCACTACAACGAGCAGTCCTTTAACCCACCTGTCACAAGGTTTCATCTGGTCAACGGACAGGGAATGTCCTGTTCAACCTGACCATGCAGGCTGTAGCTAGACTATCCTGAAAGTGATCATATCAACAGAGCACAATTGCAAAGGCGAGAATTCTTAATATAGTATGTCAGATGCTGTTTGTTATTCTGGAGCGGAGAATAGATGCTGTTAGTTTTTTTTAACTGTCTGGAGAAGTACACCATTATTCACTAGAACACATCTATGTGTTTATTCTGAGAGAAATGCTGTTAATTTGAAGGAAAGCTGACCCAGCAAACTGTTTCCCTGACAATGAAGATTCTTCAAAATATTTGAATGTTCACAAAATGGCATGCCTTGTTTTAGAAATCTGCTGAAAAAAATGTGCTTTGCATTGCTTTACATTTTAATTATTTAAAATGTATCTATTCTGGATATGCAGCACTTCTGTGTCTGATGACCTGAGTTTGAATCTACCTGTAGTTGAAAATGAATCTGAATTCAGGTGATTCATACTGTATTTGGCATATGTTCAGAAAAGATGAGAGGAATTCTGCCTTGTGATATTATTTTTCAAAATGTATTGCAAAATTCTAATCAAGGCCATTTTAATCTTTTCCTAAAGAAACAAATGTATTACCCTTAAAATGTTAAAAAGGTAAGAGGAACACTCAATCTTTTAATAATGATTAAAATGCACCACTCTCGTTTGGTACTGTATGTTTATAAGGTCATGCTTGAGGGTCATGTTGCTTTTACACACTAAAGATGAAGAGATTTAATAGTTTTTATTTTTTCATTGCATCCTCATAACTACAGCCATTCCCCATTAAAAGTAACAGTTGATTGGCACTAAATCCTTGTTCTGTTATTGTGCACATCACTGTGTTGCCAGCTGATTAAAGAAAGATGAATATTTAGTAGTAGGGGTGTAATATTAACTGAACTTTCCAAATTCTCTGTCCCTGTATTGGAATAAAAGTGGAGAAAATGTACAAGGAGCTCTTATGTATATTTCCACATCCTGACCTACAGTATACTATTGAGGTTTGCCTTGCGACTAATCTTTAGATGTTTTCATTGGTCGGGAGCCAAGTCAATACACATCCACCTTTAGGAAATGTGAGAGGTCATGGGTAGGGTGTTTTTGTCTGATAGAGTATATACTGCATGTTTTCTGGTATGCATTCCATAGTAACCCTTACCCTTTGCGCAGTATGAAAGGAGTTACAAGACAGTTTTGCATCTGAAATTTAATATAGGTCAAGGGAAATGTGATTTTTTGACAGATCATTTATGGATTCTTATTAGTGGTCCATAGTAACCATGTCCCTATCTGCACTGTGTATGATGCTACTGTATATATGCAAGGTTTTCATATTAGTGTAAGTAAAATGTAAAGGTTATGCACAAGGTCATTTTTATACAAAACATACTGTATATGATTTCCTATTTGTGTCAAAGTGTAACCATTGCCATATACAGTATACAGTATTTCAGCAAAGGTCAGAGATCATAGGTAAGGTCAATTTTTTTTTACCAGAGCATATAAGGCAGGAGTTCCCTATTCTGGTCATGGAGAGTCCCACACCTGCTCATTTTCATTCCAGCTAAGAGTAATTACCTAATTGAAGCCTTAAAAAAGCTGCTTGATTGGTATGAAAGCTTATTAACACATTTGTTTGTGTTTAAACAAGATAATATTGTGTTTAAACACAAACCTTTTTGCATTTAAATTAGATAACTACATTAAAATGAGATACTGTTTGCACTTACATTACAAGATAACATTATGTTAAAACATGATAGTTTGTGAACAATACTGCCTACTATATTGATTAATGTCTTGCAATATATATGCAATAATATTGTCCCACTCAAACTAGCACTGGCTTTCTTAAAATGATTTACATAAATATCACCTATGAGCAGTTTTGAATTTATTTTAAACTCCACCCTGAAGCTGACAAACACAACAACCACTGCCCAGGAGTTCACTTTTGTATCTCTCCTTGACAATAGCTTCTGCGTGTTTCAGAATCTTTCCTTCACTCCAGTTTTGTCTCCCAGAATCACGTTTTTTTCTGTCTCTGAACTCTTGACCGTAAAGATGAAACAAAGACTCGGTGCACTGAGCGAGTTACGGAAGTGATGTCACAGACCTCTGACACCTGAACAGAGTAAAAAGCTCTGCTGGGTAAAGGATCCAGTCCTTTGAAGCTGCCAGCTATCTAGGGAGTGGAGCTGTGCACTGGGACTGAATCCCAGTAAGACCAGGGAAAGCTCCACTCCTCACACAAGCAAGCAGGACTAGGAATGTCAAATCAGGTCTTTCCTGATCTGCATTAACTGAAAGGCAGAGCACAGCTATTTGAGATAACTGTGGGCAGAATGTACCCATGTTTACTTCATTGAATTCTGCCAATGGTGTTTGTCCATCAGCATGTTGAGTAGCTTGTGGGGGCAAGACTTGATAAACACGTCAAATGATCTGTTACTGGAAATTCATTAGGAGAAGGGGAGGGTGTCAGGGGACTTACTGCATTTAAGAAAATCATCATCCCCTGGAAACTATGGTATGGAAATTTTGATTAAATGTTCATTCCGGTTTCTTTCCTTGTGATCGAATTTGCAAATTTACAGTACTAAATTATAGATTAATCAGACCTTTTACAGCAATTAGGACAGACAAATACAATTTAATGAGCAGAGCCCCTGAGAAACAGATCAGGTTGCAATGGCCTGGGTCTAAATTAATGTGACTGCCATCTTCACATTTGACTTATTCTGGACTGCGTCGTTACTGAGAGGATTACAAGAAACCTTGCCAACAGCAAAGCTGCAGCTAAAGACCTCAAATGTCATAATCTAATCAAAAAGACGAAGGAAAAGAACATTTTTTTCCATTCATATTTAGTCAACCTTTTTTCCCCTTAGGAGGAGAATGGGAGCTACAGCAAATAAACATTTGCCATCTGTTACAGCAAAAAATACAAGTTAACTGTTTTTCCTTTCTATTTTTAAAATTAACCATTTTTTCCCTCCTGTAATGCCTCAGTTTGTAAACTCTTTTCAATTACTCAAGCCCAACTAGCACTGCAACCCTGCAAGGACTTGAGCGAGATGAAGAGCACACACTGTCCTTCAAGGGCTGTGTGTTTGTGATGAGTGCAGCCCTCCTTGTTTGTGATGGGATGTGATTTCAGTGACCTTGATTCGAAGGCTCCAACTACTCCCTAGACAGCAGATGACTACCACAGCAGAGTGTTACACTGTTTCAATTTCAGAGGGCGGTGACATCCAACTACATCCAATTAGCCAATCATAGAAGGGATTAACAACAATTAACAAAACAAAAGCAGGGTTCTGGTGCCAACCTGAGGTCAGCTACTGTATCCCATCTCATTAGTTCAGTTTATTTGTTCAGTTCAGTTTATTTATCACATATCATTTCACTGCACTTGAGCATTTCATCAACATGGGAGTTTCTAAGCTTTTTCTGCTATTCATAAAGTCTTACATCACTGGAGTATCTTAAGAATAAGAAATTGAATGTTCTTGAGTGGCCAAGTCATGAATCCCATTGACAATTTGTAGAATTTGTAAACTCAAAACTGCTGTCCGTAAGCAATCCCCAAGCAACTCGAAAGAGCTTTAGCAAGAAGAGTGGGCAAACATTTCACCAGGTGGTCATGCAAAGCTGATAGAGACTTTTACAAAAAGACTTGTGCCTGTAATTGCAGCCACCAAATATTGAGTCCACATGGATGAGTACATATAAAATTGATATATATCACTTTTTTTTACTGGTAATTATTTAACCCTTAGAAATCTTCAATCTGAGCAAGCAGGTTTCGGATAAAATGTGAAGTTTTAAAAAGATAGGCATGCAAGATTTTGTAATTTCACAGAATGGAATACCATAAGGAGGGTCTGAATATGTGGTATATGGAATGTGTTATGTGAAAGTAACCAAATCAAAATCAAATTCTGAAAAGTAAGGAACATAGTAACAGTATGTGTGCCATTTACTATCATCCATCTGTCCTCTATGTGAAGTCATTTAGTTTCGGTAAAGGTCATGACAATCATGCATATCCCTTAAGTGGAAGGAGCAAGGCAGGCCTTCACCCAAGCTGGGACACCAGTACACAAGCACACACACAATTTACAGACACAAGTTAACGTGGCTGGCATGTCTTTGGAAAGGTGAGTGTAAACTATGCAAACTCCACACGGTAGATGCCCCAGTATAGAATGTAACCCAGAAACCAACACGATGAGGCAGCAGTGCTGACTGCTACTTTCCCACTATTGTCAATGAGCGCTAATTGTTTTCATGGCACATGACAATTCTTGTTCCTTGGCTCACCGCTGCCTTTTGGGGCAGCTGACCTACGATTCATTAGTTTTGCCCTTGACAATTAATCACCCTCATAACTATAGCCTGGAGCTATGCATGTTCAGATTCCTGTTATATCATCTTCTTGTTTTACACTGGGTGTTCTTTGTAAACAGGCAGAAACCAAACATTTAAAACAATTAAGACTTGTCAAAACTGTGACCTGTTTCTAAACTTATTTTTATTTTCTAAATTGATACTGTGACAATGAAACATAAAACTGCTACCAAAACATGAAGAGGGCTTCAGTCTGTAATTAGACAAGCCGCTCCAAGATACAGGCAATTCCAAATAGATGTTACAGGGGTAACATCTCTTCTCTTGTAAAACTGCACCATTGGATCTTTAATGTAATATGTCACCCCATAGCCACATTGCCCCTCTTTCTCTCCACACAGGGGCAACTGTTTCAAGCTGCAACAGACAATTTCAAGCATACTACAATGGTGAGACAATGGGCTTGGCAAGAAAGACTGAAAGTCCTACAAACAATTTGCTCTATAAAAAGCTGTGCTTGCCAACAGCAAGTGGCCCAAGTTGGTCAAGGGAGTGTTTAATTGGTCCATGAGAATGCAGCATTGCTCAGATTCTCACGCCAATCTCCAAAGCCCATGCAGACGGAGCGTGCAATCTATTTATTAATTATGCAAGTGCTTGTCCTGACATGCAACATTTATATTAAGATTTCCATGCATACCATTGGAACTCAAGGACTTTCTTCATTCAGAGCTTTCTAGAGATATCTTCATTTTTACACTCTGTAGTTTGTTGGCCAGTCTGGAGTAATAGGCTCTTCATGCTACATTTATTTTTTTAGAACATATTTTAATGTCCAGCATGCAATTTATTCTATAGCCAGCCTTTGCAATTTGGAACTACAATTTTAAGACTTGGCTATAGAGGGTGCCGAAAACCGAGATGCGCAGCCACGTTCCTCTGACACACCCACCTGCAGAATCTCTTTTCTATTGATGTGCTGTATGCTCCGCAGAGGCTGACTGGATTACTGCTGCAGGATGGAGGAGTGGCACAGCTCTCAATGAGGTCACTACAAACCTGCATGCTCCTAACAGATGCTAGTCTTTCCCAGAAAGCTGAGGACGTCCTGGGTAACTAATCCCATCCCTATCCTATTGTCTCCCCGCCTGCTGGAATTCCCCTGACTGGGGAAGACCTGGTCAATCAGCAAGAGCCGTGACCCAGGCTCAGGGTAGACCCTTTGTAAACTGCAGACGTCAGCCTGAATTCAGAGCGAATGCCTGTACTAGTTATAACATACAGAAGCCCACTTAAGAAGACAAACACCTGAACATTTTTGCAACTCTGTACCCACATTAACAGCGCCACTGGTTTTGAATGTACCTTTAAGTCACTGAATAGCAAGAGAAGTATATAACACGCCATTTGACAAAGATGCCTGAAGAGGGAATCCAGAAATTGCATAATGCTCTGAAGATGGCCTTCAGGAAACGGAAAAAACTGTTATGCTGGGGAGAAAGGGTACCTGAGAGGACTGTGCAAAGTACATGGCTTTGACAGGTTCAAAAAAGGAGAGAACAGAGCCATGAAATCTTCAAATGGTGTGTGCAGCTCAACTGGGGATGTGTGCAAGACAGGCTGAAGACACAGGAGCATCAGCATTATAAGCAGGATTAGGCACTAGCATACTAAATACCTCAGAGCTTTGAGTGCAGAGCTGCACCGAGACAGGCAGTCAACTAAGAGGACTGCAGATTTAGCATTACGTAAAAAAAATAACTTTCTTCACAAAGTGTTGGGCATGAAGGAAAAATGGATTATCCCTGTTTCATCACACCTGGGAAATGCATGTTTTGTAATTTCCCCTAAGATGAAAGCAAAATAACAGCCCAAGCACTTTCCAAAGTCATTTCAATTGAATACTGATTAGTGTATAAATGTTGATAGAAATTATATATTGATAAAAGCTTAATCATCTAACATCTAATATCGAACTCAAGACAAAAGCAGGTTTAGATCCCAGATGCTGTACATTAAAATAAAAAAGAATCTTTTAAAATCCCAAACACCCTTTATTTAAATAATTTAACACATAATTTAACAGGAGGCCCTATAGAACCTCGTCACTTCAACAACATTTGTATCAAGAAAATATTTTTAAAAGAACATGGCTGGGTGGCTTCACACTTCCATACTCCTACAACCCTTTTGGTAAAGCATATCTAAAGAATCTTGTTCTGAATTTTAAATTCATGTCCCATAAAGATCATATGAAGGGTTAATGTCCCATTCTGTAAATGAATTCAGCAATACTGCAAAAACATAATGAATATTATCAATACCTTGTTTTCTTTAAAATAACATACATAGTTTAAGGGAAGCTTGCCTGATAGCCATTCACAGAACAGGTATAATTAATACAGTGCCTTTAAAACAGATCTACCAGAGAACAGTGGGAAACAATGCAAACTGTCAGATAAATTTCTCTGACTGGATTGAGGAGACAGCAGCTAGTCAAGACTGGCTTTAGTTTTCTACTCCAGATAGTTCAAACTCTCCCCCCAAAAAAGGTTTTATGGATGGCACCTTGGGAACAAACCGAAGATGTTCAGATAGACCCCTCTTTCTGCAGGATTTACACTGTGCCTGAAGATGCTGTCATTGCTCTGCCTAGTGTCATTCATGGCAGTGTAGCACCAAACTTCATCATTACAGTACAGCAATTAATTGCCTCTGAGGAAGGAGATTTGAGATCTTCTGCCTCAGGCAGCATAAGAACTTAAGAAAAGTTTACAAATGAAGCACAGTCCTCTCTGGTACCCTTTCCCATATAGCCCGTAGGAAGCAAGTAGTTAATTGAACCGAGGATTTCATCCAGGTGTTTCTCAACAGATTCAAGAACGTGCCTTGGTAACTTGTTCCCTACTCCCACAACCCTTTGTGCAAAGAAGTGCCTCCTGTTCTCGGTTTTTAATGCAATCCCACATAGTTCCACTTGTACCCACTGAATGAGAGCACCGCACAGCTTTTCTCCTGAAGACCAAACAGGGCTCTCGACAAGAAGCATCTCGGAAAGCAAATCACATGCTCCCTGGGAGAACAGATAAAAATAATTCTGTGTTTGACTAATATGGTCTTCACAGCAGGGGACTCATAAACATACTCAATCAGAAATACACAGATCCACAGTCTTAGTCTGCAAAATCTTACTATGCTTGAGTGCAAATGACTGTTGAAGGTTCTCTCTGTGTGAAACATTGCTTACATGCGGGCTTTATACTGCTGCAGAACCATGTGCTGGACTTATAAATTCGTATTGTAAATGTCTGAGATCTATCTTCTGCTGTGGAACAGATGTAGAGAATGAACTGAACACAACCTTGTGCTGTCTGAATTGCCAGCTTTTGCTGAATCACTGCCTGTATCTTGAAGAATAAGATAATAAATTTACATTATCAGGTATCTTACAAGGAGGAGATCAAAGTTACAATAAAAATATGAATTGCGCTCACATCTTTGATTTTAAAGCTAGGCCCTCGCTGTGTTAGAAGTTAATCAATCCCTGGCTGATTATTTTCAGATTTGATTAAACTCAAATAGGTGTACTTTATGTTTTACAAAAATATACTTCTCTGACATAAAATAAACTAGCATAAATGGAGCCATATTGAACAAAGTTTTGGGTCACTGGTTAGTTGGTATTGTAACGCATACGGCCTCCATTGTTTGTTAGAGCCGGCTTTCCAGAGCGGTGACGTCACCGCCCTTCCCTGTGGATTGCAGGGACCGCAGCCGCCAGGCTGATGGGAGATTTCCCTTTGGCTCAAGAGGCTGGGTCCCTGTTGAGTGATGCCGGAGGCCGGGGTTTGAGTCCCTGATGGTGGGGGTCCGACCTGAGGCGGCAGCGGTGAGGGCGCCCATGCGAACCCTGGAGCGTTACAGTATCATGCCACAAGTAGACCCACATGAAACACATTCATTCTGAAAGATGAACCTTTGAATCTTAATATCAGAGTGTGATGACACATCTTACATCCACACATCTTCTTACCCCTTTATCTAATACCAATACCAGGTTCAGTAGCAGCAAGTAACAGGCAAAAGGCAGGATACACCCTGGAAAGATGCCAGTGCTTCAAATGGCAGATACAGAGACACACTCACACCAGGGCCAATTAACCTACCAGCACGTCTCTGGACATGGAAAGAGGAGCACCTGGAGGAAACCCATGTGAACAGGCAGAACATACAAACTCCACACAAATAGCGCTCCTGGTCTGGATTTGAACCCAGCACTGTGAGGCAGCAATGTTAACCACTGCACTACCATGCCACTCACACATTGATCAGTGGTTCCAAGATACTGTATATGTAAGACCTCTGCTTTTCCTAGACTCCTACCACACTGTAGTTATCCAGCTAATCCTGGACACTGGAGACACAGAGGAAATTGCCACTGCAGGTTGCCCGAGAGCTGATACAATATGTATAAAATTGTGTCTGTTGGGGGTGGGGGTGGGGTTTCTTTAAAGAATGCCCCTTTCAATTCAATTGAAAATACTTTATTCTTCCCCAGTGGGGTAATTTAAGCTGCAAGCGATGCAACATACAACACATAACCAAAAAAAAAACTCTGCCAGAAAAAAAAAGTATATACAGTACTTTTTTAAGATAAAAACAGAAAATGGACTAAAGAAGTCACAGAACACAACAGTGTGTATTAAAGTACATGCACATTTGTAGAGAGGGCAGCCCTGTCCAGTAGACATCATATTGTCTTAGGTGGTGGGAGTTTTGGGATGCATCTTCCAGCTGAAAAAAACCTCTCATGTCATCTTTTACTGCCCCGGTCCATTATATGGTGTACAAAGGGGAATGCCCATGTGCAGGTTTCTTGTTGGGTTAGGAATAATATGGTTATGATGTTTTCTTACCTTATCTCTAGTTCAATAACCTTGTCTAGAGCTCAGAAGCACTGGTGGACTTGCGTTGCCTTTAAACTCCCAGAACTACACGTTTCAGCAGAATATTACGGATTTGTTGACCTTATTGCATTACCACCCCATCTGTGTCCCTGGATTTCTGAATCCCATAGCTGAGCCAAAGGGTACACTGTGGTAGCACAGTGTGTACCAGCTGACAGTTCTCCTTTTGAGGTTGAGATAGGAGTTTCTAACTAATTCCCCACAAAAGATCCAGCATTATATAACTCATACCCTCTCCTGGCTGTATAGGTAATATGAAATTCTTCATTGCTGTAGATCTGGAAACAGAGGTAATTTAGCTCAATTGACTCAGTGGAGTGATTTAGAGCTAAGGAATGAAAGGAAGGGTTTTCAACTCTTCAGTACAAGGAGGATGTTATGTTGATTTATAAGCTGCCTGAAGTACAAACTGATAAGGTTAAAGATTGAGGAACATGTTTAATAACGGCCTTTCACATTCAAACCTCCTCTTAACCTCCTGGAGGCATTGCATATACTTACAGACAGTATATAAAACATTAAAATAACTGATATTTATATATATATGTTCAAATTTTGCGTATCCTTAATGGTTTCCTCCTTTAATCCTGATCCTCCTTCAGAGTTTAAAGGGGAAACTGCAACTGTAAATGAAGAGTTTATGATAAAATTAAGAAACTTGATTTTCCCTTAGGCTAGCATTTAAAAATAAAACTTTTACACTAACAGAGCTGTGTTCACTTGTTCAATTTACATACATGTACAGTAATGTGTGGGATAATGTAAACAAAACCTCTAAGAATGCTGAACAAGGAGCCTAGAAAATGAATGTAAGGCAATAAGAAATGCAAGCGGAATATTAGGAGACAAAACTGAAAGTGTAGAACAATTGATGTTGTGGTTAAATAATAGAATGTACTAGGAAGACCATATTTAGAATAATTAGAATATACTTCCTGTTTTTTAAATTGTGTTTTTCATTGTTTTTCTTCATGTAGTCAGGTGATTGCAACAGCTCAATCCCCACAGCATTCTGGGGAAAGTGGTTAAGACCAGGATCTCCACTGTTACTGAATCTCTGCCCTCTTACAATATCCTACCATTTTGATTTGACCTTTTTAACTGTTTCCCCCACGTTGTCTACAGAATAGTAGCCTCTTCGAGATCAGAATTTCTCATTTTGCATTTAGTTTATGTTTTTGCTATTTACTGTACATGCAAAACCATGCACTTGTCTACATTAAACATCATCTTCCAAGTGTTTTCCAGGTCATTAAGTCTATCTACAGCTTTTTAAATTTAATTTGCTTCAGTCGCAGTGCTTTAATAATCCTCCTAATTTGGTATTATCTGCAAACTTACTGTAACACGTTTAATACTTTTTCAATAATATAGATCAATGATATGAGTTGAAAAGAGCACGAGTCACTCTTATATAAATCCACTGTTGTCTATTTGCTAACAAATTCTCAATCCTAACACTTGTGTTTCCCTGCATACCTACTGCCTGCAATCATTTACCGCAGTGCAATCATTCAGTGGCACTGTATTCAGTTAACTGGTTCCGCTCATATCTGACATTTTGTTTCCCATGATCCTCATAAATCCCCCATGGCCCCAGTCAATCACGGTGTGCCTCAGGGTTTAGTGTTGGGCCCACTGATTTTTATCATTTAAGATGCTCTCTCTCTGCAGATGATACGCAAACATATAACCTATACTGTATGCTTGTTATACACATGGCCTTCATTATCACTGTCATGCAGATGATACTGAGATCTATATTAAAACCTCTTCCCCCTATGATCTTCTGCCTCTTTCAATTATGCCTTGTCTGTGTGACATCGGGCTCTAGTGGCATAGAATTCCTTGAAATGAAATACTGACAAAACAATTTTTTTTGGTGGGAAACACATTTCAACTGGAAAAACAGTTCACAGTAATGGTGGATTTCTTCCCCATTCGAGTGTCAGCCAAAGTCAGATATTTGGTGGTCGTACTTGATCCTCTCCTGTCTTTTGAGCTCCACATGAAAAAGTTGACTAAGACATCTTTTTTCACCTTAGAAATATTGATGCTGTTAGGCATCTGTCAATATCCGAAACTGAGTGCTTGATTCATGCATTTATATCATAAAGGCATGATTTCTGCAACTCTCTTCCCTATGGGCTCCCTAACACTAAGTTGCAATATATACAAAACTCTAAATCTAGACTTCTAACTCACACCAGACCCTGACAGCATATCATTTCTTTGCTCAAATTTCTACACTGATGATGTCACGTATTCAATATAAGATCTTGTTACTGACTTATAGGACTCTGGATAATCCATCATACATTTCTGATCTCCGTTTCGGGCTCCACTCAGTGGAGGCTGGTCCTTTGCTCATTGTACCTAGAATTAAAAGTGTGGCACTATTGGTGACTGTGCTTTTTCTGACGCTCCAATGTTATGGAATGCTCTTCCTCCAACTCTTCGAGATGAAAAATCTTTGACTCTCTCCAGATCTAAACCTAAAACTCACCTTGTTACTAAGTCCTATGACTGACTTACAGTTTGTCCTGTATCTTCTTTAAGCATTTTATTTACTTTTATTGTGTTTTTTCTCTTTTCTTCTTGACTGTGGCAAACAAACTGTGTTTAATTTGAATGTCCACTTTATGACCTTCCATCAGGATTTAAATCAAGCCTTTACTGACATTTGTCAATAATACTAGGGATTTGCAGCTTTAATGAAACTCTGTTTCATTGCAGGAGGTTCTGGACAACGTTAGGGCTCTGCAGCAATTTCAAAACAAATTCAACGACCTTTTCCACAAAGCTGGATTCGCACACAAGCTGGGCTGTTGAATAAACAGCTTTGCACATGGGATGAGAGAGCGACACTATGGGCGGGGGTTGAGGAAAATGCTCTTTTCTTACTGAGCTCAGCGATGCTCCCCACGCGTGTGGCTAGCAGTGACTGCTCAATGGTCCTCAGCTCCGACTGGCTGTACATGTGGACATCCCCAGACTTGCTGGACCTCTGCTGATCCCTGTGCAGATTCAGGCTGTCCGGCAGGGAGAGAACCCCTGAAATTACACAGAAGATGAAAAATAAATGAATGCTTAATAAAAAAATACAGACAGTGACAGACTCCATTCATTCATTGCAGAGAAATGCAATTATCAGATAAGAGAGAGAGTCTATCTCAGTTAGGCCACCTTCAAGCCCACAGATAATACAATCATGGAAGACAGTCATCATCTACTCAGATGGATGCCAAGAGAGTGAGAAAAACCTTTGGCTCTTACAGTATCGTTACTGTCACTAATGATCTACTAACAGCTTCTGATTCTGGTTCTCTTTCTATCCTCTGTCTTCTTTATCTTAGTGCCGTTTTCGACACTGTTAAACATGATATCTTACTTTCTCTTCTTGAGACTGCGTTTGGAGTTTCTGACACTGCTCTTAAATGATTTGAGTCTTGCCTCACTGGGCACTGTCACTTTGTCTCTTTTGGTGGATCTGGGTCTGAAATTGGATTTGTTCAGTCTGGTGTCCCTCAGGGCTCGGAACTGGGCCCCCTTACTTTTCAGCATTTACATTTTTCCAGCTTTTGAGATCACATGGCCTCGACTATCATTTCGATGCTGACGATACTCAAATCTACATCCTTACCAAACCTAACACATGTGGCTGTCTCTATTCTCTGTAATTGCATCTCTGACAAAAAAACACGGACGACTCACTGAAGTCATGCTTATTGTACCCAGGCCCACCCCCCCATCAATGTTGTAACCCTGTCTGTGGTTGGTACTGTACTTGAGCTTCAGTCTAAATTTAAAAACTTGGGGGCGATATCTGTTTCAGGTTTGACATTTGACCCACATATTGTCAAAATATCATCCTATCACCTCAGAAATATTGCCAGGCCTATGTTATCGCTAACTGTTGCTGAAAAGCTCATCAACACATTTGTCTTCGCCTGAACTGATTACTGTAATGCTCCACACGCTGGGGTTTCTAAATTCACATTGAACAAACTCCAGTATGTCCAAAATTCGGCAGCCAGAATCCTGACCAGGTCTAGTGCAAGTGATCCCATTACTCCTATCCTGGAGTCCTCGCACTGGCTTCCTGTCAGGTTTTGTGTCGACTTCAAAATCCTCATGCTCACCTTTAAGGCTCTGCATGGCTTGGCACCTCAGTACCTGTATCTTCCTACTCCCCACCTTACAACCTTTGCTCTTCTTATTATGGTCTCCTAACTGTCCCCCAAGCCCGTCTACACTCTATGGGTGACAGGGCCTTCTCCTGTTATGTCCCAAAGCTCTGGAACTCTATCCCTAAGGATATCAGAGAGTCACCTTCCCTAAACTCTTTCAAATCTAGACTCAATGTCTTCTTCTTTAGAAGAGCCTTTACCTAACTGATTCTGTTATTTTCCCCTTTGCTCCTCCCGTATTCACCTCCCCCATCTACTGTCTCCACTCATCGTGTATTTTCATTGTGTTTATCTTGTGTATTTTTTGTTGTTGTTGTCATTCTGTAAAGGGCTTTGAGAAGCCACCTTTAAAGGTGCTATATAAAAAAAAGTTTATTATTAGTAGTATGAATTATGAATACCTCAGATAAATGAGATATTGCTGCATAGGAGCAGTGCTGCACTCCCCCGAAGGTTCATTACTGAAAGCACACCGCTTTGTCACTGAGGCCCAGGTCATAGAAAAGTGGGCACTGATCCTGAACACAGTAAATAAATAGAGGAGACTTAGATATCTATCACCTTTCACCTGAGGTGGGAATGTTTCATTCAGATCATATGGGAAGGAAGCGGATTGTGTTTCGGTATCTAAAGGGATCTAAATAGGATGCCCGCCTATGCCTCTCCCTGTGGAGGAGATTCATGACCAAAATCAATGGGTCAATATGAGTTCTGATTTTCCCCTCCTCAAATGGAAAATGATTTGAAATGACCATTTAACTCCCCTTCAGACGAATCCTCTCAGGACATTGGGAGTTGAGGTTTTGGTTGGTTAGACTTTGCCAAAACCTCAGCTTTCTCGCAAAGCTGTTTTCCACGTGAAAAAGATTAAATCTGGCCTGCTGCTTCCTGGGAATTCATAGGCCAGTGGAAAAGGCTTGTCTTCCTTATCCATTCTAGTGATTAGTGTATTTTTAATTACGCTTTGTATAAAACCCACATGCAGTTGCACGTCATGAAGGATATTCAGCAGAATATTCGCTGAAAGACAGATGCAGACAAAACACAGAGATACTGCAGACCAGCACATCTTCCTTGAAAAAGCACAGAGGCATCAGAATAAGAGGAAACGCCTACAAAGAAACTCATTCACACCTTCAATAGAAGCCCCAGAACTGTCTGTTTCACTTTCTCTCCAACAGACGCGTCAAACTGGATACCTGCTGCTTAGGGAAATTCATTTCTAGGTCATAACTGCCTCCCTTGGAAATACAACAGAACTTAATACCTTATTCATTTAAACAGGGAAAAGCATAGTGTATTAGCAGCCAAAGATGTGTAGATATAGAAGCCAGTGAGGCATCTAATGATTTTCAGATTGAAAAAAAAATCTTATTCTGGGTACAAAATCTCCGTCTAACTATTTTCTCATATGGAATGCACTCTATGTTTCATTAAGCTGCATTTACAGAGAGAGAACAATGAAGAAGTCTGCATGAGGGCATGCCACTGTCATCCGTCATTGTGAAGTATTGACAACTGCTCAAGGTTTAGCTTTACAGATCAATAAAGTGATGATTTGAACACTGAGGCCTTTAAATGAATACATATTTTGCGAACCTTTGATTGTGAATTTCATGGCCTCTGTAAGGTCTTTAATATAAAGGGCAAGAAAAAAGATTTTTACGCAAAAATAAAAACAGATCAGTACAATGCCTTTCATTAATGTACAGGCTCGGAAAGGAATGTGACACTGCTAAACTGTGACATCTGCCCACATTTCACTCCAGGCATGAGACCCAGTGAAGTTAACAAAGTTACCACCTTAAAGACAGACTACATCAACACCTATTGCATAGCAGTGAGGTGACATTCAAAGTTGAGGGCGTCATTTAACTGATCGAACATATTGTTGAAAAAGATCAAATTAAATGATTTACACTTAAATAGTAGCAGCAATGATCTTCCTGGTTACAAAAAAGTGCAATAAAAGTATTATGTAGGTATAGAAGAAACTGAACATCTTAATAGGGACATCTACTGCATGAAATTCCGACTGTCAAAGCAAGCAATTTTATGCAATGGCTCTGTATTTGATTGTCATTACAAAGAATAAGCATTTAAATTGTATACCAGTAACACTCGATTCTCTGCACAGATACCTTTTGATATATACTGCACATGCATCCAAATGTATCCTAAAACATGACAATTTTTATATTATTTAATTATGGAAAGGAGATATTGAACTACTGTATATAGTGTTTGAAAAGGATGGAATAGTGTTCAAAGAGAGTTATGAAGTGATACTCTAGCAAGCCTAGGCTGAGTCTGAGATAATGACCTCAAAGGAAAACCACATCTTCTTGTAAGAGATGGTGGTGGACCAGCAGGTGGTGCTATTCTTTTTGGACCAGATTTTCCAAATTACTATGGTAACAAGGAGCACTGTACTGCAGGAGGTCAGAGGAACTCTTCAGAGTATTCATCATGAAAGATTCCATGCCATTACTCATCATTATTCACAGTCTGGCTAAATTGCACTCCGTACTCATAATAACTTCAGCTGTGTGCGCAGCAGGTGATGAAAAGAGCCCCTTCTATTTGTGAAACGCTTTGGAATCCTTTAGGATGAAGAACAGTATATAGATGTGGTTTATTATTAATTCATATTAAGTAGGAAGGTTTAATGCATTTTACTTCAAACAAAAATCCTGAAAACTTGATACAAGTATACATGCCCCCTCAAAGTATTATAATTTTTTCAAGACAATGATTTCAAATATTTACTACGAAACAGGCTAGGTGGGCCAAGTTGTTTGTAACATTTTTTATATTCTAATTCATGAAGTGCATTGTTCAATGTGCAGAGGGAATATTGAGAAACACGCACAATCAAGTTTGTAGTTTAGGGTTACAAATTAAAGAAACACTAATTGTGTACTGTAGATCATTAAGGTTTTACAGATGAATTAGGAAAATAAAACCTGAAATTGTACGTTAATTGAACATTAAAGATGAAAATTCACTGTATGACTGAATGTATCAGACTATATAAGTGGAAATGATAAAAGCTGTTCAATCCTATATACTTCATTGAAGAGCGTAACACTGCGCAATGCAGCACAGAAGTGAGGTTACATTAAGTTATCTAACTTGCTCTCCTGAGTTCTACTGTTGCTAGAAATGCCAAGAAATTTAAGATGTATAAACAAAGAAACATTCTTTCCTGCTCTGGAAAATTGTCAATCTCTTGTTTTGAACAGAAGGGTACTGATAAATGCTATGATTTAGAACAAACATAGATTACTATAGAGTTCTAATACCTGCATCCCTTTGAGTTCATGATTTAAATAAATATATTCAAAAATATTTTTTAGCATTCAAGTGTCATAGCTTGAGTTATCTTTCAGAAGTTTTCAGAGAGCTTATGCATTATTCACATTCTATGATCAGATGAAACATTTGAATGAACATGATACACCCCTCAAGCTTTTCCAGAGGTCTCATCCTAAACACAGGGGCCTTCCAAAAATTAATAATTTAGTTTAGATTCTTTAAGACATTTATGTATTAAACATCACTTAAACATCAAACAGCATAATAGACGGTACAGAAGCAAAAACTGTGATTTTTCAAAAATGCTTCCTGCTTTATGTGTCAGGGCTACTGTAACAACATCACTGATCATAAAAACAACATCGGACAGATAAAACTGAAAAGAAAATCAATAGATTTATAATCTGCTTCTTACACATGTTTACTAAGAACTTATGGTTCTGTAAAAACAGCATACATTTATGTAAACTACAGAAAAAGCCATGACCTTTTGCTATGTTGACCTCACTCATTCCAGTACTTCCTTACTGTATCAATCTGGAAACCAAAAAAACAACAGACACGAGCAATTAAATAACAAGTACGAGGATCCATGATTTCAACTGAAATGCATTAGATGTTTTTGCTATTCCATTAATAGGCATCCTGATGTGTCATGTGGAAACTGGTAAAAACAAAAGACACAAATCCAATATAAAATAAAGTCTAAGGGGGTCTTCAGTCTGATTATACTGTACATGGAGTTCAGTTTGGAAGCTGCCATATTAAGGTAATGAAGAGCTCAGTTTTATTTGATCATATCTGGGACAATTTTATAAAACATCATTAAGCGAAAGGATAAAAAAAACAGACGTGAGATCGTTTGGGGCATTTCCGCAGCAGGTGGCACAACATTGTCAGAGAACAAACGGGGTGGGGAGGGAGTCTCCCCGTCTCCCTGTGGCTCCTGCAACTTCTGGGGCACATGCAGGCTTATACTGCTGACACTGAGAGACTGTGGGGCTTGCCTTTCGTCTAACAAAGAATGGCTCCTTTAGATGGGCGTGTCGGAAGACATGTCTACAGGCCTGGCTCTATGTGTGCAGGTACAGGAGAGTGCCAGAGGCAAATTCAGCTTGTGTGGGTATATATTGAAATAATTGGCAATTCCAGAAAAGGTAAGAGATATTGATCCTAATGTCCTAATCTCCTCATCTCCAATACAGTACCTAGTATAATGTAGCAATGCTATACATCAGTTCCAACTGGTGTCCCATCCTCACTTATACAAAATCTAGTTTCTCATTTAAAAGGCAAAAGGCAGTTCATTGAACTGTTTGAAACGGTCCATAGAAACCTAGCAAAATAAAAGCAAATATTTCTGCTTGCAGATCACATGATTCCAAAAGGATTTGATACAACTTGATCATGTTCCAATGATCAATGATTTCGGAGAGCATAAAAACATAAGACATGAAACAAACGAGTCAGCCCAACTAGCTTGTTTGGCCGCTAGAAGCATGTTTATCTGGGCAGCTTGTTGCAGACTCCCACAAATATTCGTGTACAAGTGCTTTCTGCTCTCAGTTTTGAATTCCACGTACAGTACTTTCCACTTGTATCCTTTGGTTTGTTTTTCTCTGTTGATTCTGAAGAAGCCCCCTGGGTTGAGTCTGTCAATGTGTTTGAGGATTTTGAATACTTGAATCAGGTCCTCTTGTAGTCTTCTCTGTTCGAGACTACAAAGGTTCTTCTGTTTTTGCCTGTCAGTGTAGGGCATTCCCTTAAGCCCTGGAATGTACAGTATATGGCTGCTATTGTCTGGACTGATTCCAGCGCAGGTTTATCTTTTTTGCATTGTGGCCAAACATATGCACAATATTCTGAATAAGGGCTTGCTAGTGTATTGCATAATTTAACATATGTCTGTGGTGCGGTTTGGAAAATATTCAAAATTATTTGGAGATCCTCACAAGTAATTAAAGGAATGATTTGTTTTTATTTAATTAAGGTAACAATGACAGCCTTTACTTTATATATCACTTTTCGTGGAACACAGGTATACACAAATTAAAAATTCTAATTAAAATCTAGAGAACAAAAAGTACATTTTAAGACAAGATATGGAAGTGATGACTGACTTTCGAGATCTGATATGGACTGGGACGTCAGTAACCCACCAGACAGCATAGTCTCCCAGTGATCAGTGACTCATACTGGGAACTGAAAGATAGATTATTTCGATCTGAGTCAAAAGAATCCAAATGGGAATAATGAAAAAACTGTTCATGGAGGTAACCACGCGTCAAACTGTTTGAGACCTTATCCACTGGAAGCCAGTGCAAGGAAGCTCAAACAGGTGAGATATTTTAATTTAAGGCTGCAAAGGCTTAAAGGTTCATTCAACACTGTAAGGAAAAGAAAAGAACAACGTTTCAGGTGGTCTTCACCTGAAGAAGGCTTCACAGACTGCATGGAATGAACCTTTACCTGTTCCTTGCTAAGAACGTGTTCGAATATAAAATAATCAAATCTAAAAAATACAAAAACCTGTGTACGCTTTTCTCGAAGACAAGGATCTGTGAAAAGCTCCACACACAAAAATCAGGACAAAACGGACTGCAAGGTTTCCTGCTGGAATATTGTCCTAATTCCAGGATCATCAATACGCAGACAAAGACAGACAATTTGAAGAGCTGATAAGGAGATTCAATCAGTCTGACTTCAGTCTTGTCAGAGTTCGGATCTAAAAAGTTACAGTGTGTTGTATCCATTTCTTATCATAATCGAAGCAGTGTGACAAAGCAGATAGTGCTTGATTAATGTTAGGTTTTAAGGGAACAAAAACTTGAAAAGGCATCATATACAGTAGTCTACAGGGAATATTAATGAATAAGTAATAGGTTTATTCCATGCTGAAAAGAGAAGAAAGAAAGCCTTCTTCCCTCACACCTGAAGAAGGCTCCACGGCCGAAATGCTGTGTTTTCTTTATTCTGTTTTCAGCATGGAATAAACCTATTACTTGTTTCTTTGCAGACTACGCCTGCTGAAGCAGCTACCAACCTGAAATAGTAACGAACATATACATGTATGGCCCATTAGAAGCATACCTGAATGGCACCAGATGTCAATAATAATGAACGAGATAGACGGAATTATTTTTTCTTTTCATCTCACAATCGTTCTTCACCTCCTATCTTTCAGCTGGTGAGATATATTTCACATTGTATTCCCCCTTTGCATTGAATGTTAACTTTACAAATAATATTGGAACTATTCCCTAATAAATGAAGAAGAGAAAGGAAATTAAAAACAATGTATGGAAATGAATGTTGGAAAATATGGCATTTAATGAATCATGAAAAAAGTATATGAGGGAGAGTAACATAAAAGAGTAATAAAGTCGTCCTCCAAGCTGAGGAGCGGTGGGTAAAAAAAAAAAGAAAAACATAAAAAATTAAAGTTCATTCCACATCTGTTAAGAGTCTCACATAGTAAAATACAGATCATAGAAAAGTGGAGCAAGACCACAATCCCATGGGACATCAGATATGACTGTATAGTTGAAGACAAGCCCATGAGGCGCATTTCAACAAAATCTTTGCCATAAGTTCAATTTAAACCATAACAAAGCAGTTCCAGTGATACCGATAACTCGTCTTGATCTATTCAGCAAGACTGTATGATCAACAGTGTCAGCTCAGACGAGCAGCAGGAAAGAAGGAATAAAAAAGTAATCAGCAGATCATTAGTAACCCTTACAAGAGCTGTGTCTGTGCTGTGCACTGATATGAACCCATTTTGAAAAGGTTCGTATGCCTTATACGCAGATAAGCGAGCTTGTAACTTAACAGCAATACACTGCATTTAATATTAGATTTAATATTAAAATACAAAACATGAAATCTAAATATATTAAATTTCATATAATTAATGGTACAAAGTATTAGATTGGTAGGTGTATATGCAACTTTTAAATCTCTCATTCCACTCCACACACACTCCATTCCCTGAATATTAGATTGGTTGGTAGTTAAAATAAAACTAATTTAAATTTATGGCTAAGAAAATGTCTCAGAAATCATGCACATCCTCTGGATCAAATGGTCCAGAAGTTTCCTTGTTTACAAAGACTTCTCCTCGGAAAAGGAACTTGAATGGAATATTAAAAATTATCACCATGGCAACCACTGTGAGCTGCCCAGTCCAACTACATTGCAGAGGGAGGAGACAGGTGGAGAACTGAGCCAAGCTAACCCACTAAAAGGCTATGCAGCTCACACTCTATACACTGTGTTCGCTGTTCATTTAAAATAAATGGCAGATCAAAATCTATTTAAGCCACACACTGTGCGTTTCACTATCCCTTACTGCAAATAACTATTTAAGCAACAATACCACATTGTGAACCACATCTGCTGCTTTTCAACTGCATTTAAAAGGCTAGTGTATGTTTCATTACATTACACAGGCAGGGACCCATTGCTTTCATAAGGACACATGCTAAAGGAAGCCTGAGCTACCCCTCCCTGACGAAACAGAAATGTAAAAATTAATCATACGTTTACCAAAAATGAAAATCTACACCTAATGAGCAGGCAGAACTCCGCGGTACAGCTCACTCTCATTAGCACAGGCAGCTGAATCTGATTTTAAGAGAAAGGGTCTCTTTTGCTTTGCTCCTTTGCTTAGAGAACTTTCAGATACTGCACCTACAACATTGGCTGTGTTAATAACCCTGTGGGAGAAACAAAAACTATCCTGGTAGAATTCTTAACTGCTGGAAAAGCTACCAGAGATATCAAATATTGTAATCTTAAAATAGAGGGCCTTTGACATCCAAAATCGACAGCCAAAAGATTCCAGAGACTAAGGACTCAAATGTTGACTGGCCTTGTGCCAGGATCATTTGCCCAGGAAAGGTGACCCATCCTGCCCCATAGGGGGAGGAGGCTGATGTTTTTTTTGTTTAGATGCTCCTCTACCCAAACAAGAAAAATGAAAAAAAAAAGGTTTACCAACCAACCAATCCCCTTCCAGGCTGAGGAGCATCTTATATTGCTTACACCGCTGACTGACTGACTGACCCTGAAGTGAGAGCGCACTCCATTCACACAATCGCAACACTATAAACGAACGGACAATCACCATGTCTGTTTCTCTATGGATGTATCTGTGCCTCCACTCAACAAACGACTAATAACACCAGTCACCAGCCAAACCCCGAGTGTGCACCCTCAGGAACTAGCTAGCAACTGGTCGGTGGAGAGTGGGCGATTTGTCTTTTCCAGTGCTACGCGTGCCTCGTGACAGACTCCTCTGACACAATGTGAAAAAGCATTATACGTTGTTTTATGTAAATAACAAATATATAAATATTGTATATTTCTTAAAAATAGAGGGCCTTGAGTAATCAAGGGATTAAGATTAAGGCTAGGATTAAGGCTAAGATTAAGATGAAGAAAACACCAAGTTTTATTCGTAAATAGTATTGAATACCTATGAAATGAAAACTAATAACAGGAGTCACTTATTTAGCCGAAGACGTAGCAGAGTCTGGAACAAGCTCTCCAGCAACATTGCTGAAGCTGGAACCTACTAAATACTGTAACGAATACGCCCCTGCGCATAACAGGGAGGTTGGCGGCTCGGGCTGACGAAGGTCTTCTTTAGCTCAGCTGGCAGGACCCCTGTTGAGCGACGCCGGAGACCCGGGTTCGAGTCCAGGGGGTGAGGGACGAACTGGGGCAGAGCGGCGAGGGCACAAGCCCTGGAACCTGAACTCGCTACAATACCGAACATGCTACATGGGCTAAATGGCCTCCTCTTGTTTGTAACATTTCTTATTAACAGTCACATTCTGACTAGATCATAACCTTACACAGAAAGTACAGGCAAGGTGTATTTAGGCTCAGAATATTCAGTATCTGTGTTCTGACTCATGAAATTCCAGTCAGGTCATCTTGAAACACTTAAATAAGTGGTCGGTGGATCTCGCGCTATTTTCCTGTCAAGATTCCTCACCCTTTATTAAAGCTGCTTGAAGACCTTTCTAACGTGGCATTATAATCTCATGGAAAAAAAAGGCAAAAGATTAACACCTCCACCTCTGCAAATATCACAAAGTATTGTATGCATTATTTCTTTTTCTTTTTTGTAAAAAGCAAGTAGTTTGTAAGGACATCGTGGGAGGGCAAAGAGACCTGACAAAATGGAGATTCTTGTCTAAATCACATTATTTTGCCCTGACATGCAATAGGTGTGTTAAATTTAAATCTTAATGACTGACACAATATACAAATATATCCATTTTGTTGTTCTTAGTTTTGTGACTGCTGACCAGCTATGTGGCCTTGTCATGCAATGCAGAGAAAATAAAATCCCAACTACTGAGGTGTAAACCTAAAAACAAACCAAACCATACCAAACCAGAACACTTCCTAAAAACAGAATTGTGGGACAGAAATGAGTACCAAGGCTCAGCTCTGTAAACCAACCTCATTCTGCCTTCCCTTCACTTCTCATGATTGTTTTGGCAGAGGATCAGTCTGATAAATGGAAACCCTGCTGTTTGTCTGGTGTCTGTTCAATGAACGACAGCAAAAGAATTAAAAAATAAAGTACTGAAAGGGGAATGGAAGGTTAAAGCAACAGCTGTCCTGAACTCACAGAATCTGCTCAGCAGCTCCTGGCTGCTTACTGCTTACTCCATGTGCATTGTTTTCCTTGGGAATTACTATACTGTTGTTAACTGATTTGGCTGACATTTTTATCCAAAATAATGCATTTGCATAACTATGCATTGTCTATAAGTAAACTGGGTTAAAGACATTGCTTTGGGGGATAACAGCATCATCACACCTGGGAGTTGAACCCACAACCTTCCAACCTAAGAACCTTGCCACACTGCTCCCTAGGAATGGCATACTGTAGGAAGTAACAGGTGTGACTTTCATGGGATTTCTGAATATTTGACCCTTTACACATATTTAACAAATGAAAAAATCCACAATTTCAAACAGAGATACATGATGTTTAATTCTGTAAATTTCTTTCAATACATAATTAATAAAAACAAAAAACGTAATACCGTAAATTCCTGTTTCCTGAACTTCTATGCACAAGCAGACTAACGGCTTAGCAGGGTTTTATAGGTAGTTTGCATTAAAGGTTGAAATGGTCAAAACCTAAATGCTTTCAATAATAAATAATAAGACCTTGGAAAGAAGGAAATTTCTTTAGAGTGATATGATTTGGAACTGCAGGCATTTGAGGATGTTAATCTCCTATTGTGTGAAGTTAATCTCCTTAATATTGTTAATGTAAAGATCAATTAATTCACTCTATGAGTGCAAAAGCTGTTTTAGTAAAATGATAATCAATAGTTTCATATGAATAATACACAAAGAATATAGTCTATCATGCTGTATGTGCTGAAGACATGATCATGAACCCGATTCAGGTTACTGAAAGACCATTTTCCCATTGAAAATGAAACTACATGGAGGTAATCAAGTATTAGATGAGGGTTTGCCTGTGCTAACTGATATATTATGGTTTAAAACATGTTGAAAGGACTTTTATGATTCCTTTTAAAGCATCCAGTTGACCACATGATCTGCCACAATACCCATTAATTTTTTCCCATTGTCTTGTAAGCCTGCTTCTCCATCTCTCAAGCTGTTTATGAGCCAAGACTGCTGGTCTCTCTTGCTTCTTCTTTGCTGTCTTGTATGGGGAGTCGAGAAAAGAAGTCCTATTACTACTGATGGGTGAGAAAGAACCATCAAGCTCTATAATGAAAAAAGAAAAAACTCTGCAGGCTAGACTAATATACAGTACCTTGCAAAGTATTCAAACACTGCACATGTACCAGGTGATTCAGATTTTGTTTCTTTAAAGCTTGAAGTCTGACACTTTGAACTACCAATTCATATTTATTACAGTATATACACAAGCTACTCCACAAATTCAAAGAAAAGCAAAAAGAAGTAAATAATGTGAAAGAAAAATGGCAATGAAAAGTCATGACTGCATAAGTATTCAAACTCTGTTCTGAGGCAAATCTAGATTAATTTACTTGATTACTAGATTAATTGCTTGATCAATTACTTGATCAAGCCACACGATTAATTGGACAGCCTGTATGCACAATCACATCAAGATCTCAGAATAAATACACCTCTATAAATTCTCTCATTCAGGTATTGAATTTCAAGAAAAAGATTCAAATATGAAGGCCAAAGAGCTTTCAGAACAAAGATAATAATTAAGAAGTGGAAAATATATCATACTTCCCACACACTACATAGAGCTGGCTAACCTCCAAACGGAGCAGCCAGACAGGGAGAAAACGGGTTAGGGATGTCACTTTGAAAGAGTTTAGTGGCTGAGATGGGACAAAAATGTCCCTGGCTTAACAATATCCTGGGCATTCCCGGGCCACCTAGGCTAGAAGTGAATACAATCTCAAATTTTGCATGAACATAGTACCTCAATGATTTGCAAACATGTGGCAAAATGTATTGTTGTCGGTTAAGCCAAAACTGGAACATTTTGGTCTAAATGACACAAACCAAACAATTTGCATCACACTATCCCTACTGTCCAGCATGTTGCTGGCAGCATTATGTTATAGAATCTTGTCAACACTGACTGGAACATTGATGGAACAAAATACTGGCAACTCTTAGAGGAAAAACTGCTTCAAACTTAGAACTTGGATAAAAATTCAACTATTAGCAATGATCCAAAGCACTAGGCCTGAACTATAATGGAGTATCTTAAGAGTAAGAGAGTGTCCATGAGTGGCTCAGTCAAAGTCCTGTTGAGAATCTGTAGAAAGACTTGGAAACTGCTGCCCATAAGCAATCCCCATGTAACCTGAGAGCTTGAATTAATCTTTTTAAGAGAATTGGCAAAATTTCACCAAGATGGTGTGCAAAGTTGTAACTAAAAAACTACCCCCAAAAGACTTGAGGCTATAATTGGTGTAGCTATAATTGCTTTTACCAAATATTCACTTCACAGGGCTGAATACTTATGAAATCAACATATTTAATTTTTTCTCTTTGTGAAACCAAAATGCAGCTGAAGGAAAATTTCTGCTGTGCTGTGCTCAAATACCCTTAGAAGACAACAAAGTTTGATTCAGCTCTTCCGACCAACCTATTGCAACAGCAATTACAATTACAATTTCCAGGACTTTCTTGAAAATGAGTTAATATGTTTCAACTAGCTTTGATTGGGATGGTAATTACAGGAAAAATAACTAATGTGACAAATGAAGTTTCAAATGGTTTAAGAACATGGATAGTCCACCTGAACCTGGTGTACCTAGAGTAAGTATGAGCACAGGTGAAGACCCAGTTTCCCATCTTTCACCATTCTGCACCCCATTGCAGCTGGCCCTCGGTTGATTGTACTTCTTTGAGGGGAGAGTTGATGACCTCATCCTTATGGTCAGACTATGGTCACCAAATCAGTCAGTACCTTAAATTGCTCTTGCACGAATACAGTCCTGAAGTTAGCCCGAAGTTACTGAAATTAAGCAGAATTTCCACAATGTAAAACAAGTGTCTCATGTTAACCATACAACATGTGCAAGTAAAATATTAAAATGCTGTGCAGTCAATTGGTATTATCAAATGATACATGAAAGCAGCTACTGTATGTACTGTATCTGATGGTTTAGACCTTATTATTTGAAGCTGAAAGTTCTGACATCAGACGTGCAAGAATGTTTTGCATGTTAGGAATTGTGTTTATACTATTTTTGGTGTTCCTGTGGACAATAAAACATATGGGGAACAGCAACTCATAATCAACTCCTTGTCACTGTGGGAAGTTATGTATGTTTTGGGGGAAAAAAATAGATACAACCATGTTATCAAATGTCAGAGTTTTATTCCTCCATTCAGATATTTTTATACAAATCAGTTATGTTTGCTGGCAAAATAGGTTTGATAGATACTGGGAGGATGTCTTTTTACTATGTTGGGTTTAATAACCAATGGAGCTTATGCTGTCTTTGTACAGCCAGATCTTTGTGGCATATATTGCATACATAAATATAGTGTGTCTAAACTTAGTCTATACTGCATAATAAAATAAATGATTAAGCCGCTGATATATTTTTGTTTGATGAGCTGTGTACAGTCTCATTTTATTTTTACTCATTTTTCATCCTAAAGTGTTATTATTGCAGCAGCTGTCTTGCCTTATTTAGACAACTGAGAGAGAAGGAGAAAGAGTCGTGTTGTTCAATAACGGATTCATTTTAAAAAGCCCTTTTCATGGCCAAACCAACAACTGTGTGCAGATACAGTGAAAAGAACAATGAACAACAGGGAGGTAATGAAAAGATACAGTTGCAAATCACATCTTAACAGAAACCAGAGCAGCAAAAATACAGAAATAAGAATTGCTTCTCAACAATTCACTACAGCTACAATACCAAAACCTACTGTATAACGACAGGTCAGCCTCTAATATAAACTCTTTAATCTAAAACAACGAAGTACTGTTTCTAAAGAAGCAATTTCCTCAGTCAATGGCAGATGTAGGAAAGAAATGTCAGTGACTAAGAACAAATAAACTTCATTCACAGCCCAGCTGAATACAGTATAAAACCATGCTCACAGTTCAGACAGGAACATTTGCTTCAGAGACCGCGGCATTTCATTGTGAATATAGGGTGAGGCTACAAGACCTAGAGTACTGAAGCAAGGCCATTTCCTGGATACTAGCAAGAGCAGTATTGTTTTGAAAAAATGCTCTACAAATAATGGACCGTGAATACAGGTATGGCCGTCTGTGCTGTCCCGGGTTTAATTCTGGAATTACACGCCAACATAGCATTCCCACGTTTTAGGGGGGTTTTGATACCCTCTCGATGACAGGCTATTTAGGTTTGATTGACTATTGTAAACCGTGCTTCTCTCCAACATCCTGCTTTTGACTGGGGTCTTGTTAGTGCTGTTAAGTACTGTACTGCACTGTACTGTTGTGATAAGTACTGTACCTCACTGATAATGGAAGAAAGGAACTGTCACGATTGTAAGTCCCTCCTCTTAAGGGTGTTCCGGCTCTTTTCCGTTTTCATTGATTTCTTGCACTTGCCTCCTGTTCCAGCCCCTCCCTATATAAGGCAGACGCTCCTACCATTCTGGGCTCAGTTTTGGAAGACGGCTGCCCGGAAGCCCACCTACCAGCGGGTCCAGGAGTGGCCCAACGGCATCGGCTTCCCAACGGCGTCCTGACCACCTGGGTCCGGGGCTGGGAGCGCCTGGCCCCCGTTACCCCCTTTTTATTTCCCCGTCCCTGCACGTCCCTGATCCCGCTCTGGTTTTTAACTTTTGTCATGTCTGTCATGGATGGACTACCCGGTTCTGAACTTTTGCTCCCACTCTGGATTTCCCTTCGGACTCCCTTTGGACTTGCGCCCGGACCACGCCCCCCTGAGCACCAGCGCACTGTCGACACCCCCCCCTGTTCGTCTACCAGCCCCGCTCCTAGTCTTCTCTCCCCCTTGGTTTTTTCGCTCCCTTCCGGATTCTGCTGTCTGCATCCTGATTAACGCTTCGTGACAGGAACAGTTGAAAGCCAGACCCTAACAGACACAAGAAAATATATTACACTTTCTTCCTCTAAGTTCAGAAAACACCTACCTCGATACTATATGTGGCCAAATCAGCAAAATGATGCTTTTGTAGTTAAGAAAAAATGAAGACTGTTGTAAATAAAGTAGACGGTTTTAAGGATTTTATCTCTTGTGCACAGTTTGTTCCACTTCCTTTTCGGAATCATCAGAAATCATCAGAAAGCGGCTCATCTCAGCAAACCCATAACCTGTCATGAAAATATACAGCAGGTTTCAAGGCATCAGTCCATCACTGAGTCACCACATAGTTTTGAGACACCACATAGCCTAGCCAGAATGTCTCTCAAAGGTGGGATAAAACTTGAGAAAAAACCTTTTAGTACATAGGAGAACTCGCAAACCTCTATACAGAAGGCGCCCCAAGCCAGAATTGAGGACCCAAGAAATGTGAAGAAAAAGTGCAACACTACCACGGCACCACACTGCCTTTCTCCTTGGACACAGTCCTACTAAAATCCTAAAACTGCACTCATATGAGAAGAAAAAACGTGTATTTTTCTCACACTTGCTAGACTTGCTTCTTCAGAGCTTTTTCAGTCACTATCACAATTACTCTGGAGCACGAAGCTTTGAAAGTCACCCAGCAAATTCCTTGTCAAGACACCCAGTAATTCTTTTCTTATTCTTTGCAGCTTATCTACTGAAGATACTCTTATATTCACTTTCATGTAACCTTATGCTTCAGCCCTATTCACTGTTATTGCTGCATCGTTGTTTTTTTTTTTGTGCTCTAATTTGAAACGCCCGTGTTTAAAATGACAGCTTGTAAAAGTCTGCCTGCTGCGTTTGACCTCCTGAATAAACAGAGGACTCTCCGGTCTCCCCGGCTGCCATCTTCCTGCTTTCAATGCACAGGGGAGGATAAAGAGCCTTCAAGGCACTGATACACTGACAGATACAACCCCGAAGGTGAACCGCATATGAAAACATACTGTTACTCAGATTCAAATATCATTTCAAAATTAAATTTTTCACTTCCTACGATTTATTGAAGACAGAAAATACTGTGTGACTCACAGAAAGCCTTGTTCATATAACACTGGCAGTATATTACTGACAATGTAACAGTCCTCTAATAATGTGAACAGCAAACTGTGATCTTTGGCTACAAATGTAACAACATACAGTATGCCACAACTGATGTATTGCCATATGTACTGTAGTATCACATTCCCACCGTACGAAAGGCGTGCTTATGGCTGACTATGCACATGTAGAGTCCACAATAAACTTCGCCAGGTTTAAAAATTAAACGTCACATTCACGTTGGTTTCGTTAACTAACAAAAAAATAAGTTTTCCACAATATCAAAACTATAAAGCTCAACTAAACTAAACACCCACACAAGCACGTCAGAAACCGTTCCGCTCTAATTTCCTCTGTGTTTCTGAAAACTAAAAACGTCTAGAATTTACATTAATGAACATCGGCGATGGGTCGTCTTAAAGGCATATGCGCACTTTACGTGAACAAAACAACGTGGTTTTGAAATAGTAGAGCATCAGCATATTTACAGGATTGTTTTAAAAGGAATATAACCAAAAACTAAAACATCACATGGCTCATACGCCACATTTCTTAAGGATATGTACTGTAGGTTATGTCTACCTACTGTAGTAACAAGAGCTAGAGATAACAGCTGTGGTGAGACAGTTTTTGTTCAAAATAATGTCTTGTCTGACACAGATAAACATTGCACCCTTGCCCAGAAATATCTCTGTATGCAGACTTTGTTTGGCAGTGGGTGCTCTCTTGGACTGTTTCTGTGGTATTCTGATGTGTTCCAGTTCTATGTACAGGTGAGACTGTAAAGCATTTAACTGAACAGCTCGAAAACCAAACTCAGCTGGAGCAAAGATGGAGCGTGTGCAGAGAAGGCCCCAAACAGGACAGATTGTTTTTGCTTGTGAGCACGCCGATTGCCACAGTTTAGATAAGTTTTCATTTTCCCAGGGAGTACTACAGCACATGGGCAGGCCTTTGACCTTACAGAGGCTGTTACCCTACATTTAAGTCTATTTTTAATGGTATTTCTTTCCAGCCCATTGCCAGGACACATATTTTTCTGTTTCTTTTGGAGCCTCTCCATCCTTCGACAACAACTAAATCTTTCAGAGGACCTGCTTCGACTGCTCAGCTCTGCCCCCGACACAGATGAATTCCCCTTTCCCTCAACATTTACATTTAAGGCATTTTTTAAATTTAATTTATTATTTTAATGCTTATTTTGGAAGCAATGGAGTGGGGTTCCACTGTTTTTTTTTACTCCACAGGGAGTAAAAGGCTTGTGATTTTTCTAAATAAATTACAACAACAAGCAACGTGTACTCCACCAGCATTTTTAAAATGAGACAAAGGAGGAGAGAAGCTAAACTGTTGTTTTTGACAGCTCTGCAATAAGATGCTGACATTAAAATCCAAAAATGTGCCAACTTTCTGTGACAGTAAGCAAGATTTCAAATGTCTGCAGTCTGTGTACAGCAATTCAGGGTGTCAGAGTTCAACAGAGTGTGCGCATTTTCTTCTCCTCCTTTTGCATTTAAGAACTTAATTAAAACCAAACAACTGCATCAGAAAAAATACTTTGATTTTGTTTTTTTGCATTTTATACAAAACATACTGTATATGCACTCCTCGTTAGCAATTTACCACACAGCAACAATACACTGCGTACTGCACTCCTTTCTGAAGCTTGGCCATCTTAGACTCCCTGTCTTCAGCTTCTATTAGCAATTTGCTAACTTTGTGAACTGTACGTGCCACAGACCACTGTCTGCTTTTTCAAAATACTGATTAATAGATTAATTCAATGACTCCCCAATAAACAAGCCTCCAGTGACATCTGAAGTCCCACTCCAATATCATAGAGCAACAGCACATGTCTGCCATATGGTTTAGGCCATAATGGTTTCAGAACATACAGCTATATTTTAGTACAACAGCTGTGTATGAAAATGTGAATACTGGGCTTTCCTTATTCATGTTAATCAAACTTACTTAGTTGTTCACCAAACTGACCTAGAGGCAGTGCAGAACTAAGGTATTCTACTTACTGAAGTTACTATTTACTCTTAAAACAAGTTGAAAAGCAAATACATACATCTAAAACATTTCAAATAATACATTAATCAAAATGTCAAAATTCCTCAAAATAGAACACCTACAGTATAGTTTTTCCGAAATAAGTTTCTTTATTCACATTGGCTCACTTGTATGATTTGGATGACTCCAGTTCCATTCTGTACTCGATCCAGCAGAGGGTCTTGGGGGAGCTGGAGCCTATCCCAGCAAGCAATGGGCGCAAGGCAGGGTACACCCTGGATGGGACACCAGTCCATCGCAGGGCACATGCACGCACTCACACCAGGGCCAATTCCCCCAGAAGCCCTTTAACCTGCTGTTCCAGTATGTATCTGGACTGTGGGAGGAAACCGGAGCACCCAGAGGAAACACGCATGAACACGGGGAACACATACTGTACAAATTCCACACAGATACCACCCCAGGAAATGAACCCAGGGCCCCTGCGTGTCGACACAGCATTGCTAACCACTGCACCGCTGCGCCACCCATGACTCCAGGTAGTTTCAAGCCTCCTCCCTGTATTCTACACCACCGCGGAGACCTGGTCAGGAGGCACTCCGCTCTCCGGTGGAGAACCTCATTCCGGTTGGAGACGGCGACCGCGAGGCTTCTTCAGAAAGTAGCCAGGGGTACAGGGGACATTTGCTAAGGCTGCAGTTGCTGCAAACTGTAAACTCCAGCACACCTGCATAACCTTGAGCATTTCCTCCACTCCAGCCACCTATAGGAGTTGCTCCAGAATGTTTTAGAGCACAACTATAGCTTCTAGGAAGAAAAAAAGACAATATCACTCAACTAGTAAGAATATATAAGCACAGATGTTAATGCCTAACGTTAATTGAAATCTTACTGTGTTCCCTTGAGACAGCCCATTTATTTTATTTTTTTCTTATACATCTGTATCCAAGAGACTACCAGATACCTGTATACATACCACAACACCATCCCCCACATACACACATTAACCTGATGAGGTTTTCAGTGAGAGCTTAAACACTTCTGGTGCTCCCTCAGAAATTATACCACGGCCAGCTTATACTGTACATTTTCAACTCACGGCACTCCGGTTTACTTGCAAACACAAACTGTGCGCCTCAGTCTCTAGACCAAAATATTGATTTTGGTGACACACAGTGTATTTTATTGACAAACAACAACACGCACAACAAAAACACATGGGAGTGTACATACTGTACAAGAGCTCGTACGGAAAAACAAGAAAGTGAATAAAGGAAAACTAATCACGCTTTTATCTGATAACTCGCTCGTGCGGGTGCTTGATCAAGAAGGAATACACCTTACAGACTCACCCCATTTAATCTGGCAGTCAATCGCTCAAGATGAGGTACGTCCCCAAACACAATTAGCCAGCAATGCAGTGTGGCCATAACAGGTCCAATGACTGTAGTATTTATACGGTAAACAATCCAGTTAAAAGCATTTTTAGAAATTCAAGAGAATCATAATTAACACATTTTACAGAAATACCAGCATTCAGCTGGATAAACCCTTTAACACGATTAATAAAGCCATAGGTATTTGGCTAGATAATAAGCTGACTGTCATGTCACTCTTTTCGAAGCATTCTAATCTTTCTCCGGCCGGTGCAACTCATATCCATTATCTACTGGTTCGGCATTCACACACATGCCCCGCCAGGTTAAGTACAGCTTCGCCACAGCTCCAGCGGTGCTGGCCGGCCGCACACAGGCCTTGCCCTGCCCCGAGCTCGAGGTGTGGGGCTGAAGCTGCCCGGACAATCGGTGATTAGCCGACTGGAGTGGAACATCACTGTAGCCACAACAGGGCCTCCTCCTGCCCCGGCAGCACAGGCTTCACAGGCTGTTGAAGAAGGGTCAGACTGGGGTGGCGCGCACTTGCAGCCATGTGCCAAGAGGCAGGCTCTTTCTGAAAATGCAGCTCAAAGATGCGATAATGGAAAGGTGTTCCTCGCCACGGTCAGTGCCCACAGTAGTCTGCTGTGGAGTTCGAGATGGCAGGGGCTGAGGTGAAGGGGCCCCATGTAGGGCCTGCCAGCATGTTAAGAAGGGCCTTGCATGTCTTGACCCTTGACTGCAGTCTCATTAAGATGGCCTGTCAAATAATAGCCATGCAGCAGCTGAATCGCTTTGCATCTACAGTATGCAGCCCAGTATACTGCGCATATGCAGGCTTTCAGATCCAGTACTTGCCCAACCATGTGTTTTTCATCAGCACATTAGTACTGTAAATGCTGTAAAAGTTGAATACTGGGTTTAAATAAATCCAAACTAACTAGAGCATATCCAGATAGTGTGCGTCAGCCAAACTGATGCACACTTAAAAGCCAATTTCTTTTTTACGAATGCCTTAATGGAGGACGGCATCATTTGCTGATTTTACTGGGCCCGTTCATCTATTTAAATATTTATTTCACAGGAAAGGGTGGGAATATTTCATCACTATTAAACCAGAAGACAGCTATCATTCCGGTATATTACTTCTTTTATTTTTCTCGGGCACACACAATGAAATGATGTTAATTGGGGGTAACAGAGCGTGAATTTTCACATTACTAGAAGCCCGCAAGACATAAAACAACGGTGTTTCTCAAAAGGTGTGGTCTTTTCACGAATGCATTGGCATGCATATTCAAGTAATGTTTATCCATTGGATGAGACGATATCTGGCCAATAAGCTTTGTACTGTTGCATATTTTTTAGATGATCATACTATCCCTGTCATTCAACATTTCTGGAAAATTACCAATAAAAAGCTGCAAATCTAAGAGGAATGATATCTGCCCAACAATGAGATACAAAGGGAGCAACCAATGAAAAGCTACAAGAAAGATTTCAATCTGTTTGCGGCTCTTAATATTAGCTTATTATGACACAAGGATTTACAATTCTCAAAGGCGGTAATGAAGTCAAACTGGGAACTTCTTCAGAATCAAAATAGAAAGACAAAAGCGCACAAGTAGAAACTATGTAGAAGCGCATTTAAAAATGAAAAAAAGAAGGAACTAATTTACACAAAGGGTTGCGGGAGTCTGGAACTAGCTGCCCAGCCATGCTGTTGAAGCCGATAACTTGGTTTGGTTCAAGAAAGTCCTAGATGAGATTATCATATCAATTAACTAACTACCAAATGGACAAGATGGGCCTCTCATTTGTAACCTTTTTTATATTCTTATCACTTCAATGGACAGGGCTTTTCTGTGACGCTGGTGTTTTCAACAGCTTTATTTTAATATAAAATCCCAAAAGATGTGATGTGGGCAGTAAAATCTGACCGTAACAATATTGATTTCTGTGCCACCTTTGTTGAGTGAAAAGCTCGTTATGATTATGGCCTACACCACGCACTGACAGACCTGCCTTTAAAAATCAATTTTACTCACATAGCGACATTCTATATCTACGGAAGAATTCAGATCCCCACATTGGACTTCAACCAGCAGATTCATTACTTGAACTTGAAGCAAATTGATATGTGGTACATTAAATACTGCAACAAAATCTTTAGTGTGAAAAGGTGTGTAAATGTATATAAGTTAATGTATAAATGTTATTCAGCTTTATCATTTTATCATAGCTTTGATATCATATTACTTCACATACTGTATTGTTCTTGTCACAGCTTTTCTCACAGAACCTCTGAGAGCTAATGACTAATAAATAAATTACCCTTAAACATAACATGTAATGTAATTCTCAAAGCAGTACAGTACATGTAATTTTGTGGCAAAAAAGCACAGTGAGTAAAGTGATGTTTGTTATGCTAAGAAAGAGTTAAAAGCAAGAACAGCCCTTGTTCAATGTATTTAAAACAAATCATAGACACTCCCTTCACCAGGAGCTCTCCTGGAACTTACTGACAGCTCTTTGGAGCTTAATGTGCATTTTCTGCCACTGGCTAAACATTAGCTATTTATATTACAGGACTAAATGTACTAAGCTTCATTTGCAAGAAAGGAGCAAGAACCATAACACATTTAAGTAAATATCTGGAATTAGAGGAAAGCTCGTTGTTCATTTTCTTCAGCAATCTTTAACAGGTAACGGTTTTGTTTGAGCTCTTCAAAAGCAGGCAGAATGTATGGCACAGGGACCATTTATTCATCTACTGAACACACAGATATCACACAATTTAGCAAGAGAAGACTTGGTGCCCACAAAAAGGGGTCTGCTAACTAGTGCACTCCTGGTGAACTGCATGGGTAATGACTCGCTGAAAATAGTTCTCATCTTTACAGAAAAACTGTCCCCAAGGCACAGCCAAATAATATTCCAACACAGCCATCTTTCAGAGAAGCATATAGACATACTGTATATCTGAAGGAAAGACCCTGTCATATTTCTTTATTTCCCAAAAAAGATTCTTACCTAAGAACATCAGACTAATTACAAACGAAACTGACTTTCTCAGTACCTTCTCAGTGAACACCAAAGGGTTCTTTCAGCTTGTCAGTGTAGGATGACAAGCTACAAGAAGGTAAGGTTACTTAAGGTAACAAGGACACCAGGCTCAACTGTGGCTCATTTCTAACGTTGCTAATGCTCCAACCTCATGAAACCACCGACTTTCAGGAAAGTTCCTCAGTGGAGTCATTTGATGGTCCAGAATATAACATCCTACCCATCACTTTGGGCTTCATCTTTGTATCAAAGACCATCAGGCTAGTGTCTGTAAGTCACTGAGGCTGCTGTGATGGAGAAAGAAGAGTTTAGGTGGGGAGAGTGTAATAGGGCTCAGTGCGCCGAGCCAGTTACAGAAGTGACATCAGTCCCTCTAGACAGGAATCTAGACAGTGTAAAGCTCTTCTGGGGTAGGGTTAGGGCTGGCCTTTCAGTGTGCAACTGGGATTGAATCCTGGCAGGTAGAGGGAGAGGTGCCCTCAGCATACAGATAAAGACAGCCTTGCTGAGCATCTCATTTTCACTGGGGGCTGTAGACCACAACAGAATTATTAGCCATGCAACCGTTTGCAAATAAGTGCTACGGTGAGTTATTACGAGCCCTGTGCTGGTCTCCAAGAGAGTCCGAACGGCTACGAGTGTCACACCCTCTGCAGCCAGAGGGCGCCCCTTCTCTGTCCTGTCTTTCATTTCTGGTTCTTTGCTGTCCTTCCGGTGTTGCTCTCTCCCTTTGGGACTATATATTTCCGGGTCTTGCACTCCGCCCTCGCATTGACGTTCGGATGTCCTGAAACCCACCTAGCACCAGGTCGCCCCACGTCCGCTACCTGAGGGCATAGGTTTCTATACGGCACTCCTGAACTCTTTGCACTAACGAGCCCGGGCCTTTTTCCCGTCCCGCCGCTACGCATAGGGTCATTTTTGCTCTCCTGCTCTCCACAGTTCGTCCCTCGTTTTCAGACATCCGTGACAACGAGTCCGAGAGGGGCGAGGCAGCAGAGTGGTCAGTAGGTCCAGGCGAGGTCGAATCCGGATAGAGAGAATAACAAGGCTCACAAATCCGAGAGGGGGGAGATGAAAGGGTTGTCGAGAGGTCTGAGGCTAGAAGAGTCTTCGTGTCGGTGGTCAGAGGTAGAGGACAATGCAAGGTCAGGAGGCGGATCGACTCCTAATACAGAGGGATGACTCGGAGTGAACGGAGGGTTTAAATAGTGAAGGAAAGGTGTGGAATCTGGGGTGTGGAAAGGAAATCGGATACGGAGGGTTAATTGACGCCAGCTGCGCCCATAACAGTACCTGCCCCATACGGGCGGCTCCTGTATCCCATGATGGACGGTCTGGGACAGCCCGATGGAAATCCCGGAGAAGTGAACGGTCAAGGACGTGTCTTTCTGGGACCCACAGCCCTCCCAGTCTCCAAGATATTGCAGGGAACTGCGAAACCAACGAGAATCCAAGAGCTTGTTTACTGTGTAAGCGGGGTGTCCGTCGATAATGCGTGGGGGGGTATTCTTTGTGGAAATAGAGGAGATCGAAGGAAGGCCTTGAGGGTGGAAATGTGAAAAGTGGGGTGAATCTTCAGAGTAGGGGGAAGGGCCAGGCAAAAGGAAACGGGGGTGATCAGGTCACTAGTTCCAGGCGAGGTTGAATCCAGATAGAGAGAATAACAAAGGAAACAAATCCCTTTGACCCGGTCAATCTGATTTGACCCGGATAATTACCCATTTTCCAAATTCCACATCTCTTCCTCTTCTTTTCCGATGCTCCCCGATAATCACATGACTAGTATTAAAATCCAATTGATCATTCAACTTTCACATGATCCTCAGCTGACTCCTACGTGAAATAAAAAATAAACAGCTACTGATGCAAATATCTTACTTTCTGTGCCTTAGCACCATACACTTCAAGGTTTGTGAGTTACGAAATGTGTATGATGAATCTAATACATAACCTCAAAAAAGGGCAGTTGTTTAGATTCACATAAAAGATTATTCCAAAGGTACAGACACAAACAGAATAAGTAATGAGAACCTTAACTTAGCTGTCAAATATGCAAAAGCTCCAATTTACGGTGAACGAAGGATCTTTAGAAAAACTCTAAATAACATATCTAATTTAGTCACATCACCCAGTGTTAGGTATTCAGAACTGTCTTTGCTGATTCAGGAATGTGAAAAGCTATCCACACTGACAATGAATGTCATGCACTGAAATGCCCCAGTGTCACTCAGGATGGCAGTTTCTGATGTAACAAACTATATGGTTTCCCTAAGGAAGAGGTGGCAACTCTACTGCAAGGCAGAAGTTACTTTTTCTCAATCTGTGACACCAGCAGGCATTTGGATCCCAACATTATCCTACTTTGTGCTGAAATAGAGGTGATCAACAGATTATACGTTGATTCTATTATTTTTATTCTTATTTTTTTACATTCTCTTGTAAGAGAGTTGTGGATACATCCTCCAAACCTGCCAAATTGACATGCGCACAGGCAGCCTCTCTCAATCATAAAGGATTGTGACCTACATAGCAGAAGTAAAGCAACCTTAAAAAATAGCTTTATTGATTATGAGAAGAGCATCCAGCACTCATTTTTCAATTTAAAGAGAGAAAGTATGATTTTAGCTGAAGGAATATATATAGCAAATATCTTTCAAAATTACTGAAGAAGGTGAAGCAATTTATTGCTTTATTCTTTTATATTGCTTTATTGCTTAATAACTTCTATAAAATATATCACCTCCTCCTTCATTTCACTCTGCTCACAGTTATGCTAGTTTCTGCAGTGTGTTACTATTCCACAATTTGACCTGATTCAAGGACTCAGAATTCTCTAAACTATTGACAAAGTCCTCCAGTGAACATCTTCAGAATCAACTGATTCAGAGGACACAAGTAGAAAGCATGTCGAAATGCATTTAAAACTGAAAAAAATAAACGCCTTTTTTGATCCAGACTGGTTTTGGGAATATAGAAAAAGCTATAGTACACAGCCGTGTTGTTGAAGCAAACACTCTGGCTTCTTTCAATAATGGCTGGATGAGATCACTGGATCAATTAGCTACTAACTTCCAAATGCACCAGATGGGTATCCAGTTTTCCTGATTTTCCCAAAGAAATATGGCATTACTTACAGCCACACACATAAATGGTGCCTCTCTCCCCAGAGCTCATAAGAAAACAACAGAAACAATGATAAATGTTTTGACAAACACAGGCTTTTTGCTGGACAAATCACAAGGCCCTCATGTATTTGAGAATTTTGTAAACTGCAGTTAAATCAAAGGGCTCATTACACTTTACTAACCGATGGACTTAGATCATGTTTTGTCTTCAGAGAAAAGCAATTTCTTTGCTTCAGGCCCAGTAGCTCAAAACTGACAGATCTACACAAGTCTGCTCAGACAAGCATGGGCCTTATCTCACATTTACTGCAATGAGATTCATCACAAGTGAAAACACAGAAAAAAAAAAGAAGGCAGGTTGTGTTTTAACAGCAGACCCACTGGTGATGCTTCAACCATTTCATTTCCTTTCAGCATCACGTAACCTTCGGGTCTGTAAAAGCCCTGAACTGATACAGCCTTAAAATCTGGTTTTCGGCATTCGTTTCGGTAATTCGGTACCATTGCCTGTGTGCTGTCGGTGTCAGGACGCTGGCGCAAATGTGCCGCTGTACACCTTGTGTCACCTGTTTCTTTTTTTTCATAGTACAGCTCTTCTTTATTTTGTATGGATGCCGCTACCACTAGGTGTATAGGTACAGTGGTTACATATTAACAGTGCCAAACATAAATCCTTATTTTTCACTGCAGACAAAGTGGGGGTAATCGGCTCATAGAAAATTCATCAGAGGATCTGAATATGTTATTTTACTTTATATGCTAATGAGCGATAAGGTTATTACGCCACCTAAGTTCATAGAGCCTTTGAATAGAACAGATAATACATTTTTTGTGAAGGACCTTATAGAAAATGTTAATTCTGAATTAACACACATATCTTCTCACACCGAGCTCAGGAATCACTGAAGCTGGTCGTAAATGAAAATGTCAGTCTTCTTGTGATATACACATCTCCGGAGATGGTACACTATACTGAGCTAGGGTTCCAAAGATAAAAAGCAAATCCAAGCGAGTGTCTGAAAAAACAGTTTTAAGGGCCTTATCATCTAAAAAAAACAAAAACCTCTTTGATCTCGGAGAACATTCTCTGTTTTGTATGCAAAATGCTGGGATAGAATCACATGAACAGCGGCAGAGCTCTCAGGGCTGACTGTGGAGCTGGTGTTTTTCAAAGGCAGGGACCTGCAGTGGTGGCACAGTGTGAAAACAATCTCCACTAGCTTTTCTCACCTCATTCACTGGGATAGAAACTGCACCACAGTCCACTGCTTCAGAAGCCTCATTCTGCCTGTTGCCTGGTAACTGCATACACCTTCTGACAAACAATGTAAATGAGTAATGAGATGTAATACAGCAAGTTACCTCATAATATGTAATATACAGATAAGAGTTAGTCCTCCAGGAACTTGGACAACCTCACCTGTGCTTGGAAAAAGCTGTCCAGAAAGAAACTGACTACAGCAGCTCACAAGGCAAGCTACAGTTCCCACCCGATTTATTCATAACATCCCATCAAACCAGAATGAAAACATCATATAAATGAAGGATTAATGGATCGCATAACATGCCTTACCTAAAAAAATAACATGAAAAAATATTAAAGTTGAATCTCCGTAGCACTGCACACAGCAAAAGTCATATTCATGACAAACAATCAGATCGGGCCCTGGGTCTCACCTCAGTAGTTGGAATTTTAGAAACCCTCCTCTGGCGCAGATTACACTGAGAGGAGACCTCCACCTCTTGTAATGTGCTGTAAGGCTCTGACAACCCTGAAGGGAGATATTTGACTATTCCTCCCTCCCAGATTTGCTCTACATCCTTCAGAGCCATTGGTTTCCATTTGCGACCTGAGTTCGAACACCAATGTTTAATTGAACCGATGTAAACAGAGACTGAGATGGTCATCTGAGACCACTGGTTACACTGGTTATGAGTGCAGCTAATTTATTTAACTATTTGGATGAATGCTTTGGATCGTGCCCAGTTTCAGTTCAGCTTGAGTTTGGTCACCATGCCCGACTATGTGTTGGGGTTCATGATTTCCCGCATAGTAACAAAGATCCTCGTAGATACAAACTGAACCCAAAATATAAAGACCCCTCTGCCATATTTGACAGTGGGCAGGAGTGTTGTCTCTACATTTACATTTTTTATACCAAATATAATGCCAGCGAGCACATTCAAAAGACAATTGTTCTCATTTCCTGACAGGACATCTTCGATTGCCATTCACTTGTGCATCTATCCATCCATTTCCATAGTCTTCTGTTCTCATTCTGAATTATAAGTGTTTACATAATAAGAACCTGCCATTAATCTGAAGGATCTCTTAGCTGTTTGGTGTTTATGTATAAGTGGCAAACCAGCTGTACAAGTGAATGGGTAGTCTCTTCTCTTTCTGAAGACCTTTTTGTTCAGTGGATCTGTGCTCAGAATCAGGTTTTCAGCATCTGCTTGTAGTTTTCATTCTTTCATTAAGTGGTCAAACATCCGTAGTTCTTCAACGTGTATTGGAATTTAAAGACGTATAGAGCCTGAAGGATCCACACATTCTTGTGTTTTCAAACTTCTTCCAATTCATGGCCGAGGGGAGCAGGAGCCTATCTCGGCAAACACTTCCTCAACGCAGGATACACCCTGGATGGGACGCCAGTCCTTCACAGGGCAGACACACAGACACACAGACACACAGACACGCCCACATGCCCGTTGAATTAACCTGCCAGGATGAAAACCTGGTGAATGTGAGTCACCTCTTTTTGCAGTTTGCTCTGGGAAGAGAGAGTAAATGTCTTCATTACAGACACTCTAGTGGCATGTGATAAATTCAGCTTTTTGTGGATTCTTTCAGAGACGTTCCCCAACTTGTGGTGGTCGATGACCATCTACCTGACATCTTGGAAGAGTTCTTTGATCTTAGCCATAGTGACACGTTACTAATGAAGATGATCCACTGCTGATAATGTATTACCTCCTCTTGTACCTTAGGGAATCAGGAAACCTAGAGGCCTCTAAATAGTCCCAAAGGTAATCACTGAATTTCCAAAGTAAAGAATGTTAGTATTATTTTGTTTTTATTAGATTTTATTTAAAGGGATATGCAGAGGTGTGAATAAATGTGGCTCTTTTATTTGCTTGAATTTAATTAATTATTTATGTCAATTATGACTTCACTGTGCACTCCTATTATGATTACCTTACAATACATTTTTAAAGCACGACACAGCATTGTCTGAAACTAATTCTGTTAAATATTTAGATATTTTTTCTTTAATGAAACATGCAACAAATACAGAAGGGAACCTCAAAGGTGAACCATCCACATCAGTGTGTTTGCCCAACAAGTGTCAGTGTAAACCACTTGGGAAAAAAAGACTAGTTTCAGCAAAGTACACTCTTCTTATTACCACAGATGGAATACAATCAGTTTTTAAAAGTCTACATTGAAAAATATTTGAAAACAGAGAGGGTTTTTTCATTTTTTCAAATGAATGTATTTCAAAGTTAGGTCAGTTTATAAAACACTGACTGTTTGAAAAAGCAACTCTATTCTCTAAAATCTAGTAAGTGGAAGCAGGAAGTGAGGTCAGCCAGCTGTAGGGTTAGCTGTAAAATAGCAGCAAGAAGTGAGGTCAGCCAGTCTTATGGTTAGCTGTAAAGTAGAAGCAGGAAGTGAGGTCAGCCAGCTGTAGGGTTAGCTGTAAAGTAGCAGCAGGAAGTGAGGTCAGCCAGCTGTAAAGTAAAGATGGGGCTGGCAGAGAGCTGTGCAGTTTTATGAAGGGTGGAAACTGAGGTCTGCATCCCAACACGTATGACAGTCAGTCCAAATCAATAGGAAAAGAAAGTTGCAAGTTCACTTCAAGGCCAGAGCACATTCTGGGTTTCTGGAGACCATATATCCTGGATAAATGTCGCACTGTACCACTGACAAGATTGACAAGACAGAGAACAGACCTACAGAAAACTGAGCAGTACTGTATTTCCATTTCCATAAACATTCACTGTATGCCCGTTATCACAGGACAGACGCATTAAAAATGTCTTTTGGCTGCGAAAAGTAAAAAAATAAATGCTAAAGCTTGTTTAGACATAGAAGCATTAATACTCCCAGCTCAAAGTCATCACTCAGTGTTGCTAACAAACACTCAGTTGGAAAGCTTTTTCAAAAAATAATAAAGCACAGCCAGTATTACATCCTATAATAACTCCATATACTGCAAAAAACAACATCTGGAATGCAGTGATAAATACCATGTCATGAAAAACACTGTGGGTGGCAAGGTGGCGTGTTGCTAGCGCTGCTGCCCGACAGCTCTCGGGTCCTGGGTTCCATGCTAACCTGGGGTACTTTCTCTGTGGAGTTTGCATGTTTCTCCTCCTCCTCCCAAAAACAAGTTACCCAGTATCTCTCTGCACCTGCACGTGTAACGTCATAGACTGGTGTCCTGTCTAAGGCATTTCTGTACCATTCTGGGATCAACGCTGTGTTATTGTGGCCCTTTGCCAGGAACATTTGTTTTTCAATTTCATAATGAACAAAATCAGGAGAAGAAAATATATGATGCAGCTTTCCGTTATTTAATCTGGCCTGTCTATTCCATAGCACTGCTTCATGTGTCATTCTGTTCTGTCAGCTTGTATGTTTTCTGTGCTTGCTGATCTCCGAGTTAATGTAACAAATCTTAAGCTGGAAAGACTTCTGACAGTGGAAGTGTTTTTTTGGCCCTTATGCAGGAACCCTTCTCAGCTTTCGATAATGTTTCAGAACTTTTCTTACGACGCAATAACCATTGTAATGAAAGCGACCTGTCTTGTAAATAACAAGGCGATCACCACATTTACTGTCACAGGTTGGTGGGAACATAATGAGGAAAAATGTTAAACAAATGCCTGTACACCTAGCAGATGAACTCTCCCCAGTGGAGTGGGAGACCTTTTAAGTTCTCCTCAATGCCATTCTGGCTGCCAGCAAATGAAATGAATTAATGTGCAGGATTGATAGAGAGTCTTTCCTTTGAGTTCCCATCTATTACATAAAGAGTATAGAGAGAATATAAAACAACTCATGATGTCTACATCATATCAATAAAGCTGAACACTTTAAATCAGTGGAAACATTTTCAACAACAATATGTAGTTGTTTTAATCCCAATCAACAAACCCTGGCTTTAAAAAAATACCCCTTTTAAAGCTTTTCACCTCTCTCCTCTGTTATTCACTGCTTTTACTACCCAAATCCTGCTATTTTCTGTAAACCGCAGCAAGCCATGGCTGAGAGTGTGGGCTATTTCGAATAGCTTTGTGGCATTTTAGTAGCAGTCTTTAATTTCTGTTTTTCTCTCCAGATGAAACTGGAGGTTCACTGGCGTTAATTTCTTCAGTAGTCAAATTAGCAATTTAATCTGCTCATAGCTATTTAGACATGAAAAAATCATTTACCGTAAGGAAGTTTTTAAATGAAACGTGAGTGCTTAGTTAAGGGATTCTATAGGAAGAGACTGGGCACCAAGATGAATATACAGTTCATTACAATGGAAATTAAGAGGGTCCTAGGACAACACACATGCACATTACACATTAGATTGACCCTTTCAAGATTTACTGGAAATGGAAAATAATTCTAAAACAATGACTGCCAATTTCTCTGAGAAGATGAGTAATAACACTGCGTCAGCACTTTTCAATGTTTCTTAAAATTAATCTAAATAATGCAATAGAAAGACACAATGCCAGAACAAAATATATTAATGAACGGGAGCCCAGACCATAAAAAAGCAACAAAGGGGGGTGATAAAACACATAAGGTAAGTAAAGGCATCAAACCAGAGGTTTTTCCATTTGGAAAGCCACCATCCTACTTTTCATAAGACCAGTTTCTTTGAATTAATACAATCAAGGGCGTCTGAAGGGCTTCTCAGCCTTCACCCTATAAGGTCGATGAGCTGCAGTCTGACGCGCCAGCAAGTGTCAGCATGTCTGAAGATTAAAAGCAATATTGGAGTCAGCGTTGAAAAGAAGCAATTGAGGCCACAGAGGCACAGTCACCCCAGTCACATGTGAGAGCACATTAGTCACAGAATTCCAAACGGAGGACATGCCCAAAATATGTGCATGCAGGTAGTTGGCACACCCTGAGTGAATGTGCCTAAGAGACAGGGGAAATCTTCATCTGATGCTGTCGGGATAAACGTCAATTCTATATTCAGGGATAACAATACTGATGGTTTAAACACATTTAACATTAGCTAAGAAAGAATACATCTAGAATGAACAAAGAAGACTTGCCTCCGTGTTCATTCCCAATACATTTTGCCAAGCACATGACTGTTGAATGCTGAAGACCAATTCAAGTAAATGCACCTTGAAAAAATATCTTAATATTTACTAGTTTGTTTAAAAATATTCACTCCGCTCACGTACTTTCAGAGCACTGAGAATTTGTAGATGTTATGCTCATTCTGACCCTATATTTGCTATCACAAGGCAGCTCAGCTTTGTCAGACTGGCTGCTAGTTTACTTTTATAAAGTAACTAAAATTCTGAAGATACAAAATAATAAGCAAGGTAAATGTGGTGAAGAAACATCAAGGAATTACACATACCAGCACAGAGCACTGGGGTTTCAATCTCCAGAAGCCCACAGTACAGAGCCAAAGTCATTAGTCTGCAGGCAGAGAAACCATCTGAAGGAAAACCAAGAATTCTGATCACTACTGAAATCACGCAGTTGCACCGTCTGTCAGACCAGAGCTTGTTAGATTTTGTTCTCAATTGATTTGTCTGGTGAAATGAAGGTTTTGATGCTGTCATGGAATGATGGATAGTGTGGAGTGGTGGGTGAAATACTTTTTTAAGGCCTTAGCTGTGTTCGTATGGAGCACTGTTATTTATTAAACAATTTTCAATTAAATAACCACTAACAAATTCAGTTAAAGTCATGATTTAGCTGCATACTCCTATAACATAACAAAACTCAATATGGCTATAGCCTATGTGTGTTTTGTGCAGTACAGAGAACAGATGCTGCCATTTCTAGAGCCAGTGATGTAAAGACTGTTGACATGCTATGCTTTCTAATATTTGTGTCCTTCCAATTGTTTGATTTCAGGGCTAGTAAAAGATGAAAGATGTCGAGGCTGCATCAGACAGGAAATGTGCCAATATCTGCAATCGAAGGTCTCAGCAGATGGATTTCATTCAATGTCACTGAGTGCTCAACTTTCGGACATTGTCCAGCTGTGCCAAATTGTGTGAAGCTAATTGGACAAGAAGGAAATGCTGGGACCATGAGCCGTAGTGCCTTTGTACTCAGGCCCACATTTACACCAAGGCTTCCCAAAGGCAAAGGATTTTTTTTTGCCAATTAACCAAGACACTAAGATCTTGTAAATGAACACAGTAGAGACACACATGGACACAAGGAATTTGCTGTATTAGAAGATCAGACAGAAAACAAATCTAGACAGAGTAAACGTACAGGCCTCAGCTGAAATATCTTCCTTATAGTACAATTACAGATCCCCATGGTCACACACACAGTCCTTTAAACTGAGCTGTCAAATGAATAAAATATGTTATGAATTGAAGACTGTTATTCTAAGTGTAAAATTACCTTTCTAATCCCACTGCCCTAACCAAAAAACGCCAAGTCAAATACTGAACATATCACATTTAACAACCCCACCCAGAACAAGCTTTTTAAAATGCTGGCAGGTATAATTTTTGGTCTTTTATTTTTGTATGAATGCCTGTTGTATTTTTCTTGCTGTTCCCTCAGCTTCTCTAAATACCACTTCTTCCTGAGCCAAGGTGACTGAACTGACTGGCCAAGAAATTGTGGAATTGCACCCATTACTTTGTTTTTGTAACTATTTTGATCAGTGGAGAGGGCAGTGTAAAATGGTAAAAAAAAATGTTCAAAGATGACATTTTGAGTTTTGAAATTTAAAAAAATTTTAAAAATCATACGCTTTTCACAAATTGGAATTAACAACAACAATAATACTTCCTTACACTTAATATAGTGCTTTTCTGGACACTCTACTCAAAGCGCTTTACTGGTAATGGGGACTCACCTCCACCACCACCAATGTGCAGCCACACCTGGATGATGCAACAGCAGCTAAAGTGCACCAGTAAGCCCACCACACATCAGCTCTCAGTGGGAAGGAGTGATGAAGCCAATTGATTGATTGGGATTATTAGGAGGCCATGACTGGTAAAGACCAGGGGAAATTTGGCCAGGACACCTAAACCAAAAATTACCAAGGTTTTGTTTCTACAATCCTCATACCTGCAAGTTGTGGAGGACTGATGAGAACCAGGTACAGTAAGTAAGCACCTGAAATGTGCACCTGCCCCATCCATTTGTCAACTTTCAGTCTGGGAGTCTTCAAGAACCAGCAGCTGCAACACTGCAAGCTCAAGTGTGAGGGCCCTAAGAAATGTCAAGATACCCAGCCCTGGTGATTCTGGACTCAAATATGTAGCCCTGATTCAAGCCAACAATGTCTTGACTGCAGGGCTTCATCTGCTTCAAGAGAACATAAGAATGCCTACAAACAAGAGGAAGCAAGTCACTCCCTGTTTGGCAGTTAGTAGTGTATTGATCCAAGGATCACATATGCTGGATTCGTTCAAGAAACAGGTAGACCAGCTTCAACAACATAGCTTAGTAGTTTGTTGATACTCCCAAATAATCTTTGGGTAAACAAGTGCCTCCTGTTCTTGGTTTTAAATGCACTTTCACATAGTTTCTGTTTTTTTCCTCTAGCTCATATTTCACTGGATATTCTACAGAAATCCACTGCCTTGACTTTGTCAGTGCCTTTGAGGATTTTGACTGCCTGTATCATGTCCCCTCGCAGTCTTCTCTGCTCAAGACTAAAAAGATTCCGTTCTTTCATCTTATCAGTGTGGGAGATTACCCATAAGCCTAGTTCTCTCAACTGATTCCCGATCAGAAATAACTTTTGTAAAAACAAAATTGTACACAATATCCTAAATAAAATTGTGACAGGCAGTCAGGTCACGATATTAAAGTCTTCATTAGTGGATTGTTCAATTTTAACATTATATCTTGATTTGAATTCTACACGTTTGACTATATACTGTATCCTACCTTTTTTGCCTCTTCTATTGATTCCCCATAATGCCTTGGAAAATGTACAGTGAATAATAAGTCAACACAAACGCCTAGGTGTAATTCATAAGTAACCTCTTCTAGCTGTTCTATTTGATATGCATATTGTGATGCCATGTGGGGGCAGCTCACAACAGGGGCACAAGTTCTAGGTGGGGACCCAATCAAAGATGCATGCCCACATAATCAAATCTTAAATTGAGACTGTTCTGAATTGACTGGAACTACTAACAATTCCAGCTCGTATTCGGCACAACACAGGGGGTGGTCGATGTCCTGTGCAAGGCGGCCATGTTGGTTGCAGAAACACATGTCTTCTGTCCGTTCAGTGTTGAGGGACAGGAGTCTAAAGCCCTGGGGCTGTGCTAATGAGCCAGTTGCATGCACTGTAGTTATGTGGCTGGTGCAGTAACAGCACAGCTGGTCTTCAGCCTGGAGGCTTGGGAAGCAGCCGAGACTCTGGAGTCAGTGGCTCCTTTGCTGTATTTGTAAATGAATACCCTGCACTGTGTTAAAGTGGCTGCTGAGATAGCAGGGCAGCCAACGTTCAGCCTGGAGACTGAGATTGTAGCTGGTATAGCTAGAATCTTAAGCCTGGAGGTTGGTTCTGTAGTGTATGAGCCTATGCTGAGGAATAAAATTATGTTTCTCATGCTCGGACTTCTTCTCCTGATCGTTGTTCTCTTACTTCCTGGTTTGGCGCTCTATTTATGTGGGCTGGAGTAGGGTGCACAGCCGATCCCTGCTCCAGTGATTGCTGTCATCCAGTCTCTTGGGAGTTTCACGTCTGGTTCACCATCTTAGGTGAAACCTTAAAAAAATTCCAAGAGTCCTCAGGGAATGGAACACCTCATCGAGAATACAGGCCTTGATGGCATCATAATATAAACACACTATCATTATTTGCCTAGTAGATTGTAATTATCTGTCAACATCAAAGTCTTTCTCATAAGTTGCGTTTCAAAATTGGTGCTTTCCATTTTGTATTATTTGTTTATGCTTTTACTAACTGCACTAACTAATTTAATTTGCTGCTTCTAAAGTTTCCAGATCTTGTTATTTTTGTATCATCTGCCAAAACTAACTTGGTTAGTTTACTTACTGTACCAGGACAGGTCATTGATATGAATTAGGAAGGGCAGTGATTCTAGTACAGATCTCTGTGGTACTCCACTAATTATATTACCCAAGTTTGAATGCTTACCCATATCTACACAAGCTGTTTTCTATTTATTAACCACTTCTCAATCCAAATCCTCACATTTCCCTGAATGCCTACCACCTGTTCTTTGTTAATTGGCAACAATAACTGTTATCTGGCAGAAGAAAATTAATCTAATAGAAAATCGTTGATTTCATTTCATGACTGCCTATCCTTACTGGCTGTGCTTCTTGTGAACACCTAAAAACATTTATATGTAATATATAATGTGAATTACTCTTTGAAAATTATAGACTTCTGAACCTTATTTTTAAAAAAAATTCAAAAAAAGGCAGGAGTACATACATGTATAATAAGAACTGAAAATATTTTTAAAAGTCAGTTTTCCTCACTCAAATGCAGTATTTACTGTCTTCTACCGCACCCCACACATATCTACCATATGAACAGTTTAGAGACTTTATTGTTTCAAGTGGTTAGCTTATGCAGTCTTATGTCAGGATAAAGAGACGGACCTGAATATCTGCTCCATTTGAATCTCGCTGATCACAGATGACTACTGATAGACACGTATTGAAGCAAAGGAACAAGTAAAAGGTTTATTCCATGCTGAAAAGAATATTAAGGTACTGCCTGGCCTCTGTCTAGTCAGTCTCAGTGGCAGCTCAGCTATAGAAGGGACATAATTACAGTTGAGCTATCACTAGAGGCCGCTACACAGCATCTGAAAAGCTTGTCAATAGCCACAGTGGGGATTAATTATTAAATTGGTTAAGGGTGTAGTCAATTCTGTTCTTCCGTGGGTGCAGTTATGCTTTTGTTTGCTAGGAAAAAGGTTGTGAACAGTTTTTTGTGGACTTTTTGGTTGTTATTATCGGCCTGAGAAAGTAGAAATAATGTCTCTTTAGTTACTCGTGAGTTTTGTGCATTCAGACAGGCATACACCTGGGGAGTAGGGTAGGATCTGTCACTGTCTTGTTATGGTAATCGTTGTGTTAAAAGACAAACAGGGCTTTGATCTAAACTGAGCTTTTTTAGAAAATTAATCATAAGCTGTCTGAATCCTGATTATGACTGCATTTTGTTGAGGGTTTTTTAAATTTATTGAGCTCAATATACATAATGAGTAAATGCAAAGATTTACTCACTGTGGTATTGAAAGACTAAGTTATATTGCAGTGTGCAGAGCTTTTTCTCTGTGAGGATGCAAAGGTCATTTGAAGGAGAAACACTAACCTGTTTTCTACCATAAAGCAAGAATGATCTCAGTAATTTGCTGAATATTTCCAGATATGATACACTCAATATAAAACAGCAAGAGCATGCCAGACAAAACAAAATCCACGACAAATGCAATGAGACTGAAAAAAGCTGTCGTTTTCCACTTGAGGATATAAAAATTGTACAATGCACTATTAAGTCCTCAGTTACAACATTACGTATATTTTTATCACCATGTTACAAAATGACTTTTGCTGTTCTGGAATCAGTTCAGAGAAGAGCATTCAGATACGGTGTCAGGCTAAATGGAATGTCTTTTACTGGAAGACTACAAGAGCTACTGTAAATCTTTTTATTTTTTAACAGATAGGAGTATAACAGAACTGATACAAATATTCAGAATGCTCAAAGGCCTGGGCCTGGGACAAAGTCAACCCAGGGGACTTGTTCAGAATTAACAGTGTAACATAAACCAGAGGGTACAAGTAAAAACAACAGGGAAGTGCTTATAAAACTGAAAACAGGAGGCATTCTATATATAATACACCATGTTGATGAAGCTGATACCCTGGATTCTTTAAAGACAAGACTGGATGTGAACCTTGGATCAACTAACTACCCACCAACAAACAGGCTAGCTGGGTGGAAGGGCCTCCTCTCATCTGTAACCTTTCTTATGTTATAAAATCAACAGAACCAGTGAAACACAAACCAGAGGATATCAACAGAAACTACAGGGCGGGACATTTTAAATCCAAAAACAGTTACCGAGGAATAACATCTTCCAGGAATCAGGTGCCTTGAGAATGTTAATGGAGTATTTAAGTTTAAGTGTAATGAGTTTTGGCTTAACTCGGTTGTTTAAGGGGTAGCCTCCAGGCAATAGGATGAGGTTCTGGGGTGTGCTTGGAACCCCATTAAGAAAGAAGTGAACCCCTTAGCTACCCATAAAGAAACAGTGACAGGAGGAATGTACAGACACAACATACAGAAGTATGGATACATTATCTAAAAAAGACAAGGGAGACATTAAAAGCTGTAGGACACCTTCTGGAGGAGGGCGCCAATCAGACCGGTCAATCAGTTAAAGAGTTGGCATTAGGTGCAGCAGGGAGGATTCTGGGGTGTAGATGGACACAAGAGAGACTGAACCACGACTGTGGAGATGGCAAGACGACAGCAGGTGCCAAAAAGGAGGAACTTGTGGCAGGAGGAAGGGCAGAATTTAAAAACAGGAGGACACCTGCTGACTGAGGTTAGACACGCGAGAAACTTGGAGCTGAGGAAATGGCAAGAGGAGCTGCAGGGGCAGGAGGAGCGAAGTTAAATTGGACACCGGGGTCATGGCAGGAGGAAAGGCAGAATTCAACGTATCAAAGATGCTGGGACGGGGATAGGTCGGGATCGAAGCAGATGAGAGCTCAGGAGAGATTAAATAAATAAAACACGAGGATGAAGAACACAAGAGGGGGCAGGAATGACAGAAGCAGCAGGGATTGTAGACAAATAACAGGAAAAACAGAGCCAGACCATGAAAAGGGAATGTTAAGAGAAACAAACAGGGAGACCAGGATGAATGGAAGAGAGTCCTAAGAGTGGCAGCAACTCCAGGGGTCCTTTTCAGAACTGGAGTCTAGCTGTGTGCCAAGTGACGTCATCGCAGAAGAGCTTGTTTGTTATTCGAGGAAGAAAGAGAAAAAATGGTACATTCCATTCTGAAGGGTATGCCGTGGTTGTAGAGGGTCATCGGCAACCTAGCTAGAGTCCAGTCTTTGATGACAGGGATTGCAGTAATAGGAGCTGCAGTGGGAATACTGTATGTTTCCTTTATCTTCTTTGTAGATTGGAGCATGGACCACAACTAGATGAATAATGTGTAAGGCAAATACAAGATGTGTAGCTTATTTTATGGTCATGTGTAAAGTACCATTATTTTTTTCAGTAATGTGATTTAAGCAGCCGGGTGAAATTGTCTTTGTCTGTCATTACCCCTCCCGAACTGCAGTTAAGAACGTCCATGAGCCACTGTCTAGCCATATTGCTGACAGACACACCGACTTCTTTCATGAAATGGTTGTACCCATGAATCTGTTCAACATTAACAATCAAATAAAGCCTACACTGGCTAAATGGTCTCATTTATAACTGCTCTTACATTTTTAGTTCTTTATTTTAACTAGTTGTGATTTTAATCAAGATTAGCACAGACCTGTCTGATAACATACTAATTTACTATTTTCCAGTGTAATTTACAGTCTTATGTGCTTCACTGATTTATCATTGTTTTAGGCCTTTAATAGTCAAATGGGCTGAATATTCCAAGAACTGCAACACACTGGTGGTGTCATATTTTTATTTGGTTTCTTTATCACAGAGAACTGAGCCATTTTTATAAAACGGCAATTTACAGGTAATACTTAGCATATTTGGAAAATGAATCTGCTACTCAATACTTTTTCTCGTTTCACTGTAAAGTCTCAACAAATGATAGCTGAGGATGAGCTCTGGGTTAGCCTCAGCAAGTTTTACTGTCTCCTAATGTTTTACTCAAAGCAATATCTATGTATTACTTCTGAAATGGCCATGGGGGAATTGTTGAGCACTATTATAAAGTTTTAAGGTCTCAGCAAGAGGCACTGGCTACTAAAGATGGAAAATGAAAACAGTTAAAGCTGAACCCATTTTTCATGCTAAAAGGACTGCTCTGCAGATATGCTGTAAATTGTCTAAAGAAACATTTGGACAGCCAATACTTCCAGATGGTATTATTTATGTTGCTAAAAGATTTCTTTTAACTGGCTAATCTATAAACAGAATCAATATATGATGTTTTGAAAAGCAGTTTCAAAATTGCGGCACTGTGTCTTTTTGTCTTTGAAACCAGACATAACATTGTCTTCAGTAAGAATGGTAAAATCTCACAGCTAGAACAAATTAGTCTTCTTAAAACACACTTTTAAAAGAATAACAAATATTTCTCCCTGACTGTATGATTGCAAAACTTGTTTCCCAGCAAGTCTAGCCTCACAACAATTAGTGAAAAGCTTCCCAGAAACACCCTTTGGCAAGTCAGAATGGCTTCAGAGCATATGGGGTCGATCTAAAACTATTTCCTGTAAAGAAACTTTGGTAAGGCCAAGTTTACGTTTATGTGGACATTCTCCATTCTTATGGCTCACAAACAAGGAGCCTCTGAAATGTTGCTTAGGAAGTCAGATGACAAGCACCTGTGCTTAAACTAAATCGTTTAACGCTGTGCAATTTAAATTTTAATTGTTTTCAGAATGTGATCACAATTGCAAGAAAAGGTTTGCAATGACACTGTGTGAAAAAGGTGTCTATGTGCACAGTAATGCTGAAATATTAAATGGGGAGTTTATGCACAGAAACCTTAATGCTAGTCCTACCACACCCTTGTCAAAAGGATTGAATCCCCTGAAAGGTTTTTTTAAAAATGTTTAAAAATAATAACCCTTTCTGTAATGTACCTGTCTCTAAGGGTCAAATTCATATAGTTTGGATATTGTCTTTGCATCAGGTTGCAGTGTTTTTGTTAAATTTTGTAAGGTTAGGTTGAGAGCTAATGCAGCTCTTGTTTCAGGCTGTGGTTTTGGGAGTGGCCTGATTTTTTTTTGGGGGGGGGGGGGTTATTTTTAGTTAGTCCAGAGCAGGACTATAGTGACAGCTGTAGATGAGTTTATTTCCCTAAGGATGGTAAGGGATGGCAATATCTAGACTATGCAGTTTCTGATAGGCTGGTAGCTTGGAAAAAATGCATACTCAAACAATAATGGGAAATTATTCAAATATTAAATTACAGAGCACTATAATCTGTGCGTATATCAGGGCCTCCAAGTCAATTGTAAATGAAAATCAGACTGTCAATAAACTTACCTGGAAAAGTCGAGGAATAAAAATGTTTGTGTGGGCCAGAAATAAGCTATCTAGTCAGGAGGCTTAAACTGACACCCTCCCTAGGTGCTTTGAAGAAGTGGCTGAATGATATCCTTGCAGAAATTAGTTACTCCCAAGAGGTCTAAATGGGATGAATGGCTTCCTCTTGTGTGAAACTGTTCCTCTGTTCTTATTTTTATGTATTAAAAAGCACCTTCATAAAAAAAACTCTTTCCTATTATGATTTGAAAAACATATTGTTTTGGAAATGAATTTCCTAATGCTTTCTGATAAAGACACGTAAATTTTAGCAAGCTACTCTTGTTTGCTGGGCAGCACTCATTCCAAAGAGATAGATGCTGTTGTAAAGGAGTCAAGAAGGAAGAAACACCCCCAAAGATTTGCAAGGGTAGCACTCCAGTGAGATCATTTGTGAGTGATGGACTTATGCTACATGCTGGGAAAAGAAACCCTTATATACTGTACCTTTCCAAGCTGCCTGAGAAGCTGCTATGCAGTACAATACTACTGTACTCCCTGTGCTTTGACATGTTCGTGACTCTCAGTTACTGGCTTATCACAGGAAGTAGCAGGAGATACAGACATTATTAGGTACCCAGCTGTTTTCACAGCTTTACATGAATTCCTAAGTGTTTTCAGCTGGCATATGGAAGGATTTATTATAACCCCCCTATCAGCAATTGACAAGAGGAAACCAAATCTGAGTTTTATGAGTTAGTTCCTCAAGCACCCATGAATGCTACTGACCTTACCACTGGGGTGAAGCCACCTCCTACCAAATAGCTAAATATTCAGCTACAAGGCCAGTATATGTTATTGCAACAACTCATAAGATTACTGTTGTTTATCTGGAAAGCTAAACATAAACAGAAGGAGTAATAGAAGGACTACACCAATGGGACTAACCCAGAAACCGGAGAATCCACCAACCACTGAGAGCTCCTGTCAGTGGACATGATCAAATGATTATGGTAAAACTGTACAATGCACTGGTAAAGCCTCATTTAGATTATTGTGTACAATTTTGGTCACCACGTTACAGAAATTACATTGCTGGTCTGGAATCCATCCAGAGAAGAGCAGCCAGATATACTGTGAGGCTTAAAGGACTCTTCTACACTGACAGGCTGCAGGGATTCAACCTATGTAGTCTTGAACAGAGAGGACTACAAGGGGACCTACAGTAATACAAGCATTCAAAATCCTCAAAGGCACTGACAAAGTTACCCCCAGCAAATGTCTTCAAAAAAAATAGTGAAACATGAACCAGTTTCCAAGTGGAAACTATATGAAAGTGTATTGAAGACTGAAAACTGGTGGCAGTTCTTTACACAAAGTGTTGTATGGGTAAGGAACAAGCTGGAAAAGATCCTTGGCTTAGTGAACTACCAACTAGCAGTAGAAGAAAGCAGAAGTCACCTACAAAGAACATGCAAAGAATATTAAAATTGATCATATTCACGATCTTGAAATTCCTGTACATAATGCATCTTTGCATCTGAGTTTTCTTTTCACGTTATATTAAACTGTTTTTTCAAAATGTTCTGGAAAAACACAAGGGCTTTGCCACTGTGATGCTTGTCTGCAAATGAAACCAGAGGTTTCAGCTTATTTTAAACTTCTGATCTTGAGCCACTAACCCAGCTTTCTGATGACTATCACTGCTACACAGGCCGCGGTCTTCATCTCTCTGTAGAGCAACAGCCTTGAAGAAACGGCAATCAGCTCAAGCTAAAATAATCAGGTCTAATTAAGGATGGCCCAGAACCAGAGAAACTCCAGGCAGTTATCAGTGGCAAAGCTGCGTTTGCTCTTAGCAGTACTGGCTTGAGTCTGCTTCAATGGTTAAACGTCTGGCTAGCTCAGTAGATCTGCCAAACGGAGCTATTTATGAACCTCGGTTTGACTCCAATGCAAAAGACATTTAGAGAGATATTAAATGTTTACAAGGGGGATATCCGACCGCCTGTGTAAGAAGCAAAACAAAATGGGGGTGACTGAAATTACCAAGTGACTTGCAGGGCGGGAACTCATTGCCAGCAACAGCGCTTTGAAAACCAGCTGACGATACATCAGAAGCGGCTCAGCCTTTTAAGGAAGTTTTAATCACATTTCCATGGAAAGCTCAAAATGTTGAACAGAAAATTTCATACTAATGTATGCTACTCAGAAACAGAAATATTAAGATAAAAATAATGAGTGTGCTGTTTTAGTTTCCAAGGAACTAAGTCACACATATTACAAAACTCTTCAAGTGTTTGGTTTAACAATACAATATAAGAAAGCACTTTTAATTTTTTTTCAGTTTGTTATCTAGATGTTGTTTAGGCATTCTTTGCTGCCGTATTGAAATTCAGTATTATTGCTCATTCTTTTAATGAACCTATAGTTTAGGTTTAATTTTTTATTTTTCCCAAGTTTAGAATCACCATTTATTTCTTTGTGATTTTTTATTTTAGAGTGTATGTCTGATGTAGACAATGTAGCAGACAATCATCATGTAATCCTGACGTTCCGTCAGTCATTTATCATTTTCCATTCAGTCATAGTAACATATATACTGTATCTAAAAGTTTTGGATTCAAGATCAGAATAACCATCAGATAACTGCCAAAATCTCAAAGAAAGACAATATTAAAATTTCCTTTTTTTAAATCTGAGCATCTTATCTCATTCAAAAACTTCACAAATTAAAAAAAAAGAAACAAAAACTTCAGAACATGAAGTTAAAGTCATGGAGTTCGTAAAGTATGTTCTCCCCATGTTTGTGTGGATGGTCCGGTGTCCTCTCACAGTCCAACAACATACAGGTAGGTTAATTTGCTTCTGCAAAGATTGGCTCTGGTGTGTGTTTGTGTCTCTGTGTGCCCTGTGATGGACTTGTATCCCTTCCTTGGTGTGCCCTGCCTTGTGCCTACTGCTTGCTGGGAAAAGGCTCCAGCTCCTCTGTAACCCTGTATTCGCAGAAATGGTTGGAAAATGGATGGATTGAAGTTGAGGTCATTACTACAGAGAAGGTCAGAGTAAACATACAGTATTACTCTTCCTAACCAGGGCAATATTTTATTTTAGATTACTAATATTAACCAAAGTGAGGTATTCAGAATTTAATTATGGTCTGAAAAAATATATATACAAGACTTACACTGTCAGAAAAATTACACTATCCTCCGTTTTAACAACACGATGTAACAGTTAGGAATAAAATGTTGCAATGCACTTCCTCGATTTTGCAAAATAGTTCGGTAATATGGTTACTCTGTGGGCACCAGCTGCTGTTTCTGTTCATCTAAAATTACCCCCATACAAATGTGACTCATGAGCAAAGCTGTAACCCTGTGGTGAATGTCAGCCAAAAGGGAAATAACAAATACCATCTAAATAAAAGTTAATATATGGCCTATATTATATAAGTATAGCTGCACTAACAAAACGTAGATCTTAAGTCATTTGATTTAATAAAAATGCCATAATCTCTTTTGGTGCAGATTGAGGACAATCTTGCTACACAGCGACACATAAACAAAGTTCTTTAGCCAACAGTGCTGATTTTCCATCAGAACAATGCAAGAACACACATTGCTAGGACTACAATGGCTTGAATTCAAGAAAACAATTATGGACTATTGCCGTGGCCAGCTTTATATAACACAATCTCTGTGGGACCAGTTCTTTACTGCCATCGGCAAGAGACAAATGCATACGGCTAATCCATGCCAGCTGGCTGCTTTGCACAGGGCTGGAGGAACATCCCACAGCAGTCTGTCCAGAGGCTGATCAGGTCCAGGCTTCACCACTGCCAGGTCTGTGCTCATTCTCTGAGAGATGATACCCAATATTAACATTATCATTTTTGTTCACATTTTCTGTGATTGTATTTATATTTATGTTCACAACATTTGATTAATTCCATTAGGCAAGAGTTTTTTTGTGTTGAATCAGTATATTTTTGTCCACAGTGAAATACTGTCTAAATTAATTTGACTGCATTTTATATGGCACTTGATAGGCAACAGTTAGTTACAGATTAAACTACAAAGAAGGATGTTCAAATATAATGTTTTATATGTGATCTGAATCTCTTCCTGTCATCTAAAAACAGGAAAAATATCTATTTTCAGTGCACACATTATGATAATTCTACAGTAATTGAGATTCAGTCCTTAAAAAACAATGTGTGATTGAGTCATTTATCATTTTCTGCATTAACTGCTATTATCACAAAGAAGATAATTCCATTTATTGATCTATTATTAATCTATGAAAACTGCAGTTTCACATTTTTAAAGCTAAAAGCACTCGTATTTTATTTAAACTAGCATTATTAATATTTAATTAATATTATATATTAACATTTGTAAACACTCAAAAGAACATCAACAAACAGTTGTGCTATTCACTGCAATTATCTCAAAACATTAAATTCTAAGTACAGTAGATAGAAAATGTTTAAATGCTAGCATTATTAATGTTAAAGAGCAGCCCTTTTGTATCGTATTTACAATTTTGAATTAAATTACAAGATACTGTATATTTCAAAATCAACCATCAATATTTCCCTATACTGTATATCTGTTATAGGATCCCTTTACATGATTAATTATGACATGATTTAAAGCATTTTCTGCCCTTTTTTCTATTTAAGGAAGGGAAATTAATCTGCATGTTAATTCTCTAATGCTCATCCCATTAGTGCTGTTGGATGATCAACAACCACTTTCATCCCACAAACCCCCTCAACTTGAAATTTGGGGTATTTAGGTCAAGCCAAACACATAAGAATGAGTGACAGGTCTAGTCCCAGCAATTAGCGGAGTGCTTTGAAACAATATGAACTATGAATCTTAGGGGGTACTGCTGCACTCTCCCATTTTAGAAGACACAACACATCTCTCTCATATTTCATATTATAACAATCTAAAAAAAAGTCTACCGTATAAAGGTCATTTTTAAAAACGGCTGTCCTTAGCACCTCCCAAAGCAAATTAATTTACACGTCAAAATCTTCTAACCACTTATAAAAGTAATACAACTTTTTAATTTTGTTTACATAACTTTGAATGCACTTACAGTAGCTCTGCAAATATACTGCACAGAATTGCAGAATATCAACAGAACAGAACTGACAATCATCTGTTGACTTTTACTGCATCTTTTAAACATGTGTTTCCCATTTTACTCCTTGCCTGTAGCTCATACAGCGTCAGCCAGGAAGAGATGTGGGTCAGAGGTTCGACACCTTCAGGTGGTGAAACATGCCTCTGCTCCCGGACTCCTGTGTCAGGAAGGACAGTTCACTACACACATTCCCCGAGAAGGCTGGACACAAAGACGCAGGTGTGCAGCTGCAGCACATCGCAAAAGAGTGCAATGATTCTTAGAAAAATAAATGCCTCTATAGAAAAGGGCATCTCAGGAACTTCAGTTTGCACACTTTAAATGTATTGATATCAATGATCAATAACAACGAGAACAGCAGACGTGAGCATGAAAGGGGCAGCTCTTCATAGCTACATTTCAAGGCACTGTATTAGCCACTGAGTGATGCATAAAATCTAGCAGTTTAGGTGAAGTTATTCCTGTCTTAATTGTTTTCAATTTTTTAAATATTTTTAAAGATTGCCTTGCTGATCCCCTGTGGCAGAAACCTAGAGCAAAATATGACGGCCTTACACCATCCTCTCCTGACAGGTTTTCAATCATGCCTTGCCACAAAATAAAATATCACGATACAAAAAACACATCCGTGACTTTGGAATATAAGTAAATGCAAAGGTGAAGGAATGGTGCAGTTTGCAGGTATTTTGAATTTCTAAAAATCTCTTACCTTCCCAGAGGTACAATGCTCTTAGATATTGGTAAAATCTCTAAGTTCATTCTACCAGCGTTCTAAGAATTCAGAACATTTCAGAGAGTTGCATTCTTAAATTTCAGTGGAAAAACAAAAAGAGATATAGTTGCCTCAATGCCTGAAAATTTTGAGTTTACCATTGCATCTTTAAAATTGTGAGCAACACAAAGAATATGATGTCTTCTTTTACCGTTTTAGTTTATGGTTATGCTTTTAGTACAATGGACAAAAAGCATTTTTTTAAGCTTTGCCTACTTGCGTGTCTGGCATAAATATGTGTGTCATAGGTGGCTACTTAAATTATTGAATCAATACAACAATGAAAGATGAAAGCATTTATTTTAGCAAAAGACATAGTGCTTAAATTGGGCGATACACTGCTGTGATTTGACATTCTCATCGGACACCCAAAAAGAAGAAAAGGGAGAGGAAAATGAAAAGCAATACTGTGTTCTGCTACATACTGTTCCAAAAGTGTTTAGTCTGAAATTTCTGCCTCCAGTTACTTGGCTCTTTACCTCCAAGATCAGCTTGTCAGAACATCTGGGGTCCAGATGGTTGTAGCTCATTGAGAAGGTTGGCTTTCTCTTCCATCCATCATCATTACAAATGTCAGCCTCTTACTTCAGTTAAAAATCAGCCCCCCCAGGAACAAACCCTAACCCCTTCTTTCTGCAAACATGACAAACTAAGTGCAGAAGGGAATAAACAACACGTGCCCATCATTTTCTTTTCATCTGTCTATCAATACAAACACCCCCCCACACACATACATCATGGTAATACAAAACTTATTCACAGCTGTTAAGGTGTTAGCATTCAAATTATATCGTTTAGAAAATCTGCTGAAGCTGAAGTGGTGTTTTCTCTAATAATGATATGCTGATTTACAGCTTGTTATACACCTAATGTCTGATACTGTACATAACTGCTGTGAAACAAGTGAATCAGAGCTCATATCATGACCCTTGTAAATATTTCTCTAGGTGGGTATTTGTACATAGTTTAATGTACAGGACAATTCAGAACAGCTGTCATACAATGGGAGTCTGTGAACAGTAGCAGATTTACAATATAAATCTAGCAGTAAAATAACTGAGCATATACAGGTATAATGTATACTGTATATATAAATTGCAATTGTGATCATTGCCTCTGAGCTAAAGTTAATTTTATTTTCATTAGCTCGTAGAGGAATTGTGACCAACCACACAGCAGAACTATTAATGTCATATCCATTTAAGATAATCGCTTATTCCAATGCAGGGTCGCAGTGACCCAGATCCCCACCCCACAGACAATGGGCACACAGCACAATACTCCCTGCAGGGAATGCCAGTTTGTCGCAGGACACACGTACACTCAAATGCACTCACACGTGTTAAATGGGGCACATTTTAGAGATACCAATTAGCTTAGATGGCATGGAATATTGGTGGAAGCAAAAGTGCCTTCAGAAAGCCCACAAGGTCATGGAGGGAACATCCAAGATCTACACAGAAGGTCTTCCAAGGTTGAATCAAGCTACTTTAGAACCTACAGTACCGACTGGGGCAGCAGAACTAAATGTCACGCCGGGGTCCTGCCCATTTTGTTAGTATTTTACTAAAGAATACCTGTTTAACATTCAAAAACAAGATTTTACGCTTAATAATTTAAGATTCTGGATGCTGTTTATCATGATCATGGTTTTGACTAGGATTCATACAGTATGTTTTATATTGCTTGACACCAATAAAGTTTGCTGTACAGAGCGTATTTAGATTGCTTTACGGTACTGTAGTCTCTCAGAGACTGCTCAGTTCCTATGTATTTAATCAAAGCCCAAATCCGTTTTCCAAACCAGGTTTTAATGACGGGGTTTTTCAGTTTTGGAACTGAAGGAACATGAAAAGGGTTTAATTAAACTACCGGAATAGGTTTGAGAAGCCCTGCTTTATGGTTAGTAAAGATGGAAAAGCATACAGTACATACTGTACATACAAGATTGCGTATTCAGAAAAAAGGAACTCATGAGTTCTGGAACAGTGGATCCGAATAACATTAGGCAAGCTGGCAAATTTGAAAAACAGCACTTGAAAGCATCCGCAAATATAAAGTAAGAGTTCTCATCAATGTGAAATGTGTCCGTGATTGACACAGGCTTTGCTTGTAATCAAGGCACGCTTTCAAATGTTGTAGAGTGTAGATACTGTAAGTAATAGTGGATTCTATTATTTAAACCAAAGCAGAATGTTTTGCACATTAAGTTAAGACAGTATATAAATACAGAGCGGGATAAAATAATAGCAGGAATACATAGCACAGAATAATAATAGCACTAAACAGACCAAAAATATACAATAACAAATCATTGATGGACTAAAAATAAAACACAGGTTTTTCATGGGTATTGTGATTGTTTTCCGATGGAATACAACACCATTTTTATTTTACACTGCATACTACAAGCATTTGAATCAGGAAAATATTCTATTCCCTCCTTAGAGCCATCATATGGGTCTTAGCACACTTCAAAGCTCTCTGGCACTTGGCTGAGGTTCTGTTAATTTAACTTCTCAGCCACACACTAAGACATCAGGCTAAAGATGTGTTGCTTCACAGTTACAGCACGATGCAGATATGTAAAAGCTCTTTCCCCAAGTTTTAAATTTGTAATGCCACTTTGTTACATTTATTTCCTTTCTGAATTTGTCCTGTGCTTCTCTCGGCCCTTGCTCTCATTTGCCTTATGAACAGAACACTGTCTCTCTTGGGGAGCTGTCAGACTGCAGCTGGAGGAATTGATTAGGGAGCACAATATGGACACAAAGCAGCGAAAGTAGGTTTTGAAGGAATAGCACAAGGCGATTAATGCCACATTGCCATCAGATCTACTCCTCTTTTTGTGAACATCATTACTGTAAATGTTTTTTTTCTCAGTATTGCTGTATGGATCCCAAACCACAGCATCTCCAGATTTATTTGCACAGGAGTACTTATGGGACCATAAGTCTGCAGAAAAACTGCATTCTTATTTTATCCATTTTTAAAAAAATCTGAAGTCACCGCATTTAATTTTTTCCAATATGGACCAAAAAAAGTAACCTGTTGCTTATGCTAGATATCCTGGGGTATTTTTGAGGGCTTTTGGTAATAGCTGTGGAAAATATTTAATCTCCCATATTACTGTATTTCTTTTTTTTAGATGGGAATGAGGGGGTAATAGTGAGTAGAATTTAAAATGGCAGTGTTGGAAAAAATAAATAACAAAAAAAATGTTGGGGAGCATGTTGGTGATGCAGTTGTACAGGGATCAGCACTGCTCCCTTACAGTGCTGGGGCCTTGGGTTCAAGTTCATCTGTGTGGAGTTTGCATGGTCTCCCCATATTTGTAAGGGTTTCCTCCAGGTGCTCTTGATTCCTCCCACAGTCCAAAGGGAGGTTAACTGGCTTTGGGGAGAGCTGGCCCAGGTGTGAGTGTAAGTGTATGTATCTGTGTCTGGTCTGGGAGAGACTAGTGTCCTGTCCAGGGTGTACCAAGCTTTATGCCTGTTGCTTGCCAGACTAGGCTCTGGCTCCCCTCTGACCCTGAATTAGGAGAATCAATTAGAAAATGGATCATTTAAAATGTTATTTGTGCATATTGTTTTTGAGTTTTTGTGACCTTTGTTGGGTGTCACAAATACATTTTGAGACTCAGAAGGAATTCAGAACTAAAAAGTTCAACCACTCTGTTAAACATGTCAAATCACACCTCTGGAATAAAACATCAACATGGAGGGCTTCCTTCGATGTTAATAAGAGGGTCCTAAATACCACATCTTATCTGGCAGCCAAAGACCAGTCTTCCACAGCCACCCCTACTCCAGGATCCTGCACTTAAACTTTCAATGAGTTTCCTGGGCAAAAGAACGAAAAAAATCGCAAAGGAAAGCAAATATTTCATGGCTAATGACACATCATTGGCTATTCAAATCTGTGTTTTTGTGGGGAGAGCTAGTAAGTGTTTTTCTGGATACCAAGTAATAAAACCACATCTGGATGCACAATAAGCCATCATGAGCAGTTCTGTCATTGCCAAAGTAAAATGTCAACCACAGCTATTTAGCAGCTTTGATGTAATGGAACTTTTCCAGTTTCTTTTCTAATTAAAGCTCAGTAATTTCATTCTTGAAATGCTTTCAGAAGAGCTCAAAATCGCTCAGTTTTCTATACCGGTTGTGTTTGCATGTTATAATTGGTATGACGCCAAATTATTTGTTTATGTGAAAGCTATGAAAATGACTAGATTTACACACAAAGTGTTAGAATTCGTCACTCAATTTTGTTTTAGTAAACAAGTGCTGCTTACTCCATCTCTAAAACAATACAAAAATTATTTATTATCCAACAGGAGTTCAAAAATGTCATCCAATGAGGATTCCTAAAACACAGAAGAGTAAAATATTTTCCAGTTGACTTTACAATATGTGCAGGAAATTATCTTGGCAAAATAAGCTGACAGTTACAATATGACTATTACATAATAATGAAAGCAATATTAATTCTACTGAATTCCATGCTTTGCTGATATGATTTATTTGTGATCCAACTAAAGGAGAAATGTCATTATATTTCTTCAATATTTCAGCACAGCAAAAGTCTAAAAAATGTCCATAAATTCAACTGTAAAAATACAGAAAATAATGAAGACAATATACTATCTCTTGTAAAATAGTAATACACCATAAGGCTTAAGTGTAGATAACTGTCATATTAATTTTTTTTTTAAATATGCAAACATATTTTAAATTAAGTATATTTACATTAAACAAGTGTTAAGTACATCAAACAAAAATTAAGGGTCAACAGCAATTTACACTTACCCTTCCAAGGAAGAACATGGTGATGCATTTCAGTATAAGGTACATATCTCAGTGTAATGATACACTGGGTGTACACATACTAATTTTACGTATTCTGCATAAGCACACAACACACAACAGAAGCAAAATGAGTTAGTGAAGTTAAGGGTAAGTCTAATTTACACATTAAAAGATTTAGTAAAAAGATTGGTCTGTGAGTTTTGAAAATGATAATACTGTACAGGACACCCTCTGTTAAATGGACTTCATTTTAACGGATTTCAGGTTTGACGGACAAAATCTGCAAAAGCATAATTTTGTCTGTAAAACCAGTAATACTGGGCTTTCCCCTCAGTAAAAGGGAAATGCACAAATAGTAAAACAAGGTAAAATAAATACTGCATAAAATTCAGGAATATCAATGGTGGCACTCTATTAAAAGCGCCCAGGTTTGCGACCTCACTCACCTATCTGGGAAGCTAGATCCAGACACCCACTACTCTTTGAGTAAAGAAGTGTTTCCTATTTTCTGTACTAAACAGAATCCCCTTTAGTTTCCAATTCCCATATGACTATTGTCATTGAACTTTTCCTGTACTGGTGAGATTGATAGGTCTATACTATTCAGGATCATTTCTGTCCCATTTTTTCCATACGCTGGAGTTGTATCTGCAATTCTCCAAAATGTTTAACTTGAACTCGAACTTTATTGCCATATGTAACCAGTACATGCTGCTCCCAATGAAAGAGAGTAGAAATGTCCTTGCCAGGGGTGTGTGAAAAATATAACTCATTTGCTCAAGCATGACTGTGAAAAGAACCCCTGAAACGCTTCATTTTCAGTTATATTAAAATTCCCCAATACTAATGGAGCTTGTCTTATAACATGGGAATGTGCATTACATCTTCATTATCTTATATTAATCCCTATTATCTTCTAAACTATTTACTCTCACTGTTTTAGTTCCTCTACTGCTTGGATATGTAATGTAGTATTACACCATAAAGATACACGCAGTAGAAAAAACATTGGTTTTAAGGACTGTATTCACTAGTTCAATCATGGATAAAAGTATGGTTCATGATTTTTATTTTGCAACTGGCAGACAATTAGCCTACCACAAAATTGCATTTGTTTTTGTTTTTTCCACAGTAAAATTGATACATTCATTCACATAAGCATTAAAACCGTCTAGCCTGTAACAGTTGCATCAAATTTCAGTAGCTAAGCAAGGCTGGGCCTGTTCAGTTCAGGGATAAGAGACCTCCAAAAACAACTACTTACAGTAGCTTCTGTAAGTAATTTTAGTGACTGGGGATAGTGTACTGCAGGTACTGTGTAAATTAAGTAGTTCAAGAGCACAAAAGTAATTTAAAAGGTCACACAATAAGTGCAATGGCCGCTATCTGTGTGGGTCACATGATTTCGGAATAAATACTGTATATACAGTATAAGGTACCTTAGTCAGACAGTGAAGTATCTTTCAGTAAGCTTTTATCCATGAAGACCAAGGAACTTTCAAAACAACTCTGGGATAAAGCTGTAGAAAGACACATCAGGAGAAGTGTATAAATATGTCAAAAAATGTCAAAGACACTGAATATCTATTTGATCAAGGTGAATTACTGGAAGGGGTGTATAATTTTGAAAGGTACTGTAGTTTTCCAGGGTCAAAGAGGTCAAAGACTCCAGAATTCATACAATCATACAATCCAATTCTACAGTATAATCTCATAACAGCTACTAAGATAAATATATATATTAAGGTTACAGTACCGATGTATTAGTATTAGAGTTCTTACACTTACATTGTCAGACTTTTTTTCCTCATTCACTAATTCTGAAAAAATTATGAATATAAATGTTTCATAACAAAAACACCAAAGATGTAAATAATACATGAAGTTTAAGGACGGGATTTCTTTAAAATGCCACGCTAGGTCATATGAATATGAAGGTAACCTTCATATAAACTGAATTCAACTGCATTATCATTCAAAATATGAGTGGGTCTTTGCATGATCCCTTCCCAAATCAACAATGAGTTATCTTAAAATAATCAAAACATAATTTCTTTAAAACATACCAACTTTTAAACATACAGTTTAAAAACATGCCAACTTTTAAACATACAGTACAGCTATAGTCTCTTGTAACAATGTGTCCTTGGTACCATTTAGGACGTATGGCTACACTGAGATAAATTTCAGACTGTGAACCCTTTAGAAACCACAAACAAGGCGACTTTAAGGTCTCAAAGGCTGCAAAGGGGTAATTTTCCCTAAAACGTCCTGGTTGCCTATTTGTTTGCCAGGTAAGATTTTAATTCGTTGAAGTGCTTAGCATTGCTGCCTCACTGTGCTGGGGCCCTGGGTTATATTCCTGGGGTACTATCTGCATGGAGTTTGTATGTTCTCCTTCATGTGTGTTAATGTGGGTTTCTTCTGACAGTCCATGATTACTCCCATAGTCCAAATACATATTGGTAGTTTAATTGGCTTCTGGCAAAACTGGCCCTAGTATGAGTGAGTGTGTGTGTGTCTGTGTCTGTGTGCTCTGCGATGAACTGCCTTGCATCTGTTGCATGCAGAAGGCTGCAGCTCCATTGTACTGGATGAAGTGCTTAGAAAATGGGTGAACGATTTTAATATTAACCGTACAAAAGATCATTCTTTTTTCCTTGCTGTTTCAATAGTGCACTTTTACACTCAAAAAGACTGACTGAACTTTTTATGATCATAATGGCATCTCCTAAGTAGGTTCAATTTAAAGTAAGTTTTGAACGTGTTTTCTTTATAGCAGCTTTTGAGAGTCTGCATGTTAGAATTCACATTAACGAGGGACTTCATCGTGCCTAATATGTTTTTACTATCACTAAAGATCTGAAGTCTAATGTTTATACACAGCAATGATAATCTTGTTCTGATTAATGCCAGCAACCATAACACCCTGCAAATCACAACTGGTAACCCACTGAAGCTCAGCAGGTGTGAGTCTGGCCAGTACCTGGATGGGAGACCTCCTGGGAAAAACTAAGGTTGCTACTGGAAGAAGTGTTAGTGGGGCCAGTAGGGAGCACTCACCTTGAAGTCTGTGTGGGTCCTAATGCCCCAGTATTGTAATGGGGACACTATACAATAAGAGGTTGTTTCTCAAAAAGAGTAGGGGTGTTACCCTGCCGTTTATTATTATTATTATTAATGAAATACAGTAAGAGGCTAGACATTGTGTCCAATGCACACTGCCCATAGCCTTATGTGTCAGTAACTCTTTGGGTCAAACTCACTGAAATATAGCATTGGGCTAGTTGTGTACTTTTTGTAAAAGTTGACATTTGTATTTTTTAAAAAGAGTATTTATAGAAAAAAAGCGAATAAATCTTCCATTGATTTATATCCTAGCAGTTCACGAGAGGTATTCTCATAAAGTCACCTCATTACAGTAACTTTTTTCATAATAAAAAAGCTACAAGCTTAGCTAAACTATAAACTACAGTAAGTGCTGAACTTTATATCCATATATCCAGTTGAACAGTGGTGCTGTGCCTTTACCTGTATCTCTGGTCAACTGGATATACAGAAATATAGTTTACTGAGCTAACCACTAACTGATCATAGTATATGCTATCAAACAGAGGGGACTTTTTTTTCAAAATGTTTCTAGAGTGATAGAATGTAACACAATGATAGAAATGTTGCTAATGTGTTTTTGTTAGCTTGTTATTTACACTTGTTATTTATCTTGTATGTGGGAAAAAAGAGTAAGTGTAAAATACACACCATTGAGACAAAGCAGATAAAAAAAGCATTCTCAGTCCTCTTGATATTATGTCAGTTACTCTGTAACATTATCACTGCTGACAAAACACTTCACCACCAAATCATACACTTTAGGTCCTATGCAAATTTACATTAATGTGTTAAAAGGCAGAAGTATATTCCCCAAAAAACAGGGTAGCTGTTCTAATTTGTGGTTCTCAAACAGGCTCCGTCATGAAGAAACTCTGGTAAGCTTGTTATGAGGTAAGGTAGTGCAGTGTTCATTTAAAAAATGGTAGCAACTATGTGGAAATGCATTTAAATGTAGAACTGGGGACAACCCAAAGGGTTGTCATGTTTGTAACCTTTCACCTCAGATCAAGAGGTTAGGCCAAATTGTGTGCCATTCCAAAGATACAGCGCAAACATGCTATTAATAAATTACAAAAGTAATAAATCTGGGGCAGTGCGTCTGGGAATACCAAATGGTGCTATTGAACAGACGTTCGGGTGGAGGTCAAATTCTAATCTTGCATGTCTGCTGCCCTGTGCATAAAAGCTCACTGTCTGAACACAGCACTGCATGCATCCTCTCTACTTCCTCTCTGCGTCTCGCTTTTTCACAAGCAGACATGTATCATATTCAGTACTACTGGGACATGACCTTCATAGGCTTCATCCAGGATGCTAGTTGCTCTTACCTCTTCAGTCTTAGTCCAGACAGCTACAGTGATGGGTTCTGCCCTTATTTCACCTCCTTTTTTTGGTTGGCGTCCAACAAATCGGTGTTGACCCTCAACTCTTCCCCCTCTCAAGCCTCCAGCTGCATACATACCTGATATTCCTAATTCTTCAGGGGTTCACCTTCACTTCCAGGCCACTGCAGCATCTTCTTCTACCCACCAATCCCAAGCCAGCCTGTCCTACTACTGCTGCCACCTGCTAGTGCTGCTACCTGCTCTCAAACTCATGTTTTTTCACCAGCAGCATACATGCTTCTCACGCACGGCATATCCAAATCCACCAGTTCAATCAAGCGCATCATTCACACTTCTCAGGTGTGACACACATGTTCTGCTTGGTTCCAGCGAAACTCTAGCTGAAACGTCTTGCTCTTAACTCAGTGTTCAAAATGTTGATGTTTGGGGGATTTTTTGGGGATCTCCAACCAGCACTGTCATTTCCAAAGCCAGATGAGTTAAAGCCAAAGTACTAAGCACGTTATCACTTAATTTGTCAACTCATTTCAACACTACTAGAATTTGACTGAATAACTGAATAATGATATATCCCACAATGACAACAGATTCAGTAAATAGGAGAAAACAAATATACATTAAATAACAGAATACACATTAATTTCTATATGTAACTAAAAGTTAAAAAGATACACAATCGTCTTTTTATACATCATTTCCAAAATTCCTGAGTCCAGGCCTTTAACAGTCCACTGCTAAACTCCTTCAACCCTTCAAAGATGGAACAACATAAATACAAACTAACCAAGGGAGGCAAGATTGGTTTGTACGCCACAAAAGGCCTTCCATGGAACAGTCTACTTTGAAGCCGAAAGGAAAGAATTATTTCCTCAAATACAAAAAAACAACTGCCCCCTTTTCCTAAATTTACTGCCATTGTCTTCAGCGTTCTTAGCGTGCTATCTGAGAATCATTCACACAGGTCTCTGCCTATTTCTGCCATCCAGTCAAAGAGAAGAAGATTAATGCGGCTAAACTGGGCCATCAGCTCAAATTTTCTTTTCAAATTCCCAACAAAAAAACTGACCTCTGATTGATATGAGCACAAAGCTGAAAGTTCAGTGGCTTCATCTAACCTATGTCCATTATATAATTAATTGCCTCACAAAAAACACAAAATAACTGCTACAGTTATAATCATTCCTTGCATTTACCTAATACTTCTCACTCCCAAAAGACCACAATACAAAGAAAAACCCTGAACTCAAATAATTCAACTTGATCTTGCTCACACAGAAGATATACCGTAGATAAGAACCATAGAATGACTGAGGATGCTTAGAGGTTTACTTTGATTTTCACCTGCATGACCGGAGGCTGACCTGGCTTGGCCATACAGATGAAAAGGAATGACTACCTCCTCCCCAGATCTCCCCAGATCTCCCCAGGGAGATCTACCAAGGGACTGTCACATGGCCGCAGAACACAGGGTTGGTTGAGCAGGGAATGCTGGGAAGTAAAGTCCAATGTTCCTTATATACTGTATAAGGAGCAGGGAGCAGTTGATAAATAAGTGACATTCAGGTTGAATTGGAGCTCTGAACTGTTGTTGTAAACTCCATTACATACTTATGGAAACAGGCCATTACCTCTCAGGAGTTTTCTAACATACCTAGCTACACTATGGCATGTATAAGGAAAGCATCGTTTTTAACAGACCAAGCACTCTTTATTGAAATACTTTACTGGACCAGCTTCAAACATTTAAAAAAAGCTACACAATATTTTGAAATTTGAAATCAGGTCCTTTATTATTAGTTAACAGAGAGTTAATGGAGATTAGTTAATAGAGAGTTAAAGTGGAGTAAAAGGTGACCAGCAATACTTTAAGTCAGACCCTGAAAATGTTTAAAAAGAATGTGACGTCAGTTAATTAAAAATAATCTGTTATGTTTTTGTGGACTCTCTGGACTGGCCACAAGTTTGAAAGGCATTTGTCACGGGGACATCACAAAGTCAAAAGAACGTTCTGGCTACTAACTTTTCTCTGACTTTTTATTTGCCAATTCTATTTGATTTATTTTGGGCAAAGTTCCATGCTGTGTTCAGCCCTTAAATACCCCTTGGGCACCCACAGATGTGAATAATTAACTTCTTCTGGTACAGCTACTGAGTGCAATTTACTCAAATACAAAATGCTAATGTAGCCTAAAATTATGTTTTATTCAGAGGTTATGCCCAAATGATGTGCTTACTTTTAGTGTTTTTAGACTGAATGGGGTTTATAACCAAGTTTATATTCTTTTTGATAATTGTTCTTACTGCAGGTCTTCTATGAAAGCTTTTAAGGAAAAGAATATCAGACACAGCTAATGAAAACCAATCTGAAATGTTTTAGAAATCAATAGACACTTAGTGAGGTGATTGTAAATCAGTTTGGTGAACTATTGCATGAAATCATGTTGCCATGATGAAAACCATGCTGTTACATTTCAGATTAAAATAAATCCTATTCAAGAGACCTCAGAACTTTCCTTGTTCATTAATTGTTCCGCATTCTGGTAAAAAACTACAGATTACTTATAAAGGTTAACAAACATCTAGGTAAGCAGTTTGAATAAAATAGTTCATGGCTTCAAAACCTGTTTGAATTAGCAGTCCCTCGCAGACCATCAATAGGATTCATTTATAAATATTCTCCAAGACTGATTTGTTGCTGGTGCCACACAAGTCATTTTAGAACACTCAACAGTCAGCTACCGAGTTGTGAGTTGACAAATACAGTGGTGTTCTTCACAAATGAAACACTGTATCATTCATTAAATAGAAACAAATTCTGAATCATTCTGAGTGACCTTTGTTTTAACAAAGCAATCTGGGTAATAAATAGAACTGACTGTTTAATTGTTTTGATTACAACTCCTCACTTCTTTTCGTTGTAAACACAATGCTTTGTAAAATACCACAACTTATAAGCAGCAGTAAGTGACAGTGTTGAGGGCTTTGGGTATTTAATTGAAAGGTTGTAGATAGTTACTTGTCTTTGATTACTCAACTAAAATGCTTTGAAGTACAAATGAAAGTTGCCTGAATAAAAAATGACAGCTAAACAAATTAATAATAATAGGCTGGGAGAAACTAAACCTTAGGGGAAATCTTAAGGTGTACCATTTAGGAATTCTTTCATTGGATGATGACTACTTATGCTATTTATTTCAATAGTTAACAGTCACAAACACTGAACTCTTTAACCATGACGTGTCTGATTAGCACTGCAGAGAGAGCAGACACTCAAACTGCTTCCCAGTTTTAAAACGCGCTGCATTACTCGAAGTACAATCTCTGCTACCATTAATGAGAGGAAACACAAATTGATGAGGAATCTACATAAACACCCAGATAACTTTCCTTTGTAACTTCCTGCAGCTCAGAAGCACCTGTGCAATATGTATAGTGTATGTTTCCAACGTCAGTGTGGATCACTTTGCACATCACTATTGAGCATTGAATTTGCCAAGTGTCTGCTCAATCTATGATTTTGTCATTGTGTAGCTCCCTTGCTGCCATTTCTATGTTTGTCACTCCCCTCATTTTAGTATCATCAGTATATCTGACTGGTTTGCTAAAGATCCCTAAGGCACAGCACTACTCACACCTGCCCAATTAGAATCTACTGTATGTCCCTTAAGGAAACATGCTGTTTCCTGTCCGTTAATCAGTTCTTGATCCATGTACACACATTACCTTGAATTCCTATGACTTTTACTTGAGATTCAAATCTTTTAGGATGGCCCTCATCTCATGATTTTAGAAATTATAAAGAAAATATATCATATTATATGCTTTAGTGTCATCTAATGGCCTTACTGCATGTTAGAATATTTCTAGCTAGTTAACAAAGACCTTGACTCTCTAAAGTCTGTCTCTTAAAATGATCTTGTTTTCTAAGAATTCTTCTAATTCAGCTCGAATTCATTTCTGTTACTTCAACAGTAATAGAGGCATGGCTGATTGACCTGTAGTTTTCTGGTTCACTTCCTCTTTTTTTGTGGATTAGTGTTACAGAGAGATTTGACATTTTGTGGGTACTGTTCTCATTCTAAATGAGAGTTTAAATATTGTAGCTAGGGACCCATGAATAACATCCCTCATTTCCTTAAGTATGACTGGGAAAATACCATCAGGTCTGGGTGTATTCCACAAGAAAAAAAACACATGTCCACACATACAGTACCTAAGCCCACAGAAAGCATTTATTTGGTGCTTAATAAAAACAGACTTCCACAAAGATTAAGTATTAATAGTCTGAGTCTTGAAATAGATAATTTATTAGAAACCCCAACTACCACTTCCCTGATTGAATGAGTGTTTAGTAAACTTAGATGCGGTATCATAATTAAATAAGCACATTTAAAGACATCACTTAATAGTACTCACACAATCCTCTGCAGGCCACAGTACCAGACCACAATCAAATTAAACATGGTAATGTCTCTGAAGTATTCAAAGAAAACATTAGATGCCTTTGTTAACATTAGTCTATATCCAGTCTATCCATGCTCCTCTAGAAAAAAAAATAGCACATTTTAGGGGTAACTCTTAATTCAGCAAGTTCTAAATCCTTGGAAAAACTGCATTTTTACTGATCTAAAGTGAAAACACAAACACCCTGTTGCCATTAAGAACCACAGTTACTTAGCTTAACAAAACAGTTTTAGTCTTTAATAGGGAAGACTGAGGAAAACTGATACAAGTAATCCAAATCTTCAACAGCACTGACAAAGCCCACCCCATGGACTTCTCTTGGAAACACAAACCAGAGTGCGAAAGTGAAAATGACACAGAAGTGCAGTTAAAACCAAGAACAGGTGGAACGTCTTTACACAAAGGGATGTGGGAGTATCAAACAAGCTACTTAGAAATGCTGTTGAGGCTGATACACTGGCTTCCTTCAAGAAACAGCTGGATGAGATCGATGAGCTAATAACCAGCGAAGGGACTAGACAGGCCGAACGGCCTCTTTTCATTGGAAACCTTTCTTATGCTCTTATGAGGAACAAGGGTTGGCTCAACAACGTTACTGGTTTGTTTGTGTAGCCACCTCCCACTCACCAAAACAGAGGAGGCATCCACAAAAGTGAGCACTTCTCTCTAAAATGCTTCTCTGTGGAATGTGCCCAGGCAAGTGTGACTTCTTTAGAGTTAATGGTACTGTAATTTCAGCTTTCCACAGAGCAGACCACCACACACCACCAGTACTGGTTTAGAAAACTTTTGATTTGGTTAATACTGTACAGGCCAACAGCCTACAATACTCATGAAAATCCACAACGGCCATCTAGAAAGATGTCATCCTCTAAAGGGAAGCAGGTCTTCTCTGGGAGAAAGACACCTGCGTGAAAGAAGCAGAAATAAAATCCTCAGGGGCTTGTTCCTAGATGTGTCTGACGATCTGTCACCTCACGCAGCTAAAGCTTAAAATCATCATTAGAGATTTAATTGCCAAATGTATTTCCCAATTGATACATGAAAGGCAAAATGGGTTTCTTTAAATAAGAATAAATCAATAGGCACTAACAGTGCCAAGAAGAATTTAAAATAGTCAATTTAATAGTCATTTTACAATAAAGATTACATTAAAATATAGAAATGAATCTATTCAAATGTAAAACACCTTTATTGTTATAATTCTGCTAATATAATATAGAGACAACATTATACCTGCAGTTGTTTTCACTAATTTAAATGCTCCAATTCAAGGAGACCTGAATTCAGAACCACCCATACACCTCCACGCCTTCAGTTGTTCCACTCTAGATACCTTTTAAGGGGGCCAGGGTGAAGGAACGATTAAGAAAATCAGCATGGGATGAGGAGCTAGAAATACTAAATGCCTTTTGCAATTGGTATTTCTGCATTTTATTCAGCTCTGCTGCACAAAAACGGCACCACTATAAACACTAGCCTGCAAGGAAAAAAAGTAACATTACAATGCTTGCAAAGCCCTGTGTTACAAAGTGCTTGGGAGCCTACAGTACTTGACCAGGACTTTGTGGTTTCTAAAATGCAGTGGGACTGTGAAAAAATAGCTTCATATTACTATGGTCTAATGGCATACAGCTACAGGCACTAAAGAATGGCAGATAAATGGTAATAAGGTCAACTGGCAGCAACAGTACAGAATAAATTAAGAAGTTAAACATCGATCTGTGATGTTAACATCAAAGCTCAGCTGGAGCTGCACCTGCATCTCTCAGGGGCTTCCGAGGGGCCCCACATTAATATCGCAAAGCCCCGTACATCAGCGAAACAACACGTGGCCCCAGCACAAAACAGAATTTTTCACAAATTCGGTCGAGCCTGTAAGCTTGTGAAAATTTCCAGAGGTAGTCATATACGATCAATTCCAATCTCTGAGGAAATCGGAAGGATCTGCCTCGTCCTAGCAGCTAAATTACATATTTCAATTAAAGTGTCGGGATCCAGCTCAGTGACCTCCTAACGACACAGTCCATTAGCTGATTAAACGCTATGACTCGCAGGAGCCCTCACATAAACCTCTCACTCCAATATAAAGAACTGCCACAGCCAAAATGTTTAAAGAGGCAGGAGATGGGTATGGCGGACAAACCAGTGTTCTGCCGTTTTGTCAATCCTTTCCCAGAAACTGGCTAGGGGTGAGGGAGGAACAAATCTGGTATGAATTATAGTAACACATGCCTGTTATGGAATCATATTTACAGTATGTAGGATGTTATATTCAGTCTAAATTGCTGTACAGTAGGTTAAGTAAATCTGGTGTCTTGACTATGAGAATTAACTTGCTTTTTTTTTGTAATTAATCATTTTAATCTTATACTTAGAAGTAAAACACAACATTTCTGTGGTAACCCTAGAATAGGCCTCCGTGTATCTCTGTGTTGATCTTTGATGCATATTTCTTCTTGGTGAATGCGAATCTGTGCACACGAACCAGTTTTGAAGTGAAAACAACAACAAAGAATGGTGTAACTCACTGCCTTACTATCTGTCACAAACACAGATGTCCGTCCTTCCATTTTCAGTGACCATTTTTATTCTTAGATCTTTGTGGTGAGCCAGAGCCCAACCGGACAGTCACAGAGAGCACGCCAGGACCACAGCCTGGATGGGAAATGTCCACATAAGATCGTGAGAAAGTTACAATTGAGAGGATTTGGCCAATCTAGTCCATTTAGTTGCTAGTAGCTCTTCGGATCCAAGAATGTCATCCATCTTGAAAGAAGTCAAGGTATCGACTTCAACAACATGGCTGGGTAGTTTGCTCCAGACACTCACAACCCTTTGTGCAAAGAAGTGTCTCCTTAGCTCTGATTTTTAATTGCACTTCCCCATAGTTTCCACTTGTATTGAAAAAGCGATCTTTCTGCTGATAGGAGAGACGTGTCATTTTCATTTGAACTTCAGTAAAGTACGTGCAACAACTATCGGAAACCTGTGATCCTCTCAGACTAAGCAGGGCAACTATTGCAACAGAACACCATCACACGACAAAACCAACACGTTTCACAATAGTGCAAAGCCAGCTCACTTACCTTGGTGCCATCCAAAAAGAATTCTGACTCTGACCTCCGTAGTTCTGCAAAGTCAGAACCTGCAGATCTGGCTTGTCCTCATCCTCCTCACATTCCAGTGCTTTCTGCACAGCCCTACTGTACCTACTGTACAATGCCTTCCACGTTTTCTTATCCTCCCTGGACTCCTCTCTGCAGGAGGCAATTGCTGTAAAGCTTCCTCAGCCAAAAAGGTTTTCCTCGGTGCTCCTAATTAACTAATCCTGAATAAGATCAGTAAGGTGAGTTTCCACCAAACAACACATGCCTCTTGTCAGATCAGGAAGTACTGCTAAAGCTTGGCCTAGAATTATGTTATACGAGAGCTTAAACCCTCACAGACATCGGACATTTTTGTGGTTAAATATTCCTCAGGCACATATCATATACAAACCGTATATACACATATCACATACCATGCACTTATCATATACCTCATAATTATATCAGAACCCCTAAATGCACTCCAGTCCACTAAACAGGACTGGACTAGAGTGGGAGTGCTTCCTTTCTGTGTCTATCAGGGCGTGAGTGGCTGTCCTTCACCTGTACAGAGCACACATGTACAGTCTTTGATCTGTATTTCAGATTTTCTGGAAATGTAACATAAATTAGTAGTGTCATTTATATGCAATGTAATGTGTTCTTGGGGCTTTATGACATGCCTGGCCACAGTGATAATTCTTTTACAGTCTTGGAGTGCTCTATTTTATTCTAGGTGTGCTTCATGCTGTCTAGGTATTCTCTTAACCAGCTCCTTTCCCAAGCCATGCTTCCCCGGTGGCACTTGTTGCTGCTGCTGGTTAAATAAGTAAAGCTGTAATTCCTGCCCTTGTCGTAATCAGCCAGGATAGTCCCTGTTTATTGACATGCTTCTTACCCTACCCCAGGAAGGTGACCTTGAACCCAGGACATTATTCCAGTATCAGCTGTTCAGGCAATGCCCATTGATATAAGAACCTGCTTGAAGCTTGCCCTCCCTCTCAATGATTCAACATGTTTGACTACTGTACATGTTGTGACCCAAAAGGAAAGATGAGTTCATTTCCAATGGCACATCTGACACTGAGAAAACATTTTCTATCCTAACCATTGAGGAGTACAAGGCTGCAATTGTGGAGGAGTTCAATGAACTGAAAACACATATAAAAAGCTTCAAACAACATGCCCTTCCTGTCTGTATATTCTATCATGCTGTCAGCAAATCTTCCCATACCGAGCAATGTGCTGAGATAAAGTTCCCATTCAGCTGAAGCCTACTGTACATCTTCATCCATGAATGCAATGACATCTGAACACGGCAACCAAGACAAGATCTGATGCTTCTTGGGTCACAATGCGAGGAATAAAACCTAATCAGAGCTGGTGAACACTGGCCAACTACTGGCAGCACCAAGCATGTGAAGGGATGTATTGTAAATAACTCTATTTCACAGCCGGTGAACCATCACTTCTTCATAACCACCAATTCTGAATTATTTAAGTGTCAGTCATATTTTTCCATGTGTCATGCACAAAAAAAATACATGTGCCTAGATTGGGCAAGGGTAGAGAACTATTTTATTTTTGTTTGCTTTCAGAATGGATGAGGACAGCAGTTTTGACTAACTCACATGATGAGTAGGTCTGGTGTAGCGTGCCAGCCTTTGGCATGCTAAAACCTGTTGCTTGACATACCAAGGTCTTCAGAAAACCCTAACCACAAATGTGGATTTAAATTTAATACATGCAAGGGCTACCTCTTGAAGATCTCTTTTAGATTTCACAAAAGGTAGTTTAATTATAAAATAATACACTTACCAAAAAGTAAGGGCCTCTCCTAAATCAGCCTACAGTTCTGTATGAGTATCGCTAATCTGTTAGCGACTGGAGTAACTTCATGACTTCATGGAGTAAAAACTGGAGACCAATTCAATAATAATCAAAAGCAGTGAGCACACCCCATTTAACACTGGGCTGTATAGCATAGGCTAATTTGCATTCTTTGTGAATCTCCCTGGGTCAAACATCTTTTTCCACAAATATTTACAGATTACATACTGTACACCTGATACTGTAGCACAATTGGACATTATGTAATAAAAACATGCACGTTTCTGGGGGGCAGGTCATTTGTTCTTTTTACAAGAACATTTCATCTAGATCAGGGCATTTTGTCTAGACTGATACAAAAACAGTGAAGAGTGAATCATCTTTCTGCTAGATTACTAAACTGTGTACCTGCTTCACTTTAACGCTCATCTTTCAGTAAACAACTGCTAAACATATCTACCAGATACAGCACGTTTCATATCACCTTTTCAGATTTATTCGGTTTGTTAAGTGTCATTTGTTCCGGGTATTGACTATTCAGAAAAAAACTGCCATTCTAAAATTCTTCTGAGTAGTGTGCTTAATTTCCCAGTTTGGGAAATTGGGGGAGACTACTCTTCAGTAACAAAGAGTGAATTGTACAGTAGGATTTGTAAAGGAAGGGTTTTTTGTCTCCTCTATGTACAGTATATGAAGTATATGAAGACCAAAGCAGGAACAGGTACTAGTTGACCTACGGTAAAGCTTCTCACCCACAATATCCCTGTGGCAACAGAACTCCCTGATACTCACATCTCCCAGCCAGTATCTGCTTGTGCATTACCACCTGTGCTTAGTGCTTTATTGAAACAAATGCACAAATTCAACTTTGCCCCTTAAAGCAGATTTGACCTACAGTACATGCCTTGAAAAGAACATTTTTGGCATTTCTGGTTTTCCCCTCAAACGTTTGGATGCAAATGCACCACATTCTGAGCACATGTATAGAAAGAGGAAACCCTCTTATTCTCTGAATGTGCATGTGGCAAGTGATAAACCTATTAATTACAAACATCATATCCAAGTACTTTTATTCTTAAGAACAGCTGCATTTCTTAACCCACAGAAGCAAGACAAACATGGCACGTTCAGCCCTGGGCTGAATTTTCTTTTCCTACCTTCCCTTCCCCTGGGATGTGGTTCTGGTGAGAAAGACTGGGCCATTACTCCAGAGCACTCCTGTGTAGCGTTGCAGTCTATACACATCTGCCTAAATGCAACTCATCTCCTTACTGCTATTCATTCAAAATGCTGTTACAAAGCTCATGCACTGCTCACTCACCAAAGCTTCAGAACAGACAAGTACATTTTATTTAAGGTGGGTAAATTGTGGCTCTTGACATGAACATTTTTTTCTCTTAGTATTCAGGATACAATGTGTGCTCTGTGAATTATCACAAACTAACGGCACATTGCAATATATTTGTTCTGCAACTGTCTTTGTACAATAAGTGCCTGTGTGCAGACAGATATGTTAAGCAGATTTGTATTGCAATGTTTTTTGGAATGTGAAAGTAGTTAATGAAATGTATTCAGACAAAGAAAGCCTACCTCATGGTTTCCAATTAATAAACATCAACATGTTCTCAAAAAACAATCTCTTAGTGATACGTTATACAACTATATAGCGATAAGCAATCATGGCAGCATTTATCAACGTAATGATTATGGGAGTAAGGAGGTGATCAAGAGAGGTAGCTGTTCACATTCTTCTAATGATAAGTTGCTTTGTGATAAACAAAATTATGACTCCAAAACATCTGCATTGTTTAAGCACAACAGTCTTTATCTGTGTGGGGAGCATAACATTGAGCTCAACAACTGTGTTGGTACCAATGGATCAACTCGCTGAAGTAACATCAGCACAAGATAAGAATGATGAGTGAGACTGTATATTAATTGAATGTCGCTTCTTTCACGGATGGCAAATTTGTTTGAAAACAATCAGAATTCCACTGACAAAACAGCTACAGCTCGCCAGTAAACCTTCAAGGTAATTTTCTTGAGAAAAAATTAAAGGGAGAATAAAGATATAAACTGAAGCCTGCTAAATGGGCATTTTTTAAAAGAAAGTTGCATTTTTGAAGAAAATTGAATTTGCTCAGACTAAACTCTGAGCAATTTAATTTCATAGTTGAAGTTATATTGTGGTGAGTCAACGCCTGTCTGTTATTCAATAGACCTTGACTGAGAATAGACAGTATGCTAAGAAGATTCAATCCTAGAAACATTACTTTTCAAAGACTCGAGAATCAGTTAAGGCAGCAACTAAAACTGATAACATCTTTCACTTATCACAGTGTTTCAGGCAACTGCAAATGATGGCGACCTTGGGCAATAGAAGAGGACATCCCTGTAATGCGCAGCACGTGATTGGATTGAAATGAAAAAAACACTGTAGGTTCATCTGTGGGTTTCATCATCTACAATCGCCTTCATAAAGTGAATGTGTGTCTTCCCCAAAAATGGTGTGAACATTTTAAACTTGACAGCCAAACTTGCTGTTTCATTGTCATTTGACTAGGAGATAAAATAAGAAAATTGACCGTTTATAAATTACACGGCAACAGCAAATTTCTCCTGCAGAAAGATTTCCAATCACAGAGATTAATGATCTAAATCTTTCTTTGCAAATTAAGATAGAATTGTGCTGGTACTTCCTTGAAGCACACGAACAAGTGAATCAGCAGAATTGAAGACAGAAGATTTCAAATATAACTGCACCATAGAAAAAAGGATTTAACTGTCACGGTGCACACGAACCTTCAATAACTACTTTAGATGAATAAAATATGTCAAACAAGTGGAATGATGTATAGAGCCTGCTTTAACCCCTGTATGTTTTAAAAAATAATATTATAAAAATGTACCTGCTTGTTAAAGCTCTATTCTGATATCATCCTGATTTTCCTCAGGACCTATATTTGTAACCACTCATCCCTTCTGATTCCCTTCTGGTCAGATCCTGCCGAACAGCACACTACCCTGACCTGCTGAACGCAGAGATAAGGGCCAGTGCTGCTCACCTGCACAGAAGGGACTGCTGAGGTGTAGCAGAGGAAATCACAACAGCTGTCTTCGCCCTCCCTGCTTAAGGGGCTTAAAAAACGGACGCATTGATCCCTGTTGATGTGGAAGCTACAGTAAATGGCTTCAGAGCAAAGTCTGTCCTAGAGCTCTTCAACCGTACCTATTCTGGGGGTTAGAGGCCGGGGGATTTCTTTCAAAGCTGCAAGTTTCTGTCAGTCGCTGGAGCAAAACTCGACGCACCACAGAGAAACAGCTCATTTCATTCTATCTCGCACCTTCACAGCATCCACAATTACTCAGGGCCGAGCAACACTACAGCCGCCATAGATAAGGAGGTACTCATCTTTCTCTTTGAGCATGTCCTCCTTCAGTCTCTTGTGCAATGTTAAGACCGTGTCAAACAGGGCACAGTTTGCAGATAAGCAGGTTTAAACCTTTGATTAAGGAAGAATATCTTTTGCGCCACATTTGACAGTTTACTCTATTCAGAGTTCAGTCCAGTCTAGGATTGCCCTGTAATAGCGTTTTTCCTTCTCTGCCACACTGAAGGACAGCTTAGTTTTCATACCCCCTAACATCTTGATGTAGAGCTGCACTGTACCTTTCAGAGCAATGTACACTGATTCATGTATGCCAGTAGCAGTATTACAGCACTATTCATCATTCATTAAAGTCTCATCTTAGGGGTTCCATTTAAAATTGCTATCTTAATGTCTGGTTGTCCCCATCACCTTCTGTCTTCGGCAGAGATTCACTCACACACATTGTGTGTGTGCTGAAAAATGTGGGTGGACCAAAACTATGACAATTAAACTTGAAAATGTTGAGCTTGCAAAGATGGTTAAAACCTATGCATAGAGCATCTATGATCCAATGTCTATAGTTGCGATGGGTGTGTTAAAGCAGAAAGCCACAATGACTTCATCTCTATATGAAATGCTGAGGTTCTGCCAAATGCCTCTGCCGCAATGCAAATCTGTCAAGGCAAGATGTCTGGCAGGTAACTTAATAACCAAGCTGTCAGATGGGGTATGTATGGCTGGAAGCTTGTCACCCAATTACAATGTGCAGCAGGAAAAAGCTGATGAAAAAAGAAATTTACATCTAAAGCAAAGATAAGGGTGAAAAAGTAATAAAAATAAGTTGCGTAAGAAAATATGCTGATGCTAAGTTAAAAAACAGAGCTCACATAACCCCTACATAAGAAAGTTCCTGGTTCTAGCATCACTTCCAGTTGCAGTAATTGCAATTCAATTCTTTTACTTCTTCATGATAGCCCAGATGAAGGTGAGTTAAGCGACACACAACCAGGTTCTTACTCTGGACACCAAAACTGACTGCAGCAAAACTACCACAAAAATCCTTTTTGCCAAGGCTTTGGGATAGATTTTCCACTGCAGGCAAACTGCCCAGCTAATTCAGTTACTGTGGAATGAGCAATTCACCCACAGTGGAATTTAAGAACCTTTGAGTCTTGTTATTATATGTCACTGAGATGTATTTTATAGACATTACACAAGGTTCTACAAAATGAAACTTGTACAACTATGAACTCAATTAGCATCTGGGTGTAAAAAGTCTTGCTTATCCTACTGCAGAGATTCTACTTGCAATTTTACATGTGTGAATTTGTCAAACCTGCTTAGTTACAGGCGTCTTAGAAACCCCTAGTTACTTCTAAACTAGTGGGTTGCATATTTGCCTACTTGAAGGAAAGATACAAGTCTAATGGTTTGCCATCAACTGATCTCTTTCTTTCCTCTAAAATTCTAGCACCAAAGAAAATCACATACTGTAAGTAGGACCTCAAAATTCACGTGCTTGAAGATTTGTCTTTCACATCAAATCAGTTCTAGCGCAATCAAACAAATTAAGGTCTTCCTTGACATGCTGAAGGGAGCAACTGCTGCAACCAGTCAGGGATTGTCAATTACAGTAAATTAGTTATACACAGAAAAATCTTTTGTGGATTAGAAGAAAACAACTGGATACTTGTATCCATTTTTTTTATTCCACCACACTCAAACACTCACAGGTGTTCCAGTCTAAAAAGGTCACAGGCACCAGAAGACCCTAGATTGATGCCATATGCAAGCTTGCTATCACAGCAAGTGAAAAGGGGAAGGAAAATATGTATTTAAGAAAGAAAGCAAGCCCTCCTATAGTGGACATGGCCACTTAAATACATTCCAGGAAACAATCATATTCTCTGCATTTCTTTATTTGTGTGTTAGGTTCACAGTTCAATTGCAAATGTTAATCAAAGGACAGAGTAGGGAGACAGTGTACAACCCAGTAAGCCTGCTTTCCAGCTTACGTCACGAAAGCTGATTGATCTCAAGCAGAATGTGCTCCAACATGGGATTCCTGAGGTTAAAGATCAGGGCTTAAATACACCACATTAATCATGCTCCTTGATGTGAAAACAAAGCCCTTTTATTACTGTGGAGAAGCAGGGATAACATGTCATTATTTAAAGATTGTCTTCATGTTAAAGCTATTTTTTTTCATTTGACAAACTACATTTATTATATATTGATGTCATAATATAAAAACTTCTGTTTTCTTAGCCTTTACTATATTGTCAGAAAGTAAGAAGAAATATTTTTTTAAGCATTTATTCTGCATACATGGGATTTGTGTACGTAGGTTAATTCCCTGGATGTCAAATGTTAAAGGGAAGCTATTATATTTTATTTTTCACTGCCAGCGCACACAGAGAGCTCAAACCAATTAGGCTGAACAATTTCTCAACATGGAATGAAGCTATCTGTGGCTGAAGACCCAGTGGGATAGTGGCACATTGCTTTCCATGCATTAAGACAAAGAAACAGCTGTGTCATTTAATAGTGAGTTTAATATTCCAATGTTTCCTAAGAGGCACAATTGTAAGGTTTGTGTCTTAAAGTCAAGCAATTAAAAACACAGGAATTTGTCACTGGCCATGGACTATGAAATTAGGTATATGAAAACATGATCAAATGATGACAGACCACATGACAGGCGCTTACAATTCAACTCCAGTCATTCATCACATGGCCCAATATAACGAGATCATGATGTCTTGAATAATAATATCACATGAATGGTTTTAAACCCTGTGTGGTAAAACCCAAAAACTTGTTCTTACAAAGGCGAGCAGTGTGTGTTTGTTTGTGGTTTTACTCATCTTTCTTTTATTTAAGAGCCAAGTGTTTTCAAACCTCAAAGCAAACATACCATTACGCTAGCCTATTAGATGGTTCTTCCGTAGATAAACAATAAGTTACAGAATCTTTGATAGTAGGAGTAAATGTGTCTCAAATTCAATTAACAAAGCAGAGCTAGGTATCGACAGAACTTTGCCAATTCTATATTCTTTCTATGCACCCTATAACTACAGTATACTATACATGTCTCCTGAATACTTACTATTAAACAGAAATAAATCGTTACATCGGGTGATTTTGATTTTTTGTGTGTTAATACAAAAACAAGATCAGGGTTATTTTTTTAGAAATCTAAATAAGACATGAAAAATGTGTTTAGATAAAAGTCAGCAGTGGAAAACTGAACCAAAATGGTGACCTATTCCCACATACTATATTTAATCAATCTGAAAACATTTTAGTCTCCACACTGGTATTATCTTGTTCTTCAGTATTTTTTATGACACATACAGTATTTGAATTTAATAGTTTACTACTTCCCTTGCGTGAGAACACACAGTGAAATTCACTCAGATCTTTCTTTTTCAGTGACAGTGCTGTGCAATGCTTTCAAGTTAATGCTTTGCAAGGATCTATACAAAATAAAGCCTAATGTTATTTTATTGTCCCTCATATAAAAAGAAACGATGGACTATTAAACCTATATGTATCTCATATTTCTAAACAATGCTTTTTTTAAAATCGAAAACACGTGTGAAGATTGAATCAAGGTAAGTCCCTGACCTACATTCTGTGTTCTTCTAAAACAACAGTGTTTTGTTGTTATTTGCTGCCTTTAACACACTTATATTTTCATGCGTGACTTTCTAAGAAATTTCTGTTTACATTCGTGCAGAAATGTCCTTCAGCTCCTGCTCTTTTGCCAGATTGAAAGGCTTGATCTTTCCCCACCCCTGAGGACCACCATTAATAACAGAAAGAAAATCAAACTGTTAATGACACAATTACTGTATAAACAGTAACTGTTATTTAGTCATTCATTTAAGTACTCCAAAGGGCATTTAACTTCAGCTGTGTTATAACATGTAAATAACATGACTTTACTTGTAAAAAGAATGGCAAATTATCATTTTTTTCAAAGTTCTTGAATGAATCTCACCGGCTAGTCAGAAATCCATGTTTAAAATGCTTTTGATATATTAGAAACCCATGCTTGTTCTCAGCTCAGATCCATCTACTTTTTGGCAAATACCACCAGCATTAAAGAAGACCGCTTGTACTTCATCACATTTTTGTTCAGTGCACAGCGCTGGGTTGATCTGTTTATTTGTTTAGAATAATGTAACAGACTGCATACAAAGCATTCAGGAGCAGAACATCTGGTGGATAAGCTTCTGCAAAAGAGTTAAAGCCTTTCTAGCAAACTGAAAGTGACATTGATCTTATCTGCAGGCCACTCTCCCCTGTTTTGGCTCCAGTCTGAGTGGCAGACTCCTGGAGAAAATTTGCTGTTTAAGTATTCCAGTCACAGGGATTTCTATGACACCGTCTTTTGTTAAACCCCATGGCTGACTTGTGATATACTTTACAAGGCCAGTATTGTGGTTTATAGCACAAGCCACTTCAAAGTCAAGAGCTGATATCTAGGCTATAAATTTGAAAAGTTTGCTGATCACAGTTAATGGGGAATGAAGTGTTATGACGCCCATGCAGCATGTAGCACATACAGTAGTTTTGGAAATATTATGGGATGATATCAATTCTGGGGATATTTCGAAACATCTGGAACTACAATCCTGTGACTGTTTCAAGTGTTTTTTGCACAAAATGGGATTTTACTGCCTTGTACCAAGTGTACCAAGTGCAAAAGGGACAAGATTCCTGAGCAGAATGTTCTGGATGTTTGATTGAAATTGCTAATGCATCACCAATTATCCAGTATGGTGCTCTAACAGAGGTCAAAAGACTGAAGCATTAGCTGTTTTAGCAACTGAGATTAGCAAAGCATTCCTCGTTTCGTTCTTGATCGCTACTTTCTCCTGCACACCTGCTACAAAATATTATTTGTTCTAATTTAGTCAATCAAAATCTTGTATATGTGTTCAGACAGAATCTGTGATCTCATGTGTATAAAATATTTAGACAGGGGAATGCAAAAAAATATTGACCTCAATCTTGTAAAAATGTTTACCTCAATCTTTTAAAATATCTGCAATATCTGCAGCCCCTGCTGCTCTCTTGTTGAAGCTGAGTTCACCTCCCATTTCATTGCATAGCTCCAACATAACCATCATGCGGGCATTATGACGAGCATTAATGAATATATCCACAGTGTAATACTTACTTAGCATTCTAATTAATGCAAGCAAAAATGAAGACAGATTTTCCCTTTTCTTCAAAACCAAATGAAGTGGATTCTAAATAAAAGCTCACAAAATTTGTCAATCTCCTAATGGCCTATGATAATCTTTTTTCATATTGCAATTAATTTGTGTCAAGCTCTAAGAGTTGCCACAGCACCACATACTGTGAAAAAATATTTAATATACCAGCACAATGTCTGTAACAGTTCATCATCAGAGATGAATACAGCTGACCTGATGGCAGGAACAGCAGATGAGTGGTTTATTTTTAGTTTAGGGATTTGCACAAATGAATGGATATTGATTTAATATACAGTGACCATTGCTATCTGACCCCAAGCTGAGGATAATGACTTGATGTGCTTCATTTCTTTTCCACAAGTGAACTTGAACAACCTTTACACAACAGAGCCTGCAAATGATACGACTTCAGAGCTACTTTTTGAGTTCGTCTGCTCGTTCTTTTTTTGCGTCTGATTTATTTTCAGAACTAGGCTATCTCCTGAACGATTTGCAGCTTTAAATGTTTTACTGTCTCAAGAAATGATTTCAGCAAAAGCTTAATGCAGTGTTTTGTACAGTAGCTACACGATCTCCGCAGAACTTCCCAGTATCACAATATAAATCAGGCACTTAGGACTGAACCTCTTCCCTCCACACAGCTACTGATGCACAGTATTTTCGTTTGGAAAAAATGGAATACAGTATATGATGGCTCCAAAGCAAAAAGAGAGCCTTCCTGATCAGGAACCATAGCTGTGGATTACGAGAGCTGGCTGGAGAAAAGATCACAGCCATCTGGGCTCTGGCAGTCCTGCTGGGACAGAGCCAGAGACTTTGGTTTTTCATTTCATGCTGAAATCCTTGCCATTGCGGCAGGCATTTAGTAGCAGAAATGACAAGTCTCATGATTTTCCCAGGCCAGTGTGAGTACTCTGGAAAAACTCTTCCGAGATCCTATTTAGATTCGAGTTCTCCTCTTTCTCAAATAAAGCTCATGACAAACAGGAAGTATAACATAATATTACAGGATGTATCACATTAACATGAATTATAAAGCAACCATATCTATCTCTAAAATTCTGTTCCCTAGTCTCAGATATGAATAAATATTATTATTATTTTTATTATTGCTTACACTGACACTTATATAGCGCTTTTCTGGACACTCCACTCAAAGCGCTTGACAGGTAATGGGGACTCCCCTCCACCACCACCAGTGTGCAGCCCCTCCTGGATGGCAGCTGTAGTACACCAGAACGCTCACCACACATTAGCTCTCAGTGGGGAGGAGAGAAGAATTAATGAAGCCTATTCATAGATGGGGATTATTAGGAGGCCATAACAGGTAAGGGCCAATGGGAAATTTGGCCAGGACGCCGGGGTTACACCCCTACTCTTTTAGAGAAATGCCCTGGGATTTAAATGACCACAGAGAGTTAGGACCTCGGTTTTACGCCTCATCCGAAGGACCGCCCCTATTTACAGTACAGTGTCCCCGTCACTATACTGTGGCATTAGGAACCACATGGACCGCAGGGCGAGTGCCCCCTGCTGGCACCACTAACACCTCTTCCAGCAGCAACCTTGGTTTTTCCCAGGAGGTCTCCCATCCAGGTACTGACCAGTGGCCTGCAGATACTTGCCAGTTGTGAGTTGCAGAGTGATATGGCTGCTGGCCAAGGACGTATTAAGGACATTTATACATTCTTAAAGCAATTCTGTTCTTAAAGCAATGGAAAGTATATGGTTACCAGAATTTGCACCTGATTGATGAAATGATTAAGTTTTTCATAACGAAATAATAAGGAATTTCATAACTATCGCAAGTAATGTCTGGTGTTTTTAAGAACACAAACTTCTTGTATTGAAAATGACAAACTGAAACCTACTATAAGAATAAGACCAACAGACTGCATAACTGAAGGAACTGGCTTAATCCAGTCCTCTTGTATTATAATATTATAATGACATATTACAAATTTGACCACAAGTCAACACTACATGCAAAAAAGAGCAGGGAAAAATACTCCAATCATCAGCAGACAGACATTGAGGATTCAATGTAGACTCCCATGCAGAGATTTGATTTTTAAAAACCCAGAGATGTCAAAGTGTTTCTGATTACATTTAACCATTGGATTACATGCCAGTATTTTAAATACTGTCCATAATGGAGCACAGCAGTTAACGGAGCCAGAGCTCATCCTGGTTACTGTAGCATTAAGTGGACTGAGTGGAATTGACTTCCCCCTGGATGGGACTCTGGTCCCTTGGAGGGGTTCATCCACAGCAGTGCTGGTCCCCACTTACATCGCTGAGTAAACTGGAGCAACTGGGGTTAAGTAGCTCACTCAAGGTACAACTGCAATGTGTGCAGCAGGAACTTGACTTAACATCCTACAGGTCAGGAATCTAGACATTTACTCAGTGCGTTACACAGTAGCTTTTTAATAGAGGAATAGAATCAATGATACATCTGTTAAGAAGGAGGAACTAACGTGAAAGAAAAAAATAATGTACATCAAACAGATATGCCTAAATCTGCATATTTTATAGATCTGAGTTAAGCCAAGGAAAAACAAGGAGAATGGCCTGCCTACTTTTTTTTTGCCCTCTGCATTAGAGGACAAGATAAGTTCTTCCAATCAAAATTTTTTCCACTCCATTCAGTCACCACAGGGTATCTCCTAGCTATCATGAATCCATCTCAAAAGATAATGAAGGGACAGTGCAAGGTTTGGGGGGATTCTATAAAAATTCAGTGGAGCTGGGTAAAATTCAAAAGCTCCACAGATAGTGATGTATGAAATTTCTGGAATATTACCCCATTTTTTTTTACTATGTATGCAGTACACTTGGTGAGACTTGATGGTGTTCTTTTCTACTCGTGCAAAATTAAATTCTCAAACGTCTTACTGAATGGCAAAAAACACCAGAGTGGAGTGTGAAGAGAAGTCCCTGAATGTACTGCATTTACTCTATAATCCCTGCTCAGGCACTGAAGCTGTTAACAGCATTGACCCTTCTGAGCGGATGACACAATCAGACTGCAGTTCTTCTCTACTGCAGTCCTCTCTCAGATCCTCTCACAGAATTCCATATGCACACTTCTACTCAACAACACAAGTATCATCTAAAAATGATACCGCTAAACTCTTAAAATGAATGAAATTCCAAATGGACAAAATACCACCCTGTAATTTAAAGTGAAGAGCCAATAAAGAGCTTTGAATTACCATTTTTATTTCTTCTGCAGATAGCACTGCATGACTTCTAGAAACTTCACATTTCCTGACGTCTGTCTTTAATTCAAGGCTCAATAAGTGAGATAATTTAGCTGTTCATAGCTTAGTATTTTCTACACACTTATTTCACCCACAACTCATCAATACAATTTTTCACCCCATTTATTTTCTATAACAAAATGACATGATGCGACTCCAAATCACGGCATGAAATAAGGACAATTTTGACATCCTGATCAGACTGCAGTTGAGCCATCACCTTTCTTTTGCAAAAATGAACAGATGGATAAAAATGGCCATTTTGAAGTACAGTCAAAGCTGTTTTGATTGCACCTATCTAGGACATAACAGCATTTCCCAAAAAGGGTCATTTACAAGAGAATAAAAAAAGTGGAAAATGTTTGGCTTCCTGTGAAAACAGCACTTTGCAAACCACCATTAAAGAAAGGAGACAACACATTTGCGTTCCTCAGTGGTCAAAATCCTTAGCAGATGATCATTTGAACGCAAATAAAAAATTCAACAGGTGTTCTTCAGAAATAAACATCCTGGAATAACCTTGTGTCTTTGCCATTAAACTTTTTTAGAAATGTGTCAAAGTAAATAACATTTTCCTTTGACTGATTCTCCATGGGGCAGTATGATGGCACAGTAGTTAGCATTGCTGGGGCCCTGGTTCGATTCCTGGGGTACTATGTACATGGGGATTGCAAGTTCTCCCCATGTTTCTGTGAGTTTCCTCACAAGCTCCAGTTTCCTCCCACAGTCCAAAGATATAATGGTAGGTTAAGTGGCTTCTGGGATAAAGCCGTATGCTTGGATGATTCTCTATATTGACTAGTTAGTACTCATTGTAAACTGATATATCACCACACGCTGTTTAGTAAGTTTGCAGACAAGACAATTTTTTTTTACATTTACAGCATCAATTTGGGAACTCTTACCTACAGTACTGTGTGACAGCACAGGAATAGCTCTTCTTCTTTAAAATAGGCAGTAGTGTTCTTTACAGGGCTATGTTTCGGTTTCTGTTCTGAATAAAATACACATTTGTCTTTTGTCAAATGACAGAAAATGAGATAAAATCTACAGAAAATGAAATCTATTTTGAACAACTGAAAACACATCCAGTACAACTCTTGGAAATTCTCGTCATCTCTTAGCTTAAGGCCCAATGACAGGGAAAGCAAAGGTGAGATATTTGAAGTGCTGGCTATTTACAATAAAAGCTATTATCTATTAATTTTTCAAAGCTGTTTTTTTAACCTTTTTAACATGTTCCATTTGAAAAGTTGACGCCAACATCTTTACTGAATACCGTATGTGGATATGAATACTCTCCACATTCTTAACAAGCATAAAAACCACAACCCTTTATCAAAGGTCTCATAAAAACATAGAAGATCATATGTTGTCGTATGTTTTCAAGACTGCTTGGCCCAGGTAGTGTGGGAGTTATTAACAAGCACTAGAAGGTACAGTCTGACAACAAGTCAAACAAACAAGGTAATGGTCTCTACTTAAAACCTCTGTATGAATACATTAATCATCCACTGGTTACATAACTTAGCAATTATCATTTTTAACTCTAAAATTTTCTTTACAGTAGGAGTTGTGCAAAGTTATAGATGGTTATGCTGTACTGATTCTGACTGTTGCTCTCTACAAAAGTGATAATTGCTGATTACTGACTGGTGACATTCTGGGACATCAGCCTCTTTTTTAACTGCTGTAGCAAGGCTGCCACCAGCGGGTAAGGTGGCAGATTTTCTCAAGCAGTAAAAGTGCCCCCTTACAGGGACGTGTAATGACATGGTCACTTCTACAACATTAAATTGTGAGCCATAAACAAGATTTCGATATAAACTAAACTGTTGTTTTAGTTCCACATACAGTATACGGTATATAGTGTATAATGGGCATGTTTAAATTATCATCCATGTTAAATTGTAATTATTCCATATCAGAGCTTACGAAGGTATTTGACAGCCTTTGAAACTAGCCCCAATTTAAGGTATTGACATCTCGGTAACCGCATCACTGGCTCCAGGAAGACTTTGCTGAGAACTATATCCAGACAACGTCATTCACACTGGACGCTGCCCACTGCACGCCTGTAGCACTGCTGTTGGTGTACAGGAACAGCAAGGTCAAGAAATCAAGAATGCACTCTGGAATGTGAGTGTGTGTTTAATCTCTAAAGTGCTGCAAAGACATCCTGTATAAAGTACTTACAGTACAGCAGCTGCAGTACACTCAGATTGACTGGGAACACTCGAACTAGGTGACACAAATATGTCCCTTGAATAAAATCAGAGCAAGCTTTTTCAGATGAAAGAAATGAGGAAATATGTTCCGTAGTCTGGTTTTGCTGTCTTGTTATACCTGTACCACTTAAAATGATGAAGAATGAAATTAAGAAGATGATTGTATTTGGCAATTATTATATAAGCTTAACGTGTGTAAGGTCAGACACAAACAAGACCTAAATTTCTACACCCATTGATCTTCTGACAACTAAGTTTTGAATCACATGTACAGTAAATAAAAGAAAAGAATAAGCTTTATGAGACAAAGGCCTATTGTTTGAATTAGGAAAGGCTGAAGTGCCTTATCTTCATAGGTGCCCAGTAACTGCAGCAGAGAAGATCCTCACATCAGTTCTGCCCCCTGTGAGCGAGCAGCTATCACACTCAGGCTGGAGAGTTTATTATTCTTCATTTGCTCTACTGTGTACTAAACATGCATGACAGTGTTTATTACAAGCAGCCTCAGTCTATTAATAATTTACATGGATAGGATATGGAATGTTGCTGTGATGTATTGCTCACTAATTGTTCCAAAATTAAAATGAAACCTATACTAAGTTCCCTACTAATGAAGGGAACATCAATTATGCTTTAATTATACATTTGGTTTTGCTTTGCCTGGTTATCCAAGATGTTTTTAAAAAGCAAAACAAAGTATATAAACAGAATCTGTGTAAAAGTTTCACAGGAGTCTACTGTTGATGTCAAACTAGTAGCTATGCATGGTAAGCAGATTTTTTGCTTCATCACATTTACTGTATTGGCACTTGCTTTGCTTCAAATTCAAATGTACTGGTATGCAAATTATTTTAAAACGGGCTCCATTGTGCCCATAATTGACAGCGTGATTTCCAGAACATCCCAAGTACTGACGCCATTGTCCACATTTTCCCTAAGGGAAGAGCACTGCACAGCACCAGCAATAAGAGATGAAAACTTCCTTTACAAGGATCTTGGGATGAGTTCATGTCTAAAAAAAGACTGACTATGGTATTGTTTTTCCAAAGCCAACATTTCACCCCTAATGTTTGAGTGAAACCATCAAACACAACCATCTGCCTCAAAGAAAAAAAAAAGGTTGTGCAACCCTTTTGGCTTGTAGTAAAGTCCAGTTCGTGTTTATTTGTGAGTAAAGTGAGTGAGTAAATAATTTATTCATTTTCAGAGTTAGAGGAGGACACACATCATGTTTTCATTTCCCTTTGCTGAAACAGTGTGATGTACCATTTCAGAGCTTTGCCACCAGATTAAAGATGGCCTTTTCTTCTGCAAAAACAGAGAGATTTCCCATGAATAATTTTGCAAGTCCCAAATCTAGGGCTCCAAGGGTGAGCGGCATTGACCCAAAACACACAGCCAAGCCTCTGCTTCCTGTTACGCAAGCATTTATCGACCACATCATTTCAAATTACTTCTGGCGTTGTGGCTGCCAGCGAAACACAAGCATGATAGCTTGCCGTCGTCACATGTTTGTTTTGTCACCTGCTCAACCAAGCACATATCCTACAAATGAAAGGTCAAAGACAATGCTGCTTTTAACTGTGATCAAAAGGGCAGCAGCTTGTAGCCTCCTCTCCGTACAGGTCTGCTCCTCACCTTCATAGCATTGCAGGCTTGTACTCCTGAACAGCAGTCAGCTTTAACAGATCAAAGAACAGGTAAAACCTGGATTCAGAAAGGAAGTATTGGGCATACCCCCCTGTTCAACTAATAAGGACCGGAGGCATCAGCTGAATTTCCCAAGAGGTACAGCATCTTCTACGATCAAGTGATATAGTCACCTTTTTTATGCCCCAAATATTTTTTTAAACTCAAGTTTTGTGCATTTAACCCATCCATCCATTGATTTTCTAACCACTTTTTCCGATACTGGGGTGTGAGGGAGCTGGAGACTGTTCTGGATGGGACGCCAGTCCATTGCAGAGCACACACACACACAAGCACACACACTCATGCCAGGGCCAGTTTTCCCAGAAACCAAATAACATACCAGTATGTCTTTAGATTGTGGGAAGAGACCGGATCAGCTGGAGGAAACCCATGTGAACATGGGTAGAACATACAGACCACACAGACAGCACCCTAGGTCCGTAATTGAACTCAGGGTCTTGGTGCTGCAAGGCAGAAACGCTGACCACTGCACCATCCTGCCGCCCTTTGATGTTAATACATGTTGAAAGTATTTTGACAAGCTTTATTTATTGTTAAGAAGGTAACTGAAATTGGATTGTTACCGCATTGTGAACTAATCTGATAGGTACTGCAGGCGTGAGAGATTTGCTTAGGAGAATAATTCACAAAGCAGATGTGTGATCTATGCCAAATAAAACTCCTCTTCTTTGCTTGAAAAATTTCCACAGGCTAGAAACACGTTTTAAGTCACAACGGCTTTGAATTATTGTTTTTTTTCTTGTAGACAATGCTTCAAATATGTCATCACATAAACTATATATAAATGGCTTTGACAGTTAAATTCTAATCAATACACTAATCACATTCATAGTAGGCCTAAAGAACTAATCAAGGTCCACATTTAAACTGATTTATTTTTTTAGTGGCGGGTTTATTTAGGCCTTATGTAAAATCATAATAAAAATAACAAAACACTGGGCACATAAATAATTCTGCAGATTGCCACCTAAATTACTCTGGTTTGGGTTATGCACTTCTTACTCTCTTATTCTGTGCTGCTATTCTAACTGACTGATCATGTAGTTTCACTGTGGTGCAATACTGCTCACAAACTTCAGCTTTTAAGATGGTTAGGTTTGATCTAATTCAGTTAATCTAACAAACAGTTAATCTATTTCAGATGCGGGATGTCCATTTAAATAACCATGTCCAATGAAACATTTATACATGGCTTTAAATATATGAAAAAACAGTCTTATTTAAAATAATATCCTTTACTTAGTACAGTATATGAACCAATTAGTCCAGTAGCTCAACCTCCACCCTCTCTTCTCTATCACATAAAGGAGTCCTTTTAAAACAGCACTCTGTTCAGTCTCTGTTCTCCATTATAATTGGTAGAAAGCTGGGGATAGACTACAGATACTGTAGCACTGTGATGTACAGTATAAGCCAGTGCTGAGCACAAGGCCGAGGATGTTGAAAAATGACAAAACAGTCACACTGGACCAAAGAGGCTTGAAGTCACAGAAAGAAATATTCTCTTCCCACGGTTTTAAATACACAGAATACCTTCTGTCATTTATGATAACTACAGCATCCCTCTGTACAAGGCTCCTTGCTGTCATACTATCACAGTCTTAGCAGTCTTGTGCTCTCTTTCAGTATTCTTACCAAGAGGGTTGAGATGAACACTACTTTATTCCTCTTTCGGTATTCTGCCTCCTATATCCTCCCCTAACAACAAACACACTGCAGGCTAGTGCATAATTTATGGACTTTTATACAGATTTTCACACAGAGAACTGAAATAATGTTTCCCATGAGGGCCAGCTTGTGACAAATGTTTTCAGATCTGTCTCCAATGCTGGGTGTTTATTAAAAATACTGAGGAGTGTACTGTATGTACAGCCCTGTGAAATATTTGGTTTACGGTTCTACCTCCACTACACTGACACTAACCAGACCTATGAAAGAGGAAGCTAGTGTCCTGAGGGAAAGATTGCGTTTCAGGGCCTCACTGAGTGGTGGCCTGTTACGACCAGTATCAGATGTCACTTTTGCCTTTATCCTAGGAAATGCAATTCCCTTGGGAGTGGTCTAATTTTGTATGCTTAAGCCTTTTTCCAAGGGCAATCTAAATACTGCCCTGTTATACTGTATCTTAGCAGGGAAAAGAGTGCTGCTCAGAATTAAAAATATATATATAGGTGCTTTGTCATGTGGACTCTTAGTGGCATTCTCACTAATAAATCAATCCTCTCTCCTCGTGATTGGATTTACAGGTATTCCCTTGAAGGCAAGCTGAATGGATGTCAAATCGTCAGCAACATGAAAGCACTAGGAAGAGCCTCATGAGATGTAATACATCAAATCTATTATCACATAATTTTATACCACAAACTTCAAAAACAGTACACTGGCCTGAGCCTCCATATATCACGGAGAATTCCTTTCATTGTGGGCTTGATTCCCTTTAGAAGACAGCAGGCTAAGGGCAGCTCTAAATCTGACAGTTGTCTTACTTCACTCTTATGTGATGCAGTTTCTCAAGCTTTTGTTAAAAGGTTTAAGCAGGAAAATGCTCGCTAATGCTTTATAACCAGGGTTGATTAACCGAGGTTTGCCAAAAGAAAATCTTCTGAGAACAGTTATTATTCAAAGAGCCTTTTAAAGGATATGGCTGGAAACCAACGTGTCCATTCCCTAAAGATTGCTAGAGTAATGGGCTTTCATTTTTGTTTAATCTTCGCACACCTGCAGCTCCATAACCGTGCGGTAGATCAGAAATACCGATTAACTAAACACGAAAATGCAATATTGATTAAACAAGGGCTTCCTTAATGTTGGCTTTGGAATTTGCCATTGGTAGGTGGCCTTGGAGTTTTGGATTTGATCCCAAATCATATTCAAATAGAGAAATAAGGTCCCACTGCTAACATTTGTCTTCAGTAAATAACCAGCTACTGTTTTCCTGTTTACAGAATTTGATGAGGGGTAAGAAATAACAATTTCACGGAAGAACAACAGAAATCAGAGGCATGCAATTCTTGCACTAAAAGCAAACACTGTTGAAGGAGAATACCGGTGCTTTAGTTTGCACAGTAAAATTGAATCATATTTCCTACAAGCTAGAACAGAACAGGAGCACTAGAGGATGAGCCAGTGCCTCTTTTTCTTTGAGGGAAGATTAAACCACCAGACGAGTCAGTTTACATGGCTCTGTCATCCTTTGGAGTCCATAAGGAGATATCTTAATAAAAATAAAACTTGTCACTATCAAACCACCTCAACAAAAGCCAACCTCCTGATCAGCCGATTGGCCAGCTCATGCTTCTTGTGAGTATGTATGACACTCTTTAAAATGTAGTGATCCAGTACTTACTATATTATGAAGGGGTTTGTTTACAGAAATGATATTTTTCCCTCTCTTTGTTGGCAGTTTAATATTTCAGCAAGTGAGAGTTAAGGCAGAGACCCCAGAATACTTAAGGCTTCATACTGAACTTCCCCCCAAAAAAACCTTTCATCAGAAGTAGCTCTATGCAGTAATTTGTCAGCTATGCTTTTAGGCATCTGCTGGCCTACTTTCAGAACCTGGTATTAAAACAAATATGAAAACATTAAATGCTAGTGGCCCAGCCCCCATACCCTTTCCTAAGGAACAACAGACTGATTCAGTGCTGGTGGGTTTCTGTTATTCTGAATTTCTTTAGCTCTTGCCTTTATTCAAGGCTTTTTTCCTGTGTTCTGTTCAATAACACATTGAACTGATGAGTCAAGAGCAGTGCTTTGCTCTACAGCGGGGAACTGTGTTGCCACCTAATCTGTTTCCAATAGGCTGTGGGTTTAAAAACTCCAGATCAACTTGTTCTCAATTATTGCACAAATATGGCTGTAGAATGACTAACCCTGTCTTCCCAGGAACTGTTTTTACAAAACAAATGTTTTACAAAAACTAAACGCAGCCAAATTAAAGGCACGTTCGCTGTCATAACATGGATGTTTGCTAATAAGATCCTCAAAAGCCTCTATTATTGCCAAAGACAGCTGACCGATCGCTGACGAAAAGGAAATTACAGTCTCATATCAAGCCATTGTTCCTTAATTCTGGAGGAATATTGTGCAAGTCCATACAGTGACCTATTTTTAAAATGTGAATGTTTCTAATGATAACAAATGTTTAAGTAGAAAATTTGATTTCCATTTCCACATTTCCGAAAATGATGTGATATTATGGAAAGATGGTGAAGGAAATCCACCTGCTACTATAGATTCAAATTCCAATCTGTAGATCTTTTGGTCACAACACCATTATTTGATTTCTGACCTCCAGATAATGTTTGCAAACATTCAAACAATAAATGAAATGATGACTTGACCCAAAATCAAAAAATGTTTGATTTTGTGCCGAGTCCTCATTATGACTGCTTTCTGATATATTTAAGATCCACAACCAGTGCATTCCAGGAAAACTCACGTGAACGTCGGGAGAACATGCAAACTCCACACAGAAAGTGCACAGGCCAGAGCCAAGCCCAAGAAGCGTGAGGCAGCAGAGCTAGCCACCACACCGTCACTCTGCCTGTTGTCTAATTTAAAGCAGAAAATAAAAAAATAGCGACACTTTAGAAAATCCACACATCTCAGAATTCCAATCATCATCGCCTCTTTCAATAACTACATATCCAATTCAGGATCACGGTGGGCACAAGGCAGGATATACCCTGCATGGGACGCCAGTTCATCACAGGGCACACACAGACCCATGTGAGCACAGGGAGAACATACAACCTCCATGCAGACAGCACCCCAGGAGTTGAACTGAGGGCCCCAGTGCAGCAAGCAATGCTGTTAACCACTGTGCCGCCGTGCAGCTACATTTTCAATCAAAAATAAAAAGAAATCCTTCAAAAAATACTTTTGTGTAGTATTTCTCCTTGCATGGGCTTTAGAATCCACACAAGATGACAACAGCCATCTTTCTTGCCACTTCTTTTCAAAAATCTACAGTAGGCTCTGCTGAGTGTCATTCAGGCTCTCTCTCTGAACTCTGGTTCGAGTGATCCGAAAGTCAAGGGTTCGAGCCTGGGTCACGTCCCCAGCTGACTGTAGCTAATAACTGGGATTCACCATGTGGCGGCACACAGTAGGCTCAGCTATACTGAACCTCCCACGCCTGAATGTTTGCCTTTTTTTATTCCAGACTAAAAACATTCTTGCATTTGGGTGTGATGGATCTGCATGTGAGGAACCACTAGTGGCCGCCCTAGAGATGACCTCAAATACTCACCTGGATTGTACTGTACACGTACAGTAGTTCAGGTGGGTAGCTGCGTCAGCAGGCGTAGGCTGCAAAGGAACAAAGAGAAGAAAGAAAACACAATGTTTCGGCTGTGGAGCCTTCTTCGGGTGTCAAGCATTAGTTTCATCTGGGTGGTGACAGAGTCAAAAGAAAAAGTTTCAGGCGAAATCCTTTAGGAACTATATTATAACGACGACATCTGTAAAGGAATAGGAAGTGGTCTTGGAACAGATCGCTGTGAAGAGACGGAATGCTGGTTTAGTAAGAGAAGGGGGCAGGTAGCCCAGGGAGGAAGAGCAGGAACGACTAAGAGATCTGGAAAAATATTTAGAGGAAGGCATAGTGGGTCGCAGCAGAAGTAGGTTAAAATAGTTCAGGTGAGTAGCAGCGTCAGCATGCGTAGGCTGCAAAGGAACAAGTCACAGGTTCCTGAAGAAGACTCCACAGCCGAAACGTTGTGTTTTCTTTCTTCTCTTTTCAGCAGGGAATAAACCCTTAACTTGTTCCTGTACATGTACAGTATGTCACCTAATGGAGTCAGGATATACAAGGCAGGAATGCGAACAGGAATTTGTCATTGTATATAATTCAAGCTCACTGTGTAATCTAGGAGATGTGTTTTGCAGTTCGGTTATGAGCATGAGAACTCATAAAATATTATTTTCCATGTTGAACTGCTTGTTTTGTTTAATCATTTTTGTAGAGTTTAAACTGACTAATGCCTGTTTTGGGAATCTTCGTGTATGAAGGAGCCACACCTCCACACCTTGGATTTTCTAACAGGGGAAATGTACATGATGGATGTTTTCCATAAAAAATATGATATAAAAATGAACTAAAACTAACAACACAAATAACATGTGCTTTATCTTAAATAAAGGGGGAAGATCACAAATGTAGGATTACCAAGTCAGTCTTCATATACAGTACAGTAGTTCAGCTTTTGTGAATGTGCCTTATTTAACATTAGGCTGTGTTTAAATGGAGTAAAATAAACTGTGAGGAAAGGGTTCTTACAGTTCACACGCCCATGGGAACACACTCATTAGTGCAGTATTTATCAACGTTCCTGCACTGACGTCTGTCACAGCAATAAGATGCAATAATACTGTACAAGCAGCACAACACATGAATTTACATAAGTTATTGATATTTTGAATCATCAGCTGCAAATTGCAAATTGGCTTTGTCAGACAAATTTGGTCCTGGGAGTAGACAATTGTAGAGTTAGTTAGTAAGAAGGTTTCCATAACATCAAACTGAGCAGAAAAAGTCATTTCATTTTGGATCACTACAGAAGCAGGGTTAAAAAAAACCTTGGGCTGTTCAATCTTCAATAAATTGCATCTTGCAAGAAGAAACTAAATCAATGATACTAATTATATGACTGATTAAGCTAATTTAGTGCTGCAGGGAAATGCTTTAAAGAAATAAAAATGAGAATGAATTAGGAGCTTTCTCACTCAGCTTTAGCTCTGTTACAGTAATGGAAAGACGATTACCTGCCCTATGAAAATAACAGAATTTGTTCACATAAAACCTGCAACAACTAAAAGGAGACACAAAACCATAAAGAAACATAAAACAAGATCTATGTTACACCAAAAGAATCAATGATATATATATATAAAAAGATTTAACATTCAATACACAGTGTCTTGCTTTTAACCAAAATATTACATTAGCTGCCAATTCTTTTTAACCCTGATATACAGGTACAGCTCTGTAAGTGGAGATTAAGGAGCTCAGTATATCTGTGAAAGAACGCAAGAGCACCTAAATGACATGCTGTAACAGATCCAGATCCACACAAGTCTCAGCCTGCCAGCTTATTCACACATACACTTAAGATCTCATCTTCATTAGCAATGGTGACAGAAATGCTTTTAAATTGAGATTCTGGTACAAATTCATTAGATTGTGCAGCAACAGTCTTTCCAGAGCTTTCATATATCGGCTAGAAGGCTTTTACTTTCTTAACGTCAAAGACAATGTACATTTGATGGGGGTCTAACATGACAGCCCAGCAATGGATCAGGATATACAGTATAACGCATCACCACGCAGTCTTACATGAAGGTCACGTGTAAGACAAAACAAGTATGTTGGCTTTTTTTCAGTGCTTTTCAAAAAAGTACAAGTATAAGTTGCACCCCAGTCCAGCTGCTCTCCTGGTCCTGCAATAGATGACTCAAAGTTTCTAGAAATCCTAAAAAACTGTACCAGATCTCAGAGATCAGCTTCAATGATGAACATACTCACCATCAATTACAAAGTTAAAAATGTACAGCATGGAACTGAATGTTTTTTTACGGAGTTTTAAAATATTGAATCCTGTTATGTTATCTGTCTTCATTCTATTGGTTTATACATCAGTTTTATAAGCTCATAATTTGAAGGAAATATGCTTAAAAGACATTGATACACGATTTATTGCTCTTTGTTTGTGATATGTGTGGATCTTGGCATTTTCAAGCTTTAAGGTGCGCTATGTTTTTTTTACTGTTTTGTGAAACAGTACCTACTTCAAAGTAGTGAAGTAACCTACTGTAATTTAAAATGTTTACTTTGGCAAACCATTTATAAGATTTAGGGCCTTTTACAGTTATCATACACTCATATGGATAAAAAAACACAATGCAACTATTAAGCAAACACAGTTCCCTTAGTCCTGACAAGAGAGCACATATACAAGTAAGAAAAGGAAAATATCATTGAATGAAAGGTCTGTTTTTCTTTAGGGCATATACAATAACAATAGCAGCAGAGCTGCACTGCCTTTTTCTTCAGTTTATGGTTTATGTCACATGCATAGAGAGGTGACTATCGGTATACTGCTTAACAGCAAGCACGCAAAGACGTGCAGTTTTAATTTTCCGCAACACAGGCTTATGAAGAAGTTTGCTGAAACTGTGACCTTGACTTATAACTGAGAAGCGGCGACGCTTCTTTACTGAAAACGTTGTGGGAATATGGAACAAGTTAAGCAAACAAATTATTGAGGTGGATACCCTGGCTTCTTTTAAGAAACAGCTGGATGAGATTCTTAGTAAAGTAACATGTTAATTGGAAGGCCTCCTCCTGTTTCTCACTTTTCTTATGTTCTTACTATGATGATGTTTGCAAATGACTTTCTCTAGGTGTCTTTAGGAATCTATAGCATTATGAAATGTGCTCACACAGTGGAAATTGCAAGCGTGGTCATATGGAATGTATTGTGCCACACAAGTCTGCTGAAAAGTCTTCTCAGTTGGCATGGAAGAAAAATAAGGTACAAAAATAAATGGCACCTTAAAGTTATTTTAGTCCCAATTGTTTTTCTAACAATTCCAATATATCCTTTCTATGTTAGAGCAAGGAATACTGCAGGGATGGAGAAAAATAATTTATGGCTTTTTACAATATTTACGGGATTGGCAAGGAGAGACAGAGATCTCTACTTGCTCAATTTCACCCAGACTGAAACTACTGCTGTGTCATCTGAACGCTCTTCCTCAGCCTCTAAAGGCTGTTTCAGTAGGAATCTGAAATTCGTATTTACACTAACTGGTTAAACACTGTACAAGAAATACATCAGGAATGAGCAACTAATTATTTAGTAAGTGATCACAAAATGGAAAAGGAGCCAAAGATAATTTAACAATACCCAGGGTATTCTTTTATACGGTATACAGGGTATGTCTGGTGTGTACCGTTCATTACAAAGCTGATGAAAACCTGTAACAGCTACACCGTATTGTGTATGGAGTGATTAACAGAGATGTTTAGAATAAGATGCAGACAATATTATGGAGGATTATGCATGATGAATTTAAATGAAAGAAGATTTACTTGCAAACATCTACCTCTTTCTAGTGCTAACCTTTGTGCCACAGTGCTGTAATCTACATTACTTGCTGAAAGTCATCTCTAATCAGCATTCAGTGAGCTTTGCTCTCCTCACACTGGGAATAGTTAAGGGCTGAAGTCAAGCATTAACATGTCAGTCCTCCATTCTGTAAGGCCCACAGTCTCTTTTTTTAGATTTATGTTTTAGTTTTTCTTCCTAAAACTCTCAAAATTATACAGCATTCTCTTAGATACTTATATTATATATTATATATACTTATATACTGTATATAGGACAAGGTTAAATATTTTTTCTGTTTCTTAAAACTGCTTTTTATCTGATCCAGTGACTGTGGATAATGTAATATTCCTTTTAGCTAAAATGAATTATTAGCACTGAATAAATTTCTGCCACAGATTAGTCACTGATGAGAAAGGAATTCAATTGTTTGCATTTAGGGCTCTAGCAAAATCTGTTAAGATATTTACCTCTCTTCTTCCAAGTCAAGAAAGTATTACTTAAATCATTTGACTTCATCAGCTCAATTGCCCAGTTCTGCTCTTCACTGTTGCGTTGCTCGACAAATTCTAATTTTTTGTTCCTTCAGAACAGAAACCTCCTGGCAAACTTTGTTTCGTTTCATTTCACAGACACTGAATCATCAGCACACCAAAAGCAAAACAGTAATTAGTTAACAATTGTCAATTATGGCTTTAAGAGGTAGGCAGCTCTATCACAATGCAAAGGCTGAGAACCAGAAGCAGTAATTATGATAAATACAGCCGTAAGGCACATTATAGCTGAACTCTGTGTACATATCATAGCTCTTCTACGAAGTATTAAATCTCTCAATGAAGCAGAGAACCTAAGCTTGCACTTACTCTCCCCAAACATGAGCAAAAATAATGTCCAATTAATAAAAAAATGACAGCACCAGTTTATATGTCAACCATAATAGAAGCTTTATAAAGAAAACATTCCCATCCCTACCGTAGAAAAGCTTAGTAAATGTCGGTTCTTTTAAATCGCACCACGTATTTTTATTATAATCTCATCTCTCCTGAATTTGTCATTCTGATAGAGTGCATCATTTCATTTTAAAAGAAAAAATATAAAACGGAATTAATCCACCATTTCATCACTGTGGGAAAAGTTTGCAATTCTAAGAGCATGACTTATCACAGTGTTACCTCTTCTTATTTCACAGTGTTACCATTTTTATTTCACAGTGTTACCTCTTCTTATTTTTATCAAGTGCAGTCTACTACTAATCAGCTTTCCTTAACCCTATTGCCATGCCTTTGTTATTAAAGGCGTAACACATCCTTTCATGTGAATGAGGCCTGTTACACAGTCATTTGAGTAACCTCTTAAATAAAACTAACAGCCACTGCTTCAGAAAAATGTTGTTTTCTCTGCCTCACTTATTGTCATTAATCAACCATGTTGTCCCACAAGCGAAGAGAATTCCCTGCCTTTACATTTTGTTTGTGCTTCAAGAGCAAAGAATAATTGTTCTACTTGAAAAGCGTAATTGGATCATTTTGTAACATATTTAAGTGGTCAAATAGTATTAATGCATGCCAGTACAAACATAAGGCAAAGCAAAACAGCTCAGGCAATTAACTGACATTATACCTAAATGGAAAGGTTTCCTGTAATCTGATTGGCTTGCCAGTGGGCGTCAGTCTGCGATATACACCATTAAAAGTCTGGCCCTGGAGCTACTGTCATATATAACTGCAAAAATGCTACCACACAGACTTATATACAGACTTTATAGGGGGACAGCTATTTCAAAACTCACATGCAGCAACTTAAGAAAAAATAAGAATCAAGAGTTTGATTAAAATATGACTGTCATGCTCATCTTGCATAGAACTTCAACAACAACAACTTTGTAATGTGCATTTTCCACTGTTTTTAAACATTTGAATCTATTGTTATTATTAATTTATCACATACCACCCAATTTGGAAAGCACAGACAGGGCTCTCCAACATGTCCACTCACCTTCTGACACGCAAATGGGAGGAGGGGCAGATCTGAGACCGAAGTTACCCTCAAGCCTGTTGAAGCTGTGAGGTCACGGTTTTGCAGAATCCTGACAAATTGTGACCCTACACCAGCGCCTGACCCACCTGGGGAATTCCAGTCTCCGCTGGCTTGTAACACGACCAGGGTCTGAGCATATGATCTCTGGATCATAGAGCTCCACCTGCACACTGAGAAACTGCCTTTACCATCCACTCAGGAGCCCCGGCCTTGCAAGCACAGTCCCGTAGAAATCCCCATTCTTCTTATGTTGGGTGGAGGAAAGAAAGTTTCTTTTGATCATGTGGTTCAACTTGGCGACACTTGAACAGATATGAAAGATACTCTATCAGCTTTCAAAGCTACACTTTAAGTTCCAGCTACATGTAAATAACGGGAGTAGGATTATGGTATTGAAAGGATTGTTTTGTTGTGGTTTAATTTTGATCTAAAGGACCAGAAAACAATTTGCTCAAATCAGTAGTTGTTCCTCCTCAACAAAGTTGATTACATTGTCCCACAGGGCTGAGTTTCTGATCCAGTTCTTTATGGGGTCTATACGTTACCACTGGACCACAGATTCCTTGTAGGTATGGCGTCCGTTTTCATTTCTGTGGGAGTGATCCCAAATGTACAGTACATGCACACAAACCAGACGTTATTAATGAAGTACTGTCTGCCTTGTCACACGGCTTGGATGAGGTTAAAAATGCATGCAACTTTCTACGAAAGAAATCAGACAAAACTCAAGCTGCAGGCTCTTCTTATCAGCCCTGCAAAATGTGAGTCTTAGTCTGGCTATCAATGGTCCTGGAATCAGTCCAACTACTCAGGTAACGCATCTTGGTATCATTTGTGATCCAAGACTTTGAAGCGGCATTTGAAGCTTCATAATATTGCACAGGTCTGTACGTACAGTACGCTCCAAGTTCATTTACAGCCCTGATGAAACAGGAGCAACTAAAGTCACATCACAGAAAGATTTTCAAATTGGATAATGTTTCTTGCTTTAAAAGTTCTGAAGACTTCATACAGAAATTTTAATAAAAGTCATAATGACAAAGTGGGAAAGTCATATTTGAGAAATTATTGAGAAACCACAAGGGTCAGTTTTATTCACACCCCTTTGTTTTTTTTTAGTGAACTGACAGCTTCAGTTAGGAGCACAAATGTTCAACTGAACTGGGTCTGGAGACTAAAAATGGTCAGTCAACGGCATTTATATTTTTTGTGTAATGAATTTTCAAAAATTTAACCATTTTAAATTTGGCTTCAGAATTGGACAAACTGTACTTGGGCTTCTTAGCAGAACGAAGCAGCTGTCTAGCCAAAATGTCTTTACTAGAATTCAACAATTTGTAATAAATATGATTTTATGCTCTGCCCAATGCCACAATGATTTCATAGTATTAAATTATTTATTATTTTTAGGTTACATGGTATCTAGTCATCACTCATTCAGCTATTTGAGGTTGTTGTTGCCTATTTCACAAGGGGGTATGTATAAATCTGGAGAGCACCACTGTCTGATGGAGAAAAGCTGATACAAGGTTTTGTTTTTTCCAGGGTTGATTATTGTAATACAGTGCTTGCTGGTGTATCACAATGTTTGGAACACATGTTGCAGCATGTTCAGAAACAAGCCGCTTATATTTCAATCAAAACTAAAATGCATGAGCACCTATCACCTGTAGGTGCCTTCCTTTCTCACTGAGGAGCCAGAGCCTATCCCGGCAAGCAACAGGTGCAAGGCAGGGTACACCCTGGACAAGACACCAGTCCATGTGGAAAGAAACTGGAGTACCTGGAAGAAACCCATGCAAACACAGGAGGAACATGCAAACTCCACACAGATGGTACACCAGGAATTGAACACAGGGTCCCAGTGCTGCAAGGCACCAATGCAGACCACAGTACCACCTTGTCATTCCTATGCAGTTTAAAAGCAAATTCAGGACACCACTAAATACCTTAAATCAGACAGAATGAGTCCAATGCTGATACAGGAGGGTCATTCAGTTTGGAGGTTTTCAGTCCAACTGGGTACTTAGCGATCCAAATTAGCTCATTGCTGGCTTAAATGGACCAGTCTAACAGTGTCTCCCAGCTCTTCAAGATCTGCTGCTTTAATGAGAAACACTGAGCAGGACTGCACAGCTCTGCCTTAAATTACCTCAACAGTCTGGCTCAAGATTACACCAGTGAACTGCTATTTCTTATACACCTACAAGTTCTTTAGAAACTGGCCTTCTTTCAGCTCCCAAACTAAGACCATGGGAGACTGTGCTTTCTGTTCTGTTGTTCCAAGACTGTAGGATGATCTCCCAACCCCTATCAGGTATTTGGCAGTCAGCACGTTCAAATCCTGTCTTAAAACAGACTCTATACTTCTAATTATGGAAATAACTGTTTTAATTTTTATGGAGGGTGGCACAGTGGGTAGGACTGCAGCCTCGCAGTGCTGGGCACTGGGTTCTATTCATGGGGGTGCTCTCTGCGTGGAGTTTGCATGTTCTCCACATATTCTGTTGGGTTTCCTCTGGGTGCTTCAGTTTCCTCTCACAGTGCAAAATCACAGAGGTAGATTAACTGGCTTCCGAGAAACCTGGCCTTCGGAATGAGTGTGTGCATGCCTGTGTGTCTGTCCTACAACGGACTGGTGTTCCCTCCAGGGTGTATCCTGCCTTGTACCCAGAGAAGTGGTTAGAAAATGGATGGATGGAATTTTTTAAAAAAAGACAGTATATGTCTTTTTTGTTTGATTATGTTAAGAGCACAGGCTGCAGATGAACAAGCACACAAGTTCTTTTCTGTGATTCTTTTACTGCACAGCACCTCGAGATGAATTATCATGAAGGGTGCCATATAATCAAAACCCTACAGTATATTATTGTTATTATTCAAAATTATTTGATTAAGTAGCTAAGCTCTGCAGTCTATGCCTGTCATAGTAATCTAAGATTCATCAAGCAAATGTCACTTTAGTGATTTGAATACTTTATTTATTTTGCGTTTCTCCAGACTTTTCCTCTCTAGAGAAGTGAAATGAATGAAAAGGTCAATATTGCAAAAACAACAAAAACCCTCATCTACTGTAGTTTTTACAGTTTTCTAAAATACCCAGTTTCTGTTATGGTGTTAATCTGCCGGAAATTACACAAATAATTATCAGGAAAATAAACTAAACCTTAAAAGCTGTCCATAAAATGCCTCCTTTTATTTGCAATATTAAATTTATGGTCAAAACCCCTCTGTGGCTCAGAATAATATTTCCAGTCACAGATCAGAGCCTATCTGGATATGATATTAAAAGAACGCCTTTATACAGTATATGCCAGAAACTGAGTCCTGAACTAAAATGACTGCAGGATAAGACTGGGGTGCCAAGGCGTTTCCATTGCATTCAGGTCCTTTAATTAACAGCAGCTGTCCTCTATGGGTTTTCTAGTAATTATACAATAACTGTTGTGTGTTACTGCGGTGGATTGAATGAACTGGCTTGTGTCTTTTAGCAGTGTGTGGGGTGATCATTAACATTCTGGACAGCGTGTGGTACTCTGCTGTGCTGGTTTGGCATGCTACAGTAGCTTCTTGTATAAACTGGGTGGCAGGTTCTACAGTCTTCTCGATACAGCACATGGTTTCAATATACCGTTGGAACTCTGCATTAGTTACGGCAATGAAGGTTTACTTTCTAACCCTGTCATCATCCTAGAGCACGCAAATTGCTTTCTCTCTTCTTTCTGCTGCATGGGTTGCATTTAATTTGGCCTCATTAGATACCCAAGTGGACTATGCAGCTTGTGAATGAAAGCACAGCAATATACTGTAGAATGCTGCCACAGTGTTGTATATAAATATGGCATCAAGGATGTGTGATAAACTGTACAGTGTATCGTCAAGTGCCAGTAAAACTAAGGACTTGAGGTCCTTATTGTACTTAGAGCCAAGCATCCCCAACATTATGCCAAACCTGGCCACTCAAGGTGCTGATTGATCGGAGAATCTCATCTGCCCAGTTGTTGAAAGCAACCGACTCCCAGATATAACAATCCTACAACTGTATAAAAGTGCCTCCTGTGCACTTCCACCGTAGTCCACCTGGATCGTCTGGCTGCTGTTTCATAGTTGCGTCTGAAGAAGTCCACTGGGATGAAATCCTCAATTCCCTGGAAGAGTCTGGATAATGGGCGCAGATCTTCTCCAGTCTGCAGTGTTCAAGACTGAAAAAATTCAGCTCTTCTGGCCTGTCAGAGAGGGACATTCCTTCACCTCCAGTAACGTACATGTGTGCTCTTCTGTAATACACAGAAAAATTGGCTGCCTAATGGCAAGACTTATTCGCATCACAATAAGTATTTGTCCTTTATGATCCTTTAACATGCCCCCCTATGCGGAGCTGAAATTATTGTGAATGACATACAAACAAATACTCTCCACATGAGGTCAAGAGTATTTCTAAATTTATTGCAAGTCAACCAAGGAATGTCCACAATGAATAATAATACCGTGGTACAAATACTGGTATTGTGGCTCAACCAGTAAAGGTCCTTTCCCAGGGGCAAGCTGAGCACCTTGACTGAAGTCTGGGTCATATCATAAGCCGACTGTGACCCAGACTCCCTAAGACTCAGCATGCAATTATTGAAGCACCACTGCACGGTTAGTTGGCAGGGCTCCTCAGTGCTGGCAGTCGGGCAACGAGGTCCAGTACATGCCTCTGCTTCAGTCCGCGCCATCTCCAGCACAGAGCCGTGCTGCCTCTTAAAGATATGTGGCTCAAAGGTGAGCAGGTTGGGGGAGTCTTTGTAGAATTCTCCATCCTCCATCGAGTGCGTGCCTGCCACAGAGAAAATGGGTCTTTCCACTTCCTGCGAAGTGTTCACTTTGTGAGAACATCACTCACCTTTCAGAGATGCTTACAGATATACAGTAAAAATGTAAATAGCTCCAATTACACTATTCATGCATCCCTCTTGTTCATATACTGTATATACTGATATAGCCTAATATCTGATAGATGTTTTAAATATAAGTACAAGTTTGGGTTGAAATAGTCTTAATTCTTGGCATGATTTTATTTAAACAATTATAATAAATATATTATAATATATTATTATGAAGTTAACACATTATTATAAACACTTACTTTTTTGCAATGACATCTGCTATCAAGAGCTAAAAATTATGTTCCAAAAGACTGTCAACATACTGTAGCTGGGGAGAATAATACACCTGCTTGCTGTGACGAGGGTTTTAGAAACGTCCTTTTTGACTGATTAATTCTCCAGACACCCAAGAGAAATCCAAGAGAAAATGAACATCTGCCCACAAAGAAAAAAAGCGAAATGCTGCCCTGAATCACACACGTCAGGGGTCAAGAGAAAATCTGATATAATTCCGAGCTGTGAGCACCAATGACATTAGGAGGACAAACGGGAAATTCACACAAGTACATGCTTTACAGGGAGGATTTTTAAAGTGTACCACTTTATTCTCAGAGTTGAAAAGGCTTTTTTCTTGTTGTGGGTGTGTAGGGTTCAGATTAATGCTGTATAACCTCTACTTTCAAAAGGTAATATTCGTGTTGCAATGGAACTGAAAGATAAAAGGGACTTTTAGCAATGCCGCATTAAAAAGAAAAACTCAAATAAAGCTGTTTGAGCTTATAACAAGTAAAACATGCCTGTCTTAACAAGACAACAGGTATTAACCCTGATTTAAGAATTGTGCGTTACTGAATACATATATCCACAAACATGTCTATCACGTTGATTGTGGCATTATTCTTTGTTACTGTACTCTACAGTTTACAGTATAACATTCATATTATGCACTGTGGATTGGCAATTACCTTCATATGTCAGGTTGGGTGACCTTTAAAGGTTTTGAGTGAGTCATCAGACAAACACCTCTTATAGTATAACTGCTGTGCAAATGGCTTACAATATTTTATCTTAAAACTGTAAAAACATGGATTTCAATTGACACGGACATTTTCAGAGCTTTGTTTTGATCCTGATAATGGAACTGTTTGGTCAAAAAATAACAAGAACAACTAATGCAGAATAAAACAGAACGATAAAAAAATGCCTCTACTTGAAATGGTAACAGCTGGGTTATAAAATTTGTCGAAAAGACAGAAAAAAGGAAAGACAGAGAAACACGTTGTTTGCGGAAAAAAAAGTTAGTGCCCATGAACAGTTTCATTTCATCGGCCTATTTGTTTCAGTCACATTTAAAAAATTAAAAAATACACACTTCACTCATTTAAATGCTTGTGCTTTATATAAAAATCCTTCCATGAATATCTTCTTTAGCAGGGCTTCTATTAATGAGACTATCAGGTATTCCACCTGGGAAAGACTGCAGATTCTCCTGACATCACCTATACAATAAGTGCATCATAATAATCACCCTAGTGCTTGTGTCTCTGTAAAACCCAAGGATTTCTTTCAGGTACCACATATGACTCAACAGAAAGCAACAGACTTCGTTTACAAAGACAGCATGGTGGTGCAGCTTCCTCTGGGTGCTCCAACTTCCTCCCAATGTCCAAAGAATACTGGTAGGTTAAACTGGCACTAGGAACATTGGCCCTGGTGTGAGAGTGTGCATGTCTGTGTCAGTATGCGTGCCCTGCAATGGACTGGCATCCCACCTAGGGTGTATTGTGCAACCTTGTGCCCGCTGCTTGCTGGAATGGCACCCCCGTTTGGACCCTGGATTGATGAATGAATGGTTGTCTCATTTACAATTAAAAAAATAACCCAATGTCCCTTCAGTAATATAAATATAAAGCTGTCATTCTTTGTTTCAGACAGGTGACTGGTGAAAGTGCAATGGACAGAGTAAGCACTGTGACCCAGTGATCCATCCATCCAGGAAAGGTATTGTCAAGTCAAGCCCTCCTGTGAGGCCTATCAAAGGCTCAATGCCACAAGCAATGCCAAACACCGCAAATGCTGTAGCAACCAACACAGGTTTTACTACCAGTAACATAGTAACATTTTCCCACAACAATGCCAGAAGCAGTATGATAGACATGATATTTTGCAGTGAATCCTAACCACACTGTGATTGTGTGGTAAAGTGGTTCATAATTATTCACCATATGGTTGACACAGTACAATATACTGTATCAACAGCCCACTTCCTCATAGATTCACCTCTCTGGCTAATTTCTTCAATGGAGCAGTGCAGCTATTTCTTCTCCTTCATTGTACGTGTCTTATGCAGCAAACTTTGAAATGATTATTTATTCCGGGCAGCCACCAAAAAAGGGATTTCTATTTCCCTCTGACATTTCTAAAATGGTGCCGTTTAATGATGTCATCTGTCACCGAGCTGGTGAGTCGGGCTCTGAATGTTAAACTGTTCCGACAGCCAACTAACTTCCAGCAGTGATGCGCCTGCTGAATTTTTCTCTGGGTATCATCACTCTCCGTAATTACGGCGCAGCAGGCAGCCAAGCAGCTGTGAGAAGTGAAAGCACTTGGAGAAAACAAGAATGACGCTCAGCTGGCTAAGCTGGGACATGTTTAAGAACAATTTTAAGGAAACACCCCAGGCATTGGGTTCAGGTTACTCCATTCATTTACCAAGTGCGTTTGAAAATGGAAAAATGTTCCCAGCCTTGGCAACGGTGGGCACACTGCCTATGCCACAGAAGATGGTTTCCTGTTCTAATTGTAAACCAAAAGCACTTTTCCTTCTCTGAGAATCTGACACCAGTGAGAAAGTAGATGTAAGTCTAGATAAAGCGCGCCCACAGCCTCAGAGCTCCCAGGCACAGTCATACGCAACCTACGTCGTGCAAAATCAAAATCTAAACGCCCCAACTGCCACACGCTTGTCAGCAGAACGCTTTCCCGTTGCCTACATGACAAATTACCGAGGAAAGCCCTGCTCCTCGATGCCAGTCTTCAAAACAAGAAAAAAAAAAGCCAACTCGCACTCCAGATCATTTTCCAACTCAAAAGACCAATTCAAATTTAAGCCATGTTTTCATGTAACCCATGCATCACCAGATTTTCAAAAAGCCACACAACATCCAATGTCTTTCCTTTGAAATGTTTTATAAACCTGTCGAAGCAGAGAGAGATAAAAACATTGCTAATGGCAGCACCAGGGATATCGAGCCCACATCACAGTAGGCCCTTGAATGTGGCCGTGTCACATTCGGTGATGCACAAATCGGGGCCTACTTACGAATGGAGGTTTCCCATTAACTTGGCCTAGCCTCAGCATATGGCACACATTAGTGTTTAAACACATCTGTTTATTTTGCTTTCTGGAGAAGGACTTTGCTACGTAATGTTTTTGCACTGAGTCAAACCGAATCTTGTGTTTAAGCATTTCAGAACTAGGGATTTTGCTGCCATTTGAGACGCCTAACATTTCCTTTTTCAGTCTTCTGAATTTTTACAGGTCTGTTGATGCACGTAATTTCAGACATAAAATGTAACATCTTTGTTCTAGGTTGGTTGTGTTTTTGTACAAGGTCAGTGAACTCTGCTATAGCAAATAAAGCAGCAGAATTAGGTGTTTCAGGAAAAAGTGCCTCATTTATGAGCCACTTCAGGCATAATTTAAAATAATAATTGTGAGCTGATTTGCCATTCTGGCAAAACTGACATCTGGATTGCTACCTGCTGGTGGTGAGAGATATCAGAGCCTTAAAAAGTCCACTGACAATCACTGACAGGTTTGTGAATGTTAGGGTAATAGTATAGTTTTTCATCAAAGACTAATACAGAATGTACTGTACCTGTGGGACTTATCGAAGAAGAAACAGAAAAAATGCAAACAAATTTCACCGAAGTATCATCTTAAACTTCAAATGTCACCAAAAAAACCTTAGAAAAGTCTCTGTACCAGGCATTAAATAAGACCAATCAACAGACTTATGAGACAGCAACAGATAGTAACAAAGAGTTTATGGTTGAAATACAAAATCTGTAGCTTTTATCCAATTATACAGCTCACATTATAGTTTCTCTTAAATGCACCAGATTATCATCATGTACAGTATAAAGGAATGGAAACAAGTGCATTGTCTGCAGTTGTGTATACCGTAGTATTATGAATTAGTATATCAAAGGAATACACGATCACATTAAAACTGGACTATGGGATAGTTCACAATAAGCACTTGCCCTGCAGGGCTAAAGGCTGTTATAATGGTAATGTTAGAACAAACTACCATACCACTGTGGTAGGCATTGATTAATATGGTTGATTACATAAGTGGAAAATAATGTTCTTACAAAATGTATCAACACCCAGTAAGCATATTGTCAGACAGATGCAGAGATAATACTACAGCTGCCCTATTGTTTGGCAATTCATTAGACTTCAGCCACCTTCCAATGTGATGATGAAATCCTGGAAAACAATCAAATGCTGTCACAGTAATAAATTTCACCTTGATAGAACTGACTCGATCTCTGGTCTTTGAACATGTGGAGTCTGTCTTGACAAGATAAATTGTGAATGCTTTCTCCCAGTTTTGAAGTTTTTTTTCTGTTTTTCCAAGATAAATAAAATACACATGGCAAAGACAAGAAAATTCAAGGCAAGATTCTTTAGTATTGTTATTCCTTAATCTAGCAGTTAATTATGATGATATGTTTATTATTCTACTCTTCTTCTGGCAAGCAGTAATGAAACAACTGAACACAGACTGTATATATAAAGATTTTATATTCTTCCCATGAGATTCTTACCCAATACAAACAGTGCAGTAGATAAACAAGAACACTTTGTAATCAAGAAAGCTGTTTGTTAAAACAATCCAGATGAAATGGAAAATCTGGACCACACTAAATTGGGCAATATATAAACATAAAGAGTGACAAAACGCTTAGGCAAAACTATGTGAAACATGATACTCGACACTACAAATATGATTACCTAAAAAACTAAATGGGAGAAAATATGTCCGATTATCCAAACCATTCAGAACCTAAGCATCCAGAATTCTCCTCCTGTCCATCTTGTGTTTGTACTCCCGATGAGAGAAAAAGGTGTGGCATGGCTGGAATTTAGGATGGGTTAGGTTCAGCTTTAGACACCTGTCTGAGTGGAGTATGCATGTTCTGCCTATTTTAGCTCATGTTTTCTGGTTCCCTCTCACTACCCAAAGCCTTGCAAATGAAATCAGAATGGTGACTCAATCTCATATCTTTCTGAGGGGGTAGTTCCCAGTATGACCAGTGCTGGTTTTGTGACTGCTCCTGAATCAAATTGTGACTAAAACCTTGCGTGATGGTCTTCTCATATTTATGACCATTCTGATGGACAGCATACGGACCACTACCTCTGTCCAGCCAGGTGTCATCTGCTTTTACATACGGTATATATACAAACATTTTCAAGGACAAAGTACAGTAACTGCACCGCCCCTGACCAAGCAAAAGAAGAGAGAAAACTATTTCATGACAGGGCTTGGCACATCAGAAAGGTCTCGCTCCATAAATCTAAATCTCTTTTAATCATTTGTGGCTTCCTGCAGTGAACAGCCACAATGTCCAGATTGGTCAATTAGAAACTGAACTCTGTAGCTAAAGAGTGTAGATCTGTCTCACCTGGTGGGTGGTTTAATATAGTCTGTGCTTTTCTGGGTAAACTACAATAAAATAACCATCCCACTCTGCTTTTTAGAGTTTTATAGTATAATTTCTCCAAGAGTGTTTTGCATTCTATTACTGTCTCTGGGAAATGTTCCTAAATTGAAAACAGAAAGCATGTTTTTACCTTCAGCTTTTATCTGGTGAGCATACAATTTCCTATGGTGTAAATCAAAGGAGAAGTAGCACCACACTCTCCAACATCACAAGAAAAATCTCAATCTGGTTGAGAAACTGAAAAACGAAAAAACAGATTATATCCTGTTATGTCTCATACTAATAGTGCCAGTAAGTACAGTAATAAGTAAGATTAATGACTTATGTCATATTGTAGAAGATCCTATGGTGCCTATAAAGCAGTAATACTAGAGTTACTGCTGACAACCACCCTCAGTATTTTTAACAGCATAACACCTTAAACCAAAGCGCTAAGTTACCGATCTTTTAAAACAAGTGCACTGACTAGAGTGACAGAGCAAATGTTTACAAACATCGATACAACTTACACATTATGAGATATATTTAAAGAAAAATGCATAACGTTATTTATAAGTGTGTCACATATTACACTTTTTGGTACAATTGTACGAACCAAATCTAAAAAGTAAAAAAATACTTTCCACTTTGCAAATCTGTGTTCTTACGGTACATACACAAACCTTAATGAATTTTCCTTCTTAGCTGAGAACCTGTTGCTCACTAAAGCAAGCCATATTGGTAAATTTAAAAAATCATATTTCTGGATATTAAAAGCATAAGAAAATCAACTGATACAGTATGATTATACATTAGTTTAGCAGTATAAGATAGTTTACCAGTATAATGTATACACTTGCTTATATACCGTATCAGTACTCTTATCTATACCAGTGTAAGAAATGTCATAAAGAAAGGCAGCCATTAGTGTGTGAGTTTCAAAAGATTGAGGTGTGACAGCAATCTCACCAATGATATTCTATGCAGAAATCTTTAATAAAATAGACCCATTTAGCTCTTCTCTTTCCAAAATAGACTTTGCTAATTTAACCAGAAGCATGGCAATGATACCAGCTTGTATTGTGGTTCAGTCAGATCAGCCATTGGATGGGATAACTCCAAGGAAAACTAGGTTGTGGCTGCAAGTGGAGCTAGGGGACCAGTAGGTGGCGCTATTCCCTATCAAATATCCAAACCAATGCCTCAGTATGACCATGGACTCCTGGGATGTCAATCCTGGTGTAACCCAGACAGTCACGTGAGATAATGTAACTGAATTAGAGAGAAGCATAGCATAGAAAAGACACTTCTAAGCATCAACCAAGGTTTCTAACATTACAACCTCTGAGATTTTCAAGAAACACAATAAAATTTAATATTTAATAAAAGTTATTAATAATAAAAAATCCTCAAACTTATATAGTCCTTTTCTGGACACTCCACTGAAAGTGCTTTACAGGCAATGGAGACTGTACTAGGGTCCGCATGGACCGCAGGGTGAATAGCCCCTACAGGTCCCACTGATGCCTCTTCCAGCAGCCGCCTTAGCTTTCCCAGGAGGTCTCCCATCCAGGTACTGGCCAGGCTCACTCCTGCTGAGCTTCTGTGGGTAGCCACTGGTGAGTTGCAGGGTTATAAAGCTGCTTCTCCTCCTGTTTGCGTGGAGTTCCTCTGAATGCCCTAGTCTCCTCCAACAGTCCAAACACATGCTGGTAGGTTAACCTGCTGCTGTAAAACCGGTGATGTAATGCCATATGATTTTGAAGATACAACATCATATTATCAGCAGCCATATCACCTTGCAGCTCACAGCTGGCAGCCCACTGAAGGTCAGCAGGTGTGAGCTTGGTCACACCAAGCTCCTGGTATGGGAGACCTCCTGGGAAAAACTAAGGTTGCTGCTGAAGGAGATGTTAGTGGGGCCAGTAGGAGGTGCTCACCCTGCGGTCTATGTGGGTCCTAATGCCCCAGTATAGTGACAGGGACCCTATACTGTAAAAGGGCAATGTTTGGATGACTCACTGTGGTCATTAAAAATCCCAGGGTGCTTCTTGAAAAGAGTAGGAGTGTTACCCTGGCACCCTGGACAAACTTTCCATTGGCCCTTACCAATCATGGCCTATTAATAATCCCCATCTCTGAACTGGCTTTATCACTCTGTTCTCCTCGACACTGAGAGCTGGTGTGTGGGGAGCGTACTAGTGCATTATGGCGCATTAATCATCCAGGTGGGGCTGCATACTGGTGGTGGTGGAGGGGATCCCCATTACCTGTAAAGCGCTTTGAGTGGAGTGTCAAGAAAAATGCTATATAAGTGTAAGCAATTATTAATATTATTATATTGCTGTATGTTTTACAATCATGGCCCCTTCTGTTCAAATGCTGTTTTTGCTTTCTTAAGGAAGCAGTTATTCTGAGAGTGTATGAAACCCTTTTGTTTGAAATATTTAGAATAATAACAAGAAAGATAAATATTCAAAAAAAAAAATTTAGACTGCTAATCCTGAAAGAAAACCCAACTTTCTTCTCATCACTACAATAAAAGAGCACAATAAAGGGAGATAAGGCTGCTAAGAGTCCAAATATTTTTTCTCCTAGGGTTTTTTGCATGCATTGACTTTTTGTACACAAGTTGATTAGCTTTGGCATAAAGAGGTTCCATAACGCCCCAAGAGATCTGGGATATTTTTGCTGCTGAAAATTCTTCTTCCTGTTTTATTTCAAGAAGTAACTCTTCCTTTCCACTGTTTTTCCATTTGAATATTGTGAGGAATGCAGCACCAGTTGCACAGTACAGTACAGTATATCCATCATTAGGATGAAAACACATCACGCACATCGATACAAATCTGTGCAGCATGGCACAAAGGAATTTATTCTCTGTGAAGCCTAAAAGCAAGATCAAGGATAGAAGAATTTAAGTACAGTGCCACAGTTCTTAGCATGCCCCCTCATGTGCTCAGAGCAAAAAAAATACTGAGTTACATTATTTTAAATATAAAAATGTGGGCATTGAATTTTAAACTGCAATATTCTAACACATCTGCAAGAGCAATAAAGCAGCTGAAATGCCATTAGTTTGTTTTGCAGGATATGGATTACTTCACTGTATGTTCACCACAATTTCCTAAGAGGTACAGTAGGTATGGTAAACTCCTGGGTTCAGGAAACTGGCTTCAAATGTACTGTGCAATTGGTCTGATTAAACTCATTTATATCTGACAGGCATTTATGGTCTCAGCATTTAACAAGTGTTAATTTCTTCCTTTCCAAATAACCACTTAATTTGCCAGTATTAATCACTCATCAGGTATGTCATTACATCTGTATTCAGGAATTCACAGGATAGAGAACTGAAACAGCGAAACACTGGGCTTACTGAAATGACATGCTAGACTGTGACACCCAGGAAAGAAGAGGGCATCCCTGCATTGCTTTTGATATAATCTTACATGATGGCCCATAAAAATGTCATCCTCAGTAGAAGACAGTGTAGAACATGTAGAAAATTACAGAGGAAGAATAAAGACACAATTTTGATTATACTGTACTATATATCCATACCAATATACTTGTGTATTCGACAGATCTATACTGTAAATACTGTACAGTTTAGCAATAAAAAGATGGAACGTCTCAATTTAAATAGTCAGGAAAATACAAAATGTATTTAAAAACTTTGTATGCCAGTCTTGCCAGACATTTTCTCTTCTGTTCCCATCAAAATTGAAAATCCAATTGTGAAGATAGTGTCTCGTTTAAGGAATAGGACCTGGGCCTAACAAATTTAATGCAATCCAGATGCAGTACTATTGGAATATAATACAGAATTGAGAGCTAAATTATTTCATCCATTTTTCTGTGTTTATTATTCTAAGGGGCAGAGTTAAGTGCTCTTGTATTCCACTAAAAAAGGTCTATAGATCCATCACGTTTTTTGCCTTCTGTGAAGGTTTAGCCCTACTTATTATTAATGGGAATAAACAGTTTAACAGTACAGAAATTGTGCTGAACAGCTTGAAAGCAAATATCCAGATGCATGTTATCACTGGGCATTACTGTTTTCAGGGCTTGCCTTTCACCAGACACAATGGACATTTTATTAGCAACAAAATAAGATGCCATCAGACCTGTAAACAATGAGTATAAAAAGCTTTTATCAATACGATCTCTATTGGATAGAGCTCCCTCTAAAAATGTACACTTTAATACTTTCTTAAATTGGTAATGAACTATTGAACTACTAGATCTTGTAGTACAGTACAGAGTCCTTACAGTACACATACAGTACACTCTGTTACTGTACATTCATAATCATTTTATGGACCTTCTATCCATAAAATGATTATGGACTTATGTCCATGTGGATTATGGATTTTTATTTATTTATTATTTTTTATTTTCTTGGTCATACCATGGTACTTTGCACTGTTTGCTGCTTACATTGTCCCCCTTGGGGACAAACAAAATATTCTGAATTCAACTGAATTGAATATAAGACAAGTCTTGTCTTCCATAGCCCTCGTCCTTTGCATGACCTTAAGTTATTGATCCTCATTAATGATCATGAAATTGAGCCATTCTGGGTGATTTGTCACTTATGGCACATTGGAGAACTTGGACTGTTCAGAGCACAAGTAAATGGTAATGAGAGAATTTCAATTTACTGTAGGTCCTAAAACCCCAATAAACTTGCCATTAGATTCTGGGGTTGTGCCAGTTCCAGGCTTTTTCCCATGATGACAAATGTTCCCCAGGAGAAAGGAAGGAGCACAAAACTCATTTCTGCACTGGGGTCATGAGCTGGATTTGAATCCAGAAGTACAGTATCTTTATTCCAGTGGCTGGCTGAGCTCCTAAATTACTTGTTGAAAAGCTGATTTTCTTCTATTCAGCATGCTGTAAACATGAGCACAGAAAAAGGGGTGATTTGCGTGCATAAACCAGTTTAGGATGATGATTTCCTCATCTATGATTGTGGACACAAGAAGGGGCAAACGTGGAAGAAAGGTGCTGCGTTTTGTTTCAGTAACTTCATTTACTGCAAATGCCTATGTGAGCTGAGCATTATCTGTGATCGATATATGTTTGATTTTTTCAGTCATTTTAGGCTTTATAAATTGAGATCCTTACTAATACACACGCAAGTCCAAAGCAAATCCATCTGAAAACAAAAACACTGCTACTAGATTTTCCATATTAATAATTAATTCTGCAGTTACCTACAGTATTTGCTCTCATGCTCATTACAGTATAGAAGGACACACTAATGTATGGTAGTCTTCCCTGCAAAATATCCACAGATAATGTGACTGCCCCCACATAACCATGTACCGTACATGGCAGAATTGAGCTTTTCACAGACAAGACTGAAAACTGTCAGTGCCATGTGTTTTATATCATGTGAAGCACTACAGCAGCTCTATTGGACAAGAGCCTTGTGCTTATTTTATAACAAAGACACACAGCCATCAGCCAACAGAATAAAAGGATTCACAACAGACCTACAGGAAGGTTAAACAGTACCAGTGACATCTGCAAGTGTTATGAAACAAATGTCTCCTACAAACCCTGAGCAATAATGATTCCTCCAAGAGAAACTCATCCAAGGCTGATGTTCACAAAAACAGCTTTATTTTATTTTTATTATAAAAAATAAACTAAATTATTAGTTAATTTATTTTTCTTTTTTTGGGGTCTCAATGGCCCTCCAGACTGAAATTGGATGAGGGGAAATTCTAAGAAATGGCACACACAGGCGGCACATGGACCACATCACATTAGTGAACACAACGGAGAAAAATGAAATGTCATTCTGCAGCTGCCTGCTTTATCACAGTGGCAGTGGGGCCTGGATATTAATTGATGTGAAGTGGACAGTTTATTTCCTCAAGAAGCAAATAAACATCAACAGAAAGGAAACATCTAGCTTTGATCCTTGTCTGTAGCTAATGTGCACAACAACAATTTTAGCAATTACTATACCCTCCAAAACCAGGCAATGATTACACATGGGTACAGTAGTTTAACACAAAATACATAAATGATTCAATTTACTGTAGGTATATAACATAAATGCATTTACATGAATGTCGTAGTATCGAATACTCAAATGGAACTTAAACAATTTTCCTGTTATGTATGTTATACAGTATTTACAGTATACACTGTATAATCTTGTAGTAACTTATATATAGTGTTAAATAAGATATGTTTGATTTTACAGTGTAAGGATCAGTTCATCTGGACACAGAGCAGTCTTGGTGTACAAATGATTTAGAGGAATGAAAGCAATTAGAAAAATCATTTTCAAGTGTTGCCTATAATGCATTGTCTTTGCGCTACAAGAAGGTTTTGCCATTTTCAAAAGCAAAGCTCTATCTTTGTAATTCACAGCCGAACGCTCACCTGGTTTCCACCAACGAAATAAAATTGAATCATGATCCCAACCTCAGCAGAAGACTTCTAAGAAAAGTTTTTCCACCTCTGCAAACACCAGCCCGGTTAGTGTTATCTTCATCCATCATTTTCCTTATCCTTGATGGAACACGGGCTGAATTGTGTTAAACCCCTGTTTTTTCTGATCTAATGCTAAAATCTTTTCCTTCTGTCTTTTGGTGCAACGTGTCCATTTCTTCACTCCTGATACCTCACCCACACATGCAGTGTTTTTCTAAGCATCCTTTGTTGCCCTCTGATGTATAACCAGAGTGCTATTTAAATCTGTGATATACTTTTTTTTCCTTAAGGCACGTTTTTATCATTATTTCAGGATTGCACTTAGCACAATATATATTTATTTATTTTCCTCTGGGTGTAACCTTCTGTTATTTCTTCTTCTTTTTCTCGAAACATTTGGCGCTATCATGTAAAAACCCTTTAAAATAGTGATACATTAGCATCTCTCGAGAATTGAAAATGAAAAACAAACACAGACTGATGATTGAATTCCTCTGGTCTCTCCCTTGAAATAAACACAGCGTATTTTCAGTTCTGACGTACAGTAGGCTATCCCATACTGGGAGAAAAAAATCGACATGCTGTAACCAGTAAACGCGTACCGATGTTCACCGCACTGTTATTTTCTCCTGAACTGAGGTAATTCATTTCGTAAACCAGCAATTAAACGGATCTCCTACTGCATGGCCCCAAAGCTCCAGCCAGTAAAAAGACCGCTTACAGTACAGGAACCTCGTATTCACGTTGATACATTAGAGGGAGACTGTACATACTGTATACAGTTAGTTACAAGTAGCAAACGCTTGAAAATGTACGCAATGGAAAACAATTACGGCAAGCAAACTTGGCGCAACTGTTGGCCGCAGCTGCAGTAGCGGGCGCGACTTACCGCTGGCGTTCTTGCCACAGATCAGGTGCTGATACGGCTGCAGGAGCCCCCAGATCTCCGAGTCGTTGTTGACAGCTTGCTCCAGGGAGTCCACAGTCAACTTCGGGACCCCGTTCTCCTTCTCGACGTGTGCGCTGTGCGCCACTCGGGTGTAAACCTCTCGGAACAGGCTCTCCGTGCAGGCGGCCAGGTAGATGGCCGCATGCTCGTGGATCCTCACGGCCACCCGGCTGTCCACCATCCACCTGAAAAACTTCCCGACCGAGAAGATCAGCCCGCATCGGGCCGACTTGCCCCGGCTGAACTTGTCGCCCGTGCTCATGTTGTAGAGCGACAGGGCGCTGAGCGCCGCCGTGATGCAGTTGACCGACAGGGTCCAGGACAGCACTACCTTGATGGCGCTTTGGATTTCGTACTTGGTGCATTTGGCGTAGCGCAAGCTGAGCCGCTGGGCTTCCTTGGCGATCCTCACAAGTGCCCTGCTCACCAAGGAGGACAGCTTCGCCAGAATCTCCTTCGACAGCTGCCCCGCGTTCACCTCTTCCTCCTTCTTCAGGGCATTTTCCACCTCCACGATGCTCCAGGGTACATCCTCCAGTTCGGGCAACTTAGCACACTGGCCGGAGCACTCCAGGATCTCGGTGTCTTCAGCCAGGACGGTGTTGACAGTATCTAAGCTGTTGTGGCGACTGTGCATGGAGTCGGTTAGATGCCAACAGTTTCCTCCATGTGCATAAGGTAGGTGCGTGTCTGAGCAGCACAAGGACAAGCTGGACGACCTGAAGGAGTCCGCAGCTCCACCATAACCTGAATCAAGGGTTAAATCCTCCAGGGTCCTCACAACTGTGTTACCCCTTCTGGCCATAACTGCGCCTCATGCTGCACGCGTGCCTTCTAAAATAAATGGCTCTAAACCTTCCCACCACCTCCCCAAGTGAGAGCCGCTTTCTGCTCACTTGTCCACGGCGTAAAGAGAACAGGACTCCGCTTTGGTACCGGAAAGTGCAGTTACCTGCTCTGGTGGAAAGGTAGGGTATGCACTGCAGTTGTTTTTTGTTTTCTTGTTGCTCTGGTCGGAAAAAATATGGCATCAACTGTTTCCTCACTCCCAACTTCGTGCGCCTCAGCTGCGCTCGCACTGAGCACTAAACTGCATCACCACACTGCAAAGCGACTTACACAGGCGGGAAGGAGGGACCATGCAAATATTAACTCCCCGGGCAACCAATAAGACGGTGGGATAAGCCTGGAATGGCACAAGTAAGATGACAGCTCCAGGTTTTGAATCCAGACTGCGCTTAACTGTTGCAGACCTTGATGTATGTACAGTATGAACCTTCCCGATGTTTATCAGCGGTGTGCTTAAGGCAGCAGCAGGGGTGTGGCTTTTAGTATGACTCACTGAAAATGTCTGCCTTTTTGCACTCTTGATTATTTTTCTATATGGGCACTGCAGTGCAAAAGTCTTAGACATTTTAGACACCATTCAGGATTTACAAAACATGCACGTCCTGATCTTCAGCGATTTCCCTAAAGCCTCCGCTAGTGTTTGCTACAAACATGACAACTGGTCTAAGTGATGCAGCTGAGTCTGGTGTTAAAGGAAGCCCTTTCAGTTCGCAAATTTTAATTCACATTGACCAGAATCTTCAGAAGCGAGGTCACAACTACTCACTACAAGGTAAACTATACGTGAGCGGTCTCTATGAAGTGCTGTAGCAGCTAATCCATCACACGTGCCAATAATATCTAATTGGTCTGCTGTCAGGTGTTCCTGGTGGTTAACAACATATATTCCACTCTACGTCTCCGTGAAGCTAAAGGGCTCCTTTTTGTACGGCAAAATACAAATCTGTATAAGGACTGACTGTTATCTTTCCGCAGAAGATCATTACGTTTCTTTCTGTATAAAGAAGGACAAAAACATTGAAGAAAGTAGAACAATGCAAAAATGTCTTCCACTTTCACACAGCAGTAAACGTACTGTATGTACAGTATTGCAGAATAACAGCACCCAGCGACTGATAGAATACTGATAGATTTACCCTAGAATTCAATGCAAGAATTTAATCTTGCATTGAATCGAATGTTATACGGTAAATACAGTACCACTGTTTTACATAATGACAGTTTAATTTTTCATGTTATCATTAATAATAATTAGGAACAAGTAATAGGTTTATTCCATGCTGAAAAAAAGAAGAAAGAGAACACAACGTTTCGGCCGTGGAGCCTTCTTGAAGAAGGCTCCACGGCCGAAACGTTGTGTTCTCTTTCTTCTTTTTTTCAGCATGGAATAAACCTATTACTTGTTCCTTTGCAGCCTACGCATGCTGACGCAGCTACCCACCTGAATTAATAATAATTAGCTGTCTGGTGACTTCTGTTAAGAACATCATCAATAAAAACGGTGTTGGTGTGACAGGAAACTGTGCTTGCAGAAAATGTCCATTGCATCAGTAAATCTTTTTCATTTGTTCCACCATGATTACCCATTTATTTATCTCACATTAAAAAAAACACGTAATCCATCCACCCATATTCTAACTGCTTCTTCCAATTCAGGGTCGTGGGGGTGCCGGAGCCTATCCCACAAAGCAACAGGTGCAAGGCAGGGTACACCCTGGACAGGACACCAGTCCCACTCTCTGACACATGCCCTGCAATTTATGGGACAGTTAAAAGTTTTCTAAGATCTCACCCAATTGGCCATATTCCCCTCCGAGATGTCAGCGTCCAAAAACTGGAAGATTTCGTTGCACCCCAGAACAATAGGCAGACCCTTGTGGGCATTTTAACATCAGCCCAAACAAGGAAGGTGTGGAAACACACATCCTCTAAGTTTCTGTGCAACATTCACAGAGATTTTGCCTGGAGTGTCGTCCACCAGTGCTTACCGGTACGAACTTTCTTGTACCGTAGGGGCCTCACCCCCAGCCCTCGCTCGTTAGGGTGGGCTGCGGCGAGGAGGAGACTGTGACCCATCTCCTGTGGTCCTGCTTTTTTGCTAAGGCCTTCTGGGCACAGTTTGAAGATTGGTTGCAGGCTCTCTCGCCCCAATTTACCCTGACCGCTGCTTTCGTCATATACGGCATCTCTCCTGTCAAACTTCCTCCTGACGTGTTTGACAGGATCTGGGCCGTGGTGAACAGTGGGAAAGACGCCCTGTGGAGAGTGAGGAACATGGGGCTGTTCAAAGGCATCGAGGTCCCAGTCAAGGCAGCAGGTAGCCTGGCCCTGTTCATCACCAGAGAGAACTATTACCTCAGAGATCTGTGGAGAGAAGGGAGGGAGGAAGCAGAAAATCTGTGGGAAATAGAGAGCATAGGTCAATATCTCAAGAAACTGTGAAAAACATTATCATGTTTAAGTAAAGAATGTGATTTGCACCAGAAAAAAAGAAAATTGTTGCTATGTAACTGTTACCGTGTCAAAATGTAATGAGATGTGATCATATATACTGTTTTAAGTATGTATATTAATGTAAAGCTTTCTGATTTGTGATGTCCTGTATTTTTTTGTGAAAAGAAAATAAAGTTCTTAAAAATCGAAATCGAACCAGTCCATCACAGGGCACAGACAGACATGCACACACTCACACCAGGGCCAATTTTTGCAGACGGCAGTTAACTTACCAGTAGGATTTTTGACTGTGGGAGGACACCGTAGTACTTGGAGGAAACCCACACAAACACGAGGAGAACATACAAACTCCACACAGATACTGTAGCACTCCAGGTATGGAGCTGAACCCAGAGCCCCAGTGCTCTGAGGCAGCTAGGCTAACCAATTTGTAACGGTGCCCCATAAAGCATAGTACAAAATATGTTTTCATTTAAAAAAATAAAAGTGCCATGTGAGATGTTTTCTGCTTTCTGAAGAACAATGTAAATGTCTGTGTTTTATATTATACTGTATGTACCTGTCTTTCAAAGACAAAAACGTGTCCCTTGCATCTTTGGAATGTGTGTTTTTGTATTTACCCACTCTAAACTGTGTACAGTGCAAGAACACATCCCTAACTTGACGACATGTCTGCTCTTTTCAGAGTGGACTCCTAGTTTAAGGGTGTCTCTAAAATTATATCCCTCACTTTGAAACCTCAAAGAATTTGCTGGCTATTGTTGTCAATGTAATGTGGCAGCATGCTCTGGTAAGTATAAGCAGATTTCATTTTCTACCCTCAAAATTTGAAATGATTTGGATATAAAAATGATATTTCATTGCTGATTTTCATAAGTGTTTATCTGGAAATATTGAAGATGTTTAATATGATTCTGTCTAAGAGTTGATTTCAGTCTTTTCTTAACCCTGATTTTGTTTTTTGCTTATCTGTGTTTTATCACACTGTGTGTCATACTGGATATTTAACAGCCCATTTATACTTAATTCTTCAGGCCTGTAAACCCTTTCAAAACCAGAGAATTCTTACAATGTTTGTACCAATAACAACAACATAAATTCTAATAGTAGCACCAGGGGAAAATATGTACAGTACATATTCAGAAAATTTTATGAGATTTATTTTTCACTTCAGTTTAATATACAGTTTATTGTTGGTTGTCCCTTCTAAAGCTAAGTTTTTATTCTTAGTACATTTTACTTTACATATGCACATTTACCCATATTCATTCTTTACTAAGGGGGTGGGTGTTCTGAGATGATTTCATGACAGAAATAATTTCTTGGCTGTTGTTCATGCCAGCAGCTTAATATGTCCTATAGAATTTTTTAGACCTCTTTAACATTGGGTTTTTATTTGATTTATGGTTTGTATTTTAAGATGCCAAACAGTTAAACGACCTGTCTTAAACATGTTAGTTCCTGGTCTCAGTGGAATATGATCTGTTTTCATTAATAATGAACAGCAAGCAGACCTGAGATCTAGCCTGCTAAATTGATCTGAGATACTATGTTTGACTGTCAAGGTCACCCATTTATGGAGGTATTGTATAGTGCATCTTGGTTCAAAATGCAGTCTTCCACAGATACTTTCTAAAACCTTACAAGAAAGGCAGAAATTAAAACACGGGTCTTCCTCGCTGTGTTTTTATTTTAAAATGTAATAGTACCATACTTACTGTACCACACAGAGGTAAGAAGAATTAGCCAGATCCAATTGTTGTCCAGTTTGAAAATCATGCATGCTGTAGTTGGTGCAGTGGCATCATCCCTGTCATCAACAAAACAGTGCAGAAAATGAATTAATTATGATAGATGACATAGTTGGGCAAAAGGTTTGCATACAATTACAGAGATGCCATGGTGAAGTAATACAACGCTTGTCGCACCACTGTGAGTGTAGATGTGGCCAAAGCCTTCTGCATTACTGAAAGAAAATGGAATATCCACACAGAGGTGTTGGGTACCCAACATGCTTTATCTGTGTTAGAGGCACCTCACAATAAATTGGGGCAGCTCACAATAAATTGGGAATACAAACAACTGAAAAAGGACCTGCCAAAAATATTATGTTGTAAAAATGAAAACAAAGTTGGCTACCGTACCTCAAATGTTTTCAGTACATGATCCTTGTGGGAATGGAAACAACACGAGCCACACTGGAGATTGGAGTTCAGCACTGCCGCCTCGCAGCTTCAGGGCCCTGTGCTACGGTCTGCCCTCAGGCTCTATCTGTGTGGAGTTTACATGTTCACCCCAGATTCAAATTGTTTGTTCCTCGTGCTCCGGTTTCATCCTTTTTTCCCCAACGAAGTACAGGTGAGAGATGATTGGATATTCAAAACTGACCTCTTATCCTTGTCCTTGCAACTCTTGCGCTCAGTCCTGCATTGCACAATGCCCTGGACTTCCTATTTAATTGTGAGGCAACAAGTATTTATTTGTAGAAATTCTAATGGCCACATCGGTTGTAGTCCTGTACTTCCATATTTCTATTTCTGAAGAATTTCAGGACCCTGCATTTTTTAAAAACTTTTACTGCTTAAATTGGGGCATGGATTCTTGGAATCTCACGTGTATTTACTTGGTAATAAAGTATAACATCTTAGCTAGGCCTTGCTTGAGGAAACAGTGATTAAAATATCATTTTCTACACTGCCAGTGAAAGACAGGTAACCGTCTCTGTACTGAATGTACTGAAATTGAAGAAACTGAGATCCTGCTAGTTCTACAGTATATAACAGACTGTAGCTATTGCACTCCATGTATGATTCATATGATAAATAAACATCTAGTTGCAAGGTAAGGAAATATGAGCAGTGAGTGAGTAGTGCAGGGAAGGGGAACCCTTTTTGACATGTAAAGTGACCTGGATCTCATGATATGGCATTGAGGGAAATCAGCAATGACAGCTCAGGCATTACATAACCTGTACATAATGCCACTGCATGCCTTTAGTAACTGTAACATCTTGGCAATGATTTCAGTTTTTCTACTTCCAGCAAAAAAAGAAAGCTTCGATTAAATTCTTAATTATATTTAAGTGCGCTAACTGGTTTGTGTTCGGAACAAACGTTCTTATGAATTGCATCATTCTGGCTGCAGGCTTTTTTATATTGCAGTCGCTGTATAATGCGACTGTCCCTCTGTTTCATGATGTCCGTCTGTTTGGTGATGTTTGTGGTTGTAGATTCATAAGCACTCTGCAGGACAAAATCCATTCATGCATAATATTATTTTATAATAGAGTGAGAAATATTATACTGTACTGTATATACATATAGCTCAAATACTAAATACAGTGCCTCTCAATATAAGTTGTTTTTTAGTTGTAATTATCTACAGTATCAGCTATGGGGTCAGTGATTTTTAACATCTGACATTCAAACATTTGTAAGAATAACTCATATTTTTCCGATTGCAACGCAGAGAGATTTACTCAGTGTCACTAGCTGGCCTAAAAAGAGCAGAGGGGTGTTCACTTCCACAGCAAGATCAAACTGGCAACGACCCAAGAGTAAAGACAAGATACCGTATATGTAACGAAACGGAAAGTCGATAAGTAAGGAAATTCAGGAAGGGAAGAAACAGCACATGTAACGCTGTGGAGGAAGGGACTGAACATGGATCTCTGGCACTGCAAGCCAGTACATTAGTTCACAGCAAAAAGACTAGTCACGTGATTAGTTAACTCGCTCTGTGGCTGATGAATTTTAAGCACAGATTCAACCATGAAGACAAAGGAGCTTTCAAAAGCACATGGGGATAACACTGTAGAAACTCACAGATCAGGAGAAAAATATAAGACACTACCTAAATAAGGCTATCTATCCAAACCAAACAGCAGGGCAAGGATTAAGCCACTTAATGTTAGGAATGCCACTGTGAGGCTAACATCAGCTTTCAATGGAGAAAATATCAACAGTATCCTGGTCTCCACAAAGCTGGCCTGTTGGGCAGAGTGGTAAAGCTATCTCAGATCTCGACAAACCGTTTAAGTGATACTTCAGACATGTGGTCATACAAAAACAAAAAATCCAACACAGTCAGTACCATCCCTACTGTCAAGCATGGTAGTGGCATTAGGTGGTGAAGCTGAATGTTCTTCTCATTAGCAGAGACTGGGAAGCATATAAAGATTGAGGAGAAAACTGATGAGTAAAGTCTAGGTAGATCCTAGAGGAAAACCTGTTCTAGTCTGTGAAAGATGTAAAACTGGATAGGGAATTCAGCTTTCAGCAGATCATGACCCAAAGCACAGAAGCTACACTGTAGTGACTTAACAAGACAAAAGTGGATGTCCTACAGTGACCCAGTTCAAAGTGCACATTTTAACCTGTCAGGAAATCTGAGGCAAGACTAGGAAATTGGAAGGGGGTGAATACTTCTGCAAGGCACTGCATGTACGTATACATATGTGTATGTAAATGTACTGTTTAGTAGCTCAAATGCATCAACCAAAATGTTTATATTATCATTACTTTAAGCCCCATTCTCGAACGAAAAACAGAATATGGTATGTAAAACTATGACTGCTTAAACCATTGTCATAAAATGCCTGACTGAGTTCAGCGTGTTATATCACTCTTACTTTTTATAATGTAATTCTAACCTTTTTAAAACACAGCTGTTCTTTTCCATTTGCCCTGGTCACATAAACAGGCGTTGATCATCTAAAATGACTGGTATGTTCCACTGTATTAGATGTAACACAAACTTCATTTTTGACCTTTTACAGCAAAACACACCAACCTGTTTCATAGCAACTCTACTACAAGAATAATAGCCAATAAGACCATATTATTTTAAAGTCTTCTTTAGTTTAAAAAGCAGATTGAAGTCTCAAAGATCACTGAATATGTCTAAAAAAGACTATGATACAAGGTAGATGAAAATGTAATGTAAGTTTAAAAAGAGCTCCTGCACATCCTGTACTGTGTATATTGAATACCATTGGTTTTACAGGAGCTCCTCAAATAAAACCTTTGTTATAAAAGTTTATTCACCACAGTGTCCCGGTAAATTGTTTATGTGACAAGAAATTGCTTGTCAGAAGCTATGATTTCTTATTTTGATTATATACATCCAAAGTTAAAATAAGTACAGAATACTTAGCTATATCAAAAACCAGAAAATCAAAACACTGATGTCATTGACACCTACAGAAGGCTTCACGGCCGAAACGTTGTGTTTTCTCCCTTCTCTTTTCAGCAGGGAATAAACCCGTTACTTGTTCCTCTGCAGACCACGCATGCCAACGCATGCTCCCCACCTGAACTGATGTCACAGTGTGTGACAACAGATTGGTTGCGCCAAGACGAAAATGTAGGAGCTCTGAGCTGGAATTAAACAGTTCAATATTTCTGGTACAGATTTGGTTTTGACCCTCTTAGCTGGAACATGGACCGTAAGGACCAGAGCATCACAAGCAACAGGGGCGCAGTGGAGGGGTGGAGCAGGGAGAGAAAGAGATTAACTCTGGGGCACAGGGTCACTACATTGCTGTCTAATGTCTGTAATGAACTACCTTTACCATCTATCCATCCGCTTTATTCAGTGTACAGTAGCAAGGGAGCCAGAGCCTATTCCGGCAAGCCACGGTACATGGTACAGACAGATACAAACATAGACATACTCACTCTAGAAAGCTTTGCGCAGTGGATCATAGCCCGAGGTTTATCGGAGGCGCGATTATTGCTCGTTGAAAACTTTACCCTCCTTTTTAGGAATGGAGCGGTGGCTCTGTGGCTAAGGCTCTGCAACTGTGGCTGGAAAGTTGCTGGTTCAAATCCCGTAGGTGGTAGAGGAATCCTACTCCGTTGGACCCCTGAGCCCTTCACCCCAACTGCTCCAGGGGCGCTGTACAATAGCTGACCCTGTGCTCTGACCCCAAGCTTCTCTCTCCCTGTCTGTGTGTCTCATGGAGAGCAAGCTGGGGTCTGCAAAAAGAAAGATTCCTAATGCAAGAAATTGTATAGAGCTAATAAAGTGATCTTTATCTTAACTATTTTCCCAGAAGCAAATTAACCTACCAGTATGTCTTTGGGCTGTGCGAGGAATCTGGAGCACCCGGAGGAAACCCATGCAAGAATGAGGAGAACGTACAAACTCCACACAGATGTCACCCCAGATCTGGAATTGAATGCAGGGCTCCAGTGCTGCAAGGCAGGCATGTTAACCCCCAGGCCATTAAAAGATCACATGAAGCTAAATCCAGAAGACCCCCCAGCCTAGAAGTAAGGGTCTGTTACAAAGGGATTTTGTTACGTAGAAGCAGAAAGGTCATTTGAAACCCTGTTGTGTCTTCTGTTTCAGTTAGTTTTTTAACGAATGGATATTACGTACTTTTAAGGTCTGGGTAAATAAAATGGTGTGGGTAAAGGAATACTAGAGGACATTTAGAAATGCAAAATTATAACACTGGAGATTTTGAACTTAGGAAAATATCCACTCCAAGGGTCTTAACTGTAAATGAAAGAAAACAATAAATTAATAATAATAAACACTGGTGTCCAAATATGTACAGGTAGCTGGGTATTTTGCTGAATAATTCTGAGTGAAGTACACTCATTCAAGAATGGACCCACACTCTTCCTGTGTAGACATGTTATCACTTTCTGTGTTTCTTAATTCCTAATTAATTGAAGAAACATTGCAGATTCAGATTTTGTGCACGTGCGATTCGTCACATACAGTAAGTCAGAATACCATCATTGTATTGCAGCGCGTACTTCTTTCTGAGTTTCTGTGCACAAGATGCATTACTGGTTGCTTAGGAACCTGACAGTACTAGAGGTCTAAAGTTTACTTCTTTTCTTAAAGTTGTGTTTCAAAAGAACAGAACACCTACAGATTCTACTCAGGGCTTTAACAATATCCTCTGTTGCTGGGTCACACGCTTTAAAGAAGTATCTTTTTGTTACCATCAGATGGGCAGACTCCTTTGCTCTGGTTTGTATTTCAAGCAAAATGAATATGTAACTTGGTCCTAGAAGAAAATCTTTATGTTTATTAGTCCCTTCCATACATCTATTTTCTAATGGCTTTTTCCACTTCAGTGTTGTGGGGGTACATACTGTACACAGTACCTGTGTATGCATTTTCTTTGAGGAGCACTTATAGAAAATATATTGCTTTTTATTCTGAAATTCACCATTATCAGCAACAGCAATATAAACTATGAGATCATATACCGTAAATGCTTGCTGATTGTTTATATTGAATTACATGGCATTCAAATGTGGAATTATAAAGAGACTCAATTACCTCAATCCCCGTTATCATCTCGTTCTGCAAATTGCCTTCCCAACAGATGCCTGGACATGCCAAACTGCCATGCATGTCTGATAAACATTATCACTTAGAACTGACAACACTTTGCAGTACACTTTCAACAGATTGACCTGCAGTGAGACATGTGGCCCTTATTATGTGAGCTTTGTAACCACTCTGGTACTGTGGTTACTGATGGTACTGTATGTGTCTGAAAATAACAACAACTTTACTCTGCACTTTATCCATGTTCTAGATTCATCACAGCAGATTCCTCCTGCACAGTCTTAACAGTTTAGCCTTTCCTGATTAAAAGACTGGTTCTGAACCTCTCTAGTAACAGGATTTGGAGGGATTCCAAAGTAGTTTAAAAATGCCATTAAACTTTAACAAAGGCTTGTAAACGGAGCTATGTACAGGCCAAGGAAAGCGAACAGGTGCTTTAGGAGCCCGAAGCAAGAAGGTTTCGTTCTTCCAAAGCTTGAACTGTGATCGATATCCCCGAATTTCAGGATTGTTTTAACTGCAGCACCTATTGGATAGTATCTCAACAGTTCATGTCTTTCACTTAGAGATCATTAATAAACAGTTTACCAGGTGCTGCTAGGACTTTTTGAAGGGCTTGCATCCCCATTGTGTAATGCATTATAAATGTTATAAAACTTGTGATAAGTACTAATCCAAATGTATTATATTCATAGCTTTCTGATAATTCTATACATGCATTATACAGTTACTGAATAAAATGCTAGATCAAATACACAATTTCAGCACTTTTGGGACTTCTAATCCTGTGAAGGGACAAGCTTTTCAGACTGCTGTGAAATCTCCATTTATAACGGCAAACAAAACTCATCAGGATTAGGCTGCTGGAGTATATCTGATTGCAACAAATAATACTAAACAGTCTCCCAAATGAAAATCGTTTTGAGATGCACAGAAGCATAATTACACAGTTTTCAGTGCGCCATTAATCATTCTGTCCATGGCTGTCTCCTGAAAATAGAAGCACAATATACAAGTCATATTGCAACCACAGATGCAATGTTATATATATAGAGAATTAAGTGGATTTATTTCGTTATGCTAACCGCATGCTTATTACTAACTTAACTGTGATACATCAAACAGTAAAAACAAACAGGCAGACGTGTTAAATAGTTATCACATTTTTCCTATAAATGCTATCTCTAAAACACAACACAGTGGACCAAATATGTTGTTTACTTTATTTGTACATTATTTAAATGATCAATATTTAGTGACTAAAATGAAAACAAGTATTGAATGTGTACTGTCTTAAGAAAACTAAATAAGAAAAGAGTTTTCTTTTTTTTTTGATCGGAAGACTGCTAATGATTAATATGTTCCAATAAACAGTCTGCATCAGCACAGCCGCAAAATATAAACATACTCACCTCACCATTTCTTATTCAGAAAGAACAATGTTCAGTTTTACATTTTCCAAGGAGCCTGGAGCAATTTTGACAACAGTGCAAAGAAAGATAATATTGAGCCAAAAGCATTTATGAAATTTGCCAATTTAAACTCAAACTTTTTTAAATCTAAACACTAATATACCGATTTTATTTAAAAATCAGGTTCTAATTTGTCCTCTGGTAACATTCATCATTAAATATTTAATAATCCTATTATTAATTGCTGATTACCTTTAAACTTACTTTATTTTTTAGTGTTTATGATTATTTGCATTTGGTATCCTAATATTTCTATACACAAACAATGGATAAAAAAATTGGCAAACTTCTGGACCATTGTCTATAGATCTACGCATGATTTTTGTCTGAATTTGATCTGCATTTCTAAACGGTAACTTGATGAGTTGAAACAGCTGGTCAGTGAAATAAATTAGCTCACAAAATCCTACATAATTGATGTAAATGTTTGGAAGAAAGAAGAGCCCCGCTAAAATGAATTGAGTAGGAGAGTATAAAAAAGCCAAATGTTTTTCAGTTTCTAAATCTCATTATAGTGACACATAACCAACATTTTCAAGCCACCCATTTTTGCAAGTTTTGAAAGAGTCTATTGGAAATTTTACTAAAGTAAGTTACAGTAGATTGTTACAATTATTAAATCCCTGAGGGTTTGTCTTGAAGAGCAATATCTTCCAGCAAATGAAAGTTCAAAAATGAATTTAAAGTCTTGAGTTCCAAGATTCATACTTGTATTAAATGATATATTTTAGCATGAATATTCCTGGCAGTGAATTTATTTGTGGACTCCAAGCAATATTTCATAGTCTCATGTTTTAGGCAGTTTTTTATTTTATTTTAGTAGTATTTGATATGTTAATAATAATAATTCATTATACTTATATAGCGCCAGTATGCTCACCACACACCAGCTCTCAGTGGGGAGGAGAGCAGAGTGATGAAGCCAGTTCAGAGATGGGGATTATTAGGAGGCCATGATTGGTAAGGGCCAATGGGAATTTTGGCCAGGATGCCAGGGTTACACCCCTACACTTTTTGAGAAACACGCCGGGATTTTTAATGACCACAGAGAGTCAGGACCTCAGTTTTACATCTCATCCGAAGGACAGTGCCTTCTTACAGTATGGTGTCCCCGTCACTATCCTGGGGCATTAGAACCCACACAGACTGCAGGGTGAGCGCCCCCTACTGGTCCCACTAACATCTCTTCCAGCAGCAACCTTAGTTTCTCCCAGGAGGTCTCCCATCAAGGTACTGGCCAGGCTCACACCTGCTGAGCTTCAGGGGGCTGCCAGGTGTGAGTTGCAGGGTGATGTGGCTACTGGCTATGTTGGTCATCCATCTATTTTTCTACCTGATTGATCCAATACGGGGCCACGGGGGTCCTATCTTGCAAAGCAGTGAGCACAAGGCAGAGTACACCCTGGACAGGGTGCCAGTCCATCCCCAGGCACACACAGACACAAACATACTTACTCACACCAGGGTCAATTTTTCCTAAAGTGAATGAATCTTCCGGGACATCTTTGGACTGTCGGAGGAATCCGGAGCACCTGGAAGCCAAGAAAATGCAGTGAGGACATACAAGCTCCACACAGATACTGTAGCTGGTCTGGAATTAAATGCAGCAATGCTAACCACTGTCCCACCATGCCACCTAGTTAATATGTTGTGGTTAATATTATTTAACCTTTACAGTTCGTAAATGTGACTGGAACTGAAAAGTATTTCAAAATATGAGCAATTGGCAGCCCCCGAGGAAAAATTAGTAAACCATGGTGAAGCAGGCATTACAGGTAACCCCTAAATCACTAATTTCTAAAGACTTGCATCAATTTAATTGGGGCCAATTATATACAGTACATGCCAATTTAAGTAAATTAGAGATCAACCAAAATATGTGTACCCTTCATCATTCAAGGACCAGGAGTTATGTAATTCCTCAGTAATATACAGGTATTTCCAGTCTTCAGGAACAGGTGACTAGAGGATGACTGGATTAAGTCTCTCCAGACGCAGGGATAGAGACCACTGGGGTCTGGGGGCTGCAGACCCCAATGAAGACATAACAGGTTGTTCCTGCAAAGGCACAGCAATCACTGAAACAGCAGCAAACAAGATCATTGCATATTGTGTGCCAGGATTTTTGGAGAAAGACAAACAGCAGAATGCACAATACCAGTCATGGTTGGCTTTGTGTCTTCTCTTAATGACCTTATTATGTTAACCATTAGCATAATTGGACCAATTCATTGGACCTTTCTAGAGGCCTTCAGCTGTTGATGATTTAAAACCTACAAAACCTGCTGGATAATGGCCTAGGAGGAATGGAGCTGACTACCCATGTTCCATTGTTTAAGGCTCTAATAAAACACCTGCATGCTGCCTGTGATGCCCGCAGTGTTTTTCTATGCAGTCTTGTGTGTGGACTCGTATCCATGTGATTCATGATGCATTCATGATAAATACATGAAATGAGTGGTATCGTGTACAGCGTACACTCTATTGTCTGCCCACTATACACTGCAGGACTCAGGCAGCTCCATGCATTTGCTTCCATTGCAAATCTTAATTAATTAAGTATCAATATTTCCAGATTTTAATCAGGAGATAACCGAAAGTTGCCTCTAAACCTGCAGGAACTCCAAACTTGAGGACTATACAGTAGTTTTTGCCTCAACAATGAAAAGTAACAAATTAGGTTTGCAAGGTGAGTCTGAATCCTCTTTTAATCCAGAAAGGAGTCTACGATTCAAACAATTCAAACGAGAAACACAGTACAGACTACGGAGAGCTTGCTTTCAAACCTGACTGTGTGTCAAAAGCTGTATAAACAAATTCAAAATTAAAAATGTGCACATTTTAAAGAGGTAAGAGGTTTTTAAGAGGTAAGAGGTTTTGGACATCTAAAATCAGCTTTGAAAACATCATGAAAACCTTGTATTAAATTATGATTTTTACAAGGAATGTTTGCTGGTAATCGTTTGCCTTTTGGAAGCAAAACGAGTGATAGCCTGTGTTTGCAGACAGGAAGAAAGTCCTTGTGTGTCACAGTGGTTGAAGGGGATGACTTCATGCCTTGCTTTGGAAAAGATTACTTATCTTCTAATATCAAAAGTGGGGGAATTCAGAGAGATATGGGATTCATTTCTAAATTTTCTAGAGAATCATAAGGGTAACATCTAGGGAGAAGAGGAGTAAAGGCTTGAATTAGGGGAACTACTTTATGAAAGGTAATACATTTAAGCTTTGTATACAACATGTATTCATGTTAAAAAAATAAACACCCATGTGACTTGATTTTTGAATCACTGCCATTGTACGAGCTATTTGCAAATATGCAAACTGTCTGGGTGTTTTATTCTTGTGTTTTAGTGTTGTTTTGTTTTTGTGTTAAATATGGAAAAACCAATAAAGATATTGTTTTAAAAATATATATGATATATGACTCAACAAAGAAATGTTCCAGTATGGGTAAAATGTGAACTTTGTTTTAATGAGAAGAAGGTTCAGCTTTACATGATAAACTGTAACCCAATCCTGGCAGGCAGGTGGGCACAGGACATGGGTCTAGAAGTTGGAGACATCAATTAACCTAGCCAGTGTCTGAAACAGGAGAGGGCATGAGAGCAACAGGAGAAAATCCACATGGACCAGACTGAACACGAAAACTCCTTACAGAAGGCTGTCTTATCTCAAACCTCAGTCAGCAACAAAGAGGTGCAACTCAGCAGTGCTACCCACCACATCACCCTGCTGCTGGAGCTCAGTCACAGAACTACAGAAAGAACTCTCCAGGTTTCTAGCCTGCCAGGCAATAAAATCTCTCTGATTCTGGTTGTTTCAAGTTTTCGTTTCTGACGGGAAGTGCTTTCATAAAACGGTTTTCATGCTGGATGTCTGTGTTTCCAAAACTCGGAGTAAATCCGGATTGTTGGTTAGGAGCTCCACCTCATGGACAAACATGCAAGCTGCAGTTTATCTGTTGCCACTTTTGGTTTAGGCAAGTAGAAAACGGGACCTCAGACAGGAAAAAAACTAAAGTAATTTTCTAAGGAAAAAAACACTGAAAAGTCTTTAAGGAATAAATACACATTACAAAGCTCTAGGTGTTAACAAAGTGTAAATGCATGTCCACCATGTATTATGCTTTTAAAAAAGAGATTTAATCAACATCTCAGCGTTCTCCTTTTGATAATACATCTCGCCCAGAGAGTGAAAAACAAATTCAGGACTTCTAGTTGCATATTAAATGACAAAAGTAAGAGGGTTTCCCCAGCTGAATTGGTTTTCTTACACCTTTTCAACTCTCTCAGTTTTGGAAAGCTTTCTACTGAAAGTTGCAATATACAATATAAGAAGCCAAATGTTGCACATAGAAGCAAATTATCTCTCGTTCTAAAGTTCCCATGAGACCCCAAATCTAGCACTGAGCATAAATAATATCAAAACAGTAAGGGGATGCTAACCCTAAACCGAGCTGGGGTTTAAACAGAGCAGTCCTGCCATCCGTCACTAAAGCTCTCCACACAGCAGATCTGTCTATCAAAACAGTTGAAAAAAGCACTTCTAAAATGATTTACTTAATAATGACTCTTCTTTGGTTAACTTTTCAATCAGCTGAAAAATGCTGTAAAATTGAAATGAGGTATTGAAATGAGAAGACTTTTCAGGATAGTGGAGGGTTTGGGTTACGAGAGCCATTAAAATGTTCACTCCAGTTATACATCAATTTGTTGGTTAAATGAGAAAACAAAGACAGTTTACACAATAAAACACGTTTCCTTGCAATGCTTGTGGTTAAATGAGAAAACAAAAACAATTTACCCAATAAAACGAGTTTTCTTGCAACGCTTGATCTAACTCAGTTTTGGACTACAGTTACTGAACGCTGTAATCTAGGACACAGGCAGTGAAAAGTATCTGAGAAAAAAAGTTGCAACTAGGAGCGAATTATCATTGGTCCTAAAGTTCCTCTGGGACCCACAGTTCTAATGAAAGAAATGTCTGTCGTGTGGGAATCCTAACCCTAAACCTAGCTGGGATTTCAACTGAGCAGTTTCGTGATCAGTATCTGAAAGCCTCCGGGCATTGGACATTGACATACTGTATATCCCCAACCAAAAAGCATGAGTGTAAACCAATCAAAACCGTTGAAAAAAGCACTTCTAAAATGATCGACTCTTCTTTGGGCAATAGTTCAACTATCTGAAAAATTTTGTAAAATGGTATTGAAATGTGCTGGCATTTCAGGCCAGTGGAAGATTTGGGTTACAGGAATCATAAAATATTCACTAAAGTTGTATATTAAGCTGTGCGTTAAATGACAAAAATAAGAAAGTTTACCCACTCAAACAGGTTTTCTAGCAACCGATCTGACTCAGGTAGTCAAAACTCTCTGAAAAAAAAGTTGCAGAAAGGAGCAAATTCTCACTCATCCTAAAGTTCCTTTGGGACCCACAATCAAGCAGCGAACATGACAAATGTCTAAGTAGTGTGTGAATGCTAAACCTAGCCCTAACCGGGGCTTCAACTGAGCAGTTTCGCGATCAGTATCTGAAGGCCTCCGGGCATCAGACTTTTACCCTTCTGTTCCTGGGGTGTCCACTGAGCATTTCTGCTAACTCTATCTGAAGTTCTCTGGGCATGGGATTTTGACATGTTAACCAAACCAAAAGGAATGAATGTGAAACAATCAAGACCACGGATAGAAGCACTTGCATTTGAATGAGTTTCAATCATGCTTGGGTACTCGTAAGATCCGACAGACTCAGTTTTGGAATACAATGGCCTCGGGGCGCATCGCGACAACCAGGAACCCCGGAGTTATTGAAAAAAAAATTTCAGTTAAGATCACGAAACCACTTTTGTTCAACTTGACTTGGGCTAAAAATCCATCCCTGAAAATAAAAATTCTCTAAGTAGTGTGTAAATGCTGATCCTTACCCTACCTGGAATGTCCACTGAGCATTTCTGCGAACTCTATCTGAAGTTCTCTGGGAATGGGATTTTGACATGTTACCCAAACCAAAAGGAATGAGTGGGAAACAATCAAGACAACGGATAGAAGCACTTGCATTTGAATGAGTTTCAAGCATGCTTGGGTACTCGTGTGATCTGAGTGACTCAGTTTTGGAATACAACTGTCACGTGGTGCACCGCGACATCCAGGAACCCCGGAGTTTCTGAAAAAAAATTTTCAGCAATTTTCACGAAACCACTTTTCTTCAACATGAATTGGGCTAAAAATCCATCCCTGAAAATAAAAAGTCTTTGAGTACTCTGTAAATGCTGATCCTTACCCTACCTGGGGTGTCCACTGAGCATTTCCGCGAACTCTAGTTGAAGTTCTCTGGGCATGGGATTTTGACATATTACCCAAACCAAAAGGAATGAGAGGGAAACAATCAAGACAACGGATAGAAGCACTTGCATTTGAATGAGTTTCAAGCATTCTTGGGTACTCGTGTGATCTGAGTGACTCAGGTTTGGAATACAACTGTCGCGTGGTGCACCACGACATCCAGGCACCCCGGAGTTTTTGAAAAAAATTTTTCAGCGATTTTCACGAAACCACTTTTCTTCAAATTGATTTGGGCTATGAATCCATCCCTGAAAATAAAAATTCTCTGAGTGGTGTGTAAATGCTGATCCTTACCCTACCTGGGGTGTCCACTGAGCATTTCCGAGAACTCTAGTTGAAGTTCTCTGGGCATGGGATTTTGAAATGTTCCCCAAACCAAAAGGAATGAGTGGGAAACAATCAAGAAAACGGGTAGATGCACTTGCATTTGAATGAGTTTCAAGCATGCTTGGGTACTCGTGTGATCTGAGTGACTCAGTTTTGGAATACAACTGTCGCGTGGTGCACCGCGACATCCAGGCACCCCGGAGTTTCTGAAAAAACAATTTCAGCGATTTTCATGAAACCACTTTTCTTCAACTTGAATTGGGCTATGAATCCATCCCTGAAAATAAAAATTCTCTGAGTGGTGTGTAAATGCTGATCCTTACCCTACCTGGGGTGTCCACTGAGCATTTCCGAGAACTCTAGTTGAAGTTCTCTGGGCATGGGATTTTGACATCTTACCCAAACCAAAAGGAATGAGTTGGAAACAATTAAGACCACGGATAGAAGCACTACCATTTGAATGAGTTTCAAGCATGCTTGGGTACTCGTGTGATCTGAGTGACTCAGTTTTGGAATACAACTGTCGCGTGGTGCACCGCGACATCCAGGCACCCCGGAGTTTCTGAAAAAAAAATTTCTGCGATTTTCACGAAACCACTTTTCTTCAACTTGCATTGGGCTAACTTTCTTCAACGTGCATTCATCCCTGAAAATAAAAATTCTCTGAGTAGTGTGGAAATGCTGATCCTTACCCTACCTGGGGTGTCCACTGAGCATTTCCGAGAACTCTAGTTGAAGTTCTCTGGGCATGGGATTTTGACATCTTACCCAAACCAAAAGGAATGAGTTGGAAACAATTAAGACCACGGATAGAAGCACTACCATTTGAATGAGTTTCAAGCATGCTTGGGTACTCGTGTGATCTGAGTGACTCAGTTTTGGAATACAACTGTCGCGCAGTGCACCGGGACATCCAGGCACACCGGAGTTTCTGAAAAAAAAATTTCTGCGATTTTCACGAAACCACTTTTCTTCAACTTGAATTTTGCTAAAAATCCATCCCTGAAAATAAAAATTCTCTGAGTAGTGTGTAAATGCTGATCCTTACCCTACCTGGGGTGTCCACTGAGCATTTCCGCGAACTCTAGTTGAAGTTCTCTAGGCATGGGATTTTGACATGTTACCCAAACCAAAAGGAATGAGTGGGAAACAATCAAGACAACAGATAGAAGCACTTGCATTTGAATGAGTTTTAAGCATGCTTGGGTACTCGTGTGATCTGAGTGACTCAGTTTTGGAATACAAATGTCGCGTGGTGCACCGCGACATCCAGGCACCCCGGAGTTTCTGAAAAAAAATTTTCTGCGATTTTCACGAAACCACTTTTCTTCAACTTGAATTTTGCTAAAAATCCATCCCTGAAAATAAAAATTCTCTGAGTAGTGTGTAAATGCTGATCCTTACCCTACCTGGGGTGTCTACTGAGCATTTCCGCGAACTCTATCTGAAGTTCTCTGGGCATGGGATTTTGACATGTTACCCAAACCAAAAGGAATGAGTGGGAAAAAATCAAGACAACGGATAGAAGCACTTGCATTTGAATGAATTTCAAGCATGCTTGGGTACTCGTGTGATCTGAGTGACTCAGTTTTGGAATATAACTGTCGCGTGGTGCACCGCGACATCCAGGCACCCCGGAGTTTCTGAAAAAAAAATTTCTGCGATTTTCACGAAACCACTTTTCTTCAACTTGAATTGGGCTAAAAATCCATCCCTGAAAATAAAAATTCTCTGAGTAGTGTGTAAATGCTGATCCTTACCCTACCTGGGGTGTCCACTGAGCATTTCCGAGAACTCTAGTTGAAGTTCTCTGGGCATGGGATTTTGAAATGTTCCCCAAACCAAAAGGAATGAGTGGGAAACAATCAAGAAAACGGGTAGATGCACTTGCATTTGAATGAGTTTCAAGCATGCTTGGGTACTCGTGTGATCTGAGTGACTCAGTTTTGGAATACAACTGTCGCGTGGTGCACCGCGACATCAAGGCACCCCGGAGTTTCTGAAAAAAAATTTTCTGCGATTTTCACGAAACCACTTTTCTTCAACTTGCATTGGGCTAACTTTCTTCAACTTGCATTCATCCCTGAAAATAAAAATTCTCTGAGTAGTGTGGAAATGCTGATCCTTACCCTACCTGGGGTGTCCACTGAGCATTTCCGAGAACTCTAGTTGAAGTTCTCTGGGCATGGGATTTTGACATCTTACCCAAACCAAAAGGAATGAGTTGGAAACAATTAAGACCACGGATAGAAGCACTACCATTTGAATGAGTTTCAAGCATGCTTGGGTACTCGTGTGATCTGAGTGACTCAGTTTTGGAATACAACTGTCGCACAGTGCACCGGGACATCCAGGCACCCCGGAGTTTCTGAAAAAAAAATTTCTGCGATTTTCACGAAACCACTTTTCTTCAACTTGAATTTTGCTAAAAATCCATCCCTGAAAATAAAAATTCTCTGAGTAGTGTGTAAATGCTGATCCTTACCCTACCTGGGGTGTCCACTGAGCATTTCCGCGAACTCTAGTTGAAGTTCTCAAGGCATGGGATTTTGACATGTTACCCAAACCAAAAGGAATGAGTGGGAAACAATCAAGGCAACAGATAGAAGCACTTGCATTTGAATGAGTTTCAAGCATGCTTGGGTACTCGTGTGATCTGAGTGACTCAGTTTTGGAATACAAATGTCGCGTGGTGCACCGCGACATCCAGGCACCCCGGAGTTTCTGAAAAAAAATTTTCTGCGATTTTCACGAAACCACTTTTCTTCAACTTGAATTTTGCTAAAAATCCATCCCTGAAAATAAAAATTCTCTGAGTAGTGTGTAAATGCTGATCCTTACCCTACCTGGGGTGTCTACTGAGCATTTCCGCGAACTCTATCTGAAGTTCTCTGGGCATGGGATTTTGACATGTTACCCAAACCAAAAGGAATGAGTGGGAAAAAATCAAGACAACGGATAGAAGCACTTGCATTTGAATGAATTTCAAGCATGCTTGGGTACTCGTGTGATCTGAGTGACTCAGTTTTGGAATATAACTGTCGCGTGGTGCACCGCGACATCCAGGCACCCCGGAGTTTCTGAAAAAAAAATTTTCTGCGATTTTCACGAAACCACTTTTCTTCAACTTGAATTGGGCTAAAAATCCATCCCTGAAAATAAAAATTCTCTGAGTGGTGTGTAAATGCTGATCCTTACCCTACCTGGGGTGTCCACTGAGCATTTCCGAGAACTCTAGTTGAAGTTCTCTGGGCATGGGATTTTGAAATGTTCCCCAAACCAAAAGGAATGAGTGGGAAACAATCAAGAAAACGGGTAGATGCACTTGCATTTGAATGAGTTTCAAGCATGCTTGGGTACTCGTGTGATCTGAGTGACTCAGTTTTGGAATACAACTGTTGCGTGGTGCACCGCGACATCCAGGCACCCCGGAGTTTCTGAAAAAAAAATTTCAGTGATTTTCAAGAATCAACTTTTCTTCAACTTGAATTGGGCTATGAATCCATCCCTGAAAATAAAAATTCTCTGAGTAGTGTGTAAATGCTGATCCTTACCCTACCTGGGGTGTCCACTGAGCATTTCCGAGAACTCTAGTTGAAGTTCTCTGGGCATGGGATTTTGACATCTTACCCAAACCAAAAGGAATGAGTTGGAAACAATTAAGACCACGGATAGAAGCACTACCATTTGAATGAGTTTCAAGCATGCTTGGGTACTCGTGTGATCTGAGTGACTCAGTTTTGGAATAGAACTGTCGCGTGGTGCACCGCGACATCCAGGCACCCCGGAGTTTCTGAAAAAAAAAATTCTGCGATTTTCACGAAACCACTTTTCTTCAACTTGAATTGGGCTAAAAATCTATCCCTAAAAATAAATATTCTCTGAGTAGTGTGTAAATGCTGATCCTTACCCTACCTGGGGTGTCCACTGAGCATTTCTGCGAACTCTATCTGAAGTTCTCTGGGCATGGGATTTTGACATGTTACCCAAACCAAAATGAATGAGTGGGAAACAATCATGACAACGGTTAGAAGCACTTGCATTTGCAAGAGTTTCAAGCATGCTTGGGTACTCGTGTGATCTGAGTGACTCAGTTTTGGAATACAACTGTCGCGTGGTGTACCGCGACATCCAGGCACCCCGGAGTTTCTGAAAAAAATTTTCATCGATTTTCACGAAACCACTTTTCTTCAACTTCAATTGGGCTGAAAATCCATCCCTGAAAATAAAAATTCTCTGAGTAGTGTGTAAATGCTGATCCTTACCCGACCTGGGGTGTCCACTGAGCATTCCTGCGAACTCAAGTTGAAGTTCTCTGGGCATGGGATTTTGAGATCTTACCCAAACCAAAAGGAATGAGTTGGAAATAATTAAGACAACAGATAGAAGCACTTGCATTTGAAAGAGTTTCAAGCATGCTTGGGTACTCGTGTGATCTGAGGGACTTAGTTTTGGAATACAACTGTCGCGCGGTGCACCGCGACATACAGGCACCCCTGAGTTTCTGAAAAAAAAATTTCTGCGATTTTCACGAAACCACTTTTCTTCAACTTGAATTGGGCAAAAAATCCATCCCTGAAAATAAAAATTCTCTGAGTAGTGTGGAAATGCTGATCCTTACCCTACCTGGGGTGTCCACTGAGCATTTCCGCGAACTCTAGTTGAAGTTCTCTAGGCATGGGATTTTGACATGTTCCCCAAACCAAAAGGAATGAGTGGGAAACAATCAAGACAGCAGATAGAAGCACTTGCATTTGAATGAGTTTCAAGCATGCTTGGGTACTCGTGTGATCTGAGTGACTCAGTTTTGGAATACAACTGTCGCGCGGTGCACCGCGACATCAAGGCACCCCGGAGTTTCTGAAAAAAAATTTTCTGCGATTTTCACGAAACCACTTTTCTTCAACTTGAATTGGGCTAAAAATCCATCCCTGAAAATAAAAATTCTCTGAGTAGTGTGGAAATGCTGATCCTTACCCTACCTGGGGTGTCCACTGAGCATTTCCGCGAACTCTAGTTGAAGTTCTCTAGGCATGGGATTTTGACATGTTACCCAAACCAAAGGGAATGAGTGGGAAACAATCAAGACAGCAGATAGAAGCACTTGCATTTGAATGAGTTTCAAGCATGCTTGGGTACTCGTGTGATCTGAGTGACTCAGCTTTGGAATACAACTGTCGTGTGGTGCACCGCGACATCCAGGCACCCCGGAGTTTCTGAAAAAATATGTTCTGCGATTTTCATGAAACCACTTTTCTTCAACTTGAATTGGGCTAAAAATCCATCCCTGAAAATAAAAATTCTCTGAGTAGTGTGGAAATGCTGATCCTTACCCTACCTGGGGTGTCCACTGAGCATTTCCGCGAACTCTAGTTGAAGTTCTCTAGGCATGGGATTTTGACACGTTACCCAAACCAAAAGGAATGAGTGGGAAACAATCAAGAGAACAGATAGAAGCACTTGCATTTGAATGAGTTTCAAGCATGCTTGGGTACTCATGTGTTCTGAGTGACTCAGTTTTGGAATACAACTGTCGCGTGGTGCACCGCGACATCCAGGCACCCTGGAGTTTCTGAAAAAAAATTTTCTGCGATTTTCACGAAACCACTTTTCTTCAACTTGAATTGGGCTAAAAATCCATCCCTGAAAATAAAAATTCTCTGAGTAGTGTGGAAATGCTGATCCTTACCCTACCTGGGGTGTCCACTGAGCATTTCCGCGAACTCTAGTTGAAGTTCTCTAGGCATGGGATTTTGACATGTTACCCAAACCAAAAGGAATGAGTGGGAAACAATCAAGACAACAGATAGAAGCACTTGCATTTGAATGAGTTTCAAGCATGCTTGGGTACTCGTGTGATCTGAGTTACTCAGTTTTGGAATACAACTGTCGCGTGGTGCACCGCGACATCCAGGCACCCCGGAGTTTCTGAAAAAAAATTTTCTGCGATTTTCACGAAACCACTTTTCTTAAACTTGAATTGGGCTAAAAATCCATCCCTGAAAATAAAAATTCTCTGAGTAGTGTGGAAATGCTGATCCTTACCCTACCTGGGGTGTCCACTGAGCATTTCCACGAACTCTAGTTGAGTTCTCTAGGCATGGGATTTTGACATGTTACTCTAACCAAAAGGAATGAGTGGGACACAATCAAGACAACAGATAGAAGCACTTGCATTTGAATGAGTTTCAGGCATGCTTGGGTACTCGTGTGATCTGAGTAACTCAGTTTTGGAATACAACTGTCGCGTGGTGCACCGCGACATCCAGGCACCCCGGAGTTTCTGAAAAAAATTTTTCTCCGATTTTCACGAAACTACTTTTCATCAACTTGAATTGGGCTAAAAATCCATCCCTGAAAATAAAAATTCACTGAGTAGTGTGGAAATGCTGATCCTTACCCTACCTGGGGTGTCCACTGAGCATTTCAACGAACTCTATCTGAAGTTCTCTGGGCATGGGATTTTGACATGTTACCCAAACCAAAAGGAATGAGTGGGAAACAATCAAGACAACAGATAGAAGCACTTGCATTTGAATGAGTTTCAAGCATGCTTGGGTACTCGTGTGATCTGAGTGACTCGGTTTTGGAATACAACTGTCGCGTGGTGCACCGCGACATCCAGGCACCGCGGAGTTTCTGAAAAAAAATTTTCTCCGATTTTCACGAAACTACTTTTCATCAACTTGAATTGGGCTAAAAATCCATCCCTGAACATAAAATTTCTCTGAGTAGTGTGGAAATGCTGATCCTTACCCTACCTGGGGTGTCCACTGAGCATTTCCGCGAACTCTAGTTGAAGTTCTCTAGGCATGGGATTTTGACATGTTACCCAAACCAAAAGGAATGAGTGGGAAACAATTAAGACAACAGATAGAAGCACTTGCATTTGAATGAGTTTCAAGCATGCTTGGGTACTCGTGCGATCTGAGTGACTCAGTTTTGGAATACAACTGTCGCGTGGTGCACCGCGACATCCAGGCACCCCGGAGTTTCTGAAAAAAAAATTTCTGCGATTTTCACGAAACTACTTTTCATCAACTTGAATTGGGCTACAAATCCATCCCTGAAAATAAAAATTCTCTGAGTAGTGTGGAAATGCTGATCCTTACCCTACCTGGGGTGTCCACTGAGCATTTCCGCGAACTCTATCTGAAGTTCTCTGGGCATGGGATTTTGACATGTTACCCAAACCAAAAGGAATGAGTGGGAAACAATCAAGACAACAGATAGAAGCACTTGCATTTGAATGAGTTTCAAGCATGCTTGGGTACTCGTGTGATCTGAGTGACTCAGTTTTGGAATAAAACTGTCGCGTGGTGTACCGCGACATCCAGGCACCCCGGAGTTTCTGAAAAAAAAATTTCTGCGATTTTCACGAAACCACTTTTCTTCAACTTGAATTGGGCTAAAAATCCATCCCTGAAAATAAAAATTCTCTGAGAAGTGTGGAAATGCTGATCCTTACCCTACCTGGGTTGTCCACTGATCATTTCCGCGAACTCTATCTGAAGTTCTCTAGGCATGGGATTTTGACATGTTACCCAAACCAAAAGGAATGAGTGGGAAACAATCAAGACAACAGATAGAAGCACTTGCATTTGAATGAGTTTCAAGCATGCTTGGGTACTCGTGTGATCTGAGTGACTCGGTTTTGGAATACAACTGTCGCGTGGTGCACCGCGACATCCAGGCACCCCGGAGTTTCTGAAAAAAAATTTTCTCCGATTTTCACGAAACTACTTTTCATCAACTTGAATTGGGCTAAAAATCCATCCCTGAACATAAAATTTCTCTGAGTAGTGTGGAAATGCTGATCCTTACCCTACCTGGGGTGTCCACTGAGCATTTCCGCGAACTCTAGTTGAAGTTCTCTAGGCATGGGATTTTGACATGTTACCCAAACCAAAAGGAATGAGTGGGAAACAATCAAGACAACAGATAGAAGCACTTGCATTTGAATGAGTTTCAAGCATGCTTGGGTACTCGTGTGATCTGAGTGACTCAGTTTTGGAATACAACTGTCGCGTGGTGCACCGCGACATCCAGGCACCCCGGAGTTTCTGAAAAAAAAATTTCTGCGATTTTCACGAAACCACTTTTCTTCAACTTGAATTGGGCTAAAAATCCATCCCTGAAAATAAAAATTCTCTGAGTAGTGTGGAAATGCTGATCCTTACCCTACCTGGGTTGTCCACTGAGCATTTCCACGAACTCTAGTTGAAGTTCTATAGGCATGGGATTTTGACATGTTACCCAAACCAAAAGGAATGAGTGGGAAACAATCAAGACAACAGATAGAAGCACTTGCATTTGAATGAGTTTCAAGCATGCTTGGGTACTCGTGTGATCTGAGTGACTCAGTTTTGGAATACAACTGTCGCATGGTGCACCACGACATCCAGGCACTCCGGAGTTTCTGAAAAAAAATTTTCTCCGATTTTCACGAAACTACTTTTCATCAACTTGAATTGGGCTAAAAATCCATCCCTGAAAATACAAATTCTCTGAGTAGTGTGGAAATGCTGATCCTTACCCTACCTGGGTTGTCCACTGAGCATTTCCACGAACTCTAGTTGAAGTTCTCTAGGCATGGGATTTTGACATGTTACCCAAACCAGAAGGAATGAGTGGGAAACAATCAAGACAACAGATCAAAGCACTTGCATTTGAATGAGTTTCAAGCATGCTTGGGTACTCGTGTGATCTGAGTGATTCAGTTTTGGAATAAAACTGTCGCGCGGTGCACCGCGACATCCAGGCACCCCGGAGTTTCTGAAAAAAAATTTTCTGCGATTTTCACGAAACCACTTATCTTCAACTTTAATTGGGCTAAAAATCCATCCCTGAAAATAAAAATTCTCTGAGTAGTGTGGAAATGCTGATCCTTACGCTACCTGGGGTGTCCACTGAGCATTTCCACGAACTCTATCTGAAGTTCTCTGGGCATGGGATTTTGACATGTTACCCAAACTAAAAGGAATGAGTGGGAAACAATCAAGACAACAGATAGAAGCACTTGCATTTGAATGAGTTTCAAGCATGCTTGGGTACTCGTGTGATCTGAGTGACTCAGTTTTGGAATACAACTGTCGGATGGTGCACCACGACATCCAGGCACTCCGGAGTTTCTGAAAAAAAATTTTCTCCGATTTTCACGAAACTACTTTTCATCAACTTGAATTGGGCTAAAAATCCATCCCTGAAAATACAAATTCTCTGAGTAGTGTGGAAATGCTGATCCTTACCCTACCTGGGGTGTCCACTGAGCATTTCTGCGAACTCTATCTGCAGTTCTCTAGGCATGGGATTTTGACATGTTACCCAAACCAAAAGGAATGAGTGGGAAACAATCAAGACAACAGATAGAAGTACTTGCATTTGAATGAGTTTCAAGCATGCTTGGGTACTCGTGTGATCTGAGTGACTCAGTTTTGGAATACAACTGTCGCGTGGTGCACCGCGACATCCAGGCACCCCGGAGTTTCTGAAAAAAAATTTTCTGCGATTTTCACGAAACCACTTTTCTTCAACTTGAATTGGGCTAAAAATCCATCCCTGAAAATAAAAATTCTCTGAGAAGTGTGGAAATGCTGATCCTTACCCTACCTGGGGTGTCCACTGATCATTTCCGCGAACTCTAGTTGAAGTTCTCTAGGCATGGGATTTTGACATGTTACCCAAACCAAAAGGAATGAGTGGGAAACAATCAAGACAACAGATAGAAGGACTTGAATTTGAATGAGTTTCAAGCATGCTTGGGTACTCGTGCGATCTGAGTGACTCAGTTTTGGAATACAACTGTCGCGTGGTGCACCGCGACATCCAGGCACCCCGGAGTTTCTGAAAAAAATTTTCTGCGATTTTCACGAAACCACTTTTCTTCAACTTGAATTTTGCTAAAAATCCATCCCTGAACATAAAATTTCTCTGAGTAGTGTGGAAATGCTGATCCTTACCTTACCTGGGGTGTCCACTGAGCATTTCCGCGAACTCCAGTTGAAGTTCTCTAGGCATGGGATTTTGACATGTTACCCAAACCAAAAGGAATGAGTGGGAAACAATCAAGACAACAGATAGAAGCACTTGCATTTGAATGAGTTTCAAGCATGCTTGGGTACTCGTGTGATCTGAGTCACTCAGTTTTGGAATACAACTGTCGCGTGGTGCACCGCGACATCCAGGCACCCCGGAGTTTTTGAAAAAAAATATTCTGCGATTTTCACGAAACCACTTTTCTTCAACTTGAATTGGGCTAAAAATCCATCCCTGAAAATAAAAATTCTCTGAGAAGTGTGGAAATGCTGATCCTTACCCTACCTGGGGTGTCCACTGATCATTTCCGCGAACTCTAGTTGAAGTTCTCTGGGCATGGGATTTTGACATGTTACCCAAACCAAAAGGAATGAGTGGGAAACAATCAAGACAACAGATAGAAGCACTTGCATTTGAATGAGTTTCAAGTATGCTTGGGTACTCGTGTGATCTGAGTGACTCAGTTTTGGAATACAACTGTCGCGTGGTGCACCGCGACATCCAGGCACCCCGGAGTTTCTGAAAAAAAATTTTCTGCGATTTTCACGACACCACTTTTCTTCAACTTGAATTGGGCTAAAAATCCATCCCTGAAAATAAAAATTCTCTGAGAAGTGTGGAAATGCTGATCCTTACCCTACGTGGGGTGTCCACTGATCATTTCAGCGAACTCTAGTTGAAGTTCTCTAGGCATGGGATTTTGACATGTTACCCTAACCAAAAGGAATGAGTGGGAAACAATCAAGAGAACAGATAGAAGCACTTGCATTTGAATGAGTTTCAAGCATGCTTGGGTACTCGTGTGATCTGAGTGACTCGGTTTTGGAATACAACTGTCGCGTGGTGCACTGCGACATCCAGGCACCCCGGAGTTTCTGAAAAAAAAATGTCTCCGATTTTCACGAAACTACTTTTCATCAACTTGAATTGGGCTAAAAATCCATCCCTGAAAATAAAAATTCTCTGAGTAGTGTGGAAATGCTGATCCTTACCCTACCTGGGGTGTCCACTGAGCATTTCCGCGAACTCTATCTGAAGTTCTCTGGGCATGGGATTTTGACATGTTACCCAAACCAAAAGGAATGAGTGGGAAACAATCAAGACAACAGATAGAAGCACTTGCATTTGAATGAGTTTCAAGCACGCTTGGGTACTCGTGTGATCTGAGTGACTCAGTTTTGGAATACAACTGTCGCGTGGTGCACCGCGACATCCAGGCACCCCGGAGTTTCTGAAAAAAAATTTTCTGCGATTTTCACGAAACCACTTTTCTTCAACTTGAATTGGGCTAAAAATCCATCCCTGAAAATAAAAATTCTCTGAGAAGTGTGGAAATGCTGATCCTTACCCTACCTGGGTTGTCCACTGATCATTTCCGCGAACTCTATCTGAAGTTCTCTAGGCATGGGATTTTGACATGTTACCCAAACTAAAAGGAATGAGTGGGAAACAATCAAGACAACAGATAGAAGCACTTGCATTTGAATGAGTTTCAAGCATGCTTGGGTACTCGTGTGATCTGAGTGACTCGGTTTTGGAATACAACTGTCGCGTGGTGCACCGCGACATCCAGGCACCCCGGAGTTTCTGAAAAAAAAATTTCTGCGATTTTCACGAAACTACTTTTCATCAACTTGAATTGGGCTAAAAATCCATCCCTGAACATAAAATTTCTCTGAGTAGTGTGGAAATGCTGATCCTTACCCTACCTGGGGTGTCCACTGAGCATTTCCGCGAACTCTAGTTGAAGTTCTCTAGGCATGGGATTTTGACATGTTACCCAAACCAAAAGGAATGAGTGGGAAACAATCAAGACAACAGATAAAAGCACTTGCATTTGAATGAGTTTCAAGCATGCTTGGGTACTCGTGTGATCTGAGTGACTCAGTTTTGCAATACAACTGTCGCGTGGTGCACCGCGACATCCAGGCACCCCGGAGTTTCTGAAAAAAAATTTTCTGCGATTTTCACGAAACCACTTTTTTTCAACTTGAATTGGGCTAAAAATCCATCCCAGAAAATAAAAATTCTCTGAGTTGTGTGGAAATGCTGATCCTTACCCTACCTGGGGTGTCCACTGAGCATTTCCGCGAACTCTATCTGAAGTTCTCTGGGCATGGGATTTTGACATGTTACCCAAACCAAAAGGAATGAGTGGGAAACAATCAAGACAACAGATAGAAGCACTTGCATTTGAATGAGTTTCAAGCATGCTTGGGTACTCGTGTGATCTGAGTGACTCAGTTTTGGAATACAACTGTCGCGTGGTGCACCGCGACATCCAGGCACCCCGGAGTTTCTGAAAAAAAATTTTCTGCGATTTTCACGAAACCACTTTTCTTCAACTTGAATTGGGCTAAAAATCCATCCCTGAAAATAAAAATTCTCTGAGAAGTGTGGAAATGCTGATCCTTACCCTACCTGGGTTGTCCACTGATCATTTCCGCGAACTCTATCTGAAGTTCTCTAGGCATGGGATTTTGACATGTTACCCAAACTAAAAGGAATGAGTGGGAAACAATCAAGACAACAGATAGAAGCACTTGCATTTGAATGAGTTTCAAGCATGCTTGGGTACTCGTGTGATCTGAGTGACTCGGTTTTGGAATACAACTGTCGCGTGGTGCACCGCGACATCCAGGCACCCCGGAGTTTCTGAAAAAAAAATTTCTGCGATTTTCACGAAACTACTTTTCATCAACTTGAATTGGGCTAAAAATCCATCCCTGAACATAAAATTTCTCTGAGTAGTGTGGAAATGCTGATCCTTACCCTACCTGGGGTGTCCACTGAGCATTTCCGCGAACTCTAGTTGAAGTTCTCTAGGCATGGGATTTTGACATGTTACCCAAACCAAAAGGAATGAGTGGGAAACAATCAAGACAACAGATAGAAGCACTTGCATTTGAATGAGTTTCAAGCATGCTTGGGTACTCGTGTGATCTGAGTGACTCAGTTTTGGAATACAACTGTCGCGTGGTGCACCGCGACATCCAGAATCCCCGGAGTTTCTGAAAAAAAATTTTCTCCGATTTTCACGAAACTACTTTTCATCAACTTTAATTGGGCTAAAAATCCATCCCTGAAAATAAAAATTCTCTGAGTTGTGTGGAAATGCTGATCCTTACCCTACCTGGGTTGTCCACTGAGCATTTCCACGAACTCTAGTTGAAGTTCTCTAGGCATGGGATTTTGACATGTTACCCAAACCAGAAGGAATGAGTGGGAAACAATCAAGACAACAGATCAAAGCACTTGCATTTGAATGATTTTCAAGCATGCTTGGGTTCTCGTGTGATCTGAGTGATTCAGTTTTGGAATACAACTGTCGCGCGGTGCACCGCGACATCCAGGCACCCCGGAGTTTCTGAAAAAAAATTTTCTGCGATTTTCACGAAACCACTTATCTTCAACTTTAATTGGGCTAAAAATCCATCCCTGAAAATAAAAATTCTCTGAGTAGTGTGGAAATGCTGATCCTTACCCTACCTGGGGTGTCCACTGAGCATTTCCACGAACTCTATCTGAAGTTCTCTGGGCATGGGATTTTGACATGTTACCCAAACTAAAAGGAATGAGTGGGAAACAATCAAAACAACAGATAGAAGCACTTGCATTTGAATGAGTTTCAAGCATGCTTGGGTACTCGTGTGATCTGAGTGACTCAGTGTTGGAATACAACTGTCGCGTGGTGCACCGCGACATCCAGGCACCCCGGAGTTTCTGAAAAAAAATTTTCTCCGATTTTCACGAAACTACTTTTCATCAACTTGAATTGGGCTAAAAATCCATCCCTGAAAATACAAATTCTCTGAGTAGTGTGGAAATGCTGATCCTTACCCTACCTGGGGTGTCCACTGAGCATTTCAACGAACTCTATCTGAAATTCTCTGGGCATGGGATTTTGACATGTTACCCAAACCAAAAGGAATGAGTGAGAAACAATCAAGACAACAGATAGAAGCACTTGCATTTGAATGAGTTTCAAGCATGCTTGGGTACTCGTGTGATCTGAGTGACTCAGTTTTGGAATACAACTGTCGCGTGGTGCACCGCGACATCCAGGCACCCCGGAGTTTCTGAAAAAAAATTTTCTGCGATTTTCACGAAACCACTTTTCTTCAACTTGAATTGGGCTAAAAATCCATCCATGAAAATAAAAATTCTCTGGGAAGTGTGGAAATGCTGATCCTTACCCTACCTGGGGTGTCCACTGATCATTTCAGCGAACTCTAGTTGAAGTTCTCTAGGCATGGGATTTTGACATGTTACCCTAACCAAAAGGAATGAGTGGGAAACAATCAAGACAACAGATAGAAGCACTTGCATTTGAATGAGTTTCAAGCATGCTTGGGTACTCGTGTGATCTGAGTGACTCGGTTTTGGAATACAACTGTCGCGTGGTGCACCGCGACATCCAGGCACCCCGGAGTTTCTGAAAAAAAATTTTCTCTGATTTTCACGAAACTACTTTTCATCAACTTGAATTGGGCTAAAAATCCATCCCTGAAAATAAAAATTCTCTGAGTAGTGTGGAAATGCTGATCCTTACCCTACCTGGGGTGTCCACTGAGCATTTCCACGAACTCTATCTGAAGTTCTCTGGGCATGGGATTTTGACATGTTACCCAAACTAAAAGGAATGAGTGGGAAACAATCAAAAAAACAGATAGAAGCACTTGCATTTGAATGAGTTTCAAGCATGCTTGGGTACTCGTGTGATCTGAGTGACTCAGTTTTGGAATACAACTGTCGCGTGGTGCACCGCGACATCCAGGCACCCCGGAGTTTCTGAAAAAAAATTTTCTCCGATTTTCACGAAACTACTTTTCATCAACTTGAAATGGGCTAAAAATCCATCCCTGAAAATACAAATTCTCTGAGTAGTGTGGAAATGCTGATCCTTACCCTACCTGGGGTGTCCACTGAGCATTTCAATGAACTCTATCTGAAATTCTCTGGGCATGGGATTTTGACATGTTACCCAAACCAAAAGGAATGAGTGGGAAACAATCAAGACAACAGATAGAAGCACTTGCATTTGAATGAGTTTCAAGCATGCTTGGGTACTCGTGTGATCTGAGTGACTCAGTTTTGGAATACAACTGTCGCGTGGTGCACCGCGACATCCAGGCACCCCGGAGTTTCTGAAAAAAAATTTTCTGCGATTTACATGAAACCACTTTTCTTCAACTTGAATTGGGCTAAAAATCCATCCCTGAAAATAAAAATTCTCTGAGAAGTGTGGAAATGCTGATCCTTACCCTACCTGGGGTGTCCACTGATCATTTCCGCGAACTCTAGTTGAAGTTCTCTAGGCATGGGATTTTGACATGTTACCCAAACCAAAAGGAATGAGTGGGAAACAATCAAGACAACAGATAGAAGCACTTGCATTTGAATGAGTTTCAAGTATGCTTGGGTACTCGTGTGATCTGAGTGACTCAGTTTTGGAATACAACTGTCGCATGGTGCACCACGACATCCAGGCACTCCGGAGTTTCTGAAAAAAAATTTTCTCCGATTTTCACGAAACTACTTTTCATCAACTTGAATTGGGCAAAAAATCCATCCTTGAAAATAAAAATTCTCTGAGTAGTGTGGAAATGCTGATCCTTAACCTACCTGGGGTGTCCACTGAGCATTTCAACGAACTCTATCTGAAGTTCTCGGGGCATGGGATTTTGACATGTTACCCAAACCAAAAGGAATGAGTGGGAAACAATCAAGACAACAGATAGAAGCACTTGCATTTGAATGAGTTTCAAGCATGCTTGGGTACTCGTGTGATCTGAGTGACTCAGTTTTGGAATACAACTATCGCGTGGTGCACCGCGACATCCAGGCACCCCGGAGTTTCTGAAAAAAAATTTTCTGCGATTTTCACGAAACCACTTTTCTTCAACTTGAATTGGGCTAAAAATCCATCCCTGAAAATAAAAATTCTCTGAGAAGTGTGGAAATGCTGATCCTTACCCTACCTGGGGTGTCCACTGATCATTTCAGCGAACTCTAGTTGAAGTTCTCTAGGCATGGGATTTTGACATGTTACCCTAACCAAAAGGAATGAGTGGGAAACAATCAAGACAACAGATAGAAGCACTTGCATTTGAATGAGTTTCAAGCATGCTTGGGTACTCGTGTGATCTGAGTGACTCGGTTTTGGAATACAACTGTCGCGTGGTGCACCGCGACATCCAGGCACCCCGGAGTTTCTGAAAAAAAATTTTCTCCGATTTTCACGAAACTACTTTTCATCAACTTGAATTGGGCTAAAAATCCATCCCTGAAAATGAAAATTCTCTGAGTAGTGTGGAAATGCTGATCCTTACCCTACCTGGGGTGTCCACTGAGCATTTCCGGGAACTCTATCTGAAGTTCTCTGGGCATGGGATTTTGACATGTTACCCAAACCAGAAGGAATGAGTGGGAAACTATCAAGACAACAGATAGAAGCACTTGCATTTGAATGAGTTTCAAGCATGCTTGGGTACTCGTGTGATCTGAGTGACTCAGTTTTGGAATACAACTGTCGAGTGGTGCACCGCGACATCCAGGCACCCCGGAGTTTCTGAAAAAAAATTTTCTGCGATTTTCACGAAACCACTTTTCTTCAACTTGAATTGGGCTAAAAATCCATCCCTGAAAATACAAATTCTCTGAGTAGTGTGGAAATGCTGATCCTTACCCTACCTGGGGTGTCCACTGAGCATTTCCGCGAACTCCAGTTGAAGTTCTCTAGGCATGGGATTTTGACATGTTACCCAAACCAAAAGGAATGAGTGGGAAACAATCAAGACAACAGATAGAAGCACTTGCATTTGAATGAGTTTCAAGTATGCTTGGGTACTCGTGTGATCTGAGTGACTCAGTTTTGGAATACAACTGTCGCGTGGTGCACCGCGACATCCAGGCACCCCGGAGTTTCTGAAAAAAAATTTTCTGCGATTTTCACGAAACCACTTTTCTTCAACTTGAATTGGGCTAAAAATCCATCCCTGAAAATAAAAATTCTCTGAGTAGTGTGGAAATGCTGATCCTTACCCTACCTGGGGTGTCCACTGAGGATTTCCACGAACTCTATCTGAAGTTCTCTGGGCATGGGATTTTGACATGTTACCCAAACTAAAAGGAATGAGTGGGAAACAATCAAAACAACAGATAGAAGCACTTGCATTTGAATGAGTTTCAAGCATCATTGGGTTCTCGTGTGATCTGAGTGACTCAGTTTTGGAATACAACTGTCGCGTGGTGCACCGCGACATCCAGGCACCCCGGAGTTTCTGAAAAAAAATTTTCTCCGATTTTCACGAAACTACTTTTCATCAACTTGAATTGGGCTAAAAATCCATCCCTGAAAATACAAATTCTCTGAGTAGTGTGGAAATGCTGATCCTTACCCTACCTGGGGTGTCCACTGAGCATTTCAACGAACTCTATCTGAAATTCTCTGGGCATGGGATTTTGACATGTTACCCAAACCAAAAGGAATGAGTGGGAAACAATCAAGACAACAGATAGAAGCACTTGCATTTGAATGAGTTTCAAGCATGCTTGGGTACTCGTGTGATCTGAGTGACTCAGTTTTGGAATACAACTGTCGCGTGGTGCACCGCGACATCCAGGCACCCCGGAGTTTCTGAAAAAAAATTTTCTGCGATTTTCACGAAACCACTTTTCTTCAACTTGAATTGGGCTAAAAATCCATCCCTGAAAATAAAAATTCTCTGAGGAGTGTGGAAATGCTGATCCTTACCCTACCTGGGGTGTCCACTGATCATTTCCGCGAACTCTAGTTGAAGTTCTCTAGGCATGGGATTTTGACATGTTACCCAAACCAAAAGGAATGAGTGGGAAACAATCAAGACAACAGATAGAAGTACTTGCATTTGAATGAGTTTCAAGCATGCTTGGGTACTCGTGTGATCTGAGTAACTCAGTTTTGGAATACAACTGTCGCGTGGTGCACCTCGACATCCAGGCACCCCGGAGTTTCTGAAAAAAAATTTTCTGCGATTTTCACGAAACCACTTTTCTTCAACTTGAATTTTGTTAAAAATCCATCCCTGAACATAAAATTTCTCTGAGAAATGTGGAAATGCTGATCCTTACCTTACCTGGGGTGTCCACTGAGCATTTCCGCGAACTCCAGTTGAAGTTCTCTAGGCATGGGATTTTGACATGTTACCCAAACCAAAAGGAATGAGTGGGAAACAATCAAGACAACAGATAGAAGCACTTGCATTTGAATGAGTTTCAAGCATGCTTGGGTACTCGTGCGATCTGAGTGACTCAGTTTTGGAATACAACTGTCGCGTGGTGCACCGCGACATCCAGGCACCCCGGAGTTTCTGAAAAAAATTTTTCTCCGATTTTCACGAAACTACTTTTCATCAACTTGAATTGGGCTAAAAATCCATCCCTGAAAATACAAATTCTCTGAGTGGTGTGGAAATGCTGATCCTTACCCTACCTGGGGTGTCCACTGAGCATTTCAACGAACTCTATCTGAAGTTCTCTGAGCATGGGATTTTGACATGTTACCCAAACTAAAAGGAATGAGTGGGATACAATCAAAACAACAGATAGAAGCACTTGCATTTGAATGAGTTTCAAGCATGCTTGGGTACTCGTGTGATCTGAGTGACTCAGTTTTGGAATACAACTGTCGCGTGGTGCACCGCGACATCCAGGCACCCCGGAGTTTCTGAAAAAAAAATTTCTCCGATTTTCACGAAACTACTTTTCATCAACTTGAATTGGGCTAAAAATCCATCACTGAAAATACAAATTCTCTGAGAAGTGTGGAAATGCTGATCCTTACCCTACCTGGGGTGTCCACTGATCATTTCCGCGAACTCTAGTTGAAGTTCTCTAGGCATGGGATTTTGACATGTTACCCAAACCAAAAGGAATGAGTGGGAAACAATCAACACAACAGATAGAAGCACTTGCATTTGAATGAGTTTCAAGTATGCTTGGGTACTCGTGTGATCTGAGTGACTCAGTTTTGGAATACAACTGTCGCATGGTGCACCACGACATCCAGGCACTCCGGAGTTTCAGAAAAAAAATTTTCTCCGATTTTCACGAAACTACTTTTCAACAACTTGAATTGGGCTAAAAATCCATCCCTGAAAATACAAATTCTCTGAGTAGTGTGGAAATGCTGATCCTTACCCTACCTGGGGTGTCCACTGAGCATTTCCACCAACTCTATCTGAAGTTCTCTGGGCATGGGATTTTGACATGTTACCCAAACCAAAAGGAATGAGTGGGAAACAATCAAGACAACAGATAGAAGCACTTGCATTTGAATGAGTTTCAAGCATGCTTGGGTACTCGTGTGATCTGAGTGACTCGGTTTTGGAATACAACTGTCGCGTGGTGCACCGCGACATCCAGGCACCCCGGAGTTTCTGAAAAACAATTTTCTCCGATTTTCACGAAACTACATTTCATCAACTTGAATTGGGCTAAAAATCCATCCCTGAAAATAAAAATTCTCTGAGTAGTGTGGAAATGCTGATCCTTACCCTACCTGGGGTGTCCACTGAGCATTTCCACGAACTCTATCTGAAGTTCTCTGGGCATGGGATTTTGACATGTTACCCAAACCAAAAGGAATGAGTGGGAAACAATCAAGACAACAGATCAAAGCACTTGCATTTGAATGAGTTTCAAGCATGCTTGGGTACTCGTGTGATCTGAGTGACTCAGTTTTGGAATACAACTGTCGCGCGGTGCACCGCGACATCCAGGCACCCCGGAGTCTCTGAAAAAAAATTTTCTGCGATTTTCACGAAACCACTTTTCTTCAACTTGAATTGGGCTAAAAATCCATCCCTGAAAATAAAAATTCTCTGAGTAGTGTGGAAATGCTGATCCTTACCCTACCTGGGGTGTCCACTGAGCATTTCCACGAACTCTATCTGAAGTTCTCTGGGCATGGGATTTTGACATGTTACCCAAACTAAAAGGAATGAGTGGGAAACAATCAAAAAAACAGATAGAAGCACTTGCATTTGAATGAGTTTCAAGCATGCTTGGGTACTCGTGTGATCTGAGTGACTCAGTTTTGGAATACAACTGTGGCGTGGTGCACCGCGACATCCAGGCACCCCGCAGTTTCTGAAAAAAAATTTTCTGCGATTTTCACGAAACCACTTTTCTTCAACTTGAATTTTGCTACAAATCCATCCCTGAACATAAAATTTCTCTGAGTAGTGTGGAAATGCTGATCCTTACCTTACCTGGGGTGTCCACTGAGCATTTCCGCGAACTCCAGTTGAAGTTCTCTAGGCATGGGATTTTGACATGTTACCCAAACCAAAAGGAATGAGTGGGAAACAATCAAGACAACAGATAGAAGCACTTGCATTTGAATGAGTTTCAAGCATGCTTGTGTACTCGTGCGATCTGAGTGACTCAGTTTTGGAATACAACTGTCGCGTGGTGCACCGCGACATCCAGGCACCCCGGAGTTTCTGAAAAAAAATTTTCTCCGATTTTCACGAAACTACTTTTCATCAACTTGAATTGGGCAAAAAATCCATCCCTGAAAATAAAAATTCTCTGAGTGGTGTGGAAATGCTGATCCTTACCCTACCTGGGGTGTCCACTGAGCATTTAAACGAACTCTATCTGAAGTTCTCTGGGCATGGGATTTTGACATGTTACCCAAACCAAAAGGAATGAGTGGGAAACAATCAAGACAACAGATAGAAGCACTTGCATTTGAATGAGTTTCAAGCATGCTTGGGTACTTGTGTGATCTGAGTAACTCAGTTTTGGAATACAACTGTCGCGTGGTGCACCGCGACATCCAGGCACCCCGGAGTTTCTGAAAAAAAATTTTCTGCGATTTTCACGAAACCACTTTTCTTCAACTTGAATTTTGCTAAAAATCCATCCCTGAACATAAAATTTCTCTGAGTAGTGTGGAAATGCTGATCCTTACCTTACCTGGGGTGTCCACTGAGCATTTCCGCGAACTCCAGTTGAAGTTCTCTAGGCATGGGATTTTGACATGTTACCCAAACCAAAAGGAATGAGTGGGAAACAATCAAGACAACAGATAGAAGCACTTGCATTTGAATGAGTTCCAAGCATGCTTGGGTACTCGTGCGATCTGAGTGACTCAGTTTTGGAATACAACTGTCGCGTGGTGCACCGCGACATCCAGGCACCCCGGAGTTTCTGAAAAAAAATTTTCTCCGATTTTCACGAAACTACTTTTCATCAACTTGAATTGGGCTAAAAATCCATCCCTGAAAATAAAAATTCTCTGAGTAGTGTGGAAATGCTGATCCTTACCCTACCTGGGGTGTCCACTGAGCATTTCCGCGAACTCTATCTGAAGTTCTCTGGGCATGGGATTTTGACATGTTACCCAAACCAAAAGGAATGAGTGGGAAACAATCAAGACAACAGATAGAAGCACTTGCATTTGAATGAGTTTCAAGCATGCTTGGGTACTCGTGTGATCTGAGTGACTCAGTTTTGGAATACAACTGTCGCGCGGTGCACCGCGACATCCAGGCACCCCGGAGTTTCTGAAAAAAAATTTTCTGCGATTTTCACGAAACCACTTTTCTTCAACTTGAATTGGGCTAAAAGTCCATCCCTGAAAATAAAAATTCTCTGAGTAGTGTGGAAATGCTGATCCTTACCCTACCTGGGGTGTCCACTGAGCATTTCCACGAACTCTATCTGAAGTTCTCTGGGCATGGGATTTTGACATGTTACCCAAACTAAAAGGAATGAGTGGGAAACAATCAAAAAAACAGATAGAAGCACTTGCATTTGAATGAGTTTCAAGCATGCTTGGGTACTCGTGTGATCTGAGTGACTCAGTTTTGGAATACAACTGTCGCGTGGTGCACCGCGACATCCAGGCACCCCGCAGTTTCTGAAAAAAAATTTTCTGCGATTTTCACGAAACCACTTTTCTTCAACTTGAATTTTGCTACAAATCCATCCCTGAACATAAAATTTCTCTGAGTAGTGTGGAAATGCTGATCCTTACCTTACCTGGGGTGTCCACTGAGCATTTCCGCGAACTCCAGTTGAAGTTCTCTAGGCATGGGATTTTGACATGTTACCCAAACCAAAAGGAATGAGTGGGAAACAATCAAGACAACAGATAGAAGCACTTGCATTTGAATGAGTTTCAAGCATGCTTGGGTACTCGTGCGATCTGAGTGACTCAGTTTTGGAATACAACTGTCGCGTGGTGCACCGCGACATCCAGGCACCCCGGAGTTTCTGAAAAAAAATTTTCTCCGATTTTCACGAAACTACTTTTCATCAACTTGAATTGGGCAAAAAATCCATCCCTGAAAATAAAAATTCTCTGAGTGGTGTGGAAATGCTGATCCTTACCCTACCTGGGGTGTCCACTGAGCATTTAAACGAACTCTATCTGAAGTTCTCTGGGCATGGGATTTTGACATGTTACCCAAACCAAAAGGAATGAGTGGGAAACAATCAAGACAACAGATAGAAGCACTTGCATTTGAATGAGTTTCAAGCATGCTTGGGTACTTGTGTGATCTGAGTAACTCAGTTTTGGAATACAACTGTCGCGTGGTGCACCGCGACATCCAGGCACCCCGGAGTTTCTGAAAAAAAATTTTCTGCGATTTTCACGAAACCACTTTTCTTCAACTTGAATTGGGCTAAAAATCCATCCCTGAAAATAAAAATTCTCTGAGTAGTGTGGAAATGCTGATCCTTACCCTACCTGGGGTGTCCACTGATCATTTCAGCGAACTCTAGTTGAAGTTCTCTAGGCATGGGATTTTGACATGTTACCCTAACCAAAAGGAATGAGTGGGAAACAATCAAGACAACAGATAGAAGCACTTGCATTTGAATGAGTTTCAAGCATGCTTGGGTACTCGTGTGATCTGAGTGACTCGGTTTTGGAATACAACTGTCGCGTGGTGCACCGCGACATCCAGGCACCCCGGAGTTTCTGAAAAAAAATTTTCTCCGATTTTCACGAAACTACTTTTCATCAACTTGAATTGGGCTAAAAATCCATCCCTGAAAATAAAAATTCTCTGAGTAGTGTGGAAATGCTGATCCTTACCCTACCTGGGGTGTCCACTGAGCATTTCCACGAACTCTATCTGAAGTTCTCTGGGCATGGGATTTTGACATGTTACCCAAACCAAAAGGAATGAGTGGGAAACAATCAAGACAACAGATAGAAGTACTTGCATTTGAATGAGTTTCAAGCATGCTTGGGTACTCGTGTGATCTGAGTAACTCAGTTTTGGAATACAACTGTCGCGTGGTGCACCTCGACATCCAGGCACCCCGGAGTTTCTGAAAAAAAATTTTCTGCGATTTTCACGAAACCACTTTTCTTCAACTTGAATTTTGCTAAAAATCCATCCCTGAACATAAAATTTCTCTGAGTAGTGTGGAAATGCTGATCCTTACCTTACCTGGGGTGTCCACTGAGCATTTCCGCGAACTCCAGTTGAAGTTCTCTAGGCATGGGATTTTGACATGTTACCCAAACCAAAAGGAATGAGTGGGAAACAATCAAGACAACAGATAGAAGCACTTGCATTTGAATGAGTTCCAAGCATGCTTGGGTACTCGTGCGATCTGAGTGACTCAGTTTTGGAATACAACTGTCGCGTGGTGCACCGCGACATCCAGGCACCCCGGAGTTTCTGAAAAAAAACTTTCTCCGATTTTCACGAAACTACTTTTCATCAACTTGAATTGGGCTAAAAATCCATCCCTGAAAATAAAAATTCTCTGAGTAGTGTGGAAATGCTGATCCTTACCCTACCTGGGGTGTCCACTGAGCATTTCCGCGAACTCTATCTGAAGTTCTCTGGGCATGGGATTTTGACATGTTACCCAAACCAAAAGGAATGAGTGGGAAACAATCAAGACAACAGATAGAAGCACTTGCATTTGAATGAGTTTCAAGCATGCTTGGGTACTCGTGTGATCTGAGTGACTCAGTTTTGGAATACAACTGTCGCGCGGTGCACCGCGACATCCAGGCACCCCGGAGTTTCTGAAAAAAAATTTTCTGCGATTTTCACGAAACCACTTTTCTTCAACTTGAATTGGGCTAAAAGTCCATCCCTGAAAATAAAAATTCTCTGAGTAGTGTGGAAATGCTGATCCTTACCCTACCTGGGGTGTCCACTGAGCATTTCCACGAACTCTATCTGAAGTTCTCTAGGCATGGGATTTTGACATGTTACCCAAACCAAAAGGAATGAGTGGGAAACAATCAAGACAACAGATAGAAGCACTTGCATTTGAATGAGTTTCAAGCATGCTTGGGTACTCGTGTGATCTGAGTGACTCAGTTTTGGAATACAACTGTCGCATGGTGCACCACGACATCCAGGCACTCCGGAGTTTGTGAAAAAAAATTTTCTCCGATTTTCACGAAACTACTTTTCATCAACTTGAATTGGGCTAAAAATCCATCCCTGAAAATACAAATTCTCTGAGTAGTGTGGAAATGCTGATCCTTACCCTACCTGGGGTGTCCACTGAGCATTTCAACGAACTCTATCTGAAGTTCTCTGGGCATGGGATTTTGACATGTTACCCAAACCAAAAGGAATGAGTGGGAAACAATCAAGACAACAGATAGAAACACTTGCATTTGAATGAGTTTCAAGCATGCTTGGGTACATGTGTGATCTGAGTGACTCAGTTTTGGAATACAACTGTTGCGTGGTGCACCGCGACATCCAGGCACCCCGGAGTTTCTGAAAAAAACTTTTCTGTGATTTTCACGAAACCACTTTTCTTCAACTTGAATTGGGCTAAAAATCCATCCCTGAAAATAAAAATTCTCTGAGAAGTGTGGAAATGCTGATCCTTACCCTACCTGGGGTGTAAACTGAGCATTTCTGCGAAATCTATCTGAAGTTCTCTAGGCATGGGATTTTGACATGTTACCCAAACCAAAAGGAATGAGTGGGAAACAATCAAGACAACAGATAGAAGCACTTGCATTTGAATGAGTTTCAAGCATGCTTGGGTACTCGTGTGATCTGAGTGACTCAGTTTTGGAATACAACTGTCGCGTGGTGCACCGCGACATCCAGGCACCCCGGAGTTTCTGAAAAAAAATTTTCTGCGATTTTCATGAAACCACTTTTCTTCAACTTGAATTGGGCTAAAAATCCATCCCTGAAAATAAAAATTCTCTGAGAAGTGTGGAAATGCTGATCCTTACCCTACCTGGGGTGTCCACTGAGCATTTCCACGAACTCTATCTGAAGTTCTCTGGGCATGGGATTTTGACATGTTACCCAAACTAAAAGGAATGAGTGGTAAACAATCAAAACAACAGATAGAAGCACTTGCATTTGAATGAGTTTCAAGTATGCTTGGGTACTCGTGTGATCTGAGTGACTCAGTTTTGGAATACAACTGTCGCATGGTGCACCACGACATCCAGGCACTCCGGAGTTTCTGAAAAAAAATTTTCTCCGATTTTCACGAAACTACTTTTCATCAACTTGAATTGGGCTAAAAATCCATCCCTGAAAATACAAATTCTCTGAGTAGTGTGGAAATGCTGATCCTTACCCTACCTGGGGTGTCCACTGAGCATTTCAACGAACTCTATCTGAAGTTCTCTGGGCATGGGATTTTGACATGTTACCCAAACCAAAAGGAATGAGTGGGAAACAATCAAGACAACAGATAGAAGCACTTGCATTTGAATGAGTTTCAAGTATGCTTGGGTACTCGTGTGATCTGAGTGACTCAGTTTTGGAATACAACTGTCGCGTGGTGCACCGCGACATCCAGGCACCCCGGAGTTTCTGAAAAAAAATTTTCTGCGATTTTCACGAAACCACTTTTCTTCAACTTGAATTGGGCTAAAAATCCATCCCTGAAAATAAAAATTCTCTGAGTAGTGTGGAAATGCTGATCCTTACCCTACCTGGGGTATCCACTGAGCATTTCCGCGAACTCTATCTGAAGTTCTCTAGGCATGGGATTTTGACATGTTACCCAAACCAAAAGGAATGAGTGGGAAACAATCAAGACAACAGATAGAAGCACTTGCATTTGAATGAGTTTCAAGCATGCTTGGGTACTCGTGTGATCTGAGTCACTCAGTTTTGTAATACAACTGTCGCGTGGTGCACCGCGACATCCAGGCACCCCGGAGTTTCTGAAAAAAAATTTTCTGCGATTTTCACGAAACCACTTTTCTTCAACTTGAATTGGGCTAAAAATCCATCCCTGAAAATAAAAATTCTCTGAGTAGTGTGGAAATGCTGATCCTTACCCTACCTGGGTTGTCCACTGAGCATTTCCACGAACTCTAGATGAAGTTCTCTAGGCATGGGATTTTGACATGTTACCCAAACCAGAAGGAATGAGTGGGAAATAATCAAGACAACAGATCAAAGCACTTGCATTTGAATGAGTTTCAAGCATGCTTGGGTACTCGTGTGATCTGAGTGACTCAGTTTTGGAATACAACTGTAGCGCGGTGCACCGCGACATCCAGGCACCCCGGAGTTTCTGAAAAAAAATTTTCTGCGATTTTCACGAAACCACTTATCTTCAACTTGAATTGGGCTAAAAATCCATCCCTGAAAATAAAAATTCTCTGAGTAGTGTGGAAATGCTGATCCTTACCCTACCTGGGGTGTGCACTGATCATTTCAGCGAACTCTATCTGAAGTTCTCTAGGCATGGGATTTTGACATGTTCCCCTAACCAAAAGGAATGAGTGGGAAACAATCAAGACAACAGATAGAAGCACTTGCATTTGAATGAGTTTCAAGCATGCTTGGGTACTCGTGTGATCTGAGTGACTCGGTTTTGGAATACAACTGTCGCGTGGTGCACCGCGACATCCAGGCACCCCGGAGTTTCTGAAAAAAAATTTTCTCCGATTTTCACGAAACTACTTTTCATCAACTTGAATTGGGCTAAAAATCCATCCCTGAAAATAAAAATTCTCTGAGTAGTGTGGAAATGCTGATCCTTACCCTACCTGGGGTGTCCACTGAGCATTTCCGCGAACTCTATCTGAAGTTCTCTGGGCATGGGATTTTGACATGTTACCCAAACCAAAAGGAATGAGTGGGAAACAATCAAGACAACAGATAGAAGTACTTGCATTTGAATGAGTTTCAAGCATGCTTGGGTACTCGTGTGATCTGAGTGACTCAGTTTTGGAATACAACTGTCGCGTGGTGCACCGTGACATCCAGGCACCCCGGAGTTTCTGAAAAAAACTTTTCTGCGATTTTCACGAAACCACTTTTCTTCAACTTGAATTTTGCTAAAAATCCATCCCTGAACATAAAATTTCTCTGAGTAGTGTGGAAATGCTGATCCTTACCTTACCTGGGGTGTCCACTGAGCATTTCCGCGAACTCCAGTTGAAGTTCTCTAGGCATGGGATTTTGACATGTTACCCAAACCAAAAGGAATGAGTGGGAAACAATCAAGACAACAGATAGAAGCACTTGCATTTGAATGAGTTTCAAGCATGCTTGGGTACTCGTGCGATCTGAGTGACTCAGTTTTGGAATACAACTGTCGCGTGGTGCACCGCGACATCCAGGCACCCCGGAGTTTCTGAAAAAAAATTTTCTCCGATTTTCACGAAACTACTTTTCATCAACTTGAATTGGGCTAAAAATCCATCCCTGAAAATAAAAATTCTCTGAGTAGTGTGGAAATGCTGATTCTTACCCTACCTGGGGTGTCCACTGAGCATTTCCACGAACTCTATCTGAAGTTCTCTGGGCATGGGATTTTGACATGTTACCCAAACTAAAAGGAATGAGTGGTAAACAATCAAAACAACAGATAGAAGCACTTGCATTTGAATGAGTTTCAAGCATGCTTGGGTACTCGTGTGATCTGAGTGACTCAGTTTTGGAATACAACTGTCGCGTGGTGCACCGCGACATCCAGGCACCCCGGAGTTTCTGAAAAAAAAATTTCTCCGATTTTCACGAAACTACTTTTCATCAACTTGAATTGGGCTAAAAATCCATCCCTGAAAATAAAAATTCTCTGAGTAGTGTGGAAATGCTGATCCTTACCCTACCTGGGTTGTCCACTGATCATTTCCGCGAACTCTATCTGAAGTTCTCTAGGCATGGGATTTTGACATGTTACCCAAACCAAATGGAATGAGTGGGAAACAATCAAGACAACAGATAGAAGCACTTGCATTTGAATGAGTTTCAAGCATGCTTGGGTACTCGTGTGATCTGAGTGACTCGGTTTTGGAATACAACTGTCGCGTGGTGCACCGCGACATCCAGGCACCCCGGAGTTTCTGAAAAAAAATTTTCTCCGATTTTCACGAAACTACTTTTCAGCAACTTGAATTGGGCTAAAAATCCATCCCTGAAAATAAAAATTCTCTGAGTAGTGTGGAAATGCTGATCCTTACCCTACCTGGGGTGTCCACTGAGCATTTCCGCGAACTCTATCTGAAGTTCTCTGGGCATGGGATTTTGACATGTTACCCAAACCAAAAGGAATGAGTGGGAAACAATCAAGACAACAGATAGAAGCACTTGCATTTGAATGAGTTTCAAGCATGCTTGGGTACTCGTGTGATCTGAGTGACTCAGTTTTGGAATACAACTGTCGCGTGGTGCACCGCGACATCCAGGCACCCCGGAGTTTCTGAAAAAAAATTTTCTGCGATTTTCACGAAACCACTTTTCTTCAACTTGAATTGGGCTGAAAATCCATCCCTGAAAATAAAAATTCTCTGAGTAGTGTGGAAATGCTGATCCTTACCCTACCTGGGGTGTCCACTGAGCATTTCCACGAACTCTATCTGAAGTTCTCTGGGCATGGGATTTTGACATGTTACCGAAACTAAAAGGAATGAGTGGTAAACAATCGAAACAACAGATAGAAGCACTTGCATTTGAATGAGTTTCAAGCATGCTTGGGTACTCGTGTGATCTGAGTGACTCAGTTTTGGAATACAACTGTCGCGTGGTGCTCCGCGACATCCAGGCACCCCGGAGTTTCTGAAAAAAAATTTTCTCCGATTTTCACGAAACTACTTTTCATCAACTTGAATTGGGCTAAAAATCCATCCCTGAAAATAAAAATTCTCTGAGTAGTGTGGAAATGCTGATCCTTACCCTACCTGGGGTGTGCACTGATCATTTCAGCGAACTCTATCTGAAGTTCTCTAGGCATGGGATTTTGACATGTTACCCTAACCAAAAGGAATGAGTGGGAAACAATCAAGACAACAGATAGAAGCACTTGCATTTGAATGAGTTTCAAGCATGCTTGGGTACTCGTGTGATCTGAGTGACTCGGTTTTGGAATACAACTGTCGCGTGGTGCACCGCGACATCCAGGCACCCCGGAGTTTCTGAAAAAAAATTTTCTCCGATTTTCACGAAACTACTTTTCATCAACTTGAATTGGGCTAAAAATCCATCCCTGAAAATAAAAATTCTCTGAGTAGTGTGGAAATGCTGATCCTTACCCTACCTGGGGTGTCCACTGAGCATTTCCGCGAACTCTATCTGAAGTTCTCTGGGCATGGGATTTTGACATGTTACCCAAACCAAAAGGAATGAGTGGGAAACAATCAAGACAACAGATAGAAGTACTTGCATTTGAATGAGTTTCAAGCATGCTTGGGTACTCGTGTGATCTGAGTGACTCAGTTTTGGAATACAACTGTCGCGTGGTGCACCGTGACATCCAGGCACCCCGGAGTTTCTGAAAAAAACTTTTCTGCGATTTTCACGAAACCACTTTTCTTCAACTTGAATTTTGCTAAAAATCCATCCCTGAACATAAAATTTCTCTGAGTAGTGTGGAAATGCTGATCCTTACCTTACCTGGGGTGTCCACTGAGCATTTCCGCGAACTCCAGTTGAAGTTCTCTAGGCATGGGATTTTGACATGTTACCCAAACCAAAAGGAATGAGTGGGAAACAATCAAGACAACAGATAGAAGCACTTGCATTTGAATGAGTTTCAAGCATGCTTGGGTACTCGTGCGATCTGAGTGACTCAGTTTTGGAATACAACTGTCGCGTGGTGCACCGCGACATCCAGGCACCCCGGAGTTTCTGAAAAAAAATTTTCTCCGATTTTCACGAAACTACTTTTCATCAACTTGAATTGGGCTAAAAATCCATCCCTGAAAATAAAAATTCTCTGAGTAGTGTGGAAATGCTGATTCTTACCCTACCTGGGGTGTCCACTGAACATTTCCACGAACTCTATCTGAAGTTCTCTGGGCATGGGATTTTGACATGTTACCCAAACTAAAAGGAATGAGTGGTAAACAATCAAAACAACAGATAGAAGCACTTGCATTTGAATGAGTTTCAAGCATGCTTGGGTACTCGTGTGATCTGAGTGACTCAGTTTTGGAATACAACTGTCGCGTGGTGCACCGCGACATCCAGGCACCCCGGAGTTTCTGAAAAAAAATTTTCTCCGATTTTCACGAAACTACTTTTCATCAACTTGAATTGGGCTAAAAATCCATCCCTGAAAATAAAAATTCTCTGAGTAGTGTGGAAATGCTGATCCTTACCCTACCTGGGTTGTCCACTGATCATTTCCGCGAACTCTATCTGAAGTTCTCTAGGCATGGGATTTTGACATGTTACCCAAACCAAATGGAATGAGTGGGAAACAATCAAGACAACAGATAGAAGCACTTGCATTTGAATGAGTTTCAAGCATGCTTGGGTACTCGTGTGATCTGAGTGACTCGGTTTTGGAATACAACTGTCGCGTGGTGCACCGCGACATCCAGGCACCCCGGAGTTTCTGAAAAAAAATTTTCTCCGATTTTCACGAAACTACTTTTCAGCAACTTGAATTGGGCTAAAAATCCATCCCTGAAAATAAAAATTCTCTGAGTAGTGTGGAAATGCTGATCCTTACCCTACCTGGGGTGTCCACTGAGCATTTCCGCGAACTCTATCTGAAGTTCTCTGGGCATGGGATTTTGACATGTTACCCAAACCAAAAGGAATGAGTGGGAAACAATCAAGACAACAGATAGAAGCACTTGCATTTGAATGAGTTTCAAGCATGCTTGGGTACTCGTGTGATCTGAGTGACTCAGTTTTGGAATACAACTGTCGCGTGGTGCACCGCGACATCCAGGCACCCCGGAGTTTCTGAAAAAAAATTTTCTGCGATTTTCACGAAACCACTTTTCTTCAACTTGAATTGGGCTGAAAATCCATCCCTGAAAATAAAAATTCTCTGAGTAGTGTGGAAATGCTGATCCTTACCCTACCTGGGGTGTCCACTGAGCATTTCCACGAACTCTATCTGAAGTTCTCTGGGCATGGGATTTTGACATGTTACCGAAACTAAAAGGAATGAGTGGTAAACAATCGAAACAACAGATAGAAGCACTTGCATTTGAATGAGTTTCAAGCATGCTTGGGTACTCGTGTGATCTGAGTGACTCAGTTTTGGAATACAACTGTCGCGTGGTGCTCCGCGACATCCAGGCACCCCGGAGTTTCTGAAAAAAAATTTTCTCCGATTTTCACGAAACTACTTTTCATCAACTTGAATTGGGCTAAAAATCCATCCCTGAAAATAAAAATTCTCTGAGTAATGTGGAAATGCTGATCCTTACCCTACCTGGGTTGTCCACTGATCATTTCCGCGAACTCTATCTGAAGTTCTCTAGGCATGGGATTTTGACATGTTACCCAAACCAAAAGGAATGAGTGGGAAACAATCAAGACAACAGATAGAAGCACTTGCATTTGAATGAGTTTCAAGCATGCTTGGGTACTCGTGTGATCTGAGTGACTCGGTTTTGGAATACAACTGTCGCGTGGTGCACCGCGACATCCAGGCACCCCGGAGTTTCTGAAAAAAAATTTTCTCCGATTTTCACGAAACTACTTTTCATCAACTTGAATTGGGCTAAAAATCCATCCCTGAAAATAAAAATTCTCTGAGTAGTGTGGAAATGCTGATCCTTACCCTACCTGGGGTGTCCACTGATCATTTCAGCGAACTCTAGTTGAAGTTCTCTAGGCATGGGATTTTGAGATGTTACCCTAACCAAAAGGAATGAGTGGGAAACAATCAAGACAACAGATAGAAGCACTTGCATTTGAATGAGTTTCAAGCATGCTTGGGTACTCGTGTGATCTGAGTGACTCGGTTTTGGAATACAACTGTCGCGTGGTGCACCGCGACATCCAGGCACCCCGGAGTTTCTGAAAAAAAATTTTCTCCGATTTTCACGAAACTACTTTTCATCAACTTGAATTGGGCTAAAAATCCATCCCTGAAAATAAAAATTCTCTGAGTAGTGTGGAAATGCTGATCCTTACCCTACCTGGGGTGTCCACTGAGCATTTCCGCGAACTCTATCTGAAGTTCTCTGGGCATGGGATTTTGACATGTTACCCAAACCAAAAGGAATGAGTGGGAAACAATCAAGACAACAGATAGAAGTACTTGCATTTGAATGAGTTTCAAGCATGCTTGGGTACTCGTGTGATCTGAGTGACTCAGTTTTGGAATACAACTGTCGCGTGGTGCACCGTGACATCCAGGCACCCCGGAGTTTCTGAAAAAAACTTTTCTGCGATTTTCACGAAACCACTTTTCTTCAACTTGAATTTTGCTAAAAATCCATCCCTGAACATAAAATTTCTCTGAGTAGTGTGGAAATGCTGATCCTTACCTTACCTGGGGTGTCCACTGAGCATTTCCGCGAACTCCAGTTGAAGTTCTCTAGGCATGGGATTTTGACATGTTACCCAAACCAAAAGGAATGAGTGGGAAACAATCAAGACAACAGATAGAAGCACTTGCATTTGAATGAGTTTCAAGCATGCTTTGGTACTCGTGCGATCTGAGTGACTCAGTTTTGGAATACAACTGTCGCGTGGTGCACCGCGACATCCAGGCACCCCGGAGTTTCTGAAAAAAAATTTTCTCCGATTTTCACGAAACTACTTTTCATCAACTTGAATTGGGCTAAAAATCCATCCCTGAAAATAAAAATTCTCTGAGTAGTGTGGAAATGCTGATTCTTACCCTACCTGGGGTGTCCACTGAACATTTCCACGAACTCTATCTGAAGTTCTCTGGGCATGGGATTTTGACATGTTACCCAAACTAAAAGGAATGAGTGGTAAACAATCAAAACAACAGATAGAAGCACTTGCATTTGAATGAGTTTCAAGCATGCTTGGGTACTCGTGTGATCTGAGTGACTCAGTTTTGGAATACAACTGTCGCGTGGTGCACCGCGACATCCAGGCACCCCGGAGTTTCTGAAAAAAAATTTTCTCCGATTTTCACGAAACTACTTTTCATCAACTTGAATTGGGCTAAAAATCCATCCCTGAAAATAAAAATTCTCTGAGTAGTGTGGAAATGCTGATCCTTACCCTACCTGGGTTGTCCACTGATCATTTCCGCGAACTCTATCTGAAGTTCTCTAGGCATGGGATTTTGACATGTTACCCAAACCAAATGGAATGAGTGGGAAACAATCAAGACAACAGATAGAAGCACTTGCATTTGAATGAGTTTCAAGCATGCTTGGGTACTCGTGTGATCTGAGTGACTCGGTTTTGGAATACAACTGTCGCGTGGTGCACCGCGACATCCAGGCACCCCGGAGTTTCTGAAAAAAAATTTTCTCCGATTTTCACGAAACTACTTTTCAGCAACTTGAATTGGGCTAAAAATCCATCCCTGAAAATAAAAATTCTCTGAGTAGTGTGGAAATGCTGATCCTTACCCTACCTGGGGTGTCCACTGAGCATTTCCGCGAACTCTATCTGAAGTTCTCTGGGCATGGGATTTTGACATGTTACCCAAACCAAAAGGAATGAGTGGGAAACAATCAAGACAACAGATAGAAGCACTTGCATTTGAATGAGTTTCAAGCATGCTTGGGTACTCGTGTGATCTGAGTGACTCAGTTTTGGAATACAACTGTCGCGTGGTGCACCGCGACATCCAGGCACCCCGGAGTTTCTGAAAAAAAATTTTCTGCGATTTTCACGAAACCACTTTTCTTCAACTTGAATTGGGCTGAAAATCCATCCCTGAAAATAAAAATTCTCTGAGTAGTGTGGAAATGCTGATCCTTACCCTACCTGGGGTGTCCACTGAGCATTTCCACGAACTCTATCTGAAGTTCTCTGGGCATGGGATTTTGACATGTTACCGAAACTAAAAGGAATGAGTGGTAAACAATCGAAACAACAGATAGAAGCACTTGCATTTGAATGAGTTTCAAGCATGCTTGGGTACTCGTGTGATCTGAGTGACTCAGTTTTGGAATACAACTGTCGCGTGGTGCTCCGCGACATCCAGGCACCCCGGAGTTTCTGAAAAAAAATTTTCTCCGATTTTCACGAAACTACTTTTCATCAACTTGAATTGGGCTAAAAATCCATCCCTGAAAATAAAAATTCTCTGAGTAATGTGGAAATGCTGATCCTTACCCTACCTGGGTTGTCCACTGATCATTTCCGCGAACTCTATCTGAAGTTCTCTAGGCATGGGATTTTGACATGTTACCCAAACCAAAAGGAATGAGTGGGAAACAATCAAGACAACAGATAGAAGCACTTGCATTTGAATGAGTTTCAAGCATGCTTGGGTACTCGTGTGATCTGAGTGACTCGGTTTTGGAATACAACTGTCGCGTGGTGCACCGCGACATCCAGGCACCCCGGAGTTTCTGAAAAAAAATTTTCTCCGATTTTCACGAAACTACTTTTCATCAACTTGAATTGGGCTAAAAATCCATCCCTGAAAATAAAAATTCTCTGAGTAGTGTGGAAATGCTGATCCTTACCCTACCTGGGGTGTCCACTGATCATTTCAGCGAACTCTAGTTGAAGTTCTCTAGGCATGGGATTTTGAGATGTTACCCTAACCAAAAGGAATGAGTGGGAAACAATCAAGACAACAGATAGAAGCACTTGCATTTGAATGAGTTTCAAGCATGCTTGGGTACTCGTGTGATCTGAGTGACTCGGTTTTGGAATACAACTGTCGCGTGGTGCACCGCGACATCCAGGCACCCCGGAGTTTCTGAAAAAAAATTTTCTCCGATTTTCACGAAACTACTTTTCATCAACTTGAATTGGGCTAAAAATCCATCCCTGAAAATAAAAATTCTCTGAGTAGTGTGGAAATGCTGATCCTTACCCTACCTGGGGTGTCCACTGAGCATTTCCGCGAACTCTATCTGAAGTTCTCTGGGCATGGGATTTTGACATGTTACCCAAACCAAAAGGAATGAGTGGGAAACAATCAAGACAACAGATAGAAGTACTTGCATTTGAATGAGTTTCAAGCATGCTTGGGTACTCGTGTGATCTGAGTGACTCAGTATTGGAATACAACTGTCGCGTGGTGCACCGTGACATCCAGGCACCCCGGAGTTTCTGAAAAAAACTTTTCTGCGATTTTCACGAAACCACTTTTCTTCAACTTGAATTTTGCTAAAAATCCATCCCTGAACATAAAATTTCTCTGAGTAGTGTGGAAATGCTGATCCTTACCTTACCTGGGGTGTCCACTGAGCATTTCCGCGAACTCCAGTTGAAGTTCTCTAGGCATGGGATTTTGACATGTTACCCAAACCAAAAGGAATGAGTTGGAAACAATCAAGACAACAGATAGAAGCACTTGCATTTGAATGAGTTTCAAGCATGCTTGGGTACTCGTGCGATCTGAGTGACTCAGTTTTGGAATACAACTGTCGCGTGGTGCACCGCGACATCCAGGCACCCCGGAGTTTCTGAAAAAAAATTTTCTCCGATTTTCACGAAACTACTTTTCATCAACTTGAATTGGGCTAAAAATCCATCCCTGAAAATAAAAATTCTCTGAGTAGTGTGGAAATGCTGATCCTTACCCTACCTGGGGTGTCCACTGAGCATTTCCGCGAACTCTATCTGAAGTTCTCTGGGCATGGGATTTTGACATGTTACCCAAACCAAAAGGAATGAGTGGGAAACAGTCAAGACAACAGATAGAAGCACTTGCATTTGAATGAGTTTCAAGCATGCTTGGGTACTCGTGTGATCTGAGTGACTCAGTTTTGGAATACAACTGTCGCGTGGTGCACCGCGACATCCAGGCACCCCGGAGTTTCTGAAAAAAAATTTTCTGCGATTTTCACGAAACCACTTTTCTTCAACTTGAATTGGGCTAAAAATCCATCCCTGAAAATAAAAATTCTCTGAGTAGTGTGGAAATGCTGATCCTTACCCTACCTGGGTTGTCCACTGAGCATTTCCACGAACTCTAGTTGAAGTTCTCTAGGCATGGGATTTTGACATGTTACCCAAACCAGAAGGAATGAGTGGGAAACAATCAAGACAACAGATCAAAGCACTTGTATTTGAATGAGTTTCAAGCATGCTTGGGTACTCGTGTGATCTGAGTGACTCAGTTTTGGAATACAACTGTCGCGCGGTGCACCGCGACATCCAGGCACCCCGGAGTTTCTGAAAAAAAAATTTCTGCGATTTTCACGAAACCACTTTTCTTCAACTTGTATTGGGCTAAAAATCCATCCCTGAAAATAAAAATTCTCTGAGTAGTCTGGAAATGCTGATCCTTTCCCTACCTGGGTTGTCCACTGAGCATTTCCACGAACTCTAGTTGAAGTTCACTAGGCATGGGATTTTGACATGTTACCCAAACCAGAAGGAATGAGTGGGAAACAATCAAGACAACAGATCAAAGCACTTGCATTTGAATGAGTTTCAAGCATGCTTGGGTACTCGTGCGATCTGAGTGACTCAGTTTTGGAATACAACTGTCGCGTGGTGCACCGCGACATCCAGGCACCCCGGAGTTTCTGAAAAAATATTTTCTCAGATTTTCACGAAACTACTTTTCATCAACTTGAATTGGGCTAAAAATCCATCCCTGAAAATAAAAATTCTCTGAGTAGTGTGGAAATGCTGATCCTTACCCTATCTGGGGTGTCCACTGAGCATTTCCGCGAACTCTATCTGAAGTTCTCTGGGCATGGGATTTTGACATGTTACCCAAACCAAAAGGAATGAGTGGGAAACAATCAAGACAACAGATAAAAGCACTTGCATTTGAATGAGTTTCAAGTATGCTTGGGTACACGTGTGATCTGAGTGACTCAGTTTTGGAATACAACTGTCGCGCGGTGCACCGCGACATCCAGGCACCCCGGAGTTTCTGAAAAAAAAATTTCTGCGATTTTCACGAAACCACTTTTCTTCAACTAGAATTGGGCTGAAAATCCATCCCTGAAAATAAAAATTCTCTGAGTAGTGTGGAAATTCTGATCCTTACCCTACCTGGGGTGTCCACTGAGCATTTCCGCGAACTCTATCTGAAGTTCTCTGGGCATGGGATTTTGACATGTTACCCAAACCAAAAGGAATGAGTGGGAAACAATCAAGACAACAGATAGAAGCACTTGCATTTGAATGAGTTTCAAGCATGCTTGGGTACTCGTGTGATCTGAGTGACTCAGTTTTGGAATACAACTGTCGCGTGGTGCACCGCGACATCCAGGCACCCCGGAGTTTCTGAAAAAAAATTTTCTGCGATTTTCACGAAACCACTTATCTTCAACTTGAATTGGGCTAAAAATCCATCCCTGAAAATAAAAATTCTCTGAGTAGTGTGGAAATGCTGATCCTTACCCTACCTGGGTTGTCCACTGAGCATTTCCACGAACTCTAGTTGAAGTTCTCTAGGCATGGGATTTTGACATGTTACCCAAACCAGAAGGAATGAGTGGGAAACAATCAAGACAACAGATCAAAGCACTTGCATTTGAATGAGTTTCAAGCATGCTTGGGTACTCGTGTGATCTGAGTGACTCAGTTTTGGAATACAACTGTCGCGTGGTGCACCGCGACATCCAGGCACCCCGGAGTTTCTGAAAAAAAATTTTCTCCGATTTTCACGAAACTACTTTTCATCAACTTGAATTGGGCTAAAAATCCATCCCTGAAAATAAAAATTCTCTGAGTAATGTGGAAATGCTGATCCTTACCCTACCTGGGTTGTCCACTGATCATTTCCGCGAACTCTATCTGAAGTTCTCTAGGCATGGGATTTTGACATGTTACCCAAACCAAAAGGAATGAGTGGGAAACAATCAAGACAACAGATAGAAGCACTTGCATTTGAATGAGTTTCAAGCATGCTTGGGTACTCGTGTGATCTGAGTGACTCGGTTTTGGAATACAACTGTCGCGTGGTGCACCGCGACATCCAGGCACCCCAGAGTTTCTGAAAAAAAATTTTCTCCGATTTTCACGAAACTACTTTTCATCAACTTGAATTGGGCTAAAAATCCATCCCTGAAAATAAAAATTCTCTGAGTAGTGTGGAAATGCTGATCCTTACCCTACCTGGGGTGTCCACTGAGCATTTCCGCGAACTCTATCTGAAGTTCTCTGGGCATGGGATTTTGACATGTTACCCAAACCAAAAGGAATGAGTGGGAAACAATCAAGACAACAGATAGAAGCACTTGCTTTTGAATGAGTTTCAAGCATGCTTGGGTACTCGTGTGATCTGAGTGACTCAGTTTTGGAATACAACTGTCGCGTGGTGCACCGCGACATCCAGGCACCCCGGAGTTTCTGAAAAAAAATTTTCTGCGATTTTCACGAAACCACTTATCCTCAACTTGAATTGGGCTAAAAATCCATCCCTGAAAATAAAAATTCTCTGAGTAGTGTGGAAATGCTGATCCTTACCCTACCTGGGTTGTCCACTGAGCATTTCCACGAACTCTAGTTGAAGTTCTCTAGGCATGGGATTTTGACATGTTACCCAAACCAGAAGGAATGAGTGGGAAACAATCAAGACAACAGATCAAAGCACTTGCATTTGAATGAGTTTCAAGTATGCTTGGGTACACGTGTGATCTGAGTGACTCAGTTTTGGAATACAACTGTCGCGCGGTGCACCGCGACATCCAGGCACCCCGGAGTTTCTGAAAAAAAAATTTCTGCGATTTTCACGAAACCACTTTTCTTCAACTAGAATTGGGCTGAAAATCCATCCCTGAAAATAAAAATTCTCTGAGTAGTGTGGAAATGCTGATCCTTACCCTACCTGGGGTGTCCACTGAGCATTTCCACGAACTCTATCTGAAGTTCTCTGGGCATGGGATTTTGACATGTTACCGAAACTAAAAGGAATGAGTGGTAAACAATCAAAACAACAGATAGAAGCACTTGCATTTGAATGAGTTTCAAGCATGCTTGGGTACTCGTGTGATCTGAGTGACTCAGTTTTGGAATACAACTGTCGCGTGGTGCACCGCGACATCCAGGCACCCCGGAGTTTCTGAAAAAAAATTTTCTGCGATTTTCACGAAACCACTTTTCTTCAACTTGAATTGGGCTAAAAATCCATCCCTGAAAATAAAAATTCTCTGAGTAGTGTGGAAATGCTGATCCTTACCCTACCTGGGTTGTCCACTGAGCATTTCCACGAACTCTAGTTGAAGTTCTCTAGGCATGGGATTTTGACATGTTACCCAAACCAGAAGGAATGAGTGGGAAACAATCAAGACAACAGATCAAAGCACTTGCATTTGAATGAGTTTCAAGCATGCTTGGGTACTCGTGTGATCTGAGTGACTCAGTTTTGGAATACAACTGTCGCGCGGTGCACCGCGACATCCAGGCACCCCGGAGTTTCTGAAAAAAAAATTTCTGCGATTTTCACGAAAAGACTTTTCTTCAACTTGAATTGGTCTAAAAATCCATCCCTGAAAATAAAAATTCTCTGAGTAGTGTGGAAATGCTGATCCTTACCCTACCTGGGGTGTCCACTGAGCATTTCCACGAACTCTATCTGAAGTTCTCTGGGCATGGGATTTTGACATGTTACCCAAACTAAAAGGAATGAGTGGTAAACAATCAAAACAACAGATAGAAGCACTTGCATTTGAATGAGTTTCAAGCATGCTTGGGTACTCGTGTGATCTGAGTGACTCAGTTTTGGAATACAACTGTCGCGTGGTGCACCGCGACATCCAGGCACCCCGGAGTTTCTGAAAAAAAATTTTCTCCGATTTTCACGAAACTACTTTTCATCAACTTGAATTGGGCAAAAAATCCATCCCTGAAAATAAAAATTCTCTGAGTAGTGTGGAAATGCTGATCCTTACCCTACCTGGGTTGTCCACTGATCATTTCCGCGAACTCTATCTGAAGTTCTCTAGGCATGGGATTTTGACATGTTACCCAAACCAAAAGGAATGAGTGGGAAACAATCAAGACAACAGATAGAAGCACTTGCATTTGAATGAGTTTCAAGCATGCTTGGGCACTCGTGTGATCTGAGTGACTCGGTTTTGGAATACAACTGTCGCGTGGTGCACCGCGACATCCAGGCACCCCGGAGTTTCTGAAAAAAAATGTTCTGCGATTTTCACGAAACCACTTTTCTTCAACTTGAATTGGGCTAAAAATCCATCCCTGAAAATAAAAATTCTCTGAGTAGTGTGGAAATGCTGATCCTTACCCTACCTGGGTTGTCCACTGAGCATTTCCATGAACTCTAGTTGAAGTTCTCTAGGCATGGGATTTTGACATGTTACTCAAACCAGAAGAAATGAGTGGGAAACAATCAAGACAACAGATCAAAGCACTTGCATTTGAATGAGTTTCAAGCATGCTTGGGTACTCGTGCGATCTGAGTGACTCAGTTTTGGAATACAACTGTCGCGTGGTGCACCGCGACATCCAGGCACCCCGGAGTTTCTGAAAAAAAATTTTCTGCGATTTTCACGAAACCACTTTTCTTCAACTTGAATTGGGCTAAAAATCCATCCCTGAAAATAAAAATTCTCTGAGTAGTGTGGAAATGCTGATCCTTACCCTACCTGGGTTGTCCACTGAGCATTTCCACGAACTCTAGTTGAAGTTCTCTAGGCATGGGATTTTGACATGTTACCCAAACCAGAAGGAATGAGTGGGAAACAATCAAGACAACAGATCAAAGCACTTGCATTTGAATGAGTTTCAAGTATGCTTGGGTACACGTGTGATCTGAGTGACTCAGTTGTGGAATACAACTGTCGCGCGGTGCACCGCGACATCCAGGCACCCCGGAGTTTCTGAAAAAAAAATTTCTGCGATTTTCACGAAACCACTTTTCTTCAACTAGAATTGGGCTGAAAATCCAACCCTGAAAATAAAAATTCTCTGAGTAGTGTGGAAATGCTGATCCTTACCCTACCTGGGGTGTCCACTGAGCATTTCCACGAACTCTATCTGAAGTTCTCTGGGCATGGGATTTTGACATGTTACCGAAACTAAAAGGAATGAGTGGTAAACAATCAAAACAACAGATAGAAGCACTTGCATTTGAATGAGTTTCAAGCATGCTTGGGTACTCGTGTGATCTGAGTGACTCAGTTTTGGAATACAACTGTCGCGTTGTGCACCGCGACATCCAGGCACCCCGGAGTTTCTGAAAAAAAATTTTCTCCGATTTTCACGAAACTACTTTTCATCAACTTGAATTGGGCTAAAAATCCATCCCTGAAAATAAAAATTCTCTGAGTAATGTGGAAATGCTGATCCTTACCCTACCTGGGTTGTCCACTGATCATTTCCGCGAACTCTATCTGAAGTTCTCTAGGCATGGGATTTTGACATGTTACCCAAACCAAAAGGAATGAGTGGGAAACAATCAAGACAACAGATAGAAGCACTTGCATTTGAATGAGTTTCAAGCATGCTTGGGTACTCGTGTGATCTGAGTGACTCGGTTTTGGAATACAACTGTCGCGTGGTGCACCGCGACATCCAGGCACCCCGGAGTTTCTGAAAAAAAATTTTCTCCGATTTTCACGAAACTACTTTTCATCAACTTGAATTGGGCTAAAAATCCATCCCTGAAAATAAAAATTCTCTGAGTAGTGTGGAAATGCTGATCCTTACCCTACCTGGGGTGTCCACTGAGCATTTCCGCGAACTCTATCTGAAGTTCTCTGGGCATGGGATTTTGACATGTTACCCAAACCAAAAGGAATGAGTGGGAAACAATCAAGACAACAGAAAGAAGCACTTGCATTTGAATGAGTTTCAAGCATGCTTGGGTACTCGTGTGATCTGAGTGACTCAGTTTTGGAATACAACTGTCGCGTGGTGCACCGCGACATCCAGGCACCCCGGAGTTTCTGAAAAAAAATTTTCTGCGATTTTCACGAAACCACTTATCTTCAACTTGAATTGGGCTAAAAATCCATCCCTGAAAATAAAAATTCTCTGAGTAGTGTGGAAATGCTGATCCTTACCCTACCTGGGTTGTCCACTGAGCATTTCCACGAACTCTAGTTGAAGTTCTCTAGGCATGGGATTTTGACATGTTACCCAAACCAGAAGGAATGAGTGGGAAACAATCAAGACAACAGATCAAAGCACTTGCATTTGAATGAGTTTCAAGCATGCTTGGGTACTCGTGTGATCTGAGTGACTCAGTTTTGGAATACAACTGTCGCGCGGTGCACCGCGACATCCAGGCACCCCGGAGTTTCTGAAAAAAAAATTTCTCCGATTTTCACGAAACTACTTTTCATCAACTTGAATTGGGCTAAAAATCCATCCCTGAAAATAAAAATTCTCTGAGTAATGTGGAAATGCTGATCCTTACCCTACCTGGGTTGTCCACTGATCATTTCCGCGAACTCTATCTGAAGTTCTCTAGGCATGGGATTTTGACATCTTACCCAAACCAAAAGGAATGAGTGGGAAACAATCAAGACAACAGATAGAAGCACTTGCATTTGAATGAGTTTCAAGCATGCTTGGGTACTCGTGTGATCTGAGTGACTCGGTTTTGGAATACAACTGTCGCGTGGTGCACCGCGACATCCAGGCACCCCGGAGTTTCTGAAAAAAAATTTTCTCCGATTTTCACGAAACTACTTTTCATCAACTTGAATTGGGCTAAAAATCCATCCCTGAAAATAAAAATTCTCTGAGTAGTGTGGAAATGCTGATCCTTACCCTACCTGGGGTGTCCACTGAGCATTTCCGCGAACTCTATCTGAAGTTCTCTGGGCATGGGATTTTGACATGTTACCCAAACTAAAAGGAATGAGTGGTAAACAATCAAAACAACAGATAGAAGCACTTGCATTTGAATGAGTTTCAAGCATGCTTGGGTACTCGTGTGATCTGAGTGACTCAGATTTGGAATACAACTGTCGCGTGGTGCACCGCGACATCCAGGCACCCCGGAGTTTCTGAAAAAAAAATTTCTCCGATTTTCACGAAACTACTTTTCATCAACTTGAATTGGGCTAAAAATCCATCCCTGAAAATAAAAATTCTCTGAGTAGTGTGGAAATGCTGATCCTTACCCTACCTGGGTTGTCCACTGATCATTTCCGCGAACTCTATCTGAAGTTCTCTAGGCATGGGATTTTGACATGTTACCCAAACCAAAAGGAATGAGTGGGAAACAATCAAGACAACAGATAGAAGCACTTGCATTTGAATGAGTTTCAAGCATGCTTGGGTACTCGTGTGATCTGAGTGACTCGGTTTTGGAATACAACTGTCGCGTGGTGCACCGCGACATCCAGGCACCCCGTAGTTTCTGAAAAAAAATTTTCTCCGATTTTCACGAAACTACTTTTCATCAACTTGAATTGGGCTAAAAATCCATCCCTGAAAATAAAAATTCACTGAGTAGTGTGGAAATGCTGATCCTTACCCTACCTGGGGTGTCCACTGAGCATTTCAACGAACTCTATCTGAAGTTCTCTGGGCATGGGATTTTGACATGTTACCCAAACCAAAAGGAATGAGTGGGAAACAATCAAGACAACAGATAGAAGCACTTGCATTTGAATGAGTTTCAAGCATGCTTGGGTACTCGTGTGACCTGAGTGACTCAGTTTTGGAATACAACTGTCGCGTGGTGCACCGCGACATCCAGGCACCCCGGAGTTTCTGAAAAAAAATTTTCTGCGATTTTCACGAAACCACTTTTCTTCAACTTGAATTGGGCTAAAAATCCATCCCTGAAAATAAAAATTCTCTGAGTAGTGTGGAAATGCTGATCCTTACCCTACCTGGGTTGTCCACTGAGCATTTCCACGAACTCTATCTGAAGTTCTCTGGGCATGGGATTTTGACATGTTACCCAAACCAAAAGGAATGAGTGGGAAACAATCAAGACAACAGATAGAAGCACTTGCATTTGAATGAGTTTCAAGCATACTTGGGTACTCGTGTGATCTGAGTGACTCAGTTTTGGAATACAACTGTCGCGTGGTGCACCGCGACATCCAGGCACCCCGGAGTTTCTGAAAAAAAATTTTCTGCGATTTTCACGAAACCACTTTTCTTCAACTTGAATTGGGCTAAAAATCCATCCCTGAAAATAAAAATTCTCTGAGTAGTGTGGAAATGCTGATCCTTACCCTACCTGGGTTGTCCACTGAGCATTTCCACGAACTCTAGTTGAAGTTCTCTAGGCATGGGATTTTGACATGTTACCCAAACTAAAAGGAATGAGTGGTAAACAATCAAAACAACAGATAGAAGCACTTGCATTTGAATGAGTTTCAAGCATGCTTGGGTACTCGTGTGATCTGAGTGACTCAGTTTTGGAATACAACTGTCGCGTGGTGCACCGCGACATCCAGGCACCCCGGAGTTTCTGAAAAAAAAATTTCTCCGATTTTCACGAAACTACTTTTCATCAACTTGAATTGGGCTAAAAATCCATCCCTGAAAATAAAAATTCTCTGAGTAGTGTGGAAATGCTGATCCTTACCCTACCTGAGTTGTCCACTGATCATTTCCGCGAACTCTATCTGAAGTTCTCTAGGCATGGGATTTTGACATGTTACCCAAATTAAAAGGAATGAGTGGGAAACAATCAAGACAACAGATAGAAGCACTTGCATTTGAATGAGTTTCAAGCATGCTTGGGTACTCGTGTGATCTGAGTGACTCGGTTTTGGAATACAACTGTCGCGTGGTGCACCGCGACATCCAGGCACCCCGTAGTTTCTGAAAAAAAATTTTCTCCGATTTTCACGAAACTACTTTTCATCAACTTGAATTGGGCTAAAAATCCATCCCTGAAAATAAAAATTCACTGAGTAGTGTGGAAATGCTGATCCTTACCCTACCTGGGGTGTCCACTGAGCATTTCAACGAACTCTATCTGAAGTTCTCTGGGCATGGGATTTTGACATGTTACCCAAACCAAAAGGAATGAGTGGGAAACAATCAAGACAACAGATAGAAGCACTTGCATTTGAATGAGTTTCAAGCATGCTTGGGTACTCGTGTGACCTGAGTGACTCAGTTTTGGAATACAACTGTCGCGTGGTGCACCGCGACATCCAGGCACCCCGGAGTTTCTGAAAAAAAAATTTCTGCGATTTTCACGAAACCACTTTTCTTCAACTTGAATTGGGCTAAAAATCCATCCCTGAAAATAAAAATTCTCTGAGTAGTGTGGAAATGCTGATCCTTACCCTACCTGGGTTGTCCACTGAGCATTTCCACGAAGTCTAGATGAAGTTCTCTAGGCATGGGATTTTGACATGTTACCCAAACCAGAAGGAATGAGTGGGAAACAATCAAGACAACAGATCAAAGCACTTGCATTTGAATGAGTTTCAAGCATGCTTGGGTACTCGTGTGATCTGAGTGACTCAGTTTTGGAATACAACTGTCGCGTGGTGCACCGCGACATCCAGGCACCCCGGAGTTTCTGAAAAAAAATTTTCTGCGATTTTCACGAAACCACTTTTCTTCAACTTGAATTGGGCTAAAAATCCATCCCTGAAAATAAAAATTCTCTGAGTAGTGTGGAAATGCTGATCCTTACCCTACCTGGGTTGTCCACTGAGCATTTCCACGAACTCTATCTGAAGTTCTCTGGGCATGGGATTTTGACATGTTACCCAAACCAAAAGGAATGAGTGGGAAACAATCAAGACAACAGATAGAAGCACTTGCATTTGAATGAGTTTCAAGCATACTTGGGTACTCGTGTGATCTGAGTGACTCAGTTTTGGAATACAACTGTCGCGTGGTGCACCGCGACATCCAGGCACCCCGGAGTTTCTGAAAAAAAAATTTCTCCGATTTTCACGAAACTACTTTTCATCAACTTGAATTGGGCTAAAAATCCATCCCTGAAAATAAAAATTCTCTGAGTAGTGTGGAAATGCTGATCCTTACCCTACCTGAGTTGTCCACTGATCATTTCCGCGAACTCTATCTGAAGTTCTCTAGGCATGGGATTTTGACATGTTACCCAAATTAAAAGGAATGAGTGGGAAACAATCAAGACAACAGATAGAAGCACTTGCATTTGAATGAGTTTCAAGCATGCTTGGGTACTCGTGTGATCTGAGTGACTCGGTTTTGGAATACAACTGTCGCGTGGTGCACCGCGACATCCAGGCACCCCGTAGTTTCTGAAAAAAAATTTTCTCCGATTTTCACGAAACTACTTTTCATCAACTTGAATTGGGCTAAAAATCCATCCCTGAAAATAAAAATTCACTGAGTAGTGTGGAAATGCTGATCCTTACCCTACCTGGGGTGTCCACTGAGCATTTCAACGAACTCTATCTGAAGTTCTCTGGGCATGGGATTTTGACATGTTACCCAAACCAAAAGGAATGAGTGGGAAACAATCAAGACAAAAGATAGAAGCACTTGCATTTGAATGAGTTTCAAGCATGCTTGGGTACTCGTGTGACCTGAGTGACTCAGTTTTGGAATACAACTGTCGCGTGGTGCACCGCGACATCCAGGCACCCCGGAGTTTCTGAAAAAAAAATTTCTGCGATTTTCACGAAACCACTTTTCTTCAACTTGAATTGGGCTAAAAATCCATCCCTGAAAATAAAAATTCTCTGAGTAGTGTGGAAATGTTGATCCTTACCCTACCTGGGTTGTCCACTGAGCATTTCCACGAAGTCTAGATGAAGTTCTCTAGGCATGGGATTTTGACATGTTACCCAAACCAGAAGGAATGAGTGGGAAACAATCAAGACAACAGATCAAAGCACTTGCATTTGAATGAGTTTCAAGCATGCTTGGGTACTCGTGTGATCTGAGTGACTCAGTTTTGGAATACAACTGTCGCGTGGTGCGTCGCGACATCCAGGCACCCCGGAGTTTCTGAAAAAAAAATTTATCCGATTTTCACGAAACTACTTTTCATCAACTTGAATTGGGCTAAAAATCCATCCCTGAAAATAAAAATTCTCTGAGTAGTGTGGAAATGCTGATCCTTACCCTACCTGGGTTGTCCACTGATCATTTCCGCGAACTCTATCTGAAGTTCTCTAGGCATGGGATTTTGACATGTTACCCAAACCAAAAGGAATGAGTGGGAAACAATCAAGACAACAGATAGAAGCACTTGCATTTGAATGAGTTTCAAGCATGCTTGGGTACTCGTGTGATCTGAGTGACTCGGTTTTGGAATACAACTGTCGTGTGGTGCACCGCGACATCCAGGCACCCCGGAGTTTCTGAAAAAAAAATTTCTCCGATTTTCACGAAACTACTTTTCATCAACTTGAATTGGGCTAAAAATCCATCCCTGAAAATAAAAATTCACTGAGTAGTGTGGAAATGCTGATCCTTACCCTACCTGGGGTGTCCACTGAGCATTTCAACGAACTCTATCTGAAGTTCTCTGGGCATGGGATTTTGACATGTTACCCAAACCAAAAGGAATGAGTGGGAAACAATCAAGACAACAGATAGAAGCACTTGCATTTGAGTGAGTTTCAAGCATGCTTGGGTACTCGTGTGATCTGAGTGACTCAGTTTTGGAATACAACTGTCGCGTGGTGCACCGCGACATCCAGGCACCCCGGAGTTTCTGAAAAAAAATTTTCTCCGATTTTCACGAAACTACTTTTCATCAACTTTAATTGGGCTAAAAATCCATCCCTGAAAATAAAAATTCTCTGAGTAGTGTGGAAATGCTGATGCTTACCCTACCTGGGGTGTCCACTGAGCATTTCCGCGAACTCTATCTGAAGTTCTCTGGGCATGGGATTTTGACATGTTACCCAAACCAAAAGGAATGAGTGGGAAACAATCAAGACAACAGATAGAAGCACTTGCATTTGAATGAGTTTCAAGCATGCTTGGTTACTCGTGTGATCTGAGTGACTCAGTTTTGGAATACAACTGTCACGTAGTGCACCGCGACATCCAGGCACCCCGGAGTTTCTGAAAAAAAATTTTCTGCGATTTTCACGAAACCACTTTTCTTCAACTTGAATTGGGCTAAAAATCCATCCCTGAAAATAAAAATTCTCTGAGTAGTGTGGAAATGCTGATCCTTACCCTACCTGGGTTGTCCACTGAGCATTTCCACGAACTCTAGTTGAAGTTCTCTAGGCATGGGATTTTGACATGTTACCCAAACCAGAAGGAATGAGTGGGAAACAATCAAGACAACAGATCAAAGCACTTGCATTTGAATGAGTTTCAAGCATGCTTGGGTACTCGTGTGATCTGAGTGACTCAGTTTTGGAATACAACTGTCGCGCGGTGCACCGCGACATCCAGGCACCCCGGAGTTTCTGAAAAAAAATGTTCTGCGATTTTCACGAAACCACTTTTCTTCAACTTGAATTGGGCTAAAAATCCATCCCTGAAAATAAAAATTCTCTGAGTAGTGTGGAAATGCTGATCCTTACCCTACCTGGGTTGTCCACTGAGCATTTCCACGAACTCTATCTGAAGTTCTCTGGGCATGGGATTTTGACATGTTACCCAAACCAAAAGGAATGAGTGGGAAACAATCAAGACAACAGATAGAAGCACTTGCATTTGAATGAGTTTCAAGCATACTTGGGTACTCGTGTGATCTGAGTGACTCAGTTTTGGAATACAACTGTCGCGTGGTGCACCGCGACATCCAGGCACCCCGGAGTTTCTGAAAAAAAAATTTCTCCGATTTTCACGAAACTACTTTTCATCAACTTGAATTGGGCTAAAAATCCATCCCTGAAAATAAAAATTCTCTGAGTAGTGTGGAAATGCTGATCCTTACCCTACCTGAGTTGTCCACTGATCATTTCCGCGAACTCTATCTGAAGTTCTCTAGGCATGGGATTTTGACATGTTACCCAAATTAAAAGGAATGAGTGGGAAACAATCAAGACAACAGATAGAAGCACTTGCATTTGAATGAGTTTCAAGCATGCTTGGGTACTCGTGTGATCTGAGTGACTCGGTTTTGGAATACAACTGTCGCGTGGTGCACCGCGACATCCAGGCACCCCGTAGTTTCTGAAAAAAAATTTTCTCCGATTTTCACGAAACTACTTTTCATCAACTTGAATTGGGCTAAAAATCCATCCCTGAAAATAAAAATTCACTGAGTAGTGTGGAAATGCTGATCCTTACCCTACCTGGGGTGTCCACTGAGCATTTCAACGAACTCTATCTGAAGTTCTCTGGGCATGGGATTTTGACATGTTACCCAAACCAAAAGGAATGAGTGGGAAACAATCAAGACAAAAGATAGAAGCACTTGCATTTGAATGAGTTTCAAGCATGCTTGGGTACTCGTGTGACCTGAGTGACTCAGTTTTGGAATACAACTGTCGCGTGGTGCACCGCGACATCCAGGCACCCCGGAGTTTCTGAAAAAAAAATTTCTGCGATTTTCACGAAACCACTTTTCTTCAACTTGAATTGGGCTAAAAATCCATCCCTGAAAATAAAAATTCTCTGAGTAGTGTGGAAATGTTGATCCTTACCCTACCTGGGTTGTCCACTGAGCATTTCCACGAAGTCTAGATGAAGTTCTCTAGGCATGGGATTTTGACATGTTACCCAAACCAGAAGGAATGAGTGGGAAACAATCAAGACAACAGATCAAAGCACTTGCATTTGAATGAGTTTCAAGCATGCTTGGGTACTCGTGTGATCTGAGTGACTCAGTTTTGGAATACAACTGTCGCGTGGTGCGTCGCGACATCCAGGCACCCCGGAGTTTCTGAAAAAAAAATTTATCCGATTTTCACGAAACTACTTTTCATCAACTTGAATTGGGCTAAAAATCCATCCCTGAAAATAAAAATTCTCTGAGTAGTGTGGAAATGCTGATCCTTACCCTACCTGGGTTGTCCACTGATCATTTCCGCGAACTCTATCTGAAGTTCTCTAGGCATGGGATTTTGACATGTTACCCAAACCAAAAGGAATGAGTGGGAAACAATCAAGACAACAGATAGAAGCACTTGCATTTGAATGAGTTTCAAGCATGCTTGGGTACTCGTGTGATCTGAGTGACTCGGTTTTGGAATACAACTGTCGTGTGGTGCACCGCGACATCCAGGCACCCCGGAGTTTCTGAAAAAAAAATTTCTCCGATTTTCACGAAACTACTTTTCATCAACTTGAATTGGGCTAAAAATCCATCCCTGAAAATAAAAATTCACTGAGTAGTGTGGAAATGCTGATCCTTACCCTACCTGGGGTGTCCACTGAGCATTTCAACGAACTCTATCTGAAGTTCTCTGGGCATGGGATTTTGACATGTTACCCAAACCAAAAGGAATGAGTGGGAAACAATCAAGACAACAGATAGAAGCACTTGCATTTGAGTGAGTTTCAAGCATGCTTGGGTACTCGTGTGATCTGAGTGACTCAGTTTTGGAATACAACTGTCGCGTGGTGCACCGCGACATCCAGGCACCCCGGAGTTTCTGAAAAAAAATTTTCTCCGATTTTCACGAAACTACTTTTCATCAACTTTAATTGGGCTAAAAATCCATCCCTGAAAATAAAAATTCTCTGAGTAGTGTGGAAATGCTGATGCTTACCCTACCTGGGGTGTCCACTGAGCATTTCCGCGAACTCTATCTGAAGTTCTCTGGGCATGGGATTTTGACATGTTACCCAAACCAAAAGGAATGAGTGGGAAACAATCAAGACAACAGATAGAAGCACTTGCATTTGAATGAGTTTCAAGCATGCTTGGTTACTCGTGTGATCTGAGTGACTCAGTTTTGGAATACAACTGTCACGTAGTGCACCGCGACATCCAGGCACCCCGGAGTTTCTGAAAAAAAAATTTCTGCGATTTTCACGAAACCACTTTTCTTCAACTTGAATTGGGCTAAAAATCCATCCCTGAAAATAAAAATTCTCTGAGTAGTGTGGAAATGCTGATCCTTACCCTACCTGGGTTGTCCACTGAGCATTTCCACGAACTCTAGTTGAAGTTCTCTAGGCATGGGATTTTGACATGTTACCCAAACCAGAAGGAATGAGTGGGAAACAATCAAGACAACAGATCAAAGCACTTGCATTTGAATGAGTTTCAAGCATGCTTGGGTACTCGTGTGATCTGAGTGACTCAGTTTTGGAATACAACTGTCGCGCGGTGCACCGCGACATCCAGGCACCCCGGAGTTTCTGAAAAAAAATGTTCTGCGATTTTCACGAAACCACTTTTCTTCAACTTGAATTGGGCTAAAAATCCATCCCTGAAAATAAAAATTCTCTGAGTAGTGTGGAAATGCTGATGCTTACCCTACCTGGGGTGTCCACTGAGCATTTCCGCGAACTCTATCTGAAGTTCTCTGGGCATGGGATTTTGACATGTTACCCAAACCAAAAGGAATGAGTGGGAAACAATCAAGACAACAGATAGAAGCACTTGCATTTGAATGAGTTTCAAGCATGCTTGGTTACTCGTGTGATCTGAGTGACTCAGTTTTGGAATACAACTGTCGCGTAGTGCACCGCGACATCCAGGCACCCCGGAGTTTCTGAAAAAAAATTTTCTGCGATTTTCACGAAACCACTTTTCTTCAACTTGAATTGGGCTAAAAATCCATCCCTGAAAATAAAAATTCTCTGAGTAGTGTGGAAATGCTGATCCTTACCCTACCTGGGTTGTCCACTGAGCATTTCCACGAACTCTAGTTGAAGTTCTCTAGGCATGGGATTTTGACATGTTACCCAAACCAGAAGGAATGAGTGGGAAACAATCAAGACAACAGATCAAAGCACTTGCATTTGAATGAGTTTCAAGCATGCTTGGGTACTCGTGTGATCTGAGTGACTCAGTTTTGGAATACAACTGTCGCGCGGTGCACCGCGACATCCAGGCACCCCGGAGTTTCTGAAAAAAAATGTTCTGCGATTTTCACGAAACCACTTTTCTTCAACTTGAATTGGGCTAAAAATCCATCCCTGAAAATAAAAATTCTCTGAGTAGTGTGGAAATGCTGATGCTTACCCTACCTGGGGTGTCCACTGAGCATTTCCGCGAACTCTATCTGAAGTTCTCTGGGCATGGGATTTTGACATGTTACCCAAACCAAAAGGAATGAGTGGGAAACAATCAAGACAACAGATAGAAGCACTTGCATTTGAATGAGTTTCAAGCATGCTTGGGTACTCGTGTGATCTGAGTGACTCAGTTTTGGAATACAACTGTCGCGTGGTGCACCGCGACATCCAGGCACCCCGGAGTTTCTGAAAAAAAATTTTCTGCGATTTTCACGAAACCACTTTTCTTCAACTTGAATTGGGCTAAAAATCCATCCCTGAAAATAAAAATTCTCTGAGTAGTGTGGAAATGCTGATCCTTACCCTACCTGGGTTGTCCACTGAGCATTTCCACGAACTCTAGTTGAAGTTCTCTAGGCATGGGATTTTGACATGTTACCCAAACCAGAAGGAATGAGTGGGAAACAATCAAGACAACAGATCAAAGCACTTGCATTTGAATGAGTTTCAAGCATGCTTGGGTACTCGTGTGATCTGAGTGACTCAGTTTTGGAATACAACTGTCGCGCGGTGCACCGCGACATCCAGGCACCCCGGAGTTTCTGAAAAAAAATTTTCTGTGATTTTCACGAAACCACTTTTCTTCAACTTGAATTGGGCTAGAAATCCATCCCTGAAAATAAAAATTCTCTGAGTAGTGTGGAAATGCTGATCCTTACCCTACCTGGGGTGTCCACTGAGCATTTCCACGAACTCTATCTGAAGTTCTCTAGGCATGGGATTTTGACATGTTACCCAAACCAGAAGGAATGAGTGGGAAACAATCAAGACAACAGATCAAAGCACTTGCATTTGAATGAGTTTCAAGCATGCTTGGGTACTCGTGTGATCTGAGTGACTCAGTTTTGGAATACAACTGTCGCGCGGTGCACCGCGACATCCAGGCACCCCGGAGTTTCTGAAAAAAAATTTTCTGTGATTTTCACGAAACCACTTTTCTTCAACTTGAATTGGGCTAGAAATCCAACCCTGAAAATAAAAATTCTCTGAGTAGTGTGGAAATGCTGATCCTTACCCTACCTGGGTTGTCCACTGAGCATTTCCACAAACTCTAGTTGAAGTTCTCTAGGCATGGGATTTTGACATGTTACCCAAACCAAAAGGAATGAGTGGGAAACAATCAAGACAACAGATCAAAGCACTTGCATTTGAATGAGTTTCAAGCATGCTTGGGTACTCGTGTGATCTGAGTGACTCAGTTTTGGAATACAACTGTCGCGCGGTGCACCGCGACATCCAGGCACCCCGGAGTTTCTGAAAAAAAATTTTCTGCGATTTTCACGAAACCACTTTTCTTCAACTTGAATTGGGCTAAAAATCCATCCCTGAAAATAAAAATTCTCTGAGTAGTGTAGAAATGCTGATCCTTACCCTACCTGGGGTGTCCACTGAGCATTTCCACGAACTCTATCTGAAGTTCTCTGGGCATGGGATTTTGACATGTTACCCAAACTAAAAGGAATGAGTGGTAAACAATCAAAACAACAGATAGAAGCACTTGCATTTGAATGAGTTTCAAGCATGCTTGGGTACTCGTGTGATCTGAGTGACTCAGTTTTGGAATACAACTGTCGCGTGGTGCACCGCGACATCCAGGCACCCCGGAGTTTCTGAAAAAAAAATTTCTCCGATTTTCACGAAACTACTTTTCATCAACTTGAATTGAGCTAAAAATCCATCCCTGAAAATAAAAATTCTCTGAGTAGTGTGGAAATGCTGATCCTTACCCTACCTGGGTTGTCCACTGAGCATTTCCACGAAGTCTAGATGAAGTTCTCTAGGCATGGGATTTTGACATGTTACCCAAACCAGAAGGAATGAGTGGGAAACAATCAAGACAACAGATCAAAGCACTTGCATTTGAATGAGTTTCAAGCATGCTTGGGTACTCGTGTGATCTGAGTGACTCAGTTTTGGAATACAACTGTCGCGCGGTGCACCGCGACATCCAGGCACCCCGGAGTTTCTGAAAAAAAATTTTCTGCGATTTTCACGAAACCACTTATCTTCAACTTGAATTGGGCTAAAAATCCATCCCTGAACATAAAATTTCTCTGAGTAGTGTGGAAATGCTGATCCTTACCCTACCTGGGGTGTCCACTGAGCATTTCCACGAACTCTATCTGAAGTTCTCTGGGCATGGGATTTTGACATGTTACCCAAACTAAAAGGAATGAGTGGGAAACAATCAAAACAACAGATAGAAGCACTTGCATTTGAATGAGTTTCAAGCATGCTTGGGTACTCGTGTGATCTGAGTGACTCAGTTTTGGAATACAACTGTCGCGTGGTGCACCGCGACATCCAGGCACCCCGGAGTTTCTGAAAAAAACTTTTCTCCGATTTTCACGAAACTACTTTTCATCAACTTGAATTGGGCTAAAAATCCATCCCTGAAAATAAAAATTCTCTGAGTAGTGTGGAAATGCTGATCCTTACCCTACCTGGGGTGTCCACTGAGCATTTCAACGAACTCTATCTGAAGTTCTCTGGGCATGGGATTTTGACATGTTACCCAAACCAAAAGGAATGAGTGGGAAACAATCAAGACAACAGATCAAAGCACTTGCATTTGAATGAGTTTCAAGCATGCTTGGGTACTCGTGTGATCTGAGTGACTCAGTTTTGGAATACAACTGTCGCGCGGTGCACCGCGACATCCAGGCACCCCGGAGTTTCTGAAAAAAAATTTTCTGCGATTTTCACGAAACCACTTTTCTTCAACTTGAATTGGGCTAAAAATCCATCCCTGAAAATAAAAATTCTCTGAGTAGTGTAGAAATGCTGATCCTTACCCTACCTGGGGTGTCCACTGAGCATTTCCACGAACTCTATCTGAAGTTCTCTGGGCATGGGATTTTGACATGTTACCCAAACTAAAAGGAATGAGTGGTAAACAATCAAAACAACAGATAGAAGCACTTGCATTTGAATGAGTTTCAAGCATGCTTGGGTACTCGTGTGATCTGAGTGACTCAGTTTTGGAATACAACTGTCGCGTGGTGCACCGCGACATCCAGGCACCCCGGAGTTTCTGAAAAAAAAATTTCTCCGATTTTCACGAATCTACTTTTCATCAACTTGAATTGAGCTAAAAATCCATCCCTGAAAATAAAAATTCTCTGAGTAGTGTGGAAATGCTGATCCTTACCCTACCTGGGTTGTCCACTGAGCATTTCCACGAAGTCTAGATGAAGTTCTCTAGGCATGGGATTTTGACATGTTACCCAAACCAGAAGGAATGAGTGGGAAACAATCAAGACAACAGATCAAAGCACTTGCATTTGAATGAGTTTCAAGCATGCTTGGGTACTCGTGTGATCTGAGTGACTCAGTTTTGGAATACAACTGTCGCGCGGTGCACCGCGACATCCAGGCACCCCGGAGTTTCTGAAAAAAAATTTTCTGCGATTTTCACGAAACCACTTATCTTCAACTATAATTGGGCTAAAAATCCATCCCTGAACATAAAATTTCTCTGAGTAGTGTGGAAATGCTGATCCTTACCCTACCTGGGGTGTCCACTGAGCATTTCCACGAACTCTATCTGAAGTTCTCTGGGCATGGGATTTTGACATGTTACCCAAACTAAAAGGAATGAGTGGGAAACAATCAAAACAACAGATAGAAGCACTTGCATTTGAATGAGTTTCAAGCATGCTTGGGTACTCGTGTGATCTGAGTGACTCAGTTTTGGAATACAACTGTCGCGTGGTGCACCGCGACATCCAGGCACCCCGGAGTTTCTGAAAAAAACTTTTCTCCGATTTTCACGAAACTACTTTTCATCAACTTGAATTGGGCTAAAAATCCATCCCTGAAAATAAAAATTCTCTGAGTAGTGTGGAAATGCTGATCCTTACCCTACCTGGGGTGTCCACTGAGCATTTCAACGAACTCTATCTGAAGTTCTCTGGGCATGGGATTTTGACATGTTACCCAAACCAAAAGGAATGAGTGGGAAACAATCAAGACAACAGATAGAAGCACTTGCATTTGAATGAGTTTCAAGCATGCTTGGGTACTCGTGTGATCTGAGTGACTCAGTTTTGGAATACAACTGTCGCGTGGTGCACCGCGACATCCAGGCACCCCGGAGTTTCTGAAAAAAAATTTTCTCCGATGTTCACGAAACTACTTTTCATCAACTTTAATTGGGCTAAAAATCCATCCCTGAAAATAAAAATTCTCTGAGTAGTGTGGAAATGCTGATGCTTACCCTACCTGGGGTGTCCACTGAGCATTTCCGCGAACTCTATCTGAAGTTCTCTGGGCATGGGATTTTGACATGTTTCCCAAACCAAAAGGAATGAGTGGGAAACAATCAAGACAACAGATAGAAGCACTTGCATTTGAATGAGTTTCAAGCATGCTTGGGTACTCGTGTGATCTGAGTGACTCAGTTTTGGAATACAACTGTCGCGTGGTGCACCGCGACATCCAGGCACCCCGGAGTTTCTGAAAAAAAAATTTCTGCGATTTTCACGAATTCACTTTTCTTCAACTTGAATTGGGCTAAAAATCCATCCCTGAAAATAAAAATTCTCTGAGTAGTGTGGAAATGCTGATCCTTACCCTACCTGGGGTGTCCACTGAGCATTTCCACGAACTCTATCTGAAGTTCTCAGGGCATGGGATTTTGACATGTTACCCAAACCAGAAGGAATGAGTGGGAAACAATCAAAACAACAGATAGAAGCACTTGCATTTGAATGAGTTTCAAGCATGCTTGGGTACTCGTGTGATCTGAGTGACTCAGTTTTGGAATACAACTGTCGCGTGGTGCACCGCGACATCCAGGCACCCCGGAGTTTCTGAAAAAAAAATTTCTCCGATTTTCACGAAACTACTTTTCATCAACTTGAATTGGGCTAAAAATCCATCCCTGAAAATAAAAATTCTCTGAGTAGTGTGGAAATGCTGATCCTTACCCTACCTGGGTTGTCCACTGATCATTTCCGCGAACTCTATCTGAAGTTCTCTAGGCATGGGATTTTGACATGTTACCCAAACCAAAAGGAATGAGTGGGAAACAATCAAGACAACAGATAGAAGCCCTTGCATTTGAATGAGTTTCAAGCATGCTTGGGTACTCGTGTGACCTGAGTGACTCAGTTTTGGAATACAACTGTCGCGTGGTGCACCGCGACATCCAGGCACCCCGGAGTTTCTGAAAAAAAAATTTCTGCGATTTTCACGAAACCACTTTTCTTCAACTTGAATTGGGCTAAAAATCCATCCCTGAAAATAAAAATTCTCTGAGTAGTGTGGAAATGCTGATCCTTACCCTACCTGGGTTGTCCACTGAGCATTTCCACGAAGTCTAGATGAAGTTCTCTAGGCATGGGATTTTGACATGTTACCCAAACCAGAAGGAATGAGTGGGAAACAATCAAGACAACAGATCAAAGCACTTGCATTTGAATGAGTTTCAAGCATGCTTGGGTACTCGTGTGATCTGAGTGACTCAGTTTTGGAATACAACTGTCGCGCGGTGCACCGCGACATCCAGGCACCCCGGAGTTTCTGAAAAAAAATTTTCTGCGATTTTCACGAAACCACTTATCTTCAACTTGAATTGGGCTAAAAATCCATCCCTGAACATAAAATTTCTCTGAGTAGTGTGGAAATGCTGATCCTTACCCTACCTGGGGTGTCCACTGAGCATTTCCACAAACTCTATCTGAAGTTCTCTGGGCATGGGATTTTGACATGTTACCCAAACTAAAAGGAATGAGTGGGAAACAATCAAAACAACAGATAGAAGCACTTGCATTTGAATGAGTTTCAAGCATGCTTGGGTACTCGTGTGATCTGAGTGACTCAGTTTTGGAATACAACTGTCGCGTGGTGCACCGCGACATCCAGGCACCCCGGAGTTTCTGAAAAAAACTTTTCTCCGATTTTCACGAAACTACTTTTCATCAACTTGAATTGGGCTAAAAATCCATCCCTGAAAATAAAAATTCTCTGAGTAGTGTGGAAATGCTGATCCTTACCCTACCTGGGGTGTCCACTGAGCATTTCAACGAACTCTATCTGAAGTTCTCTGGGCATGGGATTTTGACATGTTACCCAAACCAAAAGGAATGAGTGGGAAACAATCAAGACAACAGATAGAAGCACTTGCATTTGAATGAGTTTCAAGCATGCTTGGGTACTCGTGTGATCTGAGTGACTCAGTTTTGGAATACAACTGTCGCGTGGTGCACCGCGACATCCAGGCACCCCGGAGTTTCTGAAAAAAAATTTTCTCCGATTTTCACGAAACTACTTTTCATCAACTTTAATTGGGCTAAAAATCCATCCCTGAAAATAAAAATTCTCTGAGTAGTGTGGAAATGCTGATGCTTACCCTACCTGGGGTGTCCACTGAGCATTTCCGCGAACTCTATCTGAAGTTCTCTGGGCATGGGATTTTGACATGTTACCCAAACCAAAAGGAATGAGTGGGAAACAATCAAGACAACAGATAGAAGCACTTGCATTTGAATGAGTTTCAAGCATGCTTGGGTACTCGTGTGATCTGAGTGACTCAGTTTTGGAATACAACTGTCGCGTGGTGCACCGCGACATCCAGGCACCCCGGAGTTTCTGAAAAAAAAATTTCTGCGATTTTCACAAAACCACTTTTCTTCAACTTGAATTGTGCTAAAAATCCATCCCTGAAAATAAAAATTCTCTGAGTAGTGTGGAAATGCTGATCCTTACCCTACCTGGGCTGTCCACTGAGCATTTCCGCGAACTCTAGTTGAAGTTCTCTAGGTTTGGGATTTTGACATGTTACCCAAACCAAAAGGAATGAGTGGGAAACAATTAAGACAACAGATAGAAGCACTTGCATTTGAATGAGTTTCAAGCATGCTTGGGTACTCGTGCGATCTGAGTGACTCAGTTTTGGAATACAACTGTCGCGTGGTGCACCGCGACATCCAGGCACCCCGGAGTTTCTGAAAAAAAATTTTCTGCGATTTTCACGAAACTACTTTTCATCAACTTGAATTGGGCTAAAAATCCATCCCTGAAAATAAAAATTTTCTGAGTAGTGTGGAAATGCTGATGCTTACCCTACCTGGGGTGTCCACTGAGCATTTCCGCGAACTCTATCTGAAGTTCTCTGGGCATGGGATTTTGACATGTTTCCCAAACCAAAAGGAATGAGTGGGAAACAATCAAGACAACAGATAGAAGCACTTGCATTTGAATGAGTTTCAAGCATGCTTGGGTACTCGTGTGATCTGAGTGACTCAGTTTTGGAATACAACTGTCGCGTGGTGCACCGCGACATCCAGGCACCCCGGAGTTTCTGAAAAAAAAATTTCTGCGATTTTCACGAATTCACTTTTCTTCAACTTGAATTGGGCTAAAAATCCATCCCTGAAAATAAAAATTCTCTGAGTAGTGTGGAAATGCTGATCCTTACCCTACCTGGGGTGTCCACTGAGCATTTCCACGAACTCTATCTGAAGTTCTCAGGGCATGGGATTTTGACATGTTACCCAAACCAGAAGGAATGAGTGGGAAACAATCAAAACAACAGATAGAAGCACTTGCATTTGAATGAGTTTCAAGCATGCTTGGGTACTCGTGTGATCTGAGTGACTCAGTTTTGGAATACAACTGTCGCGTGGTGCACCGCGACATCCAGGCACCCCGGAGTTTCTGAAAAAAAAATTTCTCCGATTTTCACGAAACTACTTTTCATCAACTTGAATTGGGCTAAAAATCCATCCCTGAAAATAAAAATTCTCTGAGTAGTGTGGAAATGCTGATCCTTACCCTACCTGGGTTGTCCACTGATCATTTCCGCGAACTCTATCTGAAGTTCTCTAGGCATGGGATTTTGACATGTTACCCAAACCAAAAGGAATGAGTGGGAAACAATCAAGACAACAGATAGAAGCCCTTGCATTTGAATGAGTTTCAAGCATGCTTGGGTACTCGTGTGACCTGAGTGACTCAGTTTTGGAATACAACTGTCGCGTGGTGCACCGCGACATCCAGGCACCCCGGAGTTTCTGAAAAAAAAATTTCTGCGATTTTCACGAAACCACTTTTCTTCAACTTGAATTGGGCTAAAAATCCATCCCTGAAAATAAAAATTCTCTGAGTAGTGTGGAAATGCTGATCCTTACCCTACCTGGGTTGTCCACTGAGCATTTCCACGAAGTCTAGATGAAGTTCTCTAGGCATGGGATTTTGACATGTTACCCAAACCAGAAGGAATGAGTGGGAAACAATCAAGACAACAGATCAAAGCACTTGCATTTGAATGAGTTTCAAGCATGCTTGGGTACTCGTGTGATCTGAGTGACTCAGTTTTGGAATACAACTGTCGCGCGGTGCACCGCGACATCCAGGCACCCCGGAGTTTCTGAAAAAAAATTTTCTGCGATTTTCACGAAACCACTTATCTTCAACTTGAATTGGGCTAAAAATCCATCCCTGAACATAAAATTTCTCTGAGTAGTGTGGAAATGCTGATCCTTACCCTACCTGGGGTGTCCACTGAGCATTTCCACAAACTCTATCTGAAGTTCTCTGGGCATGGGATTTTGACATGTTACCCAAACTAAAAGGAATGAGTGGGAAACAATCAAAACAACAGATAGAAGCACTTGCATTTGAATGAGTTTCAAGCATGCTTGGGTACTCGTGTGATCTGAGTGACTCAGTTTTGGAATACAACTGTCGCGTGGTGCACCGCGACATCCAGGCACCCCGGAGTTTCTGAAAAAAACTTTTCTCCGATTTTCACGAAACTACTTTTCATCAACTTGAATTGGGCTAAAAATCCATCCCTGAAAATAAAAATTCTCTGAGTAGTGTGGAAATGCTGATCCTTACCCTACCTGGGGTGTCCACTGAGCATTTCAACGAACTCTATCTGAAGTTCTCTGGGCATGGGATTTTGACATGTTACCCAAACCAAAAGGAATGAGTGGGAAACAATCAAGACAACAGATAGAAGCACTTGCATTTGAATGAGTTTCAAGCATGCTTGGGTACTCGTGTGATCTGAGTGACTCAGTTTTGGAATACAACTGTCGCGTGGTGCACCGCGACATCCAGGCACCCCGGAGTTTCTGAAAAAAAATTTTCTCCGATTTTCACGAAACTACTTTTCATCAACTTTAATTGGGCTAAAAATCCATCCCTGAAAATAAAAATTCTCTGAGTAGTGTGGAAATGCTGATGCTTACCCTACCTGGGGTGTCCACTGAGCATTTCCGCGAACTCTATCTGAAGTTCTCTGGGCATGGGATTTTGACATGTTACCCAAACCAAAAGGAATGAGTGGGAAACAATCAAGACAACAGATAGAAGCACTTGCATTTGAATGAGTTTCAAGCATGCTTGGGTACTCGTGTGATCTGAGTGACTCAGTTTTGGAATACAACTGTCGCATGGTGCACCGCGACATCCAGGCACCCCGGAGTTTCTGAAAAAAAAATTTCTGCGATTTTCACAAAACCACTTTTCTTCAACTTGAATTGTGCTAAAAATCCATCCCTGAAAATAAAAATTCTCTGAGTAGTGTGGAAATGCTGATCCTTACCCTACCTGGGCTGTCCACTGAGCATTTCCGCGAACTCTAGTTGAAGTTCTCTAGGTTTGGGATTTTGACATGTTACCCAAACCAAAAGGAATGAGTGGGAAACAATTAAGACGACAGATAGAAGCACTTGCATTTGAATGAGTTTCAAGCATGCTTGGGTACTCGTGCGATCTGAGTGACTCAGTTTTGGAATACAACTGTCGCGTGGTGCACCGCGACATCCAGGCACCCCGGAGTTTCTGAAAAAAAATTTTCTGCGATTTTCACGAAACTACTTTTCATCAACTTGAATTGGGCTAAAAATCCATCCCTGAAAATAAAAATTTTCTGAGTAGTGTGGAAATGCTGATCCTTACCCTACCTGGGGTGTCCACTGAGCATTTCCGCGAACTCTATCTGAAGTTCTCTGGGCATGGGATTTTGACATGTTACCCAAACCAAAAGGAATGAGTGGGAAACAATCAAGACAACAGATAGAAGCACTTGCATTTGAATGAGTTTCAAGCATGCTTGGGTACTCGTGTGATCTGAGTGACTCAGTTTTGGAATACAACTGTCGCGTGGTGCACCGCGACATCCAGGCACCCCGGAGTTTCTGAAAAAAAAATTTCTGCGATTTTCACGAAACCACTTTTCTTCAACTTGAATTGGGCTAAAAATCCATCCCTGAAAATAAAATTTCTCTGAGAAGTGTGGAAATGCTGATCCTTACCCTACCTGGGTTGTCCACTGATCATTTCCGCGAACTCTATCTGAAGTTCTCTAGGCATGGGATTTTGACATGTTACCCAAACCAAAAGGAATGAGTGGGAAACAATCAAGACAACAGATAGAAGCACTTGCATTTGAATGAGTTTCAAGCATGCTTGGGTACTCGTGTGATCTGAGTGACTCAGTTTTGGAATACAACTGTCGCGTGGTGCACCGCGACATCCAGGCACCCCGGAGTTTCTGAAAAAAAATTTTCTCCGATTTTCACGAAACTACTTTTCATCAACTTGAATTGGGCTAAAAATCCATCCCTGAAAATAAAAATTCTCTGAGTAGTGTGGAAATGCTGATCCTTACCCTACCTGGGGTGTCCACTGAGCATTTCAACGAACTCTATCTGAAGTTCTCTGGGCACGGGATTTTGACATGTTACCCAAACTAAAAGGAATGAGTGGGAAACAATCAAAACAACAGTTAAAAGCACTTGCATTTGAATGAGTTTAAAGCATGCTTGGGTACTCGTGTGATCTGAGTGACTCAGTTTTGGAATACAACTGTCGCGTGGTGCACTGCGACATCCAGGCACCCCGGAGTTTCTGAAAAAAAATTTTCTGCGATTTTCACGAAACCACTTTTCTTCAACTTGAATTGTGCTAAAAATCCATCCCTGAAAATAAAAATTCTCTGAGTAGTGTGGAAATGCTGATCCTTACCCTACCTGGGTTGTCCAGTGAGCATTTCCACGAACTCTAGTTGAAGTTCTCTAGGCATGGGATTTTGACATGTTACCCAAACCAGAAGGAATGAGTGGGAAACAATCAAGACAACAGATCAAAGCACTTGCATTTGAATGAGTTTCAAGCATGCTTGGGTACTCGTGTGATCTGAGTGACTCAGTTCTGGAATACAACTGTCGCGCGGTGCACCGCGACATCCAGGCACCCCGGAGTTTCTGAAAAAAAATTTTCTGCGATTTTCACGAAACCACTTATCTTCAACTTGAATTGGGCTAAAAATCCATCCCTGAAAATAAAAATTCTCTGAGTAGTGTGGAAATGCTGATCCTTACCCTACCTGGGGTGTCCACTGAGCATTTCCACGAACTCTATCTGAAGTTCTCTGGGCATGGGATTTTGACATGTCACCCAAACCAAAAGGAATGAGTGGGAAACAATCAAGACAACAGATAGTAGCACTTGCATTTGAATGAGTTTCAAGCATGCTTGGGTACTCGTGTGATCTGAGTGACTCAGTTTTGGAATACAACTGTCGCGTGGTGCACCACGACATCCAGGCACCCCGGAGTTTCTGAAAAAAAAATTTCTCCGATTTTCACGAAACTACTTTTCATCAACTTGAATTGGGGTAAAAATCCATCCCTGAAAATAAAAATTCTCTGAGTAGTGTGGAAATGCTGATCCTTACCCTACCTGGGGTGTCCACTGAGCATTTCCACCAACTCTATCTGAAGTTCTCTGGGCATGGGATTTTGACATGTTACCCAAACCAAAAGGAATGAGTGGGAAACAATCAAGACAACAGATAGAAGCACTTGCATTTGAATGAGTTTCAAGCATGCTTGGGTACTCGTGTGATCTGAGTGACTCAGTTTTGGAATACAACTGTCGCGTGGTGCACCACGACATCCAGGCACCCCGGAGTTTCTGAAAAAAAATTTTCTCCGATTTTCACGAAACTACTTTTCATCAACTTGAATTGGGCTAAAAATCCATCCCTGAAAATAAAAATTCTCTGAGTAGTGTGGAAATGCTGATCCTTACCCTACCTGGGGTGTCCACTGAGCATTTCCACCAACTCTATCTGAAGTTCTCTGGGCATGGGATTTTGACATGTTACCCAAACCAAAAGGAATGAGTGGGAAACAATCAAGACAACAGATAGAAGCACTTGCATTTGAATGAGTTTCAAACATGCTTGGGTACTCGTGTGATCTGAGTGACTCAGTTTTGCAATACAACTGTCGCGTGGTGCACCACGACATCCAGGCACCCCGGAGTTTCTGAAAAAAAATTTTCTCCGATTTTCACGAAACTACTTTTCATCAACTTGAATTGGGCTAAAAATCCATCCCTGAAAATAAAAATTCTCTGAGTAGTGTGGAAATGCTGATCCTTACCCTACCTGGGGTGTCCACTGAGCATTTCCACCAACTCTATCTGAAGTTCTCTGGGCATGGGATTTTGACATGTTACCCAAACCAAAAGGAATGAGTGGGAAACAATCAAGACAACAGATAGAAGCACTTGCATTTGAATGAGTTTCAAGCATGCTTGGGTACTCGTGTGATCTGAGTGACTCAGTTTTGCAATACAACTGTCCCGTGGTGCACCGCGACATCCAGGCACCCCGGAGTTTCTGAAAAAAAATTTTCTGCGATTTTCACGAAACCACTTTTCTTCAACTTGAATTGGGCTAAAAATCCATCCCTGAAAATAAAAATTCTCTGAGTAGTGTGGAAATGCTGATCCTTACCCTACCTGGGGTGTCCACTGAGCATTTCCACCAACTCTATCTGAAGTTCTCTGGGCATGGGATTTTGACATGTTACCCAAACCAAAAGGAATGAGTGGGAAACAATCAAGACAACAGATAGAAGCACTTGCATTTGAATGAGTTTCAAGCATGCTTGGGTACTCGTGTGATCTGAGTGACTCAGTTTGGCAATACAACTGTCCCGTGGTGCACCGCGACATCCAGGCACCCCAGAGTTTCTGAAAAAAAATTTTCTGCGATTTTCACGAAACCACTTTTCTTCAACTTGAATTGGGCTAAAAATCCATCCCTGAAAATAAAAATTCTCTGAGTAGTGTGGAAATGCTGATCCTTACCCTACCTGGCGTGTCCACTGAGCATGACCGCGAACTCTAGTTGAAGTTCTCTAGGCATGGGATTTTGACATGTTACCCAAACCAAAAGGAATGAGTGGGAAACAATCAAGACAACAGATAGAAGCACTTGCATTTGAATGAGTTTCAAGCATGCTTGGGTACTCGTGTGATCTGAGTGACTCAGTTTTGGAATACAACTGTCGCGTGGTGCACCACGACATCCAGGCACCCCGGAGTTTCTGAAAAAAAAATTTCTCCGATTTTCACGAAACTACTTTTCATCAACTTGAATTGGGGTAAAAATCCATCCCTGAAAATAAAAATTCTCTGAGTAGTGTGGAAATGCTGATCCTTACCCTACCTGGGGTGTCCACTGAGCATTTCCACCAACTCTATCTGAAGTTCTCTGGGCATGGGATTTTGACATGTTACCCAAACCAAAAGGAATGAGTGGGAAACAATCAAGACAACAGATAGAAGCACTTGCATTTGAATGAGTTTCAAGCATGCTTGGGTACTCGTGTGATCTGAGTGACTCAGTTTTGGAATACAACTGTCGCGTGGTGCACCACGACATCCAGGCACCCCGGAGTTTCTGAAAAAAAATTTTCTCCGATTTTCACGAAACTACTTTTCATCAACTTGAATTGGGCTAAAAATCCATCCCTGAAAATAAAAATTCTCTGAGTAGTGTGGAAATGCTGATCCTTACCCTACCTGGGGTGTCCACTGAGCATTTCCACCAACTCTATCTGAAGTTCTCTGGGCATGGGATTTTGACATGTTACCCAAACCAAAAGGAATGAGTGGGAAACAATCAAGACAACAGATAGAAGCACTTGCATTTGAATGAGTTTCAAACATGCTTGGGTACTCGTGTGATCTGAGTGACTCAGTTTTGCAATACAACTGTCGCGTGGTGCACCACGACATCCAGGCACCCCGGAGTTTCTGAAAAAAAATTTTCTCCGATTTTCACGAAACTACTTTTCATCAACTTGAATTGGGCTAAAAATCCATCCCTGAAAATAAAAATTCTCTGAGTAGTGTGGAAATGCTGATCCTTACCCTACCTGGGGTGTCCACTGAGCATTTCCACCAACTCTATCTGAAGTTCTCTGGGCATGGGATTTTGACATGTTACCCAAACCAAAAGGAATGAGTGGGAAACAATCAAGACAACAGATAGAAGCACTTGCATTTGAATGAGTTTCAAGCATGCTTGGGTACTCGTGTGATCTGAGTGACTCAGTTTTGCAATACAACTGTCCCGTGGTGCACCGCGATATCCAGGCACCCCGGAGTTTCTGAAAAAAAATTTTCTGCGATTTTCACGAAACCACTTTTCTTCAACTTGAATTGGGCTAAAAATCCATCCCTGAAAATAAAAATTCTCTGAGTAGTGTGGAAATGCTGATCCTTACCCTACCTGGGGTGTCCACTGAGCATTTCCACCAACTCTATCTGAAGTTCTCTGGGCATGGGATTTTGACATGTTACCCAAACCAAAAGGAATGAGTGGGAAACAATCAAGACAACAGATAGAAGCACTTGCATTTGAATGAGTTTCAAGCATGCTTGGGTACTCGTGTGATCTGAGTGACTCAGTTTGGCAATACAACTGTCCCGTGGTGCACCGCGACATCCAGGCACCCCAGAGTTTCTGAAAAAAAATTTTCTGCGATTTTCACGAAACCACTTTTCTTCAACTTGAATTGGGCTAAAAATCCATCCCTGAAAATAAAAATTCTCTGAGTAGTGTGGAAATGCTGATCCTTACCCTACCTGGCGTGTCCACTGAGCATGACCGCGAACTCTAGTTGAAGTTCTCTAGGCATGGGATTTTGACATGTTACCCAAACCAAAAGGAATGAGTGGGAAACAATCAAGACAACAGATAGAAGCACTTGCATTTGAATGAGTTTCAAGCATGCTTGGGTACTCGTGTGATCTGAGTGACTCAGTTTTGGAATACAACTGTCGCGTGGTGCACCACGACATCCAGGCACCCCGGAGTTTCTGAAAAAAAATTTTCTCCGATTTTCACGAAACTACTTTTCATCAACTTGAATTGGGCTAAAAATCCATCCCTGAAAATAAAAATTCTCTGAGTAGTGTGGAAATGCTGATCCTTACCCTACCTGGCGTGTCCACTGAGCATGACCGCGAACTCTAGTTGAAGTTCTCTAGGCATGGGATTTTGACATGTTACCCAAACCAAAAGGAATGAGTGGGAAACAATCAAGACAACAGATAGAAGCACTTGCATTTGAATGAGTTTCAAGCATGCTTGGGTACTCGTGTGATCTGAGTGACTCAGTTTTGGAATACAACTGTCGCGTGGTGCACCACGACATCCAGGCACCCCGGAGTTTCTGAAAAAAAAATTTCTCCGATTTTCACGAAACTACTTTTCATCAACTTGAATTGGGGTAAAAATCCATCCCTGAAAATAAAAATTCTCTGAGTAGTGTGGAAATGCTGATCCTTACCCTACCTGGGGTGTCCACTGAGCATTTCCACCAACTCTATCTGAAGTTCTCTGGGCATGGGATTTTGACATGTTACCCAAACCAAAAGGAATGAGTGGGAAACAATCAAGACAACAGATAGAAGCACTTGCATTTGAATGAGTTTCAAGCATGCTTGGGTACTCGTGTGATCTGAGTGACTCAGTTTTGGAATACAACTGTCGCGTGGTGCACCACGACATCCAGGCACCCCGGAGTTTCTGAAAAAAAATTTTCTCCGATTTTCACGAAACTACTTTTCATCAACTTGAATTGGGCTAAAAATCCATCCCTGAAAATAAAAATTCTCTGAGTAGTGTGGAAATGCTGATCCTTACCCTACCTGGGGTGTCCACTGAGCATTTCCACCAACTCTATCTGAAGTTCTCTGGGCATGGGATTTTGACATGTTACCCAAACCAAAAGGAATGAGTGGGAAACAATCAAGACAACAGATAGAAGCACTTGCATTTGAATGAGTTTCAAACATGCTTGGGTACTCGTGTGATCTGAGTGACTCAGTTTTGCAATACAACTGTCGCGTGGTGCACCACGACATCCAGGCACCCCGGAGTTTCTGAAAAAAAATTTTCTCCGATTTTCACGAAACTACTTTTCATCAACTTGAATTGGGCTAAAAATCCATCCCTGAAAATAAAAATTCTCTGAGTAGTGTGGAAATGCTGATCCTTACCCTACCTGGGGTGTCCACTGAGCATTTCCACCAACTCTATCTGAAGTTCTCTGGGCATGGGATTTTGACATGTTACCCAAACCAAAAGGAATGAGTGGGAAACAATCAAGACAACAGATAGAAGCACTTGCATTTGAATGAGTTTCAAGCATGCTTGGGTACTCGTGTGATCTGAGTGACTCAGTTTTGCAATACAACTGTCCCGTGGTGCACCGCGATATCCAGGCACCCCGGAGTTTCTGAAAAAAAATTTTCTGCGATTTTCACGAAACCACTTTTCTTCAACTTGAATTGGGCTAAAAATCCATCCCTGAAAATAAAAATTCTCTGAGTAGTGTGGAAATGCTGATCCTTACCCTACCTGGGGTGTCCACTGAGCATTTCCACCAACTCTATCTGAAGTTCTCTGGGCATGGGATTTTGACATGTTACCCAAACCAAAAGGAATGAGTGGGAAACAATCAAGACAACAGATAGAAGCACTTGCATTTGAATGAGTTTCAAGCATGCTTGGGTACTCGTGTGATCTGAGTGACTCAGTTTGGCAATACAACTGTCCCGTGGTGCACCGCGACATCCAGGCACCCCAGAGTTTCTGAAAAAAAATTTTCTGCGATTTTCACGAAACCACTTTTCTTCAACTTGAATTGGGCTAAAAATCCATCCCTGAAAATAAAAATTCTCTGAGTAGTGTGGAAATGCTGATCCTTACCCTACCTGGCGTGTCCACTGAGCATGACCGCGAACTCTAGTTGAAGTTCTCTAGGCATGGGATTTTGACATGTTACCCAAACCAAAAGGAATGAGTGGGAAACAATCAAGACAACAGATAGAAGCACTTGCATTTGAATGAGTTTCAAGCATGCTTGGGTACTCGTGTGATCTGAGTGACTCAGTTTTGGAATACAACTGTCGCGTGGTGCACCACGACATCCAGGCACCCCGGAGTTTCTGAAAAAAAATTTTCTCCGATTTTCACGAAACTACTTTTCATCAACTTGAATTGGGCTAAAAATCCATCCCTGAAAATAAAAATTCTCTGAGTAGTGTGGAAATGCTGATCCTTACCCTACCTGGGGTGTCCACTGAGCATTTCCACCAACTCTATCTGAAGTTCTCTGGGCATGGGATTTTGACATGTTACCCAAACCAAAAGGAATGAGTGGGAAACAATCAAGACAACAGATAGAAGCACTTGCATTTGAATGAGTTTCAAGCATGCTTGGGTACTCGTGTGATCTGAGTGACTCAGTTTTGGAATACAACTGTCGCGTGGTGCACCGCGACATCCAGGCACCCCGGAGTTTCTGAAAAAAAATTTTCTCTGATTTTCACGAAACTACTTTTCATCAACTTGAATTGGGCTAAAAATCCATCCCTGAAAATAAAAATTCTCTGAGTAGTGTGGAAATGCTGATCCTTACCCTACCTGGGGTGTCCACTGAGCATTTCCACCAACTCTATCTGAAGTTCTCTGGGCATGGGATTTTGACATGTTACCCAAACCAAAAGGAATGAGTGGGAAACAATCAAGACAACAGATAGAAGCACTTGCATTTGAATGAGTTTCAAGCATGCTTGGGTACTCGTGTGATCTGAGTGACTCAGTTTTGGAATACAACTGTCGCGTGGTGCACCACGACATCCAGGCACCCCGGAGTTTCTGAAAAAAAAATTTCCCCGATTTTCACGAAACTACTTTTCATCAACTTGAATTGGGCTAAAAATCCATCCCTGAAAATAAAAATTCTCTGAGTAGTGTGGAAATGCTGATCCTTACCCTACCTGGGGTGTCCACTGAGCATTTCCACGAACTCTATCTGAAGTTCTCTGGGCATGGTATTTTGACATGTTACCCAAACCAAAAGGAATGAGTGGGAAACAATCAAGACAACAGATAGAAGCACTTGCATTTGAATGAGTTTCAAGCATGCTTGGGTACTCGTGTGATCTGAGTGACTCAGTTTTGCAATACAACTGTCCCGTGGTGCACCGCGATATCCAGGCACCCCGGAGTTTCTGAAAAAAAATTTTCTGCGATTTTCACGAAACCACTTTTCTTCAACTTGAATTGGGCTAAAAATCCATCCCTGAAAATAAAAATTCTCTGAGTAGTGTGGAAATGCTGATCCTTACCCTACCTGGCGTGTCCACTGAGCATTACCGCGAACTCTAGTTGAAGTTCTCTAGGCATGGGATTTTGACATGTTACCCAAACCAAAAGGAATGAGTGGGAAACAATCAAGACAACAGATAGAAGCACTTGCATTTGAATGAGTTTCAAGCATGCTTGGGTACTCGTGTGATCTGAGTGACTCAGTTTTGGAATACAACTGTCGCGTGGTGCACCGCGACATCCAGGCACCCCGGAGTTTCTGAAAAAAAATTTTCTCCGATTTTCACGAAACTACTTTTCATCAACTTGAATTGGGCTAAAAATCCATCCCTGAAAATAAAAATTCTCTGAGTAGTGTGGAAATGCTGATCCTTACCCTACCTGGGGTGTCCACTGAGCATTTCCACCAACTCTATCTGAAGTTCTCTGGGCATGGGATTTTGACATGTTACCCAAACCAAAAGGAATGAGTGGGAAACAATCAAGACAACAGATAGAAGCACTTGCATTTGAATGAGTTTCAAGCATGCTTGGGTACTCGTGTGATCTGAGTGACTCAGTTTTGCAATACAACTGTCGCGTGGTGCACCGCGACATCCAGGCACCCCGGAGTTTCTGAAAAAAAATTTTCTGCGATTTTCACGAAACCACTTTTCTTCAACTTGAATTGGGCTAAAAATCCATCCCTGAAAATAAAAATTCTCTGAGTAGTGTGGAAATGCTGATCCTTACCCTACTTGGCGTGTCCACTGAGCATTTCCACCAACTCTATCTGAAGTTCTCTGGGCATGGGATTTTGACATGTTACCCAAACCAAAAGGAATGAGTGGGAAACAATCAAGACAACAGATAGAAGCACTTGCATTTGAATGAGTTTCAAGCATGCTTGGGTACTCGTGTGATCTGAGTGACTCAGTTTGGCAATACAACTGTCCCGTGGTGCACCGCGACATCCAGGCACCCCAGAGTTTCTGAAAAAAAATTTTCTGCGATTTTCACGAAACCACTTTTCTTCAACTTGAATTGGGCTAAAAATCCATCCCTGAAAATAAAAATTCTCTGAGTAGTGTGGAAATGCTGATCCTTACCCTACCTGGCGTGTCCACTGAGCATGACCGCGAACTCTAGTTGAAGTTCTCTAGGCATGGGATTTTGACATGTTACCCAAACCAAAAGGAATGAGTGGGAAACAATCAAGACAACAGATAGAAGCACTTGCATTTGAATAAGTTTCAAGCATGCTTGGGTACTCGTGTGATCTGAGTGACTCAGTTTTGGAATACAACTGTCGCGTGGTGCACCACGACATCCAGGCACCCCGGAGTTTCTGAAAAAAAATTTTCTCCGATTTTCACGAAACTACTTTTCATCAACTTGAATTGGGCTAAAAATCCATCCCTGAAAATAAAAATTCTCTGAGTAGTGTGGAAATGCTGATCCTTACCCTACCTGTGGTGTCCACTGAGCATTTCCACCAACTCTATCTGAAGTTCTCTGGGCATGGGATTTTGACATGTTACCCAAACCAAAAGGAATGAGTGGGAAACAATCAAGACAACAGATAGAAGCACTTGCATTTGAATGAGTTTCAAGCATGCTTGGGTACTCGTGTGATCTGAGTGACTCAGTTTTGGAATACAACTGTCGCGTGGTGCACCGCGACATCCAGGCACCCCGGAGTTTCTGAAAAAAAATTTTCTCTGATTTTCACGAAACTACTTTTCATCAACTTGAATTGGGCTAAAAATCCATCCCTGAAAATAAAAATTCTCTGAGTAGTGTGGAAATGCTGATCCTTACCCTACCTGGGGTGTCCACTGAGCATTTCCACCAACTCTATCTGAAGTTCTCTGGGCATGGGATTTTGACATGTTACCCAAACCAAAAGGAATGAGTGGGAAACAATCAAGACAACAGATAGAAGCACTTGCATTTGAATGAGTTTCAAGCATGCTTGGGTACTCGTGTGATCTGAGTGACTCAGTTTTGGAATACAACTGTCGCGTGGTGCACCACGACATCCAGGCACCCCGGAGTTTCTGAAAAAAAAATTTCCCCGATTTTCACGAAACTACTTTTCATCAACTTGAATTGGGCTAAAAATCCATCCCTGAAAATAAAAATTCTCTGAGTAGTGTGGAAATGCTGATCCTTACCCTACCTGGGGTGTCCACTGAGCATTTCCACGAACTCTATCTGAAGTTCTCTGGGCATGGTATTTTGACATGTTACCCAAACCAAAAGGAATGAGTGGGAAACAATCAAGACAACAGATAGAAGCACTTGCATTTGAATGAGTTTCAAGCATGCTTGGGTACTCGTGTGATCTGAGTGACTCAGTTTTGCAATACAACTGTCCCGTGGTGCACCGCGACATCCAGGCACCCCGGAGTTTCTGAAAAAAAATTTTCTGCGATTTTCACGAAACCACTTTTCTTCAACTTGAATTGGGCTAAAAATCCATCCCTGAAAATAAAAATTCTCTGAGTAGTGTGGAAATGCTGATCCTTACCCTACCTGGCGTGTCCACTGAGCATTACCGCGAACTCTAGTTGAAGTTCTCTAGGCATGGGATTTTGACATGTTACCCAAACCAAAAGGAATGAGTGGGAAACAATCAAGACAACAGATAGAAGCACTTGCATTTGAATGAGTTTCAAGCATGCTTGGGTACTCGTGTGATCTGAGTGACTCAGTTTTGGAATACAACTGTCGCGTGGTGCACCGCGACATCCAGGCACCCCGGAGTTTCTGAAAAAAAATTTTCTCCGATTTTCACGAAACTACTTTTCATCAACTTGAATTGGGCTAAAAATCCATCCCTGAAAATAAAAATTCTCTGAGTAGTGTGGAAATGCTGATCCTTACCCTACCTGGGGTGTCCACTGAGCATTTCCACCAACTCTATCTGAAGTTCTCTGGGCATGGGATTTTGACATGTTACCCAAACCAAAAGGAATGAGTGGGAAACAATCAAGACAACAGATAGAAGCACTTGCATTTGAATGAGTTTCAAGCATGCTTGGGTACTCGTGTGATCTGAGTGACTCAGTTTTGCAATACAACTGTCGCGTGGTGCACCGCGACATCCAGGCACCCCGGAGTTTCTGAAAAAAAATTTTCTGCGATTTTCACGAAACCACTTTTCTTCAACTTGAATTGGGCTAAAAATCCATCCCTGAAAATAAAAATTCTCTGAGTAGTGTGGAAATGCTGATCCTTACCCTACTTGGCGTGTCCACTGAGCATTACCGCGAACTCTAGTTGAAGTTCTCTAGGCATGGGATTTTGACATGTTACCCAAACCAAAAGGAATGAGTGGGAAACAATCAAGACAACAGATAGAAGCACTTGCATTTTAATGAGTTTCAAGCATTCTTGGGTACTCGTGTGATCTGAGTGACTCAGTTTTTGAATACAACTGTCGCGTGGTGCACCGCGACATCCAGGCACCCCGGAGTTTCTGAAAAAAAAATTTCTGCGATTTTCACGAAACCACTTTTCTTCAACTTGAATTGGGCTAAAAATCCATCCCTGAAAATAAAAATTCTCTGAGTAGTGTGGAAATGCTGATCCTTACCCTACCTGGGGTGTCCACTGAGCATTTCCACCAACTCTATCTGAAGTTCTCTGGGCATGGGATTTTGACATGTTACCCAAACCAAAAGGAATGAGTGGGAAATAATCAAGACAACAGATAGAAGCACTTGCATTTGAATGAGTTTCAAGCATGCTTGGGTACTCGTGTGATCTGAGTGACTCAGTTTTGGAATACAACTGTCGCGTGGTGCACCACGACATCCAGGCACCCCGGAGTTTCTGAAAAAAAATTTTCTCCGATTTTCACGAAACTACTTTTCATCAACTTGAATTGGGCTAAAAATCCATCCCTGAAAATAAAAATTCTCTGAGTAGTGTGGAAATGCTGATCCTTACCCTACCTGGGGTGTCCACTGAGCATTTCCACGAACTCTATCTGAAGTTCTCTGGGTATGGGATTTTGACATGTTACCCAAACAAAAAGGAATGAGTGGGAAACAATCAAGACAACAGATAGAAGCACTTGCATTTGAATGAGTTTCAAGCATGCTTGGGTACTCGTGTGATCTGAGTGACTCAGTTTTGGAATACAACTGTCGCGTGGTGCACCACGACATCCAGGCACCCCGGAGTTTCTGAAAAAAAATTTTCTGCGATTTTCACGAAACTACTTTTCATCAACTTGAATTGGGCTAAAAATCCATTCCTGAAAATAAAAATTCTCTGAGTAGTGTGGAAATGCTGATCCTTACCCTACCTGGGGTGTCCACTGAGAATTTCCACGAACTCTAGTTGAAGTTTTCTAGGCATGGGATTTTGACATGTTACCCAAACCAAAAGGAATGAGTGGGAAACAATCAAGACAACAGATAGAAGCACTTGCATTTGAATGAGTTTCAAGCATGCTTGGGTACTCGTGTGATCTGAGTGACTCAGTTTTGGAATACAACTGTCGCGTGGTGCACCGCGACATCCAGGCACCCCGGAGTTTCTGAAAAAAAATTTTCTCCGATTTTCACGAAACTACTTTTCATCAACTTGAATTGGGCTAAAAATCCATCCCTGAAAACAAAAATTCTCTGAGTAGTGTGGAAATGCTGATCCTTACCCTACCTGGGGTGTCCATTGAGCATTTCCGCGAACTCTAGTTGAAGTTCTCTAGGCATGGGATTTTGACATGTTACCCAAACCAAAAGGAATGAGTGGGAAACAATCAAGACAACAGATAGAAGCACTTGCATTTGAATGAGTTTCAAGCATGCTTGGGTACTCGTGTGATCTGAGTGACTCAGTTTTGGAATACAACTGTCGCGTGGTGCACCGCGACATCCAGGCACCCCGGAGTTTCTGAAAAAAAATTTTCTCCGATTTTCACGAAACTACTTTTCATCAACTTGAATTGGGCTAAAAATCCATCCCTGAAAATAAAAATTCTCTGAGTAGTGTGGAAATGCTGATCCTTACCCTACCTGGGGTGTCCACTGAGCATTTCCGCGAACTCTATCTGAAGTTCTCTGGGCATGGGATTTTGACATGTTACCCAAACCAAAAGGAATGAGTGGGAAACAATCAAGACAACAGATAGAAGCACTTGCATTTGAATGAGTTTCAAGCATGCTTGGGTACTCGTGCGATCTGAGTGACTCAGTTTTGGAATACAACTGTCGCGTGGTGCACCGCGACATCCAGGCACCCCGGAGTTTCTGAAAAAAAATTTTCTGCGATTTTCACGAAACCACTTTTCTTCAACTTGAATTGGGCTAAAAATCCATCCCTGAAAATAAAAATTCTCTGAGAAGTGTGGAAATGCTGATCCTTACCCTACCTGGGTTGTCCACTGATCATTTCCGCGAACTCTATCTGAAGTTCTCTAGGCATGGGATTTTGACATGTTACCAAAACCAAAAGGAATGAGTGGGAAACAATCAAGACAACAGATAGAAGCACTTGCATTTGAATGAGTTTCAAGCATGCTTGGGTACTCGTGTGATCTGAGTGACTCAGTTTTGGAATACAACTGTCGCGTGGTGCACCACGACATCCAGGCACCCCGGAGTTTCTGAAAAAAAATTTTCTCCGATTTTCACGAAACTACTTTTCATCAACTTGAATTGGGCTAAAAATCCATCCCTGAAAATAAAAATTCTCTGAGTAGTGTGGAAATGCTGATCCTTACCCTACCTGGGGTGTCCACTGAGCATTTCCACGAACTCTATCTGAAGTTCTCTGGGCATGGGATTTTGACATGTTACCCAAACCAAAAGGAATGAGTGGGAAACAATCAAGACAACAGATAGAAGCACTTGCATTTGAATGAGTTTCAAGCATGCTTGGGTACTCGTGTGATCTGAGTGACTCAGTTTTGCAATACAACTGTCCCGTGGTGCACCGCGACATCCAGGCACCCCGGAGTTTCTGAAAAAAAATTTTCTGCGATTTTCACGAAACCACTTTTCTTCAACTTGAATTGGGCTAAAAATCCATCCCTGAAAATAAAAATTCTCTGAGTAGTGTGGAAATGCTGATCCTTACCCTACCTGGCGTGTCCACTGAGCATTACCGCGAACTCTAGTTGAAGTTCTCTAGGCATGGGATTTTGACATGTTACCCAAACCAAAAGGAATGAGTGGGAAACAATCAAGACAACAGATAGAAGCACTTGCATTTGAATAAGTTTCAAGCATGCTTGGGTACTCGTGAGATCTGAGTGACTCAGTTTTGGAATACAACTGTCGCGTGGTACACCGCGACATCCAGGCACCCCGGAGTTTCTGAAAAAAAATTTTCTCCGATTTTCACGAAACTACTTTTCATCAACTTGAATTGGGCTAAAAATCCATCCCTGAAAATAAAAATTCTCTGAGTAGTGTGGAAATGCTGATCCTTACCCTACCTGGGGTGTCCACTGAGCATTTCCGCGAACTGTAGTTGAAGTTTTCTAGGCTTGGGATTTTGACATGTCACCCAAACCAAAAGGAATGAGTGGGAAACAATCAAGACAACAGATAGTAGCACTTGCATTTGAATGAGTTTCAAGCATGCTTGGGTACTCGTGTGATCTGAGTGACTCAGTTTTGGAATACAACTGTCGCGTGGTGCACCACGACATCCAGGCACCCCGGAGTTTCTGAAAAAAAAATTTCTCCGATTTTCACGAAACTACTTTTCATCAACATGAATTGGGGTAAAAATCCATCCCTGAAAATAAAAATTCTCTGAGTAGTGTGGAAATGCTGATCCTTACCCTACCTGGGGTGTCCACTGAGCATTTCCACCAAATCTATCTGAAGTTCTCTGGGCATGGGATTTTGACATGTTACCCAAACCAAAAGGAATGAGTGGGAAACAATCAAGACAACAGATAGAAGCACTTGCATTTGAATGAGTTTCAAGCATGCTTGGGTACTCGTGTGATCTGAGTGACTCAGTTTTGGAATACAACTGTCGCGTGGTGCACCACGACATCCAGGCACCCCGGAGTTTCTGAAAAAAAATTTTCTCCGATTTTCACGAAACTACTTTTCATCAACTTGAATTGGGCTAAAAATCCATCCCTGAAAATAAAAATTCTCTGAGTAGTGTGGAAATGCTGATCCTTACCCTACCTGGGGTGTCCACTGAGCATTTCCACCAACTCTATCTGAAGTTCTCTGGGCATGGGATTTTGACATGTTACCCAAACCAAAAGGAATGAGTGGGAAACAATCAAGACAACAGATAGAAGCACTTGCATTTGAATGAGTTTCAAGCATGCTTGGGTACTCGTGTGATCTGAGTGACTCAGTTTTGGAATACAACTGTCGCGTGGTGCACCGCGACATCCAGGCACCCCGGAGTTTCTGAAAAAAAATTTTCTCTGATTTTCACGAAACTACTTTTCATCAACTTGAATTGGGCTAAAAATCCATCCCTGAAAATAAAAATTCTCTGAGTAGTGTGGAAATGCTGATCCTTACCCTACCTGGGGTGTCCACTGAGCATTTCCACCAACTCTATCTGAAGTTCTCTGGGCATGGGATTTTGACATGTTACCCAAACCAAAAGGAATGAGTGGGAAACAATCAAGACAACAGATAGAAGCACTTGCATTTGAATGAGTTTCAAGCATGCTTGGGTACTCGTGTGATCTGAGTGACTCAGTTTTGGAATACAACTGTCGCGTGGTGCACCACGACATCCAGGCACCCCGGAGTTTCTGAAAAAAAAATTTCCCCGATTTTCACGAAACTACTTTTCATCAACTTGAATTGGGCTAAAAATCCATCCCTGAAAATAAAAATTCTCTGAGTAGTGTGGAAATGCTGATCCTTACCCTACCTGGGGTGTCCACTGAGCATTTCCACGAACTCTATCTGAAGTTCTCTGGGCATGGTATTTTGACATGTTACCCAAACCAAAAGGAATGAGTGGGAAACAATCAAGACAACAGATAGAAGCACTTGCATTTGAATGAGTTTCAAGCATGCTTGGGTACTCGTGTGATCTGAGTGACTCAGTTTTGGAATACAACTGTCGCGTGGTGCACCGCGACATCCAGGCACCCCGGAGTTTCTGAAAAAAAAATTTCTGCGATTTTCACGAAACCACTTTTCTTCAACTTGAATTGGGCTAAAAATCCATCCCTGAAAATAAAAATTCACTGAGTAGTGTGGAAATGCTGATCCTTACCCTACCTGGGTTGTCCACTGAGCATTTCCGCGAACTCTAGTTGAAGTTCTCTAGGCATGGGATTTTGACATGTTACCAAAACCAAAAGGAATGAGTGGGAAACAATCAAGACAACAGATAGAAGCACTTGCATTTGAATGAGTTTCAAGCATGCTTGGGTACTCGTGTGATCTGAGTGACTCAGTTTTGGAATACAACTGTCGCGTGGTGCACCACGACATCCAGGCACCCCGGAGTTTCTGAAAAAAAATTTTCTCCGATTTTCACGAAACTACTTTTCATCAACTTGAATTGGGCTAAAAATCCATCCCTGAAAATAAAAATTCTCTGAGTAGTGTGGAAATGCTGATCCTTACCCTACCTGGGGTGTCCACTGAGCATTTCCACCAACTCTATCTGAAGTTCTCTGGGCATGGGATTTTGACATGTTACCCAAACCAAAAGGAATGAGTGGGAAACAATCAAGACAACAGATAGAAGCACTTGCATTTGAATGAGTTTCAAGCATGCTTGGGTACTCGTGTGATCTGAGTGACTCAGTTTTGCAATACAACTGTCCCGTGGTGCACCGCGACATCCAGGCACCCCGGAGTTTCTGAAAAAAAATTTTCTGAGATTTTCACGAAACCACTTTTCTTCAACTTGAATTGGGCTAAAAATCCATCCCTGAAAATAAAAATTCTCTGAGTAGTGTGGAAATGCTGATCCTTACCCTACCTGGCGTGTCCACTGAGCATTACCGCGAACTCTAGTTGAAGTTCTCTAGGCATGGGATTTTGACATGTTACCCAAACCAAAAGGAATGAGTGGGAAACAATCAAGACAACAGATAGAAGCACTTGCATTTGAATAAGTTTCAAGCATGCTTGGGTACTCGTGAGATCTGAGTGACTCAGTTTTGGAATACAACTGTCGCGTGGTACACCGCGACATCCAGGCACCCCGGAGTTTCTGAAAAAAAATTTTCTCCGATTTTCACGAAACTACTTTTCATCAACTTGAATTGGGCTAAAAATCCATCCCTGAAAATAAAAATTCTCTGAGTAGTGTGGAAATGCTGATCCTTACCCTACCTGGGGTGTCCACTGAGCATTTCCGCGAACTGTAGTTGAAGTTTTCTAGGCTTGGGATTTTGACATGTCACCCAAACCAAAAGGAATGAGTGGGAAACAATCAAGACAACAGATAGTAGCACTTGCATTTGAATGAGTTTTAAGCATGCTTGGGTACTCGTGTGATCTGAGTGACTCAGTTTTGGAATACAACTGTCGCGTGGTGCACCACGACATCCAGGCACCCCGGAGTTTCTGAAAAAAAAATTTCTCCGATTTTCACGAAACTACTTTTCATCAACTTGAATTGGGGTAAAAATCCATCCCTGAAAATAAAAATTCTCTGAGTAGTGTGGAAATGCTGATCCTTACCCTACCTGGGGTGTCCACTGAGCATTTCCACCAACTCTATCTGAAGTTCTCTGGGCATGGGATTTTGACATGTTACCCAAACCAAAAGGAATGAGTGGGAAACAATCAAGACAACAGATAGAAGCACTTGCATTTGAATGAGTTTCAAGCATGCTTGGGTACTCGTGTGATCTGAGTGACTCAGTTTTGGAATACAACTGTCGCGTGGTGCACCACGACATCCAGGCACCCCGGAGTTTCTGAAAAAAAATTTTCTCCGATTTTCACGAAACTACTTTTCATCAACTTGAATTGGGCTAAAAATCCATCCCTGAAAATAAAAATTCTCTGAGTAGTGTGGAAATGCTGATCCTTACCCTACCTGGGGTGTCCACTGAGCATTTCCACCAACTCTATCTGAAGTTCTCTGGGCATGGGATTTTGACATGTTACCCAAACCAAAAGGAATGAGTGGGAAACAATCAAGACAACAGATAGAAGCACTTGCATTTGAATGAGTTTCAAGCATGCTTGGGTACTCGTGTGATCTGAGTGACTCAGTTTTGCAATACAACTGTCCCGTGGTGCACCGCGACATCCAGGCACCCCGGAGTTTCTGAAAAAAAATTTTCTGCGATTTTCACGAAACCACTTTTCTTCAACTTGAATTGGGCTAAAAATCCATCCCTGAAAATAAAAATTCTCTGAGTAGTGTGGAAATGCTGATCCTTACCCTACCTGGGGTGTCCACTGAGCATTTCCACCAACTCTATCTGAAGTTCTCTGGGCATGGGATTTTGACATGTTACCCAAACCAAAAGGAATGAGTGGGAAACAATCAAGACAACAGATAGAAGCACTTGCATTTGAATGAGTTTCAAGCATGCTTGGGTACTCGTGTGATCTGAGTGACTCAGTTTGGCAATACAACTGTCCCGTGGTGCACCGCGACATCCAGGCACCCCAGAGTTTCTGAAAAAAAATTTTCTGCGATTTTCACGAAACCACTTTTCTTCAACTTGAATTGGGCTAAAAATCCATCCCTGAAAATAAAAATTCTCTGAGTAGTGTGGAAATGCTGATCCTTACCCTACCTGGCGTGTCCACTGAGCATGACTGCGAACTCTAGTTGAAGTTCTCTAGGCATGGGATTTTGACATGTTACCCAAACCAAAAGGAATGAGTGGGAAACAATCAAGACAACAGATAGAAGCACTTGCATTTGAATGAGTTTCAAGCATGCTTGGGTACTCGTGTGATCTGAGTGACTCAGTTTTGGAATACAACTGTCGCGTGGTGCACCACGACATCCAGGCACCCCGGAGTTTCTGAAAAAAAATTTTCTCCGATTTTCACGAAACTACTTTTCATCAACTTGAATTGGGCTAAAAATCCATCCCTGAAAATAAAAATTCTCTGAGTAGTGTGGAAATGCTGATCCTTACCCTACCTGGGGTGTCCACTGAGCATTTCCACCAACTCTATCTGAAGTTCTCTGGGCATGGGATTTTGACATGTTACCCAAACCAAAAGGAATGAGTGGGAAACAATCAAGACAACAGATAGAAGCACTTGCATTTGAATGAGTTTCAAGCATGCTTGGGTACTCGTGTGATCTGAGTGACTCAGTTTTGGAATACAACTGTCGCGTGATGCACCGCGACATCCAGGCACCCCGGAGTTTCTGAAAAAAAATTTTCTCTGATTTTCACGAAACTACTTTTCATCAACTTGAATTGGGCTAAAAATCCATCCCTGAAAATAAAAATTCTCTGAGTAGTGTGGAAATGCTGATCCTTACCCTACCTGGGGTGTCCACTGAGCATTTCCACCAACTCTATCTGAAGTTCTCTGGGCATGGGATTTTGACATGTTACCCAAACCAAAAGGAATGAGTGGGAAACAATCAAGACAACAGATAGAAGCACTTGCATTTGAATGAGTTTCAAGCATGCTTGGGTACTCGTGTGATCTGAGTGACTCAGTTTTGCAATACAACTGTCCCGTGGTGCACCGCGACATCCAGGCACCCCGGAGTTTCTGAAAAAAAATTTTCTGCGATTTTCACGAAACCACTTTTCTTCAACTTGAATTGGGCTAAAAATCCATCCCTGAAAATAAAAATTCTCTGAGTAGTGTGGAAATGCTGATCCTTACCCTACCTGGCGTGTCCACTGAGCATTACCGCGAACTCTAGTTGAAGTTCTCTAGGCATGGGATTTTGACATGTTACCCAAACCAAAAGGAATGAGTGGGAAACAATCAAGACAACAGATAGAAGCACTTGCATTTGAATGAGTTTCAAGCATGCTTGGGTACTCGTGTGATCTGAGTGACTCAGTTTTGGAATACAACTGTCGCGTGGTGCACCGCGACATCCAGGCACCCCGGAGTTTCTGAAAAAAAATTTTCTCCGATTTTCACGAAACTACTTTTCATCAACTTGAATTGGGCTAAAAATCCATCCCTGAAAATAAAAATTCTCTGAGTAGTGTGGAAATGCTGATCCTTACCCTACCTGGGGTGTCCACTGAGCATTTCCACGAACTCTATCTGAAGTTCTCTGGGCATGGGATTTTGACATGTTACCCAAACCAAAAGGAATGAGTGGGAAACAATCAAGACAACAGATAGAAGCACTTGCATTTGAATGAGTTTCAAGCATGCTTGGGTACTCGTGTGATCTGAGTGACTCAGTTTTGCAATACAACTGTCGCGTGGTGCACCGCGACATCCAGGCACCCCGGAGTTTCTGAAAAAAAAATTTCTGCGATTTTCACGAAACCACTTTTCTTCAACTTGAATTGGGCTAAAAATCCATCCCTGAAAATAAAAATTCTCTGAGTAGTGTGGAAATGCTGATCCTTACCCTACTTGGCGTGTCCACTGAGCATTTCCACCAACTCTATTTGAAGTTCTCTGGGCATGGGATTTTGACATGTTACCCAAACCAAAAGGAATGAGTGGGAAACAATCAAGACAACAGATAGAAGCACTTGCATTTGAATGAGTTTCAAGCATGCTTGGGTACTCGTGTGATCTGAGTGACTCAGTTTGGCAATACAACTGTCCTGTGGTGCACCGCGACATCCAGGCACCCCAGAGTTTCTGAAAAAAAATTTTCTGCGATTTTCACGAAACCACTTTTCTTCAACTTGAATTGGGCTAAAAATCCATCCCTGAAAATAAAAATTCTCTGAGTAGTGTGGAAATGCTGATCCTTACCCTACCTGGCGTGTCCACTGAGCATGACCGCGAACTCTAGTTGAAGTTCTCTAGGCATGGGATTTTGACATGTTACCCAAACCAAAAGGAATGAGTGGGAAACAATCAAGACAACAGATAGAAGCACTTGCATTTGAATAAGTTTCAAGCATGCTTGGGTACTCGTGTGATCTGAGTGACTCAGTTTTGGAATACAACTGTCGCGTGGTGCACCACGACATCCAGGCACCCCGGAGTTTCTGAAAAAAAATTTTCTCCGATTTTCACGAAACTACTTTTCATCAACTTGAATTGGGCTAAAAATCCATCCCTGAAAATAAAAATTCTCTGAGTAGTGTGGAAATGCTGATCCTTACCCTACCTGTGGTGTCCACTGAGCATTTCCACCAACTCTATCTGAAGTTCTCTGGGCATGGGATTTTGACATGTTACCCAAACCAAAAGGAATGAGTGGGAAACAATCAAGACAACAGATAGAAGCACTTGCATTTGAATGAGTTTCAAGCATGCTTGGGTACTCGTGTGATCTGAGTGACTCAGTTTTGGAATACAACTGTCGCGTGGTGCACCGCGACATCCAGGCACCCCGGAGTTTCTGAAAAAAAATTTTCTCTGATTTTCACGAAACTACTTTTCATCAACTTGAATTGGGCTAAAAATCCATCCCTGAAAATAAAAATTCTCTGAGTAGTGTGGAAATGCTGATCCTTACCCTACCTGGGGTGTCCACTGAGCATTTCCACCAACTCTATCTGAAGTTCTCTGGGCATGGGATTTTGACATGTTACCCAAACCAAAAGGAATGAGTGGGAAACAATCAAGACAACAGATAGAAGCACTTCCATTTGAATGAGGTTCAAGCATGCTTGGGTACTCGTGTGATCTGAGTGACTCAGTTTTGGAATACAACTGTCGCGTGGTGCACCACGACATCCAGGCACCCCGGAGTTTCTGAAAAAAAAATTTCCCCGATTTTCACGAAACTACTTTTCATCAACTTGAATTGGGCTAAAAATCCATCCCTGAAAATAAAAATTCTCTGAGTAGTGTGGAAATGCTGATCCTTACCCTACCTGGGGTGTCCACTGAGCATTTCCACGAACTCTATCTGAAGTTCTCTGGGCATGGTATTTTGACATGTTACCCAAACCAAAAGGAATGAGTGGGAAACAATCAAGACAACAGATAGAAGCACTTGCATTTGAATGAGTTTCAAGCATGCTTGGGTACTCGTGTGATCTGAGTGACTCAGTTTTGCAATACAACTGTCCCGTGGTGCACCGCGACATCCAGGCACCCCGGAGTTTCTGAAAAAAAATTTTCTGCGATTTTCACGAAACCACTTTTCTTCAACTTGAATTGGGCTAAAAATCCATCCCTGAAAATAAAAATTCTCTGAGTAGTGTGGAAATGCTGATCCTTACCCTACCTGGCGTGTCCACTGAGCATTACCGCGAACTCTAGTTGAAGTTCTCTAGGCATGGGATTTTGACATGTTACCCAAACCAAAAGGAATGAGTGGGAAACAATCAAGACAACAGATAGAAGCACTTGCATTTGAATGAGTTTCAAGCATGTTTGGGTACTCGTGTGATCTGAGTGACTCAGTTTTGGAATACAACTGTCGCGTGGTGCACCGCGACATCCAGGCACCCCGGAGTTTCTGAAAAAAAATTTTCTCCGATTTTCACGAAACTACTTTTCATCAACTTGAATTGGGCTAAAAATCCATCCCTGAAAATAAAAATTCTCTGAGTAGTGTGGAAATGCTGATCCTTACCCTACCTGGGGTGTCCACTGAGCATTTCCACCAACTCTATCTGAAGTTCTCTGGGCATGGGATTTTGACATGTTACCCAAACCAAAAGGAATGAGTGGGAAACAATCAAGACAACAGATAGAAGCACTTGCATTTGAATGAGTTTCAAGCATGCTTGGGTACTCGTGTGATCTGAGTGACTCAGTTTTGCAATACAACTGTCGCGTGGTGCACCGCGACATCCAGGCACCCCGGAGTTTCTGAAAAAAAATTTTCTGCGATTTTCACGAAACCACTTTTCTTCAACTTGAATTGGGCTAAAAATCCATCCCTGAAAATAAAAATTCTCTGAGTAGTGTGGAAATGCTGATCCTTACCCTACTTGGCGTGTCCACTGAGCATTACCGCGAACTCTAGTTGAAGTTCTCTAGGCATGGGATTTTGACATGTTACCCAAACCAAAAGGAATGAGTGGGAAACAATCAAGACAACAGATAGAAGCACTTGCATTTTAATGAGTTTCAAGCATTCTTGGGTACTCGTGTGATCTGAGTGACTCAGTTTTTGAATACAACTGTCGCGTGGTGCACCGCGACATCCAGGCACCCCGGAGTTTCTGAAAAAAAAATTTCTGCGATTTTCACGAAACCACTTTTCTTCAACTTGAATTGGGCTAAAAATCCATCCCTGAAAATAAAAATTCTCTGAGTAGTGTGGAAATGCTGATCCTTACCCTACCTGGGGTGTCCACTGAGCATTTCCACCAACTCTATCTGAAGTTCTCTGGGCATGGGATTTTGACATGTTACCCAAACCAAAAGGAATGAGTGGGAAATAATCAAGACAACAGATAGAAGCACTTGCATTTGAATGAGTTTCAAGCATGCTTGGGTACTCGTGTGATCTGAGTGACTCAGTTTTGGAATACAACTGTCGCGTGGTGCACCACGACATCCAGGCACCCCGGAGTTTCTGAAAAAAAATTTTCTCCGATTTTCACGAAACTACTTTTCATCAACTTGAATTGGGCTAAAAATCCATCCCTGAAAATAAAAATTCTCTGAGTAGTGTGGAAATGCTGATCCTTACCCTACCTGGGGTGTCCACTGAGCATTTCCACGAACTCTATCTGAAGTTCTCTGGGTATGGGATTTTGACATGTTACCCAAACAAAAAGGAATGAGTGGGAAACAATCAAGACAACAGATAGAAGCACTTGCATTTGAATGAGTTTCAAGCATGCTTGGGTACTCGTGTGATCTGAGTGACTCAGTTTTGGAATACAACTGTCGCGTGGTGCACCACGACATCCAGGCACCCCGGAGTTTCTGAAAAAAAATTTTCTGCGATTTTCACGAAACTACTTTTCATCAACTTGAATTGGGCTAAAAATCCATCCCTGAAAATAAAAATTCTCTGAGTAGTGTGGAAATGCTGATCCTTACCCTACCTGGGGTGTCCACTGAGCATTTCCGCGAACTCTAGTTGAAGTTCTCTAGGCATGGGATTTTGACATGTTACCCAAACCAAAAGGAATGAGTGGGAAACAATCAAGACAACAGATAGAAGCACTTGCATTTGAATGAGTTTCAAGCATGCTTGGGTACTCGTGTGATCTGAGTGACTCAGTTTTGGAATACAACTGTCGCGTGGTGCACCGCGACATCCAGGCACCCCGGAGTTTCTGAAAAAAAATTTTCTCCGATTTTCACGAAACTACTTTTCATCAACTTGAATTGGGCTAAAAATCCATCCCTGAAAATAAAAATTCTCTGAGTAGTGTGGAAATGCTGATCCTTACCCTACCTGGGGTGTCCACTGAGCATTTCCGCGAACTCTATCTGAAGTTCTCTGGGCATGGGATTTTGACATGTTACCCAAACCAAAAGGAATGAGTGGGAAACAATCAAGACAACAGATAGAAGCACTTGCATTTGAATGAGTTTCAAGCATGCTTGGGTACTCGTGCGATCTGAGTGACTCAGTTTTGGAATACAACTGTCGCGTGGTGCACCGCGACATCCAGGCACCCCGGAGTTTCTGAAAAAAAATTTTCTGCGATTTTCACGAAACCACTTTTCTTCAACTTGAATTGGGCTAAAAATCCATCCCTGAAAATAAAAATTCTCTGAGAAGTGTGGAAATGCTGATCCTTACCCTACCTGGGTTGTCCACTGATCATTTCCGCGAACTCTATCTGAAGTTCTCTAGGCATGGGATTTTGACATGTTACCAAAACCAAAAGGAATGAGTGGGAAACAATCAAGACAACAGATAGAAGCACTTGCATTTGAATGAGTTTCAAGCATGCTTGGGTACTCGTGTGATCTGAGTGACTCAGTTTTGGAATACAACTGTCGCGTGGTGCACCACGACATCCAGGCACCCCGGAGTTTCTGAAAAAAAATTTTCTCCGATTTTCACGAAACTACTTTTCATCAACTTGAATTGGGCTAAAAATCCATCCCTGAAAATAAAAATTCTCTGAGTAGTGTGGAAATGCTGATCCTTACCCTACCTGGGGTGTCCACTGAGCATTTCCACGAACTCTATCTGAAGTTCTCTGGGCATGGGATTTTGACATGTTACCCAAACCAAAAGGAATGAGTGGGAAACAATCAAGACAACAGATAGAAGCACTTGCATTTGAATGAGTTTCAAGCATGCTTGGGTACTCGTGTGATCTGAGTGACTCAGTTTTGCAATACAACTGTCCCGTGGTGCACCGCGACATCCAGGCACCCCGGAGTTTCTGAAAAAAAATTTTCTGCGATTTTCACGAAACCACTTTTCTTCAACTTGAATTGGGCTAAAAATCCATCCCTGAAAATAAAAATTCTCTGAGTAGTGTGGAAATGCTGATCCTTACCCTACCTGGCGTGTCCACTGAGCATTACCGCGAACTCTAGTTGAAGTTCTCTAGGCATGGGATTTTGACATGTTACCCAAACCAAAAGGAATGAGTGGGAAACAATCAAGACAACAGATAGAAGCACTTGCATTTGAATAAGTTTCAAGCATGCTTGGGTACTCGTGAGATCTGAGTGACTCAGTTTTGGAATACAACTGTCGCGTGGTACACCGCGACATCCAGGCACCCCGGAGTTTCTGAAAAAAAATTTTCTCCGATTTTCACGAAACTACTTTTCATCAACTTGAATTGGGCTAAAAATCCATCCCTGAAAATAAAAATTCTCTGAGTAGTGTGGAAATGCTGATCCTTACCCTACCTGGGGTGTCCACTGAGCATTTCCGCGAACTGTAGTTGAAGTTTTCTAGGCTTGGGATTTTGACATGTCACCCAAACCAAAAGGAATGAGTGGGAAACAATCAAGACAACAGATAGTAGCACTTGCATTTGAATGAGTTTCAAGCATGCTTGGGTACTCGTGTGATCTGAGTGACTCAGTTTTGGAATACAACTGTCGCGTGGTGCACCACGACATCCAGGCACCCCGGAGTTTCTGAAAAAAAAATTTCTCCGATTTTCACGAAACTACTTTTCATCAACTTGAATTGGGGTAAAAATCCATCCCTGAAAATAAAAATTCTCTGAGTAGTGTGGAAATGCTGATCCTTACCCTACCTGGGGTGTCCACTGAGCATTTCCACCAACTCTATCTGAAGTTCTCTGGGCATGGGATTTTGACATGTTACCCAAACCAAAAGGAATGAGTGGGAAACAATCAAGACAACAGATAGAAGCACTTGCATTTGAATGAGTTTCAAGCATGCTTGGGTACTCGTGTGATCTGAGTGACTCAGTTTTGGAATACAACTGTCGCGTGGTGCACCACGACATCCAGGCACCCCGGAGTTTCTGAAAAAAAATTTTCTCCGATTTTCACGAAACTACTTTTCATCAACTTGAATTGGGCTAAAAATCCATCCCTGAAAATAAAAATTCTCTGAGTAGTGTGGAAATGCTGATCCTTACCCTACCTGGGGTGTCCACTGAGCATTTCCACCAACTCTATCTGAAGTTCTCTGGGCATGGGATTTTGACATGTTACCCAAACCAAAAGGAATGAGTGGGAAACAATCAAGACAACAGATAGAAGCACTTGCATTTGAATGAGTTTCAAGCATGCTTGGGTACTCGTGTGATCTGAGTGACTCAGTTTTGCAATACAACTGTCGCGTAGTGCACCGCGACATCCAGGCACCCCGGAGTTTCTGAAAAAAAAATTTCTGCGATTTTCACGAGACCACTTTTCTTCAACTTGAATTGGGCTAAAAATCCATCCCTGAAAATAAAAATTCTCTGAGTAGTGTGGAAATGCTGATCCTTACCCTACCTGGCGTGTCCACTGAGCATGACCGCGAACTCTAGTTGAAGTTCTCTAGGCATGGGATTTTGACATGTTACCCAAACCAAAAGGAATGAGTGGGAAACAATCAAGACAACAGATAGAAGCACTTGCATTTGAATAAGTTTCAAGCATGCTTGGGTACTCGTGTGATCTGAGTGACTCAGTTTTGGAATACAACTGTCGCGTGGTGCACCACGACATCCAGGCACCCCGGAGTTTCTGAAAAAAAATTTTCTCCGATTTTCACAAAACTACTTTTCATCAACTTGAATTGGGCTAAAAATCCATCCCTGAAAATAAAAATTCTCTGAGTAGTGTGGAAATGCTGATCCTTACCCTACCTGGGGTGTCCACTGAGCATTTCCACCAACTCTATCTGAAGTTCTCTGGGCATGGGATTTTGACATGTTACCCAAACCAAAAGGAATGAGTGGGAAACAATCAAGACAACAGATAGAAGCACTTGCATTTGAATGAGTTTCAAGCATGCTTGGGTACTCGTGTGATCTGAGTGACTCAGTTTTGGAATACAACTGTCGCGTGGTGCACCGCGACATCCAGGCACCCCGGAGTTTCTGAAAAAAAATTTTCTCTGATTTTCACGAAACTACTTTTCATCAACTTGAATTGGGCTAAAAATCCATCCCTGAAAATAAAAATTCTCTGAGTAGTGTGGAAATGCTGATCCTTACCCTACCTGGGGTGTCCACTGAGCATTTCCACCAACTCTATCTGAAGTTCTCTGGGCATGGGATTTTGACATGTTACCCAAACCAAAAGGAATGAGTGGGAAACAATCAAGACAACAGATAGAAGCACTTGCATTTGAATGAGTTTCAAGCATGCTTGGGTACTCGTGTGATCTGAGTGACTCAGTTTTGGAATACAACTGTCGCGTGGTGCACCACGACATCCAGGCACCCCGGAGTTTCTGAAAAAAAAATTTCCCCGATTTTCACGAAACTACTTTTCATCAACTTGAATTGGGCTAAAAATCCATCCCTGAAAATAAAAATTCTCTGAGTAGTGTGGAAATGCTGATCCTTACCCTACCTGGGGTGTCCACTGAGCATTTCCACGAACTCTATCTGAAGTTCTCTGGGCATGGTATTTTGACATGTTACCCAAACCAAAAGGAATGAGTGGGAAACAATCAAGACAACAGATAGAAGCACTTGCATTTGAATGAGTTTCAAGCATGCTTGGGTACTCGTGTGATCTGAGTGACTCAGTTTTGCAATACAACTGTCCCGTGGTGCACCGCGACATCCAGGCACCCCGGAGTTTCTGAAAAAAAATTTTCTGCGATTTTCACGAAACCACTTTTCTTCAACTTGAATTGGGCTAAAAATCCATCCCTGAAAATAAAAATTCTCTGAGTAGTGTGGAAATGCTGATCCTTACCCTACCTGGGGTGTCCACTGAGCATTTCCACCAACTCTATCTGAAGTTCTCTGGGCATGGGATTTTGACATGTTACCCAAACCAAAAGGAATGAGTGGGAAACAATCAAGACAACAGATAGAAGCACTTGCATTTGAATAAGTTTCAAGCATGCTTGGGTACTCGTGTGATCTGAGTGACTCAGTTTTGGAATACAACTGTCGCGTGGTGCACCACGACATCCAGGCACCCCGGAGTTTCTGAAAAAAAATTTTCTCCGATTTTCACGAAACTACTTTTCATACACTTGAATTGGGCTAAAAATCCATCCCTGAAAATAAAAATTCTCTGAGTAGTGTGGAAATGCTGATCCTTACCCTACCTGGGGTGTCCACTGAGCATTTCCACCAACTCTATCTGAAGTTCTCTGGGCATGGGATTTTGACATGTTACCCAAACCAAAAGGAATGAGTGGGAAACAATCAAGACAACAGATAGAAGCACTTGCATTTGAATGAGTTTCAAGCATGCTTGGGTACTCGTGTGATCTGAGTGACTCAGTTTTGGAATACAACTGTCGCGTGGTGCACCGCGACATCCAGGCACCCCGGAGTTTCTGAAAAAAAATTTTCTCTGATTTTCACGAAACTACTTTTCATCAACTTGAATTGGGCTAAAAATCCATCCCTGAAAATAAAAATTCTCTGAGTAGTGTGGAAATGCTGATCCTTACCCTACCTGGGGTGTCCACTGAGCATTTCCACCAACTCTATCTGAAGTTCTCTGGGCATGGGATTTTGACATGTTACCCAAACCAAAAGGAATGAGTGGGAAACAATCAAGACAACAGATAGAAGCACTTGCATTTGAATGAGTTTCAAGCATGCTTGGGTACTCGTGTGATCTGAGTGACTCAGTTTTGGAATACAACTGTCGCGTGGTGCACCACGACATCCAGGCACCCCGGAGTTTCTGAAAAAAAAATTTCCCCGATTTTCACGAAACTACTTTTCATCAACTTGAATTGGGCTAAAAATCCATCCCTGAAAATAAAAATTCTCTGAGTAGTGTGGAAATGCTGATCCTTACCCTACCTGGGGTGTCCACTGAGCATTTCCACGAACTCTATCTGAAGTTCTCTGGGCATGGTATTTTGACATGTTACCCAAACCAAAAGGAATGAGTGGGAAACAATCAAGACAACAGATAGAAGCACTTGCATTTGAATGAGTTTCAAGCATGCTTGGGTACTCGTGTGATCTGAGTGACTCAGTTTTGCAATACAACTGTCCCGTGGTGCACCGCGACATCCAGGCACCCCGGAGTTTCTGAAAAAAAATTTTCTGCGATTTTCACGAAACCACTTTTCTTCAACTTGAATTGGGCTAAAAATCCATCCCTGAAAATAAAAATTCTCTGAGTAGTGTGGAAATGCTGATCCTTACCCTACCTGGGGTGTCCACTGAGCATTTCCACCAACTCTATCTGAAGTTCTCTGGGCATGGGATTTTGACATGTTACCCAAACCAAAAGGAATGAGTGGGAAACAATCAAGACAACAGATAGAAGCACTTGCATTTGAATAAGTTTCAAGCATGCTTGGGTACTCGTGTGATCTGAGTGACTCAGTTTTGGAATACAACTGTCGCGTGGTGCACCACGACATCCAGGCACCCCGGAGTTTCTGAAAAAAAATTTTCTCCGATTTTCACGAAACTACTTTTCATCAACTTGAATTGGGCTAAAAATCCATCCCTGAAAATAAAAATTCTCTGAGTAGTGTGGAAATGCTGATCCTTACCCTACCTGGGGTGTCCACTGAGCATTTCCACCAACTCTATCTGAAGTTCTCTGGGCATGGGATTTTGACATGTTACCCAAACCAAAAGGAATGAGTGGGAAACAATCAAGACAACAGATAGAAGCACTTGCATTTGAATGAGTTTCAAGCATGCTTGGGTACTCGTGTGATCTGAGTGACTCAGTTTTGGAATACAACTGTCGCGTGGTGCACCGCGACATCTAGGCACCCCGGAGTTTCTGAAAAAAAATTTTCTCTGATTTTCACGAAACTACTTTTCATCAACTTGAATTGGGCTAAAAATCCATCCCTGAAAATAAAAATTCTCTGAGTAGTGTGGAAATGCTGATCCTTACCCTACCTGGGGTGTCCACTGAGCATTTCCACCAACTCTATCTGAAGTTCTCTGGGCATGGGATTTTGACATGTTACCCAAACCAAAAGGAATGAGTGGGAAACAATCAAGACAACAGATAGAAGCACTTGCATTTGAATGAGTTTCAAGCATGCTTGGGTACTCGTGTGATCTGAGTGACTCAGTTTTGGAATACAACTGTCGCGTGGTGCACCACGACATCCAGGCACCCCGGAGTTTCTGAAAAAAAAATTTCCCCGATTTTCACGAAACTACTTTTCATCAACTTGAATTGGGCTAAAAATCCATCCCTGAAAATAAAAATTCTCTGAGTAGTGTGGAAATGCTGATCCTTACCCTACCTGGGGTGTCCACTGAGCATTTCCACGAACTCTATCTGAAGTTCTCTGGGCATGGTATTTTGACATGTTACCCAAACCAAAAGGAATGAGTGGGAAACAATCAAGACAACAGATAGAAGCACTTGCATTTGAATGAGTTTCAAGCATGCTTGGGTACTCGTGTGATCTGAGTGACTCAGTTTTGCAATACAACTGTCCCGTGGTGCACCGCGACATCCAGGCACCCCGGAGTTTCTGAAAAAAAATTTTCTGCGATTTTCACGAAACCACTTTTCTTCAACTTGAATTGGGCTAAAAATCCATCCCTGAAAATAAAAATTCTCTGAGTAGTGTGGAAATGCTGATCCTTACCCTACCTGGCGTGTCCACTGAGCATTACCGCGAACTCTAGTTGAAGTTCTCTAGGCATGGGATTTTGACATGTTACCCAAACCAAAAGGAATGAGTGGGAAACAATCAAGACAACAGATAGAAGCACTTGCATTTGAATGAGTTTCAAACATGCTTGGGTACTCGTGTGATCTGAGTGACTCAGTTTTGGAATACAACTGTCGCGTGGTGCACCGCGACATCCAGGCACCCCGGAGTTTCTGAAAAAAAATTTTCTCCGATTTTCACGAAACTACTTTTCATCAACTTGAATTGGGCTAAAAATCCATCCCTGAAAATAAAAATTCTCTGAGTAGTGTGGAAATGCTGATCCTTACCCTACCTGGGGTGTCCACTGAGCATTTCCACCAACTCTATCTGAAGTTCTCTGGGCATGGGATTTTGACATGTTACCCAAACCAAAAGGAATGAGTGGGAAACAATCAAGACAACAGATAGAAGCACTTGCATTTGAATGAGTTTCAAGCATGCTTGGGTACTCGTGTGATCTGAGTGACTCAGTTTTGCAATACAACTGTCGCGTGGTGCACCGCGACATCCAGGCACCCCGGAGTTTCTGAAAAAAAATTTTCTCCGATTTTCACGAAACTACTTTTCATCAACTTGAATTGGGCTAAAAATCCATCCCTGAAAATAAAAATTCTCTGAGTAGTGTGGAAATGCTGATCCTTACCCTACCTGGGGTGTCCACTGAGCATTTCCGCGAACTCTAGTTGAAGTTCTCTAGGCATGGGATTTTGACATGTTACCCAAACCAAAAGGAATGAGTGGGAAACAATCAAGACAACAGATAGAAGCACTTGCATTTGAATGAGTTTCAAGCATGCTTGGGTACTCGTGTGATCTGAGTGACTCAGTTTTGGAATACAACTGTCGCGTGGTGCACCGCGACATCCAGGCACCCCGGAGTTTCTGAAAAAAAATTTTCTCCGATTTTCACGAAACTACTTTTCATCAACTTGAATTGGGCTAAAAATCCATCCCTGAAAATAAAAATTCTCTGAGTAGTGTGGAAATGCTGATCCTTACCCTACCTGGGGTGTCCACTGAGCATTTCCGCGAACTCTAGTTGAAGTTCTCTAGGCATGGGATTTTGACATGTTACCAAAACCAAAAGGAATGAGTGGGAAACAATCAAGACAACAGATAGAAGCACTTGCATTTGAATGAGTTTCAAGCATGCTTGGGTACTCGTGTGATCTGAGTGACTCAGTTTTGGAATACAACTGTCGCGTGGTGCACCGCGACATCCAGGCACCCCGGAGTTTCTGAAAAAAAATTTTCTCCGATTTTCACGAAACTACTTTTCATCAACTTGAATTGGGCTAAAAATCCATCCCTGAAAATAAAAATTCTCTGAGTAGTGTGGAAATGCTGATCCTTACCCTACCTGGGGTGTCCACTGAGCATTTCCACCAACTCTATCTGAAGTTCTCTGGGCATGGGATTTTGACATGTTACCCAAACCAAAAGGAATGAGTGGGAAACAATCAAGACAACAGATAGAAGCACTTGCATTTGAATGAGTTTCAAGCATGCTTGGGTACTCGTGTGATCTGAGTGACTCAGTTTTGGAATACAACTGTCGCGTGGTGCACCGCGACATCTAGGCACCCCGGAGTTTCTGAAAAAAAATTTTCTCTGATTTTCACGAAACTACTTTTCATCAACTTGAATTGGGCTAAAAATCCATCCCTGAAAATAAAAATTCTCTGAGTAGTGTGGAAATGCTGATCCTTACCCTACCTGGGGTGTCCACTGAGCATTTCCACCAACTCTATCTGAAGTTCTCTGGGCATGGGATTTTGACATGTTACCCAAACCAAAAGGAATGAGTGGGAAACAATCAAGACAACAGATAGAAGCACTTGCATTTGAATGAGTTTCAAGCATGCTTGGGTACTCGTGTGATCTGAGTGACTCAGTTTTGGAATACAACTGTCGCGTGGTGCACCACGACATCCAGGCACCCCGGAGTTTCTGAAAAAAAAATTTCCCCGATTTTCACGAAACTACTTTTCATCAACTTGAATTGGGCTAAAAATCCATCCCTGAAAATAAAAATTCTCTGAGTAGTGTGGAAATGCTGATCCTTACCCTACCTGGGGTGTCCACTGAGCATTTCCACGAACTCTATCTGAAGTTCTCTGGGCATGGTATTTTGACATGTTACCCAAACCAAAAGGAATGAGTGGGAAACAATCAAGACAACAGATAGAAGCACTTGCATTTGAATGAGTTTCAAGCATGCTTGGGTACTCGTGTGATCTGAGTGACTCAGTTTTGCAATACAACTGTCCCGTGGTGCACCGCGACATCCAGGCACCCCGGAGTTTCTGAAAAAAAATTTTCTGCGATTTTCACGAAACCACTTTTCTTCAACTTGAATTGGGCTAAAAATCCATCCCTGAAAATAAAAATTCTCTGAGTAGTGTGGAAATGCTGATCCTTACCCTACCTGGCGTGTCCACTGAGCATTACCGCGAACTCTAGTTGAAGTTCTCTAGGCATGGGATTTTGACATGTTACCCAAACCAAAAGGAATGAGTGGGAAACAATCAAGACAACAGATAGAAGCACTTGCATTTGAATGAGTTTCAAACATGCTTGGGTACTCGTGTGATCTGAGTGACTCAGTTTTGGAATACAACTGTCGCGTGGTGCACCGCGACATCCAGGCACCCCGGAGTTTCTGAAAAAAAATTTTCTCCGATTTTCACGAAACTACTTTTCATCAACTTGAATTGGGCTAAAAATCCATCCCTGAAAATAAAAATTCTCTGAGTAGTGTGGAAATGCTGATCCTTACCCTACCTGGGGTGTCCACTGAGCATTTCCACCAACTCTATCTGAAGTTCTCTGGGCATGGGATTTTGACATGTTACCCAAACCAAAAGGAATGAGTGGGAAACAATCAAGACAACAGATAGAAGCACTTGCATTTGAATGAGTTTCAAGCATGCTTGGGTACTCGTGTGATCTGAGTGACTCAGTTTTGCAATACAACTGTCGCGTGGTGCACCGCGACATCCAGGCACCCCGGAGTTTCTGAAAAAAAATTTTCTGCGATTTTCACGAAACCACTTTTCTTCAACTTGAATTGGGCTAAAAATCCATCCCTGAAAATAAAAATTCTCTGAGTAGTGTGGAAATGCTGATCCTTACCCTACTTGGCGTGTCCACTGAGCATTACCGCGAACTCTAGTTGAAGTTCTCTAGGCATGGGATTTTGACATGTTACCCAAACCAAAAGGAATGAGTGGGAAACAATCAAGACAACAGATAGAAGCACTTGCATTTTAATGAGTTTCAAGCATTCTTGGGTACTCGTGTGATCTGAGTGACTCAGTTTTTGAATACAACTGTCGCGTGGTGCACCGCGACATCCAGGCACCCCGGAGTTTCTGAAAAAAAAATTTCTGCGATTTTCACGAAACCACTTTTCTTCAACTTGAATTGGGCTAAAAATCCATCCCTGAAAATAAAAATTCTCTGAGTAGTGTGGAAATGCTGATCCTTACCCTACCTGGGGTGTCCACTGAGCATTTCCACCAACTCTATCTGAAGTTCTCTGGGCATGGGATTTTGACATGTTACCCAAACCAAAAGGAATGAGTGGGAAATAATCAAGACAACAGATAGAAGCACTTGCATTTGAATGAGTTTCAAGCATGCTTGGGTACTCGTGTGATCTGAGTGACTCAGTTTTGGAATACAACTGTCGCGTGGTGCACCACGACATCCAGGCACCCCGGAGTTTCTGAAAAAAAATTTTCTCCGATTTTCACGAAACTACTTTTCATCAACTTGAATTGGGCTAAAAATCCATCCCTGAAAATAAAAATTCTCTGAGTAGTGTGGAAATGCTGATCCTTACCCTACCTGGGGTGTCCACTGAGCATTTCCACGAACTCTATCTGAAGTTCTCTGGGCATGGGATTTTGACATGTTACCCAAACCAAAAGGAATGAGTGGGAAACAATCAAGACAACAGATAGAAGCACTTGCATTTGAATGAGTTTCAAGCATGCTTGGGTACTCGTGTGATCTGAGTGACTCAGTTTTGGAATACAACTGTCGCGTGGTGCACCGCGACATCCAGGCACCCCGGAGTTTCTGAAAAAAAATTTTCTCCGATTTTCACGAAACTACTTTTCATCAACTTGAATTGGGCTAAAAATCCATCCCTGAAAATAAAAATTCTCTGAGTAGTGTGGAAATGCTGATCCTTACCCTACCTGGGGTGTCCACTGAGCATTTCCGCGAACTCTAGTTGAAGTTCTCTAGGCATGGGATTTTGACATGTTACCCAAACCAAAAGGAATGAGTGGGAAACAATCAAGACAACAGATAGAAGCACTTGCATTTGAATGAGTTTCAAGCATGCTTGGGTACTCGTGTGATCTGAGTGACTCAGTTTTGGAATACAACTGTCGCGTGGTGCACCGCGACATCCAGGCACCCCGGAGTTTCTGAAAAAAAATTTTCTCCGATTTTCACGAAACTACTTTTCATCAACTTGAATTGGGCTAAAAATCCATCCCTGAAAATAAAAATTCTCTGAGTAGTGTGGAAATGCTGATCCTTACCCTACCTGGGGTGTCCACTGAGCATTTCCGCGAACTCTAGTTGAAGTTCTCTAGGCATGGGATTTTGACATGTTACCAAAACCAAAAGGAATGAGTGGGAAACAATCAAGACAACAGATAGAAGCACTTGCATTTGAATGAGTTTCAAGCATGCTTGGGTACTCGTGTGATCTGAGTGACTCAGTTTTGGAATACAACTGTCGCGTGGTGCACCGCGACATCCAGGCACCCCGGAGTTTCTGAAAAAAAATTTTCTCCGATTTTCACGAAACTACTTTTCATCAACTTTAATTGGGCTAAAAATCCATCCCTGAAAATAAAAATTCTCTGAGTAGTGTGGAAATGCTGATCCTTACCCTACCTGGGGTGTCCACTGAGCATTTCCACCAACTCTATCTGAAGTTCTCTGGGCATGGGATTTTGACATGTTACCCAAACCAAAAGGAATGAGTGGGAAACAATCAAGACAACAGATAGAAGCACTTGCATTTGAATGAGTTTCAAGCATGCTTGGGTACTCGTGTGATCTGAGTGACTCAGTTTGGCAATACAACTGTCCCGTGGTGCACCGCGACATCCAGGCACCCCAGAGTTTCTGAAAAAAAATTTTCTGCGATTTTCACGAAACCACTTTTCTTCAACTTGAATTGGGCTAAAAATCCATCCCTGAAAATAAAAATTCTCTGAGTAGTGTGGAAATGCTGATCCTTACCCTACCTGGCGTGTCCACTGAGCATGACCGCGAACTCTAGTTGAAGTTCTCTAGGCATGGGATTTTGACATGTTACCCAAACCAAAAGGAATGAGTGGGAAATAATCAAGACAACAGATAGAAGCACTTGCATTTGAATGAGTTTCAAGCATGCTTGGGTACTCGTGTGATCTGAGTGACTCAGTTTTGGAATACAACTGTCGCGTGGTGCACCACGACATCCAGGCACCCCGGAGTTTCTGAAAAAAAATTTTCTCCGATTTTCACGAAACTACTTTTCATCAACTTGAATTGGGCTAAAAATCCATCCCTGAAAATAAAAATTCTCTGAGTAGTGTGGAAATGCTGATCCTTACCCTACCTGGGGTGTCCACTGAGCATTTCCACGAACTCTATCTGAAGTTCTCTGGGTATGGGATTTTGACATGTTACCCAAACAAAAAGGAATGAGTGGGAAACAATCAAGACAACAGATAGAAGCACTTGCATTTGAATGAGTTTCAAGCATGCTTGGGTACTCGTGTGATCTGAGTGACTCAGTTTTGGAATACAACTGTCGCGTGGTGCACCACGACATCCAGGCACCCCGGAGTTTCTGAAAAAAAATTTTCTGCGATTTTCACGAAACTACTTTTCATCAACTTGAATTGGGCTAAAAATCCATTCCTGAAAATAAAAATTCTCTGAGTAGTGTGGAAATGCTGATCCTTACCCTACCTGGGGTGTCCACTGAGCATTTCCACGAACTCTAGTTGAAGTTTTCTAGGCATGGGATTTTGACATGTTACCCAAACCAAAAGGAATGAGTGGGAAACAATCAAGACAACAGATAGAAGCACTTGCATTTGAATGAGTTTCAAGCATGCTTGGGTACTCGTGTGATCTGAGTGACTCAGTTTTGGAATACAACTGTCGCGTGGTGCACCGCGACATCCAGGCACCCCGGAGTTTCTGAAAAAAAATTTTCTCCGATTTTCACGAAACTACTTTTCATCAACTTGAATTGGGCTAAAAATCCATCCCTGAAAATAAAAATTCTCTGAGTAGTGTGGAAATGCTGATCCTTACCCTACCTGGGGTGTCCACTGAGCATTTCCGCGAACTCTAGTTGAAGTTCTCTAGGCATGGGATTTTGACATGTTACCCAAACCAAAAGGAATGAGTGGGAAACAATCAAGACAACAGATAGAAGCACTTGCATTTGAATGAGTTTCAAGCGTGCTTGGGTACTCGTGTGATCTGAGTGACTCAGTTTTGGAATACAACTGTCGCGTGGTGCACCGCGACATCCAGGCACCCCGGAGTTTCTGAAAAAAAATTTTCTCCGATTTTCACGAAACTACTTTTCATCAACTTGAATTGGGCTAAAAATCCATCCCTGAAAATAAAAATTCTCTGAGTAGTGTGGAAATGCTGATCCTTACCCTACCTGGGGTGTCCACTGAGCATTTCCGCGAACTCTAGTTGAAGTTCTCTAGGCATGGGATTTTGACATGTTACCAAAACCAAAAGGAATGAGTGGGAAACAATCAAGACAACAGATAGAAGCACTTGCATTTGAATGAGTTTCAAGCATGCTTGGGTACTCGTGTGATCTGAGTGACTCAGTTTTGGAATACAACTGTCGCGTGGTGCACCGCGACATCCAGGCACCCCGGAGTTTCTGAAAAAAAATTTTCTCCGATTTTCACGAAACTACTTTTCATCAACTTTAATTGGGCTAAAAATCCATCCCTGAAAATAAAAATTCTCTGAGTAGTGTGGAAATGCTGATCCTTACCCTACCTGGGGTGTCCACTGAGCATTTCCACGAACTCTATCTGAAGTTCTCTGGGCATGGGATTTTGACATGTTACCCAAACCAAAAGGAATGAGTGGGAAACAATCAAGACAACAGATAGAAGCACTTGCATTTGAATGAGTTTCAAGCATGCTTGGGTACTCGTGTGATCTGAGTGACTCAGTTTTGGAATACAACTGTCGCGTGGTGCACCACGACATCCAGGCACCCCGGAGTTTCTGAAAAAAAATTTTCTCCGATTTTCACGAAACTACTTTTCATCAACTTGAATTGGGCTAAAAATCCATCCCTGAAAATAAAAATTCTCTGAGTAGTGTGGAAATGCTGATCCTTACCCTACCTGGGGTGTCCACTGAGCATTTCCACGAACTCTATCTGAAGTTCTCTGGGCATGGGATTTTGACATGTTACCCAAACCAAAAGGAATGAGTGGGAAACAATCAAGACAACAGATAGAAGCACTTGCATTTGAATGAGTTTCAAGCATGCTTGGGTACTCGTGTGATCTGAGTGACTCAGTTTTGCAATACAACTGTCCCGTGGTGCACCGCGACATCCAGGCACCCCGGAGTTTCTGAAAAAAAATTTTCTGCGATTTTCACGAAACCACTTTTCTTCAACTTGAATTGGGCTAAAAATCCATCCCTGAAAATAAAAATTCTCTGAGTAGTGTGGAAATGCTGATCCTTACCCTACCTGGCGTGTCCACTGAGCATTACCGCGAACTCTAGTTGAAGTTCTCTAGGCATGGGATTTTGACATGTTACCCAAACCAAAAGGAATGAGTGGGAAACAATCAAGACAACAGATAGAAGCACTTGCATTTGAATAAGTTTCAAGCATGCTTGGGTACTCGTGAGATCTGAGTGACTCAGTTTTGGAATACAACTGTCGCGTGGTACACCGCGACATCCAGGCACCCCGGAGTTTCTGAAAAAAAATTTTCTCCGATTTTCACGAAACTACTTTTCATCAACTTGAATTGGGCTAAAAATCCATCCCTGAAAATAAAAATTCTCTGAGTAGTGTGGAAATGCTGATCCTTACCCTACCTGGGGTGTCCACTGAGCATTTCCGCGAACTGTAGTTGAAGTTTTCTAGGCATGGGATTTTGACATGTCACCCAAACCAAAAGGAATGAGTGGGAAACAATCAAGACAACAGATAGTAGCACTTGCATTTGAATGAGTTTCAAGCATGCTTGGGTACTCGTGTGATCTGAGTGACTCAGTTTTGGAATACAACTGTCGCGTGGTGCACCACGACATCCAGGCACCCCGGAGTTTCTGAAAAAAAAAATTCTCCGATTTACACGAAACTACTTTTCATCAACTTGAATTGGGGTAAAAATCCATCCCTGAAAATAAAAATTCTCTGAGTAGTGTGGAAATGCTGATCCTTACCCTACCTGGGGTGTCCACTGAGCATTTCCACCAACTCTATCTGAAGTTCTCTGGGCATGGGATTTTGACATGTTACCCAAACCAAAAGGAATGAGTGGGAAACAATCAAGACAACAGATAGAAGCACTTGCATTTGAATAAGTTTCAAGCATGCTTGGGTACTCGTGTGATCTGAGTGACTCAGTTTTGGAATACAACTGTCGCGTGGTGCACCACGACATCCAGGCACCCCGGAGTTTCTGAAACAAAATTTTCTCCGATTTTCACGAAACTACTTTTCATCAACTTGAATTGGGCTAAAAATCCATCCCTGAAAATAAAAATTCTCTGAGTAGTGTGGAAATGCTGATCCTTACCCTACCTGGGGTGTCCACTGAGCATTTCCACCAACTCTATCTGAAGTTCTCTGGGCATGGGATTTTGACATGTTACCCAAACCAAAAGGAATGAGTGGGAAACAATCAAGACAACAGATAGAAGCACTTGCATTTGAATGAGTTTCAAGCATGCTTGGGTACTCGTGTGATCTGAGTGACTCAGTTTTGCAATACAACTGTCGCGTAGTGCACCGCGACATCCAGGCACCCCGGAGTTTCTGAAAAAAAATTTTCTGCGATTTTCACGAAACCACTTTTCTTCAACTTGAATTGGGCTAAAAATCCATCCCTGAAAATAAAAATTCTCTGAGTAGTGTGGAAATGCTGATCCTTACCCTACCTGGGGTGTCCACTGAGCATTTCCACCAACTCTATCTGAAGTTCTCTGGGCATGGGATTTTGACATGTTACCCAAACCAAAAGGAATGAGTGGGAAACAATCAAGACAACAGATAGAAGCACTTGCATTTGAATAAGTTTCAAGCATGCTTGGGTACTCGTGTGATCTGAGTGACTCAGTTTTGGAATACAACTGTCGCGTGGTGCACCACGACATCCAGGCACCCCGGAGTTTCTGAAAAAAAATTTTCTCCGATTTTCACGAAACTACTTTTCATCAACTTGAATTGGGCTAAAAATCCATCCCTGAAAATAAAAATTCTCTGAGTAGTGTGGAAATGCTGATCCTTACCCTACCTGGGGTGTCCACTGAGCATTTCCACCAACTCTATCTGAAGTTCTCTGGGCATGGGATTTTGACATGTTACCCAAACCAAAAGGAATGAGTGGGAAACAATCAAGACAACAGATAGAAGCACTTGCATTTGAATGAGTTTCAAGCATGCTTGGGTACTCGTGTGATCTGAGTGACTCAGTTTTGCAATACAACTGTCGCGTAGTGCACCGCGACATCCAGGCACCCCGGAGTTTCTGAAAAAAAATTTTCTGCGATTTTCACGAAACCACTTTTCTTCAACTTGAATTGGGCTAAAAATCCATCCCTGAAAATAAAAATTCTCTGAGTAGTGTGGAAATGCTGATCCTTACCCTACCTGGCGTGTCCACTGAGCATGACCGCGAACTCTAGTTGAAGTTCTCTAGGCATGGGATTTTGACATGTTACCCAAACCAAAAGGAATGAGTGGGAAACAATCAAGACAACAGATAGAAGCACTTGCATTTTAATAAGTTTCAAGCATGCTTGGGTACTCGTGTGATCTGAGTGACTCAGTTTTGGAATACAACTGTCGCGTGGTGCACCGCGACATCCAGGCACCCCGGAGTTTCTGAAAAAAAATTTTCTCTGATTTTCACGAAACTACTTTTCATCAACTTGAATTGGGCTAAAAATCCATCCCTGAAAATAAAAATTCTCTGAGTAGTGTGGAAATGCTGATCCTTACCCTACCTGGGGTGTCCACTGAGCATTTCCACCAACTCTATCTGAAGTTCTCTGGGCATGGGATTTTGACATGTTACCCAAACCAAAAGGAATGAGTGGGAAACAATCAAGACAACAGATAGAAGCACTTGCATTTGAATGAGTTTCAAGCATGCTTGGGTACTCGTGTGATCTGAGTGACTCAGTTTTGGAATACAACTGTCGCGTGGTGCACCACGACATCCAGGCACCCCGGAGTTTCTGAAAAAAAAATTTCCCCGATTTTCACGAAACTACTTTTCATCAACTTGAATTGGGCTAAAAATCCATCCCTGAAAATAAAAATTCTCTGAGTAGTGTGGAAATGCTGATCCTTACCCTACCTGGGGTGTCCACTGAGCATTTCCACCAACTCTATCTGAAGTTCTCTGGGCATGGGATTTTGACATGTTACCCAAACCAAAAGGAATGAGTGGGAAACAATCAAGACAACAGATAGAAGCACTTGCATTTGAATGAGTTTCAAGCATGCTTGGGTACTCGTGTGATCTGAGTGACTCAGTTTTGGAATACAACTGTCGCGTGGTGCACCGCGACATCCAGGCACCCCGGAGTTTCTGAAAAAAAATTTTCTCTGATTTTCACGAAACTACTTTTCATCAACTTGAATTGGGCTAAAAATCCATCCCTGAAAATAAAAATTCTCTGAGTAGTGTGGAAATGCTGATCCTTACCCTACCTGGGGTGTCCACTGAGCATTTCCACGAACTCTATCTGAAGTTCTCTGGGCATGGTATTTTGACATGTTACCCAAACCAAAAGGAATGAGTGGGAAACAATCAAGACAACAGATAGAAGCACTTGCATTTGAATGAGTTTCAAGCATGCTTGGGTACTCGTGTGATCTGAGTGACTCAGTTTTGCAATACAACTGTCCCGTGGTGCACCGCGACATCCAGGCACCCCGGAGTTTCTGAAAAAAAATTTTCTGCGATTTTCACGAAACCACTTTTCTTCAACTTGAATTGGGCTAAAAATCCATCCCTGAAAATAAAAATTCTCTGAGTAGTGTGGAAATGCTGATCCTTACCCTACCTGGGGTGTCCACTGAGCATTTCCACCAACTCTATCTGAAGTTCTCTGGGCATGGGATTTTGACATGTTACCCAAACCAAAAGGAATGAGTGGGAAACAATCAAGACAACAGATAGAAGCACTTGCATTTGAATGAGTTTCAAGCATGCTTGGGTACTCGTGTGATCTGAGTGACTCAGTTTGGCAATACAACTGTCCCGTGGTGCACCGCGACATCCAGGCACCCCAGAGTTTCTGAAAAAAAATTTTCTGCGATTTTCACGAAACCACTTTTCTTCAACTTGAATTGGGCTAAAAATCCATCCCTGAAAATAAAAATTCTCTGAGTAGTGTGGAAATGCTGATCCTTACCCTACCTGGCGTGTCCACTGAGCATGACCGCGAACTCTAGTTGAAGTTCTCTAGGCATGGGATTTTGACATGTTACCCAAACCAAAAGGAATGAGTGGGAAACAATCAAGACAACAGATAGAAGCACTTGCATTTGAATGAGTTTCAAGCATGCTTGGGTACTCGTGTGATCTGAGTGACTCAATTTTGGAATACAACTGTCGCGTGGTGCACCACGACATCCAGGCACCCCGGAGTTTCTGAAAAAAAATTTTCTCCGATTTTCACGAAACTACTTTTCATCAACTTGAATTGGGCTAAAAATCCATCCCTGAAAATAAAAATTCTCTGAGTAGTGTGGAAATGCTGATCCTTACCCTACCTGGGGTGTCCACTGAGCATTTCCACCAACTCTATCTGAAGTTCTCTGGGCATGGGATTTTGACATGTTACCCAAACCAAAAGGAATGAGTGGGAAACAATCAAGACAACAGATAGAAGCACTTGCATTTGAATGAGTTTCAAGCATGCTTGGGTACTCGTGTGATCTGAGTGACTCAGTTTTGGAATACAACTGTCGCGTGGTGCACCGCGACATCCAGGCACCCCGGAGTTTCTGAAAAAAAATTTTCTCTGATTTTCACGAAACTACTTTTCATCAACTTGAATTGGGCTAAAAATCCATCCCTGAAAATAAAAATTCTCTGAGTAGTGTGGAAATGCTGATCCTTACCCTACCTGGGGTGTCCACTGAGCATTTCCACCAACTCTATCTGAAGTTCTCTGGGCATGGGATTTTGACATGTTACCCAAACCAAAAGGAATGAGTGGGAAACAATCAAGACAACAGATAGAAGCACTTGCATTTGAATGAGTTTCAAGCATGCTTGGGTACTCGTGTGATCTGAGTGACTCAGTTTTGGAATACAACTGTCGCGTGGTGCACCACGACATCCAGGCACCCCGGAGTTTCTGAAAAAAAAATTTCCCCGATTTTCACGAAACTACTTTTCATCAACTTGAATTGGGCTAAAAATCCATCCCTGAAAATAAAAATTCTCTGAGTAGTGTGGAAATGCTGATCCTTACCCTACCTGGGGTGTCCACTGAGCATTTCCACGAACTCTATCTGAAGTTCTCTGGGCATGGTATTTTGACATGTTACCCAAACCAAAAGGAATGAGTGGGAAACAATCAAGACAACAGATAGAAGCACTTGCATTTGAATGAGTTTCAAGCATGCTTGGGTACTCGTGTGATCTGAGTGACTCAGTTTTGCAATACAACTGTCCCGTGGTGCACCGCGACATCCAGGCACCCCGGAGTTTCTGAAAAAAAATTTTCTGCGATTTTCACGAAACCACTTTTCTTCAACTTGAATTGGGCTAAAAATCCATCCCTGAAAATAAAAATTCTCTGAGTAGTGTGGAAATGCTGATCCTTACCCTACCTGGCGTGTCCACTGAGCATTACCGCGAACTCTAGTTGAAGTTCTCTAGGCATGGGATTTTGACATGTTACCCAAACCAAAAGGAATGAGTGGGAAACAATCAAGACAACAGATAGAAGCACTTGCATTTGAATGAGTTTCAAGCATGCTTGGGTACTCGTGTGATCTGAGTGACTCAGTTTTGGAATACAACTGTCGCGTGGTGCACCGCGACATCCAGGCACCCCGGAGTTTCTGAAAAAAAATTTTCTCCGATTTTCACGAAACTACTTTTCATCAACTTGAATTGGGCTAAAAATCCATCCCTGAAAATAAAAATTCTCTGAGTAGTGTGGAAATGCTGATCCTTACCCTACCTGGGGTGTCCACTGAGCATTTCCACCAACTCTATCTGAAGTTCTCTGGGCATGGGATTTTGACATGTTACCCAAACCAAAAGGAATGAGTGGGAAACAATCAAGACAACAGATAGAAGCACTTGCATTTGAATGAGTTTCAAGCATGCTTGGGTACTCGTGTGATCTGAGTGACTCAGTTTTGCAATACAACTGTCGCGTGGTGCACCGCGACATCCAGGCACCCCGGAGTTTCTGAAAAAAAATTTTCTGCGATTTTCACGAAACCACTTTTCTTCAACTTGAATTGGGCTAAAAATCCATCCCTGAAAATAAAAATTCTCTGAGTAGTGTGGAAATGCTGATCCTTACCCTACTTGGCGTGTCCACTGAGCATTACCGCGAACTCTAGTTGAAGTTCTCTAGGCATGGGATTTTGACATGTTACCCAAACCAAAAGGAATGAGTGGGAAACAATCAAGACAACAGATAGAAGCACTTGCATTTTAATGAGTTTCAAGCATTCTTGGGTACTCGTGTGATCTGAGTGACTCAGTTTTGGAATACAACTGTCGCGTGGTGCACCGCGACATCCAGGCACCCCAGAGTTTCTGAAAAAAAAATTTCTGCGATTTTCACGAAACCACTTTTCTTCAACTTGAATTGGGCTAAAAATCCATCCCTGAAAATAAAAATTCTCTGAGTAGTGTGGAAATGCTGATCCTTACCCTACCTGGGGTGTCCACTGAGCATTTCCACCAACTCTATCTGAAGTTCTCTGGGCATGGGATTTTGACATGTTACCCAAACCAAAAGGAATGAGTGGGAAATAATCAAGACAACAGATAGAAGCACTTGCATTTGAATGAGTTTCAAGCATGCTTGGGTACTCATGTGATCTGAGTGACTCAGTTTTGGAATACAACTGTCGCGTGGTGCACCACGACATCCAGGCACCCCGGAGTTTCTGAAAAAAAATTTTCTCCGATTTTCACGAAACTACTTTTCATCAACTTGAATTGGGCTAAAAATCCATCCCTGAAAATAAAAATTCTCTGAGTAGTGTGGAAATGCTGATCCTTACCCTACCTGGGGTGTCCACTGAGCATTTCCATGAACTCTATCTGAAGTTCTCTGGGTATGGGATTTTGACATGTTACCCAAACAAAAAGGAATGAGTGGGAAACAATCAAGACAACAGATAGAAGCACTTGCATTTGAATGAGTTTCAAGCATGCTTGGGTACTCGTGTGATCTGAGTGACTCAGTTTTGGAATACAACTGTCGCGTGGTGCACCACGACATCCAGGCACCCCGGAGTTTCTAAAAAAAAATTTTCTGCGATTTTCACGAAACTACTTTTCATCAACTTGAATTGGGCTAAAAATCCATTCCTGAAAATAAAAATTCTCTGAGTAGTGTGGAAATGCTGATCCTTACCCTACCTGGGGTGTCCACTGAGCATTTCCACGAACTCTATCTGAAGGTCTCTGGGCATGGGATTTTGACATGTTACCCAAACCAAAAGGAATGAGTGGGAAACAATCAAGACAACAGATAGAAGCACTTGCATTTGAATGAGTTTCAAGCATGCTTGGGTACTCGTGTGATCTGAGTGACTCAGTTTTGGAATACAACTGTCGCGTGGTACACCGCGACATCCAGGGACCCCGGAGTTTCTGAAAAAAAATTTTCTCCGATTTTCACGAAACTACTTTTTATCAACTTGAAGTGGGCTAAAAATCCATCCCTGAAAATAAAAATTCTCTGAGTAGTGTGGAAATGCTGATCCTTACCCTACCTGGGGTGTCCACTGAGCATTTCCGAGAACTCTAGTTGAAGTTCTCTAGGCATGGGTTTTTGACATGTTACCCAAACCAAAAGGAATGAGTGGGAAATAATCAAGACAACAGATAGAAGCACTTGCATTTGAATGAGTTTCAAGCATGCTTGGGTACTCGTGTGATCTGAGTGACTCAGTTTTGGAATACAACTGTCGCGTGGTGCACCACGACATCCAGGCACCCCGGAGTTTCTGAAAAAAAATTTTCTCCGATTTTCACGAAACTACTTTTCATCAACTTGAATTGGGCTAAAAATCCATCCCTGAAAATAAAAATTCTCTGAGTAGTGTGGAAATGCTGATCCTTACCCTACCTGGGGTGTCCACTGAGCATTTCCACGAACTCTATCTGAAGTTCTCTGGGTATGGGATTTTGACATGTTACCCAAACAAAAAGGAATGAGTGGGAAACAATCAAGACAACAGATAGAAGCACTTGCATTTGAATGAGTTTCAAGCATGCTTGGGTACTCGTGTGATCTGAGTGACTCAGTTTTGGAATACAACTGTCGCGTGGTGCACCACGACATCCAGGCACCCCGGAGTTTCTGAAAAAAAATTTTCTGCGATTTTCACGAAACTACTTTTCATCAACTTGAATTGGGCTAAAAATCCATTCCTGAAAATAAAAATTCTCTGAGTAGTGTGGAAATGCTGATCCTTACCCTACCTGGGGTGTCCACTGAGCATTTCCACGAACTCTAGTTGAAGTTTTCTAGGCATGGGATTTTGACATGTTACCCAAACCAAAAGGAATGAGAGGGAAACAATCAAGACAACAGATAGAAGCACTTGCATTTGAATGAGTTTCAAGCATGCTTGGGTACTCGTGTGATCTGAGTGACTCAGTTTTGCAATACAACTGTCGCGTGGTGCACCGCGACATCCAGGCACCCCGGAGTTTCTGAAAAAAAATTTTCTCCGATTTTCACGAAACTACTTTTCATCACTTGAATTGGGCTAAAAATCCATCCCTGAAAATAAAAATTCTCTGAGTAGTGTGGAAATGCTGATCCTTACCCTACCTGGGGTGTCCACTGAGCATTTCCGCGAACTGTAGTTGAAGTTTTCTAGGCATGGGATTTTGACATGTCACCCAAACCAAAAGGAATCAGTGGGAAACAATCAAGACAACAGATAGTAGCACTTGCATTTGAATGAGTTTCAAGCATGCTTGGGTACTCGTGTGATCTGAGTGACTCAGTTTTGGAATACAACTGTCGCGTGGTGCACCGCGACATCCAGGCACCCCGGAGTTTCTGAAAAAAAAATTTCTCCGATTTTCACGAAACTACTTTTCATCAACTTGAATTGGGCTAAAAATCCATCCCTGAAAATAAAAATTCTCTGAGTAGTGTGGAAATGCTGATCCTTACCCTACCTGGGGTGTCCACTGAGCATTTCCACCAACTCTATCTGAAGTTCTCTGGGCATGGGATTTTGACATGTTACCCAAAACAAAAGGAATGAGTGGGAAACAATTAAGACAACAGATAGAAGCACTTGCATTTGAATGAGTTTCAAGCATGCTTGGGTACTCGTGTGATCTGAGTGACTCAGTTTTGGAATACAACTGTCGCGTGGTGCACCACGACATCCAGGCACCCCGGAGTTTCTGAAAAAAAATTTTCTCCGATTTTCACGAAACTACTTTTCATCAACTTGAATTGGGCTAAAAATCCATCCCTGAAAATAAAAATTCTCTGAGTAGTGTGGAAATGCTGATCCTTACCCTACCTGGGGTGTCCACTGAGCATTTCCACGAACTCTATCTGAAGTTCTCTGGGCATGGGATTTTGACATGTTACCCAAACCAAAAGGAATGAGTGGGAAACAATCAAGACAACAGATAGAAGCACTTGCATTTGAATAAGTTTCAAGCATGCTTGGGTACTCGTGAGATCTGAGTGACTCAGTTTTGGAATACAACTGTCGCGTGGTACACCGCGACATCCAGGCACCCCGGAGTTTCTGAAAAAAAATTTTCTCCGATTTTCACGAAACTACTTTTCATCAACTTGAATTGGGCTAAAAATCCATCCCTGAAAATAAAAATTCTCTGAGTAGTGTGGAAATGCTGATCCTTACCCTACCTGGGGTGTCCACTGAGCATTTCCGCGAACTGTAGTTGAAGTTTTCTAGGCATGGGATTTTGACATGTCACCCAAACCAAAAGGAATGAGTGGGAAACAATCAAGACAACAGATAGTAGCACTTGCATTTGAATGAGTTTCAAGCATGCTTGGGTACTCGTGTGATCTGAGTGACTCAGTTTTGGAATACAACTGTCGCGTGGTGCACCGCGACATCCAGGCACCCCGGAGTTTCTGAAAAAAAAATTTCTCCGATTTTCACGAAACTACTTTTCATCAACTTGAATTGGGCTAAAAATCCATCCCTGAAAATAAAAATTCTCTGAGTAGTGTGGAAATGCTGATCCTTACCCTACCTGGGGTGTCCACTGAGCATTTCCACCAACTCTATCTGAAGTTCTCTGGGCATGGGATTTTGACATGTTACCCAAACCAAAAGGAATGAGTGGGAAACAATCAAGACAACAGATAGAAGCACTTGCATTTGAATGAGTTTCAAGCATGCTTGGGTACTCGTGTGATCTGAGTGACTCAGTTTTGGAATACAACTGTCGCGTGGTGCACCACGACATCCAGGCACCCCGGAGTTTCTGAAAAAAAATTTTCTCCGATTTTCACGAAACTACTTTACATCAACTTGAATTGGGCTAAAAATCCATCCCTGAAAATAAAAATTCTCTGAGTAGTGTGGAAATGCTGATCCTTACCCTACCTGGGGTGTCCACTGAGCATTTCCACGAACTCTATCTGAAGTTCTCTGGGCATGGTATTTTGACATGTTACCCAAACCAAAAGGAATGAGTGGGAAACAATCAAGACAACAGATAGAAGCACTTGCATTTGAATGAGTTTCAAGCATCCTTGGGTACTCGTGTGATCTGAGTGACTCAGTTTTGCAATACAACTGTCCCGTGGTGCACCGCGACATCCAGGCACCCCGGAGTTTCTGAAAAAAAATTTTCTGCGATTTTCACGAAACCACTTTTCTTCAACTTGAATTGGGCTAAAAATCCATCCCTGAAAATAAAAATTCTCTGAGTAGTGTGGAAATGCTGATCCTTACCCTACCTGGCGTGTCCACTGAGCATTACCGCGAACTCTAGTTGAAGTTCTCTAGGCATGGGATTTTGACATGTTACCCAAACCAATAGGAATGAGTGGGAAACAATCAAGACAACAGATAGAAGCACTTGCATTTGAATAAGTTTCAAGCATGCTTGGGTACTCGTGTGATCTGAGTGACTCAGTTTTGGAATACAACTGTCGCGTGGTACACCGCGACATCCAGGCACCCCGGATTTTCTGAAAAAAAATTTTCTCCGATTTTCACGAAACTACTTTTCATCAACTTGAATTGGGCTAAAAATCCATCCCTGAAAATAAAAATTCTCTGAGTAGTGTGGAAATGCTGATCCTTACCCTACCTGGGGTGTCCACTGAGCATTTCCGCGAACTGTAGTTGAAGTTTTCTAGGCATGGGATTTTGACATGTCACCCAAACCAAAAGGAATGAGTGGGAAACAATCAAGACAACAGATAGTAGCACTTGCATTTGAATGAGTTTCAAGCATGCTTGGGTACTCGTGTGATCTGAGTGACTCAGTTTTGGAATACAACTGTCGCGTGGTGCACCGCGACATCCAGGCACCCCGGAGTTTCTGAAAAAAAAATTTCTCCGATTTTCACGAAACTACTTTTCATCAACTTGAATTGGGCTAAAAATCCATCCCTGAAAATAAAAATTCTCTGAGTAGTGTGGAAATGCTGATCCTTACCCTACCTGGGGTGTCCACTGAGCATTTCCACCAACTCTATCTGAAGTTCTCTGGGCATGGGATTTTGACATGTTACCCAAACCAAAAGGAATGAGTGGGAAACAATCAAGACAACAGATAGAAGCACTTGCATTTGAATGAGTTTCAAGCATGCTTGGGTACTCGTGTGATCTGAGTGACTCAGTTTTGGAATACAACTGTCGCGTGGTGCACCACGACATCCAGGCACCCCGGAGTTTCTGAAAAAAAATTTTCTCCGATTTTCACGAAACTACTTTTCATCAACTTGAATTGGGCTAAAAATCCATCCCTGAAAATAAAAATTCTCTGAGTAGTGTGGAAATGCTGATCCTTACCCTACCTGGGGTGTCCACTGAGCATTTCCACGAACTCTATCTGAAGTTCTCTGGGCATGGTATTTTGACATGTTACCCAAACCAAAAGGAATGAGTGGGAAACAATCAAGACAACAGATAGAAGCACTTGCATTTGAATGAGTTTCAAGCATGCTTGGGTACTCGTGTGATCTGAGTGACTCAGTTTTGCAATACAACTGTCCCGTGGTGCACCGCGACATCCAGGCACCCCAGAGTTTCTGAAAAAAAATTTTCTGCGATTTTCACGAAACCACTTTTCTTCAACTTGAATTGGGCTAAAAATCCATCCCTGAAAATAAAAATTCTCTGAGTAGTGTGGAAATGCTGATCCTTACCCTACCTGGCGTGTCCACTGAGCATGACCGCAAACTCTAGTTGAAGTTCTCTAGGCATGGGATTTTGACATGTTACCCAAACCAAAAGGAATGAGTGGGAAACAATCAAGACAACAGATAGAAGCACTTGCATTTGAATAAGTTTCAAGCATGCTTGGGTACTCGTGTGATCTGAGTGACTCAGTTTTGGAATACAACTGTCGCGTGGTGCACCACGACATCCAGGCACCCCGGAGTTTCTGAAAAAAAATTTTCTCCGATTTTCACGAAACTACTTTTCATCAACTTGAATTGGGCTAAAAATCCATCCCTGAAAATAAAAATTCTCTGAGTAGTGTGGAAATGCTGATCCTTACCCTACCTGGGGTGTCCACTGAGCATTTCCACCAACTCTATCTGAAGTTCTCTGGGCATGGGATTTTGACATGTTACCCAAACCAAAAGGAATGAGTGGGAAACAATCAAGACAACAGATAGAAGCACTTGAATTTGAATGAGTTTGAAGCATGCTTGGGTACTCGTGTGATCTGAGTGACTCAGTTTTGGAATACAACTGTCGCGTGGTGCACCGCGACATCCAGGCACCCCGGAGTTTCTGAAAAAAAAATTTCCCCGATTTTCACGAAACTACTTTTCATCAACTTGAATTGGGCTAAAAATCCATCCCTGAAAATAAAAATTCTCTGAGTAGTGTGGAAATGCTGATCCTTACCCTACCTGGGGTGTCCACTGAGCATTTCCACGAACTCTATCTGAAGTTCTCTGGGCATGGTATTTTGACATGTTACCCAAACCAAAAGGAATGAGTGGGAAACAATCAAGACAACAGATAGAAGCACTTGCATTTGAATGAGTTTCAAGCATGCTTGGGTACTCGTGTGATCTGAGTGACTCAGTTTTGGAATACAACTGTCGCGTGGTGCACCGCGACATCCAGGCACCCCAGAGTTTCTGAAAAAAAATTTTCTGCGATTTTCACGAAACCACTTTTCTTCAACTTGAATTGGGCTAAAAATCCATCCCTGAAAATAAAAATTCTCTGAGTAGTGTGGAAATGCTGATCCTTACCCTACCTGGCGTGTCCACTGAGCATGACCGCGAACTCTAGTTGAAGTTCTCTAGGCATGGGATTTTGACATGTTACCCAAACCAAAAGGAATGAGTGGGAAACAATCAAGACAACAGATAGAAGCACTTGCATTTGAATGAGTTTCAAGCATGCTTGGGTACTCGTGTGATCTGAGTGACTCAGTTTTGCAATACAACTGTCCCGTGGTGCACCGCGACATCCAGGCACCCCGGAGTTTCTGAAAAAAAATTTTCTGCGATTTTCACGAAACCACTTTTCTTCAACTTGAATTGGGCTAAAAATCCATCCCTGAAAATAAAAATTCTCTGAGTAGTGTGGAAATGCTGATCCTTACCCTACCTGGCGTGTCCACTGAGCATTACCGCGAACTCTAGTTGAAGTTCTCTAGGCATGGGATTTTGACATGTTACCCAAACCAATAGGAATGAGTGGGAAACAATCAAGACAACAGATAGAAGCACTTGCATTTGAATAAGTTTCAAGCATGCTTGGGTACTCGTGTGATCTGAGTGACTCAGTTTTGGAATACAACTGTCGCGTGGTACACCGCGACATCCAGGCACCCCGGATTTTCTGAAAAAAAATTTTCTCCGATTTTCACGAAACTACTTTTCATCAACTTGAATTGGGCTAAAAATCCATCCCTGAAAATAAAAATTCTCTGAGTAGTGTGGAAATGCTGATCCTTACCCTACCTGGGGTGTCCACTGAGCATTTCCGCGAACTGTAGTTGAAGTTTTCTAGGCATGGGATTTTGACATGTCACCCAAACCAAAAGGAATGAGTGGGAAACAATCAAGACAACAGATAGTAGCACTTGCATTTGAATGAGTTTCAAGCATGCTTGGGTACTCGTGTGATCTGAGTGACTCAGTTTTGGAATACAACTGTCGCGTGGTGCACCGCGACATCCAGGCACCCCGGAGTTTCTGAAAAAAAAATTTCTCCGATTTTCACGAAACTACTTTTCATCAACTTGAATTGGGCTAAAAATCCATCCCTGAAAATAAAAATTCTCTGAGTAGTGTGGAAATGCTGATCCTTACCCTACCTGGGGTGTCCACTGAGCATTTCCACCAACTCTATCTGAAGTTCTCTGGGCATGGGATTTTGACATGTTACCCAAACCAAAAGGAATGAGTGGGAAACAATCAAGACAACAGATAGAAGCACTTGCATTTGAATGAGTTTCAAGCATGCTTGGGTACTCGTGTGATCTGAGTGACTCAGTTTTGGAATACAACTGTCGCGTGGTGCACCACGACATCCAGGCACCCCGGAGTTTCTGAAAAAAAATTTTCTCCGATTTTCACGAAACTACTTTTCATCAACTTGAATTGGGCTAAAAATCCATCCCTGAAAATAAAAATTCTCTGAGTAGTGTGGAAATGCTGATCCTTACCCTACCTGGGGTGTCCACTGAGCATTTCCACGAACTCTATCTGAAGTTCTCTGGGCATGGTATTTTGACATGTTACCCAAACCAAAAGGAATGAGTGGGAAACAATCAAGACAACAGATAGAAGCACTTGCATTTGAATGAGTTTCAAGCATGCTTGGGTACTCGTGTGATCTGAGTGACTCAGTTTTGCAATACAACTGTCCCGTGGTGCACCGCGACATCCAGGCACCCCAGAGTTTCTGAAAAAAAATTTTCTGCGATTTTCACGAAACCACTTTTCTTCAACTTGAATTGGGCTAAAAATCCATCCCTGAAAATAAAAATTCTCTGAGTAGTGTGGAAATGCTGATCCTTACCCTACCTGGCGTGTCCACTGAGCATGACCGCAAACTCTAGTTGAAGTTCTCTAGGCATGGGATTTTGACATGTTACCCAAACCAAAAGGAATGAGTGGGAAACAATCAAGACAACAGATAGAAGCACTTGCATTTGAATAAGTTTCAAGCATGCTTGGGTACTCGTGTGATCTGAGTGACTCAGTTTTGGAATACAACTGTCGCGTGGTGCACCACGACATCCAGGCACCCCGGAGTTTCTGAAAAAAAATTTTCTCCGATTTTCACGAAACTACTTTTCATCAACTTGAATTGGGCTAAAAATCCATCCCTGAAAATAAAAATTCTCTGAGTAGTGTGGAAATGCTGATCCTTACCCTACCTGGGGTGTCCACTGAGCATTTCCACCAACTCTATCTGAAGTTCTCTGGGCATGGGATTTTGACATGTTACCCAAACCAAAAGGAATGAGTGGGAAACAATCAAGACAACAGATAGAAGCACTTGAATTTGAATGAGTTTGAAGCATGCTTGGGTACTCGTGTGATCTGAGTGACTCAGTTTTGGAATACAACTGTCGCGTGGTGCACCGCGACATCCAGGCACCCCGGAGTTTCTGAAAAAAAAATTTCCCCGATTTTCACGAAACTACTTTTCATCAACTTGAATTGGGCTAAAAATCCATCCCTGAAAATAAAAATTCTCTGAGTAGTGTGGAAATGCTGATCCTTACCCTACCTGGGGTGTCCACTGAGCATTTCCACGAACTCTATCTGAAGTTCTCTGGGCATGGTATTTTGACATGTTACCCAAACCAAAAGGAATGAGTGGGAAACAATCAAGACAACAGATAGAAGCACTTGCATTTGAATGAGTTTCAAGCATGCTTGGGTACTCGTGTGATCTGAGTGACTCAGTTTTGGAATACAACTGTCGCGTGGTGCACCGCGACATCCAGGCACCCCAGAGTTTCTGAAAAAAAATTTTCTGCGATTTTCACGAAACCACTTTTCTTCAACTTGAATTGGGCTAAAAATCCATCCCTGAAAATAAAAATTCTCTGAGTAGTGTGGAAATGCTGATCCTTACCCTACCTGGCGTGTCCACTGAGCATGACCGCGAACTCTAGTTGAAGTTCTCTAGGCATGGGATTTTGACATGTTACCCAAACCAAAAGGAATGAGTGGGAAACAATCAAGACAACAGATAGAAGCACTTGCATTTGAATAAGTTTCAAGCATGCTTGGGTACTCGTGTGATCTGAGTGACTCAGTTTTGGAATACAACTGTCGCGTGGTGCACCACGACATCCAGGCACCCCGGAGTTTCTGAAAAAAAATTTTCTCCGATTTTCACGAAACTACTTTTCATCAACTTGAATTGGGCTAAAAATCCATCCCTGAAAATAAAAATTCTCTGAGTAGTGTGGAAATGCTGATCCTTACCCTACCTGGGGTGTCCACTGAGCATTTCCACCAACTCTATCTGAAGTTCTCTGGGCATGGGATTTTGACATGTTACCCAAACCAAAAGGAATGAGTGGGAAACAATCAAGACAACAGATAGAAGCACTTGCATTTGAATGAGTTTCAAGCATGCTTGGGTACTCGTGTGATCTGAGTGACTCAGTTTTGGAATACAACTGTCGCGTGGTGCACCGCGACATCCAGGCACCCTGGAGTTTCTGAAAAAAAAATTTCCCCGATTTTCACGAAACTACTTTTCATCAACTTGAATTGGGCTAAAAATCCATCCCTGAAAATAAAAATTCTCTGAGTAGTGTGGAAATGCTGATCCTTACCCTACCTGGGGTGTCCACTGAGCATTTCCACGAACTCTATCTGAAGTTCTCTGGGCATGGTATTTTGACATGTTACCCAAACCAAAAGGAATGAGTGGGAAACAATCAAGACAACAGATAGAAGCACTTGCATTTGAATGAGTTTCAAGCATGCTTGGGTACTCGTGTGATCTGAGTGACTCAGTTTTGCAATACAACTGTCCCGTGGTGCACCGCGACATCCAGGCACCCCGGAGTTTCTGAAAAAAAATTTTCTGCGATTTTCACGAAACCACTTTTCTTCAACTTGAATTGGGCTAAAAATCCATCCCTGAAAATAAAAATTCTCTGAGTAGTGTGGAAATGCTGATCCTTACCCTACCTGGCGTGTCCACTGAGCATTACCGCGAACTCTAGTTGAAGTTCTCTAGGCATGGGATTTTGACATGTTACCCAAACCAAAAGGAATGAGTGGACAACAATCAAGACAACAGATAGAAGCACTTGCATTTGAATGAGTTTCAAGCATGCTTGGGTACTCGTGTGATCTGAGTGACTCAGTTTTGGAATACAACTGTCGCGTGGTGCACCGCGACATCCAGGCACCCCGGAGTTTCTGAAAAAAAATTTTCTCCGATTTTCACGAAACTACTTTTCATCAACTTGAATTGGGCTAAAAATCCATCCCTGAAAATAAAAATTCTCTGAGTAGTGTGGAAATGCTGATCCTTACCCTACCTGGGGTGTCCACTGAGCATTTCCACCAACTCTATCTGAAGTTCTCTGGGCATGGGATTTTGACATGTTACCCAAACCAAAAGGAATGAGTGGGAAACAATCAAGACAACAGATAGAAGCACTTGCATTTGAATGAGTTTCAAGCATGCTTGGGTACTCGTGTGATCTGAGTGACTCAGTTTTGCAATACAACTGTCGCGTGGTGCACCGCGACATCCAGGCACCCCGGAGTTTCTGAAAAAAAATTTTCTGCGATTTTCACGAAACCACTTTTCTTCAACTTGAATTGGGCTAAAAATCCATCCCTGAAAATAAAGATTCTCTGAGTAGTGTGGAAATGCTGATCCTTACCCTACCTGGCGTGTCCACTGAGCATTACCGCGAACTCTAGTTGAAGTTCTCTAGGCATGGGATTTTGACATGTTACCCAAACCAAAAGGAATGAGTGGGAAACAATCAAGACAACAGATAGAAGCACTTGCATTTTAATGAGTTTCAAGCATTCTTGGGTACTCGTGTGATCTGAGTGACTCAGTTTTGGAATACAACTGTCGCGTGGTGCACCGCGACATCCAGGCACCCCGGAGTTTCTGAAAAAAAAATTTCTGCGATTTTCACGAAACCACTTTTCTTCAACTTGAATTGGGCTAAAAATCCATCCCTGAAAATAAAAATTCTCTGAGTAGTGTGGAAATGCTGATCCTTACCCTACCTTGGGTGTCCACTGAGCATTTCCACCAACTCTATCTGAAGTTCTCTGGGCATGGGATTTTGACATGTTACCCAAACCAAAAGGAATGAGTGGGAAACAATCAAGACAACAGATAGAAGCACTTGCATTTGAATGAGTTTCAAGCATCCTTGGGTACTCGTGTGATCTGAGTGACTCAGTTTTGGAATACAACTGTCGCGTGGTGCACCACGACATCTAGGCACCCCGGAGTTTCTGAAAAAAAATTTTCTCCGATTTTCACGAAACTACTTTTCATCAACTTGAATTGGGCTAAAAATCCATCCCTGAAAATAAAAATTCTCTGAGTAGTGTGGAAATGCTGATCCTTACCCTACCTGGGGTGTCCACTGAGCATTTCCGCGAACTGTAGTTGAAGTTTTCTAGGCATGGGATTTTGACATGTCACCCAAACCAAAAGGAATGAGTGGGAAACAATCAAGACAACAGATAGTAGCACTTGCATTTGAATGAGTTTCAAGCATGCTTGGGTACTCGTGTGATCTGAGTGACTCAGTTTTGGAATACAACTGTCGCGTGGTGCACCGCGACATCCAGGCACCCCGGAGTTTCTGAAAAAAAAATTTCTCCGATTTTCACGAAACTACTTTTCATCAACTTGAATTGGGCTAAAAATCCATCCCTGAAAATAAAAATTCTCTGAGTAGTGTGGAAATGCTGATCCTTACCCTACCTGGGGTGTCCACTGAGCATTTCCACCAACTCTATCTGAAGTTCTCTGGGCATGGGATTTTGACATGTTACCCAAACCAAAAGGAATGAGTGGGAAACAATCAAGACAACAGATAGAAGCACTTGCATTTGAATGAGTTTCAAGCATGCTTGGGTACTCGTGTGATCTGAGTGACTCAGTTTTGGAAAACAACTGTCGCGTGGTGCACCACGACATCCAGGCACCCCGGAGTTTCTGAAAAAAATTTTTCTCCGATTTTCACGAAACTACTTTTCATCAACTTGAATTGGGCTAAAAATCCATCCCTGAAAATAAAAATTCTCTGAGTAGTGTGGAAATGCTGATCCTTACCCTACCTGGGGTGTCCACTGAGCATTTCCACGAACTCTATCTGAAGTTCTCTGGGCATGGTATTTTGACATGTTACCCAAACCAAAAGGAATGAGTGGGAAACAATCAAGACAACAGATAGAAGCACTTGCATTTGAATGAGTTTCAAGCATGCTTGGGTACTCGTGTGATCTGAGTGACTCAGTTTTGCAATACAACTGTCCCGTGGTGCACCGCGACATCCAGGCACCCCGGAGTTTCTGAAAAAAAATTTTCTGCGATTTTCACGAAACCACTTTTCTTCAACTTGAATTGGGCTAAAAATCCATCCCTGAAAATAAAAATTCTCTGAGTAGTGTGGAAATGCTGATCCTTACCCTACCTGGCGTGTCCACTGAGCATTACCGCGAACTCTAGTTGAAGTTCTCTAGGCATGGGATTTTGACATGTTACCCAAACCAAAAGGAATGAGTGGGAAACAATCAAGACAACAGATAGAAGCACTTGCATTTGAATAAGTTTCAAGCATGCTTGGGTACTCGTGTGATCTGAGTGACTCAGTTTTGGAATACAACTGTCGCGTGGTACACCGCGACATCCAGGCACCCCGGAGTTTCTGAAAACAAATTTTCTCCGATTTTCACGAAACTACTTTTCATCAACTTGAATTGGGCTAAAAATCCATCCCTGAAAATAAAAATTCTCTGAGTAGTGTGGAAATGCTGATCCTTACCCTACCTGGGGTGTCCACTGAGCATTTCCGCGAACTGTAGTTGAAGTTTTCTAGGCATGGGATTTTGACATATCACCCAAACCAAAAGGAATGAGTGGGAAACAATCAAGACAACAGATAGTAGCACTTGCATTTGAATGAGTTTCAAGCATGCTTGGGTACTCGTGTGATCTGAGTGACTCAGTTTTGGAATACAACTGTCGCGTGGTGCACCGCGACATCCAGGCACCCCGGAGTTTCTGAAAAAAAAATTTCTCCGATTTTCACGAAACTACTTTTCATCAACTTGAATTGGGGTAAAAATCCATCCCTGAAAATAAAAATTCTCTGAGTAGTGTGGAAATGCTGATCCTTACCCTACCTGGGGTGTCCACTGAGCATTTCCACCAACTCTATCTGAAGTTCTCTGGGCATGGGATTTTGACATGTTACCCAAACCAAAAGGAATGAGTGGGAAACAATCAAGACAACAGATAGAAGCACTTGCATTTGAATGAGTTTCAAGCATGCTTGGGTACTCGTGTGATCTGAGTGACTCAGTTTTGGAATACAACTGTCGCGTGGTGCACCACGACATCCAGGCACCCCGGAGTTTCTGAAAAAAAATTTTCTCCGATTTTCACGAAACTACTTTTCATCAACTTGAATTGGGCTAAAAATCCATCCCTGAAAATAAAAATTCTCTGAGTAGTGTGGAAATGCTGATCCTTACCCTACCTGGGGTGTCCACTGAGCATTTCCACCAACTCTATCTGAAGTTCTCTGGGCATGGGATTTTGACATGTTACCCAAACCAAAAGGAATGAGTGGGAAACAATCAAGACAACAGATAGAAGCACTTGCATTTGAATGAGTTTCAAGCATGCTTGGGTACTCGTGTGATCTGAGTGACTCAGTTTTGCAATACAACTGTCCCGTGGTGCACCGCGACATCCAGGCACCCCAGAGTTTCTGAAAAAAAATTTTCTGCGATTTTCACGAAACCACTTTTCTTCAACTTGAATTGGGCTAAAAATCCATCCCTGAAAATAAAAATTCTCTGAGTAGTGTGGAAATGCTGATCCTTACCCTACCTGGGGTGTCCACTGAGCATTTCCACCAACTCTATCTGAAGTTCTCTGGGCATGGGATTTTGACATGTTACCCAAACCAAAAGGAATGAGTGGGAAACAATCAAGACAACAGATAGAAGCACTTGCATTTGAATGAGTTTCAAGCATGCTTGGGTACTCGTGTGATCTGAGTGACTCAGTTTTGGAATACAACTGTCGCGTGGTGCACCACGACATCCAGGCACCCCGGAGTTTCTGAAAAAAAATTTTCTCCGATTTTCACGAAACTACTTTTCATCAACTTGAATTGGGCTAAAAATCCATCCCTGAAAATAAAAATTCTCTGAGTAGTGTGGAAATGCTGATCCTTACCCTACCTGGGGTGTCCACTGAGCATTTCCACCAACTCTATCTGAAGTTCTCTGGGCATGGGATTTTGACATGTTACCCAAACCAAAAGGAATGAGTGGGAAACAATCAAGACAACAGATAGAAGCACTTGCATTTGAATGAGTTTCAAGCATGCTTGGGTACTCGTGTGATCTGAGTGACTCAGTTTTGGAATACAACTGTCGCGTGGTGCACCGCGACATCCAGGCACCCCGGAGTTTCTGAAACAAAATTTTCTCTGATTTTCACGAAACTACTTTTCATCAACTTGAATTGGGCTAAAAATCCATCCCTGAAAATAAAAATTCTCTGAGTAGTGTGGAAATGCTGATCCTTACCCTACCTGGGGTGTCCACTGAGCATTTCCACCAACTCTATCTGAAGTTCTCTGGGCATGGGATTTTGACATGTTACCCAAACCAAAAGGAATGAGTGGGAAACAATCAAGACAACAGATAGAAGCACTTGCATTTGAATGAGTTTCAAGCATGCTTGGGTACTCGTGTGATCTGAGTGACTCAGTTTTGGAATACAACTGTCGCGTGGTGCACCACGACATCCAGGCACCCCGGAGTTTCTGAAAAAAAAATTTCCCCGATTTTCACGAAACTACTTTTCATCAACTTGAATTGGGCTAAAAATCCATCCCTGAAAATAAAAATTCTCTGAGTAGTGTGGAAATGCTGATCCTTACCCTACCTGGGGTGTCCACTGAGCATTTCCACGAACTCTATCTGAAGTTCTCTGGGCATGGTATTTTGACATGTTACCCAAACCAAAAGGAATGAGTGGGAAACAATCAAGACAACAGATAGAAGCACTTGCATTTGAATGAGTTTCAAGCATGCTTGGGTACTCGTGTGATCTGAGTGACTCAGTTTTGCAATACAACTGTCCCGTGGTGCACCGCGACATCCAGGCACCCCGGAGTTTCTGAAAAAAAATTTTCTGCGATTTTCACGAAACCACTTTTCTTCAACTTGAATTGGGCTAAAAATCCATCCCTGAAAATAAAAATTCTCTGAGTAGTGTGGAAATGCTGATCCTTACCCTACCTGGCGTGTCCACTGAGCATTACCGCGAACTCTAGTTGAAGTTCTCTAGGCATGGGATTTTGACATGTTACCCAAACCAAAAGGAATGAGTGGGAAACAATCAAGACAACAGATAGAAGCACTTGCATTTGAATGAGTTTCAAGCATGCTTGGGTACTCGTGTGATCTGAGTGACTCAGTTTTGGAATACAACTGTCGCGTGGTGCACCGCGACATCCAGGCACCCCGGAGTTTCTGAAAAAAAATTTTCTCCGATTTTCACGAAACTACTTTTCATCAACTTGAATTGGGCTAAAAATCCATCCCTGAAAATAAAAATTCTCTGAGTAGTGTGGAAATGCTGATCCTTACCCTACCTGGGGTGTCCACTGAGCATTTCCACCAACTCTATCTGAAGTTCTCTGGTCATGGGATTTTGACATGTTACCCAAACCAAAAGGAATGAGTGGGAAACAATCAAGACAACAGATAGAAGCACTTGCATTTGAATGAGTTTCAAGCATGCTTGGGTACTCGTGTGATCTGAGTGACTCAGTTTTGCAATACAACTGTCGCGTGGTGCACCGCGACATCCAGGCACCCCGGAGTTTCTGAAAAAAAATTTTCTGCGATTTTCACGAAACCACTTTTCTTCAACTTGAATTGGGCTAAAAATCCATCCCTGAAAATAAAAATTCTCTGAGTAGTGTGGAAATGCTGATCCTTACCCTACTTGGCGTGTCCACTGAGCATTACCGCGAACTCTAGTTGAAGTTCTCTAGGCATGGGATTTTGACATGTTACCCAAACCAAAAGGAATGAGTGGGAAACAATCAAGACAACAGATAGAAGCAATTGCATTTTAATGAGTTTCAAGCATTCTTGGGTACTCGTGTGATCTGAGTGACTCAGTTTTGGAATACAACTGTCGCGTGGTACACCGCGACATCCAGGCACCCCGGGGTTTCTGAAAAAAATTTTCTCCGATTTTCACGAAACTACTTTTCATCAACTTGAATTGGGCTAAAAATCCATCCCTGAAAATAAAAATTCTCTGAGTAGTGTGGAAATGCTGATCCTTACCCTACCTGGGGTGTCCACTGAGCATTTCCGCGAACTGTAGTTGAAGTTTTCTAGGCATGGGATTTTGAAATGTCACCCAAACCAAAAGGAATGAGTGGGAAACAATCAAGACAACAGATAGTAGCACTTGCATTTGAATGAGTTTCAAGCATGCTTGGGTACTCGTGTGATCTGAGTGACTCAGTTTTGGAATACAACTGTCGCGTGGTGCACCGCGACATCCAGGCACCCCGGAGTTTCTGAAAAAAAAATTTCTCCGATTTTCACGAAACTACTTTTCATCAACTTGAATTGGGCTAAAAATCCATCCCTGAAAATAAAAATTCTCTGAGTAGTGTGGAAATGCTGATCCTTACCCTACCTGGGGTGTCCACTGAGCATTTCCACCAACTCTATCTGAAGTTCTCTGGGCATGGGATTTTGACATGTTACCCAAACCAAAAGGAATGAGTGGGAAACAATCAAGACAACAGATAGAAGCACTTGCATTTGAATGAGTTTCAAGCATGCTTGGGTACTCGTGTGATCTGAGTGACTCAGTTTTGGAATACAACTGTCGCGTGGTGCACCACGACATCCAGGCACCCCGGAGTTTCTGAAAAAAATTTTTCTCCGATTTTCACGAAACTACTTTTCATCAACTTGAATTGGGCTAAAAATCCATCCCTGAAAATAAAAATTCTCTGAGTAGTGTGGAAATGCTGATCCTTACCCTACCTGGGGTGTCCACTGAGCATTTCCACGAACTCTATCTGAAGTTCTCTGGGCATGGTATTTTGACATGTTACCCAAACCAAAAGGAATGAGTGGGAAACAATCAAGACAACAGATAGAAGCACTTGCATTTGAATGAGTTTCAAGCATGCTTGGGTACTCGTGTGATCTGAGTGACTCAGTTTTGCAATACAACTGTCCCGTGGTGCACCGCGACATCCAGGCACCCCGGAGTTTCTGAAAAAAAATTTTCTGCGATTTTCACGAAACCACTTTTCTTCAACTTGAATTGGGCTAAAAATCCATCCCTGAAAATAAAAATTCTCTGAGTAGTGTGGAAATGCTGATCCTTACCCTACCTGGGGTGTCCACTGAGCATTTCCGCGAACTGTAGTTGAAGTTTTCTAGGCATGGGATTTTGACATGTCACCCAAACCAAAATGAATGAGTGGGAAACAATCAAGACAACAGATAGTAGCACTTGCATTTGAATGAGTTTCAAGCATGCTTGGGTACTTGTGTGATCTGAGTGACTCAGTTTTGGAATACAACTGTCGCGTGGTGCACCGCGACATCCAGGCACCCCGGAGTTTCTGAAAAAAAAATTTCTCCGATTTTCACGAAACTACTTTTCATCAACTTGAATTGGGCTAAAAATCCATCCCTGAAAATAAAAATTCTCTGAGTAGTGTGGAAATGCTGATCCTTACCCTACCTGGGGTGTCCACTGAGCATTTCCACCAACTCTATCTGAAGTTCTCTGGGCATGGGATTTTGACATGTTACCCAAACCAAAAGGAATGAGTGGGAAACAATCAAGACAACAGAGAGAAGCACTTGCATTTGAATGAGTTTCAAGCATGCTTGGGTACTCGTGTGATCTGAGGGACTCAGTTTTGGAATACAACTGTCGCGTGGTGCACCACGACATCCAGGCACCCCGGAGTTTCTGAAAAAAATTTTTCTCCGATTTTCACGAAACTACTTTTCATCAACTTGAATTGGGCTAAAAATCCATCCCTGAAAATAAAAATTCTCTGAGTAGTGTGGAAATGCTGATCCTTACCCTACCTGGGGTGTCCACTGAGCATTTCCACCAACTCTATCTGAAGTTCTCTGGGCATGGTATTTTGACATGTTACCCAAACCAAAAGGAATGAGTGGGAAACAATCAAGACAACAGATAGAAGCACTTGCATTTGAATGAGTTTCAAGCATGCTTGGGTACTCGTGTGATCTGAGTGACTCAGTTTTGCAATACAACTGTCCCGTGGTGCACCGCGACATCCAGGCACCCCGGAGTTTCTGAAAAAAAATTTTCTGCGATTTTCACGAAACTACTTTTCATCAACTTGAATTGGGCTAAAAATCCATCCCTGAAAATAAAAATTCTCTGAGTAGTGTGGAAATGCTGATCCTTACCCTACCTGGGGTGTCCACTGAGCATTTCCGCGAACTGTAGTTGAAGTTTTCTAGGCATAGGATTTTGACATGTCACCCAAACCAAAAGGAATGAGTGGGAAACAATCAAGACAACAGATAGTAGCACTTGCATTTGAATGAGTTTCAAGCATGCTTGGGTACTCGTGTGATCTGAGTGACTCAGTTTTGGAATACAACTGTCGCGTGGTGCACCGCGACATCCAGGCACCCCGGAGTTTCTGAAAAAAAAATTTCTCCGATTTTCACGAAACTACTTTTCATCAACTTGAATTGGGCTAAAAATCCATCCCTGAAAATAAAAATTCTCTGAGTAGTGTGGAAATGCTGATCCTTACCCTACCTGGGGTGTCCACTGAGCATTTCCGCGAACTGTAGTTGAAGTTTTCTAGGCATAGGATTTTGACATGTCACCCAAACCAAAAGGAATGAGTGGGAAACAATCAAGACAACAGATAGTAGCACTTGCATTTGAATGAGTTTCAAGCATGCTTGGGTACTCGTGTGATCTGAGTGACTCAGTTTTGGAATACAACTGTCGCGTGGTGCACCACGACATCCAGGCACCCCGGAGTTTCTGAAAAGACATTTTCTCCGATTTTCACGAAACTACTTTTCATCAACTTGAATTGGACTAAAAATCCATCCCTGAAAATAAAAATTCTCTGAGTAGTGTGGAAATGCTGATCCTTACCCTACCTGGGGTGTCCACTGAGCATTTCCACCAACTCTATCTGAAGTTCTCTGGGCATGGGATTTTGACATGTTACCCAAACCAAAAGGAATGAGTGGGAAACAATCAAGACAACAGATAGAAGCACTTGCATTTGAATGAGTTTCAAGCATGCTTGGGTACTCGTGTGATCTGAGTGACTCAGTTTTGGAAAACAACTGTCGCGTGGTGCACCACGACATCCAGGCACCCCGGAGTTTCTGAAAAAAATTTTTCTCCGATTTTCACGAAACTACTTTTCATCAACTTGAATTGGGCTAAAAATCCATCCCTGAAAATAAAAATTCTCTGAGTAGTGTGGAAATGCTGATCCTTACCCTACCTGGGGTGTCCACTGAGCATTTCCACCAACTCTATCTGAAGTTCTCTGGGCATGGGATTTTGACATGTTACCCAAACCAAAAGGAATGAGTGGGAAACAATCAAGACAACAGATAGAAGCACTTGCATTTGAATGAGTTTCAAGCATGCTTGGGTACTCGTGTGATCTGAGTGACTCAGTTTTGCAATACAACTGTCCCGTGGTGCACCGCGACATCCAGGCACCCCGGAGTTTCTGAAAAAAAATTTTCTGCGATTTTCACGAAACCACTTTTCTTCAACTTGAATTGGGCTAAAAATCCATCCCTGAAAATAAAAATTCTCTGAGTAGTGTGGAAATGCTGATCCTTACCCTACCTGGCGTGTCCACTGAGCATTACCGCGAACTCTAGTTGAAGTTCTCTAGGCATGGGATTTTGACATGTTACCCAAACCAAAAGGAATGAGTGGGAAACAATCAAGACAACAGATAGAAGCACTTGCATTTGAATAAGTTTCAAGCATGCTTGGGTACTCGTGTGATCTGAGTGACTCAGTTTTGGAATACAACTGTCGCGTGGTACACCGCGACATCCAGGCACCCCGGAGTTTCTGAAAACAAATTTTCTCCGATTTTCACGAAACTACTTTTCATCAACTTGAATTGGGCTAAAAATCCATCCCTGAAAATAAAAATTCTCTGAGTAGTGTGGAAATGCTGATCCTTACCCTACCTGGGGTGTCCACTGAGCATTTCCGCGAACTGTAGTTGAAGTTTTCTAGGCATGGGATTTTGACATGTCACCCAAACCAAAAGGAATGAGTGGGAAACAATCAAGACAACAGATAGTAGCACTTGCATTTGAATGAGTTTCAAGCATGCTTGGGTACTCGTGTGATCTGAGTGACTCAGTTTTGGAATACAACTGTCGCGTGGTGCACCGCGACATCCAGGCACCCCGGAGTTTCTGAAAAAAAAATTTCTCCGATTTTCACAAAACTACTTTTCATCAACTTGAATTGGGGTAAAAATCCATCCCTGAAAATAAAAATTCTCTGAGTAGTGTGGAAATGCTGATCCTTACCCTACCTGGGGTGTCCACTGAGCATTTCCACCAACTCTATCTGAAGTTCTCTGGGCATGGGATTTTGACATGTTACCCAAACCAAAAGGAATGAGTGGGAAACAATCAAGACAACAGATAGAAGCACTTGCATTTGAATGAGTTTCAAGCATGCTTGGGTACTCGTGTGATCTGAGTGACTCAGTTTTGGAATACAACTGTCGCGTGGTGCACCACGACATCCAGGCACCCCGGAGTTTCTGAAAAAAAATTTTCTCCGATTTTCACGAAACTACTTTTCATCAACTTGAATTGGGCTAAAAATCCATCCCTGAAAATAAAAATTCTCTGAGTAGTGTGGAAATGCTGATCCTTACCCTACCTGGGGTGTCCACTGAGCATTTCCACCAACTCTATCTGAAGTTCTCTGGGCATGGGATTTTGACATGTTACCCAAACCAAAAGGAATGAGTGGGAAACAATCAAGACAACAGATAGAAGCACTTGCATTTGAATGAGTTTCAAGCATGCTTGGGTACTCGTGTGATCTGAGTGACTCAGTTTTGCAATACAACTGTCCCGTGGTGCACCGCGACATCCAGGCACCCCAGAGTTTCTGAAAAAAAATTTTCTGCGATTTTCACGAAACCACTTTTCTTCAACTTGAATTGGGCTAAAAATCCATCCCTGAAAATAAAAATTCTCTGAGTAGTGTGGAAATGCTGATCCTTACCCTACCTGGGGTGTCCACTGAGCATTTCCACCAACTCTATCTGAAGTTCTCTGGGCATGGGATTTTGACATGTTACCCAAACCAAAAGGAATGAGTGGGAAACAATCAAGACAACAGATAGAAGCACTTGCATTTGAATGAGTTTCAAGCATGCTTGGGTACTCGTGTGATCTGAGTGACTCAGTTTTGGAATACAACTGTCGCGTGGTGCACCACGACATCCAGGCACCCCGGAGTTTCTGAAAAAAAATTTTCTCCGATTTTCACGAAACTACTTTTCATCAACTTGAATTGGGCTAAAAATCCATCCCTGAAAATAAAAATTCTCTGAGTAGTGTGGAAATGCTGATCCTTACCCTACCTGGGGTGTCCACTGAGCATTTCCACCAACTCTATCTGAAGTTCTCTGGGCATGGGATTTTGACATGTTACCCAAACCAAAAGGAATGAGTGGGAAACAATCAAGACAACAGATAGAAGCACTTGCATTTGAATGAGTTTCAAGCATGCTTGGGTACTCGTGTGATCTGAGTGACTCAGTTTTGGAATACAACTGTCGCGTGGTGCACCGCGACATCCAGGCACCCCGGAGTTTCTGAAAAAAAATTTTCTCTGATTTTCACGAAACTACTTTTCATCAACTTGAATTGGGCTAAAAATCCATCCCTGAAAATAAAAATTCTCTGAGTAGTGTGGAAATGCTGATCCTTACCCTACCTGGGGTGTCCACTGAGCATTTCCACCAACTCTATCTGAAGTTCTCTGGGCATGGGATTTTGACATGTTACCCAAACCAAAAGGAATGAGTGGGAAACAATCAAGACAACAGATAGAAGCACTTGCATTTGAATGAGTTTCAAGCATGCTTGGGTACTCGTGTGATCTGAGTGACTCAGTTTTGGAATACAACTGTCGCGTGGTGCACCACGACATCCAGGCACCCCGGAGTTTCTGAAAAAAAAATTTCCCCGATTTTCACGAAACTACTTTTCATCAACTTGAATTGGGCTAAAAATCCATCCCTGAAAATAAAAATTCTCTGAGTAGTGTGGAAATGCTGATCCTTACCCTACCTGGGGTGTCCACTGAGCATTTCCACGAACTCTATCTGAAGTTCTCTGGGCATGGTATTTTGACATGTTACCCAAACCAAAAGGAATGAGTGGGAAACAATCAAGACAACAGATAGAAGCACTTGCATTTGAATGAGTTTCAAGCATGCTTGGGTACTCGTGTGATCTGAGTGACTCAGTTTTGCAATACAACTGTCCCGTGGTGCACCGCGACATCCAGGCACCCCGGAGTTTCTGAAAAAAAATTTTCTGCGATTTTCACGAAACCACTTTTCTTCAACTTGAATTGGGCTAAAAATCCATCCCTGAAAATAAAAATTCTCTGAGTAGTGTGGAAATGCTGATCCTTACCCTACCTGGCGTGTCCACTGAGCATTACCGCGAACTCTAGTTGAAGTTCTCTAGGCATGGGATTTTGACATGTTACCCAAACCAAAAGGAATGAGTGGGAAACAATCAAGACAACAGATAGAAGCACTTGCATTTGAATGAGTTTCAAGCATGCTTGGGTACTCGTGTGATCTGAGTGACTCAGTTTTGGAATACAACTGTCGCGTGGTGCACCGCGACATCCAGGCACCCCGGAGTTTCTGAAAAAAAATTTTCTCCGATTTTCACGAAACTACTTTTCATCAACTTGAATTGGGCTAAAAATCCATCCCTGAAAATAAAAATTCTCTGAGTAGTGTGGAAATGCTGATCCTTACCCTACCTGGGGTGTCCACTGAGCATTTCCACCAACTCTATCTGAAGTTCTCTGGTCATGGGATTTTGACATGTTACCCAAACCAAAAGGAATGAGTGGGAAACAATCAAGACAACAGATAGAAGCACTTGCATTTGAATGAGTTTCAAGCATGCTTGGGTACTCGTGTGATCTGAGTGACTCAGTTTTGCAATACAACTGTCGCGTGGTGCACCGCGACATCCAGGCACCCCGGAGTTTCTGAAAAAAAATTTTCTGCGATTTTCACGAAACCACTTTTCTTCAACTTGAATTGGGCTAAAAATCCATCCCTGAAAATAAAAATTCTCTGAGTAGTGTGGAAATGCTGATCCTTACCCTACTTGGCGTGTCCACTGAGCATTACCGCGAACTCTAGTTGAAGTTCTCTAGGCATGGGATTTTGACATGTTACCCAAACCAAAAGGAATGAGTGGGAAACAATCAAGACAACAGATAGAAGCAATTGCATTTTAATGAGTTTCAAGCATTCTTGGGTACTCGTGTGATCTGAGTGACTCAGTTTTGGAATACAACTGTCGCGTGGTGCACCGCGACATCCAGGCACCCCGGAGTTTCTGAAAAAAAAATTTCTGCGATTTTCACGAAACCACTTTTCTTCAACTTGAATTGGGCTAAAAATCCATCCCTGAAAATAAAAATTCTCTGAGTAGTGTGGAAATGCTGATCCTTACCCTACCTGGGGTGTCCACTGAGCATTTCCACCAACTCTATCTGAAGTTCTCTGGGCATGGGATTTTGACATGTTACCCAAACCAAAAGGAATGAGTGGGAAACAATCAAGACAACAGATAGAAGCACTTGCATTTGAATAAGTTTCAAACATGCTTGGGTACTCGTGTGATCTGAGTGACTCAGTTTTGCAATACAACTGTCCCGTGGTGCACCGCGACATCCAGGCACCCCGGAGTTTCTGAAAAAAAATTTTCTGCGATTTTCACGAAACCACTTTTCTTCAACTTGAATTGGGCTAAAAATCCATCCCTGAAAATAAAAATTCTCTGAGTAGTGTGGAAATGCTGATCCTTGCCCTACCTGGCGTGTCCACTGAGCATTACCGCGAACTCTAGTTGAAGTTCTCTAGGCATGGGATTTTGACATGTTACCCAAACCAAAAGGAATGAGTGGGAAACAATCAAGACAACAGATAGAAGCACTTGCATTTGAATAAGTTTCAAGCATGCTTGGGTACTCGTGTGATCTGAGTGACTCAGTTTTGGAATACAACTGTCGCGTGGTACACCGCGACATCCAGGCACCCCGGAGTTTCTGAAAAAAATTTTCTCCGATTTTCACGAAACTACTTTTCATCAACTTGAATTGGGCTAAAAATCCATCCCTGAAAATAAAAATTCTCTGAGTAGTGTGGAAATGCTGATCCTTACCCTACCTGGGGTGTCCACTGAGCATTTCCGCGAACTGTAGTTGAAGTTTTCTAGGCATGGGATTTTGACATGTCACCCAAACCAAAAGGAATGAGTGGGAAACAATCAAGACAACAGATAGTAGCACTTGCATTTGAATGAGTTTCAAGCATGCTTGGGTACTCGTGTGATCTGAGTGACTCAGTTTTGGAATACAACTGTCGCGTGGTGCACCGCGACATCCAGGCACCCCGGAGTTTCTGAAAAAAAAATTTCTCCGATTTTCACGAAACTACTTTTCATCAACTTGAATTGGGCTAAAAATCCATCCCTGAAAATAAAAATTCTCTGAGTAGTGTGGAAATGCTGATCCTTACCCTACCTGGGGTGTCCACTGAGCATTTCCACCAACTCTATCTGAAGTTCTCTGGGCATGGGATTTTGACATGTTACCCAAACCAAAAGGAATGAGTGGGAAACAATCAAGACAACAGATAGAAGCACTTGCATTTGAATGAGTTTCAAGCATGCTTGGGTACTCGTGTGATCTGAGTGACTCAGTTTTGGAATACAACTGTCGCGTGGTGCACCACGACATCCAGGCACCCCGGAGTTTCTGAAAAAAATTTTTCTCCGATTTTCACGAAACTACTTTTCATCAACTTGAATTGGGCTAAAAATCCATCCCTGAAAATAAAAATTCTCTGAGTAGTGTGGAAATGCTGATCCTTACCCTACCTGGGGTGTCCACTGAGCATTTCCACGAACTCTATCTGAAGTTCTCTGGGCATGGTATTTTGACATGTTACCCAAACCAAAAGGAATGAGTGGGAAACAATCAAGACAACAGATAGAAGCACTTGCATTTGAATGAGTTTCAAGCATGCTTGGGTACTCGTGTGATCTGAGTGACTCAGTTTTGCAATACAACTGTCCCGTGGTGCACCGCGACATCCAGGCACCCCGGAGTTTCTGAAAAAAAATTTTCTGCGATTTTCACGAAACCACTTTTCTTCAACTTGAATTGGGCTAAAAATCCATCCCTGAAAATAAAAATTCTCTGAGTAGTGTGGAAATGCTGATCCTTACCCTACCTGGCGTGTCCACTGAGCATTACCGCGAACTCTAGTTGAAGTTCTCTAGGCATGGGATTTTGACATGTTACCCAAACCAAAAGGAATGAGTGGGAAACAATCAAGACAACAGATAGAAGCACTTGTATTTGAATAAGTTTCAAGCATGCTTGGGTACTCGTGTCATCTGAGTGACTCAGTTTTGGAATACAACTGTCGCGTGGTACACTGCGACATCCAGGCACCCCGGAGTTTCTGAAAAAAAATTTTCTCCGATTTTCACGAAACTACTTTTCATCAACTTGAATTGGGCTAAAAATCCATCCCTGAAAATAAAAATTCTCTGAGTAGTGTGGAAATGCTGATCCTTACCCTACCTGGGGTGTCCACTGAGCATTTCCGCGAACTGTAGTTGAAGTTTTCTAGGCATGGGATTTTGACATGTCACCCAAACCAAAAGGAATGAGTGGGAAACAATCAAGACAACAGATAGTAGCACTTGCATTTGAATGAGTTTCAAGCATGCTTGGGTACTTGTGTGATCTGAGTGACTCAGTTTTGGAATACAACTGTCGCGTGGTGCACCGCGACATCCAGGCACCCCGGAGTTTCTGAAAAAAAAATTTCTCCGATTTTCACGAAACTACTTTTCATCAACTTGAATTGGGCTAAAAATCCATCCCTGAAAATAAAAATTCTCTGAGTAGTGTGGAAATGCTGATCCTTACCCTACCTGGGGTGTCCACTGAGCATTTCCACCAACTCTATCTGAAGTTCTCTGGGCATGGGATTTTGACATGTTACCCAAACCAAAAGGAATGAGTGGGAAACAATCAAGACAACAGAGAGAAGCACTTGCATTTGAATGAGTTTCAAGCATGCTTGGGTACTCGTGTGATCTGAGTGACTCAGTTTTGGAATACAACTGTCGCGTGGTGCACCACGACATCCAGGCACCCCGGAGTTTCTGAAAAAAATTTTTCTCCGATTTTCACGAAACTACTTTTCATCAACTTGAATTGGGCTAAAAATCCATCCCTGAAAATAAAAATTCTCTGAGTAGTGTGGAAATGCTGATCCTTACCCTACCTGGGGTGTCCACTGAGCATTTCCACCAACTCTATCTGAAGTTCTCTGGGCATGGTATTTTGACATGTTACCCAAACCAAAAGGAATGAGTGGGAAACAATCAAGACAACAGATAGAAGCACTTGCATTTGAATGAGTTTCAAGCATGCTTGGGTACTCGTGTGATCTGAGTGACTCAGTTTTGCAATACAACTGTCCCGTGGTGCACCGCGACATCCAGGCACCCCGGAGTTTCTGAAAAAAAATTTTCTGCGATTTTCACGAAACCACTTTTCTTCAACTTGAATTGGGCTAAAAATCCATCCCTGAAAATAAAAATTCTCTGAGTAGTGTGGAAATGCTGATCCTTACCCTACCTGGCGTGTCCACTGAGCATTACCGCGAACTCTAGTTGAAGTTCTCTAGGCATGGGATTTTGACATGTTACCCAAACCAAAAGGAATGAGTGGGAAACAATCAAGACAACAGATAGAAGCACTTGCATTTGAATGAGTTTCAAGCATGCTTGGGTACTCGTGTGATCTGAGTGACTCAGTTTTGGAATACAACTGTCGCGTGGTGCACCGCGACATCCAGGCACCCCGGAGTTTCTGAAAAAAAATTTTCTCCGATTTTCACGAAACTACTTTTCATCAACTTGAATTGGGCTAAAAATCCATCCCTGAAAATAAAAATTCTCTGAGTAGTGTGGAAATGCTGATCCTTACCCTACCTGGGGTGTCCACTGAGCATTTCCACCAACTCTATCTGAAGTTCTCTGGTCATGGGATTTTGACATGTTACCCAAACCAAAAGGAATGAGTGGGAAACAATCAAGACAACAGATAGAAGCACTTGCATTTGAATGAGTTTCAAGCATGCTTGGGTACTCGTGTGATCTGAGTGACTCAGTTTTGCAATACAACTGTCGCGTGGTGCACCGCGACATCCAGGCACCCCGGAGTTTCTGAAAAAAAATTTTCTGCGATTTTCACGAAACCACTTTTCTTCAACTTGAATTGGGCTAAAAATCCATCCCTGAAAATAAAAATTCTCTGAGTAGTGTGGAAATGCTGATCCTTACCCTACTTGGCGTGTCCACTGAGCATTACCGCGAACTCTAGTTGAAGTTCTCTAGGCATGGGATTTTGACATGTTACCCAAACCAAAAGGAATGAGTGGGAAACAATCAAGACAACAGATAGAAGCAATTGCATTTTAATGAGTTTCAAGCATTCTTGGGTACTCGTGTGATCTGAGTGACTCAGTTTTGGAATACAACTGTCGCGTGGTGCACCGCGACATCCAGGCACCCCGGAGTTTCTGAAAAAAAAATTTCTGCGATTTTCACGAAACCACTTTTCTTCAACTTGAATTGGGCTAAAAATCCATCCCTGAAAATAAAAATTCTCTGAGTAGTGTGGAAATGCTGATCCTTACCCTACCTGGGGTGTCCACTGAGCATTTCCACCAACTCTATCTGAAGTTCTCTGGGCATGGGATTTTGACATGTTACCCAAACCAAAAGGAATGAGTGGGAAACAATCAAGACAACAGATAGAAGCACTTGCATTTGAATAAGTTTCAAACATGCTTGGGTACTCGTGTGATCTGAGTGACTCAGTTTTGCAATACAACTGTCCCGTGGTGCACCGCGACATCCAGGCACCCCGGAGTTTCTGAAAAAAAATTTTCTGCGATTTTCACGAAACCACTTTTCTTCAACTTGAATTGGGCTAAAAATCCATCCCTGAAAATAAAAATTCTCTGAGTAGTGTGGAAATGCTGATCCTTGCCCTACCTGGCGTGTCCACTGAGCATTACCGCGAACTCTAGTTGAAGTTCTCTAGGCATGGGATTTTGACATGTTACCCAAACCAAAAGGAATGAGTGGGAAACAATCAAGACAACAGATAGAAGCACTTGCATTTGAATAAGTTTCAAGCATGCTTGGGTACTCGTGTGATCTGAGTGACTCAGTTTTGGAATACAACTGTCGCGTGGTACACCGCGACATCCAGGCACCCCGGAGTTTCTGAAAAAAATTTTCTCCGATTTTCACGAAACTACTTTTCATCAACTTGAATTGGGCTAAAAATCCATCCCTGAAAATAAAAATTCTCTGAGTAGTGTGGAAATGCTGATCCTTACCCTACCTGGGGTGTCCACTGAGCATTTCCGCGAACTGTAGTTGAAGTTTTCTAGGCATGGGATTTTGACATGTCACCCAAACCAAAAGGAATGAGTGGGAAACAATCAAGACAACAGATAGTAGCACTTGCATTTGAATGAGTTTCAAGCATGCTTGGGTACTCGTGTGATCTGAGTGACTCAGTTTTGGAATACAACTGTCGCGTGGTGCACCGCGACATCCAGGCACCCCGGAGTTTCTGAAAAAAAAATTTCTCCGATTTTCACGAAACTACTTTTCATCAACTTGAATTGGGCTAAAAATCCATCCCTGAAAATAAAAATTCTCTGAGTAGTGTGGAAATGCTGATCCTTACCCTACCTGGGGTGTCCACTGAGCATTTCCACCAACTCTATCTGAAGTTCTCTGGGCATGGGATTTTGACATGTTACCCAAACCAAAAGGAATGAGTGGGAAACAATCAAGACAACAGATAGAAGCACTTGCATTTGAATGAGTTTCAAGCATGCTTGGGTACTCGTGTGATCTGAGTGACTCAGTTTTGGAATACAACTGTCGCGTGGTGCACCACGACATCCAGGCACCCCGGAGTTTCTGAAAAAAATTTTTCTCCGATTTTCACGAAACTACTTTTCATCAACTTGAATTGGGCTAAAAATCCATCCCTGAAAATAAAAATTCTCTGAGTAGTGTGGAAATGCTGATCCTTACCCTACCTGGGGTGTCCACTGAGCATTTCCACGAACTCTATCTGAAGTTCTCTGGGCATGGTATTTTGACATGTTACCCAAACCAAAAGGAATGAGTGGGAAACAATCAAGACAACAGATAGAAGCACTTGCATTTGAATGAGTTTCAAGCATGCTTGGGTACTCGTGTGATCTGAGTGACTCAGTTTTGCAATACAACTGTCCCGTGGTGCACCGCGACATCCAGGCACCCCGGAGTTTCTGAAAAAAAATTTTCTGCGATTTTCACGAAACCACTTTTCTTCAACTTGAATTGGGCTAAAAATCCATCCCTGAAAATAAAAATTCTCTGAGTAGTGTGGAAATGCTGATCCTTACCCTACCTGGCGTGTCCACTGAGCATTACCGCGAACTCTAGTTGAAGTTCTCTAGGCATGGGATTTTGACATGTTACCCAAACCAAAAGGAATGAGTGGGAAACAATCAAGACAACAGATAGAAGCACTTGTATTTGAATAAGTTTCAAGCATGCTTGGGTACTCGTGTCATCTGAGTGACTCAGTTTTGGAATACAACTGTCGCGTGGTACACTGCGACATCCAGGCACCCCGGAGTTTCTGAAAAAAAATTTTCTCCGATTTTCACGAAACTACTTTTCATCAACTTGAATTGGGCTAAAAATCCATCCCTGAAAATAAAAATTCTCTGAGTAGTGTGGAAATGCTGATCCTTACCCTACCTGGGGTGTCCACTGAGCATTTCCGCGAACTGTAGTTGAAGTTTTCTAGGCATGGGATTTTGACATGTCACCCAAACCAAAAGGAATGAGTGGGAAACAATCAAGACAACAGATAGTAGCACTTGCATTTGAATGAGTTTCAAGCATGCTTGGGTACTTGTGTGATCTGAGTGACTCAGTTTTGGAATACAACTGTCGCGTGGTGCACCGCGACATCCAGGCACCCCGGAGTTTCTGAAAAAAAAATTTCTCCGATTTTCACGAAACTACTTTTCATCAACTTGAATTGGGCTAAAAATCCATCCCTGAAAATAAAAATTCTCTGAGTAGTGTGGAAATGCTGATCCTTACCCTACCTGGGGTGTCCACTGAGCATTTCCACCAACTCTATCTGAAGTTCTCTGGGCATGGGATTTTGACATGTTACCCAAACCAAAAGGAATGAGTGGGAAACAATCAAGACAACAGAGAGAAGCACTTGCATTTGAATGAGTTTCAAGCATGCTTGGGTACTCGTGTGATCTGAGTGACTCAGTTTTGGAATACAACTGTCGCGTGGTGCACCACGACATCCAGGCACCCCGGAGTTTCTGAAAAAAATTTTTCTCCGATTTTCACGAAACTACTTTTCATCAACTTGAATTGGGCTAAAAATCCATCCCTGAAAATAAAAATTCTCTGAGTAGTGTGGAAATGCTGATCCTTACCCTACCTGGGGTGTCCACTGAGCATTTCCACCAACTCTATCTGAAGTTCTCTGGGCATGGTATTTTGACATGTTACCCAAACCAAAAGGAATGAGTGGGAAACAATCAAGACAACAGATAGAAGCACTTGCATTTGAATGAGTTTCAAGCATGCTTGGGTACTCGTGTGATCTGAGTGACTCAGTTTTGCAATACAACTGTCCCGTGGTGCACCGCGACATCCAGGCACCCCGGAGTTTCTGAAAAAAAATTTTCTGCGATTTTCACGAAACCACTTTTCTTCAACTTGAATTGGGCTAAAAATCCATCCCTGAAAATAAAAATTCTCTGAGTAGTGTGGAAATGCTGATCCTTACCCTACCTGGCGTGTCCACTGAGCATTACCGCGAACTCTAGTTGAAGTTCTCTAGGCATGGGATTTTGACATGTTACCCAAACCAAAAGGAATGAGTGGGAAACAATCAAGACAACAGATAGAAGCACTTGCATTTGAATGAGTTTCAAGCATGCTTGGGTACTCGTGTGATCTGAGTGACTCAGTTTTGGAATACAACTGTCGCGTGGTGCACCGCGACATCCAGGCACCCCGGAGTTTCTGAAAAAAAATTTTCTCCGATTTTCACGAAACTACTTTTCATCAACTTGAATTGGGCTAAAAATCCATCCCTGAAAATAAAAATTCTCTGAGTAGTGTGGAAATGCTGATCCTTACCCTACCTGGGGTGTCCACTGAGCATTTCCACCAACTCTATCTGAAGTTCTCTGGTCATGGGATTTTGACATGTTACCCAAACCAAAAGGAATGAGTGGGAAACAATCAAGACAACAGATAGAAGCACTTGCATTTGAATGAGTTTCAAGCATGCTTGGGTACTCGTGTGATCTGAGTGACTCAGTTTTGCAATACAACTGTCGCGTGGTGCACCGCGACATCCAGGCACCCCGGAGTTTCTGAAAAAAAATTTTCTGCGATTTTCACGAAACCACTTTTCTTCAACTTGAATTGGGCTAAAAATCCATCCCTGAAAATAAAAATTCTCTGAGTAGTGTGGAAATGCTGATCCTTACCCTACTTGGCGTGTCCACTGAGCATTACCGCGAACTCTAGTTGAAGTTCTCTAGGCATGGGATTTTGACATGTTACCCAAACCAAAAGGAATGAGTGGGAAACAATCAAGACAACAGATAGAAGCAATTGCATTTTAATGAGTTTCAAGCATTCTTGGGTACTCGTGTGATCTGAGTGACTCAGTTTTGGAATACAACTGTCGCGTGGTGCACCGCGACATCCAGGCACCCCGGAGTTTCTGAAAAAAAAATTTCTGCGATTTTCACGAAACCACTTTTCTTCAACTTGAATTGGGCTAAAAATCCATCCCTGAAAATAAAAATTCTCTGAGTAGTGTGGAAATGCTGATCCTTACCCTACCTGGGGTGTCCACTGAGCATTTCCACCAACTCTATCTGAAGTTCTCTGGGCATGGGATTTTGACATGTTACCCAAACCAAAAGGAATGAGTGGGAAACAATCAAGACAACAGATAGAAGCACTTGCATTTGAATAAGTTTCAAACATGCTTGGGTACTCGTGTGATCTGAGTGACTCAGTTTTGCAATACAACTGTCCCGTGGTGCACCGCGACATCCAGGCACCCCGGAGTTTCTGAAAAAAAATTTTCTGCGATTTTCACGAAACCACTTTTCTTCAACTTGAATTGGGCTAAAAATCCATCCCTGAAAAAAAAAATTCTCTGAGTAGTGTGGAAATGCTGATCCTTGCCCTACCTGGCGTGTCCACTGAGCATTACCGCGAACTCTAGTTGAAGTTCTCTAGGCATGGGATTTTGACATGTTACCCAAACCAAAAGGAATGAGTGGGAAACAATCAAGACAACAGATAGAAGCACTTGCATTTGAATAAGTTTCAAGCATGCTTGGGTACTCGTGTGATCTGAGTGACTCAGTTTTGGAATACAACTGTCGCGTGGTACACCGCGACATCCAGGCACCCCGGAGTTTCTGAAAAAAATTTTCTCCGATTTTCACGAAACTACTTTTCATCAACTTGAATTGGGCTAAAAATCCATCCCTGAAAATAAAAATTCTCTGAGTAGTGTGGAAATGCTGATCCTTACCCTACCTGGGGTGTCCACTGAGCATTTCCGCGAACTGTAGTTGAAGTTTTCTAGGCATGGGATTTTGACATGTCACCCAAACCAAAAGGAATGAGTGGGAAACAATCAAGACAACAGATAGTAGCACTTGCATTTGAATGAGTTTCAAGCATGCTTGGGTACTCGTGTGATCTGAGTGACTCAGTTTTGGAATACAACTGTCGCGTGGTGCACCGCGACATCCAGGCACCCCGGAGTTTCTGAAAAAAAAATTTCTCCGATTTTCACGAAACTACTTTTCATCAACTTGAATTGGGCTAAAAATCCATCCCTGAAAATAAAAATTCTCTGAGTAGTGTGGAAATGCTGATCCTTACCCTACCTGGGGTGTCCACTGAGCATTTCCACCAACTCTATCTGAAGTTCTCTGGGCATGGGATTTTGACATGTTACCCAAACCAAAAGGAATGAGTGGGAAACAATCAAGACAACAGATAGAAGCACTTGCATTTGAATGAGTTTCAAGCATGCTTGGGTACTCGTGTGATCTGAGTGACTCAGTTTTGGAATACAACTGTCGCGTGGTGCACCACGACATCCAGGCACCCCGGAGTTTCTGAAAAAAAATTTTCTCCGATTTTCACGAAACTACTTTTCATCAACTTGAATTGGGCTAAAAATCCATCCCTGAAAATAAAAATTCTCTGAGTAGTGTGGAAATGCTGATCCTTACCCTACCTGGGGTGTCCACTGAGCATTTCCACGAACTCTATCTGAAGTTCTCTGGGCATGGTATTTTGACATGTTACCCAAACCAAAAGGAATGAGTGGGAAACAATCAAGACAACAGATAGAAGCACTTGCATTTGAATGAGTTTCAAGCATGCTTGGGTACTCGTGTGATCTGAGTGACTCAGTTTTGCAATACAACTGTCCCGTGGTGCACCGCGACATCCAGGCACCCCGGAGTTTCTGAAAAAAAATTTTCTGCGATTTTCACGAAACCACTTTTCTTCAACTTGAATTGGGCTAAAAATCCATCCCTGAAAATAAAAATTCTCTGAGTAGTGTGGAAATGCTGATCCTTACCCTACCTGGCGTGTCCACTGAGCATTACCGCGAACTCTAGTTGAAGTTCTCTAGGCATGGGATTTTGACATGTTACCCAAACCAAAAGGAATGAGTGGGAAACAATCAAGACAACAGATAGAAGCACTTGTATTTGAATAAGTTTCAAGCATGCTTGGGTACTCGTGTCATCTGAGTGACTCAGTTTTGGAATACAACTGTCGCGTGGTACACCGCGACATCCAGGCACCCCGGAGTTTCTGAAAAAAAATTTTCTCCGATTTTCACGAAACTACTTTTCATCAACTTGAATTGGGCTAAAAATCCATCCCTGAAAATAAAAATTCTCTGAGTAGTGTGGAAATGCTGATCCTTACCCTACCTGGGGTGTCCACTGAGCATTTCCGCGAACTGTAGTTGAAGTTTTCTAGGCATGGGATTTTGACATGTCACCCAAACCAAAAGGAATGAGTGGGAAACAATCAAGACAACAGATAGTAGCACTTGCATTTGAATGAGTTTCAAGCATGCTTGGGTACTTGTGTGATCTGAGTGACTCAGTTTTGGAATACAACTGTCGCGTGGTGCACCGCGACATCCAGGCACCCCGGAGTTTCTGAAAAAAAAATTTCTCCGATTTTCACGAAACTACTTTTCATCAACTTGAATTGGGCTAAAAATCCATCCCTGAAAATAAAAATTCTCTGAGTAGTGTGGAAATGCTGATCCTTACCCTACCTGGGGTGTCCACTGAGCATTTCCACCAACTCTATCTGAAGTTCTCTGGGCATGGGATTTTGACATGTTACCCAAACCAAAAGGAATGAGTGGGAAACAATCAAGACAACAGAGAGAAGCACTTGCATTTGAATGAGTTTCAAGCATGCTTGGGTACTCGTGTGATCTGAGTGACTCAGTTTTGGAATACAACTGTCGCGTGGTGCACCACGACATCCAGGCACCCCGGAGTTTCTGAAAAAAATTTTTCTCCGATTTTCACGAAACTACTTTTCATCAACTTGAATTGGGCTAAAAATCCATCCCTGAAAATAAAAATTCTCTGAGTAGAGTGGAAATGCTGATCCTTACCCTACCTGGGGTGTCCACTGAGCATTTCCACCAACTCTATCTGAAGTTCTCTGGGCATGGTATTTTGACATGTTACCCAAACCAAAAGGAATGAGTGGGAAACAATCAAGACAACAGATAGAAGCACTTGCATTTGAATGAGTTTCAAGCATGCTTGGGTACTCGTGTGATCTGAGTGACTCAGTTTTGCAATACAACTGTCCCGTGGTGCACCGCGACATCCAGGCACCCCGGAGTTTCTGAAAAAAAATTTTCTGCGATTTTCACGAAACTACTTTTCATCAACTTGAATTGGGCTAAAAATCCATCCCTGAAAATAAAAATTCTCTGAGTAGTGTGGAAATGCTGATCCTTACCCTACCTGGGGTGTCCACTGAGCATTTCCGCGAACTGTAGTTGAAGTTTTCTAGGCATAGGATTTTGACATGTCACCCAAACCAAAAGGAATGAGTGGGAAACAATCAAGACAACAGATAGTAGCACTTGCATTTGAATGAGTTTCAAGCATGCTTGGGTACTCGTGTGATCTGAGTGACTCAGTTTTGGAATACAACTGTCGCGTGGTGCACCGCGACATCCAGGCACCCCGGAGTTTCTGAAAAAAAAATTTCTCCGATTTTCACGAAACTACTTTTCATCAACTTGAATTGGGCTAAAAATCCATCCCTGAAAATAAAAATTCTCTGAGTAGTGTGGAAATGCTGATCCTTACCCTACCTGGGGTGTCCACTGAGCATTTCCGCGAACTGTAGTTGAAGTTTTCTAGGCATAGGATTTTGACATGTCACCCAAACCAAAAGGAATGAGTGGGAAACAATCAAGACAACAGATAGTAGCACTTGCATTTGAATGAGTTTCAAGCATGCTTGGGTACTCGTGTGATCTGAGTGACTCAGTTTTGGAATACAACTGTCGCGTGGTGCACCACGACATCCAGGCACCCCGGAGTTTCTGAAAAGACATTTTCTCCGATTTTCACGAAACTACTTTTCATCAACTTGAATTGGACTAAAAATCCATCCCTGAAAATAAAAATTCTCTGAGTAGTGTGGAAATGCTGATCCTTACCCTACCTGGGGTGTCCACTGAGCATTTCCACCAACTCTATCTGAAGTTCTCTGGGCATGGGATTTTGACATGTTACCCAAACCAAAAGGAATGAGTGGGAAACAATCAAGACAACAGATAGAAGCACTTGCATTTGAATGAGTTTCAAGCATGCTTGGGTACTCGTGTGATCTGAGTGACTCAGTTTTGGAATACAACTGTCGCGTGGTGCACCGCGACATCCAGGCACCCCGGAGTTTCTGAAAAAAAATTTTCTCTGATTTTCACGAAACTACTTTTCATCAACTTGAATTGGGCTAAAAATCCATCCCTGAAAATAAAAATTCTCTGTGTAGTGTGGAAATTCTGATCCTTACCCTACCTGGGGTGTCCACTGAGCATTTTCGCGAACTGTAGTTGAAGTTTTCTAGGCATGGGATTTTGACATGTCACCCAAACCAAAAGGAATGAGTGGGAAACAATCAAGACAACAGATAGTAGCACTTGCATTTGAATGAGTTTCAAGCATGCTTGGGTACTCGTGTGATCTGAGAGACTCAGTTTTGGAATACAACTGTCGCGTGGTGCACCATCCAGGCACCCCGGAGTTTCTGAAAAAAAATTTTCTGCGATTCTCACGAAACCACTTTTCATCAACTTGAATTGGGCTAAAAATCCATCCCTGAAAATAAAAATTCTCTGAGTACTGTGGAAATGCTGATCCTTACCCTACCTGGGGTGTCCACTGAGCATTTCCACAAACTCTATCTGAAGTTCTCTGGGCTTGGGATTTTGTCATGTTACCCAAACCAAAAGGAATGAGTGGGAAACAATCAAGACAACAGATAGAAGCACTTTCATTTGAATGAGTTTCAAGCATGCTTGGGTACTCGTGTGATCTGAGTGACTCAGTTTTGGAATACAACTGTCGCGTGGTACACCGCGACATCCAGGCACCCCGGAGTTTCTGAAAAAAAATTTTCTCCGATTTTCACGAAACTACTTTTCATCAACTTGAAGTGGGCTAAAAATCCATCCCTGAAAATAAAAATTCTCTGAGTAGTGTGGAAATGCTGATCCTTACCCTACCTGGGGTGTCCACTGAGCATTTCCGCGAACTCTAGTTGAAGTTCTCTAGGCATGGGATTTTGACATGTTACCCAAACCAAAAGGATTGAGTGGGAAACAATCAAGACAACAGATAGAAGCACTTGCATTTGAATGAGTTTCAAGCATGCTTGGGTACTCGTGTGATCTGAGTGACTCAGTTTTGGAATACAACTGTCGCGTGGTGCACCGCGACATCCAGGCACCCCGGAGTTTCTGAAAAAAAAATTTCTCCGATTTTCACGAAACCACTTTTCATCAACTTGAATTGGGCTAAAAATCCATCCCTGAAAATAAAAATTCTCTGAGTACTGTGGAAATGCTGATCCTTACCCTACCTTGGGGTGTCCACTGAGCATTTCCGCGAACTCTAGTTGAAGTTTTCTAGGCATGGGATTTTGACATGTTACCAAACCAAAAGGAATGAGTGGGAAACAATCAAGACAACAGATAGAAGCACTTGCATTTGAATGAGTTTCAAGCATGCTTGGGTACTCGTGTGATCTGAGTGACTCAGTTTTGGAATACAACTGTCGCGTGGTGCACCATGACATCCAGGCACCCCGGAGTTTCTGAAAAAAACTTTTCTCCGATTTTCACGAAACTACTTTTCATCAACTTGAATTGGGCTAAAAATCCATCCCTGAAAATAAAAATTCTCTGAGTAGTGTGGAAATGCTGATCCTTACCCTACCTGGGGTGTCAAATGAGCATTTCCACCAACTCTATCTGAAGTTCTCTGGGCATGGGATTTTGACATGTTACCCAAACCAAAAGGAATGAGTGGGAAACAATCAAGACAACAGATAGAAGCACTTGCATTTGAATGAGTTTCAAGCATGCTTGGGTACTCGTGTGATCTGAGTGACTCAGTTTTGGAATACAACTGTCGCGTGGTACACCGCGACATCCAGGCACCCCGGAGTTTCTGAAAAAAAATTTTCTCCGATTTTCACGAAACTACTTTTCATCAACTTGAAGTGGGCTAAAAATCCATCCCTGAAAATAAAAATTCTCTGAGTAGTGTGGAAATGCTGATCCTTACCCTACCTGGGGTGTCCACTGAGCATTTCCGCGAACTCTAGTTGAAGTTCTCTAGGCATGGGATTTTGACATGTTACCCAAACCAAAAGGAATGAGTGGGAAACAATCAAGACAACAGATAGAAGCACTTGCATTTGAATGAGTTTCAAGCATGCTTGGGTACTCGTGTGATCTGAGTGACTCAGTTTTGGAATACAACTGTCGCGTGGTACACCGCGACATCCAGGCACCCCGGAGTTTCTGAAAAAAAATTTTCTCCGATTTTCACGAAACTACTTTTCATCAACTTGAAGTGGGCTAAAAATCCATCCCTGAAAATAAAAATTCTCTGAGTAGTGTGGAAATGCTGATCCTTACCCTACCTGGGGTGTCCACTGAGCATTTCCGCGAACTCTAGTTGAAGTTCTCTAGGCATGGGATTTTGACATGTTACCCAAACCAAAAGGAATGAGTGGGAAACAATCAAGACAACAGATAGAAGCACTTGCATTTGAATGAGTTTCAAGCATGCTTGGGTACTCGTGTGATCTGAGTGACTCAGTTTTGGAATACAACTGTCGCGTGGTGCACCGCGACATCCAGGCACCCCGGAGTTTCTGAAAAAAAATTTTCTCCGATTTTCACGAAACCACTTTTCATCAACTTGAATTGGGCTAAAAATCCATCCCTGAAAATAAAAATTCTCTGAGTAGTGTGGAAATGCTGATCCTTACCCTACCTGGGGTGTCCACTGAGCATTTCCACCAACTCTATCTGAAGTTCTCTGGGCATGGGATTTTGACATGTTACCCAAACCAAAAGGAATGAGTGGGAAACAATCAAGACAACAGATAGAAGCACTTGCATTTGAATGAGTTTCAAGCATGCTTGGGTACTCGTGTGATCTGAGTGACTCAGTTTTGGAATACAACTGTCGCGTGGTGCACCACGACATCCAGGCACCCCGGAGTTTCTGAAAAAAAATTTTCTCCGATTTTCACGAAACTACTTTTCATCAACTTGAATTGGGCTAAAAATCCATCCCTGAAAATAAAAATTCTCTGAGTAGTGTGGAAATGCTGATCCTTACCCTACCTGGGGTGTCCACAGAGCATTTCCACGAACTCTATCTGAAGTTCTCTGGGCATGGGATTTTGACATGTTACCCAAACCAAAAGGAATGAGTGGGAAACAATCAAGACAACAGATAGAAGCACTTGCATTTGAATGAGTTTCAAGCATCCTTGGGTACTCGTGTGATCTGAGTGACTCAGTTTTGGAATACAACTGTCGCGTGGTGCACCACGACATCAAGGCACCCCGGAGTTTCTGAAAAAAAATTTTCTCCGATTTTCACGAAACTACTTTTCATCAACTTGAATTGGGCTAAAAATCCATCCCTGAAAATAAAAATTCTCTGAGTAGTGTGGAAATGCTGATCCTTACCCTACCTGGGGTGTCCACTGAGCATTTCCACCAACTCTATCTGAAGTTCTCTGGGCATGGGATTTTGACATGTTACCCAAACCAAAAGGAATGAGTGGGAAACAATCAAGACAACAGATAGAAGCACTTGCATTTGAATGAGTTTCAAGCATGCTTGGGTACTCGTGTGATCTGAGTGACTCAGTTTTGGAATACAACTGTCGCGTGGTCCACCGCGACATCCAGGCACCCCGGAGTTTCTGAAAAAAAATTTTCTCTGATTTTCACGAAACTACTTTTCATCAACTTGAATTGGGCTAAAAATCCATTCCTGAAAATAAAAATTCTCTGAGTAGTGTGGAAATGCTGATCCTTACCCTACCTGGGGTGTCCACTGAGCATTTCCACGAACTCTATCTGAAGTTCTCTGGGCATGGGATTTTGACATGTTACCCAAACCAAAAGGAATGAGTGGGAAACAATCAAGACAACACATAGAAGCACTTGCATTTGAATGAGTTTCAAGCATGCTTGGGTACTCGTGTGATCTGAGTGACTCAGTTTTGGAATACAACTGTCGCGTGGTGCACCGCGACATCCAGGCACCCCGGAGTTTCTGAAGAAAAATTTTCTGCGATTTTCACGAAACCACTTTTCTTCAACTTGAATTGGGCTAAAAATCCATCCCTGAAAATAAAAATTCTCTGAGTACTGTGGAAATGCTGATCCTTACCCTACCTGGGGTGTCCACTGAGCATTTCCGCGAACTCTAGTTGAAGTTTTCTAGGCATGGGATTTTGACATGTTACCCAAACCAAAAGGAATGAGTGGGAAACAATCAAGACAACAGATAGAAGCACTTGCATTTGAATGAGTTTCAAGCATGCTTGGGTACTCTTGTGATCTGAGAGACTCAGTTTTGGAATACAACTGTCGCGTGGTGCACCGCGACATCCAGGCACCCCGGAGTTTCTGAAAAAAAATTTTCTCCGATTTTCACGAAACTACTTTTCATCAACTTGAATTGGGCTAAAAATCCATCCCTGAAAATAAAAATTCTCTGAGTAGTGTGGAAATGCTGATCCTTACCCTACCTGGGGTGTCCACTGAGCATTTCCACAAACTCTATCTGAAGGTCTCTGGGCATGGGATTTTGACATGTTACCCAAACCAAAAGGAATGAGTGGGAAACAATCAAGACAACAGATAGAAGCACTTGCATTTGAATGAGTTTCAAGCATGCTTGGGTACTCGTGTGATCTGAGTGACTCAGTTTTGGAATACAACTGTCGCGTGGTGCACCACGACATATAGGCACCCCGGAGTTTCTGAAAAAAAAATTTCTCCGATTTTCACGAAACCACTTTTCATCAACTTGAATTGGGCTAAAAATCCATCCCTGAAAATAAAAATTCTCTGAGTAGTGTGGAAATGCTGATCATTACCCTACCTGGGGTGTCCACTGAGCATTTCCACCAACTCTATCTAAAGTTCTCTGGGCATGGGATTTTGACATGTTACCCAAACCAAAAGGAATGAGTGGGAAACAATCAAGACAACAGATAGAAGCACTTGCATTTGAATGAGTTTCAAGCATGCTTGGGTACTCGTGTGATCTGAGTGACTCAGTTTTGGAATACAACTGTCGCGTGGTGCACCACGACATCCAGGCACCCCGGAGTTTCTGAAAAAAAATTTTCTCCGATTTTCACGAAACTACTTTTCATCAACTTGAATTGGGCTAAAAATCCATCCCTGAAAATAAAAATTCTCTGAGTAGTGTGGAAATGCTGATCCTTACCCTACCTGGGGTGTCCACAGAGCATTTCCACGAACTCTATCTGAAGTTCTCTGGGCATGGGATTTTGACATGTTACCCAAACCAAAAGGAATGAGTGGGAAACAATCAAGACAACAGATAGAAGCACTTGCATTTGAATGAGTTTCAAGCATCCTTGGGTACTCGTGTGATCTGAGTGACTCAGTTTTGGAATACAACTGTCGCGTGGTGCACCACGACATCCAGGCACCCCGGAGTTTCTGAAAAAAAATTTTCTCCGATTTTCACGAAACTACTTTTCATCAACTTGAATTGGGCTAAAAATCCATCCCTGAAAATAAAAATTCTCTGAGTAGTGTGGAAATGCTGATCCTTACCCTACCTGGGGTGTCCACTGAGCATTTCCACCAACTCTATCTGAAGTTCTCTGGGCATGGGATTTTGACATGTTACCCAAACCAAAAGGAATGAGTGGGAAACAATCAAGACAACAGATAGAAGCACTTGCATTTGAATGAGTTTCAAGCATGCTTGGGTACTCGTGTGATCTGAGTGACTCAGTTTTGGAATACAACTGTCGCGTGGTCCACCGCGACATCCAGGCACCCCGGAGTTTCTGAAAAAAAATTTTCTCTGATTTTCACGAAACTACTTTTCATCAACTTGAATTGGGCTAAAAATCCATTCCTGAAAATAAAAATTCTCTGAGTAGTGTGGAAATGCTGATCCTTACCCTACCTGGGGTGTCCACTGAGCATTTCCACGAACTCTATCTGAAGTTCTCTGGGCATGGGATTTTGACATGTTACCCAAACCAAAAGGAATGAGTGGGAAACAATCAAGACAACACATAGAAGCACTTGCATTTGAATGAGTTTCAAGCATGCTTGGGTACTCGTGTGATCTGAGTGACTCAGTTTTGGAATACAACTGTCGCGTGGTGCACCGCGACATCCAGGCACCCCGGAGTTTCTGAAGAAAAATTTTCTGCGATTTTCACGAAACCACTTTTCTTCAACTTGAATTGGGCTAAAAATCCATCCCTGAAAATAAAAATTCTCTGAGTAGTGTGAAAATGCTGATCCTTACCCTACCTGGGGTGTCCACTGAGCATTTCCACAAACTCTATCTGAAGGTCTCTGGGCATGGGATTTTGACATGTTACCCAAACCAAAAGGAATGAGTGGGAAACAATCAAGACAACAGATAGAAGCACTTGCATTTGAATGAGTTTCAAGCATGCTTGGGTACTCGTGTGATCTGAGTGACTCAGTTTTGGAATACAACTGTCGCGTGGTGCACCACGACATCCAGGCACCCCGGAGTTTCTGAAAAAAAATTTTCTCCGATTTTCACGAAACTACTTTTCATCAACTTGAATTGGGCTAAAAATCCATCCCTGAAAATAAAAATTCTCTGAGTAGTGTGGAAATGCTGATCCTTACCCTACCTGGGGTGTCCACTGAGCATTTCCACCAACTCTATCTGAAGTTCTCTGGGCATGGGTTTTTGACATGTTACCCAAACCAAAAGGAATGAGTGGGAAACAATCAAGACAACAGATAGAAGCACTTGCATTTGAATGAGTTTCAAGCATGCTTGGGTACTCGTGTGATCTGAGTGACTCAGTTTTGGAATACAACTGTCGCGTGGTGCACCACGACATCTAGGCACCCCGGAGTTTCTGAAAAAAATTTTTCTCCGATTTTCACGAAACTACTTTTCATCAACTTGAATTGGGCTAAAAATCCATCCCTGAAAATAAAAATTCTCTGAGTAGTGTGGAAATGCTGATCCTTACCCTACCTGGGGTGTCCACTGAGCATTTCCACCAACTCTATCTGAGGTTCTCTGGGCATGGGATTTTGACATGTTACCCAAACCAAAAGGAATGAGTGGGAAACAATCAAGACAACAGATAGAAGCACTTGCATTTGAATGAGTTTCAAGCATGCTTGGGTACTCGTGTGATCTGAGTGACTCAGTTTTGGAATACAACTGTCGCGTGGTCCACCGCGACATCCAGGCACCCCGGAGTTTCTGAAAAAAAATTTTCTCTGATTTTCACGAAACTACTTTTCATCAACTTGAATTGGGCTAAAAATCCATTCCTGAAAATAAAAATTCTCTGAGTAGTGTGGAAATGCTGATCCTTACCCTACCTGGGGTGTCCACTGAGAATTTCCATGAACTCTATCTGAAGTTCTCTGGGCATGGGATTTTGACATGTTACCCAAACCAAAAGGAATGAGTGGGAAACAATCAAGACAACACATAGAAGCACTTGCATTTGAATGAGTTTCAAGCATGCTTGGGTACTCGTGTGATCTGAGAGACTCAGTTTTGGAATACAACTGTCGCGTGGTGCACCATCCAGGCACCCCGGAGTTTCTGAAAAAAAATTTTCTGCGATTCTCACGAAACCACTTTTCATCAACTTGAATTGGGCTAAAAATCCATCCCTGAAAATAAAAATTCTCTGAGTACTGTGGAAATGCTGATCCTTACCCTACCTGGGGTGTCCACTGAGCATTTCCGCGAACTCTAGTTGAAGTTTTCTAGGCATGGGATTTTGACATGTTACCAAACCAAAAGGAATGAGTGGGAAACAATCAAGACAACAGATAGAAGCACTTGCATTTGAATGAGTTTCAAGCATGCTTGGGTACTCGTGTGATCTGAGTGACTCAGTTTTGGAATACAACTGTCGCGTGGTGCACCATGACATCCAGGCACCCCGGAGTTTCTGAAAAAAAATTTTCTCCGATTTTCACGAAACTACTTTTCATCAACTTGAATTGGGCTAAAAATCCATCCCTGAAAATAAAAATTCTCTGAGTAGTGTGGAAATGCTGATCCTTACCCTACCTGGGGTGTCAACTGAGCATTTCCACCAACTCTATCTGAAGTTCTCTGGGCATGGGATTTTGACATGTTACCCAAACCAAAAGGAATGAGTGGGAAACAATCAAGACAACAGATAGAAGCACTTGCATTTGAATGAGTTTCAAGCATGCTTGGGTACTCGTGTGATCTGAGTGACTCAGTTTTGGAATACAACTGTCGCGTGGTCCACCGCGACATCCAGGCACCCCGGAGTTTCTGAAAAAAAATTTTCTCTGATTTTCACGAAACTACTTTTCATCAACTTGAATTGGGCTAAAAATCCATTCCTGAAAATAAAAATTCTCTGAGTAGTGTGGAAATGCTGATCCTTACCCTACCTGGGGTGTCCACTGAGAATTTCCATGAACTCTATCTGAAGTTCTCTGGGCATGGGATTTTGACATGTTACCCAAACCAAAAGGAATGAGTGGGAAACAATCAAGACAACACATAGAAGCACTTGCATTTGAATGAGTTTCAAGCATGCTTGGGTACTCGTGTGATCTGAGAGACTCAGTTTTGGAATACAACTGTCGCGTGGTGCACCATCCAGGCACCCCGGAGTTTCTGAAAAAAAATTTTCTGCGATTCTCACGAAACCACTTTTCATCAACTTGAATTGGGCTAAAAATCCATCCCTGAAAATAAAAATTCTCTGAGTACTGTGGAAATGCTGATCCTTACCCTACCTGGGGTGTCCACTGAGCATTTCCGCGAACTCTAGTTGAAGTTTTCTAGGCATGGGATTTTGACATGTTACCAAACCAAAAGGAATGAGTGGGAAACAATCAAGACAACAGATAGAAGCACTTGCATTTGAATGAGTTTCAAGCATGCTTGGGTACTCGTGTGATCTGAGTGACTCAGTTTTGGAATACAACTGTCGCGTGGTGCACCATGACATCCAGGCACCCCGGAGTTTCTGAAAAAAAATTTTCTCCGATTTTCACGAAACTACTTTTCATCAACTTGAATTGGGCTAAAAATCCATCCCTGAAAATAAAAATTCTCTGAATAGTGTGGAAATGCTGATCCTTACCCTACCTGGGGTGTCAACTGAGCATTTCCACCAACTCTATCTGAAGTTCTCTGGGCATGGGATTTTGACATGTTACCCAAACCAAAAGGAATGAGTTGGAAACAATCAAGACAACAGATAGAAGCACTTGCATTTGAATGAGTTTCAAGCATGCTTGGGTACTCGTGTGATCTGAGTGACTCAGTTTTGGAATACAACTGTCGCGTGGTGCACCACGACATCCAGGCACCCCGGAGTTTCTGAAAAAAAAATTTCTCCGATTTTCACGAAACTACTTTTCATCAACTTGAATTGGGCTAAAAATCCATCCCTGAAAATAAAAATTCTCTGAGTAGTGTGGAAATGCTGATCCTTACCCTACCTGGGGTGTCAAATGAGCATTTCCACCAACTCTATCTGAAGTTCTCTGGGCATGGGATTTTGACATGTTACCCAAACCAAAAGGAATGAGTGGGAAACAATCAAGACAACAGATAGAAGCACTTGCATTTGAATGAGTTTCAAGCATGCTTGGGTACTCGTGTGATCTGAGTGACTCAGTTTTGGAATACAACTGTCGCGTGGTACACCGCGACATCCAGGCACCCCGGAGTTTCTGAAAAAAAATTTTCTCCGATTTTCACGAAACTACTTTTCATCAACTTGAAGTGGGCTAAAAATCCATCCCTGAAAATAAAAATTCTCTGAGTAGTGTGGAAATGCTGATCCTTACCCTACCTGGGGTGTCCACTGAGCATTTCCGCGAACTCTAGTTGAAGTTCTCTAGGCATGGGATTTTGACATGTTACCCAAACCAAAAGGAATGAGTGGGAAACAATCAAGACAACAGATAGAAGCACTTGCATTTGAATGAGTTTCAAGCATGCTTGGGTACTCGTGTGATCTGAGTGACTCAGTTTTGGAATACAACTGTCGCGTGGTGCACCGCGACATCCAGGCACCCCGGAGTTTCTGAAAAAAAAATTTCTCCGATTTTCACGAAACCACTTTTCATCAACTTGAATTGGGCTAAAAATCCATCCCTGAAAATAAAAATTCTCTGAGTAGTGTGGAAATGCTGATCCTTACCCTACCTGGGGTGTCCACTGAGCATTTCCACCAACTCTATCTGAAGTTCTCTGGGCATGGGATTTTGACATGTTACCCAAACCAAAAGGAATGAGTGGGAAACAATCAAGACAACAGATAGAAGCACTTGCATTTGAATGAGTTTCAAGCATGCTTGGGTACTCGTGTGATCTGAGTGACTCAGTTTTGGAATACAACTGTCGCGTGGTGCACCACGACATCCAGGCACCCCGGAGTTTCTGAAAAAAAATTTTCTCCGATTTTCACGAAACTACTTTTCATCAACTTGAATTGGGCTAAAAATCCATCCCTGAAAATAAAAATTCTCTGAGTAGTGTGGAAATGCTGATCCTTACCCTACCTGGGGTGTCCACAGAGCATTTCCACGAACTCTATCTGAAGTTCTCTGGGCATGGGATTTTGACATGTTACCCAAACCAAAAGGAATGAGTGGGAAACAATCAAGACAACAGATAGAAGCACTTGCATTTGAATGAGTTTCAAGCATCCTTGGGTACTCGTGTGATCTGTGTGACTCAGTTTTGGAATACAACTGTCGCGTGGTGCACCACGACATCCAGGCACCCCGGAGTTTCTGAAAAAAAATTTTCTCCGATTTTCACGAAACTACTTTTCATCAACTTGAATTGGGCTAAAAATCCATCCCTGAAAATAAAAATTCTCTGAGTAGTGTGGAAATGCTGATCCTTACCCTACCTGGGGTGTCCACTGAGCATTTCCACCAACTCTATCTGAAGTTCTCTGGGCATGGGATTTTGACATGTTACCCAAACCAAAAGGAATGAGTGGGAAACAATCAAGACAACAGATAGAAGCACTTGCATTTGAATGAGTTTCAAGCATGCTTGGGTACTCGTGTGATCTGAGTGACTCAGTTTTGGAATACAACTGTCGCGTGGTCCACCGCGACATCCAGGCACCCCGGAGTTTCTGAAAAAAAATGTTCTCTGATTTTCACGAAACTACTTTTCATCAACTTGAATTGGGCTAAAAATCCATTCCTGAAAATAAAAATTCTCTGAGTAGTGTGGAAATGCTGATCCTTACCCTACCTGGGGTGTCCACTGAGCATTTCCACGAACTCTATCTGAAGTTCTCTGGGCATGGGATTTTGACATGTTACCCAAACCAAAAGGAATGAGTGGGAAACAATCAAGACAACACATAGAAGCACTTGCATTTGAATGAGTTTCAAGCATGCTTGGGTACTCGTGTGATCTGAGTGACTCAGTTTTGGAATACAACTGTCGCGTGGTACACCGCGACATCCAGGCACCCCGGAGTTTCTGAAAAAAAATTTTCTCCGATTTTCACGAAACTACTTTTCATCAACTTGAATTGGGCTAAAAATCCATCCCTGAAAATAAAAATTCTCTGAGTAGTGTGGAAATGCTGATCCTTACCCTACCTGGGGTGTCCACAGAGCATTTCCACGAACTCTATCTGAAGTTCTCTGGGCATGGGATTTTGACATGTTACCCAAACCAAAAGGAATGAGTGGGAAACAATCAAGACAACAGATAGAAGCACTTGCATTTGAATGAGTTTCAAGCATCCTTGGGTACTCGTGTGATCTGTGTGACTCAGTTTTGGAATACAACTGTCGCGTGGTGCACCACGACATCCAGGCACCCCGGAGTTTCTGAAAAAAAATTTTCTCCGATTTTCACGAAACTACTTTTCATCAACTTGAATTGGGCTAAAAATCCATCCCTGAAAATAAAAATTCTCTGAGTAGTGTGGAAATGCTGATCCTTACCCTACCTGGGGTGTCCACTGAGCATTTCCACCAACTCTATCTGAAGTTCTCTGGGCATGGGATTTTGACATGTTACCCAAACCAAAAGGAATGAGTGGGAAACAATCAAGACAACAGATAGAAGCACTTGCATTTGAATGAGTTTCAAGCATGCTTGGGTACTCGTGTGATCTGAGTGACTCAGTTTTGGAATACAACTGTCGCGTGGTCCACCGCGACATCCAGGCACCCCGGAGTTTCTGAAAAAAAATTTTCTCTGATTTTCACGAAACTACTTTTCATCAACTTGAATTGGGCTAAAAATCCATTCCTGAAAATAAAAATTCTCTGAGTAGTGTGGAAATGCTGATCCTTACCCTACCTGGGGTGTCCACTGAGCATTTCCACGAACTCTATCTGAAGTTCTCTGGGCATGGGATTTTGACATGTTACCCAAACCAAAAGGAATGAGTGGGAAACAATCAAGACAACACATAGAAGCACTTGCATTTGAATGAGTTTCAAGCATGCTTGGGTACTCGTGTGATCTGAGTGACTCAGTTTTGGAATACAACTGTCGCGTGGTACACCGCGACATCCAGGCACCCCGGAGTTTCTGAAAAAAAATTTTCTCTGATTTTCACGAAACTACTTTTCATCAACTTGAAGTGGGCTAAAAATCCATCCCTGAAAATAAAAATTCTCTGAGTAGTGTGGAAATGCTGATCCTTACCCTACCTGGGGTGTCCACTGAGCATTTCCGCGAACTCTAGTTGAAGTTCTCTAGGCATGGGATTTTGACATGTTACCCAAACCAAAAGGATTGAGTGGGAAACAATCAAGACAACAGATAGAAGCACTTGCATTTGAATGAGTTTCAAGCATGCTTGGGTACTCGTGTGATCTGAGTGACTCAGTTTTGGAATACAACTGTCGCGTGGTGCACCGCGACATCCAGGCACCCCGGAGTTTCTGAAAAAAAAATTTCTCCGATTTTCACGAAACCACTTTTCATCAACTTGAATTGGGCTAAAAATCCATCCCTGAAAATAAAAATTCTCTGAGTAGTGTGGAAATGCTGATCCTTACCCTACCTGGGGTGTCCACTGAGCATTTCCACCAACTCTATCTGAAGTTCTCTGGGCATGGGATTTTGACATGTTACCCAAACCAAAAGGAATGAGTGGGAAACAATCAAGACAACAGATAGAAGCACTTGCATTTGAATGAGTTTCAAGCATCCTTGGGTACTCGTGTGATCTGAGTGACTCAGTTTTGGAATACAACTGTCGCGTGGTGCACCACGACATCTAGGCACCCCGGAGTTTCTGAAAAAAAATTTTCTCCGATTTTCACGAAACTACTTTTCATCAACTTGAATTGGGCTAAAAATCCATCCCTGAAAATAAAAATTCTCTGAGTAGTGTGGAAATGCTGATCCTTACCCTACCTGGGGTGTCCACTGAGCATTTCCACCAACTCTATCTGAAGTTCTCTGGGCATGGGATTTTGACATGTTACCCAAACCAAAAGGAATGAGTGGGAAACAATCAAGACAACAGATAGAAGCACTTGCATTTGAATGAGTTTCAAGCATGCTTGGGTACTCGTGTGATCTGAGTGACTCAGTTTTGGAATACAACTGTCGTGTGGTCCACCGCGACATCCAGGCACCCCGGAGTTTCTGAAAAAAAATTTTCTCCGATTTTCACGAAACTACTTTTCATCAACTTGAATTGGGCTAAAAATCCATCCCTGAAAATAAAAATTCTCTGAGTAGTGTGGAAATTCTGATCCTTACCCTACCTGGGGTGTCCACTGAGCATTTCCGCGAACTGTAGTTGAAGTTTTCTAGGCATGGGATTTTGACATGTCACCCAAACCAAAAGGAATGAGTGGGAAACAATCAAGACAACAGATAGTAGCACTTGCATTTGAATGAGTTTCAAGCATGCTTGGGTACTCGTGTGATCTGAGAGACTCAGTTTTGGAATACAACTGTCGCGTGGTGCACCATCCAGGCACCCTGGAGTTTCTGAAAAAAAATTTTCTGCGATTCTCACGAAACCACTTTTCATCAACTTGAATTGGGCTAAAAATCCATCCCTGAAAATAAAAATTCTCTGAGTACTGTGGAAATGCTGATCCTTACCCTACCTGGGGTGTCCACTGAGCATTTCCGCGAACTCTAGTTGAAGTTTTCTAGGCATGGGATTTTGACATGTTACCAAACCAAAAGGAATGAGTGGGAAACAATCAAGACAACAGATAGAAGCACTTGCATTTGAATGAGTTTCAAGCATGCTTAGGTACTCGTGTGATCTGAGTGACTCAGTTTTGGAATACAACTGTCGCGTGGTGCACCATGACATCCAGGCACCCCGGAGTTTCTGAAAAAAAATTTTCTCCGATTTTCACGAAACTACTTTTCATCAACTTGAATTGGGCTAAAAATCCATCCCTGAAAATAAAAATTCTCTGAGTAGTGTGGAAATGCTGATCCTTACCCTACCTGGGGTGTCAAATGAGCATTTCCACCAACTCTATCTGAAGTTCTCTGGGCATGGGATTTTGACATGTTACCCAAACCAAAAGGAATGAGTGGGAAACAATCAAGACAACAGATAGAAGCACTTGCATTTGAATGAGTTTCAAGCATGCTTGGGTACTCGTGTGATCTGAGTGACTCAGTTTTGGAATACAACTGTCGCGTGGTACACCGCGACATCCAGGCACCCCGGAGTTTCTGAAAAAAAATTTTCTCCGATTTTCACGAAACTACTTTTCATCAACTTGAAGTGGGCTAAAAATCCATCCCTGAAAATAAAAATTCTCTGAGTAGTGTGGAAATGCTGATCCTTACCCTACCTGGGGTGTCCACAGAGCATTTCCACGAACTCTATCTGAAGTTCTCTGGGCATGGGATTTTGACATGTTACCCAAACCAAAAGGAATGAGTGGGAAACAATCAAGACAACAGATAGAAGCACTTGCATTTGAATGAGTTTCAAGCATCCTTGGGTACTCGTGTGATCTGAGTGACTCAGTTTTGGAATACAACTGTCGCGTGGTGCACCACGACATCAAGGCACCCCGGAGTTTCTGAAAAAAAATTTTCTCCGATTTTCACGAAACTACTTTTCATCAACTTGAATTGGGCTAAAAATCCATCCCTGAAAATAAAAATTCTCTGAGTAGTGTGGAAATGCTGATCCTTACCCTACCTGGGGTGTCCACTGAGCATTTCCACCAACTCTATCTGAAGTTCTCTGGGCATGGGATTTTGACATGTTACCCAAACCAAAAGGAATGAGTGGGAAACAATCAAGACAACAGATAGAAGCACTTGCATTTGAATGAGTTTCAAGCATGCTTGGGTACTCGTGTGATCTGAGTGACTCAGTTTTGGAATACAACTGTCGCGTGGTCCACCGCGACATCCAGGCACCCCGGAGTTTCTGAAAAAAAATTTTCTCTGATTTTCACGAAACTACTTTTCATCAACTTGAATTGGGCTAAAAATCCATTCCTGAAAATAAAAATTCTCTGAGTAGTGTGGAAATGCTGATCCTTACCCTACCTGGGGTGTCCACTGAGCATTTCCACGAACTCTATCTGAAGTTCTCTGGGCATGGGATTTTGACATGTTACCCAAACCAAAAGGAATGAGTGGGAAACAATCAAGACAACACATAGAAGCACTTGCATTTGAATGAGTTTCAAGCATGCTTGGGTACTCGTGTGATCTGAGTGACTCAGTTTTGGAATACAACTGTCGCGTGGTGCACCGCGACATCCAGGCACCCCGGAGTTTCTGAAGAAAAATTTTCTGCGATTTTCACGAAACCACTTTTCTTCAACTTGAATTGGGCTAAAAATCCATCCCTGAAAATAAAAATTCTCTGAGTACTGTGGAAATGCTGATCCTTACCCTACCTGGGGTGTCCACTGAGCATTTCCGCGAACTCTAGTTGAAGTTTTCTAGGCATGGGATTTTGACATGTTACCCAAACCAAAAGGAATGAGTGGGAAACAATCAAGACAACAGTTAGAAGCACTTGCATTTGAATGAGTTTCAAGCATGCTTGGGTACTCTTGTGATCTGAGAGACTCAGTTTTGGAATACAACTGTCGCGTGGTGCACCGCGACATCCAGGCACCCCGGAGTTTCTGAAAAAAAATTTTCTCCGATTTTCACGAAACTACTTTTCATCAACTTGAATTGGGCTAAAAATCCATCCCTGAAAATAAAAATTCTCTGAGTAGTGTGGAAATGCTGATCCTTACCCTACCTGGGGTGTCCACTGAGCATTTCCACAAACTCTATCTGAAGGTCTCTGGGCATGGGATTTTGACATGTTACCCAAACCAAAAGGAATGAGTGGGAAACAATCAAGACAACAGATAGAAGCACTTGCATTTGAATGAGTTTCAAGCATGCTTGGGTACTCGTGTGATCTGAGTGACTCAGTTTTGGAATACAACTGTCGCGTGGTGCACCACGACATATAGGCACCCCGGAGTTTCTGAAAAAAAAATTTCTCCGATTTTCACGAAACCACTTTTCATCAACTTGAATTGGGCTAAAAATCCATCCCTGAAAATAAAAATTCTCTGAGTAGTGTGGAAATGCTGATCATTACCCTACCTGGGGTGTCCACTGAGCATTTCCACCAACTCTATCTGAAGTTCTCTGGGCATGGGATTTTGACATGTTACCCAAACCAAAAGGAATGAGTGGGAAACAATCAAGACAACACATAGAAGCACTTGCATTTGAATGAGTTTCAAGCATGCTTGGGTACTCGTGTGATCTGAGTGACTCAGTTTTGGAATACAACTGTCGCGTGGTGCACCGCGACATCCAGGCACCCCGGAGTTTCTGAAGAAAAATTTTCTGCGATTTTCACGAAACCACTTTTCTTCAACTTGAATTGGGCTAAAAATCCATCCCTGAAAATAAAAATTCTCTGAGTACTGTGGAAATGCTGATCCTTACCCTACCTGGGGTGTCCACTGAGCATTTCCGCGAACTCTAGTTGAAGTTTTCTAGGCATGGGATTTTGACATGTTACCCAAACCAAAAGGAATGAGTGGGAAACAATCAAGACAACAGTTAAAAGCACTTGCATTTGAATGAGTTTCAAGCATGCTTGGGTACTCTTGTGATCTGAGAGACTCAGTTTTGGAATACAACTGTCGCGTGGTGCACCGCGACATCCAGGCACCCCGGAGTTTCTGAAAAAAAATTTTCTCCGATTTTCACGAAACTACTTTTCATCAACTTGAATTGGGCTAAAAATCCATCCCTGAAAATAAAAATTCTCTGAGTAGTGTGGAAATGCTGATCCTTACCCTACCTGGGGTGTCCACTGAGCATTTCCACAAACTCTATCTGAAGGTCTCTGGGCATGGGATTTTGACATGTTACCCAAACCAAAAGGAATGAGTGGGAAACAATCAAGACAACAGATAGAAGCACTTGCATTTGAATGAGTTTCAAGCATGCTTGGGTACTCGTGTGATCTGAGTGACTCAGTTTTGGAATACAACTGTCGCGTGGTGCACCACGACATATAGGCACCCCGGAGTTTCTGAAAAAAAAATTTCTCCGATTTTCACGAAACCACTTTTCATCAACTTGAATTGGGCTAAAAATCCATCCCTGAAAATAAAAATTCTCTGAGTAGTGTGGAAATGCTGATCATTACCCTACCTGGGGTGTCCACTGAGCATTTCCACCAACTCTATCTGAAGTTCTCTGGGCATGGGATTTTGACATGTTACCCAAACCAAAAGGAATGAGTGGGAAACAATCAAGACAACAGATAGAAGCACTTGCATTTGAATGAGTTTCAAGCATGCTTGGGTACTCGTGTGATCTGAGTGACTCAGTTTTGGAATACAACTGTCGCGTGGTGCACCACGACATCCAGGCACCCCGGAGTTTCTGAAAAAAAATTTTCTCCGATTTTCACGAAACTACTTTTCATCAACTTGAATTGGGCTAAAAATCCATCCCTGAAAATAAAAATTCTCTGAGTAGTGTGGAAATGCTGATCCTTACCCTACCTGGGGTGTCCACAGAGCATTTCCACGAACTCTATCTGAAGTTCTCTGGGCATGGGATTTTGACATGTTACCCAAACCAAAAGGAATGAGTGGGAAACAATCAAGACAACAGATAGAAGCACTTGCATTTGAATGAGTTTCAAGCATCCTTGGGTACTCGTGTGATCTGAGTGACTCAGTTTTGGAATACAACTGTCGCGTGGTGCACCACGACATCCAGGCACCCCGGAGTTTCTGAAAAAAAATTTTCTCCGATTTTCACGAAACTACTTTTCATCAACTTGAATTGGGCTAAAAATCCATCCCTGAAAATAAAAATTCTCTGAGTAGTGTGGAAATGCTGATCCTTACCCTACCTGGGGTTTCCACTGAGCATTTCCACCAACTCTATCTGAAGTTCTCTGGGCATGGGATTTTGACATGTTACCCAAACCAAAAGGAATGAGTGGGAAACAATCAAGACAACAGATAGAAGCACTTGCATTTGAATGAGTTTCAAGCATGCTTGGGTACTCGTGTGATCTGAGTGACTCAGTTTTGGAATACAACTGTCGCGTGGTCCACCGCGACATCCAGGCACCCCGGAGTTTCTGAAAAAAAATTTTCTCTGATTTTCACGAAACTACTTTTCATCAACTTGAATTGGGCTAAAAATCCATTCCTGAAAATAAAAATTCTCTGAGTAGTGTGGAAATGCTGATCCTTACCCTACCTGGGGTGTCCACTGAGCATTTCCACGAACTCTATCTGAAGTTCTCTGGGCATGGGATTTTGACATGTTACCCAAACCAAAAGGAATGAGTGGGAAACAATCAAGACAACACATAGAAGCACTTGCATTTGAATGAGTTTCAAGCATGCTTGGGTACTCGTGTGATCTGAGTGACTCAGTTTTGGAATACAACTGTCGCGTGGTGCACCGCGACATCCAGGCACCCCGGAGTTTCTGAAGAAAAATTTTCTGCGATTTTCACGAAACCACTTTTCTTCAACTTGAATTGGGCTAAAAATCCATCCCTGAAAATAAAAATTCTCTGAGTACTGTGGAAATGCTGATCCTTACCCTACCTGGGGTGTCCACTGAGCATTTCCGCGAACTCTAGTTGAAGTTTTCTAGGCATGGGATTTTGACATGTTATCCAAACCAAAAGGAATGAGTGGGAAACAATCAAGACAACAGATAGAAGCACTTGCATTTGAATGAGTTTCAAGCATGCTTGGGTACTCTTGTGATCTGAGAGACTCAGTTTTGGAATACAACTGTCGCGTGGTGCACCGCGACATCCAGGCACCCCGGAGTTTCTGAAAAAAAATTTTCTCCGATTTTCACGAAACTACTTTTCATCAACTTGAATTGGGCTAAAAATCCATCCCTGAAAATAAAAATTCTCTGAGTAGTGTGAAAATGCTGATCCTTACCCTACCTGGGGTGTCCACTGAGCATTTCCACAAACTCTATCTGAAGGTCTCTGGGCATGGGATTTTGACATGTTACCCAAACCAAAAGGAATGAGTGGGAAACAATCAAGACAACAGATAGAAGCACTTGCATTTGAATGAGTTTCAAGCATGCTTGGGTACTCGTGTGATCTGAGTGACTCAGTTTTGGAATACAACTGTCGCGTGGTGCACCACGACATCCAGGCACCCCGGAGTTTCTGAAAAAAAATTTTCTCCGATTTTCACGAAACTACTTTTCATCAACTTGAATTGGGCTAAAAATCCATCCCTGAAAATAAAAATTCTCTGAGTAGTGTGGAAATGCTGATCCTTACCCTACCTGGGGTGTCCACTGAGCATTTCCACCAACTCTATCTGAAGTTCTCTGGGCATGGGTTTTTGACATGTTACCCAAACCAAAAGGAATGAGTGGGAAACAATCAAGACAACAGATAGAAGCACTTGCATTTGAATGAGTTTCAAGCATGCTTGGGTACTCGTGTGATCTGAGTGACTCAGTTTTGCAATACAACTGTCGCGTGGTGCACCGCGACATCCAGGCACCCCGGAGTTTCTGAAAAAAAAATTTCTGCGATTTTCACGAAACCACTTTTCTTCAACTTGAATTGGGCTAAAAATCCATCCCTGAAAATAAAAATTCTCTGAGTAGTGTGGAAATGCTGATCCTTACCCTACCTGGGGTGTCCACTGAGCATTACCGCTAACTCTAGTTGAAGTTCTCTAGGCATGGGATTTTGACATGTTACCCAAACCAAAAGGAATGAGTGGGAAACAATCAAGACAACAGATAGAAGCACTTGCATTTGAATGAGTTTCAAGCATGCTTGGGTACTCGTGTGATCTGAGTGACTCAGTTTTGGAATACAACTGTCGCGTGGTGCACCGCGACATCCAGGCACCCCGGAGTTTCTGAAAAAAAAATTTCTCCGATTTTCACGAAACCACTTTTCATCAACTTGAATTGGGCTAAAAATCCATTCCTGAAAATAAAAATTCTCTGAGTAGTGTGGAAATGCTGATCCTTACCCTACCTGGGGTGTCCACTGAGAATTTCCACGAACTCTATCTGAAGTTCTCTGGGCATGGGATTTTGACATGTTACCCAAACCAAAAGGAATGAGTGGGAAACAATCAAGACAACACATAGAAGCACTTGCATTTGAATGAGTTTCAAGCATGCTTGGGTACTCGTGTGATCTGAGTGACTCAGTTTTGGAATACAACTGTTGCGTGGTGCACCGCGACATCCAGGCACCCCGGAGTTTCTGAAAAAAAATTTTCTCCGATTTTTACGAAACTACTTTTCATCAACTTGAATTGGGCTAAAAATCCATCCCTGAAAATAAAAATTCTCTGAGTAGTGTGGAAATTCTGATCCTTACCCTACCTGGGGTGTCCACTGAGCATTTCCACGAACTGTAGTTGAAGTTTTCTAGGCATGGGATTTTGACATGTCACCCAAACCAAAAGGAATGAGTGGGAAACAATCAAGACAACAGATAGTAGCACTTGCATTTGAATGAGTTTCAAGCATGCTTGGGTACTCGTGTGATCTGAGAGACTCAGTTTTGGAATACAACTGTCGCGTGGTGCACCATCCAGGCACCCCGGAGTTTCTGAAAAAAAATTTTCTGCGATTCTCACGAAACCACTTTTCATCAACTTGAATTGGGCTAAAAATCCATCCCTGAAAATAAAAATTCTCTGAGTACTGTGGAAATGCTGATCCTTACCCTACCTGGGGTGTCCACTGAGCATTTCCGCGAACTCTAGTTGAAGTTTTCTAGGCATGGGATTTTGACATGTTACCAAACCAAAAGGAATGAGTGGGAAACAATCAAGACAACAGATAGAAGCACTTGCATTTGAATGAGTTTCAAGCATGCTTGGGTACTCGTGTGATCTGAGTGACTCAGTTTTGGAATACAACTGTCGCGTGGTGCACCATGACATCCAGGCACCCCGGAGTTTCTGAAAAAATTTTTTCTCCGATTTTCACGAAACTACTTTTCATCAACTTGAATTGGGCTAAAAATCCATCCCTGAAAATAAAAATTCTCTGAGTAGTGTGGAAATGCTGATCCTTACCCTACCTGGGGTGTCAACTGAGCATTTCCACCAACTCTATCTGAAGTTCTCTGGGCATGGGATTTTGACATGTTACCCAAACCAAAAGGAATGAGTGGGAAACAATCAAGACAACAGATAGAAGCACTTGCATTTGAATGAGTTTCAAGCATGCTTGGGTACTCGTGTGATCTGAGTGACTCAGTTTTGGAATACAACTGTCGCGTGGTGCACCACGACATCCAGGCACCCCGGAGTTTCTGAAAAAAAATTTTCTCCGATTTTCACGAAACTACTTTTCATCAACTTGAATTGGGCTAAAAATCCATCCCTGAAAATAAAAATTCTCTGAGTAGTGTGGAAATGCTGATCCTTACCCTACCTGGGGTGTCCACAGAGCATTTCCACGAACTCTATCTGAAGTTCTCTGGGCATGGGATTTTGACATGTTACCCAAACCAAAAGGAATGAGTGGGAAACAATCAAGACAACAGATAGAAGCACTTGCATTTGAATGAGTTTCAAGCATGCTTGGGTACTCGTGTGATCTGAGTGACTCAGTTTTGGAATACAACTGTCGCGTGGTACACCGCGACATCCAGGCACCCCGGAGTTTCTGAAAAAAAATTTTCTCCGATTTTCACGAAACTACTTTTCATCAACTTGAAGTGGGCTAAAAATCCATCCCTGAAAATAAAAATTCTCTGAGTAGTGTGGAAATGCTGATCCTTACCCTACCTGGGGTGTCCACTGAGCATTTCCGCGAACTCTAGTTGAAGTTCTCTAGGCATGGGATTTTGACATGTTACCCAAACCAAAAGGAATGAGTGGGAAACAATCAAGACAACAGATAGAAGCACTTGCATTTGAATGAGTTTCAAGCATCCTTGGGTACTCGTGTGATCTGTGTGACTCAGTTTTGGAATACAACTGTCGCGTGGTGCACCACGACATCCAGGCACCCCGGAGTTTCTGAAAAAAAATTTTCTCCGATTTTCACGAAACTACTTTTCATCAACTTGAATTGGGCTAAAAATCCATCCCTGAAAATAAAAATTCTCTGAGTAGTGTGGAAATGCTGATCCTTACCCTACCTGGGGTGTCCACTGAGCATTTCCACCAACTCTATCTGAAGTTCTCTGGGCATGGGATTTTGACATGTTACCCAAACCAAAAGGAATGAGTGGGAAACAATCAAGACAACAGATAGAAGCACTTGCATTTGAATGAGTTTCAAGCATGCTTGGGTACTCGTGTGATCTGAGTGACTCAGTTTTGGAATACAACTGTCGCGTGGTCCACCGCGACATCCAGGCACCCCGGAGTTTCTGAAAAAAAATGTTCTCTGATTTTCACGAAACTACTTTTCATCAACTTGAATTGGGCTAAAAATCCATTCCTGAAAATAAAAATTCTCTGAGTAGTGTGGAAATGCTGATCCTTACCCTACCTGGGGTGTCCACTGAGCATTTCCACGAACTCTATCTGAAGTTCTCTGGGCATGGGATTTTGACATGTTACCCAAACCAAAAGGAATGAGTGGGAAACAATCAAGACAACACATAGAAGCACTTGCATTTGAATGAGTTTCAAGCATGCTTGGGTACTCGTGTGATCTGAGTGACTCAGTTTTGGAATACAAGTGTCGCGTGGTGCACCGCGACATCCAGGCACCCCGGAGTTTCTGAAGAAAAATTTTCTGCGATTTTCACGAAACCACTTTTCTTCAACTTGAATTGGGCTAAAAATCCATCCCTGAAAATAAAAATTCTCTGAGTAGTGTGGAAATGCTGATCCTTACCCTACCTGGGGTGTCCACAGAGCATTTCCACGAACTCTATCTGAAGTTCTCTGGGCATGGGATTTTGACATGTTACCCAAACCAAAAGGAATGAGTGGGAAACAATCAAGACAACACATAGAAGCACTTGCATTTGAATGAGTTTCAAGCATGCTTGGGTACTCGTGTGATCTGAGTGACTCAGTTTTGGAATACAACTGTCGCGTGGTGCACCGCGACATCCAGGCACCCCGGAGTTTCTGAAGAAAAATTTTCTGCGATTTTCACGAAACCACTTTTCTTCAACTTGAATTGGGCTAAAAATCCATCCCTGAAAATAAAAATTCTCTGAGTACTGTGGAAATGCTGATCCTTACCCTACCTGGGGTGTCCACTGAGCATTTCCGCGAACTCTAGTTGAAGTTTTCTAGGCATGGGATTTTGACATGTTACCCAAACCAAAAGGAATGAGTGGGAAACAATCAAGACAACAGATAGAAGCACTTGCATTTGAATGAGTTTCAAGCATGCTTGGGTACTCTTGTGATCTGAGAGACTCAGTTTTGGAATACAACTGTCGCGTGGTGCACCGCGACATCCAGGCACCCCGGAGTTTCTGAAAAAAAATTTTCTCCGATTTTCACGAAACTACTTTTCATCAACTTGAATTGGGCTAAAAATCCATCCCTGAAAATAAAAATTCTCTGAGTAGTGTGGAAATGCTGATCCTTACCCTACCTGGGGTGTCCACTGAGCATTTCCACAAACTCTATCTGAAGGTCTCTGGGCATGGGATTTTGACATGTTACCCAAACCAAAAGGAATGAGTGGGAAACAATCAAGACAACAGATAGAAGCACTTGCATTTGAATGAGTTTCAAGCATCCTTGGGTACTCGTGTGATCTGAGTGACTCAGTTTTGGAATACAACTGTCGCGTGGTGCACCACGACATCCAGGCACCCCGGAGTTTCTGAAAAAAAATTTTCTCTGATTTTCACGAAACTACTTTTCATCAACTTGAATTGGGCTAAAAATCCATTCCTGAAAATAAAAATTCTCTGAGTAGTGTGGAAATGCTGATCCTTACCCTACCTGGGGTGTCCACTGAGCATTTCCACGAACTCTATCTGAAGTTCTCTGGGCATGGGATTTTGACATGTTACCCAAACCAAAAGGAATGAGTGGGAAACAATCAAGACAACACATAGAAGCACTTGCATTTGAATGAGTTTCAAGCATGCTTGGGTACTCGTGTGATCTGAGTGACTCAGTTTTGGAATACAACTGTCGCGTGGTGCACCGCGACATCCAGGCACCCCGGAGTTTCTGAAGAAAAATTTTCTGCGATTTTCACGAAACCACTTTTCTTCAACTTGAATTGGGCTAAAAATCCATCCCTGAAAATAAAAATTCTCTGAGTACTGTGGAAATGCTGATCCTTACCCTACCTGGGGTGTCCACTGAGCATTTCCGCGAACTCTAGTTGAAGTTTTCTAGGCATGGGATTTTGACATGTTATCCAAACCAAAAGGAATGAGTGGGAAACAATCAAGACAACAGATAGAAGCACTTGCATTTGAATGAGTTTCAAGCATGCTTGGGTACTCTTGTGATCTGAGAGACTCAGTTTTGGAATACAACTGTCGCGTGGTGCACCGCGACATCCAGGCACCCCGGAGTTTCTGAAAAAAAATTTTCTCCGATTTTCACGAAACTACTTTTCATCAACTTGAATTGGGCTAAAAATCCATCCCTGAAAATAAAAATTCTCTGAGTAGTGTGAAAATGCTGATCCTTACCCTACCTGGGGTGTCCACTGAGCATTTCCACAAACTCTATCTGAAGGTCTCTGGGCATGGGATTTTGACATGTTACCCAAACCAAAAGGAATGAGTGGGAAACAATCAAGACAACAGATAGAAGCACTTGCATTTGAATGAGTTTCAAGCATGCTTGGGTACTCGTGTGATCTGAGTGACTCAGTTTTGGAATACAACTGTCGCGTGGTGCACCACGACATCCAGGCACCCCGGAGTTTCTGAAAAAAAATTTTCTCCGATTTTCACGAAACTACTTTTCATCAACTTGAATTGGGCTAAAAATCCATCCCTGAAAATAAAAATTCTCTGAGTAGTGTGGAAATGCTGATCCTTACCCTACCTGGGGTGTCCACTGAGCATTTCCACCAACTCTATCTGAAGTTCTCTGGGCATGGGTTTTTGACATGTTACCCAAACCAAAAGGAATGAGTGGGAAACAATCAAGACAACAGATAGAAGCACTTGCATTTGAATGAGTTTCAAGCATGCTTGGGTACTCGTGTGATCTGAGTGACTCAGTTTTGCAATACAACTGTCGCGTGGTGCACCGCGACATCCAGGCACCCCGGAGTTTCTGAAAAAAAAATTTCTGCGATTTTCACGAAACCACTTTTCTTCAACTTGAATTGGGCTAAAAATCCATCCCTGAAAATAAAAATTCTCTGAGTAGTGTGGAAATGCTGATCCTTACCCTACCTGGGGTGTCCACTGAGCATTACCGCTAACTCTAGTTGAAGTTCTCTAGGCATGGGATTTTGACATGTTACCCAAACCAAAAGGAATGAGTGGGAAACAATCAAGACAACAGATAGAAGCACTTGCATTTGAATGAGTTTCAAGCATGCTTGGGTACTCGTGTGATCTGAGTGACTCAGTTTTGGAATACAACTGTCGCGTGGTGCACCGCGACATCCAGGCACCCCGGAGTTTCTGAAAAAAAAATTTCTCCGATTTTCACGAAACCACTTTTCATCAACTTGAATTGGGCTAAAAATCCATTCCTGAAAATAAAAATTCTCTGAGTAGTGTGGAAATGCTGATCCTTACCCTACCTGGGGTGTCCACTGAGAATTTCCACGAACTCTATCTGAAGTTCTCTGGGCATGGGATTTTGACATGTTACCCAAACCAAAAGGAATGAGTGGGAAACAATCAAGACAACACATAGAAGCACTTGCATTTGAATGAGTTTCAAGCATGCTTGGGTACTCGTGTGATCTGAGTGACTCAGTTTTGGAATACAACTGTTGCGTGGTGCACCGCGACATCCAGGCACCCCGGAGTTTCTGAAAAAAAATTTTCTCCGATTTTTACGAAACTACTTTTCATCAACTTGAATTGGGCTAAAAATCCATCCCTGAAAATAAAAATTCTCTGAGTAGTGTGGAAATTCTGATCCTTACCCTACCTGGGGTGTCCACTGAGCATTTCCACGAACTGTAGTTGAAGTTTTCTAGGCATGGGATTTTGACATGTCACCCAAACCAAAAGGAATGAGTGGGAAACAATCAAGACAACAGATAGTAGCACTTGCATTTGAATGAGTTTCAAGCATGCTTGGGTACTCGTGTGATCTGAGAGACTCAGTTTTGGAATACAACTGTCGCGTGGTGCACCATCCAGGCACCCCGGAGTTTCTGAAAAAAAATTTTCTGCGATTCTCACGAAACCACTTTTCATCAACTTGAATTGGGCTAAAAATCCATCCCTGAAAATAAAAATTCTCTGAGTACTGTGGAAATGCTGATCCTTACCCTACCTGGGGTGTCCACTGAGCATTTCCGCGAACTCTAGTTGAAGTTTTCTAGGCATGGGATTTTGACATGTTACCAAACCAAAAGGAATGAGTGGGAAACAATCAAGACAACAGATAGAAGCACTTGCATTTGAATGAGTTTCAAGCATGCTTGGGTACTCGTGTGATCTGAGTGACTCAGTTTTGGAATACAACTGTCGCGTGGTGCACCATGACATCCAGGCACCCCGGAGTTTCTGAAAAAAATTTTTCTCCGATTTTCACGAAACTACTTTTCATCAACTTGAATTGGGCTAAAAATCCATCCCTGAAAATAAAAATTCTCTGAGTAGTGTGGTAATGCTGATCCTTACCCTACCTGGGGTGTCAACTGAGCATTTCCACCAACTCTATCTGAAGTTCTCTGGGCATGGGATTTTGACATGTTACCCAAACCAAAAGGAATGAGTGGGAAACAATCAAGACAACAGATAGAAGCACTTGCATTTGAATGAGTTTCAAGCATGCTTGGGTACTCGTGTGATCTGAGTGACTCAGTTTTGGAATACAACTGTCGCGTGGTGCACCACGACATCCAGGCACCCCGGAGTTTCTGAAAAAAAATTTTCTCCGATTTTCACGAAACTACTTTTCATCAACTTGAATTGGGCTAAAAATCCATCCCTGAAAATAAAAATTCTCTGAGTAGTGTGGAAATGCTGATCCTTACCCTACCTGGGGTGTCCACAGAGCATTTCCACGAACTCTATCTGAAGTTCTCTGGGCATGGGATTTTGACATGTTACCCAAACCAAAAGGAATGAGTGGGAAACAATCAAGACAACAGATAGAAGCACTTGCATTTGAATGAGTTTCAAGCATGCTTGGGTACTCGTGTGATCTGAGTGACTCAGTTTTGGAATACAACTGTCGCGTGGTACACCGCGACATCCAGGCACCCCGGAGTTTCTGAAAAAAAATTTTCTCCGATTTTCACGAAACTACTTTTCATCAACTTGAAGTGGGCTAAAAATCCATCCCTGAAAATAAAAATTCTCTGAGTAGTGTGGAAATGCTGATCCTTACCCTACCTGGGGTGTCCACTGAGCATTTCCGCGAACTCTAGTTGAAGTTCTCTAGGCATGGGATTTTGACATGTTACCCAAACCAAAAGGAATGAGTGGGAAACAATCAAGACAACAGATAGAAGCACTTGCATTTGAATGAGTTTCAAGCATCCTTGGGTACTCGTGTGATCTGTGTGACTCAGTTTTGGAATACAACTGTCGCGTGGTGCACCACGACATCCAGGCACCCCGGAGTTTCTGAAAAAAAATTTTCTCCGATTTTCACGAAACTACTTTTCATCAACTTGAATTGGGCTAAAAATCCATCCCTGAAAATAAAAATTCTCTGAGTAGTGTGGAAATGCTGATCCTTACCCTACCTGGGGTGTCCACTGAGCATTTCCACCAACTCTATCTGAAGTTCTCTGGGCATGGGATTTTGACATGTTACCCAAACCAAAAGGAATGAGTGGGAAACAATCAAGACAACAGATAGAAGCACTTGCATTTGAATGAGTTTCAAGCATGCTTGGGTACTCGTGTGATCTGAGTGACTCAGTTTTGGAATACAACTGTCGCGTGGTCCACCGCGACATCCAGGCACCCCGGAGTTTCTGAAAAAAAATGTTCTCTGATTTTCACGAAACTACTTTTCATCAACTTGAATTGGGCTAAAAATCCATTCCTGAAAATAAAAATTCTCTGAGTAGTGTGGAAATGCTGATCCTTACCCTACCTGGGGTGTCCACTGAGCATTTCCACGAACTCTATCTGAAGTTCTCTGGGCATGGGATTTTGACATGTTACCCAAACCAAAAGGAATGAGTGGGAAACAATCAAGACAACACATAGAAGCACTTGCATTTGAATGAGTTTCAAGCATGCTTGGGTACTCGTGTGATCTGAGTGACTCAGTTTTGGAATACAAGTGTCGCGTGGTGCACCGCGACATCCAGGCACCCCGGAGTTTCTGAAGAAAAATTTTCTGCGATTTTCACGAAACCACTTTTCTTCAACTTGAATTGGGCTAAAAATCCATCCCTGAAAATAAAAATTCTCTGAGTAGTGTGGAAATGCTGATCCTTACCCTACCTGGGGTGTCCACAGAGCATTTCCACGAACTCTATCTGAAGTTCTCTGGGCATGGGATTTTGACATGTTACCCAAACCAAAAGGAATGAGTGGGAAACAATCAAGACAACACATAGAAGCACTTGCATTTGAATGAGTTTCAAGCATGCTTGGGTACTCGTGTGATCTGAGTGACTCAGTTTTGGAATACAACTGTCGCGTGGTGCACCGCGACATCCAGGCACCCCGGAGTTTCTGAAGAAAAATTTTCTGCGATTTTCACGAAACCACTTTTCTTCAACTTGAATTGGGCTAAAAATCCATCCCTGAAAATAAAAATTCTCTGAGTACTGTGGAAATGCTGATCCTTACCCTACCTGGGGTGTCCACTGAGCATTTCCGCGAACTCTAGTTGAAGTTTTCTAGGCATGGGATTTTGACATGTTACCCAAACCAAAAGGAATGAGTGGGAAACAATCAAGACAACAGATAGAAGCACTTGCATTTGAATGAGTTTCAAGCATGCTTGGGTACTCTTGTGATCTGAGAGACTCAGTTTTGGAATACAACTGTCGCGTGGTGCACCGCGACATCCAGGCACCCCGGAGTTTCTGAAAAAAAATTTTCTCCGATTTTCACGAAACTACTTTTCATCAACTTGAATTGGGCTAAAAATCCATCCCTGAAAATAAAAATTCTCTGAGTAGTGTGGAAATGCTGATCCTTACCCTACCTGGGGTGTCCACTGAGCATTTCCACAAACTCTATCTGAAGGTCTCTGGGCATGGGATTTTGACATGTTACCCAAACCAAAAGGAATGAGTGGGAAACAATCAAGACAACAGATAGAAGCACTTGCATTTGAATGAGTTTCAAGCATCCTTGGGTACTCGTGTGATCTGAGTGACTCAGTTTTGGAATACAACTGTCGCGTGGTGCACCACGACATCCAGGCACCCCGGAGTTTCTGAAAAAAAATTTTCTCCGATTTTCACGAAACTACTTTTCATCAACTTGAATTGGGCTAAAAATCCATCCCTGAAAATAAAAATTCTCTGAGTAGTGTGGAAATGCTGATCCTTACCCTACCTGGGGTGTCCACTGAGCATTTCCACCAACTCTATCTGAAGTTCTCTGGGCATGGGATTTTGACATGTTACCCAAACCAAAGGGAATGAGTGGGAAACAATCAAGACAACAGATAGAAGCACTTGCATTTGAATGAGTTTCAAGCATGCTTGGGTACTCTTGTGATCTGAGAGACTCAGTTTTGGAATACAACTGTCGCGTGGTGCACCGCGACATCCAGGCACCCCGGAGTTTCTGAAAAAAAATTTTCTCCGATTTTCACGAAACCACTTTTCATCAACTTGAATTGGGCTAAAAATCCATCCCTGAAAATAAAAATTCTCTGAGTAGTGTGGAAATGCTGATCCTTACCCTACCTGGGGTGTCCACTGAGCATTTCCACCAACTCTATCTGAAGTTCTCTGGGCATGGGATTTTGACATGTTACCCAAACCAAAAGGAATGAGTGGGAAACAATCAAGACAACAGATAGAAGCACTTGCATTTGAATGAGTTTCAAGCATCCTTGGGTACTCGTGTGATCTGAGTGACTCAGTTTTGGAATACAACTGTCGCGTGGTGCACCACGACATCCAGGCACCCCGGAGTTTCTGAAAAAAAATTTTCTCCGATTTTCACGAAACTACTTTTCATCAACTTGAATTGGGCTAAAAATCCATCCCTGAAAATAAAAATTCTCTGAGTAGTGTGGAAATGCTGATCCTTACCCTACCTGGGGTGTCCACTGAGCATTTCCACCAACTCTATCTGAAGTTCTCTGGGCATGGGATTTTGACATGTTACCCAAACCAAAAGGAATGAGTGGGAAACAATCAAGACAACAGATAGAAGCACTTGCATTTGAATGAGTTTCAAGCATGCTTGGGTACTCGTGTGATCTGAGTGACTCAGTTTTGGAATACAACTGTCGCGTGGTCCACCGCGACATCCAGGCACCCCGGAGTTTCTGAAAAAAAATTTTCTCTGATTTTCACGAAACTACTTTTCATCAACTTGAATTGGGCTAAAAATCCATTCCTGAAAATAAAAATTCTCTGAGTAGTGTGGAAATGCTGATCCTTACCCTACCTGGGGTGTCCACTGAGAATTTCCACGAACTCTATCTGAAGTTCTCTGGGCATGGGATTTTGACATGTTACCCAAACCAAAAGGAATGAGTGGGAAACAATCAAGACAACACATAGAAGCACTTGCATTTGAATGAGTTTCAAGCATGCTTGGGTACTCGTGTGATCTGAGTGACTCAGTTTTGGAATACAACTGTTGCGTGGTGCACCGCGACATCCAGGCACCCCGGAGTTTCTGAAAAAAAATTTTCTGCGATTCTCACGAAACCACTTTTCATCAACTTGAATTGGGCTAAAAATCCATCCCTGAAAATAAAAATTCTCTGAGTACTGTGGAAATGCTGATCCTTACCCTACCTGGGGTGTCCACTGAGCATTTCCGCGAACTCTAGTTGAAGTTTTCTAGGCATGGGATTTTGACATGTTACCAAACCAAAAGGAATGAGTGGGAAACAATCAAGACAACAGATAGAAGCACTTGCATTTGAATGAGTTTCAAGCATGCTTGGGTACTCGTGTGATCTGAGTGACTCAGTTTTGGAATACAACTGTCGCGTGGTGCACCATGACATCCAGGCACCCCGGAGTTTCTGAAAAAAAATTTTCTCCGATTTTCACGAAACTACTTTTCATCAACTTGAATTGGGCTAAAAATCCATCCCTGAAAATAAAAATTCTCTGAGTAGTGTGGAAATGCTGATCCTTACCCTACCTGGGGTGTCAACTGAGCATTTCCACCAACTCTATCTGAAGTTCTCTGGGCATGGGATTTTGACATGTTACCCAAACCAAAAGGAATGAGTGGGAAACAATCAAGACAACAGATAGAAGCACTTGCATTTGAATGAGTTTCAAGCATGCTTGGGTACTCGTGTGATCTGAGTGACTCAGTTTTGGAATACAACTGTCGCGTGGTACACCGCGACATCCAGGCACCCCGGAGTTTCTGAAAAAAAATTTTCTCCGATTTTCACGAAACTACTTTTCATCAACTTGAAGTGGGCTAAAAATCCATCCCTGAAAATAAAAATTCTCTGAGTAGTGTGGAAATGCTGATCCTTACCCTACCTGGGGTGTCCACTGAGCATTTCCGCGAACTCTAGTTGAAGTTCTCTAGGCATGGGATTTTGACATGTTACCCAAACCAAAAGGAATGAGTGGGAAACAATCAAGACAACAGATAGAAGCACTTGCATTTGAATGAGTTTCAAGCATGCTTGGGTACTCGTGTGATCTGAGTGACTCAGTTTTGGAATACAACTGTCGCGTGGTGCACCGCGACATCCAGGCACCCCGGAGTTTCTGAAAAAAAAATTTCTCCGATTTTCACGAAACCACTTTTCATCAACTTGAATTGGGCTAAAAATCCATCCCTGAAAATAAAAATTCTCTGAGTACTGTGGAAATGCTGATCCTTACCCTACCTGGGGTGTCCACTGAGCATTTCCACCAACTCTATCTGAAGTTCTCTGGGCATGGGATTTTGACATGTTACCCAAACCAAAAGGAATGAGTGGGAAACAATCAAGACAACAGATAGAAGCACTTGCATTTGAATGAGTTTCAAGCATGCTTGGGTACTCGTGTGATCTGAGTGACTCAGTTTTGGAATACAACTGTCGCGTGGTGCACCACGACATCCAGGCACCCCGGAGTTTCTGAAAAAAATTTTTCTCCGATTTTCACGAAACTACTTTTCATCAACTTGAATTGGGCTAAAAATCCATCCCTGAAAATAAAAATTCTCTGAGTAGTGTGGAAATGCTGATCCTTACCCTACCTGGGGTGTCCACTGAGAATTTCCACGAACTCTATCTGAAGTTCTCTGGGCATGGGATTTTGACATGTTACCCAAACCAAAAGGAATGAGTGGGAAACAATCAAGACAACACATAGAAGCACTTGCATTTGAATGAGTTTCAAGCATGCTTGGGTACTCGTGTGATCTGAGTGACTCAGTTTTGGAATACAACTGTTGCGTGGTGCACCGCGACATCCAGGCACCCCGGAGTTTCTGAAAAAAAATTTTCTGCGATTCTCACGAAACCACTTTTCATCAACTTGAATTGGGCTAAAAATCCATCCCTGAAAATAAAAATTCTCTGAGTACTGTGGAAATGCTGATCCTTACCCTACCTGGGGTGTCCACTGAGCATTTCCGCGAACTCTAGTTGAAGTTTTCTAGGCATGGGATTTTGACATGTTACCAAACCAAAAGGAATGAGTGGGAAACAATCAAGACAACAGATAGAAGCACTTGCATTTGAATGAGTTTCAAGCATGCTTGGGTACTCGTGTGATCTGAGTGACTCAGTTTTGGAATACAACTGTCGCGTGGTGCACCATGACATCCAGGCACCCCGGAGTTTCTGAAAAAAAATTTTCTCCGATTTTCACGAAACTACTTTTCATCAACTTGAATTGGGCTAAAAATCCATCCCTGAAAATAAAAATTCTCTGAGTAGTGTGGAAATGCTGATCCTTACCCTACCTGGGGTGTCAACTGAGCATTTCCACCAACTCTATCTGAAGTTCTCTGGGCATGGGATTTTGACATGTTACCCAAACCAAAAGGAATGAGTGGGAAACAATCAAGACAACAGATAGAAGCACTTGCATTTGAATGAGTTTCAAGCATGCTTGGGTACTCGTGTGATCTGAGTGACTCAGTTTTGGAATACAACTGTCGCGTGGTACACCGCGACATCCAGGCACCCCGGAGTTTCTGAAAAAAAATTTTCTCCGATTTTCACGAAACTACTTTTCATCAACTTGAAGTGGGCTAAAAATCCATCCCTGAAAATAAAAATTCTCTGAGTAGTGTGGAAATGCTGATCCTTACCCTACCTGGGGTGTCCACTGAGCATTTCCGCGAACTCTAGTTGAAGTTCTCTAGGCATGGGATTTTGACATGTTACCCAAACCAAAAGGAATGAGTGGGAAACAATCAAGACAACAGATAGAAGCACTTGCATTTGAATGAGTTTCAAGCATGCTTGGGTACTCGTGTGATCTGAGTGACTCAGTTTTGGAATACAACTGTCGCGTGGTGCACCGCGACATCCAGGCACCCCGGAGTTTCTGAAAAAAAAATTTCTCCGATTTTCACGAAACCACTTTTCATCAACTTGAATTGGGCTAAAAATCCATCCCTGAAAATAAAAATTCTCTGAGTACTGTGGAAATGCTGATCCTTACCCTACCTGGGGTGTCCACTGAGCATTTCCACCAACTCTATCTGAAGTTCTCTGGGCATGGGATTTTGACATGTTACCCAAACCAAAAGGAATGAGTGGGAAACAATCAAGACAACAGATAGAAGCACTTGCATTTGAATGAGTTTCAAGCATGCTTGGGTACTCGTGTGATCTGAGTGACTCAGTTTTGGAATACAACTGTCGCGTGGTGCACCACGACATCCAGGCACCCCGGAGTTTCTGAAAAAAATTTTTCTCCGATTTTCACGAAACTACTTTTCATCAACTTGAATTGGGCTAAAAATCCATCCCTGAAAATAAAAATTCTCTGAGTAGTGTGGAAATGCTGATCCTTACCCTACCTGGGGTGTCCACTGAGCATTTCCACCAACTCTATCTGAAGTTCTCTGGGCATGGGATTTTGACATGTTACCCAAACCAAAAGGAATGAGTGGGAAACAATCAAGACAACAGATAGAAGCACTTGCATTTGAATGAGTTTCAAGCATGCTTGGGTACTCGTGTGATCTGAGTGACTCAGTTTTGGAATACAACTGTCGCGTGGTACACCGCGACATCCAGGCACCCCGGAGTTTCTGAAAAAAAATTTTCTCCGATTTTCACGAAACTACTTTTCATCAACTTGAAGTGGGCTAAAAATCCATCCCTGAAAATAAAAATTCTCTGAGTAGTGTGGAAATGCTGATCCTTACCCTACCTGGGGTGTCCACTGAGCATTTCCGCGAACTCTAGTTGAAGTTCTCTAGGCATGGGATTTTGACATGTTACCCAAACCAAAAGGAATGAGTGGGAAACAATCAAGACAACAGATAGAAGCACTTGCATTTGAATGAGTTTCAAGCATGCTTGGGTACTCGTGTGATCTGAGTGACTCAGTTTTGGAATACAACTGTCGCGTGGTGCACCGCGACATCCAGGCACCCCGGAGTTTCTGAAAAAAAAATTTCTCCGATTTTCACGAAACCACTTTTCATCAACTTGAATTGGGCTAAAAATCCATCCCTGAAAATAAAAATTCTCTGAGTAGTGTGGAAATGCTGATCCTTACCCTACCTGGGGTGTCCACTGAGCATTTCCACCAACTCTATCTGAAGTTCTCTGGGCATGGGATTTTGACATGTTACCCAAACCAAAAGGAATGAGTGGGAAACAATCAAGACAACAGATAGAAGCACTTGCATTTGAATGAGTTTCAAGCATGCTTGGGTACTCGTGTGATCTGAGTGACTCAGTTTTGGAATACAACTGTCGCGTGGTGCACCACGACATCCAGGCACCCCGGAGTTTCTGAAAAAAAATTTTCTCCGATTTTCACGAAACTACTTTTCATCAACTTGAATTGGGCTAAAAATCCATCCCTGAAAATAAAAATTCTCTGAGTAGTGTGGAAATGCTGATCCTTACCCTACCTGGGGTGTCCACAGAGCATTTCCACGAACTCTATCTGAAGTTCTCTGGGCATGGGATTTTGACATGTTACCCAAACCAAAAGGAATGAGTGGGAAACAATCAAGACAACAGATAGAAGCACTTGCATTTGAATGAGTTTCAAGCATGCTTGGGTACTCGTGTGATCTGAGTGACTCAGTTTTGGAATACAACTGTCGCGTGGTCCACCGCGACATCCAGGCACCCCGGAGTTTCTGAAAAAAAATTTTCTCTGATTTTCACGAAACTACTTTTCATCAACTTGAATTGGGCTAAAAATCCATTCCTGAAAATAAAAATTCTCTGAGTAGTGTGGAAATGCTGATCCTTACCCTACCTGGGGTGTCCACTGAGCATTTCCACGAACTCTATCTGAAGTTCTCTGGGCATGGGATTTTGACATGTTACCCAAACCAAAAGGAATGAGTGGGAAACAATCAAGACAACACATAGAAGCACTTGCATTTGAATGAGTTTCAAGCATGCTTGGGTACTCGTGTGATCTGAGTGACTCAGTTTTGGAATACAACTGTCGCGTGGTGCACCGCGACATCCAGGCACCCCGGAGTTTCTGAAGAAAAATTTTCTGCGATTTTCACGAAACCACTTTTCTTCAACTTGAATTGGGCTAAAAATCCATCCCTGAAAATAAAAATTCTCTGAGTACTGTGGAAATGCTGATCCTTACCCTACCTGGGGTGTCCACTGAGCATTTCCGCGAACTCTAGTTGAAGTTTTCTAGGCATGGGATTTTGACATGTTACCCAAACCAAAAGGAATGAGTGGGAAACAATCAAGACAACAGATAGAAGCACTTGCATTTGAATGAGTTTCAAGCATGCTTGGGTACTCTTGTGATCTGAGAGACTCAGTTTTGGAATACAACTGTCGCGTGGTGCACCGCGACATCCAGGCACCCCGGAGTTTCTGAAAAAAAATTTTCTCCTATTTTCACGAAACTACTTTTCATCAACTTGAATTGGGCTAAAAATCCATCCCTGAAAATAAAAATTCTCTGAGTAGTGTGGAAATGCTGATCCTTACCCTACCTGGGGTGTCCACTGAGCATTTCCACAAACTCTATCTGAAGGTCTCTGGGCATGGGATTTTGACATGTTACCCAAACCAAAAGGAATGAGTGGGAAACAATCAAGACAACAGATAGAAGCACTTGCATTTGAATGAGTTTCAAGCATCCTTGGGTACTCGTGTGATCTGAGTGACTCAGTTTTGGAATACAACTGTCGCGTGGTGCACCACGACATCCAGGCACCCCGGAGTTTCTGAAAAAAAATTTTCTCCGATTTTCACGAAACTACTTTTCATCAACTTGAATTGGGCTAAAAATCCATCCCTGAAAATAAAAATTCTCTGAGTAGTGTGGAAATGCTGATCCTTACCCTACCTGGGGTGTCCACTGAGCATTTCCACCAACTCTATCTGAAGTTCTCTGGGCATGGGATTTTGACATGTTACCCAAACCAAAAGGAATGAGTGGGAAACAATCAAGACAACAGATAGAAGCACTTGCATTTGAATGAGTTTCAAGCATGCTTGGGTACTCGTGTGATCTGAGTGACTCAGTTTTGGAATACAACTGTCGCGTGGTCCACCGCGACATCCAGGCACCCCGGAGTTTCTGAAAAAAAATTTTCTCTGATTTTCACGAAACTACTTTTCATCAACTTGAATTGGGCTAAAAATCCATTCCTGAAAATAAAAATTCTCTGAGTAGTGTGGAAATGCTGATCCTTACCCTACCTGGGGTGTCCACTGAGCATTTCCACCAACTCTATCTGAAGTTCTCTGGGCATGGGATTTTGACATGTTACCCAAACCAAAAGGAATGAGTGGGAAACAATCAAGACAACAGATAGAAGCACTTGCATTTGAATGAGTTTCAAGCATGCTTGGGTACTCGTGTGATCTGAGTGACTCAGTTTTGGAATACAACTGTCGCGTGGTGCACCACGACATCCAGGCACCCCGGAGTTTCTGAAAAAAAATTTTCTCCGATTTTCACGAAACTACTTTTCATCAACTTGAATTGGGCTAAAAATCCATCCCTGAAAATAAAAATTCTCTGAGTAGTGTGGAAATGCTGATCCTTACCCTACCTGGGGTGTCCACTGAGCATTTCCACCAACTCTATCTGAAGTTCTCTGGGCATGGGATTTTGACATGTTACCCAAACCAAAAGGAATGAGTGGGAAACAATCAAGACAACAGATAGAAGCACTTGCATTTGAATGAGTTTCAAGCATCCTTGGGTACTCGTGTGATCTGAGTGACTCAGTTTTGGAATACAACTGTCGCGTGGTGCACCACGACATCCAGGCACCCCGGAGTTTCTGAAAAAAAATTTTCTCCGATTTTCACGAAACTACTTTTCATCAACTTGAATTGGGCTAAAAATCCATCCCTGAAAATAAAAATTCTCTGAGTAGTGTGGAAATGCTGATCCTTACCCTACCTGGGGTGTCCACTGAGCATTTCCACCAACTCTATCTGAAGTTCTCTGGGCATGGGATTTTGACATGTTACCCAAACCAAAAGGAATGAGTGGGAAACAATCAAGACAACAGATAGAAGCACTTGCATTTGAATGAGTTTCAAGCATGCTTGGGTACTCGTGTGATCTGAGTGACTCAGTTTTGGAATACAACTGTCGCGTGGTCCACCGCGACATCCAGGCACCCCGGAGTTTCTGAAAAAAAATGTTCTCTGATTTTCACGAAACTACTTTTCATCAACTTGAATTGGGCTAAAAATCCATTCCTGAAAATAAAAATTCTCTGAGTAGTGTGGAAATGCTGATCCTTACCCTACCTGGGGTGTCCACTGAGCATTTCCACGAACTCTATCTGAAGTTCTCTGGGCATGGGATTTTGACATGTTACCCAAACCAAAAGGAATGAGTGGGAAACAATCAAGACAACACATAGAAGCACTTGCATTTGAATGAGTTTCAAGCATGCTTGGGTACTCGTGTGATCTGAGTGACTCAGTTTTGGAATACAACTGTCGCGTGGTGCACCGCGACATCCAGGCACCCCGGAGTTTCTGAAGAAAAATTTTCTGCGATTTTCACGAAACCACTTTTCTTCAACTTGAATTGGGCTAAAAATCCATCCCTGAAAATAAAAATTCTCTGAGTACTGTGGAAATGCTGATCCTTACCCTACCTGGGGTGTCCACTGAGCATTTCCGCGAACTCTAGTTGAAGTTTTCTAGGCATGGGATTTTGACATGTTACCCAAACCAAAAGGAATGAGTGGGAAACAATCAAGACAACAGATAGAAGCACTTGCATTTGAATGAGTTTCAAGCATGCTTGGGTACTCTTGTGATCTGAGAGACTCAGTTTTGGAATACAACTGTCGCGTGGTGCACCGCGACATCCAGGCACCCCGGAGTTTCTGAAAAAAAATTTTCTCCGATTTTCACGAAACTACTTTTCATCAACTTGAATTGGGCTAAAAATCCATCCCTGAAAATAAAAATTCTCTGAGTAGTGTGGAAATGCTGATCCTTACCCTACCTGGGGTGTCCACTGAGCATTTCCACAAACTCTATCTGAAGGTCTCTGGGCATGGGATTTTGACATGTTACCCAAACCAAAAGGAATGAGTGGGAAACAATCAAGACAACAGATAGAAGCACTTGCATTTGAATGAGTTTCAAGCATCCTTGGGTACTCGTGTGATCTGAGTGACTCAGTTTTGGAATACAACTGTCGCGTGGTGCACCGCGACATCCAGGCACCCCGGAGTTTCTGAAAAAAAATTTTCTCCGATTTTCACGAAACTACTTTTCATCAACTTGAATTGGGCTAAAAATCCATCCCTGAAAATAAAAATTCTCTGAGTAGTGTGGAAATGCTGATCCTTACCCTACCTGGGGTGTCCACTGAGCATTTCCACCAACTCTATCTGAAGTTCTCTGGGCATGGGATTTTGACATGTTACCCAAACCAAAAGGAATGAGTGGGAAACAATCAAGACAACAGATAGAAGCACTTGCATTTGAATGAGTTTCAAGCATGCTTGGGTACTCGTGTGATCTGAGTGACTCAGTTTTGGAATACAACTGTCGCGTGGTCCACCGCGACATCCAGGCACCCCGGAGTTTCTGAAAAAAAATTTTCTCTGATTTTCACGAAACTACTTTTCATCAACTTGAATTGGGCTAAAAATCCATTCCTGAAAATAAAAATTCTCTGAGTAGTGTGGAAATGCTGATCCTTACCCTACCTGGGGTGTCCACTGAGCATTTCCACGAACTCTATCTGAAGTTCTCTGGGCATGGGATTTTGACATGTTACCCAAACCAAAAGGAATGAGTGGGAAACAATCAAGACAACACATAGAAGCACTTGCATTTGAATGAGTTTCAAGCATGCTTGGGTACTCGTGTGATCTGAGTGACTCAGTTTTGGAATACAACTGTCGCGTGGTGCACCGCGACATCCAGGCACCCCGGAGTTTCTGAAGAAAAATTTTCTGCGATTTTCACGAAACCACTTTTCTTCAACTTGAATTGGGCTAAAAATCCATCCCTGAAAATAAAAATTCTCTGAGTACTGTGGAAATGCTGATCCTTACCCTACCTGGGGTGTCCACTGAGCATTTCCGCGAACTCTAGTTGAAGTTTTCTAGGCATGGGATTTTGACATGTTACCCAAACCAAAAGGAATGAGTGGGAAACAATCAAGACAACAGATAGAAGCACTTGCATTTGAATGAGTTTCAAGCATGCTTGGGTACTCTTGTGATCTGAGAGACTCAGTTTTGGAATACAACTGTCGCGTGGTGCACCGCGACATCCAGGCACCCCGGAGTTTCTGAAAAAAAATTTTCTCCGATTTTCACGAAACTACTTTTCATCAACTTGAATTGGGCTAAAAATCCATCCCTGAAAATAAAAATTCTCTGAGTAGTGTGGAAATGCTGATCCTTACCCTACCTGGGGTGTCCACTGAGCATTTCCACAAACTCTATCTGAAGGTCTCTGGGCATGGGATTTTGACATGTTACCCAAACCAAAAGGAATGAGTGGGAAACAATCAAGACAACAGATAGAAGCACTTGCATTTGAATGAGTTTCAAGCATCCTTGGGTACTCGTGTGATCTGAGTGACTCAGTTTTGGAATACAACTGTCGCGTGGTGCACCGCGACATCCAGGCACCCCGGAGTTTCTGAAAAAAAATTTTCTCCGATTTTCACGAAACTACTTTTCATCAACTTGAATTGGGCTAAAAATCCATCCCTGAAAATAAAAATTCTCTGAGTAGTGTGGAAATGCTGATCCTTACCCTACCTGGGGTGTCCACTGAGCATTTCCACCAACTCTATCTGAAGTTCTCTGGGCATGGGATTTTGACATGTTACCCAAACCAAAAGGAATGAGTGGGAAACAATCAAGACAACAGATAGAAGCACTTGCATTTGAATGAGTTTCAAGCATGCTTGGGTACTCGTGTGATCTGAGTGACTCAGTTTTGGAATACAACTGTCGCGTGGTCCACCGCGACATCCAGGCACCCCGGAGTTTCTGAAAAAAAATTTTCTCTGATTTTCACGAAACTACTTTTCATCAACTTGAATTGGGCTAAAAATCCATTCCTGAAAATAAAAATTCTCTGAGTAGTGTGGAAATGCTGATCCTTACCCTACCTGGGGTGTCCACTGAGCATTTCCACGAACTCTATCTGAAGTTCTCTGGGCATGGGATTTTGACATGTTACCCAAACCAAAAGGAATGAGTGGGAAACAATCAAGACAACACATAGAAGCACTTGCAATTTAATGAGTTTCAAGCATGCTTGGGTACTCGTGTGATCTGAGTGACTCAGTTTTGGAATACAACTGTCGCGTGGTGCACCGCGACATCCAGGCACCCCGGAGTTTCTGAAGAAAAATTTTCTGCGATTTTCACGAAACCACTTTTCTTCAACTTGAATTGGGCTAAAAATCCATCCCTGAAAATAAAAATTCTCTGAGTACTGTGGAAATGCTGATCCTTACCCTACCTGGGGTGTCCACTGAGCATTTCCGCGAACTCTAGTTGAAGTTTTCTAGGCATGGGATTTTGACATGTTACCCAAACCAAAAGGAATGAGTGGGAAACAATCAAGACAACAGATAGAAGCACTTGCATTTGAATGAGTTTCAAGCATGCTTGGGTACTCTTGTGATCTGAGAGACTCAGTTTTGGAATACAACTGTCGCGTGGTGCACCGCGACATCCAGGCACCCCGGAGTTTCTGAAAAAAAATTTTCTCCGATTTTCACGAAACTACTTTTCATCAACTTGAATTGGGCTAAAAATCCATCCCTGAAAATAAAAATTCTCTGAGTAGTGTGGAAATGCTGATCCTTACCCTACCTGGGGTGTCCACTGAGCATTTCCACAAACTCTATCTGAAGGTCTCTGGGCATGGGATTTTGACATGTTACCCAAACCAAAAGGAATGAGTGGGAAACAATCAAGACAACAGATAGAAGCACTTGCATTTGAATGAGTTTCAAGCATGCTTGGGTACTCGTGTGATCTGAGTGACTCAGTTTTGGAATACAACTGTCGCGTGGTGCACCACGACATCCAGGCACCCCGGAGTTTCTGAAAAAAAATTTTCTCCGATTTTCACGAAACTACTTTTCATCAACTTGAATTGGGCTAAAAATCCATCCCTGAAAATAAAAATTCTCTGAGTAGTGTGGAAATGCTGATCCTTACCCTCCCCATGGTGTCCACAGAGCATTTCCACGAACTCTATCTGAAGTTCTCTGGGCATGGGATTTTGACATGTTACCCAAACCAAAAGGAATGAGTGGGAAACAATCAAGACAACAGATAGAAGCACTTGCATTTGAATGAGTTTCAAGCATCCTTGGGTACTCGTGTGATCTGAGTGACTCAGTTTTGGAATACAACTGTCGCGTGGTGCACCACGACATCCAGGCACCCCGGAGTTTCTGAAAAAAAATTTTCTCCGATTTTCACGAAACTACTTTTCATCAACTTGAATTGGGCTAAAAATCCATCCCTGAAAATAAAAATTCTCTGAGTAGTGTGGAAATGCTGATCCTTACCCTACCTGGGGTGTCCACTGAGCATTTCCACCAACTCTATCTGAAGTTCTCTGGGCATGGGATTTTGACATGTTACCCAAACCAAAAGGAATGAGTGGGAAACAATCAAGACAACAGATAGAAGCACTTGCATTTGAATGAGTTTCAAGCATGCTTGGGTACTCGTGTGATCTGAGTGACTCAGTTTTGGAATACAACTGTCGCGTGGTCCACCGCGACATCCAGGCACCCCGGAGTTTCTGAAAAAAAATTTTCTCTGATTTTCACGAAACTACTTTTCATCAACTTGAATTGGGCTAGAAATCCATTCCTGAAAATAAAAATTCTCTGAGTAGTGTGGAAATGCTGATCCTTACCCTACCTGGGGTGTCCACTGAGCATTTCCGCGAACTCTAGTTGAAGTTTTCTAGGCATGGGATTTTGACATGTTACCCAAACCAAAAGGAATGAGTGGGAAACAATCAAGACAACAGATAGTAGCACTTGCATTTGAATGAGTTTCAAGCATGCTTGGGTACTCGTGTGATCTGAGTGACTCAGTTTTGGAATACAACTGTCGCGTGGTGCACCATGACATCCAGGCACCCCGGAGTTTCTGAAAAAAAATTTTCTCCGATTTTCACGAAACTACTTTTCATCAACTTGAATTGGGCTAAAAATCCATCCCTGAAAATAAAAATTCTCTGAGTAGTGTGGAAATGCTGATCCTTACCCTACCTGGGGTGTCAACTGAGCATTTCCACCAACTCTATCTGAAGTTCTCTGGGCATGGGATTTTGACATGTTACCCAAACCAAAAGGAATGAGTGGGAAACAATCAAGACAACAGATAGAAGCACTTGCATTTGAATGAGTTTCAAGCATGCTTGGGTACTCGTGTGATCTGAGTGACTCAGTTTTGGAATACAACTGTCGCGTGGTACACCGCGACATCCAGGCACCCCGGAGTTTCTGAAAAAAAATTTTCTCCGATTTTCACGAAACTACTTTTCATCAACTTGAAGTGGGCTAAAAATCCATCCCTGAAAATAAAAATTCTCTGAGTAGTGTGGAAATGCTGATCCTTACCCTACCTGGGGTGTCCACTGAGCATTTCCGCGAACTCTAGTTGAAGTTCTCTAGGCATGGGATTTTGACATATTACCCAAACCAAAAGGAATGAGTGGGAAACAATCAAGACAACAGATAGAAGCACTTGCATTTGAATGAGTTTCAAGCATGCTTGGGTACTCGTGTGATCTGAGTGACTCAGTTTTGGAATACAACTGTCGCGTGGTGCACCGCGACATCCAGGCACCCCGGAGTTTCTGAAAAAAAAAATTCTCCGATTTTCACGAAACCACTTTTCATCAACTTGAATTGGGCTAAAAATCCATCCCTGAAAATAAAAATTCTCTGAGTAGTGTGGAAATGCTGATCCTTACCCTACCTGGGGTGTCCACTGAGCATTTCCACCAACTCTATCTGAAGTTCTCTGGGCATGGGATTTTGACATGTTACCCAAACCAAAAGGAATGAGTGGGAAACAATCAAGACAACAGATAGAAGCACTTGCATTTGAATGAGTTTCAAGCATGCTTGGGTACTCGTGTGATCTGAGTGACTCAGTTTTGGAATACAACTGTCGCGTGGTACACCGCGACATCCAGGCACCCCGGAGTTTCTGAAAAAAAATTTTCTCCGATTTTCACGAAACTACTTTTCATCAACTTGAATTGGGCTAAAAATCCATCCCTGAAAATAAAAATTCTCTGAGTAGTGTGGAAATGCTGATCCTTACCCTACCTGGGGTGTCCACTGAGCATTTCCACCAACTCTATCTGAAGTTCTCTGGGCATGGGATTTTGACATGTTACCCAAACCAAAAGGAATGAGTGGGAAACAATCAAGACAACAGATAGAAGCACTTGCATTTGAATGAGTTTCAAGCATGCTTGGGTACTCGTGTGATCTGAGTGACTCAGTTTTGGAATACAACTGTCGCGTGGTCCACCGCGACATCCAGGCACCCCGGAGTTTCTGAAAAAAAATTTTCTCTGATTTTCACGAAACTACTTTTCATCAACTTGAATTGGGCTAAAAATCCATTCCTGAAAATAAAAATTCTCTGAGTAGTGTGGAAATGCTGATCCTTACCCTACCTGGGGTGTCCACTGAGCATTTCCACGAACTCTATCTGAAGTTCTCTGGGCATGGGATTTTGACATGTTACCCAAACCAAAAGGAATGAGTGGGAAACAATCAAGACAACACATAGAAGCACTTGCATTTGAATGAGTTTCAAGCATGCTTGGGTACTCGTGTGATCTGAGTGACTCAGTTTTGGAATACAACTGTCGCGTGGTGCACCGCGACATCCAGGCACCCCGGAGTTTCTGAAGAAAAATTTTCTGCGATTTTCACGAAACCACTTTTCTTCAACTTGAATTGGGCTAAAAATCCATCCCTGAAAATAAAAATTCTCTGAGTACTGTGGTAATGCTGATCCTTACCCTACCTGGGGTGTCCACTGAGCATTTCCGCGAACTCTAGTTGAAGTTTTCTAGGCATGGGATTTTGACATGTTACCCAAACCAAAAGGAATGAGTGGGAAACAATCAAGACAACAGATAGAAGCACTTGCATTTGAATGAGTTTCAAGCATGCTTGGGTACTCTTGTGATCTGAGAGACTCAGTTTTGGAATACAACTGTCGCGTGGTGCACCGCGACATCCAGGCACCCCGGAGTTTCTGAAAAAAAATTTTCTCCGATTTTCACGAAACTACTTTTCATCAACTTGAATTGGGCTAAAAATCCATCCCTGAAAATAAAAATTCTCTGAGTAGTGTGGAAATGCTGTTCCTTACCCTACCTGGGGTGTCCACTGAGCATTTCCACAAACTCTATCTGAAGGTCTCTGGGCATGGGATTTTGACATGTTACCCAAACCAAAAGGAATGAGTGGGAAACAATCAAGACAACAGATAGAAGCACTTGCATTTGAATGAGTTTCAAGCATGCTTGGGTACTCGTGTGATCTGAGTGACTCAGTTTTGGAATACAACTGTCGCGTGGTCCACCGCGACATCCAGGCACCCCGGAGTTTCTGAAAAAAAATTTTCTCTGATTTTCACGAAACTACTTTTCATCAACTTGAATTGGGCTAAAAATCCATCCCTGAAAATAAAAATTCTCTGAGTAGTGTGGAAATGCTGATCCTTACCCTACCTGGGGTGTCCACTGAGCATTTCCACAAACTCTATCTGAAGGTCTCTGGGCATGGGATTTTGACATGTTACCCAAACCAAAAGGAATGAGTGGGAAACAATCAAGACAACAGATAGAAGCACTTGCATTTGAATGAGTTTCAAGCATGCTTGGGTACTCGTGTGATCTGAGTGACTCAATTTTGGAATACAACTGTCGCGTGGTGCACCACGACATCCAGGCACCCCGGAGTTTCTGAAAAAAAAATTTCTCCGATTTTCACGAAACCACTTTTCATCAACTTGAATTGGGCTAAAAGTCCATCCCTGAAAATAAAAATTCTCTGAGTAGTGTGGAAATGCTGATCCTTACCCTACCTGGGGTGTCCACTGAGCATTTCCACCAACTCTATCTGAAGTTCTCTGGGCATGGGATTTTGACATGTTACCCAAACAAAAGGAATGAGTGGGAAACAATCAAGACAACAGATAGAAGCACTTGCATTTGAATGAGTTTCAAGCATGCTTGGGTACTCGTGTGATCTGAGTGACTCAGTTTTGGAATACAACTGTCGCGTGGTCCACCGCGACATCCAGGCACCCCGGAGTTTCTGAAAAAAAATTTTCTCTGATTTTCACGAAACTACTTTTCATCAACTTGAATTGGGCTAAAAATCCATCCCTGAAAATAAAAATTCTCTGAGTAGTGTGGAAATGCTGATCCTTACCCTACCTGGGGTGTCCACTGAGCATTTCCACAAACTCTATCTGAAGGTCTCTGGGCATGGGATTTTGACATGTTACCCAAACCAAAAGGAATGAGTGGGAAACAATCAAGACAACAGATAGAAGCACTTGCATTTGAATGAGTTTCAAGCATGCTTGGGTACTCGTGTGATCTGAGTGACTCAATTTTGGAATACAACTGTCGCGTGGTGCACCACGACATCCAGGCACCCCGGAGTTTCTGAAAAAAAAATTTCTCCGATTTTCACGAAACCACTTTTCATCAACTTGAATTGGGCTAAAAATCCATCCCTGAAAATAAAAATTCTCTGAGTAGTGTGGAAATGCTGATCCTTACCCTACCTGGGGTGTCCACTGAGCATTTCCACCAACTCTATCTGAAGTTCTCTGGGCATGGGATTTTGACATGTTACCCAAACCAAAAGGAATGAGTGGGAAACAATCAAGACAACAGATAGAAGCACTTGCATTTGAATGAGTTTCAAGCATGCTTGGGTACTCGTGTGATCTGAGTGACTCAGTTTTGGAATACAACTGTCGCGTGGTGCACCACGACATCCAGGCACCCCGGAGTTTCTGAAAAAAAATTTTCTCCGATTTTCACGAAACTACTTTTCATCAACTTGAATTGGGCTAAAAATCCATCCCTGAAAATAAAAATTCTCTGAGTAGTGTGGAAATGCTGATCCTTACCCTACCTGGGGTGTCCACTGAGCATTTCCACCAACTCTATCTGAAGTTCTCTGGGCATGGGATTTTGACATGTTACCCAAACCAAAAGGAATGAGTGGGAAACAATCAAGACAACAGATAGAAGCACTTGCATTTGAATGAGTTTCAAGCATGCTTGGGTACTCGTGTGATCTGAGTGACTCAGTTTTGGAATACAACTGTCGCGTGGTCCACCGCGACATCCAGGCACCCCGGAGTTTCTGAAAAAAAATTTTCTCTGATTTTCACGAAACTACTTTTCATCAACTTGAATTGGGCTAAAAATCCATTCCTGAAAATAAAAATTCTCTGAGTAGTGTGGAAATGCTGATCCTTACCCTACCTGGGGTGTCCACTGAGCATTTCCACGAACTCTATCTGAAGTTCTCTGGGCATGGGATTTTGACATGTTACCCAAACCAAAAGGAATGAGTGGGAAACAATCAAGACAACACATAGAAGCACTTGCATTTGAATGAGTTTCAAGCATGCTTGGGTACTCGTGTGATCTGAGTGACTCAGTTTTGGAATACAACTGTCGCGTGGTGCACCGCGACATCCAGGCACCCCGGAGTTTCTGAAGAAAAATTTTCTGCGATTTTCACGAAACCACTTTTCTTCAACTTGAATTGGGCTAAAAATCCATCCCTGAAAATAAAAATTCTCTGAGTACTGTGGAAATGCTGATCCTTACCCTACCTGGGGTGTCCACTGAGCATTTCCGCGAACTCTAGTTGAAGTTTTCTAGGCATGGGATTTTGACATGTTACCCAAACCAAAAGGAATGAGTGGGAAACAATCAAGACAACAGATAGAAGCACTTGCATTTGAATGAGTTTCAAGCATGCTTGGGTACTCTTGTGATCTGAGAGACTCAGTTTTGGAATACAACTGTCGCGTGGTGCACCGCGACATCCAGGCACCCCGGAGTTTCTGAAAAAAAATTTTCTCCGATTTTCACGAAACTACTTTTCATCAACTTGAATTGGGCTAAAAATCCATCCCTGAAAATAAAAATTCTCTGAGTAGTGTGGAAATGCTGATCCTTACCCTACCTGGGGTGTCCACTGAGCATTTCCACAAACTCTATCTGAAGGTCTCTGGGCATGGGATTTTGACATGTTACCCAAACCAAAAGGAATGAGTGGGAAACAATCAAGACAACAGATAGAAGCACTTGCATTTGAATGAGTTTCAAGCATCCTTGGGTACTCGTGTGATCTGAGTGACTCAGTTTTGGAATACAACTGTCGCGTGGTGCACCACGACATCCAGGCACCCCGGAGTTTCTGAAAAAAAATTTTCTCCGATTTTCACGAAACTACTTTTCATCAACTTGAATTGGGCTAAAAATCCATCCCTGAAAATAAAAATTCTCTGAGTAGTGTGGAAATGCTGATCCTTACCCTACCTGGGGTGTCCACTGAGCATTTCCACCAACTCTATCTGAAGTTCTCTGGGCATGGGATTTTGACATGTTACCCAAACCAAATGGAATGAGTGGGAAACAATCAAGACAACAGATAGAAGCACTTGCATTTGAATGAGTTTCAAGCATGCTTGGGTACTCGTGTGATCTGAGTGACTCAGTTTTGGAATACAACTGTCGCGTGGTCCACCGCGACATCCAGGCACCCCGGAGTTTCTGAAAAAAATTTTCTCTGATTTTCACGAAACTACTTTTCATCAACTTGAATTGGGCTTAAAATCCATCCCTGAAAATAAAAATTCTCTGAGTAGTGTGGAAATTCTGATCCTTACCCTACCTGGGGTGTCCACTGAGCATTTCCGCGAACTGTAGTTGAAGTTTTCTAGGCATGGGATTTTGACATGTCACCCAAACCAAAAGGAATGAGTGGGAAACAATCAAGACAACAGATAGTAGCACTTGCATTTGAATGAGTTTCAAGCATGCTTGGGTACTCGTGTGATCTGAGAGACTCAGTTTTGGAATACAACTGTCGCGTGGTGCACCATCCAGGCACCCCGGAGTTTCTGAAAAAAAATTTTCTCCGATTTTCACGAAACTACTTTTCATCAACTTGAATTGGGCTAAAAATCCATCCCTGAAAATAAAAATTCTCTGAGTAGTGTGGAAATGCTGATCCTTACCCTACCTGGGGTGTCCACTGAGCATTTCCACGAACTCTATCTGAAGGTCTCTGGGCATGGGATTTTGACATGTTACCCAAACCAAAAGGAATGAGTGGGAAACAATCAAGACAACAGATAGAAGCACTTGCATTTGAATGAGTTTCAAGCATGCTTGGGTACTCGTGTGATCTGAGTGACTCAGTTTTGGAATACAACTGTCGCGTGGTGCACCACGACATCCATGCACCACGGAGTTTCTGAAAAAAATTTTTCTCCGATTTTCACGAAACTACTTTTCATCAACTTGAATTGGGCTAAAAATCCATCCCTGAAAATAAAAATTCTCTGAGTAGTGTGGAAATGCTGATCCTTACCCTACCTGGGGTGTCCACTGAGCATTTCCACCAACTCTATCTGAAGTTCTCTGGGCATGGGATTTTGACATGTTACCCAAACCAAAAGGAATGAGTGGGAAACAATCAAGACAACAGATAGAAGCACTTGCATTTGAATGAGTTTCAAGCATGCTTGGGTACTCGTGTGATCTGAGTGACTCAGTTTTGGAATACAACTGTCGCGTGGTCCACCGCGACATCCAGGCACCCCAGAGTTTCTGAAAAAAAATTTTCTCTGATTTTCACGAAACTACTTTTCATCAACTTGAATTGGGCTAAAAATCCATCCCTGAAAATAAAAATTCTCTGAGTAGTGTGGAAATGCTGATCCTTACCCTACCTGGGGTGTCCACTGAGCATTTCCACAAACTCTATCTGAAGGTCTCTGGGCATGGGATTTTGACATGTTACCCAAACCAAAAGGAATGAGTGGGAAACAATCAAGACAACAGATAGAAGCACTTGCATTTGAATGAGTTTCAAGCATGCTTGGGTACTCGTGTGATCTGAGTGACTCAATTTTGGAATACAACTGTCGCGTGGTGCACCACGACATCCAGGCACCCCGGAGTTTCTGAAAAAAAAATTTCTCCGATTTTCACGAAACCACTTTTCATCAACTTGAATTGGGCTAAAAATCCATCCCTGAAAATAAAAATTCTCTGAGTAGTGTGGAAATGCTGATCCTTACCCTACCTGGGATGTCCACTGAGCATTTCCACAAACTCTATCTGAAGGTCTCTGGGCATGGGATTTTGACATGTTACCCAAACCAAAAGGAATGAGTGGGAAACAATCAAGACAACAGATAGAAGCACTTGCATTTGAATGAGTTTCAAGCATGCTTGGGTACTCGTGTGATCTGAGTGACTCAGTTTTGGAATACAACTGTCGCGTGGTCCACCGCGACATCCAGGCACCCCGGAGTTTCTGAAAAAAAATTTTCTCTGATTTTCACGAAACTACTTTTCATCAACTTGAATTGGGCTAAAAATCCATCCCTGAAAATAAAAATTCTCTGAGTAGTGTGGAAATGCTGATCCTTACCCTACCTGGGGTGTCCACTGAGCATTTCCACAAACTCTATCTGAAGGTCTCTGGGCATGGGATTTTGACATGTTACCCAAACCAAAAGGAATGAGTGGGAAACAATCAAGACAACAGATAGAAGCACTTGCATTTGAATGAGTTTCAAGCATGCTTGGGTACTCGTGTGATCTGAGTGACTCAATTTTGGAATACAACTGTCGCGTGGTGCACCACGACATCCAGGCACCCCGGAGTTTCTGAAAAAAAAATTTCTCCGATTTTCACGAAACCACTTTTCATCAACTTGAATTGGGCTAAAAATCCATCCCTGAAAATAAAAATTCTCTGAGTAGTGTGGAAATGCTGATCCTTACCCTACCTGGGGTGTCCACTGAGCATTTCCACCAACTCTATCTGAAGTTCTCTGGGCATGGGATTTTGACATGTTACCCAAACCAAAAGGAATGAGTGGGAAACAATCAAGACAACAGATAGAAGCACTTGCATTTGAATGAGTTTCAAGCATGCTTGGGTACTCGTGTGATCTGAGTGACTCAGTTTTGGAATACAACTGTCGCGTGGTCCACCGCGACATCCAGGCACCCCGGAGTTTCTGAAAAAAAATTTTCTCTGATTTTCACGAAACTACTTTTCATCAACTTGAATTGGGCTAAAAATCCATCCCTGAAAATAAAAATTCTCTGAGTAGTGTGGAAATGCTGATCCTTACCCTACCTGGGGTGTCCACTGAGCATTTCCACAAACTCTATCTGAAGGTCTCTGGGCATGGGATTTTGACATGTTACCCAAACCAAAAGGAATGAGTGGGAAACAATCAAGACAACAGATAGAAGCACTTGCATTTGAATGAGTTTCAAGCATGCTTGGGTACTCGTGTGATCTGAGTGACTCAATTTTGGAATACAACTGTCGCGTGGTGCACCACGACATCCAGGCACCCCGGAGTTTCTGAAAAAAAAATTTCTCCGATTTTCACGAAACCACTTTTCATCAACTTGAATTGGGCTAAAAATCCATCCCTGAAAATAAAAATTCTCTGAGTAGTGTGGAAATGCTGATCCTTACCCTACCTGGGGTGTCCACTGAGCATTTCCACCAACTCTATCTGAAGTTCTCTGGGCATGGGATTTTGACATGTTACCCAAACCAAAAGGAATGAGTGGGAAACAATCAAGACAACAGATAGAAGCACTTGCATTTGAATGAGTTTCAAGCATGCTTGGGTACTCGTGTGATCTGAGTGACTCAGTTTTGGAATACAACTGTCGCGTGGTGCACCACGACATCCAGGCACCCCGGAGTTTCTGAAAAAAAATTTTCTCCGATTTTCACGAAACTACTTTTCATCAACTTGAATTGGGCTAAAAATCCATCCCTGAAAATAAAAATTCTCTGAGTAGTGTGGAAATGCTGATCCTTACCCTACCTGGGGTGTCCACTGAGCATTTCCACCAACTCTATCTGAAGTTCTCTGGGCATGGGATTTTGACATGTTACCCAAACCAAAAGGAATGAGTGGGAAACAATCAAGACAACAGATAGAAGCACTTGCATTTGAATGAGTTTCAAGCATGCTTGGGTACTCGTGTGATCTGAGTGACTCAGTCTTGGAATACAACTGTCGCGTGGTCCACCGCGACATCCAGGCACCCCGGAGTTTCTGAAAAAAAATTTTCTCTGATTTTCACGAAACTACTTTTCATCAACTTGAATTGGGCTAAAAATCCATTCCTGAAAATAAAAATTCTCTGAGTAGTGTGGAAATGCTGATCCTTACCCTACCTGGGGTGTCCACTGAGCATTTCCACGAACTCTATCTGAAGTTCTCTGGGCATGGGATTTTGACATGTTACCCAAACCAAAAGGAATGAGTGGGAAACAATCAAGACAACACATAGAAGCACTTGCATTTGAATGAGTTTCAAGCATGCTTGGGTACTCGTGTGATCTGAGTGACTCAGTTTTGGAATACAACTGTCGCGTGGTGCACCGCGACATCCAGGCACCCCGGAGTTTCTGAAGAAAAATTTTCTGCGATTTTCACGAAACCACTTTTCTTCAACTTGAATTGGGCTAAAAATCCATCCCTGAAAATAAAAATTCTCTGAGTACTGTGGAAATGCTGATCCTTACCCTACCTGGGGTGTCCACTGAGCATTTCCGCGAACTCTAGTTGAAGTTTTCTAGGCATGGGATTTTGACATGTTACCCAAACCAAAAGGAATGAGTGGGAAACAATCAAGACAACAGATAGAAGCACTTGCATTTGAATGAGTTTCAAGCATGCTTGGGTACTCTTGTGATCTGAGAGACTCAGTTTTGGAATACAACTGTCGCGTGGTGCACCGCGACATCCAGGCACCCCGGAGTTTCTGAAAAAAAATTTTCTCCGATTTTCACGAAACTACTTTTCATCAACTTGAATTGGGCTAAAAATCCATCCCTGAAAATAAAAATTCTCTGAGTAGTGTGGAAATGCTGATCCTTACCCTACCTGGGGTGTCCACTGAGCATTTCCACAAACTCTATCTGAAGGTCTCTGGGCATGGGATTTTGACATGTTACCCAAACCAAAAGGAATGAGTGGGAAACAATCAAGACAACAGATAGAAGCACTTGCATTTGAATGAGTTTCAAGCATCCTTGGGTACTCGTGTGATCTGAGTGACTCAGTTTTGGAATACAACTGTCGCGTGGTGCACCACGACATCCAGGCACCCCGGAGTTTCTGAAAAAAAATTTTCTCCGATTTTCACGAAACTACTTTTCATCAACTTGAATTGGGCTAAAAATCCATCCCTGAAAATAAAAATTCTCTGAGTAGTGTGGAAATGCTGATCCTTACCCTACCTGGGGTGTCCACTGAGCATTTCCACCAACTCTATCTGAAGTTCTCTGGGCATGGGATTTTGACATGTTACCCAAACCAAAAGGAATGAGTGGGAAACAATCAAGACAACAGATAGAAGCACTTGCATTTGAATGAGTTTCAAGCATGCTTGGGTACTCGTGTGATCTGAGTGACTCAGTTTTGGAATACAACTGTCGCGTGGTCCACCGCGACATCCAGGCACCCCGGAGTTTCTGAAAAAAATTTTCTCTGATTTTCACGAAACTACTTTTCATCAACTTGAATTGGGCTTAAAATCCATCCCTGAAAATAAAAATTCTCTGAGTAGTGTGGAAATTCTGATCCTTACCCTACCTGGGGTGTCCACTGAGCATTTCCGCGAACTGTAGTTGAAGTTTTCTAGGCATGGGATTTTGACATGTCACCCAAACCAAAAGGAATGAGTGGGAAACAATCAAGACAACAGATAGTAGCACTTGCATTTGAATGAGTTTCAAGCATGCTTGGGTACTCGTGTGATCTGAGAGACTCAGTTTTGGAATACAACTGTCGCGTGGTGCACCATCCAGGCACCCCGGAGTTTCTGAAAAAAAATTTTCTCCGATTTTCACGAAACTACTTTTCATCAACTTGAATTGGGCTAAAAATCCATCCCTGAAAATAAAAATTCTCTGAGTAGTGTGGAAATGCTGATCCTTACCCTACCTGGGGTGTCCACTGAGCATTTCCACGAACTCTATCTGAAGGTCTCTGGGCATGGGATTTTGACATGTTACCCAAACCAAAAGGAATGAGTGGGAAACAATCAAGACAACAGATAGAAGCACTTGCATTTGAATGAGTTTCAAGCATGCTTGGGTACTCGTGTGATCTGAGTGACTCAGTTTTGGAATACAACTGTCGCGTGGTGCACCACGACATCCATGCACCACGGAGTTTCTGAAAAAAATTTTTCTCCGATTTTCACGAAACTACTTTTCATCAACTTGAATTGGGCTAAAAATCCATCCCTGAAAATAAAAATTCTCTGAGTAGTGTGGAAATGCTGATCCTTACCCTACCTGGGGTGTCCACTGAGCATTTCCACCAACTCTATCTGAAGTTCTCTGGGCATGGGATTTTGACATGTTACCCAAACCAAAAGGAATGAGTGGGAAACAATCAAGACAACAGATAGAAGCACTTGCATTTGAATGAGTTTCAAGCATGCTTGGGTACTCGTGTGATCTGAGTGACTCAGTTTTGGAATACAACTGTCGCGTGGTCCACCGCGACATCCAGGCACCCCGGAGTTTCTGAAAAAAAATTTTCTCTGATTTTCACGAAACTACTTTTCATCAACTTGAATTGGGCTAAAAATCCATCCCTGAAAATAAAAATTCTCTGAGTAGTGTGGAAATGCTGATCCTTACCCTACCTGGGGTGTCCACTGAGCATTTCCACAAACTCTATCTGAAGGTCTCTGGGCATGGGATTTTGACATGTTACCCAAACCAAAAGGAATGAGTGGGAAACAATCAAGACAACAGATAGAAGCACTTGCATTTGAATGAGTTTCAAGCATGCTTGGGTACTCGTGTGATCTGAGTGACTCAATTTTGGAATACAACTGTCGCGTGGTGCACACGACATCCAGGCACCCCGGAGTTTCTGAAAAAAAAATTTCTCCGATTTTCACGAAACCACTTTTCATCAACTTGAATTGGGCTAAAAATCCATCCCTGAAAATAAAAATTCTCTGAGTAGTGTGGAAATGCTGATCCTTACCCTACCTGGGGTGTCCACTGAGCATTTCCACCAACTCTATCTGAAGTTCTCTGGGCATGGGATTTTGACATGTTACCCAAACCAAAAGGAATGAGTGGGAAACAATCAAGACAACAGATAGAAGCACTTGCATTTGAATGAGTTTCAAGCATGCTTGGGTACTCGTGTGATCTGAGTGACTCAGTTTTGGAATACAACTGTCGCGTGGTGCACCACGACATCCAGGCACCCCGGAGTTTCTGAAAAAAAATTTTCTCCGATTTTCACGAAACTACTTTTCATCAACTTGAATTGGGCTAAAAATCCATCCCTGAAAATAAAAATTCTCTGAGTAGTGTGGAAATGCTGATCCTTACCCTACCTGGGGTGTCCACTGAGCATTTCCACCAACTCTATCTGAAGTTCTCTGGGCATGGGATTTTGACATGTTACCCAAACCAAAAGGAATGAGTGGGAAACAATCAAGACAACAGATAGAAGCACTTGCATTTGAATGAGTTTCAAGCATGCTTGGGTACTCGTGTGATCTGAGTGACTCAGTTTTGGAATACAACTGTCGCGTGGTCCACCGCGACATCCAGGCACCCCGGAGTTTCTGAAAAAAAATTTTCTCTGATTTTCACGAAACTACTTTTCATCAACTTGAATTGGGCTAAAAATCCATTCCTGAAAATAAAAATTCTCTGAGTAGTGTGGAAATGCTGATCCTTACCCTACCTGGGGTGTCCACTGAGCATTTCCACGAACTCTATCTGAAGTTCTCTGGGCATGGGATTTTGACATGTTACCCAAACCAAAAGGAATGAGTGGGAAACAATCAAGACAACACATAGAAGCACTTGCATTTGAATGAGTTTCAAGCATGCTTGGGTACTCGTGTGATCTGAGTGACTCAGTTTTGGAATACAACTGTCGCGTGGTGCACCGCGACATCCAGGCACCCCGGAGTTTCTGAAGAAAAATTTTCTGCGATTTTCACGAAACCACTTTTCTTCAACTTGAATTGGGCTAAAAATCCATCCCTGAAAATAAAAATTCTCTGAGTACTGTGGAAATGCTGATCCTTACCCTACCTGGGGTGTCCACTGAGCATTTCCGCGAACTCTAGTTGAAGTTTTCTAGGCATGGGATTTTGACATGTTACCCAAACCAAAAGGAATGAGTGGGAAACAATCAAGACAACAGATAGAAGCACTTGCATTTGAATGAGTTTCAAGCATGCTTGGGTACTCTTGTGATCTGAGAGACTCAGTTTTGGAATACAACTGTCGCGTGGTGCACCGCGACATCCAGGCACCCCGGAGTTTCTGAAAAAAAATTTTCTCCGATTTTCACGAAACTACTTTTCATCAACTTGAATTGGGCTAAAAATCCATCCCTGAAAATAAAAATTCTCTGAGTAGTGTGGAAATGCTGATCCTTACCCTACCTGGGGTGTCCACTGAGCATTTCCACAAACTCTATCTGAAGGTCTCTGGGCATGGGATTTTGACATGTTACCCAAACCAAAAGGAATGAGTGGGAAACAATCAAGACAACAGATAGAAGCACTTGCATTTGAATGAGTTTCAAGCATCCTTGGGTACTCGTGTGATCTGAGTGACTCAGTTTTGGAATACAACTGTCGCGTGGTGCACCACGACATCCAGGCACCCCGGAGTTTCTGAAAAAAAATTTTCTCCGATTTTCACGAAACTACTTTTCATCAACTTGAATTGGGCTAAAAATCCATCCCTGAAAATAAAAATTCTCTGAGTAGTGTGGAAATGCTGATCCTTACCCTACCTGGGGTGTCCACTGAGCATTTCCACCAACTCTATCTGAAGTTCTCTGGGCATGGGATTTTGACATGTTACCCAAACCAAAAGGAATGAGTGGGAAACAATCAAGACAACAGATAGAAGCACTTGCATTTGAATGAGTTTCAAGCATGCTTGGGTACTCGTGTGATCTGAGTGACTCAGTTTTGGAATACAACTGTCGCGTGGTCCACCGCGACATCCAGGCACCCCGGAGTTTCTGAAAAAAATTTTCTCTGATTTTCACGAAACTACTTTTCATCAACTTGAATTGGGCTTAAAATCCATCCCTGAAAATAAAAATTCTCTGAGTAGTGTGGAAATTCTGATCCTTACCCTACCTGGGGTGTCCACTGAGCATTTCCGCGAACTGTAGTTGAAGTTTTCTAGGCATGGGATTTTGACATGTCACCCAAACCAAAAGGAATGAGTGGGAAACAATCAAGACAACAGATAGTAGCACTTGCATTTGAATGAGTTTCAAGCATGCTTGGGTACTCGTGTGATCTGAGAGACTCAGTTTTGGAATACAACTGTCGCGTGGTGCACCATCCAGGCACCCCGGAGTTTCTGAAAAAAAATTTTCTCCGATTTTCACGAAACTACTTTTCATCAACTTGAATTGGGCTAAAAATCCATCCCTGAAAATAAAAATTCTCTGAGTAGTGTGGAAATGCTGATCCTTACCCTACCTGGGGTGTCCACTGAGCATTTCCACGAACTCTATCTGAAGGTCTCTGGGCATGGGATTTTGACATGTTACCCAAACCAAAAGGAATGAGTGGGAAACAATCAAGACAACAGATAGAAGCACTTGCATTTGAATGAGTTTCAAGCATGCTTGGGTACTCGTGTGATCTGAGTGACTCAGTTTTGGAATACAACTGTCGCGTGGTGCACCACGACATCCATGCACCACGGAGTTTCTGAAAAAAATTTTTCTCCGATTTTCACGAAACTACTTTTCATCAACTTGAATTGGGCTAAAAATCCATCCCTGAAAATAAAAATTCTCTGAGTAGTGTGGAAATGCTGATCCTTACCCTACCTGGGGTGTCCACTGAGCATTTCCACCAACTCTATCTGAAGTTCTCTGGGCATGGGATTATGACATGTTACCCAAACCAAAAGGAATGAGTGGGAAACAATCAAGACAACAGATAGAAGCACTTGCATTTGAATGAGTTTCAAGCATGCTTGGGTACTCGTGTGATCTGAGTGACTCAGTTTTGGAATACAACTGTCGTGTGGTGCACCACGACATCCAGGCACCCCGGAGTTTCTGAAAAAAAATTTTCTCCGATTTTCACGAAACTACTTTAAATCAACTTGAATTGGGCTAAAAATCCATCCCTGAAAATAAAAATTCTCTGAGTAGTGTGGAAATGCTGATCCTTACCCTACCTGGGGTGTCCACTGAGCATTTCCACGAACTCTATCTGAAGTTCTCTGGGCATGGGATTTTGACATGTTACCCAAACCAAAAGGAATGAGTGGGAAACAATCAAGACAACAGATAGAAGCACTTGCATTTGAATGAGTTTCAAGCATGCTTGGGTACTCGTGTGATCTGAGTGACTCAGTTTTGCAATACAACTGTCGCGTGGTGCACCGCGACATCCAGGCACCCCGGAGTTTCTGAAAAAAAATTTTCTGCGATTTTCACGAAACCACTTTTCTTCAACTTGAATTGGGCTAAAAATCCATCCCTGAAAATAAAAATTCTCTGAGTAGTGTGGAAATGCTGATCCTTACCCTACCTGGGGTGTCCACTGAGCATTTCCACCAACTCTATCTGAAGTTCTCTGGGCATGGGATTTTGACGTGTTACCCAAACCAAAAGGAATGAGTGGGAAACAATCAAGACAACAGATAGAAGCACTTGCATTTGAATGAGTTTCAAGCATGCTTGGGTACTCGTGTGATCTGAGTGACTCAGTTTTGGAATACAACTGTCGCGTGGTGCACCGCGACATCCAGGCACCCCGGAGTTTCTGAAAAAAAATTTTCTCTGATTTTCACGAAACTACTTTTCATCAACTTGAATTGGGCTAAAAATCCATCCCTGAAAATAAAAATTCTCTGAGTAGTGTGGAAATGCTGATCCTTACCCTACCTGGGGTGTCCACTGAGCATTTCCACGAACTGTAGTTGAAGTTTTCTAGGCATGGGATATTGATATGTCACCCAAACCAAAAGGAATGAGTGGGAAACAATCAAGACAACAGATAGTAGCAATTGCATTTGAATGAGTTTCAAGCATGCTTGGGTACTCGTGTGATCTGAGTGACTCAGTTTTGGAATACAACTGTCGCGTGGTGCACCGCGACATCCAGGCACCCCGGAGTTTCTGAAGAAAAATTTTCTGCGATTTTCACGAAACCACTTTTCTTCAACTTGAATTGGGCTAAAAATCCATCCCTGAAAATAAAAATTCTCTGAGTACTGTGGAAATGCTGATCCTTACCCTACCTGGGGTGTCCACTGAGCATTTCCGCGAACTCTAGTTGAAGTTTTCTAGGCATGGGATTTTGACATGTTACCCAAACCAAAAGGAATGAGTGGGAAACAATCAAGACAACAGATAGAAGCACTTGCATTTGAATGAGTTTCAAGCATGCTTGGGTACTCTTGTGATCTGAGAGACTCAGTTTTGGAATACAACTGTCGCGTGGTGCACCGCGACATCCAGGCACCCCGGAGTTTCTGAAGAAAAATTTTCTGCGATTTTCACGAAACCACTTTTCTTCAACTTGAATTGGGCTAAAAATCCATCCCTGAAAATAAAAATTCTCTGAGTACTGTGGAAATGCTGATCCTTACCCTACCTGGGGTGTCCACTGAGCATTTCCGCGAACTCTAGTTGAAGTTTTCTAGGCATGGGATTTTGACATGTTACCCAAACCAAAAGGAATGAGTGGGAAACAATCAAGACAACAGATAGAAGCACTTGCATTTGAATGAGTTTCAAGCATGCTTGGGTACTCTTGTGATCTGAGAGACTCAGTTTTGGAATACAACTGTCGCGTGGTGCACCGCGACATCCAGGCACCCCGGAGTTTCTGAAAAAAAATTTTCTCCGATTTTCACGAAACTACTTTTCATCAACTTGAATTGGGCTAAAAATCCATCCCTGAAAATAAAAATTCTCTGAGTAGTGTGGAAATGCTGATCCTTACCCTACCTGGGGTGTCCACTGAGCATTTCCACAAACTCTATCTGAAGGTCTCTGGGCATGGGATATTGATATGTCACCCAAACCAAAAGGAATGAGTGGGAAACAATCAAGACAACAGATAGTAGCACTTGCATTTGAATGAGTTTCAAGCATGCTTGGGTACTCGTGTGATCTGAGTGACTCAGTTTTGGAATACAACTGTCGCGTGGTGCACCGCGACATCCAGGCACCCCGGAGTTTCTGAAGAAAAATTTTCTGCGATTTTCACGAAACCACTTTTCTTCAACTTGAATTGGGCTAAAAATCCATCCCTGAAAATAAAAATTCTCTGAGTACTGTGGAAATGCTGATCCTTACCCTACCTGGGGTGTCCACTGAGCATTTCCGCGAACTCTAGTTGAAGTTTTCTAGGCATGGGATTTTGACATGTTACCCAAACCAAAAGGAATGAGTGGGAAACAATCAAGACAACAGATAGAAGCACTTGCATTTGAATGAGTTTCAAGCATGCTTGGGTACTCTTGTGATCTGAGAGACTCAGTTTTGGAATACAACTGTCGCGTGGTGCACCGCGACATCCAGGCACCCCGGAGTTTCTGAAAAAAAATTTTCTCCGATTTTCACGAAACTACTTTTCATCAACTTGAATTGGGCTAAAAATCCATCCCTGAAAATAAAAATTCTCTGAGTAGTGTGGAAATGCTGTTCCTTACCCTACCTGGGGTGTCCACTGAGCATTTCCACAAACTCTATCTGAAGGTCTCTGGGCATGGGATTTTGACATGTTACCCAAACCAAAAGGAATGAGTGGGAAACAATCAAGACAACAGATAGAAGCACTTGCATTTGAATGAGTTTCAAGCATCCTTGGGTACTCGTGTGATCTGAGTGACTCAGTTTTGGAATACAACTGTCGCGTGGTGCACCACGACATCCAGGCACCCCGGAGTTTCTGAAAAAAAATTTTCTCCGATTTTCACGAATCTACTTTTCATCAACTTGAATTGGGCTAAAAATCCATCCCTGAAAATAAAAATTCTCTGAGTAGTGTGGAAATGCTGATCCTTACCCTACCTGGGGTGTCCACTGAGCATTTCCACCAACTCTATCTGAAGTTCTCTGGGCATGGGATTTTGACATGTTACCCAAACCAAAAGGAATGAGTGGGAAACAATCAAGACAACAGATAGAAGCACTTGCATTTGAATGAGTTTCAAGCATGCTTGGGTACTCGTGTGATCTGAGTGACTCAGTTTTGGAATACAACTGTCGCGTGGTCCACCGCGACATCCAGGCACCCCGGAGTTTCTGAAAAAAAATTTTCTCTGATTTTCACGAAACTACTTTTCATCAACTTGAATTGGGCTAAAAATCCATCCCTGAAAATAAAAATTCTCTGAGTAGTGTGGAAATGCTGATCCTTACCCTACCTGGGGTGTCCACTGAGCATTTCCACAAACTCTATCTGAAGGTCTCTGGGCATGGGATTTTGACATGTTACCCAAACCAAAAGGAATGAGTGGGAAACAATCAAGACAACAGATAGAAGCACTTGCATTTGAATGAGTTTCAAGCATGCTTGGGTACTCGTGTGATCTGAGTGACTCAATTTTGGAATACAACTGTCGCGTGGTGCACCACGACATCCAGGCACCCCGGAGTTTCTGAAAAAAAAATTTCTCCGATTTTCACGAAACCACTTTTCATCAACTTGAATTGGGCTAAAAATCCATCCCTGAAAATAAAAATTCTCTGAGTAGTGTGGAAATGCTGATCCTTACCCTACCTGGGGTTTCCACTGAGCATTTCCACCAACTCTATCTGAAGTTCTCTGGGCATGGGATTTTGACATGTTACCCAAACCAAAAGGAATGAGTGGGAAACAATCAAGACAACAGATAGAAGCACTTGCATTTGAATGAGTTTCAAGCATGCTTGGGTACTCGTGTGATCTGAGTGACTCAGTTTTGGAATACAACTGTCGCGTGGTGCACCACGACATCCAGGCACCCCGGAGTTTCTGAAAAAAAATTTTCTCCGATTTTCACGAAACTACTTTTCATCAACTTGAATTGGGCTAAAAATCCATCCCTGAAAATAAAAATTCTCTGAGTAGTGTGGAAATGCTGATCCTTACCCTACCTGGGGTGTCCACTGAGCATTTCCACCAACTCTATCTGAAGTTCTCTGGGCATGGGATTTTGACATGTTACCCAAACCAAAAGGAATGAGTGGGAAACAATCAAGACAACAGATAGAAGCACTTGCATTTGAATGAGTTTCAAGCATGCTTGGGTACTCTTGTGATCTGAGAGACTCAGTTTTGGAATACAACTGTCGCGTGGTGCACCGCGACATCCAGGCACCCCGGAGTTTCTGAAAAAAAATTTTCTCCGATTTTCACGAAACTACTTTTCATCAACTTGAATTGGGCTAAAAATCCATCCCTGAAAATAAAAATTCTCTGAGTAGTGTGGAAATGCTGATCCTTACCCTACCTGGGGTGTCCACTGAGCATTTCCACAAACTCTATCTGAAGGTCTCTGGGCATGGGATATTGATATGTCACCCAAACCAAAAGGAATGAGTGGGAAACAATCAAGACAACAGATAGTAGCACTTGCATTTGAATGAGTTTCAAGCATGCTTGGGTACTCGTGTGATCTGAGTGACTCAGTTTTGGAATACAACTGTCGCGTGGTGCACCGCGACATCCAGGCACCCCGGAGTTTCTGAAGAAAAATTTTCTGCGATTTTCACGAAACCACTTTTCTTCAACTTGAATTGGGCTAAAAATCCATCCCTGAAAATAAAAATTCTCTGAGTACTGTGGAAATGCTGATCCTTACCCTACCTGGGGTGTCCACTGAGCATTTCCGCGAACTCTAGTTGAAGTTTTCTAGGCATGGGATTTTGACATGTTACCCAAACCAAAAGGAATGAGTGGGAAACAATCAAGACAACAGATAGAAGCACTTGCATTTGAATGAGTTTCAAGCATGCTTGGGTACTCTTGTGATCTGAGAGACTCAGTTTTGGAATACAACTGTCGCGTGGTGCACCGCGACATCCAGGCACCCCGGAGTTTCTGAAAAAAAATTTTCTCCGATTTTCACGAAACTACTTTTCATCAACTTGAATTGGGCTAAAAATCCATCCCTGAAAATAAAAATTCTCTGAGTAGTGTGGAAATGCTGTTCCTTACCCTACCTGGGGTGTCCACTGAGCATTTCCACAAACTCTATCTGAAGGTCTCTGGGCATGGGATTTTGACATGTTACCCAAACCAAAAGGAATGAGTGGGAAACAATCAAGACAACAGATAGAAGCACTTGCATTTGAATGAGTTTCAAGCATCCTTGGGTACTCGTGTGATCTGAGTGACTCAGTTTTGGAATACAACTGTCGCGTGGTGCACCACGACATCCAGGCACCCCGGAGTTTCTGAAAAAAAATTTTCTCCGATTTTCACGAATCTACTTTTCATCAACTTGAATTGGGCTAAAAATCCATCCCTGAAAATAAAAATTCTCTGAGTAGTGTGGAAATGCTGATCCTTACCCTACCTGGGGTGTCCACTGAGCATTTCCACCAACTCTATCTGAAGTTCTCTGGGCATGGGATTTTGACATGTTACCCAAACCAAAAGGAATGAGTGGGAAACAATCAAGACAACAGATAGAAGCACTTGCATTTGAATGAGTTTCAAGCATGCTTGGGTACTCGTGTGATCTGAGTGACTCAGTTTTGGAATACAACTGTCGCGTGGTCCACCGCGACATCCAGGCACCCCGGAGTTTCTGAAAAAAAATTTTCTCTGATTTTCACGAAACTACTTTTCATCAACTTGAATTGGGCTAAAAATCCATCCCTGAAAATAAAAATTCTCTGAGTAGTGTGGAAATGCTGATCCTTACCCTACCTGGGGTGTCCACTGAGCATTTCCACAAACTCTATCTGAAGGTCTCTGGGCATGGGATTTTGACATGTTACCCAAACCAAAAGGAATGAGTGGGAAACAATCAAGACAACAGATAGAAGCACTTGCATTTGAATGAGTTTCAAGCATGCTTGGGTACTCGTGTGATCTGAGTGACTCAATTTTGGAATACAACTGTCGCGTGGTGCACCACGACATCCAGGCACCCCGGAGTTTCTGAAAAAAAAATTTCTCCGATTTTCACGAAACCACTTTTCATCAACTTGAATTGGGCTAAAAATCCATCCCTGAAAATAAAAATTCTCTGAGTAGTGTGGAAATGCTGATCCTTACCCTACCTGGGGTTTCCACTGAGCATTTCCACCAACTCTATCTGAAGTTCTCTGGGCATGGGATTTTGACATGTTACCCAAACCAAAAGGAATGAGTGGGAAACAATCAAGACAACAGATAGAAGCACTTGCATTTGAATGAGTTTCAAGCATGCTTGGGTACTCGTGTGATCTGAGTGACTCAGTTTTGGAATACAACTGTCGCGTGGTGCACCACGACATCCAGGCACCCCGGAGTTTCTGAAAAAAAATTTTCTCCGATTTTCACGAAACTACTTTTCATCAACTTGAATTGGGCTAAAAATCCATCCCTGAAAATAAAAATTCTCTGAGTAGTGTGGAAATGCTGATCCTTACCCTACCTGGGGTGTCCACTGAGCATTTCCACCAACTCTATCTGAAGTTCTCTGGGCATGGGATTTTGACATGTTACCCAAACCAAAAGGAATGAGTGGGAAACAATCAAGACAACAGATAGAAGCACTTGCATTTGAATGAGTTTCAAGCATGCTTGGGTACTCGTGTGATCTGAGTGACTCAGTTTTGGAATACAACTGTCGCGTGGTCCACCGCGACATCCAGGCACCCCGGAGTTTCTGAAAAAAAATTTTCTCTGATTTTCACGAAACTACTTTTCATCAACTTGAATTGGGCTAAAAATCCATTCCTGAAAATAAAAATTCTCTGAGTAGTGTGGAAATGCTGATCCTTACCCTACCTGGGGTGTCCACTGAGCATTTCCACGAACTCTATCTGAAGTTCTCTGGGCATGGGATTTTGACATGTTACCCAAACCAAAAGGAATGAGTGGGAAACAATCAAGACAACACATAGAAGCACTTGCATTTGAATGAGTTTCAAGCATGCTTGGGTACTCGTGTGATCTGAGTGACTCAGTTTTGGAATACAACTGTCGCGTGGTGCACCGCGACATCCAGGCACCCCGGAGTTTCTGAAGAAAAATTTTCTGCGATTTTCACGAAACCACTTTTCTTCAACTTGAATTGGGCTAAAAATCCATCCCTGAAAATAAAAATTCTCTGAGTACTGTGGAAATGCTGATCCTTACCCTACCTGGGGTGTCCACTGAGCATTTCCGCGAACTCTAGTTGAAGTTTTCTAGGCATGGGATTTTGACATGTTACCCAAACCAAAAGGAATGAGTGGGAAACAATCAAGACAACAGATAGAAGCACTTGCATTTGAATGAGTTTCAAGCATGCTTGGGTACTCTTGTGATCTGAGAGACTCAGTTTTGGAATACAACTGTCGCGTGGTGCACCGCGACATCCAGGCACCCCGGAGTTTCTGAAAAAAAATTTTCTCCGATTTTCACGAAACTACTTTTCATCAACTTGAATTGGGCTAAAAATCCATCCCTGAAAATAAAAATTCTCTGAGTAGTGTGGAAATGCTGATCCTTACCCTACCTGGGGTGTCCACTGAGCATTTCCACAAACTCTATCTGAAGGTCTCTGGGCATGGGATTTTGACATGTTACCCAAACCAAAAGGAATGAGTGGGAAACAATCAAGACAACAGATAGAAGCACTTGCATTTGAATGAGTTTCAAGCATCCTTGGGTACTCGTGTGATCTGAGTGACTCAGTTTTGGAATACAACTGTCGCGTGGTGCACCACGACATCCAGGCACCCCGGAGTTTCTGAAAAAAAAATTTCTCCGATTTTCACGAAACTACTTTTCATCAACTTGAATTGGGCTAAAAATCCATCCCTGAAAATAAAAATTCTCTGAGTAGTGTGGAAATGCTGATCCTTACCCTACCTGGGGTGTCCACTGAGCATTTCCACCAACTCTATCTGAAGTTCTCTGGGCATGGGATTTTGACATGTTACCCAAACCAAAAGGAATGAGTGGGAAACAATCAAGACAACAGATAGAAGCACTTGCATTTGAATGAGTTTCAAGCATGCTTGGGTACTCGTGTGATCTGAGTGACTCAGTTTTGGAATACAACTGTCGCGTGGTCCACCGCGACATCCAGGCACCCCGGAGTTTCTGAAAAAAATTTTCTCTGATTTTCACGAAACTACTTTTCATCAACTTGAATTGGGCTTAAAATCCATCCCTGAAAATAAAAATTCTCTGAGTAGTGTGGAAATTCTGATCCTTACCCTACCTGGGGTGTCCACTGAGCATTTCCGCGAACTGTAGTTGAAGTTTTCTAGGCATGGGATTTTGACATGTCACCCAAACCAAAAGGAATGAGTGGGAAACAATCAAGACAACAGATAGTAGCACTTGCATTTGAATGAGTTTCAAGCATGCTTGGGTACTCGTGTGATCTGAGAGACTCAGTTTTGGAATACAACTGTCGCGTGGTGCACCATCCAGGCACCCCGGAGTTTCTGAAAAAAAATTTTCTCCGATTTTCACGAAACTACTTTTCATCAACTTGAATTGGGCTAAAAATCCATCCCTGAAAATAAAAATTCTCTGAGTAGTGTGGAAATGCTGATCCTTACCCTACCTGGGGTGTCCACTGAGCATTTCCACCAACTCTATCTGAAGTTCTCTGGGCATGGGATTATGACATGTTACCCAAACCAAAAGGAATGAGTGGGAAACAATCAAGACAACAGATAGAAGCACTTGCATTTGAATGAGTTTCAAGCATGCTTGGGTACTCGTGTGATCTGAGTGACTCAGTTTTGGAATACAACTGTCGTGTGGTGCACCACGACATCCAGGCACCCCGGAGTTTCTGAAAAAAAATTTTCTCCGATTTTCACGAAACTACTTTAAATCAACTTGAATTAGGCTAAAAATCCATCCCTGAAAATAAAAATTCTCTGAGTAGTGTGGAAATGCTGATCCTTACCCTACCTGGGGTGTCCACTGAGCATTTCCACGAACTCTATCTGAAGTTCTCTGGGCATGGGATTTTGACATGTTACCCAAACCAAAAGGAATGAGTGGGAAACAATCAAGACAACAGATAGAAGCACTTGCATTTGAATGAGTTTCAAGCATGCTTGGGTACTCGTGTGATCTGAGTGACTCAGTTTTGCAATACAACTGTCGCGTGGTGCACCGCGACATCCAGGCACCCCGGAGTTTCTGAAAAAAAATTTTCTGCGATTTTCACGAAACCACTTTTCTTCAACTTGAATTGGGCTAAAAATCCATCCCTGAAAATAAAAATTCTCTGAGTAGTGTGGAAATGCTGATCCTTACCCTACCTGGGGTGTCCACTGAGCATTTCCACCAACTCTATCTGAAGTTCTCTGGGCATGGGATTTTGACGTGTTACCCAAACCAAAAGGAATGAGTGGGAAACAATCAAGACAACAGATAGAAGCACTTGCATTTGAATGAGTTTCAAGCATGCTTGGGTACTCGTGTGATCTGAGTGACTCAGTTTTGGAATACAACTGTCGCGTGGTGCACCGCGACATCCAGGCACCCCGGAGTTTCTGAAAAAAAATTTTCTCTGATTTTCACGAAACTACTTTTCATCAACTTGAATTGGGCTAAAAATCCATCCCTGAAAATAAAAATTCTCTGAGTAGTGTGGAAATGCTGATCCTTACCCTACCTGGGGTGTCCACTGAGCATTTCCACGAACTGTAGTTGAAGTTTTCTAGGCATGGGATATTGATATGTCACCCAAACCAAAAGGAATGAGTGGGAAACAATCAAGACAACAGATAGTAGCACTTGCATTTGAATGAGTTTCAAGCATGCTTGGGTACTCGTGTGATCTGAGTGACTCAGTTTTGGAATACAACTGTCGCGTGGTGCACCGCGACATCCAGGCACCCCGGAGTTTCTGAAGAAAAATTTTCTGCGATTTTCACGAAACCACTTTTCTTCAACTTGAATTGGGCTAAAAATCCATCCCTGAAAATAAAAATTCTCTGAGTACTGTGGAAATGCTGATCCTTACCCTACCTGGGGTGTCCACTGAGCATTTCCGCGAACTCTAGTTGAAGTTTTCTAGGCATGGGATTTTGACATGTTACCCAAACCAAAAGGAATGAGTGGGAAACAATCAAGACAACAGATAGAAGCACTTGCATTTGAATGAGTTTCAAGCATGCTTGGGTACTCTTGTGATCTGAGAGACTCAGTTTTGGAATACAACTGTCGCGTGGTGCACCGCGACATCCAGGCACCCCGGAGTTTCTGAAAAAAAATTTTCTCCGATTTTCACGAAACTACTTTTCATCAACTTGAATTGGGCTAAAAATCCATCCCTGAAAATAAAAATTCTCTGAGTAGTGTGGAAATGCTGATCCTTACCCTACCTGGGGTGTCCACTGAGCATTTCCACAAACTCTATCTGAAGGTCTCTGGGCATGGGATTTTGACATGTTACCCAAACCAAAAGGAATGAGTGGGAAACAATCAAGACAACAGATAGAAGCACTTGCATTTGAATGAGTTTCAAGAATGCTTGGGTACTCGTGTGATCTGAGTGACTCAGTTTTGGAATACAACTGTCGCGTGGTGCACCACGACATCCAGGCACCCCGGAGTTTCTGAAAAAAAATTTTCTCCGATTTTCACGAAACTACTTTTCATCAACTTGAATTGGGCTAAAAATCCATCCCTGAAAATAAAAATTCTCTGAGTAGTGTGGAAATGCTGATCCTTACCCTACCTGGGGTGTCCACTGAGCATTTCCACCAACTCTATCTGAAGTTCTCTGGGCATGGGTTTTTGACATGTTACCCAATCCAAAAGGAATGAGTGGGAAACAATCAAGACAACAGATAGAAGCACTTGCATTTGAATGAGTTTCAAGCATGCTTGGGTACTCGTGTGATCTGAGTGACTCAGTTTTGCAATACAACTGTCGCGTGGTGCACCGCGACATCCAGGCACCCCGGAGTTTCTGAAAAAAAAATTTCTGCGATTTTCACGAAACCACTTTTCTTCAACTTGAATTGGGCTAAAAATCCATCCCTGAAAATAAAAATTCTCTGAGTACTGTGGAAATGCTGATCCTTACCCTACCTGGGGTGTCCACTGAGCATTTCCGCGAACTCTAGTTGAAGTTTTCTAGGCATGGGATTTTGACATGTTACCCAAACCAAAAGGAATGAGTGGGAAACAATCAAGACAACAGATAGAAGCACTTGCATTTGAATGAGTTTCAAGCATGCTTGGGTACTCTTGTGATCTGAGAGACTCAGTTTTGGAATACAACTGTCGCGTGGTGCACCGCGACATCCAGGCACCCCGGAGTTTCTGAAAAAAAATTTTCTCCGATTTTCACGAAACTACTTTTCATCAACTTGAATTGGGCTAAAAATCCATCCCTGAAAATAAAAATTCTCTGAGTAGTGTGGAAATGCTGATCCTTACCCTACCTGGGGTGTCCACTGAGCATTTCCACAAACTCTATCTGAAGGTCTCTGGGCATGGGATTTTGACATGTTACCCAAACCAAAAGGAATGAGTGGGAAACAATCAAGACAACAGATAGAAGCACTTGCATTTGAATGAGTTTCAAGCATGCTTGGGTACTCTTGTGATCTGAGAGACTCAGTTTTGGAATACAACTGTCGCGTGGTGCACCGCGACATCCAGGCACCCCGGAGTTTCTGAAAAAAAATTTTCTCCGATTTTCACGAAACTACTTTTCATCAACTTGAATTGGGCTAAAAATCCATCCCTGAAAATAAAAATTCTCTGAGTAGTGTGGAAATGCTGATCCTTACCCTACCTGGGGTGTCCACTGAGCATTTCCACCAACTCTATCTGAAGTTCTCTGGGCATGGGATTTTGACATGTTACCCAAACCAAAAGGAATGAGTGGGAAACAATCAAGACAACAGATAGAAGCACTTGCATTTGAATGAGTTTCAAGCATGCTTGGGTACTCGTGTGATCTGAGTGACTCAGTTTTGGAATACAACTGTCGCGTGGTCCACCGCGACATCCAGGCACCCCGGAGTTTCTGAAAAAAAATTTTCTCTGATTTTCACGAAACTACTTTTCATCAACTTGAATTGGGCTAAAAATCCATTCCTGAAAATAAAAATTCTCTGAGTAGTGTGGAAATGCTGATCCTTACCCTACCTGGGGTGTCCACTGAGCATTTCCACGAACTCTATCTGAAGTTCTCTGGGCATGGGATTTTGACATGTTACCCAAACCAAAAGGAATGAGTGGGAAACAATCAAGACAACACATAGAAGCACTTGCAATTTAATGAGTTTCAAGCATGCTTGGGTACTCGTGTGATCTGAGTGACTCAGTTTTGGAATACAACTGTCGCGTGGTGCACCGCGACATCCAGGCACCCCGGAGTTTCTGAAAAAAAATTTTCTCTGATTTTCACGAAACTACTTTTCATCAACTTGAATTGGGCTAAAAATCCATCCCTGAAAATAAAAATTCTCTGAGTAGTGTGGAAATGCTGATCCTTACCCTACCTGGGGTGTCCACTGAGCATTTCCACGAACTGTAGTTGAAGTTTTCTAGGCATGGGATATTGATATGTCACCCAAACCAAAAGGAATGAGTGGGAAACAATCAAGACAACAGATAGTAGCACTTGCATTTGAATGAGTTTCAAGCATGCTTGGGTACTCGTGTGATCTGAGTGACTCAGTTTTGGAATACAACTGTCGCGTGGTGCACCGCGACATCCAGGCACCCCGGAGTTTCTGAAGAAAAATTTTCTGCGATTTTCACGAAACCACTTTTCTTCAACTTGAATTGGGCTAAAAATCCATCCCTGAAAATAAAAATTCTCTGAGTACTGTGGAAATGCTGATCCTTACCCTACCTGGGGTGTCCACTGAGCATTTCCGCGAACTCTAGTTGAAGTTTTCTAGGCATGGGATTTTGACATGTTACCCAAACCAAAAGGAATGAGTGGGAAACAATCAAGACAACAGATAGAAGCACTTGCATTTGAATGAGTTTCAAGCATGCTTGGGTACTCTTGTGATCTGAGAGACTCAGTTTTGGAATACAACTGTCGCGTGGTGCACCGCGACATCCAGGCACCCCGGAGTTTCTGAAAAAAAATTTTCTCCGATTTTCACGAAACTACTTTTCATCAACTTGAATTGGACTAAAAATCCATCCCTGAAAATAAAAATTCTCTGAGTAGTGTGGAAATGCTGATCCTTACCCTACCTGGGGTGTCCACTGAGCATTTCCACAAACTCTATCTGAAGGTCTCTGGGCATGGGATTTTGACATGTTACCCAAACCAAAAGGAATGAGTGGGAAACAATCAAGACAACAGATAGAAGCACTTGCATTTGAATGAGTTTCAAGCATGCTTGGGTACTCGTGTGATCTGAGTGACTCAGTTTTGGAATACAACTGTCGCGTGGTCCACCGCGACATCCAGGCACCCCGGAGTTTCTGAAAAAAAATTTTCTCCGATTTTCACGAAACTACTTTTCATCAACTTGAATTGGGCTAAAAATCCATCCCTGAAAATAAAAATTCTCTGAGTACTGTGGAAATGCTGATCCTTACCCTACCTGGGGTGTCCACTGAGCATTTCCGCGAACTCTAGTTGAAGTTTTCTAGGCATGGGATTTTGACATGTTACCCAAACCAAAAGGAATGAGTGGGAAACAATCAAGACAACAGATAGAAGCACTTGCATTTGAATGAGTTTCAAGCATGCTTGGGTACTCTTGTGATCTGAGAGACTCAGTTTTGGAATACAACTGTCGCGTGGTGCACCGCGACATCCAGGCACCCCGGAGTTTCTGAAAAAAAATTTTCTCCGATTTTCACGAAACTACTTTTCATCAACTTGAATTGGGCTAAAAATCCATCCCTGAAAATAAAAATTCTCTGAGTAGTGTGGAAATGCTGATCCTTACCCTACCTGGGGTGTCCACTGAGCATTTCCACAAACTCTATCTGAAGGTCTCTGGGCATGGGATTTTGACATGTTACCCAAACCAAAAGGAATGAGTGGGAAACAATCAAGACAACAGATAGAAGCACTTGCATTTGAATGAGTTTCAAGCATCCTTGGGTACTCGTGTGATCTGAGTGACTCAGTTTTGGAATACAACTGTCGCGTGGTGCACCACGACATCCAGGCACCCCGGAGTTTCTGAAAAAAAATTTTCTCCGATTTTCACGAAACTACTTTTCATCAACTTGAATTGGGCTAAAAATCCATCCCTGAAAATAAAAATTCTCTGAGTAGTGTGGAAATGCTGATCCTTACCCTACCTGGGGTGTCCACTGAGCATTTCCACCAACTCTATCTGAAGTTCTCTGGGCATGGGATTTTGACATGTTACCCAAAACAAAAGGAATGAGTGGGAAACAATCAAGACAACAGATAGAAGCACTTGCATTTGAATGAGTTTCAAGCATGCTTGGGTACTCGTGTGATCTGAGTGACTCAGTTTTGGAATACAACTGTCGCGTGGTCCACCGCGACATCCAGGCACCCCGGAGTTTCTGAAAAAAAATTTTCTCTGATTTTCACGAAACTACTTTTCATCAACTTGAATTGGGCTAAAAATCCATTCCTGAAAATAAAAATTCTCTGAGTAGTGTGGAAATGCTGATCCTTACCCTACCTGGGGTGTCCACTGAGCATTTCCACGAACTCTATCTGAAGTTCTCTGGGCATGGGATTTTGACATGTTACCCAAACCAAAAGGAATGAGTGGGAAACAATCAAGACAACACATAGAAGCACTTGCAATTTAATGAGTTTCAAGCATGCTTGGGTACTCGTGTGATCTGAGTGACTCAGTTTTGGAATACAACTGTCGCGTGGTGCACCGCGACATCCAGGCACCCCGGAGTTTCTGAAAAAAAATTTTCTCTGATTTTCACGAAACTACTTTTCATCAACTTGAATTGGGCTAAAAATCCATCCCTGAAAATAAAAATTCTCTGAGTAGTGTGGAAATGCTGATCCTTACCCTACCTGGGGTGTCCACTGAGCATTTCCACGAACTGTAGTTGAAGTTTTCTAGGCATGGGATATTGATATGTCACCCAAACCAAAAGGAATGAGTGGGAAACAATCAAGACAACAGATAGTAGCACTTGCATTTGAATGAGTTTCAAGCATGCTTGGGTACTCGTGTGATCTGAGTGACTCAGTTTTGGAATACAACTGTCGCGTGGTGCACCGCGACATCCAGGCACCCCGGAGTTTCTGAAGAAAAATTTTCTGCGATTTTCACGAAACCACTTTTCTTCAACTTGAATTGGGCTAAAAATCCATCCCTGAAAATAAAAATTCTCTGAGTACTGTGGAAATGCTGATCCTTACCCTACCTGGGGTGTCCACTGAGCATTTCCGCGAACTCTAGTTGAAGTTTTCTAGGCATGGGATTTTGACATGTTACCCAAACCAAAAGGAATGAGTGGGAAACAATCAAGACAACAGATAGAAGCACTTGCATTTGAATGAGTTTCAAGCATGCTTGGGTACTCTTGTGATCTGAGAGACTCAGTTTTGGAATACAACTGTCGCGTGGTGCACCGCGACATCCAGGCACCCCGGAGTTTCTGAAAAAAAATTTTCTCCGATTTTCACGAAACTACTTTTCATCAACTTGAATTGGGCTAAAAATCCATCCCTGAAAATAAAAATTCTCTGAGTAGTGTGGAAATGCTGATCCTTACCCTACCTGGGGTGTCCACTGAGCATTTCCACAAACTCTATCTGAAGGTCTCTGGGCATGGGATTTTGACATGTTACCCAAACCAAAAGGAATGAGTGGGAAACAATCAAGACAACAGATAGAAGCACTTGCATTTGAATGAGTTTCAAGCATGCTTGGGTACTCGTGTGATCTGAGTGACTCAGTTTTGGAATACAACTGTCGCGTGGTGCACCACGACATCCAGGCACCCCGGAGTTTCTGAAAAAAAATTTTCTCCGATTTTCACGAAACTACTTTTCATCAACTTGAATTGGGCTAAAAATCCATCCCTGAAAATAAAAATTCTCTGAGTAGTGTGGAAATGCTGATCCTTACCCTACCTGGGGTGTCCACTGAGCATTTCCACCAACTCTATCTGAAGTTCTCTGGGCATGGGTTTTTGACATGTTACCCAATCCAAAAGGAATGAGTGGGAAACAATCAAGACAACAGATAGAAGCACTTGCATTTGAATGAGTTTCAAGCATGCTTGGGTACTCGTGTGATCTGAGTGACTCAGTTTTGCAATACAACTGTCGCGTGGTGCACCGCGACATCCAGGCACCCCGGAGTTTCTGAAAAAAAAATTTCTGCGATTTTCACGAAACCACTTTTCTTCAACTTGAATTGGGCTAAAAATCCATCCCTGAAAATAAAAATTCTCTGAGTACTGTGGAAATGCTGATCCTTACCCTACCTGGGGTGTCCACTGAGCATTTCCGCGAACTCTAGTTGAAGTTTTCTAGGCATGGGATTTTGACATGTTACCCAAACCAAAAGGAATGAGTGGGAAACAATCAAGACAACAGATAGAAGCACTTGCATTTGAATGAGTTTCAAGCATGCTTGGGTACTCTTGTGATCTGAGAGACTCAGTTTTGGAATACAACTGTCGCGTGGTGCACCGCGACATCCAGGCACCCCGGAGTTTCTGAAAAAAAATTTTCTCCGATTTTCACGAAACTACTTTTCATCAACTTGAATTGGGCTAAAAATCCATCCCTGAAAATAAAAATTCTCTGAGTAGTGTGGAAATGCTGATCCTTACCCTACCTGGGGTGTCCACTGAGCATTTCCACGAACTCTATCTGAAGTTCTCTGGGCATGGGATTTTGACATGTTACCCAAACCAAAAGGAATGAGTGGGAAACAATCAAGACAACACATAGAAGCACTTGCAATTTAATGAGTTTCAAGCATGCTTGGGTACTCGTGTGATCTGAGTGATTCAGTTTTGGAATACAACTGTCGCGTGGTGCACCGCGACATCCAGGCACCCCGGAGTTTCTGAAGAAAAATTTTCTGCGATTTTCACGAAACCACTTTTCTTCAACTTGAATTGGGCTAAAAATCCATCCCTGAAAATAAAAATTCTCTGAGTACTGTGGAAATGCTGATCCTTACCCTACCTGGGGTGTCCACTGAGCATTTCCGCGAACTCTAGTTGAAGTTTTCTAGGCATGGGATTTTGACATGTTACCCAAACCAAAAGGAATGAGTGGGAAACAATCAAGACAACAGATAGAAGCACTTGCATTTGAATGAGTTTCAAGCATGCTTGGGTACTCTTGTGATCTGAGAGACTCAGTTTTGGAATACAACTGTCGCGTGGTGCACCGCGACATCCAGGCACCCCGGAGTTTCTGAAAAAAAAATTTCTCCGATTTTCACGAAACCACTTTTCATCAACTTGAATTGGGCTAAAAATCCATCCCTGAAAATAAAAATTCTCTGAGTAGTGTGGAAATGCTGATCCTTACCCTACCTGGGGTGTCCACTGAGCATTTCCACCAACTCTATCTGAAGTTCTCTGGGCATGGGATTTTGACATGTTACCCAAACCAAAAGGAATGAGTGGGAAACAATCAAGACAACAGATAGAAGCACTTGCATTTGAATGAGTTTCAAGCATGCTTGGGTACTCGTGTGATCTGAGTGACTCAGTTTTGGAATACAACTGTCGCGTGGTGCACCACGACATCCAGGCACCCCGGAGTTTCTGAAAAAAAATTTTCTCCGATTTTCACGAAACTACTTTTCATCAACTTGAATTGGGCTAAAAATCCATCCCTGAAAATAAAAATTCTCTGAGTAGTGTGGAAATGCTGATCCTTACCCTCCCCATGGTGTCCACAGAGCATTTCCACGAACTCTATCTGAAGTTCTCTGGGCATGGGATTTTGACATGTTACCCAAACCAAAAGGAATGAGTGGGAAACAATCAAGACAACAGATAGAAGCACTTGCATTTGAATGAGTTTCAAGCATCCTTGGGTACTCGTGTGATCTGAGTGACTCAGTTTTGGAATACAACTGTCGCGTGGTGCACCACGACATCCAGGCACCCCGGAGTTTCTGAAAAAAAATTTTCTCCGATTTTCACGAAACTACTTTTCATCAACTTGAATTGGGCTAAAAATCCATCCCTGAAAATAAAAATTCTCTGAGTAGTGTGGAAATGCTGATCCTTACCCTACCTGGGGTGTCCACTGAGCATTTCCACCAACTCTATCTGAAGTTCTCTGGGCATGGGATTTTGACATGTTACCCAAACCAAAAGGAATGAGTGGGAAACAATCAAGACAACAGATAGAAGCACTTGCATTTGAATGAGTTTCAAGCATGCTTGGGTACTCGTGTGATCTGAGTGACTCAGTTTTGGAATACAACTGTCGCGTGGTCCACCGCGACATCCAGGCACCCCGGAGTTTCTGAAAAAAAATTTTCTCTGATTTTCACGAAACTACTTTTCATCAACTTGAATTGGGCTAAAAATCCATTCCTGAAAATAAAAATTCTCTGAGTAGTGTGGAAATGCTGATCCTTACCCTACCTGGGGTGTCCACTGAGCATTTCCACGAACTCTATCTGAAGTTCTCTGGGCATGGGATTTTGACATGTTACCCAAACCAAAAGGAATGAGTGGGAAACAATCAAGACAACACATAGAAGCACTTGCATTTGAATGAGTTTCAAGCATGCTTGGGTACTCGTGTGATCTGAGTGACTCAGTTTTGGAATACAACTGTCGCGTGGTGCACCGCGACATCCAGGCACCCCGGAGTTTCTGAAGAAAAATTTTCTGCGATTTTCACGAAACCACTTTTCTTCAACTTGAATTGGGCTAAAAATCCATCCCTGAAAATAAAAATTCTCTGAGAACTGTGGAAATGCTGATCATTACCCTACCTGGGGTGTCCACTGAGCATTTCCACGAACTCTAGTTGAAGTTTTCTAGGCATGGGATTTTGACATGTTACCCAAACCAAAAGGAATGAGTGGGAAACAATCAAGACAACAGATAGAAGCACTTGCATTTGAATGAGTTTCAAGCATGCTTGGGTACTCTTGTGATCTGAGAGACTCAGTTTTGGAATACAACTGTCGCGTGGTGCACCGCGACATCCAGGCACCCCGGAGTTTCTGAAAAAAAATTTTCTCCGATTTTCACGAAACTACTTTTCATCAACTTGAATTGGGCTAAAAATCCATCCCTGAAAATAAAAATTCTCTGAGTAGTGTGGAAATGCTGATCCTTACCCTACCTGGGGTGTCCACTGAGCATTTCCACAAACTCTATCTGAAGGTCTCTGGGCATGGGATTTTGACATGTTACCCAAACCAAAAGGAATGAGTGGGAAACAATCAAGACAACAGATAGAAGCACTTGCATTTGAATGAGTTTCAAGAATGCTTGGGTACTCGTGTGATCTGAGTGACTCAGTTTTGGAATACAACTGTCGCGTGGTGCACCACGACATCCAGGCACCCCGGAGTTTCTGAAAAAAAATTTTCTCCGATTTTCACGAAACTACTTTTCATCAACTTGAATTGGGCTAAAAATCCATCCCTGAAAATAAAAATTCTCTGAGTAGTGTGGAAATGCTGATCCTTACCCTACCTGGGGTGTCCACTGAGCATTTCCACCAACTCTATCTGAAGTTCTCTGGGCATGGGTTTTTGACATGTTACCCAAACCAAAAGGAATGAGTGGGAAACAATCAAGACAACAGATAGAAGCACTTGCATTTGAATGAGTTTCAAGCATGCTTGGGTACTCTTGTGATCTGAGAGACTCAGTTTTGGAATACAACTGTCGCGTGGTGCACCGCGACATCCAGGCACCCCGGAGTTTCTGAAAAAAAAATTTCTCCGATTTTCACGAAACCACTTTTCATCAACTTGAATTGGGCTAAAAATCCATCCCTGAAAATAAAAATTCTCTGAGTAGTGTGGAAATGCTGATCCTTACCCTACCTGGGGTGTCCACTGAGCATTTCCACCAACTCTATCTGAAGTTCTCTGGGCATGGGATTTTGACATGTTACCCAAACCAAAAGGAATGAGTGGGAAACAATCAAGACAACAGATAGAAGCACTTGCATTTGAATGAGTTTCAAGCATGCTTGGGTACTCGTGTGATCTGAGTGACTCAGTTTTGGAATACAACTGTCGCGTGGTGCACCACGACATCCAGGCACCCCGGAGTTTCTGAAAAAAAATTTTCTCCGATTTTCACGAAACTACTTTTCATCAACTTGAATTGGGCTAAAAATCCATCCCTGAAAATAAAAATTCTCTGAGTAGTGTGGAAATGCTGATCCTTACCCTCCCCATGGTGTCCACAGAGCATTTCCACGAACTCTATCTGAAGTTCTCTGGGCATGGGATTTTGACATGTTACCCAAACCAAAAGGAATGAGTGGGAAACAATCAAGACAACAGATAGAAGCACTTGCATTTGAATGAGTTTCAAGCATCCTTGGGTACTCGTGTGATCTGAGTGACTCAGTTTTGGAATACAACTGTCGCGTGGTGCACCACGACATCCAGGCACCCCGGAGTTTCTGAAAAAAAATTTTCTCCGATTTTCACGAAACTACTTTTCATCAACTTGAATTGGGCTAAAAATCCATCCCTGAAAATAAAAATTCTCTGAGTAGTGTGGAAATGCTGATCCTTACCCTACCTGGGGTGTCCACTGAGCATTTCCACCAACTCTATCTGAAGTTCTCTGGGCATGGGATTTTGACATGTTACCCAAACCAAAAGGAATGAGTGGGAAACAATCAAGACAACAGATAGAAGCACTTGCATTTGAATGAGTTTCAAGCATGCTTGGGTACTCGTGTGATCTGAGTGACTCAGTTTTGGAATACAACTGTCGCGTGGTCCACCGCGACATCCAGGCACCCCGGAGTTTCTGAAAAAAAATTTTCTCTGATTTTCACGAAACTACTTTTCATCAACTTGAATTGGGCTAAAAATCCATTCCTGAAAATAAAAATTCTCTGAGTAGTGTGGAAATGCTGATCCTTACCCTACCTGGGGTGTCCACTGAGCATTTCCACGAACTCTATCTGAAGTTCTCTGGGCATGGGATTTTGACATGTTACCCAAACCAAAAGGAATGAGTGGGAAACAATCAAGACAACACATAGAAGCACTTGCATTTGAATGAGTTTCAAGCATGCTTGGGTACTCGTGTGATCTGAGTGACTCAGTTTTGGAATACAACTGTCGCGTGGTGCACCGCGACATCCAGGCACCCCGGAGTTTCTGAAGAAAAATTTTCTGCGATTTTCACGAAACCACTTTTCTTCAACTTGAATTGGGCTAAAAATCCATCCCTGAAAATAAAAATTCTCTGAGAACTGTGGAAATGCTGATCATTACCCTACCTGGGGTGTCCACTGAGCATTTCCACGAACTCTAGTTGAAGTTTTCTAGGCATGGGATTTTGACATGTTACCCAAACCAAAAGGAATGAGTGGGAAACAATCAAGACAACAGATAGAAGCACTTGCATTTGAATGAGTTTCAAGCATGCTTGGGTACTCTTGTGATCTGAGAGACTCAGTTTTGGAATACAACTGTCGCGTGGTGCACCGCGACATCCAGGCACCCCGGAGTTTCTGAAAAAAAATTTTCTCCGATTTTCACGAAACTACTTTTCATCAACTTGAATTGGGCTAAAAATCCATCCCTGAAAATAAAAATTCTCTGAGTAGTGTGGAAATGCTGATCCTTACCCTACCTGGGGTGTCCACTGAGCATTTCCACAAACTCTATCTGAAGGTCTCTGGGCATGGGATTTTGACATGTTACCCAAACCAAAAGGAATGAGTGGGAAACAATCAAGACAACAGATAGAAGCACTTGCATTTGAATGAGTTTCAAGAATGCTTGGGTACTCGTGTGATCTGAGTGACTCAGTTTTGGAATACAACTGTCGCGTGGTGCACCACGACATCCAGGCACCCCGGAGTTTCTGAAAAAAAATTTTCTCCGATTTTCACGAAACTACTTTTCATCAACTTGAATTGGGCTAAAAATCCATCCCTGAAAATAAAAATTCTCTGAGTAGTGTGGAAATGCTGATCCTTACCCTACCTGGGGTGTCCACTGAGCATTTCCACCAACTCTATCTGAAGTTCTCTGGGCATGGGTTTTTGACATGTTACCCAAACCAAAAGGAATGAGTGGGAAACAATCAAGACAACAAATAGAAGCACTTGCATTTGAATGAGTTTCAAGCATGCTTGGGTACTCGTGTGATCTGAGTGACTCAGTTTTGCAATACAACTGTCGCGTGGTGCACCGCGACATCCAGGCACCCCGGAGTTTCTGAAAAAAAAATTTCTGCGATTTTCACGAAACCACTTTTCTTCAACTTGAATTGGGCTAAAAATCCATCCCTGAAAATAAAAATTCTCTGAGTAGTGTGGAAATGCTGATCCTTACCCTACCTGGGGTGTCCACTGAGCATTTCCACAAACTCTATCTGAAGGTCTCTGGGCATGGGATTTTGACATGTTACCCAAACCAAAAGGAATGAGTGGGAAACAATCAAGACAACAGATAGAAGCACTTGCATTTGAATGAGTTTCAAGAATGCTTGGGTACTCGTGTGATCTGAGTGACTCAGTTTTGGAATACAACTGTCGCGTGGTGCACCACGACATCCAGGCACCCCGGAGTTTCTGAAAAAAAATTTTCTCCGATTTTCACGAAACTACTTTTCATCAACTTGAATTGGGCTAAAAATCCATCCCTGAAAATAAAAATTCTCTGAGTAGTGTGGAAATGCTGATCCTTACCCTACCTGGGGTGTCCACTGAGCATTTCCACAAACTCTATCTGAAGGTCTCTGGGCATGGGATTTTGACATGTTACCCAAACCAAAAGGAATGAATGGGAAACAATCAAGACAACAGATAGAAGCACTTGCATTTGAATGAGTTTCAAGAATGCTTGGGTACTCGTGTGATCTGAGTGACTCAGTTTTGGAATACAACTGTCGCGTGGTGCACCACGACATCCAGGCACCCCGGAGTTTCTGAAAAAAAATTTTCTCCGATTTTCACGAAACTACTTTTCATCAACTTGAATTGGGCTAAAAATCCATCCCTGAAAATAAAAATTCTCTGAGTAGTGTGGAAATGCTGATCCTTACCCTACCTGGGGTGTCCACTGAGCATTTCCACCAACTCTATCTGAAGTTCTCTGGGCATGGGTTTTTGACATGTTACCCAATCCAAAAGGAATGAGTGGGAAACAATCAAGACAACAGATAGAAGCACTTGCATTTGAATGAGTTTCAAGCATGCTTGGGTACTCGTGTGATCTGAGTGACTCAGTTTTGCAATACAACTGTCGCGTGGTGCACCGCGACATCCAGGCACCCCGGAGTTTCTGAAAAAAAAATTTCTGCGATTTTCACGAAACCACTTTTCTTCAACTTGAATTGGGCTAAAAATCCATCCCTGAAAATAAAAATTCTCTGAGTACTGTGGAAATGCTGATCCTTACCCTACCTGGGGTGTCCACTGAGCATTTCCGCGAACTCTAGTTGAAGTTTTCTAGGCATGGGATTTTGACATGTTACCCAAACCAAAAGGAATGAGTGGGAAACAATCAAGACAACAGATAGAAGCACTTGCATTTGAATGAGTTTCAAGCATGCTTGGGTACTCGTGTGATCTGAGTGACTCAGTTTTGGAATACAACTGTCGCGTGGTGCACCACGACATCCAGGCACCCCGGAGTTTCTGAAAAAAAATTTTCTCCGATTTTCACGAAACTACTTTTCATCAACTTGAATTGGGCTAAAAATCCATCCCTGAAAATAAAAATTCTCTGAGTAGTGTGGAAATGCTGATCCTTACCCTACCTGGGGTGTCCACTGAGCATTTCCACAAACTCTATCTGAAGGTCTCTGGGCATGGGATTTTGACATGTTACCCAAACCAAAAGGAATGAGTGGGAAACAATCAAGACAACAGATAGAAGCACTTGCATTTGAATGAGTTTCAAGCATGCTTGGGTACTCGTGTGATCTGAGTGACTCAGTTTTGGAATACAACTGTCGCGTGGTCCACCGCGACATCCAGGCACCCCGGAGTTTCTGAAAAAAAAATTTCTCTGATTTTCACGAAACTACTTTTCATCAACTTGAATTGGGCTAAAAATCCATTCCTGAAAATAAAAATTCTCTGAGTAGTGTGGAAATGCTGATCCTTACCCTACCTGGGGTGTCCACTGAGCATTTCCACGAACTCTATCTGAAGTTCTCTGGGCATGGGATTTTGACATGTTACCCAAACCAAAAGGAATGAGTGGGAAACAATCAAGACAACACATAGAAGCACTTGCAATTTAATGAGTTTCAAGCATGCTTGGGTACTCGTGTGATCTGAGTGACTCAGTTTTGGAATACAACTGTCGCGTGGTGCACCGCGACATCCAGGCACCCCGGAGTTTCTGAAGAAAAATTTTCTGCGATTTTCACGAAACCACTTTTCTTCAACTTGAATTGGGCTAAAAATCCATCCCTGAAAATAAAAATTCTCTGAGTACTGTGGAAATGCTGATCCTTACCCTACCTGGGGTGTCCACTGAGCATTTCCGCGAACTCTAGTTGAAGTTTTCTAGGCATGGGATTTTGACATGTTACCCAAACCAAAAGGAATGAGTGGGAAACAATCAAGACAACAGATAGAAGCACTTGCATTTGAATGAGTTTCAAGCATGCTTGGGTACTCTTGTGATCTGAGAGACTCAGTTTTGGAATACAACTGTCGCGTGGTGCACCGCGACATCCAGGCACCCCGGAGTTTCTGAAAAAAAAATTTCTCCGATTTTCACGAAACCACTTTTCATCAACTTGAATTGGGCTAAAAATCCATCCCTGAAAATAAAAATTCTCTGAGTAGTGTGGAAATGCTGATCCTTACCCTACCTGGGGTGTCCACTGAGCATTTCCACCAACTCTATCTGAAGTTCTCTGGGCATGGGATTTTGACATGTTACCCAAACCAAAAGGAATGAGTGGGAAACAATCAAGACAACAGATAGAAGCACTTGCATTTGAATGAGTTTCAAGCATGCTTGGGTACTCGTGTGATCTGAGTGACTCAGTTTTGGAATACAACTGTCGCGTGGTGCACCACGACATCCAGGCACCCCGGAGTTTCTGAAAAAAAATTTTCTCCGATTTTCACGAAACTACTTTTCATCAACTTGAATTGGGCTAAAAATCCATCCCTGAAAATAAAAATTCTCTGAGTAGTGTGGAAATGCTGATCCTTACCCTCCCCATGGTGTCCACAGAGCATTTCCACGAACTCTATCTGAAGTTCTCTGGGCATGGGATTTTGACATGTTACCCAAACCAAAAGGAATGAGTGGGAAACAATCAAGACAACAGATAGAAGCACTTGCATTTGAATGAGTTTCAAGCATCCTTGGGTACTCGTGTGATCTGAGAGACTCAGTTTTGGAATACAACTGTCGCGTGGTGCACCGCGACATCCAGGCACCCCGGAGTTTCTGAAAAAAAATTTTCTCCGATTTTCACGAAACTACTTTTCATCAACTTGAATTGGGCTAAAAATCCATCCCTGAAAATAAAAATTCTCTGAGTAGTGTGGAAATGCTGATCCTTACCCTACCTGGGGTGTCCACTGAGCATTTCCACAAACTCTATCTGAAGGTCTCTGGGCATGGGATTTTGACATGTTACCCAAACCAAAAGGAATGAGTGGGAAACAATCAAGACAACAGATAGAAGCACTTGCATTTGAATGAGTTTCAAGAATGCTTGGGTACTCGTGTGATCTGAGTGACTCAGTTTTGGAATACAACTGTCGCGTGGTGCACCACGACATCCAGGCACCCCGGAGTTTCTGAAAAAAAAATTTCTCCGATTTTCACGAAACTACTTTTCATCAACTTGAATTGGGCTAAAAATCCATCCCTGAAAATAAAAATTCTCTGAGTAGTGTGGAAATGCTGATCCTTACCCTACCTGGGGTGTCCACTGAGCATTTCCACCAACTCTATCTGAAGTTCTCTGGGCATGGGTTTTTGACATGTTACCCAAACCAAAAGGAATGAGTGGGAAACAATCAAGACAACAGATAGAAGCACTTGCATTTGAATGAGTTTCAAGCATGCTTGGGTACTCGTGTGATCTGAGTGACTCAGTTTTGCAATACAACTGTCGCGTGGTGCACCGCGACATCCAGGCACCCCGGAGTTTCTGAAAAAAAAATTTCTGCGATTTTCACGAAACCACTTTTCTTCAACTTGAATTGGGCTAAAAATCCATCCCTGAAAATAAAAACTCTCTGAGTAGTGTGGAAATGCTGATCCTTACCCTACCTGGGGTGTCCACTGAGCATTTCCACAAACTCTATCTGAAGGTCTCTGGGCATGGGATTTTGACATGTTACCCAAACCAAAAGGAATGAGTGGGAAACAATCAAGACAACAGATAGAAGCACTTGCATTTGAATGAGTTTCAAGAATGCTTGGGTACTCGTGTGATCTGAGTGACTCAGTTTTGGAATACAACTGTCGCGTGGTGCACCACGACATCCAGGCACCCCGGAGTTTCTGAAAAAAAATTTTCTCCGATTTTCACGAAACTACTTTTCATCAACTTGAATTGGGCTAAAAATCCATCCCTGAAAATAAAAATTCTCTGAGTAGTGTGGAAATGCTGATCCTTACCCTACCTGGGGTGTCCACTGAGCATTTCCACCAACTCTATCTGAAGTTCTCTGGGCATGGGTTTTTGACATGTTACCCAAACCAAAAGGAATGAGTGGGAAACAATCAAGACAACAGATAGAAGCACTTGCATTTGAATGAGTTTCAAGCATGCTTGGGTACTCGTGTGATCTGAGTGACTCAGTTTTGCAATACAACTGTCGCGTGGTGCACCGCGACATCCAGGCACCCCGGAGTTTCTGAAAAAAACATTTCTGCGATTTTCACGAAACCACTTTTCTTCAACTTGAATTGGGCTAAAAATCCATCCCTGAAAATAAAAATTCTCTGAGTAGTGTGGAAATGCTGATCCTTACCCTACCTGGGGTGTCCACTGAGCATTACCGCTAACTCTAGTTGAAGTTCTCTAGGCATGGGATTTTGACATGTTACCCAAACCAAAAGGAATGAGTGGGAAACAATCAAGACAATAGATAGAAGCACTTGCATTTGAATGAGTTTCAAGCATGCTTGGGTACTCGTGTGATCTGAGTGACTCAGTTTTGGAATACAACTGTCGCGTGGTGCACCGCGACATCCAGGCACCCCGGAGTTTCTGAAAAAAAATTTTCTCCGATTTTCACGAAACTACTTTTCATCAACTTGAAGTGGGCTAAAAATCCATCCCTGAAAATAAAAATTCTCTGAGTAGTGTGGAAATGCTGATCCTTACCCTACCTGGGGTGTCCACTAAGCATTTCCACGAACTCTATCTGAAGTTCTCTGGGCATGGGATTTTGACATGTTACCCAAACCAAAAGGAATGAGTGGGAAACAATCAAGACAACAGATAGAAGCACTTGCATTTGAATGAGTTTCAAGCATGCTTGGGTACTCGTGTGATCTGAGTGACTCAGTTTAGCAATACAACTGTCGCGTGGTGCACCGCGACATCCAGGCACCCCGGAGTTTCTGAAGAAAAATTTTCTGCGATTTTCACGAAACCACTTTTCTTCAACTTGAATTGGGCTAAAAATCCATCCCTGAAAATAAAAATTCTCTGAGTAGTGTGGAAATGCTGATCCTTACCCTACCTGGGGTGTCCACTGAGCATTTCCACCAACTCTATCTGAAGTTCTCTGGGCATGGGATTTTGACGTGTTACCCAAACCAAAAGGAATGAGTGGGAAACAATCAAGACAACAGATAGATGCACTTGCATTTGAATGAGTTTCAAGCATGCTTGGGTACTCGTGTGATCTGAGTGACTCAGTTTTGGAATACAACTGTCGCGTGGTGCACCGCGACATCCAGGCACCCCGGAGTTTCTGAAAAAAAATTTTCTCTGATTTTCACGAAACTACTTTTCATCAACTTGAATTGGGCTTAAAATCCATCCCTGAAAATAAAAATTCTCTGAGTAGTGTGGAAATTCTGATCCCTACCCTACCTGGGGTGTCCACTGAGCATTTCCGCGAACTGTAGTTGAAGTTTTCTTGGCATGGGATTTTGACATGTCACCCAAACCAAAAGGAATGAGTGGGAAACAATCAAGACAACAGATAGTAGCACTTGCATTTGAATGAGTTTCAAGCATGCTTGGGTACTCGTGTGATCTGAGAGACTCAGTTTTGGAATACAACTGTAGCGTGGTGCACCATCCAGGCACCCCGGAGTTTCTGAAAAAAAATTTTCTCCGATTTTCACGAAACTACTTTTCATCAACTTGAATTGGGCTAAAAATCCATCCCTGAAAATAAAAATTCTCTGAGTAGTGTGGAAATGCTGATCCTTACCCTACCTGGGGTGTCCACTGAGCATTTCCACGAACTCTATCTGAAGGTCTCTGGGCATGGGATTTTGACATGTTACCCAAACCAAAAGGAATGAGTGGGAAACAATCAAGACAACAGATAGAAGCACTTGCATTTGAATGAGTTTCAAGCATGCTTGGGTACTCGTGTGATCTGAGTGACTCAGTTTTGGAATACAACTGTCGCGTGGTGCACCACGACATCCAGGCACCCCGGAGTTTCTGAAAAAAATTTTTCTCCGATTTTCACGAAACTACTTTTCATCAACTTGAATTGGGCTAAAAATCCATCCCTGAAAATAAAAATTCTCTGAGTAGTGTGGAAATGCTGATCCTTACCCTACCTGGGGTGTCCACTGAGCATTTCCACCAACTCTATCTGAAGTTCTCTGGGCATGGGATTTTGACATGTTACCCAAACCAAAAGGAATGAGTGGGAAACAATCAAGACAACAGATAGAAGCACTTGTATTTGAATGAGTTTCAAGCATGCTTGGGTACTCGTGTGATCTGAGTGACTCAGTTTTGCAATACAACTGTCGCGTGGTGCACCGCGACATCCAGGCACCCCGGAGTTTCTGAAAAAAAATTTTCTGCGATTTTCACGAAACCACTTTTCTTCAACTTGAATTGGGCTAAAAATCCATCCCTGAAAATAAAAATTCTCTGAGTAGTGTGGAAATGCTGATCCTTACCCTACCTGGGGTGTCCACTGAGCATTTCCACCAACTCTATCTGAAGTTCTCTGGGCATGGGATTTTGACGTGTTACCCAAACCAAAAGGAATGAGTGGGAAACAATCAAGACAACAGATAGAAGCACTTGCATTTGAATGAGTTTCAAGCATGCTTGGGTACTCGTGTGATCTGAGTGACTCAGTTTTGGAATACAACTGTCGCGTGGTGCACCGCGACATCCAGGCACCCCGGAGTTTCTGAAAAAAATTTTCTCTGATTTTCACGAAACTACTTTTCATCAACTTGAATTGGGCTTAAAATCCATCCCTGAAAATAAAAATTCTCTGAGTAGTGTGGAAATTCTGATCCTTACCCTACCTGGGGTGTCCACTGAGCATTTCCGCGAACTGTAGTTGAAGTTTTCTAGGCATGGGATTTTGACATGTCACCCAAACCAAAAGGAATGAGTGGGAAACAATCAAGACAACAGATAGTAGCACTTGCATTTGAATGAGTTTCAAGCATGCTTGGGTACTCGTGTGATCTGAGAGACTCAGTTTTGGAATACAACTGTCGCGTGGTGCACCATCCAGGCACCCCGGAGTTTCTGAAAAAAAATTTTCTCCGATTTTCACGAAACTACTTTTCATCAACTTGAATTGGGCTAAAAATCCATCCCTGAAAATAAAAATTCTCTGAGTAGTGTGGAAATGCTGATCCTTACCCTACCTGGGGTGTCCACTGAGCATTTCCACGAACTCTATCTGAAGGTCTCTGGGCATGGGATTTTGACATGTTACCCAAACCAAAAGGAATGAGTGGGAAACAATCAAGACAACAGATAGAAGCACTTGCATTTGAATGAGTTTCAAGCATGCTTGGGTACTCGTGTGATCTGAGTGACTCAGTTTTGGAATACAACTGTCGCGTGGTGCACCACGACATCCATGCACCACGGAGTTTCTGAAAAAAATTTTTCTCCGATTTTCACGAAACTACTTTTCATCAACTTGAATTGGGCTAAAAATCCATCCCTGAAAATAAAAATTCTCTGAGTAGTGTGGAAATGCTGATCCTTACCCTACCTGGGGTGTCCACTGAGCATTTCCACCAACTCTATCTGAAGTTCTCTGGGCATGGGATTATGACATGTTACCCAAACCAAAAGGAATGAGTGGGAAACAATCAAGACAACAGATAGAAGCACTTGCATTTGAATGAGTTTCAAGCATGCTTGGGTACTCGTGTGATCTGAGTGACTCAGTTTTGGAATACAACTGTCGTGTGGTGCACCACGACATCCAGGCACCCCGGAGTTTCTGAAAAAAAATTTTCTCCGATTTTCACGAAACTACTTTAAATCAACTTGAATTGGGCTAAAAATCCATCCCTGAAAATAAAAATTCTCTGAGTAGTGTGGAAATGCTGATCATTACCCTACCTGGGGTGTCCACTGAGCATTTCCACGAACTCTATCTGAAGTTCTCTGGGCATGGGATTTTGACATGTTACCCAAACCAAAAGGAATGAGTGGGAAACAATCAAGACAACAGATAGAAGCACTTGCATTTGAATGAGTTTCAAGCATGCTTGGGTACTCGTGTGATCTGAGTGACTCAGTTTTGCAATACAACTGTCGCGTGGTGCACCGCGACATCCAGGCACCCCGGAGTTTCTGAAAAAAAATTTTCTGCGATTTTCACGAAACCACTTTTCTTCAACTTGAATTGGGCTAAAAATCCATCCCTGAAAATAAAAATTCTCTGAGTAGTGTGGAAATGCTGATCCTTACCCTACCTGGGGTGTCCACTGAGCATTTCCACCAACTCTATCTGAAGTTCTCTGGGCATGGGATTTTGACGTGTTACCCAAACCAAAAGGAATGAGTGGGAAACAATCAAGACAACAGATAGAAGCACTTGCATTTGAATGAGTTTCAAGCATGCTTGGGTACTCGTGTGATCTGAGTGACTCAGTTTTGGAATACAACTGTCGCGTGGTGCACCGCGTCATCCAGGCACCCCGGAGTTTCTGAAAAAAAATTTTCTCTGATTTTCACGAAACTACTTTTCATCAACTTGAATTGGGCGAAAAATCCATCCCTGAAAATAAAAATTCTCTGAGTAGTGTGGAAATGCTGATCCTTACCCTACCTGGGGTGTCCACTGAGCATTTCCACGAACTGTAGTTGAAGTTTTCTAGGCATGGGATATTGATATGTCACCCAAACCAAAAGGAATGAGTGGGAAACAATCAAGACAACAGATAGTAGCACTTGCATTTGAATGAGTTTCAAGCATGCTTGGGTACTCGTGTGATCTGAGTGACTCAGTTTTGGAATACAACTGTCGCGTGGTACACCGCGACATCCAGGCACCCCGGAGTTTCTGAAAAAAAATTTTCTCCGATTTTCACGAAACTACTTTTCATCAACTTGAAGTGGGCTAAAAATCCATCCCTGAAAATAAAAATTCTCTGAGTAGTGTGGAAATGCTGATCCTTACCCTACCTGGGGTGTCCACTGAGCATTTCCACCAACTCTATCTGAAGTTCTCTGGGCATGGGATTTTGACATGTTACCCAAACCAAAAGGAATGAGTGGGAAACAATCAAGACAACAGATAGAAGCACTTGCATTTGAATGAGTTTCAAGCATGCTTGGGTACTCGTGTGATCTGAGTGACTCAGTTTTGGAATACAACTGTCGTGTGGTGCACCACGACATCCAGGCACCCCGGAGTTTCTGAAAAAAAATTTTCTCCGATTTTCACGAAACTACTTTAAATCAACTTGAATTGGGCTAAAAATCCATCCCTGAAAATAAAAATTCTCTGAGTAGTGTGGAAATGCTGATCCTTACCCTACCTGGGGTGTCCACTGAGCATTTCCACGAACTCTATCTGAAGTTCTCTGGGCATGGGATTTTGACATGTTACCCAAACCAAAAGGAATGAGTGGGAAACAATCAAGACAACAGATAGAAGCACTTGCATTTGAATGAGTTTCAAGCATGCTTGGGTACTCGTGTGATCTGAGTGACTCAGTTTTGCAATACAACTGTCGCGTGGTGCACCGCGACATCCAGGCACCCCGGAGTTTCTGAAAAAAAATTTTCTGCGATTTTCACGAAACCACTTTTCTTCAACTTGAATTGGGCTAAAAATCCATCCCTGAAAATAAAAATTCTCTGAGTAGTGTGGAAATGCTGATCCTTACCCTACCTGGGGTGTCCACTGAGCATTTCCACCAACTCTATCTGAAGTTCTCTGGGCATGGGATTTTGACGTGTTACCCAAACCAAAAGGAATGAGTGGGAAACAATCAAGACAACAGATAGAAGCACTTGCATTTGAATGAGTTTCAAGCATGCTTGGGTACTCGTGTGATCTGAGTGACTCAGTTTTGGAATACAACTGTCGCGTGGTGCACCGCGACATCCAGGCACCCCGGAGTTTCTGAAAAAAAATTTTCTCTGATTTTCACGAAACTACTTTTCATCAACTTGAATTGGGCTAAAAATCCATCCCTGAAAATAAAAATTCTCTGAGTAGTGTGGAAATGCTGATCCTTACCCTACCTGGGGTGTCCACTGAGCATTTCCACGAACTGTAGTTGAAGTTTTCTAGGCATGGGATATTGATATGTCACCCAAACCAAAAGGAATGAGTGGGAAACAATCAAGACAACAGATAGTAGCACTTGCATTTGAATGAGTTTCAAGCATGCTTGGGTACTCGAGTGATCTGAGTGACTCAGTTTTGGAATACAACTGTCGCGTGGTGCACCGCGACATCCAGGCACCCCGGAGTTTCTGAAAAAAAAATTTCTCCGATTTTCACGAAACTACTTTTCATCAACTTGAATTGGGCTAAAAATCCATCCCTGAAAATAAAAATTCTCTGAGTAGTGTGGAAATGCTGATCCTTACCCTACCTGGGGTGTCCACTGAGCATTACCGCGAACTCTAGTTGAAGTTCTCTAGGCATGGGATTTTGACATGTTACCCAAACCAAAAGGAATGAGTGGGAAACAATCAAGACAACAGTTAGAAGCACTTGCATTTGAATGAGTTTCAAGCATGCTTGGGTACTCGTGTGATCTGAGTGACTCAGTTTTGGAATACAACTGTCGCGTGGTGCACCGCGACATCCAGGCACCCCGGAGTTTCTGAAAAAAAATTTTCTCTGATTTTCACGAAACTACTTTTCATCAACTTGAATTGGGCTAAAAATCCATCCCTGAAAATAAAAATTCTCTGAGTAGTGTGGAAATGCTGATCCTTACCCTACCTGGGGTGTCCACTGAGCATTTCCACCAACTCTATCTGAAGTTCTCTGGGCATGGGATTTTGACATGTTACCCAAACCAAAAGGAATGAGTGGGAAACAATCAAGACAACAGATAGAAGCACTTGCATTTGAATGAGTTTCAAGCATGCTTGGGTACTCGTGTGATCTGAGTGACTCAGTTTTGGAATACAACTGTCGCGTGGTGCACCGCGACATCCAGGCACCCCGGAGTTTCTGAAAAAAAATTTTCTCTGATTTTCACGAAACTACTTTTCATCAACTTGAATTGGGCTAAAAATCCATCCCTGAAAATAAAAATTCTCTGAGTACTGTGGAAATGCTGATCCTTACCCTACCTGGGGTGTCCACTGAGCATTTCCGCGAACTCTAGTTGAAGTTTTCTAGGCATGGGATTTTGACATGTTACCAAACCAAAAGGAATGAGTGGGAAACAATCAAGACAACAGATAGAAGCACTTGCATTTGAATGAGTTTCAAGCATGCTTGGGTACTCGTGTGATCTGAGTGACTCAGTTTTGCAATACAACTGTCGCGTGGTGCACCGCGACATCCAGGCACCCCGGAGTTTCTGAAAAAAAAATTTCTGCGATTTTCACGAAACCACTTTTCTTCAACTTGAATTGGGCTAAAAATCCATCCCTGAAAATAAAAATTCTCTGAGTAGTGTGGAAATGCTGATCCTTACACTACCTGGGGTGTCCACTGAGCATTTCCACCAACTCTATCTGAAGTTCTCTGGGCATGGGATTTTGACGTGTTACCCAAACCAAAAGGAATGAGTGGGAAACAATCAAGACAACAGATAGAAGCACTTGCATTTGAATGAGTTTCAAGCATGCTTGGGTACTCGTGTGATCTGAGTGACTCAGTTTTGCAATACAACTGTCGCGTGGTGCACCGCGACATCCAGGCACCCCGGAGTTTCTGAAAAAAAAATTTCTGCGATTTTCACGAAACCACTTTTCTTCAACTTGAATTGGGCTAAAAATCCATCCCTGAAAATAAAAATTCTCTGAGTAGTGTGGAAATGCTGATCCTTACCCTACCTGGGGTGTCCACTGAGCATTACCGCTAACTCTAGTTGAAGTTCTCTAGGCATGGGATTTTGACATGTTACCCAAACCAAAAGGAATGAGTGGGAAACAATCAAGACAACAGATAGAAGCACTTGCATTTGAATGAGTTTCAAGCATGCTTGGGTACTCGTGTGATCTGAGTGACTCAGTTTAGCAATACAACTGTCGCGTGGTGCACCGCGACATCCAGGCACCCCGGAGTTTCTGAAAAAAAATTTTCTGCGATTTTCACGAAACCACTTTTCTTCAACTTGAATTGGGCTAAAAATCCATCCCTGAAAATAAAAATTCTCTGAGTAGTGTGGAAATGCTGATCCTTACACTACCTGGGGTGTCCACTGAGCATTTCCACCAACTCTATCTGAAGTTCTCTGGGCATGGGATTTTGACGTGTTACCCAAACCAAAAGGAATGAGTGGGAAACAATCAAGACAACAGATAGAAGCACTTGCATTTGAATGAGTTTCAAGCATGCTTGGGTACTCGTGTGATCTGAGTGACTCAGTTTTGGAATACAACTGTCGCGTGGTGCACCGCGACATCCAGGCACCCCGGAGTTTCTGAAAAAAAATTTTCTCTGATTTTCACGAAACTACTTTTCATCAACTTGAATTGGGCTTAAAATCCATCCCTGAAAATAAAAATTCTCTGAGTAGTGTGGAAATTCTGATCCTTACCCTACCTGGGGTGTCCACTGAGCATTTCCGCGAACTGTAGTTGAAGTTTTCTTGGCATGGGATTTTGACATGTCACCCAAACCAAAAGGAATGAGTGGGAAACAATCAAGACAACAGATAGTAGCACTTGCATTTGAATGAGTTTCAATCATGCTTGGGTACTCGTGTGATCTGAGAGACTCAGTTTTGGAATACAACTGTAGCGTGGTGCACCATCCAGGCACCCCGGAGTTTCTGAAAAAAAATTTTCTCCGATTTTCACGAAACTACTTTTCATCAACTTGAATTGGGCTAAAAATCCATCCCTGAAAATAAAAATTCTCTGAGTAGTGTGGAAATGCTGATCCTTACCCTACCTGGGGTGTCCACTGAGCATTTCCACGAACTCTATCTGAAGGTCTCTGGGCATGGGATTTTGACATGTTACCCAAACCAAAAGGAATGAGTGGGAAACAATCAAGACAACAGATAGAAGCACTTGCATTTGAATGAGTTTCAAGCATGCTTGGGTACTCGTGTGATCTGAGTGACTCAGTTTTGGAATACAACTGTCGCGTGGTGCACCACGACATCCAGGCACCCCGGAGTTTCTGAAAAAAATTTTTCTCCGATTTTCACGAAACTACTTTTCATCAACTTGAATTGGGCTAAAAATCCATCCCTGAAAATAAAAATTCTCTGAGTAGTGTGGAAATGCTGATCCTTACCCTACCTGGGGTGTCCACTGAGCATTTCCACCAACTCTATCTGAAGTTCTCTGGGCATGGGATTTTGACATGTTACCCAAACCAAAAGGAATGAGTGGGAAACAATCAAGACAACAGATAGAAGCACTTGCATTTGAATGAGTTTCAAGCATGCTTGGGTACTCGTGTGATCTGAGTGACTCAGTTTTGCAATACAACTGTCGCGTGGTGCACCGCGACATCCAGGCACCCCGGAGTTTCTGAAAAAAAATTTTCTGCGATTTTCACGAAACCACTTTTCTTCAACTTGAATTGGGCTAAAAATCCATCCCTGAAAATAAAAATTCTCTGAGTAGTGTGGAAATGCTGATCCTTACCCTACCTGGGGTGTCCACTGAGCATTTCCACCAACTCTATCTGAAGTTCTCTGGGCATGGGATTTTGACGTGTTACCCAAACCAAAAGGAATGAGTGGGAAACAATCAAGACAACAGATAGAAGCACTTGCATTTGAATGAGTTTCAAGCATGCTTGGGTACTCGTGTGATCTGAGTGACTCAGTTTTGGAATACAACTGTCGCGTGGTGCACCGCGACATCCAGGCACCCCGGAGTTTCTGAAAAAAAATTTTCTCTGATTTTCACGAAACTACTTTTCATCAACTTGAATTGGGCTAAAAATCCATCCCTGAAAATAAAAATTCTCTGAGTAGTGTGGAAATGCTGATCCTTACCCTACCTGGGGTGTCCACTGAGCATTTCCACGAACTGTAGTTGAAGTTTTCTAGGCATGGGATATTGATATGTCACCCAAACCAAAAGGAATGAGTGGGAAACAATCAAGACAACAGATAGTAGCACTTGCATTTGAATGAGTTTCAAGCATGCTTGGGTACTCGAGTGATCTGAGTGACTCAGTTTTGGAATACAACTGTCGCGTGGTGCACCGCGACATCCAGGCACCCCGGAGTTTCTGAAAAAAAAATTTCTCCGATTTTCACGAAACTACTTTTCATCAACTTGAATTGGGCTAAAAATCCATCCCTGAAAATAAAAATTCTCTGAGTAGTGTGGAAATGCTGATCCTTACCCTACCTGGGGTGTCCACTGAGCATTACCGCGAACTCTAGTTGAAGTTCTCTAGGCATGGGATTTTGACATGTTACCCAAACCAAAAGGAATGAGTGGGAAACAATCAAGACAACAGTTAGAAGCACTTGCATTTGAATGAGTTTCAAGCATGCTTGGGTACTCGTGTGATCTGAGTGACTCAGTTTTGGAATACAACTGTCGCGTGGTGCACCGCGACATCCAGGCACCCCGGAGTTTCTGAAAAAAAATTTTCTCTGATTTTCACGAAACTACTTTTCATCAACTTGAATTGGGCTAAAAATCCATCCCTGAAAATAAAAATTCTCTGAGTAGTGTGGAAATGCTGATCCTTACCCTACCTGGGGTGTCCACTGAGCATTTCCACCAACTCTATCTGAAGTTCTCTGGGCATGGGATTTTGACATGTTACCCAAACCAAAAGGAATGAGTGGGAAACAATCAAGACAACAGATAGAAGCACTTGCATTTGAATGAGTTTCAAGCATGCTTGGGTACTCGTGTGATCTGAGTGACTCAGTTTTGGAATACAACTGTCGCGTGGTGCACCGCGACATCCAGGCACCCCGGAGTTTCTGAAAAAATATTTTCTCTGATTTTCACGAAACTACTTTTCATCAACTTGAATTGGGCTAAAAATCCATCCCTGAAAATAAAAATTCTCTGAGTACTGTGGAATTGCTGATCCTTACCCTACCTGCGGTGTCCACTGAGCATTTCCGCGAACTCTAGTTGAAGTTTTCTAGGCATGGGATTTTGACATGTTACCAAACCAAAAGGAATGAGTGGGAAACAATCAAGACAACAGATAGAAGCACTTGCATTTGAATGAGTTTCAAGCATGCTTGGGTACTCGTGTGATCTGAGTGACTCAGTTTTGGAATACAACTGTCGCGTGGTGCACCATGACATCCAGGCACCCCGGAGTTTCTGAAAAAAAATTTTCTCCGATTTTCACGAAACTACTTTTCATCAACTTGAATTGGGCTAAAAATCCATCCCTGAAAATAAAAATTCTCTGAGTAGTGTGGAAATGCTGATCCTTACCCTACCTGGGGTGTCAACTGAGCATTTCCACCAACTCTATCTGAAGTTCTCTGGGCATGGGATTTTGACATGTTACCCAAACCAAAAGGAATGAGTGGGAAACAATCAAGACAACAGATAGAAGCACTTGCATTTGAATGAGTTTCAAGCATGCTTGGGTACTCGTGTGATCTGAGTGACTCAGTTTTGGAATACAACTGTCGCGTGGTGCACCGCGACATCCAGGCACCCCGGAGATTCTGAAAAAAAATTTTCTCCGATTTTCACGAAACTACTTTTCATCAACTTGAAGTGGGCTAAAAATCCATCCCTGAAAATAAAAATTCTCTGAGTAATGTGGAAATGCTGATCCTTACCCTACCTGGGGTGTCCACTGAGCATTTCCGCGAACTCTAGTTGAAGTTCTCTAGGCATGGGATTTTGACAAGTTACCCAAACCAAAAGGAATGAGTGGGAAACAATCAAGACAACAGATAGAAGCACTTGCATTTGAATGAGTTTCAAGCATGCTTGGGTACTCGTGTGATCTGAGTGACTCAGTTTTGGAATACAACTGTCGCGTGGTGCACCGCGACATCCAGGCACCCCGGAGTTTCTGAAAAAAAAATTTCTCCGATTTTCACGAAACCACTTTTCATCAACTTGAATTGGGCTAAAAATCCATCCCTGAAAATAAAAATTCTCTGAGTAGTGTGGAAATGCTGATCCTTACCCTACCTGGGGTGTCCACTGAGCATTACCGCGAACTCTAGTTGAAGTTCTCTAGGCATGGGATTTTGACATGTTACCCAAACCAAAAGGAATGAGTGGGAAACAATCAAGACAACAGTTAGAAGCACTTGCATTTGAATGAGTTTCAAGCATGCTTGGGTACTCGTGTGATCTGAGTGACTCAGTTTTGGAATACAACTGTCGCGTGGTGCACCGCGACATCCAGGCACCCCGGAGTTTCTGAAAAAAAATTTTCTCTGATTTTCACGAAACTACTTTTCATCAACTTGAATTGGGCTAAAAATCCATCCCTGAAAATAAAAATTCTCTGAGTAGTGTGGAAATGCTGATCCTTACCCTACCTGGGGTGTCCACTGAGCATTTCCACCAACTCTATCTGAAGTTCTCTGGGCATGGGATTTTGACATGTTACCCAAACCAAAAGGAATGAGTGGGAAACAATCAAGACAACAGATAGAAGCACTTGCATTTGAATGAGTTTCAAGCATGCTTGGGTACTCGTGTGATCTGAGTGACTCAGTTTTGGAATACAACTGTCGCGTGGTGCACCGCGACATCCAGGCACCCCGGAGTTTCTGAAAAAAAATTTTCTCTGATTTTCACGAAACTACTTTTCATCAACTTGAATTGGGCTAAAAATCCATCCCTGAAAATAAAAATTCTCTGAGTACTGTGGAAATGCTGATCCTTACCCTACCTGGGGTGTCCACTGAGCATTTCCGCGAACTCTAGTTGAAGTTTTCTAGGCATGGGATTTTGACATGTTACCAAACCAAAAGGAATGAGTGGGAAACAATCAAGACAACAGATAGAAGCACTTGCATTTGAATGAGTTTCAAGCATGCTTGGGTACTCGTGTGATCTGAGTGACTCAGTTTTGGAATACAACTGTCGCGTGGTGCACCATGACATCCAGGCACCCCGGAGTTTCTGAAAAAAAATTTTCTCCGATTTTCTCGAAACTACTTTTCATCAACTTGAATTGGGCTAAAAATCCATCCCTGAAAATAAAAATTCTCTGAGTAGTGTGGAAATGCTGATCCTTACCCTACCTGGGGTGTCAACTGAGCATTTCCACCAACTCTATCTGAAGTTCTCTGGGCATGGGATTTTGACATGTTACCCAAACCAAAAGGAATGAGTGGGAAACAATCAAGACAACAGATAGAAGCACTTGCATTTGAATGAGTTTCAAGCATGCTTGGGTACTCGTGTGATCTGAGTGACTCAGTTTTGGAATACAACTGTCGCGTGGTGCACCGCGACATCCAGGCACCCCGGAGATTCTGAAAAAAAATTTTCTCCGATTTTCACGAAACTACTTTTCATCAACTTGAATTGGGCTAAAAATCCATCCCTGAAAATAAAAATTCTCTGAGTAATGTGGAAATGCTGATCCTTACCCTACCTGGGGTGTCCACTGAGCATTTCCGCGAACTCTAGTTGAAGTTCTCTAGGCATGGGATTTTGACAAGTTACCCAAACCAAAAGGAATGAGTGGGAAACAATCAAGACAACAGATAGAAGCACTTGCATTTGAATGAGTTTCAAGCATGCTTGGGTACTCGTGTGATCTGAGTGACTCAGTTTTGGAATACAACTGTCGCGTGGTGCACCGCGACATCCAGGCACCCCGGAGTTTCTGAAAAAAAAATTTCTCCGATTTTCACGAAACCACTTTTCATCAACTTGAATTGGGCTAAAAATCCATCCCTGAAAATAAAAATTCTCTGAGTAGTGTGGAAATGCTGATCCTTACCCTACCTGGGGTGTCCACTGAGCATTTCCACCAACTCTATCTGAAGTTCTCTGGGCATGGGATTTTGACATGTTACCCAAACCAAAAGGAATGAGTGGGAAACAATCAAGACAACAGATAGAAGCACTTGCATTTGAATGAGTTTCAAGCATGCTTGGGTACTCGTGTGATCTGAGTGACTCAGTTTTGGAATACAACTGTCGCGTGGTGCACCACGACATCCAGGCACCCCGGAGTTTCTGAAAAAAAATTTTCTCCGATTTTCACGAAACTACTTTTCATCAACTTGAATTGGGCTAAAAATCCATCCCTGAAAATAAAAATTCTCTGAGTAGTGTGGAAATGCTGATCCTTACCCTACCTGGGGTGTCCACTGAGCATTTCCACGAACTCTATCTGAAGTTCTCTGGGCATGGGATTTTGACATGTTACCCAAACCAAAAGGAATGAGTGGGAAACAATCAAGACAACAGATAGAAGCACTTGCATTTGAATGAGTTTCAAGCATGCTTGGGTACTCGTGTGATCTGAGTGACTCAGTTTTGGAATACAACTGTCGCGTGGTGCACCGCGACATCCAGGCACCCCGGAGTTTCTGAAAAAAAATTTTCTCTGATTTTCACGAAACTACTTTTCATCAACTTGAATTGGGCTAAAAATCCATCCCTGAAAATAAAAATTCTCTGAGTACTGTGGAAATGCTGATCCTTACCCTACCTGGGGTGTCCACTGAGCATTTCCGCGAACTCTAGTTGAAGTTTTCTAGGCATGGGATTTTGACATGTTACCAAACCAAAAGGAATGAGTGGGAAACAATCAAGACAACAGATAGAAGCACTTGCATTTGAATGAGTTTCAAGCATGCTTGGGTACTCGTGTGATCTGAGTGACTCAGTTTTGGAATACAACTGTCGCGTGGTGCACCATGACATCCAGGCACCCCGGAGTTTCTGAAAAAAAATTTTCTCCGATTTTCTCGAAACTACTTTTCATCAACTTGAATTGGGCTAAAAATCCATCCCTGAAAATAAAAATTCTCTGAGTAGTGTGGAAATGCTGATCCTTACCCTACCTGGGGTGTCAACTGAGCATTTCCACCAACTCTATCTGAAGTTCTCTGGGCATGGGATTTTGACATGTTACCCAAACCAAAAGGAATGAGTGGGAAACAATCAAGACAACAGATAGAAGCACTTGCATTTGAATGAGTTTCAAGCATGCTTGGGTACTCGTGTGATCTGAGTGACTCAGTTTTGGAATACAACTGTCGCGTGGTGCACCGCGACATCCAGGCACCCCGGAGATTCTGAAAAAAAATTTTCTCCGATTTTCACGAAACTACTTTTCATCAACTTGAATTGGGCTAAAAATCCATCCCTGAAAATAAAAATTCTCTGAGTAATGTGGAAATGCTGATCCTTACCCTACCTGGGGTGTCCACTGAGCATTTCCGCGAACTCTAGTTGAAGTTCTCTAGGCATGGGATTTTGACAAGTTACCCAAACCAAAAGGAATGAGTGGGAAACAATCAAGACAACAGATAGAAGCACTTGCATTTGAATGAGTTTCAAGCATGCTTGGGTACTCGTGTGATCTGAGTGACTCAGTTTTGGAATACAACTGTCGCGTGGTGCACCGCGACATCCAGGCACCCCGGAGTTTCTGAAAAAAAAATTTCTCCGATTTTCACGAAACCACTTTTCATCAACTTGAATTGGGCTAAAAATCCATCCCTGAAAATAAAAATTCTCTGAGTAGTGTGGAAATGCTGATCCTTACCCTACCTGGGGTGTCCACTGAGCATTTCCACCAACTCTATCTGAAGTTCTCTGGGCATGGGATTTTGACATGTTACCCAAACCAAAAGGAATGAGTGGGAAACAATCAAGACAACAGATAGAAGCACTTGCATTTGAATGAGTTTCAAGCATGCTTGGGTACTCGTGTGATCTGAGTGACTCAGTTTTGGAATACAACTGTCGCGTGGTGCACCACGACATCCAGGCACCCCGGAGTTTCTGAAAAAAAATTTTCTCCGATTTTCACGAAACTACTTTTCATCAACTTGAATTGGGCTAAAAATCCATCCCTGAAAATAAAAATTCTCTGAGTAGTGTGGAAATGCTGATCCTTACCCTACCTGGGGTGTCCACTGAGCATTTCCACGAACTCTATCTGAAGTTCTCTGGGCATGGGATTTTGACATGTTACCCAAACCAAAAGGAATGAGTGGGAAACAATCAAGACAACAGATAGAAGCACTTGCATTTGAATGAGTTTCAAGCATGCTTGGGTACTCGTGTGATCTGAGTGACTCAGTTTTGGAATACAACTGTCGCGTGGTCCACCGCGACATCCAGGCACCCCGGAGTTTCTGAAAAAAAATTTTCTCTGATTTTCACGAAACTACTTTTCATCAACTTGAATTGGGCTAAAAATCCATTCCTGAAAATAAAAATTCTCTGAGTAGTGTGGAAATGCTGATCCTTACCCTACCTGGGGTGTCCACTGAGCATTTCCACGAACTCTATCTGAAGTTCTCTGGGCATGGGATTTTGACATGTTACCCAAACCAAAAGGAATGAGTGGGAAACAATCAAGACAACACATAGAAGCACTTGCATTTGAATGAGTTTCAAGCATGCTTGGGTACTCGTGTGATCTGAGTGACTCAGTTTTGGAATACAACTGTCGCGTGGTGCACCGCGACATCCAGGCACCCCGGAGTTTCTGAAAAAAAATTTTCTCCGATTTTCACGAAACTACTTTTCATCAACTTGAATTGGGCTAAAAATCCATCCCTGAAAATAAAAATTCTCTGAGTAGTGTGGAAATGCTGATCCTTACCCTACCTGGGGTGTCCACTGAGCATTTCCACAAACTCTATCTGAAGGTCTCTGGGCATGGGATTTTGACATGTTACCCAAACCAAAAGGAATGAGTGGGAAACAATCAAGACAACAGATAGAAGCACTTGCATTTGAATGAGTTTCAAGCATGCTTGGGTACTCGTGTGATCTGAGTGACTCAGTTTTGGAATACAACTGTCGCGTGGTGCACCACGACATCCAGGCACCCCGGAGTTTCTGAAAAAAAATTTTCTCCGATTTTCACGAAACTACTTTTCATCAACTTGAATTGGGCTAAAAATCCATCCCTGAAAATAAAAATTCTCTGAGTAGTGTGGAAATGCTGATCCTTACCCTACCTGGGGTGTCCACTGAGCATTTCCACCAACTCTATCTGAAGTTCTCTGGGCATGGGATTTTGACATGTTACCCAAACCAAAAGGAATGAGTGGGAAACAATCAAGACAACAGATAGAAGCACTTGCATTTGAATGAGTTTCAAGCATGCTTGGGTACTCGTGTGATCTGAGTGACTCATTTTTGCAATACAACTGTCGCGTGGTGCACCGCGACATCCAGGCACCCCGGAGTTTCTGAAAAAAAATTTTCTGCGATTTTCACGAAACTACTTTTCATCAACTTGAATTGGGCTAAAAATCCATCCCTGAAAATAAAAATTCTCTGAGTAGTGTGGAAATGCTGATCCTTACCCTACCTGGGGTGTCCACTGAGCATTACCGTTAACTCTAGTTGAAGTTCTCTGGGCATGGGATTTTGACATGTTACCCAAACCAAAAGGAATGAGTGGGAAACAATCAAGACAACAGATAGAAGCACTTGCATTTGAATGAGTTTCAAGCATGCTTGGGTACTCGTGTGATCTGAGTGACTCAGTTTTGGAATACAACTGTCGATTGGTGCACCGCGACATCCAGGCACCCCGGAGTTTCTGAAAAAAAATTTTCTCCGATTTTCACGAAACTACTTTTCATCAACTTGAATTGGGCTAAAAATCCATCCCTGAAAATAAAAATTCTCTGAGTAGTGTGGAAATGCTGATCCTTACCCTACCTGGGGTGTCCACTGAGCATTTCCACCAACTCTATCTGAAGTTCTCTGGGCATGGGATTTTGACATGTTACCCAAACCAAAAGGAATGAGTGGGAAACAATCAAGACAACATATAGAAGCACTTGCATTTGAATGAGTTTCAAGCATGCTTGGGTACTCGTGTGATCTGAGTGACTCAGTTTTGGAATACAACTGTCGCGTGGTCCACCGCGACATCCAGGCACCCCGGAGTTTCTGAAAAAAAATTTTCTCTGATTTTCACGAAACTACTTTTCATCAACTTGAATTGGGCTAAAAATCCATTCCTGAAAATAAAAATTCTCTGAGTAGTGTGGAAATGCTGATCTTTACCCTACCTGGGGTGTCCACTGAGCATTTCCACGAACTCTATCTGAAGTTCTCTGGGCATGGGATTTTGACATGTTACCCAAACCAAAAGGAATGAGTGGGAAACAATCAAGACAACACATAGAAGCACTTGCATTTGAATGAGTTTCAAGCATGCTTGGGTACTCGTGTGATCTGAATGACTCAGTTTTGGAATACAACTGTCGCGTGGTGCACCGCGACATCCAGGCACCCCGGAGTTTCTGAAGAAAAATTTTCTGCGATTTTCACGAAACCACTTTTCTTCAACTTGAATTGGGCTAAAAATCCATTCCTGAAAATAAAAATTCTCTGAGTACTGTGGAAATGCTGATCCTTACCCTACCTGGGGTGTCCACTGAGCATTTCCGCGAACTCTAGTTGAAGTTTTCTAGGCATTGGATTTTGACATGTTACCCAAACCAAAAGGAATGAGTGGGAAACAATCAAGACAACAGATAGAAGCACTTGCATTTGAATGAGTTTCAAGCATGCTTGGGTATTCGTGTGTTCTGAGTGACTCAGTTTTGCAATACAACTGTCGCGTGGTGCACCGCGACATCCAGGCACCCCGGAGTTTCTGAAAAAAAATTTTCTCCGATTTTCACGAAACTACTTTTCATCAACTTGAATTGGGCTAAAAATCCATCCCTGAAAATAAAAATTCTCTGAGTAGTGTGGAAATGCTGATCCTTACCCTACCTGGGGTGTCCACTGAGCATTTCCACCAACTCTATCTGAAGTTCTCTGGGCATGGGATTTTGACATGTTACCCAAACCAAAAGGAATGAGTGGGAAACAATCAAGACAACAGATAGAAGCACTTGCATTTGAATGAGTTTCAAGCATGCTTGGGTACTCGTGTGATCTGAGTGACTCAGTTTTGGAATACAACTGTCGCGTGGTGCACCATCCAGGCACCCCGGAGTTTCTGAAAAAAAATTTTCTGCGATTTTCACGAAACTACTTTTCATCAACTTGAATTGGGCTAAAAATCCATCCCTGAAAATAAAAATTCTCTGAGTATTGTGGAAATGCTGATCCTTACCCTACCTGGGGTGTCCACTGAGCATTACCGCTAACTCTAGTTGAAGTTCTCTGGGCATGGGATTTTGACATGTTACCCAAACCAAAAGGAATGAGTGGGAAACAATCAAGACAACAGATAGAAGCACTTGCATTTGAATGAGTTTCAAGCATGCTTGGGTACTCGTGTGATCTGAGTGACTCAGTTTTGGAATACAACTGTCGCGTGGTGCACCGCGACATCCAGGCACCCCGGAGTTTCTGAAAAAAAATTTTCTCCGATTTTCACGAAACTACTTTTCATCAACTTGAAGTGGGCTAAAAATCCATCCCTGAAAATAAAAATTCTCTGAGTAGTGTGGAAATGCTGATCCTTACCCTACCTGGGGTGTCCACTAAGCATTTCCACGAAATCTATCTGAAGTTCTCTGGGCATGGGATTTTGACATGTTACCCAAACCAAAAGGAATGAGTGGGAAACAATCAAGACAACAGATAGAAGCACTTGCATTTGAATGAGTTTCAAGCATGCTTAGGTACTCGTGTGATCTGAGTGACTCAGTTTTGGAATACAACTGTCGCGTGGTGCACCGCGACATCCAGGCACCCCGGAGTTTCTGAAGAAAAATTTTCTGCGATTTTCACGAAACCACTTTTCTTCAACTTGAATTGGGCTAAAAATCCATCCCTGAAAATAAAAATTCTCTGAGTAGTGTGGAAATGCTGATCCTTACCCTACCTGGGATGTCCACTGAGCATTACCGCGAACTCTAGTTGAAGTTCTCTAGGCATGGGATTTTGACATGTTACCCAAACCAAAAGGAATGAGTGGGAAACAATCAAGACAACAGATAGAAGCACTTGCATTTGAATGAGTTTCAAGCATGCTTGGGTACTCGTGTGATCTGAGTGACTCAGTTTTGCAATACAACTGTCGCGTGGTGCACCGCGACATCCAGGCACCCCGGAGTTTCTGAAAAAAAATTTTCTGCGATTTTCACGAAACCACTTTTCTTCAACTTGAATTGGGCTAAAAATCCATCCCTGAAAATAAAAATTCTCTGAGTAGTGTGGAAATGCTGATCCTTACCCTACCTGGGGTGTCCACTGAGCATTTCCACCAACTCTATCTGAAGTTCTCTGGGCATGGGATTTTGACGTGTTACCCAAACCAAAAGGAATGAGTGGGAAACAATCAAGACAACAGATAGAAGCACTTGCATTTGAATGAGTTTCAAGCATGCTTGGGTACTCGTGTGATCTGAGTGACTCAGTTTTGGAATACAACTGTCGCGTGGTGCACCACGACATCCAGGCACCCCGGAGTTTCTGAAAAAAAATTTTCTCCGATTTTCACGAAACTACTTTTCATCAACTTGAATTGGGCTAAAAATCCATCCCTGAAAATAAAAATTCTCTGAGTAGTGTGGAAATGCTGATCCTTACCCTACCTGGGGTGTCCACTGAGCATTTCCACGAACTCTATCTGAAGGTCTCTGGGCATGGGATTTTGACATGTTACCCAAACCAAAAGGAATGAGTGGGAAACAATCAAGACAACAGATAGAAGCACTTGCATTTGAATGAGTTTCAAGCATGCTTGGGTACTCGTGTGATCTGAGAGACTCAGTTTTGGAATACAACTGTCGCGTGGTGCACCGCGACATCCAGGCACCCCGGAGTTTCTGAAAAAAAAATTTCTCCGATTTTCACGAAACCACTTTTCATCAACTTGAATTGGGCTAAAAATCCATCCCTGAAAATAAAAATTCTCTGAGTAGTGTGGAAATGCTGATCCTTACCCTACCTGGGGTGTCCACTGAGCATTTCCACGAACTCTATCTGAAGTTCTCTGGGCATGGGATTTTGACATGTTACCCAAACCAAAAGGAATGAGTGGGAAACAATCAAGACAACAGATAGAAGCACTTGCATTTGAATGAGTTTCAAGCATCCTTGGGTACTCGTGTGATCTGAGTGACTCAATTTTGGAATACAACTGTCGCGTGGTGCACCACGACATCCAGGCACCCCGGAGTTTCTGAAAAAAAATTTTCTCCGATTTTCACGAAACTACTTTTCATCAACTTGAATTGGGCTAAAAATCCATCCCTGAAAATAAAAATTCTCTGAGTAGTGTGGAAATGCTGATCCTTACCCTACCTGGGGTGTCCACTGAGCATTTCCACCAACTCTATCTGAAGTTCTCTGGGCATGGGATTTTGACATGTTACCCAAACCAAAAGGAATGAGTGGGAAACAATCAAGACAACAGATAGAAGCACTTGCATTTGAATGAGTTTCAAGCATGCTTGGGTACTCGTGTGATCTGAGTGACTCAGTTTTGAAATACAACTGTCGCGTGGTCCACCGCGACATCCAGGCACCCCGGAGTTTCTGAAAAAAAATTTTCTCTGATTTTCACGAAACTACTTTTCATCAACTTGAATTGGGCTAAAAAACCATTCCTGAAAATAAAAATTCTCTGAGTAGTGTGGAAATGCTGATCCTTACCCTACCTGGGGTGTCCACTGAGCATTTCCACGAACTCTATCTGAAGTTCTCTGGGCATGGGATTTTGACATGTTACCCAAACCAAAAGGAATGAGTGGGAAACAATCAAGACAACACATAGAAGCACTTGCGTTTGAATGAGTTTCAAGCATGCTTGGGTACTCGTGTGATCTGAGTGACTCAGTTTTGGAATACAACTGTCGCGTGGTGCACCGCGACATCCAGGCACCCCGGAGTTTCTGAAAAAAAATTTTCTGCGATTTTCACGAAACCACTTTTCTTCAACTTGAATTGGGCTAAAAATCCATCCCTGAAAATAAAAATTCTCTGAGTATTGTGGAAATGCTGATCCTTACCCTACCTGGGGTGTCCACTGAGCATTTCCACGAACTCTATCTGAAGTTCTCTGGGCATGGGATTTTGACATGTTACCCAAACCAAAAGGAATGAGTGGGAAACAATCAAGACAACAGATAGAAGCACTTGCATTTGAATGAGTTTCAAGCATGCTTGGGTACTCGTGTGAAATGAGTGACTCAGTTTTGGAATACAACTGTCGCGTGGTGCACCACGACATCCAGGCACCAAGGAGATTCTGAAAAAAAATTTTCTCCGATTTTCACGAAACTACTTTTCATCAACTTGAATTGGGCTAAAAATCCATCCCTGAAAATAAAAATTCTCTGAGTAGTGTGGAAATACTGATCCTTACCCTACCTGGGGTGTCCACTGAGCATTTCCACGAACTCTATCTGAAGTTCTCTGGGCATGGGATTTTGACATGTTACCCAAAACAAAAGGAATGAGTGGGAAACAATCAAGACAACAGATAGAAGCACTTGCATTTGAATGAGTTTCAAGCATCCTTGGGTACTCGTGTGATCTGAGTGACTCAGTTTTGGAATACAACTGTCGCGTGGTGCACCACGACATCCAGGCACCCCGGAGTTTCTGAAAAAAAATTTTCTCCGATTTTCACGAAACTACTTTTCATCAACTTGAATTGGGCTAAAAATCCATACCTGAAAATAAAAATTCTCTGAGTAGTGTGGAAATGCTGATCCTTACCCTACCTGGGGTGTCCACTGAGCATTTCCACCAACTCTATCTGAAGTTCTCTGGGCATGGGATTTTGACATGTTACCCAAACCAAAAGGAATGAGTGGGAAACAATCAAGACAACAGATAGAAGCACTTGCATTTGAATGAGTTTCAAGCATGCTTGGGTACTCGTGTGATCTGAGTGACTCAGTTTTGAAATACAACTGTCGCGTTGTCCACCGCGACATCCAGGCACCCCGGAGTTTCTGAAAAAAAATTTTCTCTGATTTTCACGAAACTACTTTTCATCAACTTGAATTGGGCTAAAAAACCATTCCTGAAAATAAAAATTCTCTGAGTAGTGTGGAAATGCTGATCCTTACCCTACCTGGGGTGTCCACTGAGCATTTCCACGAACTCTATCTGAAGTTCTCTGGGCATGGGATTTTGACATGTTACCCAAACCAAAAGGAATGAGTGGGAAACAATCAAGACAACACATAGAAGCACTTGCATTTGAATGAGTTTCAAGCATGCTTGGGTACTCGTGTGATCTGAGTGACTCAGTTTTGGAATACAACTGTCGCGTGGTGCACCGCGACATCCAGGCACCCCGGAGTTTCTGAAAAAAAATTTTCTGCGATTTTCACGAAACCACTTTTCTTCAACTTGAATTGGGCTAAAAATCCATCCCTGAAAATAAAAATTCTCTGAGTATTGTGGAAATGCTGATCCTTACCCAACCTGGGGTGTCCACTGAGCATTTCCACGAACTCTATCTGAAGTTCTCTGGGCATGGGATTTTGACATGTTACCCAAACCAAAAGGAATGAGTGGGAAACAATCAAGACAACAGATAGAAGCACTTGCATTTGAATGAGTTTCAAGCATGCTTGGGTACTCGTGTGATCTGAATGACTCAGTTTTGGAATACAACTGTCGCGTGGTGCACCGCGACATCCAGGCACCCCGGAGTTTCTGAAAAAAAATTTTCTGCGATTTTCACGAAACCACTTTTCTTCAACTTGAATTGGGCTAAAAATCCATCCCTGAAAATAAAAATTCTCTGAGTATTGTGGAAATGCTGATCCTTACCCTACCTGGGGTGTCCACTGAGCATTTCCACGAACTCTATCTGAAGTTCTCTGGGCATGGGATTTTGACATGTTACCCAAACCAAAAGGAATGAGTGGGAAACAATCAAGACAACAGATAGAAGCACTTGCATTTGAATGAGTTTCAAGCATGCTTGGGTACTCGTGTGATCTGAGTGACTCAGTTTTGGAATACAACTGTCGTGTGGTGCACCGCGACATCCAGGCACCCCGGAGTTTCTGAAGAAAAATTTTCTGCGATTTTCACGAAACCACTTTTCTTCAACTTGAATTGGGCTAAAAATCCATCCCTGAAAATAAAAATTCTCTGAGTAGTGTGGAAATGCTGATCCTTACCCTACCTGGGGTGTCCACTGAGCATTTCCACCAACTCTATCTGAAGTTCTCTGGGCATGGGATTTTGACATGTTACCCAAACCAAAAGGAATGAGTGGGAAACAATCAAGACAACAGATAGAAGCACTTGCATTTGAATGAGTTTCAAGCATGCTTGGGTACTCGTGTGATCTGAGTGACTCAGTTTTGGAATACAACTGTCGCGTGGTGCACCACGACATCCAGGCACCCCGGAGTTTCTGAAAAAAAATTTTCTCCGATTTTCACGAAACTACTTTTCATCAACTTGAATTGGGCTAAAAATCCATCCCTGAAAATAAAAATTCTCTGAGTAGTGTGGAAATGCTGATCCTTACCCTACCTGTGGTGTCCACTGAGCATTTCCACGAACTCTATCTGAAGTTCTCTGGGCATGGGATTTTGACATGTTACCCAAACCAAAAGGAATGAGTGGGAAACAATCAAGACAACAGATAGAAGCACTTGCATTTGAATGAGTTTCAAGCATCCTTGGGTACTCGTGTGATCTGAGTGACTCAGTTTTGGAATACAACTGTCGCGTGGTGCACCACGACATCCAGGCACCCCGGAGTTTCTGAAAAAAAAATTTCTGCGATTTTCACGAAACTACTTTTCATCAACTTGAATTGGGCTAAAAATCCATCCCTGAAAATAAAAATTCTCTGAGTAGTGTGGAAATGCTGATCCTTACCCTACCTGGGGTGTCCACTGAGCATTTCCACCAACTCTATCTGAAGTTCTCTGGGCATGGGATTTTGACATGTTACCCAAACCAAAAGGAATGAGTGGGAAACAATCAAGACAACAGATAGAAGCACTTGCATTTGAATGAGTTTCAAGCATGCTTGGGTACTCGTGTGATCTGAGTGACTCAGTTTTGGAATACAACTGTCGCGTGGTGCACCACGACATCCAGGCACCCCGGAGTTTCTGAAAAAAAAATTTCTCCGATTTTCACGAAACTACTTTTCATCAACTTGAATTGGGCTAAAAATCCATCCCTGAAAATAAAAATTCTCTGAGTAGTGTGGAAATGCTGATCCTTACCCTACCTGGGGTGTCCACTGAGCATTTCCACCAACTCTATCTGAAGTTCTCTGGGCATGGGATTTTGACATGTTACCCAAACCAAAAGGAATGAGTGGGAAACAATCAAGACAACACATAGAAGCACTTGCATTTGAATGAGTTTCAGCATGCTTGGGTACTCGTGTGATCTGAGTGACTCAGTTTTGGAATACAACTGTCGCGTGGTGCACCGCGACATCCAGGCACCCCGGAGTTTCTGAAAAAAAATTTTCTGCGATTTTCACGAAACCACTTTTCTTCAACTTGAATTGGGCTAAAAATCCATCCCTGAAAATAAAAATTCTCTGAGTATTGTGGAAATGCTGATCCTTACCCTACCTGGGGTGTCCACTGAGCATTTCCACGAACTCTATCTGAAGTTCTCTGGGCATGGGATTTTGACATGTTACCCAAACCAAAAGGAATGAGTGGGAAACAATCAAGACAACAGATAGAAGCACTTGTATTTGAATGAGTTTCAAGCATGCTTGGGTACTCGTGTGATCTGAGTGACTCAGTTTTGGAATACAACTGTCGCGTGGTGCACCGCGACATCCAGGCACCCCGGAGTTTCTGAAAAAAAAATTTCTCCGATTTTCACGAAACTACTTTTCATCAACTTGAAGTGGGCTAAAAATCCATCCCTGAAAATAAAAATTCTCTGAGTAGTGTGGAAATGCTGATCCTTACCCTACCTGGGGTGTCCACTAAGCATTTCCACGAACTCTATCTGAAGTTCTCTGGGCATGGGATTTTGACATGTTACCCAAACCAAAAGGAATGAGTGGGAAACAATCAAGACAACAGATAGAAGCACTTGCATTTGAATGAGTTTCAAGCATGCTTGGGTACTCGTGTGATCTGAGTGACTCAGTTTAGCAATACAACTGTCGCGTGGTGCAACGCGACATCCAGGCACCCCGGAGTTTCTGAAAAAAAATTTTCTGCGATTTTCACGAAACCACTTTTCTTCAAGTTGAATTGGGCTAAAAATCCATCCCTGAAAATAAAAATTCTCTGAGTAGTGTGGAAATGCTGATCCTTACCCTACCTGGGGTGTCCACTGAGCATTACCGCGAACTCTAGTTGAAGTTCTCTAGGCATGGGATTTTGACATGTTACCCAAACCAAAAGGAATGAGTGGGAAACAATCAAGACAACAGATAGAAGCACTTGCATTTGAATGAGTTTCAAGCATGCTTGGGTACTCGTGTGATCTGAGTGACTCAGTTTTGCAATACAACTGTCGCGTGGTGCACCGCGACATCCAGGCACCCCGGAGTTTCTGAAAAAAAATTTTCTGCGATTTTTACGAAACCACTTTTCTTCAACTTGAATTGGGCTAAAAATCCATCCCTGAAAATAAAAATTCTCTGAGTAGTGTGGAAATGCTGATCCTTACCCTACCTGGGGTGTCCACTGAGCATTTCCACCAACTCTATCTGAAGTTCTCTGGGCATGGGATTTTGACATGTTACCCAAACCAAAAGGAATGAGTGGGAAACAATCAAGACAACAGATAGAAGCACTTGCATTTGAATGAGTTTCAAGCATGCTTGGGTACTCGTGTGATCTGAGTGACTCAGTTTTGGAATACAACTGTCGCGTGGTGCACCGCGACATCCAGGCACCCCGGAGTTTCTGAAAAAAAATTTTCTCTGATTTTCACGAAACTACTTTTCATCAACTTGAATTGGGCTTAAAATCCATCCCTGAAAATAAAAATTCTCTGAGTAGTGTGGAAATTCTGATCCTTACCCTACCTGGGGTGTCCACTGAGCATTTCCGCGAACTGTAGTTGAAGTTTTCTAGGCATGGGATTTTGACATGTCACCCAAACCAAAAGGAATGAGTGGGAAACAATCAAGACAACAGATAGTAGCACTTGCATTTGAATGAGTTTCAAGCATGCTTGGGTACTCGTGTGATCTGAGAGACTCAGTTTTGGAATACAACTGTCGCGTGGTGCACCATCCAGGCACCCCGGAGTTTCTGAAAAAAAATTTTCTCCGATTTTCACGAAACTACTTTTCATCAACTTGAATTGGGCTAAAAATCCATCCCTGAAAATAAAAATTCTCTGAGTAGTGTGGAAATGCTGATCCTTACCCTACCTGGGGTGTCCACTGAGCATTTCCACGAACTCTATCTGAAGGTCTCTGGGCATGGGATTTTGACATGTTACCCAAACCAAAAGGAATGAGTGGGAAACAATCAAATCAACAGATAGAAGCACTTGTATTTGAATGAGTTTCAAGCATGCTTGGGTACTCGTGTGATCTGAGTGACTCAGTTTTGGAATACAACTGTCGCGTGGTGCACCACGACATCCAGGCACCCCGGAGTTTCTGAAAAAAAATTTTCTCCGATTTTCACGAAACTACTTTTCATCAACTTGAATTGGGCTAAAAATCCATCCCTGAAAATAAAAATTCTCTGAGTAGTGTGGAAATGCTGATCCTTACCCTACCTGGGGTGTTCACTGAGCATTTCCACCAACTCTATCTGAAGTTCTCTGGGCATGGGATTTTGACATGTTACCCAAACCAAAAGGAATGAGTGGGAAACAATCAAGACAACAGATAGAAGCACTTGCATTTGAATGAGTTTCAAGCATGCTTGGGTACTCGTGTGATCTGAGTGACTCAGTCTTGGAATACAACTGTCGCGTGGTACACCGCGACATCCAGGCACCCCGGAGTTTCTGAAAAAAAATTTTCTCCAATTTTCACGAAACTACTTTTCATCAACTTGAATTGGGCTAAAAATCCATCCCTGAAAATAAAAATTCTCTGAGTAGTGTGGAAATGCTGATCCTTACCCTACCTGGGGTGTCCACTGAGCATTTCCACCAACTCTATCTGAAGTTCTCTGGGCATGGGATTTTGACATGTTACCCAAACCAAAAGGAATGAGTGGGAAACAATCAAGACAACAGATAGAAGCACTTGCATTTGAATGAGTTTCAAGCATGCTTGGGTACTCGTGTGATCTGAGTGACTCAGTTTTGGAATACAACTGTCGCGTGGTGCACCGCGACATCCAGGCACCCCGGAGTTTCTGAAAAAAAATTTTCTCCGATTTTCACGAAACTACTTTTCATCAACTTGAATTGGGCTAAAAATCCATTCCTGAAAATAAAAATTCTATGAGTAGTGTGGAAATGCTGATCCTTACCCTACCTGGGGTGTCTACTGAGCATTTCCACGAACTCTATCTGAAGTTCTCTGGGCATGGGATTTTGACATGTTACCCAAACCAAAAGGAATGAGTGGGAAACAATCAAGTCAACAGATAGAAGCACTTGCATTTGCATGAGTTTCAAGCATGCTTGGGTACTCGTGTGATCTGAGTGACTCAGTTTTGGAATACAACTGTCGCGTGGTGCACCGCGACATCCAGGCACCCCGGAGTTTCTAAAAAAAAATTTTCTCCGATTTTCACGAAACTACTTTTCATCAACTTGAATTGGGCTAAAAATCCATCCCTGAAAATAAAAATTCTCTGAGTAGTGTGGAAATGCTGATCCTTACCCTACCTGGGGTGTCCACTAAGCATTTCCACGAACTCTATCTGAAGTTCTCTGGGCATGGGATTTTGACATGTTACCCAAACCAAAAGGAATGAGTGGGAAACAATCAAGACAACAGATAGAAGCACTTGCATTTGAATGAGTTTCAAGCATGCTTGGGTACTCGTGTGATCTGAGTGACTCAGTTTTGCAATACAACTGTCGCGTGGTGCACCGCGACATCCAGGCACCCCGGAGTTTCTGAAAAAAAATTTTCTGCGATTTTCACGAAACCACTTTTCTTCAACTTGAATTGGGCTAAAAATCCATCCCTGAAAATAAAAATTCTCTGAGTAGTGTGGAAATGCTGATCCTTACCCTACCTGGGGTGTCCACTGAGCATTTCCGCAAACTCCAGTTGAAGTTTTCTAGGCATGGGATTTTGACATGTTACCCAAACCAAAAGGAATGAGTGGGAAACAATCAAGACAACAGATAGAAGCACTTGCATTTGAATGAGTTTCAAGCATGCTTGGGTACTCGTGTGATCTGAGAGACTCAGTTTTGGAATACAACTGTCGCGTGGTGCACCGCGACATCCAGGCACCCCGGAGTTTCTGAAAAAAAATTTTCTCCGATTTTCACGAAACTACTTTTCATCAACTTGAATTGGGCTAAAAATCCATCCCTGAAAATAAAAATTCTCTGAGTAGTGTGGAAATGCTGATCCTTACCCCACCTGGGGTGTCCACTGAGCATTTCCACGAACTCTATCTGATGTTCTCTGGGCATGGGATTTTGACATGTTACCCAAACCAAAAGGAATGAGTGGGAAACAATCAAGACAACAGATAGAAGCACTTGCATTTGAATGAGTTTCAAGCATGCTTGGGTACTCGTGTGATCTGAGAGACTAAGTTTTGGAATACAACTGTCGCGTGGTGCACCGCGACATCCAGGCACCCCGGAGTTTCTGAAAAAAAATTTTCTCCGATTTTCACGAAACTACTTTTCATCAACTTGAAGTGGGCTAAAAATCCATCCCTGAAAATAAAAATTCTCTGAGTAGTGTGGAAATGCTGATCCTTACCCTACCTGGGGTGTCCACTGAGCATTTCCACGAACTCTATCTGAAGTTCTCTGGGCATGGGATTTTGACATGTTACCCAAACCAAAAGGAATGAGTGGGAAACAATCAAGTCAACAGATAGAAGCACTTGCATTTGCATGAGTTTCAAGCATGCTTGGGTACTCGAGTGATCTGAGTGACTCAGTTTTGGAATACAACTGTCGTGTGGTGCACCGCGACATCCAGGCACCCCGGAGTTTCTAAAAAAAAATTTTCTCCGATTTTCACGAAACTACTTTTCATCAACTTGAATTGGGCTAAAAATCCATCCCTGAAAATAAAAATTCTCTGAGTAGTGTGGAAATGCTGATCCTTACCCTACCTGGGGTGTCCACTGAGCATTTCCACGAACTCTATCTGAAGTTCTCTGGGCATGGGATTTTGACATGTTACCCAAACCAAAAGGAATGAGTGGGAAACAATCAAGAGAACAGATAGAAGCACTTGCATTTGAATGAGTTTCAAGCAGGCTTGGGTACTCGTGTGATCTGAGTGACTCAGTTTTGGAATACAACTGTCGCGTGGTGCACCGCGACATCCAGGCACCCCGGAGTTTCTGAAAAAAAATTTTCTCCGATTTTCACGAAACTACTTTTCATCAACTTGAATTGGGCTAAAAATCCATCCCTGAAAATAAAAATTCTCTGAGTAGTGTGGAAATGCTGATCCTTACCCTACCTGGGGTGTCCACTAAGCATTTCCACGAACTCTATCTGAAGTTCTCTGGGCATGGGATTTTGACATGTTACCCAAACCAAAAGGAATGAGTGGGAAACAATCAAGACAACAGATAGAAGCACTTGCATTTGAATGAGTTTCAAGCAGGCTTGGGTACTCGTGTGATCTGAGTGACTCAGTTTTGGAATACAACTGTCGCGTGGTGCACCGCGACATCCAGGCACCCCGGAGTTTCTGAAAAAAAATTTTCTCCGATTTTCACGAAACTACTTTTCATCAACTTGAATTGGGCTAAAAATCCATCCCTGAAAATAAAAATTCTCTGAGTAGTGTGGAAATGCTGATCCTTACCCTACCTGGGGTGTCCACTAAGCATTTCCACGAACTCTAGTTGAAGTTCTCTGGGCATGGGATTTTGACATGTTACCCAAACCAAAAGGAATGAGTGGGAAACAATCAAGACAACAGATAGAAGCACTTGCATTTGAATGAGTTTCAAGCATGCTTGGGTACTCGTGTGATCTGAGTGACTCAGTTTTGCAATACAACTGTCGCGTGGTGCACCGCGACATCCAGGCACCCCGGAGTTTCTAAAAAAAAATTTTCTCCGATTTTCACGAAACTACTTTTCATCAACTTGAATTGGGCTAAAAATCCATCCCTGAAAATAAAAATTCTCTGAGTAGTGTGGAAATGCTGATCCTTACCCTACCTGGGGTGTCCACTGAGCATTTCCGCGAACTCTAGTTGAAGTTCTCTAGGCATGGGATTTTGACATGTTACCCAAACCAAAAGGAATGAGTGGGAAACAATCAAGACAACAGATAGAAGCACTTGCATTTGAATGAGTTTCAAGCATGCTTGGGTACTCGTGTGATCTGAGAGACTCAGTTTTGGAATACAACTGTCGCGTGGTGCACCGCGACATCCAGGCACCCCGGAGTTTCTGAAAAAAATTTTTCTCCGATTTTCACGAAACTACTTTTCATCAACTTGAAGTGGGCTAAAAATCCATCCCTGAAAATAAAAATTCTCTGAGTAGTGTGGAAATGCTGATCCTTACCCTACCTGGGGTGTCCACTGAGCATTTCCACGAACTCTATCTGAAGTTCTCTGGGCATGGGATTTTGACATGTTACCCAAACCAAAAGGAATGAGTGGGAAACAATCAAGACAACAGATAGAAGCACTTGCATTTGAATGAGTTTCAAGCATCCTTGGGTACTCGTGTGATCTGAGTGACTCAGTTTTGCAATACAACTGTCGCGTGGTGCACCGCGACATCCAGGCACCCCGGAGTTTCTGAAAAAAAATTTTCTGCGATTTTCACGAAACCACTTTTCTTCAACTTGAATTGGGCTAAAAATCCATCCCTGAAAATAAAAATTCTCTGAGTACTGTGGAAATGCTGATCCTTACCCTACCTGGGGTGTCCACTGAGCATTTCCGCGAACTCTAGTTGAAGTTTTCTAGGCATGGGATTTTGAAATATTACCCAAACCAAAAGAAATGAGTGGGAAACAATCAAGACAACAGATAGAAGCACTTGCATTTGAATGAGTTTCAAGCATGCTTGGGTACTCGTGTGATCTGAGTGACTCAGTTTTGCAATACAACTGTCGCGTGGTGCACCGCGACATCCAGGCACCCCGGAGTTTCTGAAAAAAAATTTTCTGCGATTTTCAAGAAACCACTTTTCTTCAACTTGAATTGGGCTAAAAATCCATCCCTGAAAATAAAAATTCTCTGAGTAGTGTGGAAATGCTGATCCTTACCCTACCTGGGGTGTCCACTGAGCATTTCCGCGAACTCTAGTTGAAGTTTTCTAGGCATGGGATTTTGACATGTTACCCAAACCAAAAGGAATGAGTGGGAAACAATCAAGACAACAGATAGAAGCACTTGCATTTGAATGAGTTTCAAGCATGCTTGGGTACTCGTGTGATCTGAGAGACTCAGTTTTGGAATACAACTGTCGCGTGGTGCACCGCGACATCCAGGCACCCCGGAGTTTCTGAAAAAAAATTTTCTGCGATTTTCACGAAACCACTTTTCTTCAACTTGAATTGGGCTAAAAATCCATCCCTGAAAATAGAAATTCTCTGAGTAGTGTGGAAATGCTGATCCTTACCCTACCTGGGGTGTCCACTGAGCATTTCCGCAAACTCCAGTTGAAGTTTTCTAGGCATGGGATTTTGACATGTTACCCAAACCAAAAGGAATGAGTGGGAAACAATCAAGACAACAGATAGAAGCACTTGCATTTGAATGAGTTTCAAGCATGCTTGGGTACTCGTGTGATCTGAGTGACTCAGTTTTGGAATACAACTGTCGCGTGGTGCACCGCGACATCCAGGCACCCCGGAGTTTCTGAAAAAAAATTTTCTCCGATTTTCACGAAACTACTTTTCATCAACTTGAAGTGGGCTAAAAATCCATCCCTGAAAATAAAAATTCTCTGAGTAGTGTGGAAATGCTGATCCTTACCCTACCTGGGGTGTCCACTAAGCATTTCCACGAACTCTATCTGAAGTTCTCTGGGCATGGGATTTTGACATGTTACCCAAACCAAAAGGAATGAGTGGGAAACAATCAAGACAACAGACAGAAGCACTTGCATTGAATGAGTTTCAAGCATGCTTGGGTACTCGTGTGATCTGAGAGACTCAGTTTTGGAATACAACTGTCGCGTGGTGCACCGCGACATCCAGGCACCCCGGAGTTTCTGAAAAAAAATTTTCTCCGATTTTCACGAAACTACCTTTCATCAACTTGAATTGGGCTAAAAATCCATCCCTGAAAATAAAAATTCTCTGAGTAGTGTGGAAATGCTGATCCTTTCCCTACCTGGGGTGTCCACTGAGCATTTCCACGAACTCTATCTGAAGTTCTCTGGGCATGGGATTTTGACATGTTCCCCAAACCAAAAGGAATGAGTGGGAAACAATCAAGACAACAGATAGAAGCACTTGCATTTGAATGCGTTTCAGGCATGCTTGGGTACTCGTGTGATCTGAGTGACTCAGTTTTGGAATACAACTGTCGCGTGGTGCACCGCGACATCCAGGCACCCCGGAGTTTCTGAAAAAAAATTTTCTCCGATTTTCACGAAAGTACTTTTCATCAACTTGAATTGGGCTAAAAATCCATCCCTGAAAATAAAAATTCTCTGAGTAGTGTGGAAATGCTGATCCTTACCCTACCTGGGGTGTCCACTGAGCATTTCCACGAACTCTATCTGAAGTTCTCTGGGCATGGGATTTTGACATGTTACCCAAACCAAAAGGAATGAGTGGGAAACAATCAAGACAACAGATAGAAGCACTTGCATTTGAATGAGTTTCAAGCATGCTTGGGTACTCGTGTGATCTGAGTGACTCAGTTTTGGAATACAACTGTCGCTTGGTGCACCGCGACATCCAGGCACCCCGGAGTTTCTGAAAAAAAATTTTCTCCGATTTTCACGAAACTACTTTTCATCAACTTGAATTGGGCTAAAAATCCATCCCTGAAAATAAAAATTCTCTGAGTAGTGTGGAAATGCTGATCCTTACCCTACCTGGGGTGTCCACTGAGCATTTCCACGAACTCTATCTGAAGTTCTCTGGGCATGGGATTTTGACATGTTACCCAAACCAAAAGGAATGAGTGGGAAACAATCAAGACAACAGATAGAAGCACTTGCATTTGAATGAGTTTCAAGCATGCTTGGGTACTCGTGTGATCTGAGTGACTCAGTTTTGCAATACAACTGTCGCGTGGTGCACCGCGACATCCAGGCACCCCGGAGTTTCTGAAAAAAATTTTTCTCCTTTTTTCACTAAACTACTTTTCATCAACTTGAATTGGGCTAAAAATCCATCCCTGAAAATAAAAATTCTCTGAGTAGTGTGGAAATGCTGATCCTTACCCTACCTGGGGTGTCCACTGAGCATTTCCACGAACTCTATCTGATGTTCTCTGGGCATGGGATTTTGACATGTTACCCAAACCAAAAGGAATGAGTGGGAAACAATCAAGACAACAGATAGAAGCACTTGCATTTGAATGAGTTTCAAGCATGCTTGGGTACTCGTGTGATTTGAGTGACTCGGTTTTGCAATACAACTGTCGCTTGGTGCACCGCGACATCCAGGCACCCCGGAGTTTCTGAAAAAAAATTTTCTGCGATTTTCACGAAACTACTTTTCTTCAACTTGAATTGGGCTAAAAATCCATCCCTGAAAATAAAAATTCTCTGAGTAGTGTGGAAATGCTGATCCTTACCCTACCTGGGGTGTCCACTGAGCATTTCCGCGAACTCTAGTTGAAGTTCTCTAGGCATGGGATTTTGACATGTTACCCAAACCAAAAGGAATGAGTGGGAAACAATCAAGACAACAGATAGAAGCACTTGCATTTGAATGCGTTTCAGGCATGCTTGGGTACTCGTGTGATCTGAGTGACTCAGTTTTGGAATACAACTGTCGCGTGGTGCACCGCGACATCCAGGCACCCCGGAGTTTCTGAAAAAAAATTTTCTCCGATTTTCACGAAACTACTTTTCATCAACTTGAATTGGGCTAAAAATCCATCCCTGAAAATAAAAATTCTCTGAGTAGTGTGGAAATGCTGATCCTTACCCTACCTGGGGTGTCCACTGAGCATTTCCACGAACTCTATCTGAAGTTCTCTGGGCATGGGATTTTGACATGTTACCCAAACCAAAAGGAATGAGTGGGAAACAATCAAGACAACAGATAGAAGCACTTGCATTTGAATGAGTTTCAAGCATGCTTTTGTACTCGTGTGATCTGAGTGACTCAGTTTTGGAATACAACTGTCGCTTGGTGCACCGCGACATCCAGGCACCCCGGAGTTTCTGAAAAAAAATTTTCTCCGATTTTCACGAAACTACTTTTCATCAACTTGAATTGGGCTAAAAATCCATCCCTGAAAATAAAAATTCTCTGAGTAGTGTGGAAATGCTGATCCTTACCCTACCTGGGGTGTCCACTGAGCATTTCCACGAACTCTATCTGAAGTTCTCTGGGCATGGGATTTTGACATGTTACCCAAACCAAAAGGAATGAGTGGGAAACAATCAAGACAACAGATAGAAGCACTTGCATTTGAATGAGTTTCAAGCATGCTTGGGTACTCGTGTGATCTGAGTGACTCAGTTTTGCAATACAACTGTCGCGTGGTGCACCGCGACATCCAGGCACCCCGGAGTTTCTGAAAAAAAAATTTCTCCTATTTTCACGAAACTACTTTTCATCAACTTGAATTGGGCTAAAAATCCATCCCTGAAAATAAAAATTCTCTGAGTAGTGTGGAAATGCTGATCCTTACCCTACCTGGGGTTTCCACTGAGCATTTCCACGAACTCTATCTGATGTTCTCTGGGCATGGGATTTTGACATGTTACCCAAACCAAAAGGAATGAGTGGGAAAAAATCAAGACAACAGATAGAAGCACTTGCATTTGAATGAGTTTCAAGCATGCTTGGGTACTCGTGTGATTTGAGTGACTCGGTTTTGCAATACAACTGTCGCTTGGTGCACCGCGACATCCAGGCACCCCGGAGTTTCTGAAAAAAAATTTTCTGCGATTTTCACGAAACTACTTTTCTTCAACTTGAATTGGGCTAAAAATCCATCCCTGAAAATAAAAATTCTCTGAGTAGTGTGGAAATGCTGATCCTTACCCTACCTGGGGTGTCCACTGAGCATTTCCGCGAACTCTAGTTGAAGTTCTCTAGGCATGGGATTTTGACATGTTACCCAAACCAAAAGGAATGAGTGGGAAACAATCAAGACAACAGATAGAAGCACTTGCATTTGAATGAGTTTCAAGCATGCTTGGGTACTCGTGTGATCTGAGTGACTCAGTTTTGGAATACAACTGTCGCGTGGTGCACCGCGACATCCAGGCACCCCGGAGTTTCTGAAAAAAAATTTTCTCCGATTTTCACGAAACTACTTTTCATCAACTTGAATTGGGCTAAAAATCCATCCCTGAAAATAAAAATTCTCTGAGTAGTGTGGAAATGCTGATCCTTACCCTACCTGGGGTGTCCAATGAGCATTTCCACGAACTCTATCTGATGTTCTCTGGGCATGGGATTTTGACATGTTACCCAAACCAAAAGGAATGAGTGGGAAACAATCAAGACAACAGATAGAAGCACTTGCATTTGAATGAGTTTCAAGCATGCTTGGGTACTCGTGTGATCTGAGAGACTCAGTTTTGGAATACAACTGTCGCGTGGTGCACCGCGACATCCAGGCACCCCGGAGTTTCTGAAAAAAAAATTTTCTCCGATTTTCACGAAACTACTTTTCATCAACTTGAATTGGGCTAAAAATCCATCCCTGAAAATAAAAATTCTCTGAGTAGTGTGGAAATGCTGATCCTTACCCTACCTGGGGTGTCCACTGAGCATTTCCGCGAACTCTAGTTGAAGTTCTCTAGGCATGGGATTTTGACATGTTACCCAAACCAAAAGGAATGAGTGGGAAACAATCAAGACAACAGATAGAAGCACTTGCATTTGAATGAGTTTCAAGCATGCTTGGGTACTCGTGTGATCTGAGTGACTCAGTTTTGGAATACAACTGTCGCGTGGTGCAACCCGACATCCAGGCACCCCGGAGTTTCTGAAAAAAAATTTTCTCCGATTTTCACGAAACTACTTTTCATCAACTTGAATTGGGCTAAAAATCCATCCCTGAAAATAAAAATTTTCTGAGTAGTGTGGAAATGCTGATCCTTACCCTACCTGGGGTGTCCACTGAGCATTTCCACGAACTCTATCTGAAGTTCTCTGGGCATGGGATTTTGACATGTTACCCAAACCAAAAGGAATGAGTGGGAAACAATCAAGACAACAGATAGAAGCACTTGCATTTGAATGAGTTTCAAGCATGCTTGGGTACTCGTGTGATCTGAGTGACTCAGTTTTGGAATACAACTGTCGCGTGGTGCACCGCGACATCCAGGCACCCCGGAGTTTCTGAAAAAAAATTTTCTCCGATTTTCACGAAACTACTTTTCATCAACTTGAATTGGGCTAAAAATCCATCCCTGAAAATAAAAATTCTCTGAGTAGTGTGGAAATGCTGATCCTTACCCTACCTGGGGTGTCCACTGAGCATTTCCACGAACTCTATCTGAAGTTCTCTGGGCATGGGATTTTGACATGTTACCCAAACCAAAAGGAATGAGTGGGAAACAATCAAGACAACAGATAGAAGCACTTGCATTTGAATGAGTTTCAAGCATGCTTGGGTACTCGTGTGATCTGAGTGACTCAGTTTTGCAATACAACTGTCGCGTGGTGCACCGCGACATCCAGGCACCCCGGAGTTTCTGAAAAAAAATTTTCTGCGATTTTCACGAAACCACTTTTCTTCAACTTGAATTGGGCTAAAAATCCATCCCTGAAAATAAAAATTCTCTGAGTAGTGTGGAAATGCTGATCCTTACCCTACCTGGGGTGTCCACTGAGCATTTCCGCGAACTCTAGTTGAAGTTTTCTAGGCATGGGATTTTGACATGTTACCCAAACCAAAAGGAATGAGTGGGAAACAATCAAGACAACAGATAGAAGCACTTGCATTTGAATGAGTTTCAAGCATGCTTGGGTACTCGTGTGATCTGAGAGACTCAGTTTTGGAATACAACTGTCGCGTGGTGCACCGCGACATCCAGGCACCCCGGAGTTTCTGAAAAAAAATTTTCTCCGATTTTCACGAAACTACTTTTCATCAACTTGAATTGGGCTAAAAATCCATCCCTGAAAATAAAAATTCTCTGAGTAGTGTGGAAATGCTGATCCTTACCCTACCTGGGGTGTCCACTGAGCATTTCCACAAACTCTATCTGAAGGTCTCTGGGCATGGGATTTTGACATGTTACCCAAACCAAAAGGAATGAGTGGGAAACAATCAAGACAACAGATAGAAGCACTTGCATTTGAATGAGTTTCAAGCATCCTTGGGTACTCGTGTGATCTGAGTGACTCAGTTTTGGAATACAACTGTCGCGTGGTGCACCGCGACATCCAGGCACCCCGGAGTTTCTGAAAAAAAATTTTCTGCGATTTTCACGAAACCACTTTTCTTCAACTTGAATTGGGCTAAAAATCCATCCCTGAAAATAAAAATTCTCTGAGTAGTGTGGAAATGCTGATCCTTACCCTACCTGGGGTGTCCACTGAGCATTTCCGCGAACTCTAGTTGAAGTTTTCTAGGCATGGGATTTTGACATGTTACCCAAACCAAAAGGAATGAGTGGGAAACAATCAAGACAACAGATAGAAGCACTTCCATTTGAATGAGTTTCAAGCATGCTTGGGTACTCGTGTGATCTGAGAGACTCAGTTTTGGAATACAACTGTCGCGTGGTGCACCGCGACATCCAGGCACCCCGGAGTTTCTGAAAAAAAATTTTCTCTGATTTTCACGAAACTACTTTTCATCAACTTGAATTGGGCTAAAAATCCATCCCTGAAAATAAAAATTCTCTGAGTAGTGTGGAAATGCTGATCCTTACCCTACCTGTGGTGTCCACTGAGCATTTCCACGAACTCTATCTGAAGTTCTCTGGGCATGGGATTTTGACATGTTACCCAAACCAAAAGGAATGAGTGGGAAACAATCAAGACAACAGATAGAAGCACTTGCATTTGAATGAGTTTCAAGCATGCTTGGGTACTCGTGTGATCTGAGTGACTCAGTTTTGGAATACAACTGTCGCGTGGTGCAACCCGACATCCAGGCACCCCGGAGTTTCTGAAAAAAAATTTTCTCCGATTTTCACGAAACTACTTTTCATCAACTTGAATTGAGCTAAAAATCCATCCCTGAAAATAAAAATTCTCTGAGTAGTGTGGAAATGCTGATCCTTACCCTACCTGGGGTGTCCACTGAGCATTTCCACGAACTCTATCTGATGTTCTCTGGGCATGGGATTTTGACATGTTACCCAAACCAAAGGAATGAGTGGGAAACAATCAAGACAACAGATAGAAGCACTTGCATTTGAATGAGTTTCAAGCATGCTTGGGTACTCGTGTGATTTGAGTGACTCGGTTTTGCAATACAACTGTCGCGTGGTGCACCGCGACATCCAGGCACCCCGGAGTTTCTGAAAAAAAAATTTCTGCGATTTTCACGAAACTACTTTTCTTCAACTTGAATTGGGCTAAAAATCCATCCCTGAAAATAAAAATTCTCTGAGTAGTGTGGAAATGCTGATCCTTACCCTACCTGGGGTGTCCACTGAGCATTTCCGCGAACTCTAGTTGAAGTTCTCTAGGCATGGGATTTTGACATGTTACCCAAACCAAAAGGAATGAGTGGGAAACAATCAAGACAACAGATAGAAGCACTTGCATTTGAATGAGTTTCAAGCATGCTTGGGTACTCGTGTGATCTGAGTGACTCAGTTTTGGAATACAACTGTCTCGTGGTGCACCGCGACATTCAGGCACCCCGGAGTTTCTGAAAAAAAATTTTCTGCGATTTTCACGAAACTACTTTTCATCAACTTGAAGTGGGCTAAAAATCCATCCCTGAAAATAAAAATTCTCTGAGTAGTGTGGAAATGCTGATCTTTACCCTACCTGGGGTGTCCACTGAGCATTTCCACGAACTCTATCTGAAGTTCTCTGGGCATGGGATTTTGACATGTTACCCAAACCAAAAGGAATGAGTGGGAAACAATCAAGACAACAGATAGAAGCACTTGCATTTGAATGAGTTTCAAGCATGCTTGGGTACTCGTGTGATCTGAGTGACTCAGTTTTGGAATACAACTGTCGCGTGGTGCAACCCGACATCCAGGCACCCCGGAGTTTCTGAAAAAAAATTTTCTCCGATTTTCACGAAACTACTTTTCATCAACTTGAATTGGGCTAAAAATCCATCCCTGAAAATAAAAATTCTCTGAGTAGTGCGGAAATGCTGATCCTTACCCTACCTGGGGTGTCCACTGAGCATTTCCACGAACTCTATCAGATGTTCTCTGGGCATGGGATTTTGACATGTTACCCAAACCAAAAGGAATGAGTGGGAAACAATCAAGACAACAGATAGAAGCACTTGCATTTGAATGAGTTTCAAGCATGCTTGGGTACTCGTGTGATTTGAGTGACTCGGTTTTGCAATACAACTGTCGCGTGGTGCACCGCGACATCCAGGCACCCCGGAGTTTCTGAAAAAAAAATTTCTGCGATTTTCACGAAACTACTTTTCTTCAACTTGAATTGGGCTAAAAATCCATCCCTGAAAATAAAAATTCTCTGAGTAGTGTGGAAATGCTGATCCTTACCCTACCTGGGGTGTCCACTGAGCATTTCCGCGAACTCTAGTTGAAGTTCTCTAGGCATGGGATTTTGACATGTTACCCAAACCAAAAGGAATGAGTGGGAAACAATCAAGACAACAGATAGAAGCACTTGCATTTGAATGAGTTTCAAGCATGCTTGGGAACTCGTGTGATCTGAGTGACTCAGTTTTGGAATACAACTGTCGCGTGGTGCACCGCGACATTCAGGCACCCCGGAGTTTCTGAAAAAAAATTTTCTGCGATTTTCACGAAACCACTTTTCTTCAACTTGAATTGGGCTAAAAATCCATCCCTGAAAATAAAAATTCTCTGAGTAGTGTGGAAATGCTGATCCTTACCCTACCTGGGGTGTCCACTGAGCATTTCCGCGAACTCAAGTTGAAGTTCTCTAGGCATGGGATTTTGACATGTTACCCAAACCAAAAGGAATGAGTGGGAAACAATCAAGACAACAGATAGAAGCACTTGCATTTGAATGAGTTTCAAGCATGCTTGGGTACTCGTGTGATCTGAGTGACTCAGTTTTGGAATACAACTGTCGCGTGGTGCACCGCGACATCCAGGCACCCCGGAGTTTCTGAAAAAAATTTTTCTCCGATTTTCACGAAACTACTTTTCTTCAACTTGAATTGGGCTAAAAATCCATCCCTGAAAATAAAAATTCTCTGAGTAGTGTGGAAATGCTGATCCTTACCCTACCTGGGGTGTCCACTGAGCATTTCCGCGAACTCTAGTTGAAGTTTTCTAGGCATGGGATTTTGACATGTTACCCAAACCAAAAGGAATGAGTGGGAAACAATCAAGACAACAGATAGAAGCACTTGCATTTGAATGAGTTTCAAGCATGCTTGGGTACTCGTGTGATCTGAGTGACTCAGTTTTGCAATACAACTGTCGAGTGGTGCACCGCGACATCCAGGCACCCCGGAGTTTCTGAAAAAAAAATTTCTGCGATTTTCACGAAACCACTTTTCTTCAACTTGAATTGGGCTAAAAATCCATCCCTGAAAATAAAAATTCTCTGAGTAGTGTGGAAATGCTGATCCTTACCCTACCTGGGGTGTCCACTGAGCATTTCCGCGAACTGTAGTTGAAGTTTTCTAGGCATGGGATTTTGACATGTTACCCAAACCAAAAGGAATGAGTGGGAAACAATCAAGACAACAGATAGAAGCACTTGCATTTGAATGAGTTTCAAGCATGCTTGGGTACTCGTGTGATCTGAGAGACTCAGTTTTGGAATACAACTGTCGCGTGGTGCACCGCGACATCCAGGCACCCCGGAGTTTCTGAAAAAAATTTTTCTCCGATTTTCACGAAACTACTTTTCATCAACTTGAATTGGGCTAAAAATCCATCCCTGAAAATAAAAATTCTCTGAGTAGTGTGGAAATGCTGATCCTTACCCTACCTGGGGTGTCCACTGAGCATTTCCACGAACTCTATCTGATGTTCTCTGGGCATGGGATTTTGACATGTTACCCAAACCAAAAGGAATGAGTGGGAAACAATCAAGACAACAGATAGAAGCACTTGCATTTGAATGAGTTTCAAGCATGCTTGGGTACTCGTGTGATCTGAGTGACTCAGTTTTGGAATACAACTGTCGCGTGGTGCAACCCGACATCCAGGCACCCCGGAGTTTCTGAAAAAAAATTTTCTCAGATTTTCACGAAACTACTTTTCATCAACTTGAATTGGGCTAAAAATCCATCCCTGAAAATAAAAATTCTCTGAATAGTGTGGAAATGCTGATCCTTACCCTACCTGGGGTGTCCACTGAGCATTTCCACGAACTCTATCTGAAGTTCTCTGGGCATGGGATTTTGACATGTTACCCAAACCAAAAGGAATGAGTGGGAAACAATCAAGACAACAGATAGAATCACTTGCATTTGAATGAGTTTCAAGCATGCTTGGGTACTCGTGTGATCTGAGTGACTCAGTTTTGCAATACAACTGTTGCGTGGTGCACCGCGACATCCAGGCACCCCGGAGTTTCTGAAAAAAAATTTTCTGCGATTTTCACGAAACCACTTTTCTTCAACTTGAATTGGGCTAAAAATCCATCCCTGAAAATAAAAATTCTCTGAGTAGTGTGGAAATGCTGATCCTTACCCTACCTGGGGTGTCCACTGAGCATTTCCGCGAACTCTAGTTGAAGTTTTCTAGGCATGGGATTTTGACATGTTACCCAAACCAAAAGGAATGAGTGGGAAACAATCAAGACAACAGATAGAAGCACTTCCATTTGAATGAGTTTCAAGCATGCTTGGGTACTCGTGTGATCTGAGAGACTCAGTTTTGGAATACAACTGTCGCGTGGTGCACCGCGACATCCAGGCACCCCGGAGTTTCTGAAAAAAAATTTTCTCCGATTTTCACGAAACTACTTTTCATCAACTTGAATTGGGCTAAAAATCCATCCCTGAAAATAAAAATTCTCTGAGTAGTGTGGAAATGCTGATCCTTACCCTACCTGTGGTGTCCACTGAGCATTTCCACGAACTCTATCTGAAGTTCTCTGGGCATGGGATTTTGACATGTTACCCAAACCAAAAGGAATGAGTGGGAAACAATCAAGACAACAGATAGAAGCACTTGCATTTGAATGAGTTTCAAGCATGCTTGGGTACTCGTGTGATCTGAGTGACTCAGTTTTGGAATACAACTGTCGCGTGGTGCAACCCGACATCCAGGCACCCCGGAGTTTCTGAAAAAAAATTTTCTCCGATTTTCACGAAACTACTTTTCATCAACTTGAATTGAGCTAAAAATCCATCCCTGAAAACAAAAATTCTCTGAGTAGTGTGGAAATGCTGATCCTTACCCTACCTGGGGTGTCCACTGAGCATTTCCACGAACTCTATCTGATGTTCTCTGGGCATGGGATTTTGACATGTTACCCAAACCAAAAGGAATGAGTGGGAAACAATCAAGACAACAGATAGAAGCACTTGCATTTGAATGAGTTTCAAGCATGCTTGGGTACTCGTGTGATTTGAGTGACTCGGTTTTGCAATACAACTGTCGCGTGGTGCACCGCGACATCCAGGCACCCCGGAGTTTCTGAAAAAAAAATTTCTGCGATTTTCACGAAACTACTTTTCTTCAACTTGAATTGGGCTAAAAATCCATCCCTGAAAATAAAAATTCTCTGAGTAGTGTGGAAATGCTGATCCTTACCCTACCTGGGGTGTCCACTGAGCATTTCCGCGAACTCTAGTTGAAGTTCTCTAGGCATGGGATTTTGACATGTTACCCAAACCAAAAGGAATGAGTGGGAAACAATCAAGACAACAGATAGAAGCACTTGCATTTGAATGAGTTTCAAGCATGCTTGGGTACTCGTGTGATTTGAGTGACTCGGTTTTGCAATACAACTGTCGCGTGGTGCAACCCGACATCCAGGCACCCCGGAGTTTCTGAAAAAAAATTTTCTCCGATTTTCACGAAACTACTTTTCATCAACTTGAATTGGGCTAAAAATCCATCCCTGAAAATAAAAATTCTCTGAGTAGTGCGGAAATGCTGATCCTTACCCTACCTGGGGTGTCCACTGAGCATTTCCACGAACTCTATCAGATGTTCTCTGGGCATGGGATTTTGACATGTTACCCAAACCAAAAGGAATGAGTGGGAAACAATCAAGACAACAGATAGAAGCACTTGCATTTGAATGAGTTTCAAGCATGCTTGGGTACTCGTGTGATTTGAGTGACTCGGTTTTGCAATACAACTGTCGCGTGGTGCACCGCGACATCCAGGCACCCCGGAGTTTCTGAAAAAAAAATTTCTGCGATTTTCACGAAACTACTTTTCTTCAACTTGAATTGGGCTAAAAATCCATCCCTGAAAATAAAAATTCTCTGAGTAGTGTGGAAATGCTGATCCTTACCCTACCTGGGGTGTCCACTGAGCATTTCCGCGAACTCTAGTTGAAGTTCTCTAGGCATGGGATTTTGACATGTTTCCCAAACCAAAAGGAATGAGTGGGAAACAATCAAGACAACAGATAGAAGCACTTGCATTTGAATGAGTTTCAAGCATGCTTGGGAACTCGTGTGATCTGAGTGACTCAGTTTTGGAATACAACTGTCGCGTGGTGCACCGCGACATTCAGGCACCCCGGAGTTTCTGAAAAAAAATTTTCTGCGATTTTCACGAAACCACTTTTCTTCAACTTGAATTGGGCTAAAAATCCATCCCTGAAAATAAAAATTCTCTGAGTAGTGTGGAAATGCTGATCCTTACCCTACCTGGGGTGTCCACTGAGCATTTCCGCGAACTCAAGTTGAAGTTCTCTAGGCATGGGATTTTGACATGTTACCCAAATCAAAAGGAATGAGTGGGAAACAATCAAGACAACAGATAGAAGCACTTGCATTTGAATGAGTTTCAAGCATGCTTGGGTACTCGTGTGATCTGAGTGACTCAGTTTTGGAATACAACTGTCGCGTGGTGCACCGCGACATCCAGGCACCCCGGAGTTTCTGAAAAAAATTTTTCTCCGATTTTCACGAAACTACTTTTCTTCAACTTGAATTGGGCTAAAAATCCATCCCTGAAAATAAAAATTCTCTGAGTAGTGTGGAAATGCTGATCCTTACCCTACCTGGGGTGTCCACTGAGCATTTCCGCGAACTCTAGTTGAAGTTTTCTAGGCATGGGATTTTGACATGTTACCCAAACCAAAAGGAATGAGTGGGAAACAATCAAGACAACAGATAGAAGCACTTGCATTTGAATGAGTTTCAAGCATGCTTGGGTACTCGTGTGATCTGAGTGACTCAGTTTTGCAATACAACTGACGAGTGGTGCACCGCGACATCCAGGCACCCCGGAGTTTCTGAAAAAAAAATTTCTGCGATTTTCACGAAACCACTTTTCTTCAACTTGAATTGGGCTAAAAATCCATCCCTGAAAATAAAAATTCTCTGAGTAGTGTGGAAATGCTGATCCTTACCCTACCTGGGGTGTCCACTGAGCATTTCCGCGAACTGTAGTTGAAGTTTTCTAGGCATGGGATTTTGACATGTTACCCAAACCAAAAGGAATGAGTGGGAAACAATCAAGACAACAGATAGAAGCACTTGCATTTGAATGAGTTTCAAGCATGCTTGGGTACTCGTGTGATCTGAGAGACTCAGTTTTGGAATACAACTGTCGCGTGGTGCACCGCGACATCCAGGCACCCCGGAGTTTCTGAATAAAATTTTTCTCCGATTTTCACGAAACTACTTTTCATCAACTTGAATTGGGCTAAAAATCCATCCCTGAAAATAAAAATTCTCTGAGTAGTGTGGAAATGCTGATCCTTACCCTACCTGGGGTGTCCACTGAGCATTTCCACGAACTCTATCTGATGTTCTCTGGGCATGGGATTTTGACATGTTACCCAAACCAAAAGGAATGAGTGGGAAACAATCAAGACAACAGATAGAAGCACTTGCATTTGAATGAGTTTCAAGCATGCTTGGGTACTCGTGTGATCTGAGTGACTCAGTTTTGGAATTCAACTGTCGCGTGGTGCAACCCGACATCCAGGCACCCCGGAGTTTCTGAAAAAAAATTTTCTCCGATTTTCACGAAACTACTTTTCATCAACTTGAATTGGGCTAAAAATCCATCCCTGAAAATAAAAATTCTCTGAGTAGTGTGGAAATGCTGATCCTTACCCTACCTGGGGTGTCCACTGAGCATTTCCACGAACTCTATCTGAAGTTCTCTGGGCATGGGATTTTGACATGTTACCCAAACCAAAAGGAATGAGTGGGAAACAATCAAGACAACAGATAGAAGCACTTGCATTTGAATGAGTTTCAAGCATGCTTGGGTACTCGTGTGATCTGAGTGACTCAGTTTTGGAATACAACTGTCGCGTGGTGCAACCCGACATCCAGGCACCCCGGAGTTTCTGAAAAAAAATTTTCTCCGATTTTCACGAAACTACTTTTCATCAACTTGAATTGGGCTAAAAATCCATCCCTGAAAATAAAAATTCTCTGAGTAGTGTTGAAATGCTGATCCTTACCCTACCTGGGGTTTCCACTGAGCATTTCCGCGAACTCTAGTTGAAGTTTTCTAGGCATGGGATTTTGACATGTTACCCAAACCAAAAGGAATGAGTGGGAAACAATCAAGACAACAGATAGAAGCACTTGCATTTGAATGAGTTTCAAGCATGCTTGGGTACTCGTGTGATCTGAGTGACTCAGTTTTGCAATACAACTGTCGCGTGGTGCACCGCGACATCCAGGCACCCCGGAGTTTCTGAAAAAAAATTTTCTGCGATTTTCACGAAACCACTTTTCTTCATCTTGAATTGGGCTAAAAATCCATCCGTGAAAATAAAAATTCTCTGAGTAGTGTGGAAATGCTGATCCTTACCCTACCTGGGGTGTCCACTGAGCATTTCCGCGAACTCTAGTTGAAGTTTTCTAGGCATGGGATTTTGACATGTTACCCAAACCAAAAGGAATGAGTGGGAAACAATCAAGACAACAGATAGAAGCACTTGCATTTGAATGAGTTTCAAGCATGCTTGGGTACTCGTGTGATCTGAGTGACTCAGTTTTGCAATACAACTGTCGCGTGGTGCACCGCGACATCCAGGCACCCCAGAGTTTCTGAAAAAAAAATTTCTGCGATTTTCACGAAACCACTTTTCTTCAACTTGAATTGGGCTAAAAATCCATCCCTGAAAATAAAAATTCTCTGAGTAGTGTGGAAATGCTGATCCTTACCCTACCTGGGGTGTCCACTGAGCATTTCCGCGAACTCTAGTTGAAGTTTTCTAGGCATGGGATTTTGACATGTTACCCAAACCAAAAGGAATGAGTGGGAAACAATCAAGACAACAGATAGAAGCACTTGCATTTGAATGAGTTTCAAGCATGCTTGGGTACTCGTGTGATCTGAGAGACTCAGTTTTGGAATACAACTGTCGCGTGGTGCACCGCGACATCCAGCCACCCCGGAGTTTCTGAAAAAAAATTTTCTCCGATTTTCACGAAACTACTTTTCATCAATTTGAATTGGGCTAAAAATCCATCCCTGAAAATAAAAATTCTCTGAGTAGTGTGGAAATGCTGATCCTTACCCTACCTGGGGTGTCCACTGAGCATTTCCGCGAACTCTAGTTGAAGTTCTCTAAGCATGGGATTTTGACATGTTACCCAAACCAAAAGGAATGAGTGGGAAACAATCAAGACAACAGATAGAAGCACTTGCATTTGAATGAGTTTCAAGCATGCTTGGGAACTCGTGTGATCTGAGTGACTCAGTTTTGGAATACAACTGTCGCGTGGTGCACCGCGACATTCAGGCACCCCGGAGTTTCTGAAAAAAAATTTTCTGCGATTTTCACGAAACCACTTTTCTTCAACTTGAATTGGGCTAAAAATCCATCCCTGAAAATAAAAATTCTCTGAGTAGTGTGGAAATGCTGATCCTTACCCTACCTGGGGTGTCCACTGAGCATTTCCGCGAACTCTAGTTGAAGTTTTCTAGGCATGGGATTTTGACATGTTACCCAAACCAAAAGGAATGAGTGGGAAACAATCAAGACAACAGATAGAAGCATTTGCATTTGAATGAGTTTCAAGCATGCTTGGGTACCCGTGTGATCTGAGTGACTCAGTTTTGCAATACAACTGTCGAGTGGTGCACCGCGACATCCAGGCACCCCGGAGTTTCTGAAAAAAAAATTTCTGCGATTTTCACGAAACCACTTTTCTTCAACTTGAATTGGGCTAAAAATCCATCCCTGAAAATAAAAATTCTCTGAGTAGTGTGGAAATGCTGATCCTTACCCTACCTGGGGTGTCCACTGAGCATTTCCGCGAACTGTAGTTGAAGTTTTCTAGGCATGGGATTTTGACATGTTACCCAAACCAAAAGGAATGAGTGGGAAACAATCAAGACAACAGATAGAAGCACTTGCATTTGAATGAGTTTCAAGCATGCTTGGGTACTCGTGTGATCTGAGAGACTCAGTTTTGGAATACAACTGTCGCGTGGTGCTCCGCGACATCCAGGCACCCCGGAGTTTCTGAAAAAAATTTTTCTCCGATTTTCACGAAACTACTTTTCATCAACTTGAATTGGGCTAAAAATCCATCCCTGAAAATAAAAATTCTCTGAGTAGTGTGGAAATGCTGATCCTTACCCTACCTGGGGTGTCCACTGAGCATTTCCACGAACTCTATCTGAAGTTCTCTGGGCATGGGATTTTGACATGTTACCCAAACCAAAAGGAATGAGTGGGAAACAATCAAGACAACAGATAGAAGCACTTGCATTTGAATGAGTTTCAAGCATGCTTGGGTACTCGTGTGATCTGAGTGACTCAGTTTTGGAATACAACTGTCGCGTGGTGCAACCCGACATCCAGGCACCCCGGAGTTTCTGAAAAAAATTTTTCTCCGATTTTCACGAAACTACTTTTCATCAACTTGAATTGGGCTAAAAATCCATCCCTGAAAATAAAAATTCTCTGAGTAGTGTGGAAATGCTGATCCTTACCCTACCTGGGGTGTCCACTGAGCATTTCCACGAACTCTATCTGAAGTTCTCTGGGCATGGGATTTTGACATGTTACCCAAACCAAAAGGAATGAGAGGGAAACAATCAAGACAACAGATAGAAGCACTTGCATTTGAATGAGTTTCAAGCATGCTTGGGTACTCGTGTGATCTGAGTGACTCAGTTTTGGAATACAACTGTCGCGTGGTGCAACCCGACATCCAGGCACCCCGGAGTTTCTGAAAAAAAATTTTCTCCGATTTTCACGAAACTACTTTTCATCAACTTGAATTGGGCTAAAAATCCATCCCTGAAAATAAAAATTCTCTGAGTAGTGTTGAAATGCTGATCCTTACCCTACCTGGGGTTTCCACTGAGCATTTCCGCGAACTCTAGTTGAAGTTTTCTAGGCATGGGATTTTGACATGTTACCCAAACCAAAAGGAATGAGTGGGAAACAATCAAGACAACAGATAGAAGCACTTGCATTTGAATGAGTTTCAAGCATGCTTGGGTACTCGTGTGATCTGAGTGACTCAGTTTTGCAATACAACTGTCGCGTGGTGCACCGCGACATCCAGGCACCCCGGAGTTTCTGAAAAAAAATTTTCTGCGATTTTCACGAAACCACTTTTCTTCAACTTGAATTGGGCTAAAAATCCATCCCTGAAAATAAAAATTCTCTGAGTAGTGTGGAAATGCTGATCCTTACCCTACCTGGGGTGTCCACTGAGCATTTCCGCGAACTCTAGTTGAAGTTTTCTAGGCATGGGATTTTGACATGTTACCCAAACCAAAAGGAATGAGTGGGAAACAATCAAGACAACAGATAGAAGCACTTGCATTTGAATGAGTTTCAAGCATGCTTGGGTACTCGTGTGATCTGAGTGACTCAGTTTTGCAATACAACTGTCGCGTGGTGCACCGCGACATCCAGGCACCCCGGAGTTTCTGAAAAAAAAATTTCTGCGATTTTCACGAAACCACTTTTCTTCAACTTGAATTGGGCTAAAAATCCATCCCTGAAAATAAAAATTCTCTGAGTAGTGTGGAAATGCTGATCCTTACCCTACCTGTGGTGTCCACTGAGCATTTCCGCGAACTCTAGTTGAAGTTTTCTTGGCATGGGATTTTGACATGTTACCCAAACCAAAAGGAATGAGTGGGAAACAATCAAGACAACAGATAGAAGCACTTGCATTTGAATGAGTTTCAAGCATGCTTGGGTACTCGTGTGATCTGAGAGACTCAGTTTTGGAATACAACTGTCGCGTGGTGCACCGCGACATCCAGCCACCCCGGAGTTTCTGAAAAAAAATTTTCTCCGATTTTCACGAAACTACTTTTCATCAATTTGAATTGGGCTAAAAATCCATCCCTGAAAATAAAAATTCTCTGAGTAGTGTGGAAATGCTGATCCTTACCCTACCTGGGGTTTCCACTGAGCATTTCCACGAACTCTATCTGAAGTTTTCTGGGCATGGGATTTTGACATGTTACCCAAACCAAAAGGAATGAGTGGGAAACAATCAAGACAACAGATAGAAGCACTTGCATTTGAATCAGTTTCAAGCATGCTTGGGTACTCGTGTGATCTGAGTGACTCAGTTTTGCAATACAACTGTCGCGTGGTGCACCGCGACATCCAGGCACCCCGTTTCAGAAACATTCAGTTTCTGAAAAAAAATTTTCTGCGATTTTCACGAAACCACTTTTCTTCAACTTGAATTGGGCTAAAAATCCATCCCTGAAAATAAAAATTCTCTGAGTAGTGTGGAAATGCTGATCCTTACCCTACCTGGGGTGTCCACTGAGCATTTCCGCGAACTCTAGTTGAAGTTTTCTAGGCATGGGATTTTGACATGTTACCCAAACCAAAAGGAATGAGTGGGAAACAATCAAGACAACAGATAGAAGCACTTGCATTTGAATGAGTTTCAAGCATGCTTGGGTACTCGTGTGATCTGAGTGACTCAGTTTTGCAATACAACTGTCGCGTGGTGCACCGCGACATCCAGGCACCCCGGAGTTTCTGAAAAAAAAATTTCTGCGATTTTCACGAAACCACTTTTCTTCAACTTGAATTGGGCTAAAAATCCATCCCTGAAAATAAAAATTCTCTGAGTAGTGTGGAAATGCTGATCCTTACCCTACCTGGGGTGTCCACTGAGCATTTCCGCGAACTCTAGTTGAAGTTTTCTTGGCATGGGATTTTGACATGTTACCCAAACCAAAAGGAATGAGTGGGAAACAATCAAGACAACAGATAGAAGCACTTGCATTTGAATGAGTTTCAAGCATGCTTGGGTACTCGTGTGATCTGAGAGACTCAGTTTTGGAATACAACTGTCGCGTGGTGCACCGCGACATCCAGCCACCCCGGAGTTTCTGAAAAAAAATTTTCTCCGATTTTCACGAAACTACTTTTCATCAATTTGAATTGGGCTAAAAATCCATCCCTGAAAATAAAAATTCTCTGAGTAGTGTGGAAATTCTGATCCTTACCCTACCTGGGGTGTCCACTGAGCATTTCCGCGAACTCTAGTTGAAGTTTTCTAGGCATGGGATTTTGACATGTTACCCAAACCAAAAGGAATGAGTTGGAAACAATCAAGACAACAGATAGAAGCACTTGCATTTGAATGAGTTTCAAGCATGCTTGGGTACTCGTGTGATCTGAGTGACTCAGTTTTGCAATACAACTGTCGCGTGGTGCACCGCGACATCCAGGCACCCCGGAGTTTCTGAAAAAAAATTTTCTGCGATTTTCACGAAACCACTTTTCTTCAACTTGAATTGGGCTAAAAATCCATCCCTGAAAATAAAAATTCTCTGAGTAGTGTGGAAATGCTGATCCTTACCCTACCTGGGGTGTCCACTGAGCATTTCCGCGAACTCTAGTTGAAGTTTTCTAGGCATGGGATTTTGACATGTTACCCAAACCAAAAGGAATGAGTGGGAAACAATCAAGACAACAGATAGAAGCACTTGCATTTGAATGAGTTTCAAGCATGCTTGGGTACTCGTGTGATCTGAGTGACTCAGTTTTGCAATACAACTGTCGCGTGGTGCACCGCGACATCCAGGCACCCCGGAGTTTCTGAAAAAAAATTTTCTGCGATTTTCACGAAACCACTTTTCTTCAACTTGAATTGGGCTAAAAATCCATCCCTGAAAATAAAAATTCTCTGAGTAGTGTGGAAATGCTGATCCTTACCCTACCTGGGGTGTCCACTGAGCATTTCCGCGAACTCTAGTTGAAGTTTTCTAGGCATGGGATTTTGACATGTTACCCAAACCAAAAGGAATGAGTGGGAAACAATCAAGACAACAGATAGAAGCACTTGCATTTGAATGAGTTTCAAGCATGCTTGGGTACTCGTGTGATCTGAGAGACTCAGTTTTGGAATACAACTGTCGCGTGGTGCACCGCGACATCCAGCCACCCCGGAGTTTCTGAAAAAAAATTTTCTCCGATTTTCACGAAACTACTTTTCATCAATTTGAATTGGGCTAAAAATCCATCCCTGAAAATAAAAATTCTCTGAGTAGTGTGGAAATGCTGATCCTTACCCTACCTGGGGTTTCCACTGAGCATTTCCACGAACTCTATCTGAAGTTTTCTGGGCATGGGATTTTGACATGTTACCCGAACCAAAAGGAATGAGTGGGAAACAATCAAGACAACAGATAGAAGCACTTGCATTTGAATGAGTTTCAAGCATGCTTGGGTACTCGTGTGATCTGAGTGACTCAGTTTTGTAATACAACTGTCGCGTGGTGCACCGCGACATCCAGCCACCCCGGAGTTTCTGAAAAAAACTTTTCTCCGATTTTCACGAAACTACTTTTCATCAATTTGAATTGGGCTAAAAATCCATCCCTGAAAATAAAAATTCTCTGAGTAGTGTGGAAATGCTGATCCTTACCCTACCTGGGGTGTCCACTGAGCATTTCCGCGAACTCTAGTTGAAGTTTTCTAGGCATGGGATTTTGACATGTTACCCGAACCAAAAGGAATGAGTGGGAAACAATCAAGACAACAGATAGAAGCACTTGCATTTGAATGAGTTTCAAGCATGCTTGGGTACTCGTGTGATCTGAGTGACTCAGTTTTGTAATACAACTGTCGCGTGGTGCACCGCGACATCCAGCCACCCCGGAGTTTCTGAAAAAAACTTTTCTCCGATTTTCACGAAACTACTTTTCATCAATTTGAATTGGGCTAAAAATCCATCCCTGAAAATAAAAATTCTCTGAGTAGTGTGGAAATGCTGATCCTTACCCTACCTGGGGTGTCCACTGAGCATTTCCGCGAACTCTAGTTGAAGTTTTCTAGGCATGGGATTTTGACATGTTACCCAAACCAAAAGGAATGAGTGGGAAACAATCAAGACAACAGATAGAAGCACTTGCATTTGAATGAGTTTCAAGCATGCTTGGGTACTCGTGTGATCTGAGTGACTCAGTTTTGCAATACAACTGTCGCGTGGTGCACCGCGACATCCAGGCACCCCGGAGTTTCTGAAAAAAAAATTTCTGCGATTTTCACGAAACTACTTTTCTTCAACTTGAATTGGGCTAAAAATCCATCCCTGAAAATAAAAATTCTCTGAGTAGTGTGGAAATGCTGATCCTTACCCTACCTGGGGTGTCCACTGAGCATTTCCGCGAACTCTAGTTGAAGTTCTCTAGGCATGGGATTTTGACATGTTACCCAAACCAAAAGGAATGAGTGGGAAACAATCAAGACAACAGATAGAAGCACTTGCATTTGAATGAGTTTCAAGCATGCTTGGGTACTCGTGTGATGTGAGTGATTCAGTTTTGGAATACAACTGTCGCGTGGTGCACCGCGACATTCAGGCACCCCGGAGTTTCTGAAAAAAAATTTTCTGCGATTTTCACGAAACCACTTTTCTTCAACTTGAATTGGGCTAAAAATCCATCCCTGAAAATAAAAATTCTCTGAGTAGTGTGGAAATGCTGATCCTTACCCTACCTGGGGTGTCCACTGAGCATTTCCGCGAACTCTAGTTGAAGTTCTCTAGGCATGGGATTTTGACATGTTACCCAAACCAAAAGGAATGAGTGGGAAACAATCAAGACAACAGATAGAAGCACTTGCATTTGAATGAGTTTCAAGCATGCTTGGGTACTCGTGTGATCTGAGTGACTCAGTTTTGCAATACAACTGTCGCGTGGTGCACCGCGACATCCAGGCACCCCGGAGTTTCTGAAAAAAAATTTTCTGCGATTTTCACGAAACCACTTTTCTTCAACTTGAATTGGGCTAAAAATCCATCCCTGAAAATAAAAATTCTCTGAGTAGTGTGGAAATGCTGATCCTTACCCTACCTGGGGTGTCCACTGAGCATTTCCGCGAACTCTAGTTGAAGTTTTCTAGGCATGGGATTTTGACATGTTACCCAAACCAAAAGGAATGAGTGGGAAACAATCAAGACAACAGATAGAAGCACTTGCATTTGAATGAGTTTCAAGCATGCTTGGGTACTCGTGTGATCTGAGTGACTCAGTTTTGCAATACAACTGTCGCGTGGTGCACCGCGACATCCAGGCACCCCGGAGTTTCTGAAAAAAAAATTTCTGCGATTTTCACGAAACCACTTTTCTTCAACTTGAATTGGGCTAAAAATCCATTCCTGAAAATAAAAATTCTCTGAGTAGTGTGGAAATGCTGATCCTTACCCTACCTGGGGTGTCCACTGAGCATTTCCGCGAACTCTAGTTGAAGTTCTCTAGGCATGGGATTTTGACATGTTACCCAAACCAAAAGGAATGAGTGGGAAACAATCAAGACAACAGATAGAAGCACTTGCATTTGAATGAGTTTCAAGCATGCTTGGGTACTCGTGTGATCTGAGAGACTCAGTTTTGGAATACAACTGTCGCGTGGTGCACCGCGACATCCAGCCACCCCGGAGTTTCTGAAAAAAAATTTTCTCCGATTTTCACGAAACTACTTTTCATCAATTTGAATTGGGCTAAAAATCCATCCCTGAAAATAAAAATTCTCTGAGTAGTGTGGAAATGCTGATCCTTACCCTACCTGGGGTGTCCACTGAGCATTTCCGCGAACTCTAGTTGAAGTTTTCTAGGCATGGGATTTTCACATGTTACCCAAACCAAAAGGAATGAGTTGGAAACAATCAAGACAACAGATAGAAGCACTTGCATTTGAATGAGTTTCAAGCATGCTTGGGTACTCGTGTGATCTGAGTGACTCAGTTTTGCAATACAACTGTCGCGTGGTGCACCGCGACATCCAGGCACCCCGGAGTTTCTGAAAAAAAATTTTCTGCGATTTTCACGAAACCACTTTTCTTCAACTTGAATTGGGCTAAAAATCCATCCCTGAAAGTAAAAATTCTCTGAGTAGTGTGGAAATGCTGATCCTTACCCTACCTGGGGTGTCCACTGAGCATTTCCGTGAACTCTAGTTGAAGTTTTCTAGGCATGGGATTTTGACATGTTACCCAAACCAAAAGGAATGAGTGGGAAACAATCAAGACAACAGATAGAAGCACTTGCATTTGAATGAGTTTCAAGCATGCTTGGGTACTCGTGTGATCTGAGTGACTCAGTTTTGCAATACAACTGTCGCGTGGTGCACCGCGACATCCAGGCACCCCGGAGTTTCTGAAAAAAAATTTTCTGCGATTTTCACGAAACCACTTTTCTTCAACTTGAATTGGGCTAAAAATCCATCCCTGAAAATAAAAATTCTCTGAGTAGTGTGGAAATGCTGATCCTTACCCTACCTGGGGTGTCCACTGAGCATTTCCGCGAACTCTAGTTGAAGTTTTCTAGGCATGGGATTTTGACATGTTACCCAAACCAAAAGGAATGAGTGGGAAACAATCAAGACAACAGATAGAAGCACTTGCATTTGAATGAGTTTCAAGCATGCTTGGGTACTCGTGTGATCTGAGAGACTCAGTTTTGGAATACAACTGTCGCGTGGTGCACCGCGACATCCAGCCACCCCGGAGTTTCTGAAAAAAAATTTTCTCCGATTTTCACGAAACTACTTTTCATCAATTTGAATTGGGCTAAAAATCCATCCCTGAAAATAAAAATTCTCTGAGTAGTGTGGAAATGCTGATCCTTACCCTACCTGGGGTTTCCACTGAGCATTTCCACGAACTCTATCTGAAGTTTTCTGGGCATGGGATTTTGACATGTTACCCGAACCAAAAGGAATGAGTGGGAAACAATCAAGACAACAGATAGAAGCACTTGCATTTGAATGAGTTTCAAGCATGCTTGGGTACTCGTGTGATCTGAGTGACTCAGTTTTGCAATACAACTGTCGCGTGGTGCACCGCGACATCCAGCCACCCCGGAGTTTCTGAAAAAAAAATTTCTGCGATTTTCACGAAACTACTTTTCTTCAACTTGAATTGGGCTAAAAATCCATCCCTGAAAATAAAAATTCTCTGAGTAGTGTGGAAATGCTGATCCTTACCCTACCTGGGGTGTCCACTGAGCATTTCCGCGAACTCTAGTTGAAGTTCTCTAGGCATGGGATTTTGACATGTTACCCAAACCAAAAGGAATGAGTGGGAAACAATCAAGACAACAGATAGAAGCACTTGCATTTGAATGAGTTTCAAGCATGCTTGGGTACTCGTGTGATGTGAGTGATTCAGTTTTGGAATACAACTGTCGCGTGGTGCACCGCGACATTCAGGCACCCCGGAGTTTCTGAAAAAAAATTTTCTGCGATTTTCACGAAACCACTTTTCTTCAACTTGAATTGGGCTAAAAATCCATCCCTGAAAATAAAAATTCTCTGAGTAGTGTGGAAATGCTGATCCTTACCCTACCTGGGGTGTCCACTGAGCATTTCCGCGAACTCTAGTTGAAGTTCTCTAGGCATGGGATTTTGACATGTTACCCAAACCAAAAGGAATGAGTGGGAAACAATCAAGACAACAGATAGAAGCACTTGCATTTGAATCAGTTTCAAGCATGCTTGGGTACTCGTGTGATCTGAGTGACTCAGTTTTGCAATACAACTGTCGCGTGGTGCACCGCGACATCCAGGCACCCCGGAGTTTCTGAAAAAAAATTTTCTGCGATTTTCACGAAACCACTTTTCTTCAACTTGAATTGGGCTAAAAATCCATCCCTGAAAATAAAAATTCTCTGAGTAGTGTGGAAATGCTGATCCTTACCCTACCTGGGGTGTCCACTGAGCATTTCCGCGAACTCTAGTTGAAGTTTTCTAGGCATGGGATTTTGACATGTTACCCAAACCAAAAGGAATGAGTGGGAAACAATCAAGACAACAGATAGAAGCACTTGCATTTGAATGAGTTTCAAGCATGCTTGGGTACTCGTGTGATCTGAGTGACTCAGTTTTGCGATACAACTGTCGCGTGGTGCACCGCGACATCCAGGCACCCCGGAGTTTCTGAAAAAAAAATTTCTGCGATTTTCACGAAACCACTTTTCTTCAACTTGAATTGGGCTAAAAATCCATTCCTGAAAATAAAAATTCTCTGAGTAGTGTGGAAATGCTGATCCTTACCCTACCTGGGGTGTCCACTGAGCATTTCCGCGAACTCTAGTTGAAGTTCTCTAGGCATGGGATTTTGACATGTTACCCAAACCAAAAGGAATGAGTGGGAAACAATCAAGACAACAGATAGAAGCACTTGCATTTGAATGAGTTTCAAGCATGCTTGGGTACTCGTGTGATCTGAGAGACTCAGTTTTGGAATACAACTGTCGCATGGTGCACCGCGACATCCAGCCACCCCGGAGTTTCTGAAAAAAAATTTTCTCCGATTTTCACGAAACTACTTTTCATCAATTTGAATTGGGCTAAAAATCCATCCCTGAAATTAAAAATTCTCTGAGTAGTGTGGAAATGCTGATCCTTACCCTACCTGGGGTGTCCACTGAGCATTTCCGCGAACTCTAGTTGAAGTTTTCTAGGCATGGGATTTTGACATGTTACCCAAACCAAAAGGAATGAGTTGGAAACAATCAAGACAACAGATAGAAGCACTTGCATTTGAATGAGTTTCAAGCATGCTTGGGTACTCGTGTGATCTGAGTGACTCAGTTTTGCAATACAACTGTCGCGTGGTGCACCGCGACATCCAGGCACCCCAGAGTTTCTGAAAAAAAATTTTCTGCGATTTTCACGAAACCACTTTTCTTCAACTTGAATTGGGCTAAAAATCCATCCCTGAAAATAAAAATTCTCTGAGTAGTGTGGAAATGCTGATCCTTACCCTACCTGGGGTGTCCACTGAGCATTTCCGCGAACTCTAGTTGAAGTTTTCTAGGCATGGGATTTTGACATGTTACCCAAACCAAAAGGAATGAGTGGGAAACAATCAAGACAACAGATAGAAGCACTTGCATTTGAATGAGTTTCAAGCATGCTTGGGTACTCGTGTGATCTGAGTGACTCAGTTTTGCAATACAACTGTCGCGTGGTGCACCGCGACATCCAGGCACCCCGGAGTTTCTGAAAAAAAATTTTCTGCGATTTTCACGAAACCACTTTTCTTCAACTTGAATTGGGCTAAAAATCCATCCCTGAAAATAAAAATTCTCTGAGTAGTGTGGAAATGCTGATCCTTACCCTACCTGGGGTGTCCACTGAGCATTTCCGCGAACTCTAGTTGAAGTTTTCTAGGCATGGGATTTTGACATGTTACCCAAACCAAAAGGAATGAGTGGGAAACAATCAAGACAACAGATAGAAGCACTTGCATTTGAATGAGTTTCAAGCATGCTTGGGTACTCGTGTGATCTGAGAGACTCAGTTTTGGAATACAACTGTCGCGTGGTGCACCGCGACATCCAGCCACCCCGGAGTTTCTGAAAAAAAATTTTCTCCGATTTTCACGAAACTACTTTTCATCAATTTGAATTGGGCTAAAAATCCATCCCTGAAAATAAAAATTCTCTGAGTAGTGTGGAAATGCTGATCCTTACCCTACCTGGGGTTTCCACTGAGCATTTCCACGAACTCTATCTGAAGTTTTCTGGGCATGGGATTTTGACATGTTACCCAAACCAAAAGGAATGAGTGGGAAACAATCAAGACAACAGATAGAAGCACTTGCATTTGAATGAGTTTCAAGCATGCTTGGGTACTCGTGTGATCTGAGTGACTCAGTTTTGCAATACAACTGTCGCGTGGTGCACCGCGACATCCAGGCACCCCGGAGTTTCTGAAAAAAAATTTTCTGCGATTTTCACGAAACCACTTTTCTTCAACTTGAATTGGGCTAAAAATCCATCCCTGAAAATAAAAATTCTCTGAGTAGTGTGGAAATGCTGATCCTTACCCTACCTGGGGTGTCCACTGAGCATATCCGCGAACTCTAGTTGAAGTTTTCTAGGCATGGGATTTTGACATGTTACCCAAACCAAAAGGAATGAGTGGGAAACAATCAAGACAACAGATAGAAGCACTTGCATTTGAATGAGTTTCAAGCATGCTTGGGTACTCGTGTGATCTGAGTGACTCAGTTTTGCAATACAACTGTCGCGTGGTGCACCGCGACATCCAGGCACCCCGGAGTTTCTGAAAAAAAATTTTCTGCGATTTTCACGAAACCACTTTTCTTCAACTTGAATTGGGCTAAAAATCCATCCCTGAAAATAAAAATTCTCTGAGTAGTGTGGAAATGCTGATCCTTACCCTACCTGGGGTGTCCACTGAGCATTTCCGCGAACTCTAGTTGAAGTTTTCTAGGCATGGGATTTTGACATGTTACCCAAACCAAAAGGAATGAGTGGGAAACAATCAAGACAACAGATAGAAGCACTTGCATTTGAATGAGTTTCAAGCATGCTTGGGTACTCGTGTGATCTGAGAGACTCAGTTTTGCAATACAACTGTCGCGTGGTGCACCGCGACATCCAGGCACCCCGGAGTTTCTGAAAAAAAATTTTCTCCGATTTTCACGAAACTACTTTTCATCAACTTGAATTGGGCTAAAAATCCATCCCTGAAAATAAAAATTCTCTGAGTAGTGTGGAAATGCTGATCCTTACCCTACCTGGGGTGTCCACTAAGCATTTCCACGAACTCTATCTGAAGTTCTCTGGGCATGGGATTTTGACATGTTACCCAAACCAAAAGGAATGAGTGGGAAACAATCAAGACAACAGATAGAAGCACTTGCATTTGAATGAGTTTCAAGCATGCTTGGGTACTCGTGTGATCTGAGTGACTCAGTTTTGCAATACAACTGTCGCGTGGTGCACCGCGACATCCAGGCACCCCGGAGTTTCTGAAAAAAAATTTTCTCCGATTTTCACGAAACCACTTTTCTTCAACTTGAATTGGGCTAAAAATCCATCCCTGAAAATAAAAATTCTCTGGGTAGTGTGGAAATGCTGATCCTTACCCTACCTGGGGTGTCCACTGAGCATTTCCACGAACTCTATCTGAAGTTCTCTGGGCATGGGATTTTGACATGTTACCCAAACCAAAAGGAATGAGTGGGAAACAATCAAGACAACAGATAGAAGCACTTGCATTTGAATGAGTTTCAAGCATGCTTGGGTACTCGTGTGATCTGAGTGACTCAGTTTTGCAATACAACTGTCGCGTGGTGCACCGCGACATCCAGGCACCCCGGAGTTTCTGAAAAAAAATTTTCTGCGATTTTCACGAAACCACTTTTCTTCAACTTGAATTGGGCTAAAAATCCATCCCTGAAAATAAAAATTCTCTGAGTAGTGTGGAAATGCTGATCCTTACCCTACCTGGGGTGTCCACTGAGCATTTCCGCGAACTCTAGTTGAAGTTTTCTAGGCATGGGATTTTGACATGTTACCCAAACCAAAAGGAATGAGTGGGAAACAATCAAGACAACAGATAGAAGCACTTGCATTTGAATCAGTTTCAAGCATGCTTGGGTACTCGTGTGATCTGAGAGACTCAGTTTTGGAATACAACTGTCGCGTGGTGCACCGCGACATCCAGGCACCCCGGAGTTTCTGAAAAAAAATTTTCTCCGATTTTCACGAAACTACTTTTCATCAACTTGAATTGGGCTAAAAATCCATCCCTGAAAATAAAAATTCTCTGAGTAGTGTGGAAATGCTGATCCTTACCCTACCTGGGGTGTCCACTGAGCATTTCCACGAACTCTATCTGAAGTTCTCTGGGCATGGGATTTTGACATGTTACCCAAACCAAAAGGAATGAGTGGGAAACAATCAAGACAACAGATAGAAGCACTTGCATTTGAATGAGTTTCAAGCATGCTTGGGTACTCGTGTGATCTGAGTGACTCAGTTTTGCAATACAACTGTCGCGTGGTGCACCGCGACATCCAGGCACCCCGGAGTTTCTGAAAAAAATTTTTCTGCGATTTTCACGAAACCACTTTTCTTCAACTTGAATTGGGCTAAAAATCCATCCCTGAAAGTAAAAATTCTCTGAGTAGTGTGGAAATGCTGATCCTTACCCTACCTGGGGTGTCCACTGAGCATTTCCGCGAACTCTAGTTGAAGTTTTCTAGGCATGGGATTTTGACATGTTACCCAAACCAAAAGGAATGAGTGGGAAACAATCAAGACACCAGATAGAAGCACTTGCATTTGAATGAGTTTCAAGCATGCTTGGGTACTCGTGTGATCTGAGTGACTCAGTTTTGCAATACAACTGTCGCGTGGTGCACCGCGACATCCAGGCACCCCGGAGTTTCTGAAAAAAAATTTTCTGCGATTTTCACGAAACCACTTTTCTTCAACTTGAATTGGGCTAAAAATCCATCCCTGAATATAAAAATTCTCTGAGTAGTGTGGAAATGCTGATCCTTACCCTACCTGGGGTGTCCACTGAGCATTTCCGCGAACTCTAGTTGAAGTTTTCTAGGCATGGGATTTTGACATGTTACCCAAACCAAAAGGAATGAGTGGGAAACAATCAAGACAACAGATAGAAGCACTTGAATTTGAATGAGTTTCAAGCATGCTTGGGTACTCGTGTGATCTGAGAGACTCAGTTTTGGAATACAACTGTCGCGTGGTGCACCGCGACATCCAGGCACCCCGGAGTTTCTGAAAAAAAATTTTCTCCGATTTTCACAAAACTATTTTTCATCAATTTGAATTGGGCTAAAAATCCATCCCTGAAAATAAAAATTCTCTGAGTAGTGTGGAAATGCTGATCCTTACCCTACCTGGGGTGTCCACTGAGCATTTCCACGAACTCTATCTGATGTTCTCTGGGCATGGGATTTTGACATGTTACCCAAACCAAAAGGAATGAGTGGGAAACAATCAAGACAACAGATAGAAGCACTTGCATTTGAATGAGTTTCAAGCATGCTTGGGTACTCGTGTGATCTGAGAGATTTAGTTTTGGAATACAACTGTCGCGTGGTGCACCGCGACATCCAGGCACCCCGGAGTTTCTGAAAAAAAATTTTCTCCGATTTTCACGAAACTATTTTTCATCAATTTGAATTGGGCTAAAAATCCATCCCTGAAAATAAAAATTCTCTGAGTAGTGTGGAAATGCTGATCCTTACCCTACCTGGGGTGTCCACTGAGCATTTCCACGAACTCTATCTGATGTTCTCTGGGCATGGGATTTTGACATGTTACCCAAACCAAAAGGAATGAGTGGGAAACAATCAAGACAACAGATAGAAGCACTTGCATTTGAATGAGTTTCAAGCATGCTTTGGTACTCGTGTGATCTGAGTGACTCAGTTTTGGAATACAACTGTCGCGTGGTGCAACCCGACATCCAGGCACCCCGGAGTTTCTGAAAAAAAATTTTCTCCGATTTTCACGAAACTACTTTTCATCAACTTGAATTGGGCTAAAAATCCATCCCTGAAAATAAAAATTCTCTGAGTAGTGCGGAAATGCTGATCCTTACCCTACCTGGAGTGTCCACTGAGCATTTCCACGAACTCTATCTGATGTTCTCTGGGCATGGGATTTTGACATGTTACCCAAACCAAAAGGAATGAGTGGGAAACAATCAAGACAACAGATAGAAGCACTTGCATTTGAATGAGTTTCAAGCATGCTTGGGTACTCGTGTGATTTGAGTGACTCGGTTTTGCAATACAACTGTCGCGTGGTGCACCGCGACATCCAGGCACCCCGGAGTTTCTGAAAAAAAAATTTCTGCGATTTTCACGAAACTACTTTTCTTCAACTTGAATTGGGCTAAAAATCCATCCCTGAAAATAAAAATTCTCTGAGTAGTGTGGAAATGCTGATCCTTACCCTACCTGGGGTGTCCACTGAGCATTTCCGCGAACTCTAGTTGAAGTTCTCTAGGCATGGGATTTTGACATGTTACCCAAACCAAAAGGAATGAGTGGGAAACAATCAAGACAACAGATAGAAGCACTTGCATTTGAATGAGTTTCAAGCATGCTTGGGTACTCGTGTGATCTGAGTGACTCAGTTTTGGAATACAACTGTCGCGTGGTGCACCGCGACATTCAGGCACCCCGGAGTTTCTGAAAAAAAATTTTCTGCGATTTTCACGAAACCACTTTTCTTCAACTTGAATTGGGCTAAAAATCCATCCCTGAAAATAAAAATTCTCTGAGTAGTGTGGAAATGCTGATCCTTACCCTACCTGGGGTGTCCACTGAGCATTTCCGCGAACTCTAGTTGAAGTTCTCTAGGCATGGGATTTTGACATGTTACCCAAACCAAAAGGAATGAGTGGGAAACAATCAAGACAAAAGATAGAAGCACTTGCATTTGAATGAGTTTCAAGCATGCTTGGGTACTCGTGTGATCTGAGTGACTCAGTTTTGGAATATAACTGTCGCGTGGTGCACCGCGACATCCAGGCACCCCGGAGTTTCTGAAAAAAATTTTTCTCCGATTTTCACGAAACTACTTTTCATCAACTTGAATTGGGCTAAAAATCCATCCCTGAAAATAAAAATTCTCTGAGTAGTGTGGAAATGCTGATCCTTACCCTACCTGGGGTGTCCACTGAGTATTTCCACGAACTCTATCTGAAGTTCTCTGGGCGTGGGATTTTGACATGTTACCCAAACCAAAAGGAATGAGTGGGAAACAATCAAGACAACAGATAGAAGCACTTGCATTTGAATGAGTTTCAAGCATGCTTGGGTACTCGTGTGATCTGAGTGACTCAGTTTTGGAATACAACTGTCGCGTGGTGCAACCCGACATCCAGGCACCCCGGAGTCTCTGAAAAAAAATTTTCTCCGATTTTCACGAAACTACTTTTCATCAACTTGAATTGGGCTAAAAATCCATCCCTGAAAATAAAAATTCTCTGGGTAGTGTGGAAATGCTGATCCTTACCCTACCTGGGGTGTCCACTGAGCATTTCCACGAACTCTATCTGAAGTTCTCTGGGCATGGGATTTTGACATGTTACCCAAACCAAAAGGAATGAGTGGGAAACAATCAAGACAACAGATAGAAGCACTTGCATTTGAATGAGTTTCAAGCATGCTTGGGTACTCGTGTGATCTGAGTGACTCAGTTTTGCAATACAACTGTCGCGTGGTGCACCGCGACATCCAGGCACCCCGGAGTTTCTGAAAAAATATTTTCTGCGATTTTCACGAAACCACTTTTCTTCAACTTGAATTGGGCTAAAAATCCATCCCTGAAAATAAAAATTCTCTGAGTAGTGTGGAAATGCTGATCCTTACCCTACCTGGGGTGTCCACTGAGCATTTCCGCGAACTCTAGTTGAAGTTTTCTAGGCATGGGATTTTGACATGTTACCCAAACCAAAAGGAATGAGTGGGAAACAATCAAGACAACAGATAGAAGCACTTGCATTTGAATGAGTTTCAAGCATGCTTGGGTACTCGTGTGATCTGAGTGACTCAGTTTTGCAATACAACTGTCGCGTGGTGCACCGCGACATCCAGGCACCCCGGAGTTTCTGAAAAAAAATTTTCTGCGATTTTCACAAAACCACTTTTCTTCAACTTGAATTGGGCTAAAAATCCATCCCTGAAAATAAAAATTCTCTGAGTAGTGTGGAAATGCTGATCCTTACCCTACCTGGGGTGTCCACTGAGCATTTCCACGAACTCTATCTGATGTTCTCTGGGCATGGGATTTTGACATGTTACCCAAACCAAAAGGAATGAGTGGGAAACAATCAAGACAACAGATAGAAGCACTTGCATTTGAATGAGTTTCAAGCATGCTTGGGTACTCGTGTGATTTGAGTGACTCGGTTTTGCAATACAACTGTCGCGTGGTGCACCGCGACATCCAGGCACCCCGGAGTTTCTGAAAAAAAATTTTCTCCGATTTTCACGAAACTACTTTTCATCAATTTGAATTGGGCTAAAAATCCATCCCTGAAAATAAAAATTCTCTGGGTAGTGTGGAAATGCTGATCCTTACCCTACCTGGGGTGTCCACTGAGCATTTCCACGAACTCTATCTGAAGTTCTCTGGGCATGGGATTTTGACATGTTACCCAAACCAAAAGGAATGAGTGGGAAACAATCAAGACAACAGATAGAAGCACTTGCATTTGAATGAGTTTCAAGCATGCTTGGGTACTCGTGTGATCTGAGTGACTCAGTTTTGCAATACAACTGTCGCGTGGTGCACCGCGACATCCAGGCACCCCGGAGTTTCTGAAAAAAAATTTTCTGCGATTTTCACGAAACCACTTTTCTTCAACTTGAATTGGGCTAAAAATCCATCCCTGAAAATAATAATTCTCTGAGTAGTGTGGAAATGCTGATCCTTACCCTACCTGGGGTGTCCACTGAGCATTTCCGCGAACTCTAGTTGAAGTTTTCTAGGCATGGGATTTTGACATGTTACCCAAACCAAAAGGAATGAGTGGGAAACAATCAAGACAACAGATAGAAGCACTTGCATTTGAATGAGTTTCAAGCATGCTTGGGTACTCGTGTGATCTGAGTGACTCAGTTTTGCAATACAACTGTCGCGTGGTGCACCGCGACATCCAGGCACCCCGGAGTTTCTGAAAAAAAATTTTCTGCGATTTTCACAAAACCACTTTTCTTCAACTTGAATTGGGCTAAAAATCCATCCCTGAAAATAAAAATTCTCTGAGTAGTGTGGAAATGCTGATCCTTACCCTACCTGGGGTGTCCACTGAGCATTTCCACGAACTCTATCTGATGTTCTCTGGGCATGGGATTTTGACATGTTACCCAAACCAAAAGGAATGAGTGGGAAACAATCAAGACAACAGATAGAAGCACTTGCATTTGAATGAGTTTCAAGCATGCTTGGGTACTCGTGTGATTTGAGTGACTCGGTTTTGCAATACAACTGTCGCGTGGTGCACCGCGACATCCAGGCACCCCGGAGTTTCTGAAAAAAAAATTTCTGCGATTTTCACGAAACTACTTTTCTTCAACTTGAATTGGGCTAAAAATCCATCCCTGAAAATAAAAATTCTCTGAGTAGTGTGGAAATGCTGATCCTTACCCTACCTGGGGTGTCCACTGAGCATTTCCGCGAACTCTAGTTGAAGTTCTCTAGGCATGGGATTTTGACATGTTACCCAAACCAAAAGGAATGAGTGGGAAACAATCAAGACAACAGATAGAAGCACTTGCATTTGAATGAGTTTCAAGCATGCTTGGGTACTCGTGTGATCTGAGTGACTCAGTTTTGGAATACAACTGTCGCGTGGTGCACCGCGACATTCAGGCACCCCGGAGTTTCTGAAAAAAAATTTTCTGCGATTTTCACGAAACCACTTTTCTTCAACTTGAATTGGGCTAAAAATCCATCCCTGAAAATAAAAATTCTCTGAGTAGTGCGGAAATGCTGATCCTTACCCTACCTGGGGTGTCCACTGAGCATTTCCACGAACTCTATCTGATGTTCTCTGGGCATGGGATTTTGACATGTTACCCAAACCAAAAGGAATGAGTGGGAAACAATCAAGACAACAGATAGAAGCACTTGCATTTGAATGAGTTTCAAGCATGCTTGGGTACTCGTGTGATTTGAGTGACTCGGTTTTGCAATACAACTGTCGCGTGGTGCACCGCGACATCCAGGCACCCCGGAGTTTCTGAAAAAAAAATTTCTGCGATTTTCACGAAACTACTTTTCTTCAACTTGAATTGGGCTAAAAATCCATCCCTGAAAATAAAAATTCTCTGAGTAGTGTGGAAATGCTGATCCTTACCCTACCTGTGGTGTCCAGTGAGCATTTCCGCGAACTCTAGTTGAAGTTCTCTAGGCATGGGATTTTGACATGTTACCCAAACCAAAAGGAATGAGTGGGAAACAATCAAGACAACAGATAGAAGCACTTGCATTTGAATGAGTTTCAAGCATGCTTGGGTACTCGTGTGATCTGAGTGACTCAGTTTTGGAATACAACTGTCGCGTGGTGCACCGCGACATTCAGGCACCCCGGAGTTTCTGAAAAAAAATTTTCTGCGATTTTCACGAAACCACTTTTCTTCAACTTGAATTGGGCTAAAAATCCATCCCTGAAAATAAAAATTCTCTGAGTAGTGTGGAAATGCTGATCCTTACCCTACCTGGGGTGTCCACTGAGCATTTCCGCGAACTCTAGTTGAAGTTCTCTAGGCATGGGATTTTGACATGTTACCCAAACCAAAAGGAATGAGTGGGAAACAATCAAGACAACAGATAGAAGCACTTGCATTTGAATGAGTTTCAAGCATGCTTGGGTACTCGTGTGATCAGAGTGACTCAGTTTTGGAATACAACTGACGCGTGGTGCACCGCGACATCCAGGCACCCCGGAGTTTCTGAAAAAAAATTTCTCCGATTTTCACGAAACTACTTTTCATCAACTTGAAGTGGGCTAAAAATCCATCCCTGAAAATAAAAATTCTCTGAGTAGTGTGGAAATGCTGATCCTTACCCTACCTGGGGTGTCCACTGAGCATTTCCACGAACTCTATCTGAAGTTCTCTGGGCATGGGATTTTGACATGTTACCCAAACCAAAAGGAATGAGTGGGAAACAATCAAGACAACAGATAGAAGCACTTGCATTTGAATGAGTTTCAAGCATGCTTGGGTACTCGTGTGATCTGAGTGACTCAGTTTTGCAATACAACTGTCGCGTGGTGCACCGCGACATCCAGGCACCCCGGAGTTTCTGAAAAAAAATTTTCTGCGATTTTCACGAAACCACTTTTCTTCAACTTGAATTGGGCTAAAAATCCATCCCTGAAAATAAAAATTCTCTGAGTAGTGTGGAAATGCTGATCCTTACCCTACCTGGGGTGTCCACTGAGCATTTCCGCGAACTCTAGTTGAAGTTTTCTAGGCATGGGATTTTGACATGTTACCCAAACCAAAAGGAATGAGTGGGAAACAATCAAGACAACAGATAGAAGCACTTGCATTTGAATGAGTTTCAAGCATGCTTGGGTACTCGTGTGATCTGAGTGACTCAGTTTTGCAATACAACTGTCGCGTGGTGCACCGCGACATCCAGGCACCCCGGAGTTTCTGAAAAAAAATTTTCTGCGATTTTCACAAAACCACTTTTCTTCAACTTGAATTGGGCTAAAAATCCATCCCTGAAAATAAAAATTCTCTGAGTAGTGTGGAAATGCTGATCCTTACCCTACCTGGGGTGTCCACTGAGCATTTCCACGAACTCTATCTGATGTTCTCTGGGCATGGGATTTTGACATGTTACCCAAACCAAAAGGAATGAGTGGGAAACAATCAAGACAACAGATAGAAGCACTTGCATTTGAATGAGTTTCAAGCATGCTTGGGTACTCGTGTGATCTGAGTGACTCAGTTTTGCAATACAACTGTCGCGTGGTGCACCGCGACATCCAGGCACCCCGGAGTTTCTGAAAAAAAATTTTCTGCGATTTTCACGAAACCACTTTTCTTCAACTTGAATTGGGCTAAAAATCCATCCCTGAAAATAAAAATTCTCTGAGTAGTGTGGAAATGCTGATCCTTACCCTACCTGGGGTGTCCACTGAGCATTTCCGCGAACTCTAGTTGAAGTTTTCTAGGCATGGGATTTTGACATGTTACCCAAACCAAAAGGAATGAGTGGGAAACAATCAAGACAACAGATAGAAGCACTTGCATTTGAATGAGTTTCAAGCATGCTTGGGTACTCGTGTGATCTGAGTGACTCAGTTTTGCAATACAACTGTCGCGTGGTGCACCGCGACATCCAGGCACCCCGGAGTTTCTGAAAAAAAATTTTCTGCGATTTTCACAAAACCACTTTTCTTCAACTTGAATTGGGCTAAAAATCCATCCCTGAAAATAAAAATTCTCTGAGTAGTGTGGAAATGCTGATCCTTACCCTACCTGGGGTGTCCACTGAGCATTTCCACGAACTCTATCTGATGTTCTCTGGGCATGGGATTTTGACATGTTACCCAAACCAAAAGGAATGAGTGGGAAACAATCAAGACAACAGATAGAAGCACTTGCATTTGAATGAGTTTCAAGCATGCTTGGGTACTCGTGTGATTTGAGTGACTCGGTTTTGCAATACAACTGTCGCGTGGTGCACCGCGACATCCAGGCACCCCGGAGTTTCTGAAAAAAAAATTTCTGCGATTTTCACGAAACTACTTTTCTTCAACTTGAATTGGGCTAAAAATCCATCCCTGAAAATAAAAATTCTCTGAGTAGTGTGGAAATGCTGATCCTTACCCTACCTGGGGTGTCCACTGAGCATTTCCGCGAACTCTAGTTGAAGTTCTCTAGGCATGGGATTTTGACATGTTACCCAAACCAAAAGGAATGAGTGGGAAACAATCAAGACAACAGATAGAAGCACTTGCATTTGAATGAGTTTCAAGCATGCTTGGGTACTCGTGTGATCTGAGTGACTCAGTTTTGGAATACAACTGTCGCGTGGTGCACCGCGACATTCAGGCACCCCGGAGTTTCTGAAAAAAAATTTTCTGCGATTTTCACGAAACCACTTTTCTTCAACTTGAATTGGGCTAAAAATCCATCCTTGAAAATAAAAATTCTCTGAGTAGTGCGGAAATGCTGATCCTTACCCTACCTGGGGTGTCCACTGAGCATTTCCACGAACTCTATCTGATGTTCTCTGGGCATGGGATTTTGACATGTTACCCAAACCAAAAGGAATGAGTGGGAAACAATCAAGACAACAGATAGAAGCACTTGCATTTGAATGAGTTTCAAGCATGCTTGGGTACTCGTGTGATTTGAGTGACTCGGTTTTGCAATACAACTGTCGCGTGGTGCACCGCGACATCCAGGCACCCCGGAGTTTCTGAAAAAAAAATTTCTGCGATTTTCACGAAACTACTTTTCTTCAACTTGAATTGGGCTAAAAATCCATCCCTGAAAATAAAAATTCTCTGAGTAGTGTGGAAATGCTGATCCTTACCCTACCTGTGGTGTCCAGTGAGCATTTCCGCGAACTCTAGTTGAAGTTCTCTAGGCATGGGATTTTGACATGTTACCCAAACCAAAAGGAATGAGTGGGAAACAATCAAGACAACAGATAGAAGCACTTGCATTTGAATGAGTTTCAAGCATGCTTGGGTACTCGTGTGATCTGAGTGACTCAGTTTTGGAATACAACTGTCGCGTGGTGCACCGCGACATTCAGGCACCCCGGAGTTTCTGAAAAAAAATTTTCTGCGATTTTCACGAAACCACTTTTCTTCAACTTGAATTGGGCTAAAAATCCATCCCTGAAAATAAAAATTCTCTGAGTAGTGTGGAAATGCTGATCCTTACCCTACCTGGGGTGTCCACTGAGCATTTCCGCGAACTCTAGTTGAAGTTTTCTAGGCATGTTATTTTGACATGTTACCCAAACCAAAAGGAATGTGTGGGAAACAATCAAGACAACAGATAGAAGCACTTGCATTTGAATGAGTTTCAAGCATGCTTGGGTACTCGTGTGATCTGAGAGACTCAGTTTTGGAATACAACTGTCGCGTGGTGCACCGCGACATCCAGGCACCCCGGAGTTTCTGAAAAAAAATTTTCTCCGATTTTCACGAAACTACTTTTCATCAACTTGAATTGGGCTAAAAATCCATCCCTGAAAATAAAAATTCTCTGAGTAGTGTGGAAATGCTGATCCTTACCCTACCTGGGGTGTCCACTGAGCATTTCCACGAACTCTATCTGAAGTTCTCTGGGCATGGGATTTTGACATGTTACCCAAACCAAAAGGAATGAGTGGGAAACAATCAAGACAACAGATAGAAGCACTTGCATTTGAATGAGTTTCAAGCATGCTTGGGTACTCGTGTGATCTGAGTGACTCAGTTTTGGAATACAACTGTCGCGTGGTGCAACCCGACATCCAGGCACCCCGGAGTTTCTGAAAAAAAATTTTCTCCGATTTTCACGAAACTACTTTTCATCAACTTGAATTGGGCTAAAAATCCATCCCTGAAAATAAAAATTCTCTGAATAGTGTGGAAATGCTGATCCTTACCCTACCTGGGGTGTCCACTGAGCATTTCCACGAACTCTATCTGAAGTTCTCTGGGCATGGGATTTTGACATGTTACCCAAACCAAAAGGAATGAGTGGGAAACAATCAAGACAACAGATAGAAGCACTTGCATTTGAATGAGTTTCAAGCATGCTTGGGTACTCGTGTGATCTGAGTGACTCAGTTTTGGAATACAACTGTCGCGTGGTGCACCGCGACATCCAGGCACCCCGGAGTTTCTGAAAAAAAATTTTCTCCGATTTTCACGAAACTACTTTTCATCAAGTTGAAGTGGGCTAAAAATCCATCCCTGAAAATAAAAATTCTCTGAGTAGTGTGGAAATGCTGATCCTTACCCTACCTGGGGTGTCCACTAAGCATTTCCACGAACTCTATCTGAAGTTCTCTGGGCATGGGATTTTGACATGTTACCCAAACCAAAAGGAATGAGTGGGAAACAATCAAGACAACAGATAGAAGCAGTTGCATTTGAATGAGTTTCAAGCATGCTTGGGTACTCGGGTGATCTGAGTGACTCAGTTTTGCAATACAACTGTCACGTGGTGCACCGCGACATCCAGGCACCCCGGAGTTTCTGAAAAAAAATTTTCTGCGATTTTCACGAAACCACTTTTCTTCAACTTGAATTGGGCTAAAAATCCATCCCTGAAAATAAAAATTCTCTGAGTAGTGTGGAAATGCTGATCCTTACCCTACCTGGGGTGTCCACTGAGCATTTCCGCGAACTCTAGTTGAAGTTTTCTAGGCATGGGATTTTGACATGTTACCCAAACCAAAAGGAATGAGTGGGAAACAATCAAGACAACAGATAGAAGCACTTGCATTTGAATGAGTTTCAAGCATGCTTGGGTACTCGTGTGATCTGAGTGACTCAGTTTTGCAATACAACTGTCGCGTGGTGCACCGCGACATCCAGGCACCCCGGAGTTTCTGAAAAAAAATTTTCTGCGATTTTCACGAAACCACTTTACTTCAACTTGAATTGGGCTAAAAATCCATCCCTGAAAATAAAAATTCTCTGAGTAGTGTGGAAATGCTGATCCTTACCCTACCTGGGGTGTCCACTGAGCATTTCCGCGAACTCTAGTTGAAGTTTTCTAGGCATGGGATTTTGACATGTTACCCAAACCAAAAGGAATGAGTGGGAAACAATCAAGACAACAGATAGAAGCACTTGCATTTGAATGAGTTTCAAGCATGCTTGGGTACTCGTGTGATCTGAGAGACTCAGTTTTGGAATACAACTGTCGCGTGGTGCACCACGACATCCAGGCACCCCGGAGTTTCTGAAAAAAAATTTTCTGCGATTTTCACGAAACCACTTTTCTTCAACTTGAATTGGGCTAAAAATCCATCCCTGAAAATAAAAATTCTCTGAGTAGTGTGGAAATGCTGATCCTTACCCTACCTGGGGTGTCCACTGAGCATTTCCGCGAACTCTATCTGAAGTTCTCTGGGCATGGGATTTTGACATCTTACCCAAACCAAAAGGAATGAGTGGGAAACAATCAAGACAACAGATAGAAGCACTTGCATTTGAATGAGTTTCAAGCATGCTTGGGTACTCGTGTGATCTGAGTGACTCAGTTTTGCAATACAACTGTCGCGTGGTGCACCGCGACATCCAGGCACCCCGGAGTTTCTGAAAAAAAATTTTCTGCGATTTTCACGAAACCACTTTTCTTCAACTTGAATTGGGCTAAAAATCCATCCCTGAAACTAAAAATTCTCTGAGTAGTGTGGAAATGCTGATCCTTACCCTACCTGGGGTGTCCACTGAGCATTTCCGCGAACTCTAGTTGAAGTTTTCTAGGCATGGGATTTTGACATGTTACCCAAACCAAAAGGAATGAGTGGGAAACAATCAAGACAACAGATAGAAGCACTTGCATTTGAATGAGTTTCAAGCATGCTTGGGTACTCGTGTGATCTGAGTGACTCAGTTTTGGAATACAACTGTCGCGTGGTGCAACCCGACATCCAGGCACCCCGGAGTTTCTGAAAAAACATTTTCTCCGATTTTCACGAAACTACTTTTGATCAACTTGAATTGGGCTAAAAATCCATCCCTGAAAATAAAAATTCTCTGAGTAGTGTGGAAATGCTGATCCTTACCCTACCTGTGGTGTCCACTGAGCATTTCCACGAACTCTATCTGAAGTTCTCTGGGCATGGGATTTTGACATGTTACCCAAACCAAAAGGAATGAGTGGGAAACAATCAAGACAACAGATAGAAGCACTTGCATTTGAATGAGTTTCAAGCATGCTTGGGTACTCGTGTGATCTGAGTGACTCAGTTTTGGAATACAACTGTCGCGTGGTGCACCGCGACATCCAGGCACCCCGGAGTTTCTGAAAAAAAAATTTCTCCGATTTTCACGAAACTACTTTTCATCAAGTTGAAGTGGGCTAAAAATCCATCCCTGAAAATAAAAATTCTCTGAGTAGTGTGGAAATGCTGATCCTTACCCTACCTGGGGTGTCCACTAAGCATTTCCACGAACTCTATCTGAAGTTCTCTGGGCATGGGATTTTGACATGTTACCCAAACCAAAGGGAATGAGTGGGAAACAATCAAGACAACAGATAGAAGCACTTGCATTTGAATGAGTTTCAAGCATGCTTGGGTACTCGTGTGATCTGAGTGACTCAGTTTTGGAATACAACTGTCGCGTGGTGCAACCCGACATCCAGGCACCACGGAGATTCTGAAAAAAAATTTTCTCCGATTTTCACGAAACTACTTTTCATCAACTTGAATTGGGCTAAAAATCCATCCCTGAAAATAAAAATTCTCTGAGTAGTGTGGAAATGCTGATCCTTACCCTACCTGGGGTGTCCACTGAGCATTTCTGCGAACTCTAGTTGAAGTTTTCTAGGCATGGGATTTTGACATGTTACCCAAACCAAAAGGAATGAGTGGGAAACAATCAAGACAACAGATAGAAGCACTTGCATTTGAATGAGTTTCAAGCATGCTTGGGTACTCGTGTGATCTGAGTGACTCAGTTTTGCAATACAACTGTCGCGTGGTGCACCGCGACATCCAGGCACCCCGGAGTTTCTGAAAAAAAATTTTCTGCGATTTTCACGAAACCACTTTACTTCAACTTGAATTGGGCTAAAAATCCATCCCTGAAAATAAAAATTCTCTGAGTAGTGTGGAAATGCTGATCCTTACCCTACCTGGGGTGTCCACTGAGCATTTCCGCGAACTCTAGTTGAAGTTTTCTAGGCATGGGATTTTGACATGTTACCCAAACCAAAAGGAATGAGTGGGAAACAATCAAGACAACAGATAGAAGCACTTGCATTTGAATGAGTTTCAAGCATGCTTGGGTACTCGTGTGATCTGAGAGACTCAGTTTTGCAATACAACTGTCGCGTGGTGCACCGCGACATCCAGGCACCCCGGAGTTTCTGAAAAAAAATTTTCTGCGATTTTCACGAAACTACTTTTCATCAACTTGAATTGGGCTAAAAATCCATCCCTGAAAATAAAAATTCTCTGAGTAGTGTGGAAATGCTGATCCTTACCCTACCTGGGGTGTCCACTGAGCATTTCCACGAACTCTATCTGAAGTTCTCTGGGCATGGGATTTTGACATGTTACCCAAACCAAAAGGAATGAGTGGGAAACAATCAAGACAACAGATAGAAGCACTTGCATTTGAATGAGTTTCAAGCATGCTTGGGTACTCGTGTGATCTGAGAGACTCAGTTTTGGAATACAACTGTCGCGTGGTGCACCGCGACATCCAGGCACCCCGGAGTTTCTGAAAAAAAATTTTCTGCGATTTTCACGAAACCACTTTACTTCAACTTGAATTGGGCTAAAAATCCATCCCTGAAAATAAAAATTCTCTGAGTAGTGTGGAAATGCTGATCCTTACCCTACCTGGGGTGTCCACTGAGCATTTCCGCGAACTCTAGTTGAAGTTTTCTAGGCATGGGATTTTGACATGTTACCCAAACCAAAAGGAATGAGTGGGAAACAATCAAGACAACAGATAGAAGCACTTGCATTTGAATGAGTTTCAAGCATGCTTGGGTACTCGTGTGATCTGAGTGACTCAGTTTTGCAATACAACTGTCGCGTGGTGCACCGCGACATCCAGGCACCCCGGAGTTTCTGAAAAAAAATTTTCAGCGATTTTCACGAAACCACATTTCTTCAACGTGAATTGGGCTAAAAATCCATCCCTGAAAATAAAAATTCTCTGAGTAGTGTGGAAATGCTGATCCTTACCCTATCTGGGGTGTCCACTGAGCATTTCCGCGAACTCTAGTTGAAGTTTTCTAGGCATGGGATTTTGACATGTTACCCAAACCAAAAGGAATGAGTGGGAAACAATCAAGACAACAGATAGAAGCACTTGCATTTGAATGAGTTTCAAGCATGCTTGGGTACTCGTGTGATCTGAGAGACTCAGTTTTGCAATACAACTGTCGCGTGGTGCACCGCGACATCCAGGCACCCCGGAGTTTCTGAAAAAAAATTTTCTCCGATTTTCACGAAACTACTTTTCATCAACTTGAATTGGGCTAAAAATCCATCCCTGAAAATAAAAATTCTCTGAGTAGTGTGGAAATGCTGATCCTTACCTTACCTGGGGTGTCCACTAAGCATTTCCACGAACTCTATCTGAAGTTCTCTGGGCATGGGATTTTGACATGTTACCCAAACCAAAAGGAATGAGTGGGAAACAATCAAGACAACAGATAGAAGCACTTGCATTTGAATGAGTTTCAAGCATGCTTGGGTACTCGTGTGATCTGAGTGACTCAGTTTTGGAATACAATTGTCGCGTGGTGCACCGCGACATCCAGGCACCCCGGAGTTTCTGAAAAAAAATTTTCTGCGATTTTCACGAAACCACTTTTCTTCAACTTGAATTGGGCTAAAAATCCATCCCTGAAAATAAAAATTCTCTGAGTAGTGTGGAAATGCTGATCCTTACCCTACCTGGGGTGTCCACTGAGCATTTCCGCGAACTCTAGTTGAAGTTTTCTAGGCATGGGATTTTGACATGTTACCCAAACCAAAAGGAATGAGTGGGAAACAATCAAGACAACAGATAGAAGCACTTGCATTTGAATGAGTTTCAAGCATGCTTGGGTACTCGTGTGATCTGAGTGACTCAGTTTTGCAATACAACTGTCGCGTGGTGCACCGCGACATCCAGGCACCCCGGAGTTTCTGAAAAAAAATTTTCTGCGATTTTCACGAAACCACTTTTCTTCAACTTGAATTGGGCTAAAAATCCATCCCTGAAAATAAAAATTCTCTGAGTAGTGTGGAAATGCTGATCCTTACCCTACCTGGGGTGTCCACTGAGCATTTCCACGAACTCTAGTTGAAGTTTTATAGGCATGGGATTTTGACATGTTACCCAAACCAAAAGGAATGAGTGGGAAACAATCAAGACAACAGATAGAAGCACTTACATTTGAATGAGTTTCAAGCATGCTTGGGTACTCGTGTGATCTGAGAGACTCAGTTTTGCAATACAACTGTCGCGTGGTGCACCGCGACATCCAGGCACCCCGGAGTTTCTGAAAAAAAATTTTCTCCGATTTTCACGAAACTACTTTTCATCAACTTGAATTGGGCTAAAAATCCATCCCTGAAAATAAAAATTCTCTGAGTAGTGTGGAAATGCTGATCCTTACCCTACCTGTGGTGTCCAGTGAGCATTTCCGCGAACTCTAGTTGAAGTTCTCTAGGCATGGGATTTTGACATGTTACCCAAACCAAAAGGAATGAGTGGGAAACAATCAAGACAACAGATAGAAGCACTTGCATTTGAATGAGTTTCAAGCATGCTTGGGTACTCGTGTGATCTGAGTGACTCAGTTTTGGAATACAACTGTCGCGTGGTGCACCGCGACATTCAGGCACCCCGGAGTTTCTGAAAAAAAATTTTCTGCGATTTTCACGAAACCACTTTTCTTCAACTTGAATTGGGCTAAAAATCCATCCCTGAAAATAAAAATTCTCTGAGTAGTGTGGAAATGCTGATCCTTACCCTACCTGGGGTGTCCACTGAGCATTTCCGCGAACTCTAGTTGAAGTTCTCTAGGCATGGGATTTTGACATGTTACCCAAACCAAAAGGAATGAGTGGGAAACAATCAAGACAACAGATAGAAGCACTTGCATTTGAATGAGTTTCAAGCATGCTTGGGTACTCGTGTGATCAGAGTGACTCAGTTTTGGAATACAACTGACGCGTGGTGCACCGCGACATCCAGGCACCCCGGAGTTTCTGAAAAAAAATTTCTCCGATTTTCACGAAACTACTTTTCATCAACTTGAAGTGGGCTAAAAATCCATCCCTGAAAATAAAAATTCTCTGAGTAGTGTGGAAATGCTGATCCTTACCCTACCTGGGGTGTCCACTGAGCATTTCCACGAACTCTATCTGAAGTTCTCTGGGCATGGGATTTTGACATGTTACCCAAACCAAATGGAATAAGTGGGAAACAATCAAGACAACAGATAGAAGCACTTGCATTTGAATGAGTTTCAAGCATGCTTGGGTACTCGTGTGATCTGAGTGACTCAGTTTTGCAATACAAGTGTCGCGTGGTGCACCGCGACATCCAGGCACCCCGGAGTTTCTGAAAAAAAAATTTCTGCGATTTTCACGAAACCACTTTTCTTCAACTTGAATTGGGCTAAAAATCCATCCCTGAAAATAAAAATTCTCTGAGTAGTGTGGAAATGCTGATCCTTACCCTACCTGGGGTGTCCACTGAGCATTTCCGCGAACTCTAGTTGAAGTTTTCTAGGCATGTTATTTTGACATGTTACCCAAACCAAAAGGAATGTGTGGGAAACAATCAAGACAACAGATAGAAGCACTTGCATTTGAATGAGTTTCAAGCATGCTTGGGTACTCGTGTGATCTGAGAGACTCAGTTTTGGAATACAACTGTCGCGTGGTGCACCGCGACATCCAGGCACCCCGGAGTTTCTGAAAAAAAATTTTCTCAGATTTTCACGAAACTACTTTTCATCAACTTGAATTGGGCTAAAAATCCATCCCTGAAAATAAAAATTCTCTGAGTAGTGTGGAAATGCTGATCCTTACCCTACCTGGGGTGTCCACTGAGCATTTCCACGAACTCTATCTGAAGTTCTCTGGGCATGGGATTTTGACATGTTACCCAAACCAAAAGGAATGAGTGGGAAACAATCAAGACAACAGATAGAAGCACTTGCATTTGAATGAGTTTCAAGCATGCTTGGGTACTCGTGTGATCTGAGTGACTCAGTTTTGGAATACAACTGTCGCGTGGTGCAACCCGACATCCAGGCACCCCGGAGTTTCTGAAAAAAAATTTTCTCCGATTTTCACGAAACTACTTTTCATCAACTTGAATTGGGCTAAAAATCCATCCCTGAAAATAAAAATTCTCTGAGTAGTGTGGAAATGCTGATCCTTACCCTACCTGGGGTGTCCACTGAGCATTTCCACGAACTCTATCTGAAGTTCTCTGGGCATGGGATTTTGACATGTTACCCAAACCAAAAGGAATGAGTGGGAAACAATCAAGACAACAGATAGAAGCACTTGCATTTGAATGAGTTTCAAGCATGCTTGGGTACTCGTGTGATCTGAGTGACTCAGTTTTGGAATACAACTGTCGCGTGGTGCACCGCGACATCCAGGCACCCCGGAGTTTCTGAAAAAAAATTTTCTCCGATTTTCACGAAACTACTTTTCATCAAGTTGAAGTGGGCTAAAAATCCATCCCTGAAAATAAAAATTCTCTGAGTAGTGTGGAAATGCTGATCCTTACCCTACCTGGGGTGTCCACTAAGCATTTCCACGAACTCTATCTGAAGTTCTCTGGGCATGGGATTTTGACATGTTACCCAAACCAAAAGGAATGAGTGGGAAACAATCAAGACAACAGATAGAAGCACTTGCATTTGAATGAGTTTCAAGCATGCTTGGGTACTCGGGTGATCTGAGTGACTCAGTTTTGCAATACAACTGTCACGTGGTGCACCGCGACATCCAGGCACCCCGGAGTTTCTGAAAAAAAATTTTCTGCGATTTTCACGAAACCACTTTTCTTCAACTTGAATTGGGCTAAAAATCCATCCCTGAAAATAAAAATTCTCTGAGTAGTGTGGAAATGCTGATCCTTACCCTACCTGGGGTGTCCACTGAGCATTTCCGCGAACTCTAGTTGAAGTTTTCTAGGCATGGGATTTTGACATGTTACCCAAACCAAAAGGAATGAGTGGGAAACAATCAAGACAACAGATAGAAGCACTTGCATTTGAATGAGTTTCAAGCATGCTTGGGTACTCGTGTGATCTGAGTGACTCAGTTTTGCAATACAACTGTCGCGTGGTGCACCGCGACATCCAGGCACCCCGGAGTTTCTGAAAAAAAATTTTCTGCGATTTTCACGAAACCACTTTACTTCAACTTGAATTGGGCTAAAAATCCATCCCTGAAAATAAAAATTCTCTGAGTAGTGTGGAAATGCTGATCCTTACCCTACCTGGGGTGTCCACTGAGCATTTCCGCGAACTCTAGTTGAAGTTTTCTAGGCATGGGATTTTGACATGTTACCCAAACCAAAAGGAATGAGTGGGAAACAATCAAGACAACAGATAGAAGCACTTGCATTTGAATGAGTTTCAAGCATGCTTGGGTACTCGTGTGATCTGAGAGACTCAGTTTTGGAATACAACTGTCGCGTGGTGCACCGCGACATCCAGGCACCCCGGAGTTTCTGAAAAAAAATTTTCTGCGATTTTCACGAAACCACTTTTCTTCAACTTGAATTGGGCTAAAAATCCATCCCTGAAAATAAAAATTCTCTGAGTAGTGTGGAAATGCTGATCCTTACCCTACCTGGGGTGTCCACTGAGCATTTCCGCGAACTCTATCTGAAGTTCTCTGGGCATGGGATTTTGACATGTTACCCAAACCAAAAGGAATGAGTGGGAAACAATCAAGACAACAGATAGAAGCACTTGCATTTGAATGAGTTTCAAGCATGCTTGGGTACTCGTGTGATCTGAGTGACTCAGTTTTGCAATACAACTGTCGCGTGGTGCACCGCGACATCCAGGCACCCCGGAGTTTCTGAAAAAAAATTTTCTGCGATTTTCACGAAACCACTTTTCTTCAACTTGAATTGGGCTAAAAATCCATCCCTGAAAATAAAAATTCTCTGAGTAGTGTGGAAATGCTGATCCTTACCCTACCTGGGGTGTCCACTGAGCATTTCCGCGAACTCTAGTTGAAGTTTTCTAGGCATGGGATATTGACATGTTACCCAAACCAAAAGGAATGAGTGGGAAACAATCAAGACAACAGATAGAAGCACTTGCATTTGAATGAGTTTCAAGCATGCTTGGGTACTCGTGTGATCTGAGTGACTCAGTTTTGGAATACAACTGTCGCGTGGTGCACCGCGACATCCAGGCACCCCGGAGTTTCTGAAAAAAAAATTTCTCCGATTTTCACGAAACTACTTTTCATCAAGTTGAAGTGGGCTAAAAATCCATCCCTGAAAATAAAAATTCTCTGAGTAGTGTGGAAATGCTGATCCTTACCCTACCTGGGGTGTCCACTAAGCATTTCCACGAACTCTATCTGAAGTTCTCTGGGCATGGGATTTTGACATGTTACCCAAACCAAAGGGAATGAGTGGGAAACAATCAAGACAACAGATAGAAGCACTTGCATTTGAATGAGTTTCAAGCATGCTTGGGTACTCGTGTGATCTGAGTGACTCAGTTTTGGAATACAACTGTCGCGTGGTGCAACCCGACATCCAGGCACCACGGAGTTTCTGAAAAAAAATTTTCTCCGATTTTCACGAAACTACTTTTCATCAACTTGAATTGGGCTAAAAATCCATCCCTGAAAATAAAAATTCTCTGAGTAGTGTGGAAATGCTGATCCTTACCCTACCTGGGGTGTCCACTGAGCATTTCCGCGAACTCTAGTTGAAGTTTTCTAGGCATGGGATTTTGACATGTTACCCAAACCAAAAGGAATGAGTGGGAAACAATCAAGACAACAGATAGAAGCACTTGCATTTGAATGAGTTTCAAGCATGCTTGGGTACTCGTGTGATCTGAGAGACTCAGTTTTGGAATACAACTGTCGCGTGGTGCACCGCGACATCCAGGCACCCCGGAGTTTCTGAAAAAAAATTTTCTCCGATTTTCACGAAACTACTTTTCATCAACTTGAATTGGGCTAAAAATCCATCCCTGAAAATAAAAATTCTCTGAGTAGTGTGGAAATGCTGATCCTTACCCTACCTGGGGTGTCCACTGAGCATTTCCACGAACTCTATCTGAAGTTCTCTGGGCATGGGATTTTGACATGTTACCCAAACCAAAAGGAATGAGTGGTAAACAATCAAGACAACAGATAGAAGCACTTGCATTTGAATGAGTTTCAAGCATGCTTGGGTACTCGTGTGATCTGAGTGACTCAGTTTTGGAATACAACTGTCGCGTGGTGCACCGCGACATCCAGGCACCCCGGAGTTTCTGAAAAAAAATTTTCTCCGATTTTCACGAAACTACTTTTCATCAACTTGAATTGGGCTAAAAATCCATCCCTGAAAATAAAAATTCTCTGAGTAGTGTGGAAATGCTGATCCTTACCCTACCTGGGGTGTCCACTGAGCATTTCCACGAACTCTATCTGAAGTTCTCTGGGCATGGGATTTTGACATGTTACCCAAACCAAAAGGAATGAGTGGGAAACAATCAAGACAACAGATAGAAGCACTTGCATTTGAATGAGTTTCAAGCATGCTTGGGTACTCGTGTGATCTGAGTGACTCAGTTTTGGAATACAACTGTCGCGTGGTGCACCGCGACATCCAGGCACCCCGGAGTTTCTGAAAAAAAATTTTCTCCGATTTTCACGAAACTACTTTTCATCAAGTTGAAGTGGGCTAAAAATCCATCCCTGAAAATAAAAATTCTCTGAGTAGTGTGGAAATGCTGATCCTTACCCTACCTGGGGTGTCCACTAAGCATTTCCACGAACTCTATCTGAAGTTCTCTGGGCATGGGATTTTGACATGTTACCCAAACCAAAAGGAATGAGTGGGAAACAATCAAGACAACAGATAGAAGCACTTGCATTTGAATGAGTTTCAAGCATGCTTGGGTACTCGTGTGATCTGAGTGACTCAGTTTTGCAATACAACTGTCGCGTGGTGCACCGCGACATCCAGGCACCCCGGAGTTTCTGAAAAAAAATTTTCTGCGATTTTCACGAAACCACTTTTCTTCAACTTGAATTGGGCTAAAAATCCATCCCTGAAAATAAAAATTCTCTGAGTAGTGTGGAAATGCTGATCCTTACCCTACCTGGGGTGTCCACTGAGCATTTCCGCGAACTCTAGTTGAAGTTTTTTAGGCATGGGATTTTGACATGTTACCCAAACCAAAAGGAATGAGTGGGAAACAATCAAGACAACAGATAGAAGCACTTGCATTTGAATGAGTTTCAAGCATGCTTGGGTACTCGTGTGATCTGAGAGACTCAGTTTTGCAATACAACTGTCGCGTGGTGCACCGCGACATCCAGGCACCCCGGAGTTTCTGAAAAAAAATTTTCTGCGATTTTCACGAAACCACTTTTCTTCAACTTGAATTGGGCTAAAAATCCATCCCTGAAAATAAAAATTCTCTGAGTAGTGTGGAAATGCTGATCCTTACCCTACCTGGGGTGTCCACTGAGCATTTCCGCGAACTCTAGTTGAAGTTTTCTAGGCATGGGATTTTGACATGTTACCCAAACCAAACGGAATGAGTGGGAAACAATCAAGACAACAGATAGAAGCACTTGCATTTGAATGAGTTTCAAGCATGCTTGGGTACTCGTGTGATCTGAGAGACTCAGTTTTGGAATACAACTGTCGCGTGATGCACCGCGACATCCAGGCACCCCGGAGTTTCTGAAAAAAAATTTTCTCCGATTTTCACGAAACTACTTTTCATCAACTTGAATTGGGCTAAAAATCCATCCCTGAAAATAAAAATTCTCTGAGTAGTGTGGAAATGCTGATCCTTACCCTACCTGGGGTGTCCACTGAGCATTTCCACGAACTCTATCTGAAGTTCTCTGGGCATGGGATTTTGACATGTTACCCAAACCAAAAGGAATGAGTGGGAAACAATCAAGACAACAGATAGAAGCACTTGCATTTGAATGAGTTTCAAGCATGCTTGGGTACTCGTGTGATCTGAGAGACTCAGTTTTGCAATACAACTGTCGCGTGGTGCACCGCGACATCCAGGCACCCCGGAGTTTCTGAAAAAAAATTTTCTCCGATTTTCACGAAACTACTTTTCATCAAGTTGAAGTGGGCTAAAAATCCATCCCTAAAAATAAAAATTCTCTGAGTAGTGTGGAAATGCTGATCCTTACCCTACCTGGGGTGTCCACTAAGCATTTCCACGAACTCTATCTGAAGTTCTCTGGGCATGGGATTTTGACGTTACCCAAACCAAAAGGAATGAGTGGGAAACAATCAAGACAACAGATAGAAGCACTTGCATTTGAATGAGTTTCAAGCATGCTTGGGTACTCGTGTGATCTGAGAGACTCAGTTTTGGAATACAACTGTCGCGTGGTGCACCGCGACACCAGGCACCCCGGAGTTTCTGAAAAAAAATTTTCTCCGATTTTCACGAAACTACTTTTCATCAACTTGAATTGGGCTAAAAATCCATCCCTGAAAATAAAAATTCTCTGAGTAGTGTGGAAATGCTGATCCTTACCCTACCTGGGGTGTCCACTGAGCATTTCCACAAACTCTATCTGAAGTTCTCTGGGCATGGGATTTTGACATGTTACCCAAACCAAATGGAATAAGTGGGAAACAATCAAGACAACAGATAGAAGCACTTGCATTTGAATGAGTTTCAAGCATGCTTGGGTACTCGTGTGATCTGAGTGACTCAGTTTTGCAATACAAGTGTCGCGTGGTGCACCGCGACATCCAGGCACCCCGGAGTTTCTGAAAAAAAAATTTCTGCGATTTTCACGAAACCACTTTTCTTCAACTTGAATTGGGCTAAAAATCCATCCCTGAAAATAAAAATTCTCTGAGTAGTGTGGAAATGCTGATCCTTACCCTACCTGGGGTGTCCACTGAGCATTTCCGCGAACTCTAGTTGAAGTTTTCTAGGCATGTTATTTTGACATGTTACCCAAACCAAAAGGAATGTGTGGGAAACAATCAAGACAACAGATAGAAGCACTTGCATTTGAATGAGTTTCAAGCATGCTTGGGTACTCGTGTGATCTGAGAGACTCAGTTTTGGAATACAACTGTCGCGTGGTGCACCGCGACATCCAGGCACCCCGGAGTTTCTGAAAAAAAATTTTCTCCGATTTTCACGAAACTACTTTTCATCAACTTGAATTGGGCTAAAAATCCATCCCTGAAAATAAAAATTCTCTGAGTAGTGTGGAAATGCTGATCCTTACCCTACCTGGGGTGTCCACTGAGCATTTCCACGAACTCTATCTGAAGTTCTCTGGGCATGGGATTTTGACATGTTACCCAAACCAAAAGGAATGAGTGGGAAACAATCAAGACAACAGATAGAAGCACTTGCATTTGAATGAGTTTCAAGCATGCTTGGGTACTCGTGTGATCTGAGTGACTCAGTTTTGGAATACAACTGTCGCGTGGTGCAACCCGACATCCAGGCACCCCGGAGTTTCTGAAAAAAAATTTTCTCCGATTTTCACGAAACTACTTTTCATCAACTTGAATTGGGCTAAAAATCCATCCCTGAAAATAAAAATTCTCTGAGTAGTGTGGAAATGCTGATCCTTACCCTACCTGGGGTGTCCACTGAGCATTTCCACGAACTCTATCTGAAGTTCTCTGGGCATGGGATTTTGACATGTTACCCAAACCAAAAGGAATGAGTGGGAAACAATCAAGACAACAGATAGAAGCACTTGCATTTGAATGAGTTTCAAGCATGCTTGGGTACTCGTGTGATCTGAGTGACTCAGTTTTGGAATACAACTGTCGCGTGGTGCACCGCGACATCCAGGCACCCCGGAGTTTCTGAAAAAAAATTTTCTCCGATTTTCACGAAACTACTTTTCATCAAGTTGAAGTGGGCTAAAAATCCATCCCTGAAAATAAAAATTCTCTGAGTAGTGTGGAAATGCTGATCCTTACCCTACCTGGGGTGTCCACTGAGCATTTCCACGAACTCTATCTGAAGTTCTCTGGGCATGGGATTTTGACATGTTACCCAAACCAAAAGGAATGAGTGGGAAACAATCAAGACAACAGATAGAAGCACTTGCATTTGAATGAGTTTCAAGCATGCTTGGGTACTCGTGTGATCTGAGAGACTCAGTTTTGCAATACAACTGTCGCGTGGTGCACCGCGACATCCAGGCACCCCGGAGTTTCTGAAAAAAAATTTTCTCCGATTTTCACGAAACTACTTTTCATCAAGTTGAAGTGGGCTAAAAATCCATCCCTAAAAATAAAAATTCTCTGAGTAGTGTGGAAATGCTGATCCTTACCCTACCTGGGGTGTCCACTAAGCATTTCCACGAACTCTATCTGAAGTTCTCTGGGCATGGGATTTTGACGTTACCCAAACCAAAAGGAATGAGTGGGAAACAATCAAGACAACAGATAGAAGCACTTGCATTTGAATGAGTTTCAAGCATGCTTGGGTACTCGTGTGATCTGAGAGACTCAGTTTTGGAATACAACTGTCGCGTGGTGCACCGCGACACCAGGCACCCCGGAGTTTCTGAAAAAAAATTTTCTCCGATTTTCACGAAACTACTTTTCATCAACTTGAATTGGGCTAAAAATCCATCCCTGAAAATAAAAATTCTCTGAGTAGTGTGGAAATGCTGATCCTTACCCTACCTGGGGTGTCCACTGAGCATTTCCACAAACTCTATCTGAAGTTCTCTGGGCATGGGATTTTGACATGTTACCCAAACCAAATGGAATAAGTGGGAAACAATCAAGACAACAGATAGAAGCACTTGCATTTGAATGAGTTTCAAGCATGCTTGGGTACTCGTGTGATCTGAGTGACTCAGTTTTGCAATACAAGTGTCGCGTGGTGCACCGCGACATCCAGGCACCCCGGAGTTTCTGAAAAAAAAATTTCTGCGATTTTCACGAAACCACTTTTCTTCAACTTGAATTGGGCTAAAAATCCATCCCTGAAAATAAAAATTCTCTGAGTAGTGTGGAAATGCTGATCCTTACCCTACCTGGGGTGTCCACTGAGCATTTCCGCGAACTCTAGTTGAAGTTTTCTAGGCATGTTATTTTGACATGTTACCCAAACCAAAAGGAATGTGTGGGAAACAATCAAGACAACAGATAGAAGCACTTGCATTTGAATGAGTTTCAAGCATGCTTGGGTACTCGTGTGATCTGAGAGACTCAGTTTTGGAATACAACTGTCGCGTGGTGCACCGCGACATCCAGGCACCCCGGAGTTTCTGAAAAAAAATTTTCTCCGATTTTCACGAAACTACTTTTCATCAACTTGAATTGGGCTAAAAATCCATCCCTGAAAATAAAAATTCTCTGAGTAGTGTGGAAATGCTGATCCTTACCCTACCTGGGGTGTCCACTGAGCATTTCCACGAACTCTATCTGAAGTTCTCTGGGCATGGGATTTTGACATGTTACCCAAACCAAAAGGAATGAGTGGGAAACAATCAAGACAACAGATAGAAGCACTTGCATTTGAATGAGTTTCAAGCATGCTTGGGTACTCGTGTGATCTGAGTGACTCAGTTTTGGAATACAACTGTCGCGTGGTGCAACCCGACATCCAGGCACCCCGGAGTTTCTGAAAAAAAATTTTCTCCGATTTTCACGAAACTACTTTTCATCAACTTGAATTGGGCTAAAAATCCATCCCTGAAAATAAAAATTCTCTGAGTAGTGTGGAAATGCTGATCCTTACCCTACCTGGGGTGTCCACTGAGCATTTCCACGAACTCTATCTGAAGTTCTCTGGGCATGGGATTTTGACATGTTACCCAAACCAAAAGGAATGAGTGGGAAACAATCAAGACAACAGATAGAAGCACTTGCATTTGAATGAGTTTCAAGCATGCTTGGGTACTCGTGTGATCTGAGTGACTCAGTTTTGCAATACAAGTGTCGCGTGGTGCACCGCGACATCCAGGCACCCCGGAGTTTCTGAAAAAAAAATTTCTGCGATTTTCACGAAACCACTTTTCTTCAACTTGAATTGGGCTAAAAATCCATCCCTGAAAATAAAAATTCTCTGAGTAGTGTGGAAATGCTGATCCTTACCCTACCTGGGGTGTCCACTGAGCATTTCCACGAACTCTATCTGAAGTTCTCTGGGCATGGGATTTTGACATGTTACCCAAACCAAAAGGAATGAGTGGGAAACAATCAAGACAACAGATAGAAGCACTTGCATTTGAATGAGTTTCAAGCATGCTTGGGTACTCGTGTGATCTGAGTGACTCAGTTTTGGAATACAACTGTCGCGTGGTGCACCGCGACATCCAGGCACCCCGGAGTTTCTGAAAAAAAATTTTCTCCGATTTTCACGAAACTACTTTTCATCAAGTTGAAGTGGGCTAAAAATCCATCCCTGAAAATAAAAATTCTCTGAGTAGTGTGGAAATGCTGATCCTTACCCTACCTGGGGTGTCCACTGAGCATTTCCACGAACTCTATCTGAAGTTCTCTGGGCATGGGATTTTGACATGTTACCCAAACCAAAAGGAATGAGTGGGAAACAATCAAGACAACAGATAGAAGCACTTGCATTTGAATGAGTTTCAAGCATGCTTGGGTACTCGTGTGATCTGAGAGACTCAGTTTTGCAATACAACTGTCGCGTGGTGCACCGCGACATCCAGGCACCCCGGAGTTTCTGAAAAAAAATTTTCTCCGATTTTCACGAAACTACTTTTCATCAAGTTGAAGTGGGCTAAAAATCCATCCCTAAAAATAAAAATTCTCTGAGTAGTGTGGAAATGCTGATCCTTACCCTACCTGGGGTGTCCACTAAGCATTTCCACGAACTCTATCTGAAGTTCTCTGGGCATGGGATTTTGACGTTACCCAAACCAAAAGGAATGAGTGGGAAACAATCAAGACAACAGATAGAAGCACTTGCATTTGAATGAGTTTCAAGCATGCTTGGGTACTCGTGTGATCTGAGAGACTCAGTTTTGGAATACAACTGTCGCGTGGTGCACCGCGACACCAGGCACCCCGGAGTTTCTGAAAAAAAATTTTCTCCGATTTTCACGAAACTACTTTTCATCAACTTGAATTGGGCTAAAAATCCATCCCTGAAAATAAAAATTCTCTGAGTAGTGTGGAAATGCTGATCCTTACCCTACCTGGGGTGTCCACTGAGCATTTCCACAAACTCTATCTGAAGTTCTCTGGGCATGGGATTTTGACATGTTACCCAAACCAAATGGAATAAGTGGGAAACAATCAAGACAACAGATAGAAGCACTTGCATTTGAATGAGTTTCAAGCATGCTTGGGTACTCGTGTGATCTGAGTGACTCAGTTTTGCAATACAAGTGTCGCGTGGTGCACCGCGACATCCAGGCACCCCGGAGTTTCTGAAAAAAAAATTTCTGCGATTTTCACGAAACCACTTTTCTTCAACTTGAATTGGGCTAAAAATCCATCCCTGAAAATAAAAATTCTCTGAGTAGTGTGGAAATGCTGATCCTTACCCTACCTGGGGTGTCCACTGAGCATTTCCGCGAACTCTAGTTGAAGTTTTCTAGGCATGTTATTTTGACATGTTACCCAAACCAAAAGGAATGTGTGGGAAACAATCAAGACAACAGATAGAAGCACTTGCATTTGAATGAGTTTCAAGCATGCTTGGGTACTCGTGTGATCTGAGAGACTCAGTTTTGGAATACAACTGTCGCGTGGTGCACCGCGACATCCAGGCACCCCGGAGTTTCTGAAAAAAAATTTTCTCCGATTTTCACGAAACTACTTTTCATCAACTTGAATTGGGCTAAAAATCCATCCCTGAAAATAAAAATTCTCTGAGTAGTGTGGAAATGCTGATCCTTACCCTACCTGGGGTGTCCACTGAGCATTTCCACGAACTCTATCTGAAGTTCTCTGGGCATGGGATTTTGACATGTTACCCAAACCAAAAGGAATGAGTGGGAAACAATCAAGACAACAGATAGAAGCACTTGCATTTGAATGAGTTTCAAGCATGCTTGGGTACTCGTGTGATCTGAGTGACTCAGTTTTGGAATACAACTGTCGCGTGGTGCAACCCGACATCCAGGCACCCCGGAGTTTCTGAAAAAAAATTTTCTCCGATTTTCACGAAACTACTTTTCATCAACTTGAATTGGGCTAAAAATCCATCCCTGAAAATAAAAATTCTCTGAGTAGTGTGGAAATGCTGATCCTTACCCTACCTGGGGTGTCCACTGAGCATTTCCACGAACTCTATCTGAAGTTCTCTGGGCATGGGATTTTGACATGTTACCCAAACCAAAAGGAATGAGTGGGAAACAATCAAGACAACAGATAGAAGCACTTGCATTTGAATGAGTTTCAAGCATGCTTGGGTACTCGTGTGATCTGAGTGACTCAGTTTTGGAATACAACTGTCGCGTGGTGCACCGCGACATCCAGGCACCCCGGAGTTTCTGAAAAAAAATTTTCTCCGATTTTCACGAAACTACTTTTCATCAAGTTGAAGTGGGCTAAAAATCCATCCCTGAAAATAAAAATTCTCTGAGTAGTGTGGAAATGCTGATCCTTACCCTACCTGGGGTGTCCACTGAGCATTTCCACGAACTCTATCTGAAGTTCTCTGGGCATGGGATTTTGACATGTTACCCAAACCAAAAGGAATGAGTGGGAAACAATCAAGACAACAGATAGAAGCACTTGCATTTGAATGAGTTTCAAGCATGCTTGGGTACTCGTGTGATCTGAGAGACTCAGTTTTGCAATACAACTGTCGCGTGGTGCACCGCGACATCCAGGCACCCCGGAGTTTCTGAAAAAAAATTTTCTCCGATTTTCACGAAACTACTTTTCATCAAGTTGAAGTGGGCTAAAAATCCATCCCTAAAAATAAAAATTCTCTGAGTAGTGTGGAAATGCTGATCCTTACCCTACCTGGGGTGTCCACTAAGCATTTCCACGAACTCTATCTGAAGTTCTCTGGGCATGGGATTTTGACGTTACCCAAACCAAAAGGAATGAGTGGGAAACAATCAAGACAACAGATAGAAGCACTTGCATTTGAATGAGTTTCAAGCATGCTTGGGTACTCGTGTGATCTGAGAGACTCAGTTTTGGAATACAACTGTCGCGTGGTGCACCGCGACACCAGGCACCCCGGAGTTTCTGAAAAAAAATTTTCTCCGATTTTCACGAAACTACTTTTCATCAACTTGAATTGGGCTAAAAATCCATCCCTGAAAATAAAAATTCTCTGAGTAGTGTGGAAATGCTGATCCTTACCCTACCTGGGGTGTCCACTGAGCATTTCCACAAACTCTATCTGAAGTTCTCTGGGCATGGGATTTTGACATGTTACCCAAACCAAAAGGAATGAGTGGGAAACAATCAAGACAACAGATAGAAGCACTTGCATTTGAATGAGTTTCAAGCATGCTTGGGTACTCGTGTGATCTGAGTGACTCAGTTTTGGAATACAACTGTCGCGTGGTGCAACCCGACATCCAGGCACCCCGGAGTTTCTGAAAAAAAATTTTCTCCGATTTTCACGAAACTACTTTTCATCAACTTGAATTGGGCTAAAAATCCATCCCTGAAAATAAAAATTCTCTGAGTAGTGTGGAAATGCTGATCCTTACCCTACCTGGGGTGTCCACTGAGCATTTCCACGAACTCTATCTGAAGTTCTCTGGGCATGGGATTTTGACATGTTACTCAAACCAAAAGGAATGAGTGGGAAACAATCAAGACAACAGATAGAAGCACTTGCATTTGAATGAGTTTCAAGCATGCTTGGGTACTCGTGTGATCTGAGTGACTCAGTTTTGGAATACAACTGTCGCGTGGTGCACCGCGACATCCAGGCACCCTGGAGTTTCTGAAAAAAAATTTTCTCCGATTTTCACGAAACTACTTTTCATCAAGTTGAAGTGGGCTAAAAATCCATCCCTGAAAATAAAAATTCTCTGAGTAGTGTGGAAATGCTGATCCTTACCCTACCTGGGGTGTCCACTAAGCATTTCCACGAACTCTATCTGAAGTTCTCTGGGCATGGGATTTTGACATGTTACCCAAACCAAAAGGAATGAGTGGGAAACAATCAAGACAACAGATAGAAGCACTTGCATTTGAATGAGTTTCAAGCATGCTTGGGTACTCGTGTGATCTGAGTGACTCAGTTTAGCAATACAACTGTCGCGTGGTGCACCGCGACATCCAGGCACCCCGGAGTTTCTGAAAAAAAATTTTCTGCGATTTTCACGAAACCACTTTTCTTCAACTTGAATTGGGCTAAAAATCCATCCCTGAAAATAAAAATTCTCTGAGTAGTGTGGAAATGCTGATCCTTACCCTACCTGGGGTGTCCACTGAGCATTTCCGCGAACTCTAGTTGAAGTTTTCTAGGCATGGGATTTTGACATGTTACCCAAACCAAAAGGAATGAGTGGGAAACAATCAAGACAACAGATAGAAGCACTTGCATTTGAATGAGTTTCAAGCATGCTTGGGTACTCGTGTGATCTGAGAGACTCAGTTTTGCAATACAACTGTCGCGTGGTACACCGCGACATCCAGGCACCCCGGAGTTTCTGAAAAAAAATTTTCTGCGATTTTCACGAAACCACTTTTCTTCAACTTGAATTGGGCTAAAAATCCATCCCTGAAAATAAAAATTCTCTGAGTAGTGTGGAAATGCTGATCCTTACCCTACCTGGGGTGTCCACTGAGCATTTCCGCGAACTCTAGTTGAAGTTTTCTAGGCACGGGACTTTGACATGTTACCCAAACCAAAAGGAATGAGTGGGAAACAATCAAGACAACAGATAGAAGCACTTGCATTTGAATGAGTTTCAAGCATGCTTGGGTACTCGTGTGATCTGAGAGACTCAGTTTTGGAATACAACTGTCGCGTGATGCACCGCGACATCCAGGCACCCCGGAGTTTCTGAAAAAAAATTTTCTCCGATTTTCACGAAACTACTTTTCATCAACTTGAATTGGGCTAAAAATCCATCCCTGAAAATAAAAATTCTCTGAGTAGTGTGGAAATGCTGATCCTTACCCTACCTGGGGTGTCCACTGAGCATTTCCACGAACTCTATCTGAAGTTCTCTGGGCATGGGATTTTGACATGTTACCCAAACCAAAAGGAATGAGTGGGAAACAATCAAGACAACAGATAGAAGCACTTGCATTTGAATGAGTTTCAAGCATGCTTGGGTACTCGTGTGATCTGAGAGACTCAGTTTTGCAATACAACTGTCGCGTGGTGCACCGCGACATCCAGGCACCCCGGAGTTTCTGAAAAAAAATTTTCTCCGATTTTCACGAAACTACTTTTCATCAACTTGAATTGGGCTAAAAATCCATCCCTGAAAATAAAAATTCTCTGAGTAGTGTGGAAATGCTGATCCTTACCCTACCTGGGGTGTCCACTAAGCATTTCCACGAACTCTATCTGAAGTTCTCTGGGCATGGGATTTTGACATGTTACCCAAACCAAAAGGAATGAGTGGGAAACAATCAAGACAACAGATAGAAGCACTTGCATTTGAATGAGTTTCAAGCATGCTTGGGTACTCGTGTGATCTGATTGACTCAGTTTTGCAATACAACTGTCGCGTGGTGCACCGCGACATCCAGGCACCCCGGAGTTTCTGAAAAAAAATTTTCTGCGATTTTCACGAAACCACTTTTCTTCAACTTGAATTGGGCTAAAAATCCATCCCTGAAAATAAAAATTCTCTGAGTAGTGTGGAAATGCTGATCCTTACCCTACCTGGGGTGTCCACTGAGCATTTCCGCGAACTCTAGTTGAAGTTTTCTAGGCATGGGATTTTGACATGTTACCCAAACCAAAAGGAATGAGTGGGAAACAATCAAGACAACAGATAGAAGCACTTGCATTTGAATGAGTTTCAAGCATGCTTGGGTACTCGTGTGATCTGAGTGACTCAGTTTTGCAATACAACTGTCGCGTGGTGCACCGCGACATCCAGGCACCCCGGAGTTTCTGAAAAAAAATTTTCTGCGATTTTCACGAAACCACTTTTCTTCAACTTGAATTGGGCTAAAAATCCATCCCTGAAAATAAAAATTCTCTGAGTAGTGTGGAAATGCTGATCCTTACCGTACCTGGGGTGTCCACTGAGCATTTCCGCGAACTCTAGTTGAAGTTTTCTAGGCATGGGATTTTGACATGTTACCCAAACCAAAAGGAATGAGTGGGAAACAATCAAGACAACAGATAGAAGCACTTGCATTTGAATGAGTTTCAAGCATGCTTGGGTACTCGTGTGATCTGAGAGACTCAGTTTTGGAATACAACTGTCGCGTGGTGCACCGCGACATCCAGGCACCCCGGAGTTTCTGAAAAAAAATTTTCTCCGATTTTCACGAAACTACTTTTCATCAACTTGAATTGAGCTAAAAATCCATCCCTGAAAATAAAAATTCTCTGAGTAGTGTGGAAATTTTGATCCTTACCCTACCTGGGGTGTCCACTGAGCATTTCCACGAACTCTATCTGAAGTTCTCTGGGCATGGGATTTTGACATGTTACCCAAACCAAAAGGAATGAGTGGGAAACAATCAAGACAACAGATAGAAGCACTTGCATTTGAATGAGTTTCAAGCATGCTTGGGTACTCGTGTGATCTGAGTGACTCAGTTTTGGAATACAACTGTCGCGTGGTGCAACCCGACATCCAGGCACCCCGGAGTTTCTGAAAAAAAATTTTCTCCGATTTTCACGAAACTACTTTTCATCAACTTGAATTGGGCTAAAAATCCATCCCTGAAAATAAAAATTCTCTGAGTAGTGTGGAAATGCTGATCCTTACCCTACCTGGGGTGTCCACTGAGCATTTCCACGAACTCTATCTGAAGTTCTCTGGGCATGGGATTTTGACATGTTACCCAAACCAAAAGGAATGAGTGGGAAACAATCAAGACAACAGATAGAAGCACTTGCATTTGAATGAGTTTCAAGCATGCTTGGGTACTCGTGTGATCTGAGTGACTCAGTTTTGCAATACAACTGTCGCGTGGTGCACCGCGACATCCAGGCACCCCGGAGATTCTGAAAAAAAATTTTCTGCGATTTTCACGAAACCACTTTTCTTCAACTTGAATTGGGCTAAAAATCCATCCCTGAAAATAAAAATTCTCTGAGTAGTGTGGAAATGCTGATCCTTACCCTACCTGGGGTGTCCACTGAGCATTTCCGCGAACTCTAGTTGAAGTTTTCTAGGCATGGGATTTTGACATGTTACCCAAACCAAAAGGAATGAGTGGGAAACAATCAAGACAACAGATAGAAGCACTTGCATTTGAATGAGTTTCAAGCATGCTTGGGTACTCGTGTGATCTGAGAGACTCAGTTTTGGAATACAACTGTCGCGTGATGCACCGCGACATCCAGGCACCCCGGAGTTTCTGAAAAAAAATTTTCTCCGATTTTCACGAAACTACTTTTCATCAACTTGAATTGGGCTAAAAATCCATCCCTGAAAATAAAAATTCTCTGAGTAGTGTGGAAATGCTGATCCTTACCCTACCTGGGGTGTCCAATGAGCATTTCCACGAACTCTATCTGAAGTTCTCTGGGCATGGGATTTTGACATGTTACCCAAACCAAAAGGAATGAGTGGGAAACAATCAAGACAACAGATAGAAGCACTTGCATTTGAATGAGTTTCAAGCATGCTTGGGTACTCGTGTGATCTGAGTGACTCAGTTTTGCAATACAACTGTCGCGTGGTGCACCGCGACATCCAGGCACCCCGGAGTTTCTGAAAAAAAATTTTCTGCGATTTTCACGAAACCACTTTTCTTCAACTTGAATTGGGCTAAAAATCCATCCCTGAAAATAAAAATTCTCTGAGTAGTGTGGAAATGCTGATCCTTACCCTACCTGGGGTGTCCACTGAGCATTTCCACGAACTCTATCTGAAGTTCTCTGGGCATGGGATTTTGACATGTTACCCAAACCAAAAGGAATGAGTGGGAAACAATCAAGACAACAGATAGAAGCACTTGCATTTGAATGAGTTTCAAGCATGCTTGGGTACTCGTGTGATCTGAGTGACTCAGTTTTGGAATACAACTGTCGCGTGGTGCAACCCGACATCCAGGCACCCCGGAGTTTCTGAAAAAAAATTTTCTCCGATTTTCACGAAACTACTTTTCATCAACTTGAATTGGGCTAAAAATCCATCCCTGAAAATAAAAATTCTCTGAGTAGTGTGGAAATGCTGATCCTTACCCTACCTGGGGTGTCCACTGAGCATTTCCACGAACTCTATCTGAAGTTCTCTGGGCATGGGATTTTGACATGTTACCCAAACCAAAAGGAATGAGTGGGAAACAATCAAGACAACAGATAGAAGCACTTGCATTTGAATGAGTTTCAAGCATGCTTGGGTACTCGTGTGATCTGAGTGACTCAGTTTTGCAATACAACTGTCGCGTGGTGCACCGCGACATCCAGGCACCCCATAGTTTCTGAAAAAAAATTTTCTGCGATTTTCACGAAACCACTTTGCTTCAACTTGAATTGGGCTAAAAATCCATCCCTGAAAATAAAAATTCTCTGAGTAGTGTGGAAATGCTGATCCTTACCCTACCTGGGGTGTCCACTGAGCATTTCCGCGAACTCTAGTTGAAGTTTTCTAGGCATGGGATTTTGACATGTTACCCAAACCAAAAGGAATGAGTGGGAAACAATCAAGACAACAGATAGAAGCACTTGCATTTGAATGAGTTTCAAGCATGCTTGGGTACTCGTGTGATCTGAGTGACTCAGTTTTGCAATACAACTGTCGCGTGGTGCACCGCGACATCCAGGCACCCCGGAGTTTCTGAAAAAAAATTTTCTGCGATTTTCACGAAACCACTTTTCTTCAACTTGAATTGGGCTAAAAATCCATCCCTGAAAATAAAAATTCTCTGAGTAGTGTGGAAATGCTGATCCTTACCGTACCTAGGGTGTCCACTGAGCATTTCCGCGAACTCTAGTTGAAGTTTTCTAGGCATGGGATTTTGACATGTTACCCAAACCAAAAGGAATGAGTGGGAAACAATCAAGACAACAGATAGAAGCACTTGCATTTGAATGAGTTTCAAGCATGCTTGGGTACTCGTGTGATCTGAGAGACTCAGTTTTGGAATACAACTGTCGCGTGGTGCACCGCGACATCCAGGCACCCCGGAGTTTCTGAAAAAAAATTTTCTCCGATTTTCACGAAACTACTTTTCATCAACTTGAATTGGGCTAAAAATCCATCCCTGAAAATAAAAATTCTCTGAGTAGTGTGGAAATGCTGATCCTTACCCTACCTGGGGTGTCCACTGAGCATTTCCACGAACTCTATCTGAAGTTCTCTGGGCATGGGATTTTGACATGTTACCCAAACCAAAAGGAATGAGTGGGAAACAATCAAGACAACAGATAGAAGCACTTGCATTTGAATGAGTTTCAAGCATGCTTGGGTACTCGTGTGATCTGAGTGACTCAGTTTTGCAATACAACTGTCGCGTGGTGCACCGCGACATCCAGGCACCCCGGAGTTTCTGAAAAAAAATTTTCTGCGATTTTCACGAAACCACTTTTCTTCAACTTGAATTGGGCTAAAAATCCATCCCTGAAAATAAAAATTCTCTGAGTAGTGTGGAAATGCTGATCCTTACCCTACCTGGGGTGTCCACTGAGCATTTCCGCGAACTCTAGTTGAAGTTTTCTAGGCATGGGATTTTGACATGTTACCCAAACCAAAAGGAATGAGTGGGAAACAATCAAGACAACAGATAGAAGCACTTGCATTTGAATGAGTTTCAAGCATGCTTGGGTACTCGTGTGATCTGAGTGACTCAGTTTTGCAATACAACTGTCGCGTGGTGCACCGCGACATCCAGGCACCCCGGAGTTTCTGAAAAAAAATTTTCTGCGATTTTCACGAAACCACTTTTCTTCAACTTGAATTGGGCTAAAAATCCATCCCTGAAAATAAAAATTCTCTGAGTAGTGTGGAAATGCTGATCCTTAACCTACCTGGGGTGTCCACTGAGCATTTCCGCGAACTCTAGTTGAAGTTTTCTAGGCATGGGATTTTGACATGTTACCCAAACCAAAAGGAATGAGTGGGAAACAATCAAGACAACAGATAGAAGCACTTGCATTTGAATGAGTTTCAAGCATGCTTGGGTACTCGTGTGATCTGAGTGACTGAGTTTTGCAATACAACTGTCGCGTGGTGCACCGCGACATCCAGGCACCCCGGAGTTTCTGAAAAAAAATTTTCTCCGATTTTCACGAAACTACTTTTCATCAACTTGAATTGGGCTAAAAATCCATCCCTGAAAATAAAAATTCTCTGAGTAGTGTGGAAATGCTGATCCTTACCCTACCTGGGGTGTCCACTGAGCATTTCCACGAACTCTATCTGAAGTTCTCTGGGCATGGGATTTTGACATGTTACCCAAACCAAAAGGAATGAGTGGGAAACAATCAAGACAACAGATAGAAGCACTTGCATTTGAATGAGTTTCAAGCATGCTTGGGTACTCGTGTGATCTGAGAGACTCAGTTTTGCAATACAACTGTCGCGTGGTGCACCGCGACATCCAGGCACCCCGGAGTTTCTGAAAAAAAATTTTCTCCGATTTTCACGAAACTACTTTTCATCAACTTGAATTGGGCTAAAAATCCATCCCTGAAAATAAAAATTCTCTGAGTAGTGTGGAAATGCTGATCCTTACCCTACCTGGGGTGTCCACTGAGCATTTCCACGAACTCTATCTGAAGTTCTCTGGGCATGGGATTTTGACATGTTACCCAAACCAAAAGGAATGAGTGGGAAACAATCAAGACAACAGATAGAAGCACTTGCATTTGAATGAGTTTCAAGCATGCTTGGGTACTCGTGTGATCTGAGTGACTCAGTTTTGCAATACAACTGTCGCGTGGTGCACCGCGACATCCAGGCACCCCGGAGTTTCTGAAAAAAAATTTTCTGCGATTTTCACGAAACCACTTTTCTTCAACTTGAATTGGGCTAAAAATCCATCCCTGAAAATAAAAATTCTCTGAGTAGTGTGGAAATGCTGATCCTTACCCTACCTGGAGTGTCCACTGAGCATTTCCGCGAACTCTAGTTGAAGTTTTCTAGGCATGGGATTTTGACATGTTACCCAAACCAAAAGGAATGAGTGGGAAACAATCAAGACAACAGATAGAAGCACTTGCATTTGAATGAGTTTCAAGCATGCTTGGGTACTCGTGTGATCTGAGTGACTCAGTTTTGCAATACAACTGTCGCGTGGTGCACCGCGACATCCAGGTACCCCGGAGTTTCTGAAAAAAAATTTTCTGCGATTTTCACGAAACCACTTTTCTTCAACTTGAATTGGGCTAAAAATCCATCCCTGAAAATAAAAATTCTCTGAGTAGTGTGGAAATGCTGATCCTTACCGTACCTGGGGTGTCCACTGAGCATTTCCGCGAACTCTAGTTGAAGTTTTCTAGGCATGGGATTTTGACATGTTACCCAAACCAAAAGGAATGAGTGGGAAACAATCAAGACAACAGATAGAAGCACTTGCATTTGAATGAGTTTCAAGCATGCTTGGGTACTCGTGTGATCTGAGAGACTCAGTTTTGGAATACAACTGTCGCGTGGTGCACCGCGACATCCAGGCACCCCGGAGTTTCTGAAAAAAAATTTTCTCCGATTTTCACGAAACTACTTTTCATCAACTTGAATTGGGCTAAAAATCCATCCCTGAAAATAAAAATTCTCTGAGTAGTGTGGAAATGCTGATCCTTACCCTACCTGGGGTGTCCACTGAGCATTTCCACGAACTCTATCTGAAGTTCTCTGGGCATGGGATTTTGACATGTTACCCAAACCAAAAGGAATGAGTGGGAAACAATCAAGACAACAGATAGAAGCACTTGCATTTGAATGAGTTTCAAGCATGCTTGGGTACTCGTGTGATCTGAGTGACTCAGTTTTGCAATACAACTGTCGCGTGGTGCACCGCGACATCCAGGCACCCCGGAGTTTCTGAAAAAAAATTTTCTGCGATTTTCACGAAACCACTTTTCTTCAACTTGAATTGGGCTAAAAATCCATCCCTGAAAATAAAAATTCTCTGAGTAGTGTGGAAATGCTGATCCTTACCCTACCTGGGGTGTCCACTGAGCATTTCCGCGAACTCTAGTTGAAGTTTTCTAGGCATGGGATTTTGACATGTTACCCAAACCAAAAGGAATGAGTGGGAAACAATCAAGACAACAGATAGAAGCACTTGCATTTGAATGAGTTTCAAGCATGCTTGGGTACTCGTGTGATCTGAGTGACTCAGTTTTGCAATACAACTGTCGCGTGGTGCACCGCGACATCCAGGCACCCCGGAGTTTCTGAAAAAAAATTTTCTGCGATTTTCACGAAACCACTTTTCTTCAACTTGAATTGGGCTAAAAATCCATCCCTGAAAATAAAAATTCTCTGAGTAGTGTGGAAATGCTGATCCTTAACCTACCTGGGGTGTCCACTGAGCATTTCCGCGAACTCTAGTTGAAGTTTTCTAGGCATGGGATTTTGACATGTTACCCAAACCAAAAGGAATGAGTGGGAAACAATCAAGACAACAGATAGAAGCACTTGCATTTGAATGAGTTTCAAGCATGCTTGGGTACTCGTGTGATCTGAGAGACTCAGTTTTGGAATACAACTGTCGCGTGATGCACCGCGACATCCAGGCACCCCGGAGTTTCTGAAAAAAAATTTTCTCCGATTTTCACGAAACTACTTTTCATCAACTTGAATTGGGCTAAAAATCCATCCCTGAAAATAAAAATTCTCTGAGTAGTGTGGAAATGCTGATCCTTACCCTACCTGGGGTGTCCACTGAGCATTTCCACGAACTCTATCTGAAGTTCTCTGGGCATGGGATTTTGACATGTTACCCAAACCAAAAGGAATGAGTGGGAAACAATCAAGACAACAGATAGAAGCACTTGCATTTGAATGAGTTTCAAGCATGCTTGGGTACTCGTGTGATCTGAGTGACTGAGTTTTGCAATACAACTGTCGCGTGGTGCACCGCGACATCCAGGCACCCCGGAGTTTCTGAAAAAAAATTTTCTCCGATTTTCACGAAACTACTTTTCATCAACTTGAATTGGGCTAAAAATCCATCCCTGAAAATAAAAATTCTCTGAGTAGTGTGGAAATGCTGATCCTTACCCTACCTGTGGTGTCCACTGAGCATTTCCACGAACTCTATCTGAAGTTCTCTGGGCATGGGATTTTGACATGTTACCCAAACCAAAAGGAATGAGTGGGAAACAATCAAGACAACAGATAGAAGCACTTGCATTTGAATGAGTTTCAAGCATGCTTGGGTACTCGTGTGATCTGAGAGACTCAGTTTTGCAATACAACTGTCGCGTGGTGCACCGCGACATCCAGGCACCCCGGAGTTTCTGAAAAAAAATGTTCTCCGATTTTCACGAAACTACTTTTCATCAACTTGAATTGGGATAAAAATCCATCCCTGAAAATAAAAATTCTCTGAGTAGTGTGGAAATGCTGATCCTTACCCTACCTGGGGTGTCCACTAAGCATTTCCACGAACTCTATCTGAAGTTCTCTGGGCATGGGATTTTGACATGTTACCCAAACCAAAAGGAATGAGTGGGAAACAATCAAGACAACAGATAGAAGCACTTGCATTTGAATGAGTTTCAAGCATGCTTGGGTACTCGTGTGATCTGAGTGACTCAGTTTTGCAATACAACTGTCGCGTGGTGCACCGCGACATCCAGGCACCCCGGAGTTTCTGAAAAAAAATTTTCTGCGATTTTCACGAAACCACTTTTCTTCAACTTGAATTGGGCTAAAAATCCATCCCTGAAAATAAAAATTCTCTGAGTAGTGTGGAAATGCTGATCCTTACCGTACCTGGGGTGTCCACTGAGCATTTCCGCGAACTCTAGTTGAAGTTTTCTAGGCATGGGATTTTGACATGTTACCCAAACCAAAAGGAATGAGTGGGAAACAATCAAGACAACAGATAGAAGCACTTGCATTTGAATGAGTTTCAAGCATGCTTGGGTACTCGTGTGATCTGAGAGACTCAGTTTTGGAATACAACTGTCGCGTGGTGCACCGCGACATCCAGGCACCCCGGAGTTTCTGAAGAAAAATCTTCTCCGATTTTCACGAAACTACTTTTCATCAACTTGAATTGGGCTAAAAATCCATCCCTGAAAATAAAAATTCTCTGAGTAGTGTGGAAATGCTGATCCTTACCCTACCTGGGGTGTCCACTGAGCATTTCCACGAACTCTATCTGAAGTTCTCTGGGCATGGGATTTTGACATGTTACCCAAACCAAAAGGAATGAGTGGGAAACAATCAAGACAACAGATAGAAGCACTTGCATTTGAATGAGTTTCAAGCATGCTTGGGTACTCGTGTGATCTGAGTGACTCAGTTTTGCAATACAACTGTCGCGTGGTGCACCGCGACATCCAGGCACCCCGGAGTTTCTGAAAAAAAATTTTCTGCGATTTTCACGAAACCACTTTTCTTCAACTTGAATTGGGCTAAAAATCCATCCCTGAAAATAAAAATTCTCTGAGTAGTGTGGAAATGCTGATCCTTACCCTACCTGGGGTGTCCACTGAGCATTTCCGCGAACTCTAGTTGAAGTTTTCTAGGCATGGGATTTTGACATGTTACCCAAACCAAAAGGAATGAGTGGGAAACAATCAAGACAACAGATAGAAGCACTTGCATTTGAATGAGTTTCAAGCATGCTTGGGTACTCGTGTGATCTGAGTGACTCAGTTTTGCAATACAACTGTCGCGTGGTGCACTGCGACATCCAGGCACCCCGGAGTTTCTGAAAAAAAATTTTCTGCGATTTTCACGAAACCACTTTTCTTCAACTTGAATTGGGCTAAAAATCCATCCCTGAAAATAAAAATTCTCTGAGTAGTGTGGAAATGCTGATCCTTAACCTACCTGGGGTGTCCACTGAGCATTTCCGCGAACTCTAGTTGAAGTTTTCTAGGCATGGGATTTTGACATGTTACCCAAACCAAAAGGAATGAGTGGGAAACAATCAAGACAACAGATAGAAGCACTTGCATTTGAATGAGTTTCAAGCATGCTTGGGTACTCGTGTGATCTGAGTGACTGAGTTTTGCAATACAACTGTCGCGTGGTGCACCGCGACATCCAGGCACCCCGGAGTTTCTGAAAAAAAAATTTCTGCGATTTTCACGAAACCACTTTTCTTCAACTTGAATTGGGCTAAAAATCCATCCCTGAAAATAAAAATTCTCTGAGTAGTGTGGAAATGCTGATCCTTACCCTACCTGGGGTGTCCACTGAGCATTTCCGCGAACTCTAGTTGAAGTTTTCTAGGCATGGGATTTTGACATGTTACCCAAACCAAAAGGAATGAGTGGGAAACAATCAAGACAACAGATAGAAGCACTTGCATTTGAATGAGTTTCAAGCATGCTTGGGTACTCGTGTGATCTGAGTGACTCAGTTTTGCAATACAACTGTCGCGTGGTGCACCGCGACATCCAGGCACCCCGGAGTTTCTGAAAAAAAATTTTCTGCGATTTTCACGAAACCACTTTTCTTCAACTTGAATTGGGCTAAAAATCCATCCCTGAAAATAAAAATTCTCTGAGTAGTGTGGAAATGCTGATCCTTACCCTACCTGGGGTGTCCACTGAGCATTTCCGCGAACTCTAGTTGAAGTTTTCTAGGCATGGGATTTTGACATGTTACCCAAACCAAAAGGAATGAGTGGGAAACAATCAAGACAACAGATAGAAGCACTTGCATTTGAATGAGTTTCAAGCATGCTTGGGTACTCGTGTGATCTGAGAGACTCAGTTTTGGAATACAACTGTCGCGTGATGCACCGCGACATCCAGGCACCCCGGAGTTTCTGAAAAAAAATTTTCTCCGATTTTCACGAAACTACTTTTCATCAACTTGAATTGGGCTAAAAATCCATCCCTGAAAATAAAAATTCTCTGAGTAGTGTGGAAATGCTGATCCTTACCCTACCTGGGGTGTCCACTGAGCATTTCCACGAACTCTATCTGAAGTTCTCTGGGCATGGGATTTTGACATGTTACCCAAACCAAAAGGAATGAGTGGGAAACAATCAAGACAACAGATAGAAGCACTTGCATTTGAATGAGTTTCAAGCATGCTTGGGTACTCGTGTGATCTGAGAGACTCAGTTTTGCAATACAACTGTCGCGTGGTGCACCGCGACATCCAGGCACCCCGGAGTTTCTGAAAAAAAATTTTCTCCGATTTTCACGAAACTACTTTTCATCAACTTGAATTGGGCTAAAAATCCATCCCTGAAAATAAAAATTCTCTGAGTAGTGTGGAAATGCTGATCCTTACCCTACCTGGGGTGTCCACTAAGCATTTCCACGAACTCTATCTGAAGTTCTCTGGGCATGGGATTTTGACATGTTACCCAAACCAAAAGGAATGAGTGGGAAACAATCAAGACAACAGATAGAAGCACTTGCATTTGAATGAGTTTCAAGCATGCTTGGGTACTCGTGTGATCTGAGTGACTCAGTTTTGCAATACAACTGTCGCGTGGTGCACCGCGACATCCAGGCACCCCGGAGTTTCTGAAAAAAAATTTTCTGCGATTTTCACGAAACCACTTTTCTTCAACTTGAATTGGGCTGAAAATCCATCCCTGAAAATAAAAATTCTCTGAGTAGTGTGGAAATGCTGATCCTTACCCTACCTGGGGTGTCCACTGAGCATTTCCGCGAACTCTAGTTGAAGTTTTCTAGGCATGGGATTTTGACATGTTACCCAAACCAAAAGGAATGAGTGGGAAACAATCAAGACAACAGATAGAAGCACTTGCATTTGAATGAGTTTCAAGCATGCTTGGGTACTCGTGTGATCTGAGTGACTCAGTTTTGCAATACAACTGTCGCGTGGTGCACCGCGACATCCAGGCACCCCGGAGTTTCTGAAAAAAAAATTTCTGCGATTTTCACGAAACCACTTTTCTTCAACTTGAGTTGGGCTAAAAATCCATCCCTGAAAATAAAAATTCTCTGAGTAGTGTGGAAATGCTGATCCTTACCGTACCTGGGGTGTCCACTGAGCATTTCCGCGAACTCTAGTTGAAGTTTTCTAGGCATGGGATTTTGACATGTTACCCAAACCAAAAGGAATGAGTGGGAAACAATCAAGACAACAGATAGAAGCACTTGCATTTGAATGAGTTTCAAGCATGCTTGGGTACTCGTGTGATCTGAGAGACTCAGTTTTGGAATACAACTGTCGCGTGGTGCACCGCGACATCCAGGCACCCCGGAGTTTCTGAAAAAAAATTTTCTCCGATTTTCACGAAACTACTTTTCATCAACTTGAATTGGGCTAAAAATCCATCCCTGAAAATAAAAATTCTCTGAGTAGTGTGGAAATGCTGATCCTTACCCTACCTGGGGTGTCCACTGAGCATTTCCACGAACTCAATCTGAAGTTCTCTGGGCATGGGATTTTGACATGTTACCCAAACCAAAAGGAATGAGTGGGAAACAATCAAGACAACAGATAGAAGCACTTGCATTTGAATGAGTTTCAAGCATGCTTGGGTACTCGTGTGATCTGAGTGACTCAGTTTTGCAATACAACTGTCGCGTGGTGCACCGCGACATCCAGGCACCCCGGAGTTTCTGAAAAAAAATTTTCTGCGATTTTCACGAAACTACTTTTCATCAACTTGAATTGGGCTAAAAATCCATCCCTGAAAATAAAAATTCTCTGAGTAGTGTGGAAATGCTGATCCTTACCCTACCTGGGGTGTCCACTGAGCATTTCCACGAACTCAATCTGAAGTTCTCTGGGCATGGGATTTTGACATGTTACCCAAACCAAAAGGAATGAGTGGGAAACAATCAAGACAACAGATAGAAGCACTTGCATTTGAATGAGTTTCAAGCATGCTTGGGTACTCGTGTGATCTGAGTGACTCAGTTTTGGAATACAACTGTCGCGTGGTGCACCGCGACATCCAGGCACCCCGGAGTTTCTGAAAAAAAATTTTCTGCGATTTTCACGAAACCACTTTTCTTCAACTTGAATTGGGCTAAAAATCCATCCCTGAAAATAAAAATTCTCTGAGTAGTGTGGAAATGCTGATCCTTACCCTACCTGGGGTGTCCACTGAGCATTTCCGCGAACTCTAGTTGAAGTTTTCTAGGCATGGGATTTTGACATGTTACCCAAACCAAAAGGAATGAGTGGGAAACAATCAAGACAACAGATAGAAGCACTTGCATTTGAATGAGTTTCAAGCATGCTTGGGTACTCGTGTGATCTGAGTGACTCAGTTTTGCAATACAACTGTCGCGTGGTGCACCGCGACATCCAGGCACCCCGGAGTTTCTGAAAAAAAATTTTCTGCGATTTTCACGAAACCACTTTTCTTCAACTTGAATTGGGCTAAAAATCCATCCCTGAAAATAAAAATTCTCTGAGTAGTGTGGAAATGCTGATCCTTACCCTACCTGGGGTGTCCACTGAGCATTTCCGCGAACTCTAGTTGAAGTTTTCTAGGCATGGGATTTTGACATGTTACCCAAACCAAAAGGAATGAGTGGGAAACAATCAAGACAACAGATAGAAGCACTTGCATTTGAATGAGTTTCAAGCATGCTTGGGTACTCGTGTGATCTGAGAGACTCAGTTTTGGAATACAACTGTCGCGTGATGCACCGCGACATCCAGGCACCCCGGAGTTTCTGAAAAAAAATTTTCTCCGATTTTCACGAAACTACTTTTCATCAACTTGAATTGGGCTAAAAATCCATCCCTGAAAATAAAAATTCTCTGAGTAGTGTGGAAATGCTGATCCTTACCCTACCTGGGGTGTCCACTGAGCATTTCCACGAACTCTATCTGAAGTTCTCTGGGCATGGGATTTTGACATGTTACCCAAACCAAAAGGAATGAGTGGGAAACAATCAAGACAACAGATAGAAGCACTTGCATTTGAATGAGTTTCAAGCATGCTTGGGTACTCGTGTGATCTGAGAGACTCAGTTTTGCAATACAACTGTCGCGTGGTGCACCGCGACATCCAGGCACCCCGGAGTTTCAGAAAAAAAATTTTCTCCGATTTTCACGAAACTACTTTTCATCAACTTGAATTGGGCTAAAAATCCATCCCTGAAAATAAAAATTCTCTGAGTAGTGTGGAAATGCTGATCCTTACCCTACCTGGGGTGTCCACTAAGCATTTCCACGAACTCTATCTGAAGTTCTCTGGGCATGGGATTTTGACATGTTACCCAAACCAAAAGGAATGAGTGGGAAACAATCAAGACAACAGATAGAAGCACTTGCATTTGAATGAGTTTCAAGCATGCTTGGGTACTCGTGTGATCTGAGTGACTCAGTTTTGCAATACAACTGTCGCGTGGTGCACCGCGACATCCAGGCACCCCGGAGTTTCTGAAAAAAAATTTTCTGCGATTTTCACGAAACCACTTTTCTTCAACTTGAATTGGGCTAAAAATCCATCCCTGAAAATAAAAATTCTCTGAGTAGTGTGGAAATGCTGATCCTTACCCTACCTGGGGTGTCCACTGAGCATTTCCGCGAACTCTAGTTGAAGTTTTCTAGGCATGGGATTTTGACATGTTACCCAAACCAAAAGGAATGAGTGGGAAACAATCAAGACAACAGATAGAAGCACTTGCATTTGAATGAGTTTCAAGCATGCTTGGGTACTCGTGTGATCTGAGTGACTCAGTTTTGCAATACAACTGTCGCGTGGTGCACCGCGACATCCAGGCACCCCGGAGTTTCTGAAAAAAAATTTTCTGCGATTTTCACGAAACCACTTTTCTTCAACTTGAATTGGGCTAAAAATCCATCCCTGAAAATAAAAATTCTCTGAGTAGTGTGGAAATGCTGATCCTTACCGTACCTGGGGTGTCCACTGAGCATTTCCGCGAACTCTGATTTAAGTTTTCTAGGCATGGGATTTTGACATGTTACCCAAACCAAAAGGAATGAGTGGGAAACAATCAAGACAACAGATAGAAGCACTTGCATTTGAATGAGTTTCAAGCATGCTTGGGTACTCGTGTGATCTGAGAGACTCAGTTTTGGAATACAACTGTCGCGTGATGCACCGCGACATCCAGGCACCCCGGAGTTTCTGAAAAAAAATTTTCTCCGATTTTCACGAAACTACTTTTCATCAACTTGAATTGGGCTAAAAATCCATCCCTGAAAATAAAAATTCTCTGAGTAGTGTGGAAATGCTGATCCTTACCCTACCTGGGGTGTCCACTGAGCATTTCCACGAACTCTATCTGAAGTTCTCTGGGCATGGGATTTTGACATGTTACCCAAACCAAAAGGAATGAGTGGGAAACAATCAAGACAACAGATAGAAGCACTTGCATTTGAATGAGTTTCAAGCATGCTTGGGTACTCGTGTGATCTGAGAGACTCAGTATTGGAATACAACTGTCGCGTGGTGCACCGCGACATCCAGGCACCCCGGAGTTTCTGAAAAAAAATTTTCTCCGATTTTCACGAAACTACTTTTCATCAACTTGAATTGGGCTAAAAATCCATCCCTGAAAATAAAAATTCTCTGAGTAGTGTGGAAATGCTGATCCTTACCCTACCTGGGGTGTCCACTGAGCATTTCCACGAACTCTATCTGAAGTTCTCTGGGCATGGGATTTTGACATGTTACCCAAACCAAAAGGAATGAGTGGGAAACAATCAAGACAACAGATAGAAGCACTTGCATTTGAATGAGTTTCAAGCATGCTTGGGTACTCGTGTGATCTGAGTGACTCAGTTTTGGAATACAACTGTCGCGTGGTGCACCGCGACATCCAGGCACCCCGGAGTTTCTGAAAAAAAATTTTCTGCGATTTTCACGAAACCACTTTTCTTCAACTTGAATTGGGCTAAAAATCCATCCCTGAAAATAAAAATTCTCTGAGTAGTGTGGAAATGCTGATCCTTACCCTACCTGGGGTGTCCACTGAGCATTTCCGCGAACTCTAGTTGAAGTTTTCTAGGCATGGGATTTTGACATGTTACCCAAACCAAAAGGAATGAGTGGGAAACAATCAAGACAACAGATAGAAGCACTTGCATTTGAATGAGTTTCAAGCATGCTTGGGTACTCGTGTGATCTGAGTGACTCAGTTTTGCAATACAACTGTCGCGTGGTGCACCGCGACATCCAGGCACCCCGGAGTTTCTGAAAAAAAATTTTCTGCGATTTTCACGAAACCACTTTTCTTCAGCTTGAATTGGGCTGAAAATCCATCCCTGAAAATAAAAATTCTCTGAGTAGTGTGGAAATGCTGATCCTTACCCTACCTGGGGTGTCCACTGAGCATTTCCGCGAACTCTAGTTGAAGTTTTCTAGGCATGGGATTTTGACATGTTACCCAAACCAAAAGGAATGAGTGGGAAACAATCAAGACAACAGATAGAAGCACTTGCATTTGAATGAGTTTCAAGCATGCTTGGGTACTCGTGTGATCTGAGTGACTCAGTTTTGCAATACAACTGTCGCGTGGTGCACCGCGACATCCAAGCACCCCGGAGTTTCTGAAAAAAAATTTTCTGCGATTTTCACGAAACCACTTTTCTTCAACTTGAATTGGGCTAAATATCCATCCCTGAAAATAAAAATTCTCTGAGTAGTGTGGAAATGCTGATCCTTACCCTACCTGGGGTGTCCACTGAGCATTTCCGCGAACTCTAGTTGAAGTTTTCTAGGCATGGGATTTTGACATGTTACCCAAACCAAAAGGAATGAGTGGGAAACAATCAAGACAACAGATAGAAGCACTTGCATTTGAATGAGTTTCAAGCATGCTTGGGTACTCGTGTGATCTGAGAGACTCAGTTTTGCAATACAACTGTCGCGTGGTGCACCGCGACATCCAGGCACCCCGGAGTTTCTGAAAAAAAATTTTCTCCGATTTTCACGAAACTACTTTTCATCAACTTGAATTGGGCTAAAAATCCATCCCTGAAAATAAAAATTCTCTGAGTAGTGTGGAAATGCTGATCCTTACCCTACCTGGGGTGTCCACTAAGCATTTCCACGAACTCTATCTGAAGTTCTCTGGGCATGGGATTTTGACATGTTACCCAAACCAAAAGGAATGAGTGGGAAACAATCAAGACAACAGATAGAAGCACTTGCATTTGAATGAGTTTCAAGCATGCTTGGGTACTCGTGTGATCTGAGTGACTCAGTTTTGCAATACAACTGTCGCGTGGTGCACCGCGACATCCAGGCACCCCGGAGTTTCTGAAAAAAAATTTTCTGCGATTTTCACGAAACCACTTTTCTTCAACTTGAATTGGGCTAAAAATCCATCCCTGAAAATAAAAATTCTCTGAGTAGTGTGGAAATGCTGATCCTTACCCTACCTGGGGTGTCCACTGAGCATTTCCGCGAACTCTAGTTGAAGTTTTCTAGGCATGGGATTTTGACATGTTACCCAAACCAAAAGGAATGAGTGGGAAACAATCAAGACAACAGATAGAAGCACTTGCATTTGAATGAGTTTCAAGCATGCTTGGGTACTCGTGTGATCTGAGTGACTCAGTTTTGCAATACAACTGTCGCGTGGTGCACCGCGACATCCGGGCACCCCGGAGTTTCTGAAAAAAAATTTTCTGCGATTTTCACGAAACCACTTTTCTTCAACTTGAATTGGGCTAAAAATCCATCCCTGAAAATAAAAATTCTCTGAGTAGTGTGGAAATGCTGATCCTTACCGTACCTGGGGTGTCCACTGAGCATTTCCGCGAACTCTAGTTGAAGTTTTCTAGGCATGGGATTTTGACATGTTACCCAAACCAAAAGGAATGAGTGGGAAACAATCAAGACAACAGATAGAAGCACTTGCATTTGAATGAGTTTCAAGCATGCTTGGGTACTCGTGTGATCTGAGAGACTCAGTTTTGGAATACAACTGTCGCGTGGTGCACCGCGACATCCAGGCACCCCGGAGTTTCTGAAAAAAAAATTTCTGCGATTTTCACGAAACCACTTTTCTTCAACTTGAATTGGGCTAAAAATCCATCCCTGAAAATAAAAATTCTCTGAGTAGTGTGGAAATGCTGATCCTTACCCTATCTGGGGTGTCCACTGAGCATTTCCGCGAACTCTAGTTGAAGTTTTCTAGGCATGGGATTTTGACATGTTACCCAAACCAAAAGGAATGAGTGGGAAACAATCAAGACAACAGATAGAAGCACTTGCATTTGAATGAGTTTCAAGCATGCTTGGGTACTCGTGTGATCTGAGTGACTCAGTTTTGCAATACAACTGTCGCGTGGTGCACCGCGACATCCAGGCACCCCGGAGTTTCTGAAAAAAAATTTTCTGCGATTTTCACGAAACCACTTTTCTTCAACTTGAATTGGGCTAAAAATCCATCCCTGAAAATAAAAATTCTCTGAGTAGTGTGGAAATGCTGATCCTTACCGTACCTGGGGTGTCCACTGAGCATTTCCGCGAACTCTAGTTGAAGTTTTCTAGGCATGGGATTTTGACATGTTACCCAAACCAAAAGGAATGAGTGGGAAACAATCAAGACAACAGATAGAAGCACTTGCATTTGAATGAGTTTCAAGCATGCTTGGGTACTCGTGTGATCTGAGAGACTCAGTTTTGGAATACAACTGTCGCGTGGTGCACCGCGACATCCAGGCACCCCGGAGTTTCTGAAAAAAAATTTTCTGCGATTTTCACGAAACCACTTTTCTTCAACTTGAATTGGGCTAAAAATCCATCCCTGAAAATAAAAATTCTCTGAGTAGTGTGGAAATGCTGATCCTTACCGTACCTGGGGTGTCCACTGAGCATTTCCGCGAACTCTAGTTGAAGTTTTCTAGGCATGGGATTTTGACATGTTACCCAAACCAAAAGGAATGAGTGGGAAACAATCAAGACAACAGATAGAAGCACTTGCATTTGAATGAGTTTCAAGCATGCTTGGGTACTCGTGTGATCTGAGAGACTCAGTTTTGGAATACAACTGTCGCGTGGTGCACCGCGACATCCAGGCACCCCGGAGTTTCTGAAAAAAAAATTTCTGCGATTTTCACGAAACCACTTTTCTTCAACTTGAATTGGGCTAAAAATCCATCCCTGAAAATAAAAATTCTCTGAGTAGTGTGGAAATGCTGATCCTTACCCTACCTGGGGTGTCCACTGAGCATTTCCGCGAACTCTAGTTGAAGTTTTCTAGGCATGGGATTTTGACATGTTACCCAAACCAAAAGGAATGAGTGGGAAACAATCAAGACAACAGATAGAAGCACTTGCATTTGAATGAGTTTCAAGCATGCTTGGGTACTCGTGTGATCTGAGTGACTCAGTTTTGCAATACAACTGTCGCGTGGTGCACCGCGACATCCAGGCACCCCGGAGTTTCTGAAAAAAAATTTTCTGCGATTTTCACGAAACCACTTTTCTTCAACTTGAATTGGGCTAAAAATCCATCCCTGAAAATAAAAATTCTCTGAGTAGTGTGGAAATGCTGATCCTTACCGTACCTGGGGTGTCCACTGAGCATTTCCGCGAACTCTAGTTGAAGTTTTCTAGGCATGGGATTTTGACATTTTTCCCAAACCAAAAGGAATGAGTGGGAAACAATCAAGACAACAGATAGAAGATCTTGCATTTGAATGAGTTTCAAGCATGCTTGGGTACTCGTGTGATCTGAGAGACTCAGTTTGGGAATACAACTGTCGCGTGGTGCACCGCGACATCCAGGCACCCCGGAGTTTCTGAAAAAAAATTTTCTCCGATTTTCACGAAACTACTTTTCATCAACTTGAATTGGGCTAAAAATCCATCCCTGAAAATAAAAATTCTCTGAGTAGTGTGGAAATGCTGATCCTTACCCTACCTGGGGTGTCCACTGAGCATTTCCGCGAACTCTAGTTGAAGTTTTCTAGGCATGGGATTTTGACATGTTACCCAAACCAAAAGGAATGAGTGGGAAACAATCAAGACAACAGATAGAAGCACTTGCATTTGAATGAGTTTCAAGCATGCTTGGGTACTCGTGTGATCAGAGACTCAGTTTTGGAATACAACTGTCGCGTGATGCACCGCGACATCCAGGCACCCCGGAGTTTCTGAAAAAAAAATTTCTCCGATTTTCACGAAACTACTTTTCATCAACTTGAATTGGGCTAAAAATCCATCCCTGAAAATAAAAATTCTCTGAGTAGTGTGGAAATGCTGATCCTTACCCTACCTGGGGTGTCCACTGAGCATTTCCACGAACTCTATCTGAAGTTCTCTGGGCATGGGATTTTGACATGTTACCCAAACCAAAAGGAATGAGTGGGAAACAATCAAGACAACAGATAGAAGCACTTGCATTTGAATGAGTTTCAAGCATGCTTGGGTACTCGTGTGATCTGAGTGACTCAGTTTTGCAATACAACTGTCGCGTGGTGCACCGCGACATCCAGGCACCCCGGAGTTTCTGAAAAAAAATTTTCTGCGATTTTCACGAAACCACTTTTCTTCAACTTGAATTGGGCTAAAAATCCATCCCTGAAAATAAAAATTCTCTGAGTAGTGTGGAAATGCTGATCCTTACCCTACCTGGGGTGTCCACTGAGCATTTCCGCGAACTCTAGTTGAAGTTTTCTAGGCATGGGATTTTGACATGTTACCCAAACCAAAAGGAATGAGTGGGAAACAATCAAGACAACAGATAGAAGCACTTGCATTTGAATGAGTTTCAAGCATGCTTGGGTACTCGTGTGATCTGAGTGACTCAGTTTTGCAATACAACTGTCGCGTGGTGCACCGCGACATCCAGGCACCCCGGAGTTTCTGAAAAAAAATTTTCTCCGATTTTCACGAAACTACTTTTAATCAACTTGAATTGGGCTAAAAATCCATCCCTGAAAATAAAAATTCTCTGAGTAGTGTGGAAATGCTGATCCTTACCCTACCTGGGGTGTCCACTGAGCATTTCCACGAACTCTATCTGAAGTTCTCTGGGCATGGGATTTTGACATGTTACCCAAACCAAAAGGAATGAGTGGGAAACAATCAAGACAACAGATAGAAGCACTTGCATTTGAATGAGTTTCAAGCATGCTTGGGTACTCGTGTGATCTGAGTGACTCAGTTTTGGAATACAACTGTCGCGTGGTGCAACCCGACATCCAGGCACCCCGGAGTTTCTGAAAAAAAATTTTCTCCGATTTTCACGAAACTACTTTTCATCAACTTGAAGTGGGCTAAAAATCCATCCCTGAAAATAAAAATTCTCTGAGTAGTGTGGAAATGCTGATCCTTACCCTACCTGGGGTGTCCACTGAGCATTTCCGCGAACTCTAGTTGAAGTTTTCTAGGCATGGGATTTTGACATGTTACCCAAACCAAAAGGAATGAGTGGGAAACAATCAAGACAACAGATAGAAGCACTTGCATTTGAATGAGTTTCAAGCATGCTTGGGTACTCGTGTGATCTGAGTGACTCAGTTTTGCAATACAACTGTCGCGTGGTGCACCGCGACATCCAGGCACCCCGGAGTTTCTGAAAAAAAAATTTCTGCGATTTTCACGAAACCACTTTTCTTCAACTTGAATTGGGCTAAAAATCCATCCCTGAAAATAAAAATTCTCTGAGTAGTGTGGAAATGCTGATCCTTACCCTACCTGGGGTGTCCACTGAGCATTTCCGCGAACTCTAGTTGAAGTTTTCTAGGCATGGGATTTTGACATGTTACCCAAACCAAAAGGAATGAGTGGGAAACAATCAAGACAACAGATAGAAGCACTTGCATTTGAATGAGTTTCAAGCATGCTTGGGTACTCGTGTGATCTGAGAGACTCAGTTTTGGAATACAACTGTCGCGTGGTGCACCGCGACATCCAGGCACCCCGGAGTTTCTGAAAAAAAATTTTCTCCGATTTTCACGAAACTACTTTTCATCAACTTGAATTGGGCTAAAAATCCATCCCTGAAAATAAAAATTCTCTGAGTAGTGTGGAAATGCTGATCCTTACCCTACCTGGGGTGTCCACTGAGCATTTCCACGAACTCAATCTGAAGTTCTCTGGGCATGGGATTTTGACATGTTACCCAAACCAAAAGGAATGAGTGGGAAACAATCAAGACAACAGATAGAAGCACTTGCATTTGAATGAGTTTCAAGCATGCTTGGGTACTCGTGTGATCTGAGTGACTCAGTTTTGGAATACAACTGTCGCGTGGTGCACCGCGACATCCAGGCACCCCGGAGTTTCTGAAAAAAAATTTTCTGCGATTTTCACGAAACCACTTTTCTTCAACTTGAATTGGGCTAAAAATCCATCCCTGAAAATAAAAATTCTCTGAGTAGTGTGGAAATGCTGATCCTTACCCTACCTGGGGTGTCCACTGAGCATTTCCGCGAACTCTAGTTGAAGTTTTCTAGGCATGGGATTTTGACATGTTACCCAAACCAAAAGGAATGAGTGGGAAACAATCAAGACAACAGATAGAAGCACTTGCATTTGAATGAGTTTCAAGCATGCTTGGGTACTCGTGTGATCTGAGTGACTCAGTTTTGCAATACAACTGTCGCGTGGTGCACCGCGACATCCAGGCACCCCGGAGTTTCTGAAAAAAAATTTTCTGCGATTTTCACGAAACTACTTTTCATCAACTTGAATTGGGCTAAAAATCCATCCCTGAAAATAAAAATTCTCTGAGTAGTGTGGAAATGCTGATCCTTACCCTACCTGGGGTGTCCACTGAGCATTTCCACGAACTCAATCTGAAGTTCTCTGGGCATGGGATTTTGACATGTTACCCAAACCAAAAGGAATGAGTGGGAAACAATCAAGACAACAGATAGAAGCACTTGCATTTGAATGAGTTTCAAGCATGCTTGGGTACTCGTGTGATCTGAGTGACTCAGTTTTGGAATACAACTGTCGCGTGGTGCACCGCGACATCCAGGCACCCCGGAGTTTCTGAAAAAAAATTTTCTGCGATTTTCACGAAACCACTTTTCTTCAACTTGAATTGGGCTAAAAATCCATCCCTGAAAATAAAAATTCTCTGAGTAGTGTGGAAATGCTGATCCTTACCCTACCTGGGGTGTCCACTGAGCATTTCCGCGAACTCTAGTTGAAGTTTTCTAGGCATGGGATTTTGACATGTTACCCAAACCAAAAGGAATGAGTGGGAAACAATCAAGACAACAGATAGAAGCACTTGCATTTGAATGAGTTTCAAGCATGCTTGGGTACTCGTGTGATCTGAGTGACTCAGTTTTGCAATACAACTGTCGCGTGGTGCACCGCGACATCCAGGCACCCCGGAGTTTCTGAAAAAAAATTTTCTGCGATTTTCACGAAACCACTTTTCTTCAACTTGAATTGGGCTAAAAATCCATCCCTGAAAATAAAAATTCTCTGAGTAGTGTGGAAATGCTGATCCTTACCCTACCTGGGGTGTCCACTGAGCATTTCCGCGAACTCTAGTTGAAGTTTTCTAGGCATGGGATTTTGACATGTTACCCAAACCAAAAGGAATGAGTGGGAAACAATCAAGACAACAGATAGAAGCACTTGCATTTGAATGAGTTTCAAGCATGCTTGGGTACTCGTGTGATCTGAGAGACTCAGTTTTGGAATACAACTGTCGCGTGATGCACCGCGACATCCAGGCACCCCGGAGTTTCTGAAAAAAAATTTTCTCCGATTTTCACGAAACTACTTTTCATCAACTTGAATTGGGCTAAAAATCCATCCCTGAAAATAAAAATTCTCTGAGTAGTGTGGAAATGCTGATCCTTACCCTACCTGGGGTGTCCACTGAGCATTTCCACGAACTCTATCTGAAGTTCTCTGGGCATGGGATTTTGACATGTTACCCAAACCAAAAGGAATGAGTGGGAAACAATCAAGACAACAGATAGAAGCACTTGCATTTGAATGAGTTTCAAGCATGCTTGGGTACTCGTGTGATCTGAGAGACTCAGTTTTGCAATACAACTGTCGCGTGGTGCACCGCGACATCCAGGCACCCCGGAGTTTCAGAAAAAAAATTTTCTCCGATTTTCACGAAACTACTTTTCATCAACTTGAATTGGGCTAAAAATCCATCCCTGAAAATAAAAATTCTCTGAGTAGTGTGGAAATGCTGATCCTTACCCTACCTGGGGTGTCCACTAAGCATTTCCACGAACTCTATCTGAAGTTCTCTGGGCATGGGATTTTGACATGTTACCCAAACCAAAAGGAATGAGTGGGAAACAATCAAGACAACAGATAGAAGCACTTGCATTTGAATGAGTTTCAAGCATGCTTGGGTACTCGTGTGATCTGAGTGACTCAGTTTTGCAATACAACTGTCGCGTGGTGCACCGCGACATCCAGGCACCCCGGAGTTTCTGAAAAAAAATTTTCTGCGATTTTCACGAAACCACTTTTCTTCAACTTGAATTGGGCTAAAAATCCATCCCTGAAAATAAAAATTCTCTGAGTAGTGTGGAAATGCTGATCCTTACCCTACCTGGGGTGTCCACTGAGCATTTCCGCGAACTCTAGTTGAAGTTTTCTAGGCATGGGATTTTGACATGTTACCCAAACCAAAAGGAATGAGTGGGAAACAATCAAGACAACAGATAGAAGCACTTGCATTTGAATGAGTTTCAAGCATGCTTGGGTACTCGTGTGATCTGAGTGACTCAGTTTTGCAATACAACTGTCGCGTGGTGCACCGCGACATCCAGGCACCCCGGAGTTTCTGAAAAAAAATTTTCTGCGATTTTCACGAAACCACTTTTCTTCAACTTGAATTGGGCTAAAAATCCATCCCTGAAAATAAAAATTCTCTGAGTAGTGTGGAAATGCTGATCCTTACCGTACCTGGGGTGTCCACTGAGCATTTCCGCGAACTCTAATTTAAGTTTTCTAGGCATGGGATTTTGACATGTTACCCAAACCAAAAGGAATGAGTGGGAAACAATCAAGACAACAGATAGAAGCACTTGCATTTGAATGAGTTTCAAGCATGCTTGGGTACTCGTGTGATCTGAGAGACTCAGTTTTGGAATACAACTGTCGCGTGATGCACCGCGACATCCAGGCACCCCGGAGTTTCTGAAAAAAAATTTTCTCCGATTTTCACGAAACTACTTTTCATCAACTTGAATTGGGCTAAAAATCCATCCCTGAAAATAAAAATTCTCTGAGTAGTGTGGAAATGCTGATCCTTACCCTACCTGGGGTGTCCACTGAGCATTTCCACGAACTCTATCTGAAGTTCTCTGGGCATGGGATTTTGACATGTTACCCAAACCAAAAGGAATGAGTGGGAAACAATCAAGACAACAGATAGAAGCACTTGCATTTGAATGAGTTTCAAGCATGCTTGGGTACTCGTGTGATCTGAGAGACTCAGTATTGGAATACAACTGTCGCGTGGTGCACCGCGACATCCAGGCACCCCGGAGTTTCTGAAAAAAAATTTTCTCCGATTTTCACGAAACTACTTTTCATCAACTTGAATTGGGCTAAAAATCCATCCCTGAAAATAAAAATTCTCTGAGTAGTGTGGAAATGCTGATCCTTACCCTACCTGGGGTGTCCACTGAGCATTTCCGCGAACTCTAGTTGAAGTTTTCTAGGCATGGGATTTTGACATGTTACCCAAACCAAAAGGAATGAGTGGGAAACAATCAAGACAACAGATAGAAGCACTTGCATTTGAATGAGTTTCAAGCATGCTTGGGTACTCGTGTGATCTGAGTGACTCAGTTTTGCAATACAACTGTCGCGTGGTGCACCGCGACATCCAGGCACCCCGGAGTTTCTGAAAAAAAATTTTCTGCGATTTTCACGAAACTACTTTTCATCAACTTGAATTGGGCTAAAAATCCATCCCTGAAAATAAAAATTCTCTGAGTAGTGTGGAAATGCTGATCCTTACCCTACCTGGGGTGTCCACTGAGCATTTCCACGAACTCAATCTGAAGTTCTCTGGGCATGGGATTTTGACATGTTACCCAAACCAAAAGGAATGAGTGGGAAACAATCAAGACAACAGATAGAAGCACTTGCATTTGAATGAGTTTCAAGCATGCTTGGGTACTCGTGTGATCTGAGTGACTCAGTTTTGGAATACAACTGTCGCGTGGTGCACCGCGACATCCAGGCACCCCGGAGTTTCTGAAAAAAAATTTTCTGCGATTTTCACGAAACCACTTTTCTTCAACTTGAATTGGGCTAAAAATCCATCCCTGAAAATAAAAATTCTCTGAGTAGTGTGGAAATGCTGATCCTTACCCTACCTGGGGTGTCCACTGAGCATTTCCGCGAACTCTAGTTGAAGTTTTCTAGGCATGGGATTTTGACATGTTACCCAAACCAAAAGGAATGAGTGGGAAACAATCAAGACAACAGATAGAAGCACTTGCATTTGAATGAGTTTCAAGCATGCTTGGGTACTCGTGTGATCTGAGTGACTCAGTTTTGCAATACAACTGTCGCGTGGTGCACCGCGACATCCAGGCACCCCGGAGTTTCTGAAAAAAAATTTTCTGCGATTTTCACGAAACCACTTTTCTTCAACTTGAATTGGGCTAAAAATCCATCCCTGAAAATAAAAATTCTCTGAGTAGTGTGGAAATGCTGATCCTTACCCTACCTGGGGTGTCCACTGAGCATTTCCGCGAACTCTAGTTGAAGTTTTCTAGGCATGGGATTTTGACATGTTACCCAAACCAAAAGGAATGAGTGGGAAACAATCAAGACAACAGATAGAAGCACTTGCATTTGAATGAGTTTCAAGCATGCTTGGGTACTCGTGTGATCTGAGAGACTCAGTTTTGGAATACAACTGTCGCGTGATGCACCGCGACATCCAGGCACCCCGGAGTTTCTGAAAAAAAATTTTCTCCGATTTTCACGAAACTACTTTTCATCAACTTGAATTGGGCTAAAAATCCATCCCTGAAAATAAAAATTCTCTGAGTAGTGTGGAAATGCTGATCCTTACCCTACCTGGGGTGTCCACTGAGCATTTCCACGAACTCTATCTGAAGTTCTCTGGGCATGGGATTTTGACATGTTACCCAAACCAAAAGGAATGAGTGGGAAACAATCAAGACAACAGATAGAAGCACTTGCATTTGAATGAGTTTCAAGCATGCTTGGGTACTCGTGTGATCTGAGAGACTCAGTATTGGAATACAACTGTCGCGTGGTGCACCGCGACATCCAGGCACCCCGGAGTTTCTGAAAAAAAATTTTCTCCGATTTTCACGAAACTACTTTTCATCAACTTGAATTGGGCTAAAAATCCATCCCTGAAAATAAAAATTCTCTGAGTAGTGTGGAAATGCTGATCCTTACCCTACCTGGGGTGTCCACTGAGCATTTCCGCGAACTCTAGTTGAAGTTTTCTAGGCATGGGATTTTGACATGTTACCCAAACCAAAAGGAATGAGTGGGAAACAATCAAGACAACAGATAGAAGCACTTGCATTTGAATGAGTTTCAAGCATGCTTGGGTACTCGTGTGATCTGAGTGACTCAGTTTTGCAATACAACTGTCGCGTGGTGCACCGCGACATCCAGGCACCCCGGAGTTTCTGAAAAAAAATTTTCTGCGATTTTCACGAAACTACTTTTCATCAACTTGAATTGGGCTAAAAATCCATCCCTGAAAATAAAAATTCTCTGAGTAGTGTGGAAATGCTGATCCTTACCCTACCTGGGGTGTCCACTGAGCATTTCCACGAACTCAATCTGAAGTTCTCTGGGCATGGGATTTTGACATGTTACCCAAACCAAAAGGAATGAGTGGGAAACAATCAAGACAACAGATAGAAGCACTTGCATTTGAATGAGTTTCAAGCATGCTTGGGTACTCGTGTGATCTGAGTGACTCAGTTTTGCAATACAACTGTCGCGTGGTGCACCGCGACATCCAGGCACCCCGGAGTTTCTGAAAAAAAATTTTCTGCGATTTTCACGAAACCACTTTTCTTCAACTTGAATTGGGCTAAAAATCCATCCCTGAAAATAAAAATTCTCTGAGTAGTGTGGAAATGCTGATCCTTACCCTACCTGGGGTGTCCACTGAGCATTTCCGCGAACTCTAGTTGAAGTTTTCTAGGCATGGGATTTTGACATGTTACCCAAACCAAAAGGAATGAGTGGGAAACAATCAAGACAACAGATAGAAGCACTTGCATTTGAATGAGTTTCAAGCATGCTTGGGTACTCGTGTGATCTGAGTGACTCAGTTTTGCAATACAACTGTCGCGTGGTGCACCGCGACATCCAGGCACCCCGGAGTTTCTGAAAAAAAATTTTCTGCGATTTTCACGAAACCACTTTTCTTCAACTTGAATTGGGCTAAAAATCCATCCCTGAAAATAAAAATTCTCTGAGTAGTGTGGAAATGCTGATCCTTACCCTACCTGGGGTGTCCACTGAGCATTTCCGCGAACTCTAGTTGAAGTTTTCTAGGCATGGGATTTTGACATGTTACCCAAACCAAAAGGAATGAGTGGGAAACAATCAAGACAACAGATAGAAGCACTTGCATTTGAATGAGTTTCAAGCATGCTTGGGTACTCGTGTGATCTGAGAGACTCAGTTTTGGAATACAACTGTCGCGTGATGCACCGCGACATCCAGGCACCCCGGAGTTTCTGAAAAAAAATTTTCTCCGATTTTCACGAAACTACTTTTCATCAACTTGAATTGGGCTAAAAATCCATCCCTGAAAATAAAAATTCTCTGAGTAGTGTGGAAATGCTGATCCTTACCCTACCTGGGGTGTCCACTGAGCATTTCCACGAACTCTATCTGAAGTTCTCTGGGCATGGGATTTTGACATGTTACCCAAACCAAAAGGAATGAGTGGGAAACAATCAAGACAACAGATAGAAGCACTTGCATTTGAATGAGTTTCAAGCATGCTTGGGTACTCGTGTGATCTGAGAGACTCAGTTTTGCAATACAACTGTCGCGTGGTGCACCGCGACATCCAGGCACCCCGGAGTTTCAGAAAAAAAATTTTCTCCGATTTTCACGAAACTACTTTTCATCAACTTGAATTGGGCTAAAAATCCATCCCTGAAAATAAAAATTCTCTGAGTAGTGTGGAAATGCTGATCCTTACCCTACCTGGGGTGTCCACTAAGCATTTCCACGAACTCTATCTGAAGTTCTCTGGGCATGGGATTTTGACATGTTACCCAAACCAAAAGGAATGAGTGGGAAACAATCAAGACAACAGATAGAAGCACTTGCATTTGAATGAGTTTCAAGCATGCTTGGGTACTCGTGTGATCTGAGTGACTCAGTTTTGCAATACAACTGTCGCGTGGTGCACCGCGACATCCAGGCACCCCGGAGTTTCTGAAAAAAAATTTTCTGCGATTTTCACGAAACCACTTTTCTTCAACTTGAATTGGGCTAAAAATCCATCCCTGAAAATAAAAATTCTCTGAGTAGTGTGGAAATGCTGATCCTTACCCTACCTGGGGTGTCCACTGAGCATTTCCGCGAACTCTAGTTGAAGTTTTCTAGGCATGGGATTTTGACATGTTACCCAAACCAAAAGGAATGAGTGGGAAACAATCAAGACAACAGATAGAAGCACTTGCATTTGAATGAGTTTCAAGCATGCTTGGGTACTCGTGTGATCTGAGTGACTCAGTTTTGCAATACAACTGTCGCGTGGTGCACCGCGACATCCAGGCACCCCGGAGTTTCTGAAAAAAAATTTTCTGCGATTTTCACGAAACCACTTTTCTTCAACTTGAATTGGGCTAAAAATCCATCCCTGAAAATAAAAATTCTCTGAGTAGTGTGGAAATGCTGATCCTTACCGTACCTGGGGTGTCCACTGAGCATTTCCGCGAACTCTAATTTAAGTTTTCTAGGCATGGGATTTTGACATGTTACCCAAACCAAAAGGAATGAGTGGGAAACAATCAAGACAACAGATAGAAGCACTTGCATTTGAATGAGTTTCAAGCATGCTTGGGTACTCGTGTGATCTGAGAGACTCAGTTTTGGAATACAACTGTCGCGTGATGCACCGCGACATCCAGGCACCCCGGAGTTTCTGAAAAAAAATTTTCTCCGATTTTCACGAAACTACTTTTCATCAACTTGAATTGGGCTAAAAATCCATCCCTGAAAATAAAAATTCTCTGAGTAGTGTGGAAATGCTGATCCTTACCCTACCTGGGGTGTCCACTGAGCATTTCCACGAACTCTATCTGAAGTTCTCTGGGCATGGGATTTTGACATGTTACCCAAACCAAAAGGAATGAGTGGGAAACAATCAAGACAACAGATAGAAGCACTTGCATTTGAATGAGTTTCAAGCATGCTTGGGTACTCGTGTGATCTGAGAGACTCAGTATTGGAATACAACTGTCGCGTGGTGCACCGCGACATCCAGGCACCCCGGAGTTTCTGAAAAAAAATTTTCTCCGATTTTCACGAAACTACTTTTCATCAACTTGAATTGGGCTAAAAATCCATCCCTGAAAATAAAAATTCTCTGAGTAGTGTGGAAATGCTGATCCTTACCCTACCTGGGGTGTCCACTGAGCATTTCCACGAACTCTATCTGAAGTTCTCTGGGCATGGGATTTTGACATGTTACCCAAACCAAAAGGAATGAGTGGGAAACAATCAAGACAACAGATAGAAGCACTTGCATTTGAATGAGTTTCAAGCATGCTTGGGTACTCGTGTGATCTGAGTGACTCAGTTTTGGAATACAACTGTCGCGTGGTGCACCGCGACATCCAGGCACCCCGGAGTTTCTGAAAAAAAATTTTCTGCGATTTTCACGAAACCACTTTTCTTCAACTTGAATTGGGCTAAAAATCCATCCCTGAAAATAAAAATTCTCTGAGTAGTGTGGAAATGCTGATCCTTACCCTACCTGGGGTGTCCACTGAGCATTTCCGCGAACTCTAGTTGAAGTTTTCTAGGCATGGGATTTTGACATGTTACCCAAACCAAAAGGAATGAGTGGGAAACAATCAAGACAACAGATAGAAGCACTTGCATTTGAATGAGTTTCAAGCATGCTTGGGTACTCGTGTGATCTGAGTGACTCAGTTTTGCAATACAACTGTCGCGTGGTGCACCGCGACATCCAGGCACCCCGGAGTTTCTGAAAAAAAATTTTCTGCGATTTTCACGAAACCACTTTTCTTCAACTTGAATTGGGCTGAAAATCCATCCCTGAAAATAAAAATTCTCTGAGTAGTGTGGAAATGCTGATCCTTACCCTACCTGGGGTGTCCACTGAGCATTTCCGCGAACTCTAGTTGAAGTTTTCTAGGCATGGGATTTTGACATGTTACCCAAACCAAAAGGAATGAGTGGGAAACAATCAAGACAACAGATAGAAGCACTTGCATTTGAATGAGTTTCAAGCATGCTTGGGTACTCGTGTGATCTGAGTGACTCAGTTTTGCAATACAACTGTCGCGTGGTGCACCGCGACATCCAAGCACCCCGGAGTTTCTGAAAAAAAATTTTCTGCGATTTTCACGAAACCACTTTTCTTCAACTTGAATTGGGCTAAATATCCATCCCTGAAAATAAAAATTCTCTGAGTAGTGTGGAAATGCTGATCCTTACCCTACCTGGGGTGTCCACTGAGCATTTCCGCGAACTCTAGTTGAAGTTTTCTAGGCATGGGATTTTGACATGTTACCCAAACCAAAAGGAATGAGTGGGAAACAATCAAGACAACAGATAGAAGCACTTGCATTTGAATGAGTTTCAAGCATGCTTGGGTACTCGTGTGATCTGAGAGACTCAGTTTTGCAATACAACTGTCGCGTGGTGCACCGCGACATCCAGGCACCCCGGAGTTTCTGAAAAAAAATTTTCTCCGATTTTCACGAAACTACTTTTCATCAACTTGAATTGGGCTAAAAATCCATCCCTGAAAATAAAAATTCTCTGAGTAGTGTGGAAATGCTGATCCTTACCCTACCTGGGGTGTCCACTAAGCATTTCCACGAACTCTATCTGAAGTTCTCTGGGCATGGGATTTTGACATGTTACCCAAACCAAAAGGAATGAGTGGGAAACAATCAAGACAACAGATAGAAGCACTTGCATTTGAATGAGTTTCAAGCATGCTTGGGTACTCGTGTGATCTGAGTGACTCAGTTTTGCAATACAACTGTCGCGTGGTGCACCGCGACATCCAGGCACCCCGGAGTTTCTGAAAAAAAATTTTCTGCGATTTTCACGAAACCACTTTTCTTCAACTTGAATTGGGCTAAAAATCCATCCCTGAAAATAAAAATTCTCTGAGTAGTGTGGAAATGCTGATCCTTACCCTACCTGGGGTGTCCACTGAGCATTTCCGCGAACTCTAGTTGAAGTTTTCTAGGCATGGGATTTTGACATGTTACCCAAACCAAAAGGAATGAGTGGGAAACAATCAAGACAACAGATAGAAGCACTTGCATTTGAATGAGTTTCAAGCATGCTTGGGTACTCGTGTGATCTGAGTGACTCAGTTTTGCAATACAACTGTCGCGTGGTGCACCGCGACATCCAGGCACCCCGGAGTTTCTGAAAAAAAATTTTCTGCGATTTTCACGAAACCACTTTTCTTCAACTTGAATTGGGCTAAAAATCCATCCCTGAAAATAAAAATTCTCTGAGTAGTGTGGAAATGCTGATCCTTACCGTACCTGGGGTGTCCACTGAGCATTTCCGCGAACTCTAGTTGAAGTTTTCTAGGCATGGGATTTTGACATGTTACCCAAACCAAAAGGAATGAGTGGGAAACAATCAAGACAACAGATAGAAGCACTTGCATTTGAATGAGTTTCAAGCATGCTTGGGTACTCGTGTGATCTGAGAGACTCAGTTTTGGAATACAACTGTCGCGTGGTGCACCGCGACATCCAGGCACCCCGGAGTTTCTGAAAAAAAAATTTCTGCGATTTTCACGAAACCACTTTTCTTCAACTTGAATTGGGCTAAAAATCCATCCCTGAAAATAAAAATTCTCTGAGTAGTGTGGAAATGCTGATCCTTACCCTATCTGGGGTGTCCACTGAGCATTTCCGCGAACTCTAGTTGAAGTTTTCTAGGCATGGGATTTTGACATGTTACCCAAACCAAAAGGAATGAGTGGGAAACAATCAAGACAACAGATAGAAGCACTTGCATTTGAATGAGTTTCAAGCATGCTTGGGTACTCGTGTGATCTGAGTGACTCAGTTTTGCAATACAACTGTCGCGTGGTGCACCGCGACATCCAGGCACCCCGGAGTTTCTGAAAAAAAATTTTCTGCGATTTTCACGAAACCACTTTTCTTCAACTTGAATTGGGCTAAAAATCCATCCCTGAAAATAAAAATTCTCTGAGTAGTGTGGAAATGCTGATCCTTACCCTACCTGGGGTGTCCACTGAGCATTTCCGCGAACTCTAGTTGAAGTTTTCTAGGCATGGGATTTTGACATGTTACCCAAACCAAAAGGAATGAGTGGGAAACAATCAAGACAACAGATAGAAGTACTTGCATTTGAATGAGTTTCAAGCATGCTTGGGTACTCGTGTGATCTGAGTGACTCAGTTTTGCAATACAACTGTCGCGTGGTGCACCGCGACATCCAGGCACTCCGGAGTTTCTGAAAAAAAATTTTCTGCGATTTTCACGAAACCACTTTTCTTCAACTTGAATTGGGCTAAAAATCCATCCCTGAAAATAAAAATTCTCTGAGTAGTGTGGAAATGCTGATCCTTACCGTACCTGGGGTGTCAACTGAGCATTTCCGCGAACTCTAGTTGAAGTTTTCTAGGCATGGGATTTTGACATGTTACCCAAACCAAAAGGAATGAGTGGGAAACAATCAAGACAACAGATAGAAGCACTTGCATTTGAATGAGTTTCAAGCATGCTTGGGTACTCGTGTGATCTGAGAGACTCAGTTTTGGAATACAACTGTCGCGTGGTGCACCGCGACATCCAGGCACCCCGGAGTTTCTGAAAAAAAAATTTCTGCGATTTTCACGAAACCACTTTTCTTCAACTTGAATTGGGCTAAAAATCCATCCCTGAAAATAAAAATTCTCTGAGTAGTGTGGAAATGCTGATCCTTACCGTACCTGGGGTGTCCACTGAGCATTTCCGCGAACTCTAGTTGAAGTTTTCTAGGCATGGGATTTTGACATGTTACCCAAACCAAAAGGAATGAGTGGGAAACAATCAAGACAACAGATAGAAGCACTTGCATTTGAATGAGTTTCAAGCATGCTTGGGTACTCGTGTGATCTGAGAGACTCAGTTTTGGAATACAACTGTCGCGTGGTGCACCGCGACATCCAGGCACCCCGGAGTTTCTGAAAAAAAAATTTCTGCGATTTTCACGAAACCACTTTTCTTCAACTTGAATTGGGCTAAAAATCCATCCCTGAAAATAAAAATTCTCTGAGTAGTGTGGAAATGCTGATCCTTACCCTACCTGGGGTGTCCACTGAGCATTTCCGCGAACTCTAGTTGAAGTTTTCTAGGCATGGGATTTTGACATGTTACCCAAACCAAAAGGAATGAGTGGGAAACAATCAAGACAACAGATAGAAGCACTTGCATTTGAATGAGTTTCAAGCATGCTTGGGTACTCGTGTGATCTGAGTGACTCAGTTTTGGAATACAACTGTCGCGTGGTGCACCGCGACATCCAGGCACCCCGGAGTTTCTGAAAAAAAATTTTCTGCGATTTTCACGAAACCACTTTTCTTCAACTTGAATTGGGCTAAAAATCCATCCCTGAAAATAAAAATTCTCTGAGTAGTGTGGAAATGCTGATCCTTACCCTACCTGGGGTGTCCACTGAGCATTTCCGCGAACTCTAGTTGAAGTTTTCTAGGCATGGGATTTTGACATGTTACCCAAACCAAAAGGAATGAGTGGGAAACAATCAAGACAACAGATAGAAGCACTTGCATTTGAATGAGTTTCAAGCATGCTTGGGTACTCGTGTGATCTGAGTGACTCAGTTTTGCAATACAACTGTCGCGTGGTGCACCGCGACATCCAGGCACCCCGGAGTTTCTGAAAAAAAATTTTCTGCGATTTTCACGAAACCACTTTTCTTCAACTTGAATTGGGCTGAAAATCCATCCCTGAAAATAAAAATTCTCTGAGTAGTGTGGAAATGCTGATCCTTACCCTACCTGGGGTGTCCACTGAGCATTTCCGCGAACTCTAGTTGAAGTTTTCTAGGCATGGGATTTTGACATGTTACCCAAACCAAAAGGAATGAGTGGGAAACAATCAAGACAACAGATAGAAGCACTTGCATTTGAATGAGTTTCAAGCATGCTTGGGTACTCGTGTGATCTGAGTGACTCAGTTTTGCAATACAACTGTCGCGTGGTGCACCGCGACATCCAAGCACCCCGGAGTTTCTGAAAAAAAATTTTCTGCGATTTTCACGAAACCACTTTTCTTCAACTTGAATTGGGCTAAATATCCATCCCTGAAAATAAAAATTCTCTGAGTAGTGTGGAAATGCTGATCCTTACCCTACCTGGGGTGTCCACTGAGCATTTCCGCGAACTCTAGTTGAAGTTTTCTAGGCATGGGATTTTGACATGTTACCCAAACCAAAAGGAATGAGTGGGAAACAATCAAGACAACAGATAGAAGCACTTGCATTTGAATGAGTTTCAAGCATGCTTGGGTACTCGTGTGATCTGAGAGACTCAGTTTTGCAATACAACTGTCGCGTGGTGCACCGCGACATCCAGGCACCCCGGAGTTTCTGAAAAAAAATTTTCTCCGATTTTCACGAAACTACTTTTCATCAACTTGAATTGGGCTAAAAATCCATCCCTGAAAATAAAAATTCTCTGAGTAGTGTGGAAATGCTGATCCTTACCCTACCTGGGGTGTCCACTAAGCATTTCCACGAACTCTATCTGAAGTTCTCTGGGCATGGGATTTTGACATGTTACCCAAACCAAAAGGAATGAGTGGGAAACAATCAAGACAACAGATAGAAGCACTTGCATTTGAATGAGTTTCAAGCATGCTTGGGTACTCGTGTGATCTGAGTGACTCAGTTTTGCAATACAACTGTCGCGTGGTGCACCGCGACATCCAGGCACCCCGGAGTTTCTGAAAAAAAATTTTCTGCGATTTTCACGAAACCACTTTTCTTCAACTTGAATTGGGCTAAAAATCCATCCCTGAAAATAAAAATTCTCTGAGTAGTGTGGAAATGCTGATCCTTACCCTACCTGGGGTGTCCACTGAGCATTTCCGCGAACTCTAGTTGAAGTTTTCTAGGCATGGGATTTTGACATGTTACCCAAACCAAAAGGAATGAGTGGGAAACAATCAAGACAACAGATAGAAGCACTTGCATTTGAATGAGTTTCAAGCATGCTTGGGTACTCGTGTGATCTGAGTGACTCAGTTTTGCAATACAACTGTCGCGTGGTGCACCGCGACATCCAGGCACCCCGGAGTTTCTGAAAAAAAATTTTCTGCGATTTTCACGAAACCACTTTTCTTCAACTTGAATTGGGCTAAAAATCCATCCCTGAAAATAAAAATTCTCTGAGTAGTGTGGAAATGCTGATCCTTACCGTACCTGGGGTGTCCACTGAGCATTTCCGCGAACTCTAGTTGAAGTTTTCTAGGCATGGGATTTTGACATGTTACCCAAACCAAAAGGAATGAGTGGGAAACAATCAAGACAACAGATAGAAGCACTTGCATTTGAATGAGTTTCAAGCATGCTTGGGTACTCGTGTGATCTGAGAGACTCAGTTTTGGAATACAACTGTCGCGTGGTGCACCGCGACATCCAGGCACCCCGGAGTTTCTGAAAAAAAAATTTCTGCGATTTTCACGAAACCACTTTTCTTCAACTTGAATTGGGCTAAAAATCCATCCCTGAAAATAAAAATTCTCTGAGTAGTGTGGAAATGCTGATCCTTACCCTATCTGGGGTGTCCACTGAGCATTTCCGCGAACTCTAGTTGAAGTTTTCTAGGCATGGGATTTTGACATGTTACCCAAACCAAAAGGAATGAGTGGGAAACAATCAAGACAACAGATAGAAGCACTTGCATTTGAATGAGTTTCAAGCATGCTTGGGTACTCGTGTGATCTGAGTGACTCAGTTTTGCAATACAACTGTCGCGTGGTGCACCGCGACATCCAGGCACCCCGGAGTTTCTGAAAAAAAATTTTCTGCGATTTTCACGAAACCACTTTTCTTCAACTTGAATTGGGCTAAAAATCCATCCCTGAAAATAAAAATTCTCTGAGTAGTGTGGAAATGCTGATCCTTACCCTACCTGGGGTGTCCACTGAGCATTTCCGCGAACTCTAGTTGAAGTTTTCTAGGCATGGGATTTTGACATGTTACCCAAACCAAAAGGAATGAGTGGGAAACAATCAAGACAACAGATAGAAGTACTTGCATTTGAATGAGTTTCAAGCATGCTTGGGTACTCGTGTGATCTGAGTGACTCAGTTTTGCAATACAACTGTCGCGTGGTGCACCGCGACATCCAGGCACTCCGGAGTTTCTGAAAAAAAATTTTCTGCGATTTTCACGAAACCACTTTTCTTCAACTTGAATTGGGCTAAAAATCCATCCCTGAAAATAAAAATTCTCTGAGTAGTGTGGAAATGCTGATCCTTACCGTACCTGGGGTGTCCACTGAGCATTTCCGCGAACTCTAGTTGAAGTTTTCTAGGCATGGGATTTTGACATGTTACCCAAACCAAAAGGAATGAGTGGGAAACAATCAAGACAACAGATAGAAGCACTTGCATTTGAATGAGTTTCAAGCATGCTTGGGTACTCGTGTGATCTGAGAGACTCAGTTTTGGAATACAACTGTCGCGTGGTGCACCGCGACATCCAGGCACCCTGGAGTTTCTGAAAAAAAATTTTCTGCGATTTTCACGAAACCACTTTTCTTCAACTTGAATTGGGCTAAAAATCCATCCCTGAAAATAAAAATTCTCTGAGTAGTGTGGAAATGCTGATCCTTACCGTACCTGGGGTGTCCACTGAGCATTTCCGCGAACTCTAGTTGAAGTTTTCTAGGCATGGGATTTTGACATGTTACCCAAACCAAAAGGAATGAGTGGGAAACAATCAAGACAACAGATAGAAGCACTTGCATTTGAATGAGTTTCAAGCATGCTTGGGTACTCGTGTGATCTGAGAGACTCAGTTTTGGAATACAACTGTCGCGTGGTGCACCGCGACATCCAGGCACCCCGGAGTTTCTGAAAAAAAAATTTCTGCGATTTTCACGAAACCACTTTTCTTCAACTTGAATTGGGCTAAAAATCCATCCCTGAAAATAAAAATTCTCTGAGTAGTGTGGAAATGCTGATCCTTACCCTACCTGGGGTGTCCACTGAGCATTTCCGCGAACTCTAGTTGAAGTTTTCTAGGCATGGGATTTTGACATGTTACCCAAACCAAAAGGAATGAGTGGGAAACAATCAAGACAACAGATAGAAGCACTTGCATTTGAATGAGTTTCAAGCATGCTTGGGTACTCGTGTGATCTGAGAGACTCAGTTTTGCAATACAACTGTCGCGTGGTGCACCGCGACATCCAGGCACCCCGGAGTTTCTGAAAAAAAATTTTCTCCGATTTTCACGAAACTACTTTTCATCAACTTGAATTGGGCTAAAAATCCATCCCTGAAAATAAAAATTCTCTGAGTAGTGTGGAAATGCTGATCCTTACCCTACCTGGGGTGTCCACTAAGCATTTCCACGAACTCTATCTGACGTTCTCTGGGCATGGGATTTTGACATGTTACCCAAACCAAAAGGAATGAGTGGGAAACAATCAAGACAACAGATAGAAGCACTTGCATTTGAATGAGTTTCAAGCATGCTTGGGTACTCGTGTGATCTGAGTGACTCAGTTTTGCAATACAACTGTCGCGTGGTGCACCGCGACATCCAGGCACCCCGGAGTTTCTGAAAAAAAATTTTCTGCGATTTTCACGAAACCACTTTTCTTCAACTTGAATTGGGCTAAAAATCCATCCCTGAAAATAAAAATTCTCTGAGTAGTGTGGAAATGCTGATCCTTACCCTACCTGGGGTGTCCACTGAGCATTTCCGCGAACTCTAGTTGAAGTTTTCTAGGCATGGGATTTTGACATGTTACCCAAACCAAAAGGAATGAGTGGGAAACAATCAAGACAACAGATAGAAGCACTTGCATTTGAATGAGTTTCAAGCATGCTTGGGTACTCGTGTGATCTGAGTGACTCAGTTTTGCAATACAACTGTCGCGTGGTGCACCGCGACATCCAGTCACCCCGGAGTTTCTGAAAAAAAATTTTCTGCGATTTTCACGAAACCACTTTTCTTCAACTTGAATTGGGCTAAAAATCCATCCCTGAAAATAAAAATTCTCTGAGTAGTGTGGAAATGCTGATCCTTACCGTACCTGGGGTGTCCACTGAGCATTTCCGCGAACTCTAGTTGAAGTTTTCTAGGCATGGGATTTTGACATTTTTCCCAAACCAAAAGGAATGAGTGGGAAACAATCAAGACAACAGATAGAAGATCTTGCATTTGAATGAGTTTCAAGCATGCTTGGGTACTCGTGTGATCTGAGAGACTCAGTTTGGGAATACAACTGTCGCGTGGTGCACCGCGACATCCAGGCACCCCGGAGTTTCTGAAAAAAAATTTTCTCCGATTTTCACGAAACTACTTTTCATCAACTTGAATTGGGCTAAAAATCCATCCCTGAAAATAAAAATTCTCTGAGTAGTGTGGAAATGCTGATCCTTACCCTACCTGGGGTGTCCACTGAGCATTTCCGCGAACTCTAGTTGAAGTTTTCTAGGCATGGGATTTTGACATGTTACCCAAACCAAAAGGAATGAGTGGGAAACAATCAAGACAACAGATAGAAGCACTTGCATTTGAATGAGTTTCAAGCATGCTTGGGTACTCGTGTGATCAGAGACTCAGTTTTGGAATACAACTGTCGCGTGATGCACCGCGACATCCAGGCACCCCGGAGTTTCTGAAAAAAAAATTTCTCCGATTTTCACGAAACTACTTTTCATCAACTTGAATTGGGCTAAAAATCCATCCCTGAAAATAAAAATTCTCTGAGTAGTGTGGAAATGCTGATCCTTACCCTACCTGGGGTGTCCACTGAGCATTTCCACGAACTCTATCTGAAGTTCTCTGGGCATGGGATTTTGACATGTTACCCAAACCAAAAGGAATGAGTGGGAAACAATCAAGACAACAGATAGAAGCACTTGCATTTGAATGAGTTTCAAGCATGCTTGGGTACTCGTGTGATCTGAGTGACTCAGTTTTGCAATACAACTGTCGCGTGGTGCACCGCGACATCCAGGCACCCCGGAGTTTCTGAAAAAAAATTTTCTGCGATTTTCACGAAACCACTTTTCTTCAACTTGAATTGGGCTAAAAATCCATCCCTGAAAATAAAAATTCTCTGAGTAGTGTTTAAATGCTGATCCTTACCCTACCTGGGGTGTCCACTGAGCATTTCCGCGAACTCTAGTTGAAGTTTTCTAGGCATGGGATTTTGACATGTTACCCAAACCAAAAGGAATGAGTGGGAAACAATCAAGACAACAGATAGAAGCACTTGCATTTGAATGAGTTTCAAGCATGCTTGGGTACTCGTGTGATCTGAGAGACTCAGTTTTGGAATACAACTGTCGCGTGGTGCACCGCGACATCCAGGCACCCCGGAGTTTCTGAAAAAAAAATTTCTGCGATTTTCACGAAACCACTTTTCTTCAACTTGAATTGGGCTAAAAATCCATCCCTGAAAATAAAAATTCTCTGAGTAGTGTGGAAATGCTGATCCTTACCCTACCTGGGGTGTCCACTGAGCATTTCCGCGAACTCTAGTTGAAGTTTTCTAGGCATGGGATTTTGACATGTTACCCAAACCAAAAGGAATGAGTGGGAAACAATCAAGACAACAGATAGAAGCACTTGCATTTGAATGAGTTTCAAGCATGCTTGGGTACTCGTGTGATCTGAGTGACTCAGTTTTGGAATACAACTGTCGCGTGGTGCACCGCGACATCCAGGCACCCCGGAGTTTCTGAAAAAAAATTTTCTGCGATTTTCACGAAACCACTTTTCTTCAACTTGAATTGGGCTAAAAATCCATCCCTGAAAATAAAAATTCTCTGAGTAGTGTGGAAATGCTGATCCTTACCCTACCTGGGGTGTCCACTGAGCATTTCCGCGAACTCTAGTTGAAGTTTTCTAGGCATGGGATTTTGACATGTTACCCAAACCAAAAGGAATGAGTGGGAAACAATCAAGACAACAGATAGAAGCACTTGCATTTGAATGAGTTTCAAGCATGCTTGGGTACTCGTGTGATCTGAGTGACTCAGTTTTGCAATACAACTGTCGCGTGGTGCACCGCGACATCCAGGCACCCCGGAGTTTCTGAAAAAAAATTTTCTGCGATTTTCACGAAACCACTTTTCTTCAACTTGAATTGGGCTGAAAATCCATCCCTGAAAATAAAAATTCTCTGAGTAGTGTGGAAATGCTGATCCTTACCCTACCTGGGGTGTCCACTGAGCATTTCCGCGAACTCTAGTTGAAGTTTTCTAGGCATGGGATTTTGACATGTTACCCAAACCAAAAGGAATGAGTGGGAAACAATCAAGACAACAGATAGAAGCACTTGCATTTGAATGAGTTTCAAGCATGCTTGGGTACTCGTGTGATCTGAGTGACTCAGTTTTGCAATACAACTGTCGCGTGGTGCACCGCGACATCCAAGCACCCCGGAGTTTCTGAAAAAAAATTTTCTGCGATTTTCACGAAACCACTTTTCTTCAACTTGAATTGGGCTAAATATCCATCCCTGAAAATAAAAATTCTCTGAGTAGTGTGGAAATGCTGATCCTTACCCTACCTGGGGTGTCCACTGAGCATTTCCGCGAACTCTAGTTGAAGTTTTCTAGGCATGGGATTTTGACATGTTACCCAAACCAAAAGGAATGAGTGGGAAACAATCAAGACAACAGATAGAAGCACTTGCATTTGAATGAGTTTCAAGCATGCTTGGGTACTCGTGTGATCTGAGAGACTCAGTTTTGCAATACAACTGTCGCGTGGTGCACCGCGACATCCAGGCACCCCGGAGTTTCTGAAAAAAAATTTTCTCCGATTTTCACGAAACTACTTTTCATCAACTTGAATTGGGCTAAAAATCCATCCCTGAAAATAAAAATTCTCTGAGTAGTGTGGAAATGCTGATCCTTACCCTACCTGGGGTGTCCACTAAGCATTTCCACGAACTCTATCTGAAGTTCTCTGGGCATGGGATTTTGACATGTTACCCAAACCAAAAGGAATGAGTGGGAAACAATCAAGACAACAGATAGAAGCACTTGCATTTGAATGAGTTTCAAGCATGCTTGGGTACTCGTGTGATCTGAGTGACTCAGTTTTGCAATACAACTGTCGCGTGGTGCACCGCGACATCCAGGCACCCCGGAGTTTCTGAAAAAAAATTTTCTGCGATTTTCACGAAACCACTTTTCTTCAACTTGAATTGGGCTAAAAATCCATCCCTGAAAATAAAAATTCTCTGAGTAGTGTGGAAATGCTGATCCTTACCCTACCTGGGGTGTCCACTGAGCATTTCCGCGAACTCTAGTTGAAGTTTTCTAGGCATGGGATTTTGACATGTTACCCAAACCAAAAGGAATGAGTGGGAAACAATCAAGACAACAGATAGAAGCACTTGCATTTGAATGAGTTTCAAGCATGCTTGGGTACTCGTGTGATCTGAGTGACTCAGTTTTGCAATACAACTGTCGCGTGGTGCACCGCGACATCCAGGCACCCCGGAGTTTCTGAAAAAAAATTTTCTGCGATTTTCACGAAACCACTTTTCTTCAACTTGAATTGGGCTAAAAATCCATCCCTGAAAATAAAAATTCTCTGAGTAGTGTGGAAATGCTGATCCTTACCGTACCTGGGGTGTCCACTGAGCATTTCCGCGAACTCTAGTTGAAGTTTTCTAGGCATGGGATTTTGACATGTTACCCAAACCAAAAGGAATGAGTGGGAAACAATCAAGACAACAGATAGAAGCACTTGCATTTGAATGAGTTTCAAGCATGCTTGGGTACTCGTGTGATCTGAGAGACTCAGTTTTGGAATACAACTGTCGCGTGGTGCACCGCGACATCCAGGCACCCCGGAGTTTCTGAAAAAAAAATTTCTGCGATTTTCACGAAACCACTTTTCTTCAACTTGAATTGGGCTAAAAATCCATCCCTGAAAATAAAAATTCTCTGAGTAGTGTGGAAATGCTGATCCTTACCCTATCTGGGGTGTCCACTGAGCATTTCCGCGAACTCTAGTTGAAGTTTTCTAGGCATGGGATTTTGACATGTTACCCAAACCAAAAGGAATGAGTGGGAAACAATCAAGACAACAGATAGAAGCACTTGCATTTGAATGAGTTTCAAGCATGCTTGGGTACTCGTGTGATCTGAGTGACTCAGTTTTGCAATACAACTGTCGCGTGGTGCACCGCGACATCCAGGCACCCCGGAGTTTCTGAAAAAAAATTTTCTGCGATTTTCACGAAACCACTTTTCTTCAACTTGAATTGGGCTAAAAATCCATCCCTGAAAATAAAAATTCTCTGAGTAGTGTGGAAATGCTGATCCTTACCCTACCTGGGGTGTCCACTGAGCATTTCCGCGAACTCTAGTTGAAGTTTTCTAGGCATGGGATTTTGACATGTTACCCAAACCAAAAGGAATGAGTGGGAAACAATCAAGACAACAGATAGAAGTACTTGCATTTGAATGAGTTTCAAGCATGCTTGGGTACTCGTGTGATCTGAGTGACTCAGTTTTGCAATACAACTGTCGCGTGGTGCACCGCGACATCCAGGCACTCCGGAGTTTCTGAAAAAAAATTTTCTGCGATTTTCACGAAACCACTTTTCTTCAACTTGAATTGGGCTAAAAATCCATCCCTGAAAATAAAAATTCTCTGAGTAGTGTGGAAATGCTGATCCTTACCGTACCTGGGGTGTCCACTGAGCATTTCCGCGAACTCTAGTTGAAGTTTTCTAGGCATGGGATTTTGACATGTTACCCAAACCAAAAGGAATGAGTGGGAAACAATCAAGACAACAGATAGAAGTACTTGCATTTGAATGAGTTTCAAGCATGCTTGGGTACTCGTGTGATCTGAGTGACTCAGTTTTGCAATACAACTGTCGCGTGGTGCACCGCGACATCCAGGCACTCCGGAGTTTCTGAAAAAAAATTTTCTGCGATTTTCACGAAACCACTTTTCTTCAACTTGAATTGGGCTAAAAATCCATCCCTGAAAATAAAAATTCTCTGAGTAGTGTGGAAATGCTGATCCTTACCGTACCTGGGGTGTCCACTGAGCATTTCCGCGAACTCTAGTTGAAGTTTTCTAGGCATGGGATTTTGACATGTTACCCAAACCAAAAGGAATGAGTGGGAAACAATCAAGACAACAGATAGAAGCACTTGCATTTGAATGAGTTTCAAGCATGCTTGGGTACTCGTGTGATCTGAGAGACTCAGTTTTGGAATACAACTGTCGCGTGGTGCACCGCGACATCCAGGCACCCCGGAGTTTCTGAAAAAAAATTTTCTGCGATTTTCACGAAACCACTTTTCTTCAACTTGAATTGGGCTAAAAATCCATCCCTGAAAATAAAAATTCTCTGAGTAGTGTGGAAATGCTGATCCTTACCGTACCTGGGGTGTCCACTGAGCATTTCCGCGAACTCTAGTTGAAGTTTTCTAGGCATGGGATTTTGACATGTTACCCAAACCAAAAGGAATGAGTGGGAAACAATCAAGACAACAGATAGAAGCACTTGCATTTGAATGAGTTTCAAGCATGCTTGGGTACTCGTGTGATCTGAGAGACTCAGTTTTGGAATACAACTGTCGCGTGGTGCACCGCGACATCCAGGCACCCCGGAGTTTCTGAAAAAAAAATTTCTGCGATTTTCACGAAACCACTTTTCTTCAACTTGAATTGGGCTAAAAATCCATCCCTGAAAATAAAAATTCTCTGAGTAGTGTGGAAATGCTGATCCTTACCCTACCTGGGGTGTCCACTGAGCATTTCCGCGAACTCTAGTTGAAGTTTTCTAGGCATGGGATTTTGACATGTTACCCAAACCAAAAGGAATGAGTGGGAAACAATCAAGACAACAGATAGAAGCACTTGCATTTGAATGAGTTTCAAGCATGCTTGGGTACTCGTGTGATCTGAGAGACTCAGTTTTGCAATACAACTGTCGCGTGGTGCACCGCGACATCCAGGCACCCCGGAGTTTCTGAAAAAAAATTTTCTCCGATTTTCACGAAACTACTTTTCATCAACTTGAATTGGGCTAAAAATCCATCCCTGAAAATAAAAATTCTCTGAGTAGTGTGGAAATGCTGATCCTTACCCTACCTGGGGTGTCCACTAAGCATTTCCACGAACTCTATCTGACGTTCTCTGGGCATGGGATTTTGACATGTTACCCAAACCAAAAGGAATGAGTGGGAAACAATCAAGACAACAGATAGAAGCACTTGCATTTGAATGAGTTTCAAGCATGCTTGGGTACTCGTGTGATCTGAGTGACTCAGTTTTGCAATACAACTGTCGCGTGGTGCACCGCGACATCCAGGCACCCCGGAGTTTCTGAAAAAAAATTTTCTGCGATTTTCACGAAACCACTTTTCTTCAACTTGAATTGGGCTAAAAATCCATCCCTGAAAATAAAAATTCTCTGAGTAGTGTGGAAATGCTGATCCTTACCCTACCTGGGGTGTCCACTGAGCATTTCCGCGAACTCTAGTTGAAGTTTTCTAGGCATGGGATTTTGACATGTTACCCAAACCAAAAGGAATGAGTGGGAAACAATCAAGACAACAGATAGAAGCACTTGCATTTGAATGAGTTTCAAGCATGCTTGGGTACTCGTGTGATCTGAGTGACTCAGTTTTGCAATACAACTGTCGCGTGGTGCACCGCGACATCCAGTCACCCCGGAGTTTCTGAAAAAAAATTTTCTGCGATTTTCACGAAACCACTTTTCTTCAACTTGAATTGGGCTAAAAATCCATCCCTGAAAATAAAAATTCTCTGAGTAGTGTGGAAATGCTGATCCTTACCGTACCTGGGGTGTCCACTGAGCATTTCCGCGAACTCTAGTTGAAGTTTTCTAGGCATGGGATTTTGACATTTTTCCCAAACCAAAAGGAATGAGTGGGAAACAATCAAGACAACAGATAGAAGATCTTGCATTTGAATGAGTTTCAAGCATGCTTGGGTACTCGTGTGATCTGAGAGACTCAGTTTGGGAATACAACTGTCGCGTGGTGCACCGCGACATCCAGGCACCCCGGAGTTTCTGAAAAAAAATTTTCTCCGATTTTCACGAAACTACTTTTCATCAACTTGAATTGGGCTAAAAATCCATCCCTGAAAATAAAAATTCTCTGAGTAGTGTGGAAATGCTGATCCTTACCCTACCTGGGGTGTCCACTGAGCATTTCCGCGAACTCTAGTTGAAGTTTTCTAGGCATGGGATTTTGACATGTTACCCAAACCAAAAGGAATGAGTGGGAAACAATCAAGACAACAGATAGAAGCACTTGCATTTGAATGAGTTTCAAGCATGCTTGGGTACTCGTGTGATCAGAGACTCAGTTTTGGAATACAACTGTCGCGTGATGCACCGCGACATCCAGGCACCCCGGAGTTTCTGAAAAAAAAATTTCTCCGATTTTCACGAAACTACTTTTCATCAACTTGAATTGGGCTAAAAATCCATCCCTGAAAATAAAAATTCTCTGAGTAGTGTGGAAATGCTGATCCTTACCCTACCTGGGGTGTCCACTGAGCATTTCCACGAACTCTATCTGAAGTTCTCTGGGCATGGGATTTTGACATGTTACCCAAACCAAAAGGAATGAGTGGGAAACAATCAAGACAACAGATAGAAGCACTTGCATTTGAATGAGTTTCAAGCATGCTTGGGTACTCGTGTGATCTGAGTGACTCAGTTTTGCAATACAACTGTCGCGTGGTGCACCGCGACATCCAGGCACCCCGGAGTTTCTGAAAAAAAATTTTCTGCGATTTTCACGAAACCACTTTTCTTCAACTTGAATTGGGCTAAAAATCCATCCCTGAAAATAAAAATTCTCTGAGTAGTGTGGAAATGCTGATCCTTACCCTACCTGGGGTGTCCACTGAGCATTTCCGCGAACTCTAGTTGAAGTTTTCTAGGCATGGGATTTTGACATGTTACCCAAACCAAAAGGAATGAGTGGGAAACAATCAAGACAACAGATAGAAGCACTTGCATTTGAATGAGTTTCAAGCATGCTTGGGTACTCGTGTGATCTGAGTGACTCAGTTTTGCAATACAACTGTCGCGTGGTGCACCGCGACATCCAGGCACCCCGGAGTTTCTGAAAAAAAATTTTCTCCGATTTTCACGAAACTACTTTTCATCAACTTGAATTGGGCTAAAAATCCATCCCTGAAAATAAAAATTCTCTGAGTAGTGTGGAAATGCTGATCCTTACCCTACCTGGGGTGTCCACTGAGCATTTCCACGAACTCTATCTGAAGTTCTCTGGGCATGGGATTTTGACATGTTACCCAAACCAAAAGGAATGAGTGGGAAACAATCAAGACAACAGATAGAAGCACTTGCATTTGAATGAGTTTCAAGCATGCTTGGGTACTCGTGTGATCTGAGTGACTCAGTTTTGGAATACAACTGTCGCGTGGTGCAACCCGACATCCAGGCACCCCGGAGTTTCTGAAAAAAAATTTTCTCCGATTTTCACGAAACTACTTTTCATCAACTTGAATTGGGCTAAAAATCCATCCCTGAAAATAAAAATTCTCTGAGTAGTGTGGAAATGCTGATCCTTACCCTACCTGGGGTGTCCACTGAGCATTTCCAGGAACTCTATCTGAAGTTCTCTGGGCATGGGATTTTGACATGTTACCCAAACCAAAAGGAATGAGTGGGAAACAATCAAGACAACAGATAGAAGCACTTGCATTTGAATGAGTTTCAAGCATGCTTGGGTACTCGTGTGATCTGAGAGACTCAGTTTTGCAATACAACTGTCGCGTGGTGCACCGCGACATCCAGGCACCCCGGAGTTTCTGAAAAAAAATTTTCTCCGATTTTCACGAAACTACTTTTCATCAACTTGAATTGGGCTAAAAATCCATCCCTGAAAATAAAAATTCTCTGAGTAGTGTGGAAATGCTGATCCTTACCCTACCTGGGGTGTCCACTAAGCATTTCCACGAACTCTATCTGAAGTTCTCTGGGCATGGGATTTTGACATGTTACCCAAACCAAAAGGAATGAGTGGGAAACAATCAAGACAACAGATAGAAGCACTTGCATTTGAATGAGTTTCAAGCATGCTTGGGTACTCGTGTGATCTGAGTGACTCAGTTTTGCAATACAACTGTCGCGTGGTGCACCGCGACATCCAGGCACCCCGGAGTTTCTGAAAAAAAATTTTCTGCGATTTTCACGAAACCACTTTTCTTCAACTTGAATTGGGCTAAAAATCCATCCCTGAAAATAAAAATTCTCTGAGTAGTGTGGAAATGCTGATCCTTACCCTACCTGGGGTGTCCACTGAGCATTTCCGCGAACTCTAGTTGAAGTTTTCTAGGCATGGGATTTTGACATGTTACCCAAACCAAAAGGAATGAGTGGGAAACAATCAAGACAACAGATAGAAGCACTTGCATTTGAATGAGTTTCAAGCATGCTTGGGTACTCGTGTGATCTGAGTGACTCAGTTTTGCAATACAACTGTCGCGTGGTGCACCGCGACATCCAGGCACCCCGGAGTTTCTGAAAAAAAATTTTCTGCGATTTTCACGAAACCACTTTTCTTCAACTTGAATTGGGCTAAAAATCCATCCCTGAAAATAAAAATTCTCTGAGTAGTGTGGAAATGCTGATCCTTACCGTACCTGGGGTGTCCACTGAGCATTTCCGCAAACTCTAGTTGAAGTTTTCTAGGCATGGGATTTTGACATGTTACCCAAACCAAAAGGAATGAGTGGGAAACAATCAAGACAACAGATAGAAGCACTTGCATTTGAATGAGTTTCAAGCATGCTTGGGTACTCGTGTGATCTGAGAGACTCAGTTTTGGAATACAACTGTCGCGTGGTGCACCGCGACATCCAGGCACCCCGGAGTTTCTGAAAAAAAAATTTCTGCGATTTTCACGAAACCACTTTTCTTCAACTTGAATTGGGCTAAAAATCCATCCCTGAAAATAAAAATTCTCTGAGTAGTGTGGAAATGCTGATCCTTACCCTATCTGGGGTGTCCACTGAGCATTTCCGCGAACTCTAGTTGAAGTTTTCTAGGCATGGGATTTTGACATGTTACCCAAACCAAAAGGAATGAGTGGGAAACAATCAAGACAACAGATAGAAGCACTTGCATTTGAATGAGTTTCAAGCATGCTTGGGTACTCGTGTGATCTGAGTGACTCAGTTTTGCAATACAACTGTCGCGTGGTGCACCGCGACATCCAGGCACCCCGGAGTTTCTGAAAAAAAATTTTCTGCGATTTTCACGAAACCACTTTTCTTCAACTTGAATTGGGCTAAAAATCCATCCCTGAAAATAAAAATTCTCTGAGTAGTGTGGAAATGCTGATCCTTACCCTACCTGGGGTGTCCACTGAGCATTTCCGCGAACTCTAGTTGAAGTTTTCTAGGCATGGGATTTTGACATGTTACCCAAACCAAAAGGAATGAGTGGGAAACAATCAAGACAACAGATAGAAGTACTTGCATTTGAATGAGTTTCAAGCATGCTTGGGTACTCGTGTGATCTGAGTGACTCAGTTTTGCAATACAACTGTCGCGTGGTGCACCGCGACATCCAGGCACCCCGGAGTTTCTGAAAAAAAATTTTCTGCGATTTTCACGAAACCACTTTTCTTCAACTTGAATTGGGCTAAAAATCCATCCCTGAAAATAAAAATTCTCTGAGTAGTGTGGAAATGCTGATCCTTACCGTACCTGGGGTGTCCACTGAGCATTTCCGCGAACTCTAGTTGAAGTTTTCTAGGCATGGGATTTTGACATGTTACCCAAACCAAAAGGAATGGGTGGGAAACAATCAAGACAACAGATAGAAGCACTTGCATTTGAATGAGTTTCAAGCATGCTTGGGTACTCGTGTGATCTGAGAGACTCAGTTTTGGAATACAACTGTCGCGTGGTGCACCGCGACATCCAGGCACCCCGGAGTTTCTGAAAAAAAATTTTCTGCGATTTTCACGAAACCACTTTTCTTCAACTTGAATTGGGCTAAAAATCCATCCCTGAAAATAAAAATTCTCTGAGTAGTGTGGAAATGCTGATCCTTACCGTACCTGGGGTGTCCACTGAGCATTTCCGCGAACTCTAGTTGAAGTTTTCTAGGCATGGGATTTTGACATGTTACCCAAACCAAAAGGAATGAGTGGGAAACAATCAAGACAACAGATAGAAGCACTTGCATTTGAATGAGTTTCAAGCATGCTTGGGTACTCGTGTGATCTGAGAGACTCAGTTTTGGAATACAACTGTCGCGTGGTGCACCGCGACATCCAGGCACCCCGGAGTTTCTGAAAAAAAAATTTCTGCGATTTTCACGAAACCACTTTTCTTCAACTTGAATTGGGCTAAAAATCCATCCCTGAAAATAAAAATTCTCTGAGTAGTGTGGAAATGCTGATCCTTACCCTACCTGGGGTGTCCACTAAGCATTTCCACGAACTCTATCTGACGTTCTCTGGGCATGGGATTTTGACATGTTACCCAAACCAAAAGGAATGAGTGGGAAACAATCAAGACAACAGATAGAAGCACTTGCATTTGAATGAGTTTCAAGCATGCTTGGGTACTCGTGTGATCTGAGTGACTCAGTTTTGCAATACAACTGTCGCGTGGTGCACCGCGACATCCAGGCACCCCGGAGTTTCTGAAAAAAAATTTTCTGCGATTTTCACGAAACCACTTTTCTTCAACTTGAATTGGGCTAAAAATCCATCCCTGAAAATAAAAATTCTCTGAGTAGTGTGGAAATGCTGATCCTTACCCTACCTGGGGTGTCCACTGAGCATTTCCGCGAACTCTAGTTGAAGTTTTCTAGGCATGGGATTTTGACATGTTACCCAAACCAAAAGGAATGAGTGGGAAACAATCAAGACAACAGATAGAAGCACTTGCATTTGAATGAGTTTCAAGCATGCTTGGGTACTCGTGTGATCTGAGTGACTCAGTTTTGCAATACAACTGTCGCGTGGTGCACCGCGACATCCAGTCACCCCGGAGTTTCTGAAAAAAAATTTTCTGCGATTTTCACGAAACCACTTTTCTTCAACTTGAATTGGGCTAAAAATCCATCCCTGAAAATAAAAATTCTCTGAGTAGTGTGGAAATGCTGATCCTTACCGTACCTGGGGTGTCCACTGAGCATTTCCGCGAACTCTAGTTGAAGTTTTCTAGGCATGGGATTTTGACATTTTTCCCAAACCAAAAGGAATGAGTGGGAAACAATCAAGACAACAGATAGAAGATCTTGCATTTGAATGAGTTTCAAGCATGCTTGGGTACTCGTGTGATCTGAGAGACTCAGTTTGGGAATACAACTGTCGCGTGGTGCACCGCGACATCCAGGCACCCCGGAGTTTCTGAAAAAAAATTTTCTCCGATTTTCACGAAACTACTTTTCATCAACTTGAATTGGGCTAAAAATCCATCCCTGAAAATAAAAATTCTCTGAGTAGTGTGGAAATGCTGATCCTTACCCTACCTGGGGTGTCCACTGAGCATTTCCGCGAACTCTAGTTGAAGTTTTCTAGGCATGGGATTTTGACATGTTACCCAAACCAAAAGGAATGAGTGGGAAACAATCAAGACAACAGATAGAAGCACTTGCATTTGAATGAGTTTCAAGCATGCTTGGGTACTCGTGTGATCAGAGACTCAGTTTTGGAATACAACTGTCGCGTGATGCACCGCGACATCCAGGCACCCCGGAGTTTCTGAAAAAAAAATTTCTCCGATTTTCACGAAACTACTTTTCATCAACTTGAATTGGGCTAAAAATCCATCCCTGAAAATAAAAATTCTCTGAGTAGTGTGGAAATGCTGATCCTTACCCTACCTGGGGTGTCCACTGAGCATTTCCACGAACTCTATCTGAAGTTCTCTGGGCATGGGATTTTGACATGTTACCCAAACCAAAAGGAATGAGTGGGAAACAATCAAGACAACAGATAGAAGCACTTGCATTTGAATGAGTTTCAAGCATGCTTGGGTACTCGTGTGATCTGAGTGACTCAGTTTTGCAATACAACTGTCGCGTGGTGCACCGCGACATCCAGGCACCCCGGAGTTTCTGAAAAAAAATTTTCTGCGATTTTCACGAAACCACTTTTCTTCAACTTGAATTGGGCTAAAAATCCATCCCTGAAAATAAAAATTCTCTGAGTAGTGTGGAAATGCTGATCCTTACCCTACCTGGGGTGTCCACTGAGCATTTCCGCGAACTCTAGTTGAAGTTTTCTAGGCATGGGATTTTGACATGTTACCCAAACCAAAAGGAATGAGTGGGAAACAATCAAGACAACAGATAGAAGCACTTGCATTTGAATGAGTTTCAAGCATGCTTGGGTACTCGTGTGATCTGAGTGACTCAGTTTTGCAATACAACTGTCGCGTGGTGCACCGCGACATCCAGGCACCCCGGAGTTTCTGAAAAAAAATTTTCTCCGATTTTCACGAAACTACTTTTCATCAACTTGAATTGGGCTAAAAATCCATCCCTGAAAATAAAAATTCTCTGAGTAGTGTGGAAATGCTGATCCTTACCCTACCTGGGGTGTCCACTGAGCATTTCCACGAACTCTATCTGAAGTTCTCTGGGCATGGGATTTTGACATGTTACCCAAACCAAAAGGAATGAGTGGGAAACAATCAAGACAACAGATAGAAGCACTTGCATTTGAATGAGTTTCAAGCATGCTTGGGTACTCGTGTGATCTGAGTGACTCAGTTTTGGAATACAACTGTCGCGTGGTGCAACCCGACATCCAGGCACCCCGGAGTTTCTGAAAAAAAATTTTCTCCGATTTTCACGAAACTACTTTTCATCAACTTGAATTGGGCTAAAAATCCATCCCTGAAAATAAAAATTCTCTGAGTAGTGTGGAAATGCTGATCCTTACCCTACCTGGGGTGTCCACTGAGCATTTCCAGGAACTCTATCTGAAGTTCTCTGGGCATGGGATTTTGACATGTTACCCAAACCAAAAGGAATGAGTGGGAAACAATCAAGACAACAGATAGAAGCACTTGCATTTGAATGAGTTTCAAGCATGCTTGGGTACTCGTGTGATCTGAGAGACTCAGTTTTGCAATACAACTGTCGCGTGGTGCACCGCGACATCCAGGCACCCCGGAGTTTCTGAAAAAAAATTTTCTCCGATTTTCACGAAACTACTTTTCATCAACTTGAATTGGGCTAAAAATCCATCCCTGAAAATAAAAATTCTCTGAGTAGTGTGGAAATGCTGATCCTTACCCTACCTGGGGTGTCCACTAAGCATTTCCACGAACTCTATCTGAAGTTCTCTGGGCATGGGATTTTGACATGTTACCCAAACCAAAAGGAATGAGTGGGAAACAATCAAGACAACAGATAGAAGCACTTGCATTTGAATGAGTTTCAAGCATGCTTGGGTACTCGTGTGATCTGAGTGACTCAGTTTTGCAATACAACTGTCGCGTGGTGCACCGCGACATCCAGGCACCCCGGAGTTTCTGAAAAAAAATTTTCTGCGATTTTCACGAAACCACTTTTCTTCAACTTGAATTGGGCTAAAAATCCATCCCTGAAAATAAAAATTCTCTGAGTAGTGTGGAAATGCTGATCCTTACCCTACCTGGGGTGTCCACTGAGCATTTCCGCGAACTCTAGTTGAAGTTTTCTAGGCATGGGATTTTGACATGTTACCCAAACCAAAAGGAATGAGTGGGAAACAATCAAGACAACAGATAGAAGCACTTGCATTTGAATGAGTTTCAAGCATGCTTGGGTACTCGTGTGATCTGAGTGACTCAGTTTTGCAATACAACTGTCGCGTGGTGCACCGCGACATCCAGGCACCCCGGAGTTTCTGAAAAAAAATTTTCTGCGATTTTCACGAAACCACTTTTCTTCAACTTGAATTGGGCTAAAAATCCATCCCTGAAAATAAAAATTCTCTGAGTAGTGTGGAAATGCTGATCCTTACCGTACCTGGGGTGTCCACTGAGCATTTCCGCAAACTCTAGTTGAAGTTTTCTAGGCATGGGATTTTGACATGTTACCCAAACCAAAAGGAATGAGTGGGAAACAATCAAGACAACAGATAGAAGCACTTGCATTTGAATGAGTTTCAAGCATGCTTGGGTACTCGTGTGATCTGAGAGACTCAGTTTTGGAATACAACTGTCGCGTGGTGCACCGCGACATCCAGGCACCCCGGAGTTTCTGAAAAAAAAATTTCTGCGATTTTCACGAAACCACTTTTCTTCAACTTGAATTGGGCTAAAAATCCATCCCTGAAAATAAAAATTCTCTGAGTAGTGTGGAAATGCTGATCCTTACCCTATCTGGGGTGTCCACTGAGCATTTCCGCGAACTCTAGTTGAAGTTTTCTAGGCATGGGATTTTGACATGTTACCCAAACCAAAAGGAATGAGTGGGAAACAATCAAGACAACAGATAGAAGCACTTGCATTTGAATGAGTTTCAAGCATGCTTGGGTACTCGTGTGATCTGAGTGACTCAGTTTTGCAATACAACTGTCGCGTGGTGCACCGCGACATCCAGGCACCCCGGAGTTTCTGAAAAAAAATTTTCTGCGATTTTCACGAAACCACTTTTCTTCAACTTGAATTGGGCTAAAAATCCATCCCTGAAAATAAAAATTCTCTGAGTAGTGTGGAAATGCTGATCCTTACCCTACCTGGGGTGTCCACTGAGCATTTCCGCGAACTCTAGTTGAAGTTTTCTAGGCATGGGATTTTGACATGTTACCCAAACCAAAAGGAATGAGTGGGAAACAATCAAGACAACAGATAGAAGTACTTGCATTTGAATGAGTTTCAAGCATGCTTGGGTACTCGTGTGATCTGAGTGACTCAGTTTTGCAATACAACTGTCGCGTGGTGCACCGCGACATCCAGGCACCCCGGAGTTTCTGAAAAAAAATTTTCTGCGATTTTCACGAAACCACTTTTCTTCAACTTGAATTGGGCTAAAAATCCATCCCTGAAAATAAAAATTCTCTGAGTAGTGTGGAAATGCTGATCCTTACCGTACCTGGGGTGTCCACTGAGCATTTCCGCGAACTCTAGTTGAAGTTTTCTAGGCATGGGATTTTGACATGTTACCCAAACCAAAAGGAATGAGTGGGAAACAATCAAGACAACAGATAGAAGCACTTGCATTTGAATGAGTTTCAAGCATGCTTGGGTACTCGTGTGATCTGAGAGACTCAGTTTTGGAATACAACTGTCGCGTGGTGCACCGCGACATCCAGGCACCCCGGAGTTTCTGAAAAAAAAATTTCTGCGATTTTCACGAAACCACTTTTCTTCAACTTGAATTGGGCTAAAAATCCATCCCTGAAAATAAAAATTCTCTGAGTAGTGTGGAAATGCTGATCCTTACCCTACCTGGGGTGTCCACTGAGCATTTCCGCGAACTCTAGTTGAAGTTTTCTAGGCATGGGATTTTGACATGTTACCCAAACCAAAAGGAATGAGTGGGAAACAATCAAGACAACAGATAGAAGCACTTGCATTTGAATGAGTTTCAAGCATGCTTGGGTACTCGTGTGATCTGAGTGACTCAGTTTTGCAATACAACTGTCGCGTGGTGCACCGCGACATCCAGGCACCCCGGAGTTTCTGAAAAAAAATTTTCTGCGATTTTCACGAAACCACTTTTCTTCAACTTGAATTGGGCTAAAAATCCATCCCTGAAAATAAAAATTCTCTGAGTAGTGTGGAAATGCTGATCCTTACCCTACCTGGGGTGTCCACTGAGCATTTCCGCGAACTCTAGTTGAAGTTTTCTAGGCATGGGATTTTGACATGTTACCCAAACCAAAAGGAATGAGTGGGAAACAATCAAGACAACAGATAGAAGCACTTGCATTTGAATGAGTTTCAAGCATGCTTGGGTACTCGTGTGATCTGAGAGACTCAGTTTTGCAATACAACTGTCGCGTGGTGCACCGCGACATCCAGGCACCCCGGAGTTTCTGAAAAAACATTTTCTCCGATTTTCACGAAACTACTTTTCATCAACTTGAATTGGGCTAAAAATACATCCCTGAAAATAAAAATTCTCTGAGTAGTGTGGAAATGCTGATCCTTACCCTACCTGGGGTGTCCACTAAGCATTTCCACGAACTCTATCTGAAGTTCTCTGGGCATGGGATTTTGACATGTTACCCAAACCAAAAGGAATGAGTGGGAAACAATCAAGACAACAGATAGAAGCACTTGCATTTGAATGAGTTTCAAGCATGCTTGGGTACTCGTGTGATCTGAGTGACTCAGTTTTGCAATACAACTGTCGCGTGGTGCACCGCGACATCCAGGCACCCCGGAGTTTCTGAAAAAAAATTTTCTGCGATTTTCACGAAACCACTTTTCTTCAACTTGAATTGGGCTAAAAATCCATCCCTGAAAATAAAAATTCTCTGAGTAGTGTGGAAATGCTGATCCTTACCCTACCTGGGGTGTCCACTGAGCATTTCCGCGAACTCTAGTTGAAGTTTTCTAGGCATGGGATTTTGACATGTTACCCAAACCAAAAGGAATGAGTGGGAAACAATCAAGACAACAGATAGAAGCACTTGCATTTGAATGAGTTTCAAGCATGCTTGGGTACTCGTGTGATCTGAGTGACTCAGTTTTGCAATACAACTGTCGCGTGGTGCACCGCGACATCCAGTCACCCCGGAGTTTCTGAAAAAAAATTTTCTGCGATTTTCACGAAACCACTTTTCTTCAACTTGAATTGGGCTAAAAATCCATCCCTGAAAATAAAAATTCTCTGAGTAGTGTGGAAATGCTGATCCTTACCGTACCTGGGGTGTCCACTGAGCATTTCCGCGAACTCTAGTTGAAGTTTTCTAGGCATGGGATTTTGACATTTTTCCCAAACCAAAAGGAATGAGTGGGAAACAATCAAGACAACAGATAGAAGATCTTGCATTTGAATGAGTTTCAAGCATGCTTGGGTACTCGTGTGATCTGAGAGACTCAGTTTTGGAATACAACTGTCGCGTGGTGCACCGCGACATCCAGGCACCCCGGAGTTTCTGAAAAAAAATTTTCTCCGATTTTCACGAAACTACTTTTCATCAACTTGAATTGGGCTAAAAATCCATCCCTGAAAATAAAAATTCTCTGAGTAGTGTGGAAATGCTGATCCTTACCCTACCTGGGGTGTCCACTGAGCATTTCCGCGAACTCTAGTTGAAGTTTTCTAGGCATGGGATTTTGACATGTTACCCAAACCAAAAGGAATGAGTGGGAAACAATCAAGACAACAGATAGAAGCACTTGCATTTGAATGAGTTTCAAGCATGCTTGGGTACTCGTGTGATCTGAGTGACTCAGTTTTGCAATACAACTGTCGCGTGGTGCACCGCGACATCCAGGCACCCCGGAGTTTCTGAAAAAAAATTTTCTCCGATTTTCACGAAACTACTTTTCATCAACTTGAATTGGGCTAAAAATCCATCCCTGAAAATAAAAATTCTCTGAGTAGTGTGGAAATGCTGATCCTTACCCTACCTGGGGTGTCCACTGAGCATTTCCACGAACTCTATCTGAAGTTCTCTGGGCATGGGATTTTGACATGTTACCCAAACCAAAAGGAATGAGTGGGAAACAATCAAGACAACAGATAGAAGCACTTGCATTTGAATGAGTTTCAAGCATGCTTGGGTACTCGTGTGATCTGAGTGACTCAGTTTTGGAATACAACTGTCGCGTGGTGCAACCCGACATCCAGGCACCCCGGAGTTTCTGAAAAAAAATTTTCTCCGATTTTCACGAAACTACTTTTCATCAACTTGAATTGGGCTAAAAATCCATCCCTGAAAATAAAAATTCTCTGAGTAGTGTGGAAATGCTGATCCTTACCCTACCTGGGGTGTCCACTGAGCATTTCCAGGAACTCTATCTGAAGTTCTCTGGGCATGGGATTTTGACATGTTACCCAAACCAAAAGGAATGAGTGGGAAACAATCAAGACAACAGATAGAAGCACTTGCATTTGAATGAGTTTCAAGCATGCTTGGGTACTCGTGTGATCTGAGTGACTCAGTTTTGGAATACAACTGTCGCGTGGTGCAACCCGACATCCAGGCACCCCGGAGTTTCTGAAAAAAAATTTTCTCCGATTTTCACGAAACTACTTTTCATCAACTTGAATTGGGCTAAAAATCCATCCCTGAAAATAAAAATTCTCTGAGTAGTGTGGAAATGCTGATCCTTACCCTACCTGGGGTGTCCACTGAGCATTTCCACGAACTCTATCTGAAGTTCTCTGGGCATGGGATTTTGACATGTTACCCAAACCAAAAGGAATGAGTGGGAAACAATCAAGACAACAGATAGAAGCACTTGCATTTGAATGAGTTTCAAGCATGCTTGGGTACTCGTGTGATCTGAGTGACTCAGTTTTGGAATACAACTGTCGCGTGGTGCACCGCGACATCCAGGCACCCCGGAGTTTCTGAAAAAAAATTTTCTCCGATTTTCACGAAACTACTTTTCATCAAGTTGAAGTGGGCTAAAAATCCATCCCTGAAAATAAAAATTCTCTGAGTAGTGTGGAAATGCTGATCCTTACCCTACCTGGGGTGTCCACTGAGCATTTCCACGAACTCTATCTGAAGTTCTCTGGGCATGGGATTTTGACATGTTACCCAAACCAAAAGGAATGAGTGGGAAACAATCAAGACAACAGATAGAAGCACTTGCATTTGAATGAGTTTCAAGCATGCTTGGGTACTCGTGTGATCTGAGTGACTCAGTTTTGCAATACAACTGTCGCGTGGTGCACCACGACATCCAGGCACCCCGGAGTTTCTGAAAAAAAAATTTCTCCGATTTTCACGAAACTACTTTTCATCAACTTGAATTGGGCTAAAAATCCATCCCTGAAAATAAAAATTCTCTGAGTAGTGTGGAAATGCTGATCCTTACCCTACCTGGGGTGTCCACTGAGCATTTCCACGAACTCTATCTGAAGTTCTCTGGGCATGGGATTTTGACATGTTACCCAAACCAAAAGGAATGAGTGGGAAACAATCAAGACAACAGATAGAAGCACTTGCATTTGAATGAGTTTCAAGCATGCTTGGGTACTCGTGTGATCTGAGTGACTCAGTTTTGGAATACAACTGTCGCGTGGTGCAACCCGACATCCAGGCACCCCGGAGTTTCTGAAAAAAAATTTTCTCCGATTTTCACGAAACTACTTTTCATCAACTTGAATTGGGCTAAAAATCCATCCCTGAAAATAAAAATTCTCTGAGTAGTGTGGAAATGCTGATTCTTACCCTACCTGGGGTGTCCACTGAGCATTTCCAGGAACTCTATCTGAAGTTCTCTGGGCATGGGATTTTGACATGTTACCCAAACCAAAAGGAATGAGTGGGAAACAATCAAGACAACAGATAGAAGCACTTGCATTTGAATGAGTTTCAAGCATGCTTGGGTACTCGTGTGATCTGAGAGACTCAGTTTTGCAATACAACTGTCGCGTGGTGCACCGCGACATCCAGGCACCCCGGAGTTTCTGAAAAAAAAATTTCTGCGATTTTCACGAAACCACTTTTCTTCAACTTGAATTGGGCTAAAAATCCATCCCTGAAAATAAAAATTCTCTGAGTAGTGTGGAAATGCTGATCCTTACCCTACCTGGGGTGTCCACTAAGCATTTCCACGAACTCTATCTGAAGTTCTCTGGGCATGGGATTTTGACATGTTACCCAAACCAAAAGGAATGAGTGGGAAACAATCAAGACAACAGATAGAAGCACTTGCATTTGAATGAGTTTCAAGCATGCTTGGGTACTCGTGTGATCTGAGAGACTCAGTTTTGGAATACAACTGTCGCGTGGTGCACCGCGACATCCAGGCACCCCGGAGTTTCTGAAAAAAAATTTTCTCCGATTTTCACGAAACTACTTTTCATCAACTTGAATTGGGCTAAAAATCCATCCCTGAAAATAAAAATTCTCTGAGTAGTGTGGAAATGCTGATCCTTACCCTACCTGGGGTGTCCACTGAGCATTTCCAGGAACTCTATCTGAAGTTCTCTGGGCATGGGATTTTGACATGTTACCCAAACCAAAAGGAATGAGTGGGAAACAATCAAGACAACAGATAGAAGCACTTGCATTTGAATGAGTTTCAAGCATGCTTGGGTACTCGTGTGATCTGAGTGACTCAGTTTTGGAATACAACTGTCGCGTGGTGCAACCCGACATCCAGGCACCCCGGAGTTTCTGAAAAAAAATTTTCTCCGATTTTCACGAAACTACTTTTCATCAACTTGAATTGGGCTAAAAATCCATCCCTGAAAATAAAAATTCTCTGAGTAGTGTGGAAATGCTGATCCTTACCCTACCTGGGGTGTCCACTGAGCATTTCCACGAACTCTATCTGAAGTTCTCTGGGCATGGGATTTTGACATGTTACCCAAACCAAAAGGAATGAGTGGGAAACAATCAAGACAACAGATAGAAGCACTTGCATTTGAATGAGTTTCAAGCATGCTTGGGTACTCGTGTGATCTGAGAGACTCAGTTTTGCAATACAACTGTCGCGTGGTGCACCGCGACATCCAGGCACCCCGGAGTTTCTGAAAAAAAATTTTCTCCGATTTTCACGAAACTACATTTCATCAACTTGAATTGGGCTAAAAATCCATCCCTGAAAATAAAAATTCTCTGAGTAGTGTGGAAATGCTGATCCTTACCCTACCTGGGGTGTCCACTAAGCATTTCCACGAACTCTATCTGAAGTTCTCTGGGCATGGGATTTTGACATGTTACCCAAACCAAAAGGAATGAGTGGGAAACAATCAAGACAACAGATAGAAGCACTTGCATTTGAATGAGTTTCAAGCATGCTTGGGTACTCGTGTGATCTGAGTGACTCAGTTTTGCAATACAACTGTCGCGTGGTGCACCGCGACATCCAGGCACCCCGGAGTTTCTGAAAAAAAATTTTCTGCGATTTTCACGAAACCACTTTTCTTCAACTTGAATTGGGCTAAAAATCCATCCCTGAAAATAAAAATTCTCTGAGTAGTGTGGAAATGCTGATCCTTACCCTACCTGGGGTGTCCACTGAGCATTTCCGCGAACTCTAGTTGAAGTTTTCTAGGCATGGGATTTTGACATGTTACCCAAACCAAAAGGAATGAGTGGGAAACAATCAAGACAACAGATAGAAGCACTTGCATTTGAATGAGTTTCAAGCATGCTTGGGTACTCGTGTGATCTGAGTGACTCAGTTTTGCAATACAACTGTCGCGTGGTGCACCGCGACATCCAGGCACCCCGGAGTTTCTGAAAAAAAATTTTCTGCGATTTTCACGAAACCACTTTTCTTCAACTTGAATTGGGCTAAAAATCCATCCCTGAAAATAAAAATTCTCTGAGTAGTGTGGAAATGCTGATCCTTACCGTACCTGGGGTGTCCACTGAGCATTTCCGCGAACTCTAGTTGAAGTTTTCTAGGCATGGGATTTTGACATGTTACCCAAACCAAAAGGAATGAGTGGGAAACAATCAAGACAACAGATAGAAGCACTTGCATTTGAATGAGTTTCAAGCATGCTTGGGTACTCGTGTGATCTGAGAGACTCAGTTTTGGAATACAACTGTCGCGTGGTGCACCGCGACATCCAGGCACCCCGGAGTTTCTGAAAAAAAAATTTCTGCGATTTTCACGAAACCACTTTTCTTCAACTTGAATTGGGCTAAAAATCCATCCCTGAAAATAAAAATTCTCTGAGTAGTGTGGAAATGCTGATCCTTACCCTATCTGGGGTGTCCACTGAGCATTTCCGCGAACTCTAGTTGAAGTTTTCTAGGCATGGGATTTTGACATGTTACCCAAACCAAAAGGAATGAGTGGGAAACAATCAAGACAACAGATAGAAGCACTTGCATTTGAATGAGTTTCAAGCATGCTTGGGTACTCGTGTGATCTGAGTGACTCAGTTTTGCAATACAACTGTCGCGTGGTGCACCGCGACATCCAGGCACCCCGGAGTTTCTGAAAAAAAATTTTCTGCGATTTTCACGAAACCACTTTTCTTCAACTTGAATTGGGCTAAAAATCCATCCCTGAAAATAAAAATTCTCTGAGTAGTGTGGAAATGCTGATCCTTACCCTACCTGGGGTGTCCACTGAGCATTTCCGCGAACTCTAGTTGAAGTTTTCTAGGCATGGGATTTTGACATGTTACCCAAACCAAAAGGAATGAGTGGGAAACAATCAAGACAACAGATAGAAGTACTTGCATTTGAATGAGTTTCAAGCATGCTTGGGTACTCGTGTGATCTGAGTGACTCAGTTTTGCAATACAACTGTCGCGTGGTGCACCGCGACATCCAGGCACCCCGGAGTTTCTGAAAAAAAATTTTCTGCGATTTTCACGAAACCACTTTTCTTCAACTTGAATTGGGCTAAAAATCCATCCCTGAAAATAAAAATTCTCTGAGTAGTGTGGAAATGCTGATCCTTACCGTACCTGGGGTGTCCACTGAGCATTTCCGCGAACTCTAGTTGAAGTTTTCTAGGCATGGGATTTTGACATGTTACCCAAACCAAAAGGAATGAGTGGGAAACAATCAAGACAACAGATAGAAGCACTTGCATTTGAATGAGTTTCAAGCATGCTTGGGTACTCGTGTGATCTGAGAGACTCAGTTTTGGAATACAACTGTCGCGTGGTGCACCGCGACATCCAGGCACCCCGGAGTTTCTGAAAAAAAATTTTCTGCGATTTTCACGAAACCACTTTTCTTCAACTTGAATTGGGCTAAAAATCCATCCCTGAAAATAAAAATTCTCTGAGTAGTGTGGAAATGCTGATCCTTACCCTACCTGGGGTGTCCACTGAGCATTTCCGCGAACTCTAGTTGAAGTTTTCTAGGCATGGGATTTTGACATGTTACCCAAACCAAAAGGAATGAGTGGGAAACAATCAAGACAACAGATAGAAGCACTTGCATTTGAATGAGTTTCAAGCATGCTTGGGTACTCGTGTGATCTGAGTGACTCAGTTTTGCAATACAACTGTCGCGTGGTGCACCGCGACATCCAGGCACCCCGGAGTTTCTGAAAAAAAATTTTCTGCGATTTTCACGAAACCACTTTTCTTCAACTTGAATTGGGCTAAAAATCCATCCCTGAAAATAAAAATTCTCTGAGTAGTGTGGAAATGCTGATCCTTACCGTACCTGGGGTGTCCACTGAGCATTTCCGCGAACTCTAGTTGAAGTTTTCTAGGCATGGGATTTTGACATGTTACCCAAACCAAAAGGAATGAGTGGGAAACAATCAAGACAACAGATAGAAGCACTTGCATTTGAATGAGTTTCAAGCATGCTTGGGTACTCGTGTGATCTGAGAGACTCAGTTTTGGAATACAACTGTCGCGTGGTGCACCGCGACATCCAGGCACCCCGGAGTTTCTGAAAAAAAAATTTCTGCGATTTTCACGAAACCACTTTTCTTCAACTTGAATTGGGCTAAAAATCCATCCCTGAAAATAAAAATTCTCTGAGTAGTGTGGAAATGCTGATCCTTACCCTATCTGGGGTGTCCACTGAGCATTTCCGCGAACTCTAGTTGAAGTTTTCTAGGCATGGGATTTTGACATGTTACCCAAACCAAAAGGAATGAGTGGGAAACAATCAAGACAACAGATAGAAGCACTTGCATTTGAATGAGTTTCAAGCATGCTTGGGTACTCGTGTGATCTGAGTGACTCAGTTTTGCAATACAACTGTCGCGTGGTGCACCGCGACATCCAGGCACCCCGGAGTTTCTGAAAAAAAATTTTCTGCGATTTTCACGAAACCACTTTTCTTCAACTTGAATTGGGCTAAAAATCCATCCCTGAAAATAAAAATTCTCTGAGTAGTGTGGAAATGCTGATCCTTACCCTACCTGGGGTGTCCACTGAGCATTTCCGCGAACTCTAGTTGAAGTTTTCTAGGCATGGGATTTTGACATGTTACCCAAACCAAAAGGAATGAGTGGGAAACAATCAAGACAACAGATAGAAGTACTTGCATTTGAATGAGTTTCAAGCATGCTTGGGTACTCGTGTGATCTGAGTGACTCAGTTTTGCAATACAACTGTCGCGTGGTGCACCGCGACATCCAGGCACCCCGGAGTTTCTGAAAAAAAATTTTCTGCGATTTTCACGAAACCACTTTTCTTCAACTTGAATTGGGCTAAAAATCCATCCCTGAAAATAAAAATTCTCTGAGTAGTGTGGAAATGCTGATCCTTACCGTACCTGGGGTGTCCACTGAGCATTTCCGCGAACTCTAGTTGAAGTTTTCTAGGCATGGGATTTTGACATGTTACCCAAACCAAAAGGAATGAGTGGGAAACAATCAAGACAACAGATAGAAGCACTTGCATTTGAATGAGTTTCAAGCATGCTTGGGTACTCGTGTGATCTGAGAGACTCAGTTTTGGAATACAACTGTCGCGTGGTGCACCGCGACATCCAGGCACCCCGGAGTTTCTGAAAAAAAATTTTCTGCGATTTTCACGAAACCACTTTTCTTCAACTTGAATTGGGCTAAAAATCCATCCCTGAAAATAAAAATTCTCTGAGTAGTGTGGAAATGCTGATCCTTACCGTACCTGGGGTGTCCACTGAGCATTTCCGCGAACTCTAGTTGAAGTTTTCTAGGCATGGGATTTTGACATGTTACCCAAACCAAAAGGAATGAGTGGGAAACAATCAAGACAACAGATAGAAGCACTTGCATTTGAATGAGTTTCAAGCATGCTTGGGTACTCGTGTGATCTGAGAGACTCAGTTTTGGAATACAACTGTCGCGTGGTGCACCGCGACATCCAGGCACCCCGGAGTTTCTGAAAAAAAAATTTCTGCGATTTTCACGAAACCACTTTTCTTCAACTTGAATTGGGCTAAAAATCCATCCCTGAAAATAAAAATTCTCTGAGTAGTGTGGAAATGCTGATCCTTACCCTACCTGGGGTGTCCACTGAGCATTTCCGCGAACTCTAGTTGAAGTTTTCTAGGCATGGGATTTTGACATGTTACCCAAACCAAAAGGAATGAGTGGGAAACAATCAAGACAACAGATAGAAGCACTTGCATTTGAATGAGTTTCAAGCATGCTTGGGTACTCGTGTGATCTGAGTGACTCAGTTTTGCAATACAACTGTCGCGTGGTGCACCGCGACATCCAGGCACCCCGGAGTTTCTGAAAAAAAAATTTCTGCGATTTTCACGAAACCACTTTTCTTCAACTTGAATTGGGCTAAAAATCCATCCCTGAAAATAAAAATTCTCTGAGTAGTGTGGAAATGCTGATCCTTACCCTACCTGGGGTGTCCACTGAGCATTTCCGCGAACTCTAGTTGAAGTTTTCTAGGCATGGGATTTTGACATGTTACCCAAACCAAAAGGAATGAGTGGGAAACAATCAAGACAACAGATAGAAGCACTTGCATTTGAATGAGTTTCAAGCATGCTTGGGTACTCGTGTGATCTGAGTGACTCAGTTTTGCAATACAACTGTCGCGTGGTGCACCGCGACATCCAGTCACCCCGGAGTTTCTGAAAAAAAATTTTCTGCGATTTTCACGAAACCACTTTTCTTCAACTTGAATTGGGCTAAAAATCCATCCCTGAAAATAAAAATTCTCTGAGTAGTGTGGAAATGCTGATCCTTACCGTACCTGGGGTGTCCACTGAGCATTTCCGCGAACTCTAGTTTAAGTTTTCTAGGCATGGGATTTTGACATTTTTCCCAAACCAAAAGGAATGAGTGGGAAACAATCAAGACAACAGATAGAAGATCTTGCATTTGAATGAGTTTCAAGCATGCTTGGGTACTCGTGTGATCTGAGAGACTCAGTTTTGGAATACAACTGTCGCGTGGTGCACCGCGACATCCAGGCACCCCGGAGTTTCTGAAAAAAAATTTTCTCCGATTTTCACGAAACTACTTTTCATCAACTTGAATTGGGCTAAAAATCCATCCCTGAAAATAAAAATTCTCTGAGTAGTGTGGAAATGCTGATCCTTACCCTACCTGGGGTGTCCACTGAGCATTTCCGCGAACTCTAGTTGAAGTTTTCTAGGCATGGGATTTTGACATGTTACCCAAACCAAAAGGAATGAGTGGGAAACAATCAAGACAACAGATAGAAGCACTTGCATTTGAATGAGTTTCAAGCATGCTTGGGTACTCGTGTGATCAGAGACTCAGTTTTGGAATACAACTGTCGCGTGATGCACCGCGACATCCAGGCACCCCGGAGTTTCTGAAAAAAAATTTTCTGCGATTTTCACGAAACCACTTTTCTTCAACTTGAATTGGGCTAAAAATCCATCCCTGAAAATAAAAATTCTCTGAGTAGTGTGGAAATGCTGATCCTTACCCTACCTGGGGTGTCCACTGAGCATTTCCGCGAACTCTAGTTGAAGTTTTCTAGGCATGGGATTTTGACATGTTACCCAAACCAAAAGGAATGAGTGGGAAACAATCAAGACAACAGATAGAAGCACTTGCATTTGAATGAGTTTCAAGCATGCTTGGGTACTCGTGTGATCTGAGTGACTCAGTTTTGCAATACAACTGTCGCGTGGTGCACCGCGACATCCAGGCACCCCGGAGTTTCTGAAAAAAAATTTTCTCCGATTTTCACGAAACTACTTTTCATCAACTTGAATTGGGCTAAAAATCCATCCCTGAAAATAAAAATTCTCTGAGTAGTGTGGAAATGCTGATCCTTACCCTACCTGGGGTGTCCACTGAGCATTTCCACGAACTCTATCTGAAGTTCTCTGGGCATGGGATTTTGACATGTTACCCAAACCAAAAGGAATGAGTGGGAAACAATCAAGACAACAGATAGAAGCACTTGCATTTGAATGAGTTTCAAGCATGCTTGGGTACTCGTGTGATCTGAGTGACTCAGTTTTGGAATACAACTGTCGCGTGGTGCAACCCGACATCCAGGCACCCCGGAGTTTCTGAAAAAAAATTTTCTCCGATTTTCACGAAACTACTTTTCATCAACTTGAATTGGGCTAAAAATCCATCCCTGAAAATAAAAATTCTCTGAGTAGTGTGGAAATGCTGATCCTTACCCTACCTGGGGTGTCCACTGAGCATTTCCAGGAACTCTATCTGAAGTTCTCTGGGCATGGGATTTTGACATGTTACCCAAACCAAAAGGAATGAGTGGGAAACAATCAAGACAACAGATAGAAGCACTTGCATTTGAATGAGTTTCAAGCATGCTTGGGTACTCGTGTGATCTGAGTGACTCAGTTTTGGAATACAACTGTCGCGTGGTGCAACCCGACATCCAGGCACCCCGGAGTTTCTGAAAAAAAATTTTCTCCGATTTTCACGAAACTACTTTTCATCAACTTGAATTGGGCTAAAAATCCATCCCTGAAAATAAAAATTCTCTGAGTAGTGTGGAAATGCTGATCCTTACCCTACCTGGGGTGTCCACTGAGCATTTCCACGAACTCTATCTGAAGTTCTCTGGGCATGGGATTTTGACATGTTACCCAAACCAAAAGGAATGAGTGGGAAACAATCAAGACAACAGATAGAAGCACTTGCATTTGAATGAGTTTCAAGCATGCTTGGGTACTCGTGTGATCTGAGTGACTCAGTTTTGGAATACAACTGTCGCGTGGTGCACCGCGACATCCAGGCACCCCGGAGTTTCTGAAAAAAAATTTTCTCCGATTTTCACGAAACTACTTTTCATCAAGTTGAAGTGGGCTAAAAATCCATCCCTGAAAATAAAAATTCTCTGAGTAGTGTGGAAATGCTGATCCTTACCCTACCTGGGGTGTCCACTGAGCATTTCCACGAACTCTATCTGAAGTTCTCTGGGCATGGGATTTTGACATGTTACCCAAACCAAAAGGAATGAGTGGGAAACAATCAAGACAACAGATAGAAGCACTTGCATTTGAATGAGTTTCAAGCATGCTTGGGTACTCGTGTGATCTGAGTGACTCAGTTTTGCAATACAACTGTCGCGTGGTGCACCACGACATCCAGGCACCCCGGAGTTTCTGAAAAAAAAATTTCTCCGATTTTCACGAAACTACTTTTCATCAACTTGAATTGGGCTAAAAATCCATCCCTGAAAATAAAAATTCTCTGAGTAGTGTGGAAATGCTGATCCTTACCCTACCTGGGGTGTCCACTGAGCATTTCCACGAACTCTATCTGAAGTTCTCTGGGCATGGGATTTTGACATGTTACCCAAACCAAAAGGAATGAGTGGGAAACAATAAAGACAACAGATAGAAGCACTTGCATTTGAATGAGTTTAAGCATGCTTGGGTACTCGTGTGATCTGAGAGACTCAGTTTTGGAATACAACTGTCGCGTGGTGCACCGCGACATCCAGGCACCCCGGAGTTTCTGAAAAAAAATTTTCTCCGATTTTCACGAAACTACTTTTCATCAACTTGAATTGGGCTAAAAATCCATCCCTGAAAATAAAAATTCTCTGAGTAGTGTGGAAATGCTGATCCTTACCCTACCTGGGGTGTGCACTGAGCATTTCCACGAACTCTATCTGAAGTTCTCTGGGCATGGGATTTTGACATGTTACCCAAACCAAAAGGAATGAGTGGGAAACAATAAAGACAACAGATAGAAGCACTTGCATTTGAATGAGTTTCAAGCATGCTTGGGTACTCGTGTGATCTGAGTGACTCAGTTTTGGAATACAACTGTCGCGTGGTGCAACCCGACATCCAGGCACCACGGAGTTTCTGAAAAAAAATTTTCTCCGATTTTCACGAAACTACTTTTCATCAACTTGAATTGGGCTAAAAATCCATCCCTGAAAATAAAAATTCTCTGAGTAGTGTGAAATGCTGATCCTTACCCTACCTGGGGTGTCCACTGAGCATTTCCACGAACTCTATCTGAAGTTCTCTGGGCATGGGATTTTGACATGTTACCCAAACCAAAAGGAATGAGTGGGAAACAATCAAGACAACAGATAGAAGCACTTGCATTTGAATGAGTTTCAAGCATGCTTGGGTACTCGTGTGATCTGAGTGACTCAGTTTTGCAATACAACTGTCGCGTGGTGCACCGCGACATCCAGGCACCCCGGAGTTTCTGAAAAAAAATTTTCTGCGATTTTCACGAAACCACTTTTCTTCAACTTGAATTGGGCTAAAAATCCATCCCTGAAAATAAAAATTCTCTGAGTAGTGTGGAAATGCTGATCCTTACCCTACCTGGGGTGTCCACTGAGCATTTCCGCGAACTCTAGTTGAAGTTTTCTAGGCATGGGATTTTGACATGTTACCCAAACCAAAAGGAATGAGTGGGAAACAATCAAGACAACAGATAGAAGCACTTGCATTTGAATGAGTTTCAAGCATGCTTGGGTACTCGTGTGATCTGAGAGACTCAGTTTTGGAATACAACTGTCGCGTGGTGCACCGCGACATCCAGGCACCCCGGAGTTTCTGAAAAAAAATTTTCTCCGATTTTCACGAAACTACTTTTCATCAACTTGAATTGGGCTAAAAATCCATCCCTGAAAATAAAAATTCTCTGAGTAGTGTGGAAATGCTGATCCTTACCCTACCTGGGGTGTCCACTGAGCATTTCCAGGAACTCTATCTGAAGTTCTCTGGGCATGGGATTTTGACATGTTACCCAAACCAAAAGGAATGAGTGGGAAACAATCAAGACAACAGATAGAAGCACTTGCATTTGAATGAGTTTCAAGCATGCTTGGGTACTCGTGTGATCTGAGTGACTCAGTTTTGGAATACAACTGTCGCGTGGTGCAACCCGACATCCAGGCACCCCGGAGTTTCTGAAAAAAAATTTTCTCCGATTTTCACGAAACTACTTTTCATCAACTTGAATTGGGCTAAAAATCCATCCCTGAAAATAAAAATTCTCTGAGTAGTGTGGAAATGCTGATTCTTACCCTACCTGGGGTGTCCACTGAGCATTTCCAGGAACTCTATCTGAAGTTCTCTGGGCATGGGATTTTGACATGTTACCCAAACCAAAAGGAATGAGTGGGAAACAATCAAGACAACAGATAGAAGGACTTGCATTTGAATGAGTTTCAAGCATGCTTGGGTACTCGTGTGATCTGAGTGACTCAGTTTTGCAATACAACTGTCGCGTGGTGCACCGCGACATCCAGGCACCCCGGAGTTTCTGAAAAAAAATTTTCTGCGATTTTTACGAAACCACTTTTCTTCAACTTGAATTGGGCTAAAAATCCATCCCTGAAAATAAAAATTCTCTGAGTAGTGTGGAAATGCTGATCCTTACCCTACCTGGGGTGTCCACTGAGCATTTCCGCGAACTCTAGTTGAAGTTTTCTAGGCATGGGATTTTGACATGTTACCCAAACCAAAAGGAATGAGTGGGAAACAATCAAGACAACAGATAGAAGCACTTGCATTTGAATGAGTTTCAAGCATGCTTGGGTACTCGTGTGATCTGAGAGACTCAGTTTTGGAATACAACTGTCGCGTGGTGCACCGCGACATCCAGGCACCCCGGAGTTTCTGAAAAAAAATTTTCTCCGATTTTCACGAAACTACTTTTCATCAACTTGAATTGGGCTAAAAATCCATCCCTGAAAATAAAAATTCTCTGAGTAGTGTGGAAATGCTGATCCTTACCCTACCTGGGGTGTCCACTGAGCATTTCCAGGAACTCTATCTGAAGTTCTCTGGGCATGGGATTTTGACATGTTACCCAAACCAAAAGGAATGAGTGGGAAACAATCAAGACAACAGATAGAAGCACTTGCATTTGAATGAGTTTCAAGCATGCTTGGGTACTCGTGTGATCTGAGTGACTCAGTTTTGGAATACAACTGTCGCGTGGCGCAACCCGACATCCAGGCACCCCGGAGTTTCTGAAAAAAAATTTTCTCCGATTTTCACGAAACTACTTTTCATCAACTTGAATTGGGCTAAAAATCCATCCCTGAAAATAAAAATTCTCTGAGTAGTGTGGAAATGCTGATCCTTACCCTACCTGGGGTGTCCACTGAGCATTTCCACGAACTCTATCTGAAGTTCTCTGGGCATGGGATTTTGACATGTTACCCAAACCAAAAGGAATGAGTGGGAAACAATCAAGACAACAGATAGAAGCACTTGCATTTGAATGAGTTTCAAGCATGCTTGGGTACTCGTGTGATCTGAGTGACTCAGTTTTGGAATACAACTGTCGCGTGGTGCAACCCGACATCCAGGCACCCCGGAGTTTCTGAAAAAAAATTTTCTCCGATTTTCACGAAACTACTTTTCATCAACTTGAATTGGGCTAAAAATCCATCCCTGAAAATAAAAATTCTCTGAGTAGTGTGGAAATGCTGATCCTTACCCTACCTGGGGTGTCCACTGAGCATTTCCACCAACTCTATCTGAAGTTCTCTGGGCATGGGATTTTGACATGTTACCCAAACCAAAAGGATTGAGTGGGAAACAATCAAGACAACAGATAGAAGCACTTGCATTTGAATGAGTTTCAAGCATGCTTGGGTACTCGTGTGATCTGAGTGACTCAGTTTTGCAATACAACTGTCGCGTGGTGCACCGCGACATCCAGGCACCCCGGAGTTTCTGAAAAAAAATTTTCTGCGATTTTCACGAAACCACTTTTCTTCAACTTGAATTGGGCTAAAAATCCATCCCTGAAAATAAAAATTCTCTGAGTAGTGTGGAAATGCTGATCCTTACCCTACCTGGGGTGTCCACTGAGCATTTCCGCGAACTCTAGTTGAAGTTTTCTAGGCATGGGATTTTGACATGTTACCCAAACCAAAAGGAATGAGTGGGAAACAATCAAGACAACAGATAGAAGCACTTGCATTTGAATGAGTTTCAAGCATGCTTGGGTACTCGTGTGATCTGAGTGACTCAGTTTTGCAATACAACTGTCGCGTGGTGCACCGCGACATCCAGGCACCCCGGAGTTTCTGAAAAAAAATTTTCTGCGATTTTCACGAAACCACTTTTCTTCAACTTGAATTGGGCTAAAAATCCATCCCTGAAAATAAAAATTCTCTGAGTAGTGTGGAAATGCTGATCCTTACCCTACCTGGGGTGTCCACTGAGCATTTCCGCGAACTCTAGTTGAAGTTTTCTAGGCATGGGATTTAAACATGTTACCCAAACCAAAAGGAATGAGTGGGAAACAATCAAGACAACAGATAGAAGCACTTGCATTTGAATGAGTTTCAAGCATGCTTGGGTACTCGTGTGATCTGAGTGACTCAGTTTTGGAATACAACTGTCGCGTGGTGCAACCCGACATCCAGGCACCACGGAGTTTCTGAAAAAAAATTTTCTCAGATTTTCACGAAACTACTTTTCATCAACTTGAATTGGGCTAAAAATCCATCCCTGAAAATAAAAATTCTCTGAGTAGTGTGAAATGCTGATCCTTACCCTACCTGGGGTGTCCACTGAGCATTTCCACGAACTCTATCTGAAGTTCTCTGGGCATGGGATTTTGACATGTTACCCAAACCAAAAGGAATGAGTGGGAAACAATCAAGACAACAGATAGAAGCACTTGCATTTGAATGAGTTTCAAGCATGCTTGGGTACTCGTGTGATCTGAGTGACTCAGTTTTGCAATACAACTGTCGCGTGGTGCACCGCGACATCCAGGCACCCCGGAGTTTCTGAAAAAAGATTTTCTGCGATTTTCACGAAACCACTTTTCTTCAACTTGAATTGGGCTAAAAATCCATCCCTGAAAATAAAAATTCTCTGAGTAGTGTGGAAATGCTGATCCTTACCCTACCTGGGGTGTCCACTGAGCATTTCCGCGAACTCTAGTTGAAGTTTTCTAGGCATGGGATTTTGACATGTTACCCAAACCAAAAGGAATGAGTCGGAAACAATCAAGACAACAGATAGAAGCACTTGCATTTGAATGAGTTTCAAGCATGCTTGGGTACTCGTGTGATCTGAGAGACTCAGTTTTGGAATACAACTGTCACGTGGTGCACCGCGACATCCAGGCACCCCGGAGTTTCTGAAAAAAAATTTTCTCCGATTTTCACGAAACTACTTTTCATCAACTTGAATTGGGCTAAAAATCCATCCCTGAAAATAAAAATTCTCTGAGTAGTGTGGAAATGCTGATCCTTACCCTACCTGGGGTGTCCACTGAGCATTTCCACGAACTCTATCTGAAGTTCTCTGGGCATGGGATTTTGACATGTTACCCAAACCAAAAGGAATGAGTGGGAAACAATCAAGACAACAGATAGAAGCACTTGCATTTGAATGAGTTTCAAGCATGCTTGGGTACTCGTGTGATCTGAGTGACTCAGTTTTGGAATACAACTGTCGCGTGGTGCACCGCGACATCCAGGCACCCCGGAGTTTCTGAAAAAAAATTTTCTCCGATTTTCACGAAACTACTTTTCATCAAGTTGAAGTGGGCTAAAAATCCATCCCTGAAAATAAAAATTCTCTGAGTAGTGTGGAAATGCTGATCCTTACCCTACCTGGGGTGTCCACTAAGCATTTCCACGAACTCTATCTGAAGTTCTCTGGGCATGGGATTTTGACATGTTACCCAAACCAAAAGGAATGAGTGGGAAACAATCAAGACAACAGATAGAAGCAATTGCATTTGAATGAGTTTCAAGCATGCTTGGGTACTCGTGTGATCTGAGTGACTCAGTTTTGCAATACAACTGTCGCGTGGTGCACCGCGACATCCAGGCACCCCGGAGTTTCTGAAAAAAAATGTTCTGCGATTTTCACGAAACCACTTTTCTTCAACTTGAATTGGGCTAAAAATCCATCCCTGAAAATAAAAATTCTCTGAGTAGTGTGGAAATGCTGATCCTTACCCTACCTGGGGTGTCCACTGAGCATTTCCGCGAACTCTAGTTGAAGTTTTCTAGGCATGGGATTTTGACATGTTACCCAAACCAAAAGGAATGAGTGGGAAACAATCAAGACAACAGATAGAAGCACTTGCATTTGAATGAGTTTCAAGCATGCTTGGGTACTCGTGTGATCTGAGAGACTCAGTTTTGGAATACAACTGTCGCGTGATGCACCGCGACATCCAGGCACCCCGGAGTTTCTGAAAAAAAATTTTCTCCGATTTTCACGAAACTACTTTTCATCATCTTGAATTGGGCTAAAAATCCATCCCTGAAAATAAAAATTCTCTGAGTAGTGTGGAAATGCTGATCCTTACCCTACCTGGGGTGTCCACTGAGCATTTCCAGGAACTCTATCTGAAGTTCTCTGGGCATGGGATTTTGACATGTTACCCAAACCAAAAGGAATGAGTGGGAAACAATCAAGACAACAGATAGAAGCACTTGCATTTGAATGAGTTTCAAGCATGCTTGGGTACTCGTGTGATCTGAGTGACTCAGTTTTGGAATACAACTGTCGCGTGGCGCAACCCGACATCCAGGCACCCCGGAGTTTCTGAAAAAAAATTTTCTCCGATTTTCACGAAACTACTTTTCATCAACTTGAATTGGGCTAAAAATCCATCCCTGAAAATAAAAATTCTCTGAGTAGTGTGGAAATGCTGATCCTTACCCTACCATGGGTGTCCACTGAGCATTTCCACGAACTCTATCTGAAGTTCTCTGGGCATGGGATTTTGACATGTTACCCAAACCAAAAGGAATGAGTGGGAAACAATCAAGACAACAGATAGAAGCACTTGCATTTGAATGAGTTTCAAGCATGCTTGGGTACTCGTGTGATCTGAGTGACTCAGTTTTGGAATACAACTGTCGCGTGGTGCAACCCGACATCCAGGCACCCCGGAGTTTCTGAAAAAAAATTTTCTCCGATTTTCACGAAACTACTTTTCATCAACTTGAATTGGGCTAAAAATCCATCCCTGAAAATAAAAATTCTCTGAGTAGTGTGGAAATGCTGATCCTTACCCTACCTGGGGTGTCCACTGAGCATTTCCACGAACTGTATCTGAAGTTCTCTGGGCATGGGATTTTGACATGTTACCCAAACCAAAAGGAATGAGTGGGAAACAATCAAGACAACAGATAGAAGCACTTGCATTTGAATGAGTTTCAAGCATGCTTGGGTACTCGTGTGATCTGAGTGACTCAGTTTTGCAATACAACTGTCGCGTGGTGCACCGCGACATCCAGGCACCCCGGAGTTTCTGAAAAAAAATTTTCTGCGATTTTCACGAAACCACTTTTCTTCAACTTGAATTGGGCTAAAAATCCATCCCTGAAAATAAAAATTCTCTGAGTAGTGTGGAAATGCTGATCCTTACCCTACCTGGGGTGTCCACTGAGCATTTCCGCGAACTCTAGTTGAAGTTTTCTAGGCATGGGATTTTGACATGTTACCCAAACCAAAAGGAATGAGTGGGAAACAATCAAGACAACAGATAGAAGCACTTGCATTTGAATGAGTTTCAAGCATGCTTGGGTACTCGTGTGATCTGAGTGACTCAGTTTTGCAATACAACTGTCGCGTGGTGCACCGCGACATCCAGGCACCCCGGAGTTTCTGAAAAAAAATTTTCTGCGATTTTCACGAAACCACTTTTCTTCAACTTGAATTGGGCTAAAAATCCATCCCTGAAAATAAAAATTCTCTGAGTAGTGTGGAAATGCTGATCCTTACCCTACCTGGGGTGTCCACTGAGCATTTCCGCGAACTCTAGTTGAAGTTTTCTAGGCATGGGATTTTGACATGTTACCCAAACCAAAAGGAATGAGTGGGAAACAATCAAGACAACAGATAGAAGCACTTGCATTTGAATGAGTTTCAAGCATGCTTGGGTACTCGTGTGATCTGAGTGACTCAGTTTTGGAATACAACTGTCGCGTGGTGCACCGCGACATCCAGGCACCCCGGAGTTTCTGAAAAAAAATTTTCTCCGATTTTCACGAAACTACTTTTCATCAACTTGAATTGGGCTAAAAATCCATCCCTGAAAATAAAAATTCTCTGAGTAGTGTGGAAATGCTGATCCTTACCCTACCTGGGGTGTCCACTGAGCATTTCCACGAACTCTATCTGAAGTTCTCTGGGCATGGGATTTTGACATGTTACCCAAACCAAAAGGAATGAGTGGGAAACAATCAAGACAACAGATAGAAGCACTTGCATTTGAATGAGTTTCAAGCATGCTTGGGTACTCGTGTGATCTGAGTGACTCAGTTTTGGAATACAACTGTCGCGTGGTGCAACCCGACATCCAGGCACCACGGAGTTTCTGAAAAAAAATTTTCTCAGATTTTCACGAAACTACTTTTCATCAACTTGAATTGGGCTAAAAATCCATCCCTGAAAATAAAAATTCTCTGAGTAGTGTGAAATGCTGATCCTTACCCTACCTGGGGTGTCCACTGAGCATTTCCACGAACTCTATCTGAAGTTCTCTGGGCATGGGATTTTGACATGTTACCCAAACCAAAAGGAATGAGTGGGAAACAATCAAGACAACAGATAGAAGCACTTGCATTTGAATGAGTTTCAAGCATGCTTGGGTACTCGTGTGATCTGAGTGACTCAGTTTTGCAATACAACTGTCGCGTGGTGCACCGCGACATCCAGGCACCCCGGAGTTTCTGAAAAAAGATTTTCTGCGATTTTCACGAAACCACTTTTCTTCAACTTGAATTGGGCTAAAAATCCATCCCTGAAAATAAAAATTCTCTGAGTAGTGTGGAAATGCTGATCCTTACCCTACCTGGGGTGTCCACTGAGCATTTCCGCGAACTCTAGTTGAAGTTTTCTAGGCATGGGATTTTGACATGTTACCCAAACCAAAAGGAATGAGTCGGAAACAATCAAGACAACAGATAGAAGCACTTGCATTTGAATGAGTTTCAAGCATGCTTGGGTACTCGTGTGATCTGAGAGACTCAGTTTTGGAATACAACTGTCACGTGGTGCACCGCGACATCCAGGCACCCCGGAGTTTCTGAAAAAAAATTTTCTCCGATTTTCACGAAACTACTTTTCATCAACTTGAATTGGGCTAAAAATCCATCCCTGAAAATAAAAATTCTCTGAGTAGTGTGGAAATGCTGATCCTTACCCTACCTGGGGTGTCCACTGAGCATTTCCACGAACTCTATCTGAAGTTCTCTGGGCATGGGATTTTGACATGTTACCCAAACCAAAAGGAATGAGTGGGAAACAATCAAGACAACAGATAGAAGCACTTGCATTTGAATGAGTTTCAAGCATGCTTGGGTACTCGTGTGATCTGAGTGACTCAGTTTTGGAATACAACTGTCGCGTGGTGCACCGCGACATCCAGGCACCCCGGAGTTTCTGAAAAAAAATTTTCTCCGATTTTCACGAAACTACTTTTCATCAAGTTGAAGTGGGCTAAAAATCCATCCCTGAAAATAAAAATTCTCTGAGTAGTGTGGAAATGCTGATCCTTACCCTACCTGGGGTGTCCACTAAGCATTTCCACGAACTCTATCTGAAGTTCTCTGGGCATGGGATTTTGACATGTTACCCAAACCAAAAGGAATGAGTGGGAAACAATCAAGACAACAGATAGAAGCAATTGCATTTGAATGAGTTTCAAGCATGCTTGGGTACTCGTGTGATCTGAGTGACTCAGTTTTGCAATACAACTGTCGCGTGGTGCACCGCGACATCCAGGCACCCCGGAGTTTCTGAAAAAAAATGTTCTGCGATTTTCACGAAACCACTTTTCTTCAACTTGAATTGGGCTAAAAATCCATCCCTGAAAATAAAAATTCTCTGAGTAGTGTGGAAATGCTGATCCTTACCCTACCTGGGGTGTCCACTGAGCATTTCCGCGAACTCTAGTTGAAGTTTTCTAGGCATGGGATTTTGACATGTTACCCAAACCAAAAGGAATGAGTGGGAAACAATCAAGACAACAGATAGAAGCACTTGCATTTGAATGAGTTTCAAGCATGCTTGGGTACTCGTGTGATCTGAGAGACTCAGTTTTGGAATACAACTGTCGCGTGATGCACCGCGACATCCAGGCACCCCGGAGTTTCTGAAAAAAAATTTTCTCCGATTTTCACGAAACTACTTTTCATCATCTTGAATTGGGCTAAAAATCCATCCCTGAAAATAAAAATTCTCTGAGTAGTGTGGAAATGCTGATCCTTACCCTACCTGGGGTGTCCACTGAGCATTTCCAGGAACTCTATCTGAAGTTCTCTGGGCATGGGATTTTGACATGTTACCCAAACCAAAAGGAATGAGTGGGAAACAATCAAGACAACAGATAGAAGCACTTGCATTTGAATGAGTTTCAAGCATGCTTGGGTACTCGTGTGATCTGAGTGACTCAGTTTTGGAATACAACTGTCGCGTGGCGCAACCCGACATCCAGGCACCCCGGAGTTTCTGAAAAAAAATTTTCTCCGATTTTCACGAAACTACTTTTCATCAACTTGAATTGGGCTAAAAATCCATCCCTGAAAATAAAAATTCTCTGAGTAGTGTGGAAATGCTGATCCTTACCCTACCATGGGTGTCCACTGAGCATTTCCACGAACTCTATCTGAAGTTCTCTGGGCATGGGATTTTGACATGTTACCCAAACCAAAAGGAATGAGTGGGAAACAATCAAGACAACAGATAGAAGCACTTGCATTTGAATGAGTTTCAAGCATGCTTGGGTACTCGTGTGATCTGAGTGACTCAGTTTTGGAATACAACTGTCGCGTGGTGCAACCCGACATCCAGGCACCCCGGAGTTTCTGAAAAAAAATTTTCTCCGATTTTCACGAAACTACTTTTCATCAACTTGAATTGGGCTAAAAATCCATCCCTGAAAATAAAAATTCTCTGAGTAGTGTGGAAATGCTGATCCTTACCCTACCTGGGGTGTCCACTGAGCATTTCCACGAACTGTATCTGAAGTTCTCTGGGCATGGGATTTTGACATGTTACCCAAACCAAAAGGAATGAGTGGGAAACAATCAAGACAACAGATAGAAGCACTTGCATTTGAATGAGTTTCAAGCATGCTTGGGTACTCGTGTGATCTGAGTGACTCAGTTTTGCAATACAACTGTCGCGTGGTGCACCGCGACATCCAGGCACCCCGGAGTTTCTGAAAAAAAATTTTCTGCGATTTTCACGAAACCACTTTTCTTCAACTTGAATTGGGCTAAAAATCCATCCCTGAAAATAAAAATTCTCTGAGTAGTGTGGAAATGCTGATCCTTACCCTACCTGGGGTGTCCACTGAGCATTTCCGCGAACTCTAGTTGAAGTTTTCTAGGCATGGGATTTTGACATGTTACCCAAACCAAAAGGAATGAGTGGGAAACAATCAAGACAACAGATAGAAGCACTTGCATTTGAATGAGTTTCAAGCATGCTTGGGTACTCGTGTGATCTGAGTGACTCAGTTTTGCAATACAACTGTCGCGTGGTGCACCGCGACATCCAGGCACCCCGGAGTTTCTGAAAAAAAATTTTCTGCGATTTTCACGAAACCACTTTTCTTCAACTTGAATTGGGCTAAAAATCCATCCCTGAAAATAAAAATTCTCTGAGTAGTGTGGAAATGCTGATCCTTACCCTACCTGGGGTGTCCACTGAGCATTTCCGCGAACTCTAGTTGAAGTTTTCTAGGCATGGGATTTTGACATGTTACCCAAACCAAAAGGAATGAGTGGGAAACAATCAAGACAACAGATAGAAGCACTTGCATTTGAATGAGTTTCAAGCATGCTTGGGTACTCGTGTGATCTGAGTGACTCAGTTTTGGAATACAACTGTCGCGTGGTGCACCGCGACATCCAGGCACCCCGGAGTTTCTGAAAAAAAATTTTCTCCGATTTTCACGAAACTACTTTTCATCAACTTGAATTGGGCTAAAAATCCATCCCTGAAAATAAAAATTCTCTGAGTAGTGTGGAAATGCTGATCCTTACCCTACCTGGGGTGTCCACTGAGCATTTCCACGAACTCTATCTGAAGTTCTCTGGGCATGGGATTTTGACATGTTACCCAAACCAAAAGGAATGAGTGGGAAACAATCAAGACAACAGATAGAAGCACTTGCATTTGAATGAGTTTCAAGCATGCTTGGGTACTCGTGTGATCTGAGTGACTCAGTTTTGGAATACAACTGTCGCGTGGTGCAACCCGACATCCAGGCACCACGGAGTTTCTGAAAAAAAATTTTCTCAGATTTTCACGAAACTACTTTTCATCAACTTGAATTGGGCTAAAAATCCATCCCTGAAAATAAAAATTCTCTGAGTAGTGTGAAATGCTGATCCTTACCCTACCTGGGGTGTCCACTGAGCATTTCCACGAACTCTATCTGAAGTTCTCTGGGCATGGGATTTTGACATGTTACCCAAACCAAAAGGAATGAGTGGGAAACAATCAAGACAACAGATAGAAGCACTTGCATTTGAATGAGTTTCAAGCATGCTTGGGTACTCGTGTGATCTGAGTGACTCAGTTTTGCAATACAACTGTCGCGTGGTGCACCGCGACATCCAGGCACCCCGGAGTTTCTGAAAAAAGATTTTCTGCGATTTTCACGAAACCACTTTTCTTCAACTTGAATTGGGCTAAAAATCCATCCCTGAAAATAAAAATTCTCTGAGTAGTGTGGAAATGCTGATCCTTACCCTTCCTGGGGTCTCCACTGAGCATTTCCGCGAACTCTAGTTGAAGTTTTCTAGGCATGGGATTTTGACATGTTACCCAAACCAAAAGGAATGAGTCGGAAACAATCAAGACAACAGATAGAAGCACTTGCATTTGAATGAGTTTCAAGCATGCTTGGGTACTCGTGTGATCTGAGAGACTCAGTTTTGGAATACAACTGTCACGTGGTGCACCGCGACATCCAGGCACCCCGGAGTTTCTGAAAAAAAATTTTCTCCGATTTTCACGAAACTACTTTTCATCAACTTGAATTGGGCTAAAAATCCATCCCTGAAAATAAAAATTCTCTGAGTAGTGTGGAAATGCTGATCCTTACCCTACCTGGGGTGTCCACTGAGCATTTCCACGAATTCTATCTGAAGTTCTCTGGGCATGGGATTTTGACATGTTACCCAAACCAAAAGGAATGAGTGGGAAACAATCAAGACAACAGATAGAAGCACTTGCATTTGAATGAGTTTCAAGCATGCTTGGGTACTCGTGTGATCTGAGTGACTCAGTTTTGGAATACAACTGTCGCGTGGTGCACCGCGACATCCAGGCACCCCGGAGTTTCTGAAAAAAAATTTTCTCCGATTTTCACGAAACTACTTTTCATCAAGTTGAAGTGGGCTAAAAATCCATCCCTGAAAATAAAAATGCTCTGAGTAGTGTGGAAATGCTGATCCTTACCCTACCTGGGGTGTCCACTAAGCATTTCCACGAACTCTATCTGAAGTTCTCTGGGCATGGGATTTTGACATGTTACCCAAACCAAAAGGAATGAGTGGGAAACAATCAAGACAACAGATAGAAGCAATTGCATTTGAATGAGTTTCAAGCATGCTTGGGTACTCGTGTGATCTGAGTGACTCAGTTTTGCAATACAACTGTCGCGTGGTGCACCGCGACATCCAGGCACCCCGGAGTTTCTGAAAAAAAATGTTCTGCGATTTTCACGAAACCACTTTTCTTCAACTTGAATTGGGCTAAAAATCCATCCCTGAAAATAAAAATTCTCTGAGTAGTGTGGAAATGCTGATCCTTACCCTACCTGGGGTGTCCACTGAGCATTTCCGCGAACTCTAGTTGAAGTTTTCTAGGCATGGGATTTTGACATGTTACCCAAACCAAAAGGAATGAGTGGGAAACAATCAAGACAACAGATAGAAGCACTTGCATTTGAATGAGTTTCAAGCATGCTTGGGTACTCGTGTGATCTGAGAGACTCAGTTTTGGAATACAACTGTCGCGTGATGCACCGCGACATCCAGGCACCCCGGAGTTTCTGAAAAAAAATTTTCTCCGATTTTCACGAAACTACTTTTCATCATCTTGAATTGGGCTAAAAATCCATCCCTGAAAATAAAAATTCTCTGAGTAGTGTGGAAATGCTGATCCTTACCCTACCTGGGGTGTCCACTGAGCATTTCCAGGAACTCTATCTGAAGTTCTCTGGGCATGGGATTTTGACATGTTACCCAAACCAAAAGGAATGAGTGGGAAACAATCAAGACAACAGATAGAAGCACTTGCATTTGAATGAGTTTCAAGCATGCTTGGGTACTCGTGTGATCTGAGAGACTCAGTTTTGGAATACAACTGTCGCGTGGTGCACCGCGACATCCAGGCACCCCGGAGTTTCTGAAAAAAAATTTTCTCCGATTTTCACGAAACTACTTTTCATCAAGTTGAAGTGGGCTAAAAATCCATCCCTGAAAATAAAAATTCTCTGAGTAGTGTGGAAATGCTGATCCTTACCCTACCTGGGGTGTCCACTAAGCATTTCCACGAACTCTATCTGAAGTTCTCTGGGCATGGGATTTTGACATGTTACCCAAACCAAAAGGAATGAGTGGGAAACAATAAAGACAACAGATAGAAGCACTTGCATTTGAATGAGTTTCAAGCATGCTTGGGTACTCGTGTGATCTGAGAGACTCAGTTTTGGAATACAACTGTCGCGTGGTGCAACCCGACATCCAGGCACCACGGAGTTTCTGAAAAAAAATTTTCTCCGATTTTCACGAAACTACTTTTCATCAACTTGAATTGGGCTAAAAATCCATCCCTGAAAATAAAAATTCTCTGAGTAGTGTGAAATGCTGATCCTTACCCTACCTGGGGTGTCCACTGAGCATTTCCACGAACTCTATCTGAAGTTCTCTGGGCATGGGATTTTGACATGTTACCCAAACCAAAAGGAATGAGTGGGAAACAATCAAGACAACAGATAGAAGCACTTGCATTTGAATGAGTTTCAAGCATGCTTGGGTACTCGTGTGATCTGAGTGACTCAGTTTTGCAATACAACTGTCGCGTGGTGCACCGCGACATCCAGGCACCCCGGAGTTTCTGAAAAAAAATTTTCTGCGATTTTCACGAAACCACTTTTCTTCAACTTGAATTGGGCTAAAAATCCATCCCTGAAAATAAAAATTCTCTGAGTAGTGTGGAAATGCTGATCCTTACCCTACCTGGGGTGTCCACTGAGCATTTCCGCGAACTCTAGTTGAAGTTTTCTAGGCATGGGATTTTGACATGTTACCCAAACCAAAAGGAATGAGTGGGAAACAATCAAGACAACAGATAGAAGCACTTGCATTTGAATGAGTTTCAAGCATGCTTGGGTACTCGTGTGATCTGAGAGACTCAGTTTTGGAATACAACTGTCGCGTGATGCACCGCGACATCCAGGCACCCCGGAGTTTCTGAAAAAAAATTTTCTCCGATTTTCACGAAACTACTTTTCATCATCTTGAATTGGGCTAAAAATCCATCCCTGAAAATAAAAATTCTCTGAGTAGTGTGGAAATGCTGATCCTTACCCTACCTGGGGTGTCCACTGAGCATTTCCAGGAACTCTATCTGAAGTTCTCTGGGCATGGGATTTTGACATGTTACCCAAACCAAAAGGAATGAGTGGGAAACAATCAAGACAACAGATAGAAGCACTTGCATTTGAATGAGTTTCAAGCATGCTTGGGTACTCGTGTGATCTGAGAGACTCAGTTTTGGAATACAACTGTCGCGTGGTGCACCGCGACATCCAGGCACCCCGGAGTTTCTGAAAAAAAATTTTCTCCGATTTTCACGAAACTACTTTTCATCAAGTTGAAGTGGGCTAAAAATCCATCCCTGAAAATAAAAATTCTCTGAGTAGTGTGGAAATGCTGATCCTTACCCTACCTGGGGTGTCCACTAAGCATTTCCAGGAACTCTATCTGAAGTTCTCTGGGCATGGGATTTTGACATGTTACCCAAACCAAAAGGAATGAGTGGGAAACAATCAAGACAACAGATAGAAGCACTTGCATTTGAATGAGTTTCAAGCATGCTTGGGTACTCGTGTGATCTGAGAGACTCAGTTTTGGAATACAACTGTCGCGTGATGCACCGCGACATCCAGGCACCCCGGAGTTTCTGAAAAAAAATTTTCTCCGATTTTCACGAAACTACTTTTCATCATCTTGAATTGGGCTAAAAATCCATCCCTGAAAATAAAAATTCTCTGAGTAGTGTGGAAATGCTGATCCTTACCCTACCTGGGGTGTCCACTGAGCATTTCCAGGAACTCTATCTGAAGTTCTCTGGGCATGGGATTTTGACATGTTACCCAAACCAAAAGGAATGAGTGGGAAACAATCAAGACAACAGATAGAAGCACTTGCATTTGAATGAGTTTCAAGCATGCTTGGGTACTCGTGTGATCTGAGAGACTCAGTTTTGGAATACAACTGTCGCGTGGTGCACCGCGACATCCAGGCACCCCGGAGTTTCTGAAAAAAAATTTTCTCCGATTTTCACGAAACTACTTTTCATCAAGTTGAAGTGGGCTAAAAATCCATCCCTGAAAATAAAAATTCTCTGAGTAGTGTGGAAATGCTGATCCTTACCCTACCTGGGGTGTCCACTAAGCATTTCCACGAACTCTATCTGAAGTTCTCTGGGCATGGGATTTTGACATGTTACCCAAACCAAAAGGAATGAGTGGGAAACAATAAAGACAACAGATAGAAGCACTTGCATTTGAATGAGTTTCAAGCATGCTTGGGTACTCGTGTGATCTGAGAGACTCAGTTTTGGAATACAACTGTCGCGTGGTGCAACCCGACATCCAGGCACCACGGAGTTTCTGAAAAAAAATTTTCTCCGATTTTCACGAAACTACTTTTCATCAACTTGAATTGGGCTAAAAATCCATCCCTGAAAATAAAAATTCTCTGAGTAGTGTGAAATGCTGATCCTTACCCTACCTGGGGTGTCCACTGAGCATTTCCACGAACTCTATCTGAAGTTCTCTGGGCATGGGATTTTGACATGTTACCCAAACCAAAAGGAATGAGTGGGAAACAATCAAGACAACAGATAGAAGCACTTGCATTTGAATGAGTTTCAAGCATGCTTGGGTACTCGTGTGATCTGAGTGACTCAGTTTTGCAATACAACTGTCGCGTGGTGCACCGCGACATCCAGGCACCCCGGAGTTTCTGAAAAAAAATTTTCTGCGATTTTCACGAAACCACTTTTCTTCAACTTGAATTGGGCTAAAAATCCATCCCTGAAAATAAAAATTCTCTGAGTAGTGTGGAAATGCTGATCCTTACCCTACCTGGGGTGTCCACTGAGCATTTCCGCGAACTCTAGTTGAAGTTTTCTAGGCATGGGATTTTGACATGTTACCCAAACCAAAAGGAATGAGTGGGAAACAATCAAGACAACAGATAGAAGCACTTGCATTTGAATGAGTTTCAAGCATGCTTGGGTACTCGTGTGATCTGAGAGACTCAGTTTTGGAATACAACTGTCGCGTGATGCACCGCGACATCCAGGCACCCCGGAGTTTCTGAAAAAAAATTTTCTCCGATTTTCACGAAACTACTTTTCATCATCTTGAATTGGGCTAAAAATCCATCCCTGAAAATAAAAATTCTCTGAGTAGTGTGGAAATGCTGATCCTTACCCTACCTGGGGTGTCCACTGAGCATTTCCAGGAACTCTATCTGAAGTTCTCTGGGCATGGGATTTTGACATGTTACCCAAACCAAAAGGAATGAGTGGGAAACAATCAAGACAACAGATAGAAGCACTTGCATTTGAATGAGTTTCAAGCATGCTTGGGTACTCGTGTGATCTGAGAGACTCAGTTTTGGAATACAACTGTCGCGTGGTGCACCGCGACATCCAGGCACCCCGGAGTTTCTGAAAAAAAATTTTCTCCGATTTTCACGAAACTACTTTTCATCAAGTTGAAGTGGGCTAAAAATCCATCCCTGAAAATAAAAATTCTCTGAGTAGTGTGGAAATGCTGATCCTTACCCTACCTGGGGTGTCCACTAAGCATTTCCAGGAACTCTATCTGAAGTTCTCTGGGCATGGGATTTTGACATGTTACCCAAACCAAAAGGAATGAGTGGGAAACAATCAAGACAACAGATAGAAGCACTTGCATTTGAATGAGTTTCAAGCATGCTTGGGTACTCGTGTGATCTGAGAGACTCAGTTTTGGAATACAACTGTCGCGTGATGCACCGCGACATCCAGGCACCCCGGAGTTTCTGAAAAAAAATTTTCTCCGATTTTCACGAAACTACTTTTCATCATCTTGAATTGGGCTAAAAATCCATCCCTGAAAATAAAAATTCTCTGAGTAGTGTGGAAATGCTGATCCTTACCCTACCTGGGGTGTCCACTGAGCATTTCCAGGAACTCTATCTGAAGTTCTCTGGGCATGGGATTTTGACATGTTACCCAAACCAAAAGGAATGAGTGGGAAACAATCAAGACAACAGATAGAAGCACTTGCATTTGAATGAGTTTCAAGCATGCTTGGGTACTCGTGTGATCTGAGTGACTCAGTTTTGGAATACAACTGTCGCGTGGCGCAACCCGACATCCAGGCACCCCGGAGTTTCTGAAAAAAAATTTTCTCCGATTTTCACGAAACTACTTTTCATCAACTTGAATTGGGCTAAAAATCCATCCCTGAAAATAAAAATTCTCTGAGTAGTGTGGAAATGCTGATCCTTACCCTACCATGGGTGTCCACTGAGCATTTCCACGAACTCTATCTGAAGTTCTCTGGGCATGGGATTTTGACATGTTACCCAAACCAAAAGGAATGAGTGGGAAACAATCAAGACAACAGATAGAAGCACTTGCATTTGAATGAGTTTCAAGCATGCTTGGGTACTCGTGTGATCTGAGTGACTCAGTTTTGGAATACAACTGTCGCGTGGTGCAACCCGACATCCAGGCACCCCGGAGTTTCTGAAAAAAAATTTTCTCCGATTTTCACGAAACTACTTTTCATCAACTTGAATTGGGCTAAAAATCCATCCCTGAAAATAAAAATTCTCTGAGTAGTGTGGAAATGCTGATCCTTACCCTACCTGGGGTGTCCACTGAGCATTTCCACGAACTGTATCTGAAGTTCTCTGGGCATGGGATTTTGACATGTTACCCAAACCAAAAGGAATGAGTGGGAAACAATCAAGACAACAGATAGAAGCACTTGCATTTGAATGAGTTTCAAGCATGCTTGGGTACTCGTGTGATCTGAGTGACTCAGTTTTGCAATACAACTGTCGCGTGGTGCACCGCGACATCCAGGCACCCCGGAGTTTCTGAAAAAAAATTTTCTGCGATTTTCACGAAACCACTTTTCTTCAACTTGAATTGGGCTAAAAATCCATCCCTGAAAATAAAAATTCTCTGAGTAGTGTGGAAATGCTGATCCTTACCCTACCTGGGGTGTCCACTGAGCATTTCCGCGAACTCTAGTTGAAGTTTTCTAGGCATGGGATTTTGACATGTTACCCAAACCAAAAGGAATGAGTGGGAAACAATCAAGACAACAGATAGAAGCACTTGCATTTGAATGAGTTTCAAGCATGCTTGGGTACTCGTGTGATCTGAGTGACTCAGTTTTGCAATACAACTGTCGCGTGGTGCACCGCGACATCCAGGCACCCCGGAGTTTCTGAAAAAAAATTTTCTGCGATTTTCACGAAACCACTTTTCTTCAACTTGAATTGGGCTAAAAATCCATCCCTGAAAATAAAAATTCTCTGAGTAGTGTGGAAATGCTGATCCTTACCCTACCTGGGGTGTCCACTGAGCATTTCCGCGAACTCTAGTTGAAGTTTTCTAGGCATGGGATTTTGACATGTTACCCAAACCAAAAGGAATGAGTGGGAAACAATCAAGACAACAGATAGAAGCACTTGCATTTGAATGAGTTTCAAGCATGCTTGGGTACTCGTGTGATCTGAGTGACTCAGTTTTGGAATACAACTGTCGCGTGGTGCACCGCGACATCCAGGCACCCCGGAGTTTCTGAAAAAAAATTTTCTCCGATTTTCACGAAACTACTTTTCATCAACTTGAATTGGGCTAAAAATCCATCCCTGAAAATAAAAATTCTCTGAGTAGTGTGGAAATGCTGATCCTTACCCTACCTGGGGTGTCCACTGAGCATTTCCACGAACTCTATCTGAAGTTCTCTGGGCATGGGATTTTGACATGTTACCCAAACCAAAAGGAATGAGTGGGAAACAATCAAGACAACAGATAGAAGCACTTGCATTTGAATGAGTTTCAAGCATGCTTGGGTACTCGTGTGATCTGAGTGACTCAGTTTTGGAATACAACTGTCGCGTGGTGCAACCCGACATCCAGGCACCACGGAGTTTCTGAAAAAAAATTTTCTCAGATTTTCACGAAACTACTTTTCATCAACTTGAATTGGGCTAAAAATCCATCCCTGAAAATAAAAATTCTCTGAGTAGTGTGAAATGCTGATCCTTACCCTACCTGGGGTGTCCACTGAGCATTTCCACGAACTCTATCTGAAGTTCTCTGGGCATGGGATTTTGACATGTTACCCAAACCAAAAGGAATGAGTGGGAAACAATCAAGACAACAGATAGAAGCACTTGCATTTGAATGAGTTTCAAGCATGCTTGGGTACTCGTGTGATCTGAGTGACTCAGTTTTGCAATACAACTGTCGCGTGGTGCACCGCGACATCCAGGCACCCCGGAGTTTCTGAAAAAAGATTTTCTGCGATTTTCACGAAACCACTTTTCTTCAACTTGAATTGGGCTAAAAATCCATCCCTGAAAATAAAAATTCTCTGAGTAGTGTGGAAATGCTGATCCTTACCCTTCCTGGGGTCTCCACTGAGCATTTCCGCGAACTCTAGTTGAAGTTTTCTAGGCATGGGATTTTGACATGTTACCCAAACCAAAAGGAATGAGTCGGAAACAATCAAGACAACAGATAGAAGCACTTGCATTTGAATGAGTTTCAAGCATGCTTGGGTACTCGTGTGATCTGAGAGACTCAGTTTTGGAATACAACTGTCACGTGGTGCACCGCGACATCCAGGCACCCCGGAGTTTCTGAAAAAAAATTTTCTCCGATTTTCACGAAACTACTTTTCATCAACTTGAATTGGGCTAAAAATCCATCCCTGAAAATAAAAATTCTCTGAGTAGTGTGGAAATGCTGATCCTTACCCTACCTGGGGTGTCCACTGAGCATTTCCACGAATTCTATCTGAAGTTCTCTGGGCATGGGATTTTGACATGTTACCCAAACCAAAAGGAATGAGTGGGAAACAATCAAGACAACAGATAGAAGCACTTGCATTTGAATGAGTTTCAAGCATGCTTGGGTACTCGTGTGATCTGAGTGACTCAGTTTTGGAATACAACTGTCGCGTGGTGCACCGCGACATCCAGGCACCCCGGAGTTTCTGAAAAAAAATTTTCTCCGATTTTCACGAAACTACTTTTCATCAAGTTGAAGTGGGCTAAAAATCCATCCCTGAAAATAAAAATGCTCTGAGTAGTGTGGAAATGCTGATCCTTACCCTACCTGGGGTGTCCACTAAGCATTTCCACGAACTCTATCTGAAGTTCTCTGGGCATGGGATTTTGACATGTTACCCAAACCAAAAGGAATGAGTGGGAAACAATCAAGACAACAGATAGAAGCAATTGCATTTGAATGAGTTTCAAGCATGCTTGGGTACTCGTGTGATCTGAGTGACTCAGTTTTGCAATACAACTGTCGCGTGGTGCACCGCGACATCCAGGCACCCCGGAGTTTCTGAAAAAAAATGTTCTGCGATTTTCACGAAACCACTTTTCTTCAACTTGAATTGGGCTAAAAATCCATCCCTGAAAATAAAAATTCTCTGAGTAGTGTGGAAATGCTGATCCTTACCCTACCTGGGGTGTCCACTGAGCATTTCCGCGAACTCTAGTTGAAGTTTTCTAGGCATGGGATTTTGACATGTTACCCAAACCAAAAGGAATGAGTGGGAAACAATCAAGACAACAGATAGAAGCACTTGCATTTGAATGAGTTTCAAGCATGCTTGGGTACTCGTGTGATCTGAGAGACTCAGTTTTGGAATACAACTGTCGCGTGATGCACCGCGACATCCAGGCACCCCGGAGTTTCTGAAAAAAAATTTTCTCCGATTTTCACGAAACTACTTTTCATCATCTTGAATTGGGCTAAAAATCCATCCCTGAAAATAAAAATTCTCTGAGTAGTGTGGAAATGCTGATCCTTACCCTACCTGGGGTGTCCACTGAGCATTTCCAGGAACTCTATCTGAAGTTCTCTGGGCATGGGATTTTGACATGTTACCCAAACCAAAAGGAATGAGTGGGAAACAATCAAGACAACAGATAGAAGCACTTGCATTTGAATGAGTTTCAAGCATGCTTGGGTACTCGTGTGATCTGAGAGACTCAGTTTTGGAATACAACTGTCGCGTGGTGCACCGCGACATCCAGGCACCCCGGAGTTTCTGAAAAAAAATTTTCTCCGATTTTCACGAAACTACTTTTCATCAAGTTGAAGTGGGCTAAAAATCCATCCCTGAAAATAAAAATTCTCTGAGTAGTGTGGAAATGCTGATCCTTACCCTACCTGGGGTGTCCACTAAGCATTTCCACGAACTCTATCTGAAGTTCTCTGGGCATGGGATTTTGACATGTTACCCAAACCAAAAGGAATGAGTGGGAAACAATAAAGACAACAGATAGAAGCACTTGCATTTGAATGAGTTTCAAGCATGCTTGGGTACTCGTGTGATCTGAGAGACTCAGTTTTGGAATACAACTGTCGCGTGGTGCAACCCGACATCCAGGCACCACGGAGTTTCTGAAAAAAAATTTTCTCCGATTTTCACGAAACTACTTTTCATCAACTTGAATTGGGCTAAAAATCCATCCCTGAAAATAAAAATTCTCTGAGTAGTGTGAAATGCTGATCCTTACCCTACCTGGGGTGTCCACTGAGCATTTCCACGAACTCTATCTGAAGTTCTCTGGGCATGGGATTTTGACATGTTACCCAAACCAAAAGGAATGAGTGGGAAACAATCAAGACAACAGATAGAAGCACTTGCATTTGAATGAGTTTCAAGCATGCTTGGGTACTCGTGTGATCTGAGTGACTCAGTTTTGCAATACAACTGTCGCGTGGTGCACCGCGACATCCAGGCACCCCGGAGTTTCTGAAAAAAAATTTTCTGCGATTTTCACGAAACCACTTTTCTTCAACTTGAATTGGGCTAAAAATCCATCCCTGAAAATAAAAATTCTCTGAGTAGTGTGGAAATGCTGATCCTTACCCTACCTGGGGTGTCCACTGAGCATTTCCGCGAACTCTAGTTGAAGTTTTCTAGGCATGGGATTTTGACATGTTACCCAAACCAAAAGGAATGAGTGGGAAACAATCAAGACAACAGATAGAAGCACTTGCATTTGAATGAGTTTCAAGCATGCTTGGGTACTCGTGTGATCTGAGAGACTCAGTTTTGGAATACAACTGTCGCGTGATGCACCGCGACATCCAGGCACCCCGGAGTTTCTGAAAAAAAATTTTCTCCGATTTTCACGAAACTACTTTTCATCATCTTGAATTGGGCTAAAAATCCATCCCTGAAAATAAAAATTCTCTGAGTAGTGTGGAAATGCTGATCCTTACCCTACCTGGGGTGTCCACTGAGCATTTCCAGGAACTCTATCTGAAGTTCTCTGGGCATGGGATTTTGACATGTTACCCAAACCAAAAGGAATGAGTGGGAAACAATCAAGACAACAGATAGAAGCACTTGCATTTGAATGAGTTTCAAGCATGCTTGGGTACTCGTGTGATCTGAGAGACTCAGTTTTGGAATACAACTGTCGCGTGGTGCACCGCGACATCCAGGCACCCCGGAGTTTCTGAAAAAAAATTTTCTCCGATTTTCACGAAACTACTTTTCATCAAGTTGAAGTGGGCTAAAAATCCATCCCTGAAAATAAAAATTCTCTGAGTAGTGTGGAAATGCTGATCCTTACCCTACCTGGGGTGTCCACTAAGCATTTCCAGGAACTCTATCTGAAGTTCTCTGGGCATGGGATTTTGACATGTTACCCAAACCAAAAGGAATGAGTGGGAAACAATCAAGACAACAGATAGAAGCACTTGCATTTGAATGAGTTTCAAGCATGCTTGGGTACTCGTGTGATCTGAGAGACTCAGTTTTGGAATACAACTGTCGCGTGATGCACCGCGACATCCAGGCACCCCGGAGTTTCTGAAAAAAAATTTTCTCCGATTTTCACGAAACTACTTTTCATCATCTTGAATTGGGCTAAAAATCCATCCCTGAAAATAAAAATTCTCTGAGTAGTGTGGAAATGCTGATCCTTACCCTACCTGGGGTGTCCACTGAGCATTTCCAGGAACTCTATCTGAAGTTCTCTGGGCATGGGATTTTGACATGTTACCCAAACCAAAAGGAATGAGTGGGAAACAATCAAGACAACAGATAGAAGCACTTGCATTTGAATGAGTTTCAAGCATGCTTGGGTACTCGTGTGATCTGAGAGACTCAGTTTTGGAATACAACTGTCGCGTGGTGCACCGCGACATCCAGGCACCCCGGAGTTTCTGAAAAAAAATTTTCTCCGATTTTCACGAAACTACTTTTCATCAAGTTGAAGTGGGCTAAAAATCCATCCCTGAAAATAAAAATTCTCTGAGTAGTGTGGAAATGCTGATCCTTACCCTACCTGGGGTGTCCACTAAGCATTTCCACGAACTCTATCTGAAGTTCTCTGGGCATGGGATTTTGACATGTTACCCAAACCAAAAGGAATGAGTGGGAAACAATAAAGACAACAGATAGAAGCACTTGCATTTGAATGAGTTTCAAGCATGCTTGGGTACTCGTGTGATCTGAGAGACTCAGTTTTGGAATACAACTGTCGCGTGGTGCAACCCGACATCCAGGCACCACGGAGTTTCTGAAAAAAAATTTTCTCCGATTTTCACGAAACTACTTTTCATCAACTTGAATTGGGCTAAAAATCCATCCCTGAAAATAAAAATTCTCTGAGTAGTGTGAAATGCTGATCCTTACCCTACCTGGGGTGTCCACTGAGCATTTCCACGAACTCTATCTGAAGTTCTCTGGGCATGGGATTTTGACATGTTACCCAAACCAAAAGGAATGAGTGGGAAACAATCAAGACAACAGATAGAAGCACTTGCATTTGAATGAGTTTCAAGCATGCTTGGGTACTCGTGTGATCTGAGTGACTCAGTTTTGCAATACAACTGTCGCGTGGTGCACCGCGACATCCAGGCACCCCGGAGTTTCTGAAAAAAAATTTTCTGCGATTTTCACGAAACCACTTTTCTTCAACTTGAATTGGGCTAAAAATCCATCCCTGAAAATAAAAATTCTCTGAGTAGTGTGGAAATGCTGATCCTTACCCTACCTGGGGTGTCCACTGAGCATTTCCGCGAACTCTAGTTGAAGTTTTCTAGGCATGGGATTTTGACATGTTACCCAAACCAAAAGGAATGAGTGGGAAACAATCAAGACAACAGATAGAAGCACTTGCATTTGAATGAGTTTCAAGCATGCTTGGGTACTCGTGTGATCTGAGAGACTCAGTTTTGGAATACAACTGTCGCGTGATGCACCGCGACATCCAGGCACCCCGGAGTTTCTGAAAAAAAATTTTCTCCGATTTTCACGAAACTACTTTTCATCATCTTGAATTGGGCTAAAAATCCATCCCTGAAAATAAAAATTCTCTGAGTAGTGTGGAAATGCTGATCCTTACCCTACCTGGGGTGTCCACTGAGCATTTCCAGGAACTCTATCTGAAGTTCTCTGGGCATGGGATTTTGACATGTTACCCAAACCAAAAGGAATGAGTGGGAAACAATCAAGACAACAGATAGAAGCACTTGCATTTGAATGAGTTTCAAGCATGCTTGGGTACTCGTGTGATCTGAGAGACTCAGTTTTGGAATACAACTGTCGCGTGGTGCACCGCGACATCCAGGCACCCCGGAGTTTCTGAAAAAAAATTTTCTCCGATTTTCACGAAACTACTTTTCATCAAGTTGAAGTGGGCTAAAAATCCATCCCTGAAAATAAAAATTCTCTGAGTAGTGTGGAAATGCTGATCCTTACCCTACCTGGGGTGTCCACTAAGCATTTCCAGGAACTCTATCTGAAGTTCTCTGGGCATGGGATTTTGACATGTTACCCAAACCAAAAGGAATGAGTGGGAAACAATCAAGACAACAGATAGAAGCACTTGCATTTGAATGAGTTTCAAGCATGCTTGGGTACTCGTGTGATCTGAGAGACTCAGTTTTGGAATACAACTGTCGCGTGATGCACCGCGACATCCAGGCACCCCGGAGTTTCTGAAAAAAAATTTTCTCCGATTTTCACGAAACTACTTTTCATCATCTTGAATTGGGCTAAAAATCCATCCCTGAAAATAAAAATTCTCTGAGTAGTGTGGAAATGCTGATCCTTACCCTACCTGGGGTGTCCACTGAGCATTTCCAGGAACTCTATCTGAAGTTCTCTGGGCATGGGATTTTGACATGTTACCCAAACCAAAAGGAATGAGTGGGAAACAATCAAGACAACAGATAGAAGCACTTGCATTTGAATGAGTTTCAAGCATGCTTGGGTACTCGTGTGATCTGAGAGACTCAGTTTTGGAATACAACTGTCGCGTGGTGCACCGCGACATCCAGGCACCCCGGAGTTTCTGAAAAAAAATTTTCTCCGATTTTCACGAAACTACTTTTCATCAAGTTGAAGTGGGCTAAAAATCCATCCCTGAAAATAAAAATTCTCTGAGTAGTGTGGAAATGCTGATCCTTACCCTACCTGGGGTGTCCACTAAGCATTTCCACGAACTCTATCTGAAGTTCTCTGGGCATGGGATTTTGACATGTTACCCAAACCAAAAGGAATGAGTGGGAAACAATAAAGACAACAGATAGAAGCACTTGCATTTGAATGAGTTTCAAGCATGCTTGGGTACTCGTGTGATCTGAGAGACTCAGTTTTGGAATACAACTGTCGCGTGGTGCAACCCGACATCCAGGCACCACGGAGTTTCTGAAAAAAAATTTTCTCCGATTTTCACGAAACTACTTTTCATCAACTTGAATTGGGCTAAAAATCCATCCCTGAAAATAAAAATTCTCTGAGTAGTGTGAAATGCTGATCCTTACCCTACCTGGGGTGTCCACTGAGCATTTCCACGAACTCTATCTGAAGTTCTCTGGGCATGGGATTTTGACATGTTACCCAAACCAAAAGGAATGAGTGGGAAACAATCAAGACAACAGATAGAAGCACTTGCATTTGAATGAGTTTCAAGCATGCTTGGGTACTCGTGTGATCTGAGTGACTCAGTTTTGCAATACAACTGTCGCGTGGTGCACTGCGACATCCAGGCACCCCGGAGTTTCTGAAAAAAAATTTTCTGCGATTTTCACGAAACCACTTTTCTTCAACTTGAATTGGGCTAAAAATCCATCCCTGAAAATAAAAATTCTCTGAGTAGTGTGGAAATGCTGATCCTTACCCTACCTGGGGTGTCCACTGAGCATTTCCGCGAACTCTAGTTGAAGTTTTCTAGGCATGGGATTTTGACATGTTACCCAAACCAAAAGGAATGAGTGGGAAACAATCAAGACAACAGATAGAAGCACTTGCATTTGAATGAGTTTCAAGCATGCTTGGGTACTCGTGTGATCTGAGAGACTCAGTTTTGGAATACAACTGTCGCGTGGTGCACCGCGACATCCAGGCACCCCGGAGTTTCTGAAAAAAAATTTTCTCCGATTTTCACGAAACTACTTTTCATCAACTTGAATTGGGCTAAAAATCCATCCCTGAAAATAAAAATTCTCTGAGTAGTGTGGAAATGCTGATCCTTACCCTACCTGGGATGTCCACTGAGCATTTCCAGGAACTCTATCTGAAGTTCTCTGGGCATGGGATTTTGACATGTTACCCAAACCAAAAGGAATGAGTGGGAAACAATCAAGACAACAGATAGAAGCACTTGCATTTGAATGAGTTTCAAGCATGCTTGGGTACTCGTGTGATCTGAGTGACTCAGTTTTGGAATACAACTGTCGCATGGTGCACCGCGACATCCAGGCACCCCGGAGTTTCTGAAAAAAAATTTTCTCCGATTTTCACGAAACTACTTTTCATCAAGTTGAAGTGGGCTAAAAATCCATCCCTGAAAATAAAAATTCTCTGAGTAGTGTGGAAATGCTGATCCTTACCCTACCTGGGGTGTCCACTAAGCATTTCCACGAACTCTATCTGAAGTTCTCTGGGCATGGGATTTTGACATGTTACCCAAACCAAAAGGAATGAGTGGGAAACAATCAAGACAACAGATAGAAGCACTTGCATTTGAATGAGTTTCAAGCATGCTTGGGTACTCGTGTGATCTGAGTGACTCAGTTTTGGAATACAACTGTCGCGTGGTGCAACCCGACATCCAGGCACCCCGGAGTTTCTGAAAAAAAATTTTCTCCGATTTTCACGAAACTACTTTTCATCAACTTGAATTGGGCTAAAAATCCATCCCTGAAAATAAAAATTCTCTGAGTAGTGTGGAAATGCTGATCCTTACCCTACCTGGGGTGTCCACTGAGCATTTCCACCAACTCTATCTGAAGTTCTCTGGGCATGGGATTTTGACATGTTACCCAAACCAAAAGGAATGAGTGGGAAACAATCAAGACAACAGATAGAAGCACTTGCATTTGAATGAGTTTCAAGCATGCTTGGGTACTCGTGTGATCTGAGTGACTCAGTTTTGGAATACAACTGTCGCGTGGTGCACCGCGACATCCAGGCACCCCGGAGTTTCTGAAAAAAAATTTTCTCCGATTTTCACGAAACTACTTTTCATCAAGTTGAAGTGGGCTAAAAATCCATCCCTGAAAATAAAAATTCTCTGAGTAGTGTGGAAATGCTGATCCTTACCCTACCTGGGGTGTCCACTAAGCATTTCCACGAACTCTATCTGAAGTTCTCTGGGCATGGGATTTTGACATGTTACCCAAACCAAAAGGAATGAGTGGGAAACAATCAAGACAACAGATAGAAGCACTTGCATTTGAATGAGTTTCAAGCATGCTTGGGTACTCGTGTGATCTGAGTGACTCAGTTTTGCAATACAACTGTCGCGTGGTGCACTGCGACATCCAGGCACCCCGGAGTTTCTGAAAAAAAATTTTCTGCGATTTTCACGAAACCACTTTTCTTCAACTTGAATTGGGCTAAAAATCCATCCCTGAAAATAAAAATTCTCTGAGTAGTGTGGAAATGCTGATCCTTACCCTACCTGGGGTGTCCACTGAGCATTTCCGCGAACTCTAGTTGAAGTTTTCTAGGATATGGGATTTTGACATGTTACCCAAACCAAAAGGAATGAGTGGGAAACAATCAAGACAACAGATAGAAGCACTTGCATTTGAATGAGTTTCAAGCATGCTTGGGTACTCGTGTGATCTGAGAGACTCAGTTTTGGAATACAACTGTCGCGTGATGCACCGCAACATCCAGGCACCCCGGAGTTTCTGAAAAAAAAATTTCTCCGATTTTCACGAAACTACTTTTCATCAACTTGAATTGGGCTAAAAATCCATCCCTGAAAATAAAAATTCTCTGAGTAGTGTGGAAATGCTGATCCTTACCCTACCTGGGGTGTCCACTGAGCATTTCCACGAACTCTATCTGAAGTTCTCTGGGCATGGGATTTTGACATGTTACCCAAACCAAAAGGAATGAGTGGGAAACAATCAAGACAACAGATAGAAGCACTTGCATTTGAATGAGTTTCAAGCATGCTTGGGTACTCGTGTGATCTGAGTGACTCAGTTTTGGAATACAACTGTCGCGTGGTGCACCGCGACATCCAGGCACCCCGGAGTTTCTGAAAAAAAATTTTCTCCGATTTTCACGAAACTACTTTTCATCAAGTTGAAGTGGGCTAAAAATCCATCCCTGAAAATAAAAATTCTCTGAGTAGTGTGGAAATGCTGATCCTTACCCTACCTGGGGTGTCCACTAAGCATTTCCACGAACTCTATCTGAAGTTCTCTGGGCATGGGATTTTGACATGTTACCCAAACCAAAAGGAATGAGTGGGAAACAATAAAGACAACAGATAGAAGCACTTGCATGTGAATGAGTTTCAAGCATGCTTGGGTACTCGTGTGATCTGAGTGACTCAGTTTTGGAATACAACTGTCGCGTGGTGCAACCCGACATCCAGGCACCACGGAGTTTCTGAAAAAAAATTTTCTCCGATTTTCACGAAACTACTTTTCATCAACTTGAATTGGGCTAAAAATCCATCCCTGAAAATAAAAATTCTCTGAGTAGTGTGTAATGCTGATCCTTACCCTACCTGGGGTGTCCACTGAGCATTTCCACGAACTCTATCTGAAGTTCTCTGGGCATGGGATTTTGACATGTTACCCAAACCAAAAGGAATGAGTGGGAAACAATCAAGACAACAGATAGAAGCACTTGCATTTGAATGAGTTTCAAGCATGCTTGGGTACTCGTGTGATCTGAGTGACTCAGTTTTGCAATACAACTGTCGCGTGGTGCACCGCGACATCCAGGCACCCCGGAGTTTCTGAAAAAAAATTTTCTGCGATTTTCACGAAACCACTTTTCTTCAACTTGAATTGGGCTAAAAATCCATCCCTGAAAATAAAAATTCTCTGAGTAGTGTGGAAATGCTGATCCTTACCCTACCTGGGGTGTCCACTGAGCATTTCCGCGAACTCTAGTTGAAGTTTTCTAGGCATGGGATTTTGACATGTTACCCAAACCAAAAGGAATGAGTGGGAAACAATCAAGACAACAGATAGAAGCACTTGCATTTGAATGAGTTTCAAGCATGCTTGGGTACTCGTGTGATCTGAGTGACTCAGTTTTGCAATACAACTGTCGCGTGGTGCACCGCGACATCCAGGCACCCCGGAGTTTCTGAAAAAAAATTTTCTCCGATTTTCACGAAACTACTTTTCATCAACTTGAATTGGGCTAAAAATCCATCCCTGAAAATAAAAATTCTCTGAGTAGTGTGGAAATGCTGATCCTTACCCTACCTGGGGTGTCCACTGAGCATTTCCACGAACTCTATCTGAAGTTCTCTGGGCATGGGATTTTGACATGTTACCCAAACCAAAAGGAATGAGTGGGAAACAATCAAGACAACAGATAGAAGCACTTGCATTTGAATGAGTTTCAAGCATGCTTGGGTACTCGTGTGATCTGAGTGACTCAGTTTTGGAATACAACTGTCGCGTGGTGCACCGCGACATCCAGGCACCCCGGAGTTTCTGAAAAAAAATTTTCTCCGATTTTCACGAAACTACTTTTCATCAAGTTGAAGTGGGCTAAAAATCCATCCCTGAAAATAAAAATTCTCTGAGTAGTGTGGAAATGCTGATCCTTACCCTACCTGGGGTGTCCACTAAGCATTTCCACGAACTCTATCTGAAGTTCTCTGGGCATGGGATTTTGACATGTTACCCAAACCAAAAGGAATGAGTGGGAAACAATCAAGACAACAGATAGAAGCACTTGCATTTGAATGAGTTTCAAGCATGCTTGGGTACTCGTGTGATCTGAGTGACTCAGTTTTGGAATACAACTGTCGCGTGGTGCAACCCGACATCCAGGCACCCCGGAGTTTCTGAAAAAAAATTTTCTCCGATTTTCACGAAACTACTTTTCATCAACTTGAATTGGGCTAAAAATCCATCCCTGAAAATAAAAATTCTCTGAGTAGTGTGGAAATGCTGATCCTTACCCTACCTGGGGTGTCCACTGAGCATTTCCACGAACTCTATCTGAAGTTCTCTGGGCATGGGATTTTGACATGTTACCCAAACCAAAAGGAATGAGTGGGAAACAATCAAGACAACAGATAGAAGCACTTGCATTTGAATGAGTTTCAAGCATGCTTGGGTACTCGTGTGATCTGAGTGACTCAGTTTTGGAATACAACTGTCGCGTGGTGCACCGCGACATCCAGGCACCCCGGAGTTTCTGAAAAAAAATTTTCTCCGATTTTCACGAAACTACTTTTCATCAAGTTGAAGTGGGCTAAAAATCCATCCCTGAAAATAAAAATTCTCTGAGTAGTGTGGAAATGCTGATCCTTACCCTACCTGGGGTGTCCACTAAGCATTTCCACGAACTCTATCTGAAGTTCTCTGGGCATGGGATTTTGACATGTTACCCAAACCAAAAGGAATGAGTGGGAAACAATCAAGACAACAGATAGAAGCACTTGCATTTGAATGAGTTTCAAGCATGCTTGGGTACTCGTGTGATCTGAGTGACTCAGTTTTGCAATACAACTGTCGCGTGGTGCACTGCGACATCCAGGCACCCCGGAGTTTCTGAAAAAAAATTTTCTGCGATTTTCACGAAACCACTTTTCTTCAACTTGAATTGGGCTAAAAATCCATCCCTGAAAATAAAAATTCTCTGAGTAGTGTGGAAATGCTGATCCTTACCCTACCTGGGGTGTCCACTGAGCATTTCCGCGAACTCTAGTTGAAGTTTTCTAGGATATGGGATTTTGACATGTTACCCAAACCAAAAGGAATGAGTGGGAAACAATCAAGACAACAGATAGAAGCACTTGCATTTGAATGAGTTTCAAGCATGCTTGGGTACTCGTGTGATCTGAGAGACTCAGTTTTGGAATACAACTGTCGCGTGGTGCACCGCGACATCCAGGCACCCCGGAGTTTCTGAAAAAAAATTTTCTCCGATTTTCACGAAACTACTTTTCATCAAGTTGAAGTGGGCTAAAAATCCATCCCTGAAAATAAAAATTCTCTGAGTAGTGTGGAAATGCTGATCCTTACCCTACCTGGGGTGTCCACTAAGCATTTCCAGGAACTCTATCTGAAGTTCTCTGGGCATGGGATTTTGACATGTTACCCAAACCAAAAGGAATGAGTGGGAAACAATCAAGACAACAGATAGAAGCACTTGCATTTGAATGAGTTTCAAGCATGCTTGGGTACTCGTGTGATCTGAGAGACTCAGTTTTGGAATACAACTGTCGCGTGATGCACCGCGACATCCAGGCACCCCGGAGTTTCTGAAAAAAAATTTTCTCCGATTTTCACGAAACTACTTTTCATCATCTTGAATTGGGCTAAAAATCCATCCCTGAAAATAAAAATTCTCTGAGTAGTGTGGAAATGCTGATCCTTACCCTACCTGGGGTGTCCACTGAGCATTTCCAGGAACTCTATCTGAAGTTCTCTGGGCATGGGATTTTGACATGTTACCCAAACCAAAAGGAATGAGTGGGAAACAATCAAGACAACAGATAGAAGCACTTGCATTTGAATGAGTTTCAAGCATGCTTGGGTACTCGTGTGATCTGAGAGACTCAGTTTTGGAATACAACTGTCGCGTGGTGCACCGCGACATCCAGGCACCCCGGAGTTTCTGAAAAAAAATTTTCTCCGATTTTCACGAAACTACTTTTCATCAAGTTGAAGTGGGCTAAAAATCCATCCCTGAAAATAAAAATTCTCTGAGTAGTGTGGAAATGCTGATCCTTACCCTACCTGGGGTGTCCACTAAGCATTTCCACGAACTCTATCTGAAGTTCTCTGGGCATGGGATTTTGACATGTTACCCAAACCAAAAGGAATGATTGGGAAACAATAAAGACAACAGATAGAAGCACTTGCATTTGAATGAGTTTCAAGCATGCTTGGGTACTCGTGTGATCTGAGAGACTCAGTTTTGGAATACAACTGTCGCGTGGTGCAACCCGACATCCAGGCACCACGGAGTTTCTGAAAAAAAATTTTCTCCGATTTTCACGAAACTACTTTTCATCAACTTGAATTGGGCTAAAAATCCATCCCTGAAAATAAAAATTCTCTGAGTAGTGTGAAATGCTGATCCTTACCCTACCTGGGGTGTCCACTGAGCATTTCCACGAACTCTATCTGAAGTTCTCTGGGCATGGGATTTTGACATGTTACCCAAACCAAAAGGAATGAGTGGGAAACAATCAAGACAACAGATAGAAGCACTTGCATTTGAATGAGTTTCAAGCATGCTTGGGTACTCGTGTGATCTGAGTGACTCAGTTTTGCAATACAACTGTCGCGTGGTGCACCGCGACATCCAGGCACCCCGGAGTTTCTGAAAAAAAATTTTCTGCGATTTTCACGAAACCACTTTTCTTCAACTTGAATTGGGCTAAAAATCCATCCCTGAAAATAAAAATTCTCTGAGTAGTGTGGAAATGCTGATCCTTACCCTACCTGGGGTGTCCACTGAGCATTTCCGCGAACTCTAGTTGAAGTTCTCTAGGCATGGGATTTTGACATGTTACCCAAACCAAAAGGAATGAGTGGGAAACAATCAAGACAACAGATAGAAGCACTTGCATTTGAATGAGTTTCAAGCATGCTTGGGTACTCGTGTGATCTGAGAGACTCAGTTTTGGAATACAACTGTCGCGTGATGCACCGCGACATCCAGGCACCCCGGAGTTTCTGAAAAAAAATTTTCTCCGATTTTCACGAAACTACTTTTCATCATCTTGAATTGGGCTAAAAATCCATCCCTGAAAATAAAAATTCTCTGAGTAGTGTGGAAATGCTGATCCTTACCCTACCTGGGGTGTCCACTGAGCATTTCCAGGAACTCTATCTGAAGTTCTCTGGGCATGGGATTTTGACATGTTACCCAAACCAAAAGGAATGAGTGGGAAACAATCAAGACAACAGATAGAAGCACTTGCATTTGAATGAGTTTCAAGCATGCTTGGGTACTCGTGTGATCTGAGAGACTCAGTTTTGGAATACAACTGTCGCGTGGTGCACCGCGACATCCAGGCACCCCGGAGTTTCTGAAAAAAAATTTTCTCCGATTTTCACGAAACTACTTTTCATCAAGTTGAAGTGGGCTAAAAATCCATCCCTGAAAATAAAAATTCTCTGAGTAGTGTGGAAATGCTGATCCTTACCCTACCTGGGGTGTCCACTAAGCATTTCCAGGAACTCTATCTGAAGTTCTCTGGGCATGGGATTTTGACATGTTACCCAAACCAAAAGGAATGAGTGGGAAACAATCAAGACAACAGATAGAAGCACTTGCATTTGAATGAGTTTCAAGCATGCTTGGGTACTCGTGTGATCTGAGAGACTCAGTTTTGGAATACAACTGTCGCGTGATGCACCGCGACATCCAGGCACCCCGGAGTTTCTGAAAAAAAATTTTCTCCGATTTTCACGAAACTACTTTTCATCATCTTGAATTGGGCTAAAAATCCATCCCTGAAAATAAAAATTCTCTGAGTAGTGTGGAAATGCTGATCCTTACCCTACCTGGGGTGTCCACTGAGCATTTCCAGGAACTCTATCTGAAGTTCTCTGGGCATGGGATTTTGACATGTTACCCAAACCAAAAGGAATGAGTGGGAAACAATCAAGACAACAGATAGAAGCACTTGCATTTGAATGAGTTTCAAGCATGCTTGGGTACTCGTGTGATCTGAGAGACTCAGTTTTGGAATACAACTGTCGCGTGGTGCACCGCGACATCCAGGCACCCCGGAGTTTCTGAAAAAAAATTTTCTCCGATTTTCACGAAACTACTTTTCATCAAGTTGAAGTGGGCTAAAAATCCATCCCTGAAAATAAAAATTCTCTGAGTAGTGTGGAAATGCTGATCCTTACCCTACCTGGGGTGTCCACTAAGCATTTCCACGAACTCTATCTGAAGTTCTCTGGGCATGGGATTTTGACATGTTACCCAAACCAAAAGGAATGAGTGGGAAACAATAAAGACAACAGATAGAAGCACTTGCATTTGAATGAGTTTCAAGCATGCTTGGGTACTCGTGTGATCTGAGAGACTCAGTTTTGGAATACAACTGTCGCGTGGTGCAACCCGACATCCAGGCACCACGGAGTTTCTGAAAAAAAATTTTCTCCGATTTTCACGAAACTACTTTTCATCAACTTGAATTGGGCTAAAAATCCATCCCTGAAAATAAAAATTCTCTGAGTAGTGTGAAATGCTGATCCTTACCCTACCTGGGGTGTCCACTGAGCATTTCCACGAACTCTATCTGAAGTTCTCTGGGCATGGGATTTTGACATGTTACCCAAACCAAAAGGAATGAGTGGGAAACAATCAAGACAACAGATAGAAGCACTTGCATTTGAATGAGTTTCAAGCATGCTTGGGTACTCGTGTGATCTGAGTGACTCAGTTTTGCAATACAACTGTCGCGTGGTGCACTGCGACATCCAGGCACCCCGGAGTTTCTGAAAAAAAATTTTCTGCGATTTTCACGAAACCACTTTTCTTCAACTTGAATTGGGCTAAAAATCCATCCCTGAAAATAAAAATTCTCTGAGTAGTGTGGAAATGCTGATCCTTACCCTACCTGGGGTGTCCACTGAGCATTTCCGCGAACTCTAGTTGAAGTTTTCTAGGCATGGGATTTTGACATGTTACCCAAACCAAAAGGAATGAGTGGGAAACAATCAAGACAACAGATAGAAGCACTTGCATTTGAATGAGTTTCAAGCATGCTTGGGTACTCGTGTGATCTGAGAGACTCAGTTTTGGAATACAACTGTCGCGTGGTGCACCGCGACATCCAGGCACCCCGGAGTTTCTGAAAAAAAATTTTCTCCGATTTTCACGAAACTACTTTTCATCAACTTGAATTGGGCTAAAAATCCATCCCTGAAAATAAAAATTCTCTGAGTAGTGTGGAAATGCTGATCCTTACCCTACCTGGGATGTCCACTGAGCATTTCCAGGAACTCTATCTGAAGTTCTCTGGGCATGGGATTTTGACATGTTACCCAAACCAAAAGGAATGAGTGGGAAACAATCAAGACAACAGATAGAAGCACTTGCATTTGAATGAGTTTCAAGCATGCTTGGGTACTCGTGTGATCTGAGTGACTCAGTTTTGGAATACAACTGTCGCATGGTGCACCGCGACATCCAGGCACCCCGGAGTTTCTGAAAAAAAATTTTCTCCGATTTTCACGAAACTACTTTTCATCAAGTTGAAGTGGGCTAAAAATCCATCCCTGAAAATAAAAATTCTCTGAGTAGTGTGGAAATGCTGATCCTTACCCTACCTGGGGTGTCCACTAAGCATTTCCACGAACTCTATCTGAAGTTCTCTGGGCATGGGATTTTGACATGTTACCCAAACCAAAAGGAATGAGTGGGAAACAATCAAGACAACAGATAGAAGCACTTGCATTTGAATGAGTTTCAAGCATGCTTGGGTACTCGTGTGATCTGAGTGACTCAGTTTTGGAATACAACTGTCGCGTGGTGCAACCCGACATCCAGGCACCCCGGAGTTTCTGAAAAAAAATTTTCTCCGATTTTCACGAAACTACTTTTCATCAACTTGAATTGGGCTAAAAATCCATCCCTGAAAATAAAAATTCTCTGAGTAGTGTGGAAATGCTGATCCTTACCCTACCTGGGGTGTCCACTGAGCATTTCCACGAACTCTATCTGAAGTTCTCTGGGCATGGGATTTTGACATGTTACCCAAACCAAAAGGAATGAGTGGGAAACAATCAAGACAACAGATAGAAGCACTTGCATTTGAATGAGTTTCAAGCATGCTTGGGTACTCGTGTGATCTGAGTGACTCAGTTTTGGAATACAACTGTCGCGTGGTGCACCGCGACATCCAGGCACCCCGGAGTTTCTGAAAAAAAATTTTCTCCGATTTTCACGAAACTACTTTTCATCAAGTTGAAGTGGGCTAAAAATCCATCCCTGAAAATAAAAATTCTCTGAGTAGTGTGGAAATGCTGATCCTTACCCTACCTGGGGTGTCCACTAAGCATTTCCACGAACTCTATCTGAAGTTCTCTGGGCATGGGATTTTGACATGTTACCCAAACCAAAAGGAATGAGTGGGAAACAATCAAGACAACAGATAGAAGCACTTGCATTTGAATGAGTTTCAAGCATGCTTGGGTACTCGTGTGATCTGAGTGACTCAGTTTTGCAATACAACTGTCGCGTGGTGCACTGCGACATCCAGGCACCCCGGAGTTTCTGAAAAAAAATTTTCTGCGATTTTCACGAAACCACTTTTCTTCAACTTGAATTGGGCTAAAAATCCATCCCTGAAAATAAAAATTCTCTGAGTAGTGTGGAAATGCTGATCCTTACCCTACCTGGGGTGTCCACTGAGCATTTCCGCGAACTCTAGTTGAAGTTTTCTAGGATATGGGATTTTGACATGTTACCCAAACCAAAAGGAATGAGTGGGAAACAATCAAGACAACAGATAGAAGCACTTGCATTTGAATGAGTTTCAAGCATGCTTGGGTACTCGTGTGATCTGAGAGACTCAGTTTTGGAATACAACTGTCGCGTGATGCACCGCAACATCCAGGCACCCCGGAGTTTCTGAAAAAAAAATTTCTCCGATTTTCACGAAACTACTTTTCATCAACTTGAATTGGGCTAAAAATCCATCCCTGAAAATAAAAATTCTCTGAGTAGTGTGGAAATGCTGATCCTTACCCTACCTGGGGTGTCCACTGAGCATTTCCACGAACTCTATCTGAAGTTCTCTGGGCATGGGATTTTGACATGTTACCCAAACCAAAAGGAATGAGTGGGAAACAATCAAGACAACAGATAGAAGCACTTGCATTTGAATGAGTTTCAAGCATGCTTGGGTACTCGTGTGATCTGAGTGACTCAGTTTTGGAATACAACTGTCGCGTGGTGCAACCCGACATCCAGGCACCCCGGAGTTTCTGAAAAAAAATTTTCTCCGATTTTCACGAAACTACTTTTCATCAACTTGAATTGGGCTAAAAATCCATCCCTGAAAATAAAAATTCTCTGAGTAGTGTGGAAATGCTGATCCTTACCCTACCTGGGGTGTCCACTGAGCATTTCCACGAACTCTATCTGAAGTTCTCTGGGCATGGGATTTTGACATGTTACCCAAACCAAAAGGAATGAGTGGGAAACAATCAAGACAACAGATAGAAGCACTTGCATTTGAATGAGTTTCAAGCATGCTTGGGTACTCGTGTGATCTGAGTGACTCAGTTTTGCAATACAACTGTCGCGTGGTGCACTGCGACATCCAGGCACCCCGGAGTTTCTGAAAAAAAATTTTCTGCGATTTTCACGAAACCACTTTTCTTCAACTTGAATTGGGCTAAAAATCCATCCCTGAAAATAAAAATTCTCTGAGTAGTGTGGAAATGCTGATCCTTACCCTACCTGGGGTGTCCACTGAGCATTTCCGCGAACTCTAGTTGAAGTTTTCTAGGATATGGGATTTTGACATGTTACCCAAACCAAAAGGAATGAGTGGGAAACAATCAAGACAACAGATAGAAGCACTTGCATTTGAATGAGTTTCAAGCATGCTTGGGTACTCGTGTGATCTGAGAGACTCAGTTTTGGAATACAACTGTCGCGTGATGCACCGCGACATCCAGGCACCCCGGAGTTTCTGAAAAAAAAATTTCTCCGATTTTCACGAAACTACTTTTCATCAACTTGAATTGGGCTAAAAATCCATCCCTGAAAATAAAAATTCTCTGAGTAGTGTGGAAATGCTGATCCTTACCCTACCTGGGGTGTCCACTGAGCATTTCCACGAACTCTATCTGAAGTTCTCTGGGCATGGGATTTTGACATGTTACCCAAACCAAAAGGAATGAGTGGGAAACAATCAAGACAACAGATAGAAGCACTTGCATTTGAATGAGTTTCAAGCATGCTTGGGTACTCGTGTGATCTGAGTGACTCAGTTTTGGAATACAACTGTCGCGTGGTGCAACCCGACATCCAGGCACCCCGGAGTTTCTGAAAAAAAATTTTCTCCGATTTTCACGAAACTACTTTTCATCAACTTGAATTGGGCTAAAAATCCATCCCTGAAAATAAAAATTCTCTGAGTAGTGTGGAAATGCTGATCCTTACCCTACCTGGGGTGTCCACTGAGCATTTCCACGAACTCTATCTGAAGTTCTCTGGGCATGGGATTTTGACATGTTACCCAAACCAAAAGGAATGAGTGGGAAACAATCAAGACAACAGATAGAAGCACTTGCATTTGAATGAGTTTCAAGCATGCTTGGGTACTCGTGTGATCTGAGTGACTCAGTTTTGGAATACAACTGTCGCGTGGTGCACCGCGACATCCAGGCACCCCGGAGTTTCTGAAAAAAAATTTTCTCCGATTTTCACGAAACTACTTTTCATCAAGTTGAAGTGGGCTAAAAATCCATCCCTGAAAATAAAAATTCTCTGAGTAGTGTGGAAATGCTGATCCTTACCCTACCTGGGGTGTCCACTGAGCATTTCCAGGAACTCTATCTGAAGTTCTCTGGGCATGGGATTTTGACATGTTACCCAAACCAAAAGGAATGAGTGGGAAACAATCAAGACAACAGATAGAAGCACTTGCATTTGAATGAGTTTCAAGCATGCTTGGGTACTCGTGTGATCTGAGAGACTCAGTTTTGGAATACAACTGTCGCGTGATGCACCGCGACATCCAGGCACCCCGGAGTTTCTGAAAAAAAAATTTCTCCGATTTTCACGAAACTACTTTTCATCAACTTGAATTGGGCTAAAAATCCATCCCTGAAAATAAAAATTCTCTGAGTAGTGTGGAAATGCTGATCCTTACCCTACCTGGGGTGTCCACTGAGCATTTCCACGAACTCTATCTGAAGTTCTCTGGGCATGGGATTTTGACATGTTACCCAAACCAAAAGGAATGAGTGGGAAACAATCAAGACAACAGATAGAAGCACTTGCATTTGAATGAGTTTCAAGCATGCTTGGGTACTCGTGTGATCTGAGTGACTCAGTTTTGGAATACAACTGTCGCGTGGTGCAACCCGACATCCAGGCACCCCGGAGTTTCTGAAAAAAAATTTTCTCCGATTTTCACGAAACTACTTTTCATCAACTTGAATTGGGCTAAAAATCCATCCCTGAAAATAAAAATTCTCTGAGTAGTGTGGAAATGCTGATCCTTACCCTACCTGGGGTGTCCACTGAGCATTTCCACGAACTCTATCTGAAGTTCTCTGGGCATGGGATTTTGACATGTTACCCAAACCAAAAGGAATGAGTGGGAAACAATCAAGACAACAGATAGAAGCACTTGCATTTGAATGAGTTTCAAGCATGCTTGGGTACTCGTGTGATCTGAGTGACTCAGTTTTGGAATACAACTGTCGCGTGGTGCACCGCGACATCCAGGCACCCCGGAGTTTCTGAAAAAAAATTTTCTCCGATTTTCACGAAACTACTTTTCATCAAGTTGAAGTGGGCTAAAAATCCATCCCTGAAAATAAAAATTCTCTGAGTAGTGTGGAAATGCTGATCCTTACCCTACCTGGGGTGTCCACTGAGCATTTCCAGGAACTCTATCTGAAGTTCTCTGGGCATGGGATTTTGACATGTTACCCAAACCAAAAGGAATGAGTGGGAAACAATCAAGACAACAGATAGAAGCACTTGCATTTGAATGAGTTTCAAGCATGCTTGGGTACTCGTGTGATCTGAGTGACTCAGTTTTGGAATACAACTGTCGCGTGGTGCAACCCGACATCCAGGCACCCCGGAGTTTCTGAAAAAAAATTTTCTCCGATTTTCACGAAACTACTTTTCATCATCTTGAATTGGGCTAAAAATCCATCCCTGAAAATAAAAATTCTCTGAGTAGTGTGGAAATGCTGATCCTTACCCTACCTGGGGTGTCCACTGAGCATTTCCAGGAACTCTATCTGAAGTTCTCTGGGCATGGGATTTTGACATGTTACCCAAACCAAAAGGAATGAGTGGGAAACAATCAAGACAACAGATAGAAGCACTTGCATTTGAATGAGTTTCAAGCATGCTTGGGTACTCGTGTGATCTGAGAGACTCAGTTTTGGAATACAACTGTCGCGTGGTGCACCGCGACATCCAGGCACCCCGGAGTTTCTGAAAAAAAATTTTCTCCGATTTTCACGAAACTACTTTTCATCAACTTGAAGTGGGCTAAAAATCCATCCCTGAAAATAAAAATTCTCTGAGTAGTGTGGAAATGCTGATCCTTACCCTACCTGGGGTGTCCACTAAGCATTTCCACGAACTCTATCTGAAGTTCTCTGGGCATGGGATTTTGACATGTTACCCAAACCAAAAGGAATGAGTGGGAAACAATAAAGACAACAGATAGAAGCACTTGCATTTGAATGAGTTTCAAGCATGCTTGGGTACTCGTGTGATCTGAGTGACTCAGTTTTGGAATACAACTGTCGCGTGGTGCAACCCAACATCCAGGCACCACGGAGTTTCTGAAAAAAAATTTTCTCCGATTTTCACGAAACTACTTTTCATCAACTTGAATTGGGCTAAAAATCCATCCCTGAAAATAAAAATTCTCTGAGTAGTGTGTAATGCTGATCCTTACCCTACCTGGGGTGTCCACTGAGCATTTCCACGAACTCTATCTGAAGTTCTCTGGGCATGGGATTTTGACATGTTACCCAAACCAAAAGGAATGAGTGGGAAACAATCAAGACAACAGATAGAAGCACTTGCATTTGAATGAGTTTCAAGCATGCTTGGGTACTCGTGTGATCTGAGTGACTCAGTTTTGCAATACAACTGTCGCGTGGTGCACCGCGACATCCAGGCACCCCGGAGTTTCTGAAAAAAAATTTTCTGCGATTTTCACGAAACCACTTTTCTTCAACTTGAATTGGGCTAAAAATCCATCCCTGAAAATAAAAATTCTCTGAGTAGTGTGGAAATGCTGATCCTTACCCTACCTGGGGTGTCCACTGAGCATTTCCGCGAACTCTAGTTGAAGTTTTCTAGGCATGGGATTTTGACATGTTACCCAAACCAAAAGGAATGAGTGGGAAACAATCAAGACAACAGATAGAAGCACTTGCATTTGAATGAGTTTCAAGCATGCTTGGGTACTCGTGTGATCTGAGTGACTCAGTTTTGCAATACAACTGTCGCGTGGTGCACCGCGACATCCAGGCACCCCGGAGTTTCTGAAAAAAAATTTTCTCCGATTTTCACGAAACTACTTTTCATCAACTTGAATTGGGCTAAAAATCCATCCCTGAAAATAAAAATTCTCTGAGTAGTGTGGAAATGCTGATCCTTACCCTACCTGGGGTGTCCACTGAGCATTTCCACGAACTCTATCTGAAGTTCTCTGGGCATGGGATTTTGACATGTTACCCAAACCAAAAGGAATGAGTGGGAAACAATCAAGACAACAGATAGAAGCACTTGCATTTGAATGAGTTTCAAGCATGCTTGGGTACTCGTGTGATCTGAGTGACTCAGTTTTGGAATACAACTGTCGCGTGGTGCACCGCGACATCCAGGCACCCCGGAGTTTCTGAAAAAAAATTTTCTCCGATTTTCACGAAACTACTTTTCATCAAGTTGAAGTGGGCTAAAAATCCATCCCTGAAAATAAAAATTCTCTGAGTAGTGTGGAAATGCTGATCCTTACCCTACCTGGGGTGTCCACTAAGCATTTCCACGAACTCTATCTGAAGTTCTCTGGGCATGGGATTTTGACATGTTACCCAAACCAAAAGGAATGAGTGGGAAACAATCAAGACAACAGATAGAAGCACTTGCATTTGAATGAGTTTCAAGCATGCTTGGGTACTCGTGTGATCTGAGTGACTCAGTTTTGGAATACAACTGTCGCGTGGTGCACCGCGACATCCAGGCACCCCGGAGTTTCTGAAAAAAAATTTTCTCCGATTTTCACGAAACTACTTTTCATCAAGTTGAAGTGGGCTAAAAATCCATCCCTGAAAATAAAAATTCTCTGAGTAGTGTGGAAATGCTGATCCTTACCCTACCTGGGGTGTCCACTAAGCATTTCCACGAACTCTATCTGAAGTTCTCTGGGCATGGGATTTTGACATGTTACCCAAACCAAAAGGAATGAGTGGGAAACAATCAAGACAACAGATAGAAGCACTTGCATTTGAATGAGTTTCAAGCATGCTTGTGTACTCGTGTGATCTGAGTGACTCAGTTTTGCAATACAACTGTCGCGTGGTGCACTGCGACATCCAGGCACCCCGGAGTTTCTGAAAAAAAATTTTCTGCGATTTTCACGAAACCACTTTTCTTCAACTTGAATTGGGCTAAAAATCCATCCCTGAAAATAAAAATTCTCTGAGTAGTGTGGAAATGCTGATCCTTACCCTACCTGGGGTGTCCACTGAGCATTTCCGCGAACTCTAGTTGAAGTTTTCTAGGATATGGGATTTTGACATGTTACCCAAACCAAAAGGAATGAGTGGGAAACAATCAAGACAACAGATAGAAGCACTTGCATTTGAATGAGTTTCAAGCATGCTTGGGTACTCGTGTGATCTGAGAGACTCAGTTTTGGAATACAACTGTCGCGTGATGCACCGCGACATCCAGGCACCCCGGAGTTTCTGAAAAAAAAATTTCTCCGATTTTCACGAAACTACTTTTCATCAACTTGAATTGGGCTAAAAATCCATCCCTGAAAATAAAAATTCTCTGAGTAGTGTGGAAATGCTGATCCTTACCCTACCTGGGGTGTCCACTGAGCATTTCCACGAACTCTATCTGAAGTTCTCTGGGCATGGGATTTTGACATGTTACCCAAACCAAAAGGAATGAGTGGGAAACAATCAAGACAACAGATAGAAGCACTTGCATTTGAATGAGTTTCAAGCATGCTTGGGTACTCGTGTGATCTGAGTGACTCAGTTTTGGAATACAACTGTCGCGTGGTGCAACCCGACATCCAGGCACCCCGGAGTTTCTGAAAAAAAATTTTCTCCGATTTTCACGAAACTACTTTTCATCAACTTGAATTGGGCTAAAAATCCATCCCTGAAAATAAAAATTCTCTGAGTAGTGTGGAAATGCTGATCCTTACCCTACCTGGGGTGTCCACTGAGCATTTCCACGAACTCTATCTGAAGTTCTCTGGGCATGGGATTTTGACATGTTACCCAAACCAAAAGGAATGAGTGGGAAACAATCAAGACAACAGATAGAAGCACTTGCATTTGAATGAGTTTCAAGCATGCTTGGGTACTCGTGTGATCTGAGTGACTCAGTTTTGGAATACAACTGTCGCGTGGTGCACCGCGACATCCAGGCACCCCGGAGTTTCTGAAAAAAAATTTTCTCCGATTTTCACGAAACTACTTTTCATCAAGTTGAAGTGGGCTAAAAATCCATCCCTGAAAATAAAAATTCTCTGAGTAGTGTGGAAATGGTGATCCTTACCCTACCTGGGGTGTCCACTGAGCATTTCCAGGAACTCTATCTGAAGTTCTCTGGGCATGGGATTTTGACATGTTACCCAAACCAAAAGGAATGAGTGGGAAACAATCAAGACAACAGATAGAAGCACTTGCATTTGAATGAGTTTCAAGCATGCTTGGGTACTCGTGTGATCTGAGTGACTCAGTTTTGGAATACAACTGTCGCGTGGTGCAACCCGACATCCAGGCACCCCGGAGTTTCTGAAAAAAAATTTTCTCCGATTTTCACGAAACTACTTTTCATCAACTTGAATTGGGCTAAAAATCCATCCCTGAAAATAAAAATTCTCTGAGTAGTGTGGAAATGCTGATCCTTACCCTACCTGGGGTGTCCACTGAGCATTTCCACGAACTCTATCTGAAGTTCTCTGGGCATGGGATTTTGACATGTTACCCAAACCAAAAGGAATGAGTGGGAAACAATCAAGACAACAGATAGAAGCACTTGCATTTGAATGAGTTTCAAGCATGCTTGGGTACTCGTGTGATCTGAGTGACTCAGTTTTGGAATACAACTGTCGCGTGGTGCACCGCGACATCCAGGCACCCCGGAGTTTCTGAAAAAAAAATTTCTCCGATTTTCACGAAACTACTTTTCATCAACTTGAATTGGGCTAAAAATCCATCCCTGAAAATAAAAATTCTCTGAGTAGTGCGGAAATGCTGATCCTTACCCTACCTGGGGTGTCCACTGAGCATTTCCACGAACTCTATCTGAAGTTCTCTGGGCATGGGATTTTGACATGTTACCCAAACCAAAAGGAATGAGTGGGAAACAATCAAGACAACAGATAGAAGCACTTGCATTTGAATGAGTTTCAAGCATGCTTGGGTACTCGTGTGATCTGAGTGACTCAGTTTTGGAATACAACTGTCGCGTGGTGCACCGCGACATCCAGGCACCCCGGAGTTTCTGAAAAAAAATTTTCTCCGATTTTCACGAAACTACTTTTCATCAAGTTGAAGTGGGCTAAAAATCCATCCCTGAAAATAAAAATTCTCTGAGTAGTGTGGAAATGCTGATCCTTACCCTACCTGGGGTGTCCACTAAGCATTTCCACGAACTCTATCTGAAGTTCTCTGGGCATGGGATGTTGACATGTTACCCAAACCAAAAGGAATGAGTGGGAAACAATCAAGACAACAGATAGAAGCACTTGCATTTGAATGAGTTTCAAGCATGCTTGGGTACTCGTGTGATCTGAGTGACTCAGTTTTGGAATACAACTGTCGCGTGGTGCAACCCGACATCCAGGCACCCCGGAGTTTCTGAAAAAAAATTTTCTCCGATTTTCACGAAACTACTTTTCATCAACTTGAATTGGGCTAAAAATCCATCCCTGAAAATAAAAATTCTCTGAGTAGTGTGGAAATGCTGATCCTTACCCTACCTGGGGTGTCCACTGAGCATTTCCACGAACTCTATCTGAAGTTCTCTGGGCATGGGATTTTGACATATTACCCAAACCAAAAGGAATGAGTGGGAAACAATCAAGACAACAGATAGAAGCACTTGCATTTGAATGAGTTTCAAGCATGCTTGGGTACTCGTGTGATCTGAGTGACTCAGTTTTGGAATACAACTGTCGCGTGGTGCACCGCGACATCCAGGCACCCCGGAGTTTCTGAAAAAAAATTTTCTCCGATTTTCACGAAACTACTTTTCATCAAGTTGAAGTGGGCTAAAAATCCATCCCTGAAAATAAAAATTCTCTGAGTAGTGTGGAAATGCTGATCCTTACCCTACCTGGGGTGTCCACTAAGCATTTCCACGAACTCTATCTGAAGTTCTCTGGGCATGGGATTTTGACATGTTACCCAAACCAAAAGGAATGAGTGGGAAACAATCAAGACAACAGATAGAAGCACTTGCATTTGAATGAGTTTCAAGCATGCTTGGGTACTCGTGTGATCTGAGTGACTCAGTTTTGCAATACAACTGTCGCGTGGTGCACTGCGACATCCAGGCACCCCGGAGTTTCTGAAAAAAAATTTTCTGCGATTTTCACGAAACCACTTTTCTTCAACTTGAATTGGGCTAAAAATCCATCCCTGAAAATAAAAATTCTCTGAGTAGTGTGGAAATGCTGATCCTTACCCTACCTGGGGTGTCCACTGAGCATTTCCGCGAACTCTAGTTAAATTTTTCTAGGATATGGGATTTTGACATGTTACCCAAACCAAAAGGAATGAGTGGGAAACAATCAAGACAACAGATAGAAGCACTTGCATTTGAATGAGTTTCAAGCATGCTTGGGTACTCGTGTGATCTGAGAGACTCAGTTTTGGAATACAACTGTCGCGTGATGCACCGCGACATCCAGGCACCCCGGAGTTTCTGAAAAAAAAATTTCTCCGATTTTCACGAAACTACTTTTCATCAACTTGAATTGGGCTAAAAATCCATCCCTGAAAATAAAAATTCTCTGAGTAGTGTGGAAATGCTGATCCTTACCCTACCTGGGGTGTCCACTGAGCATTTCCACGAACTCTATCTGAAGTTCTCTGGGCATGGGATTTTGACATGTTACCCAAACCAAAAGGAATGAGTGGGAAACAATCAAGACAACAGATAGAAGCACTTGCATTTGAATGAGTTTCAAGCATGCTTGGGTACTCGTGTGATCTGAGTGACTCAGTTTTGGAATACAACTGTCGCGTGGTGCAACCCGACATCCAGGCACCCCGGAGTTTCTGAAAAAAAATTTTCTCCGATTTTCACGAAACTACTTTTCATCAACTTGAATTGGGCTAAAAATCCATCCCTGAAAATAAAAATTCTCTGAGTAGTGTGGAAATGCTGATCCTTACCCTACCTGGGGTGTCCACTGAGCATTTCCACGAACTCTATCTGAAGTTCTCTGGGCATGGGATTTTGACATGTTACCCAAACCAAAAGGAATGAGTGGGAAACAATCAAGACAACAGATAGAAGCACTTGCATTTGAATGAGTTTCAAGCATGCTTGGGTACTCGTGTGATCTGAGTGACTCAGTTTTGGAATACAACTGTCGCGTGGTGCACCGCGACATCCAGGCACCCCGGAGTTTCTGAAAAAAAATTTTCTCCGATTTTCACGAAACTACTTTTCATCAAGTTGAAGTGGGCTAAAAATCCATCCCTGAAAATAAAAATTCTCTGAGTAGTGTGGAAATGCTGATCCTTACCCTACCTGGGGTGTCCACTGAGCATTTCCACGAACTCTATCTGAAGTTCTCTGGGCATGGGATTTTGACATGTTACCCAAACCAAAAGGAATGAGTGGGAAACAATCAAGACAACAGATAGAAGCACTTGCATTTGAATGAGTTTCAAGCATGCTTGGGTACTCGTGTGATCTGAGTGACTCAGTTTTGGAATACAACTGTCGCGTGGTGCACCGCGACATCCAGGCACCCCGGAGTTTCTGAAAAAAAATTTTCTCCGATTTTCACGAAACTACTTTTCATCAACTTGAAGTGGGCTAAAAATCCATCCCTGAAAATAAAAATTCTCTGAGTAGTGTGGAAATGCTGATCCTTACCCTACCTGGGGTGTCCACTGAGCATTTCCGCGAACTCTAGTTGAAGTTTTCTAGGCATGGGATTTTGACATGTTACCCAAACCAAAAGGAATGAGTGGGAAACAATCAAGACAACAGATAGAAGCACTTGCATTTGAATGAGTTTCAAGCATGCTTGGGTACTCGTGTGATCTGAGTGACTCAGTTTTGCAATACAACTGTCGCGTGGTGCACCGCGACATCCAGGCACCCCGGAGTTTCTGAAAAAAAATTTTCTGCGATTTTCACGAAACCACTTTTCTTCAACTTGAATTGGGCTAAAAATCCATCCCTGAAAATAAAAATTCTCTGAGTAGTGTGGAAATGCTGATCCTTACCCTACCTGGGGTGTCCACTGAGCATTTCCGCGAACTCTAGTTGAAGTTTCCTAGGCATGGGATTTTGACATGTTACCCAAACCAAAAGGAATGAGTGGGAAACAATCAAAACAACAGATAGAAGCACTTGCATTTGAATGAGTTTCAAGCATGCTTGGGTACTCGTGTGATCTGAGTGACTCAGTTTTGCAATACAACTGTCGCGTGGTGCACCGCGACATCCAGGCACCCCGGAGTTTCTGAAAAAAAATTTTCTGCGATTTTCACGAAACCACTTTTCTTCAACTTGAATTGGGCTAAAAATCCATCCCTGAAAATAAAAATTCTCTGAGTAGTGTGGAAATGCTGATACTTACCCTACCTGGGGTGTCCACTGAGCATTTTCGCGAACTCTAGTTGAAGTTTTCTAGGCATGGGATTTTGACATGTTACCCAAACCAAAAGGAATGAGTGGGAAACAATCAAGACAACAGATAGAAGCACTTGCATTTGAATGAGTTTCAAGCATGCTTGGGTACTCGTGTGATCTGAGTGACTCAGTTTTGGAATACAACTGTCGCGTGGTGCACCGCGACATCCAGGCACCCCGGAGTTTCTGAAAAAAAATTTTCTCCGATTTTCACGAAACTACTTTTCATCAACTTGAATTGGGCTAAAAATCCATCCCTGAAAATAAAAATTCTCTGAGTAGTGTGGAAATGCTGATCCTTACCCTACCTGGGGTGTCCACTAAGCATTTCCACGAACTCTATCTGAAGTTCTCTGGGCATGGGATTTTGACATGTTACCCAAACCAAAAGGAATGAGTGGGAAACAATCAAGACAACAGATAGAAGCACTTGCATTTGAATGAGTTTCAAGCATGCTTGGGTACTCGTGTGATCTGAGTGACTCAGTTTTGCAATACAACTGTCGCGTGGTGCACCGCGACATCCAGGCACCCCGGAGTTTCTGAAAAAAAATTTTCTCCGATTTTCACGAAACTACTTTTCATCAACTTGAATTGGGCTAAAAATCCATCCCTGAAAATAAAAATTCTCTGAGTAGTGTGGAAATGCTGATCCTTACCCTACCTGGGGTGTCCACTGAGCATTTCCACGAACTCTATCTGAAGTTCTCTGGGCATGGGATTTTGACATGTTACCCAAACCAAAAGGAATGAGTGGGAAACAATCAAGACAACAGATAGAAGCACTTGCATTTGAATGAGTTTCAAGCATGCTTGGGTACTCGTGTGATCTGAGTGACTCAGTTTTGGAATACAACTGTCGCGTGGTGCAACCCGACATCCAGGCACCCCGGAGTTTCTGAAAAAAAATTTTCTCCGATTTTCACGAAACTACTTTTCATCAACTTGAATTGGGCTAAAAATCCATCCCTGAAAATAAAAATTCTCTGAGTAGTGTGGAAATGCTGATCCTTACCCTACCTGGGGTGTCCACTGAGCATTTCCACGAACTCTATCTGAAGTTCTCTGGGCATGGGATTTTGACATGTTACCCAAACCAAAAGGAATGAGTGGGAAACAATCAAGACAACAGATAGAAGCACTTGCATTTGAATGAGTTTCAAGCATGCTTGGGTACTCGTGTGATCTGAGTGACTCAGTTTTGGAATACAACTGTCGCGTGGTGCACCGCGACATCCAGGCACCCCGGAGTTTCTGAAAAAAAATTTTCTCCGATTTTCACGAAACTACTTTTCATCAAGTTGAAGTGGGCTAAAAATCCATCCCTGAAAATAAAAATTCTCTGAGTAGTGTGGAAATGCTGATCCTTACCCTACCTGGGGTGTCCACTAAGCATTTCCACGAACTCTATCTGAAGTTCTCTGGGCATGGGATTTTGACATGTTACCCAAACCAAAAGGAATGAGTGGGAAACAATCAAGACAACAGATAGAAGCACTTGCATTTGAATGAGTTTCAAGCATGCTTGGGTACTCGTGTGATCTGAGTGACTCAGTTTTGCAATACAACTGTCGCGTGGTGCACTGCGACATCCAGGCACCCCGGAGTTTCTGAAAAAAAATTTTCTGCGATTTTCACGAAACCACTTTTCTTCAACTTGAATTGGGCTAAAAATCCATCCCTGAAAATAAAAATTCTCTGAGTAGTGTGGAAATGCTGATCCTTACCCTACCTGGGGTGTCCACTGAGCATTTCCGCGAACTCTAGTTGAAGTTTTCTAGGATATGGGATTTTTACATGTTACCCAAACCAAAAGGAATGAGTGGGAAACAATCAAGACAACAGATAGAAGCACTTGCATTTGAATGAGTTTCAAGCATGCTTGGGTACTCGTGTGATCTGAGAGACTCAGTTTTGGAATACAACTGTCGCGTGATGCACCGCGACATCCAGGCACCCCGGAGTTTCTGAAAAAAAAATTTCTCCGATTTTCACGAAACTACTTTTCATCAACTTGAATTGGGCTAAAAATCCATCCCTGAAAATAAAAATTCTCTGAGTAGTGTGGAAATGCTGATCCTTACCCTACCTGGGGTGTCCACTGAGCATTTCCACGAACTCTATCTGAAGTTCTCTGGGCATGGGATTTTGACATGTTACCCAAACCAAAAGGAATGAGTGGGAAACAATCAAGACAACAGATAGAAGCACTTGCATTTGAATGAGTTTCAAGCATGCTTGGGTACTCGTGTGATCTGAGTGACTCAGTTTTGGAATACAACTGTCGCGTGGTGCAACCCGACATCCAGGCACCCCGGAGTTTCTGAAAAAAAATTTTCTCCGATTTTCACGAAACTACTTTTCATCAACTTGAATTGGGCTAAAAATCCATCCCTGAAAATAAAAATTCTCTGAGTAGTGTGGAAATGCTGATCCTTACCCTACCTGGGGTGTCCACTGAGCATTTCCACGAACTCTATCTGAAGTTCTCTGGGCATGGGATTTTGACATGTTACCCAAACCAAAAGGAATGAGTGGGAAACAATCAAGACAACAGATAGAAGCACTTGCATTTGAATGAGTTTCAAGCATGCTTGGGTACTCGTGTGATCTGAGTGACTCAGTTTTGGAATACAACTGTCGCGTGGTGCACCGCGACATCCAGGCACCCCGGAGTTTCTGAAAAAAAATTTTCTCCGATTTTCACGAAACTACTTTTCATCAAGTTGAAGTGGGCTAAAAATCCATCCCTGAAAATAAAAATTCTCTGAGTAGTGTGGAAATGCTGATCCTTACCCTACCTGGGGTGTCCACTAAGCATTTCCACGAACTCTATCTGAAGTTCTCTGGGCATGGGATTTTGACATGTTACCCAAACCAAAAGGAATGAGTGGGAAACAATCAAGACAACAGATAGAAGCAATTGCATTTGAATGAGTTTCAAGCATGCTTGGGTACTCGTGTGATCTGAGTGACTCAGTTTTGCAATACAACTGTCGCGTGGTGCACCGCGACATCCAGGCACCCCGGAGTTTCTGAAAAAAAATTGTCTGCGATTTTCACGAAACCACTTTTCTTCAACTTGAATTGGGCTAAAAATCCATCCCTGAAAATAAAAATTCTCTGAGTAGTGTGGAAATGCTGATCCTTACCCTTCCTGGGGTGTCCACTGAGCATTTCCGCGAACTCTAGTTGAAGTTTTCTAGGCATGGGATTTTGACATGTTACCCAAACAAAAAGGAATGAGTGGGAAACAATCAAGACAACAGATAGAAGCACTTGCATTTGAATGAGTTTCAAGCATGCTTGGGTACTCGTGTGATCTGAGAGACTCAGTTTTGGAATACAACTGTCGCGTGATGCACCGCGACATCCAGGCACCCCGGAGTTTCTGAAAAAAAATTTTCTCCGATTTTCACGAAACTACTTTTCATCATCTTGAATTGGGCTAAAAATCCATCCCTGAAAATAAAAATTCTCTGAGTAGTGTGGAAATGCTGATCCTTACCCTACCTGGGGTGTCCACTGAGCATTTCCAGGAACTCTATCTGAAGTTCTCTGGGCATGGGATTTTGACATGTTACCCAAACCAAAAGGAATGAGTGGGAAACAATCAAGACAACAGATAGAAGCACTTGCATTTGAATGAGTTTCAAGCATGCTTGGGTACTCGTGTGATCTGAGAGACTCAGTTTTGGAATACAACTGTCGCGTGGTGCACCGCGACATCCAGGCACCCCGGAGTTTCTGAAAAAAAATTTTCTCCGATTTTCACGAAACTACTTTTCATCAACTTGAATTGGGCTAAAAATCCATCCCTGAAAATAAAAATTCTCTGAGTAGTGTGGAAATGCTGATCCTTACCCTACCTGGGGTGTCCACTGAGCATTTCCAGGAACTCTATCTGAAGTTCTCTGGGCATGGGATTTTGACATGTTACCCAAACCAAAAGGAATGAGTGGGAAACAATCAAGACAACAGATAGAAGCACTTGCATTTGAATGAGTTTCAAGCATGCTTGGGTACTCGTGTGATCTGAGTGACTCAGTTTTGGAATACAACTGTCGCGTGGTGCAACCCGACATCCAGGCACCCCGGAGTTTCTGAAAAAAAATTTTCTCCGATTTTCACGAAACTACTTTTCATCAACTTGAATTGGGCTAAAAATCCATCCCTGAAAATAAAAATTCTCTGAGTAGTGTGGAAATGCTGATCCTTACCCTACCTGGGGTGTCCACTGAGCATTTCCACGAACTCTATCTGAAGTTCTCTGGGCATGGGATTTTGACATGTTACCCAAACCAAAAGGAATGAGTGGGAAACAATCAAGACAACAGATAGAAGCACTTGCATTTGAATGAGTTTCAAGCATGCTTGGGTACTCGTGTGATCTGAGTGACTCAGTTTTGGAATACAACTGTCGCGTGGTGCACCGCGACATCCAGGCACCCCGGAGTTTCTGAAAAAAAATTTTCTCCGATTTTCACGAAACTACTTTTCATCAAGTTGAAGTGGGCTAAAAATCCATCCCTGAAAATAAAAATTCTCTGAGTTGTGTGGAAATGCTGATCCTTACCCTACCTGGTGTGTCCACTAAGCATTTCCACGAACTCTATCTGAAGTTCTCTGGGCATGGGATTTTGACATGTTACCCAAACCAAAAGGAATGAGTGGGAAACAATCAAGACAACAGATAGAAGCACTTGCATTTGAATGAGTTTCAAGCATGCTTGGGTACTCGTGTTATCTGAGTGACTCAGTTTTGCAATACAACTGTCGCGTGGTGCACTGCGACATCCAGGCACCCCGGAGTTTCTGAAAAAAAATTTTCTGCGATTTTCACGAAACCACTTTTCTTCAACTTGAATTGGGCTAAAAATCCATCCCTGAAAATAAAAATTCTCTGAGTAGTGTGGAAATGCTGATCCTTACCCTACCTGGGGTGTCCACTGAGCATTTCCGCGAACTCTAGTTGAAGTTTTCTAGGCATGGGATTTTGACATGTTACCCAAACCAAAAGGAATGAGTGGGAAACAATCAAGACAACAGATAGAAGCACTTGCATTTGAATGAGTTTCAAGCATGCTTGGGTACTCGTGTGATCTGAGAGACTCAGTTTTGGAATACAACTGTCGCGTGATGCACCGCGACATCCAGGCACCCCGGAGTTTCTGAAAAAAAAATTTCTCCGATTTTCACGAAACTACTTTTCATCAACTTGAATTGGGCTAAAAATCCATCCCTGAAAATAAAAATTCTCTGAGTAGTGTGGAAATGCTGATCCTTACCCTACCTGGGGTGTCCACTGAGCATTTCCACGAACTCTATCTGAAGTTCTCTGGGCATGGGATTTTGACATGTTACCCAAACCAAAAGGAATGAGTGGGAAACAATCAAGACAACAGATAGAAGCACTTGCATTTGAATGAGTTTCAAGCATGCTTGGGTACTCGTGTGATCTGAGTGACTCAGTTTTGGAATACAACTGTCGCGTGGTGCAACCCGACATCCAGGCACCCCGGAGTTTCTGAAAAAAAATTTTCTCCGATTTTCACGAAACTACTTTTCATCAACTTGAATTGGGCTAAAAATCCATCCCTGAAAATAAAAATTCTCTGAGTAGTGTGGAAATGCTGATCCTTACCCTACCTGGGGTGTCCACTGAGCATTTCCACGAACTCTATCTGAAGTTCTCTGGGCATGGGATTTTGACATGTTACCCAAACCAAAAGGAATGAGTGGGAAACAATCAAAACAACAGATAGAAGCACTTGCATTTGAATGAGTTTCAAGCATGCTTGGGTACTCGTGTGATCTGAGTGACTCAGTTTTGGAATACAACTGTCGCGTGGTGCAACCCGACATCCAGGCACCCCGGAGTTTCTGAAAAAAAATTTTCTCCGATTTTCACGAAACTACTTTTCATCAACTTGAATTGGGCTAAAAATCCATCCCTGAAAATAAAAATTCTCTGAGTAGTGTGGAAATGCTGATCCTTACCCTACCTGGGGTGTCCACTGAGCATTTCCACGAACTCTATCTGAAGTTCTCTGGGCATGGGATTTTGACATGTTACCCAAACCAAAAGGAATGAGTGGGAAACAATCAAGACAACAGATAGAAGCACTTGCATTTGAATGAGTTTCAAGCATGCTTGGGTACTCGTGTGATCTGAGTGACTCAGTTTTGGAATACAACTGTCGCGTGGTGCACCGCGACATCCAGGCACCCCGGAGTTTCTGAAAAAAAATTTTCTCCGATTTTCACGAAACTACTTTTCATCAAGTTGAAGTGGGCTAAAAATCCATCCCTGAAAATAAAAATTCTCTGAGTAGTGTGGAAATGCTGATCCTTACCCTACCTGGGGTGTCCACTAAGCATTTCCACGAACTCTATCTGAAGTTCTCTGGGCATGGGATTTTGACATGTTACCCAAACCAAAAGGAATGAGTGGGAAACAATCAAGACAACAGATAGAAGCACTTGCATTTGAATGAGTTTCAAGCATGCTTGGGTACTCGTGTGATCTGAGTGACTCAGTTTTGCAATACAACTGTCGCGTGGTGCACTGCGACATCCAGGCACCCCGGAGTTTCTGAAAAAAAATTTTCTGCGATTTTCACGAAACCACTTTTCTTCAACTTGAATTGGGCTAAAAATCCATCCCTGAAAATAAAAATTCTCTGAGTAGTGTGGAAATGCTGATCCTTACCCTACCTGGGGTGTCCACTGAGCATTTCCGCGAACTCTAGTTGAAGTTTTCTAGGATATGGGATTTTGACATGTTACCCAAACCAAAAGGAATGAGTGGGAAACAATCAAGACAACAGATAGAAGCACTTGCATTTGAATGAGTTTCAAGCATGCTTGGGTACTCGTGTGATCTGAGAGACTCAGTTTTGGAATACAACTGTCGCGTGATGCACCGCGACATCCAGGCACCCCGGAGTTTCTGAAAAAAAAATTTCTCCGATTTTCACGAAACTACTTTTCATCAACTTGAATTGGGCTAAAAATCCATCCCTGAAAATAAAAATTCTCTGAGTAGTGTGGAAATGCTGATCCTTACCCTACCTGGGGTGTCCACTGAGCATTTCCACGAACTCTATCTGAAGTTCTCTGGGCATGGGATTTTGACATGTTACCCAAACCAAAAGGAATGAGTGGGAAACAATCAAGACAACAGATAGAAGCACTTGCATTTGAATGAGTTTCAAGCATGCTTGGGTACTCGTGTGATCTGAGTGACTCAGTTTTGGAATACAACTGTCGCGTGGTGCAACCCGACATCCAGGCACCCCGGAGTTTCTGAAAAAAAATTTTCTCCGATTTTCACGAAACTACTTTTCATCAACTTGAATTGGGCTAAAAATCCATCCCTGAAAATAAAAATTCTCTGAGTAGTGTGGAAATGCTGATCCTTACCCTACCTGGGGTGTCCACTGAGCATTTCCACGAACTCTATCTGAAGTTCTCTGGGCATGGGATTTTGACATGTTACCCAAACCAAAAGGAATGAGTGGGAAACAATCAAGACAACAGATAGAAGCACTTGCATTTGAATGAGTTTCAAGCATGCTTGGGTACTCGTGTGATCTGAGTGACTCAGTTTTGGAATACAACTGTCGCGTGGTGCACCGCGACATCCAGGCATCCCGGAGTTTCTGAAAAAAAATTTTCTCCGATTTTCACGAAACTACTTTTCATCAAGTTGAAGTGGGCTAAAAATCCATCCCTGAAAATAAAAATTCTCTGAGTAGTGTGGAAATGCTGATCCTTACCCTACCTGGGGTGTCCACTAAGCATTTCCACGAACTCTATCTGAAGTTCTCTGGGCATGGGATTTTGACATGTTACCCAAACCAAAAGGAATGAGTGGGAAACAATCAAGACAACAGATAGAAGCAATTGCATTTGAATGAGTTTCAAGCATGCTTGGGTACTCGTGTGATCTGAGTGACTCAGTTTTGCAATACAACTGTCGCGTGGTGCTCCGCGACATCCAGGCACCCCGGAGTTTCTGAAAAAAAATGTTCTGCGATTTTCACGAAACCACTTTTCTTCAACTTGAATGGGGCTAAAAATCCATCCCTGAAAATAAAAATTCTCTGAGTAGTGTGGAAATGCTGATCCTTACCCTTCCTGGGGTGTCCACTGAGCATTTCCGCGAACTCTAGTTGAAGTTTTCTAGGCATGGGATTTTGACATGTTACCCAAACAAAAAGGAATGAGTGGGAAACAATCAAGACAACAGATAGAAGCACTTGCATTTGAATGAGTTTCAAGCATGCTTGGGTACTCGTGTGATCTGAGAGACTCAGTTTTGGAATACAACTGTCGCGTGATGCACCGCGACATCCAGGCACCCCGGAGTTTCTGAAAAAAAATTTTCTCCGATTTTCACGAAACTACTTTTCATCATCTTGAATTGGGCTAAAAATCCATCCCTGAAAATAAAAATTCTCTGAGTAGTGTGGAAATGCTGATCCTTACCCTACCTGGGGTGTCCACTGAGCATTTCCAGGAACTCTATCTGAAGTTCTCTGGGCATGGGATTTTGACATGTTACCCAAACCAAAAGGAATGAGTGGGAAACAATCAAGACAACAGATAGAAGCACTTGCATTTGAATGAGTTTCAAGCATGCTTGGGTACTCGTGTGATCTGAGAGACTCAGTTTTGGAATACAACTGTCGCGTGGTGCACCGCGACATCCAGGCACCCCGGAGTTTCTGAAAAAAAATTTTCTCCGATTTTCACGAAACTACTTTTCATCAACTTGAATTGGGCTAAAAATCCATCCCTGAAAATAAAAATTCTCTGAGTAGTGTGGAAATGCTGATCCTTACCCTACCTGGGGTGTCCACTGAGCATTTCCAGGAACTCTATCTGAAGTTCTCTGGGCATGGGATTTTGACATGTTACCCAAACCAAAAGGAATGAGTGGGAAACAATCAAGACAACAGATAGAAGCACTTGCATTTGAATGAGTTTCAAGCATGCTTGGGTACTCGTGTGATCTGAGTGACTCAGTTTTGGAATACAACTGTCGCGTGGTGCAACCCGACATCCAGGCACCCCGGAGTTTCTGAAAAAAAATTTTCTCCGATTTTCACGAAACTACTTTTCATCAACTTGAATTGGGCTAAAAATCCATCCCTGAAAATAAAAATTCTCTGAGTAGTGTGGAAATGCTGATCCTTACCCTACCTGGGGTGTCCACTGAGCATTTCCACGAACTCTATCTGAAGTTCTCTGGGCATGGGATTTTGACATGTTACCCAAACCAAAAGGAATGAGTGGGAAACAATCAAGACAACAGATAGAAGCACTTGCATTTGAATGAGTTTCAAGCATGCTTGGGTACTCGTGTGATCTGAGTGACTCAGTTTTGGAATACAACTGTCGCGTGGTGCACCGCGACATCCAGGCACCCCGGAGTTTCTGAAAAAAAATTTTCTCCGATTTTCACGAAACTACTTTTCATCAAGTTGAAGTGGGCTAAAAATCCATCCCTGAAAATAAAAATTCTCTGAGTTGTGTGGAAATGCTGATCCTTACCCTACCTGGTGTGTCCACTAAGCATTTCCACGAACTCTATCTGAAGTTCTCTGGGCATGGGATTTTGACATGTTACCCAAACCAAAAGGAATGAGTGGGAAACAATCAAGACAACAGATAGAAGCACTTGCATTTGAATGAGTTTCAAGCATGCTTGGGTACTCGTGTTATCTGAGTGACTCAGTTTTGCAATACAACTGTCGCGTGGTGCACTGCGACATCCAGGCACCCCGGAGTTTCTGAAAAAAAATTTTCTGCGATTTTCACGAAACCACTTTTCTTCAACTTGAATTGGGCTAAAAATCCATCCCTGAAAATAAAAATTCTCTGAGTAGTGTGGAAATGCTGATCCTTACCCTACCTGGGGTGTCCACTGAGCATTTCCGCGAACTCTAGTTGAAGTTTTCTAGGCATGGGATTTTGACATGTTACCCAAACCAAAAGGAATGAGTGGGAAACAATCAAGACAACAGATAGAAGCACTTGCATTTGAATGAGTTTCAAGCATGCTTGGGTACTCGTGTGATCTGAGAGACTCAGTTTTGGAATACAACTGTCGCGTGATGCACCGCGACATCCAGGCACCCCGGAGTTTCTGAAAAAAAAATTTCTCCGATTTTCACGAAACTACTTTTCATCAACTTGAATTGGGCTAAAAATCCATCCCTGAAAATAAAAATTCTCTGAGTAGTGTGGAAATGCTGATCCTTACCCTACCTGGGGTGTCCACTGAGCATTTCCACGAACTCTATCTGAAGTTCTCTGGGCATGGGATTTTGACATGTTACCCAAACCAAAAGGAATGAGTGGGAAACAATCAAGACAACAGATAGAAGCACTTGCATTTGAATGAGTTTCAAGCATGCTTGGGTACTCGTGTGATCTGAGTGACTCAGTTTTGGAATACAACTGTCGCGTGGTGCAACCCGACATCCAGGCACCCCGGAGTTTCTGAAAAAAAATTTTCTCCGATTTTCACGAAACTACTTTTCATCAACTTGAATTGGGCTAAAAATCCATCCCTGAAAATAAAAATTCTCTGAGTAGTGTGGAAATGCTGATCCTTACCCTACCTGGGGTGTCCACTGAGCATTTCCACGAACTCTATCTGAAGTTCTCTGGGCATGGGATTTTGACATGTTACCCAAACCAAAAGGAATGAGTGGGAAACAATCAAGACAACAGATAGAAGCACTTGCATTTGAATGAGTTTCAAGCATGCTTGGGTACTCGTGTGATCTGAGTGACTCAGTTTTGGAATACAACTGTCGCGTGGTGCACCGCGACATCCAGGCACCCCGGAGTTTCTGAAAAAAAATTTTCTCCGATTTTCACGAAACTACTTTTCATCAAGTTGAAGTGGGCTAAAAATCCATCCCTGAAAATAAAAATTCTCTGAGTAGTGTGGAAATGCTGATCCTTACCCTACCTGGGGTGTCCACTAAGCATTTCCACGAACTCTATCTGAAGTTCTCTGGGCATGGGATTTTGACATGTTACCCAAACCAAAAGGAATGAGTGGGAAACAATCAAGACAACAGATAGAAGCAATTGCATTTGAATGAGTTTCAAGCATGCTTGGGTACTCGTGTGATCTGAGTGACTCAGTTTTGCAATACAACTGTCGCGTGGTGCACCGCGACATCCAGGCACCCCAGAGTTTCTGAAAAAAAATGTTCTGCGATTTTCACGAAACCACTTTTCTTCAACTTGAATTGGGCTAAAAATCCATCCCTGAAAATAAAAATTCTCTGAGTAGTGTGGAAATGCTGATCCTTACCCTTCCTGGGGTGTCCACTGAGCATTTCCGCGAACTCTAGTTGAAGTTTTCTAGGCATGGGATTTTGACATGTTACCCAAACAAAAAGGAATGAGTGGGAAACAATCAAGACAACAGATAGAAGCACTTGCATTTGAATGAGTTTCAAGCATGCTTGGGTACTCGTGTGATCTGAGAGACTCAGTTTTGGAATACAACTGTCGCGTGATGCACCGCGACATCCAGGCACCCCGGAGTTTCTGAAAAAAAATTTTCTCCGATTTTCACGAAACTACTTTTCATCATCTTGAATTGGGCTAAAAATCCATCCCTGAAAATAAAAATTCTCTGAGTAGTGTGGAAATGCTGATCCTTACCCTACCTGGGGTGTCCACTGAGCATTTCCAGGAACTCTATCTGAAGTTCTCTGGGCATGGGATTTTGACATGTTACCCAAACCAAAAGGAATGAGTGGGAAACAATCAAGACAACAGATAGAAGCACTTGCATTTGAATGAGTTTCAAGCATGCTTGGGTACTCGTGTGATCTGAGTGACTCAGTTTTGGAATACAACTGTCGCGTGGTGCAACCCGACATCCAGGCACCCCGGAGTTTCTGAAAAAAAATTTTCTCCGATTTTCACGAAACTACTTTTCATCAACTTGAATTGGGCTAAAAATCCATCCCTGAAAATAAAAATTCTCTGAGTAGTGTGGAAATGCTGATCCTTACCCTACCTGGGGTGTCCACTGAGCATTTCCACGAACTCTATCTGAAGTTCTCTGGGCATGGGATTTTGACATGTTACCCAAACCAAAAGGAATGAGTGGGAAACAATCAAGACAACAGATAGAAGCACTTGCATTTGAATGAGTTTCAAGCATGCTTGGGTACTCGTGTGATCTGAGTGACTCAGTTTTGGAATACAACTGTCGCGTGGTGCACCGCGACATCCAGGCACCCCGGAGTTTCTGAAAAAAAATTTTCTCCGATTTTCACGAAACTACTTTTCATCAAGTTGAAGTGGGCTAAAAATCCATCCCTGAAAATAAAAATTCTCTGAGTTGTGTGGAAATGCTGATCCTTACCCTACCTGGTGTGTCCACTAAGCATTTCCACGAACTCTATCTGAAGTTCTCTGGGCATGGGATTTTGACATGTTACCCAAACCAAAAGGAATGAGTGGGAAACAATCAAGACAACAGATAGAAGCACTTGCATTTGAATGAGTTTCAAGCATGCTTGGGTACTCGTGTTATCTGAGTGACTCAGTTTTGCAATACAACTGTCGCGTGGTGCACTGCGACATCCAGGCACCCCGGAGTTTCTGAAAAAAAATTTTCTGCGATTTTCACGAAACCACTTTTCTTCAACTTGAATTGGGCTAAAAATCCATCCCTGAAAATAAAAATTCTCTGAGTAGTGTGGAAATGCTGATCCTTACCCTACCTGGGGTGTCCACTGAGCATTTCCGCGAACTCTAGTTGAAGTTTTCTAGGCATGGGATTTTGACATGTTACCCAAACCAAAAGGAATGAGTGGGAAACAATCAAGACAACAGATAGAAGCACTTGCATTTGAATGAGTTTCAAGCATGCTTGGGTACTCGTGTGATCTGAGTGACTCAGTTTTGCAATACAACTGTCGCGTGGTGCACCGCGACATCCAGGCACCCCGGAGTTTCTGAAAAAAAATTTTCTGCGATTTTCACGAAACCACTTTTCTTCAACTTGAATTGGGCTAAAAATCCATCCCTGAAAATAAAAATTCTCTGAGTAGTGTGGAAATGCTGATCCTTACCCTACCTGGGGTGTCCACTGAGCATTTCCACGAACTCTATCTGAAGTTCTCTGGGCATGGGATTTTGACATGTTACCCAAACCAAAAGGAATGAGTGGGAAACAATCAAGACAACAGATAGAAGCACTTGCATTTGAATGAGTTTCAAGCATGCTTGGGTACTCGTGTGATCTGAGTGACTCAGTTTTGGAATACAACTGTCGCGTGGTGCAACCCGACATCCAGGCACCCCGGAGTTTCTGAAAAAAAATTTTCTCCGATTTTCACGAAACTACTTTTCATCAACTTGAATTGGGCTAAAAATCCATCCCTGAAAATAAAAATTCTCTGAGTAGTGTGGAAATGCTGATCCTTACCCTACCTGGGGTGTCCACTGAGCATTTCCACGAACTCTATCTGAAGTTCTCTGGGCATGGGATTTTGACATGTTACCCAAACCAAAAGAAATGAGTGGGAAACAATCAAGACAACAGATAGAAGCACTTGCATTTGAATGAGTTTCAAGCATGCTTGGGTACTCGTGTGATCTGAGTGACTCAGTTTTGGAATACAACTGTCGCGTGGTGAACCGCGACATCCAGGCACCCCGGAGTTTCTGAAAAAAAATTTTCTCCGATTTACACGAAACTACTTTTCATCAAGTTGAAGTGGGCTAAAAATCCATCCCTGAAAATAAAAATTCTCTGAGTAGTGTGGAAATGCTGATCCTTACCCTACCTGGGGTGTCCACTAAGCATTTCCACGAACTCTATCTGAAGTTCTCTGGGCATGGGATTTTGACATGTTACCCAAACCAAAAGGAATGAGTGGGAAACAATCAAGACAACAGATAGAAGCACTTGCATTTGAATGAGTTTCAAGCATGCTTGGGTACTCGTGTGATCTGAGTGACTCAGTTTTGCAATACAACTGTCGCGTGGTGCACCGCGACATCCAGGCACCCCGGAGTTTCTGAAAAAAAATTTTCTGCGATTTTCACGAAACCACTTTTCTTCAACTTGAATTGGGCTAAAAATCCATCCCTGAAAATAAAAATTCTCTGAGTAGTGTGGAAATGCTGATCCTTACCCTACCTGGGGTGTCCACTGAGCATTTCCGCGAACTCTAGTTGAAGTTTCCTAGGCATGGGATTTTGACATGTTACCCAAACCAAAAGGAATGAGTGGGAAACAATCAAAACAACAGATAGAAGCACTTGCATTTGAATGAGTTTCAAGCATGCTTGGGTACTCGTGTGATCTGAGTGACTCAGTTTTGCAATACAACTGTCGCGTGGTGCACCGCGACATCCAGGCACCCCGGAGTTTCTGAAAAAAAATTTTCTCCGATTTTCACGAAACTACTTTTCATCAACTTGAATTGGGCTAAAAATCCATCCCTGAAAATAAAAATTCTCTGAGTAGTGTGGAAATGCTGATCCTTACCCTACCTGGGGTGTCCACTAAGCATTTCCACGAACTCTATCTGAAGTTCTCTGGGCATGGGATTTTGACATGTTACCCAAACCAAAAGGAATGAGTGGGAAACAATCAAGACAACAGATAGAAGCACTTGCATTTGAATGAGTTTCAAGCATGCTTGGGTACTCGTGTGATCTGAGTGACTCAGTTTTGCAATACAACTGTCGCGTGGTGCACCGCGACATCCAGGCACCCCGGAGTTTCTGAAAAAAAATTTTCTGCGATTTTCACGAAACCACTTTTCTTCAACTTGAATTGGGCTAAAAATCCATCCCTGAAAATAAAAATTCTCTGAGTAGTGTGGAAATGCTGATCCTTACCCTACCTGGGGTGTCCACTGAGCATTTCCGCGAACTCTAGTTGAAGTTTTCTAGGCATGGGATTTTGACATGTTACCCAAACCAAAAGGAATGAGTGGGAAACAATCAAGACAACAGATAGAAGCACTTGCATTTGAATGAGTTTCAAGCATGCTTGGGTACTCGTGTGATCTGAGAGACTCAGTTTTGGAATACAACTGTCGCGTGATGCACCGCGACATCCAGGCACCCCGGAGTTTCTGAAAAAAAATTTTCTCCGATTTTCACGAAACTACTTTTCATCAACTTGAATTGGGCTAAAAATCCATCCCTGAAAATAAAAATTCTCTGAGTAGTGTGGAAATGCTGATCCTTACCCTACCTGGGGTGTCCACTGAGCATTTCCACGAACTCTATCTGAAGTTCTCTGGGCATGGGATTTTGACATGTTACCCAAACCAAAAGGAATGAGTGGGAAACAATCAAGACAACAGATAGAAGCACTTGCATTTGAATGAGTTTCAAGCATGCTTGGGTACTCGTGTGATCTGAGTGACTCAGTTTTGGAATACAACTGTCGCGTGGTGCAACCCGACATCCAGGCACCCCGGAGTTTCTGAAAAAAAATTTTCTCCGATTTTCACGAAACTACTTTTCATCAACTTGAATTGGGCTAAAAATCCATCCCTGAAAATAAAAATTCTCTGAGTAGTGTGGAAATGCTGATCCTTACCCTACCTGGGGTGTCCACTGAGCATTTCCACGAACTCTATCTGAAGTTCTCTGGGCATGGGATTTTGACATGTTACCCAAACCAAAAGGAATGAGTGGGAAACAATCAAGACAACAGATAGAAGCACTTGCATTTGAATGAGTTTCAAGCATGCTTGGGTACTCGTGTGATCTGAGTGACTCAGTTTTGGAATACAACTGTCGCGTGGTGCACCGCGACATCCAGGCACCCCGGAGTTTCTGAAAAAAAATTTTCTCCGATTTTCACGAAACTACTTTTCATCAAGTTGAAGTGGGCTAAAAATCCATCCCTGAAAATAAAAATTCTCTGAGTAGTGTGGAAATGCTGATCCTTACCCTACCTGGGGTGTCCACTAAGCATTTCCACGAACTCTATCTGAAGTTCTCTGGGCATGGGATTTTGACATGTTACCCAAACCAAAAGGAATGAGTGGGAAACAATCAAGACAACAGATAGAAGCACTTGCATTTGAATGAGTTTCAAGCATGCTTGGGTACTCGTGTGATCTGAGTGACTCAGTTTTGCAATACAACTGTCGCGTGGTGCACCGCGACATCCAGGCACCCCGGAGTTTCTGAAAAAAAATTTTCTGCGATTTTCACGAAACCACTTTTCTTCAACTTGAATTGGGCTAAAAATCCATCCCTGAAAATAAAAATTCTCTGAGTAGTGTGGAAATGCTGATCCTTACCCTACCTGGGGTGTCCACTGAGCATTTCCGCGAACTCTAGTTGAAGTTTCCTAGGCATGGGATTTTGACATGTTACCCAAACCAAAAGGAATGAGTGGGAAACAATCAAGACAACAGATAGAAGCACTTGCATTTGAATGAGTTTCAAGCATGCTTGGGTACTCGTGTGATCTGAGTGACTCAGTTTTGCAATACAACTGTCGCGTGGTGCACCGCGACATCCAGGCACCCCGGAGTTTCTGAAAAAAAATTTTCTGCGATTTTCACGAAACCACTTTTCTTCAACTTGAATTGGGCTAAAAATCCATCCCTGAAAATAAAAATTCTCTGAGTAGTGTGGAAATGCTGATCCTTACCCTACCTGGGGTGTCCACTGAGCATTTCCGCGAACTCTAGTTGAAGTTTCCTAGGCATGGGATTTTGACATGTTACCCAAACCAAAAGGAATGAGTGGGAAACAATCAAGACAACAGATAGAAGCCCTTGCATTTGAATGAGTTTCAAGCATGCTTGGGTACTCGTGTGATCTGAGTGACTCAGTTTTGCAATACAACTGTCGCGTGGTGCACCGCGACATCCAGGCACCCCGGAGTTTCTGAAAAAAAATTTTCTGCGATTTTCACGAAACCACTTTTCTTCAACTTGAATTGGGCTAAAAATCCATCCCTGAAAATAAAAATTCTCTGAGTAGTGTGGAAATGCTGATCCTTACCCTACCTGGGGTGTCCACTGAGCATTTTCGCGAACTCTAGTTGAAGTTTTCTAGGCATGGGATTTTGACATGTTACCCAAACCAAAAGGAATGAGTGGGAAACAATCAAGACAACAGATAGAAGCACTTGCATTTGAATGAGTTTCAAGCATGCTTGGGTAGTCGTGTGATCTGAGTGACTCAGTTTTGCAATACAACTGTCGCGTGATGCACCGCGACATCCAGGCACCCCGGAGTTTCTGAAAAAAAATTTTCTCCGATTTTCACGAAACTACTTTTCATCAAGTTGAAGTGGGCTAAAAATCCATCCCTAAAAATAAAAATTCTCTGAGTAGTGTGGAAATGCTGATCCTTACCCTACCTGGGGTGTCCACTAAGCATTTCCACGAACTCTATCTGAAGTTCTCTGGGCATGGGATTTTGACATGTTACCCAAACCAAAAGGAATGAGTGGGAAACAATCAAGACAACAGATAGAAGCACTTGCATTTGAATGAGTTTCAAGCATGCTTGGGTACTCGTGTGATCTGAGTGACTCAGTTTTGCAATACAACTGTCGCGTGGTGCACCACGACATCCAGGCACCCCGGAGTTTCTGAAAAAAAATTTTCTGCGATTTTCTCGAAACCACTTTTCATCAACTTGAATTGGGCTAAAAATCCATCCCTGAAAATAAAAATTCTCTGAGTAGTGTGGAAATGCTGATCCTTACCCTACCTGGGGTGTCCACTGAGCATTTCCACGAACTCTATCTGAAGTTCTCTGGGCATGGGATTTTGACATGTTACCCAAACCAAAAGGAATGAGTGGGAAACAATCAAGACAACAGATAGAAGCACTTGCATTTGAATGAGTTTCAAGCATGCTTGGGTACTCGTGTGATCTGAGTGACTCAGTTTTGGAATACAACTGTCGCGTGGTGGAACCCGACATCCAGGCACCACGGAGTTTCTGAAAAAAAATTTTCTCCGATTTTCACGAAACTACTTTTCATCAACTTGAATTGGGCTAAAAATCCATCCCTGAAAATAAAAATTCTCTGAGTAGTGTGAAATGCTGATCCTTACCCTACCTGGGGTGTCCACTGAGCATTTCCACGAACTCTATCTGAAGTTCTCTGGGCATGGGATTTTGACATGTTACCCAAACCAAAAGGAATGAGTGGGAAACAATCAAGACAACAGATAGAAGCACTTGCATTTGAATGAGTTTCAAGCATGCTTGGGTACTCGTGTGATCTGAGTGACTCAGTTTTGCAATACAACTGTCGCGTGGTGCACCGCGACATCCAGGCACCCCGGAGTTTCTGAAAAAAAATTTTCTGCGATTTTCACGAAACCACTTTTCTTCAACTTGAATTGGGCTAAAAATCCATCCCTGAAAATAAAAATTCTCTGAGTAGTGTGGAAATGCTGATCCTTACCCTACCTGGGGTGTCCACTGAGCATTTCCGCGAACTCTAGTTGAAGTTTTCTAGGCATGGGATTTTGACATGTTACCCAAACCAAAAGGAATGAGTGGGAAACAATCAAGACAACAGATAGAAGCACTTGCATTTGAATGAGTTTCAAGCATGCTTGGGTACTCGTGTGATCTGAGAGACTCAGTTTTGGAATACAACTGTCGCGTGATGCACCGCGACATCCAGGCACCCCGGAGTTTCTGAAAAAAAATTTTCTCCGATTTTCACGAAACTACTTTTCATCAACTTGAATTGGGCTAAAAATCCATCCCTGAAAATAAAAATTCTCTGAGTAGTGTGGAAATGCTGATCCTTACCCTACCTGGGGTGTCCACTGAGCATTTCCACGAACTCTATCTGAAGTTCTCTGGGCATGGGATTTTGACATGTTACCCAAACCAAAAGGAATGAGTGGGAAACAATCAAGACAACAGATAGAAGCACTTGCATTTGAATGAGTTTCAAGCATGCTTGGGTACTCGTGTGATCTGAGTGACTCAGTTTTGGAATACAACTGTCGCGTGGTGCAACCCGACATCCAGGCACCCCGGAGTTTCTGAAAAAAAATTTTCTCCGATTTTCACGAAACTACTTTTCATCAACTTGAATTGGGCTAAAAATCCATCCCTGAAAATAAAAATTCTCTGAGTAGTGTGGAAATGCTGATCCTTACCCTACCTGGGGTGTCCACTGAGCATTTCCACGAACTCTATCTGAAGTTCTCTGGGCATGGGATTTTGACATGTTACCCAAACCAAAAGGAATGAGTGGGAAACAATCAAGACAACAGATAGAAGCACTTGCATTTGAATGAGTTTCAAGCATGCTTGGGTACTCGTGTGATCTGAGTGACTCAGTTTTGGAATACAACTGTCGCGTGGTGCACCGCGACATCCAGGCACCCCGGAGTTTCTGAAAAAAAATTTTCTCCGATTTTCACGAAACTACTTTTCATCAAGTTGAAGTGGGCTAAAAATCCATCCCTGAAAATAAAAATTCTCTGAGTAGTGTGGAAATGCTGATCCTTACCCTACCTGGGGTGTCCACTGAGCATTTCCACGAACTCTATCTGAAGTTCTCTGGGCATGGGATTTTGACATGTTACCCAAACCAAAAGGAATGAGTGGGAAACAATCAAGACAACAGATAGAAGCACTTGCATTTGAATGAGTTTCAAGCATGCTTGGGTACTCGTGTGATCTGAGTGACTCAGTTTTGCAATACAACTGTCGCGTGGTGCACCGCGACATCCAGGCACCCCGGAGTTTCTGAAAAAAAATTTTCTGCGATTTTCACGAAACCACTTTTCTTCAACTTGAATTGGGCTAAAAATCCATCCCTGAAAATAAAAATTCTCTGAGTAGTGTGGAAATGCTGATCCTTACCCTACCTGGGGTGTCCACTGAGCATTTCCGCGAACTCTAGTTGAAGTTTCCTAGGCATGGGATTTTGACATGTTACCCAAACCAAAAGGAATGAGTGGGAAACAATCAAGACAACAGATAGAAGCACTTGCATTTGAATGAGTTTCAAGCATGCTTGGGTACTCGTGTGATCTGAGTGACTCAGTTTTGCAATACAACTGTCGCGTGGTGCACCGCGACATCCAGGCACCCCGGAGTTTCTGAAAAAAAATTTTCTGCGATTTTCACGAAACCACTTTTCTTCAACTTGAATTGGGCTAAAAATCCATCCCTGAAAATAAAAATTCTCTGAGTAGTGTGGAAATGCTGATCCTTACCCTACCTGGGGTGTCCACTGAGCATTTCCGCGAACTCTAGTTGAAGTTTCCTAGGCATGGGATTTTGACATGTTACCCAAACCAAAAGGAATGAGTGGGAAACAATCAAGACAACAGATAGAAGCACTTGCATTTGAATGAGTTTCAAGCATGCTTGGGTACTCGTGTGATCTGAGTGACTCAGTTTTGCAATACAACTGTCGCGTGGTGCACCGCGACATCCAGGCACCCCGGAGTTTCTGAAAAAAAATTTTCTGCGATTTTCACGAAACCACTTTTCTTCAACTTGAATTGGGCTAAAAATCCATCCCTGAAAATAAAAATTCTCTGAGTAGTGTGGAAATGCTGATCCTTACCCTACCTGGGGTGTCCACTGAGCATTTCCGCGAACTCTAGTTGAAGTTTCCTAGGCATGGGATTTTGACATGTTACCCAAACCAAAAGGAATGAGTGGGAAACAATCAAGACAACAGATAGAAGCACTTGCATTTGAATGAGTTTCAAGCATGCTTGGGTACTCGTGTGATCTGAGTGACTCAGTTTTGCAATACAACTGTCGCGTGGTGCACCGCGACATCCAGGCACCCCGGAGTTTCTGAAAAAAAATTTTCTGCGATTTTCACGAAACCACTTTTCTTCAACTTGAATTGGGCTAAAAATCCATCCCTGAAAATAAAAATTCTCTGAGTAGTGTGGAAATGCTGATCCTTACCCTACCTGGGGTGTCCACTGAGCATTTTCGCGAACTCTAGTTGAAGTTTTCTAGGCATGGGATTTTGACATGTTACCCAAACCAAAAGGAATGAGTGGGAAACAATCAAGACAACAGATAGAAGCACTTGCATTTGAATGAGTTTCAAGCATGCTTGGGTAGTCGTGTGATCTGAGTGACTCAGTTTTGCAATACAACTGTCGCGTGATGCACCGCGACATCCAGGCACCCCGGAGTTTCTGAAAAAAAATTTTCTCCGATTTTCACGAAACTACTTTTCATCAAGTTGAAGTGGGCTAAAAATCCATCCCTAAAAATAAAAATTCTCTGAGTAGTGTGGAAATGCTGATCCTTACCCTACCTGGGGTGTCCACTAAGCATTTCCACGAACTCTATCTGAAGTTCTCTGGGCATGGGATTTTGACATGTTACCCAAACCAAAAGGAATGAGTGGGAAACAATCAAGACAACAGATAGAAGCACTTGCATTTGAATGAGTTTCAAGCATGCTTGGGTACTCGTGTGATCTGAGTGACTCAGTTTTGCAATACAACTGTCGCGTGGTGCACCGCGACATCCAGGCACCCCGGAGTTTCTGAAAAAAAATTTTCTGCGATTTTCTCGAAACCACTTTTCATCAACTTGAATTGGGCTAAAAATCCATCCCTGAAAATAAAAATTCTCTGAGTAGTGTGGAAATGCTGATCCTTACCCTACCTGGGGTGTCCACTGAGCATTTCCACGAACTCTATCTGAAGTTCTCTGGGCATGGGATTTTGACATGTTACCCAAACCAAAAGGAATGAGTGGGAAACAATCAAGACAACAGATAGAAGCACTTGCATTTGAATGAGTTTCAAGCATGCTTGGGTACTCGTGTGATCTGAGTGACTCAGTTTTGGAATACAACTGTCGCGTGGTGGAACCCGACATCCAGGCACCACGGAGTTTCTGAAAAAAAATTTTCTCCGATTTTCACGAAACTACTTTTCATCAACTTGAATTGGGCTAAAAATCCATCCCTGAAAATAAAAATTCTCTGAGTAGTGTGAAATGCTGATCCTTACCCTACCTGGGGTGTCCACTGAGCATTTCCACGAACTCTATCTGAAGTTCTCTGGGCATGGGATTTTGACATGTTACCCAAACCAAAAGGAATGAGTGGGAAACAATCAAGACAACAGATAGAAGCACTTGCATTTGAATGAGTTTCAAGCATGCTTGGGTACTCGTGTGATCTGAGTGACTCAGTTTTGCAATACAACTGTCGCGTGGTGCACCGCGACATCCAGGCACCCCGGAGTTTCTGAAAAAAAATTTTCTGCGATTTTCACGAAACCACTTTTCTTCAACTTGAATTGGGCTAAAAATCCATCCCTGAAAATAAAAATTCTCTGAGTAGTGTGGAAATGCTGATCCTTACCCTACCTGGGGTGTCCACTGAGCATTTCCGCGAACTCTAGTTGAAGTTTTCTAGGCATGGGATTTTGACATGTTACCCAAACCAAAAGGAATGAGTGGGAAACAATCAAGACAACAGATAGAAGCACTTGCATTTGAATGAGTTTCAAGCATGCTTGGGTACTCGTGTGATCTGAGAGACTCAGTTTTGGAATACAACTGTCGCGTGATGCACCGCGACATCCAGGCACCCCGGAGTTTCTGAAAAAAAATTTTCTCCGATTTTCACGAAACTACTTTTCATCAACTTGAATTGGGCTAAAAATCCATCCCTGAAAATAAAAATTCTCTGAGTAGTGTGGAAATGCTGATCCTTACCCTACCTGGGGTGTCCACTGAGCATTTCCACGAACTCTATCTGAAGTTCTCTGGGCATGGGATTTTGACATGTTACCCAAACCAAAAGGAATGAGTGGGAAACAATCAAGACAACAGATAGAAGCACTTGCATTTGAATGAGTTTCAAGCATGCTTGGGTACTCGTGTGATCTGAGTGACTCAGTTTTGGAATACAACTGTCGCGTGGTGCAACCCGACATCCAGGCACCCCGGAGTTTCTGAAAAAAAATTTTCTCCGATTTTCACGAAACTACTTTTCATCAACTTGAATTGGGCTAAAAATCCATCCCTGAAAATAAAAATTCTCTGAGTAGTGTGGAAATGCTGATCCTTACCCTACCTGGGGTGTCCACTGAGCATTTCCACGAACTCTATCTGAAGTTCTCTGGGCATGGGATTTTGACATGTTACCCAAACCAAAAGGAATGAGTGGGAAACAATCAAGACAACAGATAGAAGCACTTGCATTTGAATGAGTTTCAAGCATGCTTGGGTACTCGTGTGATCTGAGTGACTCAGTTTTGGAATACAACTGTCGCGTGGTGCACCGCGACATCCAGGCACCCCGGAGTTTCTGAAAAAAAATTTTATCCGATTTTCACGAAACTACTTTTCATCAAGTTGAAGTGGGCTAAAAATCCATCCCTGAAAATAAAAATTCTCTGAGTAGTGTGGAAATGCTGATCCTTACCCTACCTGGGGTGTCCACTGAGCATTTCCACGAACTCTATCTGAAGTTCTCTGGGCATGGGATTTTGACATGTTACCCAAACCAAAAGGAATGAGTGGGAAACAATCAAGACAACAGATAGAAGCACTTGCATTTGAATGAGTTTCAAGCATGCTTGGGTACTCGTGTGATCTGAGTGACTCAGTTTTGCAATACAACTGTCGCGTGGTGCACCGCGACATCCAGGCACCCCGGAGTTTCTGAAAAAAAATTTTCTGCGATTTTCACGAAACCACTTTTCTTCAACTTGAATTGGGCTAAAAATCCATCCCTGAAAATAAAAATTCTCTGAGTAGTGTGGAAATGCTGATCCTTACCCTACCTGGGGTGTCCACTGAGCATTTCCGCGAACTCTAGTTGAAGTTTCCTAGGCATGGGATTTTGACATGTTACCCAAACCAAAAGGAATGAGTGGGAAACAATCAAGACAACAGATAGAAGCACTTGCATTTGAATGAGTTTCAAGCATGCTTGGGTACTCGTGTGATCTGAGTGACTCAGTTTTGCAATACAACTGTCGCGTGGTGCACCGCGACATCCAGGCACCCCGGAGTTTCTGAAAAAAAATTTTCTGCGATTTTCACGAAACCACTTTTCTTCAACTTGAATTGGGCTAAAAATCCATCCCTGAAAATAAAAATTCTCTGAGTAGTGTGGAAATGCTGATCCTTACCCTACCTGGGGTGTCCACTGAGCATTTCCGCGAACTCTAGTTGAAGTTTCCTAGGCATGGGATTTTGACATGTTACCCAAACCAAAAGGAATGAGTGGGAAACAATCAAGACAACAGATAGAAGCACTTGCATTTGAATGAGTTTCAAGCATGCTTGGGTACTCGTGTGATCTGAGTGACTCAGTTTTGCAATACAACTGTCGCGTGGTGCACCGCGACATCCAGGCACCCCGGAGTTTCTGAAAAAAAATTTGCTGCGATTTTCACGAAACCACTTTTCTTCAACTTGAATTGGGCTAACAATCCATCCCTGAAAATAAAAATTCTCTGAGTAGTGTGGAAATGCTGATCCTTACCCTACCTGGGGTGTCCACTGAGCATTTTCGCGAACTCTAGTTGAAGTTTTCTAGGCATGGGATTTTGACATGTTACCCAAACCAAAAGGAATGAGTGGGAAACAATCAAGACAACAGATAGAAGCACTTGCATTTGAATGAGTTTCAAGCATGCTTGGGTACTCGTGTGATCTGAGAGACTCAGTTTTGGAATACAACTGTCGCGTGGTGCACCGCGACATCCAGGCACCCCGGAGTTTCTGAAAAAAAATTTTCTCCGATTTTCACGAAACTACTTTTCATCAAGTTGAAGTGGGCTAAAAATCCATCCCTAAAAATAAAAATTCTCTGAGTAGTGTGGAAATGCTGATCCTTACCCTACCTGGGGTGTCCACTAAGCATTTCCACGAACTCTATCTGAAGTTCTCTGGGCATGGGATTTTGACATGTTACCCAAACCAAAAAGAATGAGTGGGAAACAATCAAGACAACAGATAGAAGCACTTGCATTTGAATGAGTTTCAAGCATGCTTGGGTACTCGTGTGATCTGAGTGACTCAGTTTTGCAATACAACTGTCGCGTGGTGCACCGCGACATCAAGGCACCCCGGAGTTTCTGAAAAAAAATTTTCTGCGATTTTCTCGAAACCACTTTTCTTCAACTTGAATTGGGCTAAAAATCCATCCCTGAAAATAAAAATTCTCTGAGTAGTGTGGAAATGCTGATCCTTACCCTACCTGGGGTGTCCACTGAGCATTTCCACGAACTCTATCTGAAGTTCTCTGGGCATGGGATTTTGACATGTTACCCAAACCAAAAGGAATGAGTGGGAAACAATCAAGACAACAGATAGAAGCACTTGCATTTGAATGAGTTTCAAGCATGCTTGGGTACTCGTGTGATCTGAGTGACTCAGTTTTGGAATACAACTGTCGCGTGGTGCACCGCGACATCCAGGCACCCCGGAGTTTCTGAAAAAAAATTTTCTCCGATTTTCACGAAACTACTTTTCATCAACTTGAAGTGGGCTAAAAATCCATCCCTGAAAATAAAAATGCTCTGAGTAGTGTGGAAATGCTGATCCTTCCCCTACCTGGGGTGTCCACTAAGCATTTCCACGAACTCTATCTGAAGTTCTCTGGGCATGGGATTTTGACATGTTACCCAAACCAAAAGGAATGAGTGGGAAACAATCAAGACAACAGATAGAAGCACTTGCATTTGAATGAGTTTCAAGCATGCTTGGGTACTCGTGTGATCTGAGTGACTCAGTTTTACAATACAACTGTCGCGTGGTGCACCGCGACATCCAGGCACCCCGGAGTTTCTGAAAAAAAATTTTCTGCGATTTTCCCGAAACCACTTTTCTTCAACTTGAATTGGGCTAAAAATCCATCCCTGAAAATAAAAATTTTCTGAGTAGTGTGTAAATGCTGATCCCTACCCTACCTGGGGTGTCCACTCGAGCATTTCCGCGAACTCTAGTTGAAGTTTTCTAGGCATCGGATTTTGACATGTTACCTAAACCAAAAGGAATGAGTGGGAAACAATCAAGACAACAGATAGAAGCACTTGCATTTGAATGAGTTTCAAGCATGCTTGGGTACTCGTGTGATCTGAGAGACTCAGTTTTGGAATACAACTGTCGCGTGGTGCACCGCGACATCCAGGCACCCCGGAGTTTCTGAAAAAAAATTTTCTCCGATTTTCACGAAACTACTTTTCATCAACTTGAATTGGGCTAAAAATCCATCCCTGAAAATAAAAATTCTCTGAGTAGTGTGGAAATGCTGATCCTTACCCTACCTGGGGTGTCCACTGAGCATTTCCAGGAACTCTATCTGAAGTTCTCTGGGCATGGGATTTTGACATGTTACCCAAACCAAAAGGAATGAGTGGGAAACAATCAAGACAACAGATAGAAGCACTTGCATTTGAATGAGTTTCAAGCATGCTTGGGTACTCGTGTGATCTGAGTGACTCAGTTTTGGAATACAACTGTCGCGTGGTGCACCGCGACATCCAGGCACCCCGGAGTTTCTGAAAAAAAATTTTCTGCGATTTTCACGAAACCACTTTTCTTCAACTTGAATTGGGCTAAAAATCCATCCCTGAAAATAAAAATTCTCTGAGTAGTGTGGAAATGCTGATCCTTACCCTACCTGGGGTGTCCACTGAGCATTTCCGCGAACTCTAGTTGAAGTTTTCTAGGCATGGGATTTTGACATGTTACCCAAACCAAAAGGAATGAGTGGGAAACAATCAAGACAACAGATAGAAGCACTTGCATTTGAATGAGTTTCAAGCATGCTTGGGTACTCGTGTGATCTGAGAGACTCAGTTTTGGAATACAACTGTCGCGTGGTGCACCGCGACATCCAGGCACCCCGGAGTTTCTGAAAAAAAATTTTCTCCGATTTTCACGAAACTACTTTTCATCAACTTGAATTGGGCTAAAAATCCATCCCTGAAAATAAAAATTCTCTGAGTAGTGTGGAAATGCTGATCCTTACCCTACCTGGGGTGTCCACTGAGCATTTCCAGAAACTCTATCTGAAGTTCTCTGGGCATGGGATTTTGACATGTTACCCAAACCAAAAGGAATGAGTGGGAAACAATCAAGACAACAGATAGAAGCACTTGCATTTGAATGAGTTTCAAGCATGCTTGGGTACTCGTGTGATCTGAGTGACTCAGTTTTGGAATACAACTGTCGCGTGGTGCAACCCGACATCCAGGCACCCCGGAGTTTCTGAAAAAAAATTTTCTCCGATTTTCACGAAACTACTTTTCATCAACTTGAATTGGGCTAAAAATCCATCCCTGAAAATAAAAATTCTCTGAGTAGTGTGGAAATGCTGATCCTTACCCTACCTGGGGTGTCCACTGAGCATTTCCACGAACTCTATCTGAAGTTCTCTGGGCATGGGATTTTGACATGTTACCCAAACCAAAAGGAATGAGTGGGAAACAATCAAGACAACAGATAGAAGCACTTGCATTTGAATGAGTTTCAAGCATGCTTGGGTACTCGTGTGATCTGAGTGACTCAGTTTTGCAATACAACTGTCGCGTGGTGCACCGCGACATCCAGGCACCCCGGAGTTGCTGAAAAAAAATTTTCTCCGATTTTCACGAAACCACTTTTCTTCAACTTGAATTGGGCTAAAAATCCATCCCTGAAAATAAAAATTCTCTGAGTAGTGTGGAAATGCTGATCCTTACCCTACCTGGGGTGTCCACTGAGCATTTCCGCGAACTCTAGTTGAAGTTTTCTAGGCATGGGATTTTGACATGTTACCCAAACCAAAAGGAATGAGTGGGAAACAATCAAGACAACAGATAGAAGCACTTGCATTTGAATGAGTTTCAAGCATGCTTGGGTACTCGTGTGATCTGAGAGACTCAGTTTTGGAATACAACTGTCGCGTGGTGCACCGCGACATCCAGGCACCCCGGAGTTTCTGAAAAAAAATTTTCTCCGATTTTCACGAAACTACTTTTCATCAACTTGAATTGGGCTAAAAATCCATCCCTGAAAATAAAAATTCTCTGAGTAGTGTGGAAATGCTGATCCTTACCCTACCTGGGGTGTCCACTGAGCATTTCCACGAACTCTATCTGAAGTTCTCTGGGCATGGGATTTTGACATGTTACCCAAACCAAAAGGAATGAGTGGGAAACAATCAAGACAACAGATAGAAGCACTTGCATTTGAATGAGTTTCAAGCATGCTTGGGTACTCGTGTGATCTGAGAGACTCAGTTTTGGAATACAACTGTCGCGTGGTGCACCGCGACATCCAGGCACCCCGGAGTTTCTGAAAAAAAATTTTCTCCGATTTTCACGAAACTACTTTTCATCAACTTGAATTGGGCTAAAAATCCATCCCTGAAAATAAAAATTCTCTGAGTAGTGTGGAAATGCTGATCCTTACCCTACCTGGGGTGTCCACTGAGCATTTCCACGAACTCTATCTGAAGTTCTCTGGGCATGGGATTTTGACATGTTACCCAAACCAAAAGGAATGAGTGGGAAACAATCAAGACAACAGATAGAAGCACTTGCATTTGAATGAGTTTCAAGCATGCTTGGGTACTCGTGTGATCTGAGTGACTCAGTTTTGGAATACAACTGTCGCGTGGTGCACCGCGACATCCAGGCACCCCGGAGTTTCTGAAAAAAAATTTTCTGCGATTTTCACGAAACCACTTTTCTTCAACTTGAATTGGGCTAAAAATCCATCCCTGAAAATAAAAATTCTCTGAGTAGTGTGGAAATGCTGATCCTTACCCTACCTGGGGTGTCCACTGAGCATTTCCGCGAACTCTAGTTGAAGTTTTCTAGGCATGGGATTTTGACATGTTACCCAAACCAAAAGGAATGAGTGGGAAACAATCAAGACAACAGATAGAAGCACTTGCATTTGAATGAGTTTCAAGCATGCTTGGGTACTTGTGTGATCTGAGAGACTCAGTTTTGGAATACAACTGTCGCGTGGTGCACCGCGACATCCAGGCACCCCGGAGTTTCTGAAAAAAAATTTTCTCCGATTTTCACGAAACTACTTTTCATCAACTTGAATTGGGCTAAAAATCCATCCCTGAAAATAAAAATTCTCTGAGTAGTGTGGAAATGCTGATCCTTACCCTACCTGGGGTGTCCACTGAGCTTTTCTAGGAACTCTATCTGAAGTTCTCTGGGCATGGGATTTTGACATGTTACCCAAACCAAAAGGAATGAGTGGGAAACAATCAAGACAACAGATAGAAGCACTTGCATTTGAATGAGTTTCAAGCATGCTTGGGTACTCGTGTGATCTGAGTGACTCAGTTTTGGAATACAACTGTCGCGTGGTGCAACCCGACATCCAGGCACCCCGGAGTTTCTGAAAAAAAATTTTCTCCGATTTTCACGAAACTACTTTTCATCAACTTGAATTGGGCTAAAAATCCATCCCTGAAAATAAAAATTCTCTGAGTAGTGTGGAAATGCTGATCCTTACCCTACCTGGGGTGTCCACTGAGCATTTCCACGAACTCTATCTGAAGTTCTCTGGGCATGGGATTTTGACATGTTACCCAAACCAAAAGGAATGAGTGGGAAACAATCAAGACAACAGATAGAAGCACTTGCATTTGAATGAGTTTCAAGCATGCTTGGGTACTCGTGTGATCTGAGTGACTCAGTTTTGCAATACAACTGTCGCGTGGTGCACCGCGACATCCAGGCACCCCGGAGTTTCTGAAAAAAAATTTTCTGCTATTTTCACGAAACCACTTTTCTTCAACTTGAATTGGGCTAAAAATCCATCCCTGAAAATAAAAATTCTCTGAGTAGTGTGGAAATGCTGATCCTTACCCTATCTGGGGTGTCCACTGAGCATTTCAGCGAACTCTAGTTGAAGTTTTCTAGGCATGGGATTTTGACATGTTACCCAAACCAAAAGGAATGAGTGGGAAACAATCAAGACAACAGATAGAAGCACTTGCATTTGAATGAGTTTCAAGCATGCTTGGGTACTCGTGTGATCTGAGTGACTCAGTTTTGCAATACAACTGTCGTGTGGTGCACCGCGACATCCAGGCACCCCGGAGTTTCTGAAAAAAAACTTTCTGCGATTTTCACGAAACCACTTTTCTTCAACTTGAATTGGGCTAAAAATCCATCCCTGAAAATAAAAATTCTCTGAGTAGTGTGGAAATGCTGATCCTTACCCTACCTGGGGTGTCCACTGAGCATTTCCACGAACTCTATCTGAAGTTCTCTGGGCATGGGATTTTGACATGTTACCCAAACCAAAAGGAATGAGTGGGAAACAATCAAGACAACAGATAGAAGCACTTGCATTTGAATGAGTTTCAAGCATGCTTGGGTACTCGTGTGATCTGAGTGACTCAGTTTTGGAATACAACTGTCGCGTGGTGCAACCCGACATCCAGGCACCCCGGAGTTTCTGAAAAAAAATTTTCTCCGATTTTCACGAAACTACTTTTCATCAAGTTGAAGTGGGCTAAAAATCCATCCCTGAAAATAAAAATTCTCTGAGTAGTGTGGAAATGCTGATCCTTACCCTACCTGGGGTGTCCACTGAGCATTTCCACGAACTCTATCTGAAGTTCTCTGGGCATGGGATTTTGACATGTTACCCAAACCAAAAGGAATGAGTGGGAAACAATCAAGACACCAGATAGAAGCACTTGCATTTGAATGAGTTTCAAGCATGCTTGGGTACTCGTGTGATCTGAGTGACTCAGTTTTGGAATACAACTGTCGCGTGGTGCACCGCGCAACCAGGCACCCCGGAGTTTCTGAAAAAAAATTTTCTCCGATTTTCACGAAACTACTTTTCATCAAGTTGAAGTGGGCTAAAAATCCATCCCTGAAAATAAAAATTCTCTGAGTAGTGTGGAAATGCTGATCCTTACCCTACCTGGGGTGTCCACTAAGCATTTCCACGAACTCTATTATAAGTTCTCTGGGCATGGGATTTTGACGTTACCCAAACCAAAAGGAATGAGTGGGAAACAATCAAGACAACAGATAGAAGCACTTGCATTTGAATGAGTTTCAAGCATGCTTGGGTACTCGTGTGATCTGAGTGACTCAGTTTTGCAATACAACTGTCGCGTGGTGCACCGCGACATCCAGGCACCCCGGAGTTTCTGAAAAAAAACGTTCTGCGATTTTCACGAAACCACTTTTCTTCAACTTGAATTGGGCTAAAAATCCATCCCTGAAAATAAAAATTCTCTGAGTAGTGTGGAAATGCTGATCCTTACCCTACCTGGGGTGTCCACTGAGCATTTCCGCGAACTCTAGTTGAAGTTTCCTAGGCATGGGATTTTGACATGTTACCCAAACCAAAAGGAATGAGTGGGAAACAATCAAGACAACAGATAGAAGCACTTGCATTTGAATGAGTTTCAAGCATGCTTGGGTACTCGTGTGATCTGAGTGACTCAGTTTTGCAATACAACTGTCGCGTGGTGCACCGCGACATCCAGGCACCCCGGAGTTTCTGAAAAAAAATTTTCTGCGATTTTCACGAAACCACTTTTCTTCAACTTGAATTGGGCTAAAAATCCATCCCTGAAAATAAAAATTCTCTGAGTAGTGTGGAAATGCTGATCCTTACCCTACCTGGGGTGTCCACTGAGCATTTTCGCGAACTCTAGTTGAAGTTTTCTAGGCATGGGATTTTGACATGTTACCCAAACCAAAAGGAATGAGTGGGAAACAATCAAGACAACAGATAGAAGCACTTGCATTTGAATGAGTTTCAAGCATGCTTGGGTACTCGTGTGATCTGAGAGACTCAGTTTTGGAATACAACTGTCGCGTGATGCACCGCGACATCCAGGCACCCCGGAGTTTCTGAAAAAAAATTTTCTCCGATTTTCACGAAACTACTTTTCATCAAGTTGAAGTGGGCTAAAAATCCATCCCTGAAAATAAAAATTCTCTGAGTAGTGTGGAAATGCTGATCCTTACCCTACCTGGGGTGTCCACTAAGCATTTCCACGAACTCTATCTGAAGTTCTCTGGGCATGGGATTTTGACATGTTACCCAAACCAAAAGGAATGAGTGGGAAACAATCAAGACAACAGATAGAAGCACTTGCATTTGAATGAGTTTCAAGCATGCTTGGGTACTCGTGTGATCTGAGTGACTCAGTTTTGCAATACAACTGTCGCGTGGTGCACCGCGACATCCAGGCACCCCGGAGTTTCTGAAAAAAAATTTTCTGCGATTTTCACGAAACCACTTTTCTTCAACTTGAATTGGGCTAAAAATCCATCCCTGAAAATAAAAATTCTCTGAGTAGTGTGGAAATGCTGATCCTTACCCTACCTGGGGTGTCCACTGAGCATTTCCGCGAACTCTAGTTGAAGTTTTCTAGGCATGGGATTTTGACATGTTACCCAAACCAAAAGGAATGAGTGGGAAACAATCAAGACAACAGATAGAAGCACTTGCATTTGAATGAGTTTCAAGCATGCTTGGGTACTCGTGTGATCTGAGTGACTCAGTTTTGCAATACAACTGTCGCGTGGTGCACCGCGACATCCAGGCACCCCGGAGTTTCTGAAAAAAAATGTTCTGCGATTTTCACGAAACCACTTTTCTTCAACTTGAATTGGGCTAAAAATCCATCCCTGAAAATAAAAATTCTCTGAGTAGTGTGGAAATGCTGATCCTTACCCTACCTGGGGTGTCCACTGAGCATTTCCAGGAACTCTATCTGAAGTTCTCTGGGCATGGGATTTTGACATGTTACCCAAACCAAAAGGAATAAGTGGGAAACAATCAAGACAACAGATAGAAGCACTTGCATTTGAATGAGTTTCAAGCATGCTTGGGTACTCGTGTGATCTGAGTGACTCAGTTTTGGAATACAACTGTCGCGTGGTGCACCGCGACATCCAGGCACCCCGGAGTTTCTGAAAAAAATTTTCTCCGATTTTCACGAAACTACTTTTCATCAACTTGAAGTGGGCTAAAAATCCATCCCTGAAAATAAAAATTCTCTGAGTAGTGTGGAAATGCTGATCCTTACCCTACCTGGGGTGTCCACTGAGCATTTCCACGAACTCTAGTTGAAGTTCTCTGGGCATGGGATTTTGACATGTTCCCCAAACCAAAAGGAATGAGTGGGAAACAATCAAGACAACAGATAGAAGCACTTGCATTTGAATGAGTTTCAAGCATGCTTGGGTATTCGTGAGATCTGAGTAACTCAGTTTTGGAATTCAACTGTCGCGTGGTGCACCGCGACATCCAGGCACCCCGGAGTTTCTGAAAAAAAATTTTCTGCGATTTTCACGAAACCACTTTTCTTCAACTTGAATTGGGCTAAAAATCCATCCCTGAAAATAAAAATTCTCTGAGTAGTGTGGAAATGCTGATCCTTACCCTACCTGGGGTGTCCACTGAGCATTTCCACGAACTCTATCTGAAGTTCTCTGGGCATGGGATTTTGACATGTTACCCAAACCAAAAGGAATGAGTGGGAAACAATCAAGACAACAGATAGAAGCACTTGCATTTGAATGAGTTTCAAGCATGCGTGGGTACTCGTGTGATCTGAGTGACTCAGTTTTGGAATACAACTGTCGCGTGGTGCACCGCGACATCCAGGCACCCCGGAGTTTCTGAAAAAAAATTTTCTGCGATTTTCACGAAACCACTTTTCTTCAACTTGAATTGGGCTAAAAATCCATCCCTGAAAATAAAAATTCTCTGACTAGTGTGGAAATGCTGATCCTTACCCTACCTGGGGTGTCCACTGAGCATTTCCACGAACTCTATCTGATGTTCTCTGGGCATGGGATTTTGACATGTTACCCAAACCAAAAGGAATGAGTGGGAAACAATCAAGACAACAGATAGAAGCACTTGCATTTGAATGAGTTTCAAGCATGCTTGGGTACTCGTGTGATCTGAGTGACTCAGTTTTGGAATACAACTGTCGCGTGGTGCACCGCGACATCCAGGCACCCCGGAGTTTCTGAAAAAAATTTTTCTGCGATTTTCACGAAACTACTTTTCATCAAGTTGAAGTGTGCTAAAAATCCATCCCTGAAAATAAAAATTCTCTGAGTAGTGTGGAAATGCTGATCCTTACCCTACCTGGGGTGTCCACTGAGCATTTCCACGAACTCTATCTGAAGTTCTCTGGGCATGGGATTTTGACATGTTACCCAAACCAAAAGGAATGAGTGGGAAACAATCAAGACAACAGATAGAAGCACTTGCATTTGAATGAGTTTCAAGCATGCTTGGGTACTCGTGTGATCTGAGTGACTCAGTTTTGGAATACAACTGTCGCGTGGTGCACCGCGACATCCAGGCACCCCGGAGTTTCTGAAAAAAAATTTTCTCCGATTTTCACGAAACTACTTTTCATCAACTTGAAGTGGGCTAAAAATCCATCCCTGAAAATAAAAATTCTCTGAGTAGTGTGGAAATGCTGATCCTTACCCTACCTGGGGTGTCCACTGAGCATTTCCACGAACTCTATCTGAAGTTCTCTGGGCATGGGATTTTGACATGTTACCCAAACCAAAAGGAATGAGTGGGAAACATTCAAGACAACAGATAGAAGCACTTGCATTTGAATGAGTTTCAAGCATGCTTGGGTACTCGTGTGATCTGAGAGACTCAGTTTTGGAATACAACTGTCACGTGATGCACCGCGACATCCAGGCACCCCGGAGTTTCTGAAAAAAAATTTTCTCCGATTTTCACGAAACTACTTTTCATCAAGTTGAAGTGGGCTAAAAATCCATCCCTGAAAATAAAAATTCTCTGAGTAGTGTGGAAATGCTGATCCTTACCCTACCTGGGGTGTCCACTAAGCATTTCCACGAACTCTATCTGAAGTTCTCTGGGCATGGGATTTTGACATGTTACCCAAACCAAAAGGAATGAGTGGGAAACAATCAAGACAACAGATAGAAGCACTTGCATTTGAATGAGTTTCAAGCATGCTTGGGTACTCGTGTGATCTGAGTGACTCAGTTTTGCAATACAACTGTCGCGTGGTGCACCGCGACATCCAGGCACCCCGGAGTTTCTGAAAAAAAATTTTCTGCGATTTTCACGAAACTACTTTTCATCAAGTTGAAGTGGGCTAAAAATCCATCCCTGAAAATAAAAATTCTCTGAGTAGTGTGGAAATGCTGATCCTTACCCTACCTGGGGTGTCCACTAAGCATTTCCACGAACTCTAGTTGAAGTTTTCTAGGCATGGGATTTTGACATGTTACCCAAACCAAAAGGAATGAGTGGGAAACAATCAAGACAACAGATAGAAGCACTTGCATTTGAATGAGTTTCAAGCATGCTTGGGTACTCGTGTGATCTGAGTGACTCAGTTTTGCAATACAACTGTCGCGTGGTGCACCGCGACATCCAGGCACCCCGGAGTTTCTGAAAAAAAATTTTCTGCGATTTTCACGAAACCACTTTTCTTCAACTTGAATTGGGCTAAAAATCCATCCCTGAAAATAAAAATTCTCTGAGTAGTGTGGAAATGCTGATCCTTACCCTACCTGGGGTGTCCACTGAGCATTTCCAGGAACTCTATCTGAAGTTCTCTGGGCATGGGATTTTGACATGTTACCCAAACCAAAAGGAATAAGTGGGAAACAATCAAGACAACAGATAGAAGCACTTGCATTTGAATGAGTTTCAAGCATGCTTGGGTACTCGTGTGATCTGAGTGACTCAGTTTTGGAATACAACTGTCGCGTGGTGCACCGCGACATCCAGGCACCCCGGAGTTTCTGAAAAAAATTTTCTCCGATTTTCACGAAACTACTTTTCATCAACTTGAAGTGGGCTAAAAATCCATCCCTGAAAATAAAAATTCTCTGAGTAGTGTGGAAATGCTGATCCTTACCCTACCTGGGGTGTCCACTGAGCATTTCCACGAACTCTAGTTGAAGTTCTCTGGGCATGGGATTTTGACATGTTCCCCAAACCAAAAGGAATGAGTGGGAAACAATCAAGACAACAGATAGAAGCACTTGCATTTGAATGAGTTTCAAGCATGCTTGGGTATTCGTGAGATCTGAGTAACTCAGTTTTGGAATTCAACTGTCGCGTGGTGCACCGCGACATCCAGGCACCCCGGAGTTTCTGAAAAAAAATTTTCTGCGATTTTCACGAAACCACTTTTCTTCAACTTGAATTGGGCTAAAAATCCATCCCTGAAAATAAAAATTCTCTGAGTAGTGTGGAAATGCTGATCCTTACCCTACCTGGGGTGTCCACTGAGCATTTCCACGAACTCTAGTTGAAGTTCTCTGGGCATGGGATTTTGACATGTTCCCCAAACCAAAAGGAATGAGTGGGAAACAATCAAGACAACAGATAGAAGCACTTGCATTTGAATGAGTTTCAAGCATGCTTGGGTACTCGTGTGATCTGAGTGACTCAGTTTTGCAATACAACTGTCGCGTGGTGCACCGCGACATCCAGGCACCCCGGAGTTTCTGAAAAAAAATTTTCTGCGATTTTCACGAAACCACTTTTCTTCAACTTGAATTGGGCTAAAAATCCATCCCTGAAAATAAAAATTCTCTGAGTAGTGTGGAAATGCTGATCCTTACCCTACCTGGGGTGTCCACTGAGCATTTCCGCGAACTCTAGTTGAAGTTTTCTAGGCATGGGATTTTGACATGTTACCCAAACCAAAAGGAATGAGTGGGAAACAATCAAGACAACAGATAGAAGCACTTGCATTTGAATGAGTTTCAAGCATGCTTGGGTACTCGTGTGATCTGAGAGACTCAGTTTTGGAATACAACTGTCGCGTGATGCACCGCGACATCCAGGCACCCCGGAGTTTCTGAAAAAAAATTTTCTCCGATTTTCACGAAACCACTTTTCTTCAACTTGAATTGGGCTAAAAATCCATCCCTGAAAATAAAAATTCTCTGAGTAGTGTGGAAATGCTGATCCTTACCCTACCTGGGGTGTCCACTGAGCATTTCCACGAACTCTATCTGAAGTTCTCTGGGCATGGGATTTTGACATGTTACCCAAACCAAAAGGAATGAGTGGGAAACAATCAAGACAACAGATAGAAGCACTTGCATTTGAATGAGTTTCAAGCATGCTTGGGTACTCGTGTGATCTGAGTGACTCAGTTTTGCAATACAACTGTCGCGTGGTGCACCGCGACATCCAGGCACCCCGGAGTTTCTGAAAAAAAATTTTCTGCGATTTTCACGAAACCACTTTTCTTCAACTTGAATTGGGCTAAAAATCCATCCCTGAAAATAAAAATTCTCTGACTAGTGTGGAAATGCTGATCCTTACCCTACCTGGGGTGTCCACTGAGCATTTCCACGAACTCTATCTGAAGTTCTCTGGGCATGGGATTTTGACATGTTACCCAAACCAAAAGGAATGAGTGGGAAACAATCAAGACAACAGATAGAAGCACTTGCATTTGAATGAGTTTCAAGCATGCGTGGGTACTCGTGTGATCTGAGTGACTCAGTTTTGGAATACAACTGTCGCGTGGTGCACCGCGACATCCAGGCACCCCGGAGTTTCTGAAAAAAAATTTTCTCCGATTTTCACGAAACTACTTTTCTTCAACTTGAATTGGGCTAAAAATCCATCCCTGAAAATAAAAATTCTCTGAGTAGTGTGGAAATGCTGATCCTTACCCTACCTGGGGTGTCCACTGAGCATTTCCGCGAACTCTAGTTGAAGTTTTCTAGGCATGGGATTTTGACATGTTACCCAAACCAAAAGGAATGAGTGGGAAACAATCAAGACACAGATAGAAGCACTTGCATTTGAATGAGTTTCAAGCATGCTTGGGTACTCGTGTGATCTGAGTGACTCAGTTTTGGAATACAACTGTCGCGTGGTGCACCGCGACATCCAGGCACCCCGGAGTTTCTGAAAAAAAATTTTCTCCAATTTTCACGAAACTACTTTTCATCAACTTGAATTGGGCTAAAAATCCATCCCTGAAAATAAAAATTCTCTGAGTAGTGTGGAAATGCTGATCCTTACCCTACCTGGGGTGTCCACTGAGCATTTCCACGAACTCTATCTGAAGTTCTCTGGGCATGGGATTTTGACATGTTACCCAAACCAAAAGGAATGAGTGGGAAACAATCAAGACAACAGATAGAAGCACTTGCATTTGAATGAGTTTCAAGCATGCTTGGGTACTCGTGTGATCTGAGAGACTCCGTTTTGGAATACAACTGTCGCGTGATGCACCGCGACATCCAGGCACCCCGGAGTTTCTGAAAAAAAATTTTCTCCGATTTTCACGAAACTACTTTTCATCAACTTGAATTGGGCTAAAAATCCATCCCTGAAAATAAAAATTCTCTGAGTAGTGTGGAAATGCTGATCCTTACCCTACCTGGGGTGTCCACTGAGCATTTCCACGAACTCTATCTGAAGTTCTCTGGGCATGGGATTTTGACATGTTACCCAAACCAAAAGGAATGAGTGGGAAACAATCAAGACAACAGATAGAAGCACTTGCATTTGAATGAGTTTCAAGCATGCGTGGGTACTCGTGTTATCTGAGTGACTCAGTTTTGGAATACAACTGTCGCGTGGTGCACCGCGACATCCAGGCACCCCGGAGTTTCTGAAAAAAATTTTCTCCGATTTTCACGAAACTACTTTTCATCAACTTGAAGTGGGCTAAAAATCCATCCCTGAAAATAAAAATTCTCTGAGTAGTATGGAAATGCTGATCCTTACCCTACCTGGGGTGTCCACTGAGCATTTCCACGAACTCTATCTGAAGTTCTCTGGGCATGGGATTTTGACATGTTACCCAAACCAAAAGGAATGAGTGGGAAACAATCAAGACAACAGATAGAAGCACTTGCATTTGAATGAGTTTCAAGCATGCTTGGGTATTCATGAGATCTGAGTATCTCAGTTTTGGAATTCAACTGTCGCGTGGTGCACCGCGACATCCAGGCACCCCGGAGTTTCTGAAAAAAAATTGTCTGCGATTTTCACGAAACCACTTTTCTTCAACTTGAATTGGGCTAAAAATCCATCCCTGAAAATAAAAATTCTCTGACTAGTGTGGAAATGCTGATCCTTACCCTACCTGGGGTTTCCACTGAGCATTTCCACCAACTCTATCTGAAGTTCTCTGGGCATGGGATTTTGACATGTTACCCAAACCAAAAGGAATGAGTGGGAAACAATCAAGACAACAGATAGAAGCACTTGCATTTGAATGAGTTTCAAGCATGCTTGGGTACTCGTGTGATCTGAGTAACTCAGTTTTGGAATACAACTGTCGCTTGGTGCACCGCGACATCCAGGCACCCCGGAGTTTCTGAAAAAAAATTTTCTCCGATTTTCACGAAACTACTTTTCATCAACTTGAAGTGGGCTAAAAATCCATCCATGAAAATAAAAATTCTCTGAGTAGTGTGGAAATGCTGATCCTTACCCTACCTGGGGTGTCCACTAAGCATTTCCACGAACTCTATCTGAAGTTCTCTGGGCATGGGATTTTGACATGTTACCCAAACCAAAAGGAATGAGTGGGAAACAATCAAGACAACAGATAGAAGCACTTGCATTTGAATGAGTTTCAAGCATGCTTGGGTACTCGTGTGATCTGAGTGACTCAGTTTTGCAATACAACTGTCGCGTGGTGCACCGCGACATCCAGGCACCCCGGAGTTTCTGAAAAAAAATTTTCTGCGATTTTCACGAAACCACTTTTCTTCAACTTGAATTGGGCTAAAAATCCATCCCTGAAAATAAAAATTCTCTGAGTAGTGTGGAAATGCTGATCCTTACCCTACCTGGGGTGTCCACTGAGCATTTTCACGAACTCTATCTGAAGTTCTCTGGGCATGGGATTTTGACATGTTACCCAAACCAAAAGGAATGAGTGGGAAACAATCAAGACAACAGATAGAAGCACTTGCATTTGAATGAGTTTCAAGCATGCTTGGGTACTCGTGTGATCTGAGTGACTCAGTTTTGGAATACAACTGTCGCGTGGTGCACCGCGACATCCAGGCACCCCGGAGTTTCTGAAAAAAAATTTTCTGCGATTTTCACGAAACTACTTTTCATCAAGTTGAAGTGTGCTAAAAATCCATCCCTGAAAATAAAAATTCTCTGAGTAGTGTGGAAATGCTGATCCTTACCCTACCTGGGGTGTCCACTGAGCATTTCCACGAACTCTATCTGAAGTTCTCTGGGCATGGGATTTTGACATGTTACCCAAACCAAAAGGAATGAGTGGGAAACAATCAAGACAACAGATAGAAGCACTTGCATTTGAATGAGTTTCAAGCATGCTTGGGTACTCGTGTGATCTGAGTGACTCAGTTTTGCAATACAACTGTCGCGTGGTGCACCGCGACATCCAGGCACCCCGGAGTTTCTGAAAAAAAAATTTCTGCGATTTTCACGAAACCACTTTTCTTCAACTTGAATTGGGCTAAAAATCCATCCCTGAAAATAAAAATTCTCTGAGTAGTGTGGAAATGCTGATCCTTACCCTACCTGGGGTGTCCACTGAGCATTTCCGCGAACTCTAGTTGAAGTTTTCTAGGCATGGGATTTTGACATGTTACCCAAACCAAAAGGAATGAGTGGGAAACAATCAAGACAACAGATAGAAGCACTTGCATTTGAATGAGTTTCAAGCATGCTTGGGTACTCGTGTGATCTGAGTGACTCAGTTTTGCAATACAACTGTCGCGTGGTGCACCGCGACATCCAGGCACCCCGGAGTTTCTGAAAAAAAATTTTCTCCGATTTTCACGAAACTACTTTTCATCAACTTGAATTGGGCTAAAAATCCATCCCTGAAAATAAAAATTCTCTGAGTAGTGTGGAAATGCTGATCCTTACCCTACCTGGGGTGTCCACTGAGCATTTCCACGAACTCTATCTGATGTTCTCTGGGCATGGGATTTTGACATGTTATCCAAACCAAAAGGAATGAGTGGGAAACAATCAAGACAACAGATAGAAGCACTTGCATTTGAATGAGTTTCAAGCATGCTTGGGTACTCGTGTGATCTGAGTGACTCAGTTTTGGAATACAACTGTCGCGTGGTGCACCGCGACATCCAGGCACCCCGGAGTTTCTGAAAAAAAATTTTCTCCTATTTTCACGAAACTACTTTTCATCAACTTGAATTGGGCTAAAAATCCATCCCTGAAAATAAAAATTCTCTGAGTAGTGTGGAAATGCTGATCCTTACCCTACCTGGGGTGTCCACTGAGCATTTCCACGAACTCTAGTTGAAGTTCTCTGGGCATGGGATTTTGACATGTTCCCCAAACCAAAAGGAATGAGTGGGAAACAATCAAGACAACAGATAGAAGCACTTGCATTTGAATGAGTTTCAAGCATGCTTGGGTATTCGTGAGATCTGAGTAACTCAGTTTTGGAATTCAACTGTCGCGTGGTGCACCGCGACATCCAGGCACCCCGGAGTTTCTGAAAAAAAATTGTCTGCGATTTTCACGAAACCACTTTTCTTCAACTTGAATTGGGCTAAAAATCCATCCCTGAAAATAAAAATTCTCTGACTAGTGTGGAAATGCTGATCCTTACCCTACCTGGGGTTTCCACTGAGCATTTCCACCAACTCTATCTGAAGTTCTCTGGGCATGGGATTTTGACATGTTACCCAAACCAAAAGGAATGAGTGGGAAACAATCAAGACAACAGATAGAAGCACTTGCATTTGAATGAGTTTCAAGCATGCTTGGGTACTCGTGTGATCTGAGTAACTCAGTTTTGGAATACAACTGTCGCTTGGTGCACCGCGACATCCAGGCACCCCGGAGTTTCTGAAAAAAAATTTTCTCCGATTTTCACGAAACTACTTTTCATCAACTTGAAGTGGGCTAAAAATCCATCCATGAAAATAAAAATTCTCTGAGTAGTGTGGAAATGCTGATCCTTACCCTACCTGGGGTGTCCACTAAGCATTTCCACGAACTCTATCTGAAGTTCTCTGGGCATGGGATTTTGACATGTTACCCAAACCAAAAGGAATGAGTGGGAAACAATCAAGACAACAGATAGAAGCACTTGCATTTGAATGAGTTTCAAGCATGCTTGGGTACTCGTGTGATCTGAGTGACTCAGTTTTGCAATACAACTGTCGCGTGGTGCACCGCGACATCCAGGCACCCCGGAGTTTCTGAAAAAAAATTTTCTGCGATTTTCACGAAACCACTTTTCTTCAACTTGAATTGGGCTAAAAATCCATCCCTGAAAATAAAAATTCTCTGAGTAGTGTGGAAATGCTGATCCTTACCCTACCTGGGGTGTCCACTGAGCATTTTCACGAACTCTATCTGAAGTTCTCTGGGCATGGGATTTTGACATGTTACCCAAACCAAAAGGAATGAGTGGGAAACAATCAAGACAACAGATAGAAGCACTTGCATTTGAATGAGTTTCAAGCATGCTTGGGTACTCGTGTGATCTGAGTGACTCAGTTTTGCAATACAACTGTCGCGTGGTGCACCGCGACATCCAGGCACCCCGGAGTTTCTGAAAAAAAAATTTCTGCGATTTTCACGAAACCACTTTTCTTCAACTTGAATTGGGCTAAAAATCCATCCCTGAAAATAAAAATTCTCTGAGTAGTGTGGAAATGCTGATCCTTACCCTACCTGGGGTGTCCACTGAGCATTTTCACGAACTCTATCTGAAGTTCTCTGGGCATGGGATTTTGACATGTTACCCAAACCAAAAGGAATGAGTGGGAAACAATCAAGACACAGATAGAAGCACTTGCATTTGAATGAGTTTCAAGCATGCTTGGGTACTCGTGTGATCTGAGTGACTCAGTTTTGGAATACAACTGTCGCGTGGTGCACCGCGACATCCAGGCACCCCGGAGTTTCTGAAAAAAAATTTTCTCCAATTTTCACGAAACTACTTTTCATCAACTTGAATTGGGCTAAAAATCCATCCCTGAAAATAAAAATTCTCTGAGTAGTGTGGAAATGCTGATCCTTACCCTACCTGGGGTGTCCACTGAGCATTTCCACGAACTCTATCTGAAGTTCTCTGGGCATGGGATTTTGACATGTTACCCAAACCAAAAGGAATGAGTGGGAAACAATCAAGACAACAGATAGAAGCACTTGCATTTGAATGAGTTTCAAGCATGCTTGGGTACTCGTGTGATCTGAGAGACTCAGTTTTGGAATACAACTGTCGCGTGGTGCACCGCGACATCCAGGCACCCCGGAGTTTCTGAAAAAAATTTTCTCCGATTTTCACGAAACTACTTTTCATCAACTTGAAGTGGGCTAAAAATCCATCCCTGAAAATAAAAATTCTCTGAGTAGTATGGAAATGCTGATCCTTACCCTACCTGGGGTGTCCACTGAGCATTTCCACGAACTCTATCTGAAGTTCTCTGGGCATGGGATTTTGACATGTTACCCAAACCAAAAGGAATGAGTGGGAAACAATCAAGACAACAGATAGAAGCACTTGCATTTGAATGAGTTTCAAGCATGCTTGGGTATTCATGAGATCTGAGTATCTCAGTTTTGGAATTCAACTGTCGCGTGGTGCACCGCGACATCCAGGCACCCCGGAGTTTCTGAAAAAAAATTGTCTGCGATTTTCACGAAACCACTTTTCTTCAACTTGAATTGGGCTAAAAATCCATCCCTGAAAATAAAAATTCTCTGACTAGTGTGGAAATGCTGATCCTTACCCTACCTGGGGTTTCCACTGAGCATTTCCACCAACTCTATCTGAAGTTCTCTGGGCATGGGATTTTGACATGTTACCCAAACCAAAAGGAATGAGTGGGAAACAATCAAGACAACAGATAGAAGCACTTGCATTTGAATGAGTTTCAAGCATGCTTGGGTACTCGTGTGATCTGAGTAACTCAGTTTTGGAATACAACTGTCGCTTGGTGCACCGCGACATCCAGGCACCCCGGAGTTTCTGAAAAAAAATTTTCTCCGATTTTCACGAAACTACTTTTCATCAACTTGAAGTGGGCTAAAAATCCATCCATGAAAATAAAAATTCTCTGAGTAGTGTGGAAATGCTGATCCTTACCCTACCTGGGGTGTCCACTAAGCATTTCCACGAACTCTATCTGAAGTTCTCTGGGCATGGGATTTTGACATGTTACCCAAACCAAAAGGAATGAGTGGGAAACAATCAAGACAACAGATAGAAGCACTTGCATTTGAATGAGTTTCAAGCATGCTTGGGTACTCGTGTGATCTGAGTGACTCAGTTTTGCAATACAACTGTCGCGTGGTGCACCGCGACATCCAGGCACCCCGGAGTTTCTGAAAAAAAATTTTCTGCGATTTTCACGAAACCACTTTTCTTCAACTTGAATTGGGCTAAAAATCCATCCCTGAAAATAAAAATTCTCTGAGTAGTGTGGAAATGCTGATCCTTACCCTACCTGGGGTGTCCACTGAGCATTTTCACGAACTCTATCTGAAGTTCTCTGGGCATGGGATTTTGACATGTTACCCAAACCAAAAGGAATGAGTGGGAAACAATCAAGACAACAGATAGAAGCACTTGCATTTGAATGAGTTTCAAGCATGCTTGGGTACTCGTGTGATCTGAGTGACTCAGTTTTGGAATACAACTGTCGCGTGGTGCACCGCGACATCCAGGCACCCCGGAGTTTCTGAAAAAAAATTTTCTGCGATTTTCACGAAACTACTTTTCATCAAGTTGAAGTGTGCTAAAAATCCATCCCTGAAAATAAAAATTCTCTGAGTAGTGTGGAAATGCTGATCCTTACCCTACCTGGGGTGTCCACTGAGCATTTCCACGAACTCTATCTGAAGTTCTCTGGGCATGGGATTTTGACATGTTACCCAAACCAAAAGGAATGAGTGGGAAACAATCAAGACAACAGATAGAAGCACTTGCATTTGAATGAGTTTCAAGCATGCTTGGGTACTCGTGTGATCTGAGTGACTCAGTTTTGCAATACAACTGTCGCGTGGTGCACCGCGACATCCAGGCACCCCGGAGTTTCTGAAAAAAAAATTTCTGCGATTTTCACGAAACCACTTTTCTTCAACTTGAATTGGGCTAAAAATCCATCCCTGAAAATAAAAATTCTCTGAGTAGTGTGGAAATGCTGATCCTTACCCTACCTGGGGTGTCCACTGAGCATTTCCGCGAACTCTAGTTGAAGTTTTCTAGGCATGGGATTTTGACATGTTACCCAAACCAAAAGGAATGAGTGGGAAACAATCAAGACAACAGATAGAAGCACTTGCATTTGAATGAGTTTCAAGCATGCTTGGGTACTCGTGTGATCTGAGTGACTCAGTTTTGCAATACAACTGTCGCGTGGTGCACCGCGACATCCAGGCACCCCGGAGTTTCTGAAAAAAAATTTTCTCCGATTTTCACGAAACTACTTTTCATCAACTTGAATTGGGCTAAAAATCCATCCCTGAAAATAAAAATTCTCTGAGTAGTGTGGAAATGCTGATCCTTACCCTACCTGGGGTGTCCACTGAGCATTTCCACGAACTCTATCTGATGTTCTCTGGGCATGGGATTTTGACATGTTATCCAAACCAAAAGGAATGAGTGGGAAACAATCAAGACAACAGATAGAAGCACTTGCATTTGAATGAGTTTCAAGCATGCTTGGGTACTCGTGTGATCTGAGTGACTCAGTTTTGGAATACAACTGTCGCGTGGTGCACCGCGACATCCAGGCACCCCGGAGTTTCTGAAAAAAAATTTTCTCCTATTTTCACGAAACTACTTTTCATCAACTTGAATTGGGCTAAAAATCCATCCCTGAAAATAAAAATTCTCTGAGTAGTGTGGAAATGCTGATCCTTACCCTACCTGGGGTGTCCACTGAGCATTTCCACGAACTCTAGTTGAAGTTCTCTGGGCATGGGATTTTGACATGTTCCCCAAACCAAAAGGAATGAGTGGGAAACAATCAAGACAACAGATAGAAGCACTTGCATTTGAATGAGTTTCAAGCATGCTTGGGTATTCGTGAGATCTGAGTAACTCAGTTTTGGAATTCAACTGTCGCGTGGTGCACCGCGACATCCAGGCACCCCGGAGTTTCTGAAAAAAAATTGTCTGCGATTTTCACGAAACCACTTTTCTTCAACTTGAATTGGGCTAAAAATCCATCCCTGAAAATAAAAATTCTCTGACTAGTGTGGAAATGCTGATCCTTACCCTACCTGGGGTTTCCACTGAGCATTTCCACCAACTCTATCTGAAGTTCTCTGGGCATGGGATTTTGACATGTTACCCAAACCAAAAGGAATGAGTGGGAAACAATCAAGACAACAGATAGAAGCACTTGCATTTGAATGAGTTTCAAGCATGCGTGGGTACTCGTGTGATCTGAGTGACTCAGTTTTGGAATACAACTGTCGCGTGGTGCACCGCGACATCCAGGCACCCCGGAGTTTCTGAAAAAAAATTTTCTCCAATTTTCACGAAACTACTTTTCATCAACTTGAATTGGGCTAAAAATCCATCCCTGAAAATAAAAATTCTCTGAGTAGTGTGGAAATGCTGATCCTTACCCTACCTGGGGTGTCCACTGAGCATTTCCACGAACTCTATCTGAAGTTCTCTGGGCATGGGATTTTGACATGTTACCCAAACCAAAAGGAATGAGTGGGAAACAATCAAGACAACAGATAGAAGCACTTGCATTTGAATGAGTTTCAAGCATGCGTGGGTACTCGTGTGATCTGAGTGACTCAGTTTTGGAATACAACTGTCGCGTGGTGCACCGCGACATCCAGGCACCCCGGAGTTTCTGAAAAAAAATTTTCTCCGATTTTCACGAAACTACTTTTCTTCAACTTGAATTGGGCTAAAAATCCATCCCTGAAAATAAAAATTCTCTGAGTAGTGTGGAAATGCTGATCCTTACCCTACCTGGGGTGTCCACTGAGCATTTCCGCGAACTCTAGTTGAAGTTTTCTAGGCATGGGATTTTGACATGTTACCCAAACCAAAAGGAATGAGTGGGAAACAATCAAGACACAGATAGAAGCACTTGCATTTGAATGAGTTTCAAGCATGCTTGGGTACTCGTGTGATCTGAGTGACTCAGTTTTGGAATACAACTGTCGCGTGGTGCACCGCGACATCCAGGCACCCCGGAGTTTCTGAAAAAAAATTTTCTCCAATTTTCACGAAACTACTTTTCATCAACTTGAATTGGGCTAAAAATCCATCCCTGAAAATAAAAATTCTCTGAGTAGTGTGGAAATGCTGATCCTTACCCTACCTGGGGTGTCCACTGAGCATTTCCACGAACTCTATCTGAAGTTCTCTGGGCATGGGATTTTGACATGTTACCCAAACCAAAAGGAATGAGTGGGAAACAATCAAGACAACAGATAGAAGCACTTGCATTTGAATGAGTTTCAAGCATGCTTGGGTACTCGTGTGATCTGAGAGACTCCGTTTTGGAATACAACTGTCGCGTGATGCACCGCGACATCCAGGCACCCCGGAGTTTCTGAAAAAAAATTTTCTCCGATTTTCACGAAACTACTTTTCATCAACTTGAATTGGGCTAAAAATCCATCCCTGAAAATAAAAATTCTCTGAGTAGTGTGGAAATGCTGATCCTTACCCTACCTGGGGTGTCCACTGAGCATTTCCACGAACTCTATCTGAAGTTCTCTGGGCATGGGATTTTGACATGTTACCCAAACCAAAAGGAATGAGTGGGAAACAATCAAGACAACAGATAGAAGCACTTGCATTTGAATGAGTTTCAAGCATGCGTGGGTACTCGTGTTATCTGAGTGACTCAGTTTTGGAATACAACTGTCGCGTGGTGCACCGCGACATCCAGGCACCCCGGAGTTTCTGAAAAAAATTTTCTCCGATTTTCACGAAACTACTTTTCATCAACTTGAAGTGGGCTAAAAATCCATCCCTGAAAATAAAAATTCTCTGAGTAGTATGGAAATGCTGATCCTTACCCTACCTGGGGTGTCCACTGAGCATTTCCACGAACTCTATCTGAAGTTCTCTGGGCATGGGATTTTGACATGTTACCCAAACCAAAAGGAATGAGTGGGAAACAATCAAGACAACAGATAGAAGCACTTGCATTTGAATGAGTTTCAAGCATGCTTGGGTATTCATGAGATCTGAGTATCTCAGTTTTGGAATTCAACTGTCGCGTGGTGCACCGCGACATCCAGGCACCCCGGAGTTTCTGAAAAAAAATTGTCTGCGATTTTCACGAAACCACTTTTCTTCAACTTGAATTGGGCTAAAAATCCATCCCTGAAAATAAAAATTCTCTGACTAGTGTGGAAATGCTGATCCTTACCCTACCTGGGGTTTCCACTGAGCATTTCCACCAACTCTATCTGAAGTTCTCTGGGCATGGGATTTTGACATGTTACCCAAACCAAAAGGAATGAGTGGGAAACAATCAAGACAACAGATAGAAGCACTTGCATTTGAATGAGTTTCAAGCATGCTTGGGTACTCGTGTGATCTGAGTAACTCAGTTTTGGAATACAACTGTCGCTTGGTGCACCGCGACATCCAGGCACCCCGGAGTTTCTGAAAAAAAATTTTCTCCGATTTTCACGAAACTACTTTTCATCAACTTGAAGTGGGCTAAAAATCCATCCATGAAAATAAAAATTCTCTGAGTAGTGTGGAAATGCTGATCCTTACCCTACCTGGGGTGTCCACTAAGCATTTCCACGAACTCTATCTGAAGTTCTCTGGGCATGGGATTTTGACATGTTACCCAAACCAAAAGGAATGAGTGGGAAACAATCAAGACAACAGATAGAAGCACTTGCATTTGAATGAGTTTCAAGCATGCTTGGGTACTCGTGTGATCTGAGTGACTCAGTTTTGCAATACAACTGTCGCGTGGTGCACCGCGACATCCAGGCACCCCGGAGTTTCTGAAAAAAAATTTTCTGCGATTTTCACGAAACCACTTTTCTTCAACTTGAATTGGGCTAAAAATCCATCCCTGAAAATAAAAATTCTCTGAGTAGTGTGGAAATGCTGATCCTTACCCTACCTGGGGTGTCCACTGAGCATTTTCACGAACTCTATCTGAAGTTCTCTGGGCATGGGATTTTGACATGTTACCCAAACCAAAAGGAATGAGTGGGAAACAATCAAGACAACAGATAGAAGCACTTGCATTTGAATGAGTTTCAAGCATGCTTGGGTACTCGTGTGATCTGAGTGACTCAGTTTTGGAATACAACTGTCGCGTGGTGCACCGCGACATCCAGGCACCCCGGAGTTTCTGAAAAAAAATTTTCTGCGATTTTCACGAAACTACTTTTCATCAAGTTGAAGTGTGCTAAAAATCCATCCCTGAAAATAAAAATTCTCTGAGTAGTGTGGAAATGCTGATCCTTACCCTACCTGGGGTGTCCACTGAGCATTTCCACGAACTCTATCTGAAGTTCTCTGGGCATGGGATTTTGACATGTTACCCAAACCAAAAGGAATGAGTGGGAAACAATCAAGACAACAGATAGAAGCACTTGCATTTGAATGAGTTTCAAGCATGCTTGGGTACTCGTGTGATCTGAGTGACTCAGTTTTGCAATACAACTGTCGCGTGGTGCACCGCGACATCCAGGCACCCCGGAGTTTCTGAAAAAAAAATTTCTGCGATTTTCACGAAACCACTTTTCTTCAACTTGAATTGGGCTAAAAATCCATCCCTGAAAATAAAAATTCTCTGAGTAGTGTGGAAATGCTGATCCTTACCCTACCTGGGGTGTCCACTGAGCATTTCCGCGAACTCTAGTTGAAGTTTTCTAGGCATGGGATTTTGACATGTTACCCAAACCAAAAGGAATGAGTGGGAAACAATCAAGACAACAGATAGAAGCACTTGCATTTGAATGAGTTTCAAGCATGCTTGGGTACTCGTGTGATCTGAGTGACTCAGTTTTGCAATACAACTGTCGCGTGGTGCACCGCGACATCCAGGCACCCCGGAGTTTCTGAAAAAAAATTTTCTCCGATTTTCACGAAACTACTTTTCATCAACTTGAATTGGGCTAAAAATCCATCCCTGAAAATAAAAATTCTCTGAGTAGTGTGGAAATGCTGATCCTTACCCTACCTGGGGTGTCCACTGAGCATTTCCACGAACTCTATCTGATGTTCTCTGGGCATGGGATTTTGACATGTTATCCAAACCAAAAGGAATGAGTGGGAAACAATCAAGACAACAGATAGAAGCACTTGCATTTGAATGAGTTTCAAGCATGCTTGGGTACTCGTGTGATCTGAGTGACTCAGTTTTGGAATACAACTGTCGCGTGGTGCACCGCGACATCCAGGCACCCCGGAGTTTCTGAAAAAAAATTTTCTCCTATTTTCACGAAACTACTTTTCATCAACTTGAATTGGGCTAAAAATCCATCCCTGAAAATAAAAATTCTCTGAGTAGTGTGGAAATGCTGATCCTTACCCTACCTGGGGTGTCCACTGAGCATTTCCACGAACTCTAGTTGAAGTTCTCTGGGCATGGGATTTTGACATGTTCCCCAAACCAAAAGGAATGAGTGGGAAACAATCAAGACAACAGATAGAAGCACTTGCATTTGAATGAGTTTCAAGCATGCTTGGGTATTCGTGAGATCTGAGTAACTCAGTTTTGGAATTCAACTGTCGCGTGGTGCACCGCGACATCCAGGCACCCCGGAGTTTCTGAAAAAAAATTGTCTGCGATTTTCACGAAACCACTTTTCTTCAACTTGAATTGGGCTAAAAATCCATCCCTGAAAATAAAAATTCTCTGACTAGTGTGGAAATGCTGATCCTTACCCTACCTGGGGTTTCCACTGAGCATTTCCACCAACTCTATCTGAAGTTCTCTGGGCATGGGATTTTGACATGTTACCCAAACCAAAAGGAATGAGTGGGAAACAATCAAGACAACAGATAGAAGCACTTGCATTTGAATGAGTTTCAAGCATGCTTGGGTACTCGTGTGATCTGAGTAACTCAGTTTTGGAATACAACTGTCGCTTGGTGCACCGCGACATCCAGGCACCCCGGAGTTTCTGAAAAAAAATTTTCTCCGATTTTCACGAAACTACTTTTCATCAACTTGAAGTGGGCTAAAAATCCATCCATGAAAATAAAAATTCTCTGAGTAGTGTGGAAATGCTGATCCTTACCCTACCTGGGGTGTCCACTAAGCATTTCCACGAACTCTATCTGAAGTTCTCTGGGCATGGGATTTTGACATGTTACCCAAACCAAAAGGAATGAGTGGGAAACAATCAAGACAACAGATAGAAGCACTTGCATTTGAATGAGTTTCAAGCATGCTTGGGTACTCGTGTGATCTGAGTGACTCAGTTTTGCAATACAACTGTCGCGTGGTGCACCGCGACATCCAGGCACCCCGGAGTTTCTGAAAAAAAATTTTCTGCGATTTTCACGAAACCACTTTTCTTCAACTTGAATTGGGCTAAAAATCCATCCCTGAAAATAAAAATTCTCTGAGTAGTGTGGAAATGCTGATCCTTACCCTACCTGGGGTGTCCACTGAGCATTTTCACGAACTCTATCTGAAGTTCTCTGGGCATGGGATTTTGACATGTTACCCAAACCAAAAGGAATGAGTGGGAAACAATCAAGACAACAGATAGAAGCACTTGCATTTGAATGAGTTTCAAGCATGCTTGGGTACTCGTGTGATCTGAGTGACTCAGTTTTGCAATACAACTGTCGCGTGGTGCACCGCGACATCCAGGCACCCCGGAGTTTCTGAAAAAAAAATTTCTGCGATTTTCACGAAACCACTTTTCTTCAACTTGAATTGGGCTAAAAATCCATCCCTGAAAATAAAAATTCTCTGAGTAGTGTGGAAATGCTGATCCTTACCCTACCTGGGGTGTCCACTGAGCATTTTCACGAACTCTATCTGAAGTTCTCTGGGCATGGGATTTTGACATGTTACCCAAACCAAAAGGAATGAGTGGGAAACAATCAAGACACAGATAGAAGCACTTGCATTTGAATGAGTTTCAAGCATGCTTGGGTACTCGTGTGATCTGAGTGACTCAGTTTTGGAATACAACTGTCGCGTGGTGCACCGCGACATCCAGGCACCCCGGAGTTTCTGAAAAAAAATTTTCTCCAATTTTCACGAAACTACTTTTCATCAACTTGAATTGGGCTAAAAATCCATCCCTGAAAATAAAAATTCTCTGAGTAGTGTGGAAATGCTGATCCTTACCCTACCTGGGGTGTCCACTGAGCATTTCCACGAACTCTATCTGAAGTTCTCTGGGCATGGGATTTTGACATGTTACCCAAACCAAAAGGAATGAGTGGGAAACAATCAAGACAACAGATAGAAGCACTTGCATTTGAATGAGTTTCAAGCATGCTTGGGTACTCGTGTGATCTGAGAGACTCCGTTTTGGAATACAACTGTCGCGTGATGCACCGCGACATCCAGGCACCCCGGAGTTTCTGAAAAAAAATTTTCTCCGATTTTCACGAAACTACTTTTCATCAACTTGAATTGGGCTAAAAATCCATCCCTGAAAATAAAAATTCTCTGAGTAGTGTGGAAATGCTGATCCTTACCCTACCTGGGGTGTCCACTGAGCATTTCCACGAACTCTATCTGAAGTTCTCTGGGCATGGGATTTTGACATGTTACCCAAACCAAAAGGAATGAGTGGGAAACAATCAAGACAACAGATAGAAGCACTTGCATTTGAATGAGTTTCAAGCATGCGTGGGTACTCGTGTTATCTGAGTGACTCAGTTTTGGAATACAACTGTCGCGTGGTGCACCGCGACATCCAGGCACCCCGGAGTTTCTGAAAAAAATTTTCTCCGATTTTCACGAAACTACTTTTCATCAACTTGAAGTGGGCTAAAAATCCATCCCTGAAAATAAAAATTCTCTGAGTAGTATGGAAATGCTGATCCTTACCCTACCTGGGGTGTCCACTGAGCATTTCCACGAACTCTATCTGAAGTTCTCTGGGCATGGGATTTTGACATGTTACCCAAACCAAAAGGAATGAGTGGGAAACAATCAAGACAACAGATAGAAGCACTTGCATTTGAATGAGTTTCAAGCATGCTTGGGTATTCATGAGATCTGAGTATCTCAGTTTTGGAATTCAACTGTCGCGTGGTGCACCGCGACATCCAGGCACCCCGGAGTTTCTGAAAAAAAATTGTCTGCGATTTTCACGAAACCACTTTTCTTCAACTTGAATTGGGCTAAAAATCCATCCCTGAAAATAAAAATTCTCTGACTAGTGTGGAAATGCTGATCCTTACCCTACCTGGGGTTTCCACTGAGCATTTCCACCAACTCTATCTGAAGTTCTCTGGGCATGGGATTTTGACATGTTACCCAAACCAAAAGGAATGAGTGGGAAACAATCAAGACAACAGATAGAAGCACTTGCATTTGAATGAGTTTCAAGCATGCTTGGGTACTCGTGTGATCTGAGTAACTCAGTTTTGGAATACAACTGTCGCTTGGTGCACCGCGACATCCAGGCACCCCGGAGTTTCTGAAAAAAAATTTTCTCCGATTTTCACGAAACTACTTTTCATCAACTTGAAGTGGGCTAAAAATCCATCCATGAAAATAAAAATTCTCTGAGTAGTGTGGAAATGCTGATCCTTACCCTACCTGGGGTGTCCACTAAGCATTTCCACGAACTCTATCTGAAGTTCTCTGGGCATGGGATTTTGACATGTTACCCAAACCAAAAGGAATGAGTGGGAAACAATCAAGACAACAGATAGAAGCACTTGCATTTGAATGAGTTTCAAGCATGCTTGGGTACTCGTGTGATCTGAGTGACTCAGTTTTGCAATACAACTGTCGCGTGGTGCACCGCGACATCCAGGCACCCCGGAGTTTCTGAAAAAAAATTTTCTGCGATTTTCACGAAACCACTTTTCTTCAACTTGAATTGGGCTAAAAATCCATCCCTGAAAATAAAAATTCTCTGAGTAGTGTGGAAATGCTGATCCTTACCCTACCTGGGGTGTCCACTGAGCATTTTCACGAACTCTATCTGAAGTTCTCTGGGCATGGGATTTTGACATGTTACCCAAACCAAAAGGAATGAGTGGGAAACAATCAAGACAACAGATAGAAGCACTTGCATTTGAATGAGTTTCAAGCATGCTTGGGTACTCGTGTGATCTGAGTGACTCAGTTTTGGAATACAACTGTCGCGTGGTGCACCGCGACATCCAGGCACCCCGGAGTTTCTGAAAAAAAATTTTCTGCGATTTTCACGAAACTACTTTTCATCAAGTTGAAGTGTGCTAAAAATCCATCCCTGAAAATAAAAATTCTCTGAGTAGTGTGGAAATGCTGATCCTTACCCTACCTGGGGTGTCCACTGAGCATTTCCACGAACTCTATCTGAAGTTCTCTGGGCATGGGATTTTGACATGTTACCCAAACCAAAAGGAATGAGTGGGAAACAATCAAGACAACAGATAGAAGCACTTGCATTTGAATGAGTTTCAAGCATGCTTGGGTACTCGTGTGATCTGAGTGACTCAGTTTTGCAATACAACTGTCGCGTGGTGCACCGCGACATCCAGGCACCCCGGAGTTTCTGAAAAAAAAATTTCTGCGATTTTCACGAAACCACTTTTCTTCAACTTGAATTGGGCTAAAAATCCATCCCTGAAAATAAAAATTCTCTGAGTAGTGTGGAAATGCTGATCCTTACCCTACCTGGGGTGTCCACTGAGCATTTCCGCGAACTCTAGTTGAAGTTTTCTAGGCATGGGATTTTGACATGTTACCCAAACCAAAAGGAATGAGTGGGAAACAATCAAGACAACAGATAGAAGCACTTGCATTTGAATGAGTTTCAAGCATGCTTGGGTACTCGTGTGATCTGAGTGACTCAGTTTTGCAATACAACTGTCGCGTGGTGCACCGCGACATCCAGGCACCCCGGAGTTTCTGAAAAAAAATTTTCTCCGATTTTCACGAAACTACTTTTCATCAACTTGAATTGGGCTAAAAATCCATCCCTGAAAATAAAAATTCTCTGAGTAGTGTGGAAATGCTGATCCTTACCCTACCTGGGGTGTCCACTGAGCATTTCCACGAACTCTATCTGATGTTCTCTGGGCATGGGATTTTGACATGTTATCCAAACCAAAAGGAATGAGTGGGAAACAATCAAGACAACAGATAGAAGCACTTGCATTTGAATGAGTTTCAAGCATGCTTGGGTACTCGTGTGATCTGAGTGACTCAGTTTTGGAATACAACTGTCGCGTGGTGCACCGCGACATCCAGGCACCCCGGAGTTTCTGAAAAAAAATTTTCTCCTATTTTCACGAAACTACTTTTCATCAACTTGAATTGGGCTAAAAATCCATCCCTGAAAATAAAAATTCTCTGAGTAGTGTGGAAATGCTGATCCTTACCCTACCTGGGGTGTCCACTGAGCATTTCCACGAACTCTAGTTGAAGTTCTCTGGGCATGGGATTTTGACATGTTCCCCAAACCAAAAGGAATGAGTGGGAAACAATCAAGACAACAGATAGAAGCACTTGCATTTGAATGAGTTTCAAGCATGCTTGGGTATTCGTGAGATCTGAGTAACTCAGTTTTGGAATTCAACTGTCGCGTGGTGCACCGCGACATCCAGGCACCCCGGAGTTTCTGAAAAAAAATTGTCTGCGATTTTCACGAAACCACTTTTCTTCAACTTGAATTGGGCTAAAAATCCATCCCTGAAAATAAAAATTCTCTGACTAGTGTGGAAATGCTGATCCTTACCCTACCTGGGGTTTCCACTGAGCATTTCCACCAACTCTATCTGAAGTTCTCTGGGCATGGGATTTTGACATGTTACCCAAACCAAAAGGAATGAGTGGGAAACAATCAAGACAACAGATAGAAGCACTTGCATTTGAATGAGTTTCAAGCATGCTTGGGTACTCGTGTGATCTGAGTAACTCAGTTTTGGAATACAACTGTCGCTTGGTGCACCGCGACATCCAGGCACCCCGGAGTTTCTGAAAAAAAATTTTCTCCGATTTTCACGAAACTACTTTTCATCAACTTGAAGTGGGCTAAAAATCCATCCATGAAAATAAAAATTCTCTGAGTAGTGTGGAAATGCTGATCCTTACCCTACCTGGGGTGTCCACTAAGCATTTCCACGAACTCTATCTGAAGTTCTCTGGGCATGGGATTTTGACATGTTACCCAAACCAAAAGGAATGAGTGGGAAACAATCAAGACAACAGATAGAAGCACTTGCATTTGAATGAGTTTCAAGCATGCTTGGGTACTCGTGTGATCTGAGTGACTCAGTTTTGCAATACAACTGTCGCGTGGTGCACCGCGACATCCAGGCACCCCGGAGTTTCTGAAAAAAAATTTTCTGCGATTTTCACGAAACCACTTTTCTTCAACTTGAATTGGGCTAAAAATCCATCCCTGAAAATAAAAATTCTCTGAGTAGTGTGGAAATGCTGATCCTTACCCTACCTGGGGTGTCCACTGAGCATTTTCACGAACTCTATCTGAAGTTCTCTGGGCATGGGATTTTGACATGTTACCCAAACCAAAAGGAATGAGTGGGAAACAATCAAGACAACAGATAGAAGCACTTGCATTTGAATGAGTTTCAAGCATGCTTGGGTACTCGTGTGATCTGAGTGACTCAGTTTTGCAATACAACTGTCGCGTGGTGCACCGCGACATCCAGGCACCCCGGAGTTTCTGAAAAAAAAATTTCTGCGATTTTCACGAAACCACTTTTCTTCAACTTGAATTGGGCTAAAAATCCATCCCTGAAAATAAAAATTCTCTGAGTAGTGTGGAAATGCTGATCCTTACCCTACCTGGGGTGTCCACTGAGCATTTTCACGAACTCTATCTGAAGTTCTCTGGGCATGGGATTTTGACATGTTACCCAAACCAAAAGGAATGAGTGGGAAACAATCAAGACAACAGATAGAAGCACTTGCATTTGAATGAGTTTCAAGCATGCTTGGGTACTCGTGTGATCTGAGTGACTCAGTTTTGGAATACAACTGTCGCGTGATGCACCGCGACATCCAGGCACCCCGGAGTTTCTGAAAAAAAATTTTCTGCGATTTTCACGAAACTACTTTTCATCAAGTTGAAGTGTGCTAAAAATCCATCCCTGAAAATAAAAATTCTCTGAGTAGTGTGGAAATGCTGATCCTTACCCTACCTGGGGTGTCCACTGAGCATTTCCACGAACTCTATCTGAAGTTCTCTGGGCATGGGATTTTGACATGTTACCCAAACCAAAAGGAATGAGTGGGAAACAATCAAGACAACAGATAGAAGCACTTGCATTTGAATGAGTTTCAAGCATGCTTGGGTACTCGTGTGATCTGAGTGACTCAGTTTTGCAATACAACTGTCGCGTGGTGCACCGCGACATCCAGGCACCCCGGAGTTTCTGAAAAAAAAATTTCTGCGATTTTCACGAAACCACTTTTCTTCAACTTGAATTGGGCTAAAAATCCATCCCTGAAAATAAAAATTCTCTGAGTAGTGTGGAAATGCTGATCCTTACCCTACCTGGGGTGTCCACTGAGCATTTCCGCGAACTCTAGTTGAAGTTTTCTAGGCATGGGATTTTGACATGTTACCCAAACCAAAAGGAATGAGTGGGAAACAATCAAGACAACAGATAGAAGCACTTGCATTTGAATGAGTTTCAAGCATGCTTGGGTACTCGTGTGATCTGAGTGACTCAGTTTTGCAATACAACTGTCGCGTGGTGCACCGCGACATCCAGGCACCCCGGAGTTTCTGAAAAAAAATTTTCTCCGATTTTCACGAAACTACTTTTCATCAACTTGAATTGGGCTAAAAATCCATCCCTGAAAATAAAAATTCTCTGAGTAGTGTGGAAATGCTGATCCTTACCCTACCTGGGGTGTCCACTGAGCATTTCCACGAACTCTATCTGATGTTCTCTGGGCATGGGATTTTGACATGTTATCCAAACCAAAAGGAATGAGTGGGAAACAATCAAGACAACAGATAGAAGCACTTGCATTTGAATGAGTTTCAAGCATGCTTGGGTACTCGTGTGATCTGAGTGACTCAGTTTTGGAATACAACTGTCGCGTGGTGCACCACGACATCCAGGCACCCCGGAGTTTCTGAAAAAAAATTTTCTCCTATTTTCACGAAACTACTTTTCATCAACTTGAATTGTGCTAAAAATCCATCCCTGAAAATAAAAATTCTCTGAGTAGTGTGGAAATGCTGATCCTTACCCTACCTGGGGTGTCCACTGAGCATTTCCACGAACTCTAGTTGAAGTTCTCTGGGCATGGGATTTTGACATGTTCCCCAAACCAAAAGGAATGAGTGGGAAACAATCAAGACAACAGATAGAAGCACTTGCATTTGAATGAGTTTCAAGCATGCTTGGGTATTCGTGAGATCTGAGTAACTCAGTTTTGGAATTCAACTGTCGCGTGGTGCACCGCGACATCCAGGCACCCCGGAGTTTCTGAAAAAAAATTTTCTCCGATTTTCACGAAACTACTTTTCATCAACTTGAAGTGGGCTAAAAATCCATCCATGAAAATAAAAATTCTCTGAGTAGTGTGGAAATGCTGATCCTTACCCTACCTGGGGTGTCCACTAAGCATTTCCACGAACTCTATCTGAAGTTCTCTGGGCATGGGATTTTGACATGTTACCCAAACCAAAAGGAATGAGTGGGAAACAATCAAGACAACAGATAGAAGCACTTGCATTTGAATGAGTTTCAAGCATGCTTGGGTACTCGTGTGATCTGAGTGACTCAGTTTTGCAATACAACTGTCGCGTGGTGCACCGCGACATCCAGGCACCCCGGAGTTTCTGAAAAAAAATTTTCTGCGATTTTCACGAAACCACTTTTCTTCAACTTGAATTGGGCTAAAAATCCATCCCTGAAAATAAAAATTCTCTGAGTAGTGTGGAAATGCTGATCCTTACCCTACCTGGGGTGTCCACTGAGCATTTTCACGAACTCTATCTGAAGTTCTCTGGGCATGGGATTTTGACATGTTACCCAAACCAAAAGGAATGAGTGGGAAACAATCAAGACAACAGATAGAAGCACTTGCATTTGAATGAGTTTCAAGCATGCTTGGGTACTCGTGTGATCTGAGTGACTCAGTTTTGGAATACAACTGTCGCGTGGTGCACCGCGACATCCAGGCACCCCGGAGTTTCTGAAAAAAAATTTTCTGCGATTTTCACGAAACTACTTTTCATCAAGTTGAAGTGTGCTAAAAATCCATCCCTGAAAATAAAAATTCTCTGAGTAGTGTGGAAATGCTGATCCTTACCCTACCTGGGGTGTCCACTGAGCATTTCCACGAACTCTATCTGAAGTTCTCTGGGCATGGGATTTTGACATGTTACCCAAACCAAAAGGAATGAGTGGGAAACAATCAAGACAACAGATAGAAGCACTTGCATTTGAATGAGTTTCAAGCATGCTTGGGTACTCGTGTGATCTGAGTGACTCAGTTTTGCAATACAACTGTCGCGTGGTGCACCGCGACATCCAGGCACCCCGGAGTTTCTGAAAAAAAAATTTCTGCGATTTTCACGAAACCACTTTTCTTCAACTTGAATTGGGCTAAAAATCCATCCCTGAAAATAAAAATTCTCTGAGTAGTGTGGAAATGCTGATCCTTACCCTACCTGGGGTGTCCACTGAGCATTTCCGCGAACTCTAGTTGAAGTTTTCTAGGCATGGGATTTTGACATGTTACCCAAACCAAAAGGAATGAGTGGGAAACAATCAAGACAACAGATAGAAGCACTTGCATTTGAATGAGTTTCAAGCATGCTTGGGTACTCGTGTGATCTGAGTGACTCAGTTTTGCAATACAACTGTCGCGTGGTGCACCGCGACATCCAGGCACCCCGGAGTTTCTGAAAAAAAATTTTCTCCGATTTTCACGAAACTACTTTTCATCAACTTGAATTGGGCTAAAAATCCATCCCTGAAAATAAAAATTCTCTGAGTAGTGTGGAAATGCTGATCCTTACCCTACCTGGGGTGTCCACTGAGCATTTCCACGAACTCTATCTGATGTTCTCTGGGCATGGGATTTTGACATGTTATCCAAACCAAAAGGAATGAGTGGGAAACAATCAAGACAACAGATAGAAGCACTTGCATTTGAATGAGTTTCAAGCATGCTTGGGTACTCGTGTGATCTGAGTGACTCAGTTTTGGAATACAACTGTCGCGTGGTGCACCGCGACATCCAGGCACCCCGGAGTTTCTGAAAAAAAATTTTCTCCTATTTTCACGAAACTACTTTTCATCAACTTGAATTGGGCTAAAAATCCATCCCTGAAAATAAAAATTCTCTGAGTAGTGTGGAAATGCTGATCCTTACCCTACCTGGGGTGTCCACTGAGCATTTCCACGAACTCTAGTTGAAGTTCTCTGGGCATGGGATTTTGACATGTTCCCCAAACCAAAAGGAATGAGTGGGAAACAATCAAGACAACAGATAGAAGCACTTGCATTTGAATGAGTTTCAAGCATGCTTGGGTATTCGTGAGATCTGAGTAACTCAGTTTTGGAATTCAACTGTCGCGTGGTGCACCGCGACATCCAGGCACCCCGGAGTTTCTGAAAAAAAATTGTCTGCGATTTTCACGAAACCACTTTTCTTCAACTTGAATTGGGCTAAAAATCCATCCCTGAAAATAAAAATTCTCTGACTAGTGTGGAAATGCTGATCCTTACCCTACCTGGGGTTTCCACTGAGCATTTCCACCAACTCTATCTGAAGTTCTCTGGGCATGGGATTTTGACATGTTACCCAAACCAAAAGGAATGAGTGGGAAACAATCAAGACAAAAGATAGAAGCACTTGCATTTGAATGAGTTTCAAGCATGCTTGGGTACTCGTGTGATCTGAGTAACTCAGTTTTGGAATACAACTGTCGCTTGGTGCACCGCGACATCCAGGCACCCCGGAGTTTCTGAAAAAAAATTTTCTCCGATTTTCACGAAACTACTTTTCATCAACTTGAAGTGGGCTAAAAATCCATCCATGAAAATAAAAATTCTCTGAGTAGTGTGGAAATGCTGATCCTTACCCTACCTGGGGTGTCCACTAAGCATTTCCACGAACTCTATCTGAAGTTCTCTGGGCATGGGATTTTGACATGTTACCCAAACCAAAAGGAATGAGTGGGAAACAATCAAGACAACAGATAGAAGCACTTGCATTTGAATGAGTTTCAAGCATGCTTGGGTACTCGTGTGATCTGAGTGACTCAGTTTTGCAATACAACTGTCGCGTGGTGCACCGCGACATCCAGGCACCCCGGAGTTTCTGAAAAAAAATTTTCTGCGATTTTCACGAAACCACTTTTCTTCAACTTGAATTGGGCTAAAAATCCATCCCTGAAAATAAAAATTCTCTGAGTAGTGTGGAAATGCTGATCCTTACCCTACCTGGGGTGTCCACTGAGCATTTTCACGAACTCTATCTGAAGTTCTCTGGGCATGGGATTTTGACATGTTACCCAAACCAAAAGGAATGAGTGGGAAACAATCAAGACAACAGATAGAAGCACTTGCATTTGAATGAGTTTCAAGCATGCTTGGGTACTCGTGTGATCTGAGTGACTCAGTTTTGCAATACAACTGTCGCGTGGTGCACCGCGACATCCAGGCACCCCGGAGTTTCTGAAAAAAAAATTTCTGCGATTTTCACGAAACCACTTTTCTTCAACTTGAATTGGGCTAAAAATCCATCCCTGAAAATAAAAATTCTCTGAGTAGTGTGGAAATGCTGATCCTTACCCTACCTGGGGTGTCCACTGAGCATTTTCACGAACTCTATCTGAAGTTCTCTGGGCATGGGATTTTGACATGTTACCCAAACCAAAAGGAATGAGTGGGAAACAATCAAGACAACAGATAGAAGCACTTGCATTTGAATGAGTTTCAAGCATGCTTGGGTACTCGTGTGATCTGAGTGACTCAGTTTTGGAATACAACTGTCGCGTGATGCACCGCGACATCCAGGCACCCCGGAGTTTCTGAAAAAAAATTTTCTGCGATTTTCACGAAACTACTTTTCATCAAGTTGAAGTGTGCTAAAAATCCATCCCTGAAAATAAAAATTCTCTGAGTAGTGTGGAAATGCTGATCCTTACCCTACCTGGGGTGTCCACTGAGCATTTCCACGAACTCTATCTGAAGTTCTCTGGGCATGGGATTTTGACATGTTACCCAAACCAAAAGGAATGAGTGGGAAACAATCAAGACAACAGATAGAAGCACTTGCATTTGAATGAGTTTCAAGCATGCTTGGGTACTCGTGTGATCTGAGTGACTCAGTTTTGCAATACAACTGTCGCGTGGTGCACCGCGACATCCAGGCACCCCGGAGTTTCTGAAAAAAAAATTTCTGCGATTTTCACGAAACCACTTTTCTTCAACTTGAATTGGGCTAAAAATCCATCCCTGAAAATAAAAATTCTCTGAGTAGTGTGGAAATGCTGATCCTTACCCTACCTGGGGTGTCCACTGAGCATTTCCGCGAACTCTAGTTGAAGTTTTCTAGGCATGGGATTTTGACATGTTACCCAAACCAAAAGGAATGAGTGGGAAACAATCAAGACAACAGATAGAAGCACTTGCATTTGAATGAGTTTCAAGCATGCTTGGGTACTCGTGTGATCTGAGTGACTCAGTTTTGCAATACAACTGTCGCGTGGTGCACCGCGACATCCAGGCACCCCGGAGTTTCTGAAAAAAAATTTTCTCCGATTTTCACGAAACTACTTTTCATCAACTTGAATTGGGCTAAAAATCCATCCCTGAAAATAAAAATTCTCTGAGTAGTGTGGAAATGCTGATCCTTACCCTACCTGGGGTGTCCACTGAGCATTTCCACGAACTCTATCTGATGTTCTCTGGGCATGGGATTTTGACATGTTATCCAAACCAAAAGGAATGAGTGGGAAACAATCAAGACAACAGATAGAAGCACTTGCATTTGAATGAGTTTCAAGCATGCTTGGGTACTCGTGTGATCTGAGTGACTCAGTTTTGGAATACAACTGTCGCGTGGTGCACCACGACATCCAGGCACCCCGGAGTTTCTGAAAAAAAATTTTCTCCTATTTTCACGAAACTACTTTTCATCAACTTGAATTGTGCTAAAAATCCATCCCTGAAAATAAAAATTCTCTGAGTAGTGTGGAAATGCTGATCCTTACCCTACCTGGGGTGTCCACTGAGCATTTCCACGAACTCTAGTTGAAGTTCTCTGGGCATGGGATTTTGACATGTTCCCCAAACCAAAAGGAATGAGTGGGAAACAATCAAGACAACAGATAGAAGCACTTGCATTTGAATGAGTTTCAAGCATGCTTGGGTATTCGTGAGATCTGAGTAACTCAGTTTTGGAATTCAACTGTCGCGTGGTGCACCGCGACATCCAGGCACCCCGGAGTTTTTGAAAAAAAATTGTCTGCGATTTTCACGAAACCACTTTTCTTCAACTTGAATTGGGCTAAAAATCCATCCCTGAAAATAAAAATTCTCTGACTAGTGTGGAAATGCTGATCCTTACCCTACCTGGGGTGTCCACTGAGCATTTCCACGAACTCTATCTGATGTTCTCTGGGCATGGGATTTTGACATGTTACCCAAACCAAAAGGAATGAGTGGGAAACAATCAAGACAACAGATAGAAGCACTTGCATTTGAATGAGTTTCAAGCATGCTTGGGTACTCGTGTGATCTGAGTGACTCAGTTTTGGAATACAACTGTCGCGTGGTGCACCGCGACATCCAGGCACCCCGGAGTTTCTGAAAAAAAAATTTCTGCGATTTTCACGAAACCACTTTTCTTCAACTTGAATTGGGCTAAAAATCCATCCCTGAAAATAAAAATTCTCTGAGTAGTGTGGAAATGCTGATCCTTACCCTACCTGGGGTGTCCACTGAGCATTTTCACGAACTCTATCTGAAGTTCTCTGGGCATGGGATTTTGACATGTTACCCAAACCAAAAGGAATGAGTGGGAAACAATCAAGACAACAGATAGAAGCACTTGCATTTGAATGAGTTTCAAGCATGCTTGGGTACTCGTGTGATCTGAGTGACTCAGTTTTGGAATACAACTGTCGCGTGATGCACCGCGACATCCAGGCACCCCGGAGTTTCTGAAAAAAAATTTTCTGCGATTTTCACGAAACTACTTTTCATCAAGTTGAAGTGTGCTAAAAATCCATCCCTGAAAATAAAAATTCTCTGAGTAGTGTGGAAATGCTGATCCTTACCCTACCTGGGGTGTCCACTGAGCATTTCCACGAACTCTATCTGAAGTTCTCTGGGCATGGGATTTTGACATGTTACCCAAACCAAAAGGAATGAGTGGGAAACAATCAAGACAACAGATAGAAGCACTTGCATTTGAATGAGTTTCAAGCATGCTTGGGTACTCGTGTGATCTGAGTGACTCAGTTTTGCAATACAACTGTCGCGTGGTGCACCGCGACATCCAGGCACCCCGGAGTTTCTGAAAAAAAAATTTCTGCGATTTTCACGAAACCACTTTTCTTCAACTTGAATTGGGCTAAAAATTCATCCCTGAAAATAAAAATTCTCTGAGTAGTGTGGAAATGCTGATCCTTACCCTACCTGGGGTGTCCACTGAGCATTTCCACGAACTCTAGTTGAAGTTCTCTGGGCATGGGATTTTGACATGTTCCCCAAACCAAAAGGAATGAGTGGGAAACAATCAAGACAACAGATAGAAGCACTTGCATTTGAATGAGTTTCAAGCATGCTTGGGTATTCGTGAGATCTGAGTAACTCAGTTTTGGAATTCAACTGTCGCGTGGTGCACCGCGACATCCAGGCACCCCGGAGTTTTTGAAAAAAAATTGTCTGCGATTTTCACGAAACCACTTTTCTTCAACTTGAATTGGGCTAAAAATCCATCCCTGAAAATAAAAATTCTCTGACTAGTGTGGAAATGCTGATCCTTACCCTACCTGGGGTGTCCACTGAGCATTTCCACGAACTCTATCTGATGTTCTCTGGGCATGGGATTTTGACATGTTACCCAAACCAAAAGGAATGAGTGGGAAACAATCAAGACAACAGATAGAAGCACTTGCATTTGAATGAGTTTCAAGCATGCTTGGGTACTCGTGTGATCTGAGTGACTCAGTTTTGGAATACAACTGTCGCGTGGTGCACCGCGACATCCAGGCACCCCGGAGTTTCTGAAAAAAATTTTTCTGCGATTTTCACGAAACTACTTTTCATCAAGTTGAAGTGTGCTAAAAATCCATCCCTGAAAATAAAAATTCTCTGAGTAGTGTGGAAATGCTGATCCTTACCCTACCTGGGGTGTCCACTGAGCATTTCCACGAACTCTATCTGAAGTTCTCTGGGCATGGGATTTTGACATGTTACCCAAACCAAAAGGAATGAGTGGGAAACAATCAAGACAACAGATAGAAGCACTTGCATTTGAATGAGTTTCAAGCATGCTTGGGTACTCGTGTGATCTGAGTGACTCAGTTTTGCAATACAACTGTCGCGTGGTGCACCGCGACATCCAGGCACCCCGGAGTTTCTGAAAAAAAAATTTCTGCGATTTTCACGAAACCACTTTTCTTCAACTTGAATTGGGCTAAAAATCCATCCCTGAAAATAAAAATTCTCTGAGTAGTGTGGAAATGCTGATCCTTACCCTACCTGGGGTGTCCACTGAGCATTTCCGCGAACTCTAGTTGAAGTTTTCTAGGCATGGGATTTTGACATGTTACCCAAACCAAAAGGAATGAGTGGGAAACAATCAAGACAACAGATAGAAGCACTTGCATTTGAATGAGTTTCAAGCATGCTTGGGTACTCGTGTGATCTGAGTGACTCAGTTTTGCAATACAACTGTCGCGTGGTGCACCGCGACATCCAGGCACCCCGGAGTTTCTGAAAAAACATTTTCTCCGATTTTCACGAAACTACTTTTCATCAACTTGAATTGGGCTAAAAATCCATCCCTGAAAATAAAAATTCTCTGAGTAGTGTGGAAATGCTGATCCTTACCCTACCTGGGGTGTCCACTGAGCATTTCCACGAACTCTATCTGATGTTCTCTGGGCATGGGATTTTGACATGTTATCCAAACCAAAAGGAATGAGTGGGAAACAATCAAGACAACAGATAGAAGCACTTGCATTTGAATGAGTTTCAAGCATGCTTGGGTACTCGTGTGATCTGAGTGACTCAGTTTTGGAATACAACTGTCGCGTGGTGCACCGCGACATCCAGGCACCCCGGAGTTTCTGAAAAAAAATTTTCTCCTATTTTCACGAAACTACTTTTCATCAACTTGAATTGTGCTAAAAATCCATCCCTGAAAATAAAAATTCTCTGAGTAGTGTGGAAATGCTGATCCTTACCCTACCTGGGGTGTCCACTGAGCATTTCCACGAACTCTAGTTGAAGTTCTCTGGGCATGGGATTTTGACATGTTCCCCAAACCAAAAGGAATGAGTGGGAAACAATCAAGACAACAGATAGAAGCACTTGCATTTGAATGAGTTTCAAGCATGCTTGGGTATTCGTGAGATCTGAGTAACTCAGTTTTGGAATACAACTGTCGCGTGGTGCACCGCGACATCCAGGCACCCCGGAGTTTCTGAAAAAAAAATTTCTGCGATTTTCACGAAACCACTTTTCTTCAACTTGAATTGGGCTAAAAATCAATCCCTGAAAATAAAAATTCTCTGAGTAGTGTGGAAATGCTGATCCTTACCCTACCTGGGGTGTCCACTGAGCATTTCCGCGAACTCTAGTTGAAGTTTTCTAGGCATGGGATTTTGACATGTTACCCAAACCAAAAGGAATGAGTGGGAAACAATCAAGACAACAGATAGAAGCACTTGCATTTGAATGAGTTTCAAGCATGCTTGGGTACTCGTGTGATCTGAGTGACTCAGTTTTGCAATACAACTGTCGCGTGGTGCACCGCGACATCCAGGCACCCCGGAGTTTCTGAAAAAAAATTTTCTCCGATTTTCACGAAACTACTTTTCATCAACTTGAATTGGGCTAAAAATCCATCCCTGAAAATAAAAATTCTCTGAGTAGTGTGGAAATGCTGATCCTTACCCTACCTGGGGTGTCCACTGAGCATTTCCACGAACTCTATCTGATGTTCTCTGGGCATGGGATTTTGACATGTTATCCAAACCAAAAGGAATGAGTGGGAAACAATCAAGACAACAGATAGAAGCACTTGCATTTGAATGAGTTTCAAGCATGCTTGGGTACTCGTGTGATCTGAGTGACTCAGTTTTGGAATACAACTGTCGCGTGGTGCACCGCGACATCCAGGCACCCCGGAGTTTCTGAAAAAAAATTTTCTCCTATTTTCACGAAACTACTTTTCATCAACTTGAATTGGGCTAAAAATCCATCCCTGAAAATAAAAATTCTCTGAGTAGTGTGGAAATGCTGATCCTTACCCTACCTGGGGTGTCCACTGAGCATTTCCACGAACTCTAGTTGAAGTTCTCTGGGCATGGGATTTTGACATGTTCCCCAAACCAAAAGGAATGAGTGGGAAACAATCAAGACAACAGATAGAAGCACTTGCATTTGAATGAGTTTCAAGCATGCTTGGGTATTCGTGAGATCTGAGTAACTCAGTTTTGGAATTCAACTGTCGCGTGGTGCACCGCGACATCCAGGCACCCCGGAGTTTCTGAAAAAAAATTGTCTGCGATTTTCACGAAACCACTTTTCTTCAACTTGAATTGGGCTAAAAATCCATCCCTGAAAATAAAAATTCTCTGACTAGTTTGTAAATGCTGATCCTTACCCTACCTGGGGTTTCCACTGAGCATTTCCACCAACTCTATCTGAAGTTCTCTGGGCATGGGATTTTGACATGTTACCCAAACCAAAAGGAATGAGTGGGAAACAATCAAGACAACAGATAGAAGCACTTGCATTTGAATGAGTTTCAAGCATGCTTGGGTACTCGTGTGATCTGAGTAACTCAGTTTTGGAATACAACTGTCGCTTGGTGCACCGCGACATCCAGGCACCCCGGAGTTTCTGAAAAAAAATTTTCTCCGATTTTCACGAAACTACTTTTCATCAACTTGAAGTGGGCTAAAAATCCATCCATGAAAATAAAAATTCTCTGAGTAGTGTGGAAATGCTGATCCTTACCCTACCTGGGGTGTCCACTAAGCATTTCCACGAACTCTATCTGAAGTTCTCTGGGCATGGGATTTTGACATGTTACCCAAACCAAAAGGAATGAGTGGGAAACAATCAAGACAACAGATAGAAGCACTTGCATTTGAATGAGTTTCAAGCATGCTTGGGTACTCGTGTGATCTGAGTGACTCAGTTTTGCAATACAACTGTCGCGTGGTGCACCGCGACATCCAGGCACCCCGGAGTTTCTGAAAAAAAATTTTCTCCGATTTTCACGAAACTACTTTTCATCAACTTGAAGTGAGCTAAAAATCCATCCCTGAAAATAAAAATTCTCTGAGTAGTGTGGAAATGCTGATCCTTACCCTACCTGGGGTGTCCACTAAGCATTTCCACGAACTCTATCTGAAGTTCTCTGGGCATGGGATTTTGACATGTTACCCAAACCAAAAGGAATGAGTGGGAAACAATCAAGACAACAGATAGAAGCACTTGCATTTGAATGAGTTTCAAGCATGCTTGGGTACTCGTGTGATCTGAGTGACTCAGTTTTGGAATACAACTGTCGCGTGGTGCACCGCGACATCCAGGCACCCCGGAGTTTCTGAAAAAAAATTTTCTCCGATTTTCACGAAACTACTTTTCATCAACTTGAATTGGGCTAAAAATCCATCCCTGAAAATAAAAATTCTCTGAGTAGTGTGGAAATGCTGATCCTTACCCTACCTGGGGTGTCCACTGAGCATTTCCACGAACTCTATCTGAAGTTCTCTGGGCATGGGATTTTGACATGTTACCCAAACCAAAAGGAATGAGTGGGAAACAATCAAGACAACAGATAGAAGCACTTGCATTTGAATGAGTTTCAAGCATGCTTGGGTACTCGTGTGATATGAGTAACTCAGTTTTGGAATACAACTGTCGCTTGGTGCACCGCGACATCCAGGTACCCCGGAGTTTCTGAAAAAAAATTTTCTCCGATTTTCACGAAACTACTTTTCATCAACTTGAAGTGGGCTAAAAATCCATCCATGAAAATAAAAATTCTCTGAGTAGTGTGGAAATGCTGATCCTTACCCTACCTGGGGTGTCCACTAAGCATTTCCACGAACTCTATCTGAAGTTCTCTGGGCATGGGATTTTGACATGTTACCCAAACCAAAAGGAATGAGTGGGAAACAATCAAGACAACAGATAGAAGCACTTGCATTTGAATGAGTTTCAAGCATGCTTGGGTACTCGTGTGATCTGAGTGACTCAGTTTTGCAATACAACTGTCGCGTGGTGCACCGCGACATCCAGGCACCCCGGAGTTTCTGAAAAAAAATTTTCTCCGATTTTCACGAAACTACTTTTCATCAACTTGAAGTGAGCTAAAAATCCATCCCTGAAAATAAAAATTCTCTGAGTAGTGTGGAAATGCTGATCCTTACCCTACCTGGGGTGTCCACTAAGCATTTCCACGAACTCTATCTGAAGTTCTCTGGGCATGGGATTTTGACATGTTACCCAAACCAAAAGGAATGAGTGGGAAACAATCAAGACAACAGATAGAAGCACTTGCATTTGAATGAGTTTCAAGCATGCTTGGGTACTCGTGTGATCTGAGTGACTCAGTTTTGGAATACAACTGTCGCGTGGTGCACCGCGACATCCAGGCACCCCGGAGTTTCTGAAAAAAAATTTTCTCCGATTTTCACGAAACTACTTTTCATCAACTTGAATTGGGCTAAAAATCCATCCCTGAAAATAAAAATTCTCTGAGTAGTGTGGAAATGCTGATCCTTACCCTACCTGGGGTGTCCACTGAGCATTTCCACGAACTCTATCTGAAGTTCTCTGGGCATGGTATTTTGACATGTTACCCAAACCAAAAGGAATGAGTGGGAAACAATCAAGACAACAGATAGAAGCACTTGCATTTGAATGAGTTTCAAGCATGCTTGGGTACTCGTGTGATCTGAGTGACTCAGTTTTGGAATACAACTGTCGCGTGGTGCACCGCGACATCCAGACACCCCGGAGTTTCTGAAAAAAAATTTTCTGCGATTTTCACGAAACCACTTTTCTTCAACTTGAATTGGGCTAAAAATCCATCCCTGAAAATAAAAATTCTCTGACTAGTGTGGAAATGCTGATCCTTACCCTACCTGGGGTGTCCACTGAGCATTTCCACGAACTCTATCTGAAGTTCTCTGGGCATGGGATTTTGACATGTTACCCAAACCAAAAGGAATGAGTGGGAAACAATCAAGACAACAGATAGAAGCACTTGCATTTGAATGAGTTTCAAGCATGCTTGGGTACTCGTGTGATGTGAGTAACTCAGTTTTGGAATACAACTGTCGCGTGGTGCACCGCGACATCCAGGCACCCCGGAGTTTCTGAAAAAAAATTTTCTCCGATTTTCACGAAACTACTTTTCATCAACTTGAAGTGAGCTAAAAATCCATCCCTGAAAATAAAAATTCTCTGAGTAGTGTGGAAATGCTGATCCTTACCCTACCTGGGGTGTCCACTAAGCATTTCCACGAACTCTATCTGAAGTTCTCTGGGCATGGGATTTTGACATGTTACCCAAACCAAAAGGAATGAGTGGGAAACAATCAAGACAACAGATAGAAGCACTTGCATTTGAATGAGTTTCAAGCATGCTTGGGTACTCGTGTGATCTGAGTGACTCACTTTTGGAATACAACTGTCGCGTGGTGCACCGCGACATCCAGGCACCCCGGAGTTTCTGAAAAAAAATTTTCTGCGATTTTCACGAAACTACTTTTCATCAAGTTGAAGTGTGCTAAAAATCCATCCCTGAAAATAAAAATTCTCTGAGTAGTGTGGAAATGCTGATCCTTACCCTACCTGGGGTGTCCACTGAGCATTTCCACGAACTCTATCTGAAGTTCTCTGGGCATGGGATTTTGACATGTTACCCAAACCAAAAGGAATGAGTGGGAAACAATCAAGACAACAGATAGAAGCACTTGCATTTGAATGAGTTTCAAGCATGCTTGGGTACTCGTGTGATCTGAGTGACTCAGTTTTGCAATACAACTGTCGCGTGGTGCACCGCGACATCCAGGCACCCCGGAGTTTCTGAAAAAAAAATTTCTGCGATTTTCACGAAACCACTTTTCTTCAACTTGAATTGGGCTAAAAATCAATCCCTGAAAATAAAAATTCTCTGAGTAGTGTGGAAATGCTGATCCTTACCCTACCTGGGGTGTCCACTGAGCATTTCCGCGAACTCTAGTTGAAGTTTTCAAGGCATGGGATTTTGACATGTTACCCAAACCAAAAGGAATGAGTGGGAAACAATCAAGACAACAGATAGAAGCACTTGCATTTGAATGAGTTTCAAGCATGCTTGGGTACTCGTGTGATCTGAGTGACTCAGTTTTGGAATACAACTGTCGCGTGGTGCACCGCGACATCCAGGCACCCCGGAGTTTCTGAAAAAAAATTTTCTCCTATTTTCACGAAACTACTTTTCATCAACTTGAATTGGGCTAAAAATCCATCCCTGAAAATAAAAATTCTCTGAGTAGTGTGGAAATGCTGATCCTTACCCTACCTGGGGTGTCCACTGAGCATTTCCACGAAATCTAGTTGAAGTTCTCTGGGCATGGGATTTTGACATGTTCCCCAAACCAAAAGGAATGAGTGGGAAACAATCAAGACAACAGATAGAAGCACTTGCATTTGAATGAGTTTCAAGCATGGTTGGGTATTCGTGAGATCTGAGTAACTCAGTTTTGGAATTCAACTGTCGCGTGGTGCACCGCGACATCCAGGCACCCCGGAGTTTCTGAAAAAAAATTGTCTGCGATTTTCACGAAACCACTTTTCTTCAACTTGAATTGGGCTAAAAATCCATCCCTGAAAATAAAAATTCTCTGACTAGTGTGGAAATGCTGATCCTTACCCTACCTGGGGTTTCCACTGAGCATTTCCACCAACTCTATCTGAAGTTCTCTGGGCATGGGATTTTGACATGTTACCCAAACCAAAAGGAATGAGTGGGAAACAATCAAGACAACAGATAGAAGCACTTACATTTGAATGAGTTTCAAGCATGCTTGGGTACTCGTGTGATCTGAGTAACTCAGTTTTGGAATACAACTGTCGCTTGGTGCACCGCGACATCCAGGCACCCCGGAGTTTCTGAAAAAAAATTTTCTCCGATTTTCACGAAACTACTTTTCATCAACTTGAAGTGAGCTAAAAATCCATCCCTGAAAATAAAAATTCTCTGAGTAGTGTGGAAATGCTGATCCTTACCCTACCTGGGGTGTCCACTAAGCATTTCCACGAACTCTATCTGAAGTTCTCTGGGCATGGGATTTTGACATGTTACCCAAACCAAAAGGAATGAGTGGGAAACAATCAAGACAACAGATAGAAGCACTTGCATTTGAATGAGTTTCAAGCATGCTTGGGTACTCGTGTGATCTGAGTGACTCAGTTTTGGAATACAACTGTCGCGTGGTGCACCGCGACATCCAGGCACCCCGGAGTTTCTGAAAAAAAATTTTCTCCGATTTTCACGAAACTACTTTTCATCAACTTGAATTGGGCTAAAAATCCATCCCTGAAAATAAAAATTCTCTGAGTAGTGTGGAAATGCTGATCCTTACCCTACCTGGGGTGTCCACTGAGCATTTCCACGAACTCTATCTGAAGTTCTCTGGGCATGGTATTTTGACATGTTACCCAAACCAAAAGGAATGAGTGGGAAACAATCAAGACAACAGATAGAAGCACTTGCATTTGAATGAGTTTCAAGCATGCTTGGGTACTCGTGTGATCTGAGTGACTCAGTTTTGGAATACAACTGTCGCGTGGTGCACCGCGACATCCAGACACCCCGGAGTTTCTGAAAAAAAATTTTCTGCGATTTTCACGAAACCACTTTTCTTCAACTTGAATTGGGCTAAAAATCCATCCCTGAAAATAAAAATTCTCTGACTAGTGTGGAAATGCTGATCCTTACCCTACCTGGGGTGTCCACTGAGCATTTCCACGAACTCTATCTGAAGTTCTCTGGGCATGGGATTTTGACATGTTACCCAAACCAAAAGGAATGAGTGGGAAACAATCAAGACAACAGATAGAAGCACTTCCATTTGAATGAGTTTCAAGCATGCTTGGGTACTCGTGTGATGTGAGTAACTCAGTTTTGGAATACAACTGTCGCGTGGTGCACCGCGACATCCAGGCACCCCGGAGTTTCTGAAAAAAAATTTTCTCCGATTTTCACGAAACTACTTTTCATCAACTTGAAGTGAGCTAAAAATCCATCCCTGAAAATAAAAATTCTCTGAGTAGTGTGGAAATGCTGATCCTTACCCTACCTGGGGTGTCCACTAAGCATTTCCACGAACTCTATCTGAAGTTCTCTGGGCATGGGATTTTGACATGTTACCCAAACCAAAAGGAATGAGTGGGAAACAATCAAGACAACAGATAGAAGCACTTGCATTTGAATGAGTTTCAAGCATGCTTGGGTACTCGTGTGATCTGAGTGACTCACTTTTGGAATACAACTGTCGCGTGGTGCACCGCGACATCCAGGCACCCCGGAGTTTCTGAAAAAAAATTTTCTCCTATTTTCACGAAACTACTTTTCATCAACTTGAATTGGGCTAAAAATCCATCCCTGAAAATAAAAATTCTCTGACTAGTGTGGAAATGCTGATCCTTACCCTACCTGGGGTGTCCACTGAGCATTTTCACGAACTCTATCTGAAGTTCTCTGGGCATGGGATTTTGACATGTTACCCAAACCAAAAGGAATGAGTGGGAAACAATCAAGACAACAGATAGAAGCACTTGCATTTGAATGAGTTTCAAGCATGCTTGGGTACTCGTGTGATCTGAGTGACTCAGTTTTGGAATACAACTGTCGCGTGGTGCACCGCGACATCCAGGCACCCCGGAGTTTCTGAAAAAAAATTTTCTGCGATTTTCACGAAACTACTTTTCATCAAGTTGAAGTGTGCTAAAAATCCATCCCTGAAAATAAAAATTCTCTGAGTAGTGTGGAAATGCTGATCCTTACCCTACCTGGGGTGTCCACTGAGCATTTCCACGAACTCTATCTGAAGTTCTCTGGGCATGGGATTTTGACATGTTACCCAAACCAAAAGGAATGAGTGGGAAACAATCAAGACAACAGATAGAAGCACTTGCATTTGAATGAGTTTCAAGCATGCTTGGGTACTCGTGTGATCTGAGTGACTCAGTTTTGCAATACAACTGTCGCGTGGTGCACCGCGACATCCAGGCACCCCGGAGTTTCTGAAAAAAAAATTTCTGCGATTTTCACGAAACCACTTTTCTTCAACTTGAATTGGGCTAAAAATCAATCCCTGAAAATAAAAATTCTCTGAGTAGTGTGGAAATGCTGATCCTTACCCTACCTGGGGTGTCCACTGAGCATTTCCGCGAACTCTAGTTGAAGTTTTCAAGGCATGGGATTTTGACATGTTACCCAAACCAAAAGGAATGAGTGGGAAACAATCAAGACAACAGATAGAAGCACTTGCATTTGAATGAGTTTCAAGCATGCTTGGGTACTCGTGTGATCTGAGTGACTCAGTTTTGCAATACAACTGTCGCGTGGTGCACCGCGACATCCAGGCACCCCGGAGTTTCTGAAAAAAAATTTTCTCCGATTTTCACGAAACTACTTTTCATCAACTTGAATTGGGCTAAAAATCCATCCCTGAAAATAAAAATTCTCTGAGTAGTGTGGAAATGCTGATCCTTACCCTACCTGGGGTGTCCACTGAGCATTTCCACGAACTCTATCTGATGTTCTCTGGGCATGGGATTTTGACATGTTATCCAAACCAAAAGGAATGAGTGGGAAACAATCAAGACAACAGATAGAAGCACTTGCATTTGAATGAGTTTCAAGCATGCTTGGGTACTCGTGTGATCTGAGTGACTCAGTTTTGGAATACAACTGTCGCGTGGTGCACCGCGACATCCAGGCACCCCGGAGTTTCTGAAAAAAAATTTTCTCCTATTTTCACGAAACTACTTTTCATCAACTTGAATTGGGCTAAAAATCCATCCCTGAAAATAAAAATTCTCTGAGTAGTGTGGAAATGCTGATCCTTACCCTACCTGGGGTGTCCACTGAGCATTTCCACGAAATCTAGTTGAAGTTCTCTGGGCATGGGATTTTGACATGTTCCCCAAACCAAAAGGAATGAGTGGGAAACAATCAAGACAACAAATAGAAGCACTTGCATTTGAATGAGTTTCAAGCATGGTTGGGTATTCGTGAGATCTGAGTAACTCAGTTTTGGAATTCAACTGTCGCGTGGTGCACCGCGACATCCAGGCACCCCGGAGTTTCTGAAAAAAAATTGTCTGCGATTTTCACGAAACCACTTTTCTTCAACTTGAATTGGGCTAAAAATCCATCCCTGAAAATAAAAATTCTCTGACTAGTGTGGAAATGCTGATCCTTACCCTACCTGGGGTTTCCACTGAGCATTTCCACCAACTCTATCTGAAGTTCTCTGGGCATGGGATTTTGACATGTTACCCAAACCAAAAGGAATGAGTGGGAAACAATCAAGACAACAGATAGAAGCACTTGCATTTGAATGAGTTTCAAGCATGCTTGGGTACTCGTGTGATCTGAGTAACTCAGTTTTGGAATACAACTGTCGCTTGGTGCACCGCGACATCCAGGCACCCCGGAGTTTCTGAAAAAAAATTTTCTCCGATTTTCACGAAACTACTTTTCATCAACTTGAAGTGAGCTAAAAATCCATCCCTGAAAATAAAAATTCTCTGAGTAGTGTGGAAATGCTGATCCTTACCCTACCTGGGGTGTCCACTAAGCATTTCCACGAACTCTATCTGAAGTTCTCTGGGCATGGGATTTTGACATGTTACCCAAACCAAAAGGAATGAGTGGGAAACAATCAAGACAACAGATAGAAGCACTTGCATTTGAATGAGTTTCAAGCATGCTTGGGTACTCGTGTGATCTGAGTGACTCAGTTTTGGAATACAACTGTCGCGTGGTGCACCGCGACATCCAGGCACCCCGGAGTTTCTGAAAAAAAATTTTCTCCGATTTTCACGAAACTACTTTTCATCAACTTGAATTGGGCTAAAAATCCATCCCTGAAAATAAAAATTCTCTGAGTAGTGTGGAAATGCTGATCCTTACCCTACCTGGGGTGTCCACTGAGCATTTCCTCGAACTCTATATGAAGTTCTCTGGGCATGGTATTTTGACATGTTACCCAAACCAAAAGGAATGAGTGGGAAACAATCAAGACAACAGATAGAAGCACTTGCATTTGAATGAGTTTCAAGCATGCTTGGGTACTCGTGTGATCTGAGTGACTCAGTTTTGGAATACAACTGTCGCGTGGTGCACCGCGACATCCAGACACCCCGGAGTTTCTGAAAAAAAATTTTCTGCGATTTTCACGAAACCACTTTTCTTCAACTTGAATTGGGCTAAAAATCCATCCCTGAAAATAAAAATTCTCTGAGTAGTGTGGAAATGCTGATCCTTACCCTACCTGGGGTGTCCACTGAGCATTTCCACGAACTCTATCTGAAGTTCTCTGGGCATGGTATTTTGACATGTTACCCAAACCAAAAGGAATGAGTGGGAAACAATCAAGACAACAGATAGAAGCACTTGCATTTGAATGAGTTTCAAGCATGCTTGGGTACTCGTGTGATCTGAGTGACTCAGTTTTGGAATACAACTGTCGCGTGGTGCACCGCGACATCCAGGCACCCCGGAGTTTCTGAAAAAAAATTTTCTCCGATTTTCACGAAACTACTTTTCATCAACTTGAAGTGGGCTAAAAATCCATCCCTGAAAATAAAAATTCTCTGAGTACTGTGGAAATGCTGATCCTTACCCTACCTGGGGTGTCCACTGAGCATTTCCACGAACTCTATCTGAAGTTCTCTGGGCATGGGATTTTGACATGTTACCCAAACCAAAAGGAATGAGTGGGAAACAATCAAGACAACAGATAGAAGCACTTGCATTTGAATGACTTTCAAGCATGCTTGGGTACTCGTGTGATCTGAGTGACTCAGTTTTGGAATACAACTGTCGCGTGGTGCACCGCGACATCCAGGCACCCCGGAGTTTCTGAAAAAAAATTTTCTCCTATTTTCACGAAACTACTTTTCATCAACTTGAATTGGGCTAAAAATCCATCCCTGAAAATAAAAATTCTCTGAGTAGTGTGGAAATGCTGATCCTTACCCTACCTGGGGTGTCCACTGAGCATTTCCACGAACTCTAGTTGAAGTTCTCTGGGCATGGGATTTTGACATGTTCCCCAAACCAAAAGGAATGAGTGGGAAACAATCAAGACAACAGATAGAAGCACTTGCATTTGAATGAGTTTCAAGCATGCTTGGGTATTCGTGAGATCCGAGTAACTCAGTTTTGGAATTCAACTGTCGCGTGGTGCACCGCGACATCCAGGCACCCCGGAGTTTCTGAAAAAAAATTGTCTGCGATTTTCACGAAACCACTTTTCTTCAACTTGAATTGGGCTAAAAATCCATCCCTGAAAATAAAAATTCTCTGACTAGTGTGGAAATGCTGATCCTTACCCTACCTGGGGTGTCCACTGAGCATTTTCACGAACTCTATCTGAAGTTCTCTGGGCATGGGATTTTGACATGTTACCCAAACCAAAAGGAATGAGTGGGAAACAATCAAGACAACAGATAGAAGCACTTGCATTTGAATGAGTTTCAAGCATGCTTGGGTACTCGTGTGATCTGAGTGACTCAGTTTTGGAATACAACTGTCGCGTGGTGCACCGCGACATCCAGGCACCCCGGAGTTTCTGAAAAAAAATTTTCTGCGATTTTCACGAAACTACTTTTCATCAAGTTGAAGTGTGCTAAAAATCCATCCCTGAAAATAAAAATTCTCTGAGTAGTGTGGAAATGCTGATCCTTACCCTACCTGGGGTGTCCACTGAGCATTTCCACGAACTCTATCTGAAGTTCTCTGGGCATGGGATTTTGACATGTTACCCAAACCAAAAGGAATGAGTGGGAAACAATCAAGACAACAGATAGAAGCACTTGCATTTGAATGAGTTTCAAGCATGCTTGGGTACTCGTGTGATCTGAGTGACTCAGTTTTGCAATACAACTGTCGCGTGGTGCACCGCGACATCCAGGCACCCCGGAGTTTCTGAAAAAAAAATTTCTGCGATTTTCACGAAACCACTTTTCTTCAACTTGAATTGGGCTAAAAATCAATCCCTGAAAATAAAAATTCTCTGAGTAGTGTGGAAATGCTGATCCTTACCCTACCTGGGGTGTCCACTGAGCATTTCCACGAACTCTATCTGAAGTTCTCTGGGCATGGGATTTTGACATGTTACCCAAACCAAAAGGAATGAGTGGGAAACAATCAAGACAACAGATAGAAGCACTTGCATTTGAATGAGTTTCAAGCATGCTTGGGTACTCGTGTGATGTGAGTAACTCAGTTTTGGAATACAACTGTCGCGTGGTGCACCGCGACATCCAGGCACCCCGGAGTTTCTGAAAAAAAATTTTCTCCGATTTTCACGAAACTACTTTTCATCAACTTGAAGTGAGCTAAAAATCCATCCCTGAAAATAAAAATTCTCTGAGTAGTGTGGAAATGCTGATCCTTACCCTACCTGGGGTGTCCACTAAGCATTTCCACGAACTCTATCTGAAGTTCTCTGGGCATGGGATTTTGACATGTTACCCAAACCAAAAGGAATGAGTGGGAAACAATCAAGACAACAGATAGAAGCACTTGCATTTGAATGAGTTTCAAGCATGCTTGGGTACTCGTGTGATCTGAGTGACTCAGTTTTGGAATACAACTGTCGCGTGGTGCACCGCGACATCCAGGCACCCCGGAGTTTCTGAAAAAAAATTTTCTCCGATTTTCACGAAACTACTTTTTATCAACTTGAATTGGGCTAAAAATCCATCCCTGAAAATAAAAATTCTCTGAGTAGTGTGGAAATGCTGATCCTTACCCTACCTGGGGTGTCCACTGAGCATTTCCACGAACTCTATCTGAAGTTCTCTGGGCATGGTATTTTGACATGTTACCCAAACCAAAAGGAATGAGTGGGAAACAATCAAGACAACAGATAGAAGCACTTGCATTTGAATGAGTTTCAAGCATGCTTGGGTACTCGTGTGATCTGAGTGACTCAGTTTTGGAATACAACTGTCGCGTGGTGCACCGCGACATCCAGGCACCCCGGAGTTTCTGAAAAAAAATTTTCTCCGATTTTCACGAAACTACTTTTCATCAACTTGAAGTGGGCTAAAAATCCATCCCTGAAAATAAAAATTCTCTGAGTACTGTGGAAATGCTGATCCTTACCCTACCTGGGGTGTCCACTGAGCATTTCCACGAACTCTATCTGAAGTTCTCTGGGCATGGGATTTTGACATGTTACCCAAACCAAAAGGAATGAGTGGGAAACAATCAAGACAACAGATAGAAGCACTTGCATTTGAATGACTTTCAAGCATGCTTGGGTACTCGTGTGATCTGAGTGACTCAGTTTTGGAATACAACTGTCGCGTGGTGCACCGCGACATCCAGGCACCCCGGAGTTTCTGAAAAAAAATTTTCTCCTATTTTCACGAAACTACTTTTCATCAACTTGAATTGGGCTAAAAATCCATCCCTGAAAATAAAAATTCTCTGAGTAGTGTGGAAATGCTGATCCTTACCCTACCTGGGGTGTCCACTGAGCATTTCCACGAACTCTAGTTGAAGTTCTCTGGGCATGGGATTTTGACATGTTCCCCAAACCAAAAGGAATGAGTGGGAAACAATCAAGACAACAGATAGAAGCACTTGCATTTGAATGAGTTTCAAGCATGCTTGGGTATTCGTGAGATCCGAGTAACTCAGTTTTGGAATTCAACTGTCGCGTGGTGCACCGCGACATCCAGGCACCCCGGAGTTTCTGAAAAAAAATTGTCTGCGATTTTCACGAAACCACTTTTCTTCAACTTGAATTGGGCTAAAAATCCATCCCTGAAAATAAAAATTCTCTGACTAGTGTGGAAATGCTGATCCTTACCCTACCTGGGGTGTCCACTGAGCATTTTCACGAACTCTATCTGAAGTTCTCTGGGCATGGGATTTTGACATGTTACCCAAACCAAAAGGAATGAGTGGGAAACAATCAAGACAACAGATAGAAGCACTTGCATTTGAATGAGTTTCAAGCATGCTTGGGTACTCGTGTGATCTGAGTGACTCAGTTTTGGAATACAACTGTCGCGTGGTGCACCGCGACATCCAGGCACCCCGGAGTTTCTGAAAAAAAATTTTCTGCGATTTTCACGAAACTACTTTTCATCAAGTTGAAGTGTGCTAAAAATCCATCCCTGAAAATAAAAATTCTCTGAGTAGTGTGGAAATGCTGATCCTTACCCTACCTGGGGTGTCCACTTAGCATTTCTACGAACTCTATCTGAAGTTCTCTGGGCATGGGATTTTGACATGTTACCCAAACCAAAAGGAATGAGTGGGAAACAATCAAGACAACAGATAGAAGCACTTGCATTTGAATGAGTTTCAAGCATGCTTGGGTACTCGTGTGATCTGAGTGACTCAGTTTTGCAATACAACTGTCGCGTGGTGCACCGCGACATCCAGGCACCCCGGAGTTTCTGAAAAAAAAATTTCTGCGATTTTCACGAAACCACTTTTCTTCAACTTGAATTGGGCTAAAAATCAATCCCTGAAAATAAAAATTCTCTGAGTAGTGTGGAAATGCTGATCCTTACCCTACCTGGGGTGTCCACTGAGCATTTCCGCGAACTCTAGTTGAAGTTTTCTAGGCATGGGATTTTGACATGTTACCCAAACCAAAAGGAATGAGTGGGAAACAATCAAGACAACAGATAGAAGCACTTGCATTTGAATGAGTTTCAAGCATGCTTGGGTACTCGTGTGATCTGAGTGACTCAGTTTTGCAATACAACTGTCGCGTGGTGCACCGCGACATCCAGGCACCCCGGAGTTTCTGAAAAAAAATTTTCTCCGATTTTCACGAAACTACTTTTCATCAACTTGAATTGGGCTAAAAATCCATCCCTGAAAATAAAAATTCTCTGAGTAGTGTGGAAATGCTGATCCTTACCCTACCTGGGGTGTCCACTGAGCATTTCCACGAACTCTATCTGATGTTCTCTGGGCATGGGATTTTGACATGTTATCCAAACCAAAAGGAATGAGTGGGAAACAATCAAGACAACAGATAGAAGCACTTGCATTTGAATGAGTTTCAAGCATGCTTGGGTACTCATGTGATCTGAGTGACTCAGTTTTGGAATACAACTGTCGCGTGGTGCACCGCGACATCCAGGCACCCCGGAGTTTCTGAAAAAAAATTTTCTCCTATTTTCACGAAACTACTTTTCATCAACTTGAATTGGGCTAAAAATCCATCCCTGAAAATAAAAATTCTCTGAGTAGTGTGGAAATGCTGATCCTTACCCTACCTGGGGTGTCCACTGAGCATTTCCACGAACTCTAGTTGAAGTTCTCTGGGCATGGGATTTTGACATGTTCCCCAAACCAAAAGGAATGAGTGGGAAACAATCAAGACAACAGATAGAAGCACTTGCATTTGAATGAGTTTCAAGCATGCTTGGGTATTCGTGAGATCTGAGTAACTCAGTTTTGGAATTCAACTGTCGCGTGGTGCACCGCGACATCCAGGCACCCCGGAGTTTCTGAAAAAAAATTGTCTGCGATTTTCACGAAACCACTTTTCTTCAACTTGAATTGGGCTAAAAATCCATCCCTGAAAATAAAAATTCTCTGAGTAGTGTGGAAATGCTGATCCTTACCCTACCTGGGGTGTCCACTAAGCATTTCCACGAACTCTATCTGAAGTTCTCTGGGCATGGGATTTTGACATGTTACCCAAACCAAAAGGAATGAGTGGGAAACAATCAAGACAACAGATAGAAGCACTTGCATTTGAATGAGTTTCAAGCATGCTTGGGTACTCGTGTGATCTGAGTGACTCAGTTTTGCAATACAACTGTCGCGTGGTGCACCGCGACATCCAGGCACCCCGGAGTTTCTGAAAAAAAATTTTCTCCGATTTTCACGAAACTACTTTTCATCAACTTGAAGTGAGCTAAAAATCCATCCCTGAAAATAAAAATTCTCTGAGTACTGTGGAAATGCTGATCCTTACCCTACCTGGGGTGTCCACTAAGCATTTCCACGAACTCTATCTGAAGTTCTCTGGGCATGGGATTTTGACATGTTACCCAAACCAAAAGGAATGAGTGGGAAACAATCAAGACAACAGATAGAAGCACTTGCATTTGAATGAGTTTCAAGCATGCTTGGGTACTCGTGTGATCTGAGTGACTCAGTTTTGGAATACAACTGTCGCGTGGTGCACCGCGACATCCAGACACCCCGGAGTTTCTGAAAAAAAATTTTCTGCGATTTTCACGAAACCACTTTTCTTCAACTTGAATTGGGCTAAAAATCCATCCCTGAAAATAAAAATTCTCTGACTAGTGTGGAAATGCTGATCCTTACCCTACCTGGGGTGTCCACTGAGCATTTCCACGAACTCTATCTGAAGTTCTCTGGGCATGGGATTTTGACATGTTACCCAAACCAAAAGGAATGAGTGGGAAACAATCAAGACAACAGATAGAAGCACTTGCATTTGAATGAGTTTCAAGCATGCTTGGGTACTCGTGTGATCTGAGTGACTCAGTTTTGGAATACAACTGTCGCGTGGTGCACCGCGACATCCAGGCACCCCGGAGTTTCTGAAAAAAAATTTTCTCCGATTTTCACGAAACTACTTTTCATCAACTTGAAGTGGGCTAAAAATCCATCCCTGAAAATAAAAATTCTCTGAGTAGTGTGGAAATGCTGATCCTTACCCTACCTGGGGTGTCCACTGAGCATTTCCACGAACTCTATCTGAAGTTCTCTGGGCATGGGATTTTGACATGTTACCCAAACCAAAAGGAATGAGTGGGAAACAATCAAGACAACAGATAGAAGCACTTGCATTTGAATGACTTTCAAGCATGCTTGGGTACTCGTGTGATCTGAGTGACTCAGTTTTGGAATACAACTGTCGCGTGGTGCACCGCGACATCCAGGCACCCCGGAGTTTCTGAAAAAAAATTTTCTCCGATTTTCACGAAACTACTTTTCATCAACTTGAAGTGGGCTAAAAATCCATCCCTGAAAATAAAAATTCTCTGAGTAGTGTGGAAATGCTGATCCTTACCCTACCTGGGGTGTCCACTGAGCATTTCCGCGAACTCTAGTTGAAGTTTTCTAGGCATGGGATTTTGACATGTTACCCAAACCAAAAGGAATGAGTGGGAAACAATCAAGACAACAGATAGAAGCACTTGCATTTGAATGAGTTTCAAGCATGCTTGGGTACTCGTGTGATCTGAGGGACTCAGTTTTGGAATACAACTGTCGCGTGGTGCACCGCGACATCCAGGCACCCCGGAGTTTCTGAAAAAAAATTTTCTCCGATTTTCACGAAACTACTTTTCATCAACTTGAAGTGGGCTAAAAATCCATCCCTGAAAATAAAAATTCTCTGAGTAGTGTGGAAATGCTGATCCTTACCCTACCTGGGGTGTCCACTGAGCATTTCCACGAACTCTATCTGAAGTTCTCTGGGCATGGGATTTTGACATGTTACCCAAACCAAAAGGAATGAGTGGGAAACAATCAAGACAACAGATAGAAGCACTTGCATTTGAATGAGTTTCAAGCATGCTTGGGTACTCATGTGATCTGAGTGACTCAGTTTTGGAATACAACTGTCGCGTGGTGCACCGCGACATCCAGGCACCCCGGAGTTTCTGAAAAAAAATTTTCTCCGATTTTCACGAAACTACTTTTCATCAACTTGAAGTGGGCTAAAAATCCATCCCTGAAAATAAAAATTCTCTGAGTAGTGTGGAAATGCTGATCCTTACCCTACCTGGGGTGTCCACTGAGCATTTCCACGAACTCTATCTGAAGTTCTCTGGGCATGGGATTTTGACATGTTACCCAAACCAAAAGGAATGAGTGGGAAACATTCAAGACAACAGATAGAAGCACTTGCATTTGAATGAGTTTCAAGCATGCTTGGGTACTCGTGTGATCTGAGTGACTCAGTTTTGCAATACAACTGTCGCGTGGTGCACCGCGACATCCAGGCACCCCGGAGTTTCTGAAAAAAAATTTTCTCCGATTTTCACGAAACTACTTTTCATCAACTTGAAGTGAGCTAAAAATCCATCCCTGAAAATAAAAATTCTCTGAGTACTTTGGAAATGCTGATCCTTACCCTACCTGGGGTGTCCACTAAGCATTTCCACGAACTCTATCTGAAGTTCTCTGGGCATGGGATTTTGACATGTTACCCAAACCAAAAGGAATGAGTGGGAAACAATCAAGACAACAGATAGAAGCACTTGCATCTGAATGAGTTTCAAGCATGCTTGGGTACTCGTGTGATCTGAGTGACTCAGTTTTGGAATACAACTGTCGCGTGGTGCACCGCGACATCCAGGCACCCCGGAGTTTCTGAAAAAAAATTTTCTCCGATTTTCACGAAACTACTTTTCATCAACTTGAATTGGGCTAAAAATCCATCCCTGAAAATAAAAATTCTCTGAGTAGTGTGGAAATGCTGATCCTTACCCTACCTGGGGTGTCCACTGAGCATTTCCACGAACTCTATCTGAAGTTCTCTGGGCATGGTATTTTGACATGTTACCCAAACCAAAAGGAATGAGTGGGAAACAATCAAGACAACAGATAGAAGCACTTGCATTTGAATGAGTTTCAAGCATGCTTGGGTACTCGTGTGATCTGAGTGACTCAGTTTTGGAATACAACTGTCGCGTGGTGCACCGCGACATCCAGACACCCCGGAGTTTCTGAAAAAAAATTTTCTGCGATTTTCACGAAACCACTTTTCTTCAACTTGAATTGGGCTAAAAATCCATCCCTGAAAATAAAAATTCTCTGACTAGTGTGGAAATGCTGATCCTTACCCTACCTGGGGTGTCCACTGAGCATTTCCACGAACTCTATCTGAAGTTCTCTGGGCATGGGATTTTGACATGTTACCCAAACCAAAAGGAATGAGTGGGAAACAATCAAGACAACAGATAGAAGCACTTGCATTTGAATGAGTTTCAAGCATGCTTGGGTACTCGTGTGATGTGAGTAACTCAGTTTTGGAATACAACTGTCGCGTGGTGCACCGCGACATCCAGGCACCCCGGAGTTTCTGAAAAAAAATTTTCTCCGATTTTCACGAAACTACTTTTCATCAACTTGAAGTGAGCTAAAAATCCATCCCTGAAAATAAAAATTCTCTGAGTAGTGTGGAAATGCTGATCCTTACCCTACCTGGGGTGTCCACTAAGCATTTCCACGAACTCTATCTGAAGTTCTCTGGGCATGGGATTTTGACTTGTTACCCAAACCAAAAGGAATGAGTGGGAAACAATCAAGACAACAGATAGAAGCACTTGCATTTGAATGAGTTTCAAGCATGCTTGGGTACTCGTGTGATCTGAGTGACTCACTTTTGGAATACAACTGTCGCGTGGTGCACCGCGACATCCAGGCACCCCGGAGTTTCTGAAAAAAAATTTTCTCCGATTTTCACGAAACTACTTTTCATCAACTTGAATTGGGCTAAAAATCCATCCCTGAAAATAAAAATTCTCTGAGTAGTGTGGAAATGCTGATCCTTACCCTACCTGGGGTGTCCACTGAGCATTTCCACGAACTCTATCTGAAGTTCTCTGGGCATGGTATTTTGACATGTTACCCAAACCAAAAGGAATGAGTGGGAAACAATCAAGACAACAGATAGAAGCACTTGCATTTGAATGAGTTTCAAGCATGCTTGGGTACTCGTGTGATCTGAGTGACTCAGTTTTGGAATACAACTGTCGCGTGGTGCACCGCGACATCCAGGCACCCCGGAGTTTCTGAAAAAAAATTTTCTCCGATTTTCACGAAACTACTTTTCATCAACTTGAAGTGGGCTAAAAATCCATCCCTGAAAATAAAAATTCTCTGAGTAGTGTGGAAATGCTGATCCTTACCCTACCTGGGGTGTCCACTGAGCATTTCCACGAACTCTATCTGAAGTTCTCTGGGCATGGGATTTTGACATGTTACCCAAACCAAAAGGAATGAGTGGGAAACAATCAAGACAACAGATAGAAGCAATTGCATTTGAATGACTTTCAAGCATGCTTGGGTACTCGTGTGATCTGAGTGACTCAGTTTTGGAATACAACTGTCGCGTGGTGCACCGCGACATCCAGGCACCCCGGAGTTTCTGAAAAAAAATTTTCTCCGATTTTCACGAAACTACTTTTCATCAACTTGAAGTGGGCTAAAAATCCATCCCTGAAAATAAAAATTCTCTGAGTAGTGTGGAAATGCTGATCCTTACCCTACCTGGGGTGTCCACTGAGCATTTCCACGAACTCTATCTGAAGTTCTCTGGGCATGGGATTTTGACATGTTACCCAAACCAAAAGGAATGAGTGGGAAACAATCAAGACAACAGATAGAAGCACTTGCATTTGAATGACTTTCAAGCATGCTTGGGTACTCGTGTGATCTGAGTGACTCAGTTTTGGAATACAACTGTCGCGTGGTGCACCGCGACATCCAGGCACCCCGGAGTTTCTGAAAAAAAATTTTCTCCGATTTTCACGAAACTACTTTTCATCAACTTGAAGTGGGCTAAAAATCCATCCCTGAAAATAAAAATTCTCTGAGTAGTGTGGAAATGCTGATCCTTACCCTACCTGGGGTGTCCACTGAGCATTTCCGCGAACTCTAGTTGAAGTTTTCTAGGCATGGGATTTTGACATGTTACCCAAACCAAAAGGAATGAGTGGGAAACAATCAAGACAACAGATAGAAGCACTTGCATTTGAATGAGTTTCAAGCATGCTTGGGTACTCGTGTGATCTGAGGGACTCAGTTTTGGAATACAACTGTCGCGTGGTGCACCGCGACATCCAGGCACCCCGGAGTTTCTGAAAAAAAATTTTCTCCGATTTTCACGAAACTACTTTTCATCAACTTGAAGTGGGCTAAAAATCCATCCCTGAAAATAAAAATTCTCTGAGTAGTGTGGAAATGCTGATCCTTACCCTACCTGGGGTGTCCACTGAGCATTTCCACGAACTCTATCTGAAGTTCTCTGGGCATGGGATTTTGACATGTTACCCAAACCAAAAGGAATGAGTGGGAAACAATCAAGACAACAGATAGAAGCACTTGCATTTGAATGAGTTTCAAGCATGCTTGGGTACTCGTGTGATCTGAGTGACTCAGTTTTGGAATACAACTGTCGCGTGGTGCACCGCGACATCCAGGCACCCCGGAGTTTCTGAAAAAAAATTTTCTCCGATTTTCACGAAACTACTTTTCATCAACTTGAAGTGGGCTAAAAATCCATCCCTGAAAATAAAAATTCTCTGAGTAGTGTGGAAATGCTGATCCTTACCCTACCTGGGGTGTCCACTGAGCATTTCCACGAACTCTATCTGAAGTTCTCTGGGCATGGGATTTTGACATGTTACCCAAACCAAAAGGAATGAGTGGGAAACATTCAAGACAACAGATAGAAGCACTTGCATTTGAATGAGTTTCAAGCATGCTTGGGTACTCGTGTGATCTGAGTGACTCAGTTTTGGAATACAACTGTCACGTGGTGCACCGCGACATCCAGGCACCCCGGAGTTTCTGAAAAAAAATTTTCTGCGATTTTCACGAAACCACTTTTCTTCAACTTGAATTGGGCTAAAAATCCATCCCTGAAAATAAAAATTCTCTGAGTAGTGTGGAAATGCTGATCCTTACCCTACCTGGGGTGTCCACTGAGCATTTCCACGAACTCTATCTGAAGTTCTCTGGGCATGGGATTTTGACATGTTACCCAAACCAAAAGGAATGAGTGGGAAACAATCAAGACAACAGATAGAAGCACTTGCATTTGAATGAGTTTCAAGCATGCTTGGGTACTCGTGTGATCTGAGTAACTCAGTTTTGGAATACAACTGTCGCGTGGTGCACCGCGACATCCAGGCACCCCGGAGTTTCTGAAAAAAAATTTCTCCGATTTTCACGAAACTACTTTTCATCAACTTGAAGTGGGCTAAAAATCCATCCCTGAAAATAAAAATTCTCTGAGTAGTGTGGAAATGCTGATCCTTACCCTACCTGGGGTGTCCACTGAGCATTTCCACGAACTCTATCTGAAGTTCTCTGGGCATGGGATTTTGACATGTTACCCAAACCAAAAGGAATGAGTGGGAAACAATCAAGACAACAGATAGAAGCACTTGCATTTGAATGAGTTTCAAGCATGCTTGGGTACTCGTGTGATGTGAGTAACTCAGTTTTGGAATACAACTGTCGCGTGGTGCACCGCGACATCCAGGCACCCCGGAGTTTCTGAAAAAAAATTTTCTCCGATTTTCACGAAACTACTTTTCATCAACTTGAAGTGAGATAAAAATCCATCCCTGAAAATAAAAATTCTCTGAGTAGTGTGGAAATGCTGATCCTTACCCTACCTGGGGTGTCCACTAAGCATTTCCACGAACTCTATCTGAAGTTCTCTGGGCATGGGATTTTGACATGTTACCCAAACCAAAAGGAATGAGTGGGAAACAATCAAGACAACAGATAGAAGCACTTGCATTTGAATGAGTTTCAAGCATGCTTGGGTACTCGTGTGATCTGAGTGACTCAGTTTTGGAATACAACTGTCGCGTGGTGCACCGCGACATCCAGGCACCCCGGAGTTTCTGAAAAAAAATTTTCTCCGATTTTCACGAAACTACTTTTCATCAACTTGAATTGGGCTAAAAATCCATCCCTGAAAATAAAAATTCTCTGAGTAGTGTGGAAATGCTGATCCTTACCCTACCTGGGGTGTCCACTGAGCATTTCCACGAACTCTATCTGAAGTTCTCTGGGCATGGTATTTTGACATGTTACCCAAACCAAAAGGAATGAGTGGGAAACAATCAAGACAACAGATAGAAGCACTTGCATTTGAATGAGTTTCAAGCATGCTTGGGTACTCGTGTGATCTAAGTGACTCAGTTTTGGAATACAACTGTCGAGTGGTGCACCGCGACATCCAGACACCCCGGAGTTTCTGAAAAAAAATTTTCTGCGATTTTCACGAAACCACTTTTCTTCAACTTGAATTGGGCTAAAAATCCATCCCTGAAAATAAAAATTCTCTGACTAGTGTGGAAATGCTGATCCTTACCCTACCTGGGGTGTCCACTGAGCATTTCCACGAACTCTATCTGAAGTTCTCTGGGCATGGGATTTTGACATGTTACCCAAACCAAAAGGAATGAGTGGGAAACAATCAAGACAACAGATAGAAGCACTTGCATTTGAATGAGTTTCAAGCATGCTTGGGTACTCGTGTGATGTGAGTAACTCAGTTTTGGAATACAACTGTCGCGTGGTGCACCGCGACATCCAGGCACCCCGGAGTTTCTGAAAAAATATTTTCTCCGATTTTCACGAAACTACTTTTCATCAACTTGAAGTGAGCTAAAAATCCATCCCTGAAAATAAAAATTCTCTGAGTAGTGTGGAAATGCTGATCCTTACCCTACCTGGGGTGTCCACTAAGCATTTCCACGAACTCTATCTGAAGTTCTCTGGGCATGGGATTTTGACATGTTACCCAAACCAAAAGGAATGAGTGGGAAACAATCAAGACAACAGATAGAAGCACTTGCATTTGAATGAGTTTCAAGCATGCTTGGGTACTCGTGTGATCTGAGTGACTCAGTTTTGGAATACAACTGTCGCGTGGTGCACCGCGACATCCAGGCACCCCGGAGTTTCTGAAAAAAAATTTTCTCCGATTTTCACGAAACTACTTTTCATCAACTTGAATTGGGCTAAAAATCCATCCCTGAAAATAAAAATTCTCTGAGTAGTGTGGAAATGCTGATCCTTACCCTACCTGGGGTGTCCACTGAGCATTTCCACGAACTCTATCTGATGTTCTCTGGGCATGGGATTTTGACATGTTATCCAAACCAAAAGGAATGAGTGGGAAACAATCAAGACAACAGATAGAAGCACTTGCATTTGAATGAGTTTCAAGCATGCTTGGGTACTCATGTGATCTGAGTGACTCAGTTTTGGAATACAACTGTCGCGTGGTGCACCGCGACATCCAGGCACCCCGGAGTTTCTGAAAAAAAATTTTCTCCTATTTTCACGAAACTACTTTTCATCAACTTGAATTGGGCTAAAAATCCATCCCTGAAAATAAAAATTCTCTGAGTAGTGTGGAAATGCTGATCCTTACCCTACCTGGGGTGTCCACTGAGCATTTCCACGAACTCTATCTGAAGTTCTCTGGGCATGGTATTTTGACATGTTACCCAAACCAAAAGGAATGAGTGGGAAACAATCAAGACAACAGATAGAAGCACTTGCATTTGAATGAGTTTCAAGCATGCTTGGGTACTCGTGTGATCTGAGTGACTCAGTTTTGGAATACAACTGTCGCGTGGTGCACCGCGACATCCAGACACCCCGGAGTTTCTGAAAAAAAATTTTCTGCGATTTTCACGAAACCACTTTTCTTCAACTTGAATTGGGCTAAAAATCCATCCCTGAAAATAAAAATTCTCTGACTAGTGTGGAAATGCTGATCCTTACCCTACCTGGGGTGTCCACTGAGCATTTCCACGAACTCTATCTGAAGTTCTCTGGGCATGGGATTTTGACATGTTACCCAAACCAAAAGGAATGAGTGGGAAACAATCAAGACAACAGATAGAAGCACTTGCATTTGAATGAGTTTCAAGCATGCTTGGGTACTCGTGTGATCTGAGTGACTCAGTTTTGGAATACAACTGTCGCGTGGTGCACCGCGACATCCAGGCACCCCGGAGTTTCTGAAAAAAAATTTTCTCCGATTTTCACGAAACTACTTTTCATCAACTTGAAGTGGGCTAAAAATCCATCCCTGAAAATAAAAATTCTCTGAGTAGTGTGGAAATGCTGATCCTTACCCTACCTGGGGTGTCCACTGAGCATTTCCACGAACTCTATCTGAAGTTCTCTGGGCATGGGATTTTGACATGTTACCCAAACCAAAAGGAATGAGTGGGAAACAATCAAGACAACAGATAGAAGCACTTGCATTTGAATGACTTTCAAGCATGCTTGGGTACTCGTGTGATCTGAGTGACTCAGTTTTGGAATACAACTGTCGCGTGGTGCACCGCGACATCCAGGCACCCCGGAGTTTCTGAAAAAAAATTTTCTCCGATTTTCACGAAACTACTTTTCATCAACTTGAAGTGGGCTAAAAATCCATCCCTGAAAATAAAAATTCTCTGAGTAGTGTGGAAATGCTGATCCTTACCCTACCTGGGGTGTCCACTGAGCATTTCCGCGAACTCTAGTTGAAGTTTTCTAGGCATGGGATTTTGACATGTTACCCAAACCAAAAGGAATGAGTGGGAAACAATCAAGACAACAGATAGAAGCACTTGCATTTGAATGAGTTTCAAGCATGCTTGGGTACTCGTGTGATCTGAGGGACTCAGTTTTGGAATACAACTGTCGCGTGGTGCACCGCGACATCCAGGCACCCCGGAGTTTCTGAAAAAAAATTTTCTCCGATTTTCACGAAACTACTTTTCATCAACTTGAAGTGGGCTAAAAATCCATCCCTGAAAATAAAAATTCTCTGAGTAGTGTGGAAATGCTGATCCTTACCCTACCTGGGGTGTCCACTGAGCATTTCCACGAACTCTATCTGAAGTTCTCTGGGCATGGGATTTTGACATGTTACCCAAACCAAAAGGAATGAGTGGGAAACAATCAAGACAACAGATAGAAGCACTTGCATTTGAATGAGTTTCAAGCATGCTTGGGTACTCGTGTGATCTGAGTGACTCAGTTTTGGAATACAACTGTCGCGTGGTGCACCGCGACATCCAGGCACCCCGGAGTTTCTGAAAAAAAATTTTCTCCGATTTTCACGAAACTACTTTTCATCAACTTGAAGTGGGCTAAAAATCCATCCCTGAAAATAAAAATTCTCTGAGTAGTGTGGAAATGCTGATCCTTACCCTACCTGGGGTGTCCACTGAGCATTTCCACGAACTCTATCTGAAGTTCTCTGGGCATGGGATTTTGACATGTTACCCAAACCAAAAGGAATGAGTGGGAAACATTCAAGACAACAGATAGAAGCACTTGCATTTGAATGAGTTTCAAGCATGCTTGGGTACTCGTGTGATCTGAGTGACTCAGTTTTGGAATACAACTGTCGCGTGGTGCACCGCGACATCCAGACACCCCGGAGTTTCTGAAAAAAAATTTTCTGCGATTTTCACGAAACCACTTTTCTTCAACTTGAATTGGGCTAAAAATCCATCCCTGAAAATAAAAATTCTCTGACTAGTGTGGAAATGCTGATCCTTACCCTACCTGGGGTGTCCACTGAGCATTTCCACGAACTCTATCTGAAGTTCTCTGGGCATGGGATTTTGACATGTTACCCAAACCAAAAGGAATGAGTGGGAAACAATCAAGACAACAGATAGAAGCACTTGCATTTGAATGAGTTTCAAGCATGCTTGGGTACTCGTGTGATGTGAGTAACTCAGTTTTGGAATACAACTGTCGCGTGGTGCACCGCGACATCCAGGCACCCCGGAGTTTCTGAAAAAAAATTTTCTCCGATTTTCACGAAACTACTTTTCATCAACTTGAAGTGAGCTAAAAATCCATCCCTGAAAATAAAAATTCTCTGAGTAGTGTGGAAATGCTGATCCTTACCCTACCTGGGGTGTCCACTAAGCATTTCCACGAACTCTATCTGAAGTTCTCTGGGCATGGGATTTTGACATGTTACCCAAACCAAAAGGAATGAGTGGGAAACAATCAAGACAACAGATAGAAGCACTTGCATTTGAATGAGTTTCAAGCATGCTTGGGTACTCGTGTGATCTGAGTGACTCACTTTTGGAATACAACTGTCGCGTGGTGCACCGCGACATCCAGGCACCCCGGAGTTTCTGAAAAAAAATTTTCTCCGATTTTCACGAAACTACTTTTCATCAACTTGAATTGGGCTAAAAATCCATCCCTGAAAATAAAAATTCTCTGAGTAGTGTGGAAATGCTGATCCTTACCCTACCTGGGGTGTCCACTGAGCATTTCCACGAACTCTATCTGAAGTTCTCTGGGCATGGTATTTTGACATGTTACCCAAACCAAAAGGAATGAGTGGGAAACAATCAAGACAACAGATAGAAGCACTTGCATTTGAATGAGTTTCAAGCATGCTTGGGTACTCGTGTGATCTGAGTGACTCAGTTTTGGAATACAACTGTCGCGTGGTGCACCGCGACATCCAGGCACCCCGGAGTTTCTGAAAAAAAATTTTCTCCGATTTTCACGAAACTACTTTTCATCAACTTGAAGTGGGCTAAAAATCCATCCCTGAAAATAAAAATTCTCTGAGTAGTGTGGAAATGCTGATCCTTACCCTACCTGGGGTGTCCACTGAGCATTTCCACGAACTCTATCTGAAGTTCTCTGGGCATGGGATTTTGACATGTTACCCAAACCAAAAGGAATGAGTGGGAAACAATCAAGACAACAGATAGAAGCACTTGCATTTGAATGACTTTCAAGCATGCTTGGGTACTCGTGTGATCTGAGTGACTCAGTTTTGGAATACAACTGTCGCGTGGTGCACCGCGACATCCAGGCACCCCGGAGTTTCTGAAAAAAAATTTTCTCCGATTTTCACGAAACTACTTTTCATCAACTTGAAGTGGGCTAAAAATCCATCCCTGAAAATAAAAATTCTCTGAGTAGTGTGGAAATGCTGATCCTTACCCTACCTGGGGTGTCCACTGAGCATTTCCGCGAACTCTAGTTGAAGTTTTCTAGGCATGGGATTTTGACATGTTACCCAAACCAAAAGGAATGAGTGGGAAACAATCAAGACAACAGATAGAAGCACTTGCATTTGAATGAGTTTCAAGCATGCTTGGGTACTCGTGTGATCTGAGGGACTCAGTTTTGGAATACAACTGTCGCGTGGTGCACCGCGACATCCAGGCACCCCGGAGTTTCTGAAAAAAAATTTTCTCCGATTTTCACGAAACTACTTTTCATCAACTTGAAGTGGGCTAAAAATCCATCCCTGAAAATAAAAATTCTCTGAGTAGTGTGGAAATGCTGATCCTTACCCTACCTGGGGTGTCCACTGAGCATTTCCACGAACTCTATCTGAAGTTCTCTGGGCATGGGATTTTGACATGTTACCCAAACCAAAAGGAATGAGTGGGAAACAATCAAGACAACAGATAGAAGCACTTGCATTTGAATGAGTTTCAAGCATGCTTGGGTACTCGTGTGATCTGAGTGACTCAGTTTTGGAATACAACTGTCGCGTGGTGCACCGCGACATCCAGGCACCCCGGAGTTTCTGAAAAAAAATTTTCTCCGATTTTCACGAAACTACTTTTCATCAACTTGAAGTGGGCTAAAAATCCATCCCTGAAAATAAAAATTCTCTGAGTAGTGTGGAAATGCTGATCCTTACCCTACCTGGGGTGTCCACTGAGCATTTCCACGAACTCTATCTGAAGTTCTCTGGGCATGGGATTTTGACATGTTACCCAAACCAAAAGGAATGAGTGGGAAACATTCAAGACAACAGATAGAAGCACTTGCATTTGAATGAGTTTCAAGCATGCTTGGGTACTCGTGTGATCTGAGTAACTCAGTTTTGGAATACAACTGTCGCGTGGTGCACCGCGACATCCAGGCACCCCGGAGTTTCTGAAAAAAAATTTTCTGCGATTTTCACGAAACCACTTTTCTTCAACTTGAATTGGGCTAAAAATCCATCCCTGAAAATAAAAATTCTCTGAGTAGTGTGGAAATGCTGATCCTTACCCTACCTGGGGTGTCCACTGAGCATTTCCACGAACTCTATCTGAAGTTCTCTGGGCATGGGATTTTGACATGTTACCCAAACCAAAAGGAATGAGTGGGAAACAATCAAGACAACAGATAGAAGCACTTGCATTTGAATGAGTTTCAAGCATGCTTGGGTACTCGTGTGATCTGAGTAACTCAGTTTTGGAATACAACTGTCGCGTGGTGCACCGCGACATCCAGGCACCCCGGAGTTTCTGAAAAAAAATTTCTCCGATTTTCACGAAACTACTTTTCATCAACTTGAAGTGGGCTAAAAATCCATCCCTGAAAATAAAAATTCTCTGAGTAGTGTGGAAATGCTGATCCTTACCCTACCTGGGGTGTCCACTGAGCATTTCCACGAACTCTATCTGAAGTTCTCTGGGCATGGGATTTTGACATGTTACCCAAACCAAAAGGAATGAGTGGGAAACAATCAAGACAACAGATAGAAGCACTTGCATTTGAATGAGTTTCAAGCATGCTTGGGTACTCGTGTGATGTGAGTAACTCAGTTTTGGAATACAACTGTCGCGTGGTGCACCGCGACATCCAGGCACCCCGGAGTTTCTGAAAAAAAATTTCTCCGATTTTCACGAAACTACTTTTCATCAACTTGAAGTGGGCTAAAAATCCATCCCTGAAAATAAAAATTCTCTGAGTAGTGTGGAAATGCTGATCCTTACCCTACCTGGGGTGTCCACTGAGCATTTCCACGAACTCTATCTGAAGTTCTCTGGGCATGGGATTTTGACATGTTACCCAAACCAAAAGGAATGAGTGGGAAACAATCAAGACAACAGATAGAAGCACTTGCATTTGAATGAGTTTCAAGCATGCTTGGGTACTCGTGTGATGTGAGTAACTCAGTTTTGGAATACAACTGTCGCGTGGTGCACCGCGACATCCAGGCACCCCGGAGTTTCTGAAAAAAAATTTTCTCCGATTTTCACGAAACTACTTTTCATCAACTTGAAGTGAGATAAAAATCCATCCCTGAAAATAAAAATTCTCTGAGTAGTGTGGAAATGCTGATCCTTACCCTACCTGGGGTGTCCACTAAGCATTTCCACGAACTCTATCTGAAGTTCTCTGGGCATGGGATTTTGACATGTTACCCAAACCAAAAGGAATGAGTGGGAAACAATCAAGACAACAGATAGAAGCACTTGCATTTGAATGAGTTTCAAGCATGCTTGGGTACTCGTGTGATCTGAGTGACTCAGTTTTGGAATACAACTGTCGCGTGGTGCACCGCGACATCCAGGCACCCCGGAGTTTCTGAAAAAAAATTTTCTCCGATTTTCACGAAACTACTTTTCATCAACTTGAATTGGGCTAAAAATCCATCCCTGAAAATAAAAATTCTCTGAGTAGTGTGGAAATGCTGATCCTTACCCTACCTGGGGTGTCCACTGAGCATTTCCACGAACTCTATCTGAAGTTCTCTGGGCATGGTATTTTGACATGTTACCCAAACCAAAAGGAATGAGTGGGAAACAATCAAGACAACAGATAGAAGCACTTGCATTTGAATGAGTTTCAAGCATGCTTGGGTACTCGTGTGATCTAAGTGACTCAGTTTTGGAATACAACTGTCGCGTGGTGCACCGCGACATCCAGACACCCCGGAGTTTCTGAAAAAAAATTTTCTGCGATTTTCACGAAACCACTTTTCTTCAACTTGAATTGGGCTAAAAATCCATCCCTGAAAATAAAAATTCTCTGACTAGTGTGGAAATGCTGATCCTTACCCTGCCTGGGGTGTCCACTGAGCATTTCCACGAACTCTATCTGAAGTTCTCTGGGCATGGGATTTTGACATGTTACCCAAACCAAAAGGAATGAGTGGGAAACAATCAAGACAACAGATAGAAGCACTTGCATTTGAATGAGTTTCAAGCATGCTTGGGTACTCGTGTGATGTGAGTAACTCAGTTTTGGAATACAACTGTCGCGTGGTGCACCGCGACATCCAGGCACCCCGGAGTTTCTGAAAAAATATTTTCTCCGATTTTCACGAAACTACTTTTCATCAACTTGAAGTGAGCTAAAAATCCATCCCTGAAAATAAAAATTCTCTGAGTAGTGTGGAAATGCTGATCCTTACCCTACCTGGGGTGTCCACTAAGCATTTCCACGAACTCTATCTGAAGTTCTCTGGGCATGGGATTTTGACATGTTACCCAAACCAAAAGGAATGAGTGGGAAACAATCAAGACAACAGATAGAAGCACTTGCATTTGAATGAGTTTCAAGCATGCTTGGGTACTCGTGTGATCTGAGTGACTCAGTTTTGGAATACAACTGTCGCGTGGTGCACCGCGACATCCAGGCACCCCGGAGTTTCTGAAAAAAAATTTTCTCCGATTTTCACGAAACTACTTTTCATCAACTTGAATTGGGCTAAAAATCCATCCCTGAAAATAAAAATTCTCTGAGTAGTGTGGAAATGCTGATCCTTACCCTACCTGGGGTGTCCACTGAGCATTTCCACGAACTCTATCTGAAGTTCTCTGGGCATGGTATTTTGACATGTTACCCAAACCAAAAGGAATGAGTGGGAAACAATCAAGACAACAGATAGAAGCACTTGCATTTGAATGAGTTTCAAGCATGCTTGGGTACTCGTGTGATCTGAGTGACTCAGTTTTGGAATACAACTGTCGCGTGGTGCACCGCGACATCCAGGCACCCCGGAGTTTCTGAAAAAAAATTTTCTCCGATTTTCACGAAACTACTTTTCATCAACTTGAATTGGGCTAAAAATCCATCCCTGAAAATAAAAATTCTCTGAGTAGTGTGGAAATGCTGATCCTTACCCTACCTGGGGTGTCCACTGAGCATTTCCACGAACTCTATCTGAAGTTCTCTGGGCATGGTATTTTGACATGTTACCCAAACCAAAAGGAATGAGTGGGAAACAATCAAGACAACAGATAGAAGCACTTGCATTTGAATGAGTTTCAAGCATGCTTGGGTACTCGTGTGATCTGAGTGACTCAGTTTTGGAATACAACTGTCGCGTGGTGCACCGCGACATCCAGACACCCCGGAGTTTCTGAAAAAAAATTTTCTGCGATTTTCACGAAACCACTTTTCTTCAACTTGAATTGGGCTAAAAATCCATCCCTGAAAATAAAAATTCTCTGACTAGTGTGGAAATGCTGATCCTTACCCTACCTGGGGTGTCCACTGAGCATTTCCACGAACTCTATCTGAAGTTCTCTGGGCATGGGATTTTGACATGTTACCCAAACCAAAAGGAATGAGTGGGAAACAATCAAGACAACAGATAGAAGCACTTGCATTTGAATGAGTTTCAAGCATGCTTGGGTACTCGTGTGATGTGAGTAACTCAGTTTTGGAATACAACTGTCGCGTGGTGCACCGCGACATCCAGGCACCCCGGAGTTTCTGAAAAAAAATTTTCTCCGATTTTCACGAAACTACTTTTCATCAACTTGAAGTGAGCTCAAAATCCATCCCTGAAAATAAAAATACTCTGAGTAGTGTGGAAATGCTGATCCTTACCCTACCTGGGGTGTCCACTAAGCATTTCCACGAACTCTATCTGAAGTTCTCTGGGCATGGGATTTTGACATGTTACCCAAACCAAAAGGAATGAGTGGGAAACAATCAAGACAACAGATAGAAGCACTTGCATTTGAATGAGTTTCAAGCATGCTTGGGTACTCGTGTGATCTGAGTGACTCACTTTTGGAATACAACTGTCGCGTGGTGCACCGCGACATCCAGGCACCCCGGAGTTTCTGAAAAAAAATTTTCTCCGATTTTCACGAAACTACTTTTTATCAACTTGAATTGGGCTAAAAATCCATCCCTGAAAATAAAAATTCTCTGAGTAGTGTGGAAATGCTGATCCTTACCCTACCTGGGGTGTCCACTGAGCATTTCCACGAACTCTATCTGAAGTTCTCTGGGCATGGTATTTTGACATGTTACCCAAACCAAAAGGAATGAGTGGGAAACAATCAAGACAACAGATAGAAGCACTTGCATTTGAATGAGTTTCAAGCATGCTTGGGTACTCGTGTGATCTGAGTGACTCAGTTTTGGAATACAACTGTCGCGTGGTGCACCGCGACATCCAGGCACCCCGGAGTTTCTGAAAAAAAATTTTCTCCGATTTTCACGAAACTACTTTTCATCAACTTGAAGTGGGCTAAAAATCCATCCCTGAAAATAAAAATTCTCTGAGTAGTGTGGAAATGCTGATCCTTACCCTACCTGGGGTGTCCACTGAGCATTTCCACGAACTCTATCTGAAGTTCTCTGGGCATGGGATTTTGACATGTTACCCAAACCAAAAGGAATGAGTGGGAAACAATCAAGACAACAGATAGAAGCACTTGCATTTGAATGACTTTCAAGCATGCTTGGGTACTCGTGTGATCTGAGTGACTCAGTTTTGGAATACAACTGTCGCGTGGTGCACCGCGACATCCAGGCACCCCGGAGTTTCTGAAAAAAAATTTTCTCCGATTTTCACGAAACTACTTTTCATCAACTTGAAGTGGGCTAAAAATCCATCCCTGAAAATAAAAATTCTCTGAGTAGTGTGGAAATGCTGATCCTTACCCTACCTGGGGTGTCCACTGAGCATTTCCGCGAACTCTAGTTGAAGTTTTCTAGGCATGGGATTTTGACATGTTACCCAAACCAAAAGGAATGAGTGGGAAACAATCAAGACAACAGATAGAAGCACTTGCATTTGAATGAGTTTCAAGCATGCTTGGGTACTCGTGTGATCTGAGGGACTCAGTTTTGGAATACAACTGTCGCGTGGTGCACCGCGACATCCAGGCACCCCGGAGTTTCTGAAAAAAAATTTTCTCCGATTTTCACGAAACTACTTTTCATCAACTTGAAGTGGGCTAAAAATCCATCCCTGAAAATAAAAATTCTCTGAGTAGTGTGGAAATGCTGATCCTTACCCTACCTGGGGTGTCCACTGAGCATTTCCACGAACTCTATCTGAAGTTCTCTGGGCATGGGATTTTGACATGTTACCCAAACCAAAAGGAATGAGTGGGAAACAATCAAGACAACAGATAGAAGCACTTGCATTTGAATGAGTTTCAAGCATGCTTGGGTACTCGTGTGATCTGAGTGACTCAGTTTTGGAATACAACTGTCGCGTGGTGCACCGCGACATCCAGGCACCCCGGAGTTTCTGAAAAAAAATTTTCTCCGATTTTCACGAAACTACTTTTCATCAACTTGAAGTGGGCTAAAAATCCATCCCTGAAAATAAAAATTCTCTGAGTAGTGTGGAAATGCTGATCCTTACCCTACCTGGGGTGTCCACTGAGCATTTCCACGAACTCTATCTGAAGTTCTCTGGGCATGGGATTTTGACATGTTACCCAAACCAAAAGGAATGAGTGGGAAACATTCAAGACAACAGATAGAAGCACTTGCATTTGAATGAGTTTCAAGCATGCTTGGGTACTCGTGTGATCTGAGTGACTCAGTTTTGGAATACAACTGTCGCGTGGTGCACCGCGACATCCAGGCACCCCGGAGTTTCTGAAAAAAAATTTTCTGCGATTTTCACGAAACCACTTTTCTTCAACTTGAATTGGGCTAAAAATCCATCCCTGAAAATAAAAATTCTCTGACTAGTGTGGAAATGCTGATCCTTACCCTACCTGGGGTGTCCACTGAGCATTTCCACGAACTCTATCTGAAGTTCTCTGGGCATGGGATTTTGACATGTTACCCAAACCAAAAGGAATGAGTGGGAAACAATCAAGACAACAGATAGAAGCACTTGCATTTGAATGAGTTTCAAGCATGCTTGGGTACTCGTGTGATCTGAGGGACTCAGTTTTGGAATACAACTGTCGCGTGGTGCACCGCGACATCCAGGCACCCCGGAGTTTCTGAAAAAAAATTTTCTCCGATTTTCACGAAACTACTTTTCATCAACTTGAAGTGAGCTCAAAATCCATCCCTGAAAATAAAAATTCTCTGAGTAGTGTGGAAATGCTGATCCTTACCCTACCTGGGGTGTCCACTAAGCATTTCCACGAACTCTATCTGAAGTTCTCTGGGCATGGGATTTTGACATGTTACCCAAACCAAAAGGAATGAGTGGGAAACAATCAAGACAACAGATAGAAGCACTTGCATTTGAATGAGTTTCAAGCATGCTTGGGTACTCGTGTGATCTGAGTGACTCACTTTTGGAATACAACTGTCGCGTGGTGCACCGCGACATCCAGGCACCCCGGAGTTTCTGAAAAAAAATTTTCTCCGATTTTCACGAAACTACTTTTCATCAACTTGAATTGGGCTAAAAATCCATCCCTGAAAATAAAAATTCTCTGAGTAGTGTGGAAATGCTGATCCTTACCCTACCTGGGGTGTCCACTGAGCATTTCCACGAACTCTATCTGAAGTTCTCTGGGCATGGTATTTTGACATGTTACCCAAACCAAAAGGAATGAGTGGGAAACAATCAAGACAACAGATAGAAGCACTTGCATTTGAATGAGTTTCAATCATGCTTGGGTACTCGTGTGATCTGAGTGACTCAGTTTTGGAATACAACTGTCGCGTGGTGCACCGCGACATCCAGGCACCCCGGAGTTTCTGAAAAAAAATTTTCTCCGATTTTCACGAAACTACTTTTCATCAACTTGAAGTGGGCTAAAAATCCATCCCTGAAAATAAAAATTCTCTGAGTAGTGTGGAAATGCTGATCCTTACCCTACCTGGGGTGTCCACTGAGCATTTCCACGAACTCTATCTGAAGTTCTCTGGGCATGGGATTTTGACATGTTACCCAAACCAAAAGGAATGAGTGGGAAACAATCAAGACAACAGATAGAAGCACTTGCATTTGAATGACTTTCAAGCATGCTTGGGTACTCGTGTGATCTGAGTGACTCAGTTTTGGAATACAACTGTCGCGTGGTGCACCGCGACATCCAGGCACCCCGGAGTTTCTGAAAAAAAATTTTCTCCGATTTTCACGAAACTACTTTTCATCAACTTGAAGTGGGCTAAAAATCCATCCCTGAAAATAAAAATTCTCTGAGTAGTGTGGAAATGCTGATCCTTACCCTACCTGGGGTGTCCACTGAGCATTTCCGCGAACTCTAGTTGAAGTTTTCTAGGCATGGGATTTTGACATGTTACCCAAACCAAAAGGAATGAGTGGGAAACAATCAAGACAACAGATAGAAGCACTTGCATTTGAATGAGTTTCCAGCATGCTTGGGTACTCGTGTGATCTGAGGGACTCAGTTTTGGAATACAACTGTCGCGTGGTGCACCGCGACATCCAGGCACCCCGGAGTTTCTGAAAAAAAATTTTCTCCGATTTTCACGAAACTACTTTTCATCAACTTGAAGTGGGCTAAAAATCCATCCCTGAAAATAAAAATTCTCTGAGTAGTGTGGAAATGCTGATCCTTACCCTACCTGGGGTGTCCACTGAGCATTTCCACGAACTCTATCTGAAGTTCTCTGGGCATGGGATTTTGACATGTTACCCAAACCAAAAGGAATGAGTGGGAAACAATCAAGACAACAGATAGAAGCACTTGCATTTGAATGAGTTTCAAGCATGCTTGGGTACTCGTGTGATCTGAGTGACTCAGTTTTGGAATACAACTGTCGCGTGGTGCACCGCGACATCCAGGCACCCCGGAGTTTCTGAAAAAAAATTTTCTCCGATTTTCACGAAACTACTTTTCATCAACTTGAAGTGGGCTAAAAATCCATCCCTGAAAATAAAAATTCTCTGAGTAGTGTGGAAATGCTGATCCTTACCCTACCTGGGGTGTCCACTGAGCATTTCCACGAACTCTATCTGAAGTTCTCTGGGCATGGGATTTTGACATGTTACCCAAACCAAAAGGAATGAGTGGGAAACATTCAAGACAACAGATAGAAGCACTTGCATTTGAATGAGTTTCAAGCATGCTTGGGTACTCGTGTGATCTGAGTGACTCAGTTTTGGAATACAACTGTCGCGTGGTGCACCGCGACATCCAGGCACCCCGGAGTTTCTGAAAAAAAATTTTCTGCGATTTTCACGAAACCACTTTTCTTCAACTTGAATTGGGCTAAAAATCCATCCCTGAAAATAAAAATTCTCTGACTAGTGTGGAAATGCTGATCCTTACCCTACCTGGGGTGTCCACTGAGCATTTCCACGAACTTTATCTGAAGTTCTCTGGGCATGGGATTTTGACATGTTACCCAAACCAAAAGGAATGAGTGGGAAACAATCAAGACAACAGATAGAAGCACTTGCATTTGAATGAGTTTCAAGCATGCTTGGGTACTCGTGTGATCTGAGTAACTCAGTTTTGGAATACAACTGTCGCGTGGTGCACCGCGACATCCAGGCACCCCGGAGTTTCTGAAAAAAAATTTTCTCCGATTTTCACGAAACTACTTTTCATCAACTTGAAGTGGGCTAAAAATCCATCCCTGAAAATAAAAATTCTCTGAGTAGTGTGGAAATGCTGATCCTTACCCTACCTGGGGTGTCCACTGAGCATTTCCACGAACTCTATCTGAAGTTCTCTGGGCATGGGATTTTGACATGTTACCCAAACCAAAAGGAATGAGTGGGAAACAATCAAGACAACAGATAGAAGCACTTGCATTTGAATGAGTTTCAAGCATGCTTGGGTACTCGTGTGATCTGAGTGACTCAGTTTTGGAATACAACTGTCGCGTGGTGCACCGCGACATCCAGGCACCCCGGAGTTTCTGAAAAAAAATTTTCTCCGATTTTCACGAAACTACTTTTCATCAACTTGAAGTGAGCTAAAAATCCATCCCTGAAAATAAAAATTCTCTGAGTAGTGTGGAAATGCTGATCCTTACCCTACCTGGGGTGTCCACTGAGCATTTCCACGAACTCTATCTGAAGTTCTCTGGGCATGGGATTTTGACATGTTACCCAAACCAAAAGGAATGAGTGGGAAACAATCAAGACAACAGATAGAAGCACTTGCATTTGAATGAGTTTCAAGCATGCTTGGGTACTCGTGTGATCTGAGTGACTCAGTTTTGGAATACAACTGTCGCGTGGTGCACCGCGACATCCAGGCACCCCGGAGTTTCTGAAAAAAAATTTTCTCCGATTTTCACGAAACTACTTTTCATCAACTTGAAGTGGGCTAAAAATCCATCCCTGAAAATAAAAATTCTCTGAGTAGTGTGGAAATGCTGATCCTTACCCTACCTGGGGTGTCCACTGAGCATTTCCACGAACTCTATCTGAAGTTCTCTGGGCATGGGATTTTGACATGTTACCCAAACCAAAAGGAATGAGTGGGAAACAATCAAGACAACAGATAGAAGCACTTGCATTTGAATGACTTTCAAGCATGCTTGGGTACTCGTGTGATCTGAGTGACTCAGTTTTGGAATACAACTGTCGCGTGGTGCACCGCGACATCCAGGCACCCCGGAGTTTCTGAAAAAAAATTTTCTCCGATTTTCACGAAACTACTTTTCATCAACTTGAAGTGGGCTAAAAATCCATCCCTGAAAATAAAAATTCTCTGAGTAGTGTGGAAATGCTGATCCTTACCCTACCTGGGGTGTCCACTGAGCATTTCCGCGAACTCTAGTTGAAGTTTTCTAGGCATGGGATTTTGACATGTTACCCAAACCAAAAGGAATGAGTGGGAAACAATCAAGACAACAGATAGAAGCACTTGCATTTGAATGAGTTTCAAGCATGCTTGGGTACTCGTGTGATCTGAGGGACTCAGTTTTGGAATACAACTGTCGCGTGGTGCACCGCGACATCCAGGCACCCCGGAGTTTCTGAAAAAAAATTTTCTCCGATTTTCACGAAACTACTTTTCATCAACTTGAAGTGGGCTAAAAATCCATCCCTGAAAATAAAAATTCTCTGAGTAGTGTGGAAATGCTGATCCTTACCCTACCTGGGGTGTCCACTGAGCATTTCCACGAACTCTATCTGAAGTTCTCTGGGCATGGGATTTTGACATGTTACCCAAACCAAAAGGAATGAGTGGGAAACAATCAAGACAACAGATAGAAGCACTTGCATTTGAATGAGTTTCAAGCATGCTTGGGTACTCGTGTGATCTGAGTGACTCAGTTTTGGAATACAACTGTCGCGTGGTGCACCGCGACATCCAGGCACCCCGGAGTTTCTGAAAAAAAATTTTCTCCGATTTTCACGAAACTACTTTTCATCAACTTGAAGTGGGCTAAAAATCCATCCCTGAAAATAAAAATTCTCTGAGTAGTGTGGAAATGCTGATCCTTACCCTACCTGGGGTGTCCACTGAGCATTTCCACGAACTCTATCTGAAGTTCTCTGGGCATGGGATTTTGACATGTTACCCAAACCAAAAGGAATGAGTGGGAAACATTCAAGACAACAGATAGAAGCATTTGCATTTGAATGAGTTTCAAGCATGCTTGGGTACTCGTGTGATCTGAGTGACTCAGTTTTGGAATACAACTGTCGCGTGGTGCACCGCGACATCCAGGCACCCCGGAGTTTCTGAAAAAAAATTTTCTGCGATTTTCACGAAACCACTTTTCTTCAACTTGAATTGGGCTAAAAATCCATCCCTGAAAATAAAAATTCTCTGACTAGTGTGGAAATGCTGATCCTTACCCTACCTGGGGTGTCCACTGAGCATTTCCACGAACTCTATCTGAAGTTCTCTGGGCATGGGATTTTGACATGTTACCCAAACCAAAAGGAATGAGTGGGAAACAATCAAGACAACAGATAGAAGCACTTGCATTTGAATGAGTTTCAAGCATGCTTGGGTACTCGTGTGATCTGAGTAACTCAGTTTTGGAATACAACTGTCGCGTGGTGCACCGCGACATCCAGGCACCCCGGAGTTTCTGAAAAAAAATTTTCTCCGATTTTCACGAAACTACTTTTCATCAACTTGAAGTGGGCTAAAAATCCATCCCTGAAAATAAAAATTCTCTGAGTAGTGTGGAAATGCTGATCCTTACCCTACCTGGGGTGTCCACTGAGCATTTCCACGAACTCTATCTGAAGTTCTCTGGGCATGGGATTTTGACATGTTACCCAAACCAAAAGGAATGAGTGGGAAACAATCAAGACAACAGATAGAAGCACTTGCATTTGAATGAGTTTCAAGCATGCTTGGGTACTCGTGTGATCTGAGTGACTCAGTTTTGGAATACAACTGTCGCGTGGTGCACCGCGACATCCAGGCACCCCGGAGTTTCTGAAAAAAAATTTTCTCCGATTTTCACGAAACTACTTTTCATCAACTTGAAGTGAGCTAAAAATCCATCCCTGAAAATAAAAATTCTCTGAGTAGTGTGGAAATGCTGATCCTTACCCTACCTGGGGTGTCCACTAAGCATTTCCACGAACTCTATCTGAAGTTCTCTGGGCATGGGATTTTGACATGTTACCCAAACCAAAAGGAATGAGTGGGAAACAATCAAGACAACAGATAGAAGCACTTGCATTTGAATGAGTTTCAAGCATGCTTGGGTACTCGTGTGATCTGAGTGACTCAGTTTTGGAATACAACTGTCGCGTGGTGCACCGCGACATCCAGGCACCCCGGAGTTTCTGAAAAAAAATTTTCTCCGATTTTCACGAAACTACTTTTCATCAACTTGAAGTGAGCTAAAAATCCATCCCTGAAAATAAAAATTCTCTGAGTAGTGTGGAAATGCTGATCCTTACCCTACCTGGGGTGTCCACTAAGCATTTCCACGAACTCTATCTGAAGTTCTCTGGGCATGGGATTTTGACATGTTACCCAAACCAAAAGGAATGAGTGGGAAACAATCAAGACAACAGATAGAAGCACTTGCATTTGAATGAGTTTCAAGCATGCTTGGGTACTCGTGTGATCTGAGTGACTTAGTTTTGGAATACAACTGTCGCGTGGTGCACCGCGACATCCAGGCACCCCGGAGTTTCTGAAAAAAAATTTTCTCCGATTTTCACGAAACCACTTTTCATCAACTTGAATTGGGCTAAAAATCCATCCCTGAAAATAAAAATTCTCTGACTAGTGTGGAAATGCTGATCCTTACCCTACCTGGGGTGTCCACTGAGCATTTCCACGAACTCTATCTGAAGTTCTCTGGGCATGGGATTTTGACATGTTACCCAAACCAAAAGGAATGAGTGGGAAACAATCAAGACAACAGATAGAAGCACTTGCATTTGAATGAGTTTCAAGCATGCTTGGGTACTCGTGTGATCTGAGTAACTCAGTTTTGGAATACAACTGTCGCGTGGTGCACCGCGACATCCAGGCACCCCGGAGTTTCTGAAAAAAAAATTTCTCCGATTTTCACGAAACTACTTTTCATCAACTTGAAGTGGGCTAAAAATCCATCCCTGAAAATAAAAATTCTCTGAGTAGTGTGGAAATGCTGATCCTTACCCTACCTGGGGTGTCCACTGAGCATTTCCACGAACTCTATCTGAAGTTCTTTGGGCATGGGATTTTGACATGTTACCCAAACCAAAAGGAATGAGTGGGAAACAATCAAGACAACAGATAGAAGCACTTGCATTTGAATGAGTTTCAAGCATGCTTGGGTACTCGTGTGATCTGAGTGACTCAGTTTTGGAATACAACTGTCGCGTGGTGCACCGCGACATCCAGGCACCCCGGAGTTTCTGAAAAAAAATTTTCTGCGATTTTCACGAAACCACTTTTCTTCAACTTGAATTGGGCTAAAAATCCATCCCTGAAAATAAAAATTCTCTAACTAGTGTGGAAATGCTGATCCTTACCCTACCTGGGGTGTCCACTGAGCATTTCCACGAACTCTATCTGAAGTTCTCTGGGCATGGGATTTTGACATGTTACCCAAACCAAAAGGAATGAGTGGGAAACAATCAAGACAACAGATAGAAGCACTTGCATTTGAATGAGTTTCAAGCATGCTTGGGTACTCGTGTGATCTGAGTGACTCACTTTTGGAATACAACTGTCGCGTGGTGCACCGCGACATCCAGGCACCCCGGAGTTTCTGAAAAAAAATTTTCTCCGATTTTCACGAAACTACTTTTCATCAACTTGAATTGGGCTAAAAATCCATCCCTGAAAATAAAAATTCTCTGAGTAGTGTGGAAATGCTGATCCTTACCCTACCTGGGGTGTCCACTGAGCATTTCCACGAACTCTATCTGAAGTTCTCTGGGCATGGTATTTTGACATGTTACCCAAACCAAAAGGAATGAGTGGGAAACAATCAAGACAACAGATAGAAGCACTTGCATTTGAATGAGTTTCAAGCATGCTTGGGTACTCGTGTGATCTGAGTGACTCAGTTTTGGAATACAACTGTCGCGTGGTGCACCGCGACATCCAGGCACCCCGGAGTTTCTGAAAAAAAATTTTCTCCGATTTTCACGAAACTACTTTTCATCAACTTGAAGTGGGCTAAAAATCCATCCCTGAAAATAAAAATTCTCTGAGTAGTGTGGAAATGCTGATCCTTACCCTACCTGGGGTGTCCACTGAGCATTTCCACGAACTCTATCTGAAGTTCTCTGGGCATGGGATTTTGACATGTTACCCAAACCAAAAGGAATGAGTGGGAAACAATCAAGACAACAGATAGAAGCAATTGCATTTGAATGACTTTCAAGCATGCTTGGGTACTCGTGTGATCTGAGTGACTCAGTTTTGGAATACAACTGTCGCGTGGTGCACCGCGACATCCAGGCACCCCGGAGTTTCTGAAAAAAAATTTTCTCCGATTTTCACGAAACTACTTTTCATCAACTTGAAGTGGGCTAAAAATCCATCCCTGAAAATAAAAATTCTCTGAGTAGTGTGGAAATGCTGATCCTTACCCTACCTGGGGTGTCCACTGAGCATTTCCGCGAACTCTAGTTGAAGTTTTCTAGGCATGGGATTTTGACATGTTACCCAAACCAAAAGGAATGAGTGGGAAACAATCAAGACAACAGATAGAAGCACTTGCATTTGAATGAGTTTCAAGCATGCTTGGGTACTCGTGTGATCTGAGGGACTCAGTTTTGGAATACAACTGTCGCGTGGTGCACCGCGACATCCAGGCACCCCGGAGTTTCTGAAAAAAAATTTTCTCCGATTTTCACGAAACTACTTTTCATCAACTTGAAGTGGGCTAAAAATCCATCCCTGAAAATAAAAATTCTCTGAGTAGTGTGGAAATGCTGATCCTTACCCTACCTGGGGTGTCCACTGAGCATTTCCACGAACTCTATCTGAAGTTCTCTGGGCATGGGATTTTGACATGTTACCCAAACCAAAAGGAATGAGTGGGAAACAATCAAGACAACAGATAGAAGCACTTGCATTTGAATGAGTTTCAAGCATGCTTGGGTACTCGTGTGATCTGAGTGACTCAGTTTTGGAATACAACTGTCGCGTGGTGCACCGCGACATCCAGGCACCCCGGAGTTTCTGAAAAAAAATTTTCTCCGATTTTCACGAAACTACTTTTCATCAACTTGAAGTGGGCTAAAAATCCATCCCTGAAAATAAAAATTCTCTGAGTAGTGTGGAAATGCTGATCCTTACCCTACCTGGGGTGTCCACTGAGCATTTCCACGAACTCTATCTGAAGTTCTCTCGGCATGGGATTTTGACATGTTACCCAAACCAAAAGGAATGAGTGGGAAACATTCAAGACAACAGATAGAAGCACTTGCATTTGAATGAGTTTCAAGCATGCTTGGGTACTCGTGTGATCTGAGTGACTCAGTTTTGGAATACAACTGTCGCGTGGTGCACCGCGACATCCAGGCACCCCGGAGTTTCTGAAAAAAAATTTTCTGCGATTTTCACGAAACCACTTTTCTTCAACTTGAATTGGGCTAAAAATCCATCCCTGAAAATAAAAATTCTCTGACTAGTGTGGAAATGCTGATCCTTACCCTACCTGGGGTGTCCACTGAGCATTTCCACGAACTCTATCTGAAGTTCTCTGGGCATGGGATTTTGACATGTTACCCAAACCAAAAGGAATGAGTGGGAAACAATCAAGACAACAGATAGAAGCACTTGCATTTGAATGAGTTTCAAGCATGCTTGGGTACTCGTGTGATCTGAGTAACTCAGTTTTGGAATACAACTGTCGCGTGGTGCACCGCGACATCCAGGCACCCCGGAGTTTCTGAAAAAAAAATTTCTCCGATTTTCACGAAACTACTTTTCATCAACTTGAAGTGGGCTAAAAATCCATCCCTGAAAATAAAAATTCTCTGAGTAGTGTGGAAATGCTGATCCTTACCCTACCTGGGGTGTCCACTGAGCATTTCCACGAACTCTATCTGAAGTTCTTTGGGCATGGGATTTTGACATGTTACCCAAACCAAAAGGAATGAGTGGGAAACAATCAAGACAACAGATAGAAGCACTTGCATTTGAATGAGTTTCAAGCATGCTTGGGTACTCGTGTGATCTGAGTGACTCAGTTTTGGAATACAACTGTCGCGTGGTGCACCGCGACATCCAGGCACCCCGGAGTTTCTGAAAAAAAATTTTCTGCGATTTTCACGAAACCACTTTTCTTCAACTTGAATTGGGCTAAAAATCCATCCCTGAAAATAAAAATTCTCTGACTAGTGTGGAAATGCTGATCCTTACCCTACCTGGGGTGTCCACTGAGCATTTCCACGAACTCTATCTGAAGTTCTCTGGGCATGGGATTTTGACATGTTACCCAAACCAAAAGGAATGAGTGGGAAACAATCAAGACAACAGATAGAAGCACTTGCATTTGAATGAGTTTCAAGCATGCTTGGGTACTCGTGTGATCTGAGTGACTCACTTTTGGAATACAACTGTCGCGTGGTGCACCGCGACATCCAGGCACCCCGGAGTTTCTGAAAAAAAATTTTCTCCGATTTTCACGAAACTACTTTTCATCAACTTGAATTGGGCTAAAAATCCATCCCTGAAAATAAAAATTCTCTGAGTAGTGTGGAAATGCTGATCCTTACCCTACCTGGGGTGTCCACTGAGCATTTCCACGAACTCTATCTGAAGTTCTCTGGGCATGGTATTTTGACATGTTACCCAAACCAAAAGGAATGAGTGGGAAACAATCAAGACAACAGATAGAAGCACTTGCATTTGAATGAGTTTCAAGCATGCTTGGGTACTCGTGTGATCTGAGTGACTCAGTTTTGGAATACAACTGTCGCGTGGTGCACCGCGACATCCAGGCACCCCGGAGTTTCTGAAAAAAAATTTTCTCCGATTTTCACGAAACTACTTTTCATCAACTTGAAGTGGGCTAAAAATCCATCCCTGAAAATAAAAATTCTCTGAGTAGTGTGGAAATGCTGATCCTTACCCTACCTGGGGTGTCCACTGAGCATTTCCACGAACTCTATCTGAAGTTCTCTGGGCATGGGATTTTGACATGTTACCCAAACCAAAAGGAATGAGTGGGAAACAATCAAGACAACAGATAGAAGCAATTGCATTTGAATGACTTTCAAGCATGCTTGGGTACTCGTGTGATCTGAGTGACTCAGTTTTGGAATACAACTGTCGCGTGGTGCACCGCGACATCCAGGCACCCCGGAGTTTCTGAAAAAAAATTTTCTCCGATTTTCACGAAACTACTTTTCATCAACTTGAAGTGGGCTAAAAATCCATCCCTGAAAATAAAAATTCTCTGAGTAGTGTGGAAATGCTGATCCTTACCCTACCTGGGGTGTCCACTGAGCATTTCCGCGAACTCTAGTTGAAGTTTTCTAGGCATGGGATTTTGACATGTTACCCAAACCAAAAGGAATGAGTGGGAAACAATCAAGACAACAGATAGAAGCACTTGCATTTGAATGAGTTTCAAGCATGCTTGGGTACTCGTGTGATCTGAGGGACTCAGTTTTGGAATACAACTGTCGCGTGGTGCACCGCGACATCCAGGCACCCCGGAGTTTCTGAAAAAAAATTTTCTCCGATTTTCACGAAACTACTTTTCATCAACTTGAAGTGGGCTAAAAATCCATCCCTGAAAATAAAAATTCTCTGAGTAGTGTGGAAATGCTGATCCTTACCCTACCTGGGGTGTCCACTGAGCATTTCCACGAACTCTATCTGAAGTTCTCTGGGCATGGGATTTTGACATGTTACCCAAACCAAAAGGAATGAGTGGGAAACAATCAAGACAACAGATAGAAGCACTTGCATTTGAATGAGTTTCAAGCATGCTTGGGTACTCGTGTGATCTGAGTGACTCAGTTTTGGAATACAACTGTCGCGTGGTGCACCGCGACATCCAGGCACCCCGGAGTTTCTGAAAAAAAATTTTCTCCGATTTTCACGAAACTACTTTTCATCAACTTGAAGTGGGCTAAAAATCCATCCCTGAAAATAAAAATTCTCTGAGTAGTGTGGAAATGCTGATCCTTACCCTACCTGGGGTGTCCACTGAGCATTTCCACGAACTCTATCTGAAGTTCTCTCGGCATGGGATTTTGACATGTTACCCAAACCAAAAGGAATGAGTGGGAAACATTCAAGACAACAGATAGAAGCACTTGCATTTGAATGAGTTTCAAGCATGCTTGGGTACTCGTGTGATCTGAGTGACTCAGTTTTGGAATACAACTGTCGCGTGGTGCACCGCGACATCCAGGCACCCCGGAGTTTCTGAAAAAAAATTTTCTGCGATTTTCACGAAACCACTTTTCTTCAACTTGAATTGGGCTAAAAATCCATCCCTGAAAATAAAAATTCTCTGACTAGTGTGGAAATGCTGATCCTTACCCTACCTGGGGTGTCCACTGAGCATTTCCACGAACTCTATCTGAAGTTCTCTGGGCATGGGATTTTGACATGTTACCCAAACCAAAAGGAATGAGTGGGAAACAATCAAGACAACAGATAGAAGCACTTGCATTTGAATGAGTTTCAAGCATGCTTGGGTACTCGTGTGATCTGAGTAACTCAGTTTTGGAATACAACTGTCGCGTGGTGCACCGCGACATCCAGGCACCCCGGAGTTTCTGAAAAAAAATTTTCTCCGATTTTCACGAAACTACTTTTCATCAACTTGAAGTGGGCTAAAAATCCATCCCTGAAAATAAAAATTCTCTGAGTAGTGTGGAAATGCTGATCCTTACCCTACCTGGGGTGTCCACTGAGCATTTCCACGAACTCTATCTGAAGTTCTCTGGGCATGGGATTTTGACATGTTACCCAAACCAAAAGGAATGAGTGGGAAACAATCAAGACAACAGATAGAAGCACTTGCATTTGAATGAGTTTCAAGCATGCTTGGGTACTCGTGTGATGTGAGTAACTCAGTTTTGGAATACAACTGTCGCGTGGTGCACCGCGACATCCAGGCACCCCGGAGTTTCTGAAAAAAAATTTTCTCCGATTTTCACGAAACTACTTTTCATCAACTTGAAGTGAGCTAAAAATCCATCCCTGAAAATAAAAATTCTCTGAGTAGTGTGGAAATGCTGATCCTTACCCTACCTGGGGTGTCCACTAAGCATTTCCACGAACTCTATCTGAAGTTCTCTGGGCATGGGATTTTGACATGTTACCCAAACCAAAAGGAATGAGTGGGAAACAATCAAGACAACAGATAGAAGCACTTGCATTTGAATGAGTTTCAAGCATGCTTGGGTACTCGTGTGATCTGAGTGACTCAGTTTTGGAATACAACTGTCGCGTGGTGCACCGCGACATCCAGGCACCCCGGAGTTTCTGAAAAAAAATTTTCTCCGATTTTCACGAAACTACTTTTCATCAACTTGAAGTGAGCTAAAAATCCATCCCTGAAAATAAAAATTCTCTGAGTAGTGTGGAAATGCTGATCCTTACCCTACCTGGGGTGTCCACTAAGCATTTCCACGAACTCTATCTGAAGTTCTCTGGGCATGGGATTTTGACATGTTACCCAAACCAAAAGGAATGAGTGGGAAACAATCAAGACAACAGATAGAAGCACTTGCATTTGAATGAGTTTCAAGCATGCTTGGGTACTCGTGTGATGTGAGTAACTCAGTTTTGGAATACAACTGTCGCGTGGTGCACCGCGACATCCAGGCACCCCGGAGATTCTGAAAAAAAATTTTCTCCGATTTTCACGAAACTACTTTTCATCAACTTGAAGTGAGCTAAAAATCCATCCCTGAAAATAAAAATTCTCTGAGTAGTGTGGAAATGCTGATCCTTACCCTACCTGGGGTGTCCACTGAGCATTTCCACGAACTCTATCTGAAGTTCTCTGGGCATGGGATTTTGACATGTTACCCAAACCAAAAGGAATGACTGGGAAACAATCAAGACAACAGATAGAAGCACTTGCATTTGAATGAGTTTCAAGCATGCTTGGGTACTCGTGTGATCTGAGTGACTCAGTTTTGGAATACAACTGTCGCGTGGTGCACCGCGACATCCAGGCACCCCGGAGTTTCTGAAAAAAAATTTTCTCCGATTTTCACGAAACTACTTTTCATCAACTTGAAGTGGGCTAAAAATCCATCCCTGAAAATAAAAATTCTCTGAGTAGTGTGGAAATGCTGATCCTTACCCTACCTGGGGTGTCCACTGAGCATTTCCACGAACTCTATCTGAAGTTCTCTGGGCATGGGATTTTGACATATTACCCAAACCAAAAGGAATGAGTGGGAAACAATCAAGACAACAGATAGAAGCACTTGCATTTGAATGAGTTTCAAGCATGCTTGGGTACTCGTGTGATCTGAGTAACTCAGTTTTGGAATACAACTGTCGCGTGGTGCACCGCGACATCCAGGCACCCCGGAGTTTCTGAAAAAAAAATTTCTCCGATTTTCACGAAACTACTTTTCATCAACTTGAAGTGGGCTAAAAATCCATCCCTGAAAATAAAAATTCTCTGAGTAGTGTGGAAATGCTGATCCTTACCCTACCTGGGGTGTCCACTGAGCATTTCCACGAACTCTATCTGAAGTTCTCTGGGCATGGGATTTTGACATGTTACCTAAACCAAAAGGAATGAGTGGGAAACAATCAAGACAACAGATAGAAGCACTTGCATTTGAATGAGTTTCAAGCATGCTTGGGTACTCGTGTGATCTGAGTGACTCAGTTTTGGAATACAACTGTCGCGTGGTGCACCGCGACATCCAGGCACCCCGGAGTTTCTGAAAAAAAATTTTCTGCGATTTTCACGAAACCACTTTTCTTCAACTTGAATTGGGCTAAAAATCCATCCCTGAAAATAAAAATTCTCTGACTAGTGTGGAAATGCTGATCCTTACCCTACCTGGGGTGTCCACTGAGCATTTCCACGAACTCTATCTGAAGTTCTCTGGGCATGGGATTTTGACATGTTACCCAAACCAAAAGGAATGAGTGGGAAACAATCAAGACAACAGATAGAAGCACTTGCATTTGAATGAGTTTCAAGCATGCTTGGGTACTCGTGTGATCTGAGTGACTCAGTTTTGGAATACAACTGTCGCGTGGTGCACCGCGACATCCAGGCACCCCGGAGTTTCTGAAAAAAAATTTTCTCCGATTTTCACGAAACTACTTTTCATCAACTTGAAGTGGGCTAAAAATCCATCCCTGAAAATAAAAATTCTCTGAGTAGTGTGGAAATGCTGATCCTTACCCTACCTGGGGTGTCCACTGAGCATTTCCGCGAACTCTAGTTGAAGTTTTCTAGGCATGGGATTTTGACATGTTACCCAAACCAAAAGGAATGAGTGGGAAACAATCAAGACAACAGATAGAAGCACTTGCATTTGAATGAGTTTCAAGCATGCTTGGGTACTCGTGTGATCTGAGGGACTCAGTTTTGGAATACAACTGTCGCGTGGTGCACCGCGACATCCAGGCACCCCGGAGTTTCTGAAAAAAAATTTTCTCCGATTTTCACGAAACTACTTTTCATCAACTTGAAGTGGGCTAAAAATCCATCCCTGAAAATAAAAATTCTCTGAGTAGTGTGGAAATGCTGATCCTTACCCTACCTGGGGTGTCCACTGAGCATTTCCACGAACTCTATCTGAAGTTCTCTGGGCATGGGATTTTGACATGTTACCCAAACCAAAAGGAATGAGTGGGAAACAATCAAGACAACAGATAGAAGCACTTGCATTTGAATGAGTTTCAAGCATGCTTGGGTACTCGTGTGATCTGAGTGACTCAGTTTTGGAATACAACTGTCGCGTGGTGCACCGCGACATCCAGGCACCCCGGAGTTTCTGAAAAAAAATTTTCTCCGATTTTCACGAAACTACTTTTCATCAACTTGAAGTGGGCTAAAAATCCATCCCTGAAAATAAAAATTCTCTGAGTAGTGTGGAAATGCTGATCCTTACCCTACCTGGGGTGTCCACTGAGCATTTCCACGAACTCTATCTGAAGTTCTCTGGGCATGGGATTTTGACATGTTACCCAAACCAAAAGGAATGAGTGGGAAACATTCAAGACAACAGATAGAAGCACTTGCATTTGAATGAGTTTCAAGCATGCTTGGGTACTCGTGTGATCTGAGTGACTCAGTTTTGGAATACAACTGTCGCGTGGTGCACCGCGACATCCAGGCACCCCGGAGTTTCTGAAAAAAAATTTTCTGCGATTTTCACGAAACCACTTTTCTTCAACTTGAATTGGGCTAAAAATCCATCCCTGAAAATAAAAATTCTCTGACTAGTGTGGAAATGCTGATCCTTACCCTACCTGGGGTGTCCACTGAGCATTTCCACGAACTCTATCTGAAGTTCTCTGGGCATGGGATTTTGACATGTTACCCAAACCAAAAGGAATGAGTGGGAAACAATCAAGACAACAGATAGAAGCACTTGCATTTGAATGAGTTTCAAGCATGCTTGGGTACTCGTGTGATCTGAGTAACTCAGTTTTGGAATACAACTGTCGCGTGGTGCACCGCGACATCCAGGCACCCCGGAGTTTCTGAAAAAAAATTTTCTCCGATTTTCACGAAACTACTTTTCATCAACTTGAAGTGGGCTAAAAATCCATCCCTGAAAATAAAAATTCTCTGAGTAGTGTGGAAATGCTGATCCTTACCCTACCTGGGGTGTCCACAGAGCATTTCCACGAACTCTATCTGAAGTTCTCTGGGCATGGGATTTTGACATGTTACCCAAACCAAAAGGAATGAGTGGGAAACAATCAAGACAACAGATAGAAGCACTTGCATTTGAATGAGTTTCAAGCATGCTTGGGTACTCGTGTGATCTGAGTGACTCAGTTTTGGAATACAACTGTCGCGTGGTGCACCGCGACATCCAGGCACCCCGGAGTTTCTGAAAAAAAATATTCTCCGATTTTCACGAAACTACTTTTCATCAACTTGAAGTGAGCTAAAAATCCATCCCTGAAAATAAAAATTCTCTGAGTAGTGTGGAAATGCTGATCCTTACCCTACCTGGGGTGTCCACTAAGCATTTCCACGAACTCTATCTGAAGTTCTCTGGGCATGGGATTTTGACATGTTACCCAAACCAAAAGGAATGAGTGGGAAACAATCAAGACAACAGATAGAAGCACTTGCATTTGAATGAGTTTCAAGCATGCTTGGGTACTCGTGTGATGTGAGTAACTCAGTTTTGGAATACAACTGTCGCGTGGTGCACCGCGACATCCAGGCACCCCGGAGTTTCTGAAAAAAAATTTTCTCCGATTTTCACGAAACTACTTTTCTTCAACTTGAATTGGGCTAAAAATCCATCCCTGAAAATAAAAATTCTCTGAGTAGTGTGGAAATGCTGATCCTTACCCTACCTGGGGTGTCCACTGAGCATTTCCACGAACTCTATCTGAAGTTCTCTGGGCATGGGATTTTGACATGTTACCCAAACCAATAGGAATGAGTGGGAAACAATCAAGACAACAGATAGAAGCACTTGCATTTGAATGAGTTTCAAGCATGCTTGGGTACTCGTGTGATCTGAGTAACTCAGTTTTGGAATACAACTGTCGCGTGGTGCACCGCGACATCCAGGCACCCCGGAGTTTCTGAAAAAAAAATTTCTCCGATTTTCACGAAACTACTTTTCATCAACTTGAAGTGGGCTAAAAATCCATCCCTGAAAATAAAAATTCTCTGAGTAGTGTGGAAATGCTGATCCTTACCCTACCTGGGGTGTCCACTGAGCATTTCCACGAACTCTATCTGAAGTTCTCTGGGCATGGGATTTTGACATGTTACCCAAACCAAAAGGAATGAGTGGGAAACAATCAAGACAACAGATAGAAGCACTTGCATTTGAATGAGTTTCAAGCATGCTTGGGTACTCGTGTGATCTGAGTGACTCAGTTTTGGAATACAACTGTCGCGTGGTGCACCGCGACATCCAGGCACCCCGGAGTTTCTGAAAAAAAATTTTCTGCGATTTTCACGAAACCACTTTTCTTCAACTTGAATTGGGCTAAAAATCCATCCCTGAAAATAAAAATTCTCTGACTAGTGTGGAAATGCTGATCCTTACCCTACCTGGGGTGTCCACTGAGCATTTCCACGAACTCTATCTGAAGTTCTCTGGGCATGGGATTTTGACATGTTACCCAAACCAAAAGGAATGAGTGGGAAACAATCAAGACAACAGATAGAAGCACTTGCATTTGAATGAGTTTCAAGCATGCTTGGGTACTCGTGTGATCTGAGTGACTCAGTTTTGGAATACAACTGTCGCGTGGTGCACCGCGACATCCAGGCACCCCGGAGTTTCTGAAAAAAAATTTTCTCCGATTTTCACGAAACTACTTTTCATCAACTTGAAGTGGGCTAAAAATCCATCCCTGAAAATAAAAATTCTCTGAGTAGTGTGGAAATGCTGATCCTTACCCTACCTGGGGTGTCCACTGAGCATTTCCATGAACTCTATCTGAAGTTCTCTGGGCATGGGATTTTGACATGTTACCCAAACCAAAAGGAATGAGTGGGAAACAATCAAGACAACAGATAGAAGCACTTGCATTTGAATGAGTTTCAAGCATGCTTGGGTACTCGTGTGATCTGAGTGACTCAGTTTTGGAATACAACTGTCGCGTGGTGCACCGCGACATCCAGGCACCCCGGAGTTTCTGAAAAAAAATTTTCTGCGATTTTCACGAAACCACTCTTCTTCAACTTGAATTGGGCTAAAAATCCATCCCTGAAAATAAAAATTCTCTGACTAGTGTGGAAATGCTGATCCTTACCCTACCTGGGGTGTCCACTGAGCATTTCCACGAACTCTATCTGAAGTTCTCTGGGCATGGGATTTTGACATGTTACCCAAACCAAAAGGAATGAGTGGGAAACAATCAAGACAACAGATAGAAGCACTTGCATTTGAATGAGTTTCAAGCATGCTTGGGTACTCGTGTGATCTGAGTGACTCAGTTTTGGAATACAACTGTCGCGTGGTGCACCGCGACATCCAGGCACCCCGGAGTTTCTGAAAAAAAATTTTCTCCGATTTTCACGAAACTACTTTTCATCAACTTGAAGTGGGCTAAAAATCCATCCCTGAAAATAAAAATTCTCTGAGTAGTGTGGAAATGCTGATCCTTACCCTACCTGGGGTGTCCACTGAGCATTTCCGCGAACTCTAGTTGAAGTTTTCTAGGCATGGGATTTTGACATGTTACCCAAACCAAAAGGAATGAGTGGGAAACAATCAAGACAACAGATAGAAGCACTTGCATTTGAATGAGTTTCAAGCATGCTTGGGTACTCGTGTGATCTGAGGGACTCAGTTTTGGAATACAACTGTCGCGTGGTGCACCGCGACATCCAGGCACCCCGGAGTTTCTGAAAAAAAATTTTCTCCGATTTTCACGAAACTACTTTTCATCAACTTGAAGTGGGCTAAAAATCCATCCCTGAAAATAAAAATTCTCTGAGTAGTGTGGAAATGCTGATCCTTACCCTACCTGGGGTGTCCACTGAGCATTTCCACGAACTCTATCTGAAGTTCTCTGGGCATGGGATTTTGACATGTTACCCAAACCAAAAGGAATGAGTGGGAAACAATCAAGACAACAGATAGAAGCACTTGCATTTGAATGAGTTTCAAGCATGCTTGGGTACTCGTGTGATCTGAGTGACTCAGTTTTGGAATACAACTGTCGCGTGGTGCACCGCGACATCCAGGCACCCCGGAGTTTCTGAAAAAAAATTTTCTCCGATTTTCACGAAACTACTTTTCATCAACTTGAAGTGGGCTAAAAATCCATCCCTGAAAATAAAAATTCTCTGAGTAGTGTGGAAATGCTGATCCTTACCCTACCTGGGGTGTCCACTGAGCATTTCCACGAACTCTATCTGAAGTTCTCTGGGCATGGGATTTTGACATGTTACCCAAACCAAAAGGAATGAGTGGGAAACATTCAAGACAACAGATAGAAGCACTTGCATTTGAATGAGTTTCAAGCATGCTTGGGTACTCGTGTGATCTGAGTGACTCAGTTTTGGAATACAACTGTCGCGTGGTGCACCGCGACATCCAGGCACCCCGGAGTTTCTGAAAAAAAATTTTCTGCGATTTTCACGAAACCACTTTTCTTCAACTTGAATTGGGCTAAAAATCCATCCCTGAAAATAAAAATTCTCTGACTAGTGTGGAAATGCTGATCCTTACCCTACCTGGGGTGTCCACTGAGCATTTCCACGAACTCTATCTGAAGTTCTCTGGGCATGGGATTTTGACATGTTACCCAAACCAAAAGGAATGAGTGGGAAACAATCAAGACAACAGATAGAAGCACTTGCATTTGAATGAGTTTCAAGCATGCTTGGGTACTCGTGTGATCTGAGGGACTCAGTTTTGGAATACAACTGTCGCGTGGTGCACCGCGACATCCAGGCACCCCGGAGTTTCTGAAAAAAAATTTTCTCCGATTTTCACGAAACTACTTTTCATCAACTTGAAGTGGGCTAAAAATCCATCCCTGAAAATAAAAATTCTCTGAGTAGTGTGGAAATGCTGATCCTTACCCTACCTGGGGTGTCCACTGAGCATTTCCACGAACTCTATCTGAAGTTCTCTGGGCATGGGATTTTGACATGTTACCCAAACCAAAAGGAATGAGTGGGAAACAATCAAGACAACAGATAGAAGCACTTGCATTTGAATGAGTTTCAAGCATGCTTGGGTACTCGTGTGATCTGAGTGACTCAGTTTTGGAATACAACTGTCGCGTGGTGCACCGCGACATCCAGGCACCCCGGAGTTTCTGAAAAAAAATATTCTCCGATTTTCACGAAACTACTTTTCATCAACTTGAAGTGAGCTAAAAATCCATCCCTGAAAATAAAAATTCTCTGAGTAGTGTGGAAATGCTGATCCTTACCCTACCTGGGGTGTCCACTAAGCATTTCCACGAACTCTATCTGAAGTTCTCTGGGCATGGGATTTTGACATGTTACCCAAACCAAAAGGAATGAGTGGGAAACAATCAAGACAACAGATAGAAGCACTTGCATTTGAATGAGTTTCAAGCATGCTTGGGTACTCGTGTGATGTGAGTAACTCAGTTTTGGAATACAACTGTCGCGTGGTGCACCGCGACATCCAGGCACCCCGGAGTTTCTGAAAAAAAATTTTCTCCGATTTTCACGAAACTACTTTTCTTCAACTTGAATTGGGCTAAAAATCCATCCCTGAAAATAAAAATTCTCTGAGTAGTGTGGAAATGCTGATCCTTACCCTACCTGGGGTGTCCACTGAGCATTTCCACGAACTCTATCTGAAGTTCTCTGGGCATGGGATTTTGACATGTTACCCAAACCAATAGGAATGAGTGGGAAACAATCAAGACAACAGATAGAAGCACTTGCATTTGAATGAGTTTCAAGCATGCTTGGGTACTCGTGTGATCTGAGTGACTCAGTTTTGGAATACAACTGTCGCGTGGTGCACCGCGACATCCAGGCACCCCGGAGTTTCTGAAAAAAAATTTTCTGCGATTTTCACGAAACCACTTTTCTTCAACTTGAATTGGGCTAAAAATCCATCCCTGAAAATAAAAATTCTCTGACTAGTGTGGAAATGCTGATCCTTACCCTACCTGGGGTGTCCACTGAGCATTTCCACGAACTCTATCTGAAGTTCTCTGGGCATGGGATTTTGACATGTTACCCAAACCAAAAGGAATGAGTGGGAAACAATCAAGACAACAGATAGAAGCACTTGCATTTGAATGAGTTTCAAGCATGCTTGGGTACTCGTGTGATCTGAGTGACTCAGTTTTGGAATACAACTGTCGCGTGGTGCACCGCGACATCCAGGCACCCCGGAGTTTCTGAAAAAAAATTTTCTCCGATTTTCACGAAACTACTTTTCATCAACTTGAAGTGGGCTAAAAATCCATCCCTGAAAATAAAAATTCTCTGAGTAGTGTGGAAATGCTGATCCTTACCCTACCTGGGGTGTCCACTGAGCATTTCCATGAACTCTATCTGAAGTTCTCTGGGCATGGGATTTTGACATGTTACCCAAACCAAAAGGAATGAGTGGGAAACAATCAAGACAACAGATAGAAGCACTTGCATTTGAATGAGTTTCAAGCATGCTTGGGTACTCGTGTGATCTGAGTGACTCAGTTTTGGAATACAACTGTCGCGTGGTGCACCGCGACATCCAGGCACCCCGGAGTTTCTGAAAAAAAATTTTCTGCGATTTTCACGAAACCACTCTTCTTCAACTTGAATTGGGCTAAAAATCCATCCCTGAAAATAAAAATTCTCTGACTAGTGTGGAAATGCTGATCCTTACCCTACCTGGGGTGTCCACTGAGCATTTCCACGAACTCTATCTGAAGTTCTCTGGGCATGGGATTTTGACATGTTACCCAAACCAAAAGGAATGAGTGGGAAACAATCAAGACAACAGATAGAAGCACTTGCATTTGAATGAGTTTCAAGCATGCTTGGGTACTCGTGTGATCTGAGTGACTCAGTTTTGGAATACAACTGTCGCGTGGTGCACCGCGACATCCAGGCACCCCGGAGTTTCTGAAAAAAAATATTCTCCGATTTTCACGAAACTACTTTTCATCAACTTGAAGTGAGCTAAAAATCCATCCCTGAAAATAAAAATTCTCTGAGTAGTGTGGAAATGCTGATCCTTACCCTACCTGGGGTGTCCACTAAGCATTTCCACGAACTCTATCTGAAGTTCTCTGGGCATGGGATTTTGACATGTTACCCAAACCAAAAGGAATGAGTGGGAAACAATCAAGACAACAGATAGAAGCACTTGCATTTGAATGAGTTTCAAGCATGCTTGGGTACTCGTGTGATGTGAGTAACTCAGTTTTGGAATACAACTGTCGCGTGGTGCACCGCGACATCCAGGCACCCCGGAGTTTCTGAAAAAAAATTTTCTCCGATTTTCACGAAACTACTTTTCATCAACTTGAAGTGAGCTAAAAATCCATCCCTGAAAATAAAAATTCTCTGAGTAGTGTGGAAATGCTGATCCTTACCCTACCTGGGGTGTCCACTGAGCATTTCCACGAACTCTATCTGAAGTTCTCTGGGCATGGTATTTTGACATGTTACCCAAACCAAAAGGAATGACTGGGAAACAATCAAGACAACAGATAGAAGCACTTGCATTTGAATGAGTTTCAAGCATGCTTGGGTACTCGTGTGATCTGAGTGACTCAGTTTTGGAATACAACTGTCGCGTGGTGCACCGCGACATCCAGGCACCCCGGAGTTTCTGAAAAAAAATTTTCTCCGATTTTCACGAAACTACTTTTCATCAACTTGAAGTGGGCTAAAAATCCATCCCTGAAAATAAAAATTCTCTGAGTAGTGTGGAAATGCTGATCCTTACCCTACCTGGGGTGTCCACTGAGCATTTCCACGAACTCTATCTGAAGTTCTCTGGGCATGGGATTTTGACATGTTACCCAAACCAATAGGAATGAGTGGGAAACAATCAAGACAACAGATAGAAGCACTTGCATTTGAATGAGTTTCAAGCATGCTTGGGTACTCGTGTGATCTGAGTGACTCAGTTTTGGAATACAACTGTCGCGTGGTGCACCGCGACATCCAGGCACCCCGGAGTTTCTGAAAAAAAAATTTCTCCGATTTTCACGAAACTACTTTTCATCAACTTGAAGTGGGCTAAAAATCCATCCCTGAAAATAAAAATTCTCTGAGTAGTGTGGAAATGCTGATCCTTACCCTACCTGGGGTGTCCACTGAGCATTTCCACGAACTCTATCTGAAGTTCTCTGGGCATGGGATTTTGACATGTTACCCAAACCAAAAGGAATGAGTGGGAAACAATCAAGACAACAGATAGAAGCACTTGCATTTGAATGAGTTTCAAGCATGCTTGGGTACTCGTGTGATCTGAGTGACTCAGTTTTGGAATACAACTGTCGCGTGGTGCACCGCGACATCCAGGCACCCCGGAGTTTCTGAAAAAAAATTTTCTGCGATTTTCACGAAACCACTTTTCTTCAACTTGAAGTGGGCTAAAAATCCATCCCTGAAAATAAAAATTCTCTGAGTAGTGTGGAAATGCTGATCCTTACCCTACCTGGGGTGTCCACTGAGCATTTCCGCGAACTCTAGTTGAAGTTTTCTAGGCATGGGATTTTGACATGTTACCCAAACCAAAAGGAATGAGTGGGAAACAATCAAGACAACAGATAGAAGCACTTGCATTTGAATGAGTTTCAAGCATGCTTGGGTACTCGTGTGATCTGAGGGACTCAGTTTTGGAATACAACTGTCGCGTGGTGCACCGCGACATCCAGGCACCCCGGAGTTTCTGAAAAAAAATTTTCTCCGATTTTCACGAAACTACTTTTCATCAACTTGAAGTGGGCTAAAAATCCATCCCTGAAAATAAAAATTCTCTGAGTAGTGTGGAAATGCTGATCCTTACCCTACCTGGGGTGTCCACTGAGCATTTCCACGAACTCTATCTGAAGTTCTCTGGGCATGGGATTTTGACATGTTACCCAAACCAAAAGGAATGAGTGGGAAACAATCAAGACAACAGATAGAAGCACTTGCATTTGAATGAGTTTCAAGCATGCTTGGGTACTCGTGTGATCTGAGTGACTCAGTTTTGGAATACAACTGTCGCGTGGTGCACCGCGACATCCAGGCACCCCGGAGTTTCTGAAAAAAAATTTTCTGCGATTTTCACGAAACCACTTTTCTTCAACTTGAATTGGGCTAAAAATCCATCCCTGAAAATAAAAATTCTCTGACTAGTGTGGAAATGCTGATCCTTACCCTACCTGGGGTGTCCACTGAGCATTTCCACGAACTCTATCTGAAGTTCTCTGGGCATGGGATTTTGACATGTTACCCAAACCAAAAGGAATGAGTGGGAAACAATCAAGACAACAGATAGAAGCACTTGCATTTGAATGAGTTTCAAGCATGCTTGGGTACTCGTGTGATCTGAGTGACTCAGTTTTGGAATACAACTGTCGCGTGGTGCACCGCGACATCCAGGCACCCCGGAGTTTCTGAAAAAAAATTTTCTCCGATTTTCACGAAACTACTTTTCATCAACTTGAAGTGGGCTAAAAATCCATCCCTGAAAATAAAAATTCTCTGAGTAGTGTGGAAATGCTGATCCTTACCCTACCTGGGGTGTCCACTGAGCATTTCCGCGAACTCTAGTTGAAGTTTTCTAGGCATGGGATTTTGACATGTTACCCAAACCAAAAGGAATGAGTGGGAAACAATCAAGACAACAGATAGAAGCACTTGCATTTGAATGAGTTTCAAGCATGCTTGGGTACTCGTGTGATCTGAGGGACTCAGTTTTGGAATACAACTGTCGCGTGGTGCACCGCGACATCCAGGCACCCCGGAGTTTCTGAAAAAAAATTTTCTCCGATTTTCACGAAACTACTTTTCATCAACTTGAAGTGGGCTAAAAATCCATCCCTGAAAATAAAAATTCTCTGAGTAGTGTGGAAATGCTGATCCTTACCCTACCTGGGGTGTCCACTGAGCATTTCCACGAACTCTATCTGAAGTTCTCTGGGCATGGGATTTTGACATGTTACCCAAACCAAAAGGAATGAGTGGGAAACAATCAAGACAACAGATAGAAGCACTTGCATTTGAATGAGTTTCAAGCATGCTTGGGTACTCGTGTGATCTGAGTGACTCAGTTTTGGAATACAACTGTCGCGTGGTGCACCGCGACATCCAGGCACCCCGGAGTTTCTGAAAAAAAATTTTCTCCGATTTTCACGAAACTACTTTTCATCAACTTGAAGTGGGCTAAAAATCCATCCCTGAAAATAAAAATTCTCTGAGTAGTGTGGAAATGCTGATCCTTACCCTACCTGGGGTGTCCACTGAGCATTTCCACGAACTCTATCTGAAGTTCTCTGGGCATGGGATTTTGACATGTTACCCAAACCAAAAGGAATGAGTGGGAAACATTCAAGACAACAGATAGAAGCACTTGCATTTGAATGAGTTTCAAGCATGCTTGGGTACTCGTGTGATCTGAGTGACTCAGTTTTGGAATACAACTGTCGCGTGGTGCACCGCGACATCCAGGCACCCCGGAGTTTCTGAAAAAAAATTTTCTGCGATTTTCACGAAACCACTTTTCTTCAACTTGAATTGGGCTAAAAATCCATCCCTGAAAATAAAAATTCTCTGACTAGTGTGGAAATGCTGATCCTTACCCTACCTGGGGTGTCCACTGAGCATTTCCACGAACTCTATCTGAAGTTCTCTGGGCATGGGATTTTGACATGTTACCCAAACCAAAAGGAATGAGTGGGAAACAATCAAGACAACAGATAGAAGCACTTGCATTTGAATGAGTTTCAAGCATGCTTGGGTACTCGTGTGATCTGAGTAACTCAGTTTTGGAATACAACTGTCGCGTGGTGCACCGCGACATCCAGGCACCCCGGAGTTTCTGAAAAAAAATTTTCTCCGATTTTCACGAAACTACTTTTCATCAACTTGAAGTGGGCTAAAAATCCATCCCTGAAAATAAAAATTCTCTGAGTAGTGTGGAAATGCTGATCCTTACCCTACCTGGGGTGTCCACTGAGCATTTTCACGAACTCTATCTGAAGTTCTCTGGGCATGGGATTTTGACATGTTACCCAAACCAAAAGGAATGAGTGGGAAACAATCAAGACAACAGATAGAACCACTTGCATTTGAATGAGTTTCAAGCATGCTTGGGTACTCGTGTGATCTGAGTGACTCAGTTTTGGAATACAACTGTCGCGTGGTGCACCGCGACATCCAGGCACCCCGGAGTTTCTGAAAAAAAATATTCTCCGATTTTCACGAAACTACTTTTCATCAACTTGAAGTGAGCTAAAAATCCATCCCTGAAAATAAAAATTCTCTGAGTAGTGTGGAAATGCTGATCCTTACCCTACCTGGGGTGTCCACTAAGCATTTCCACGAACTCTATCTGAAGTTCTCTGGGCATGGGATTTTGACATGTTACCCAAACCAAAAGGAATGAGTGGGAAACAATCAAGACAACAGATAGAAGCACTTGCATTTGAATGAGTTTCAAGCATGCTTGGGTACTCGTGTGATGTGAGTAACTCAGTTTTGGAATACAACTGTCGCGTGGTGCACCGCGACATCCAGGCACCCCGGAGTTTCTGAAAAAAAATTTTCTCCGATTTTCACGAAACTACTTTTCATCAACTTGAAGTGAGCTAAAAATCCATCCCTGAAAATAAAAATTCTCTGAGTAGTGTGGAAATGCTGATCCTTACCCTACCTGGGGTGTCCACTGAGCATTTCCACGAACTCTATCTGAAGTTCTCTGGGCATGGTATTTTGACATGTTACCCAAACCAAAAGGAATGACTGGGAAACAATCAAGACAACAGATAGAAGCACTTGCATTTGAATGAGTTTCAAGCATGCTTGGGTACTCGTGTGATCTGAGTGACTCAGTTTTGGAATACAACTGTCGCGTGGTGCACCGCGACATCCAGGCACCCCGGAGTTTCTGAAAAAAAATTTTCTCCGATTTTCACGAAACTACTTTTCATCAACTTGAAGTGGGCTAAAAATCCATCCCTGAAAATAAAAATTCTCTGAGTAGTGTGGAAATGCTGATCCTTACCCTACCTGGGGTGTCCACTGAGCATTTCCACGAACTCTATCTGAAGTTCTCTGGGCATGGGATTTTGACATGTTACCCAAACCAATAGGAATGAGTGGGAAACAATCAAGACAACAGATAGAAGCACTTGCATTTGAATGAGTTTCAAGCATGCTTGGGTACTCGTGTGATCTGAGTGACTCTGTTTTGGAATACAACTGTCGCGTGGTGCACCGCGACATCCAGGCACCCCGGAGTTTCTGAAAAAAAAATTTCTCCGATTTTCACGAAACTACTTTTCATCAACTTGAAGTGGGCTAAAAATCCATCCCTGAAAATAAAAATTCTCTGAGTAGTGTGGAAATGCTGATCCTTACCCTACCTGGGGTGTCCACTGAGCATTTCCACGAACTCTATCTGAAGTTCTCTGGGCATGGGATTTTGACATGTTACCCAAACCAAAAGGAATGAGTGGGAAACAATCAAGACAACAGATAGAAGCACTTGCATTTGAATGAGTTTCAAGCATGCTTGGGTACTCGTGTGATCTGAGTGACTCAGTTTTGGAATACAACTGTCGCGTGGTGCACCGCGACATCCAGGCACCCCGGAGTTTCTGAAAAAAAATTTTCTGCGATTTTCACGAAACCACTTTTCTTCAACTTGAATTGGGCTAAAAATCCATCCCTGAAAATAAAAATTCTCTGACTAGTGTGGAAATGCTGATCCTTACCCTACCTGGGGTGTCCACTGAGCATTTCCACGAACTCTATCTGAAGTTCTCTGGGCATGGGATTTTGACATGTTACCCAAACCAAAAGGAATGAGTGGGAAACAATCAAGACAACAGATAGAAGCACTTGCATTTGAATGAGTTTCAAGCATGCTTGGGTACTCGTGTGATCTGAGTGACTCAGTTTTGGAATACAACTGTCGCGTGGTGCACCGCGACATCCAGGCACCCCGGAGTTTCTGAAAAAAAATTTTCTCCGATTTTCACGAAACTACTTTTCATCAACTTGAAGTGGGCTAAAAATCCATCCCTGAAAATAAAAATTCTCTGAGTAGTGTGGAAATGCTGATCCTTACCCTACCTGGGGTGTCCACTGAGCATTTCCATGAACTCTATCTGAAGTTCTCTGGGCATGGGATTTTGACATGTTACCCAAACCAAAAGGAATGAGTGGGAAACAATCAAGACAACAGATAGAAGCACTTGCATTTGAATGAGTTTCAAGCATGCTTGGGTACTCGTGTGATCTGAGTGACTCAGTTTTGGAATACAACTGTCGCGTGGTGCACCGCGACATCCAGGCACCCCGGAGTTTCTGAAAAAAAATTTTCTGCGATTTTCACGAAACCACTTTTCTTCAACTTGAATTGGGCTAAAAATCCATCCCTGAAAATAAAAATTCTCTGACTAGTGTGGAAATGCTGATCCTTACCCTACCTGGGGTGTCCACTGAGCATTTCCACGAACTCTATCTGAAGTTCTCTGGGCATGGGATTTTGACATGTTACCCAAACCAAAAGGAATGAGTGGGAAACAATCAAGACAACAGATAGAAGCACTTGCATTTGAATGAGTTTCAAGCATGCTTGGGTACTCGTGTGATCTGAGTGACTCAGTTTTGGAATACAACTGTCGCGTGGTGCACCGCGACATCCAGGCACCCCGGAGTTTCTGAAAAAAAATTTTCTCCGATTTTCACGAAACTACTTTTCATCAACTTGAAGTGGGCTAAAAATCCATCCCTGAAAATAAAAATTCTCTGAGTAGTGTGGAAATGCTGATCCTTACCCTACCTGGGGTGTCCACTGAGCATTTCCGCGAACTCTAGTTGAAGTTTTCTAGGCATGGGATTTTGACATGTTACCCAAACCAAAAGGAATGAGTGGGAAACAATCAAGACAACAGATAGAAGCACTTGCATTTGAATGAGTTTCAAGCATGCTTGGGTACTCGTGTGATCTGAGGGACTCAGTTTTGGAATACAACTGTCGCGTGGTGCACCGCGACATCCAGGCACCCCGGAGTTTCTGAAAAAAAATTTTCTCCGATTTTCACGAAACTACTTTTCATCAACTTGAAGTGGGCTAAAAATCCATCCCTGAAAATAAAAATTCTCTGAGTAGTGTGGAAATGCTGATCCTTACCCTACCTGGGGTGTCCACTGAGCATTTCCACGAACTCTATCTGAAGTTCTCTGGGCATGGGATTTTGAGATGTTACCCAAACCAAAAGGAATGAGTGGGAAACAATCAAGACAACAGATAGAAGCACTTGCATTTGAATGAGTTTCAAGCATGCTTGGGTACTCGTGTGATCTGAGTGACTCAGTTTTGGAATACAACTGTCGCGTGGTGCACCGCGACATCCAGGCACCCCGGAGTTTCTGAAAAAAAATTTTCTGCGATTTTCACGAAACCACTTTTCTTCAACTTGAATTGGGCTAAAAATCCATCCCTGAAAATAAAAATTCTCTGACTAGTGTGGAAATGCTGATCCTTACCCTACCTGGGGTGTCCACTGAGCATTTCCACGAACTCTATCTGAAGTTCTCTGGGCATGGGATTTTGACATGTTACCCAAACCAAAAGGAATGAGTGGGAAACAATCAAGACAACAGATAGAAGCACTTGCATTTGAATGAGTTTCAAGCATGCTTGGGTACTCGTGTGATCTGAGTGACTCACTTTTGGAATACAACTGTCGCGTGGTGCACCGCGACATCCAGGCACCCCGGAGTTTCTGAAAAAAAATTTTCTCCGATTTTCACGAAACTACTTTTCATCAACTTGAAGTGGGCTAAAAATCCATCCCTGAAAATAAAAATTCTCTGAGTAGTGTGGAAATGCTGATCCTTACCCTACCTGGGGTGTCCACTGAGCATTTCCGCGAACTCTAGTTGAAGTTTTCTAGGCATGGGATTTTGACATGTTACCCAAACCAAAAGGAATGAGTGGGAAACAATCAAGACAACAGATAGAAGCACTTGCATTTGAATGAGTTTCAAGCATGCTTGGGTACTCGTGTGATCTGAGGGACTCAGTTTTGGAATACAACTGTCGCGTGGTGCACCGCGACATCCAGGCACCCCGGAGTTTCTGAAAAAAAATTTTCTCCGATTTTCACGAAACTACTTTTCATCAACTTGAAGTGGGCTAAAAATCCATCCCTGAAAATAAAAATTCTCTGAGTAGTGTGGAAATGCTGATCCTTACCCTACCTGGGGTGTCCACTGAGCATTTCCACGAACTCTATCTGAAGTTCTCTGGGCATGGGATTTTGACATGTTACCCAAACCAAAAGGAATGAGTGGGAAACAATCAAGACAACAGATAGAAGCACTTGCATTTGAATGAGTTTCAAGCATGCTTGGGTACTCGTGTGATCTGAGTGACTCAGTTTTGGAATACAACTGTCGCGTGGTGCACCGCGACATCCAGGCACCCCGGAGTTTCTGAAAAAAATTTTTCTCCGATTTTCACGAAACTACTTTTCATCAACTTGAAGTGGGCTAAAAATCCATCCCTGAAAATAAAAATTCTCTGAGTAGTGTGGAAATGCTGATCCTTACCCTACCTGGGGTGTCCACTGAGCATTTCCACGAACTCTATCTGAAGTTCTCTGGGCATGGGATTTTGACATGTTACCCAAACCAAAAGGAATGAGTGGGAAACATTCAAGACAACAGATAGAAGCACTTGCATTTGAATGAGTTTCAAGCATGCTTGGGTACTCGTGTGATCTGAGTGACTCAGTTTTGGAATACAACTGTCGCGTGGTGCACCGCGACATCCAGGCACCCCGGAGTTTCTGAAAAAAAATTTTCTGCGATTTTCACGAAACCACTTTTCTTCAACTTGAATTGGGCTAAAAATCCATCCCTGAAAATAAAAATTCTCTGACTAGTGTGGAAATGCTGATCCTTACCCTACCTGGGGTGTCCACTGAGCATTTCCACGAACTCTATCTGAAGTTCTCTGGGCATGGGATTTTGACATGTTACCCAAACCAAAAGGAATGAGTGGGAAACAATCAAGACAACAGATAGAAGCACTTGCATTTGAATGAGTTTCAAGCATGCTTGGGTACTCGTGTGATCTGAGTAACTCAGTTTTGGAATACAACTGTCGCGTGGTGCACCGCGACATCCAGGCACCCCGGAGTTTCTGAAAAAAAATTTTCTCCGATTTTCACGAAACTACTTTTCATCAACTTGAAGTGGGCTAAAAATCCATCCCTGAAAATAAAAATTCTCTGAGTAGTGTGGAAATGCTGATCCTTACCCTACCTGGGGTGTCCACTGAGCATTTCCACGAACTCTATCTGAAGTTCTCTGGGCATGGGATTTTGACATGTTACCCAAACCAAAAGGAATGAGTGGGAAACAATCAAGACAACAGATAGAAGCACTTGCATTTGAATGAGTTTCAAGCATGCTTGGGTACTCGTGTGATCTGAGTGACTCAGTTTTGGAATACAACTGTCGCGTGGTGCACCGCGACATCCAGGCACCCCGGAGTTTCTGAAAAAAAATTTTCTCCGATTTTCACGAAACTACTTTTCATCAACTTGAAGTGAGCTAAAAATCCATCCCTGAAAATAAAAATTCTCTGAGTAGTGTGGAAATGCTGATCCTTACCCTACCTGGGGTGTCCACTAAGCATTTCCACGAACTCTATCTGAAGTTCTCTGGGCATGGGATTTTGACATGTTACCCAAACCAAAAGGAATGAGTGGGAAACAATCAAGACAACAGATAGAAGCACTTGCATTTGAATGAGTTTCAAGCATGCTTGGGTACTCGTGTGATGTGAGTAACTCAGTTTTGGAATACAACTGTCGCGTGGTGCACCGCGACATCCAGGCACCCCGGAGTTTCTGAAAAAAAATTTTCTCCGATTTTCACGAAACTACTTTTCATCAACTTGAAGTGAGCTAAAAATCCATCCCTGAAAATAAAAATTCTCTGAGTAGTGTGGAAATGCTGATCCTTACCCTACCTGGGGTGTCCACTGAGCATTTCCACGAACTCTATCTGAAGTTCTCTGGGCATGGTATTTTGACATGTTACCCAAACCAAAAGGAATGAGTGGGAAACAATCAAGACAACAGATAGAAGCACTTGCATTTGAATGAGTTTCAAGCATGCTTGGGTACTCGTGTGATCTGAGTGACTCAGTTTTGGAATACAACTGTCGCGTGGTGCACCGCGACATCCAGGCACCCCGGAGTTTCTGAAAAAAAATTTTCTCCGATTTTCACGAAACTACTTTTCATCAACTTGAAGTGGGCTAAAAATCCATCCCTGAAAATAAAAATTCTCTGAGTAGTGTGGAAATGCTGATCCTTACCCTACCTGGGGTGTCCACTGAGCATTTCCACGAACTCTATCTGAAGTTCTCTGGGCATGGGATTTTGACATGTTACCCAAACCAATAGGAATGAGTGGGAAACAATCAAGACAACAGATAGAAGCACTTGCATTTGAATGAGTTTCAAGCATGCTTGGGTACTCGTGTGATCTGAGTGACTCAGTTTTGGAATACAACTGTCGCGTGGTGCACCGCGACATCCAGGCACCCCGGAGTTTCTGAAAAAAAAATTTCTCCGATTTTCACGAAACTACTTTTCATCAACTTGAAGTGGGCTAAAAATCCATCCCTGAAAATAAAAATTCTCTGAGTAGTGTGGAAATGCTGATCCTTACCCTACCTGGGGTGTCCACTGAGCATTTCCACGAACTCTATCTGAAGTTCTCTGGGCATGGGATTTTGACATGTTACCCAAACCAAAAGGAATGAGTGGGAAACAATCAAGACAACAGATAGAAGCACTTGCATTTGAATGAGTTTCAAGCATGCTTGGGTACTCGTGTGATCTGAGTGACTCAGTTTTGGAATACAACTGTCGCGTGGTGCACCGCGACATCCAGGCACCCCGGAGTTTCTGAAAAAAAATTTTCTGCGATTTTCACGAAACCACTTTTCTTCAACTTGAATTGGGCTAAAAATCCATCCCTGAAAATAAAAATTCTCTGACTAGTGTGGAAATGCTGATCCTTACCCTACCTTGGGTGTCCACTGAGCATTTCCACGAACTCTATCTGAAGTTCTCTGGGCATGGGATTTTGACATGTTACCCAAACCAAAAGGAATGAGTGGGAAACAATCAAGACAACAGATAGAAGCACTTGCATTTGAATGAGTTTCAAGCATGCTTGGGTACTCGTGTGATCTGAGTGACTCAGTTTTGGAATACAACTGTCGCGTGGTGCACCGCGACATCCAGGCACCCCGGAGTTTCTGAAAAAAAATTTTCTCCGATTTTCACGAAACTACTTTTCATCAACTTGAAGTGGGCTAAAAATCCATCCCTGAAAATAAAAATTCTCTGAGTAGTGTGGAAATGCTGATCCTTACCCTACCTGGGGTGTCCACTGAGCATTTCCATGAACTCTATCTGAAGTTCTCTGGGCATGGGATTTTGACATGTTACCCAAACCAAAAGGAATGAGTGGGAAACAATCAAGACAACAGATAGAAGCACTTGCATTTGAATGAGTTTCAAGCATGCTTGGGTACTCGTGTGATCTGAGTGACTCAGTTTTGGAATACAACTGTCGCGTGGTGCACCGCGACATCCAGGCACCCCGGAGTTTCTGAAAAAAAATTTTCTGCGATTTTCACGAAACCACTTTTCTTCAACTTGAATTGGGCTAAAAATCCATCCCTGAAAATAAAAATTCTCTGACTAGTGTGGAAATGCTGATCCTTACCCTACCTGGGGTGTCCACTGAGCATTTCCACGAACTCTATCTGAAGTTCTCTGGGCATGGGATTTTGACATGTTACCCAAACCAAAAGGAATGAGTGGGAAACAATCAAGACAACAGATAGAAGCACTTGCATTTGAATGAGTTTCAAGCATGCTTGGGTACTCGTGTGATCTGAGTGACTCAGTTTTGGAATACAACTGTCGCGTGGTGCACCGCGACATCCAGGCACCCCGGAGTTTCTGAAAAAAAATTTTCTCCGATTTTCACGAAACTACTTTTCATCAACTTGAAGTGGGCTAAAAATCCATCCCTGAAAATAAAAATTCTCTGAGTAGTGTGGAAATGCTGATCCTTACCCTACCTGGGGTGTCCACTGAGCATTTCCGCGAACTCTAGTTGAAGTTTTCTAGGCATGGGATTTTGACATGTTACCCAAACCAAAAGGAATGAGTGGGAAACAATCAAGACAACAGATAGAAGCACTTGCATTTGAATGAGTTTCAAGCATGCTTGGGTACTCGTGTGATCTGAGGGACTCAGTTTTGGAATACAACTGTCGCGTGGTGCACCGCGACATCCAGGCACCCCGGAGTTTCTGAAAAAAAATTTTCTCCGATTTTCACGAAACTACTTTTCATCAACTTGAAGTGGGCTAAAAATCCATCCCTGAAAATAAAAATTCTCTGAGTAGTGTGGAAATGCTGATCCTTACCCTACCTGGGGTGTCCACTGAGCATTTCCACGAACTCTATCTGAAGTTCTCTGGGCATGGGATTTTGACATGTTACCCAAACCAAAAGGAATGAGTGGGAAACAATCAAGACAACAGATAGAAGCACTTGCATTTGAATGAGTTTCAAGCATGCTTGGGTACTCGTGTGATCTGAGTGACTCAGTTTTGGAATACAACTGTCGCGTGGTGCACCGCGACATCCAGGCACCCCGGAGTTTCTGAAAAAAAATTTTCTGCGATTTTCACGAAACCACTTTTCTTCAACTTGAATTGGGCTAAAAATCCATCCCTGAAAATAAAAATTCTCTGACTAGTGTGGAAATGCTGATCCTTACCCTACCTGGGGTGTCCACTGAGCATTTCCACGAACTCTATCTGAAGTTCTCTGGGCATGGGATTTTGACATGTTACCCAAACCAAAAGGAATGAGTGGGAAACAATCAAGACAACAGATAGAAGCACTTGCATTTGAATGAGTTTCAAGCATGCTTGGGTACTCGTGTGATCTGAGTGACTCAGTTTTGGAATACAACTGTCGCGTGGTGCACCGCGACATCCAGGCACCCCGGAGTTTCTGAAAAAAAATTTTCTCCGATTTTCACGAAACTACTTTTCATCAACTTGAAGTGGGCTAAAAATCCATCCCTGAAAATAAAAATTCTCTGAGTAGTGTGGAAATGCTGATCCTTACCCTACCTGGGGTGTCCACTGAGCATTTCCATGAACTCTATCTGAAGTTCTCTGGGCATGGGATTTTGACATGTTACCCAAACCAAAAGGAATGAGTGGGAAACAATCAAGACAACAGATAGAAGCACTTGCATTTGAATGAGTTTCAAGCATGCTTGGGTACTCGTGTGATCTGAGTGACTCAGTTTTGGAATACAACTGTCGCGTGGTGCACCGCGACATCCAGGCACCCCGGAGTTTCTGAAAAAAAATTTTCTGCGATTTTCACGAAACCACTTTTCTTCAACTTGAATTGGGCTAAAAATCCATCCCTGAAAATAAAAATTCTCTGACTAGTGTGGAAATGCTGATCCTTACCCTACCTGGGGTGTCCACTGAGCATTTCCACGAACTCTATCTGAAGTTCTCTGGGCATGGGATTTTGACATGTTACCCAAACCAAAAGGAATGAGTGGGAAACAATCAAGACAACAGATAGAAGCACTTGCATTTGAATGAGTTTCAAGCATGCTTGGGTACTCGTGTGATCTGAGTGACTCAGTTTTGGAATACAACTGTCGCGTGGTGCACCGCGACATCCAGGCACCCCGGAGTTTCTGAAAAAAAATTTTCTCCGATTTTCACGAAACTACTTTTCATCAACTTGAAGTGGGCTAAAAATCCATCCCTGAAAATAAAAATTCTCTGAGTAGTGTGGAAATGCTGATCCTTACCCTACCTGGGGTGTCCACTGAGCATTTCCGCGAACTCTAGTTGAAGTTTTCTAGGCATGGGATTTTGACATGTTACCCAAACCAAAAGGAATGAGTGGGAAACAATCAAGACAACAGATAGAAGCACTTGCATTTGAATGAGTTTCAAGCATGCTTGGGTACTCGTGTGATCTGAGGGACTCAGTTTTGGAATACAACTGTCGCGTGGTGCACCGCGACATCCAGGCACCCCGGAGTTTCTGAAAAAAAATTTTCTCCGATTTTCACGAAACTACTTTTCATCAACTTGAAGTGGGCTAAAAATCCATCCCTGAAAATAAAAATTCTCTGAGTAGTGTGGAAATGCTGATCCTTACCCTACCTGGGGTGTCCACTGAGCATTTCCACGAACTCTATCTGAAGTTCTCTGGGCATGGGATTTTGAGATGTTACCCAAACCAAAAGGAATGAGTGGGAAACAATCAAGACAACAGATAGAAGCACTTGCATTTGAATGAGTTTCAAGCATGCTTGGGTACTCGTGTGATCTGAGTGACTCAGTTTTGGAATACAACTGTCGCGTGGTGCACCGCGACATCCAGGCACCCCGGAGTTTCTGAAAAAAAATTTTCTGCGATTTTCACGAAACTACTTTTCATCAACTTGAAGTGGGCTAAAAATCCATCCCTGAAAATAAAAATTCTCTGAGTAGTGTGGAAATGCTGATCCTTACCCTACCTGGGGTGTCCACTGAGCATTTCCACGAACTCTATCTGAAGTTCTCTGGGCATGGGATTTTGACATGTTACCCAAACCAAAAGGAATGAGTGGGAAACAATCAAGACAACAGATAGAAGCACTTGCATTTGAATGAGTTTCAAGCATGCTTGGGTACTCGTGTGATCTGAGTGACTCAGTTTTGGAATACAACTGTCGCGTGGTGCACCGCGACATCCAGGCACCCCGGAGTTTCTGAAAAAAATTTTTCTCCGATTTTCACGAAACTACTTTTCATCAACTTGAAGTGGGCTAAAAATCCATCCCTGAAAATAAAAATTCTCTGAGTAGTGTGGAAATGCTGATCCTTACCCTACCTGGGGTGTCCACTGAGCATTTCCACGAACTCTATCTGAAGTTCTCTGGGCATGGGATTTTGACATGTTACCCAAACCAAAAGGAATGAGTGGGAAACATTCAAGACAACAGATAGAAGCACTTGCATTTGAATGAGTTTCAAGCATGCTTGGGTACTCGTGTGATCTGAGTGACTCAGTTTTGGAATACAACTGTCGCGTGGTGCACCGCGACATCCAGGCACCCCGGAGTTTCTGAAAAAAAATTTTCTGCGATTTTCACGAAACCACTTTTCTTCAACTTGAATTGGGCTAAAAATCCATCCCTGAAAATAAAAATTCTCTGACTAGTGTGGAAATGCTGATCCTTACCCTACCTGGGGTGTCCACTGAGCATTTCCACGAACTCTATCTGAAGTTCTCTGGGCATGGGATTTTGACATGTTACCCAAACCAAAAGGAATGAGTGGGAAACAATCAAGACAACAGATAGAAGCACTTGCATTTGAATGAGTTTCAAGCATGCTTGGGTACTCGTGTGATCTGAGTAACTCAGTTTTGGAATACAACTGTCGCGTGGTGCACCGCGACATCCAGGCACCCCGGAGTTTCTGAAAAAAAATTTTCTCCGATTTTCACGAAACTACTTTTCATCAACTTGAAGTGGGCTAAAAATCCATCCCTGAAAATAAAAATTCTCTGAGTAGTGTGGAAATGCTGATCCTTACCCTACCTGGGGTGTCCACTGAGCATTTCCACGAACTCTATCTGAAGTTCTCTGGGCATGGGATTTTGACATGTTACCCAAACCAAAAGGAATGAGTGGGAAACAATCAAGACAACAGATAGAAGCACTTGCATTTGAATGAGTTTCAAGCATGCTTGGGTACTCGTGTGATCTGAGTGACTCAGTTTTGGAATACAACTGTCGCGTGGTGCACCGCGACATCCAGGCACCCCGGAGTTTCTGAAAAAAAATTTTCTCCGATTTTCACGAAACTACTTTTCATCAACTTGAAGTGAGCTAAAAATCCATCCCTGAAAATAAAAATTCTCTGAGTAGTGTGGAAATGCTGATCCTTACCCTACCTGGGGTGTCCACTAAGCATTTCCACGAACTCTATCTGAAGTTCTCTGGGCATGGGATTTTGACATGTTACCCAAACCAAAAGGAATGAGTGGGAAACAATCAAGACAACAGATAGAAGCACTTGCATTTGAATGAGTTTCAAGCATGCTTGGGTACTCGTGTGATGTGAGTAACTCAGTTTTGGAATACAACTGTCGCGTGGTGCACCGCGACATCCAGGCACCCCGGAGTTTCTGAAAAAAAATTTTCTCCGATTTTCACGAAACTACTTTTCATCAACTTGAAGTGAGCTAAAAATCCATCCCTGAAAATAAAAATTCTCTGAGTAGTGTGGAAATGCTGATCCTTACCCTACCTGGGGTGTCCACTGAGCATTTCCACGAACTCTATCTGAAGTTCTCTGGGCATGGTATTTTGACATGTTACCCAAACCAAAAGGAATGAGTGGGAAACAATCAAGACAACAGATAGAAGCACTTGCATTTGAATGAGTTTCAAGCATGCTTGGGTACTCGTGTGATCTGAGTGACTCAGTTTTGGAATACAACTGTCGCGTGGTGCACCGCGACATCCAGGCACCCCGGAGTTTCTGAAAAAAAATTTTCTCCGATTTTCACGAAACTACTTTTCATCAACTTGAAGTGGGCTAAAAATCCATCCCTGAAAATAAAAATTCTCTGAGTAGTGTGGAAATGCTGATCCTTACCCTACCTGGGGTGTCCACTGAGCATTTCCACGAACTCTATCTGAAGTTCTCTGGGCATGGGATTTTGACATGTTACCCAAACCAATAGGAATGAGTGGGAAACAATCAAGACAACAGATAGAAGCACTTGCATTTGAATGAGTTTCAAGCATGCTTGGGTACTCGTGTGATCTGAGTGACTCAGTTTTGGAATACAACTGTCGCGTGGTGCACCGCGACATCCAGGCACCCCGGAGTTTCTGAAAAAAAAATTTCTCCGATTTTCACGAAACTACTTTTCATCAACTTGAAGTGGGCTAAAAATCCATCCCTGAAAATAAAAATTCTCTGAGTAGTGTGGAAATGCTGATCCTTACCCTACCTGGGGTGTCCACTGAGCATTTCCACGAACTCTATCTGAAGTTCTCTGGGCATGGGATTTTGACATGTTACCCAAACCAAAAGGAATGAGTGGGAAACAATCAAGACAACAGATAGAAGCACTTGCATTTGAATGAGTTTCAAGCATGCTTGGGTACTCGTGTGATCTGAGTGACTCAGTTTTGGAATACAACTGTCGCGTGGTGCACCGCGACATCCAGGCACCCCGGAGTTTCTGAAAAAAAATTTTCTCCGATTTTCACGAAACTACTTTTCATCAACTTGAAGTGGGCTAAAAATCCATCCCTGAAAATAAAAATTCTCTGAGTAGTGTGGAAATGCTGATCCTTACCCTACCTGGGGTGTCCACTGAGCATTTCCATGAACTCTATCTGAAGTTCTCTGGGCATGGGATTTTGACATGTTACCCAAACCAAAAGGAATGAGTGGGAAACAATCAAGACAACAGATAGAAGCACTTGCATTTGAATGAGTTTCAAGCATGCTTGGGTACTCGTGTGATCTGAGTGACTCAGTTTTGGAATACAACTGTCGCGTGGTGCACCGCGACATCCAGGCACCCCGGAGTTTCTGAAAAAAAATTTTCTGCGATTTTCACGAAACCACTTTTCTTCAACTTGAATTGGGCTAAAAATCCATCCCTGAAAATAAAAATTCTCTGACTAGTGTGGAAATGCTGATCCTTACCCTACCTGGGGTGTCCACTGAGCATTTCCACGAACTCTATCTGAAGTTCTCTGGGCATGGGATTTTGACATGTTACCCAAACCAAAAGGAATGAGTGGGAAACAATCAAGACAACAGATAGAAGCACTTGCATTTGAATGAGTTTCAAGCATGCTTGGGTACTCGTGTGATCTGAGTGACTCAGTTTTGGAATACAACTGTCGCGTGGTGCACCGCGACATCCAGGCACCCCGGAGTTTCTGAAAAAAAATTTTCTCCGATTTTCACGAAACTACTTTTCATCAACTTGAAGTGGGCTAAAAATCCATCCCTGAAAATAAAAATTCTCTGAGTAGTGTGGAAATGCTGATCCTTACCCTACCTGGGGTGTCCACTGAGCATTTCCGCGAACTCTAGTTGAAGTTTTCTAGGCATGGGATTTTGACATGTTACCCAAACCAAAAGGAATGAGTGGGAAACAATCAAGACAACAGATAGAAGCACTTGCATTTGAATGAGTTTCAAGCATGCTTGGGTACTCGTGTGATCTGAGGGACTCAGTTTTGGAATACAACTGTCGCGTGGCGCACCGCGACATCCAGGCACCCCGGAGTTTCTGAAAAAAAATTTTCTCCGATTTTCACGAAACTACTTTTCATCAACTTGAAGTGGGCTAAAAATCCATCCCTGAAAATAAAAATTCTCTGAGTAGTGTGGAAATGCTGATCCTTACCCTACCTGGGGTGTCCACTGAGCATTTCCACGAACTCTATCTGAAGTTCTCTGGGCATGGGATTTTGACATGTTACCCAAACCAAAAGGAATGAGTGGGAAACAATCAAGACAACAGATAGAAGCACTTGCATTTGAATGAGTTTCAAGCATGCTTGGGTACTCGTGTGATCTGAGTGACTCAGTTTTGGAATACAACTGTCGCGTGGTGCACCGCGACATCCAGGCACCCCGGAGTTTCTGAAAAAAAATTTTCTGCGATTTTCACGAAACCACTTTTCTTCAACTTGAATTGGGCTAAAAATCCATCCCTGAAAATAAAAATTCTCTGACTAGTGTGGAAATGCTGATCCTTACCCTACCTGGGGTGTCCACTGAGCATTTCCACGAACTCTATCTGAAGTTCTCTGGGCATGGGATTTTGACATGTTACCCAAACCAAAAGGAATGAGTGGGAAACAATCAAGACAACAGATAGAAGCACTTGCATTTGAATGAGTTTCAAGCATGCTTGGGTACTCGTGTGATCTGAGTGACTCAGTTTTGGAATACAACTGTCGCGTGGTGCACCGCGACATCCAGGCACCCCGGAGTTTCTGAAAAAAAATTTTCTCCGATTTTCACGAAACTACTTTTCATCAACTTGAAGTGGGCTAAAAATCCATCCCTGAAAATAAAAATTCTCTGAGTAGTGTGGAAATGCTGATCCTTACCCTACCTGGGGTGTCCACTGAGCATTTCCATGAACTCTATCTGAAGTTCTCTGGGCATGGGATTTTGACATGTTACCCAAACCAAAAGGAATGAGTGGGAAACAATCAAGACAACAGATAGAAGCACTTGCATTTGAATGAGTTTCAAGCATGCTTGGGTACTCGTGTGATCTGAGTGACTCAGTTTTGGAATACAACTGTCGCGTGGTGCACCGCGACATCCAGGCACCCCGGAGTTTCTGAAAAAAAATTTTCTGCGATTTTCACGAAACCACTTTTCTTCAACTTGAATTGGGCTAAAAATCCATCCCTGAAAATAAAAATTCTCTGACTAGTGTGGAAATGCTGATCCTTACCCTACCTGGGGTGTCCACTGAGCATTTCCACGAACTCTATCTGAAGTTCTCTGGGCATGGGATTTTGACATGTTACCCAAACCAAAAGGAATGAGTGGGAAACAATCAAGACAACAGATAGAAGCACTTGCATTTGAATGAGTTTCAAGCATGCTTGGGTACTCGTGTGATCTGAGTGACTCAGTTTTGGAATACAACTGTCGCGTGGTGCACCGCGACATCCAGGCACCCCGGAGTTTCTGAAAAAAAATTTTCTCCGATTTTCACGAAACTACTTTTCATCAACTTGAAGTGGGCTAAAAATCCATCCCTGAAAATAAAAATTCTCTGAGTAGTGTGGAAATGCTGATCCTTACCCTACCTGGGGTGTCCACTGAGCATTTCCGCGAACTCTAGTTGAAGTTTTCTAGGCATGGGATTTTGACATGTTACCCAAACCAAAAGGAATGAGTGGGAAACAATCAAGACAACAGATAGAAGCACTTGCATTTGAATGAGTTTCAAGCATGCTTGGGTACTCGTGTGATCTGAGGGACTCAGTTTTGGAATACAACTGTCGCGTGGTGCACCGCGACATCCAGGCACCCCGGAGTTTCTGAAAAAAAATTTTCTCCGATTTTCACGAAACTACTTTTCATCAACTTGAAGTGGGCTAAAAATCCATCCCTGAAAATAAAAATTCTCTGAGTAGTGTGGAAATGCTGATCCTTACCCTACCTGGGGTGTCCACTGAGCATTTCCACGAACTCTATCTGAAGTTCTCTGGGCATGGGATTTTGAGATGTTACCCAAACCAAAAGGAATGAGTGGGAAACAATCAAGACAACAGATAGAAGCACTTGCATTTGAATGAGTTTCAAGCATGCTTGGGTACTCGTGTGATCTGAGTGACTCAGTTTTGGAATACAACTGTCGCGTGGTGCACCGCGACATCCAGGCACCCCGGAGTTTCTGAAAAAAAATTTTCTGCGATTTTCACGAAACCACTTTTCTTCAACTTGAATTGGGCTAAAAATCCATCCCTGAAAATAAAAATTCTCTGACTAGTGTGGAAATGCTGATCCTTACCCTACCTGGGGTGTCCACTGAGCATTTCCACGAACTCTATCTGAAGTTCTCTGGGCATGGGATTTTGACATGTTACCCAAACCAAAAGGAATGAGTGGGAAACAATCAAGACAACAGATAGAAGCACTTGCATTTGAATGAGTTTCAAGCATGCTTGGGTACTCGTGTGATCTGAGTGACTCACTTTTGGAATACAACTGTCGCGTGGTGCACCGCGACATCCAGGCACCCCGGAGTTTCTGAAAAAAAATTTTCTCCGATTTTCACGAAACTACTTTTCATCAACTTGAAGTGGGCTAAAAATCCATCCCTGAAAATAAAAATTCTCTGAGTAGTGTGGAAATGCTGATCCTTACCCTACCTGGGGTGTCCACTGAGCATTTCCGCGAACTCTAGTTGAAGTTTTCTAGGCATGGGATTTTGACATGTTACCCAAACCAAAAGGAATGAGTGGGAAACAATCAAGACAACAGATAGAAGCACTTGCATTTGAATGAGTTTCAAGCATGCTTGGGTACTCGTGTGATCTGAGGGACTCAGTTTTGGAATACAACTGTCGCGTGGTGCACCGCGACATCCAGGCACCCCGGAGTTTCTGAAAAAAAATTTTCTCCGATTTTCACGAAACTACTTTTCATCAACTTGAAGTGGGCTAAAAATCCATCCCTGAAAATAAAAATTCTCTGAGTAGTGTGGAAATGCTGATCCTTACCCTACCTGGGGTGTCCACTGAGCATTTCCACGAACTCTATCTGAAGTTCTCTGGGCATGGGATTTTGACATGTTACCCAAACCAAAAGGAATGAGTGGGAAACAATCAAGACAACAGATAGAAGCACTTGCATTTGAATGAGTTTCAAGCATGCTTGGGTACTCGTGTGATCTGAGTGACTCAGTTTTGGAATACAACTGTCGCGTGGTGCACCGCGACATCCAGGCACCCCGGAGTTTCTGAAAAAAATTTTTCTCCGATTTTCACGAAACTACTTTTCATCAACTTGAAGTGGGCTAAAAATCCATCCCTGAAAATAAAAATTCTCTGAGTAGTGTGGAAATGCTGATCCTTACCCTACCTGGGGTGTCCACTGAGCATTTCCACGAACTCTATCTGAAGTTCTCTGGGCATGGGATTTTGACATGTTACCCAAACCAAAAGGAATGAGTGGGAAACATTCAAGACAACAGATAGAAGCACTTGCATTTGAATGAGTTTCAAGCATGCTTGGGTACTCGTGTGATCTGAGTGACTCAGTTTTGGAATACAACTGTCGCGTGGTGCACCGCGACATCCAGGCACCCCGGAGTTTCTGAAAAAAAATTTTCTGCGATTTTCACGAAACCACTTTTCTTCAACTTGAATTGGGCTAAAAATCCATCCCTGAAAATAAAAATTCTCTGACTAGTGTGGAAATGCTGATCCTTACCCTACCTGGGGTGTCCACTGAGCATTTCCACGAACTCTATCTGAAGTTCTCTGGGCATGGGATTTTGACATGTTACCCAAACCAAAAGGAATGAGTGGGAAACAATCAAGACAACAGATAGAAGCACTTGCATTTGAATGAGTTTCAAGCATGCTTGGGTACTCGTGTGATCTGAGTAACTCAGTTTTGGAATACAACTGTCGCGTGGTGCACCGCGACATCCAGGCACCCCGGAGTTTCTGAAAAAAAATTTTCTCCGATTTTCACGAAACTACTTTTCATCAACTTGAAGTGGGCTAAAAATCCATCCCTGAAAATAAAAATTCTCTGAGTAGTGTGGAAATGCTGATCCTTACCCTACCTGGGGTGTCCACTGAGCATTTCCACGAACTCTATCTGAAGTTCTCTGGGCATGGGATTTTGACATGTTACCCAAACCAAAAGGAATGAGTGGGAAACAATCAAGACAACAGATAGAAGCACTTGCATTTGAATGAGTTTCAAGCATGCTTGGGTACTCGTGTGATCTGAGTGACTCAGTTTTGGAATACAACTGTCGCGTGGTGCACCGCGACATCCAGGCACCCCGGAGTTTCTGAAAAAAAATTTTCTCCGATTTTCACGAAACTACTTTTCATCAACTTGAAGTGAGCTAAAAATCCATCCCTGAAAATAAAAATTCTCTGAGTAGTGTGGAAATGCTGATCCTTACCCTACCTGGGGTGTCCACTAAGCATTTCCACGAACTCTATCTGAAGTTCTCTGGGCATGGGATTTTGACATGTTACCCAAACCAAAAGGAATGAGTGGGAAACAATCAAGACAACAGATAGAAGCACTTGCATTTGAATGAGTTTCAAGCATGCTTGGGTACTCGTGTGATGTGAGTAACTCAGTTTTGGAATACAACTGTCGCGTGGTGCACCGCGACATCCAGGCACCCCGGAGTTTCTGAAAAAAAATTTTCTCCGATTTTCACGAAACTACTTTTCATCAACTTGAAGTGAGCTAAAAATCCATCCCTGAAAATAAAAATTCTCTGAGTAGTGTGGAAATGCTGATCCTTACCCTACCTGGGGTGTCCACTGAGCATTTCCACGAACTCTATCTGAAGTTCTCTGGGCATGGTATTTTGACATGTTACCCAAACCAAAAGGAATGAGTGGGAAACAATCAAGACAACAGATAGAAGCACTTGCATTTGAATGAGTTTCAAGCATGCTTGGGTACTCGTGTGATCTGAGTGACTCAGTTTTGGAATACAACTGTCGCGTGGTGCACCGCGACATCCAGGCACCCCGGAGTTTCTGAAAAAAAATTTTCTCCGATTTTCACGAAACTACTTTTCATCAACTTGAAGTGGGCTAAAAATCCATCCCTGAAAATAAAAATTCTCTGAGTAGTGTGGAAATGCTGATCCTTACCCTACCTGGGGTGTCCACTGAGCATTTCCACGAACTCTATCTGAAGTTCTCTGGGCATGGGATTTTGACATGTTACCCAAACCAATAGGAATGAGTGGGAAACAATCAAGACAACAGATAGAAGCACTTGCATTTGAATGAGTTTCAAGCATGCTTGGGTACTCGTGTGATCTGAGTGACTTAGTTTTGGAATACAACTGTCGCGTGGTGCACCGCGACATCCAGGCACCCCGGAGTTTCTGAAAAAAAATTTTCTCCGATTTTCACGAAACCACTTTTCTTCAACTTGAATTGGGCTAAAAATCCATCCCTGAAAATAAAAATTCTCTGACTAGTGTGGAAATGCTGATCCTTACCCTACCTGGGGTGTCCACTGAGCATTTCCACGAACTCTATCTGAAGTTCTCTGGGCATGGGATTTTGACATGTTACCCAAACCAAAAGGAATGAGTGGGAAACAATCAAGACAACAGATAGAAGCACTTGCATTTGAATGAGTTTCAAGCATGCTTGGGTACTCGTGTGATCTGAGTAACTCAGTTTTGGAATACAACTGTCGCGTGGTGCACCGCGACATCCAGGCACCCCGGAGTTTCTGAAAAAAAAATTTCTCCGATTTTCACGAAACTACTTTTCATCAACTTGAAGTGGGCTAAAAATCCATCCCTGAAAATAAAAATTCTCTGAGTAGTGTGGAAATGCTGATCCTTACCCTACCTGGGGTGTCCACTGAGCATTTCCACGAACTCTATCTGAAGTTCTCTGGGCATGGGATTTTGACATGTTACCCAAACCAAAAGGAATGAGTGGGAAACAATCAAGACAACAGATAGAAGCACTTGCATTTGAATGAGTTTCAAGCATGCTTGGGTACTCGTGTGATCTGAGTGACTCAGTTTTGGAATACAACTGTCGCGTGGTGCACCGCGACATCCAGGCACCCCGGAGTTTCTGAAAAAAAATTTTCTGCGATTTTCACGAAACCACTTTTCTTCAACTTGAATTGGGCTAAAAATCCATCCCTGAAAATAAAAATTCTCTGAGTAGTGTGGAAATGCTGATCCTTACCCTACCTGGGGTGTCCACTGAGCATTTCCACGAACTCTATCTGAAGTTCTCTGGGCATGGGATTTTGACATGTTACCCAAACCAAAAGGAATGAGTGGGAAACAATCAAGACAACAGATAGAAGCACTTGCATTTGAATGAGTTTCAAGCATGCTTGGGTACTCGTGTGATCTGAGTGACTCAGTTTTGGAATACAACTGTCGCGTGGTGCACCGCGACATCCAGGCACCCCGGAGTTTCTGAAAAAAAATTTTCTCCGATTTTCACGAAACTACTTTTCATCAACTTGAAGTGGGCTAAAAATCCATCCCTGAAAATAAAAATTCTCTGAGTAGTGTGGAAATGCTGATCCTTACCCTACCTGGGGTGTCCACTGAGCATTTCCACGAACTCTATCTGAAGTTCTCTGGGCATGGGATTTTGACATGTTACCCAAACCAATAGGAATGAGTGGGAAACAATCAAGACAACAGATAGAAGCACTTGCATTTGAATGAGTTTCAAGCATGCTTGGGTACTCGTGTGATCTGAGTGACTTAGTTTTGGAATACAACTGTCGCGTGGTGCACCGCGACATCCAGGCACCCCGGAGTTTCTGAAAAAAAATTTTCTCCGATTTTCACGAAACCACTTTTCTTCAACTTGAATTGGGCTAAAAATCCATCCCTGAAAATAAAAATTCTCTGACTAGTGTGGAAATGCTGATCCTTACCCTACCTGGGGTGTCCACTGAGCATTTCCACGAACTCTATCTGAAGTTCTCTGGGCATGGGATTTTGACATGTTACCCAAACCAAAAGGAATGAGTGGGAAACAATCAAGACAACAGATAGAAGCACTTGCATTTGAATGAGTTTCAAGCATGCTTGGGTACTCGTGTGATCTGAGTAACTCAGTTTTGGAATACAACTGTCGCGTGGTGCACCGCGACATCCAGGCACCCCGGAGTTTCTGAAAAAAAAATTTCTCCGATTTTCACGAAACTACTTTTCATCAACTTGAAGTGGGCTAAAAATCCATCCCTGAAAATAAAAATTCTCTGAGTAGTGTGGAAATGCTGATCCTTACCCTACCTGGGGTGTCCACTGAGCATTTCCACGAACTCTATCTGAAGTTCTCTGGGCATGGGATTTTGACATGTTACCCAAACCAAAAGGAATGAGTGGGAAACAATCAAGACAACAGATAGAAGCACTTGCATTTGAATGAGTTTCAAGCATGCTTGGGTACTCGTGTGATCTGAGTGACTCAGTTTTGGAATACAACTGTCGCGTGGTGCACCGCGACATCCAGGCACCCCGGAGTTTCTGAAAAAAAATTTTCTGCGATTTTCACGAAACCACTTTTCTTCAACTTGAATTGGGCTAAAAATCCATCCCTGAAAATAAAAATTCTCTGACTAGTGTGGAAATGCTGATCCTTACCCTACCTGGGGTGTCCACTGAGCATTTCCACGAACTCTATCTGAAGTTCTCTGGGCATGGGATTTTGACATGTTACCCAAACCAAAAGGAATGAGTGGGAAACAATCAAGACAACAGATAGAAGCACTTGCATTTGAATGAGTTTCAAGCATGCTTGGGTACTCGTGTGATCTGAGTGACTCAGTTTTGGAATACAACTGTCGCGTGGTGCACCGCGACATCCAGGCACCCCGGAGTTTCTGAAAAAAAATTTTCTCCGATTTTCACGAAACTACTTTTCATCAACTTGAAGTGGGCTAAAAATCCATCCCTGAAAATATAAATTCTCTGAGTAGTGTGGAAATGCTGATCCTTACCCTACCTGGGGTGTCCACTGAGCATTTCCATGAACTCTATCTGAAGTTCTCTGGGCATGGGATTTTGACATGTTACCCAAACCAAAAGGAATGAGTGGGAAACAATCAAGACAACAGATAGAAGCACTTGCATTTGAATGAGTTTCAAGCATGCTTGGGTACTCGTGTGATCTGAGTGACTCAGTTTTGGAATACAACTGTCGCGTGGTGCACCGCGACATCCAGGCACCCCGGAGTTTCTGAAAAAAAATTGTCTGCGATTTTCACGAAACCACTTTTCTTCAACTTGAATTGGGCTAAAAATCCATCCCTGAAAATAAAAATTCTCTGACTAGTGTGGAAATGCTGATCCTTACCCTACCTGGGGTTTCCACTGAGCATTTCCACCAACTCTATCTGAAGTTCTCTGGGCATGGGATTTTGACATGTTACCCAAACCAAAAGGAATGAGTGGGAAACAATCAAGACAACAGATAGAAGCACTTGCATTTGAATGAGTTTCAAGCATGCTTGGGTACTCGTGTTATCTGAGTGACTTAGTTTTGGAATACAACTGTCGCGTGGTGCACCGCGACATCCAGGCACCCCGGAGTTTCTGAAAAAAAAATTTCTGCGATTTTCACGAAACCACTTTTCTTCAACTTGAATTGGGCTAAAAATCCATCCCTGAAAATAAAAATTCTCTGACTAGTGTGGAAATGCTGATCCTTACCCTACCTGGGGTGTCCACTGAGCATTTCCACGAACTCTATCTGAAGTTCTCTGGGCATGGGATTTTGACATGTTACCCAAACCAAAAGGAATGAGTGGGAAACAATCAAGACAACAGATAGAAGCACTTGCATTTGAATGAGTTTCAAGCATGCTTGGGTACTCGTGTGATCTGAGTAACTCAGTTTTGGAATACAACTGTCGCGTGGTGCACCGCGACATCCAGGCACCCCGGAGTTTCTGAAAAAAAAATTTCTCCGATTTTCACGAAACTACTTTTCATCAACTTGAAGTGGGCTAAAAATCCATCCCTGAAAATAAAAATTCTCTGAGTAGTATGGAAATGCTGATCCTTACCCTACCTGGGGTGTCCACTGAGCATTTCCACGAACTCTATCTGAAGTTCTCTGGGCATGGGATTTTGACATGTTACCCAAACCAAAAGGAATGAGTGGGAAACAATCAAGACAACAGATAGAAGCACTTGCATTTGAATGAGTTTCAAGCATGCTTGGGTACTCGTGTGATCTGAGTGACTCAGTTTTGGAATACAACTGTCGCGTGGTGCACCGCGACATCCAGGCACCCCGGAGTTTCTGAAAAAAAATTTTCTCCGATTTTCACGAAACTACTTTTCATCAACTTGAAGTGGGCTAAAAATCCATCCCTGAAAATAAAAATTCTCTGAGTAGTGTGGAAATGCTGATCCTTACCCTACCTGGGGTGTCCACTGAGCATTTCCGCGAACTCTAGTTGAAGTTCTCTAGGCATGGGATTTTGACATGTTACCCAAACCAAAAGGAATGAGTGGGAAACAATCAAGACAACAGATAGAAGCACTTGCATTTGAATGAGTTTCAAGCATGCTTGGGTACTCGTGTGATCTGAGTGACTCAGTTTTGGAATACAACTGTCGCGTGGTGCACCGCGACATCCAGGCACCCCGGAGTTTCTGAAAAAAAATTTTCTGCGATTTTCACGAAACCACTTTTCTTCAACTTGAATTGGGCTAAAAATCCATCCCTGAAAATAAAAATTCTCTGAGTAGTGTGGAAATGCTGATCCTTACCCTACCTGGGGTGTCCACTGAGCATTTCCACGAACTCTATCTGAAGTTCTCTGGGCATGGTATTTTGACATGTTACCCAAACCAAAAGGAATGAGTGGGAAACAATCAAGACAACAGATAGAAGCACTTGCATTTGAATGAGTTTCAAGCATGCTTGGGTACTCGTGTGATCTGAGTGACTCAGTTTTGGAATACAACTGTCGCGTGGTGCACCGCGACATCCAGGCACCCCGGAGTTTCTGAAAAAAAATTTTCTCCGATTTTCACGAAACTACTTTTCATCAACTTGAAGTGGGCTAAAAATCCATCCCTGAAAATAAAAATTCTCTGAGTAGTGTGGAAATGCTGATCCTTACCCTACCTGGGGTGTCCACTGAGCATTTCCACGAACTCTATCTGAAGTTCTCTGGGCATGGGATTTTGACATGTTACCCAAACCAAAAGGAATGAGTGGGAAACAATCAAGACAACAGATAGAAGCACTTGCATTTGAATGAGTTTCAAGCATGCTTGGGTACTCGTGTTATCTGAGTGACTTAGTTTTGGAATACAACTGTCGCGTGGTGCACCGCGACATCCAGGCACCCCGGAGTTTCTGAAAAAAAATTTTCTGCGATTTTCACGAAACCACATTTCTTCAACTTGAATTGGGCTAAAAATCCATCCCTGAAAATAAAAATTCTCTGAGTAGTGTGGAAATGCTGATCCTTACCCTACCTGGGGTGTCCACTGAGCATTTCCGCGAACTCTAGTTGAAGTTCTCTAGGCATGGGATTTTGACATGTTACCCAAACCAAAAGGAATGAGTGGGAAACAATCAAGACAACAGATAGAAGCACTTGCATTTGAATGAGTTTCAAGCATGCTTGGGTACTCGTGTGATCTGAGTGATTCAGTTTTGGAATACAACTGTCGCGTGGTGCACCGCGACATCCAGGCACCCCGGAGTTTCTGAAAAAAAATTGTCTGCGATTTTCACGAAACCACTTTTCTTCAACTTGAATTGGGCTAAAAATCCATCCCTGAAAATAAAAATTCTCTGACTAGTGTGGAAATGCTGATCCTTACCCTACCTGGGGTTTCCACTGAGCATTTCCACCAACTCTATCTGAAGTTCTCTGGGCATGGGATTTTGACATGTTACCCAAACCAAAAGGAATGAGTGGGAAACAATCAAGACAACAGATAGAAGCACTTGCATTTGAATGAGTTTCAAGCATGCTTGGGTACTCGTGTGATCTGAGTGACTCAGTTTTGCAATACAACTGTCGCGTGGTGCACCGCGACATCCAGGCACCCCGGAGTTTCTGAAAAAAAAATTTCTGCGATTTTCACGAAACCACTTTTCTTCAACTTGAATTGGGCTAAAAATCCATCCCTGAAAATAAAAATTCTCTGAGTAGTGTGGAAATGCTGATCCTTACCCTACCTGGGGTGTCCACTGAGCATTTTCACGAACTCTATCTGAAGTTCTCTGGGCATGGGATTTTGACATGTTACCCAAACCAAAAGGAATGAGTGGGAAACAATCAAGACAACAGATAGAAGCACTTGCATTTGAATGAGTTTCAAGCATGCTTGGGTACTCGTGTGATCTGAGTGACTCAGTTTTGGAATACAACTGTCGCGTGGTGCACCGCGACATCCAGGCACCCCGGAGTTTCTGAAAAAAAATTTTCTGCGATTTTCACGAAACCACTTTTCTTCAACTTGAATTGGGCTAAAAATCCATGCCTGAAAATAAAAATTCTCTGACTAGTGTGGAAATGCTGATCCTTACCCTACCTGGGGTGTCCACTGAGCATTTCCACGAACTCTATCTGAAGTTCTCTGGGCATGGGATTTTGACATGTTACCCAAACCAAAAGGAATGAGTGGGAAACAATCAAGACAACAGATAGAAGCACTTGCATTTGAATGAGTTTCAAGCATGCTTGGGTACTCGTGTGATCTGAGTGACTCAGTTTTGGAATACAACTGTCGCGTGGTGCACCGCGACATCCAGGCACCCCGGAGTTTCTGAAAAAAAATTTTCTCCGATTTTCACGAAACTACTTTTCATCAACTTGAAGTGGGCTAAAAATCCATCCCTGAAAATATAAATTCTCTGAGTAGTGTGGAAATGCTGATCCTTACCCTACCTGGGGTGTCCACTGAGCATTTCCATGAACTCTATCTGAAGTTCTCTGGGCATGGGATTTTGACATGTTACCCAAACCAAAAGGAATGAGTGGGAAACAATCAAGACAACAGATAGAAGCACTTGCATTTGAATGAGTTTCAAGCATGCTTGGGTACTCGTGTGATCTGAGTGACTCAGTTTTGGAATACAACTGTCGCGTGGTGCACCGCGACATCCAGGCACCCCGGAGTTTCTGAAAAAAAATTGTCTGCGATTTTCACGAAACCACTTTTCTTCAACTTGAATTGGGCTAAAAATCCATCCCTGAAAATAAAAATTCTCTGACTAGTGTGGAAATGCTGATCCTTACCCTACCTGGGGTTTCCACTGAGCATTTCCACCAACTCTATCTGAAGTTCTCTGGGCATGGGATTTTGACATGTTACCCAAACCAAAAGGAATGAGTGGGAAACAATCAAGACAACAGATAGAAGCACTTGCATTTGAATGAGTTTCAAGCATGCTTGGGTACTCGTGTTATCTGAGTGACTTAGTTTTGGAATACAACTGTCGCGTGGTGCACCGCGACATCCAGGCACCCCGGAGTTTCTGAAAAAAAAATTTCTGCGATTTTCACGAAACCACTTTTCTTCAACTTGAATTGGGCTAAAAATCCATCCCTGAAAATAAAAATTCTCTGACTAGTGTGGAAATGCTGATCCTTACCCTACCTGGGGTGTCCACTGAGCATTTCCACGAACTCTATCTGAAGTTCTCTGGGCATGGGATTTTGACATGTTACCCAAACCAAAAGGAATGAGTGGGAAACAATCAAGACAACAGATAGAAGCACTTGCATTTGAATGAGTTTCAAGCATGCTTGGGTACTCGTGTGATCTGAGTAACTCAGTTTTGGAATACAACTGTCGCGTGGTGCACCGCGACATCCAGGCACCCCGGAGTTTCTGAAAAAAAAATTTCTCCGATTTTCACGAAACTACTTTTCATCAACTTGAAGTGGGCTAAAAATCCATCCCTGAAAATAAAAATTCTCTGAGTAGTGTGGAAATGCTGATCCTTACCCTACCTGGGGTGTCCACTGAGCATTTCCACGAACTCTATCTGAAGTTCTCTGGGCATGGGATTTTGACATGTTACCCAAACCAAAAGGAATGAGTGGGAAACAATCAAGACAACAGATAGAAGCACTTGCATTTGAATGAGTTTCAAGCATGCTTGGGTACTCGTGTGATCTGAGTGACTCAGTTTTGGAATACAACTGTCGCGTGGTGCACCGCGACATCCAGGCACCCCGGAGTTTCTGAAAAAAAATTTTCTCCGATTTTCACGAAACTACTTTTCATCAACTTGAAGTGGGCTAAAAATCCATCCCTGAAAATAAAAATTCTCTGAGTAGTGTGGAAATGCTGATCCTTACCCTACCTGGGGTGTCCACTGAGCATTTCCGCGAACTCTAGTTGAAGTTCTCTAGGCATGGGATTTTGACATGTTACCCAAACCAAAAGGAATGAGTGGGAAACAATCAAGACAACAGATAGAAGCACTTGCATTTGAATGAGTTTCAAGCATGCTTGGGTACTCGTGTGATCTGAGTGACTCAGTTTTGGAATACAACTGTCGCGTGGTGCACCGCGACATCCAGGCACCCCGGAGTTTCTGAAAAAAAATTTTCTGCGATTTTCACGAAACCACTTTTCTTCAACTTGAATTGGGCTAAAAATCCATCCCTGAAAATAAAAATTCTCTGAGTAGTGTGGAAATGCTGATCCTTACCCTACCTGGGGTGTCCACTGAGCATTTCCACGAACTCTATCTGAAGTTCTCTGGGCATGGTATTTTGACATGTTACCCAAACCAAAAGGAATGAGTGGGAAACAATCAAGACAACAGATAGAAGCACTTGCATTTGAATGAGTTTCAAGCATGCTTGGGTACTCGTGTGATCTGAGTGACTCAGTTTTGGAATACAACTGTCGCGTGGTGCACCGCGACATCCAGGCACCCCGGAGTTTCTGAAAAAAAATTTTCTCCGATTTTCACGAAACTACTTTTCATCAACTTGAAGTGGGCTAAAAATCCATCCCTGAAAATAAAAATTCTCTGAGTAGTGTGGAAATGCTGATCCTTACCCTACCTGGGGTGTCCACTGAGCATTTCCACGAACTCTATCTGAAGTTCTCTGGGCATGGGATTTTGACATGTTACCCAAACCAAAAGGAATGAGTGGGAAACAATCAAGACAACAGATAGAAGCACTTGCATTTGAATGAGTTTCAAGCATGCTTGGGTACTCGTGTTATCTGAGTGACTTAGTTTTGGAATACAACTGTCGCGTGGTGCACCGCGACATCCAGGCACCCCGGAGTTTCTGAAAAAAAATTTTCTGCGATTTTCACGAAACCACATTTCTTCAACTTGAATTGGGCTAAAAATCCATCCCTGAAAATAAAAATTCTCTGAGTAGTGTGGAAATGCTGATCCTTACCCTACCTGGGGTGTCCACTGAGCATTTCCGCGAACTCTAGTTGAAGTTCTCTAGGCATGGGATTTTGACATGTTACCCAAACCAAAAGGAATGAGTGGGAAACAATCAAGACAACAGATAGAAGCACTTGCATTTGAATGAGTTTCAAGCATGCTTGGGTACTCGTGTGATCTGAGTGATTCAGTTTTGGAATACAACTGTCGCGTGGTGCACCGCGACATCCAGGCACCCCGGAGTTTCTGAAAAAAAATTGTCTGCGATTTTCACGAAACCACTTTTCTTCAACTTGAATTGGGCTAAAAATCCATCCCTGAAAATAAAAATTCTCTGACTAGTGTGGAAATGCTGATCCTTACCCTACCTGGGGTTTCCACTGAGCATTTCCACCAACTCTATCTGAAGTTCTCTGGGCATGGGATTTTGACATGTTACCCAAACCAAAAGGAATGAGTGGGAAACAATCAAGACAACAGATAGAAGCACTTGTATTTGAATGAGTTTCAAGCATGCTTGGGTACTCGTGTGATCTGAGTAACTCAGTTTTGGAATACAACTGTCGCTTGGTGCACCGCGACATCCAGGCACCCCGGAGTTTCTGAAAAAAAATTTTCTCCGATTTTCACGAAACTACTTTTCATCAACTTGAAGTGGGCTAAAAATCCATCCATGAAAATAAAAATTCTCTGAGTAGTGTGGAAATGCTGATCCTTACCCTACCTGGGGTGTCCACTAAGCATTTCCACGAACTCTATCTGAAGTTCTCTGGGCATGGGATTTTGACATGTTACCCAAACCAAAAGGAATGAGTGGGAAACAATCAAGACAACAGATAGAAGCACTTGCATTTGAATGAGTTTCAAGCATGCTTGGGTACTCGTGTGATCTGAGTGACTCAGTTTTGCAATACAACTGTCGCGTGGTGCACCGCGACATCCAGGCACCCCGGAGTTTCTGAAAAAAAAATTTCTGCGATTTTCACGAAACCACTTTTCTTCAACTTGAATTGGGCTAAAAATCCATCCCTGAAAATAAAAATTCTCTGAGTAGTGTGGAAATGCTGATCCTTACCCTACCTGGGGTGTCCACTGAGCATTTTCACGAACTCTATCTGAAGTTCTCTGGGCATGGGATTTTGACATGTTACCCAAACCAAAAGGAATGAGTGGGAAACAATCAAGACAACAGATAGAAGCACTTGCATTTGAATGAGTTTCAAGCATGCTTGGGTACTCGTGTGATCTGAGTGACTCAGTTTTGGAATACAACTGTCGCGTGGTGCACCGCGACATCCAGGCACCCCGGAGTTTCTGAAAAAAAATTTTCTGCGATTTTCACGAAACCACTTTTCTTCAACTTGAATTGGGCTAAAAATCCATCCCTGAAAATAAAAATTCTCTGAGTAGTGTGGAAATGCTGATCCTTACCCTACCTGGGGTGTCCACTGAGCATTTCCACGAACTCTATCTGAAGTTCTCTGGGCATGGGATTTTGACATGTTACCCAAACCAAAAGGAATGAGTGGGAAACAATCAAGACAACAGATAGAAGCACTTGCATTTGAATGAGTTTCAAGCATGCTTGGGTACTCGTGTGATCTGAGTGACTCAGTTTTGGAATACAACTGTCGCGTGGTGCACCGCGACATCCAGGCACCCCGGAGTTTCTGAAAAAAAATTTTCTGCGATTTTCACGAAACCACTTTTCTTCAACTTGAATTGGGCTAAAAATCCATCCCTGAAAATAAAAATTCTCTGACTAGTGTGGAAATGCTGATCCTTACCCTACCTGGGGTGTCCACTGAGCATTTCCGCGAACTCTATCTGAAGTTCTCTGGGCATGGGATTTTGACATGTTACCCAAACCAAAAGGAATGAGTGGGAAACAATCAAGACAACAGATAGAAGCACTTGCATTTGAATGAGTTTCAAGCATGCTTGGGTACTCGTGTGATCTGAGTGACTCAATTTTGCAATACAACTGTCGCGTGGTGCACCGCGACATCCAGGCACCCTGGAGTTTCTGAAAAAAAATTTTCTGCGATTTTCACGACACCACTTTTCTTCAACTTGAATTGGGCTAAAAATCCATCCCTGAAAATAAAAATTCTCTGAGTAGTGTGGAAATGCTGATCCTAACCCTACCTGGGGTGTCCACTGAGCATTTCCGCGAACTCTAGTTGAAGTTTTCTAGGCATGGGATTTTGACATGTTACCCAAAACAAAAGGAATGAGTGGGAAACAATCAAGACAACAGATAGAAGCACTTGCATTTGAATGAGTTTCAAGCATGCTTGGGTACTCGTGTGATCTGAGTAACTCAGTTTTGGAATACAACTGTCGCGTGGTGCACCGCGACATCCAGGCACCCCGGAGTTTCTGAAAAAAAATTTTCTGCGATTTTCACGAAACCACTTTTCTTCAACTTGAATTGGGCTAAAAATCCATCCCTGAAAATAAAAATTCTCTGAGTAGTGTGGAAATGCTGATCCTTACCCTACCTGGGGTGTCCACTGAGCATTTCCACGAACTCTATCTGAAGTTCTCTGGGCATGGGATTTTGACATGTTACACAAACCAACAGGAATGAGTGGGAAACAATCAAGACAACAGATAGAAGCACTTGCATTTGAATGAGTTTCAAGCATGCTTGGGTACTCGTGTGATCTGAGTGACTCAGTTTTGGAATACAAATGTCGCGTGGTGCACCGCGACATCCAGGCACCCCGGAGTTTCTGAAAAAAAATTTTCTGCGATTTTCACGAAACCACTTTTCTTCAACTTGAATTGGGCTAAAAATCCATCCCTGAAAATAAAAATTCTCTGAGTAGTGTGGAAATGCTGATCCTTACCCTACCTGGGGTGTCCACTGAGCATTTCCGCGAACTCTAGTTGAAGTTCTCTCGACATGGGATTTTGACATGTTACCCAAACCAAAAGGAATGAGTGGGAAACAATCAAGACAACAGATAGAAGCACTTGCATTTGAATGAGTTTCAAGCATGCTTGGGTACTCGTGTGATCTGAGAGACTCAGTTTTGGAATACAACTGTCGCGTGGTGCACCGCGACATCCAGGCACCCCGGAGTTTCTGAAAAAAAATTTTCTCCGATTTTCACGAAACTACTTTTCATCAACTTGAATTGGGCTAAAAATCCATCCCTGAAAATAAAAATTCTCTGAGTAGTGTGGAAATGCTGATCCTTACCCTACCTGGGGTGTCCACTGAGCATTTCCACGAACTCTATCTGAAGTTCTCTGGACATGGGATTTTGACGTTACCCAAACCAAAAGGAATGAGTGGGAAACAATCAAGACAACAGATAGAACCACTTGCATTTGAATGAGTTTCAAGCATGCTTGGTACTCGTGTGATCTGAGTGACTCAGTTTTGCAATACAACTGTCGCGTGGTGCACCGCGACATCCAGGCACCCCGGAGTTTCTGAAATAAAATTTTCTCCTATTTTCACGAAACTACTTTTCATCAACTTGAATTGGGCTAAAAATCCATCCCTGAAAATAAAAATTCTCTGAGTAGTGTGGAAATGCTGAGCCTTACCCTACCTGGGGTGTCCACTGAGCATTTCCACGAACTCTATCTGAAGTTCTCTGGGCATGCGATTTTGACATGTTACCCAAACCAAAAGGAATGAGTGGGAAACAATCAAGACAACAGATAGAAGCACTTGCATTTGAATGAGTTTCAAGCATGCTTGGGTACTCGTGTGATCTGAGTGACTCAGTTTTGCAATACAACTGTCGCGTGGTGCACCGCGACATCCAGGCACCCCGGAGTTTCTGAAAAAAAATTTTCTCCGATTTTCACGAAACCACTTTTCTTCAACTTGAATTGGGCTAAAAATCCATCCCTGAAAATAAAAATTCTCTGAGTAGTGTGAAAATGCTGATCCTTACCCTACCTGGGGTGTCCACTGAGCATTTCCGCGAACTCTAGTTGAAGTTCTCTAGGCATGGGATTTTGACATGTTACCCAAACCAAAAGGAATGAGTGGGAAAGAATCAAGACAACAGATAGAAGCACTTGCATTTGAATGAGTTTCAAGCATGCTTGGGTACTCGTGTGATCTGAGTGACTCAGTTTTGGAATACAACTGTCGCGTGGTGCACCGCAACATCCAGGCACCCCGGAGTTTCTGAAAAAAATTTTCTCCGATTTTCACGAAACTACTTTTCATCAACTTGAAGTGGGCTAAAAATCCATCCCTGAAAAAAAAAATTCTCTGAGTAGTGTGGAAATGCTGATCCTTACCCTACCTGGAGTGTCCACTGAGCATTTCCACGAACTCTATCTGAAGTTCTCTGGGCATGGGATTTTGACATGTTACCCAAACCAAAAGGAATGAGTGGGAAACAATCAAGACAACAGATAGAAGCACTTGCATTTGAATGAGTTTCAAGCATGCTTGGGTACTCGTGTGATCTGAGAGACTCAGTTTTGGAATACAACTGTCGCGTGGTGCACCGCGACATCCAGGCACCCCGGAGTTTCTGAAAAAAAATTTTCTCCGATTTTCACGAAACTACTTTTCATCAACTTGAATTGGGCTAAAAATCCATCCCTGAAAATAAAAATTCTCTGAGTAGTGTGGAAATGCTGATCCTTACCCTACCTGGGGTGTCCACTGAGCATTTCCACGAACTCTATCTGAAGTTCTCGGGGTATGGGATTTTGACTTTACCCAAACCAAAAGGAATGAGTGGGAAACAATCAAGACAACAGATAGAAGCACTTGCATTTGAATGAGTTTCAAGCATGCTTGGGTACTCGTGGGATCTGAGTAACTCAGTTTTGGAATACAACTGTCGCGTGGTGCACCGCGACATCCAGGCACCCCGGAGTTTCTGAAAAAAAATTTTCTGCGATTTTCACGAAACCACTTTTCTTCAACTTGAATTGGGCTAAAAATCCATCCCTGAAAATAAAAATTCTCTGAGTAGTGTGGAAATGCTGATCCTTACCCTACCTGGGGTGTCCACTGAGCATTTCCGCGAACTCTAGTTGAAGTTCTCTACGCATGGGATTTTGACATGTTACCCAAACCAAAAGGAATGAGTGGGAAACAATCAAGACAACAGATAGAAGCACTTGCATTTGAATGAGTTTCAAGCATGCTTGGGTACTCGTGTGATCTGAGTGACTCACTTTTGGAATACAACTGTCGCGTGGTGCACCACGACATCCAGGCACCCCGGAGTTTCTGAAATAAAATTTTCTCCTATTTTCACGAAACTACTTTTCATCAACTTGAATTGGGCTAAAAATCCATCCCTGAAAATAAAAATTCTCTGAGTAGTGTGGAAATGCTGAGCCTTACCCTACCTGGGGTGTCCACTGAGCATTTCCACGAACTCTATCTGAAGTTCTCTGGGCATGGGATTTTGACATGTTACCCAAACCAAAAGGAATGAGTGGGAAACAATCAAGACAACAGATAGAAGCACTTGCATTTGAATGAGTTTCAAGCATGCTTGGGTACTCGTGTGATCTGAGTGACTCAGTTTTGGAATACAACTGTCACGTGGTGCACCGCGACATCCAGGCACCCGGGAGTTTCTGAAAAAAAATTTTCTCCGATTTTCACGAAACTACTTTTCATCAACTTGAATTGGGCTAAAAATCCATCCCTGAAAATAAAAATTCTCTGAGTAGTGTGGAAATGCTGATCCTTACCCTACCTGGGGTGTCCACTGAGCATTTCCACGAACTCTATCTGAAGTTCTCTGGGCATGGGATTTTGACATGTTACCCAAACCAAAAGGAATGAGTGGGAAACATTCAAGACAACAGATAGAAGCACTTGCATTTGAATGAGTTTCAAGCATGCTTGGGTACTCGTGTGATCTGAGTGACTCAGTTTTGGAATACAACTGTCGCGTGGTGCACCGCAACATCCAGGCACCCCGGAGTTTCTGAAAAAAATTTTCTCCGATTTTCACGAAACTACTTTTCATCAACTTGAAGTGGGCTAAAAATCCATCCCTGAAAATAAAAATTCTCTGAGTAGTGTGGAAATGCTGATCCTTACCCTACCTGGTGTGTCCACTGAGCATTTCCACGAACTCTATCTGAAGTTCTCTGGGCATGGGATTTTGACGTTACCCAAACCAAAAGGAATGAGTGGGAAACAATCAAGACAACAGATAGAAGCACTTGCATTTGAATGAGTTTCAAGCATGCTTGGGTACTCGTGTGATCTGAGTAACTCAGTTTTGGAATACAACTGTCGCGTGGTGCACCGCGACATCCAGGCACCCCGGAGTTTCTGAAAAAAAATTTTCTCCTTTTTTCACGAAACCACTTTTCATCAACTTGAAGTGGGCTAAAAATCCATCCCTGAAAATAAAAATTCTCTGAGTAGTGTGGAAATGCTGATCCTTACCCTACCTGGGGTGTCCACTGAGCATTTCCGCGAACTCTAGTTGAAGTTCTCTAGGCATGGGATTTTGACATGTTACCCAAACCAAAAGGAAAAAGTGGGAAACAATCAAGACAACAGATAGAAGCACTTGCATTTGAATGAGTTTCAAGCATGCTTGGGTACTCGTGTGATCTGAGTGACTCAGTTTTGGAATACAACTGTCGCGTGGTGCACCGCAACATCCAGGCACCCCGGAGTTTCTGAAAAAAATTTTCTCCGATTTTCACGAAACTACTTTTCATCAACTTGAAGTGGGCTAAAAATCCATCCCTGAAAAAAAAAATTCTCTGAGTAGTGTGGAAATGCTGATCCTTACCCTACCTGGGGTGTCCACTGAGCATTTCCACGAACTCTATCTGAAGTTCTCTGGGCATGGGATTTTGACATGTTACCCAAACCAAAAGGAATGAGTGGGAACAAATTAAGATAACGGATAGAAGCACTTGCATTTGAATGAGTTTCAAGCATGCTTGGGTACTCGTGGGATCTGAGTAACTCAGTTTTGGAATACAACTGTCGCGTGGTGCACCGCGACATCCAGGCACCCCGGAGTTTCTGAAAAAAAATTTTCTGCGATTTTCACGAAACCACTTTTCTTCAACTTGAATTGGGCTAAAAATCCATCCCTGAAAATAAAAATTCTCTGAGTAGTGTGGAAATGCTGATCCTTACCCTACCTGGGGTGTCCACTGAGCATTTCCGCGAACTCTAGTTGAAGTTCTCTACGCATGGGATTTTGACATGTTACCCAAACCAAAAGGAATGAGTGGGAAACAATCAAGACAACAGATAGAAGCACTTGCATTTGAATGAGTTTCAAGCATGCTTGGGTACTCGTGTGATCTGAGTGACTCACTTTTGGAATACAACTGTCGCGTGGTGCACCACGACATCCAGGCACCCCGGAGTTTCTGAAATAAAATTTTCTCCTATTTTCACGAAACTACTTTTCATCAACTTGAATTGGGCTAAAAATCCATCCCTGAAAATAAAAATTCTCTGAGTAGTGTGGAAATGCTGAGCCTTACCCTACCTGGGGTGTCCACTGAGCATTTCCACGAACTCTATCTGAAGTTCTCTGGGCATGGGATTTTGACATGTTACCCAAACCAAAAGGAATGAGTGGGAAACAGTCAAGACAACAGATAGAAGCACTTGCATTTGAATGAGTTTCAAGCATGCTTGGGTACTCGTGTGATCTGAGTGACTCAGTTTTGGAATACAACTGTCACGTGGTGCACCGCGACATCCAGGCACCCGGGAGTTTCTGAAAAAAAATTTTCTCCGATTTTCACGAAACTACTTTTCATCAACTTGAATTGGGCTAAAAATCCATCCCTGAAAATAAAAATTCTCTGAGTAGTGTGGAAATGCTGATCCTTACCCTACCTGGGGTGTCCACTGAGCATTTCCACGAACTCTATCTGAAGTTCTCTGGGCATGGGATTTTGACATGTTACCCAAACCAAAAGGAATGAGTGGGAAACATTCAAGACAACAGATAGAAGCACTTGCATTTGAATGAGTTTCAAGCATGCTTGGGTACTCGTGTGATCTGAGTGACTCAGTTTTGGAATACAACTGTCGCGTGGTGCACCGCAACATCCAGGCACCCCGGAGTTTCTGAAAAAAATTTTCTCCGATTTTCACGAAACTACTTTTCATCAACTTGAAGTGGGCTAAAAATCCATCCCTGAAAATAAAAATTCTCTGAGTAGTGTGGAAATGCTGATCCTTACCCTACCTGGTGTGTCCACTGAGCATTTCCACGAACTCTATCTGAAGTTCTCTGGGCATGGGATTTTGACGTTACCCAAACCAAAAGGAATGAGTGGGAAACAATCAAGACAACAGATAGAAGCACTTGCATTTGAATGAGTTTCAAGCATGCTTGGGTACTCGTGTGATCTGAGTAACTCAGTTTTGGAATACAACTGTCGCGTGGTGCACCGCGACATCCAGGCACCCCGGAGTTTCTGAAAAAAAATTTTCTCCTTTTTTCACGAAACCACTTTTCATCAACTTGAAGTGGGCTAAAAATCCATCCCTGAAAATAAAAATTCTCTGAGTAGTGTGGAAATGCTGATCCTTACCCTACCTGGGGTGTCCACTGAGCATTTCCGCGAACTCTAGTTGAAGTTCTCTAGGCATGGGATTTTGACATGTTACCCAAACCAAAAGGAAAAAGTGGGAAACAATCAAGACAACAGATAGAAGCACTTGCATTTGAATGAGTTTCAAGCATGCTTGGGTACTCGTGTGATCTGAGTGACTCAGTTTTGGAATACAACTGTCGCGTGGTGCACCGCAACATCCAGGCACCCCGGAGTTTCTGAAAAAAATTTTCTCCGATTTTCACGAAACTACTTTTCATCAACTTGAAGTGGGCTAAAAATCCATCCCTGAAAAAAAAAATTCTCTGAGTAGTGTGGAAATGCTGATCCTTACCCTACCTGGGGTGTCCACTGAGCATTTCCACGAACTCTATCTGAAGTTCTCTGGGCATGGGATTTTGACATGTTACCCAAACCAAAAGGAATGAGTGGGAACAAATTAAGATAACGGATAGAAGCACTTGCATTTGAATGAGTTTCAAGCATGCTTGGGTACTCGTGTGATCTGAGTGACTCGGTTTTGCAATACAGCTGTCGCGTGGTGCACCGCGACATCCAGGCACCCCGGAGTTTCTGAAAAAAAATTTTCTGCGATTTTCACGAAACTACTTTTCTTCAACTTGAATTGGGCTAAAAATCCATCCCTCAAAATAAAAATTCTCTGAGTAGTGTGGAAATGCTGATCCTTACCCTACCTGGGGTGTCCACTGAGCATTTCCGCGAACTCTAGTTGAAGTTTTCTAGGCATGGGATTTTGACATGTTACCCAAACCAAAAGGAATGAGTGGGAAACAATCAAGACAACAGATAGAAGCACTTGCATTTGAATGAGTTTCAAGCATGCTTGGGTACTCGTGTGATCTGAGTAACTCAGTTTTGGAATACAACTGTTGCGTGGTGCACCGCGACATCCAGGCACCCTGGAGTTTATGAAAAAAGATTGTCTGCGATTTTCACGAAACCACTTTTCTTCAACTTGAATTGGGCTAAAAATCCATCCTTCAAAATAAAAATTTTCTGAGTAGTGTGGAAATGCTGATCCTTACCCTACCTGGGGTGTCCACTGAGCATTTCCGCGAACTCTAGTTGAAGTTCTCGGGGCATGGGATTTTGACATTTTCCCCAAACCAAAAGGAATGAGTGGGAAACAATCAAGACAACAGATAGAAGCACTTGCATTTGAATGAGTTTCAAGCATGCTTGGGTACTCGTGTGATCTGAGTGACTCAGTTTTGCAATACAACTGTCGCGTGGTGCACCGCAACATCCAGGCACCCCGGAGTTTCTGAAAAAAAATTTTCTGCGATTTTCACGAAACTACTTTTCTTCAACTTGAATTGGGCTAAAAATCCATCCCTCAAAATAAAAATTCTCTGAGTAGTGTGGAAATGCTGATCCTTACCCTACCTGGGGTGTCCACTGAGCATTTCCGCGAACTCTAGTTGAAGTTTTCTAGGCATGGGATTTTGACATGTTACCCAAACCAAAAGGAATGAGTGGGAAACAATCAAGACAACAGATAGAAGCACTTGCATTTGAATGAGTTTCAAGCATGCTTGGGTACTCGTGTGATCTGAGAGACTCAGTTTTGGAATACAACTGTCGCGTGGTGCACCGCGACATCCAGGCACCCCAGAGTTTCTGAAAAAAAATTTTCTCCGATTTTCACGAAACTACTTTTCATCAACTTGAATTGGGCTAAAAATCCATCCCTGAAAATAAAAATTCTCTGAGTAGTGTGGAAATGCTGATCCTTACCCTACCTGGGGTGTCCACTGAGCATTTCCATGAACTCTATCTGAAGTTCTCTGGGCATGGGATTTTGACATGTTACCCAAACCAAAAGGAATGAGTGGGAAACAATCAAGACAACAGATAGAAGCACTTGCATTTGAATGAGTTTCAAGCATGCTTGGGTACTCGTGTGATCTGAGTAACTCAGTTTTGGAATACAACTGTTGCGTGGTGCACTGCGACATCCAGGCACCCTGGAGTTTATGAAAAAATATTGTCTGCGATTTTCACGAAACCACTTTTCTTCAACTTGAATTGGGCTAAAAATCCATCCTTCAAAATAAAAATTTTCTGAGTAGTGTGGAAATGCTGATCCTTACCCTACCTGGGGTGTCCACTGAGCATTTCCACTAACTCTATCTGAAGTTCTCTGGGCATGGGATTTTGACATGTTACCCAAACCAAAAGGAATGAGTGGGAACAAATTAAGATAACGGATAGAAGCACTTGCATTTGAATGAGTTTCAAGCATGCTTGGGTACTCGTGTGATCTGAGTGACTCGGTTTTGCAATACAGCTGTCGCGTGGTGCACCGCGACATCCAGGCACCCCGGAGTTTCTGAAAAAAAATTTTCTCCGATTTTCACGAAACTACTTTTCATCAACTTGAATTGGGCTAAAAATCCATCCCTGAAAATAAAAATTCTCTGAGTAGTGTGGAAATGCTGATCCTTACCCTACCTGGGGTGTCCACTGAGCATTTCCACGAACTCTATCTGAAGTTCTCTGGGCATGGGATTTTGACATGTTACCCAAACCAAAAGGAATGAGTGGGAAACAATCAAGACAACAGATAGAAGCACTTGCATTTGAATGAGTTTCAAGCATGCTTGGGTACTCGTGTGATCTGAGTGACTCAGTTTTGGAATACAACTGTCGCGTGGTGCACCGCGACATCCAGGCACCCCGGAGTTTCTGAAAAAAAAATTTCTCAGATTTTCACGAAACTACTTTTCATCAACTTGAATTGGGCTAAAAATCCATCCCTGAAAATAAAAATTCTCTGAGTAGTGTGGAAATGCTGATCCTTACCCTACCTGGGGTGTCCACTGAGCATTTCCACGAACTCTATCTGAAGTTCTCTGGGCATGGGATTTTGACATGTTACCCAAACCAAAAGGAATGAGTGGGAAACAATCAAGACAACAGATAGAAGCACTTGCATTTGAATGAGTTTCAAGCATGCTTGGGTACTCGTGTGATCTGAGTGACTCAGTTTTGCAATACAACTGTCGCGTGGTGCACCGCAACATCCAGGCACCCCGGAGTTTCTGAAAAAAATTTTTCTGCGATTTTCACGAAACTACTTTTCTTCAACTTGAATTGGGCTAAAAATCCATCCCTCAAAATAAAAATTCTCTGAGTAGTGTGGAAATGCTGATCCTTACCCTACCTGGGGTGTCCACTGAGCATTTCCGCGAACTCTAGTTGAAGTTTTCTAGGCATGGGATTTTGACATGTTACCCAAACCAAAAGGAATGAGTGGGAAACAATCAAGACAACAGATAGAAGCACTTGCATTTGAATGAGTTTCAAGCATGCTTGGGTACTCGTGTGATCTGAGAGACTCAGTTTTGGAATACAACTGTCGCGTGGTGCACCGCGACATCCAGGCACCCCAGAGTTTCTGAAAAAATATTGTCTGCGATTTTCACGAAACCACTTTTCTTCAACTTGAATTGGGCTAAAAATCCATCCCTCAAAATAAAAATTTTCTGAGTAGTGCGTAAATGCTGATCCATACCCTGCCTGGGATGTCCACTGAGCATTTCCGCGAACTCTAGTTGAAGTTCTCTAGGCATGGGATTTTGACATGTTACCCAAACCAAAAGGAATGAGTGGGAAACAATCAAGACAACAGATAGAAGCACTTGCATTTGAATGAGTTTCAAGCATGCTTGGGTACTCGTGTGATCTGAGTGACTCAGTTTTGGAATACAACTGTTGCGTGGTGCACCGCGACATCCAGGCACCCCGGAGTTTCTGAAAAAAAATTTTCTGCGATTTTCACGAAACCACTTTTCTTCAACTTGAATTGGGCTAAAAATCCATCCCTGAAAATAAAAATTCTCTGAGTAGTGTGGAAATGCTGATCCTTACCCTACCTGGGGTGTCCACTGAGCATTTCCGCGAACTCTAGTTGAAGTTTTCTAGGCATGGGATTTTGACATGTTACCCAAACCAAAAGGAATGAGTGGGAAACAATCAAGACAACAGATAGAAGCACTTGCATTTGAATGAGTTTCAAGCATGCTTGGGTACTCGTGTGATCTGAGTGACTCAGTTTTGGAATACAACTGTCGCGTGGTGCACCGCGACATCCAGGCACCCCGGAGTTTCTGAAAAAAAAATTTCAGCGTTTTTCACGAAACCACTTTTCTTCAAGTTGAATTGGGCTAAAAATCCATCCCTGAAAATAAAAATTCTCTGAGTAGTGTGTAAATGCTGATCCTTACCCTACCTGGGGTGTCCACTGAGCATTTCTGCGATCTTCATCTGAAGTTCTCTGGGCATGGGATTTTGTCATGTTCCCCAAACCAAAAGGAATTATTGGGAAACAATGTAGACCATGGATAGAAGCACTTGCATTTGAATGAGTTTCAAGCATGCTTGGGTACTCGTGGGATCTGAGTAACTCAGTTTTGGAATACAACTGTCGCGTGGTGCACCGCGACATCCAGGCACCCCGGAGTTTCTGAAAAAAAATTTTCTGCGATTTTCACGAAACCACTTTTCTTCAACTTGAATTGGGCTAAAAATCCATCCCTGAAAATAAAAATTCTCTGAGTAGTGTGGAAATGCTGATCCTTACCCTACCTGGGGTGTCCACTGAGCATTTCCGCGAACTCTAGTTGAAGTTCTCTAGGCATGGGATTTTGACATGTTACCCAAACCAAAAGGAATGAGTGGGAAACAATCAAGACAACAGATAGAAGCACTTGCATTTGAATGAGTTTCAAGCATGCTTGGGTACTCGTGTGATCTGAGTGACTCACTTTTGGAATACAACTGTCGCGTGGTGCACCACGACATCCAGGCACCCCGGAGTTTCTGAAATAAAATTTTCTCCTATTTTCACGAAACTACTTTTCATCAACTTGAATTGGGCTAAAAATCCATCCCTGAAAATAAAAATTCTCTGAGTAGTGTGGAAATGCTGAGCCTTACCCTACCTGGGGTGTCCACTGAGCATTTCCACGAACTCTATCTGAAGTTCTCTGGGCATGGGATTTTGACATGTTACCCAAACCAAAAGGAATGAGTGGGAAACAATCAAGACAACAGATAGAAGCACTTGCATTTGAATGAGTTTCAAGCATGCTTGGGTACTCGTGTGATCTGAGTGACTCAGTTTTGGAATACAACTGTCACGTGGTGCACCGCGACATCCAGGCACCCGGGAGTTTCTGAAAAAAAATTTCAGAGATGGACAAAAAAACACTCGTTCTAAACCTGTCTTGGGACCCAAAACAGAGTGATAAGCAAATAAGCTGAGTAAATAGAATTTAAAAGCTAACACTAAAGCTAGCTGGGTTTTCAACTGAGAATTTTTCGATTTACATCTGAGCCTCTCTGGTCATGGGATTTTGACATGTTTCCCAAATCAAAAGGCACGAGTGGGACGCATTCAAGATAGTTGATCAAAGCTCTTGCAATTGAAGGAGATTCAGTAATGCTTGGTGACAGCTTTTGATCCGACCGACACAGTTTTTTGATACAATGACCGCACGGTACTCTGTGTCATCCCGGTCCTCAGGAGTTTCTGAAAACAAAATTTCAGAGAATGATAAAAAAACACTCGTTCTAAACCTCTCTTGGGCCCCAAAATACAGTGCTAAGCAAATAAATTGTGTAACTAGAGTGTAAAAGCTAACACTAAACCTAGCTGGCGTGTCAACCTCACGGTGCACTGTGCCATCCAGGCCCCCCAGAGTTTCTGAAACTCTATTGTTTCTGTTGTTAGCATGAGACAAGTTCAAGTTCAAGTTTATATGTCAGTCCAGCCATATATAAGTATACAGAGGAGCGAGATATCATTCTCCAGGTCTACGGTACGAATACAGACACTGACAAGACAATGCTATAAGGCAATGTAGACATAGACATTTCTGACAGGGTACAGGGTACATTTACAAACATGGTCTGTCTAGATCCAGCAGTTCCAGTAGTATTTCAGATCAGTTTCAAATTTATTGTCATATCAACCTGGGTATAAGGAATTGCTTACTTGAACATTTCTTTGCTTAACAAATTAATTCAACAAATGATAAAACAAATGAGAATATCAATTGTTTGATACAAAAAGATAACATGGACACATTTTGCAACTGTGAGCTACGTAGCTCAAGAGTGTCTGCTGTATGAATAGCTATTGACATTTTTATTGGATTATCTTTCTAGCTATAAACTGAGATGCTCTTCTATTTATGGCTATGTTGTAAGCAGTTAATGAAAACATTCCATGCCATTCTAAGCTCAAAGATCAAAATCAAAATGCAAATTATCATTGGCAAATGCATTGCCATACAGTGGCTATCCATACCCTTTACTTTGCTCTGATGGCTCATCTAAAGAGAACCGTAGAAAGAGGGACAGGTATGGTGGATTTTATTATTCATAAAGTTATTAAATACAAGCTTCACATGTTCATTTTGAGATACAGTATATCCCCTCAATGAAAACAGATTCCTTTTCTTGCACAGACTTCAGTCACCAGTTAGTATGTTCACCTTCAACATTCTTTGTCCTAATTTGTGGACAGCTGTGTTGCATTATTTTAATATTTTTAGAAATTATGTGCATTATACTTTCATTTTTAACAGAATGCATATTTTGATGTCATTTCTTACAATGTTGATTGAAAAATCCATTGATCTGTTATTGCTATTTACAATAACAGTTGAATTTCCTGTATTTTCAGCTTGTTCAGGCTTTTTTTAACATTAAATAACCAGTACACTAGACATACATAACTATCTTGTGAATCACTTTATTGCATTACAAAAAGCAGACAGTGGATGTGATAATGGTCAGATTAGTAATTAATTTGTTAAACTCCAGGTTATGCAGTGTTAATGCACCTTGCAGTTTCAATAACATTTTTTCACAACACGGGTTGATTGGAGAAGACTTTTATTACACAGTGCATCTGTCTACGTAACTGGGGCTAGTATACCATCTTGTATAATCTTGTATAGGACTGTTCTAACTTAGTTTCCCCTGCCTAAAGAGTGTGTTTACATTCAATAATCAAATAATTAATGGATTCTTCTGTGTGTGCTGTATTCTTACTGGTATTCTTAAAAGCGATTGGCAGGGGTTTACCGTTACTGCCTGCTCTTTAGGCTTATGTTAATGTGAAGCTGCTCAGGCAGAGGATTCTCATACACAGCACAAGGAGTGTCAAGAAAGAAAACATTCCAGTACAGAAGCTCTGCTCTAGCAGTGCTTAACACTGTAACAGCTGATATGCAGTTCTACTTTCAAATACTTTTTGTTACAGAATGACAGTTCTAATGCTCCCTCACGACCCTGTATTGGATAAAGCGGTTAGAAAATGGATGGAACAGCACCAGTTCATGGGGGAAAAAAACATCCTCGACAGCGCAGTGACGCAGTTAAATCCAGCGCCTATATAACACCAGTGCCAAGGAGGAGGAGGGGTGTGTATTGCTGTTATCTAACTCGAAGGATCCCTCCCCTCCTCCACTGCACAGTGGGGATGAACACGTGGAGACACGGTGGTTTCGTCTCGCCCTACTTCACGTGTTCATCCGGGTCCTGGGACCGTGACCAATGGGAGAGCGTCCTGGCGAACAGGGCGGAGCTTGGAAGGCCGGAACGATTCGCCATAACAACATGCCTAGTATCGGGTTAAAACTCTCGCCATGAGCGTGGGGCGCTTGAACTGTGGCTAGCGGGCCTCAGTGGGCAGGGGCGGAGAGAATTCAGGCCAGGGAATAGGAAAAAAGCGGACGATTCCCGCGAAGGCTGCGTCGTGACCAGAGCATCACACTACCAGAACGTGACTGAGGGCAGGGACGTCACTCCGGCTGCAACCAATCAGAGGCCGCGAGTGGCGGTTGCGTAGCAGCAGGGCGGGGCGGAGGGAGGGCGCCTGACTGACGTGGCCGGAGAGGAGGGTGACTGTCGCAGTCTTCCGCCGAGAAACAGAAAGAGCCAGGAGTGTGGTCTTCAGCCCAAAAATATTAATACACACGACGGCCCCGCACGCTGGGGTTCTAAGGGATGGCTGTGAGAAACCCGGATAATCACAGAGAGGGTCAGTGTTGTTGCAGGCAAAGGATCTGTTGTGGGAGACGTTGAACTGACACCTTCATCATCGGCGTTATCATCGTCATCGCCTTCAGGAAAGGGCAGCTTCAGCCCCTAGTTCGTGTGTCACTTTCAGCAAGCAAACGAGCAATTTTCTGGCGTTTGGACCCGTGTGGGAAAGAAGTTACAGTACCGGCGATCTATAAAAAAGGGCCGGCCAGAGTTCGTGTTTGTTTTCCCCCCTCAGGCGTTTCAAACCTTGGCGGATCGTCCCTGGGCTCGGCGGGTGTCGTGACGGAGACGAAACGCTGGGATTCGCGCCCCAATGGTTTTGCTGGCGTTCTCTGGATTTTACAATTCCATGGGAAAAGTTTTGTTAGAACAGGGCTAATTCCTGCCTGGGACACGCCATACCGAACTGACCGCTTCTGTTTCGACTCAGGTAGACTAAGAATCGGGCAGACATCGAGCACGAAGTGAAACCCGCCGGCTCTGTGGTGTCTGGGTGACGTGCCACGCAGGGCCCTGGTAGTGTAGGAGCAGTGGTTGCAGAAGAGCGTGTTTCCACCGCCGCAGGGAGTAATGGTCGTGAACACTGTCCACTGGTTCAGAAAGGGCTTGAGGCTGCACGACAGCCCTGCGCTCCGGGAGTCCCTCAAGGGCGCCGCCAGCTTGCGCTGCGTCTACATACTGGACCCCTGGTTCGCCGGGTCGTCCAACGTCGGGATCAACCGCTGGAGGTGAGAGGGTCGGAAAAAACTTCACGATGATCAGCCGCGTTTGAAACTGTTTTGTTTTTGTTTACTAAAAACGCGCGAGAGGTGCTCCGTGTGCGGTTGTGCTGTGTTGTGTTGCGGATGTGCGCTGTTCCGTGTGCGTTTGCATTCCTAGTGCTCCGGGAGCATGTTGTCCTCTCGGATTGTGCGCTTTTTGTGAGTGGCGACACGTCTCCTGTAGCTACAGAACTTCGCGGTGGGTCGAAGAAAGTTGTTTACAGCATCTCTACCTTGGGAGCTGTAGAACAGTATTGTTGAATTAACAACGAGAAACAATGAATCAAGCTGCTTAATGTATTGCTTTATATGCAAATTTAACTACGTCCCCAAAAGAAGACGCTAGATGTTTGCTGCGCAGTGTTATTGATCAGAATCTGCCGTCTTAGTTGTCAGAGCTGAGCAATGTGGTGCATCAGTCAGGCGTTGTCTAGTTGCTGTACACTAACCCTACTTACAGTGTAACATTTCTTTTTTACACTTGTCAGGCTCTTCTTGTCACATTCTTGTATGTGGAATAAAGTGCATCTGTTTTAAAATGGTTTTGAATTAAGTGTCTCCTGTTGACACACCAGGAGACACCAGAAGGTGATGTCACCTGCAATATGGAAGTTATTTTTAGTTTTGCATCTTCTGTGTGGCAGTTAGAAGTACACTTGTAAGAAATTCTTGTTATTGGGAATAGTAATCAGTTATTAAGAATGAAGAAGTGTACAGTGCAAGATGTTGATGTTAATGACGACAGAATTCACCCTAGAATACTTCAAAGTTGTCTCATCTGCAAACAACAAATTTATTGACATCACAACCATTTTTTTTGTTTTTTTACGGACTGTTTTAACAATAGGCGGTGTACCATTGAGAACTAGATTTGGCTTTTGTATTCATAAATGTTATAAAGGGCCAAGTGATTAGATCTTAGATTTCACTGCTTCAGGCTGAGTGTATTTATAAAGTTTTGTGACATATTAAGTGAGGTCTGGGTTGCTAAATGATGAGCTGTCAAGGAATATTGTTTCATGTTCGAATACTATATTACATGGGACATACGATAGCTTGATCTCGGATGCTTTTAAGATAATTTCCTTTTAAGAGTCTTTTAAAGAATGGAAAAATATATCATATTAATCTTATATCTAAGTTTGTCTGAATATGGATGGATGAATGCAGTTTCCTTTGAAAAATTCAGGTGGGTAGCTGCATCAGCATGCGTAGGCTGCAAAGGAACAGGTAGCAGGTTTATTCCATCCTGAAAAGAGAAGGAAGAAAACACAACGTTTTGGCCGTGGAGCCTTCTTCAGGTGTGACGCACTTCAGGTGTGTTCCTTTGCAAAATGACTAGCAAGCTGTGAATGTTATTACTTTGATCTTAATGAATGCAGCAGTCTCTTCACGTTGGAATGTGTTCCAACTTTTTAACAAAATGTGTCCTAATATGGAAAAAACACAAAGTGTGGACTTTGTAATAAATGTCTACATCATCTGGAGGCCTGAAGCCTGTATATCTGCCCAGAGAAAAGAATGAATAAAAATGCTGTTATGCAACAAATTCATTAAAGCAGAAATCCTATAAAATTATATTATATAACTGAAAGTAAGTTACATAGACCTGTATAATAGCTGGTCCTGTTTGACTGTGAAATAAGCTGACATGCAAGTGTACTGTACAAAGAAGATTTGGTGAAACATGACGAGGGCACTATTGCGAAGCCTGTTAAAAATAGTGTTGCTTCATTGCATGTGCTCTTAATGTGTGTGTTTGCATGGTATTACACAAGGGCTAAGCAATGTTGAAGTGTGGAACAAAGTAAAAATGAAGGAAACAAAATTTGATCATTTGTTGTATTTATGATGGTGTTTTACTTCTGCAGAAGCTCAGAAAGTTCATAATTAAAAGAGGATCGGGAAACTTTTTGTTTACTTCTCTTGAATAAGGTTATTCAGCCCTTCCAGCTAGTTTTTTTTGTATTTCCTAGCTAATTGATCTAATGTTCTTATCCAGCCATGTCTTGAAAGAAGTGTCTGAGCTTCAGGAACGTGGCTGGGCATGTTGCTCCAGACTCCCATAACCCTTTGGCTAAAGAAGTGCCTCCTGCTCTCGGTTTTAATTTCGCTTCTCTTAGTTTCCATTTGTTTTTGGTTTTTGTTTTATGTCAATGGGGGGGGGGGGTGGCACGGTGACACAGTCATTAGCATTGCTGCCTCATGGCGCTGGAGTCCCTGGTTCAATTCCTGCAGAGCGGTCTGTGTGGAGTTTGCATGTTCCCCCAGTGATCACGTGGGTTTCCTCTGTGTGCTCTGGTTTGCTAATTGACTTCTGGGATAAGTGTCAACTTGACTTCACAAAGATGCATCAAAGCTGAAACTGATGTGAGCATAGCCACCAAATTCCTTAAGAAGTAAGCAGCTTCTTATATTTCTCTACTCATTTTTATCACTTGTTTTTCTAGCCTTCGACTTTATGCTTCTCTGCATTAAACATCATCTGCTGTTTTTTACAGTCTTGAATTTCTTTTGAGCCAGTGTTCTCAAATAGTCCTGTTGTGTTGCTATAAGTAGGCCATTTGGCCCATCTAGCTTGCTTGGTAGTGAGTAGTTAATTGATTCAAGAATATCATCTGACCAGGGTTTAGCTGTTTAGGATTACATCTGTTATTGGAATACCTCTGAAATAGCTTGCTACTTACAAGAAAACTACAATATTTTACTGAACCTGAAGCCATGTGGAGTGTCTCCCACACTAGTGCACGTGTGTTAAAATAATGATTCACCAGTACTGATAACTGCCTCAGGCTAAACTGGACACTTACATTCGTTTCTATGTTAGTATTTCTATGCTTTTCAAAACCTAAGGATGCTTTACATCATGAATAAAGAAAAAGATAAGAAAACTACAGTAAAAGTAAATGAGGGAAGGGGGGGGACAGTTTTTACAAATTGACTGTAGGCAGTCAGATATAGATTTTGATAAAAAGGTAAGTTTTACGTTTAGATTTGAAGAGAGTTAAAGAAGTTGTCTCTTGTAAAGTCAGTGGAAGGTCATTCCACAACACTGGAGCAGTGGTGTAGTCACCGAAAGTCTGTGATTTAGTCCTGGGGACTGTGAGAAGAGGAGCTGAGCTGAGCCTACTGGGGGAGTGTAATCATGGAGGAGTTCAGAGATGTATGATGGGGAATATTAGGAGGCCATGATGGGTAAAGGCCAGGGGGAAATTTGGCCAGGATGCTGGGGTAACACTCCTACTCTTTTCAAGAGATGACCTGGGATTTTTAATGACCACAGAGAGTCAGGACCTCGGTTTTACGTCTCATCCGAAGGACGTAGCCTTCTTATAGTATTGTGTCCCCGTGACTATAATGGGGCAGTACTATAGACCGCAGAGTGAGCGCCCCCTGCTGGCCCCACTAACACCTGTTCCAGCACCAGCCTTTGCTTTCCTGGGAGTCTCCCATCCAGGTACTGACCAGGCTCACACCTGCTGAGCTCCAGTAGGCTGCCAGTTGTGCTAGGGTGATATGGCTGCTGGGTACAACATATTGTTCAAAACAACAGCTTTGAACTTATTGCAACTTGTTGAGAGAGAGTTAGGGACCCCATACAGTAAAGAGTTGGAGAAATCATGCCTTGATGTTATAAAAGCATGGATCAGGCATTGATAAAAATGGCCTAATGCGGGCAATATTTCTAAGGTGGAAGGAAGATGTCTTAATCAAATCTTAATTACATTTTTCACATGTGGCTCCAAAGACAGGGGAGGATTAGGTGTGACTCCCAGACTCCTGACAATGGCTGAAGTGAGAATGGTGAAGCCTTCCCCTCTTGCTGTGAGACCTCTAAGTATATCAGGCTAAGATTTGCAGTCCACCAGTAAACTTTCTGTTTTGTCACTATTATTATTCTTGCCTTCTGCATTACAGGACTCCTGTCATTACTCTGTGTGCTTCTGCTGAAATGTACAGAATTTTACTGAAGAGACAAGGCAAAATGACAATAAATTTGTTCCAATATTTTTAATACGCAATAAAATAGAACCAAATGGTAACACCGTTTTGCTGAATTTAACCACTGAGGTGTCAGTTTCTCATTACTGCTCTGGATGGATCTTACTTTAGGTAGCGGTGGCTCTGTGGCTAAGGATCTGCGTCTGTGACTGGAAGGTTGCCGGTTCGTATCCCGCGGCTGGCAGAGGAATCCTACTCCGTTGGGGCCCCTGAGCAAGGCCCTTAACCCCAACTGCTCCAGGGGTGCCGTACAATGGCTGACCCTGCGCTCTGACCCCCAGCTTCTCTCCCTGTCTGTGTGTCTGTGTCTCCTTGGAGAAAAGCTGGGGTATGTGAAAAGACGAATTCCTAATGCAAGAAATTGCTAATAAAGAAACATTATTATTATTTGTTGTAATTACAATTCAGTTTTTTTTTTTAATGCTGTGACTGTGAGCATTAATTGCAAGTTGGTGTGGCAGTTAGCAGAGCTAACTCACAGCCTCACAGCTGTTGGGCCCTGACAGAGGTCTGATTCTGGGCAGGGAGGTCTGGTAAGAACAGGAACGTGAGTCAATTTATGCAGCAGAGTGAAATTCCTATGTTAGGTGAAAGCAGCTTTTACATTTGATTAGGACTAGCTGGGTATCTGTAATGGCTTCCAAAGAAAGTTATTTTTTCTCTCTATAGCAGGGATGGAATCAGGTTTGTGTTGGTGTATACCAGTTTGTTGCCTACTAAATCTTATCGAACAGAGTTTAAATGGATTTGTATAGCGAGAGTGACCTATGTGATTGGCAGGCTCCAAGGACCTGGTCAGGATTGGCCATGCGTGTTGAACACAAACATCCAAAAATAAATGGTGTATATGAGTTGAACCATTTCTTCTTACACTTTTGGCTTGAATACCACCTGGGACTAATTTTGTTAAGTGAAGCCGTAGCTTCCTGGAAATGGTAGTACACATAGTTCTTTGACATTTAACATGCAAGTATTCTGTTTACATCTCACCCATCGCTGAACAGTGCAGTTGAAGTGTTTACTTGAATCATTTCTACTGTGCTAGATTTAGAAACAAATGCTTTTACCGAAGTTAAGTGTTGTTTCAGTGGAAGACAGAAAATGATTCACCCTCTTGGTGTCTCAGGAGCTAAACGGATGCTGGGTTGTGAGGACCTTATTCAAATAAGAACATAGAAGTGTCTATTGCAGATTTTTCAGATAGACATTTTATTTCAGGGTTTATTGGGGATTGCTGTACATTAACACTTTAAATTGGAGTCATGTTTCAGTGGTTTATTTAGTTGGAAGAGGTTATTCTCTTTTGTACACTTGGGAAGGATGTAGAGTACATCAAGATAGGTTAATGTGTTTGAAAGGTTAGGTTTATCATTAAAGATGTACTGTTAGGATTTTGAAATAGAACTTGGAAATGAAAGGGGTAAGAATTGAAGTACTTTTACATAAATATCAAACAGTCGGCAAAGAAACATGGCACCTTGATATAAAGATGTATCAACATGCAGTGAACACTGTATTACAGTGATGTAATAGAAACTTGATTGTTCAAAGAGATTCTGTGCAAAGATAGGAAACAGGGAAATGTATAGCAAAATGTGTTATGTCAATGATTACATAAATTAATGCATTGATATAACAGTCATTGTAAAACCATTTAATGTACTAACAGTGAATTTAAACAGTGCAGAATCAGCAGTCAAGTATTCAAAGCTATTGCAGCTCTAAAATTGTCGCTTCATTAATTTCCAAGAAGATAACAGTGTTGACTGACTTTTTCCTTTTAACGTACTGTTGATAGGCAGGTTAATGCCTGCAGGGACTTCATGCTGCCTTTTTTGTGAAACGTTATTTTTTTCCTTTCTGTAGAACCAGGATAGTGCGTTGAAAGATCTGAAATTCTAAACATGGCCTTTTCTGGGAAACTTCACACTATGTGAATGTCTCTGTAGGTTTCCACTAGATGGCTGTTACCTAGTCAGAAAATAGATGGCATAACTCACATAACCACGTAGGAAGTAGGGCACTGTGTCGTTGAGTGGTTATACAATTTGTGGCTGTTAGAGCAACTGACCTACTTCTGCAAACCACCCAGTGCAACTGTGGTATCATAAAACAATCCATCTCATGTTTACTGAAGTAGGAGGAAGAAAAAAATTGCGTTTTGGTGGAAGACGTCACTCAAGCTTTCATTGAGAACCATCACATCATTATTGGACTGTGGATCCAAACACTGATTTGTATGTTCACAATGCTATTTGAGTGACTTTGACAGGCAGACGTGTAGCAGGATGATTGCTTGTGTCATAGTCATTTTAGAAAAGACCTGAAACCGCTGAGGTGTTGAAAACAAGGTTGTTCAAAACAAGAAAACAAGGCTGCTTATGTTTTCCAGGAGTTCTGCTAGTGCTTGGTGTAGTTCAAACTTTCAGACAAGATGTTATCTTTTATGAAACCAATCTTGACACGTTTGTACAATTTGTAACTTATTTGAAATGCTGCAATGCCTGAATGGTGTCACATTCAGTGTTTACATTGTACTTAAAAGATCACATTTATAGGAGGAAATCAACACCTCAGTGTCTTCCCGACCGTGAAATTACTGGTTTACACGTGAATCTGATCTTCTTTCTGATTTCGTATTTTAAATTGCAGATCAAAAACATTTCTTGCACTTTAGGAGTAACCTGGTTTTAAAGTATCTTCAAGGCACACTTACCACATTGGTGCAGAGACTGCAGTATAATAAAAGTCAGAAATGGCAGAATGGATAAATATAGCTTCAGTTTTGCCATAATGAATTATTCTTTGTAGTTTGAGATTACTTTCTGCTGCTGATCGCGGTCTCCAACTGTGACCCAGACAGTGCGAAAAACACGTGTGTGCTATTACTGTAGCACCCAGCCACATGGATTAACTTGTGAGGCCTGTGCAGACAGCCTGCACCTCACTGGACTTTCTAGGTCAGACTTTGACCTGGTGTTGGTTTGGAGCTGTCTGTGTTGTGGTGACCCAGTCAGTTCCATTAGCCACTATAGTGGTGAAGGCCAAGCAGATTTGCAGCTCATAGGTAGGATTTGTAACAATGATTCTATTGGTCTCCTACATGTCTGATTGTAAATCACATTAACATACTGACATCCAAGAAAAGAGTTCACTATACCATTTGCTTGTCACAGCTGCTTTGCTTTAGGAGCCTTGCGCAAACGATTATTGGCTTGCTCTGAATTCTTCTTCTGGCTTCCATGAAAAATGTTCTTGCCAAACACATTTCTTATGTAATTCATGTTATGTTACGTTAATTCAGTCATGTTATGTGGTGTTTATTTGTGGCTGTCGGTTATTTGTGGCTCTGTGGATGTTCTGGTAGGTATGTAATTCAAAGAAGAAATTCACATCTGGAAAATGAATTAGAGCCCTTCTAACCTTGCAGCATGGAGTACCTACTCCTTCAGAAATGTCCACAGACATGAAGAAAGACTCATTTCCCATTAGCCTGGAGTTAAAATGGATACCTTTTGATTTTACTGGTGTTATGGAATGGGAGGTCTAACTATATTCAATCATTTTTGGCACAGCATCCCAAAAAAAATTAATTACAATTAATCAAAATTTGTATTCTGTGAGGATTTGAACTGTTAGAGAACAGTAAGTGCTTAATGGATTCAAGAATCTCATCCCGCTATTACCTGAAAGAAGCCTAGAAAAATGCTATCCAGCTATGTTATTGAAGCCACATATCCAAACCTTTTCTCTTGGTTTTAAATACACTCCATTTAGTTTGCTTGTGCATTTTCTGTTTGTTCTGAACAGCTCCATTTGCTTGACCGAAGAGAATTGTAAATAGTTGTATCAGATCCCCTTGTACTCCGTTCAAGACTGAAAAGGTTCCATTCCTTCAGCCAGTCAGTGTTAAACATTCCCCAGAGCCCTGGAAAGTATCTGGTTGCTCTTCTTGGGCCCAATTCCTGAGTGGTGATGTCTTTTCTAGAATGTGGTGACCCAAGTGATGTAAATAAGGCCTTACTAGTGTCTTATACAGTTATGCACTTTAGCTCTCGCTACTGTACATTGGGATCGTTTATATGTTGAGTTGGTATGAATCACTGAATTATCAATAACAGAATTGGCGTTATACTGGGAATTCCATTCCATTTTCATTTTACAGATGTTATGTAAGTCACTCTTGGGTATTTTCATTTTATGTAACCGATGTGACCTATATTTCTACCCTTTCTTAATTGTGTATGTGCAATTTTTGCTGAGCGGTAGTTAGCATCCTGTTTGGTTTATAATGTTTTGTTTCAGAATAAATGCATCAATTTATACGGTGAAACTAACAATGGGGGAAACTGTTATGCATCACGGTGCTAAAAATATTTAGTTTGAGGGAATTGTAGTTTCATGCTATTTCTCTCATATACAGGAATGAACAATTTACACTATGAAAAAGCCCTCATACCATATTAATTAATTTCCTCCTTGCTATCCTTCTTCAGTCATTATCTGAGTCATGAACAGTCAAATTGGCCAATGTGAGAGTGGCCTCCAGATGTAACTGGAGGCCATGGGATTTTTTTGTAACTTCCTTGGTTATTTTCTGGTTTGTTGTTACCTTTTGATTGGGTGACTGTTGCTGCATACACTGACTGTGGTCTTCATCTTCTTTCATATCTAACAGTGGAGCCCTAAATTCTAAGAAAAGTTTTTATAACTTTTTATGTGCTGATAAGCGTCAGTAACTCTATTTCTGACGTCCTCAGGAATTTGCTTACATCATGGCATGACTTTTTTCCACACTCCTGTATGGTGACAGTGTTTGTTATCTTTATATATTGTGGAGCCTTCCAAACTCAGTCCTCAGGATCTACTTAATAATGTAAACATCCGATTCTAATTATTCCCTTAATTGAACTTATGAAATTAGGGGTTTAGTAATTTTTTCACATCCCATATACCTTAATTACTCATTGTTTTTTTTTTTATTCATATGTAATTTTGATTGAAGAGACCTGGAATTAATTGCTATAGGACCCTATTGGATACGTATATTAAGACTGGTTTTGATTCAAGAAGGCTATAATGGTAAGACATGAAATTTCCAGATTTATTTTTGGGATTCGCAAATCTTTTCTCTGGAAATATGAAGATGTGGAACCTTTTAAGCATTTGATGCGTGCTTAAAACTCAACTTTGACACTAGAGGTTCTCTTTGTTCCAGCTGGTAATTAAGATGGTTTGAATGTTGCCCTAGCTAAACAGAAACACAAGTATTACACTTGGAGGATATTTTGTACATTTTATGCCACTAAGCTGCCTATCAGCTTGTCTTATGTCATGATATCGTAGTATTCCTAAGCTCTGGATCAGACAGCTTCAGATGCCTTACTGATTATGTCATGAATTTTAGTGCACTAACCAGGAGGCAGTCAAAAGCAGGAACTAGGTTTGTAGGTCATTTCCACTGTATATGTAGGGCTATTCATTTAAAGAAGGCTCCATAGCCAAAACGTTGTGTCTTTTCAGCACGGAATAAACCTTTACTTGTTCCATTGTAGCCAACACATGCCGATGCAGCTCCCTACTTGAACTGTTCATTTAATGTGTTTTTTTTCCCCAGCTGCCCATCTCACTTCAAACGGTAGTTAGCAGTTGTTGAGTCTTCATTAGATCCCCAATTGAGGGAAAACTATCCATTGCCCTTTGAGATTAGGATTATTGTTTCTTATTAACTGTTATGTTTTTAAACGCTGTGTTTTTAGTTATTGTACAGTATGCTACAGGCTTCTCCTTTCTGTTGAAAAGAATATTTACACATCTCATCTTCTTCACCATCGCATGTTTAAGTTGTAAGATGAAAAAATCTCTTTAAGAAATTAAAGGTGATGTCAAATGTTCTGAATTCAATAAGAAAACATTTAAACATTATTTAAGTGCATAGTTGTAATGGGAAATTTTGGCTTCTTTGTGCACGTTGATGAAGATTTTTCAAAGACCGAGCCATAGAAATTCAACATAAGGCTGCTTCATTCCAGTTCATTACACAGGTTTTATAGAGTGGGCTCCCTAATGTTAACTGATAATGAGCATGATCACTTTTGAGGAGGTGATTATATTTATGTAGAGCTGTGGGGTATGTCAGAAGGGCTGCATGTTTAATAGGCTACATGTCTTCACTTGCACTGTGAATGGATTATTTGATCCCAGTTGAAAGTAAGGTATTTGGTGCCATCTTTCAACTTACTATGTGCACAGCTAACATTTCTATAAAGACAAAAAGATAGTCCAAAGGTATCCACCGTCTAACGACAAAACAGTTGTTACATACCTATTCATTGCTGTTAATGTACTTTTGTGTTGCAAGGCAAAATCATATGAGCCGTTATCTATTACTCATTTACATGTTTAGCGAGTTTTGCTGACAGAGAATTTTGAAGTGTGCTCAAAACTGGCAACAATCCTGACAGAACCGCTGAAATAATCAATTTCTTAATTCCATTTTTTTAAGGTTTTTACTTCAGTGTCTGGAAGATCTCGATGCCAGCCTTCGGAAGCTGAATTCCCGCCTGTTTGTCATCAGAGGGCAGCCAGCGGATGTCTTTCCCAGGCTTTTCAAGGTGCGTTTCCTAACACGGGGGTGCCAAGGCCGAAGCCCACCCACTTCCACCTGGGAATACAGGTCCCCCACATGCCAGGAAGGACAGCAGACTCCACACGAAGCTGAGCTGGAAGATGCGGAACAAAGCCCAGTGTTTAATAAGCATGGCTACAGCGCTGTTGCTTGTGCCATTTACAGAACCTGAAGGGCTCCCTTGTGTCTTTAAATATCCCACTTGTTTGCAGTCTGTACCTCCCTGTTTATGAGTCTGATAAGATGTTCTCGGGAACACGTTTTCTGTTCTTGGAGTTGAGGTTCTGTTACTATGTTTCTAAAATTAAAAAGGTGCTCTTTTATTTTCTTTGTAAGATATTTGACATGTATAGTACTTGGGGTGTTTCTGGTAAGTGCAGTTGCTTTTGAGGCACTGCTGAATTTTTGTTATATAGAAACTAGACAATTATCTTTCGTGTGTTAGCAAAGCAGCCTGCCTACTTTGTAACAAAAGGCTTATATTTAGGCTCCTTTGGCCTATGATGGACAAAATGCTTGGCTGTCATCTTATTTAGTGCCCATGAACACAAGTGGACAGTTTTAATAGTCCTGTCTGAGTAAATCACTGTTACGATTAATTAATAAAAAATACAAGTTTAATGTCATTTCACAAAGAGTATATTCATATTTTAGTTCTTCATGAAGTAGTATTCTTACCTGTGATTTTCTGATATTTTCAGATGCTGCATAATATAGCTTCTTAGCAATATTCAAGTTTGTTTCTGCTCAATGCATTACCGTTAAAAATCTGCGGTACCTATTTTTATTTTGATTGTTTTTAATCTGCTTTAATTTTTGATGCTCTCCAGGAATGGAACATCAACCGCCTGTCGTTTGAGTATGACTCTGAGCCTTTTGGAAAAGAGAGAGATGCAGCAATTAAAAAGCTGGCGAGTGAGGCTGACGTGGAGGTCATTGTGCGGGTCTCGCACACCTTGTATGATTTAGACAAGTAAGTCGTTTTTCTAGATAAGAGAACCACCTATATTCTCAATATATAAAATAATCTGATATTTGTGAGGTTCTGTAAGCACTGTATGCACAAATTACTTTCTTCTGTAATGCCTTGTTCTATTTCAGAATGTGTAAAAAGCTGGTTCATGTTGTATGAAAGATTCTGATTGCCGACAAAACCAGATGCAACCAGTAGATGGTGGCAGATACTTATGTTTGAAGTCACGCTGTGACTAGGAAATACTGTTGGAAAGCATGTGGTATTTTCCCTATTTTGGTGAAAGGACTGTGAGACTGATCTAATAGTATGTGCTTGACTACTAATCTTTGCATTTATCATTTATCTAATTAACAACCCATCATGTTTTCTGAGCATATTAAAAATGCATTATGCATATTGTTGTCTGTGTTCAGTGTAATAAGTTTTGTGTTTAATTCTCTTCAGGATTATTGAGTTAAATGGAGGGCAGCCACCTCTGACATACAAGAGGTTCCAGACTCTGATCAGTCGAATGGATCCTCTGGAAACCCCTGCAGAGCCTATCACTGCAGAGGTGATGGGGAAATGCACAACTCCAGTGTCAGACGATCATGATGAGAAATTTGGGGTCCCATCTTTAGAGGAACTGGGTGAGTCCTCCATTCCCAGTAGGGACTGAACATTTAATATATCCACATACTTTTTACTTTTTATTCTTAATTTTGTGGTTTAAAATTGGTTTGAAAATTTATATCTTTTAAAGGTTTGATAAGATTATCTAAGCAGGCTCTAGGTTTTTCTGTAATGAACTTGCTAAGGAGTATTGCACCATATCTTCTCAATTTCAGAAAACAATCTAGAAAAACCTTCTTAATTCCAGAAAACAATCTAGAAAAATGGTTAAACACATTTCCTAGTGATGTGCTGCATCTAGTTTTATCTGAACTTTCTTATCAAAATGACTTTTTTTCTGAGTTTTTTTGTGCTTAGATGTGGGTCAGCAGGTCATAGCCCTACATGTGAGTGTGCTTTGAGTTCTGCATTTCATTATTTTCCGGCCGCTGTACTTGCAGGTTTCGACACGGAAGGCTTGCCCTCTGCTGTCTGGCCAGGAGGAGAAACGGAGGCTCTCACTCGATTGGAAAGACATTTAGAAAGAAAGGTGATAACAGGCTTTGATCTGGAAACCCCAACATGTGCTCCTATGTGTACAGAATGAGCAAAGATATGAGACAATGACAATATAAACACTACACCTAAAACAAAAACGAAAGGGATAAATGGACTACGTGGCCTCAGCCTTTCTTATGTTCTTATCGACACCAAAATGAAGCATCCTTTCCCGCTCTTGTGAACTATGCGTTATTCAGTGATTGAGGGAGACTAGTGCAGAAGGCTGATATTTAGATCAGAATTAAATGAGATCAGAACTTTTTGCATGTTAAATAACCCTTCTTTCCTAAAATTGTATTATTGCACAGTTTTAACCAATGTCTGTACAGAACTCACTGAGAAATGTTTTTCGGTCGGTTCAGGCGTGGGTCGCCAACTTCGAGAGGCCCAGAATGAATGCCAACTCCCTTCTCGCGAGTCCAACGGGACTGAGTCCGTACCTGCGGTTTGGCTGCCTCTCCTGCCGCCTCTTCTACTTCAAACTGACAGACCTGTACAAAAAGGTGAGCAGGGATTAGAGCATTGTCTGAAGCCGACTTCATCTTAATTTCATGGAAATATTGTGGTGGTGAATAAAATAATTACATTGTACAGATTTGACTTAAACTTTCACATACGCAGCAAATTACCACGATACAGTAGGGCTTATGAATGTATATAAAACTTATTTCCATGTCCTTACCATGTAAGCAAACCATCTGTATTATGGGAAATTAGTACGTGTGATCAAGTACACAATTCTAATGGTTTCATGAATTGTTTTCTGCATGGAATTGTTAAACCTACTTTCTATGAAACTTTAAATAGTGTAGCAGATTTGTGCCGAGTATTATTTTGAGGACTTTTCAGGGGTCTGGTTGTCAGGTGCGTACACTGCCGTGGAACAGTTTGTAATCCCCGCTCTGGGTGTGCCAACAGGTGAAAAAGAACAGTTCGCCCCCGTTGTCCCTCTACGGGCAGCTACTGTGGAGGGAGTTCTTCTACACGGCAGCTACTAACAACCCCCGGTTCGACAAGATGGAGGGGAACCCCATCTGCGTGCAGATCCCCTGGGACAAGAACCCTGAGGCCCTGGCCAAGTGGGCCGAGGGCAGGACGGGGTTCCCCTGGATCGACGCCATCATGACCCAGCTGCGACACGAGGGCTGGATCCACCACCTGGCCCGGCACGCGGTGGCCTGCTTCCTGACCCGCGGGGACCTGTGGGTCAGCTGGGAGGAGGGCATGAAGGTAAGGGATAGGCAGGCACAGTGTGCTGCTGGCACTGGCGGGAGGATGTTCCATGCCCTCACCATGACTATTTGGGGTGCAATAGAAAAACAACACATGGAAATCTTCAGTATGTAAAAAAGTTGTGGAATTCTGAACCATGCTGTTGTGCTCAAACCGTACAGTGACCTCATAGGACCTTATTCAGAATCTTTGGTGACCAGACCGCAAAATGGTGTGACAGATTGAGGACATTCTAAGAAAATATTCAATTAATTTGAACAAGAACGATCCTTAGTCTCAGGTGATTGTTGAATACTAAAAGGTTAAACTAAATCTCTTCAGTCTGGGGGGGGGAGGCAGTTGAGAAGAGACGTGATCTGAGCATATAAAGACTTCGGTGGTACAGAGAGAATGAGTCCAGAAAACTATCACTCTCTGGAGCAAACAAGAATATGGGATCCCAATTGGAAATTTAGGATCAAAACAATGGAGGCACAGGGTTCTTAAGGAAAGGGTTGTTAGAGGCTGTTGGAGGCTTTCCAAGCAGATTGCTTAAGCCCAAGACTCTGGGCTTCTTCAAGTAATGGCTAAATAAAAAAAAAATCATTCAGAATATTTCTGTAAATCTAAACCAAGACATCAATGTGTGGTGGGTTTGTATCCCTCATTTAGATCGCAAATTTTTATTTTTTAGTTTGAACAGCACAAATCTGTAAAAAGCAAGGTGACCAATATAATTGAGCATAAGAGACATTCACCGTTTGTGTCCGCAGTTTGTGAATTATGTCAATATATGGTGAATTAATTATACCATACTGTATTTTAATATCCAGTTCAGGGTGGCAGGTAGACCAAGACAAATCTCCTTTAATAACGAGATGGAGATTGTGAAATTGCTCCCTTGCTGGTGATCTTTCTCCAGTGTAGGTTGTATCTCAGGCTGTCTTTGTCCCCAGGTGTTTGAGGAGCTGCTCCTGGATGCAGACTGGAGTGTGAATGCAGGCAGCTGGATGTGGCTGTCCTGCAGCTCCTTTTTCCAGCAGTTCTTTCACTGCTACTGTCCAGTGGGCTTTGGGAGAAGGACCGACCCCAATGGCGATTACATCAGGTAATGCAATGGTTAGAATGCCTGATCCATCTTAAACAGCTTGTTTTTCTGTTATAAGATCGCTATAGCTACACACAATACCATTTTCATTTATAATGACATTTTCCTAGACGTTATTTGCCGGTTCTGAGGGGATTTCCTGCCAAGTACATCTACGATCCTTGGAATGCGCCTGACAGTGTCCAGAAAGCAGCAAAATGTGTCATAGGGGTTCATTACCCCAAACCCATGGTGCACCACGCCGAGGCCAGCCGCCTCAATATCGAGCGCATGAAGCAGATATACCAGCAGCTTTCGTGTTACAGAGGACTTGGTAAGCCAATCAAGTCCTTATTTGTTACTTTTTGGATTGTTTTTTGACCTCAGGTGTATATAAACGTGGATCTAAAATCACCAGATCAGTTGTACCATCAGCTCATGTTTGGTTGTTAACGAATACTTTTTTGTTGTCACCACTGTATTCCACTTGCTTTTAACAAGCTTTACCTAATGAATCATGGGAGATGGCAGCAGGTGTTTGATTCATGAAGACGGTGCGTTACGTGTTCTTGCATTACCAGGTTGTCCAACTCGTTGATGATCTCCTGCCTTTTGTGTGTTGTCTTGCAGGCCTTCTTGCTTCTGTGCCTTCCAATCCCAACGGCAGCGGAGGTGCTGGGATGACGGGGTTCTCCTCTGGGGAGGGATTGCACAGCAGCAATGCTGCAGGTGATCTTTCTTCCCTTCGCCACAGTCCAGTTACTTCACGGGATAGTTAGCACTGCCGGTCATCTGCCTTCGTGCGTTTCAGACCGTCAGCAACAATACTTCTAAAAGGAGCCCGATAAGCCACTTGGTTTCAAAGCAGGTTTTAAAACCTCATGACTGTGTGACTTTAAAAGAGTTTATTTTAAAGTGTCGGCTTTTTCCACATTAAGAATGTAGTTTGCTGAACCATAATTTGGAAGTTATGGTTAGTTATGTTATTTCTTTCAAAAATAGTGGTGGGAATGTCTTCAGTTTAAGTTCAATCTGAGTAATAGGCTTCTTGCACAGGTTCTGTGCACATCACCATGTAAACACCGGAATAACAAAATTCTGCATTTTCAAAACCTTAATGCAATTGTTCGCAATTCAGTTCCTAAGAGCACTGTTGCCCACCACCTTCCATAGGTACTGTTAAATGATAACAGCTGAGGGGTACTGAATCAAGAGGTTGGAACAGCTGAATTAAGTGACTAGTCATTAAACACAATTGTCCTGTTTTTGCAGGTACTTCAGCAGGAGGAGTGGAGGGACAGGCTGTCACTGTGCTGTCTTACTCACATGGAGAATCTCACAGAGGGTTGCAACAGCAAGGTGAAGTTCCACAGATGAAACAGTTTTTATATTACAGAACGTTTATGCACAATAACAAAATGCAGGTTTAGAGGAACCTTTTTTCATAAGTTTGGAGTAAACACTTCTACTGGTCAGAGCTTTGTAAGACACTCAAGGCGCCCGTCTGCCTTTGTGGACTTGAAAGGTGTAGTGATCAAGTGGCCTAAACAGTGCTTCAGGCCAGGACATTATATTCTAACCTATTATATTAGATCACTTCTCAGAAAAATGTTCAGGAAGGAATCTGTCAGAGCTACGTTGACAGTATCATGAACTATAAAGGAACAAGTACATAATGAAATAATGGAACTTAAAAAGAATAAATCAAACACTGTGAGGAATTAAGTCCTGCTCTGATTTTTTCACATACCAAAAGGCACCACAGGTGAAATGTTATCTTTTCTGCTTTTGGGGTTATCTTCTAAAAAAACTCTTGTAAACAGGCCATACTTTACATTTTCAGTTTTAAGAAGGCTGTCAAAGCTGTGTAGGAATGAGAGATCATCTGCTTAATTCTTGACAAAGCAGGTAGAAGTAAGTACAGTATATGCAGCAGTTAGATAAGAGCATAGCATTTCATTACATGACTACTTTGCAGACAGTTTCTGCTTGCAAATGAGGATGTAAAATGAATTTCACTGTACCTGATTTCTTAGTGTCAAATTAAAATGCAAATAATGTCTTAGATATCAAGTGATTACAGGCAGGCAAGTGGATATAAATTCCAAAAAAGTTATAAGTCAGAATTACATTTCTGTGGGTTTAAGGGTTTAAATCTTGTTCTGTAACTTTGGGGTCTGGGGAAGTATGGACCAGCCGTGTGCTTAAAGACAACGTCCTGTTTTATTTCAAGAAACAGCTGGATGAGATCCTTCGATCAATAAGCTACTAACTACCAAATGGGCTAGACGGGGCCAAATGGCCTTTTCCTCTTGTTTGTAACATCTCTCATGGTTTTTATGTGAATCCATTCAGGATATCAGATGCCCTCTGGCAGAAGTTCCCTTCCTTCGTACTCCTCAGGGGACTCTCAGGCTGGAAGCAACCTGTTGCCGCAAGGTGAGTAAGAGGGGATCTCTCTCTTCAGTGTGCTCCTCTTTTCAGAATCACATGAACAAAACCCACTTTCTGTCACCCAGCATTTCTGCAGGACTGGGTTTTGGAACTTATTTTTGTTTGGCGTTTGATCGGCGCAATAACCAAATGGATATCATAAGACCTTGATAATCACGAGTAGCGTGGCACATCTGTGAAACGTTCTATAAATTTCATTCAGCATTGTAGCACTTGTACACAATGAATGTTTTATAAATGAGGGCTTAAAATAAGGATACTAAAATGATCAAGAAAAATGGGGGAAACCAAAGAAGATGGATTTCATTAATGGAACCTGAAAGGTCTTTGAAGTTCTTGAGTTACTACTCCAGTTAAATGTAACGTTGAAAGAAAAAGATTGTTGCTTAGTAGATTGATACTTAATAGAATTGTTTGTCTCTGTAATGCATAGTAACCTCAGGTTTTTGTGATGTACTGCATGTGACCTGAATGTAAATTATTTTCAAGGCTACACACGTGGAAGTACCATTGTGCATTATACACAAGGAGATTCACAGCAAACGTCAAGTGTGATACTACAACAAGGTACTGTTTTTTCATATCTATTTTCAGTCAGTAGACCTGTAAAGACCTAGAAATAGCCGAATAAACAATGAAACCACATATATATATGTGAGTGACTCTTAAGCACTGTACCATTGCACACAAATGTCAATACTCAATGGAAGCTGAAATAAAGAAGCAGAAAAGATGCAGAAAATAGGCTAAATTAACTTGAGGCTAAATTACCCATTAAAAGTTGTAGAAAAAAAATTGGTCTTTTAATAATTCCTTACACTTACGCAGCGTATTTCTGGACACTTCACTCAAAGTGCTTTATAGGTAATGGGGATCCTCTCCACCAGTGTGCAGCCCCACCTGGATGACGTGACGGCACCCATAGTGCGCCAGAACGCTCACCACACATCAGCTCTCAGTGGGGAGGAGAGCAGAGTGATGAAGCCAGATCATAGATGAGGATTATTAGGACGCCATGATTGGTAAAGGCCAATGGGAAATTTGGGAAACACCCCCTATTCTTTTAGTGAAACGCCCTGGGATTTTTAATGACCACAGAAGGTCAGGACCTCAGTTTTACTTTTCTTTCGAAGGACAGTGCCTTTTAATAGTATAGTGTCCACGTCGCTATACTAGGGAGTTAGGACCCACACAGACCGTAGGGTGAGCGCCCCCCACTGGCCCCACTAACACCTCTTCCAGCAGAAACCTTAATTTTTCATCCAGGTACTGACCAGGCTCACAGCTGACCAGGTTGCCAGTTGGGAGTTGCAGGGTGATATAGCTGCTGGTGTTTTGACAGATTTGTTGATGATTTTAAAAGAGCAAATGGTCATTAGGTGTTGTGAATTTTTTTAAACATGTCTATAATTATAAAATATGTTACAAGTGCTATGAAATGTTGATTTGTTTATGCTATCAGTTGTCAAGAGTATGTGAATGTGTGCAACAACATAGAATAGAATTGAAGCTCTTAGTTATAACTCAACACTACAGTTCTCTCAAATCCATGGGGTTGAGGGGAATGGTTTCATGTATTGTTATCCTATCACTTAACACCTACTCTAATTTTAAGAACCACGTACTCTTGTCGTCATGGAAACAGCAATGGCAGACAACAGACCTCCATAAACCTCTGTGAAATGCAAACCATAATAACAAACTACTGCAGAAACTGAACATTTTGATTTCTGCTCCCTACTTTTACAACAGAAGCTGAATAATTAAGTATTGCTGTTTCTGGTAATGATTTGGATATTTAATGTAACTATAGCTGCATATTTTTTTTTATCAAAAGAAACATCCAACTTCCATTTGGGGTGTTGTAGTCTTGTAATAAATATTGATCTTATTTATGATCGCCAAATAATAATGACATTGAGTGATGGATATAGGGCTGAATCGGACATTGGTTAGAACTGCTTCAGTGATTAACTCTGTTAATGGGGAGAAGACAAACAGTAGATTTTTGACAAAATAATATTTCTGATCTTCATAGGGAGAGGGCACCTTCCCAGTGTGCTAACCACAGTGAAGCGACCCAGTCCTGAGGAATCCACTCAAGGCATCGTTCCCAAAGTCCAGAGACAAAGCAGTAACTAGCTTGTAAGTGTCTCGCATCGCATTGTCTCTTCACAGTATGCACCATGTAGCCTGTAGGAATCGGATCGTTCTATATACAGAGCAATACAAATGATACCTCACAGTAGCCAATCGATTCTTTTAACACAATGTTCCCGGTACAGTTTCCACAACTCCCTTTACGCTAAGCACAGAAAAACCAAAATGCTGAGAAATGACAGCCGTCTTTCTCAGGGGACACATTACTTGGGCTGATACCCTTTAGTAAACTCTATTACCAACCCAAAGCAGAATGTTTTCTGAGAAATTTGATTTGAAACTCCAAGATAAATAACTGTGTTTCAGTCTCTTGGTTTTCACCCATCCGGTGTTTACTTCGTGAGCTGATTGTCGTTTCCTTCACAGCGATTTGGGAGGTGGTAGGAATCGGAACATTCATATACCGATGGACAGAAGAACTCAACACTTTTCTCAAAGCTGTTTATCTTTGCTGAAAAAACTTTAAAATTAAAAATAAAATTATCTTTTATGAAGAGCACGACCCTTTCTGTAAGCACATTTCCATGTTCAGAAACTTTTTGAAATGTATATTCTTACAGGGACAATCTGGAACTTTGTGTATATAAATTATTTGATTAATTCAGCTTACTAAAACTGTAAATATTTGATATTGTATGTTTTTGTTTAGTTAATAGACCCATTGATATATTTTTGATATTACAAATATGATACGTTACAATTTAACTTTGATCTATATTAAATCTTCAGATAAAAGAGAAGGATGTTTTTAGACATTTTTAGATGCTGTTCATCCTACTGTTACCTTTGCTGTCAGGATGTTTTTACGTGCATTCACTGGTGTCAGCTATGAAGCTTTCTCTTTAAAGTTGTTCCTGTACAGTATTATTGATATTATGTACAATACCAAATAGAATTGCTTCTTTATGTATTGTCACTTCACAATGTGCTTGTTTCATTAAAAAATCTGGGTAATTTGCTTTGTTACTGTTGTTCTTTGTAATTTGTCTCTTAATCTATACAGATGCAGCCATTCGAAGTTCGCAATACAAACCCTAACCGCACACATCTACCCACAAACCACCGCGGTATGTGATTGGCTGGCCAAAATGACCGACAGGGGCACTCGTAGTGCATTGGTCGGTAGTGAAAAGATTTAATAATTTAATCTCTTTACTGTGCACATTTTCATCTGCTTAGTATTGAATATTTAAATGGAATTTTGCCACTAAAGGGAAATTTTAGTAGCTGAGCCTATAAAGAAATAGGAGCATGATGCATCTGAAGGTCATAAATGATGTTAATTTAGGAACGTAAACATATCATGTAAACTGTATATTGCTGGTATTGGTGTTTTAAAGAAAAAATACATTTCTCCCTAAACATTTTAAGCATCAAAGTCTTAAATGTGGTTATTTCGAAACGTTTTTACGTGCTCCTTCTGACCATATTACTGTACGTTTATATACTTTGTGAAAAGTGATCGTTTTAACCTTTTCTGTGAATACGCTCGTTATCGGATTAAACAAAAGCATACTTTTAGAATTGGAATGAGGCGATGCGACATGCCCACCGCATTGTACCCCAGCATACCCCGCTCATTTTGAATGGCTGCATCTGTATATATTGAGCATTAAAAGAAATATCACTTATGAATGCAACAAATCTACCATGAGGAAAATTACACTTTTTGTCACAGGTGCACTGACACTTTATTGAATATGGCTTTATTCATTATGTTGATCGACATTTCTTCATCAGCAGGGGATCTTACATAAGATGCACCACTGGGGCTACTGGTGGGGACACACTGTGCATGTGGATGCTTTGCACCAGGCTGTAGGGTGTGTCTTGTGCGATGCTGTGCCATTTGTCTCATACAGCCTGGGCAAGCATGTGCCACTGCACTGGTCTTCCAGGGTTAGGTACCACACGCCATCTCAGCCAATCCCACTGGAATTGAAGCGTGACAACCTGGGCATCCACAGCATTCCTGTGACAACTGCTTGCAAGAAAGCTGATGTAAGATGAGCAGTGTAAGGACGTGCACTGTCGTGCTGGGATGTCGTCAGGTCAGGATGAGTCTGCAGCAGATGAGGTCCCAGCACTTATTGCTGTCAGGTCACCGTCAATCAGATGAAGCTCTTTAGTGCCTACTCCTGCCTAGGAGCTCCCCATAGTTTGATCTGTTTTACACAACGATCACCATGTTCTGCTCAGCTGTGCCCCACTCACTGATGGCTGTGGCTGAAGAGCAGGGTCCCCTGACAAGTGTCTTTGTTCTTTTCGCCGAGCTTAATATTTTATGAAATACAAACATAGTGATATTTTGATGATCAGTTTGTGAGACAACTGTAAAAGACAACTTTAAATGTGTGCCATTCATTTATTAGGCCTTTTAGAAAACTAGATAACATTTTCCGGTTATAGTGTCCATTCTCGGACATTATGTAAGAGAACACTCCGCAAAGACGAGGGAAACATGTAAAAGATAAAAGGTACGTGATTTAAGAGGCTCTGTGGGTTATTTTGGTGATGCGATTTAAAATTACATTTTAAAACCGATAGTAAACTTGGCTTCAGGGTTTTCCTATTCACAGATGAATGAAGTCGTCGGAAGAATTGAGTAAATACGATCTTGCTATTCGCTGCGTGTATCCAGGAGCTTCAAATTGTCGATATAGTACCTCTATAAATAGTTCTGTCCCTTTTTTAAAAATAATAAACTAAATATCGTTCTGCAATAAGAAAAAAAACATCGCATCACTATTGATTTCTTAAAGTATTAGGTAAATATATATTGTAACTTCGTATTTCTAAACTACTGTACTGCATGTGCTCAGACATAATACGTGTTAATTCAATATTACTGCAAGTATCGCATTTAAAAGCCCCTCTAAAGCATTACTACTGTTAAACTGACCTTCATTTGTCAAAGTTTTACACAATTGCCATGAGAGTCCATACCAAGTATATAAAAATTGGGTGCAAGCAGCTACCGAGACACGATCCAAACTGCAGTTATGTGCTGCTGAGCAAAATGTGCGAATAATTATATGACGTAACATTCGCGGACAGGGTCACGTGATAGGACACACGCGTCATCCGCATTTATTTCCTCCCAAATATTGGCATCTTGCGAACGCGCTCGGCTGTGCAGTCCCCTTCTCTGATCAATCTGTTGCACAAAAGTTGCTCAGCGGAACACGGTCGGTGGGGATTTGAACTGGCAAGATGAGCGACTGTGAAGGCAAAGTTCATCACAAATCGATCAGGCTGATCGCTGCCGCTTGTAACGGCATGGGGATCGGGAAAGACGGGATTTTACCCTGGAGTCTGCCGTAAGTAACAGAACACAGCTTAATTGCAACTTAATATCGCTGCGTTATGTCCTGTGTAATGCACAATAAATGGTTTGTGGTCGTGCGTTGGAAAAGGGTTAGAGGAATTGAAGCAGCATGATGCTATAGTATTTGCTGCTGTCTGTAATGCATTTGTCTTTGATACTGTACGCAAAACACATGCACGCACTCATGAAACTGCTTGAATTCACGAATGAGTTCCTGACATATTTCTGTATGTCTTGCAGATGCAGATCTACTTTTCAGAAGTAGCTGTAGGTATTTTGTGGAAACCACAAGTATTGGGGAACTTCCTCGTTACCTGTTGTGTAAGGCAGAATAACATGTAAAAAGAGTGACATGAAATAACGTTAATGTTTCTTTATTAGCCCTACACAATTTATTGCATTAGGAATGCGTCTTTTCGCATACCCCAGCTTTTCTCCATGGAGACAGACACAGAGACAGGGAGAGAAGCTTGGGGTCAGAGCGCAGGGTCAGCCATTGTACGGCGCCCCTGGAGCAGTTAGGGCTAAGGGCCTTGCTCAGGGGCCCAACGGAGTAGGATTCCTCTGCCAGCCACGGGATTTGAACCAGCAACCTTCCAGTCACAGGCGCAGATCCTTAGCCACAGAGCCACAGCTCTGCCCTTATAACTAAGAAACAATAATTATATATAAATAATCAAAATATGATGTCCCATTGCATGTAAATATTACTGTATAAACAATAAGTTCTGGATCGCTTCAGTACAGATGTAAAAAATCCCAAATCTGCTTATTTGGATCTAGTAACATTGTGGCTGTGTATCCAGTCCTTAGTAATTTATAAGTCAGGAATATATGATAAAATACCAATTTAAGTTGGCCTGTTCATTTAAGTGGTGACAAACACAATTTACAGTTTATGTCATGTATGTGCCGTGGTTAAAAAGTAAGGTTTTGTGCACAAAAGCCAGACAGAACAGACTTGTTTGTTATAGTAGTAAGGATTTGTGTAGACCATTCCTGCTTACAGAACGTTTCTTATCCAAACTAAATAATTTGCTTTAAATTAATTTGCAAACCGTTTAATAATTAAACTTTTTGGAGTGTCAATGACATAATGATAAAAATTAGTTGTCTAAAAAGTCATGCCTGGTGTTTGAGCACATTATGAATAGTGTTAGAGGATTGTGATGTTTTATTCTGGAAGGATATACTTCCCTTTAAAATGCACTTAGTAGTCATTGTGTTGAACCCAGCTAAATCCCCATTCAGCAAAACTGATTTCTGTTGACCTTTGAGTATTGTACATTTTTATTTCTGTTGAAAATAAATACCTAAAATACCATCATTGTGATTATTATAAAGTACATCTCGTTTCTGTGGAAAAGAATAAAGTCAGATGTCTCATTCTGGAACTGGAATAACAATGCACCGTCACATGTACTGCAGGGCTGAAATGTGAGTATGTGCTGTTCCATTATATTGAAATGAACAAGTGTCTTAACATCTCATTCATACATCCATCCATTTCTATCCGCTTCATCCAATTCAGGGTTGTGGGTGTCCGGAGCCCATCCTAGCCAGCAACGGGCTAGCCAGCAACGGGCACGAGGCAGACACAAACACAGACAGGCACACACCTGTAGTATGGTAGTGCCATATGACTGAGCTCTGCTGAACTAGTATGCTGGACAAATTTAATGGGGCCCTACCATGTCACTGCGGCTTGACTTTGAATGTAGAAGGAGCCTTCCTGTTGTCCAGCAAATATTGCATGAATTGAGTACTGTTAAGATAGAACAAGACCCCATCCCATGTTACAACAAAGATATTACTGCTCTGGGATCATCTGGAGAAAAGCAACCAAATTCATTATTGGGCTTAAGGTTATGTCCTGCACTGACAGGTGGAAAGATCTTAATCATTTTAGTCTCTAACAAATTAGACTACAAGGGGACCTACTGTACATGTATTCAGAATCGTCTAGAGCACTGAAGAAGTCAACACAGTAGTTCCTCAGAATGTGCAGTGAAACACAAAAAACATGGAACAAATGGAACCTGTGTGGAGGTGCATTAACAACTAAAGAAAAGAGATTTAGGGTGCAGAGATTCAAAATCGGCCACAGAGAGCCACCATTTCTTGGATCAAGGAGTTGTGTTGAATAAATATTCTTGCTCCAGTGAGGGAAGGAATGTATTGCTGATAAGAAGGAAGCCAACCCTCAAAATGGGAAATCCTGGCAGCCTCCACTGGTCACTGCTGTGAAACTGGAGGTGGTAGCCTCTGATGTAGTCTGTCCTATCCATAGGTCAGGGTTGATAGTTTTTATCATAGTAGGGCCCTGTGGCCTACTCGGAAATGTCTAAGATGTCTACTGACTGGGATTGGTGTCCATGCATCTTGGTGAAGGTGGTGATTCAACCCAGCCAAAGCAGACAGTTGTGACGACTTTGTTGCTATCTGAAACGGTTGAAAAGCTCATTGAGCACAGGGACAAAAGTATGGTATGACAAGCTGGGCCATCCAGATCAATATTTAGGAGTTGTCAAGCAAAGGTGGCAGCAGATCTTCTGAGTCGTGGAATACTCATTGAGACCATCTAGTTGAAGGCAATATGAAGCTATTTTGATAAAGTGGAGGTTGAGAGTCCTAATGAATGCCCATGAGTCTTTGATTCCAGGATAATCATGACAAGTTCAAGGTATAGAGGGGGTCATCGAGTACTTGTAAATACTTCATACACAAATGATGACCAGGAAGGGAGTCATGGATGAGATCCCTTGTAGAAATGGCCCAAATAAATGAGTATGCCAAACATGTGGTTAGAGAGGAGTATTCGAAAAAAAGAAGCCAAGGGCCCTACCTTAATGGAAGACACTTTGAGGCACCAGAGAGTGACAGATTAAAATAAAAAAGACAAAATCCAGAGCACAAGAGACTAGGCCAAGGCCAATCCAGACAATAACGGGGAGCTCGGCGAGCACTTTGCCATTTTCACAGTGAGGCTAATAATGGTGTAAATTAAGCCACATCACCCCTGGTTGTGTACAAAAACGGCAGGCCAGAGTGAGAGTGATCTGTGATAGGGTACCTTCCTGTTGATATTAAATGCATGCTGTCCTTGAAAGTGAACCAAGGTTTTCCTGAAAAATGCTGTACAATGAACTACAGCAGATCAGTTACCTCCAGAACATTTCATTGTCATGTGGTGCACAGCAGAGGCCATACCAGTGCCAAAATCATACAAAGAGCATAGAAAACTCCTACACAAAGCATGATTTTAATTTCCCAGGCTGCATGCAAGGAAAAAAAACTCAGTTCATGTTTGCTTTTGAAAAAAAAAACTAATGATGGACTGCATCTTTACAAATTTGATTTTCCATTAAAAATCAATTTCAGGAAAGGTGTGTAAAATAAATTTTTGTGTGTTTTTGGAGAGCATGAGTATCCAGCTTGCTGTGAGCTGTGGAGCAGTTTCAAAAAGCATTACTGCATGTACAGGATTTCCTGCAGAGCTTTGTATAAACTCCCATCTGTTGATTGAGACTTGGTGTTCTAGAATTGCATCATTAAATTAATTGCAATACTAAATTGTATTTTCAAAACTACAATAAAGTGTATTTTCTATACTACTTATAAACTACTAAATTATATTTTTTTCCAACAGGAAGGAATTTAAATTCTTTTTGGACACCATCACCTCTGTTTCCAGTCCAGGTAACTCTTGGAAATCATAGTTAGGTGCTATCTTCATAGAATTGTATATACTGTAAGTTAAGTTTAAGTTTAAAACACTGTTTCAGTAATAAAGATAATAAAGGGGAGAACACTATTGTATTTAGAAAGTGCCAGGTTAAATTTTATGAACTAAGAATATATTTCAGGAGTGTTATAACACCCTTTTTGAAATACAGTAGGGTCTAGACATTCAAGAGGGTTTGATGCAGAGAACCACCGTGAACAGCAAATTTGCGTTCACGCAAATGAGTGGTGTCCAAAAAAGCACTATTTAACTGTAAGGATATGTATTATTATTTTGTAAATAACTAAATTCACCCCTGTACAATCATATAATGTACTACAGTAACCCTTCTTTATATGATAAAATAACATTGATCCACTAAAACAAACAACAGTAATCACAAACTGAGTGTAACCAGCTAAAATAAACAACATGAATCCCTTGGGCATATAACGGGGGCAGATAGAGGCTCACTCACTAACTAGATTAATCTCATGATTCCAGTCTGTTATGCAGCTAATTTGAAAGTTGCGGTTAACTACCTTTGGCTCCGTTTCATACCAATCTGCTTTTTTTCCATCCAAAACCCTATCAGCATGATCAAATTGAAAATAAGCGAATTCCCAAATGTTAAATCCCAGGCAATACCAAGAGCTCGGCTGTCAGATGTTGACACCCTACTGTAATCACATATTGAAAACAAGTAGCTTTATATATCCTGTATGCATCTGAACACGACTAGGTATTTTTTAGGTGGAAGTTATAATGGCATTCAGAAGCTTATACTGTGTTATCTGTAACAGTTCATAGTGAGTTTCTTTTAAAATAATGTAAATGTGCCTATTATTTGGTTTGGTAGTTAGTAACTAATTGATCCAAGGATTTCATCCAGCTATTTTTTGAAAGAAGCCTGAGAATCAGCTTCAACAAAATGGCAGGAGAGCTTCTTCTGTACTCCCACAACCCTTTGAGTAAATAAGTGCCTTTGTTTATAGAAACATACATTATATGGAAGTAACAATCACACCTTCATTGAAACTTACTGCTACTGTACATCCCCAGGTCCTACCAGGGAGAAACGTACATGCATTGCTTGGCTTCTGCTGACATTTGTAAGAATCCAATATTTTGACACTACGACTATTGTGTTGCTAGAAGACTAAAACGAACCACAAAGTCTAAGCTACCCAACACAGGCTTTTTGTGCTTGGTGAGCTGAGTGCTTCTTCATCCCACTGATCCCTGCTATAGCTTATGCCTTTAGAAAAACAACATAACAAATATTATAAACCAAAGGAGTTTGTTTGGTCTGTTCCATGTTTGTTTGCTTGCTTTGTCCAGCTGTTTATTGATGGATTCCAGTAAATTCATGGCTGGAGTGTTTATTCCAGACCCCGTCTCCTCATTGTGGAGAGACATGCCTCCTGTTTTCTGTTTAAACTGGACTTCCTTTATATTTCTACCTGTGATCGACCTGTGACACATTGAAACATCAACGTTTGCTGTAGCCTGTGGAAGTTTCCTGTCAATACCCTGGTGAACCTTGAATATGTGAATTAAATATGCTCTTTTGTGCTTCCACTGGGTGTTCAAGTAACAGCGTGGCCTTGTGTTCACACTGGTGAGCTCTTGTCTGTAGTTTCTACTGGATGAGACATGTAGGATCCCCAGGGCCATTGTCTCACTCACACATTCTTTTAAAATTTCTATTCATTACTTGTTCTGACTCAGCATTGACCTTGGTCAGCCTGACATGGCTACACTGACACATTAAGCTTTGATTGTAGCAGAGATTGTGTTTTGTGATATATTGACCAGGATTTGTTTTTAGCCTTAAATGAAAACTAGAATAAAAAACAAGAGATTTTATGTTCCCAGCTAAATGAAAACCAGAACTGAAGTTAAATAAGCTTGAAAATGTTCTGAAATGCACTGAGCATTAAACTCAAGTTAATGGGTGTGACAGTCATCCCTCATGTTTCTGCTTCCCCAGACAAGAAAAACCTGCTGATTTGGGGGAAACGGTGCTGGATATCCTTCCCAGAGAGTCTGCATCCCTTGGCAAACTGCATTCATGTGGTCTTGAGCAGGACCATGGGGTAAGTCATCTGACAGAGAGAGAGGAGCCTGGCAGTCAGACTGTCATCTTCCCTGTAGCTTCCTTGAGACTCTTCACTGTTAACCAGCAAAATCTAGATTTCCACGGTAACATCAACAATACAAGTTTACTGACAATGTTTCCTTTATACAAACTAATATAAGTTCTCTGTATAATCAAGAGAATCCTTACAGTTTCTCAGTCTTCTACTGCTTCTGCAGTGTAGATTCTTTTCATCTCAGTTTTCCGTTACATTGTGTTCCGTGATTCCCTGTATCCCAGATCAAAAGGATTTGATGATACCTCCATTAAATACTATGCTCCTGGGGAAAATAAAGGTCATATCCTTTCACAAAAGTACAGTTTAAGTAAACTGAATTGTGATCCTGAAGATGAAAATTCACCTTTCACTACGACAATAACCCAAGAACACGTCCAAAGCTACGTACAGTATAGTGGGTTATCAAGACAAAAGTGAATGTCCTTGAGTGGCTCAGTCAAAATTCTGACTTGAATCTGATGGAAAAATCTGCGACCCCTTGAAAATTGCTGAACATTTTCATGGACGGTTCTCAACCAGCTTGATAGAATTTTAGCATGTTTGGAATGAAGAATGGGTGAAAATTGCACCATCCCGATGAGCAATATTGGTAGAGACTTATCCAAAAAGACCTAGAACTGTATTTAGTGTCAAAGGTGCTTCCATCAGGTGATTCCTCTCAGTGACCTGCACCTTCTTGAACCAGGCCTTTTCTGTCATCTAGTTATTTGTTGTGATTTTGAGGTTTTAATTACTACTCACAAGTTCTTCTGTCAGGGGCCTTTAGTTAGCTAGACATGAGGATTCCATTATGCTGTACAGTTACACTATGGGTGGAATTTTAGATTTTGTTAGTTCTACAAAAAATTGCCGAAAATTCGTTAAAACATCACCCCACTTGAATACAATAACCAGCTTTGCCCCATGGAAACTTCGAATCGGTACAAAAACAAAAAACTGGGAGATGCAGGCCTTTCAAAAAGTGTTCACCCTCTTATTTATAAAAGTGACTATTTTAAGTATTCACTTTAAAAATGTGTATGCATCATTGGAAGGCAGTGAATACATTTTGCAAGGCACTGTAGATAAGGTGACACTGGCCCATCTCTTCATTTAGTTCCCTTCGAAATGCACTAATAATCACACAGTGCAATATTGTGATTCTGATTGAAGAAGGGAAGACATAACTTCTTTTCCACAAGTTAGCATCTCCTAAATCCAATTAAGAAAAGAACCCTACAAGAGTCTGTTGCCTAATGCAACTGTTTTTCTTAGATTTTGTCATCTAAAGCTGATAAACTCCTGGGTCAGGCTGTGTTTTGTGAGAATTATTTATGTACTCTCCAACTTAGTGCATCTCATCTTGTGGAGTTTCATGCAGCCCCTCCTCAGCAGCTGTCTGAAATGATAAATTAAGCCTGTCCCCACCACATGATATTGGATCCTATTTCCACTGTTTTGCTATGTTCAAATTTTAGCATTTTGTTTCCCTTGGTAACATATAATCCATAGATAATAAAGAATCAGAATGATTAACTTGGCCCTTAAACATGCAGTTGCGAAGCCTATGTTAAAAAAGCAGAACTTGGACTAACCCTGTTCAGGAGTCCATTCATCCATAGTTTAACTGTTTTGCCCAATGTAGGGCTATTGAAGGGTCGAATTCTATCATGGCAAGCAATAGGTCCAAGGCAGGATACACCCTAAAGAAAACTCCAGTCCATCTCAAGGCATGCACAGACACATACACACTCACACCAGGGCCAATATTCCCCAAACCCAATAAACCTGCCAGTATGTCTTTGGACTGTGGAAGGAAACCCATATGAACACCAGAAGAATAGGAAGTTCACTCAGAGAGCACCCCAGGAATTGAACCCAGGGTCCCAGCGCTGTGAGGTAGCAATGCTATCCATGGCACCACTGTGCCACTCTGTAGTTATCAGCCAATATTTTAATTTACTAGTTCAAGTAGGGAGCTGCGTCAGCATGCGTAGGCTACAAATGAGCAAGTAAAGGTTTATTTCATGCTCAAAAGACAAGAAACGCAAGATTTCGGCTGTGGAGCCTTCTTCAACACACCCTAAGAAGGCTCCATACCTGAAATGTGTTTCATTTGTTCTCTTTTCAGCATGGAATAAACCTTTACTTGTTCCTTTTTAATTGACTATTTTTGAAAAGGTTCTAGATTGGATTGTTGCTGTTCAGATGCATGCTCACCTGTCAGCCAATAAGTACAGGTATATATGTAAAATATGATGTATTTAACTTCAGTTCAGTTGCTGAATACATAGTACAGAAACCGCTCTTGTGAGGGTTACTAATGATCTACTGATCACTACTTTTTTTTGCCAATTCTTGTCTTTCTTCTGCTTTCAATACTGTTGATCGGCATCACACACCATCATGATCAGTATATCAGAGAGGGCTGTTGGTGTTGCTGGGACTGTTTTGTTGTTGTTTGATATCATATCTAACTGAAAGAAAACAATGTTACAATTTGTCATTTTTCCTCTCCAATAAGTTTGGTCACATCTGGTGCCCCACAAGGCTGTATTTTTGGTTCAATTCATTGCTGTACTGATGACACCCAAATTTATATTTAAAGTCTGCTGCATACAATATAGTTTGCTTAATGATAGAAAAGTCTAACTCTCGACTCTCGATTTTTTTACAGCTGTGTGCCAGACCATGCTCACTATCTCTGCCATGATTTACCAAGTGTGATACAGTTAGGATCCACCCATCCTCTCAGTGATAAGATTGAAACCATATGGATCTTAGGTGGGGCTGAGTTATATAAAGTGAGTATATCAAAAATTACTCAAAATGTCTTTATTAATAACTATCTAGCCCATTTGATTAACACTTTTTACTGCTTAAAATGAAACTAGAGTTTTCTCAATCCATTTTAAAACAGTATTCAGTCCAAGGGTGTTCGCATAAGTACATAAGAAAGGTGACAAAATAGTTTCATAGCTGAGTGAATCTAAAATGTAATTGAGCACACTTCTTGAAGTAGTCCAGACACAGGAATCAGCCACCTGGCAGTTCTTGGTACTCACAGTTCTTGTGTAAAGAAGTGTTTCCTATTCTCTGTCCTAAATAGATTCCCTTTTATTTTCCAGTTGTAAACACGGTGTCTTTGTTTCACTACCGAGTGTGACACAGTCCTCTGGGATGATCCTATCTATATTACTTAGGATATTATATTCTTGGATTCAATGTTTTCAGTCTTCTCTGTTCTAGGTTAAATAGATGTATCTAATTTATAATGCCATTCCTCTCATCAAGTACAAATGGAATTAGCAAGATATTACGAGAATCTAAATATGTAAATCAGAACAATTGACCTAAAATAGATTATTTGGTACACCACTGCTTACGCTACCTCAATTTGATTAAAGGTTTTGTCAAATCAGTTATCCATTTAGTTAACCAGTTCTGGGTTCATACAGTACATTACCCTTGATTCCTGTAGCTTTTAATTTTATTAATTAAATTAACCTTTAATTAGGCGTCTTGTCAAAAGCAATAAACAAGCAAACAGTGTGTTAGAAAACATCCTTGAAACAATAGAATTTAAATCAAGGAATGTTATTTTAAAATTGTGCAGTGCAAGAATTTAGAATGTACTGTTCAATTTTGGCCACCATGTTAGAAAAATATATTACTGCTCTGGAATCAGTCCAGAGAAAAGCAAATAAAAACTCAGGCTTAAAGGGATGTTTTACAACATCAAAATCAATAGTGAAACATTAACATTAAAGGATAGAAACTGAAACTAAGGTAAAGTTGATTGAAATGAAAAAGTATAAGTGTACTCTCACCTTGGCTTGAGTTTTGAGCTCAGGGGCCCCTCTTACTCAAAGAGATATGTGTAATTCTGCTTTGTGTATAGTAAGTTTCAATAAGCAGCGACAGACCAGTGTTGTGACCTTATTATGGCTCATCAGCATAGCCTAGCTGTATTTCTGCTAATCTTTTATAAGGTTCACGTAAGGAACACCTTTTAGGGTTATTTTTTAAGAAACAGAATTTGTTGTGAATTACATGAGAAGTCTCTTTAGAGATTTCTCCTTAATAGTATTGAGGTTGGATATTAAAAAAAGGTTAATGCTATTCAATACTTCCACATCCCAAAATTCATCACAAATTCTGCTTGCTGTTATAAACCCCATAACCCTAATACTATATGGAAACCATAACAAGGTTTCCTTACTTTAAGATATAATCGTGACGTGAGTGACCAATTCAAAGTATATTCTCTCTGATATGCAAGAGCAGACTATCTGCTTTAGCTTACTTGAACTGGCTCCCTGTGGATTTCAGAATAAGATGAAAACACTGCTGCTCTCCATTAGGGGCTCAAATAGTTTGACTCCTGACTAGTCAAACATTGGACATTCTTTCAGTTCCCAATATGAGGCTCTCATCCCTGGTTGACCCTGAAGGTCTGTGTTTCCTGTTTTCTTGCTCCAGGGTTGTAGAATCTCCAAGCTCCTATCAGATCTTGCAAGTTAGTCAGCACTTTCCAACTCCACCTTAAGACACGCTTTTATTCACTAGCTTTTGATTTTATTTAAGTTAATGTGTTAGTTTGTGTTCCCCTGATTTTGTTTTTGCCTGATTTTATCATAAACTGCCTTGAGATGCATCATGATAGGTGCTATATAAAATAAAAATGTGTTATTGTAATCAAGTCATTTTTTCGAACCAGAAACAAAAGCAACTGCTCTATTCTAAATAATTCTTAACGGATAAATTAGAAATGTTTCTTTGAATAGGGAGTATGGAACAAGCTACCCAGCCCAGTGATTGAAGCTGATGGGCTGGTTTCCTTCATGAAAAGGCTGGATGAGCTTCTTGGATCAATTGGCTACTAACTGGTCAAAATGGGCTAAAAGGGCCAAATGGTTTCTTCTCATTTCTAACCTTTCTTATGTTCTTAAAGATCAATAGCTTTTTAAACTATTTTTTTAATCAAATATAGGAGTCCTTGAAACATCCATGGTGTGACTACATCTACCTCACTCAGGTCATGGCAGATTTTGACTGTGACACGTTCTTCCCAGAGTTTGATCGGGAGATTTACAAACTGCAGGATGAGTAAGAGCTCTTTTTATTTCTGATGGGTGTTGATGAATACTGTGTAGGGGTGAGCTGCCGTTACCCCAGGAGACCCCAGGAGTAGGTTTTGTAGTTCCCTGAGTTTCATCAAACAAGATGGGTCAGGACAATTTGTCAGAGTCATAATGTCAAAGTGGTGTTAGTATGAGTCATTTTTACACGTTATGTCAGTTGTGTTGTGTTCTACTATTATTCTATTGCAATTCCAAGCGCAACACAATTTTTCTAATAGAAATCAAAGTCACATACAGGGTCGTTTTAAAATGGAAATCCATACTCTGTTATTGAAAAACACTTTGAGCACCTTAACTATCTCTGACCCAGGTTCCAGTTGGAGAGACGATGGCTTCTGACCTTCTATGCTTGTGAAGACCAATGATCCTAAAGTTGCAGTAGTCATCTCTGTGCCTAAATTCATTTTGATAATTTATGAATGAAGAAAAATACAAAATAATATACATTTCCTTTGGGTTCTCATCTGAATTGTATTTTAGAGGATTAATTCAGCATCTTTTTGGATTAGCATTTGTGAAATCAGAAAAGCTCTGTGAATGCAATTCAATATTGTATATCGTATTATAGAAAAACAAAAAATCTTAAAATTTCTAAATATACAGCTATTCTAGTTCTTAATCCCAGTAATCCTACATAATGTGTTTTGTTTGTTTTTTTCTTTCCACAATTCCTAGGTTTCCTGGTGTGCCAAGTGAAATTCAAGAGGATCAAGGTATCAAGCTCAAATTTCAGGTTTTCAAGAAGGACATGCATTAGAAGAACTGATTAAAGAGGAATGATTTGAGTTTGAACCAAATTCAAGTGCACATTATGGAGGTATCTATAATTTTAAATACAAGATACTGTATAGCAAAAGGAATATCTATGTGCTGATAAAAAAAATGTTGAACTTTTATAGCAAGAAAGAAGTGAGTTAAAAAATTCTAAGTTTGAGTTAAAAAACTAAAACTCAAATTCCGTGTAGACTTTAAAATCCTCAAGCTCAAGGCTCTGCATGGCTTGGCACCTCAGTACCTGTCTGAACTAATATCCCCCTACTTCCCACCTCGCAACCTTTGCTCTTCTAATTCTGCCCTCCTTACTGTCCCCCAAGCCCGTCTACATTGTATGGGTGACAGGGCCTTCTCCTGTTATGCCCCCAAGCTCTGGAACTCTCTCCCCAAGGATATCAGAGGGTCACCTTCTCTAAACTCTTTCAAATCCAGACTCAAAATCCTCTTCTTCAGAATAGCTTTTACTTAACTGGTTCCATTCTTCACCCCTCTTCTTTTCTTAGTACCACCATCCACGATCTCCTCTATATATTGTCATTGTGTTTTATCTTGTGTATTCTTATTATTTATTGTTGTTGTCATCCTGTAAAGCGCTTTGAGAAGCCACCTTAAAAGGGGCTTTATAAAATAAAGTTAATGTCACGGATGTCGGAAAGGACGAACCATAGAATGGCAGGAGAGCAAAAGAACCTATGTGTAGCGGCGAGACGGGGATTAGCCCGGCTCAGCTGTTCAGGAAATGCCGTATAGAAACCTATGCCCTCAGGTAGCAACGTGGGGCGACCTGGTGCTAGGCAGGTCTCAGGACATCCGAACGTCATTGCTGAGCGAAGGCAGACCGAAAGACCCGGAAATATATAGCCCCAGAGCAAGAGAAACACCGGAAGGACAGCAAAGAACCGGAAATGAAAGACGGGACAGAGAAGGAGCACCCTCTGTTAACAGAGAGCGTGGCAGTTTTTTATTATTATTATTATTATTATTATTATTATTATTATTATTATTATTATTATTATTAAAAATACATATATTTTCTTTCTAAATGAAACAGTTGCAGAACACCGTGTGCCTTACTTTTTGTGTACATCTGACTAAGACCAGGCTTTCTTATCGTACTCGAAGTCTTCCAAGTTTCATCCTATTAGTGCTCATACGTATGTGTTTGGATTAATTAGCTAATGAGAGTGCTTGGTCCAGGGATTATGGTGAAGTGTTTATTTTCATATGGTTCTTGTTTGCCATTTTTGTTCTACTCACTGTCTTACTTTAAAAAAGGCACTGAACCTCCTTGTGCTTTGTCAATTAGGTTAGAAGTAAAACTGAAATTATTTTGTAAAGGATTTTGTAACTGCAGCTACAGTGTGGTAAAAGTAAAACCCTTTAAGAGTTTTTTATGGTTTAACATATTGTGATGCCACATGGGGCAGCCTACAAAAGAGGCACACATTCTAGGCAGGCCTGAGCACAGACATACCCTAAATACAAGACTAGAGGGATTTTATTCAATAATTTTCTGTAGCCCAAAATTTGGCTCTTCAGCAGGATGTTGGGAAAAATATCCGTGAGCTCTTGCTGAAAAGCCCTTCCGGCCTCTCGTCAGGGAAAAACGTCCACGGTGAGGAAAATTAGTTACCTGCACTGAGGAAAATATCAGCCTTTTGCCATGGCAGATTAAAGCTCTTCTGGCTACCTAGCTGGGAAAAACTTCAATGACTGCAGCAGGCAACGTGGGTTTTCCAACTCTCGCACTGGAAAAGAGCCCGCAGACAGGTGACAGGTTCAGCCTTTCCAAGAAGAGACCAGGGTTATCCAGCAGAGTTTATCTTTGGCCTCTATTCCTGGTCATTACCCTCTTCCTCTCTACTCGGCACTGTATTTATGCACAGCTGATCCTGCTTCAGTGATTGCTGGCCCTGTCAATTCTCCTGTGATTTGCACACTACCATGTTGGGCATCACAATATTTAGACATACAGTATTTGACCTTCATCTGTTCCTAACAGTAGATAAAACTAACATCATTTGACAAATAACACACAAAAAATCCACTATTTAAAAATAAATCAGCCATCTTTTGATATCTTTGTGTGAAAAAGTTAGTGCAGCCTTACTTTTGGTTCAGTAACCTGTGGTACCTGTTTAGTGGTAGTAATGTAAGTTAAAAGCTTCCAGAAACAGTTGATCAGTCGCTCACATCAAATAGGAGGTTTCTGACTCGCACCTCCTTACAGTTCAGTAAGCACAGTTCTCTTTAAGTCCCACCACAGCATTTCTGTGGGGTTTAGGTTTGGACATTGACTGGGCCTTTCCAAATTTCTGATTTTGTTTTTCTTTTTTAGCCATTCAGTTGAAGATTTGCTTAGGTTTTGGATCATTAGACTGTTGCCTGATGCACTCTGAGTTCAACTTAGCAGCTAGACACATGGTCTCACATTTCCTCTAGAATACTCTGACATGGTATGGAATTTGCGGTTGACTCAATGATAGCACGGCGTCCAGGTCCTGGTGCAGCGAAGCAGGCCCAAACCATCATCCCCCCACCTACCACCACCGTGCTTGACGGATGGTATAAGTTTCTTCCACAGAACACATTGTTCCAGAAGTCTTGTTTTTCATTGAAGTGCTGTTTTGCAAATGTAAGCAATTGAAGAGCAGGGTTTCCTCCTGGCTTTGCTCCCATGAAAGCCATTCTTATTCAATCTTTTCATGATGGTGATGGACTTACGAAGAAATTACCTTATGTTATCACAAACCTGAATGTGTAATACAAAATGATGGATAATGATGATGATCTAATCATTTTGCACAGTTGTGGGAGACCTGATTGTACATACCTTCTTAACTGAGATGGTAAAACTATGAGTGCTCTTACTTTCTCACAAAAAGGTATTGAATGCTGGCTGATTTTAAAAAATTAAATAATGAAAAATAATTTTTGTATGATGTCAGATTAGGTTAGATTTTTCTACTATTAGGACTTGGTGAGGTCACAAATGTTTAAATATGTGCAGTCATAAATTCTTAAGCAGGTGTACTTACATTTCACCACACTGTATTAATGTGTCGCTTGTCCAGAAATACGAATATGTCACTTAAGATAAAAAAACATTTGATAAATAAGTAACTCTATGCTATATAAAATGTGTAGTAATGGATCTGATTGATTGTTCCCTTTTCTCCTGGTCCAATGTGGCATGTCACTGCAAGAGCTTAATAAACCCTTCTGGACTGTATTCTTGTCTTTTGAGAAATCATAAATGAAAGAAATTTCTTTTCTGTAATAACCATGTTTAAATTGATTTACTTGCATTTGATCTGGAAGGTTTTGTTACTTTTGCTAAAAACCTTTGAAGTAATAGGATTCCCACATTTGAGAATATGAGTAAGAGTTTAGTTTCTGAGTTGGCACACCTGTCTTGTTTGGGGATCCCGTTAGTTAAACCAGTAGTTTTTAGTCCTTATCCTGGAGTAAGTCTTTACCAGTGAATCTTGCAGTTTCAGTTTCGTTCTATTAACCATTCAGACTACTTCATAGGCATTATTGAACTTCTTGATTAAACATTAGAAATACGTTGACACAGGCTTTTATTTGCAGAGAAAGTTCGCAAACTGAATGCCTCCAGTTTCCACTCTTTTTGCGTACTGAGTGGTTGCTCCCTTAGTTCTATCTAAATGTCTAATATTTTAGATGAACTATGAGTGTTGAGAGAGGTGGGAATTACTGTATAAGGAACTCAAACTGAAAAGGGAATATTCTATATTCTGCAGCGGACCCCAGAACTAATTACTTACGGTCCACACACCTGAGTGAGATGAGGTGTGACTGCCAGACAGAGTTGATACTAATTTCTAACACCATCCAACTTCTTGGGAGCTGAAAAAAAGGTCTTAATGTAATTATAGATCAATTGGCTGCATAGATTAATCAATTTGCCTTAGTAGGTCTCAGCTGGAAAGAGTACAAGTCACTGAAACCATGACTTGGTGTTAACCTGAAGTCATGCAGCAGAGGTAGTACTTTTAGTACTATCTGCTATCTCAGAGATAGTAGAGTTTGTGAAGTTAGGGTTTTGCCATTTTGACCTCTGCAAAGCCCAAGGAATATTTAAGAAACAGAGGTTTTAACATAATGTAAGCATCTGATACAAAAGGGATTGTGAGAGCTTAAGGTTAAAGCATCCACTTTAGCTGGGATTTGAATCTACTGTACAGCCCTCTGGTCAGGTGTCCAGATCTCTTATTACTACTCTAAAAGTGAGCACCCACTCTCATGTTTTTCTAAACTCCTTCACAAGGAAGGTGATCACACCTGTGCATTTTAACATTTTCACAAACCAGATCAAAAACAGCAAAGAAAAGATCACTGCAATCACTAAAAACTGCTAGCAGTAGTTCTGTCTTTCAGCTGCTTTGTCTTTTTAACACATTGTTAGTATTTCAGATTTGTGGTTGCTAACCCTGGCATAGCAGGAACACTGTGTTGTCTTAACATTGATTTCTGTTTCTTACAGATTTTTAATTTTGCTACTGATTCTCAAAGGGTAAATGGAATTTGTAATGGATATCACCCCTGTACCAACTTTTGACTTTCAGAACTTTCAAAACATTGAGGCATGTTGCCTGAACTGGAGCTCTGCAGAAGGAAACAAAGCTCAATGTGAGCTTGTCTGATAGTGTCATTTCCACCTGTCTCTCTTCATCTTAAACTGAGCACCTTATTAAGAAGTGTTGTATCAGAAATAAGGGTAAGAATTTTGAAAAGGGACTGACTTAAGTTGTTGGAAACACTTCTTTTTAATTAGAGAATGTTTTCGAATATCAGGAGTGTAGAATCAAGTTAACCAAAAGTAGTTAAATTAAGTAGTCAATTAGTACTAGATATTTAGATGTCAGCTTCAGTGAAAACCAGAAGATTTCAAACTCAGTTTCATAGACCATGGAATTCCATGTGGTTTTGAAAACATATTTAATTTTTAAAGAAATATTTTAATAAAAATATATTTCTTTATTGTCCCTTTCTTTTGATTTTAATTTTACCTTTCACTATTGCTATGGCAATACTTGGAACCTAGGCACATTAAGTGTGATTGTGTTGACAAATTGAAGAATATTTAGGCTTTAAAAGAAACAGGAAGTTTATAGAGACTTAACAGTAAAAGCTGTTTTCAGAGCCTTTTCAAATCACCTAAGATCACCAATTGTAAAAACTGTTTTGGAGCTACATGTTTTTTTCTCCACAGATAAGTTCATCACTCAATTATTACATTTACTTCTTTAGATGTAACTGTACTGTATGTACACCCTGTACAGACTATCATTTGAGTGTATAGATACAGTTTCACATAGTTTTTGTATTCATCTCCGTGTTTCAGGCTACTTTAGTGTTATTTCTCAAAATAAAATAATTCTCTCCACTAGATGGAGACAATCCATGTTATCCACCGATCTGCAGGAAAAAAAGATGAGAACATCCAAGAACATTATTGTTTCTAGTGTATTCCACTCCAAGGTGAAAAACAGGCTGAGCACCCAACATTCAAGCAGATATTCCAAGTAGTACTAATTAAACCCATTTTCATTACCCTATAAATTGTGTTCATTACTAAATTAGTTACTAAATGTAAAAAAGCAAATACATTTTGGAAATGAGAGACTGTTTGGAGTGTCATTGATCTCAGGATCTCATCGTATTGGTTCTTGAAAGGACCTGGGGCCTCAACAACATCGTGTAGCTGGGTTGCTGGTCCCAGACTCCCACAAGCCTTTGTGTAAGAATCTCCTGTTTTTGTTCTCAAATGCGCTTCCACATAGTTACCACTTGGGTTCCGTGGTTCGTGTTTCACTGTTGATTCTGAAGAACACTGCTGGGTTCACACTGTCAGTCCCTTTGAGGAGTCTGAATACTTGTATTGGGTCCCCTCGTACTCTGCTCTGTTCAAGACTAAAAGGGTTAAGCTCCTTCAGGCTGTCCGTGAAGGACATTTCCTTCAGCTCTAGACTGTATCTGGTTGATCTTCTCAGGACTGATTTCAATGCAGATATATATTTTTATAATGTGGTGACCAAAACTGTACACAATATTCTAAATGAGGTCTTACTAGTGTGTTATATGATTTTTACAAAACATCCCTCAATTTAAAGTTTTCCTAAACTTATGAGGTTTCATATACTGCATAGCCTCTTCCAGCTCAGTTTCCTGTTTTTATTTAAAGTTTGTTTTTGCCACTTGTATGCAAAATCCCTCATTTGTCTGCTTTAAACATTGTTTTCTAGGTGTTTGCACAGTCTTTGATTTTTGCTGATTCTGCAGTGTCAGTTAATCCTTCAGTTCTGCTTTCATGTGTGAATGTGACTAATTTACTAACTACTGTATACCAGAATATAGATTACCGATATATTTAAAAAGAGTTGTGGTCCTAGTGTAGATCTCTGTGGTACTCCGCTAATTAGAATACTCCAATTTGAGTATTCGTCCCTAATCTGTATTCTCTGTTTAGCATTAATTCATTTTCAATCCAAACTCTTTAAATATTATCTTTTAAATTTTACTAATTTATTTGCTAACAATGTTAGGTTTTATTCCTTATTAATATAATTCCAAATTGATAGCTTACAAAAATATTGACAAAACCCAATATTATGCATGAGCATATAGAGTTACAATGATAATATACCATAATAATATAATAATCATTATCAAAAATGTTTGCATTGACACAAGTGATCCCAGCTTTAGAACCACATTAACACAAACCTGTGACAATACAAGGGACTGGACAGCATGCCAGACCATCACAGGTCACCCACATGTACACACAAGCACACAGAGACAATTCAGTGACACCAGTTAATTAATTAGCATGTGTTGCATATGTTTGGGAGAAAATCCAATAGCATGGTGAACATGCAGACTTCACACAGAAAGTATCCAAGTCCTAAATCAAACTTGGGACCCACAAACATTAGACATTCTCTGGTATTGACACATATTTCCACTGACATACATCTGTAGAAATTCTGAGACTTTTTTTTTCCTTCTGGGAGTGTCTTTGAAGTACTCATCCAGAAACAAAACAAAAACAATATGATGGTTCTCTTTCGTTAGACAGAAAAGTCAATGTTTCTGTCTGAACTGTGTCAATGGCTGTAATGATGAAAAAACGTACCAGCAAAAAATCAAGATTATTTTTACGATTTGACATCAGATTTGACAGCATCAGTTAGCATACTGATTTTTACTTCAGACAAAAGAACAACCACAAAATTGTAGTGAGGGGATTTAATCTTCTGACAGATTTTCTAGCTGATTCATTCCAGAATCACTATATCTATTCAATATAAGAAATGTGTGTGAGGCAGTTAGAGAATTCAGACAGTGGATTTAATAATAATCCCATCCTGTTCATGGGATTTAGATAACCATCCAATTTCAAAACGCTTTTCCCAAAACAGTGGAGCTGGAGCCTATCCCAGCAAGCAACAGGTGCAAGGCAGGGTGTACTCTGGAAAAGACGCCCATCCATCGCAGAGCAGACATCCTGTACACAAACACAGGCAGGTACAGTACATACAGTATTCATACCTGAGCCAATTTCCCCAGAAGCCAATTAACCTACCAGTATGTCTTTGGACTGTGGGAGGAAACCCATACAAACATGGGGCAAACATACAGACTCCACACAGACAGCACCCAAGGTCCAGAATTGAATGCAGGACCCCTGCACTGAACGCTAAGTGTCCTGCCACTGTGCCATCCAGAATTTGGATATCAGGAAAATGATTCCAGATGGTTTACTTTATGCTTCACAGAGCTAGACTATCTTAATATTGTTTAATATACTGTAGGTTAATATTGTCAGTTATTTAAAACATAAACCTTTGTCATAGTTTCATTTGTTTTTCAATTAATTATGTCCTACAAAAAACTGCTACTGAGATTCAACAACACCTTAAGAAATATCAGAAAACAAGATGGAGAAAAAGTTCTTGAATGATAATAATACACAGGAAAATCTACTCTCTGTGCCTGCAGCAGTTTGCATTTTGCTGTTACTCAAATGCAAATATAAACAGCAGTCAAACTTATGTATCCCCTCATGCTCTATATGCCATATCGAAGGCTTGGGGGAGTTATGTGAAAAAATCAGACGTCTGTTTAATTGTCTATTTACACTGAGGCGTTGTAATCAAAAGAAGAATATGACAGTTAAAATGCCACAGCTGCAGCAACACTGTGCTTGTCAAGGACAAGGACTGTCCTAGCCTTATGGAGTATTTCCTATGAGAAGGCATTTGCTCTCAGACACAGAAGGGAACTAATGTAATAAAGAGCCAGAGCTGGGAAAAAATTAGACAAAATTGCTGAGCTTAGGTTCCGAAGCAGACATTAATTTCTGAAGATCTATATGACCTCAAAGACAGTATATTTACCACCTTAATTCCTTAACCCAGTTGTTACACTGTAGAAAATTACAGATTTTAATTGCATATGCCATCTATTTTCATATTCATTGTGAATTATATGCAATAAACTCAACATGTAACATTTCCTAATAATACTGTATGTCATGTTTAAATGAAAAAGAACGATTTATACTCCCTTTTATTAACCTCATGCGCTTTCAGGTATAATTCAGCTTGACAACTTCACTGTTCTTAATAGACACAGGTCTCATCTGGAGGCTTAGTAAGGGGTACATTTGGTGCAGCCAAAGGCTTGTTTAATAAATTAAAATCCAGCTCTGCATATTTTGGAAAATGAAATAGACCCTCTTTCTGTTGTTTTCCCATGTACACAGGCTTCATTTAATGAGTCTATACTGGACATCCCCTCCTCACTTGGCTCACACTCTCCCCAAAGAAAAATTAGTGCTGAAGCTGAATTTAGTGAGGAAAAACTGCAAGGTCTCAAGAAATTGGGGATGTTTTAATTAAAGGTCTTGAGAAGTGGTTATAAAAGATGTTATCCCACGAGGGGCCTATTGTAAGAATTAACTACTTCTCAATCTTTCTTCTAAATTATTAAAAACTTTCAAAAACTGTAAATAAGCTAAGGTATCTGCAAAAAATGCTGGGAGGTCTTTAAGGGCTTTCTCTATGTCTAATGGCATCTCCCCTCTACGTTGTTCAGAGGGTACAGACCGCCTGTGTCAGCAGGGTGCTGTATTTTGATGTTGGTCAAAGCCATGTGGAACAGGCACTTGGAGATGCGATTAAACTTCCTGTCTGACCACGCATGCTGCAGAACTGCAGTTTAGAAATGTTATTTGAAACATTTTTTTTAAGACAAATTGGAGGGCAGGTGCAGAATCTTTAAATACTGGAATACCAATATAAACAGTGTTTCAAGTCTTATTTGAGGAGGTAGTATGATAATTAACACAGTTGCCTCACAGCTCCTGTGTCCTGGGTTTGATTCTGACTGGGGTACCTTCTGTGTGGTGGTTGCATGATCTCTCCATATTTGCATGGGTTTTCTGCTAGTGCTCTGATTTACTCCAACTCTCCAAAGAATTTAAATAGTCCTCTATGTTGTCCCTATCCCTGTGTGCTTCTCTGTCGGTATATGCCCTGCATTGGATAGGACTCACAATCTTGCTTGCATTCCTTCACTGAGTCCCATGTTTTTGGGATGGGCTCTGGTTTGCTGAAACCCTCTCCAGGAATAAGCAGCTTTCTGAAAGTGGATGGATGTGCTGCAAGGTGGTTCTAGTGGCAAAATCGAAAATGGCCTAGAGAAGCGGAAATGGAATGTAAGAAAGTTTGGGTTTTCCCTGTTGGCTGCAATCAGTAAGAACTGAAAAACAGAGCACAATGTCCTCAGGAAAGAAAAAGTGAGATGCACCATTGCCATTGAAAATGAATAATTCCCTAAAGCGCAATTCCCCCAAAAGTCCAGCAAAGCAATAACTCAGATAAAGTCACCTTGTGCAATATATTACATCCAACTCAAAGCATGCCTATGACAGTTTGATTACTGCCTAATACATGCATCATCGTATTGTCAGGTAAGTATTAGTAACTCCTTGGATAACTAGAATATAACAGCATTCAGGTACTGAGAAAGGTACAGAAGTTTAAGCAATTGCTCTTTCTAAAGGTTTGAATTTGCCTCCTCCTCCAGCCTCTACCGGTTAGATCTCATAGATCACTTTATTGGTAATATACAATTTCTTGTATTAGGAATGTGTCTTTTTGCATACCCCAACTTGCTCTCCATGAGACACACATGAGACACACAGACAGGGAGAGAAGCTTGGGGTCAGAGCACAGGGTCCACCATTGTACAGCGCCCCTGGAGCAGTTGGGGTTAAGGGCCTTGCTCAGGGGCCCAATGGAGTAGGATTCCTCTGCCGGCTGCGAGATACGAACCGGCAACCTTCCAGCCACAGGCGCAGATCCTGAGCCACAGAGCCACCCCATAAGTGAGAGGAGTGGCAGCTACAATAGTCCTTTGCCAGGGACCAGGCTAAAAACTAGACACTGCATTCTCTTCACGTACAAGAAGCCAAAGGAAACATAATACCTCCAGCAAATAGTGTAATAGCTCTTCTTATGGCTGAAGCACATGGATTTGTATATTTTGAGCTCAGAATGAATTGAGTATCAAGGTACGGAGAAAGGAACTGGTGAAAATATAAACATATTTTAATTCCTGCTCAGTGCATAAGGTTAGATCATTTATATTCAAGCTAATCAGTCCTTACAATGCATGTTAATATGAAAGCATGAAATAATGTGTGAAAACATTAAAAGGAATGGGTGAATACTGTATGTTTTGTAAAGAGGAAAACAATGTGTTAAAATCCTCTGTACACACTTGAGTTAATCAGGTACAAAAGCATAAACAGGAAGTTACAAATAAAGCACAGTACATCACTACCACCAAGCACTTAATCCTGGATATAATGTTCCTTATTAAGGAAGATATTTAAAGACCTACTGTAGAAACTAATAAATAGACTCATCATCTACAGAAAATAATGCTTATAATTACGACCATTAGTACCAGTTCAGCAGCTGTATATAATGCATGCGGAGAAAAGTATTTTTTGAGTGGCAGATGCTTTAAAAAGACTATTTCAAATAACCTGTAATATAAAATGGTGCAACAGTCAAAGCCAAAGGTATGACGACAAATACATTTCCTTTGCCTTATTTATAGGCCTATTTCTGCGCTAAAACATATCTCATTGTGCTCTGTTACTACTGAAACAAAATGTTGTTTTTTTAGTTTTTCTGGTCTTGAATGCAGTAATTGCTCCCTTCTCACAGAGACAAGGGCCTAATTAATCCTCGAAGGGACACTGAAGCCTGCGTGGCTTTTGGAGTCCAACAAGCACGAGTTGGGGCCTCACATGAGGGTACTGTCCGCCTCCATGCCCAGCACAAGGAGCCTGTGGTGCGTTTCTCACATTCATCTTGTTCATTTTTTTGTCCTTGTGCATTACTCTTGCGCTTTGGCAGGTGGAATAAATGAACACAGTTTGCTCTTCTCCCAGGAGGGGAGAGGTGGTCAGAGATCCGGCTGGCTGTGGCCTGGTGTCCCCCAGGGTCTCCTGCGCACCTTAGACTGGGGTTTCTCCAGGGGCCTGCCGAGCAAGGCATCTCGGAGCTGAACCGAGGCTCTGACCATCCTTAAAATAGATGATAAATTGCAGAGCATATCCAGATTTTTTTTTTTTGCTCTTGCTCTTCTGTGAAGTTTCCTTAAAAATTTAAATGCCCTGTAAATCAAGCGGTAGAACACAGAAAGTTCCAGGTGGTCAGCTTGACATTATGATCATTTCTGGTGTCTTTGAGTGACGTCTCCGAACAGACAGAGGTAAAAGCCTGGGTGATGTTCCCATTTGCTCACACAAAAAATAGAAAATGGATGAAGTGAGCAAATAGATACCCTGTTCTCTTTCATTATATGTTTAAATGCAATTTCAAGGGAAAGCAAATTCTAATGCAGTGTAAAGTTTTAAAAAAGACTGCTATAATTGGGCACATTGATAGAGAACCCAGACAGACTAGTTTAGCACTAGTTTTGTCAGATTCTGGCAGTTAAAATTATTCTGTCTAGTCTATAACCATATACATGTTTGTCAGGCAAAGCAGAGAGGTAGTGTCATAACTATTTTAAGAACATTGATACAGTAAAGTTTTTTATATTTCTATATTTGTGAAAAAAGTCAAATATAAAATGAAAATGATTGTATACAGAAAACATGTGTTGATTGTTCCTTAGTTTAACTGTTTGACAAATGTATGTTATATTACCACAAGCACGTTGACAGTCATAGACTAATTCTCAAATTTTTACATTTGGTGCAGATATTTAAGAAACACCCTGTCATATCTGTGACAACTGCTGAAACAAGAAAAACCAAGATCATAACAATTATATTTAAAAATATAACAGTTCTTGTGTAGCGTGTGTTGTTTGGTATAGTTTGCTTTTATTAATTGTTCAGTTTCAGGAATACGTAGGAATGAGTGAGCGAGTTTTGCGTCTGCTAAATGTTTGGTGAAGAAAGAAAAGATTGTTCGATTTTGCTTCCTCTTGCACAGCGAAAGAAGAAAAGGGGGACAGGAGATTTTTGAATTACTTTAAGGAGATGTTTTTGAAAAACTAACTAACAGGCATGGAATACTTCATACAATTCAAAGCCCATTAAATGAAGATGAAATCACTATAAAGGTCACATTTCTACATTGAATTGCAAAATACCTAGAAAGGAATATATTTAAGGTAATGGAAAACGAGTGTATCAAATAATAGGTCATAAGAAGCCTATCCAAGAGTAGGCCCATTCATCATAAATGAAGTGGAACCTTAGACCTGATTTTTCTTAATGTTAATGTTTTTAAGTAATGTTTTTCTCAAAAATATATGAGACTTGCAGTGTTAAGGTTTCAATAAAAAAAAACTCCACAGTAAATACATCAAAATTCAGGAAGAGCACTATGAGAGGTTTAACCCAACAACATGCACAGTTGATAACCTTCAGGCAACAAAGTGCACTCCCTCTCTGTAAGGTGATAGTCGGTAATAGGCATATCCCACCCTAAGCACTGAATCTCTGGCGCCAGGACAGCAATTTCATGTTTGTACCAAATCTTCAGAAGCCTGACCTTCATGAAGGCACTTGCTAAGAGCCCGGGCGTCGCCATGACAACCACATTTGCGAAGCATCTGTGGAGGTGGACATAGTCTCTGGCAGGCGCTCCTTACGAGAAAAGTACCTTCCCTTTGGGACCCTCTCAACTGCTGCCGTCTCTGAGCCAAGCGCGAAACACTAACATCTGCAGGAGCCCACTACCAAGTTACGGGGTGTTTTTTTTACTAATTATGTTCTTTTAATTTAATTTCACTCTGCTGATTCCAGTTGTTAACAGCAAATTGCATGAATGATCAATATTTAAAAACACAAATACAATTGAAAGATTTGAATTTTGGGACTGTGACAAGAACATAAAGCTACTTTGAGTCCGGGATCTCTTCAGATTTTGACGCTATTGTTGCTTGTGTCCCTGCAGCTTGAGGATATATGGATATTGCTCGTATCATTAGAGCTGATCCGATTGATAGTGTTGTTCTGTATTAGAAGTGTTTTGCTGGATTCCCTTGGGGATAGCTGCAGTGGTTCCTTGTGATCAAATCTTTTCTTTCTTTGAACTGGGCCTTTTCAGTTTGTTAAATGTATTGAGCAATTCCAAAGTCGCTGTAATTTACTAAAGTGTTTTATTTTCTTTTCTATTTCTTTTCTAAGTGATTTTTCGTTTCTATCACAGCACAACATTAATCCAATCCTGAATGAGACCAGTGTTCTAATGAAACACCATGAGATCGTTCTATAATTTGGTTGGTATTGAGTTGACCAGAACAATCTAAATACAAATGAGCATGACGTGTATAGCAAAGATATTAGCATGCGGCTCTGGCTCGGTTTTTGTATTTTGTTTTATCCTAAATTGAAGTAATAACAACAGATGTTCAGTGCTTCAAGTGCGGGCTTATATCTAATTTTCTTCAAACTGCGCGAAGACTGAAAATGAATAACCCCCATGCGTTAGAAATGAAAGATGAAAGAATGAAAGAAAATGGCAATAAGACAAATGAATTACGATCTTCAGCAGAGCAAAGTCGTAGATTGTTGCATCGTGGTGTAGAAACATTACCAGAAATCAGCCTCTAGCAGTGTTTGTGCTTCATATTCTCCCTGCTGTCATTGCAAATCTCATTAGGCTAATCTGCTGCGCAGTGTGTTCAGTTAGGCCACAAGTACATCAGAAAGGTTACGAACAAGAGGAAGCCATTTGGCCCGTCTGGCTCATTTGGTTGCTAGCAGCTAATTGACCTGAGGTTCTTATCCAGCTGTTTCCCAGAAGACACAACCCACTCTTAAACATGGTATCTATTTACAGTTTTTCTAAATAAAACCCTGCAGAAGAACAGTTACAGTTATTGTTGAAAAACAGCATCCAACATCATACTAGAAATTATTTTAGATAAATTATCATGTCAAAATGAGAATTAAAAAACAAAAGCTGATTAGTATTTTAATAAATCTTTTGAATCAGCTTGACATCTAGTAATATAATAGTAATAATTTGAGTAAAATATCTAAATGGGCTTTATAGGTTTGACTTTGAAGATGCACTGTACCTAGATTTGAAGTAGCTATGAATTTTTAGTTGTTTTGCTCTTTATTTGCAGCAGAACTTTTTTAAGCACCCATTAACTGCTTTATGATGTCAACAACATGAAGAATATGCTCAATATTCTGCAAGATGCAATTTACTATTGTATGCTATAACCTTATACTGTATGCAGCATTTCATTATTTTAATTTTATACAACACAGAGGAAAGAATCAACAAACCGAGGCAAAATATGCATAGAAAATTGAATATATATGTTTACTTTCATACATTGTTGACTTTGCTTTCAATTTCCATGTGCAATTTATCATGAGAGTCACAATGGGCCGTGTTTAGGCTAATAGCTGTGCTCTTTTGCCTGAAGATGTACACTCTTTACTTATTAAAATGTGACTTTGAAATATTATTGCTGTATCTATCCAATAGATAGTGTCTGGAAGGAGTGAGATGCAGAACTGTAGAAGTGAATTTATAATGCGGTTTGTTTTTACTCATTTAGAGAAAAAAAAAACCCGCAGTATCGTAGAAGTCCTGATGATTTTCTGAACAGGTGAAACTCATTACCTGGCTCATATGGAAATCAGTGGAACTGCAGGCCATACTTCTACAGAAACTCCTAAAATTTCAGTACACACCTGAAAAAGACTTAACAATCTAAACATTGTATATTTTCTCTCTGTCTACTCTTCAGTGTGGAATTAACCTTTACCTCTTCCTCTGCTGCCAATGTACTCTTAAGCAGCTATCCTGTCAAACCAGGCAATGTCAGCATTTGTTTGTTAGAACAAAACAAAGCCATTTTTGGATCAAATAGCTAACAGAAGGGTTCTTAAAGGACGGAGAGTCCAGAAAGTTTAAATTAAACATATTGGTGTAACGATAACCATTCTATTGAATTGACCCCTGTACTGCATGGGGAGAGAATAAGAAAGAGCTAATTTGCTCCTCAAACATACCCACCCATTAAGTCATGACATCATCCCTTCACTGACATCACTGCAAGCCCACAGGCTGGGAATGTTAGGAGTCACAATTGTACCTGGAGAACCCTGCAGACTAATTTGTGGGGCACTCAAGTGGATTCCACTCTGCCAATCCCAGTCACAGTTGGCTAGTGACATGACCCAGGCTGGAGCCTGCCAGTAAGGCCTGCCACAGGGCCCAACCTATGACCAGGAATGATTTTATCTGAAATCACGAATTAAAGTTACTTGAACAATGAAATGCATTTCTGGGTTTGTTTATTTTGAGTTGCTTTAAATGATATTCCAGTTGCCCAAACCTCCTCATTGGGTGACTCATTATACTTGATAATATTTTGGTATTGTGGAAAAAATAAGGCTGTGAATAACTGAATAAGAGGATGCTAAAATTCTTAACCAGAATGTCATAAGATCAGGTCCTGACACCAGCTTGCTATGCAAGCAAATGCATAAAAGTTATCAATTTCCCACCCCTTACTGTCAAGGAACCGGTCACATGATTTCTCTGTTCTCTAGCAATAATAATAGGTAGAAAACTATGAGAAGTAAACATTTACAATAAATTACAAATACACAAATTACAAATTTCAACTACTTTGTACTGACATGTATGATACAGTGAACATCAGAATCTCAGCTTCTTCAGAGATGGAAAAATTGAACTCTACTTGGTAACTAAGGTACAAATAAGAACATAACAGACACACAGGAGAGGCCTTGCAGTCCATTAAGCTTGTTTGTTTGGTATTTTATAGGTTACTGATCTACGGATCTCATCCATAGGTTTCTCAATAGAAGCCAGGGTTTATTCATTAAACTGTGACATTTACAAAACAGCTTTCGCTTTAACTGTTGTGTTTTGTAAGTGAAATAAAATCCCTAACTTGTGACTAGATACAAAATGCAAAATTTCAATTGAAGCAACTTTTTGAAACTCATTACCTGGCTCATATGGAAATCAGTGGAACTGCAGGCCATACTTCTACAGAAACTCCTAAAATTTCAGTACACACCTGAAAAAGACTTAACAATCTAAACATTGTATATTTTCTCTCTGTCTACTCTTCAGTGTGGAATTAACCTTTACCTCTTCCTCTGCTGCCAATGTACTCTTAAGCAGCTATCCTGTCAAACCAGGCAATGTCAGCATTTGTTTGTTAGAACAAAACAAAGCCATTTTTGGATCAAATAGCTAACAGAAGGGTTCTTAAAGGACGGAGAGTCCAGAAAGTTTAAATTAAACATATTGGTGTAACGATAACCATTCTATTGAATTGACCCCTGTACTGCATGGGGAGAGAATAAGAAAGAGCTAATTTGCTCCTCAAACATACCCACCCATTAAGTCATGACATCATCCCTTCACTGACATCACTGCAAGCCCACAGGCTGGGAATGTTAGGAGTCACAATTGTACCTGGAGAACCCTGCAGACTAATTTGTGGGGCACTCAAGTGGATTCCACTCTGCCAATCCCAGTCACAGTTGGCTAGTGACATGACCCAGGCTGGAGCCTGCCAGTAAGGCCTGCCACAGGGCCCAACCTATGACCAGGAATGATTTTATCTGAAATCACGAATTAAAGTTACTTGAACAATGAAATGCATTTCTGGGTTTGTTTATTTTGAGTTGCTTTAAATGATATTCCAGTTGCCCAAACCTCCTCATTGGGTGACTCATTATACTTGATAATATTTTGGTATTGTGGAAAAAATAAGGCTGTGAATAACTGAATAAGAGGATGCTAAAATTCTTAACCAGAATGTCATAAGATCAGGTCCTGACACCAGCTTGCTATGCAAGCAAATGCATAAAAGTTATCAATTTCCCACCCCTTACTGTCAAGGAACCGGTCACATGATTTCTCTGTTCTCTAGCAATAATAATAGGTAGAAAACTATGAGAAGTAAACATTTACAATAAATTACAAATACACAAATTACAAATTTCAACTACTTTGTACTGACATGTATGATACAGTGAACATCAGAATCTCAGCTTCTTCAGAGATGGAAAAATTGAACTCTACTTGGTAACTAAGGTACAAATAAGAACATAACAGACACACAGGAGAGGCCTTGCAGTCCATTAAGCTTGTTTGTTTGGTATTTTATAGGTTACTGATCTACGGATCTCATCCATAGGTTTCTCAATAGAAGCCAGGGTTTATTCATTAAACTGTGACATTTACAAAACAGCTTTCGCTTTAACTGTTGTGTTTTGTAAGTGAAATAAAATCCCTAACTTGTGACTAGATACAAAATGCAAAATTTCAATTGAAGCAACTTTTTACATTCAGTAAGGTGTCAGTTATCTAATGAAAGTGGGCTGGAATGAAAACCAGCAGGTGTGTGGGGCACCGGGACCACGATGACAAGACCATTCGTGAAGGATGCATTATTGTAGAGATTTTAAAGGTTTTACAACAAAAGGACTCTGTAGCAGCCTCCCCAGACTACTATCAAAACCCAAACACCACTAACATCATGAAAATATTTACATACCCACCAATTAACCCCAAGTGAGAATGTGGAATTAACCACCTTCAAAAAACAAATTCATTAACTAATTAGCATCTGATCTATTTATAATAAAGACCTTTAATGGTCTGTAGTGTCAGGTTGGCTGCTTTACAGTTTCTTCCAAGAATGAGCTACCACTGCATTACTAACCAGTCACTCCCTGGAAGATATCACAAATCAGAAATAACTATTTAGACAATGGTCTAGACAGCAGGTTCCTCACTTATAGCCTATTGTTAGACTCCTTAGCACCCAAATTACCTGTGTCTATCTGTAGTCTGAAGGAGGAATTCTTTACCAATCCAGATGCTTCTATACCGTATTGCTGGCTTCTCTATTTATCCTTTAAGAAGAATAATTTAATGGTACAATGTAATTGGTTTACAGTGAATTAAAACATTAACACAATTGTTTGGCCACCTGGATCTTTGGCCACTGTGACTGCCCTAAGCAACAAAATAAGATTAACAAACAATTGCACAAATACTTTCCAAGGATGATTATTTTTATAACGTTAAAGAAACGGGTGCTTTTGATGTGAAATTGACCCATTCTGAGACCCCCTAATACTGTAACATTATCCTCTCTGTAAGAAGAATATTGTCCTAAATAATTATATTCACACAGAGACAAAAAGAGGTGTCCACTAAGAGGAGAGGACTTGCAAAGGGCTCAGGAAAATGTAACGGATTTCTGCTCTTACCTGAGACATACTCACAATCACAACAGACTTGCTAATTAAAAAACCCTGGAATGAGGAAATAAGCAGCTTATCATGGCTAGAGCCTAATGTGCTTTCCATCTCGATAGTCCTTAATTATAGGTTTATCAAAAGGATTCTCATTAGGCAATGCTATGACAACCACTCTATGCCTGTTGATACTGTATATGGATAATGGTTTTTGCATCACTCAATAGCAGGCCCTTATACGGACTCAAACTTTCCAGTTTATCCACTATACAGTGGCAGTCATATTAATTTATGCGATACATGGGGGTTTTAGCCACAGTTCCTACAAGTGTTAATTTTGCTTACGATCTGACAAACATGTTTGCTAGAATAGATCGTTGGTCATGGTAACTGCCTGATGAGATAAGGTGAAAGGTGTGAAAATACTCTGTCCCAGGGATGCCCAGTTTAACGTTTGAATAATAGGATACGTATGTGAAATTTAAACATTTGGATACATATGTAACAATTTTTAATAAAAACTAATTTTATACCTTTATCAAAACCCATTTACATATAATATGAGCAGATATTATAGTGAGACACAAAGTTATTTATACAAAGGTTTTTTTTTCTCTGATGTGAAACTCTTATTTCATATTAATCCAAATGAATTTTGAACAGATGTACTTCTGCCTGACATTTACTAAAGTGTTTGACTCTGTAAAGATTCACACAGTATGTATTCAATACCCTCTGTACTGCTGTACGGCTGAATGACAATTAACAGTGTTTCTGAAAACTCCCTAAGATTCCCCTAATAAAATGCAACAGTCACTTCAAAATAAGAAAATGTAAAAGTTCCCAAGGTCAGAATTTGCTGGGATGTTTTTTCTTAGTTTAAGCTAAAAGCACCAAGACCGAAATCACAGAAACACAGCTCTGACTTCTGATTTAACAATATTTTTTGTCATACTGTATGCACTTAACCGTAAAATTTGTGCCCAAGGAGAAGAAGACTGCTTTTGTCCCCTAAAAAGAAAATAGTGAAGTCATGTATGAAGACAGGGTCGATATATTGGATATATTAGTGTAAAACAGGGGACATTACTAATCATAATTAACGCTCCAGAAATGTACTTCCAATCAGGTTTAATATTCTTCCCCGAAAATAGGGCTAATTAATACCTGTTCCTGACAGGAAGAGTTGCTCGTGCCTTGGCTATCTTGTCCTTTATCTCCTTGGAACTGTTGGCAGAAACGGGGACCTATTAGCTCTGTCACTCAATCCAAAAGGAAGGCTGCGGTCTCCAGGGATGCTACTGATTTAGTACCGCTGACAGTGGCTCATGCATCGCTCATCTCCCAGAGTCAAGTGCAGGAACAAACTACAAGGGAAGGGGGAAGGAAGTCTGGAGACCTCATAATGTATTCATGCAGGCTCAGAAAGTTTGTCACACAGGTCTGACAGCACAGGACCTCGCCACCTCTCGGACACCAGGTGAATCCCAGAGTCTGAGAAGAAGATGCTTATATATTCACAAAGTGAATCCAACGCTTGCGGGAAGGAGATGGGGACATTATTAGCATCCTCCCTGAGTGACTTTTCATAAAACACCACTTAAATTTGCTCGATGATTCTGACATATTACTAAAAAGTGAAGCTGGAGGCATCAGGGTACATTTTCATTAGCATTGCTACTTCCTTCCTGTCTGAAAAAGCGCTTAAATGTGGTAAGTCAACTTTCTGACATTTTGTTTTTCAAAACATACTACAAGCTTCCTACAGAGTTCATCACCGTTGTCTCTGATACTCACGTTTTTTGTGATCTGATTAATAAATACACAACCATTATGCCATGGTTATGGTACAGAGCTTAATTACATGAACAGATCTGTCATACTGTATGGTGTGTAAAGAAAAAAGGCAGTATATGGAGAACATAAACATTTGTATTGGATTTGCTGCCTTTATGTTAAGCACAATGCTGTGTGCAAACAGTACTGCAGAAGGCTACTATTCTTAGAATAGGTCCTCTGCAATTTATAGACAAAAACACAATTTGTAGACATGCATTCTTTTTAATATATCATTACCCTGTAAAAATATACAGAAGGCATCTAGAGAGCTCTGTGATAACAGAAATGTGATAACATTTTCTTGATAAGGATGTTTTCAATAAAATTGTGAAAAACCTGTTTCATTATTTAAAAAAAAGTTTTCTTAGGCTTTCACTGAGATACTGTAAGTAAATTATAGTCTTTCTTAGAAAAAAGATTGGTGCCCAATCTTCCTATTTCCTCTGTGTTACCAAATCAGATATTTAAAGGTGAAAAGTTCTGCTCAAGCACTGAGAAATCCTTGTAAATGATTATTTCACAAGGCATTATGCAGTAAAGGTTTTGATCTGAACAACAAGTAAAGATTTACACAGTCCAGATCTAAAACCAAGAGGCCATCCCCATGTCAACCTGTCCCAGAGAAACCTGCCCTCTTTATGGTGCATCTCCCCATCACTGACAAGAAGGAATTTTGATGGAATTATCTGCTTTGTTGCAGACACCCTGCAGAGCCGACTAGGACCGACTGGTGAATCAGACTTGAGCCCCAAGGGAAAGAATAGGAAATGTTCAACCCTCAAACGTTATTATCATGATTGCTATCATCAGTAGCAGTACCAGAACTAGAAAGGGCAGTGTCTAAATCTGAAAAAAACAATACGATATTGTTTTCCAGAGACGATAGCATACAGCTAAGTATCTGCAATAAACTCCTATTACAGGTATTATCCATCCTCTGGTGCCTGAACCAGCAGGCACAGGATGCAGGGCTGGACTACACATCGGATGAGATGGCAGTTCACCACAGACTACAGTACTGTATTATCTATAATAATAAATATAAATCTATAATCTACAATATCTATAATATAAATGACTTTTGTGCTTGTGTCAGCATTGTACCATGATCAAGACTTGGAAAAGAATGTGATGGCCACATATCTTCTCCTTGCTTGAGACCATAGTGTGTCCTATGTCCTTCACACCCTGGGTGGATATAAGGTATATAAAATGTAGCATTTAACTGAATCTTTAACATACTGTTTCAGTGTTTTATAGCCTAATCAAATTTTAAATAAAACAATGAATACATGTATGTCTTTGAATAAAATGTCAAGGATTTTGTCAAATTCACCATCCAACACTACTGTAATTATTCCTCTATTGTCAAGGGAGCAACTGGATTAAAAAGTGGCCGCTGCTTTCGCAGGTGTAACTTCTCGTAACTTAGCTCAAAATCTTTGTTTGTCCCATTAAGAGGCTCAAGGCTGCCCTTTTTTATATCATAACCTGATGCACTGAGTTTCTGAATACGATACTGTACTATCTGTGTAGTCAACTCTAATACTGATGGAGATTCTTTTATTTGGTCCACACTGATGCCTCTGCTTAAAAGACCTTGTAAGCGATCAGACAGAACCGGGACAGAGTAGTAGAGGAGAGCTGGGCATTTTAAGACAATCTCTTTCAGCTCCCACTCGGTGCAGCGCAGCACTGCCTTGGAGCATGTCAGGGTCTCTTCCATTCTGCAAGGAGAAAGCTCAGCAATAAATCCTCTTAGTTTAGACAAAAGCAAAAGGAGTTCTTCACTGGAAAATCCCTTTTTCTGAAGGAACTTCAGGTTCTCCTTTAAGGTCTCAGGGGTCTTCATTAAAATAAATGGGTTTTGGGTCAAAAGTTTCTGTAACCAAATTTGCAGATTGCCTTCCTTTCCTCCGAGGCTCCGATACATGTCCTGCAAAGTGCTGATCATCTGCTCATTCTGCTCCACTGGGTTGCTGAAGCTCTGAGATGCGCTCGCCATCAGTTTTATGATGGTCCTCTTGTTGATCTTTAATCTTTGGAAGAACTGTATGTTTGCCTTCTGGTTGATGTGCTGACTGGCAGTGAAAAATGAGTGGGGGAACTTCTCTATGATCGTCAGCAGCTCCTTCTCTGTGGGACACACTGACATCCACAGCTCTCTCTGGGCCCGGACTTCTGCTGGGGTGCACAGCACAGCCTCTGGGCACTGTTCCAGCACTGTAGCTATTAGAGTGGCTTCAGCGCCCAGCTCTTTTAAAACAGAAGCAGTTTCATCGACGTAGGCAATGTCTTGTAGAAGGACCCAGCCTTTCAGCTTGCGGATTTTTCTAATATCTACTGACAAACTGTACAGAGAGTTCACTGTGAGTTTGTTCTCGGCCCTTTCATTTCCACCGCGGGACACAGCGTAGCTCCTGCTGCCTGACAGACAGGCTCTGACTCGAGGGCAGTGAACCCAAAAGGGTGCTACTGCCAGTCGGAACATTTTGAAAAATTAACTGCAGTCTTTCCAGGTTGATTTTCACAGCTTGAAAGAAACAAGAAACATAAACCATAATTAATTCCGAACAAACATGTAATAGAACTTTATATCTGAATGGTTGTTAATCTGAGATCATTTTATAACGCAGGCAGGACTAAAATAATAAGTAACAATATGCAACACTTGCAAAATACAAAATAACCTAGTAGAACAACAAACAAAAACAAAGACAAACAAACACTTTCAGCCACACTCACAGGACTTGACTTGAAGTGAGCTAAATTTAGATCAGGCACTTCAGGGTTATTTTTAACCAGATGTGTTTCTTCTTCAATAAGTGGAGTTAGAAAACCACTCTAACGAGTCATCTCTTTAAACTAGTAACAACACTGTTCTAAACATTAATGAAAGGAGGCTACTTATTAGATAAAATTTTTACAAATGTCTGAATGCTTACATTCTATATTTAACTTTAATATTTAACTATTTCTTACAGACCGTCAATATGTTTTGTTTTTATCTAACCAAGGTTAGACCGAACTGCAAAATGTGCTAACACTTTATTTTTTGCGGGCTGGCCATTAATCACTGGGGGTGAAAATAAATGTGTGGTGGAAGAAGAGCAGAGTGCAGCATTAGGAGGTGACATCAAAGGTTGGCTTCTCTTACATTAATGCCACCCAGTGTACTTGTCCCAGATAGTATAATAGATAGTTTTAACTTTGATAGAATAAGTACAGCACAGAGCCTGTAAAACCAGCTTGTGTATTTTCAGCTCCAGTCATTTTTTTTTTGTGTAAGACAGGAAGGAGATGAATTGTGTTCCAGTTCTAAAGCACTGGCTACTTCTTGATACTTGGAACTGAAAGCTAAATCGTGTGGATGTGCTTTAAAAGTGAGATCTGAGGCAGTTCAGAGGTCAATGGAAACCAATTTTGCACACTAATAGCATAAATATAACTAGGGGTAGTTTTCAGATCATGGAAATTACGTACCCAATTTCCCTTTATCATACTAACTTTTTGAGAAATTCTGACAAATGCTGCACTGAATTACACTATTACCTGTACTGTATATACAAAATTACAATTTAAACACGTACAGTGTAGCCTATTTGTTACTAAAGGAGAACTGTGATCCCGATTTTTCAGACCAGTTATTAAATGTCAGTAACAAAATAAATTGACAGCACATAATTGTGAAAAAACTGAAGCACAAAATTGTGAACTTTGTGAAAGTACTGTATAGTCGCCATGTTGTTGCAAACCTCTGGTCTCGCCATGGGTGAGAATGAGAGTTCATTCGAACTGAGACGTAAGGTTGTCCCTTCCTGCTCACTAGTCACTGTAAGCAAAAAGAGAAACTTGGACGGCAAACAACATTAATCCTTTTTTGTCTTTCTCAACTCGCATATATATTTAGATGATGCCCCACTATTGAGCATTTGGCTGTGTAGGACATCGTCATCACACACAAAACAGAGGATCAGATCAGCAGAAAGTAAAACTGTTTCCTTTTCCAATGGAAATTCGACTAGCCAAGAGATAGGTAATAAACATGGACCCTGATGTTAGGCCTATCGACAAATATCTCAATGAGATTCAGTGCAATGTACAAGCCAATAAGTACAGGTTGTGTAGCAGGCATTTTATCGCAGAAATGTTCCAACATGATCTGTATGAGTTAACAAGTATATAGTTGTTGTTGGCAAAATTGTCTTGAAGTTGATAAGATGAATTAAATTCTATTGCACTCATTCAATTCAGCAGTCTAGAAAAAATATCTAAAAAACATGTTGCCTTGTATGCGTCTGTTTCATAACATTGTATATAGTTAATTTGAGATAGGGCATGTATTGATTTTTTTACTAATATGTACGTAATATGAATGACGATTCTTTACAACAACTAAATGTAAAAATAGCCTTGCAGTTCCCTTTTTCGGGGTTAGAGTTGGGCACAGTGTGTGTGTGAGCCACAAAGAAACAAATCCAGGATAATTTTGTTTTTGTCAGCACTTCCATTCTTTTAGTGAAGAATGATCCTCTACATGTTCTAATTGTTTTTAGGTGGTTTTAATTGTGTTGTACATATTTTCAAACACGTGTTGATGGTAATGGACAGTGACTGATTTAACTATTTAAGTGCAACAGTCTGCACAAGGAGACTGGCAGATGACAGCCTGGGAGAGGAGGAGGAAGGACAGGGAGGAGAGAGGACGAGAGAGGCAGAGGGGAGGGGAGGAGGAGAAGGGACGAGAGAGACAGAGGGGAGGAGAGGAGAAGGGGAGAGGGGAGGAGAGGAGGAGAGAGGTGAAAGGGGAGAGAGGAGGAGAGGAGGAGAGGGATAAGAGGAAGAGCATGGAGATGAGGAGAGAGGAGGAGAGGGGACGAGAGAGGAGGAGAAAGGGAAGAGGGGAGGAGAGGAGAAAGGGGAGAGAGGAGGAGAGGAGTAGAGAGGAGAGGTGGATAGAGGTGAAAGGGGAGAGGGGAGAAGAGGAGGAAAGGAGACAAGAGAAGAAGAGGGGAGGAGAGGGAGAGGGAGAAGAGGAGGAGAGGGGATGAGAGGAGGAGAGGAGAGGAGATGACGAGAGAGGAGAGAGGAGAGAGGAGAGGGGACGAGAGAAGCAGAGGGGATGGGGACAGAGCTGCCAAAGAGCAGGCTGTAGCTATGGCAGCATAATTGAAGTCGATCAGTCTCCCAGTGAAATGCTTCCCTGTCTCAATCTTAACCACACTTTTTGTGTGGCGCAGAGTTTTTAGTATTTTAACTTAGTTAGGCTGCTGTGTGGTGAGTAAGTGTGTGGACTGCTGCTACAACTCGTGTTCCTAATTAATGGCTCAGTTTTCACCCTCTGAAGTCACAGGGCTTTTATTCTGAGCAAAAATTTAAATTGTTCTTGATGAACCCGTATAGCTTGCAAGTACTACAATACCGCAGATTTAACTAAGGCTGCGTGATCAGTTTCCAGGAGTGTCTGAAAGGAGCGATGAGGCTAGAATACATGTAGAGGTGTACATTTTTGGAGTGTGAACTTGAACACCTGGGAATAACCTACCACGGGTAACCGTCAAAGCTAAAATAATTAGACCCAAAAACCCATGATAATCAGTATGAAACCGAGACGATAATCTTTCTGTTAAAATGGAACACCTGATGAATTGTTTATGGGATATTTTTTTTAATACAGCGGTCCTGTACTTTACTAGTAAAATAAACTTCGTGATTAACCGTCCCTGTACAGTTAATTAGGAGGTCATAACAATTCTTAGTAGGGGAATGTTTGCAGCTCAGATGATAGGACAACCTCTAAGCCACTTCTTGTGTACAGAAGTACAGAAGTCTGTCTATCTTGGAATTGGACTTCTGTCACAGCTTTCCCCATGAAACCCTGAGGGACAAGCGTCCCTACAGGAACTGGCTATATCTCCCATTCACACTGCCTGGCAACTGAACTGCAAGGGGCTCTACGAGTCCAGCCATCTTCATAGCCAATGTGGAAAAGATGTGCCCATGCTAAGACACTAGACCCTGCAGTTTCTCAACCACATCCACCACCCCACATCGTCTACGGATTTCTTCATTTCTGATATTATCCTTCATTGAAATCTGCAGAATCCATCTCAACATCCTCATTTCAGTTCTTCTCATCAAGTTCTCTTCCCTCTTTCCAACTGCCATGCATTCAGCTCCATATAGTAGTACAGGTCTAATCACAGTCTTGTACATTTTGCACTTTAACTTTCTAGGAATTTTCCCGTCACAGATTATTCCAGTTATTTCTCTCCATATGTTCCATCCAGCTTTCACTCTTTGTTTTACTGCCTCCAGTGTTTCTCCTCCCTTTACCAGTTTTGATCCAAGGTATTAAAGCCATCAACCTGTTTCAGTTTTCCTCCATTTGTCTCCTCAACATTGGTCATAGTATCTCCTCTTCTCAGATTTTCAGTCCGCCCTTTTCCAGATTCCTCTGCCATTTGAACACTTTCTCCTGTAGTTCTACTTCTGAATCTGCCATCAGTGCCACATCATCAGCAAAGATGAGTTCCCAAGGCACTTCTGTTCTTACCTCGTCTGTCAGTGTGTCAATAATGTTTATAAAAAGGAAAGGAGTTAGTGCTGATCCTTGGTGTATTTCAACTGTGACTCTTTTGTCTCTCCCCATTGTGTGATCATCTTCGTAGTTGCATCTCTGTGGTTGCTTGAACTAACTTCACCATGCTTTCTGGTACTCCTTTCTTCCTCAAGCACCAATACACCACCTCTCTGGGCACACGGTCATATGCCTTCTCCAAGTCCAGAAAGGCCACATACAGCTTTTTCCCTTTCTCTAGTGTCTTCACCTGTAACTGTCTCATCACAAAAATGGCATCTATTGTGCTTTCCCCCGCTGAGAATCCAAATTGTGAGTTGTGGATCCTGACTATCTTCCTGAGTCTCTTGTCCAGAATTTTTTCCAGGATTTTCAATCCATGTTCCAGAAGTTTTATTCCTCTATAGTTTTTACACTCCACTGGGTCTCCTTTCTCCTTGTAGATGGTAACCATACTGCTTTTTGTCCATTCTTCTGGAATTCTCTCTTCCTTTGCAATATTGATTAGCAATCTCATCAGCCACTGAATCCCCTCTTCATCGAGGTTCTTAAAGTGTTCTGCTGCTATTCCTGATGGTCCAGTTGCTTTGCCCACTTTCATCTCTTTGATGGCTTCTGTCACTTCCTTTACTGAAATTTCTTGGATTGGTCAACACACTACATCTGCCTCCACTAGGTTCTCCCTCTCATTTTCTACATTTAACAGATTTTTTAAGTACTCCAGCCATCTTTGCTTGATCTGTTTTTCTTTAATCAAGACTCTGCCTTCTCCATCCTTGAGTACTGCCACCCAGATAATTTCTTTTTTCTGATTGCTCTATGTTTAGCAATCTTGTAGATTTGGTCCTCTCCTTCCTTTGTTTCAGGTTTCTCATACCATTCCTTCCAGGCTCTTTCCTTTGCTCTTGCTACACTTCTTTTTGCTACCTTCTTTAGTCTCTTATATTCTTGTAATTCTCCAGTGCCATCTTTCATGCTTTTTTATTTTCCTTCAGTGTTTCCTGAGCTTCCATATCCCACCACCACTCTTCATTTTCCCTCGGTCTGCTTCCTCTTGTCTTTCCACAAACCAAGGTAGCAGCCTCTTCTAGGATGTGGCTCATCTCAGTCCACTCTTCTTCAACTGAAGGCTCCTCTGTTTCCTCTGTGTTGTTTTTCATTTCTCTCACCAGCCTGTTGAAATCTACTTTGTTTTCTCTCAGTTTCCACACTTTTGTTCGTGCTGGGTGTTTTCTCTGCTTTATTCTTCGCTCCTTCAATATTGTGATGTCCATCACTAGTAGCCTGTGTTGTCTGGTAACAGGCTCATAGGCTGGGGCAGCGTTTTTACAGCGGGGGGTTTAGTTTCAGAGAGATGTTCAATTCTTGTTCTAGCCCGTAGGGGCTAATCTGTTTGTCGGCCCATAAAGGCAATTGTATTTTTTATTTTTATTTCAGTGTCTTGTGCGCTACTTTTAATCAAAATAAAACTAAAAAATGTAACTCTATAGCATAGCACAGCTAAACAGAAATACAAGCTATGTGTACAATGACCAAAATGGATCTGATCGACGTACTGTACCGTATATACCATTTATTTAAAGCGTAACATAGAAGTTACCATACTAGACGATAACTGGAGATAAAAAAAAGATATGTAAATCCCACACGTTGAGCGGTACGTAAGGCGGGAATCTCGATGTTAAAAATATAAAGGACTCCAATCTGACGTAAAAAGGGTTAAATTAGCAGATAATTTAATCGTTGTTAGTTTTTATTTTCTAGCGACGTAAAAGAACATTAAATTGAGGTGTTATTTGCATACACTGTCAGCCTGCCACAAGGTTACAAATCCAGTACCGCATTCGCACAAGAAAATAAAAAGCAGAAATTAAAAAAGCAATGTAGTTAAAATGGAGTTAAAAATTATAATTGATCTTGCATTTTCATTGAGAGTGTAACTTCAGTAAGAGGCCAGTCGTGAGTCTTTAAAATATTAAATCACTAAACATTTCTTACGATCACCTATCTAGTTTATATTAACTGTATTAGAGGAAAAAAATAACTTTTATCTTTACCTATTTGTTGTGAAAATGACAGCAGGCTGCAGCATAAAGGAAATGACGTACAGTTCTTACAAAAGCACCATTCTCAAAGACACGTACGGCAGGAGCATACGTAAAGTGCGTAGTGGGGTTTCCACAGCAACGGCTATCATGTTGTTAATGGTGTTGTCTTGGGACAGTGTTACAGCTTCCAGTGTGATATTATAAACTAGTACTGGAAAGAACAGAACGTAATGACAATAAAGCAGTAAACTTAAATATTAAGGAGCAGGGACTGCTTATTTTACATGATGGTTGATTTATACTGTATGACGAAACTTCGTTGACGTACAGTACTCAATTAGTATCTTACAGTATAAGGCTATTTCCTCGTTTTACTGAAATTGTCGTTTTACAGCTAAAGCTTCCCTGTAGCTCCAGACACCGTGAATGACGTTATTTATAATATTTACCAGTTCAAAACAAATAAAGGTGCATTTTATATCGTTGTACTATTCTGGGAGACAGGTGGATACTAATTTTCATATTAATGTCACCGACTGTGAAATATGTATATTTGTGTCTCGGATGGTGACCCCTAAATACAGCAACTACTTATAAACTTTGTAGCTGACTATACCGCCTAGCAATTTTAAAGGTGCAGGGACTTTTCCCCCCTTTACGAGTTCATTAATATCTACCAGAACCAACAGTGCACCCACAGACCAAACAAAACAGTTTTTCTACAAATTTCCCTTTATTACAGACTATTAATCTACGTTTCACGCCGAACTCAAGATGCAGATTATGCACAATGGACAACACTCACAAAGCATATGAAAACAATTTACCCCGGTTACCCAAAAAACACTGTCCCAAAGTAGCAGTCAAGCCTTGCACTTTAGATAGATAATTTTTTGATCCCGTGAGGGAAATTGCAGAAACTTTACCAAAAACCTATCCAGTCAGAAGCCTGCCATGTCTCCGTCCACCACAGAGAAGAAACTCGTCGGTGGTCTTAAAAAATCCTCTTCCATCCTGGCCAACCCAAACAATGTGGTCCGTAATGCTCCTAGCACTACTCCACATCATTACACTAGAAAAAAAATGATTATTTCAGGGTTTTAGAGTATTCTAAAAATGTTATTTTCTGGGAGACTTTATGTGCATCTCAGATCACGTTCATACAATCATAGGTTATTCATAATAAATAGTACCTACAGTATAGTGTAGTCTTAAAGCTTGTAATAGCAGTAGGTCTAATAGTATTGCTAAATACAGGGAACTGCTTTCTTTTAAAGAAATCAAGAAGAATTAGTGCATCAAATATCTGGAGGTCAAACATAATTGATTATACCGCTGCATCATAATCATTATTATTAGGTTTCCTCTGTGAATATTGACTTACAGCAATTCTCAAACATTTAACTGGAATGGAGAATTTTTTTTATTACACAAGAGCCTGGAGATTAAAGAGCTCTCAAGATCAGTGTTTTGATCAGGAGTTGCTGAATCTGCACCATGCAGCAAATCTGTGTTAGGAGGTCTTTCACCCCAAAGGTTACTGTCACTGTACATAAGGAGAAAAAATAATTGTATTTCAGAGTAAATCAATATATTTAGTTTATGAATAGATTGGCCTTTCTAATCTGAGTATAATGTTTTTCAAATTTGAGCTATAACTGATGTGTGTATTGGATGAGATTTGTGATTGTTTTTTGTGATGTGTTAAATGTGAAAACAATGTGCTCTAATATCATTGTTTGATGTGATTTAATTAATGTTAAAGGATATTTGAATGCCTAAAACATTTCAAATGTACTCAGTCAGTTTTTAGAAATGCCTCGATATGGTGCTTTTTAAACATTTTCATCCTTTTAAAATTTTGAGTCTTCATTTATTTGACCAAATCTAATATGTCTTCAAGGGTGTCATTCTCATCTTCTGGAGGACCTACAGTACTGTCATCCAGTTAATTAATCATGTTGTTTTCTTAATTAGATGCACATATACAGTATAATATGTATTAGAGAGTAAATAATTAAGGTAATCTACAGTTGATTACTCAACTCCAACACACTGGCACCTTCATTGGAACTAATGTTATTCTTCGATCTACAGTATTTATCTTAATTATGAATATTGTGAATTTGCGGTGTAACTAGAAGCTTCAGCAGGTTGTCAGGATGTTTCAGGTTACCGAAAGGATAGCAGTACCTTTCCGACTGGACACAGTGTGAATTAGAAACTTGGGCAGCATTGAACAGACGCAATGTCAGAGGTCATCCTTAAAGGGTCTTTCTCGTATAGGAGCCCACATAGGGGAGGTGCCTTTTATTAATCATGCTGGCACTGGTAGCAAAAGACAACATAAAAGTGTCATGTAGCAATAGCTGTATGTGTGTCAAATCTCCCTTCATGAAAGACAAAGTCTTTAAGTCTGTAAAGATGAGCCCCTCATGCCTACTCGTGTTTACTACAGATCATATAGCATGCACAGCCCCATACTTGTTCCATACTTGTCTGAGTGTGTGACTTCTTCACTTAAATATGCAATTACTTAGCAATGATATGTTTTTGAAGTAACATTCTTTCTTGAGGTTTGTTGAACATTAATTCAAGCCAGTGTTTACTGTAAAGATTGCAGGTAAATAATGTGAAATTATTTAAGGAGCATCAATACCTATAACTGCCAGAACATACAGTAGTAGATATAAATGAGTTATTGTTCATAGAAACTACAGTAAAATATAAATTGAAAACCATTTTAATATCCATTACAGTGCTTTATGTTCAAAGTTACTATTGTTAATCATTGTTAAACTGCCATGCCACCTACAAACATATTTTTACTGTTCATGTATTTCCATTATTAATAAATCATGTTTAAATTACTATTTGAATTATGAGTTAACTGTCTAAAAAAGAACATTATCACACACAATGCAAACACATTTTAATTCCAACCCAGTCAAATTATTACCACCTCTGAGGACACAATAACTAACAATATTCAATTATTTCTAAAGTAATTTTTAACTGAAAACCAAAACAAGTTACAGTACATGAAAATACCACTTCTACTAGGACTGACTGTTTTCTTTCCTTAATATTTTAATCCTTTCTCAGTCATTCTATCCTTGTTCACTAGTCTAATGCAGAGATTAGTATCTCCCATTCTCGCTAGGTTAGTAAGGCATCATAGAAATTCAGGAGAAAGGTTAGATACTGTACTAACCTTTGCACACTATCGCTCACCTAGACATATACTGAAGGTCTCGAACCCAGGACTTACTTTCATGTATCTCTTTTGCATTCTCTCCCCCCCCCCTCCAGCCTCTCTATCTACACTCCTGCAGCAGCTCCCTAACTCATTCCTCGCAGTAGAGAAGGGGTTGGGTAGCCTATCCAGCCCAAGATAGGGTGCCTTTCCCTTAGCTAGGCGAGCCTCTCCAAATACTTTATACCGATTTGTCTCTCTCTCTTGCATTCATTAGAATCTAACAGAACTGCTTAAATAAACATTTAAGGCCCTAAGAAAACAGGTTATTTGACATCTTCAGTTCATTTACATAATTAAAAGTCAGACCTAGAATGAAAACAACTCTGCAGCCTTCAAGTACTGTAGTAACCATGTTACCAGGCTCTTTGATTTTAAGAGTTCTATTTAGATACATACTGTACAGTCAGTCACCAGAATCAGTTCTGTGGGTGGTCGAGGACTTCCAGCTCTGTTAACTTCTACTGAGCTCAACAAAACTGGCCAAATAATGCCTAGCCTTTATCGGTCATGACCTCCTGATAATCCCCATCTATGAACTGGCTTTGTCGCTCTCTGCTCATTCCCTTAATAACTGATGTGTGGTGATCGTACTGGTAAACGTTGGCTGCTGTCTCCTCATCCAGGTGGGGCTGCATACTGGTGGTGGTGGAGGGGGACCCCATTACCTATAAAGAGCTGTGAGTGGGGCATCCAGATTCGTATTCTTATTGTTACAAACCATCATACAACCACATACACGCCATCCTTTCTTTTATCCATTAACACGTGTCAGCGAAAGGAGAAGGAAAGCACACAGAACAACAGGCTGCAAGCTCACAAGGGTTTATTGCCTGTAATCTTTAACTGCTGTGTCCTATGCACTGGGAGAGAGACAGAGTGTGGCAATCTCTAACTCTCTGCATGATAGAGGGAAGGAGGATGTCTCTCTTCCCCCTTTTCATGGAGGGAGGGGGAAAGAAAGTGAGCATGCATGGGGAGATAGGGAAGGTCAAGGAAATAGTCCCAGCAGGCCAATACCGGGAGGGGTGCAACACTGCATTATTTATATGCACAAAAAAGACATATTTAGTAAGAAAAAAATGAATCGCCTACTGCATCTTCTGGTCAGTTCCTGGGAGGAGAGGGGTGTCACTGCATGGTGTGACAGCACGGAGACAAGCTGGTGCGCCCTAGCCATGCCTCTCTCCTGGACTGGAGAATTCTTGCAGGCCAGGTCCCAGCGGGGTGATGTCACCTCACGTAACAGAATCAGCTCCAAAAGTTACAGGGCAATCAATGTTGTATAATAATTCCTCGCATTTATGCTATATAGCTCTTTCCACCCTGATGGATTCCTGTGTTCATTAGATAGTGTATAGGAGGCACTCCACTTCATTCACCACTGAGGCTCAGCACCAATCTGAGTACATGTGACGACCATTCATTCTCAGAACTACGCAGCAGATCAGGTGGAAATCTGAGTAATTGCATTAAGCAATCAATGTGAACATTTGAGTTGAGGGGGGATTGAAAGTGTGGAAGAGTTGAGAGCTATTGCTTATTAAATTAGATTCCTCGTGTATAATCTGTAATCCTTATAACAGTGAGAACAGTTTTTGGTTAAAAAAATCTAAGCCAAGACATAAAAACAAATGGTTCATTTTTGTGTCTGTACATCAGAACAGGTGTACATCATAAACACAGCTTTAGGGAAAATGATGATCATTATCTACATCTAAACTAGAACTCGTTTTTACCTTTAAAACACATTGTGTAGCTTGGATGTAACTGCAGTATTGTATCACAATGCACAGGACACACGTTGTTTTCCTAACTGCGTTACATACAGAATGTCAAAAGCGGTTTCAATCTGTTAGCTGACTGATCATTGATAACTGTATCTAATCTCTCAGTGGGAATGGCACGAATTGTTAAAAAAAATTGTAGATTACTATTGCTGTTTTAAAATGAAGTAAAAATGAATGTATTTTGATATTTGGAGAAAAATGTGTTATCTTTACAACCAACAAGAGAAAAAATGTATTGGTGTACATATGTACAGTACGTAGGTCTTTGTTCACTGCAGTTCTTCTATCTTCTGAAGAAAAGAGATTAATATATTTTGAGCCATTCTATGTCTGGTTCCATATATATATATACTGTATGCAGTGAAGCAGAAGAATATACTGATATAATTTAGCAGGGAGATGAAGGTATAATAGTGAACATCAGAGAGCATTAAACAACAAAAGGAGTTTCAAATTGCCAGATGGCACAGAGCTCAGCAAAGAAGGCTTCCATTCATGTTGCGTTTGGTCTGTTTCAAGTGAAGATGAGCACAGCCAGGCCATTACATAAAATTACACTTTCAGCTATTGAGCCTGTTGTCTATTTTCTTTTCTTGAAAGTTGTAAATTAATGTGACAGTGTAGGGCTGCAAAAAGTTCAGGCCTATTTTGCGCGTTGCCTGGGAGCTAGAGCACAAGAAAGACAAAGCAAACGTGGGGTCAGAAAGTTTCAGATTTTGTAAGTACACCTAGGCTTCCAAAGGTGGAGCTACTGTAGGTTTTGTTTTGTTTGACCCTGGTCGTAGCTAGAAACTTACGCTCTGGAAGTATGCATTAGGAATGAACCATCTGTGAGGCTAGTTTCCTGTCTTAAGTTATACTACACACCTTAAAAAGCACAGCCAGTGGTGACTTGGCACTTCAAACTGTCACACCTGGTAATTGCAGCCATGACTTTAAAACACAATATACAATATGTATAGAATTTCAATATATAGAATGTTGGAAAGGGCTATTTAGAGAGCAGGAGTAGAATCTCAAAAAGGCTAAATTTTAGTTTCAGTGGAGAGGCAATTGTCTGCAGCTGAAGTAAGATACTGTATGCATTAGACATTGCCTTTTATAGCTCCAAGCCAAAATATTAAACTTGATTTACTTTACCATAGGAAATATTGTGTCTGACTCCTTTTGTATTCATCATCACAGCTGACTTAATCCTTTCTCTGCACATTAGTTCTTGTTTAATGTCATTCCCACTGACTGTGCTATCTAAATAAACCACTTACACACTCTTCATGAGATGTTAGGTTCTTTCTTCTATGATTTAGTATTATCTTTCACAAATACACTGAATTTTTTCAGTTCTTATTTCATGCTGGTGAATAACACCGTAACAGCAATGGTGTGGCTAATATTGTTGACATCCATTAAATTAGTATAGCCCTTTGTGTAGATACAAACCTAATGGATTCAGAACTAAGGCTGTGTGTTAAATCTCATGAGGCTCTAAAGAATATTCAGGTTAGTCCAAAATTTAAATGGTAGATTTATGAAAGGTCACTGGATAAATGAATAATCTTTATTTTATTTTTGGTATTTTAAAAAAGAAGCAATAAGAGCAAAAGAAAAGCTTGGTTGCCTTATTTTACAATCTTTAAATTAAAAAAAAATCGGAAAATAAGAAACAAAATTCTCTGACCTATGTTGCCATGGTAAATGACTGATTTTCAGCTTATTAATACATTTCGAGAAATACATAAAAATGATTTAACACACCGTAAAGTAAACAGCATTCCTACTGCTCAACCCTGAAGCGTTTGCTCTGCAGAATTACAGCCTTGCTGTCCTTGAGTTCGTCAGTGCTGTCATACTAGCCAGCAGCAATATTTCCTAATAGCCCACTCTGCGGGCTACCCCATTGAGTCCTGCGAAAATCCAGCCCTCCAAAACCTCTTTGCAGGTAGGGTGTTTATTGGTTATTTATCAGTTGCGGAAAAGTTTTAAAGGTCTTTACTGCACTTTCCAGATAGTGCTAACCTTTACACAGTTTTTTCTGAATGTTTTATTCTTTTAGCAACACTTTTGTAAATGGTTCTCAACCTTCTACCAAGGTTACACATCTAAATGGACATATCATTATGTATGGGATCACCAGTCACATTTTACATGCCCTTTTAAAACAGACCAAACAAACTCACTTTTCTAATAGTTTTAATTTTTTTTTATAGTATAGCCTGTCATATGAAAACCATTACTCCTTACTGATTCCTCCAAGAGCTCAGTAGACTTCTAACCCAAATAGCAATGAAATCCACATGTTTCTGAGCTGAGCTTGATTTTTGACAAATAATAATAACATCACTTTATTAACCCTTTACAATTTCTTGCATTAGGAATTTGTCCTTTCACATACCCCAGCTTGCTCTCCATGAGACATGCAGACAGGGAGAGAGCCTGGGGTCAGAGCGCAGGGTCAGCCATTGTACTGCGCCCCTGGAGCAGTTAGGGTTAAGGGCCTTGCTCAGGGGCCCAACAGAGTAGGATTCCTCTGCCAGCTGCAGGATTTGAACCAGCAACCTTTCAGCCACAGGTGCAGATCCTTAGCCACAGAGCCACCACTCCGCCCCACTCCAAATCACAGCAGTGGTCAGCTGGCTTCAATCAAGGGAAGACAGTATGTTAACTGTGGGTGCTGATAAAGCTCATCTGTGACATTCATGTTGGAGTTCTGACATAACCAAATAAGAGGGTTCTTCTGTTCTGCTTATAGGCAATAAAGATACAGCAGCTGAAATTCTTAGCGTGCAGTTTCATTAAAGTATGCATTATACAATTGTTGGAGAAATGTACCAGGGAGAGGAAAGTAAAAAGATATCCCCCTGCGTTATCTTGTGCATTTGGTTGCTTCTATCTCATCGATCCAAAATATGGTACATTAAATAACATCTACATTAAAAATAGGTATTTTTCGCCTATGCTGTGAGTGTCTAGCAGGTGGTGATGTCACTTTTACAGTAAATGTTCCCAGTCACTGTAATTTTTATTTCCAAAATATTGAGAGCTTAAAGCTTTAAAACAAACATCTCTACTGCTGGTCCTGAGGGGCAGTGTGTCTACAAGGTTTCAGTCAAGCTGGGCCAGTTATTGGCTTGATTATGTCAATTTGCCAACTTCATCCAGCTCTTCATGTGCAGTTGCTTCAGAGACACAAGTAAAACCTTATCACTGGCCCTCCAGAACCAGGATCGGAGAGCACTGCTATAGAGGAACTTTGGGGTTCAGACTGAAATCCAATCAGTCAACCAATTAAACAATCAGGAAGTATTACTACCACAAAACACTGTTTGTACTGTATGTCTGTCTGTGCGTGAATAGTGGGTACTGAATTGAAATGTAAGGGCATAATGACTTTGGAGCAGGCACTAGGGCATGTTAAATGGCATGTATTTCTTATACAGTATGCTCACATGAGTGTTAATTAAGTATTGAAGCACGGTCAACTGAGTTAGTGTTGTATAAAAGGCATGTGTTAGTTGAAGTAGTTCAAGTAGGTAGCAGCATCAGCATGCGTAGGCTGCAAAGGAACAAGTAAAGGTTTATACTGAAGTGGGACATGTACAGTATATATCTCACTTATCCAGCATCAAAGTATCACCACTTAAGCACATTGTGAGAGCTGTTGATGGGGTCTGTTAATTTAGCCTCAAACAAAAGTTACACTAAGATGCCATAAAGCTGACTTGCTTTAGCAGCCCCAGTGGCTTAACACTACATAATAAAAGACAGGAATGACACCCACAAACAGGACATAGTAGACCAATGTCTGCTGCACATCAAAGGACAGAACCTAGATCGAAGAACAGGACAAGAAGTAATTACATATCAAAGAACAGGACAAGCACTCAGATTGTGAAAAAAACTTTCTCCTGACTGTATATAAGAGCTGGGAAACCACTGCAGGATTGTCTGTCCTGCGGGGCAGACCCAACACGCGTTGATGTCATTATTAATTTCAATAAAACAACTGAATCCACGAAAGACTGTGTCCTGCTCCTTCGATGAAGGATTTCCCACAACAATTCCACGCTGAAAAGAGAGAAAAGAGACACAACATTTCGTCCGTGGAACCTTCTTCAGATGTCATACCTGAATGCTCAACAGCCGAAACAATGTGTCTCTTTTCAGCTTGTGTTAATTTAACGGGATCTCAGTAAATTGGTTGCTAAAACACTAAGTAATTTAGATGTTTGTTTTGTGTCTGGGGTGACCTACAGTATGTAGTTGTTATCACAGTAGACAGGGTGCTATGCCTTTATATTTTCTGTACAGCTTTTTTTGTGTAAAGTTTGCCAATAAAAAAATTATCCTGTTTGCACTTGTTCCACCTTTGTGTAGACTGTGTTTATGTGAGAAGGAACCTCTTGAGCATTGTAAATTGTGGGACCTTCACAGGGCTGATCAGTCACTCTATTTAAGACATGTGACCAAACTGTACAGCATGTACTGTACAACCTCTCGTGAAGAATGTAGTTAAGACTTCAGGGAAGACACACAAGGTTTATTAGTGCTCACAGGGGTAACAGGGGAGTCCGTGCAGTAGTGAAGGGTAGGTATCCTATAGCAACCAAGTGCTAGCGGGTCCAAAGGGCCATCGGGAAACAGTCCATTACTGGGAAATTCATCAGGAGACAGACGGGGACAAGAACATACCTAGAACAGGAACTAAGGAATATGTGGTTCAGAAACTGAAAAGGCGCATTTTTTCAGAACAGTGTAGTATTTTCCGGTTCGGCGAGGATGGACACAGTGATTCAGACACTCGTTGACTGAAAAACGGCGCTGTTATTTTTTGGCACACCCAGCGCAACCCCAGCGCCCGCAAAGAAAAAGGGACAGAAGTAAGAATAAGCGACAGCACAACACACTGGGGTATATTCGGATAGTTACGTCGGTACAGGGTGGCAATTGAGTACAAGTATAACAAGGGTGCGAAACCAGGGAACTATTCACACGAATCCGGGCGATCTCACCAAACTGTACCCCCATTTTGCAGTGGGTCAGCTGCACTGGTCAGCGGCTTTCCTCGTCCCCACCCTGCCCACTACTACTTCCGTCCTGCCCCTCGCCGCACACCCCAGCCGGGTGCTCTTCGGCCGCAGCGCCAGGCGAATGCGCTACAGTAGGAAGAATAGGTTCCCAATCATTTTGTAGCATCTTGGCTTACAGAGAGATATTTAAATTTACTTTATATTCTGTTTGTTTTAGAAGACAGCTTTCTCTTCCTTTGCCCTTATAGCTGTTAAATAAGAATTGAATGCTTGGTGGCAGTCTGGGGTTTTCTGGTAGGCAGCACATACAGTACATTAGGCCTCTGGGGTGGGATGTCTGTATGTACATAGCGCAACTCTTATGTTATATGTTTATGTTGTGTGCTGTTAAAGACGTGTTATGTCATTGCTAATAGATGTTTGTTTAACCTGATGTGCCTGAGTTATTACTCTTTTCACCAAAACTGTACCAGAGAAAGAAGAGTTATTTCCAACTGGTAGGATATATTCTTGGCAAAATCTTTAGTTGTGGGTTATGATTATTTATTTTACTTATTGCATATCTGTGAAATAGTCTCTATATTCATAACCCTATTTGTGACAAATTTTAGCCCATATATTTTTATATTGTAAAAGTGCTTTACAATAAACCTTTTTAAAACTGAATAACAATTAAAACTGCAGCTAATCTGAGGAACCATGGTTAGACAGTGTTTTACAATGTTATATTAACATTGTAGTAAAGTGATATATACATAAATAAATGTATAAGTATTATTTGGAATTACAAGTAATAGTCCATCAGATGGCTCTACCCCATTTTCCTAAGTTGTAGGAGTCACCCGGCTGTTCTAGTTTCGGCTCCAGATGCAAAGAAGAAAACCGGGAAGAACTGGGGAGCTGGAGGTCAGTTGACAAGAGCTAGCGTGAGAGTGAGATGTCGGATCGGTAGTGAACCGAACTTAACTTTAATATATAGTTCACTGTTCCACACCCGCCTCCGTGTCATTCTCTGCTTCATGTGAAGATACAACAAACATATTATTATATTGACATATTTTATAATGTTATGTCTAGGTGCTTTACTATGATTCAAAAAACCTTATATAAAATTTAACCAGTAGACAAATAAATCATGTGACAGCTATGAATACATGTACAATTTCCAGAGTAAACAAGAATGACACGAAAACAACAACAACCAAACAAGTGACATACAGTAGCTGAACAGCAGGTAGCTGAATGAATGAGGTATGAGTTCAATGTACAAAGCTCATGGCTGAACATACTGTATACTGAAACTGATATTGCACACCACACTACCTTATAAATTCCTATCGGGGCTCAGGAACCTTGACAACTCATTTAATTGAATGTATCTGTCTGAATTAATAATAATAATAATAATAATAATAATAATAATAATAATAATAATAATAATAATAATAATAATAATAATAACAATAATAATAATGTTTCTTTATTAGCCCTATACAATTTCTTGCATTAGGAATTTGTCTTTTCACATACTCCAGCTTTTTTCCATGAGACATGGAGAGAAGCTGGGGGTCCGAGCGCAGGGTCAGCAATTGTACGGCGCCCCTGGAGCAGTTGGGGTTAAGGGCTTTGCTCAGGGGCCCAACGGAGTACTTAACAAGAACGTGACCTGCAGATCCCAGCCCCCCAAAAAATCAATATAATAATATAACTCAGCACCTTCTGTGGTAAATGTTTTCACAAATGAAGCAGGCAGTGATCAGTTGGTTGAAATTGTCATTCATTTGTTAAGTACTATTTCCTGTCACAGCAATCCTTGTTTGTTGGTTTTATTTAAATTCATACTAATTTATTACTCATGTCATTACGCATGTCTGGGCCCTATGCTGAAAGCATCTGGACCTGAGCAGGGACACAAAATTACAGATTCCTTCATCACCATCCCAAGCACTGCCAAGCACAGTATTATACATCCTGCAGTCAGTGTGTGCTTCCAAGAGCAGGGTATGAGCAATACCAAACACTAGAGTCCAGTGCTCATGAATATTTTCCATTTGTCAGTACTTCATATATAGTACTATATAATGTATGATATTTTCAACTACTTTTGGTTAATGTGCTAGAGACACCTCATGGTAAAATATGTACTGTATGCACTGAATAATTACAGATATTTGGGAACCCAAAATGAAGTTGTAGAAACTATGTAGTAAACCTTAAGAATCTTAAGCACACTCAAAAAAGAGATTTTTTACAACATCAGAAATGAATTCCAGCTGCACCTAAAGAGATATATGAAGCATAGTTCAAATTTTACATGTATTGGAACACTGCTAAAAATATATTATGTATATAATATTCCAAAAGATTAAAATGAACTTTGCATGATTTTTTACTGAAATTAGTAATATAATTTAGAATGGATGTTCAAAAGCTGATGTTCAAAATCCTGATTCAAAAAGAGAAGTTCACGGAGTATTTTCAAGAAATGCACGTGAAGACCTTAACTAACACATATTTGGAAAATTTAAGGAACAATATATAGAACACTTTCACTAGACTTACGTTATCGTTTACAGAACTCAGTTAATTGTGCACTAAAATGAGAAAATCACAAGCATTTGTATTTCCTCTTATAATATAGAAGTTGAATGTTTTGGAGGGTTAAGTCATCGACACTAACACCCAGCTGTGAAGGGGATGTGCTGGTTCAGCAAAACCACATGAGGTCACAAGGATGAAAAAAAACATTGCCAGACAGTTTTTCAATTTTCCTCGACAGCCACGTTTCATTATTGTTCAAATTATTGATTGTGAATCAGGTCTTACTCAACACTTCCAGGGTGTATGGGGAGCTTAAGTTGTGTGTCACCCCTTCAAAACAAGCCAAACGTTTTACTTTTGACTATGAGCTGTTAGTCCCAGAGTTAAAAGGCATTAAAACCAAACAGACGGCCCACCAGTAGGCTCCATAATTGCTTGTTGCTTTGGGAAGGTGATTAGACTTTGTTGCCCACAATTTGCATAACTGTAAATCATTTCTCTTTAAACCTGTGATTGAAACTGTGGTATGTGGATTACTCTGGGCTTCCCAACATATGGTGCCACTTAGATTTTTGATTGATAAGGAAAGACATATGCTACAATGTCCTTGTTTTTCATCTGCCATCCCTTGAGGAAGTAGTGTCGATCCTGTCTCCGCCAGGCGGAGGTGACCCGCACACTTCTCTTGCGAAGTGCAACTTTTCTGTAATAAATGAGGATGAGAAAGGAACCTGATGGCTGCAAACCAGAGTAGGCCGTTTGACCCGTCTACTGTAGCTCAAAGTCAAATTCAGCTGCACGGACAGCTGTTCCACCCTTATTTGTGCATCAGTGAAGAAGAAACAGTGAAGACGAAGCAGAAATGGTCCCGTTACTCAATACAAGCCAAGGAAGTATTCTGCTTACTTTGATTATTTTTTACATTTGAATTTATTTTGTCTGCTCCTCGTTTTTAAATCTTAGTGGGGCCGTCTTCAGAATAAAGACGACGAGACACAGAACCCAGAAAAGGACGGGACCTGCTATAAGTTTTCCAAATCTGCGAAGGCTTGGCCAAAGAACAAATGAACTATTAGCATGTGTCTCCACTGCAAATACTGTACATCCCACCCTACTATACAGTTTTTTCCGATTATGTGTAGCAGACGTAAACCCACCACAATCGCCGTCCGTGCTCCGCGTTGTGTTGTAGTGTAAATGAGTAACCCGGACCAGCAGGAGAGCGCTACAGAGAAAAACAAAGCACATGTGAAAGGGGTCCATCCAAAGGTTCTTCTTTTTATAACGCTTAACCAGGAGAGCGCTCCCGTGCGGGACGGAGAGAAACAATACATACAGTAAAAGAAGCATTAATTACAGATACAACTACAGACACAGAACTACTCACTAACACAAAAACACCAGAAACGTCTTTTCACATATGTCTCGTTGTGTACTGATGATTGAAAAATAAAAAAAAACAAAGCAAACATACCTACGGAGAAAAATAAGGTGTATGTGAAACGGGTCCATCCAAAGGTTCTTTTTTTTTGTAACGATTAACCTAAGAAACCACACAGAAACACAACACACAAAGTAAAAACACCATACATGACAAAACAAACAATTGACCACTCCCATCTCACATGCCTACCGCTTTCACTTCATAAACTTCTTATAACCAAAAATATTAATAATGGACATACATAACCAAATCAGCATACAACAGAGACAATGATCTTACCAGGAGAGCACTCCCGGGCGGGACAGGGCAGGAAACAAGCTCTTTTAACACCTGTCCCGCACGTACCACTAATTTGGCAGCGGGGTCCAATTTCCACTAAGGGCATAATATAGAAATGTATCCTCCAACCTCTATCACAGGGACAATAACTGCAACTATTACAATTAACACCCACCCCCAAAGTCACTTATATAGTACAATCACTAATACCAATTATATTTTCTTCCCACCCCTACCAGGAAACCTATAGTGGTACTTTTCCCGCCCTGCCCTGGACACTCCCCTTCACAACAAACCCGTTACAACCCTGTTCGTAATTCAGTGGAAGACTGGATCTCTACTCCCTTACATCTGCAGTAAATGCGCATATATTTTATTCATTATGTGAAAAGTACACCAATGTAAAAAGCATCACCAATTTAATCTCTTGAAGATATCCTATCTTTTCAATTTGTGGCATGATTAATAAATTCTACAGTTCATAGGATGCCACCTCTTGAAATACAAAAGCAAGACTATGAACCTAGCAGGATGCAAAACGTCTTTGTATAATGTTTCACTGGGTATGAATCACAAATCTAGATTGTGGAAATTAGTTTAGATATGCTTGATTGAGAATTCAAGGAACGTGAATTCAGACAGAAATACTGTACATTAAGGAGCAGTGCAAACTATTCTTATTTTCTAAGAAGTTATCGTAGATTCACACCTTTCGGCATCCTGCAATAATTAGCTGCCTACATGTCTTATAATTAAGTTCGTTATCGTTATTTTCAGTCAAATTTACATTCACGCCTGAAGATCAACAGTGCAGTATAAAATTAAACTTGTAGATATGATCACTTCCAAAGAACTTTGCAATTGGCAATGAAGATCTAATCTCAGAGTGGTGACCAGAGCAAGACAAAAATAGTTAAATAGTCTGTAAATATATATTTCCCTTTTTAGTGGCAAATTAATGGTAAAGAAGCAATAATAAATAACAATTTAGTTTAATTTATGCAATCAAATATGTACAACACTGACAGAAAAGATAATCAGCTTGAAATTGCTGAATCTACTTTAAGTGTGTGCTCTGTATCACAAATTTGTGGAAAGCAAACCTTTGAGCCATAGAACTGAGCTTCCTGGGTATTAAACAATGATAAAAGCTTTCCCTGGAGTGGCATTTATCTGAGATCCAGTCTTCAAAAAACACCCCTTGAATCATTGGTTCTGACTTGCAACTGTAGGTTTGTAAATTAATTTCCAAACATATTATTTTTTTATTCTAGTTAAATTGTAAAAATACAGGAACCCAGCACACAGTATTGATTGATATCTATTAAGAATGGAGTTCACACTGATTAACACAAACATTCTGTAGTGACCAGGGACATGAGTCAATCTTGACAAATGACAAATCTTTCGTTTGTCCCTTCAACACAATCCTGTGTTAACTTTTGTGCCATTAGAGTACTATTCATACTAAATCCAAAGCATAATATAGTAGTGCTTATACTTCATGGTATATGGAATATTAGAAGCAGAATGTGGGAATTATGGATACAATCTCTTCAATGTTATTTAGCAGGTGACTCCAATCCCTGTACTGGAAGGCCAGTGTGTCTTCTTGTGTTCATTCCATCTCAGCTCTGCATGATTGGATTAGGGCATTATTGGCTTAATTGCACCAATTTTCCAACTTTTCCCAGCTTTTCGGGTGCTGCTATTGTAGAACCTGCAGACACACTGGCTCTCTGGGGTTGGAATTGGAATTATTGGATGTACAGTAAATTCTCTTCTTGATCAAAGCCAAATGCATGCTCACAATAAATACAACAGTTATGTATCAATCCCCTCTCATCTAAAATGATCCTTTTGTTGTAAAAACGAAGACTTTACTGAAAATAACCACCTACACACATGGAAAATGTTTTTCAGATGTATTTTTCCCTCCCTTATTGACAGCAGAAACCTGTGTTCATGCTGCCAGGCACTGTGTCCTAACCTCTTTAGCTCCTGGCTGATGGCTGAAAGTGTCATATACCAGATGGCTGTTCTAACTTTAGCTCTTTTTAACCTAAATCTGTAGCAGAAAAAAAAACAACATTTTGTCAAAGCAATTGCATTCCCTGTTTTCAGTTTCGATTATTTCTGTTGAGCATAAATCCTTCCTGCCCATTTCTGGTTTTATCTATACATTAATTTTTTTGCACACAGAACACACAGCATCTCCTTTTTTCACAGCAAATGCATTGTAAATTAATAAAAGGTCAAATATTGTTTTCATTTATGTCTAATAAAATGAAGGTTCTTAGAATAACAGAATAGACCAGAGTATCAGCATCATTAGAATTATTGGCTGTAAAAGATATTTAATTGTACTGTATATAAAAGATATTGAAGAAGACCATAAAAAATGCTGTTAAAAATATATGTATTAGGAAAAAACAAGAGGCATGAGCAGTACAAATTAAGAACATAATTAAGTCTGAATCAAGAGCAAAGATTTTGGGTCATCCAGTGTATTTTGTGGCTACTAACTGATCCTAGGATCTCATTCGGCTGTTTCTTGAAAGTGTCAGTGTATCAGCTTCTGAAATAAAGTACCAGATTTCCGCAACCCTTTGTGTGAGGAGAACCTCCTTTACTTTGTTTTATACTGGAAACTGTAGCGTCCACTTATCTCCCCCAGTTGTGTTTCAGTGTTCATTCTGAAGAAGTCTGTTAGGTTGTATGTTCAGTAAGTACATCAGGGTTCTTCATGTTGTCACTGTTCAAGAGTAAAAAAACAAAGTATGCCAGTGTAGGATGTTTCTTTAGACCCAGAAATATGTCTTGTCACTCTGGCCAACTGTAATGCGGTTTCCAGAATTGTACACAGTATTTCAAAAGAGGCTTTACAACCTCATTATACAATGTTATCACAACCCCCCCCCCCCTTGTTAACAATTCTACACTTTTAAGTATGTACAGTATGCTAACATTCAGTTTACTGATATCCGTTGCAACTAAAATGCAGATTTTACAAGTAACTGGCTCTACTGCAAAGTTATTCTAGCTTGAGGTCCTGGAGGCCTAGAGCTGACCATGTCCAGTGCTCTTTACAGGGCTTTGTAACTGTGCTACGTATAAGTGCTTCCTGGAATTTTACAGCACTGAAAAAAGAGTTCAGAAAAAAGAGTTGAAAATGATTTAAAAATGCTAAATAACTATGAAAATATTTCATAAGCAGTTTTTAACTGAGTGTTAAACAAAAAATTGAGACAAAAAGATCTTATAAACCCAAGAGGCACAAAGTGACAGTAAATGAAGAGCAATCTTTTTTTCCAATCATCAATAAACACTGATGTCCAGTTTTATTAAACCTGTTGCCCAAGTGACGAGGGAGCTCTCCGGTGAGGCTAGTTTATTGACAAAGGCAGCGAGGAGTGTAATAAGATTTAAAATGATCAACACCTCTTTTCACGTGTTCTGTGGCAAGTGCAAAACACACATCTCTATTGCATATAGCAGGAAATGGAGCCACTACAGCTACAATGGACATAATAAAAGGGTGTTTGCTAAAAACTATGGACCTGAAAAGAGCTCCAGTGTAACGGTTACAAATATCAGTATCTCGTGCAGGACGTACTGTAACTAGCTGTCGACTGTAACACAAGGAGATTTTAACTACCGTTCAGTGAACGTTTTAGAAGACACTCAAAGAAGGCTCCACGGCCGAAATGCTTCTTTCTTTTCTTCTCTTTCCAGCAGGGAATAAGCCTTCACTATGCAGCCTACGCATGCTGACGCAGCTGCCTACTTGAACTGTTTTATAGTATATCAGCAACCAAGGTCTTCTTTACCACTGTTACTTTAACTTGTAATTCTCCAGGTGCTTACGTCCTGAAAAACTAGAAATACCACATTTAGCCCCTCTCACTTGCTCATTCTGCATCCCTCCTCCATTTCCACCCATGCTGCTGCTCCTTGCTTAGCTTTTGTCTCCTATGCTCTTAACTGTATGTCTCCAATACTTCTTATGCTTCGTCTCCTCAGTAAACATTCCTTAATGTATTTTATTATTGAGTGATTCCTCATGACGTAATTGTCACGGATTTCGGAAGGGACGAAGCGTGGAATGACAGGAGAGCGAAAAAGACCCTATGCGTAGCGGCGAGACGGGGGTTAGCCCAGGCTCAGCTGTTCAGGAAATGGCGTATAGAAACCATTGCCCTCAGGTAGCGGATGTGGGGTGACCTGGTGCTAGGCGGGTCTCAGGACATCCGAACTTCAATGCTGAGCGAAGGCAGAATGAAAGACCCGGAAATATATAGCCCCAGAGAGAGAGAAACACTGGAAGGAGAGCAAAGAACCGGAAATGAGAGACAGGACAGAGAAGGAGCACCCTCTGGCTGCAGAGGGTGTGACAGTTATCATATAATAAGTAAAATAAAGGTTTAGAAATTGAGCCCTGACACAACCAGATGCCATTAGACAAGAAAACATCCCAGCAGTCTGTGAGTGTCTATTCTGGTTACATGGATGCTTTGTTCCTGACACATCATCATTTTGGAGTAAAAACACAGCTAAACAGGTAAAACCTAGAAGATATAAATGTCTATTTACAAAGACCATATACTAAACAAAAGTGCACATGTGGACTATTACTTACAAGTGAGTGTAGTTACCTAGGCCAAGATGTTTACAGAAGCAAGACCTTGCCTCTTAGGTTTCCCATTGAGAGAAAAATCATCCCAGTATGGTATAAATGGAATATTATTTTAGTATAAAGAAAGAAATTCTATTTGTAAAATAAAATGCTCTATCCAGGACAAAACTGTTTTCTAAATCGGTCTCTTTTAACTGGTGGCTACCTCAAACAAGGAAATAAATATTTTCACAAATATAAGAACATACCTCTCTTTTACTAAGTTGAAACTCAGTGTCTTCAGATCATAATTACCTGGCAACCTTACTTTCTTTCAAGAAGAAGATCTGAAGTATTGGAAGTCCTGCTTGTAGAAGATGCCTCCCACTCACGATAGATTCTGATTAGTCTTTGGTAAAGAGAAAAATACTGTATGAGGCCAAACCTTTGATATACTGAGCTGGTCTCCTAGACTGACCATTAATCTCTTAACTGCAATTTCTTTACTACATTTGGGCAGCTTTACACAAGTCTTTTGCTCAAAGAAAGATGCAGAATCAGTGCATGAGGCCTACTGTACACAGCACAGTTCTGCTTTTTCTGTATTGAACTGTATGGCTTTTGGAATATTCAGAATACTCAATGGCTTTACATTGAGCTATACACAATATACTAGAATAATCCACATACTGTAGGTATCCTTAATACCTCTGTGGTGTGTAACATTATTTGTTGCATACATTTGACGGATAGGGTAATACAAAAGTTATAGACAAGGGGAAGCCATTTAGTTGATCAATACTTGATTGCCAGTAGTTAATTGATGCAAGAATTTCCTGGCCGTTTCCTGAAAGAAGTCAGAAGGGTAGCAGTTTCAACAACATGGCTGGGTAGTTTGTTCCACTCTCCTGTTCTCAGTTTTAAAAGTACTTCCTCATAATTCATACTATGCACAATTCTACTTGTGTTCTCTGTTTCATGTCCATTGTGTTCACTTTGTAATGCTTGAAATACTTTGGAATATTTGTATCAGGTCCCCTCGTAATCTAATCTTTTTAAACCAAATCTCACTGTACCTAAATACTCAAACACATTTAATTCTTGGGTGTTGTTATTCCTTGTGAAATGTTCAGTCTAACCTAATGAGTAGATTTAAACAGTCTATGCCACTAAAACTACCCTACATGTGAGCAGATTCACAGTATAAATTAATTCTAGGAAGTTCCTATAGGGGAAAAATTAATGTATACTGGATAATCTAATAATTTCTCTCTGTATTTCATAAACTTTGATCTTGTGCATTTAACCTCTCATTCTTTCAATTCCACAGACTGTTACACACTTAATTTATAAAACTATATACTACCATATAACTATACATACATATATATAAAAACTGTATATAGTGTAACTATATAAACTACATAGTCATCTATACATTAGTTTGGTCAAAGTAGGCTTACTACCTTAACTTTTGTTTAAGGATCAAATACCCACACAAACTAAGTGACCACTATTAACGTTTGATGTCTATCACTGCTTTTTAATCCAAAAGGTCTGTTTAATATTTAATTCACAGTTTGTTACTGGAATAAAGAAAGTAAGTTTCAAATTCCCTTTTATTTTACTGCGTCCCAATTACATTGTGTCTCCAGCTTCCCCACTGAGGCGACTATCTTACTACTTACACCATGGTGTCTTTGGGTTTGACTTTCTCCTGATCCATCTGCCTTTCTCTCTAACATCATTAGAGCCATTTCACGTCCCCCGTTCCCCTGCCAGAGATCCCATCAGCTGAGAGCTTCATAGTCTGTAATTGGCCCCATTAACACTGCAAGCTGCCCTCTCACCAGCTCCTCCAGCGAGAGATACATCCCTGATGCTATTATGCTGCAAGAGTAATGGGCTCAACAAATCAATGTGATGAGCAGCTCAAAGAAACAACACCAGGATAAATCCTCCAGCCATCAGAAAAATGCCTAATTCTATATTTTATGTAATCAAATAGAGCATAAAGAATGGTTCTCTGCGCAAGGTGAGACTTCTCACAGATCTGATTGTAATTATGATGGATAGTGCAGGGGGAAGATAAGCTTTCAATTAGTATTCCACTCCTTCACAAGCTGTTTCTCAGCTCAGAACTGGTTCCAGATTGGTAGACATTTGTAATTCTGGTGGAGTTTAATTTGCATTGGTTTTTTTTCTGTTTTCTGTGTGCGTGTTGTGTCATGATTTGTTGTTTGGTTTTATTATTAATTTAGTTTTTCCTGAGCATTATTTTACTAAATATTCTGGATATGTGTAAGTACAACAATTCATTTAGCAATTAAGAACACCTGATTAATTCATGCTTTACTGGGAGAATATTAATCTCCTGTTGAAAACCACTGTAAACTGCTCCTGTGGACATACATTAAATTCAAAGCCTGTTTAGGATGTTCTAATGTGTTATTTTCATAGAACCTGAAATAAGAGCTTTCTCTTACACATCTTTTCATTTCAGGGTCACCTTGGTTAAAATCCCACTTTTTTCTTGCTCACTGTTGAATTTTACTCTGTTCTGCGTTTCAATGACTGAAACAGCTTATGTTTTTTTCCCAATCTTTACAAATGGACAGAAAAAGGTTGAATTAACTAATTTTTGTTCAAGAGACAGTGAATGAAACAAACACCATCTAATCTTTTTCTTTAATTTGCCCATGGGCATGATCACATTCATAATGACTCGGGATCCTTTCATTTGTCTTTTGAAGAAATGAAGAACAGTAATGAGACAGTAATTCCAAAAGTAATAGGGCAATATGAAAATACGTGGTTAAGGTCAATACAGTAAGAATAAGATTCATATTTCAGATTTGGTTCTTTTAATAATACTGAAATAACACTCGCCCTAAAGACTTTCATTTCACATAAACACAAAAGAAATGTTAGAAATGAGACATCTGGCCAGTTTGTTAGCTAGTATTGTAGTTAATTGTTCCAGGGATCTCATCCAGCCATTTCCTGAATTAATCCAGGGTATCAGCTTCAACAACATGGCTGGGTAGCTTGTTCCACACTCCCACAACCCTTTGGGTATAGAAGGACCTGCTGTTCTAGTGCTTAAATGCACCTCTAATAATTTCCACTTGTGCCCTCTGGTTCATTCTGAAGACATCTGCTGGATTGATTTATTCAAAATATTTTAAATATTTGCATCAAGTCCTCTTATAGTCTTCTCTGTTCAAGACTAAAAAGCTTCAGTTAACATTACACACCATCTTCAACGATGATGGAACCCCGAGTGCACCACTTTTTTACATATCAATACACAAGTCTCCCCTCATCTAAAGCACAGCAGCCAGACGTGACTCTCAGCCGGGAACCAGTATTTTCTCCACTACAGATAAACAGCAACTAACAACCAGCGCTGCCAACAATGGCCATGTGGTCACTAATCATCTGCAGCACTGCCAGATTCAGGCTAGAGTGGAACTAGCAATGTGGAATGAACAGATCGTGAATATGGAGAGCATTGCAAAAATCTTAGAAACAATTGCTACATTTTGCATTGCTTTTTCAAGCAAGCATGTCAGGGAAATTTATCATTTTTATTTATTATATACATATCAAATAAAATGGATGGACTGCATCATTTTTCTTTTTCAAAATCTTTTCAAAATTCAAAATCTTCTGAATCAAAAGATAAAACAGCAAATGAAAGATCAGTTGTTACTTCTAAGCCCCTAGTATGTTTACAATAGTTTTCTGATTGATAAGAAAGTAGCATTATGTGTTGTTTTAGATTATTAGTTCATGTGAGTGAACTAACAATGTGACCAAAATACTGTAAGCAACTGTTAAGTTATTTAGAATATTGTGTAGGTTTTATATAAGAATTATTTTACAATTCCACAGCAAATCAAAATATCAAAACAACAAAATCAAATCAAAATAACAAAATGGTATTATTCTTCTCCTTTCTCTTCTTCTACAGTGGTCAAATTGTATATTTTTCTTTTACATTATGAATGAAAAGCTGGGGCTTGTGTGATTGATGAAGATAGAGTTAGGTGTGGGGTTAGTGCAAACTTGATATGAGGTTTTGATAATGACATCTTTGAGAAAGGTTAATTTGGTTACAAAAATATAATATACTTTGAAAACTGACATTTATGAACAACGAAACAAAGTATTTACATCTTTTAAAAAAATAGTCTTATATTTGAGGCAATCTCCAATTTGACTATTAAAATGAAACTCTACCTTTTTGCAAGCTAGTCCTTTAGGCATTCAAATAAAGGATTTTACTAAATGTGTTCCTGCATTTAACATTTACAACCTCACTGGAGGGATATAGCACCTGGTGCTACAGAATGTTACAGAAATTGACTGAAAACATTTAATATTAACAACCTTTTTGCAGCAAACATGATTATTTCCATTATGTTATTTATTTCCTCCTGCTTTTAAATATCTTGCTGTTTTATGCATTTGTGCTCCATTTTCTGAAAAAAGAGTCTGCTTACACTCATTTCTACCTTTCTGAAGAAAACGATACATTGCACTAGCAATAAAACCTTTAAGAGCAAGAAAGTCCAAAGGATTTAATGCTTAGATGAGGCACAACTTCAAACACGTTTAGCCATTTCAGAATCATACAGCCCGTGTGTTATACTTGTCCTTTTGTGGTTACTCTTTTTCCAAGAATGCTTTCTCCAATTCTTTGATTTAAATAAAAGACAGGTGGCTTCTTCAGAGGGTGGAAGACTATGAATTAACTTGTCATCACCTTTATGTGAATCCAGTAGATTGAGCTAGCTCCAAAACAGCCAGGTGCAACACAATAAGTTTGTAAATGGGATGGTAGCAGTCCTTTGAGCTCTAGCTGCACAAGTGCTGATGTTCTTGCAGGCGGAAATGTGAAAGTCAGTTTGATGCTTTAACTAAAATTAGCTCTGTGGCCTTTAAATTTATAATTTATATCTTAAATTCTGTGTGCCTTTTAAATTAATATGATGTAATGTTAATATGATGTGAGCACTACAACTACCCACACAAAATTCACAAATCATAGCTATTGTTTTGTGATTCTGTTTTGATTGTGATTTGCAGAGTACCACTGGGATCTGTATTAGGTTCCTCTGCTCTTCTTATTTTATCAGTGCTTTAGATTTCGGTATAGTTAGTAAACTAGTCAAGTTTGAAGATAACACCAAAGTAAGAGGACAAACAAAATGCTGTAAATTTAAATTGGCAAACAATTGAAAGATGATATTTGATGTACACAGTAAGCACTGAGCATCACATTCAAGTAGCACACACAGAAATTACACTTACAGTAGCTCATATGCTGACACCTCATTTTCATCTTTTAGATGCCTCTGTGGGGAATCAAACAAAATGTAAGAGAAAGTTAAAAACTATATATCCTTATAAGTGTAATTTTAATCAAGGGATGTTATTTTAAAATTGTACAATGCACTAGTAAATCCTAGTAAAACTAGACATTCAGGCAACTTTGAGTATTGTTCTGTAGGGGTTCTCTTCTGAACAGGCACTTTAGTTCTACATTTTAGTATTATCACAAAACATGGTCAGTTGACACATCACTTACATCTTCTAGAAGACGATATAAGGAAGCAATATGCAAGGCAAACAAAATGTTAGGCTATATACTTAAAAGCATAGAATTAATATCAAAGGTTTATATGTTAAAATTGTATAATGTACTATTATACAGTAGTTCAGGTGGGTAGCTGTGTCAGCATGCATAGGCTGCAAAGGAACAAGTAATAGGTTTATTCCATGCTGAAAAGAGAAGAAAGAAAACACAATGTTTCGGCCGTGGAGCCTTCTTCTGGTGTCTGAAGAAGGCTCCACGGCCGAAACAATGTACTATTATGTTCACTTAGAATAATCTGTCGTTGTTGTCCCCACATCACAGAAAATCTATAGTTGCTCTGGAATCAGTCCAAGGAACAGCAGCCAGATACACCCTGGATCTTAGAGGAATGTCCTACACTGACAGGACGAAGACACCTTTTTAGTCTTAACCAGTTTGGCTGAGGTCCAGCCCCCTGACAAGGGGATGAGGAGGCTGGGACCACCTGTAGAGAGAAGAGGGACCATGGGGCAGCTGGAGAGATGGACATGGGGTGAAGGAGGGATGCATGGGGCAAAATGAGAAAAGAAAAGGAAATTCGTAACATACTGTATAGCTTTGGAGAAATGATGCAGGAAATGACTATGATTTAGAGCTGTTAGGATGAAAGTAGCTTGGTTGTCAATATCCCTCCTGAATGTCAATTACGAACTTCCATCTTGTGCTGTTGCTTTTTATTTGCATTTTTGAACATTTTAAAATTAATTCAAAGTATGTTGTATAGTCTGAAATAACTCAAGAAAAAGATGGTGATTTGTCCTGAACACAGGATATGTTTATTAAAACCATGTCTATATTCAACTGTAAACATACCTGGGATTACTTAACAGCTGAGAGTATGTATTTACTGAAAATCCATTGTATGACCAAAGTCATGATTCTTAAACAATCTTATTTTGTGTTAAGTAAATATAACCAGCCAAGTGTTATGAATAAATAGACCCAGGGGGAAATTTCATCTGCATTACAGCAACATCACAGCTCATGACATTTGGCCAATCGGTAGAGCAATGGCAAAATTATAATTACAGCTGGATGATGCAGCTGGAAAATTGTACTATGTTAATCAAGCTATCCAGATGGAAAGATGTGCCCTTTTAGAGCAGTTGAGCTATAAATGTCCACACTATTTGCAATATTATCTGTTACCTAATAAAATGAAAAGCAACAATACTTTCAGTGCATAGATGACCGTGTTTAGCCTTCAGTTCAAAGAAAATACAGTATATTGTTTGACATTGACTCTGTTTACTGGTTTGCACCTCTGAAACTGTAGACATACTGTACCATTCTTGCACACAAGACAAAATGTATCTAATTCCTAGAAAACATTTAGAGTAATTCATTTTGTCAGAACGTTTTACAATATTAGCAGTGTGGAGTAAGTAATTGGAGAAAAGACAGCATCAACAGTTCATGCTTTTATTTTAAGGGCTCATTTTAAAATGTTTAACAGACCTTTGTCTGCTGTTGCTGCTCTATATATGTAAACAACAAAGACAAGTTTCCTTTCATGTATACACAGTAAGTTAGGATAATGTATATTTGTCTTTGCTGGGATAAGTGCTGAAGCCAACATTTTCAGCTCCTTCAAACACACTCCATCAGCCTAAGATTGTACTGACCACCAAGCGTATGAAGGTTATCTTAAGGAAAACACTTCTCAGTTTAAGTTTGCTTAGGCTTCAACAACTCAGCACTCACAGTCACTGGATTGTTTTCAGTATTGAATTTCTGACTTGACCACTTCAAGTTCAGAAATAAAACTGTTATACAATAACAGTTATGACCAGTAAAAATCCACAGCAATATTATACCTCCTCCAAATATAGGTCAGGACAGGACATTCAGCAAAGTAGCTGCCTTCTGGATATAGAAGGTTTAATGGTCTGAACAAAGGTAATTCTTTCATATCTCAACAAATAACAATGTAACTTATCATGATTTTATCAACACACAGATTTACGATAAAAAAGCTCTTTATTCCAGAACAGTTTTGCTTCCCTTACTCCAAATCAACCTTTCATCTTTTAACATAGCATTGATCTTAATTCCAGCATTTATCATTCCAGATTACAAATATTGATTACTGAGGATCTGATTGTTGAAGAGTCTTGTTCCTCTTACAACTTGCAATATGGAATTATTTAATTTGAGTCTAAAAATTAAAATGTGGACTTTCAATGTGGTTTTACAATCTTTTTTGCCAAATACAATTTAAAAATACAGTATACTGTATATACAGTATGTCATTGCACATTTCTGTGAATAAGAAAAATACTTGGGACTGTGAGAAATAAATTCTACCTATTGAACACCTCAACAATATAAAAGTCACACTAACAGTACGAATTCTAATTCAAAAAACAGTATGACCAAGTTTACCAAAGGCAATCAGCGTGAGATTGTAGAACAGGTGTTTCGGAATGCTCTGGTATTATGGGCCAGGGTAGAGAGGTAGATATTATATTCTATGATTGTTAATGTGCCTTGTACTTTTAGGATTTTTTTTTTCAGCAATGACCTTGATGTGAAGCATCCACTGTGAGATTAATTTACCTAAACTTGCAGTCTTCAACTGGTCAAGCACACCACATACAGTAGCTGATTAGGCAGTGTAAAAGCCATTTCTGACTTAAAATCACAGGTAGCAGTGTGTATTTAATAGGAGTTGTGTGGGGAAAAGAGAAAAGGGTCAGAACTCTCTTTAAAGGCATAAACAGAATAGAAATAAATGTGATGATGGTCATTTTGTGATGCCAACTAACAACAACAAAAATAATAATCCTTACACTTCTATAGTGCTTTACTGGACACTCCACAGGTGTGGAGGCCTGGATGGGAGACTTCCCCTATGTCCTTTATCAATCGTGGCCTCCTAATCCCCTTCTCTGAAGTGGCTGCATCACTCTGCTCTCCTCCCCACTGATAGCTGATGTGTGGTGAGCATTGTGGCGCACTACAGCTGCTGTCGCATCATCCAGGTGGGGCTGCACACTGGTGGTGGTGGAGGGGATCCCTGTTACCTGTAAAGCACTTTGAGTGGAGTGTCTAGAAAAGTGCTATATATGTGTAAGCAATTATAATTATTATTAATGGGGACTCACCTCCACCACTACCAGTGTGTAGCCCCACCTGGATGATGCAAAGGCAGCCAGAGTGCTCCAGTACACTCCCCACACACCAGCTCTCAGTGGGGAGGAGAGCAGAGTGATGAAGCCAGTTCAGAGATGGGGATAATTAGGAGGCCACAATTGATAAAGCCCATAGGGGAAATTTGTTCAGGATGCGGGGGTTTTCGAGAAACTTCCTGGGATTATAAATGACCGCAGAGAGTCCAAACCTTGGTTTTACATGTCATTTGAAGGACAGCACCTTTTTACAGTTTAGAGTCCCCGTCCCCGGAACCTTAGTTTTTCCCAGGAGTCTCCCATCCAGGTACTGAGTGACCAGGCTCTCACCTGCTTAGCCTTAAGCTAAGCTTCCCTGTGACCCTGTGTTGGGAGAAACAGTTAGAAAATGGATGGATGTAAATAACAGCAAGTATATGTGTTAATGCTACCACTGCATGACAGAAATATCTGACTTCTTTAGTAGTCACAATTATGCTTTTTATTAAAATAGTTGACCTATACTTTCAATTTCAAATTAATATTTTTTTATGTAGTGAACAGTAGATTTTCTACTGAATCCAATTTAATTTCATTGCTTCCTGAGACAGATTGAAGGATGACCTTTGATCTCAGCTGCTAAAAGGGCCAAATGTGAACACTGACTCGCTGCGTTCTGGGAGATTTGAGTGTCAACCAACCTCAGCAGATTGTCCTTCCAAACTTCTGAAATTCAGATGCCAGTCTGCCAAAAACAAGACACACGCCTTGGCATTCCTGATTAAGCTGGGAGAAAGCACCAACCTGAAAGATTAGGTACTTAACCAGCTCCGTGTGGTTTGGCCAGGTAATTTTGGTTGGATGTTGTAGAAAGCTTTAAGCACTCTTTCTTCATCGAGGTTGAGCCTTTACTTGAAATTCACCATCTGACCAAGGCACCTAGCAGAGACAAGTGTGTTTATTCTGAAATCATGAAAGGTACACAGACAGAGGCCAGTCAACTACAGTGATTGTGTGGCTTGAAAATGTAATTTTGAGCACCTAAATTAATTTTGCTTTAAATACGTGGAGTAGTTGGAGTACACAAAAATATTAATTGCTAATTCAAACTCTCACAACTGTAAGCTTTAAATCAACAAAATATGAACACTGTGGAAAGGTCTGAACACTTTTGCAAGGATATGTAGGTTAACCCCATAAGTACAATAAACGACTGTATTGCTCAAGATCTCCGAGTAAACATATTTCTTGTTTTACCAACAAGATCTCATTATTGCAGCCACCTGAAATAGATTTTGTTTTCTTTATCAGCATGCAGGTGGATGAAATTAAATAATTCCTATGTGGCTTGCATGGCAGGATTCTTCTGTTGAAATGAAGACTTTCTACCAACTCAGGTGTGACAGAAGACAGAAGGAACTGCTATTTTCTCTGGAGAAAACTTCCTGTGGCAGTGGAGATCTGGAATTGCTTAATCGCTTTCCAGTTCACTTGGCTTTGTACTTGAAATGATGCATTTCTACAATAGCCACTGTGCAAAATGAGCAGGTTAGTTTAAACGAAGAGGCAGACATAAATAAAACTACTGGGAGTTTGGTGTATGCATTTATATAATCTGACAACAGTGTTTGTTTTTGGTACATTCGATAAAAAACAGCTAGATTTAGTTTTCATCCACAAAACATAGAAAAATATCCTCCAAACATTTTAATATCTGAATCAAATGAGAACATAAATAAGGTTACAAACAAGAGGACACCATTTTCCCATCTAATCCATCTGCTTGCCAGTAGCTAATTGATCCAAGAATCTCATCAAAAAGACGCGATATCGTCTTCAATACATCTTCATCTGCAATTTCCCTCACGGGATCAATAAAGTATCTACAGTATCTTCAACATGGTTTTGTAGCTTGTTCTAGACCTAGGTTTTAGTAGACACAGAAGAATGTCCAGAAAATGTCACTTAAACTGCTCTGGTCTGATCCAAAACGTTAGCCTTTAGTTTCAGCTCCAGTCCACACACGCAGACAAAGACGGGTTTAATTTTGGAAACGCGCTTCAGCTAGATTTAGTACTGGAAGACAGGATTTATAAACAGGGACAGAGGTGGGCGTAGAAAACGAATTTTCCAGATATATGCGATTTCTACATGGATACAGTGAAGCCCTGTGAGAATCACCTTTATGTAGTCCTTTTAATCAATAAGATGCTAGCAAATAGAACAAGAACGTTAGGCTTCTGTGACACAATTTTTACTAAAGTTAATATTCCTGTTTTCCTTTAAGGACTGTAGTCGATTCGGCTGTCCTTTACACCAAAAAAAAAAAAGATGGACTGCATCGTTATAGAGATCCCTCACACTGCAGATAACATTGTCATACAGATGCGAGCCTGTGATTGATTAATGCGATGATCATAATGAGTGATATGAATGAAAAACAAATTGAAAAAACAACGAAACTTTTTAAGCTTTTTAAGCTTATTGACATTGACCCTTGTGCTAAATAATGCATTTAAAATATCAATAACAGGCATCCTTATTTACTTCTGTATCGGAATTTAATTGGTTTACGACATTGTTTTACAAATGTTTATAGCATTTTTCACAAGCCTTGGCGGCGAATTCAATTTTTCTTCTGAATGTGCAAGATTCGCCACGAATGGGTAAGGGGGACGCTGAAGCTACATAAGGACTAAGGACTAAGGTGCGTTACTGTAATTCGGTAACAAGCGAAGTGTTACCTGTTAAACACAGTGCACTCAAAGTTCAGTGACTTCAGCTCTGGGACAGATCTGCTGTATAGTGAGACACCTCACACTTTTCTCCTCGTTGCGCAATTTGTGATTTTGGCTCAAAATGTGTTTCCGGGAAAAAATAAAAATGAACGCTTCAATTGACTTGGCCTCTGTTTGTGATATCACACCACCAAATATTAAAGCAATTGCATCAAACACAAAAGCGCTGCACGAATCGCGGACACGCCCGCCCGCTCGCTCGGTGTCCTGTAGCTCCTGCCCTGTCTGGATCTTCTGAGGTCTGCGCCTCCCTTTCTTTCCAATTGGACTGTCGATTCTTCCCCGCTATTGGACATTCCTGCCAGTGCTCTGTACGGAGGAGTATTTAAACAACTTAGCTAGCCGAGGAAGCAAGATGTGATTTTCCCGAGATTGTTGAAGTAGACGCTAGATTTTGGATGAAATAAACAAAAGAGAAAGGTGAGAGACGCATTTTTTTTTATCCATTACGATTAGTATATGATGCAGAATATTGTTAAAAATGCCAACATTCTCCTTCCCGTTACCTTTCCTTCAGCTTGGTTATGTACTGTACCACTAATCGCAATACTTTAGAATGTGTGTATGTTTTTTTTTATCCTACAGCACAGCAAACTTAGCAAATAGTATTCATATAGAATACTTTACTTTCAAATTAGCTTGCATTAATTATCGGAGACTTGCTTTGCCAGATGTTATGGTTTCATTTACTCAGGGAATCCCGGAAAAAGGTGAGACTGAATTCGGACTGAATTTCAGCGGTAGCTTTCTGCATCTTTTAAAATATTTGCAATAAAAAGCCTGTCCTTTGTGAACATAAACTTTGTATTCCGCGAACAGTAACTATTGGTACTGGGGGGGGCTCTATCAAGAATAAAATTAATACAGTTGAACTATGTGTATAGACACATGATCAATTCATCATATTAAGTGCATGATTTTATAGACTAAACATTGTTAGTACAGCAACATAATCATCAAAATAAGTTACTGCAAGTAATGCTTTAACACATTCTCCCTGTTGCGTTATGGTTTTCCTTTATTTTGATTTCTAGCTAAAACACTGTTTTGAATTTTAGCTAGACGTTAAATAACAAATCGATTATGTACATTGATAAGATGTAGAATAGTATGTAATTGAGCTGCATATTTAGAATGCACTATTACAAAACCAATTGATTTAATACCCAAAGGCATTTTCATCTTTGCGGTTTAGGGTACAGGTGCCAAAATCTTAGTTTAGTATTTGTTGGCAAGACATTGCTTGATCATTTAAAAGACCTTTGGTAGAAAACCAGCTGGCAACTCCGAATATTTATAATTTTGGAATTTTGTAATTTAAAGATGAAAAAAACGTTCTCAGGTATGTAAAGTATAGCGCACGACTGCCTAAGTTTCTAAATAGAACTGGACAGATCCTACATTGATCTTTGAAAGCAGATTTAGCTTTTAAAGTCTAATGCCTGTTGCTATGATACAACAGAAGTTGAAATAGAAAGTGCTGTTTTATTTTAGTTTTGGTCGCACGAGCGCTATTAACACCTTTTTTTCCTCTCTCGTTCCGTAAAAAGGCATCCAAATGTTTGTTTGTTTTTTAAATAAAAAATACAACTTTTTACAATGTATAAGCAGCGTTTGGCTACGCATTGTATTGTACTGTCTGATACGTTTAATTTCGGTTCTCCCAAAAGTACAACCGATGTGACTTGAGGATCTCCGATTCTCAGGCGAGGGTTTTCCGCGGGGCTGTAGAAAAGCAATACAAGAGGCGAGCTCCCTCATATTCACGTGGCAGAGCGGCATTTTCACGCCTGGGAGGTTACCTGAATTGAGATGATAATCACAGAGCAGCTCTGATTTCGCATATACTGAAAGACTGCACCAGGGGTACCTACTACAGTATATAGTATGCTGATAGACGGAAAGCACAGACTGAAAATAAAAGGGGAGGCTTAGCTTTATGATGCCCAGAGTGGAATTCAGTGCAATGACTGTTTAAATCAAGACTTCAGTCACTCTTTGACGGACTTAATGTAATTTTTAATGCAAATATTGTGTTATAGCACTTTTCCGTTGCTCTGCTGGTTGTGTTTTATTAGTGTGTTTTTCAATTTCTCTGTTTCCGCATTGTAAATATATTTTCTCAAAATGTAAGTTCTTTGTGCTGCTGTACTGTATATACGTTGTTTATAACTATATCTTTCATTAGTCTTAAAAGGACACTGCCGCGGTAAAGGCGCACAATGCCTATAACTTCTAGGTCAATGGTTCAGTTACAGCAGAGAACAGTGTCGATTTTGCCCAAGGCTGCTGGGTAATATTGTGAAATGAGCTGTACTCTTTCTAGCTCATTTCCTTATGGATCAACCACATAAGCAAAGTTCCATTTATACACTGCATTACACAGCTAGGTCCCCACACCCTGCCTCACACATCCTCAGAGCAAATTAACCCAGAACCTGGGTTCTCAGAAGACTGCAACCCCTGGATTTATGTTTTACTCTCAGATTCCTCAGTTGTTTAGACTGAGAAAATGGTTATCTTTAGTTGTATTGACTCTACTCTATGTATGTATTCAACATCCTTCTCATTTATAGCAGCTGTCTATGAGCCTTATTCTGGTGGGAAGGTGTTCTTATCAGTAGAATATTGTTTCATATCCAAAATTGTGTATTGAGCCTAGGGATATTGCAAATGGCTCTAATAAACCTTCAAGGTTCAGGGTACTGTATTGATATACATTCTATTGAGGGTTATTATCTTATTGTTTTAATGTGTTGAAAGATGATCCAGAAACAGAAAATGTTGTACAAATTGTAGCTTCAGGTTACTTTTTGTAGTGAAAAAGTTCACAGCTCTGTGTATCCAAATACCAATGTGATACAGTATATACCCTGACTGTTTGCAAAACGTTGTTGAAATACTTACAGTATTTTTCTTTATGCTGTAATCACACCTTTTGTTTCCTATGCCATCTACTATATATTTTATTTACACCAGAAATAATTGAACTTTTTCATTGTCACTTACAGAAAATACAAATAAGAGATTCCCAAGAATTTACAGTATCTTCTCTGACTGGGAAAAAAAGGTTGTTAAATTACACTTGTCTGAATCTATAAACCACTTGAGTTTGTTTTTTAGATGAAGAAGATGTAATTTATAATTTAAACAATAAAAACACACTGAACAACAATTGAGAATGAAAAACCAAACTTGTCCACCTCTTCAACAGGATTAGAACAATAGCTGCTTCTGGGAGCTCTCTGTAGGATTTTGTAGCAGTTTTCATCCGCAGTCTTTCCAGCTGTGGTGTTGAAACATTTCCCTTTTTGTGACACTGATACATAAACAACGTTTTATACAAATATCGTTGCTGAAGGAGACTCATTATAATAGTTGTAGAAGTTTTCAGCATTGTACTGTGCAGGTAATCCTATTTTCAGTTTTCTCTGCATTTGAGCTTCATACTGTATGTTGTAGAAGCATATTAGTTTATTGCATGCATTCTGTTTAGTGTTGAGACTTGGTTCATCATGTCATTTGTCATAATTAGCTGTTTTTCAATTATCTCCCTCTGTCATTGGCATTATTATGATGACTTGCCACGCTTGTGCACTATTGATTGGTTGGACTTTGCAGGCATCTCGACTGGATACAGTTCTTTCTTTAGTGATTGAGAATAGAGAGAGACGCATCTAATTACACCTTTCTGTTAAGGGGTAAAGGATTCTAGAGGATTTTCACCCCAAGTGCCAGAAGGGAGCCAAAGTTTGGTTCCACTGTAAAATTAAAAAACGGGTGCAAATGTCCTCATTTTAGGTACTTCTCATCCTTTATAACTTAAAACTTGTCTTAATTCTGAGCAACAGGAAATTTTTAAATGTTCATTAAATCAATCACAATTAAGAAGCTGTATCGTCCATAAGCAGCTGTGACAGATGCCGACAGTGGATTAAAGTAGCTCAACTGACTGAATGTCTATATGGGGCGGAGTGGTGGCTCTGTGGCTAAGGATCTGTGCCTGTGGTTGGAAGGTTGCCTGTTCAAATCCCGTGGCCAACAGAGGAATTCTGCTTTGTTGGGCTCCTGAACAAGGCACTTAAACCCCAACTCCAGGGTTCCTGTACAATGGCTGACCCTGAGCTCTGACCCCCAGCTTCTCTCTCTCCCTGTCTGTGTATCTCATCGAGAGGAAGCTGGGGTATGTGAAAAGATGAATTCCTAATGCAAGAAACTGTACAGTATGTGGCCAATAAAGTAATCTTATCTCTTAAATTGCGTCTAATCCGAGTTCCACTTTGATGCCAATGACCTATGTATATTAAAGTCTTCCTTGAAGTGCCTTAAAAGTAATCCAGGGACTTTTTGTCGGGCCTACATGCTGCACATCTTCTTTTCTGGTTGTCTTGTAATTTTTCATTCCCAAGGATGTAGATTGTCGGGAGGCTGGTGGGATGGAGTGCTCCTGGAAGACGGTGGTGCTCCTGGTGTGTGCCTCCCTTGGGATCCAGTACACAGCCATCCGGTCCCTGAGGGCCTCGCTCCCCTCACCCTGCCCGGGCGGCGACCTCTGCCCCCACAGGGATCTCAAAGGTAAAGGCAGTGTCTGCTCGGAGCTCGCCCTTTTCCTCCTTAGGGCGGAAGATGCTCCTTATTCTCTATTTGAGCATGGGTTTTTTTTTTTTTGCACTTATTTTGTACCTTTCCTCTCATCCTTCCCCGGGTTCAGAAACCCTGATTAAAGCTCAGCACCACTATGCACACGAGAGGGGTTGAGCTTAAGTGTTTCCCCCACTTTTTTAATCAAACTAACCTTGTGCCTAATAACCACATATGGCTCGTACAGCATGATGACCTCCGAAACTCTGTGTGACATTGTATGGGCGCAAGCTTGGTACTGTACAATTTTACATCAAACTGAAGTTATTACAGGAAAATGACAGTACATATTGTGCTTGCTTTGTATATTACAGCAGTGTATTGGTTGAAATGGATATGTCTCCAGAGTGCACATAATTCGATTGGTCTACACCTGTGAGAACAGCCCTTAATGTTATAAAGAAACTAATTCTATAAAAGATCCCAGCATAACAGTGCTTAGGTTGCAATCTAGGGGAAGAAAGAGTTCTGCCTTTTAATGGCCCACAGGGTTGTAACCGTAAAATGATATAGTATTGGTCATATTAAATTAAACAAATATTGACCTCTTACGATTGTCATTTGGGATTTGATATTGTGTAACTGGAGCAGGGATGCAGGGGTACAGATGAAAAACCTTTGCACCCCAGCTTGTTAGTCACCAGCCCAGGAATCAAAAGGCTCTGTTCAAAGGCTATTCAGCCACAAGCACTGATTGTAAACATTGGGCCTCATTCAAAACCCCTCCTTTTTGTAGGGGAAAAAAGTGTTACCTTCACCCCTTTTGCAAACGAAAATAAACAAATGAAGCTGTCAGGTACTTTAGAACACATAGCTTTATTTTGAGTACTAATCAGGGGTTTCAAACTGTTTTTAGAAAAAGGTTTATTTTTCTGTACTTTTTCTCCATCTGAGTTTTTGTTCAATTATGCAAATCTTTAACTAATGGGGTTTATTGAAAGTATGTAAGTATGTGGTGCAGCAAGGTACTAGTAACAATTCCCTCCTTTGATGTTAAGTTTTTTTTAACAACATTAGTGAATGAGAGAGTAAACCATTTAAGTGTAGAGCTAGCAATTTCGAATGAAAATAGATTTATGCCTAATGTCAATGAAAAAAAATCCAACATGGGATATCAAGTGTTTGAATGTGGCTAAACTGTGTACATGCAAATGGCCAGCAGAGGGCAAACATCATTGGGTAATGTGTTACCATGCGCAGAGGGGATTTGATAAGCGCTTGTGAACTCCATATTGCTCCTATCCTAAAAAGACAATAACAAATCAACTCCAGTAAAAATGATCTTGGTGTTTAGCCTGTTTCGCAGTTAGTAGTTAATTGATCCAAGGATCTTATCGAGCTATTTCTTGAAAGAAGCCAGGGTATCGGCTTCAACAACACAGCTGGGTAGCTTGTTCCAGACTCCCAAAGCCCCTGGGGAAATGAAGTGCGCCCTGTTCTTGGTTCTAAAAGCATTGCCATATAGTTTCCACGTACAGTATGTCTTCTGGTTCCTGTTTTGTTCTGCAGAAATCTGAGTTGACTTTGTCGGTGCTTTTGAGGGTTTTAACACTTGTAACATGTTACCTTGTAGTGTGTTGTACAATTTTGACATAACCCTTGATTTCAATTCTTCACTTTTTAAACTATTTGTCTTCATGTTCTGTTTGCCTTTTAATTATTTTCCTACATTGTCTAAAAGAAACATCTGAGCCTTTTTTATAAGTAGCCTTTTCTAGCTTGGTGTTTTCCATTTTGTATTTATAGTTGTTTTTACTACCTGCATGCACTTGTCTACATTAAATGTCATCTGCCAGGAGTTGGTTCTGAATTTGTATCTAAATGTATTTGAATTTAATTTGCTCTCTACTAGAGTTTTTTGTTCATAAAGCAGTGTTTGCAATTTCTGTGTAACAATTTTCTATCCCAGGTATTACTTGAAAGAATTAAAAAAACAAAAAGATGATTCTTAGAATTTGTTAGAAATTGTATTTTAAATTATGGGATTCCACAATATTAATTTCTCCATTCAGATGCTCTGGAGTTTCAAAGTACATCTGGTATAAACAGTTAATTTACTGACTCATGTGTCCCAACATCTTTTATAAAGGAGAATATGCAGGATAAAAAGGAAACAAAATGAATGTTGTATGCAGCTGTTGGGGAAAACACGTTGCATTATTCATTGAAAGAGGAATGAATTCAGTGAAGAAATGGCAGCAGACAGATATCGGTGAATATGTAAATGCTGCAAAAGAGTGCAGCGTGTTAAGACCAGGTCTTAAAAGAATTATAGCAATGTTTGCTGATTAATTCTAGGTTCTTGAAATGCAGAATCGGGATTTGATTTGATAATCACTCTGCAGACAGCAGGGTTCTTTAACATCTGTCTGTATCTATCTGCAGTGACATGTTTGGTTTTTAAAAACCTGCTGTTAATTCAAATGCTCTAATGGACCCCATCACTCGGTATACTGTTTCCAGTTCCTAGGGCACTGTGTCTCATCCATGCATCAAATTAAACAATAAGGTTTCATAAAAGAGCTTGCCCATCAAAGGTTCTTGTCCTCATGCTCCCCAGACCTTTCTGCCTGTGGTGAAGATCTTGGTCAATTTTCTTGATCTCCACCTAAAATCCTACAACACTTTCAAAGCCAATTTACTGTACATTACAAAGACCCAACCAAACATATTCATTTCTCTTTTCTGCTTGAATGATTTTTTTTTCTGTCTGCACTGCACTGCTGCCCATGCCTGTGCCATAGACTCTTTTGTTCAGTTTGTGCTGCCCTCATGTTTCACAGGCATTTCGCATTAGTGGGGCTGTACAAATAAAAGGCGCCGCAATAAATGTAATATGTTAACTTTAGCCATTTGATAACATAAGACAGCCATTTGTATGCATTTATAATAATATTAACTCTAAAACATTTTCAGGAATCCAAACAAAGAGGGGTCTAATAACTGTCTAGTAAATTAGAGAGAGATTCACTGGTATGCATGTAGCCTTGAAAATGACAGTTAATAAAAATAAAAAAGCCTTGCAATTGTATTGTGCCTTTTATTCCAAAAGATCCCAGAGAACAGTACTTCACACATACAAGAGGATCCACTTCTGCTATCCTGAAGAGCAGTGTCCTCTTGGGTGACATACTGTGGCCATTTTGTGCCAGCAGCTGACTAAACAGGAGAGCAGGTAGAGAAGTGTGACATTGCTTCACCAGTTAAATTGAAGGGAACCTTAAGGAAGCCAGATTGTCCAAACCCAAAATTCAATTTAGCCAGGACACATGTTAACTTGTTTACTATTACAAACAATGCCATGGGGATTTACGGTATAAAGACAAAGGAGACAGACCTCAGTGGAACACCTCATTCATAAGGTGTCACCTGTCACTGTAATGGGGCATTGGTCCAGGAGGAAGAGAGCCAGCTACTATCTACCAATCCTGTCAGGTTTTGTAGCTTCATTGACCCTGGCATAGACAGTCGCAACATTATTGAAAGGCTGATCCGTATGAACAATATGGAGGAACTAGCTGGAGCACTTTTTGGCTTTGTATCTGCTATTAAAAACATTTGCCATCTCTGCATTCAGAAATAAAGCTGCTACATTACACAATCTCACATTTGTAAGGGCATTCTGTTTCTGTTGGAAAAGGTAATGTCCACACTTGAGCACATGGGCTCACTGCACCAGAGCTCATCCTGGTCTCCATTGTATCAAGCGATCTGAGAGAATGTGACTCCCCCCTGGATGAGACACTGCTGACGCCCTATTTTACAGTTGGGTGGACGTTGATAACTGGAGTAAAGTACTTTTCCTAGGATCTAACAGCTGTGTCTGTAGCAAGTACTTGAACCCACAACCTAGCAGTTACATGTCTAGAGGCTTATCCACTGATCTGTGTCATCCCCTTGTTTTTATCACAGCATAAACAATTCCAGTTGTTTCTTTTCTTACTGCCATTTGTAACAGTTTATCACAGTGTTACACAGAGAAGGTATAATATTTTAGAGACACTAGATTGATGGACAGGACTACTGCCGTGAAAGTAGACTTCAAAAACACAAAAAGCAATAAAATAACTCCCTATAGGCTTATGAAGTGAGAAGCATAGAATAGAAGTGAGAAAATGTTAATAGTGATTAACCTGAATGTTGTGATACCTGAATTCCCAGGCACAACCTAACTTGAAACATGTGCACAATTGTGAGAAGTTGAGTTCTTTATGGTTTTTGTGCTAAAGTGACTGTGGACTTTTACCTTTTAGTGTTACAACAATAATATAAATATGGTACCATTATTAAAAATAGTATAGTAAATTGTTAAAAAATCTTTCAGTTTAAAGTACTATTGGTTAATTCATGCTCATACAACCTTGTGCAGTACATCACACTTCAAAAGGGGGATGTTATAATTCCTGTTGTTCCCTTATTCCCCTTAGGGGTTCAGGGAAAAAGGTGTTTGGAATGAAAATTGGTTCGTAAATTAAAATCAGAAGGTAAAGATAAAGGGAAAAATTGTGGTGATATGATTAGTGGAGTACCACAGGAATCTGTACTAGAACCACTGCTCTTCCAAATTTATATCAATGATTCACTGGAGATTTTGGTACAGTTAATACAACTTTCAAATTCATAGATTATATCAGACTAGGAGGATAAGCATATACTGTAGCAGCAGCAAATGCAATTTAAAAAGATTTAGATCACGTTCAAGTCTGGTTAAACACCTGCTCTGTCTTGGAGCCAGTCATAAGTGTCAAAAACGGAAAGGAGGTGGCCTGTGCTCTTTTTCACATCATGCAAAGCACAGGAAGGGCCAGGGTAGATGTTCTTTAGACAAGTGTAGAATATTGCTTTTGGGCAGCAAAAAACAAATGAAACATACAAAATGGGAACAGCTGAGATAGTAGAGGTTAAGAACAGTATGTCTTCGGTTTTTATGTTGAACGTCATTTATGTCTCCCAAACAATGTGGGGAACATGTTCCGTTAAAAATATATATATAAAATTATATTTTATCATATAATAAATTATATATTATTTTATTATATAATATTATTATATCATATTTTGATATAATATTTTATATATATTATATATTTAACTGGATATCCAAGGCATCAGTTTTCTGTTACTCATTGAATGCCATCAGTGAGTTTCCAATCAGGCAGTGGCGGATCTTGAAAAGTGCTCCTGTTTATATTTTAGATAACCCATGAAGTAAGAGGAGACAGAGTGTCGAGCAAGGAACGGCGCTTAAATTTCAGCAATCTAATTCAAAAGAATGGGCACCAAGCTAGGATGGAGGATGCAACAGCAGTGTGAAAGATTTAGCAAATTTCAAGGAATGCAAAATGTGAACAGATTATTATGAGGCTATACATATTTTTAATTGAACATTTGTCATATTGTAATATAAAATAATTTGCGAAAATGGGATGTTCATCATTCTAATTACTTTGTGTAACTTTAATTAGCACAACACACTTATTAACTTGTTACCATAAAATAATAAGCAATAGCTGAGTCAATATCCCTAAATAACAGTGTATATAGTCTCTAACCAACAGGGATTCCTTTTTATGTTTTTAACTATAGGAAATATTTTAATATTTTATTCACACAGACCTGTAAACAGGAACATCTCTCATTGTAAGACAATGTAAGTAAATCTCTACAGTATGTTTACAGCTGTGGTTACTCACTGAATGCTGAATGTACTGCTAATGCTACCTTTGTGTACATCTGAATAGCATTTTGCATCCCTGAGGATCTCATAACCCTTTAGATATGGGAAGGGACCCACCTGAACTAATGCTGAGGTGCAGCCCTACTGGAGTGACACACAAGAGGCATTCTGTACCAGCATCCCTGCTACACAGCAGATCAGGGGAAGGGGAACCACACCTAAAGAAGGCTCCACGGCCAAAACGTTGTGTTTTCTTTCTTCTCTTTTCAGCATGGAATAAACCTATTACTTGTTCCTTTGCAGCCTACGCATGCTGACAAACCTACCCACCTGAACTAGATCAGGTGAAAGGCTGAGGAATTGTTTTGCCAGTTCAATTATTGGAGATCTTTAATGTGGCCAGAATGTGCGAGCCCAGAGAGGAATGTAGCCAAAATGCTGGGGTTAACCACTCTATCGTATGAACTATGCCACTGGACTAATGAGTACAGTAAGTAGTCAGGAACATGTAATGTCTCATTCAAAGAAGAAGCAAAAATTTAAGCAAAGTGTTAATACTCACCACATGTGAGGATTGGTCTGGAAATTCTCTTCCATAGGGAAGAGCACGTCCTGACTCCTGAACACCACTTACTGTGGCATTGTGGGATTTAACTGTTTGTCAGTGGTACAGTTCGGCACTGTAATCAAATACACAATGCAAACTCACTAAGGTGCATTGCAGTCCAGGGTGTTTGGAAATGCAGAAACTCACTTTGACAGTCGCATTTGTTTGCCATCCTTTCCTTGTTGAGCCTTGTTCGGCCAAACAGATCTGCTCTTTTTCATTTTCCCGACTTCTAAAATAATTCCAATGAATAAAGATTCTTGAATATCTCCTAGGAACACTTGTTTTAGGCCTACGCCTGTTTCTGAAATGACATTTGAGATCACTTCTACTGGAGTACCTAATCAGACTTGGCCAAACTGTTGTTGCTCTCTCATTCTTCCCCGCAGAGTATGGATGGAGATCGCTCTGCGACGATGGAATTCAGCCTCCCGGAACCTCCCACTTTCACGGCAGGAACCACATCATCCTTTTCGCGACCACTAGAAGTGGATCGTCCTTCACCGGGCAGCTGTTCAACCAGCACCCTGACATCTTCTACCTGTTCGAGCCGCTCTACCACGTTCAGCAGGCGTTCACCAACTCCAGCACGCGGCTTCGGAAAATCCTGGACCGCCGCGCCTTGCTGGGCGCGTACAGAGACCTGCTCCACAACCTCTACAACTGCGATTTCTACTTTTTGGAGAATTACATCAAACCGGAGCCCAGGGACCACGTCACGGGCTCATTCTTCAGGAGGAGTTCCAGCAGTGCCTTGTGCTCTCATCCAGTGTGTAAGGAACTCCCCGACACCGAAGAGCCGGATGAAATCTGGTGTTCTAAGAAGTGTCGGACGCTCAACCTCACCCTGGCTGCTAGAGCGTGCCAGAAAAGAGGGTCTATGGCTATTAAAACAGTTCGGATCCCCGAAATCAAGGACCTGAAGATCCTCTCGGAGGATCCAAGGCTGAACCTGAAGATTGTACACTTGGTGCGAGACCCTCGGGGAATCCTGGCGTCAAGGATGGTCGCTTTCATGGACCAGTTCCGCGCTTGGAAAATATGGAACGCCACTGGCAGGAGACCGCATTACATTGACCTCTCCCAGATCACCAGGACGTGCCAAGATCTGTCGGACTCAGCTGAGACTGGCTTTCAGAAACCCTCCTGGCTGAGAGGGAAGTACTTGCTGGTTAGGTATGAGGACTTGGCTAAAAATCCAGAAGAGAAAGCCAAAGAAATTTACAAGTTTATCGGCCTGGAGATGGATGAAAAAGTTCGCACTTGGATAATGCACAACACCAACAGAAGCGCAATCCCAGAAGGGAATTATAAATTTTCAACAACGAGAAATTCCAAAGCTACCGCTGAAAGCTGGAGATTAAATCTGGCTTTTGATATTGTTCAGACAGTCCAAACTGTTTGCAATAACACTTTATATCTGTTAGGGTACAAACCTGTGAATTCAGTGACTGACCTGAGAAATATGTCCAACAGTTTAGTTGAGCCAAGAAATTTTTTGCCATTTTTGTGATGATGGTGTTGTTTAAAAGATCATAATGTGGTATGTAAGGACTTTAACACAATATGGATTTTTGTATTTGCCTGATGGGTTTGTGTGATCATAAGACCTGATGAACTGTGTATTTTTCTAATAATAATTTTATCACAGTACACTGAATATTGAAAAGTACTGTTGATTTTTCCAATATCAAACTAATTCTGAATGCTGTGCAACAGATCACTTACAGCAGTGCGAATCTCAGGTGACTGTAGACATAAACAATATAAAAAAATATTTGTAAGTTTACATATCATAGGTTCTGCTGAGTCAACTGCCAGTATTATGTAGTTTCCAATAACCCAAAATCAAAATGAGTATGTGTGTGTATATATCTCACAAGAACATTTTATTATCTTGAGCTGAGGTGTTACACTAACATTTTGGGATTCTTAAATTTAAAGCTAATGTATAAATAAACCATACTTAACCATACACCATACATTAAAAAGCAAAGAAAGTGCAGTTTGCACCATTACTGGTAATAATTTAATGTATTGTAGTGTCAGACAGTAGCTATAATAATCTGTGCAAATTAGAACTGAAATATCCAGTATGAAAATATTATAATAAAATAATGCAAGAAAGTCAGAAGAGATTGAAAAAATCTACACAGAGTGCATTAAAAGCATACCCAGACATTAAGAAATACAGGCACTGAACTTCCTGTCATTCAGTGCACAAATAAAAAGGATTGTGTTAATAATACTTGCTGCTATAATTGCCTTTCTGTCGTAAATGTACAGTAGATGCCTGCTAAAGAAAAAGGGATGCAGCAAAAAAAATGGTCTTTTAGTTTTTTGGGGAACTTTTTGACTCGGCAAAATACATGCTGAGGCCCGTCATATTCTAATGAGCAGCCTTGACATACGAGACGCATAATGTGTACAATATACTGTATGACACAACTCCATACAAGGTCATTGATTTAAAAGGGCAGTGCCTACCTGGAAGAAGCTGGCCACCCATGTTAATAACAGTGATTCCTTCAGATCTTACGTGAAACAGCTCAACGGGATCTTCTGCTCAATATGTTCCCAGCAACCTAATGGGCAGGATGGAGCAAATCACCGTTTTGTGTTCTTCGGTCTGACGCCTGGAAATAAACACCCACATAGCAGTAGGGTGGTCTTGTGGACTAAGCAGGACCTGCTCCAGAGGGTGTTCAGTCTACCTGGAGTGCTGACATATTATAGGAAATAATAATAATAAAACACTTTTATGGATTAGGGTGCTCTTCTGAATACGGCAGGTCTTTCTCCATATAGTTATACGTGTGTACTGTATAAATACGAGGTTATATACTGTATACTGTAGTCTTCTTGGGATGTTTTAATTGTTATGTATTTGTGTTCCTTTTAATTTAGCATCTCTTTTTAAAACGAAATGTAAAACTGGAGATCAGGGGCTGTGAACCCCTGTAGCTGTACACACCAGTGTTTTCCCTTTATTTTCCAGACTCAGCATGCTTCCCGGGAGGCCATTTCTGCCATGAGAGCGATGGTGCTTGTCCTGTTCCTGCTCTGGAACGGTTGTGCTCATGTTTCCCATACCGGTGTGCCCATTCATCTGACACCCCTGTCCACGGTGTGTGCTTGCCTTTATTCACTGTTGCAAATATACACAAAAAAATTTTGAAGAGCTTACTTTCTCCTAGCGAGAACAGGAGGCACTTTTTCATGCAAAGGGTTGTGAGAGTCTTTAATGAGGTACCAAGCCATGCTGTTAAACCTGATGCCCTGAATTATTTTAAGAAGTAGTTGGATAAGATCTTGGGATTAGTGTCTTAACAGAAACCAAACAAGCTAGATGGGTTGAAGGGCCTTCTGTTTTCTGGAACCCCTCTGTATTTTTGTAACTTTACTAGCCTGTATGAATGTGTATAATCTGAATGGAATAGTGTTGGTGGCTTGGCTCATGTATAGGTTAAGAAATCACCCTTTTCACTTGTTGGCTGTTGTTTAGTAAAGGAGTTGGGATCTGTGCTGTTGAAGGTCCTGTCTTTTGAATCAGACAGTTGAATTTGTCTAAGAGATGGAAAGATATGGTTTTAAAAAGAAACACTTTGCATTTTGTATTTTTTTTCAGGTCCTTGATAGTGTCTCATTTAATAATGTTCACATAATGTATCATACTTTTCATTTTTTCAAAAATGGAGAGTCTTTCTTCACACTTATGCTATGTGATCACAAATCACATTATTGTTATTTATGAGTTTATCTACTGTATGTAGTTAATTTATCTATGTAGACCCTAAAATGAGATATATCATTAAATGTAAGTATGCTATGCTCATACACCTTATTTTTAGTCTACATGTAATCTATATACAGTACAACCTTGCATGAATTACCTTCTAAATATATATTGTAAAGCATTTACCTAAACATCCTTAACTTGCAAAGTACAATAGCCAAGAGTATAACATTCAAACATCCAAAAATCAGAAATGCTTGTTTATTCAATCTTGTTTTATGTCTGCTTTAAAATATATCACTTTATTTATGTCCTAAATATTACATGCTTACATAATAGAAAAACCATCATAACAAATATTTGTGGAGAAGTTGGTAGGGTTCTAGCTGGATGGTTATGGGCTCAAATCCCAGGTGAGACACAGTTGTTGTTCCCTTGAGTGACGTGCTTCCCTCCAACTGCTCCAGTGAAATACCCAGCTATGTAAATGGGTATTTACATATAACTGTAAGGTGCTTTGGATGAAAGCATCAGCCAGATTCATTGCGTGAAGGCACTGCCTGTCCATGTGATTTTCTGGAGTCTGATTCAATGAAATATTTTTTAACCTTTCTCACTCGGATGATAAGAAGTGAGCAGGGTATCTGTAACTGATGCCCAAAGGGATTGTGTTTTTCCCAAGTACCTTTACCAGACAGCTGCTCCCTGTTCTGTAGCTGCATTACTTGCTCCCTGATCAAATCAGTCGTATGGAATTTTGACTCACTAATATGAGTAGCCTTGCCCATCTGGCAATATGTATGGTATTAATGGAGAATGGGGAGCAGGCAGAAGGGAGAGATCTCAATCCAATGAGATGTGTGTTCACTGTATGAAATAACCTAGGCATGTCTAGAAAACAGTGATTATATACCTCTGAAATGTCACTGCATTCCCCATACTCTGAATCTTTAACCATATTTTCAATGTGAAAATATGATGGACGTGCAAAACAGATTTAAGAAGAGTAACTTATGCATACTTAATAGACATTGGGGAATTGTATTCTCAAAATGATCAAAAAGTGTCCATTTGTTTTACCATTTAGTTTACAGTATATTTTTTGTGATAGATTGCCAGATTAAATTTACAGCTACACTGAAGGAAAGTCAGTCAGAAAAGGTTTGTCTCACCTGATATTGAATGACAGGATCAAAGCTGGTTCCTTGTCAGTTCATGACTTCATCTTTCACAGAAATTGGCTTCAGCTGTTTATTTGATCTCTGACTGAATAAGGAAGCCAGAACGATTGCAGATTCCATTTTCCCAGATAACAATCTGAATGTTAAGACACTCATTTTATTTATTTATATTTTTGCTTATTTACTTTATATTTTATTTGGGGGAAAATGAAATATTGCTTTAAAAGAAGAGTCTGGGACAAAAAATAATCCACAGTCTGTAACCCTGAAGATGTTCTTCAGTGGGAAAATGCAAATAGATGTTCCACCACTTCAGTGAAGAAAATAAAGAATGTTGGCATCGCTATGCCACTTCAGAAGCTTTCAGATTTCTGCCAGGGGAGCCTGAGTCTTCCACAAAAGGGAGAGGCACTCATTCCAAGTCAATGGAACAAGCTTGTGTCAGGACCCAAAGGCAACAATATGACAGAAGAAAATCTAATGACAAGTCTTTTAGCTTGTTTTTCCAATGCCTGTTGTCATTGCGCTGGATCAGAATAAAACATCTGGATGAACACTTAAATAACACTGTTTTAAGCCTGGTTTCTACTACAGCATATAGCGCAAGACACAACCACATGATGAAAGTAAATGGACTGAAAGAGAGGCTGTATAATTAAAAATGCAAAATGTGTTCTGTGGTGTCACCAGGGAAAAAGCAGGTGTAAAAGGGATGTTACTCACACCACACTGGTCTTCTCCGCTACTTTGTCCATTTGTATTCCGATTCCAATCCGTAATCCATTTCCTGTATCCTTAAACAATCCAAATTCCAAAGTCCGTATGTCCACACAAATCCGTGCCCTATCCAAATCGCAACCCACAAACTGTAGTCCATAATCCGTAAACCGTAGTCCGTTAGTCCTTATCCACAATCGTAATCCTCCTCTTCCTCCAAAAACCATTCACCTTGTCAGCTTCCACGCTGGCTCACCGCTTCTGGGGCATTTATATTTTGTTTCCTGATGTAGCTCACCTGTGTCTCATTGTATCGCTGAATAGACTTTCTCCAACAACAGGTCAGCTTATTCTCCTTGGCGGCCATCTTGCTCAGGTCTATATTAAGTATATTAAGTGTTTTTTTCCGGAAATACTGGTTATGAATGACCCTTCCCCTGGTAATCTTACATTCCCTCCCCCTGAGATCAGCCCCGTCCTCAGGCAGTCTAGATAAAAATAAGCAGTGCATTCAGGAGAGGGCATCTACAGTACATTCCCTTGTTTCCTTGCGGGTCTATATACTGTTCGGAATTGAAACCTTTGAAGACAAAGACTCCATCCCGTAATTCGATTATTTTTGTCCATATTTTGTAGGTTATGATGCATCATCTGTATACAATATAAACTGTCTTCCTAATAAATAATACCTTAAATAGTCAAGGGCCCATTTTATTGCTAGACATTCTTTTTCTATCGTAGAATAGTGTTTTTCTGCGGGATTTAACTTACGACTAATACATACAACAGGATGCTCCAGACCATCAATTTCTTGTGTGAGTATGGCTCCAATTCCAGTGTCAGAAGCATCAGTTTGTACCATGAAAGGTTTATTTAAGTTCGGTACCTATAAGACTGGTTGAGAAGAGAGAGTTGTTTTTAAGACTTGAAAGGCCCTCTCTTCCAATTCGGTCCATTTTATTTTTTCAGGACAACTTGTCTTTGTTAAATCATGTAGAGGGGCGGCAATGGAAGCAAACCCTGGAATGAAACGGCGATAACTCGCAAGTCCCAAAAATGTTCGTATTTGCCTCTTCGCAGAAGGTTTGGGACGGTTTTTAATTAACTGCACCTTCCAGTCTTGTGGCATGATCAATCCTCTCCCAATCGTATAACCAAGATAATTGGCTTCCCGGGCCCCTAAACAACATTTCTTTGGATTGGCTGTTAATCCTGCTTCTCACAGAGCTCCAGTCACTGCTTCCAGGTGTTGTAGATGTTGTTCCTATTTCGTGCTATGAATTACGACGTCATCCAAGTAGGCAGCCGCAAAACGTAATAGACGATTAGGTCTCAATATTCGGTCCATTAACCATTGAAACGTAGCTGGAGCACCATGTAAACCAAATGGTAGGACCCGATACTGGTACAGCCTCTCAGGTATGGCAAAAGTGGTCTTGGCTTTATCTTCTTCAGCCAGCGGCACTTGCCAATATCCTTTCGTAAGATCAAGTGTACTGATATATTGGGCGTTACCTAATAGCTCGATTAGTTCTTCTATACGGGGCATAGGGTATGCATCAAACAGCGAGATTTCATTTCAACTTTTTGAAATTGTTACAAAACCGAATAGTTCCATCTGGCTTTGGTATCAAAACTATCGGGCTATTCTCATATCTAGCATTTTGCCCAATGTTTTAATTAATTTTCTTTTGGCTTCCGGTATTCGACAGGGGGGTAGTCTTACCCTCTTCCCTGGTTCTGTGATAATCTTATGTCGTATAAGAAGTGTTTGACCAGGTGTCCGGGAAAAAACATCTTTGTTTTCCCTAGGAATTCTTGTAATTCCTGCTTCTGAGCTGGAGCCAGGTATCCCATGGCTACAGCACCTGTTTCTTCTTCCATAGGGTCAGGGGAGAAGTGGGAGAGCAGGACTTCTGTACCATGCCATTTCTTCAATAAATTTACATGGTAGATTTGATGCTGCCGTCTTTTGTCATGTTGCTTGACCTTGTAGTTAACCGGACCCACTTTTTCCACCACCTCATTCTGGGGTTGGAACTAAGACCAATACTTTGTCCCCAGGCTGAAATTCTCTCACAATAGCTCCCCTATTATACATCTGTTTTTGTTGAGCCTGGGCTTTCTCCAGGTTTTCCTTCACAATGGGAACAATAATGTTTATTCTTTCTCTCATCTGCTCCATGTGTTCAATGATGCTCCCAAGATTCTTTGGCCAAGTCTAATAGGCCCCGTGGTTTCTGAGAGTATAGGAATTAAAATGGGGAAAATCCGTTCAAGGCCCAAGGTACTTCTCGAACGGCGAACATGAGATACGGGAGCAGCTGATTCCAATTTTTACCATCCTTTTGCATGGCCTTCCTCAGCATGCTTTTCAGGGTCTTATTAAAACGTTCGACTAGCCCGTCGGTTTGAGGGTGATAGACCAAGGTTCAGATCTGATGTATACCCAATAGCTTACATAAGTCTCGCATTACTTTTGACATAAAAAGAGTTCCTTGGTTGGTTAAGATCTCTTTAGGAATTCCCACCCTAGCGAAAAGTTCTTCTCCGTTACTTTGTCCATTTGTTTTCCGATTCCAATCCGTAATCCGTTTCCTGTATCGATTAAACAATCCAAATTCCAAAGTCCATATGTCCACACAAATCCGCACCGTATCCAAGTCGCAACCTACAAACCGTAGTCCGTTATTCCTTAATCCTTTTAACCACAATCCTAATCACCCTCTTCCTCCAAAATGCATTTACCTTGTCAGCTTCCGTGCTGGCTCACCGCTTCTGGGGCATTTATGTTTTGTTTCCTGATGTAGCTCACCTGTGTCTCGTATCGCTGAATATGCTTTCTCCAACAACGGGTCAGCTGATTCTCCTTAGCGGCCATCTTGCTCAGGTCTATATTAAGTACTGTATATTAAGTGTTTCGTTCCGGAAATACTGGTTATGAATGACCCTTCCCCTGGTCATCTTACAGTTCAAGCGCAGTAAGGTTTGCTACTTCTTTTTTATGTTGACGTGCCAGTATTTGTCTTGATTTTATACTGTCTAAAAAAATGATCTATAAAATATTTGTATATTCAATATTTTGTTAATAAACATTATTTACAGTAGACCAAATGTGATCTAGTGTGTTATTAATTAACTGGCACAATTCCATAAGCAAATCAACTTCGTCTTATAAAGATGGTAGGGTAAACAGTATGCTCTTTAATATGGCTCAGATCTTTCTGTGTATACAGTTGCTGCTTTGTGGATAACATAGGCAATCATTCCTTGGGGATTCAATTTTAAAATTAATCTGGAATTTTGTCCACTTCACCCCAGACTGTTTCCAAAAGGTACATAATTAACCTCTTATTCCACCTCATTCCCTGTTGTCAACGTTTGTGGGGAAAAAAGTTTTCAATCTGTTTCTGAGTAACTGCAGTGAGGGCCAGTTTATTGTTTCAAAAGAGCTTGCTTGCATTTGTGTCTTTTGATTGATTGATGAGTTTACATGAGAAATCTGCCTGTGATGGCAGGTTTATTTTTCTCAGCGATTCTAGTTGAGTTTTTTTATTCTTTTCAATCCACTCACTTCAGTCTGTATTCACTTTCATTCTAACTTGGAACCAAACCAGAGAACAAAATAAATCAGATTTCTGTTTGACGGCTTTGGGATAGTCACACATGAATAATGTTGTTTTAGTTCCTCCGGTAGTCTAGAAAATAACTGGCAATTGTATTTTACCAATTTATCATTGTAAAAAACTAAGTTTATGACTTGATAGTACTAGAATTACTATTGTAACAACCTTGTTGTTGAAGCCAAAACCCTGCCTACCTCCAATAAATGGCCTGATGAGATTCTTTCCATCAATTACTGTACTATTACAGTAATACAATTCTCTTAGTTACTAACTATCAAGCCAAACCAAATGGCCTTCTCTCATTTGTAACCAGAGTTCAAAGGAAGAGTCCAGCTAACTGCCTTTGCAAGTGATTGCATTAACATCACTTTATTAATCCTATACAATTTCTTGCATTAGGAATTTGTCTTTTCACATACCCCAGCTTGCTCTCCATGAGACACACAGACAGGGAGAGAGCCTGGGGTCAGAGCACAGGGTCAGCTATTGTATAGTGCCCCTGGAGCAGTTGGGGTTAAGGTCCTTGCTCAGGGGCCCAACAGAGTAGGATTCCTCTGCCAGCTGCAGGATTTGAACCAGCAACCTTCCAGCCACAGGCAAAGATCCTTAGCCACAGAGCCATCGCTCCACCCATTAGGTCACATTCTCTGTTAAAAAGCTGTTTTTGACTCATCTTATAAATATGAGTCCCAAAAACAAAAACATTTACGCTTTCATGAGATGTCCTCATTTATTTTTCTCTCTGAATATTTTCAGTTGTGTCCATTGAATAGTTTGCATGTGTTCTTTGTTTTTTCTTTGGCGGAAACATCAATCCAATCAGTGCTCCAATCTGCTGTATGCATGCGTCCATGCACAAATAAAACTTCTGTCAATAGACAAGGACACTTTTAGGAAGTAAAAATAATGATTCATAAAATTTAAAAAAACATTGAAAATCTTTGAAATTGCTTTGTGCAAAGGTTCTGCATCCTTTATAATTTATGTGGAAAAGTACAAACCTGATACAGTAACTCTGGGATGTAGAAAATATATTATATTAATAATGAAAGGAAATACAGTATGAAGTATTTACAGTACAAAAATCATGCTATCTAGAAAAGCACAACAACATGTTTACTGCACTGTAGTTACATTTTTTTAAAAGCTGAATACGGACGGTCTGTATGTCTCTAAAACTGAAAGTGACTCATACATTGAAATGATTTTCTTGTAGTTTGTTACCAGGCTGCAGTCTTGCTGGAAGTAATAGGGCACAAACTTGATGGAGTCTTCTGTCCAAATGATTCAAAATTCAGTAAAATACATTTTAAGTTAGATTTCCAATATCACAGACAGCTGGAACAGGGCCTTCTTGTGAAAAGAATGGTAATGCCAGCACATTTTTCAGACTTTTTTTCAGAATTATAATCATTTTTCCTTCAAGAAAACATCTGAATCTTGATCGTGTTAGTTTACTTGACATAAAATACAATGTAAAATTCTGTAAACACTGATTTTAGAACAATCCGATCAAGATTTCTTCTAAAAAAAATAAAATACAAAAGAAAAGCTGAAAAATGAAATAAAGACAGCTGTTAAATGTAGTCATTTATTCAGTATCTTATGAGCTACAGTATATGTTTTAATTTTGGTAAATACTACTGGCTTAACATTACTAGACATGATTTTTACTAGGTAACAAAAATCAGTAAATGGTATTGAAATTCTGTGAACACCAGCCTCAGCATATTTCATACCGGGACTCTCTGAAGACCAGAAGAGCTTTCTGTTTTCTCAGCACATGTGCAATAATATGGGGAAAAAAATCTCGCTTTAAATCACATATAGTTGTGCATCAAAAACTAAGATTAAACTGTGAAAGTGGATTATGTTTTTTATTTAAAATGTCTAGGATGATTCAGTCTAGCTTTCTGTTCAAACATGAAACAGGTACACCCAAGTCATACCCAAAAGCAAGGACTACATTTCCCAAGATGTCAGTTGAAAAATATTGTACGTACATTTTTATTCTATTTACAGTTGTAATTTTTCCAGCCCTATACAGCTGGTGACACCAGTAGTATTTCATACCAGTTTTAAGCATTTACTGAATAAACACAGAAGTGTTTTAAATATGCATGTGTATACTATGAGTAAAAAGGTATTTTGATATATAAACTGTAAGACATTTGATTTAGCCCAAATGTGATCAGTCTTCAGGTTCAGTCAATGCCTTGCTTGGGTTTTTTTTAACTTCAATGACATTTCTCTCTTATTGGGGACCAGCTGACATTCTGTACTAATGCACATGTAGCACTCTTATTCTGTTTGCGAAGTTTAAATCAACAGTGACAAAACATGTATAGTAACTAGCACTACAGTAACAAACTGCTGCCTGGCAGTTCACAATGACTGCATAATTCTGTGCAAAAACAGCCGCACAATCTCTCTCGGAAATAATACTACTGTATATGTATGCAGTTGTTCAAATAAGGAAGAAACAACAACAGATGTAATAATCATTTATGGTTTATCACAACCTCTACTATTAAAGTAACAGATGCTTCTATAAAGAGAATATAGCTGATTAAGATAGTGTTGGTGTTTTGTTAGAAGTACCATTTTGCTACAGGGGATGTACCCCCCTTTCATGTTAGTAAGTGGAATTATTTTATTTAGCTAATGGTACCATGTGATACTTTATATGTGAGTAAACTCTTCTAGACTATAGCTGGGAAGATCACCTATTTTCCCAACTGGGTGCCTCAAGACCTCCAGAAAACGAGAGGAGGACATTCCGTACTTATGTGTCCGATTATTACCTTAATATTCCATGAGCCTTATTAAGATGCTCTTCAAACAGTCTTGCATTCACTGCATGGTGTCTCTTTTTAATTTACGGCTTGGGTGGCCAGCTCTGGTCTTTAAAGGCCATCGCACAGCAGGTTTCCGTGTGCCCTTCAACACTGTATCTCCTCTGAATATTTGCACTGTTGTAGTGCAGGAGCTTATTGGTTCATTTGGGCAATGAATCGGGTCATGAGTAAGGATGTAATTAGTGAGGATCAGTAAGGACTTGTAAGAATAATAGGACTGTGAAGGTGACACAATAAGAACCATCGGAAAAAGGTTCGCACAGGCAGAAAAGGTCAGCCGCAGGGGCAGTCAAAGAAGTGGAGTCCAGGTTATGGCACAAAGATATTGTGCGGACAGTGGCCACAGAAAAGCTAGGAATTGGCTGTGTCCAAAGGAAGAGCTGGGGGAATGCTAAACCAAGGGACAGAAGAGACCTGGAGTTCAGAACATGATATTGAAGTTCTGGCATGGCAGAAGAGGAAAGGTTTGCATGAGCAGTTGGGTAGAGGCAACAAGGGGGATGGACACTGAGGGAAGGAATCAAAGGGAAGAAGATCACGAGGGCTGACATGTGGTCAGTCAAGACCAACAGGATATGATTCCTGCTCCACGGCGTCCAACAAACCACATTACCTGGGGGCTACGAGAAGATCCAAGCTGCACACACTGCGGGAAGCCAGCATTTCACCCCGCAACTCACACCTGGCAGAACACTGGAGCTCAGCAGGTGTCAATACCTGGGTGGGAGACTCCTGGGAAAAGCTAAGGCTGCTGCTGGAAGAGGTGTTAGTGAGGCCAGCAGGGGGCACTCACCCTGCTGTTTATAGATCAATAGATACTTCATTGATCCCGTGAGGGAAATTGGAGAAATGTGGGTCCAAATGCCCCATAATACTGATGGGGACACTATACTGTAAAAAGGCGCCATTCTTCTGATGAGACGTAAAACCGAGGTCCTGACTCTCCGTGGTTCTTATCGTTTCTTGAAAACAGTAGGGGTGTAACCCCGGCGTCCTGGCCAATTTCCCCTCTGGCCTTTACCAGTCATGGCCTCCTAATAATCCCTATCTTTGAACTTGCTTCATCACTCTGCTCTCCTCCCCACTGAGAGCTGGTGTGTGGGGCTGCACATTGGTGGGTGTGGAGGAGATCCCCATTACCTGTGAAGCACTTTGAGTGGAGTGTCCAGAAAAGCGCTATATAGATGTAAGCAATTATTATATACAGTAAGTCCTTACATTAGATCACTGGTGAGCCAGCTGGAGGATGAAATGCACATAAATGAAAAAAGCATCAGCATCAGCATGATGGAGCTGACGGCCCCAAGGGAGGAGGAAGCAAGTACCAGCCGTTGGTGGAAAGAAGCAGAAAAGGGACTGATCAGCCTGCCCTATGCACATCAACTCTGCAACAACTAGTGAAGAGTGGACTCATCTGAAGATAGAGCCATTAGCAGCAAAAGCCATGAGCTGCAGTTATGTAAATTCAATGCATTTTCACCAATAGACAACAAAACAAACAATAAAACAGTAAAAATGAAGTGCAGTGCAAATACAGGGTACTATGCATGTTATTACATTGTCTCAAACATACTTTCAATGTAATTAGTTAGTAATGTGTTTTGTATTATTTTTGTTATTGGTCAATTATTCTGCATTCACTTGTCAAATATTAAAGGTTTCACATTAAATAAGGTTGTCTGACTATTAGCCAAAAGACACTAACAGAAACCTGAAGACATTTTCAGTGTGCAATAAATAAAGTAACTGCTCAGAACGGGAAGCAAACATTTCTGCTGGGTTATTGATTTTGCAAGTTTTCTTTCCTTTAAAGAAGCGGGCAGAATTTGTAGTACCTCAAGGAAGTAAATCTAATCAACTGGGAGAAAACAGCCATCCAGAATGTAATATTCCTTTCATCTGACAAATGTTCAGTCTAGATTTATCTGGAGAGGCTAAAAAATAGGAAACCACAAAGCGCATTTTTCTGTTAAAAGGCCTTTCCAACACTTCCCTTCTAACATTTCTAAATGTATATATTTTTAGAAATCCAGGGCTCTCAGAGTCTTCAGGACTTATGCATGAATGCTCGTAGACTGTTGGCACATGTAATGTTCTGATTCAGATCCAAGATCGGTTTGCTGAGAAGGCCCAGATCTGTATTGTGATGATGAAGTGCTTTGGACCAATTTGAAAAATGATATACAGTAGGAGCCTTTCTAGCCACAGACAGAAGTTTAGAGTCACATTATGGTTAGTGACCAGCTTCACAGGTCTTTTTTAATGCGCTACTGATAACGATCGAATAGAAAGGGGTCTTTGCATTTGTGTCCAAATATTTAGCTCAATGAAGTCATTAAAATCAGAGATGGAATTAAAAAACAGATCCATGCTGCCCTTGTGAGCTTGACCCACTCCTCTCTGGGGTAACTCTTTAAAAAACAACACTGAAAAATATCTAAACATGACTCTAATTGCATTATCAATCTAATAGCTCTATTGAGGTCATGGAGAAGGCACGACATAGAGATACAAGATAAAACCCTCTGTGAACAAACAACGGGGAGAAAAATAGATTTCCACAGCAGATGTTTGAAGTTCCTGGATCATTAGCTAATGGGTTGTCCCGCAAAAATAACAGCCATACAGTTTCAGTTTACATGTTTAGTAAGAAGCTACAGGACTACACAGTTAGAAAAAATTAACAACATAACAAATAATGATATCTCTATGTCATTATTCATTCGGATGTCAAAGATTCTTAGCTTACACTAGAAAACACAGTTAAAGTTATGATTAACAGTTATGACCATAAATGACCAAGGATCAGGGACCAGCTATGAACATAGAACCATAAAGGTTGTTATGTTCAGAACTGTCAGAGGGAAAATGAATTGGGGCCATTCATGAAGATAGTTCCATGTTGATTAAAGTGTGAGTCATTTAGGCACTGTACCTGTATACGATTTCTAATCTTGTGGCCACAATGTGAGCACCAGACTCTCCATGGTCATTAAAAATCCCAGGGCATTTCTTGAAAAGAGTAGGGGTGTTACCCCGGTGTCCTGACCAAATTTCCCATTGGCCTTTACCAATCATGGCCTCCTAATAATCCCTATCTCTAAACTGGCTTCATCACTCTGCTCTCCTCCCCACTGATAGCTAGTGTGTGAGGAGCGTACTGGTGCACTTTGACTTCTGTCTCATCATCCAGGTGGGGCTGCACACTGGTGGAGGAGGGGATCCCCATTACCTGTAAAGAGCTTTGAGTGGAGTGTTCAGAAAAGCGCTATATAAGCATAAGGAATCATGAGAGGTCTGGCCTTTACTGCTATTCAGTCCTGGTCTTTAAAGTCTTTTGGATTTCATTCCACGTTGAACTCTTAATTACTTTATCTGAAGCAATTCTTCACTTAATTAGTCTTTATTACCATTGCTTTTAAGTCATTACGTATTGAGGGTTCTAGGTTACAGTACCTATAAAAGCCGATGAACTACAATCTTCTAGGACCAGGAAGGAAGATCACTGAACTAAGTATTGTAAAGTGAATTCACATAATGGTTCACATAATGGTTTCAGGTTTGTTAGGTTTTGCAATTTTCGCTAAATAAGCCTTATGTTATGTGAGCTGTATATCTGGGAATGGGCAGTTAAAACCATGAACACTTGGATAAGCTACAGCAAGCCTTCTATTAAAACATTTTGCTGAGCCAGCCTCTGTGATTAGGTGCATGCAGACCAATCTGTAAGTGTCATGGGATTATACAGATACAGATGTTTGATGTGCAGTTTATTCTCAAGCAATACAAAATATTCAGTAAAATTTAGAAGTATGAAAATCCCACTTGGTTAAAGAATATATTTAGTTCTAAATTTTCATGTAATTCTTTAATTGTTTTTTCAAAAGGCACATAAAAAATAATGTTAAGTAATGAAATCTCTTGGCCCTATATACAATAAAACACTTAAATGAATTTGCTTCCCATGGGGATTTTAGCATCTAACATTTTAAATACTGTATATTGCACTACTCATAGTTCCTTAAAGTTGCCACATTGTTGATTGTACTAATTACATTGTGTACTCATCGGTAATGATCTCTAGCAAAATTACATTTCTACACACATTTAATGGGTTAAAGATTGTGCTTCTCTTTTAACAGAAGCAAAAGAAGAAGCATAAATTAATATTATTAGAGTAATTAAATGCTTAATTGATCCCATCCAGTACGGCTCATTTAGTACGGATCTGATTGCAAGGGGGGCATATGGTAATTGCTAAATTGCTGAGATAATGCAAGAGGTAATTAACCATATTACAATTTAAAGTAATAGGTATCATAAAATTGAATTCTGAACACTGTCTATATTTTATAAGGAAAGTAACTATTTATAGCTTAATGGCCTAAGCCGAAACAAATTGCCTATATTTCAAAGCTAACAAAGCCATAATTTAAATGACACAGAATATTAACTCCATTCTCATCACTTTTCTTTCAGGAAGTCAGACATGGCAGAGTAGATACATGGTGAGCTTTACAGTGGGGATACTGGAGCACACTAATTCGGGGACCTGGTAATAACATCACATTTATTCTAATCAAAGATGCCCTGCCTCCTACAGTATTGAAGAGCAACCTGACCCCATGAAACAGATTTGTTATGCAGCCTGAATGCCATATCGTTTTTATTACATAAGAGCTACAAAACAGCATTGATGTCTATCATCTCAGTCCACAATCTTTGTGAAAGATTCAGTAATATCAAATCCATGGACAGAAATGTGGTAGCATTGTAAACATTTAAAAATAACAACAAAAGTGCAGTACACAATGAGAAGAGCACATTTTCCATCACGCCTCTGGGTTTCAGCTGCTCTGTTTGCAGAGGTGAGGGATTGTATTTTTGCTTATTCTGCTGTGGGAGCTTGTGCAATGTTAACCTTGTTTGCTACAGATCAGGTCACAGCCTCTTCTGCTTTTCCCAGAAGTGAACAGTAACCATAGCAATGAAGCTTTCCTTAATTTCGAAAGAACTGGAAAGTATTATACAAATTCCCAAATTATCTGTATTTTCACAGATATCTTGGTAGCAACAACAGGGGGGAATTTATCACAAGTGGCAGATACTGGCATTAAACCCGTGCAGTAAAAGAGACATAGATTAAATTCTTGTCTAGTTTGGCAGATGTTTTCTGCCAGGGTTCTTGTCGTATCTAACATACTGTTAGATCTTCCTTCCAGCTCTTCTGCTGTTAATGACCTGAATAAGCTTAATCAGTGACTAAACTGGACATGCCGAGCTCTTCACAAGCTGGAGCTTTAAAGTGAAGGCTTGTGTAAAGAAAAAGGTTCCTTGTGAGGAGCAGAAATTACACTCCAACAACTCAAGGTGAAAAGATAGTCAAAGGAAACTTTTGATGTCTAAAGAAGCCTTATTTCTCAGAACATACTGTATGAGAAAACAAAATAAAAATGGGCAGTTTTCCATTCATATTTATATAGGTAGATGACATCATACAGTTTACATTGAAAAGCAAAACTCCCTTTTGTGACATGAATCTGTACCCAATCTTAAATCTGCTTTAAAGTCAGTTGTTAATATACCACCTGAAGGCAACCTCAAGGTGACCTCTAATAGATGTTAGTTTCTTTGAAGTCAAAAAGTACTAATTTATTTCCTCTTAACACTTGGTTTACTGACAACTAACGAGACAAACTGTCTGAACCCTAATCTCTAATCTGGATCTCTAATCTCTGGGAGCATGGATCCGTGTAATACCACATGAGACAGATGTAGAGCACCTTCAGAAATGTAAAAACAATTTCAGTCACTATGACTTCAGAGCCTAGCTCTGATCACACGCAGTCAAACCTGAATGAGCTTTATGAGGACTATATTTATATATTCCATTCCGAGGATGTCTGTATAACAGATCAGGAAACCCAGCAGATGAAAGGGTTTTGGAAAAATGCCACGCATGAGGCTCAAAGTTGAATTTTGGATTGATTAAAAATGAAGACATAACACCATGAAGTTTGCTACAGCTTTTCCTGTAGTGTAAATACTTTTAACAGATCATCTCTGTTCCATTACACAGGGAGGGTACAACTGCTAAACACCCCTTGAGCCTGCCAAAGAAAAAAAAAACTCCAAGAATTGAGTAGAACTGAATAATTGTTGACAGCCAAGTGACATGGGTATTAGAGTCACACCTCCGATGTAGTGGGCTCGATTCCAGACTGGGATGCCTCCTGTGGAGCTTGCATATTCTTCCTATGTTCGCTTAGGTTTTCTCTGGGTGCTCTGGCTAGGTTAGTTGGTATCTCCTATCATACAGGTATAGGAGTGTACATGTGTGGGAGTGCCCTGCAATGGATTAGCATCCCATCCAGGAGTGTCTTTGTGGCCTATGCATCCGGGATCAGCTCCAGGTGGCTGCAACCAGCCACCGGCTGTTGCTTTTCCATAATGGATGATTGAACAGTAGTTAATTGTATGGAGTATGGAAATTGGTGCAGTACACTGGGTTTTGATTGACTGTCAAAATAATGGTTTCCCAAAGCTTTTGGAAATTTCAGCACACAATCTGAAGCCATGATGGACCAAACGGCCCTCTCTCATTTGTAACCATCATCATGTACATTATTGACATTCTAGTGTAGAGTCTTCATTAATTCCATCTCAACAGCAAAAAGACACCACACACCGCTGACACAATTAAATCACAAAGACTTGCCCATACTGCTAAGACCTTTTCACAAGAAAACACCAGGTTAAGAACAAATGTTCATTTTAACAGATGTGTAATGGTGCTTCATGCAATGAATTAGCTCCATTTGTCACTAATGAAACCTGATGCAGGATGGAGGCAACTAAAGTACTTGAGATGGAGCATCATATTTGGCCTCATGTAGTAGAGATTTAGGCCGTTGTAAAGATACAGGCTTCACTTCATAGGACCAATTAGATGTCTTCTCTGTTGCTGATAAGTTTGATCAAGTGTTTATGTGCTTGTGCAAAGCTTGAAAGAAGATTCCATAACCTGTCACATGACTCAATTGAGCAGAAAGGCTCTTTCACAAAGCATAAATAAATTAACCCTTCTAAAATAACTTAGGTCTATAATGTGTAGCTACAAATCAGTTTTTGAATTTTGATTGTTCGAATTGGAAATGTAAATACAGTGAAGTAGGCTCTTTGGGGCTTTTATCCATTCCTTTGCTAGTCTTTAGGAAGATTGTTTTAGGTAGGATGAAAGGAAGCTTCTGCTTTTTTTCTATAACAGCATTCCCCACAGCCTAATGCAGCTTTTCTTCCTCCTGAGAATAATGATGGTAACAATAAAAAATGTGTATCAAAGCATCCAGCTTGTGCTTGGAAAATAACAAAACAGTCAGGGATATTTCAGAGGCTTGAAGTCTTCGTAACAGTGTTGGTGTCAACCACTCTGAGTGTCTGTCACAGATCTAATGAATTGTAAAGGCACACAGCGGCTCATTTACATGCGTCAGAGGAGCAGGGGAACATGCTGACTTGATATTGGAAGACGGGAAGTGCTCTTGAGATTGATTACATGCGCATCAGTTTCTCAGACAAGATTCTCATTTATACTACTTGATATCTCAACACTTTGTTGTACTACATGGCTCCAAGCAAAAAAAAAACATCCAGCTGATTGCTTTGCAACACTCATCCCTCCTTGGACTTTACCAGATATCAGAGGCAGTCCCACGAAGAGTAAAACATTTATCAAAAGCTTACATAATATTATTTAATCTCATTCAGCTTTCCTGCTGTGTGGAGAGATTTTTTCTGCCATCATGTCCCATCCATCCATTATGTGAAAACCACTAATTCCTGGTCTGAATCACAGCAACCTGGAGACACAGAGCAAAAGGTAGGATTGCACCCTGACTTCCAGCTAGCCCCTGGGGTTCCAGGATGCAGTCTTTCCTTTTGCTCTGTGCATGGGTACAACCTGTGGAAGGGTTCTCTCATAGGGATTAATGCGCACCAAGTATCTTAGCCAACATGTCTTTGGAAAGTGTGAAGAAAGCAGTGCACCCAGAGGAAAACACACAAAGACCTAGAGAGAATGTGGAAACTTGAAAAGGTGTCCAGTCTGGCATCAAACCTACGAACACAAAAGCTTTTTGGTGGCTGCATTTACCAACACACCACTATACTGTTCTCAAGGACCTGCTCTCTATCACAGCTGCAGGTTCTCAGCTATGTTTCTTCCATTTCTTGAGTGCTACAATACACAGTATTATATCAAAAGATAGACTTTCATGAGGTGAATTTCAAAGCCTTTTTTTTCTAAATCTTAGAAATCCCCTACATTTTGTAGTGGAGCTACAATATCCCTTAACTAATACATTTATATTTCTCATGTCTGTGCTCTCTTAGTCCAATATGGGCTGTATAAATGAGTGGTTCACAAGATTCAGGGAGGTGGCAACTATATTTTAATCTTTTTCCACTTTATAATGGACAATTGTTAATGAGCTCTGGTCAACAGTAAGCCAGAATGAACACATAGGAGTGGAAGTGGTGCTTTTTTACAGGGGATTATGATTTCCTTATTAACAGACAGGAATGTGTTGAAGCAGTGTCCTCTTTGAGTAATAATAGCTTGGAATGCCTGATTGTTTGTTAAAAAATTATTAATAAAATGTAATAACAAATGTTTATGTGCTAACATGAGTGGCTGTATATTATAATGAATTCACTGTTTAATGTTACTGTAGGTATCGATTTCCCTGGTAAAGTGCCTTGTGTTGTTATACAGTATAATATACGTGTTAGCTGATGAGCATAGGTAGAAAATATACTGGTAATTTCAATGAGAACTGAAATGTAAGTAAATCATCTTCATTTTTTCCAAACCGTCTTTTTTTGTTTCAGAAGACAGATCTGTTTTGGCATTATTACATTTTGCAGTACGTTGTGAAAGCTTGCTTGTTTTTCATACTGACAGTAACCCTGAAAACTCAGCCAGAAGAAAAAACTAAATTGCTTAAATCAGAAAAATAAGAGGTTACAAATGAAAGGTCATTCAGCCCATCTAGCCAATTTGGTAGTTATTAACTAATTGATCGAAGAATCTCATTAAAATTCAGAGTGAGGGGGAATGAGGACATTACCTTAAAGCATATGACATGTTTTACCAAATTCTGATACAAAGTAATTTTGAGACTAATATCCCTCAAATGAGTCAAAGACAGCTCTTCCTTTGAGCTCTATTAAGATCATAAAAATGATCGTACAGTTGATCATACAGTTGTTTCTAGAAAGAAGCCAGGATATCATCTTGGACAATATGGGTGGGTAACTTGTTCCTGACTCCCACAACCCTTTGGTTAAAGACATGCCTCCTGCTCCCAGATTTAAATGCACTTCCACACAGTTTCCAAATTTCAGTGCAGGCCATTCCCTTAGGTTCGGAATACATCTGGTTGCTCTTTTCTGGACGAATTCCAGAGCAGTAAGAGTTTTTCTATAACATGGTGACAAGAAGTGTACACAGTATTCAAAATTAGACTTTACTCTTTAAAACTTGTTTTAAACTCTATACTTTCAACAGCAGTGTGTGTTCTATCATCTTTTTTGCTTTTTTATAGTTTTCCATAATGTCTAGAAAATGTAAAAATGTCAATGTAAACATCTAAATCATTTTCATAAGTAGCCTCTTTTAGCACAGCATTTATATATAAACATATATGTGTTTTTTTAGCTCCCATTTTGTATTTATGATTTATATTTCTACCACTTGTATGTAATACTCTGCACCTGTAGGCATTTAATGTCATCGTGAGATAATGAAAGCTGGCTTAAGATGGGTAGACAGCCACCATTTTGGATCAAAATGCAGGTGCAATGGTATGAACTTGAGCCAAGATGGCTACATGTTGCTTTTGAAAACTGGCAAAATGAGGTACAGGTTGTCTGAATGATTAGTTAACACTACAAGCAAGAAACATTCCATGAGACAGAAAGGTACTGTTAGCATAGTCTCTCATAGCCACCTTTCTGGAGTAAATAAGAGGCATATAAAACAGCTAGAAGTTAATAAAACTCACTTCTTTCTTTCCAGGCTGGAACCGAAATGCGCACTGAAAACTTTTTCTTCCTAGCACTGGGCAAATATTGGGTGTCTGCCCAGTCTTGAATTTCTTTAAATCCCTTGGAATTTTACTTTCTACTTCTTCAATTTTGACTCCTAATTTAGTAGCACCTGCAAACTTGACTAATTTATTCCAGAATCTAAAGCATCGATAGAAATACAGAAGAACAGTGGTCCTACAGTAGTATGGATCTCTGCTATACTCCACAAATTACTGTACATCATCCCAGTCTGAATATCAACCCCTTATCTGCACTCATTGTTTTCTATTTCATATCTAATTCTCAATCAAGTCTAGTTAAAGCAAATTATTTCGGTTGACTTCAGAACACACAACCTTATGCAGTCTCTCCTCAGCTTGCTTTATTATTTCTAACTAAACAGGTCTAAATAAGTCATCACCTGCGGACCAATAGACACAAGTGGGAATGACAAGGGATCGGATAACTCTCCTAGTGAGTCAATGTTTTTCTTTCTTCTTAAGTCTGTTTGGCTATATTTCAGCGAGTGTGATGAGGGCGACTGGGTTCAGTTGCTTGTGGCTCTGAGCATGCACAGCGCTGCTGTCTGGACATTACGATAGAGTACCTGTGCCACTCCAGTGGATTGGGTTCCATACGGTCCAGATTTCCGAGGGATGAACTCAGCCCTGTTGCACTAGCACACCTGAATGAGGACTGTCCTGAGATTCTCAGATTGGAACAAGGCTCACACCAATTTCAAATCTCATTCAGCTTTTTTCTTTAGAGCAGAAAACAAATTTAAAATAAAAAAAATACTAAATTAGCCGATAAAACTAACAGACATACACAGACAGGGCTTACCCAGGATAAGGTTCGCGATCCACTGTTCTAAACTATCATCCAAACACCACTAGTTTTTCAAGAGTCCTGAATAACCTGCAATGATCTAACCTGATATTTCAAGCCTGATGTGGTGCAAAACTGAAAGTCACTTCCAGTCCTCCTCTTGACTACAATGTATCTTGTGTGCAGCCTGCCTGTGAGAACATACAGTAGGAACTGATTTTGTTGAACACTTTATATTTTTCCTTAATCTCTTGTCTGGTTTTTCTTACGAGCTATAAAAATAAAAATAACAACACCCAAGGATTAAGTTTATTGAGAATGTTTATCAAGCATTTTATTCAAAGTAAATTTGGCTTGGGCTGCTCGGCTGAGGGCTGATAGAATGACCCTCTGCAGTGTGAGGAGCGACCCAGGGGCAGCTGCAGAGGTGGAGATATGGTGAAGTTGTGGGTTAATGATTGTCAATAGTGTGTCAGAAACACACTATATAAGATCACATGTAGACCACAGGAAGGAGAAGAGAGAGGACATAAGGGGAATAGAAGATTAATAAATCAATATTTATTTAACCAAGTGTGCCTAGATTATTAATCTTTTCACCAAAGCTGTGCCAGAGAATAAACAATTCACTTGCCTCTATCTATACCAACTGCTCGGGTATATTCTGGAGAATATTGGGTGTCATGAATATTTATTTTATTTATTAACTAAACCGCTCAATCAGTTCCTGGTTTTCACTATATTAGTAACCTCCATTTGTAACAGTATGTTTTTAGAAAAAGAAAAAATATTTAATCAACTCAAAAAAAGAATGTGAATTCATATCTAAACTGAATGCTATAATATACAGTACTTTATATCAATTATAATAAGATCTGCTCTGGCCCAACTCTTTAATGCCATACATTACAAATACACAATGTGAACACTGTGATATCTTTCCTCAGCAAAAATTAACAATATTATTACCTGCTTAGCACTTTGGTTTCTTTGCTGAAAAGGAGTAGAAACAACAGAGACTTCAGACTTCTTCAAAAAGTAGGCGCAAGCACTCACAGGCATTCAAATGCAGGTTCTGTAATCTTTTCCACACCAGAAGGTGCCTATAGGCACAGGGGAAGTGTGAAGACAGCTTAAATCTTGACAGCCAGGATCGAAATCAGTCTAAACCACAGGATTCTCAGGCTCAGTTCCCCGATGCCAATGCCCCAATGGTTTCCTCTGCATTTTGTTTCAGCCTTAATATTCAATTAAATAATTAGAATAATAAATTCATTTGATTTATATGTATTAGGATGTTTCTTAACTCAATGTATTTGCTTCATTATGCAGTAAATACAAAAAACGCCTCAGAACGTAACTATAAGTATAACAATTATGCAGTTCAGGTGGGGAGCTGCGTCAGCATACTGTACGTAGGCTGCAAAGGAACAAGTAATAGATTTATTCCATGCTGTTTGCATGCATGTTTATTGGTTTATCCAATTATTCCATATTCAGCATGTGCAGTTTATGCAGTTATTTATTTAGATCAGCTGTGTAGCTGTAGAGCTTTTAAGAAACAATAAGAATTCACCAACCATAAAGTTTTGACCCCTGACTCAAAGCTGTACCTGAAAGGTTTCTCTTCTCTGTGGAAAACCTCTCTTGGCCAGCAACAAACATTGCTGTTAGCTAAACAGTATATGATTAGATTCTGATGTAACTTAAAACAAAAGACCTGAGGTTGTTAAACGAACAGCTACTGTAACATCTCTTTTCTACTGTGTTGTTGTTCTGTTTGTTCTGTTTTTGACCGTCATAACTCAATAAAAACACATTAAATTGGAAATTAAGCCAATCTGATTCCTGTGTGACAGGGAAATGTTTGAGTAGCTCAACAATGAAGATCAATTTGATTAATAGCTGGACAAATACAACAAGATGTTAGGTCAGTAGATTTGATACAAGAAAGCTCTAGTCCTAGAATTCTGTGGTTTAGAAAATTAAATAGGCGCTACAGTATATTACAAACTAAAAAAATGGTGCATTGCTTCAGGAAGCTACATGTACTGTAGGTGCATTTAAAACTGAGAATATAAGGCAAGGCACTTCTATTTCTGGGAGTCTAGAACAAGCTACCTAGACATGCTGTTGAAGCTTGGCTTCTTTTTAAGAAATGGCTGGATGAGATCCTTGGATTAATTGGCTATCAAACAAGCTACTGTAGATGGGCCAAATATCCTCCCCCTGTTTGTAACTTTTTATGTTGTAGGCGTCTGGAACACGTTACCAACCCATGCTGCTGATTAATTCACCATTAACTACCAAAGGAGATAAATGAGCCGAATGGCCGACTCTCATTTGTAAGCTTTCTTAAGTTTTTACATTATTTTTCAAAACCATGGACTGTAACCGGAGGTGGGCTCTGTTGGAACGATAACCAGCAGACAGGTTCTGGGGGGTGTATCGCAGAATCAGGACTGAGAATCAACTCGGATATGAATTGATTTGTGTTCAGAAGTATAACACCTCTAATTTCATACACCCCACACCTCCCAGTGATGGCTTGGAAATGTAAAATGTCTTTACTCCTTTTGCAATTGTGTAAAATTGTTGCTGGTATTCAATTCTGCTTGTCCTACCTACTGTACCACCAGGTGTGAACAGCACCCTCTCTTCCTGCTCTGGGGTTCCTGGAGTGACAGAGGAGCTCGGAGGCCACAGCTCCACAGGCCAGTGTTGACTTGCTCACACCTGCTTCAGCATTGCACTGTAGGAGCCGGAGATCTCTTCTCACTGAGCTGACAAGGTGCAAGAGATGTGCTTGGCAGTCTCGTTCATCGGAGACATGTACTGTAAGCTGTTTTTATTAACAAATGAAACAAATATTGTCATTTATGAAAGCTGTAAAATCTAAAAAGAACACTTTCTGTACAGCACTGAGGTACCATCTCCATTCAAAGGAAGGAGCCCGTCTTTATTACTCTTCACCTTGTCTGCATCAGATCTATGAAATGTTTTAATATCAAATGTTGATATTATTTGTTTTTCATCCAAACTATATGTCAGTTTATCATGACCACGTTTCATTTGGTTTGGGGGCAAGATGTTGTACCAGTTGAAAATGTGAAGATCAATAACCTCCAATGTCACTTAATATAGTTATTTCTGAGTGTCTCAGTCAGTTAATTTTGGTAATGAATCTAACTGTACTGTCCACTGCAGCTTATCACTTTGTATTGCATTATTTTTGTATTCTTATATTTTATTTAAACTTAAAAATGCATGTAAATGTACTCTTAATTTGAAGAAGTAAGCTTTGATCTCTCCAAAAGCCTTCATCTGTGACCTTGGGCTGCCCACAGCAAGCCCTACTAACAAGGAGCCCAGTAAGACCAGTAATAGCAGTTGACAAATGTTTTTCTGGGTTAGGAAGTTTATTAGTATCTGCTCATTCAAGTCATGAGCAGAAAAAAGAATTGGGTGCAAGACTGCCTGGCCTCTTCATGTCATAGCCCTGCGTTTGTGTTAGAGCTGAAATGACTCATTTAACTTTCCAAGCAAAAGAAAGATTATTAAGGTCACTTTTATTGGCCATATACAATTTCTGGTATTAGGATTTTGTCTTTTTGCCTACCCCAGCTTGCTCTCAATGAAACACAGACAGGAAGAGAAGCTTGGGTTCAGAGTGCAGGGTCAGCCATTTATACGGCACCCCTGGAGCAGTTGGGGTGAAGGGCCTTGCTCAGGGGCCCCAACGGAGTAGGATTCCTCTGCCGGCCGCGGGATACGATCTGGTAACCTTCCAGCCACAGGCGCAGATTCTGAGACGCACCACACCGTTTGTAATTTCTTTTGTAAGAAAGTTACAATCATAACTGGGCATGCTTACTTAAAAACAAAAAACACAAATATTTAAATTAATTAATAATCTTGATGCTGCTTGTGCATTTCATATTAAACAAATGTTGAGATCATGGATTCCAATGAGGATTAATATTGACTATATTTTTAGAATCCATTTTTTTTTCTTTCTATTAACCTGTTTCTTGTATTTGACTTTGGAGACACATTTTTGGGAACATGCTCCAGAAACTGAAGATGTTTTGTCCTTTCAGCAGTTAAAAGTTTCAAGTTTTGCAATGCAACTTCTTCTGTGGATTGGCATTCGGCAAGTAACTTTTCAAAAGCTTCTATTTCCTCTGATCAGAGACCAAAGAAATGTTTACTCTGAACAGTTGGAGCCCTCGCAGAAGTTTAATAGAACATGAAAGTGACTATGTGAAATGGACTGCGCTGGGTGCAGTTGCCTCTGGGTTAGTCTGCTGGCCCCAGATGTTACGATAAACAAAGGGACACAAAGCACAAGCGAACACCAAAGAGAAACAAATGCTGCAATTTTGATTATGCCTCTGTTTCTGAGTCCAGAACTCTCCTACCATTGTTGCAACAAGTATCGCCTTAGTTCCCAAACTCTATTAAGAACTGCTGGCTGCAGCTGTAATGTCCGGTAATGTATAGTTTTTTCTGTGTATTCTCCAAGGCTTGCCCTGCAGGTTGTGCAGAGAATAGTACATCTAAATCACAGCTATACATCCTTAGTGCTCATTATCATCAGCGAGAGGAGGCTTTCAGTTGCTGCAGCCTTTGAAGCCACCCCGTTCATAAAAGATTCATGGGAAGCTCGTAGCTCCCTGCTGGGATGTGCAAGGGGGGTTGTGAGGGGATAGCAAAGCTTTCTTTCCATCTCTGTCAACATTTTAATAGACCTGGAGAAGGGGAGTGTTTTTCGCACAGATCAAGGTGAACCAGAACTGTCAGCAATTCCACAATGAATTCTGCATGCTCCCCATCTTCAGAGGCAGCAAACTGATAAATACTTTACTGGAAAAATAGCAAAAAAAGATATGACTGTATAACCCATGCACTAACAGTGAGGAGAATTTTTGGTGTAGGTAATTTTTGGATATTTTTAAAGCATGGATTTCATTTTTAACATACGTCCTTACTAATCTTTTCTGGGTTTTTAATCAAGAGAGCCATTGTGAATTCTATAACAAATCAGCCTTTGCTTGCAAATGACCGAGAATGCTGTGTCCACCCTTTTGATATTATTCAGGCTGAAGTAAGAAAATGCATTTAACTCTTTCAAAACAAAATACAACTATAATTTGTAAATTGTATTTTATTACCGTAGGTCTATTACTCAAGTCAACAATTTTTTTCATACTTTTTTAATGTTCTGCAGTGACATGTTTTTCCACCATAGTAGGAAAGCAGTGTTCCTTCTGAAGGTTGTATGGAAAAGAAAATGATCAGATTTGCAAAGGTCTAGGAAGCGGATGCACTTGTAAGATATTCAAAGAACAAATACTGATTCCTCCACAAGCAAGAACAACATGTGTGACAGTTACTCAACCTTTCACAGCCTTTTCTGCTCATGTATTGAAATGCCCTGGTCTTTTATCTTTCTTGGCTTCTTGAGGCAAATTATCACAAAAAATAAAACAAAACAGTTTGAATCTGGTCTGTTATCAATACCTTTAGAAGAAGATAACCTCTCATGCTGATTTTTTCAAAGGTCTTTGCACTCTTTTGCTCAGCTGCACTGCTGGTAATTACTTAAGAGAAGATTTAGCTCCCCAGGTGTTAATTTAGTCTTCTCACTGAAACAAGCATAGTAAATTAAGGAATAATTAACTAACTATCATTCTCAGAAGGGTCAATACAATCTTTTTTGTGGTGATGGGGGATAGTTAAAGTATATTTTTAACAAGCACACCCCTGTAAAACTAATTCTGAAGGACATGTTTACAGTTAAAGTTTTAATTGAATGTGTTCAGACCATTAAGACTAATAAGTCTAATAAACATTTTCAGAACTGTTTTATTACTTTGCTCCACTATACTGCACCACAAAACACATAAAATAAATGTTCTCCTACTGAACATTCTTTTTTCTGGAGAAACCCCACACCTCTACGTATAATGGGCCATGAGGGTATTACTGACAAAATATTAATTGGATTTAAAGTATGAAAAAATTAGCTCAGTATTGTAGTAATATCTCTTACAGTACGTATGCATTTCTAAAGAAAAAATATTCCAGGAGGTTTTTCCTCACATAGAATGAGAAATGTTCCACAGATGCCAGCACATGAAAATTAATTTAAATCACTGTTAATCACGAATCACGATGTATACCAGAGGGTGCTTTCCTTTCCAAACATTCAAGACAGAACAAAAAAACAGGTTAGAAAACCATTTGAGAATTGTGACCATCATAGTATGTTTAAAAACAAATGTAACACTGAACAAGAAGAGTCCAACACAAAGGCTTACAATTTCAGGACAGAATGAATGGCCAGCAATCAGATTTTCTGCCTGAATCACAGAAAAGATTCCTCACATGAGTCAGTTAATTATGTTCTTGAAAACAGCGGCCCAAATGGTTTAATACATCAATTAAGAAAAAAAACATAAAAAGAAATAAAGTACATTTTAAAATGATTAAAAAAGAACTGTACCCTGTTAAAGGAATCAAGGAAGCACAATTAGATTCAAAAGATAAAATAGAATATTAGAAAGGAGGACAGAACCAAACCAAGCAATTAAAGGGCAATAATTATTCCGAGTTTGACACAGAGGAGTGGTCAGTACTTTCAGAACACCCTGCTCTACAAATGGGTGACATTCAGATGGTTATGTACAATCATCTGGTCAAATGAAGGACTAATTTAAAAATCTAACAGGGGAATTCTTTGTATTACATCTGACAAGACAGGATGGAAGGGATTCCCAACACTCGTCTTGGGAAAACACACACCTCCCGGATATTTTTTTAACTAAATTAATTTCAAATAGAATTACAGTAATAGGCTCCTTATGTATAACCTTTGCAAGTTTTCTTTCTACTCAAGTGCTGTAGATCTTCAAAGACATTAGATAAAAGGATCCCTCCAACATGTTTAATCGAAGTCCACATCAACCGTATTATGTCATTTAAGGGTTCAAAGATATAATTGAGATCTCAACTGGAAAAACATCCAGCTGGTGTGTGGATTTCCATTGCTGTGGTTTAATGAATCCAGTAGAGTTCTTGAACCAAGAAACAGCAGTAATGGATATGAACTAAGTATACGTCATAAAAAATAGGTTTCGCATTGCAGATGATAGGAATTAAAAGTAATGCATGTGCTTGAATTGAGAGCTAGTTATTAAATAGAAATTCGAGGATACAGAGCAGAGGTGAATTCTCAGATTGGAGTGACATATCTAGTACTTCACGGCTCTGTACCAGGACCACTGCCCTTCTTAATTTATGATGATTGCTTTTTTTTCTTCTTTCTTTACCTTTTGCTGTAGTTCTGTGTATTTTTTAACAGTGTGTACAGCAACCTTTGGTTTGGAAAGCCACCTTTTAGTTTTTATTTAAAATATAAAGATATTAATTTGTATTAATGGTTTAGATTCCGGGTTAGTTAACTAGTCCAGTTTGCAGATGGTACAAAGGATCAGGAGGATCAGCAAACATGTCTGAAGCAACAAATGAAATTACATACGAAGTGAATAAAATTAATGACTGCGCAAACACCTGATGATGTTTAAAGTGGACCAGAGCTGAGTATTACATGCATTAAACATCTCACTAACTGGGCTTCAAGACACTTGCTGGATATATGAAAAGTCATCAGCAATAAAAGTTCTAAATGATGCAGCAAAATAATAAAAAAAATCACATCAGCTCTATCAGCATTTATTTTAGTAGATTGTTATTAACATTAAGAGTTTATAAAGTGAAGAGAACTTTTTTTAAAGTGTTTAAAGTGATTTTTACAATCATTAACACATTTATACACTCTACAAAAAATAATGTATAATAGATTAAGTTTTATAAAATATGTGGGGTATTATATACTGTACTGTATATATGGAGTGTCCTGGCCAGGGTGTATCCTTTCTGGGATAGGCTCTGGCTCCCCTGCACCCCTGTTTTGGACAACATAGCTAGGAAACAGAAAATGGATTTGGGGAATGTGTTCATTGTACCAAAATAGCTGCTGAATATGAGAGCAATGCATTCAGAGCATTGTGTCTGTCAGGAATGTTCTCAAGCCTTTTGAAGTACAAATTACTGTACAATGATAAAAATTGTCAGCAGTGGAGAACAATACGTAGAAGAAATACAATTAACTGTCATCATCTCCTTCAAACTAAAAACTGAAATTTTGAAAAGGCCTTTTCTAGCTTAAACATGAGAAGGCATTTCTGACACAGTTACTTCCAAACCAGCAGACTGCCCATAAACGATCTGCTTTTAACCTCAAATTACATATTGATTACAAATTTGACCATCTTCACATTTTGCCTTTTTTTACCTCTAACACTCCAGCTCTTCCCCCATGACATGCCTATTGACACTTATAAATTATGAGTTTTTGAAATGCAAATTAGCTCATCTATCTATGTCAGAATAATTGAATTCCATAAATATAATCACAGAGTCTGTTATGATGGGATTTCATGATTTGCTCCTGCACCTAGCTTCAGAAAACACCAAAGATAATTTTACTGGATTACCAAGTGTGACACTGCATGGGCTGAATGTACAATGATGTTTGAAGATAGAACACGTTTATGTAGAACACTTATCTGCCTGGGAGTTAATCAATCAAGGACTAGTGACTCTTGTGTCCAAAGGATAATGAATGAGACTCACATTTGTCTGCACTAAGTCATTTTTAAGACAGGAGCAGAAAATCAAATGCGTAGAGGAACGGACACCATACTCTCTAGATTGATTGATTAATGCATTATTAATGGATGCCCTCTTTGTGTCTAAAGAAAGCGAAAACAAACACAAATGGAGTGCACGATACTTAACCTACAAATAATTTTCTAAAAAATGTTCTTTCTGGTCCAGGGGATGACAAAATAATTCAGATGCTGACACAGACAGAGAGACAGGTACAATGCCAAGGTAGAATTGAGGCAGGGACAAAATCCAAATGATCCTGGGCAAGATTATATATATTGGGATGCTTCCAAAAACTGTGCTTTACATGAACTGAATGTTACACTGTGAGTAGCGGTAGAACATATAAAATAATAATAAAATATATGGAAAACATATGCATTAAATACACAAGAAGTTGGATTAGTAGTGATCACTTCGACCTCACAGTTCTTGTGCCCTGGGTTCAATTCTCACTTAGAATGGAGCTCACATGTTCTCTCCTTGGCCCTGCTCCAGTTTCCTCCCATTCCCCGATGAAATGCAGTCTAGCATAACTGGGTAACTGGAATATCTAAAAGTACCTTGTGTATCTGTGTGCCCTGGTTATCCTGCCTTGTGCACATTGTCTGCTGGGTTAGGAGCAGACTTACCTGATGCAAAGCATGCCTTGCAGATGTCCCACTTGTATTTTTTCCGCCTGGCCACGGATATTACTGTGTTACAGATGTGGTCACAGCAGATCTCCCTGTTGATCAATGCTGTTGAAGATGAATGTTAATCAACAGACATATAACTTCTGTCATGTCTGTTCTATAAAATATCAGTGCACAAAAAAGATTGCAATTTCCCTAATTAGTGTGAATTTCTTGCAGTTATAAATGATAAGTTACTTTTGATGCTCAGTTGTCTGAGAACAATGAAATGTATATATGTAAAAACTGTATATTATTTTACAAAATACATTTTATAGCATATTAGGAATAAAATTAACAAAATATTTTAAAAGGCAAAAAAGCAGTATTTTAAAAAGAAAAACACAATTCCATGTATCACAAATATATTTCTGGGGACTGTGGCACAGTGGTTAGCATTTCTGGGTTCAATTCCTGGGGTGCTATCTGTGTGGAGTTTGTATTTTCTCCACACCTGGTTGCGTGTTTCCTCCAGGAGCTTCAGTTTCCTCCCACTGTCCATTAACATGCTGGAGGGTTAATTGGCCCTGGTGTGAGTGTGTCTGCTCTGGGATGGACTGCTTGTCTTGACTAAAGTATATCCTGCCTGGATAGGTTCGGGCTCCCCCATGACCCTTTATTGATGAGGAAGTTAGGAAATGGATGAGTATAAGGTATTGCTTTTCCAATTGAATTGCAAGGTGAATTCCAGGGCTATTGTTGATCCAGGGGAATGAAATGGGAGGAAAGTGGCATTGTTATCAAACCATCTTGTTAAAATGAGATTTGTGTGTCAGTTGTTGCATGTTCCCATGTTTTCTGTTTTATAATGCAGAGGACCTTAACAATTGAAGCAATTTAATTTTTTAAAATAGCTTCTTATGAAGAAGAGACATTAACTAGATTGTGCCCTTTTCGGGACATTTGCTGGAGCAATTTGTGAGAAGTATATCACTCAAGAGCATAATCTATCCTGCTATTGGAATTTACAACCCTCAGGCTTGATGACCACTACTATTATTCCAATCAGATGCCTGCTGACAAATTAAATTCACAACACGCTACTCTGCATTCTCTAAATTACAAATAGTGACAGAAGCAAAAAATAATCATAAATAGATAAGTTCATAATAAGAGGGAGAAATGTATTATCTTGAATATTGGTCAGAGCATCCCCACACAAGCTCTTTTATCAGCCTGAGTGTCTGTGTTCAGAACTATAAAGCTAAAAACATTAAACTAATTTAAATTTAGTGAGATTTAATCAAATTTCTGTGTATGTTAAATGATCAGTTTAGTCTAAAGAGTTTTGATCAGGAAACCCTTTTAAGTTTTTAATTATTCACCATACAGTATATTTAGGATATTAAACATCTCTGAACCTTTTGAGACCCTTAGAAGAGAGGTTGCCTTTCAGTAAGACTCCCTCTGTCAGAAACAGCAATACAGGCCCCAATCGTTCTTCAGATAAATCTATAATTCATTTATGTCTGACAAAAAGTGCACTCTTTAAGGACATTACAAGCTCCACACAGTCATTTATGCAAACCTTCCATAATGCCTACTGCTCTAGAGAAAAAAGGAATTCTGTATGAAGAAGGTCATGTGTAAAATAATTTAATTCTCAAATTACAGGCGGTAAGTACTTTGGGAAATACAGTATGTGTGTTTTGCATGAGAAATGGTTAAGAAATAGAAAATAGAGTATTGATAGGGGTGAATACTCAAATTGGAGTGATGTACTTAGTGGAGTACCACTGGGATCTGTACTAGAACCACAGTTTTTCCTAATTTATATGAGTTGTTTAAATTCCTGGTTAAACTAGTCTGTTATGATGATACCAAATTAGGTGGAATATCAAATATTGCAGAAGCAGCAAACAAAATTTAAAAAGATTTAGATAAAATTCAAGTCTGGGCAAACACCAGGAAGCTGTTTAATGTAATCCCAGGTATAACCCCTTTGAGTGGAGTGTCCGCTCACACTAATAATTATAATTATTATTATTTGGACACTCCACTCAAAGGGAGTTATACCCCTACTCTTTTCGAGAAACGCCCTGGGATTTTTAATGACCACAGAGAGTCAGGACCTCAGTTTTACATCTCATCTGAAGGACAGTGCCTGTTTACGGTATAGTGTCCCCGTCACTATACTGCGGCATTAGGACCCACATAGACCGCAAGGTGAGCGCCCCCTGTTGACCCCATTAACACCTCTTTCAGCAGCAACCTTAGTTTTTCCCAGGAGGTCTCTCATCCAGGTACTGACCAGGCTCCCACCTTCTTAGCTTCAGTGGGCTGCCAGTTGTGAGTTGCAGAGTGATACAGCTGCTGGCATAATATGAGCAACTGCAGAGTATTACACACAGGTAGCAGAAACGTTAAGTATACAGTACATACAAAAACGTAGTTCAGGTGGGTGCCTGTGTCAGCATGCATAGGCTGCAAAGGAACAAGTAATAGGTTTATTCTATGCTGAAAAAAAGAAGAAAGAAAACGCAACGTTTCAGCCATGGAGCCTTCTTCGGGTGTGAGAAAAAATGAACTGATCTTTGAAGAGACTGTTAAGTATTTACAATGAGTTATCCTTTAACCATTTACTCAATAAAGCAATAGGAAGCAATAAAAAACACAAAACACTAAAATTGTACAATGGGTTATTCATTCTCAATTTAGGATATTGTGTACAAGACGCTACTGCATTTTTAATAAAGGGTACATGGGAGTGCATTTTAAACTGAGAACAAGCACTTATTTTCCCAAGGGTGGTGGGAATGTGCAACAGGCTGCCCAGCCATGCTATTGAAGCTGAGACCCTGGCTCTTGGATCTATTAGCTGCTAACATATTGTCCAAATGGCCTCCTATGTTCTATCTATATACAGTATAAGTAGAATTTTAGACTAATAATAAAACACTGAATATTTTATGGTACATTCTGAATACTGTGACATTTGTGCCATCTTCACTAGCCAGACTCTTTTATTTGCATTCTTTAATGGGGAACTAGCCTCAAAAATGGTTTCCTCCTAACAGTTTTTTTCTTTTCAAACTTCCAGCATATGATGTTTGTCAGGCTACTATTAGACTCAAACAAAACAAAACCTACCTCCTTCTTTGGAGCATTAATTAATCTGTCACACTAATAAGCTGGCTGGGTAAGCCTTTGTCTTCCATCTTTTACTAATAATCAATTGCACCACAGATTCCCAATCTCTCCCTTTTCTCTGTTATTTGTTCTCTACATGTTTCCTTGTACAGCACACAAGGCTCCACTACCTCATAATTCTTTCCAACCAACTACCAACCAAACCGAAAAAAGATTGTGCTCTTTTTATAATCAGAGAGGCTAGCTAAAAAAGCGAACAAACAGCCACATCACACAAGATATGAGCTAATCAGTAGTACATTTGCTTACTGGGAAATTTAGTTTCACTGTTACAAGGAGGGAGAACAATCCACATGCAGAGGCATTGGGGAACTCATGGTCTGAAATGTACTCCCTCAATCACCCTGCCTCATATTCTGTCACAATAATAAAGTGCATTGGTCTTATCAACAAGCAACTTGAAACTTGCAATCTTAATCATTTTTATTTTCTGAAAACAAATTCCTTATCCACATGGATTACACGCCATCCATCCATTTTCTAACTGATTTATCCAATACAGGGTCACAGGGGAGCTGGAGTCTGTCCTTGGAAGCAATGGGCAGAAAGGCAGGATACACCTGAACAGATCAGATCACTTTATTGGCCATATACAATTTCTTGCATTAGGAATTTGTCTTTTCACATACCCCAGCTTGCTCTCCATGAGACACACAGACAGGGACAGAAGCTTGGAGTCAGAGCGCAGGGTCAGCCATTGTACAGCGCCCCTGGAGCAGCTGGGGTGAAGGGCCTTGGTCAGGGGCCCAACAGAGTAGGATTCCTCTTCCGGCCGCAGGATTTGAACTGGTAACCTTCCAGCCACAGGCACAGATCCTGAGCCACAGTGCCACCGCTCCGCCCCTGAAACTTGGGAGCAGTGAGGTAGGACAACATACCGACACAAGCATGCACACCAATAGGTCTCACCAATAGGACCACGTTTCTCAGAAGCCAATTTACATATCAGTATGTTCTGGGACTGTGGGAGGAAACTCATTCAAATACGACCATACAAACTCCAGGCAGACAGCACCCCAGGAATGGAACCCAGGGCCCCCGCGCTGCGATGCAGCAATGCTCACCATTGAACCATTGTGCCACCAGTCATGTACTTTCTCATACACATCGCAGATTCCATATGAACATTGAAGAGTTCAAGTTTATGGTTGAAGTGTTAATACTGTATGCATTTCCTCAAGCACCCTTGTACCATGAATTACAAATTGGTCAAATCAACATTTATAACCAAACCACCAAATGAAACCATTTTGTTATAATGATCGCTTATGCCAGTGTGTCTTAGATTGCTTTTTTAATAAAAGCCATTGAACATTTCTGCAGAAATCACATGTCAGCAAACATTTTTACTGTGTACATTCAGTGACACAAAGTGCACATGGAATTTGCTCTGATGCAGCAGAGAACATTATGTTCAATATTGCACCCTTGCACAAACATCACATTAAGCCATGCATACAAAGTTTTACATGTATTTGCAGATTATTACAGACAGAATTACATAAGCTCTAGCACAACAAAGTTTGCATGTCTGTGTGCTGAAAACCATGGGAATTGGGAATGGGTTTTATAGATCTATAGTCTCTACCTCATGGGACTGGCAGAAACAAACAGCATCTTTATTAAGAGTTTGCTGCTGGACCATTCAATATACAGTATGGTAAGGCAATAAACTGCAGCCCACGATCTTTTATGTCAGTGCTTATGTGAAAGGAAAAAGTTTTTACCTTGTAAGCACAAGTGAGATTGTGCTCTGTTGTTTTGCTATGATTCATTCCAGAAACCTGGAAAGAGGGCTTTACTGGATCGTAACTAAGAACACTCATGCTTTGCTAATATGGCATTGATGATATTGTTTTTTGTCATGCCTACCCTGAATATTAAAAGCTCATAAGACTTTTTCCACATCATATATGTTAAACAGAAACAAGAACTGAGGCTAACTTTCAAAAATTTAAATAAATGTAAATGAATCTGAAAATTATGATCGGATTATGCAAATATTATTCCTTAAATGTGAACCTGGTAGAGCTCCGTTCAAACAGAAAGATTCACTTCCTCAAGCAGTGTCTATAAATATGAAAACACATTGAACTTAACAGTTTATCCATTCCACAGACAAATATGATAATCAAAGAATATTCAAGATTTCAAACAAACCCACTGGAGAAAAAGAGATAGAAATGTTTAATTCTACACATTATCGGAAAGCTGCTTATTCAGGGTAGGGGTCACGACACACTGTCCTGCACGCAGAGTCAGTGCATTGCAGATAGCACACTAAATCACACAGGGACCATTTGCAAACAGCCGTTACCTTAGGATGCCTTTGAAATGGGATTTTAGCTGGGACACCCAGAGAAATCCCATGCAAGCACAAAGATAATTTCACAGGTGTCCCAGTCTGTAACCAAACCACACTAAAGATTAATTTCTACTAACAATTATAGTACTTATAAGATGCTGGTTTGCAAAGAACACAATTTTTTCATGCAGACTGTGAGTTTTTAACAGCATCAGTCTTTACAGAGATTGATATGGGAAGCTTCATCAGTGTGTCAATTGCAAAGGAACAAGCAGAGTGTAATTTCACACTGAGAAGAAAGAGACAACTACATAACTATAAAATGTTTTTATTTTTTCAGGGAAGAACTATCCTCTCCTTGTAACTCATTACAGGACAGTACTACATGCAAAGCACATATTACCAATGCAAATCTGTATCAATTCCCCAGCTTCCTGTTTACAGAGATAAAGCTTTCTGAAACAAATTTAGTTTAGCCTAATTGGCATGATTATCTCTACTATTCCCTACAGCATTCTATGGGGAAATTTGAGTTTGCAATTAGCTGTAGCTAAACGTAAGTGTGAGCTGTAAAGAAGGTACAGTAGGATGATTACAAAAATAACATGTACTGTACATAGTGTTGTGTTCTGCATGCTATTTAGTATTGTTTTTAATAATGATTTACTATTATTATTAGTAGTAGTATTATCTACTACTATTAGCATTAATTATTAGTATTAGTATTCATTAAGTAAATTCAGGGGGAGCTTTACAGAAAGACAGAATGTTTGAACTCAGAGAGGACTTTAGCCAAGACACCAGGGTCTAGTGGGTCTCACATGTTTACTCTTATGAACTGTGCTGTGTGATTCTTTATGACTAAGTTGTCATTCCATTTCGGTTTATGGCCTCATCTGAAAGACAGCTGCTCCAGAAGCATACTGTCCTCCCTCACCCTCATCGTCCCTAATGGGACAATGCTTTGAAAAATTGAATGGAAAATCGCCACCTACTGATCCAAAAACATCATTTAGCGCAGCAACCTTTCGGTTTTCCAAAAAAAGGTTTACATAGAGAGATACTTTATTGATCCCAAAGTGAAATTGATTAGATTGAGATCTGAGGAGATCAGTCTGGAAGGTGACAGTGCCACTGACTCATGCAGTCACAAGTGTGCAGGTAAGACATAGTTCCTGTTTTGTTCATAGTTCAGCTGGTGGAAGGGATAGCAGCTGAATCAGTGTTGTGCTCAGTCATGTTGAACATGTGGTGCCTATGGTGACAGTGACATAGGATCTGAGGAATTCAGGCTAGAGGAATGTAACACTGCTGCAAAAGAAAACTTCTTCTGTGGCATTGTTTGCATTGATTAAATTCTCATTCTGAAGTGAAACGCTATATTCCATTGTGTTTTGCATACTGAAATGAGTCACTGAAAAACATTTTGGTTTTCTGTATTGAGCATCAGGGTCTCTCACTGTTGTGAGAAAGAGAAGAGTCTAGGGTCAATATCTCGCAGCTCAACAAAGAAAGCCAATATTTTGTTTAGATGCTATAAAGTAGTAATAAAGATTGGAAAATGTTGGCCACTGGCTGGTTTCATAATTATCAATTATCAATTATCAATTATCAGTTAACAGCAGGGAATAAACCTTTACTTGTTCCTTTGCAGCCTATGCATGCTGACATAGCTACAGTATCTGATGTTCTTGAACGTCTTCATAGTTATCATTACTGCTATCCAAAATTACTGAGAATCAACAGATTGTGTTCTGCACTATATAGTATGTGCTAGATCACTGGGACACATAAGATAAATTATTTATCTTATTTCTGGCTGTACTGTCTAGATATCAGAGTGGACCTGTTGCCTGTATCACAGTGTTACCCAGGATACCTGTACATCAGATATTCACAGACCTATTTTTCGGGCTTAGCACTGATTCTGTCTTTCTGACTGTCTCAGCTGTTGCATTTTCAATGTAGAGAATGGTATTGTAACGCGTACGGCCACCATTGTGGGTTGTTAGAGCAGGCTTTCCAGAGCGGTGACGTCACCGCCCTTCCCTGTGGATAGCAGGGACCGCAGCCCCCGGGCTGACGGGAGATTTCCCTTCCCTTCAAGAGGCTGGGTCCCTGTCGAATGACGCCGGAGGCCCAGGTTTGAGTCCCTGATGATGGGGGGCTGACCTTAGATAGATAGATACTTTATTGATCCCGTGAGGGAAATTGCAGTGCAACAGCAGCTTAACACACACAACACAGCCACAGTGTAACGAATTATATAATAATAGTACAATACATACAATACAATACAAGACTTAGGCGGCAGAGGCGAGGGCGTATACCCACATGAACCCGTGAGCGTTACAGTATATATTCTGTAAATGCTGTTGACCATTTGTTAGGCATTACTGCGCTGACCCAAATATCTTTACAGGGACTCTTTTCGTAGGTGTATTTAGAACAAAACCAGTTTATCTTTAATAACCAGATGACCTCATTTACCTAAACTCCCTGGTCTTCAATTAAGATGTTTGTGCAGTCTTCCCAACGTGTTATTATGCAGTACTGCTGACTGGCAAAGTGGCTTTATTTAATATTTGCTCTCTGACCAACACAGCATTACTGTTGAACGAATTTATTACTGAGACAGGTTTGGATTTTTTTTTTTTATCTGCAACTTGGCATAATCACAATTACACCTTTACACCTCCCTTAGTTTAGAGAAACCCTGTATGTCTGGTAGGCAGTGGGCTGGTAGTCATACTTGACACAGCTGTGAAAGCATTGCCTGTCCCACTTTAAAAACCCTTTGAAAGGATGGCACCGAAGCTCATTTCTAACTTCTCTCTCCAAATAGAATTCAGTTTCTCAAGGATCTTTTGTAATACCTGTTGCCCGATTTCATAAGGATTTCAAGTTTATGAGATTTTACATATCACAAATGAATCAATAAGATTAAATTGTAACATCAGTTCCAGAAAAAAAGCTGAAGTCAGAGCCTTTTAACTCTGAGCATATTAACTCAGTAATGATAAACTAATATTAGTTATCATTTTTGGCAAAGGTTCTAGAATGAGCTGTTACTGTTCAGATACAAGCTCACATACCTGCAAATAAACCGTATGAGCCTTTCAGTCTGGGTTAAGATTGGAGTAAAATTTTATATAGATATGTTACTCATGATCCATTGATGACTACTGACTGTGATTTTTTTATCCATTCTTGTCTTGCTAGACATCACTGCTGATTAAATACTGTTGATCATACCATCTTATCAAACTGCTAGAAAACAATTTGTTCCAATCAGTCATTGTTTCTTGTGACAAATGGCTACATAGCCGTGGCACACCCTCAGTGCATGAACTTTTATGAAGTCTTTCTCATTCACTATTCACTCACTTTACCATCATCTGTCAACACACAAAAAAGCAAAGATCATTTACACAGTATTTTCTGTATTATTATTTACTAGTATTGTTATTAAGAATTGTAAGATGTTACCTTTTGTTGTTGTGTTGGGTTTTTACCTATTGTGAATCCACAATGTCTTCTATTGGATCCACCATTGTGTGTCAGGGTACAGGGCACTGTAGGCTTGGCATTCCTGAAGTTGCTAGTAGTGAATTCCATGGAGAAACTGCAACTTTCATTTTTCCCCTAGGGGACAATTTTTATGGATATACAGCACTTCTGTACATCTAAATACATCACAAAATCTTACATATCACTTCTATTTCACATACTCTACATAAGTCATTCCAACAAAGGCATTTCATATACATATACAGTACATAGATTATTAAAGCACAATTGGTTTTTACAGACTCTATTACATTTACCTTTGCCATCTGTATGTATGAATACTACTAATTTTAATCCTTACACAACACTTTTCTGGACACTACACATAGCACTTTTACAGGTAATGGGGACTCCCATCCACCACCACCAGTGTGTAGCCCCACCTGGATGATAGATACATTTTCTTACTTTAATTTTTGTTTTGTCTATTTCTTTTGTAAATGGTTTTCCCTGGATGAGAGCACAAGTAAAAAGTCACTTGTTCTACTTGTTTTTGTGTCTGTTTTGTTTATAGAATTTCTCTGACATCCACACCTGGACTTACTGTCAGCTAGTTTCATCATATTTTGCTTCTAAAAAATTAGTCACATGTGCAGTTGTCAGTATTTCTGCCTCGCAATGCTGGGGCTCTGGGTGCTATCTGTGGAGTTTGTGTGTTCTCCATGTGTTCACTCGGGTTTTTGCCATGTGCTTTGGTTTTCTCCCACAGTCCAGAAACGTACTGGTAGGGTAATTGGCTTCTGGACCAATTGGCCATGGTGATAGTGTGTATGCGTCTGTGTGCCCTGTGATGGACCGGTTTGTTGTCCTGGTTGTATCCTGCCTTGCACCTGGTGCTTGTTGGGATAGACTCTAGCTCTCTTGGCAAACCTGTGTTGGATAAAGAGGTTAGAAAATTGAGGGCTCACTAGAAGGTGTCACAATCATCTTCCATCCTCTAGAGGGGGCTCCTACCCTTTTTGTATTCTCGTTAGTTTAAGTTCCTACACCTGTGTCTTAATGACGTTTTTACTATTTAAGCCTGGCGTCTCCGCTATTCTGGGCTCAGCATTGGAAGACTGACGTCTGAAGCCCCGCCTATCCACAGGGCTCAGGAGAAGCCTGAGGGCAAGGCCTCTTCCCCAGGTGTCCTGACCATCTGAATCCGGGGCTCGGAGCGCCTTGCGCCATTATGATTTTACCATGTTCCTAGATCCCTTTTCCCTGCGTTCATATGGATGGATCTCCCAATACCTGGACCCTGGACTGCGCCCTAATTCCCCTTTTTGAGCTTTCCTCTGGACTAGATCACCATGCCCCCTGAGCACAAGATCACTGCCGTCACTGTCCCCTGTTCGTCCTCCCATCCATTCCTTGCCATGTCTTCCCTTTTGTCCTTCTCCAGCCACTTCTGGATTATACCATCCACATGGGGTCCTTACTACACTCTTTTTCCACACTTCACGGGAGTCAGGACCAGCTCCCGTGACAGAAGGATGGCACTACTGATGTTATCCTGGCTGCCTCTCCTTCTCAGCTCTGCAAATGTGTCAGCCTTACTTTGACTGTTGACTGTAATGCATCTGTTGTACTTTAAACCAAGTCAGGAAAGCTGATGTCACCTTTGATAAAAAGGCTTGCATTTGAAGCTCATGTTCCCAATGTTGTGAAGGTATCCTCTGTCATTTTTGTATCATTGCTCATGTCAATTCACATCTTTCCAATATGATTCAGAAATTGTCGTCCGACACCTTTGAGGTACTTTCTGGCTCTAGCAGCGACAGTACAGAAATGTATTCAGAGAGCTAATTTGAAGATGATGTTTCAGAAGATGTGCCTAATTTTTATGACTTCTTGGAGCCATGCAAAGCCATCAGAACTCACTTTTTTTTTCTGGATAGCAAATTTTTATTTTTCTTGTAGCCTGTGAGAGCTCACGGAACCCCTGCAAATGTTCTGCAGAATACAGTTAGAGAACCACTGTTCTAACATTTACTTCTATTGATTTGACCACATTAATGGGTTTATACCTGTCTACTGTTTTTGGCTGTGCCCTGATTTCAAGCATTTTGAGATGTATCAAGAGAGGAGTTCAAATCCCAAGGCCAGCAGAGGAATCCTACTCCGTTGGGCCCCTGAGCAAGGCCCTTAACCCCAACTACTCCGGGGGCGCCATATAAATGGCTGACCCAGAGCTCTGACTCCAAGCTTCTCTCCCTGTCTGTGTGTCTCATGGAGAGCAAGCTGGGGTATGCGGAAAGACAAATTCCTAATGCAAGAAATTGCTTATGGCCAATAAAGTAATCTTATGATGATGAAGATGTGGAGGAAAGGAGCAGCATGGAGGCACAATGTGTCCTCCCACAGTCCAAAGACATGCTGGGTGGTTAGCTGGATTCTGGAAAGATTGGCCTAGGTGTGAGTGTGTGTATGTTTTTGAGTGTGCCCTGTGATTCACTGTCGTCCCATCTGGGGTGTATCTTGCCATGTTCCCCATTGCTTGCTGGGATAGGCTCTGGCTTCCCCATGAATTCAATAAAGTGGATAAAGTGGTACGAAAATGGATGGATGATGATGATGAAACATAGAAAGGATGGATTGATTGAATAGATCTTCCTGGATGGGCTAGGATTTAAACTGGTAAATCCCCGATGATTTGTGTAATTTCACACAGTCACAGCAGGCAAATACGGAATGATCCTCTTTTGAGCGGTATCCATATAGTGCCTTTCATTATTTGATCTACAGATCGCTGTTTTCAGACAGTTGGAGGGAAAAGGCAGACTAAAAGTCTGAACAAATAAGAAACAAAGAAATGGAAAAATGCAAATGGCACTAACTTCAGTTTAAATCAGATGCCTCTGCATGAATCACTGTCCCCTAGGGCCTAGAGAATTTCTGTATTTCTCTCAATAATGGGAAAAAAATGCTGCAATTTATTCTTGGCTCCATTGAAAACTTAAGTTCCTGGGTAGCCGAATGCCTTTTTTTACTGCATTACCAGTGCTTGGAATACAGATTCAGTCACCCAATTCTATACTATGGGATACTGACCCAGTACTCAGCATTAGGAATTTTTACAATGATGAACAAAGGAAAAATAGGGATATCTTAGTTTAATAATTTTCTTAATTAATGTAAGTTCATTTTGTACATTTCTGCTCCCAGTTTATCTTGCTTAAACGTCCAAAGCTACTGTACAGTATACGCGATGAAGACATTAATAATGATTCAATTTGATGATGTATTGTGTTGCAGTGGTTCTCAAGCCTGGTCCTGGAGTTAACTTTTTGTCGGCTGCTTTTTTGTTCCTACTAGGCTTTTAATCACCAGTTCTAATATTCTTACAGTATGCACTCATTCTTTGCTTTTAAAAATATCCTAAGTGCTTTATTTCCACAAAGAACATTTTTGCAGGCTCTCCTCAACTTTCTGATTTTGAACATGTATCAATAATACTGTATCAGACAACTGCTGTGAGTCAGTGTTTTTCTGTCTGCTTCAGTTGGTTATGTTTCTTCTAACTCACCTGAATGAGGAAGGTCCTGAAACTCACTAATTAGTAAATGATTCATCCCAATTACTGATCCCATTCATCTTTTTAAGAGCTGAAAGCATTTTTTTTTAAAAAGGTCTCAAACAGAAAATTGAAATCTATTATCCTGTCATTAAAAATGCTGGATCAAAACTAGAAGACACAGGGAGAGGTCACCCAGGATCCAGCCTGAGACCCACCAACAAGCAAGCAGATCAATTATCAGTGGTGATTAAGGGCCTATTAAACTAAACTTAGGTACTAAAGTAAAGAACTACAAATCAGCAGATACAGGGGTACAGCTACAGCTGTAAGGCATTATAAGAAAGATAGGGGCATGAATCTGAGACTGACAATTTTTACAGCAGGATTATATAGTGGTTCTTTAGGCTTCTATCTTCTGTCAAAGATATCGAAAGCCTAGCTTCAGAGTGATTCAATGAAAAATCTGAAGTTATTTGTGCATTACTGTACAGACCACAAACAAAGATGGATAGGTCTGTAAGAGAAGTGAATCTAAATGACATCATAAAGATACCAAGTCACATCTGTTGGAATTATCCAAGTTTCTGTAATCCTGTAAAACATCACGTATGTTAACAAAACTATAAATATTGAATGGCATTCAATATACCAGGAGAGTTTTCACTGTAACTCCAGAACTGCTCAGAAGTGCTGTGAGAGTGGTAAAGTTGCTACAATCAGCAGGTTTGTACTCTGTGGAAGTGAAGTAAGTCATTACCTTTCGTCTGCTCAAAAAACTGCTTTCTTTTCAAACCTAAGCTGTTCATTTGAAACAATGGTTGATGAATGCTGTCTTATAATTTATCCATGCTAATCAGTTTCCTGTAACAGTAGTTTATAACAACATTTCTTTCTGTGATGTTAAGTCACTGACGTGTGTAATAAATGAGATTTAAATTTGGTCAGACTTTCAATGTACAGTAACTGAGAGAGTAAGAAGAAATTTTAAAAGGTTTGCACAAGTATTTCAAGAAAACATTTTTACAGCTGTGTTTTTGCTCTTTATTAACACACTCTCACACACCTTTTCTCTGCATATCGGGAAGTGCTTATTCTGCTTGCAAGAATAATCGCTTAAGGAATATTTCTGTTTTATTAAGTTAAGAAACAAACAAGGGCGATGTGGCAAAAATTTAAATAATTATTTTGAGAATCAGTATATGAAAAGGAAGCTTTATTTTTCAGAATATCTAAAATAATATCTGGATGATGTGTTAAATTAGACTCAAGTCAAACTATGTAAATTGCATCTGATTATTGTAGATAATGGGTGTCTATCAGATGTTCTATTACAAACATGGGCACTGAAGCTTAAAAAAAACTAAATGATTCATGTCAGTCAGATTATTAGTAGAAGGAAATACATGATGTATTCAAAATTTGTATTGAAGTGAATAACAAATTAGAATCCTAGTTTCATTTTCCATCACAGGTCATTATTATTATCCCAGAAATAACAGTAGTTTATAACAGGAGACAATAATTCAAAGAGAATTACATCTGAAATGTTTCTTGAATTGTTTTTAAACTGGATAAATTCAGTATTCATTAAAAAAGGAAATGTGTTAGTAATTGCTCCTAAAATGATGACACTTACAAAATGTTACCAAAGAAAAAGCACATTAACAGTAACAGATTTGTAATTTCCTGTATCTTAAAAAAGCAGAGATTTACAGCTTATATTTTTTCCAAATATTTAGTGCTTCATTTATTTTCCCATGAAGGTTATAAACACTCACAAAAGATGTTAGTTTAATGAAGAATATACCCATACAGTATTTATCTATAAATGTTATACACCATGATTTATTACATTTTATTACTTTTCAAAAGGGAGCAAACACATTTTGTTAAACATGTTGAGAAAATAGGTAACTAAAACAGACATTTGAAACATGTTAGATAGATATACAAATTCATTTTTCAAGAATTGATTCCAGAAAAATGCATTTTCTTTATAATTATATATTTATATTAGTGGTTTGTGAGGGGAAGCTAATTTTACTTTAAAGAAATTTCCAAATACAAACTTATTAAAGGTTATGGACATGAAAAGGCCATCTAAATCATTGGGTGTCTGGTAGCTGATTGATTCAAGGATCTCATCCATCCATTTCTTGAACACAGCCAGGATATCATCTTCAACATAATGGCTGGAAAGCTTGTTCTAGACTATCACAACCCTTTATATAAAAAAAGTGTAAGCTGTTCTCAGTTTGAAATGCATTTTCACATAGTTTCCACTTGTATCTTCTGGTTCATGTTTTCTTTACTGAAAAAGTCTACTGGGTTGACAAAGTCTGTTCCAGATACACATTTCTTTGTAAAGACATGTTTCCTATTCTCAGTCCTAATTAATTTCCATTGTGATTCCTATTCTTACTCCATGTCTGTTTTTTATTACTGAGCATGAAATTGTACCTTAGTTGGTATGGTGAATAAGTAAGATGAAAAAGTAAATGAATAAGTAAGGGTTCGAATCCTACACCTGACACCAATGTAACAAATTTGGGTTCTTGGGCTTGTGCACTAGCTGCTCCAAATGTAGCGAATTCGGGTTCGGGCTGGAAAAGAAACCTGACAACGCTCAGTTTGACACACAAGCACCTTTTATTAAGCCTCCATCAGCCAGAGATGGACAACAGAAACAAACTCAAACTCAGGGTTGACACGGGCACTGGGGAGGTAAACGGGACTCATTCGCAGGGGCAGGGTGGTTACACATTAAGGGATAATAACAGACAATGACACAGGTAAACACTAAACTGCTGCTTACACAAATGCGATTGGGATTATTTACGTCAGCAGAGTGACCTAGTGGTCACACCCCATCCCCTGGCTATAACCCCCAAGCCTGCCTTGCGGTGCACGCATTACCCGATTGCGCCTCCTTCTCATCACTTGACAAGGGCGCTACACTGCCCCCACCTGAGGCATCGGGCGTCCTGCCAACATTCCAGGAGAGCTGGAGCCTATCCCAACAAACAATGGGTGCAAGACAGAGTGCACCGGGGAAGGGACACCTTTCCATCGCTGGGCAGACACAGACACAAGAGACACACACACTCGCACCAGGGCCAATTAACCAACCGGACTGTGGGCGGAAAATAAATGCAACATTTTTAATATTTGTAATGTCCATGAAATCTCAAAAATCATGTAATACTTTACTTTTCATAAAATGAGACTCAACAGAAAGTCATTTCCAAATCTGTTGAAAATATACAGTATATAAATATTAGATGCTATATACTCTTATGTAGTACAATTTAAGAGTTTATGTACTTCTTACATATTTTGCTTCTGTGTAAAAAATCCATTTTCTGTTTACCTAATTTGATTTATTTACATGAACAGTACAAAATATGTAGACACGCATTATTTATATCATTATTTAAAAAAAGCTTCCCAGCCTCTTGATGACTACAGCTGTCGTGCATTGATTTTGTTTTGATCCATGAATATAGCAGTTTTTGCAAGGCAGATAAAAAATAAATAAAAATCTGAAGAACAAAAATTAGCTTCCATGACAATCTGGGTTATTTTCCTTTGAAAAATAAAAGCTTGATCAGACATGACTTATTTAAAATCAATAATTGAAGAGGATTCCTTGGATAAGAATTTAAAGACATTTGATATTTTTTTCTTTTGATTCTTTGTTACATTTTTCCTCTGTGGGAAAAACTGCACTCATCCTGTATTCCTAATTTTCTTCCTATCAGTACATCACATTAATATAATATAGGCAACTCAAGTCAGGGATGAATTCAGGTTGCACTGACTCAGTGTGATTTTTTTTTCTCTCAAGAATATTACAAATTACTGAGTGTATTAAGGGAATAATTAATAATCTTTGCCATAAAGTCCAAGGCTGTAGAACACTGTTGATGGTGTTAGCTATGACACAGGATAATGCCTCCCATATTAGATGGAAAAACATTCTGTTTTTGTTATTTTTTCATTGCATAACATCCTACAGGTTTTTAAATAGGTTTGCAGAAATATTCTAAAAGTAGCGAACTTCTACTTCAAGATTTTGTCATGCATTTTTATTTATTTTTCTTTTTCTGCCAGCAGCTGTATCACCCTGCAATTCACAAGTGGCAGCCACTGAAGCGAATTAGTGTGAGTCTGGACAGTACCTGGATGGCAGACTCCTGAGAAAGCTCAGGAAAAGGTGTTAATGGGCCAGTAGGGGGCACTCACCCTCTCATCTGTGTGGGTCCTAACGCCCCAGTAAAGTGACGGGATCACTATAGTGTAACCATGCGCCATCTTTCAGAAGAGACATAAAACCAAGGTCCTGACTCTCTGTGGTCATTAAATATCCCAGGGTGTTTCTCGAAAAGAGTAGAGTATATCTTTTGAATTTTGTTTATTGCTCCTATATTTTTTGTAAATTGTCCTATTTGGGTATTACCTGCAAGTTCACTACAGTATGCTGCATATCGGAACCTAGATCATTGATAAATATTAGGAAGAACAGTGGTCCTAGTACACATTCCTTCAGTACTCTGCTGATTGAATCACCCCATTTCAAATATTCATTACTTATCTGTAATCTCAGTTTTCTATTAATCAATTCTCAAGCAAACTCATTTCCCCTAAAGCCTACCTTTTGTAATTTTAGAATTAATGTTTCATTAATACCCTTATCAACTGGCAGCCCACTGAAGCTAAGCAGGTGTGAGCCTGGTCAGTACTTGGATGGGAGACCTCCTGGAAAAAACTAATGTTCTTGCTGGAAGAGGTGTTAGTGGGGCCAGCAGGGGATGCACACCCTGCGGTCTGTGTGGGTCCTAATGCCCCAGTATAGTGACGGGGACATCACTTTGGATGAGACGTAAAACAGAGGTCCTGACTCTCTGTGGTCATTTAAAATCTTAGGGCATTTCTTGAAAAGAGTAGGGGTGTAACCCCGTGTCCTGGCCACATTTCCAATTGGCCCTTACTAATCATGGCCTCCTAATAATCCCCATCTAAGAATTGGCTTCATCACTCTTCCCATTCCCCACTGAGTGCTGGTGTGTGGGGAGTGTACTGGTGAACTATGGCTGCTGTCACATCATCCAGGTGGGGCTGCACACTGGTGGTGGAGGGGTGTCCCCATTACCTGTATAGCACTTGCAGTGGAGTGTCTAGTGAAGTGCTAGAAACGTGCAAGGACTTTTTTTTTATTAGTAGTAGTATTATAAAGAGAGTCAATAGAGACTCTATATATGTACTGTATTGTACTATCATACTGTTATACAGTATACACTGTACCATGATATACATTAAAGTACAGAGTATCTGAAATAATTGTCATTTACATCCTTTCTAAATGTAAAGAAGTTGTAAGAAAATTCCACAGCAACAGAACCAGAGCTTTTGCATTCACTTGCAAATTTTGACATTTGAACTTGTCACACAGTGGTTTGGCTCGGTTCCCCGCCATTCTCAGTCAGTGAGCTGACGATGGCTGAACAGCTGTTCCAGTAATCAGACTCATGTAAAGAAAAAAAAAACACAAAGACCTCAAGCTTCTTTTTTGTCACATCTGTAAATGCCATTACAGCACAAGAGACCGCATGTGATCAATTCGGCAAGGGAATCTGTCTGAGCCTGTGTCTGTGGAGTAAATATCCCGGGGAAGTGAAGTGTCAAAGGGGTGAGTGGTACTTTGTGCACAAGCAGCATTTGGAGAGATTCCTCGTCTCTCCCAAGGTGAAGCAGTCTGAATTGCTAACACCTCACCTAACTTTGCATTTGTGTTAAATTTATTGTCCGATTCTCTGTTGCTGTCCCTGTGCAATTGGTACTTATTCATATAAGCCAGTCAACCGACTTCATGTGCGAGACCACTTTTGAAAAAACTTTTGCGACAGGGGTAGTTGACACCACATTGGGCATTGTCACACGCCTTTATAGGTTCCTTTTCCTTATCTTACACACACTCACCTCCGACAGTGGTGATCACAGTGACCCCCTCATCAGGGTAACAGGATACATGACTCCACATTGCCCTACTTCTGGGCTCTTTGCCTTCAGAGTCTCAGGTTCACCAAGATCATCCTGTTGTCGTCACTGCTAGGAATCTCCTGCTCCCAGACTCCAACACAGAGCCTCCTGCTCCTACTCCATTAGGCCACTGTCTCACACACAGCCAGACACAAACACACACTACCTACATCACCGAGTCTCGTCGGCACTACACCCCGTGCCAAGACCCAGCACACTGTCCCTCTCTAACACACTCACAACCTTTCTGGTGCGTCACTCTCACACCCTTAGGTTGTGAACTCACAGCTGCCAGTGCACCTCCCTGTGCCCAGCCACCACTGCACCATCTCCCAGAGTGTGCAGCTAGATGGACCCCACTCTCTTCCCCGATACCAATGTATTGCCAGGGGAAGGGTCCCTCTTCCACACACACTTACTCACTCATACAGCAGACACGAGTCCTGCTCTCACACCCTAGCAGGATACTGTCCCTTTAAATCTTTAGACGATCTCATAAAGCTCCGTTTTTTCTGTCCGTCTCCTCCCAAACTGACCTTTTCACTCTTTTCCTCACAGACTATTCCTCTCACAATCCCCCCCGAGACTGTCGGTCTTCTCCAGCCCCTCACGGGGTTTCTACAGCGGCTAATCAAGTCTTTGCTCACTCATACGGAGTGAGCCCTTCTAACACCGCCCCGACTAGTAGCGTCTCACACCCGCTACTGTCCTGCTTCAGCCTGGCTCTCTCACAGCAGAGCCTCCGCATTTGTCCTCTCACCGCTACGGCTACAGCAAGACTAAAATCCTACTGAATCCCCCTTTTACAGGAGCTAGTCAGGCTCGTTTTAAACCACTTCTACACCTGCCGTTCATTCACTTGATCACGTCAGGTGTGGTTTCCACGGCAACGCGTCTCCCTTATTGCGGGGCTCCGCCCCCACACCAGACACTCCCTGCATTGTACCACACATAGTGGAAGACCAGGACAGGCCAGGATCCCATGGATGTGGGTTTATGTGTGTCATTATTTTAGGATTAATGAACTCCTCCAGCTGGTTACTCAGCAAAACAGGTGGGTGCAACCTATTGTGCTCAGCAGGATTAATAATAATTAATAATAATTGCTTACACTTATATAGCGCTTTTCTGGACACTCCACTCAAAGCGTTTTACAGGTAATGGGGATCCCCTCCACCACCACCAATGTGCAGCCCCACCTGGATGATGCGACAGCAGCCGTAGTGCGCCACACATCAGCTATCAGTGGGGAGGAGAGCAGAGTGATGAAGCCAATTCAGAGATGGGGATTATTAGGAGGCCATGATTGGTAATGGCCAATGGGAAATTTGGCCAGGACTCCAGGATTACACCCCTACTCTTTTCGTGAAACGCCCTGGGATTTTTAATGGCCACAGAGAGTCAGGACCTCGGTTTTACATCTCATCAGAAGGACGGTGCCTGTTTACAGTATACTGTCGCCGTCACTATACTGGGGCATTAGGACCCACATGGACCGCTGGGTGAGCGCCCCCTGCTGGCCATCACTAACACCTCTTCCAGCACCAACCTTAGCTTTCCCAGGAGTCTCCCATCCAGGTACTGACCAGTTCACATCTGCTGAGCTTCAGTGGGTTGCCAGTGGTGAGTTGCAGGGTGATATGGCTGCTGGCTTGATTGCCCTTGCTGCTCGTGGGCTGGTCCTAACAAAATCCTTAAAGTGATTGAAGGAGTTTGACTTCATTTGTAAGAACACACATGGAATTGGGGTGCTGGTGGCTTCTGGAACTGTTAATGGCTTCTTGCTGTTGTGTATCGCTGTTACTGCAGTCTCACTCTCTGTGATCTGTTCATGTGGCATTTGACCTCATGACAGTGTGCGTATGTTCAATGTGGTTGTTGTCTGTGAGGTAGGACTCCTCTGTATTGTTAAGCCTGGCTCCCTGCTTGTCTGTCTCTAATTCCTGCTGAAGACAAAGGACTCTCCACCAGGAGCTCTGACTTCTGAGCAGAAAGCTCATTTACTATAAATAAAACAGCTGTTTAAAGCTCAGTACTTGATAAGATTCTGTTTCTCTGCCATTCGAGCACAAATACTGTTCCTCAATGCTATAATAAACATATGAGGGACATGATGATAGCACTGTGGTCTTACAATCATAAATGGCAGCCCAGTGACTTACAGAAAATTCAAGCACTTGAACTGTTAATCATTCTTCCTTTATGATGTGCCTCCAAACGTCCGTCTCCAGCAGTTACTGGAAATCATGCACAAGGCAGTAATCAAATAAAGCAAAACGTACAAGCAGAAGCTCATGTTGCATTTTCTAAAGGTCCATAACAATTGACGGTATAAAAGCGAGTGTGTCATTTGAGAGTGGAGTATTGTTTTTTTTAATCGGATACTGTTAAGTGCATAGATTCTGAATCCCAGGGCGTAATGCTGGCATTAAGAAGAACTTTGCATACCAATAAGCCTATAAATTCTGTTTTATTTGTTTTGTGTTAAAATCCATTTGAGCTACCCTTGCTTGGTGGCAGATTAAAATGAAACAAATAAAAATATATAAATAAAAGGGAGCCAACACAGGCATGAAACACTGCAAAAAGCTAGACACAAACATCCATCACTCTCTGGGTCAGTGAGAGGTCTGGGTTACAAAAACAGATTTCATATTGAATTTCTGAGCCAGCAAATTATTGTACACCTTGCTAACTAAGCTACAGTAATAGAGCTTTTTTATCCTCCTGTTAAGACATCCACAAGCAGCTTGTCTATTTCCACATGAACAGAAATAAGTAACCTAAAGTCTCTTTTGAGTAAAGCCAAGGCCAGAAGAAAAGCACAAGTTCCAGTCTAAAGGTGAAGACTCCAGATATTAAACTGGGTGAAGTTTGTAAATTTTAGAAATTCAGGTGGGTAGCTGCGTCAGTATGCGTAGGCTGCAAAGGAACAAGTTTGAAGAAAAGGAAGAAGAAAGAAAACACAACATTTAAGCCGTGGAGCCTTCTTCAGGTGTGAGGCTCCACGGCTGAAACGTTGTGTTTTCTTTCTACTTTTTTCAGCATGGAAACAATTTAAGAAATGTCATCTTCAGAGGGTCATTGCCCAGGTCCACAAGGGTCATACACTGGCCTCATTAGTTACAACATTGTACATAATCAGGTACTTATTATTAATTTATTTGGCTGATGTTTTTATTCAAAGCAACATACCTTTTCGGCCATTTAAAGTGCCGGATATTTTACGGGACTAATTTGGTTAAGTACCTTACTCAAAGTTACAGTACAAGTCCAAAGCCACTACACCATACAGCTGCCCTTCAACGAGACAGCTGTGTGATAACGAAGAATGGTGTAACCCATTACTATTCACCACATGTCCCTATAGGCATTTACATTGCTTAGCTCTAACTTTTCTTTTTGCATTCAGATCCCCATGTGACTTAAACATCCATTCCAGGCTCATTACACTCACCCTCAACATGCCAGCTTGCAATCATTTTAATTGTTCGGTTAAATTGTAATAATGTTGAAACAAGCTGACGATCATAAAAAGACACCATGCTGATCCCTTCGTGTGAACTCACCTGGATGAGAAAATGACAGTGTTGGTCGGAGACCCTCCTAAAGAATCCCTAAAACACACATGCAGATTTCGAACACTGAGCTAAGAGTGAGTCGGTTCGACTAAGATTTCACCGGAATTGAGCAGAGCAGGAGTGTAATGAATGAACAATGTAAGATGCAGGCTTGGGCTTGTTTAACTGGGTGGATTCAGGAGCAGTATATGAAAAGCATATATACTGCAGGTGACAAAACACGAGTCAGCGAACAGGTGGCAGTACTAGCAGCTAGCAGCAGTTGCAGGACCTGCTAGCTTGGATTAGAAATGTGTGGTGTGTAGTGGTAGATGTTGGGTGACTGGAGGGGTAGTTTGACATAGAAATAGAAAGATAGCTACCTGTTAGCAGTCAGCCATACTTACTAGTTGGAGAACTCTTGCAGCCTGGATGGAGGACAGCTGACGTCATTGCAGTGGCACAAAACAGTAGCTTGACACAGAAAAGGAAAAATATGATTAGAAAGTGTTTTGAGCTGAACCCCCCAAAAAAATGGAATATCAGATATGCGTGCACGTGGAAGCTTTGAGAGGCCGAGTAATTGAAGGCCAACACTGACCAGTTGGACGCCAAATGAAAAAAAGAGGGACAGATGAGTGGAGGGAGCCTATTTCTGCAGCTGCCTAAGCTTGAGCATAAGGAACTGCATGGGGGTGAAGATGGAAGTCCGAATGTGGTGCAAGCTGATATTCTGCATTTGCTCCCACAGTGAGTGATAGTGATATCCATCGGAAGACATCGAAAAGAAGGAAGGGGAATATAGGTTGGAGCTGTGCTGTAGGTGTGGTGCATCGTACGTTCAACTAGAAACAGAGAGACAAGGGGTGGAGGAAAGGAGAACAGAGGTGGTGAGATTAGGAAGAGAGAGAGGGAAGGAACAGGGAGACCAAGCTGTTGCATTTTCAGAGTCTCTGGGAGGCTTGCTGACGCCAGGAGCCGTTAAGGAAAAAAGCACAGCTGGTATGGAGGGTACAGAACAGCTTCTTTTTATTGGAGTGTTGAGACTGAAGAAGCGAGAGTGACTAGGGTCCCAGATGAACACGATGAATGTAAGATCCTAGTAATGCTGAGTGCTAGACAAGTGTCTGCATCAAAGCAAGACGCAGAGAGCTAGAGAGGATGCAAGCAGTACTGAGCTTTAATGTGCAGGGAAGTGGAAGTTCCTGCAAGTTCCTGAGTAGAACTTGACCTTCTCCCCATTGTCTGTTCAAGAACGCCATATAGCAGGAACTCTTTTCCAATACGTTTATTCCCTGGAATCATAATGTTCATATATGTATTTTAACCAATCCGAACATGAAAAATGTGTACCTTGTAATTCGTTATAAGAACAAAAATTTGTTAATCCGAACTTTGAAGTTGAAAAGTGACCCAGAACAATTTGAATTCAGTGCCACAGAACATCTATTTGTTTCTGTGCGTGCACAAAGCATTGTGGTTAAGGACCCATAAGGTAGCAGTCCTTTATTTACGATCACAGCGAAAGCTTGTGGTTTCATTTTCAAAGTGTTTTTTTTTTGTGTTTGATAGTTGCTGTTCATTATGAGGTCTTAAGGAAGTGAAAAGGATCCTTTAGCATAATACTCAACAACAGTATGCACATCGTTCTAGTCGATCGCTTGGATAGCGATCTATTATGAAAAATGAAAAATGTAAATATGATATAATTAATTATTTTACAGCTATAGCTGGCTTATTTAAGTAGAACTGCGTTGTTCACTAAGCTTGCTGCAGTAGTTTGTATGGTATTATATATTTAGGGTCCTTTTTGAGTGAACTTGTCTTTGGTTTGAAACGGGGTGGAATTTTCCCCATATGAAATAATGGAATTTTTATTTTCAATTTACAATCTCCCGCCTTCCAAACAGATTTACAGGAAAGAATTAGGTTCGAATACCAGGGTATGAGTGTACAGCAGTACAGTACGTGTTCCCATTGCTCCTATTTACTGCTGGAGAGACACAGCCACAGTCTACCCAGCCGTGAGGTTGAAGCTGATACCCTAGATTCTTTCAAGAAACATCTGGATGATATCCTCTAGTCAGGACAAGAGGCGCATCTTCACTCTAAGGCTCACGAGAGTATGGAACAACCTATATGGCAATGCTGTAGAAGCTAATAGCCTGGCTTCTTTCAAGAAAGAGCTGGGTGAGAACCTTGTATCAATTCACTACTGCAAGACAAGCCAGATGTGTTAAATATCATCCTCCCAATTGTCACCCTTTTAATTTTCTTATCTACATGATGGAACGTTAGCACAAATTATAAGGCTTTTCATATGCAACTGGTAGGTAAATTGAAGGTTTGGGTTAACCAGGGATTATGTCAGTTGTCACTTACAGAAACACAGAGTCAAACTTCATTAATGCGTCTAGCATATGAATGGTTCTTTAATCATGTTTACATATAATACTGGTTCTAAATTAATGCCTGAACACTGTATCTGCAGAAGTTGGCTGTTCTGCAGGTGGGTGTTTTAGTGTACATTGTAAGAAGCCATTCAAACCAGTTTTATTATTGAGTTTCACATTTGCTTTTATAGCAGGAATTGTCCTTTCTTCAATCAATATAAAAGATACCACTCTACAGATGGTGTCACGAAACTCTCCAGTAAATTGTGAGGCTTAATGTATTTTTTTCTTGAAATGTTCTAGCAATAACTGGGTTATGTTCTGCAGATCATAAACATCATTTTGGGACTTTTTTTCATTTTTAAATGAAATCTCTATAAAACCTTCAGTCCCAACAAGGCGTTGTCCAGGAATAACATCAGGTTGCAGATATAGTGTGAGGCTCAGGTGGCTGGATTTTTTCCTCATTAACTGAAAAAAAGCTGCAAGATGAACTGAACTGGAAATGCCAGTTATAAAATTCCCTTCAGGACCTCATAACCATATTTGATGAATCAAGACTTATCAGTAAGAAAATCAGGCAATTTACTCTAATTAAATGAACCATATGCTAATATTTCTTTAAAAACAATTTCTGCATGCTTCTACCACAATGCATATTTTATTAAAATAATTTTCTTTGGAAATAATTTACATGCTAAATAAAAATACATTTTATTTATTATTGACAACAGCCTGTAGTTCTTAGTCAAGAATGTTGCATACCAATAAGCCTATAAATTCTGTTTTGTTTGTTTTATGTTAAAATCCATTTGAACTACCCTTGCTTGGTGGCAGATTAAAAACAAAACAAGTACAAATAAATAAATAAATGAAAGGGAGCCAACACAGGCATGAAACACTGCAAAAAGTTAAGCAGAGACATCCATCACTCTCTGTGCCAGAGAGAGGTCTGGGTTACAAATTTCTGCAATTTACTTTTTCAGACTACAGTGCTATGTAAGTGTATTGTATAAACATTTTAGAAAACTTAATATATTATTTAAAAAACTGAATGCTAAAACTGATGATTTCCAAGAGTGAGATATGTTGCAGCAAGAAAGAAAATAAAATAAAAAACTGAAATTTGGAAACAGTCTTTGGTAGAAGCTCTTTAAGCAGCAATCACAACTGGAAGTCTCATTAGGTCAGTCTCTACCAATTTTGCACGCTGCCTTGGTACATTTTGTTGCCCATTCTTCTTGGAACAGTAAGTTTGGTTAAGCTCTCTCAGGTTACTTGGGGATTGCTTATGGACAGCAGTTTCTGAGTCTTTCCACAGATAAGCGCCAGGACTTTGATTAGGCCACTCAAGGATATTCACTCTGAATCGGTGTGGCTTTGGCTTTGTGCTTTGGATAATTGTTCCACTGAAAAAATAATTTTCGCCCCATTTTGAAGTATTTTGCAGACTGAAACAGGTTTTGCTCTAGCATAGCATTTACTTGTACTTCGCTCTGTCAATTTTTCCCTCAATCCTAGCAAGACTTCCAGGTCTCTTCTCACATCTGACCACAACCCCTGTTGACATATTTTCCAGTTTCACTCACTTCCTTTGTTATAAACTCAATACAAGATATGAGAGGGTTTGGGTAAAACAGGATATTGTTAACCAGAGCACTTTTTCTCCCATCTAAAAGAGCCTTAGTAGCTCTTCTAGAGTTGTCAGTGGCTTCACAACAGCAGCCCTCACTTGTTTCCCCTTGCTCAGCAGCTCAGTTTGGAGAGGTAGGCTGATCCAGGCAGTACGATACGCCTTCCATTACCTGATGTTTGAGTAGACTGTGGTCGCAGATATATTGAGAGATGTAAAAAATTGTTTATACCCATCTCCTTCATTTCAGCTGAGCTGAATCGCTTACTGTAATGGAAGCCTTAATTGATTGAATAAACTGCTTGGATTAGAATATTTGAGTGTGTTGCGGTGATGAACTTTAAGACAACTTTTTGGATGGCTTGTAAATGACTCTGACTTTGGGCCCGTAATACCTTTACACTGCGGGGGCTCTTCTAAACCAAATGTAGCAGTCAGAGACTGGCAGTAACAGTATCGTGTTGTGGTGATATAGCTTTACTGTCAACCATGTGTAACGGGAGCTGGTCCCAGGCTCCTGTGAAGTGTAGTTCAGGACCCGAGGCAGACGATTTAATCTGGAAGTTAGAGGAAAAGGACAACAGGGAAGAGGCGTAGAGAATCAGGATGGGTTGACAGACAGGGAGGCGTGACGGTGGTGATCCAGTGCTCGGGGGGCGTGGCAAGGGCAAACAATTTCAGACAGTCCAAGAGCTAAAATCTGTTGAGCAGTGCAAAGTCCAAAAATGGGTGATTCATCCAAGACAAGACAAACAAGGTTAAAATCCGGAACGGGATCCGGAACAGGGACAGGGAATAAAACCAGGGTGACGAGGCCAGGCGCTCCGAGCCCCGGACTCAGATGGTCAGGACGCGGTGGTGAAGCCGATCCCGTCGGGTCTCTCCTAGACCCGCTGGGCTTCCAGGCATCCATCTCCCAATGCTGAGAGCGCCAGGCTTAAATAATGAGAGACAAACAGAGGGTAGGTGCACATAATCAACTAAATACGAAAGGGTCGGCTGTTCCTCTCTGTTTTCAGGATGACGGATTCCACTCAAATGACATCAAATGACATCAGAAGATGTTTTTATCCTTCTCTTTCTTCTCTGCCCTGCTGTGTTGAGGCTGTTGGCATGAGGTTCAAACAAGAAATAATTACATGAGTTCCATTTGCCATCTGTTACTGCCAAGAAACTTTTCATTAAAAGGCGGTCTTAGAAAAAAGTACTGTACATAATTTTCATTCTAATTGTGTTGGAAATTCCAGGTATTTTTTAATTATTATAAAATTTATTTATTCATTCATTTAAAAAAACATAACCACCTGGAAATATAACTCTCAGATAAACTATTTACGTTAAATAGTTTTGCTTCTCAAAGAAAAAAAAAGTAAAAAAACAGTTAAAGTTAGCATAGTTTTGTCATTGGACTGACTGTTACCCATAAGACATCAAACATGACAGACAATAAATGATACTATATGTCATACTTTCATATAGGAAAATATATGTTTCTTTTTTGTACGCTTCTTGAAACTTCTTGAAACTCAGTTAACAGAAATGCGGATCGAAACATGTCTCTTATATTTTGTTGTTTCACTGTCTGATATAGTTATTCTGACATGCTTACATCTGTGTCTTTTTTATTGATTATTTTGGAGTTTCATTTCAATTATTTGAAAAATATCACAATCAAAGTACAGTTAACATAATTATACATTATATATAGACAGAAAATACTTCTGCTCTTAGTGTATTTTGAACAAAATATATAGTAGATTTTAAGGATACAAGAAACTGATGTCAAATTAAGCCAACAATAAAATTAACAGATAAAATGCAACTAGCTTTGAAATCAGCACAGTAAGATAACTAACAGATAAAAGATTAGACAACAGTGACAATTTTTAAATACAAAAAAAATGTTTCAAATATCATACAAGAATTTTCATGAAATCTAATTGAATGTGCTAACTTGACATCATTGATCAAAACATTGTGTTTTATCTAATAACGCTATTAAATCACAGAAGCTTACAGCCTAAATTAGCTGTTGGCCTAAATTCCCCCTTTAATTAACAGTTCTCTATTCCTGTGTGAAAAAAACGTCAAGAGAATGTCAGGCTAATGTGGTCAGTGATCACAGATATACTTTCCAAACACAGTTTTTAATTCAGAGGCAAGGACCAGTTTGTAATGTTTTCCTTAAGGAACCACGATGATGAGCATAGGAATCTAAACAGTACAACAAGGTTCCAGCTCAATGGAAAAACACAATGGAAACAAGAATTCCAAGGTATAGTGGACCAATTAACAGATTTATTTTTAAAGTACAGCATCGAACTACACTGTCATAGCTTTTGACAAAATATAACCAGCCATACATACTTCCCAGTGAATAATCTCTGTAAGTCAACACAACTAAGAATGGTCTCAGTCCTCACCCAGTCTCACAACATTGCTGTCATTAGACCTGTCAGTAGAAGTCATCACTGCATGAAGACTGATGGTATTTTCTGAGTCGTCAGCCGTGGTTTATTTATATCAATATGTGGGTGTATCTTGACAAACAGATGCAGAGACAACAGACTTTGTATGTGTCTTATTAGAATGGCTTGTCAGCACCAATTTTTTAAAATATTTTTTTTGACAGTTCTGAAGCTACTGTCCGAGAAAAGACAGGATTTGTGTAATAAATGCACAGTACACAATCGTAGGGATTTTTTTACACTCCAAAATCCAAGCTCTGCTTACTAATTAGTACAACCAGTACATCCAGTTTTATAAACACCTTACCTATTTTTTACTCTGGAGATGAAAATGGCGAGTTAAACTGGAATTTGAAAAAGAAACATCCCAAATTAAGGGTACCAAAGTATAAGAGTAAGAAGAAAACAATGATTCAAAATGCATTGTGATAGAAAAACAGTTTATGTTTTAGCACTTGGGCAAAAATATGCAGTTTTTGTTTCAATGCAAATAAAACCTTTTTTAGTCCTGCTGTGCAACAGATTGTGTGTCTTAATGCAACTTCCTTTGCACACATGCCCACAAAATCAAGTTTTCTTATATAAATATTGTATGTATAATGGAAATCCACATCAGGAATAATCCATAGAGTATCTTAGACCTTTATAAAGTTTCCAGTAGAAGAAAACACTTGAATACTTTTCTTGTTCTGTGCGCTATGTAATGTCACAGGTTTCCAGAAATATTAATTTTATTTCTGTAAAATACGGTAGTTGTTTAGATACATCTCTTTTTCAGTACAGCCATGCCTTATGGAGTTCACTATGAACTCTTGGTTTCAAGGATTAAGCAATGCTGAAATGTGAATGTGACATCCACACAAGATTAAGAAGGGAATCTAAGATCATGATTTTCTTCTCCAGCAAAGAGTAGACAGAATAGACAGAATGTTATGTTTTGTATTTCTATGCCTTTTTTTGGAATTACAAATATAAACACTGATTCCATTTTGCACCATCTTTGACTTTTGAACTTGTGAACCTTTTTTCATTCTTTCATTAAGAATTCTTTATTACTTTGAGGGAAGAAGGCAGTATCAGACAATCTCCTATTTCCCAGAGGAAGGAGGAATTTCAAGCCTAAACACAATAAAGCAAAGTGGAACTTTGAAATACAGCAGACATTCATGTACTACTTTTATAATTAATTGTAATACATGTTCTTAGTAGGGGTCTGCTCTTGCCTTTAGTATACATGAAATATCAATGAAATGTGTAATGACCACAATCAGACTAATTATTTTGCTCTTATTCCCAACATATAAAGTCAGGTTGGAAAGAGCAACATTTGATCAAGAAACTAAACCAGCTTTTCCTTTTGATATCTTCTTCATTGCATACCATTATAATGATAACGCATTTCATCCTGAAAGTAATCAAATACTCAGAGGTGTCCAAAGGAAAATTCAGTTTGATAACATACATGACCAGTTATTACCTACTATCTACATATGTTCCTAGAGAAGACTAGTTCTAGACAGATTCAAGTAAATAAAAAATAAGAATGTCTACCATTCTGCCCATACAGCCCATTTAGTTATTAGTAGTTGATGGTTACTGTGTTGCAATATGTACTGTACAGGTGGAAGACAGAAGATGTATGAGCTTAATGTGAATATTCCTTCAAAAACATTTTCCAATATGATTTAGTTGTGTGAAAACAATAGATACACATTTATTTTCTTAGTGCTGGACTGAAAAAAGCACTATAATTTTAATCCAATTAAAATGAACTCATCAGCCAATAACAGCTTAGGCAAAGCTCAGAATTGGTAATTTTATTGGTAAGACACTGAGAAGATAATAAAAGATCCTAGGATTTATTGAAAAAAACTTTTGAAGCATTCATTGACATGTACAACATGAGTAGGAGCAATGAGTTTTATAAAATGGGATATTTTCAACAGTATATTTTTGCTGCAAAACAATTTACTTAAACAGCCTCCGAAGATTTAAACAGTTACTGTCATCCATGGAAAAGATGAAAGGACCTGCTCTCTTTAAATATTTAGTGTGAGCTACACAGAGTGACGGCTATGAAAAACCCACTTTCACATTCTGAAGGATTTTTTCGACCATATAATAAGTGTGAACCAGTCAATTTCATACTGCTTACGTCTTTGGAGCTAAGGTCAATGGTGTGCAGTCTTAAAAAACACAAAAGAATGGTGCAGAGAAATGAGCAGGGAAAAACAACACATTAGAAAATACAATTACTGTATATATGATTGTATGCTCATTTTACAAACACTTGCCTATTTCTTTTTTTACACTTACTTGGATCTGTGATATAAAGAAGGTGGCAAGTGAATACTGTGTACTTCATATAAGTTACTTCACTGGGAAATTTAACTGAAATATAATTGAATCCCGAATTTTTATGGGAAACTGGAAATGCCTTATGAATAGAAAGTAAATTAAATGTAGTAGAAAACAGATCTTTTGGCACTCACTGTAGTGCAAAAACTGGCCAAAAATTATCAAGATCCATTTATAGTTATGTAACTATAGTTTTTGTCTAAAATAGGAAAATGATAGAGTTTTGTAAACCAAAAATGTATATATACTGTAATTCAATTAAATATATAATATAGTCTTAATTATTTTATTTTAAATAGCTAGTAAAATACCCCTTCATTAAACATTCACTACTGAAATGCTTGATTACAATAATCTGCTTAAATTATCCCCGGCATAGAATTTAAACTGACTACTCTATAAATCATGTTCATCATTATATCCTGAACATCATTTCATTCATCTGAATTTTAAAAACATTAGTGATGCCCTTTTGTGAACCTCATTTCAATGTCTGTGTTAATTATTACTTTATTATGCTTGCAGGATGCTCATCTTCACCACTGTTTCGTAGCACACTGCTGATTGTATACTGAAGCTTTTCCTCACTAACATAAAAGACAAGACTATGCTGAGCATTCAGCAGCTCTCTAAATATAAATCATTTCAACAAAAAAGCAACCATTTAATGGGTTCCTCTCTGAGAGTCTCACCCAGCACATGAATCTTTGTCACACAGCTACAAGGTAGGGTGAAATGCAGGCTAATGTTAGCCCTGGACTTGAGAGAGTAATGTGAATTCAGGGCAATCCCAAGCTAAAAGTTTAGCTAAAAAATTTAATTGATTAAACTGGAACATTGTGGTATACCTAGTTTCAATTTACAGTCAGTTCTGTAAGTTGTTGTGGTCCCAGAAAAACAAAATATACTCTAAAATATAAATGAAATATTAAAATTATTCACCATGTACTGCTTGCTACTTCGTAAGATTTGGAGCATTTATTTTATATATCAAAATAAACTTAATTTTATTAAATAAAGACTACTATTAGTCATTAGTAGAGGTCAGTTTCTCATGGCAAATACTCTCTTTAATATAAGGTGTTAAAGACTGTTGTAACCCTTCAGAAGCTCTTTAGAAACTGGTGTTTTAATGGTGACCTACAGTACAAAATCTGCTGGACTGGGACTCCTCAATAGATCCCTGAAATAGAAGAAGCAGAAGTATTTTGGGCATTACACGAACTCAAGATTAATAAAACTACAGAGCACATTGGTATCTAACCAATTGCACTCAAGGAAATAAGAGCTGTTATTCATAAATCATTAACACAAGTCTTGCAACAGTGCCTATCCATAAAAACAGGTGCAAAACTGCAACCAAGTACTTATAGACCAGGTTATGGAACCAATAATAATAATTCTTTACACTTATATAGTGCTTTTCTGGACACTCCACTCAAAGTGATTGACAGGTAATGGGGGATCCCCTCCACCACCACCAGTGTGCAGCCCCACCTGGATGATGTGACAGCAGCCATAGTGCGCCAGAACGCTCCCCACACACCACCTATCAGTGGGGAGGAGAGCAGAGTAATGAAGCCAACTCATAGAGGGGGATTATTAGGAGGGCATGATTGGTAAGGGCCAATGGGAAATTTGGCCAGAATGCCAGGGTTATACCCCTACTCTTTTAGAGAAATGCCCTGGGATTTTTAATCACCACAGAGGGTCAGGATCTAGGTTTTACGTTTCATCCAAAGAATGGTGCCTTTTTGCAATAAACATGTAGTGTCCCTGTCACTATATTGGGGCATTAGGACCCACACAGACCATGGGGTGAGTGCCCCCTGCTGGTCCCACTAACACTTCTCCCAGCAGCAACCTTTTTGGAGTGTTTTGGAATATGGAAGCTATCTGGCCTTGTTTGTAGAAGCCAATCCTCTGGCTTCTTTGAAAAGATAACTGGATGGTATCATTTGATCAATTAACTGCTACCAGATGGGTTAGATGGTTCAAATAAATCTTTCTTCTGTTCTCTTATGTTCATTAGCATTTTTTATAATTCTAGTAACAATATATAGGTCGTAAATCGTAAGTCGAAAATCGCGATTGCGTGTATCGCGATACTACACGAACTGGATACTACTACATGGATGCGAAAAGAATTAATATCGCATTTATGCATGTTGTGTACTATGGCTTTGTTATATTTTTTCTACTACTTTTACTTTAGCCTGTATGGCTAGAAGGCTTAAAGGCATACGCTTTTGGATCTGACCTTCCATCCAAGTCAGTAATAATTTCTCCATTTCATGAACAGGGCCTTGTCTTTTTTCGTTATTATTGTTGCTTCCATAGGCGCTGATCCTTTCACTGCTTCACAAATTCTTCCCTTGATATTGTTGAATGAGAAAGATCAAAGTCTCATGCGATTTTCCATTTTCATGCTGCATTATTAATAATAATAATAAAATAGTTATTATAAATATTTATATGGTTATTAAAATAGCATTATGTTCCCTTTCATTTCTAAATCTATTGTCTTTCGCTTTAGTTTTTTCCTATCGGCACCACCAGAACATCACTTTTTTGCTTGCTAGCTATAAGCTTCCTACCCACCCAAACAATAATCTGCTCCCTCTATTAATGCTTTTAAAGCTGAATTCCTTTTTTATTTAAATTGTATTAGAAATTTAAAGAATCAAAAGGCAAGACATACAATAGACAAGTATCTATTTCAATATTGGCTCCTTTTTTGTATTTCTGGTGTTCAAATAAAACATTATCTAAAAAAAACAATAACATGCAGCAGCTCGGTGTCGCGCAGGCTGATGATGTCATCAATGTTAGACGTTAGGACCAAACGCAATAACACGAAAATAATATACAGTACTGTACAATAATACGATTAAGGGGACTGCCGGCGTAAGTGAGAGTGGTCGTAAGTTGCATACGTTGTAAGTCGAGCACTACCTGTATTGAAAAAAGCAGATAACAGTTCCTAAAACTCCTTTCAAATACTGTCTGGATAAGTGCTCTTTACAGTAAAAATATATTAAGCATCAATTATTTATTTCAAAATAATTCTTACTTTTATGTTTGGTGTCTTAGAAATCATTTTTTACAACTGCATTTTGTGAAACACAAAGTAGAAATTCTCAAATCTTTTGCCCAGCAAAAAGAACATTTTTTCTTTAGAATAATTGTAGTCATGCATTAAAGTGTATAATAACTCCAGCTTGCACAAAGCCACAACACTTTGATCAGTTTCAGTGCTGCAATGAACAAATCAATAATAGAAACAGGTGTAGCAGTCTTCATAGAGCAAGATTCATTTTTCAAAAGCAATGTCAGCCTTCACCTTTGCAGTTTCCATTCAATGCATAAATTATTTTAATGCAAATAAACTCAGTAAAACTTCTGTAGCTCATACTTAAACTTATTCAGCCTTGTGTACCTTAAATTTCAAACAGTCCACAGCTTTGCACCATGCAGTACTACCAGCTGGAATATTGTCTTGTATATTGTGACAGTGGATCACACCTCCCACTGCACTCCCTACTCCATGTGGGAATGCACAGCTACAGCACCTGAGGCTCATCAGGTTTGCGATTTAAGATCCCCACGAGCTCACGGACGTTGCTCAAGCTCAGAACCCGAACTATTGCGAACCAGCTACGGAAGGATTATTCTTTCCCTTTAATGAAAAATCGCTTCTCGGCCTTTGGCTAAGATCAAGTGTAGTATCATATATAACGAGGAAGAGTCGCCTCACAGGATGACTACACGCCGGCACACCACTCACTCCCTGGCTCAGGATAAGAAGCGCTCTGCCAGTTCTCAGGCAGTACTCGATAACCCAACACTATTACAATATCCTTATTTTTGTTGTCCATGACAGCAGTTTTGACTTAATCACTTTCCCTATAGTAAATCTCAATCTATTTCCAGGCTGAATCCTTACTAGAATTTCTTCCTGTATACTATTTTCCTCTTGAAACACTCCTCCCAAATACTTAAATCTTCCACTTCCCCGAAGGACATTCCCTCTACTTCCAGAGAGCCATTTCTATTTCCTTATCTACTTACAGGGAGGTATTTAGTTTTATCAATATTGATCTCTAGACCCACTCCTTTGGCCCCCTTCACTAAAACCCTTGTCATGTCTCTCAATTCTTGTTCGCTTTGACCTATGAGCACTACATCATCTGCGTAGGCTAAAATATTGATCTTTCTCCTTAACTTAATCCTGTTTCCATTTCTGCAACTTTCCTTATGGTTCTTTCTAACACTAAAATTAATAGCAGGGGGAACAGGCAGTCTCCTTGTTTGACACCAGTCTTTACCTCAAACACCTCTGATAGTCGCCCATTCACTCTTACTCTGCATCTTGAGCATCAACACACACTTTTGTAAGTATTGTCAGTTTCTCTGGGATTCCTGATTTGTCTGGTTTCTCTTCAAATTGCTTTCCTATTTATGCTATTGTAAGCTTTCTTAAAATCCACAAAGAGGCAATACATTTCTTAATTAAACTGTCATAGAGTATGCATCTGGTCCACGGATGATTTATTCTTCCTGAAACCTGCTGTCACGGGAGCCAGTCCAGACTCCCATGTAGTGTGTATTTAGGACCATATGCAGACGGTATTATCTTGAAGTGACTGAAGTAGGACATCAGGGAAAACATGACAGGATCAGGACACGATAACAGGCGTGACAGCTGTGATCCGGTGCTCTGGGGCCATGGCGCAGGTGAACAAGTCCAACAAGGTCTAAAAAGGGAAACTGGGGCTCAGCCCATTATCCAAAACTGGGAGGTCCAACCCTAGACAAGGACGATTAAAATCCCTGGAAAGGGGGAACTCGAACAGGAACATAAAGGTTAAAAGGGATAACGAGGCCAGGCGCTCCTTGCCCCAGACACAGTTGGTCAGGACGCCGTTAGGTCACTCCTGGTCCCGCTGGTAGGCGGGCTTCCGTTTTCCAGATGCTGAACCGAGAGCTACGGAAACGCCACACACAGCAGACAGGGGGCAGGTGCGTGTAATAAACAAAACTAAAATACAAAAGGGTCGGAGTGCCCTCTAGAGGAGGGATGAGGATTGTGACACCTGCTTGTTGAAAACCTAAGGCTTCTTCCATGTATGCTGTCAGTCTTCTTAGTAGTATTTGGCTTAGGATTTTGTAAGCTATACTTAGTAGTGCAATTGATCTGTAGTTTGTACACTGCATTGGATCTCCCTTTATGAAAATTGGACATATAACAGACATTCATCTGGAACTACTTCCTTTCCCCGGGTAATTGTATGAGGTGGTGCATCTTCCTATGAAGTGCGTCTCCTCCCTCCTGCAGTATTTCAGTATGGATGCTATCAATTCCTGGGGCCTTTCTTTCTTCATCTTCTAGATCACTAAATTTAACTCTTCCAAGTTTGGATCATCCACTACAGACTGTACATCCTGAATCCTCTGTTCTTCTTGTGTGTTGTCTGGGATCTTGTCACTATTCAACAAATACTTCTTCCACTCTCCTACAGCATTTTCTTCAGCAGCAGTGAGGACAGCAGCAGTGGCAGTAGCTGTAGTGATGAGGCAGCAGAAGGAGGACACCCATCCCAAAAAATTAATAAGTTTAGGTGATGTAAATGTAGAGAAAAGTTATTTCCGGGCCCTATGCGGACAACACAATCCGAAGAAGTGGGGAAACACTAGGAAAAAGTAATGCAGGAATACGGGGATGAAAACAGGGGGGGGGTGTTCAAAGTGCGCTGGTGCACGGGGGAGGTGTGGCCGAGGCAAACAATCCAAAAGTAATCCATAGAGGGAATCCAAAAACACAAGAATAAGTCCATAGCCAGGTGATCCATCCAACAAGGAATTAAAACCATGAAACGGGTCGAAACCGGCGGACATGGAACGGGAACAGAGATTAAAACCTTAACGGGATCAGGCGCTTTCAGGTCCCAGACTCGCACGGTGCGGAAACCAGATGCAGAGCCCAGATGAACGTCAGCGCCTGGCTTTTAAGGTGGTCTGGGAAGAGGGGTCAGGTGCACAGAATTAAGTCTGAAGTGAAAGGGCTGGAGCACCCTTAAGGAGGAGGGACTATAATCGTGACGGTAAACCAATAAATAGAATACTGTTGATAAAGTAACGCTATATAGTGTGTGCATGTGTGTGTGTGCACTTACATGAATAAATCTTTTATGTCCAAGACTGCTAACTGACCACAGATAATGTGTCCATGGAAGTAATACATGTTGTTTATAAAATGTACAGTGAGCGAAAAGAGGAGTGTGAATGATTTCCAATAATACCATTATATAGTTTATTCCTTTCTAGGTGGAAAAAAGCAGATTTTGAACACCAGTCAGCTGCAACACCAAAATATTTCATGGCACCAGATGAAATCTCTCCTCCACTAGCCTACTTTTACAGATTTTGTGATAATGAGATCTTTGAGCAAATTGCTGATCAGACCAATCTGTACTCATGCCAACTGATTGCTGGAAGCATAAACACCAACATCAGTGAAATCAAAGCATTCGTAGGAATCAAATTGTTCAAATTGGGTGTAGTGAAAATGCCTGCAGTGGAAGATGACTGGGCCAGTGATACAAGATATAACAAAGTAGCAGCTGTAATGCCAATTAGGCACTTCAAATGTTTGTCCAGAATGCTTCACTTTCAAAATAACATGGCCCCTGAGTCCAGTGAAGACCGGCTGGTGAAAATCAGGCCTGTGATAGACCATATGAGAAAGAAATGCACTCAAATTGAAGGTGAAAATCAGATGCGCCCTGATGGACAGACCTCCATCATGTGTGAGAAGTGTAATGTGAGGCTTTGCATTGTCACTGGACAAAATGCACGCAACTGCTTCTGCGCAGTCCATCTTCGATGAGATACTGCTAAACATAAGGATGGGTCCATAGTATGGATTTTCAAAAAACAATGAACTGTTTCAATTTTGAGCCAAAATGAAATGGGGTTTCTACTGTATATGATTTTAATTTTTTAACACTAGTGTAACTTGTAAGTTTTGTTTTAACACCGGTTGTAATTTTTTAAACGTAGGGACAAGGGTGTATTGTATGTTTGGTAATATTTTATATTTTTTAACGAAATACAGTAAAAGAAGTGAGTTTGAATGGTTTTATGGTTCTTTTGACTACTGTATGTGACCAGTTGCCAAAAACAGTTCAGATGTAAACCGTATCCTGTGGGATACAGTTTTTTAAAATGGAAAATAAACACACAGTTGTGAAAAAAGTTACAAAATTGTGTTATTTCAGAAAAAATACACTAGAAAACAACAATTAAAAAATTGTATTTAAGTTTTTAAGGACTTGCCTGTTAAAGGGTTAATTTGCCTAGTATATGTACAGTATGTGTAATGTCATATGCAGTGAATAGCAAAGCACAACAATATACAATAGCTCATCTGGCACAGGACCTGTCTTTCTTATAACCATTCTACAGGGATATTTCTTAGTTGTGTTTATATAACAGGAAGATGACAGCACAGTGTATAAATCAAACAGCATTTAAACAGATGGGTTACTGAGTGTATTTTGAAAACAGTCAATTAATATTTTGACTCAGACAAATACTCTGAAAGGTGCTCATTATGGAAAGAAAGTATAGTGTCCCAGTTGGTGGCACGCCCCTCTGGGAACCTCTGTTAGGAGATAATGGAGCTCTAACAGCTGGACTGTCAGAAATGCCTCTGACTCCGATGTTTTCAGACAAGCTAAAACATTTCGATAGATTGACAGACGGATAAAATCGATATAGAAAATCAGATATCAATTCCTCCTTCCCTAGCATACATTTACATGGCCAAGTCACTCAATTCTGACATTGCATTGTTTTCCCCCCTTAATACTTTAATGGCACTGTCAGCCTTATTTTCTCTTTTGTTGGGGCCACAGGTGCCAGCTTTACCTGATGAATGTAGAAGATATATCATAGAAACCGCTTACCTCCAAAGGCAGTATTAAGACCTTTTATCTGTGCACTTAAAACAGAGAGAAATTAATATCTATTCACCATGCCTGGAGCGTGAAAGCCTTTGGGGTTTGACAGGCATTATGATATAGGTGTCAAAACATCATCAGTGCCTAATGACCTGAAAAGTTGTTAGGTTTTCTCACCTCCAGCAAACAAGCAGTTCAGTCTATAATTAAGAGCCCAGGTTGACCACAACACAGAATTTGTGGACAGACTCCCTGTTTGCTTGCACATGTTGCCCGCAGCCTCTGAGAGGCTGTGGAAGCTGGAATCCGGGTTTCACATGGATGAGCGCAGAGAGCACGTATTGATCCAAGACTCATCTTCAGGCTCAAAGGTGATTTTCCTTTCAGCTTGAGGAGCTCCCCCTCGTGTCCCTGTACTGGGGGTACCTGAATGCCTTGTCCTATTGAACCATGTTGTTAATTTCGAATATTTACTAGTACTCCCATCTGTCACAGACCTCTAGAAGTCATTTCCTCCTGGAATAATGTCCCCTTAAACATTTTTTAATACTTTTGTACGTATCGTATAGACAGTAGAGTCCCGGTTCAGGACTGTAAATTGAGGCTTAAAACCTTAGCTCATGTTAAATAATTCCTTGTTTCTCATGTCTGTCATTATACCTCTATTGGAACGCGCTTGGTGCGGTTTCTAACAGGAAGTTTGCCACACGAAAATAAAATATCTATAAAATCTATATATTATGGAGTTGACAAGGAATGATCAGAAGGGGGACAGACCCTATTGAGCATCTTGTCCGCTTCTGCTTGTAATTTACTGACATCAGATTTCCTTCCCTGGTGCTGCTGCCCACTCCAGCTTCACTGCTCATCCATATGGCTAAGTGGTCCCTCATTCTGACCAAAGAGATTGTGAAACCTCATGGGTCTTGTCTGTACTTCCTGAAACAAAATCAAAATGCTGCAAAACCCTGGCTATAATATCCAGAGTTTTCAAGTCAAGTCATTCATAAACTTTTAGAATGGAAGAGAATGTAAAGAAATAAATTGAGTTTTCCCATCTTCTCAACCAAAATGTCCTTGCATATGAATAGCAATGATCCCAGTATAAAGTATTAATTCTGCAAGCCCTCTGAGGTGACCCAATCATACCAGGAAGACTAGCTGTCCAAAGAGAACAGTGTAATAATTGAGGATTTGGAGGATGTCATGATAAAGTATGATAAGCTTCTCAATATAGACCTTTAGAATATTAATAATAATTGTGAAGTCACATTTACATTATTAAAACAATGAGCTATTCCATTTTAAATGGGATAATCTATACTATATTTCAGTAAAAGATCTACGAATGGATGTTGCAATGTAGAGCATGCATTCAATTCCATTTCTAAAAGTAAGTTTTATTTTTTTCCAAAATATTTTTTGTGTTTTTTTTTTCAATTTCAGGAGTGTAATACAGAGCTACAGGGGACCCAGGCCTCCATACTGATAGAACTCTAAGGCATCTGTTTCCCCAGCATGCCTACTGTCAATTGGTTTGATACAGAATAAGTCCTGCTTCTTTTTCTATATTATAACACAGTTTTAACCACTTGCTGTGCTGTATTAATTTGACAATCCATTGAAAGTGCTTTTTATTCTTTTCCACTACACAAAACCAAAGCCCCACAGAAAGATATAATTGTTTAACAGAGGACTGGAAAGAATTAAGCAAATTTATATTCAAGTTATCTTTAATCTTCATAAAAAGAATTAAAAAACAAAGAAACATGACAGAAATTCAGACCTCTGGATAAACCTGGGTATGTACATGTAGTGATGACACAAACCTCACATTTTGATATTCAGCTGGCTCTATACCTCTTCTGCTTCCACATTAGCATTCCTGAGACTCAGTGCACTTCAAAATTCATTTCCAGAAGGATTTCGTCCTGGAATTTACTAGTCTTAAGGTGTGTTTTGTGTCTGTATTATTTTAACACTAAATGGTTCAACATTGTGCAGGACAACAGTATCAAATGGAGACATCTGATGTTATTAGATAGTACAGCAGTAGCAGACCAATTGTCTAATTAACAGACATCACCATGGCACCACAATCATCACAGGGACAGGGAGGGAGGGCACCACAATCATCAAAAGCTTTGCAGTAGGATGCAGCGTGATGCTCTCAGATCTCAGAAGCTAAGCAAGGCTGAGTCTGGTCAGGAAGAACTCAGGTTCTATGCCGTAAGTGGTACGGACTGGTAGCTAGCTCCTATCCCTCTGCACCAGCATTTCAAAACTGTTGTCCCAGGATGGTAACAGGGGACACTATGTTGTAGCAGGTGCCGCCTTTCTAAAGAGCCTTTAAACTGAGGTTCCAATTAATCATTACTCAATTTTTAATCAGTTTAATCATTACTCCTATGAGCTATACCATGGGATCCCTAATAACCAAGTAATCTGGACCTTCGTTTTAAAATCTTGCTCAAAATGAGACTGTTGACATTTTAGGTGGAATAATTACTAAATCCAAAAGAAGAATGAAAAGGAAAACAATTACACAATACTTTGAAGAGAAGACAGTCTATGATAATTAAGCATGGGGTTATATAATTACTATGTGGTTAATATCCTGCAGTGCAATTGTAACATTTCATGACACTACATAACCGAGTTGCTCTTGTATTATCACGGGAAATTATATTTCTGCTGTAGTGTACATTGAGAACCAAACTGTTCACAATGTGGTTCCATAATGACAAAATGCATGATAAGTGGTCAGGTTAGGTGGGTCTTGGGTGATTGCAACAGGTTAGTGCTTCATGATTGATGACAGGAAGCTGCTCCCAATTGGCTGGACTAAGAAGAGCTACAGTATGTAATAAAGTGTTCAGGAAAAGGGATGGCACAGGTACATTACTGGAGCAAGCTGGTGTTGTGTTAGGAGGTCAAAGCCAATGAATCTGAATGATGTGGTCTGGAAGGTCACTTAGCAGCCCATTCATGCAAAATGTTTCAGTGTTCAATTCGTTTTGGATTTTACCAGACTGTAAGGAGTGACAGAGTTGAAAGGTATTTTTAGAAGAGGTTATAAAGTTATGTAGCCTGTTTGAAACACATTAGACCTTTACAGTTGTAAAAGGTTCATCTTTATTGTAGTAGTAAAAATCAATGAAAACAGACATTTTGAAGGGCACACTACCTTCAACAACATTTCAGTCTTACCAACTCTAAAATAAAATCAGGAAAATATATTGCTCTGTGAAAACTTAGAATTTAAGAAGACTAATGTATCCTGTTATGTCAAAGGTAGCATGTGGTCTTCGGCTACTGATGACAGTAAAGTACAGGCTGTCCTCATTACAATTACCCTGCTATACAGTATGTCATTTCACATTTAAGGCATTGATTCCCTGCACTTACTTTGTTTTTTTTTTCTTCGTATGTGCATCTGCTGATACTCTCCATAGTCAATAGTTGCATGGAGTATTGCTGTTGGCAAGGAATTGATTTAATCAGATGAAACCCAGCTTTCATTAGGTGTTTCAACCCTTATCCATGACGCCCTCCTGCTGGCAGGTCAGCAGCGATAGCCAGTTATTGCTCATCTCCTCCAGGCCTCCTGCTTGACTCCTCTCTCCTGTTCCAGACCCAGCATGTGGCTCTCTCCGCTGCCTTTCCCAGCCTTCAAACTGTTGTCTTCAAACTGCTGTCTTTCTGTCCCTCCCTTCCGTCCTTCATCCTTGCCCAGGACACTGCTCACACCCCAACAGCTGTCGGCATACTCCTCACTAACTGTATACGGGATCCTCTGCATCCTACGTCTGCCAGGAACAACCACATCTGCCACCCTTTCCCTCTGCAGTCTTGTACCAGATCTTCATATCTGGCGCCTTTCCTCTTAAAGACCTCCTCACTTCTTTCCTCCCATGGCACTGTCAGCTCAATGAGGATGGTCTTTCTCACTTTCATGACACCACATCTTGCCTTTCTACAACCTCTGGAAACTATAGCCTTGCAAGACAGAATCTTTGATTTTCTTTGACCTTGTCCACTTCTCACCCTCCCAGACAAGCACACCCGTGTTTTTAGATGCTTCATGAGCTTGCCATTCCTTCTGTCTCTCTTTCTTCAGGGTGTCCATGTGTCATCAAGACCTTGTCATGGCGCCATCTGCACTCTCGGGTAAGAGCTACTGTGCACCCAGAGAGGATATGTACCATGGTACCCTTCTCTCCACAGAGCCTGCATTGTAGGTCTTCCCTCAACCCCTCTGGTACAGATTTGTTTGTAATGGGAGGCTGTCACAGACTACTCACAGCAGGAAAGAGATACAAAACGGCTCCATCCTCCACAACCTCTGTCCAGTTCAGTCTTCTTTCAGGAAGATCAAATTTTTCCATACTCCCTTCACTCCCAACCATTGCTCTGGACCTTCAGCTCTCCTCCTCTCTATTCCTCAAATCTTTCTGTACTAAAATGCTTCTCTCCTTTAGCTTTTCCCCACTTTGGATGTGTTGTTCCCAGGCCTTGCCTGCCAGTACAGAAGTTCCCAATGATGTCCCAAAGTTTAAATGCACTGTCTGCTTGAGTCACAGAGTCTGCATCTGCATTCTTACTTCCTCATCTGATGATGATTCCTCCCTCTGACCAGGTCAGCTCTGGAGTTTCTAAAGGAAATCTCCGCTCTGCCTTTTGCCACGTAAAATCTTCCATAATTGCAGACAGGGAGAGTTGCAGCTGTCCTTATCTGATATAAAGTCCCACCGATGTGAAGCTTGGAGGGATTCCCAGGCACTTTTAGAGGTGCTTGTTGATCTTTCTCTCCACTCCTTCCACCATTGTCAAGGGTATCTCATGCACTGCCAGCAGCCACAGGAGTCTTGGCAGCTACTCATGTGAGGCTGCTATCTAGTGACCCATCAATCTTCCTCAGACACTCACTTACCTGCTGTTTCATGTTGCTGACATTTTCTCAGACAATGACCTGTCGAGCCTCTTACCCGGGCATTTGACTGGGTCTGTCTCTGTAGGTGGAATAGATTCATCATAGAAGTTCAAACAGGTTTGAACTTCATTCTTGGCCACATTGCTACGCCCTCTAGTGCCTTAAAAAAACCCACCTTGCTTCAGCTTGGGATGTACTGTAGTTGTTACTTGTTACTGTGTAGTCATCCATGATCCCCCTGAGGGCTGGTTGGCTGGTAACTCATTGGATCTGAGGACCCAGGGTTTGCTCTCCTGCTGTTGTTATTATGAGCCACCAAAAGGCACTTTCATTTGGTTGTATATTGTAAAGAGTAAAAAGAAAATCTAAAAAATTTAACAATCTTCTTCATGAAGACAATGCTGTTACAGTTGACTTAGATTATGCATCTTTATGCCTCAACATTTAAGTTGAGTTCTTACCACCATGCAATATGTTACAGTGCCTGTTACATGAACAGTCCGGGGAAAAAAAGAAGCACAAAAGACCTTGCTGTGTTTTAAATCCAATTACCCAACCAGTATGTCTTTGGGTATGTCCCAGAGAAAACTCACACAAACATGGGGTGACCATACAACCCGTTGCAGAAAGCACTCACAGAATTAAACCCAGGGACCAGGCACTGCAAGATAAAGTAGCAATGTTAATTAACTTGTAACCTCCAGTCTTTGGTCTTTCACCTCATGTGTCTTTTAATAATAATAATAATAATAATAATAATAATAATAATAATAATAATTCCTCACACTTATATAGCACTTTTCTGGATACTCCACTCAAAGGTAATGGGGACTCCCCTCCACCACCAATGTACAGCATCACCTGATGAACAACCCCTTCTAATACTCCTTGCAACAACCTTAGTTTTTCCCGGGAAGTCTCCCATCCAGGTACCAGCTAGGCTCAAACTTGCTTAACTTTGATGGGTTGCCAGTTGTGAGTTGTAGGGTGATATGGCTGCTGGCATATGCTGCATCTACTTCTCCATTTTCTTGTCAACACTTTATGTTGCACAACTGTTGGCAGCTTATTCTAATCAGGCTGTAATTTTCTTCTCAAATAATCTTGGATGTGAAAAATCGTGTTATTTTATTTCGCACATTAAATTACATTACATTTAATTGTCACCTACTGTATTTATTTGTGTTATTTTTTAAGCTTTGCATTTAACCGAAAAAAGTTGTCAATATTTTGTAGTATTAATCAATTTAAGAGCAAAGGTTAATCTTTTGAAGTCTGTGAGGATGGCTGCCTACCTGATGTTTACTTCATATAATGACAGATGGTGTTTGCTGTCACATCAGTAGAGTATAAAGTGAGTTTGTTTTATTTCTGAAGAGTTTCTTGCTTAAATATATATCTGCAACTTGATATTGTGCAAATAAGTGGGATTTTTTTTATATAAAGAGGATTATGAATCTCTATGTCACTCCTGAAAACTACCAGGGAATGAAAGGTTTTTAACAAACTTAAAAAAAAATGCACGTCCACTCTGACTGATATTTTCAGTATCTGCTTGATTCATACAGATACCCTGCTGTGCTCGGATTAACTACTGTTATTTCTGCAGAACTATGATGTACTTTTTCATTCTTCTCTCCGGGGCCTGATGACACTTGAGTTATGTTTCTTGACATTCAGGCCTGACTTTTTGAAATGATCCCATTGCAAAAAAGCTTAGAGCAGCATTCAGTTTAATATGAGCTGGTATTGAATGACTTTTAGTAATGGGATTCCTCAGGTCATCAAACAATTCATCACAAAACTTCAATTATTGCAGCAGAGTTTAATCAATACAGACTTATTGCATGCAATTCTGTCTTTCTGAAGAAACAAATCCAAGAACAAAATATTATTTCTCAAGCAGGATTTCTTCAATATCTTTTCAAAACCCTTCTCCACACTGCACAATCTGAAAAGAAAATGAATTATTCCTATCTCTTATTACATTATAAACATGCAAGTGACAGATGATAAAATGTTAAAAATTGTGTTAATTGCTTTGGATTTTTTGAATATGCAGGGGTTTTACATAAGAGCAGAATTTGCTATGGAGTTGAGTGCAATTATTAAAAGTATGAAGAGGCAAACCAGGTGAAAAAGACAAAGATGAGCGAAACAGGAATTAAAAATCATTGAAGCTACAGTGGATATAAAAAGTCTACACACCCTTATTGAAATTGCAGGTTTTTGTGATGTGATTCAATCTTTAATGTAACCTTAACCAACAAAATTCAAGTGAAAAACAAATAGATAATTATTAGGAAAAATAATGGAAATTAAAAAAACGAAAACACCCTAGTTGCATAAATGTGCACACCCTTTTATAATGGGGGCTGTAGCTGTGTTCAGAGTTAACCAATCACTTTCAAAATCATGTCCAAAGGTAAGTAGCATACACCTGCCATCAATGAAAGTGATTCTGATTAACCCCAAATAAAAATCAACGTTTCCTGTAGGATTTCCTTGAAACTTTCGTGGTTGCACCCTACTGGGATAGACATTGTCTGCAAGGAGCTGAGAAAACATCTGTGGGATCTTATTGTTGAAAGGTACCAGTCAGGAGAGGGGTATAAAAGAATATCAAAGGCATTGGATGTACCATGGAGCACTGTGAAGACTATCATCAATAAGTGGAGAAAATGTGGCACCACAGGGACATGGACAAGATCAGGACAACCCTCCAAAGTTGATGACAGGACAAGGAGAAAACCATGGAGGCTACCAAGAGGCCTACAGCAACATTAAAGGAGCTGTAGGAATTTCTGGCAGGTATTGGTCACTCCTTGCATGTGACAACAATCTCACATATTCTGCACACGTCTGGGCTATGGGGTAGGGTGGCAAGACGGAAGCCATTTCTCACAAAAAAGAACATCCAAACCCGTCTAAATTTTGCAAAAAAATACATTCAATCACCCTAAAACATGTGGGAAAATGCCTTATGGTCTGATCATAGAAAGAGTGAACGTTTTGACCTTAATTCTAAAAGATATGTTTGGTGCAAAGGCAACACAGCTCATCATCCAAAGAACACCATACCTACTGTGAAGCGTGGTGGTGGAAGCATCATGGTTTGGGGCTGCTTCTCTTCAGCTGGGTAAGGGACTCTAGTCAAGATAGAAGGGATAATGACTAGCTCCAAATATCAAGATATTTTGGCACAAAACCTACTGGCCTTCAGAAAGCTGAAGATGAAGAGGAATTTCACCTTCCAACATGACCCAAATCACACATCCAAGTCAACCAAGGAATGGCTTCAGAAAAGGGAGATTAAAGTCTTAGAATGGCCCAGTCAGAGCCCAGACCTTAATTCCATAGATAACATGTGGAATGACCTAAAGAGGGCTGTGCACAGGAGATTCCCTGGCAATATGAAGGAGCTTGAACTTTTTTGCCAGGAAGAGTGGGATAAAATTGCAAAGTCCAGGTGTACAAAGTTGATAGAGACTTATTCACAAAGACTTACTGCTGTAATAAATGCAAAAGGTGCTTCCACAAAGTATTAGTTGGTGCCCACTTATGCAACCAGGGTGTTGTAGGTTTTTTTTTATTTAATAAGGGTGTGTACCACTGTATACTGTAAATGTAGTGTAAAAAGATTAAAAGATGCTTTAAAATGTTTTGCTGTTGCACTATACATGTAGAACAATTCCCACTTACAGTAGTCTTGGAAAACACAAACGCAAAAAATGATTTAGCTTTTCTAAAAAACATAATAATGCAACAAAATATCAGGAACATTTATGGCAATTCCTTGTAACATGAAGATGTCTTGAAGAAGAAACTGTTTGTAGAAAGATGTTGTATCAAAAGTTATTTATTTCACCACTGTAGATACCACAACACCACAATTCTAAAGTAATTAGTGACAATAAATGTTTCTATTTATTTTTTTTTTTGGGTTATGGGTAAATCAAACCTTTTCTAACCACTTTAGGCAATTCTGGGTCAAGGAGGAGCCGGAGACTATTCTAGCAAGCAAGAGGCACAATGTAGGGTACACCCTGGACAGGACGCCAGTCCTTTGCAGGAGACGTCTCATCAGATAGCACCCTAGGAAAGGAAGTAGCTAGGTAATTATAACTACTGTGACACCATGCTACATCTAGTGAAAATACGTCTATTATCTGGAAGCTAATTCAGTTGTTTTAAAATAACCCAGATAAACGTTTGATATGTTAGCAGAGTTAGGCCAAACTTTTCTGCTATACTCTGCTTTGAATTCCATTCAATTCAATTTACATTTATATAGCGCCTTTCACAACAAGGTTGCCCCAAGGCGCTTAACAATACAATTGACGATACATTTTGTCTATACAGAACAGAAGACCAGAAGACAGACAAACATGTTTATTTTTGTCAATACCATTGTCATGCATATTGATGCCAGAAATATTTTTATTTAAATACTGTCTCCTGGAAAATATAGTCGAAAGATAAAAATGACATATTATCTTGAAGTGATAATATGGAATATGGATTTGCTCTTTGGATCATTTAGCAATTAGTAGCAATTAGTATAACAAAAAAGTCTTTAGGAATTCACTACAATAATTCAAGTGACTATTCTATTCTATTCTATTCAACAGATTTGCTACAAGGATGTGTGAGAATTACTCTTGAAAGGTATTTACCTAGTCTTTTTATTTCAATGGCTTTAAAAGCTTTGACCTTAACGTATTGCAAAGGAAAATGTCAGGCAGTGATCTTGGAGGTGTTAGGCAAGATTTCTTGTCAAAAGGTGACACACATTGTAGAATATTATAAATGTATTAATTAAATAGGCATTCGTTTGAACATACAATATAATGGTTAATATTAAAACACATATAATTAATTAAAACAATGTCCCTGAAGCAACCTGTAGTAACAGACAAAATAAGTTCTGGAACCCGAGATGAAGTTTGAACAACTGAGTTTATTGCATGCAAGGAACAATAAGACCAATGTATTGTTCGAAATACAGGTACAAAACCTCCAGTTTATACAGCAAAGTTCAGCTGCTTCTGACGCAAATTGTTACCATGGTAATGGGGGGCCACCTGTGTTTGGACATTCCCTAGACCTTGTAATGGTCGGTTTTATCTTTCCTTAGTTGGGGGGGGCGGTCTTCATCTTGCACTTGGAATTTCATATCAATTAACTCCCATCCTTGCCATAACTCAAAGATGCCTAAGCAAGTCTTGTGTTATGAGACGTCTTTGTGCAGAAAGACTAACCCCTTTTTCACATCTTATATCTTTCTTCAAACCTGAGAAAAAAAAATAGGTCTTTCTGAGGATTTGATTAAAAAGGCACAATCTATATACAGTGCTTATCTCTGCTCAGCTCCCAAAGATACACACATCTCAGGTGAGCAAGTGCCACGTAATCAGGAGGCTGCATCACTGATTTCCACTGCTGACATCAAATTCACTTATCGTGAATTGTCAGCAATGTTTAACTGCACAACAGTGCGTCTAGCTTCAATTCAGTGGCTTGGTCAGGTCCCGATAAATGCAATAGATGAAATATATTGCAGGTTTGTTTGGCAGAATTTGCCTAGTTGAGGGAACAGCTGCCTAACAATCAGGACAAGGCTGACCCAACCACTCTCACTTTTGTGAGGATTGAGCCAGGAAGCTGCTGAAAGGGTGAAAATGGGTTGGCAGAACGGGTAAATGAGAAATGCACAAAGGGAGGTCCAGGGGGCTTTATATATATAGTATACGTACAGTAGGACAGAGAAAGTGGCTGAGATAGGGATCTGACCTTCTCCCAAATTACTGTTAAAAGGCTCCATTAGCTATAGTTTATGGCATGTCTCCTGCTGTGTAAGATATGGACTAAAGTGAAGCTTGTCCCTGGTTACTGGCAACTTTGTTCAAAATACATAGATAATATCTTGTGTCTTTAACTTCAAATTATGCTCTAAAAATGATCCCATTATTGTTTAATCGCTTAATATAAACACCAAGGGTTCTGCTGAAAAGCAAAAACAGAGCACTGCTTTTACAAATAATTTTGCTTAATATCCATTTACAATTTGGGTATTTTTTACTTCAGCAAATGACTGAATATACAATTTTTAATGAAAAATGGCAATCAAATTACAGTCAAGACGTGACTACTCTGCACTTGCAAGCCTCAAGGTGTTAAGGCCGGTGAAATATTTTCAGTTTCTTTATTTTAGAGGCTACTGAAAAGAGTAATCAGCAATTGCGATTTCATTTTTCTTTATAATTAATATATAATCTGCATGTAATTGTGTATATGAAGAATACAGTACATAATTAGTACATTGTTTTTCAAAGACACAAATATTGTTAAATTGCCCTGACAATCTTTTCTGTACCACTAACCTTGGTAATCATTCACGCAACATTTTTAGTCCGCTGTATCCACAGTGGAACTTTATGTTTCAGAATTACTGAGCCAAAGTGCAGAGCCTAGCAAGCCATACAAGCTAACGCATGCCTATGTCATTGTACAAGGAGAGTCCTACTGCTTTTCCAATTAAAAGCTCCAAATAAGCCATCACCTGCTGTTCAGAGAAAACAGTGATTTTGTTTTCTGTTTACAGCCTGTTCATTAAAGGCAATGACAAATACGTCACCCTAGTATAATTCTTGTACCTCGGGCTGTTAGTTATATCTGCATACAGTATACATACAGTAATCTTAAATCATGAGTCCAAAAAACAAACTTTATTAATTAATATAAAAATATTAGATGAAAGTTTTATGTAATCAAACAATTTCACATAATAATAAGCTCATCTTCTCCCTGATCCAGACTGAAAGGTTTTTTTTTAGTTTCCTAATGACAGCAAAATAATTTATTAAAGAAATTCTTAAACTTTTCACTGCATGATTAATCGTCATACTGTATATGAATCTCCAATGATTAATATTCTGCTTATTTACTTCACTAATAGAAAAAATGCATTATGACCTAGCGCCATCAAACTCAAATGGACATATACTGTATATGGCTCAGTAACATTTCACAGACAGAGGAGATTTCCCTTACCCAGGAAAAGTAAGTGGGGGAAATTTGCATTCTTCACACACCAACAAAAACTCTCCTTCTTGAATTTACAACAAATCTATTTTCAAATCCCATTTGCCTATAAACTGGATGGCTTCTTTGAGTGTAGAATGAATCCTGGAGTAGAAAATGACTTCAGGGACAGTTAAAGAAAGCTAAGAAGGTATCTCATTATTCAGCATGAATAAGAAAGATGACCCTGAAGAAGACTCCTCACTGGTGTCTTTTTTTGGCAGATAGAGAATCTTATTTCAAAAGAGAAGCTCTTTTTCTAACCTACTGGAGAAAGATTTAATGTAATGCACATAATGCATTTTCCTTTTGTGTTATAATATACATGAGTTAAAATAATGCAGAAGTCCCAAAATGCCATTTCACTTCAAGGTCTGTCAAGGCCTGGGACTGATGAAAGAGTAGGCAGCACTTCAGAAAGGTCTTTTTTCTCTGCTCCTAAGAACAGTCTCTTCTGCTTTAAGGTTAACAATTGGAATACTTTGAGGACCAACACACTGCCTGAGAAACAAAGGGGTCCGTGTTGACAGGAATCACACCAAAGCTATATACATTTTTTTAACTCCAGACCCATAAAAACACGCTAACCCTTTAAAAAAGACATAATTGAAGTCAGAAGACAAATGCAAATGATCACCCAATTCAAATTACTGCATAAGAAGAAGGTGGGAATTTTTTCCAGGGTTTGCACTAAGCAAGGAATAATTTAAATTCAGTTATTCTGGAGCAATTTCTCCCATGAGGGAAAGTTTTTTTTTAAAAAACCCTTCCGGTAAGTTTCCTTCTTCTTTCCTAAGTTTATACATTTTTTGTGTGAAATGGTTCTTAAATGTTTATTTCTGAGATATAAAAGTTGTACGTTCTTTGATACATATGAGTAATGCATGTTCCCTACAAAACAAGAATGATTGTACTATACAAACATGCCATCAGACACGTTATCAGACACTTAGATCAATTCATTGTCATATATATTATAAAACGTGTGTTCATTAAAAATGTTTGTATGCATTTTCATATAATTTAGAAAAAATGAAAAATGAAGAGGAAAGTGCTTCAGAGAGTAGTAGCTGTTAAGGTCTTCTACACCCTCAAGAGGTTTTATTAAATAATAATAATAATTGCTTACAATTAAGAAGCACTTTTCTGCACACTCCACTCAAAGCGCTTTACAGGTAATGGGGACTCCCTTCCACCATCACCAATCTGCAGCCCCACCTGGATGATGCAACGGCAGCCATAGTGCACCAGAACACTCACCACATATCAGCTATTAGTGGGGAGGAGAACAGAGTGATAAAGCCAATTCATAAATTTGCCAGGATGCTGGGGTTACACCCCTACTCCTTTCAAGAAATTCCCCAGGATTTTTAATGACCACAGAGTCAGAACCTCAGTTTTACATGTTTTCCTAAGAAGGGTGCCTTTTCACAGTATAGTGTCCCCGTCACTATACTGGGGCATTAGGACCCACACAGACCACAAGGTGAGCGACCCCTGCTGGCCCCACTAACACCTCTTCCAGCAGCAACCTTAGTTTTTCCCAGAAGGTCTCCCATCCAGGTACTGACCAGGTTCACACCTGCTGAGCTCCAGTGGGCTGCCAGTTGTGAGTTGTAGGGTGATATGTCTGCTGGCTTAATATCTATATTGCAAAAAATGTGACTATAACTTGCATCATATATTGTTATGGTAACAATTCCTGTGAAGAGGAAAGTGAGTGATAGGAATTTTCAAATAAAATGTTTTTATGAGTTTATAGTATGCATTAATTTCCTCCTCTGGAATTTGGTTTCACAGGGAAAATGTAATGTTGGCTATTTGCTGAACATTTGATCTTTCTAAAGTAGAATCTAAGTCAAAGGAAATCCAATGATAGCACTTCAAATATAACATTTTATAATAATCTGGTACCTTATTTCCTGGAACTAGTTTTAATATCTTAAAAGGGTCATCTCAAGTGCCCTGATATAATGTATCTACAGTTTCAAAAGAGATTTTCACTTAATGGCTAGGAAATTAGAAAGTCATTCCTGTTTAAAATATCCTTCACTTTAGTCAAGAGAATTTCTCATTGTAATTTAAGCTCCTAGGCCTGTTTAAACCAAACTATTATGATATACAGTAAGGTGGAAATGTCAGTGCATCTCATTCTGTAAAAGTATCTGTGTATCAAACCCTAGGTTACTGGAGAACAACAGAAGGTAGTAAATGTAATTTCATGAGCTTTGCTTCTCTGTAATGTCATCTCCAACCATCAGTAACTCTAAACCCTACAGCTTTTTGTCACTTGACTTGTTTTAGTATAGCATACAGCACAGTTGTACATTAATTATTGGTGTATTTCAGGGATATTTTTATGATGGCTTTTTAAAGTTAGAAATGATCTTCTAAAACAAGTAGGATTAGCATAGTATAAAGATAAGACAACAGAAAATATTATTAATTATATCAATTATAACTCTCTTTTTCTAATTCCACAGTTATAATACAATGCATTCCTGGATCCTTCTAGGTTTTTTATTTGCTTGAGTTAAAAGTGTCCTCCCAACAGTAGGCTTAAAAGAGGTGACGTAACACTAATTATCAGTGTTTCCTTCAATCTCAATTCTGTTTTTACACAGGAAGGGAATAAATCAGTTTTTCATTTTCTAGGCCGTGGGGAGCGGAGAGCCAAAAAAATATCTTGCTCTGTGTGACTTCCCACCCATAAGTCTCTGGGCTCATTCCATCAGCATGACTAATTCTGCACACTTTGAGTGATAACAGCACCAAATGCAATAATATGTTGCCTTTTTTCTTCAAGCAAATGTTTCACAAAAGTTTAATTAAATGTTTGACAAAAGTTTAATTAAGTCACGAATCACATTATATCTTTTTCATAATATCTGAGCACATAATATGTACTGTATATAATATACATACATATTGTTTTCTTTGTCTTTGTAATTGCTTTCCCACATATTTTTCAATGCAGTCTCTTCAAGCTCAGTGTTTCCCATTTTGCATTTCTAATTAAGGTTTTTACAACCTCCGTACAATACTCAGCACTTGTCTACATTAAAGATCATTTTTGGGGTGTTTGCCCAGTCCTGGATGTTATCTAAATCTTTTTGAATTTCATTTGCAGCATCTGCAGTGTTTGCTTATCCTTCTAATTTGGTATCATCTGTAATTGTGACTAGTTTCCCAACTATTCCAGAATCTACAGTAGATCAATACTAATATAAATAAAGAAGAACACTGTTCCTAGTATAGATCCCTAATGTACTCCACTAATTACATCATAACTAATTACATGTAATAGAAGTTAGACTTAATAATCGAATTAGCTTATTCAGTTTTCTCACCCTCTTCGTGGATCATACTACATTAGCAATTCTCCAGTTACTGGGTCCTACTCTACCTCCATCTTAAGGGACTAGTAGAAGAGTTAAAGGCAGGTGGAAGTGGGTGAGATCATACTTTGACCTCCTCCCAAACTCTGATTAAAACTCCATTAAGTGTCTAGAGCTGGACACTAAACTGTGTGAATAATGGTGTTATTCTCATTCTGTGTCAAAATCTATACATAAATTCAAATATTGGATGCAAGGGCATCCTTGCTTAAACAATGCAGTAACCTTACTGCTTCTTTATTGTGTGGAAATCTTTTTTTTAGATGTTTATTTTTTCACAAAAATTATATTTTTAGTGAAGCAAGTTACCAACTTATACTCCTGTTATACTCCCATTTTTTGCAAATGGTTCAATATATCCTGCCTGCCTGTAGGTCTCAAGAGGTGTAGAGCTGTGTCTGTTTGAAAACTACGGGCACGGGCTGCTGTTTGTGGTGGTGGGGTTGTCTCTCGAGTACGTACAGTATATCTATGAGATGTTTACTCCATTTCGGCACAGGAAAGCAGAGGCTGTGGAACATTTTGTTCCAATGACAGGGCCTACTGTGCTGGTCTGCCCTGCTGAGAGGAGAGGAGGCTCCACTGCCATTAACCTTCACATCTGCACAGCAGGAGGGTAAAGGCTGGTAACATAGGATGAGCCAGGCTTGCGGTGTCTCTAATAAATTATGTTTATTCACAGCTTTCGACAAGGGGAATTAAAGAGGATTTCAGTTAGGAGGCTCCGTGTGTTGACAGTCCTTTAAATCCACTCACTGTCTCCGCCAGAAGAAAGCCGAGACTTCAAACTCCCACAATACAAAGAGGCTTTTAAAGTGATTCACTTTCAGTGTACTAACACTGAGATGGATAGGTATTAAATACTGTATTTCAAAAAGCAAACAGAAGAAAAATGCTCTGAACTATGTAGAGGTGTTAGTCAGAATGGACATACAGAAATAAAACAGTAAGCACTGGGAATTTTGGTTTTGGCTGAGTACAGACTTGAATTACTGTTCAATAAAATGATGCCTTGGATCCTTCTGTTCAGAATTCAGTATACAAATAGGCCCTAATTCAATCTCTTTCTCTGTCTGAGAGATCCAGAGATCCGACTCATGAGTGTGAGCTGTTGTGCTTTTCTTATTGTGTTCTCCTGTTTTCCTATCATCAGATTGGGTTCGCTACATAAAGAGACCTCATAAAGAGGTTTAATTCTTTAATACTTTGTGCACACCTTAATAGGTGTGCACAATTTCACAGAAACGTTTTGCATTCAGCTTCTACCACTTAATTTGTAGTGTGCAAAATCTGAAAGCATATATAGTATACTGTATTTTTCAGCAATATTGAGGAAAATGCTGCAAAAGACTTTTGTCCTACCTGCTATTTAAGAGTTAAAATCAGATGTTGTACAAATGTATTTGACATTATTAAAGTTTGCTCAACTTCTACACTTTTTGTATAGCAAGAAGTGAAAGATTACATTGAGAAAGATTATGTTAAGACCATGCAATGCCCTAATAAAAGCTTATTTAGAATTCAGTGTGTCGGGTTTTGGTCACCGTGTTTCACATAACATATTGCTGCCCCAGAAAGATAATTTAAAGTAGAGGAGCCTTAATTCAGTCTCAGAGGACTGGCATGCACAGGCACACTAAAGGAGCCTAATCTCTTCAGCCTTGTATTTTAAGACATTGAGATTTTGGGATACAGTAAATTACCAACTACTGTAGATTTAAAGTGAACAAGATGGGCAAAATGGCATTGCAGGAATGTAACTTTCTTCTGAACTGAACAGCACATAATCAGGCCAAAGGTAAGATGGTACAGAGATTCCACATTTCCTACTCTATTAGCCCAACTAAAGGTTATCAATAGTAAGAAATTTGATCACAAGGTTTCATAGAGGGGTATTGTTATCTACTGGTTTTTGTAGTTCTATTGAATGTGCAAGACCTGTTTGTTTTCAATCTGAAGATCATCCATCCATCAATGGCTTCTCTTGCAGTGGGAGGGCTGCGATTTCACCCTACTGTTGTTGATAAGCCAGTTCAGAGTGTAATGCCCTATCTCCACACTTTTCCCTGAGAGCCTCCAGCTCTCAATTTTCCATTGATTAAATGTTTAATCCTTCACTCCCAACGCCAGTGATATCCCCCTTTCGGTGGCTCATCTTCTCTTTCCATTAGTCCATCTCTTAACCATTGTTGCCTTTTTCCACATCCTATAGGACCTCTGGTTTTCCACTTTTCATTCATAATAAACTCTTAAACTTCTAGGCACATTGATTACTAGTTGTGAACACATTTAGAAATTGGTAATGGGTTACTAATTATTAAGAAATCAAAACTATTCAAAACTATTAAATTTCAAATGTACCCTGGCTCATTAATGTGGAGTGTAAGTAAGTTGGACCACTGACGAAGATGGTTGATTTTTTTGGTCGCAGTGTCTCATTGTAACTCCCATCTGTTTCTGGGTCTCATAAGCCAGTCACTTATTACGAGCAGTCTAGACAGAAATAAGGGAGTGAGCAATTCATACACAGGTCGCAGAGAGAATGAATAGAACGGAATACATTTGTTTACAACAACAACCCTGAGGCAGAGCAGATTTCAGACCAATGGCAGAGTTCAAAATAGGATAAAAAGGTATAATAAAGCAAGAAATTCAATTACAGTTCTGAATTATTTTCAGTGATTAGGAGCTTAGTTGTAACAATAACTACAAGATTCAGAGTTTCTCTAGGGTCTTGACTGGTGAATGACTAATAATCATTAAGAACAACATGGACTCGTGGCCTCTTTTTCCTTGAACTATTGTTTAGGGAAATAAGTTGATTTAATATTTTTTGGAGTGCTTAAACTCCACATTATGATAAATTTCCAGTGCCCCTTCCAAGATGAAGATTTCATGTTAGAAACAGCATTAATTACAGTATGTTAGGTTACTAGCTTTTCTTAATTCCCAAAACATAAAGAGATGAGGCAGCATGCAGCTTTAGTGTCATTTGGAAAGCACATAACCTACATGTCCTCCAGAGAATAAAGTTGGATTTTGAGTTTCTTTGAGTAAATTTAATTCTTTACAAGATCATATATATGTATTATCCAATGCCTATGCTATTCTCAAAGACCTATTTTTGGAGTGTAGGCTTTCTGCTATTGGGTATATAAAATTAAATTTAATAGATTTTCATTATCTAAACATGTTTTTGTTTTGAAATACCTAAAGAAACATTTTACTTCTAATGAGGTTTAAATAAGAATTCTATTGAAGTGAAACCGTATTGGAATCTATGAGTAATTCAGCTCTGGTTTAATGTGACAGGTGTTGGTGGCATGATTCCACAGAAAGACATTAACTTTTTTAGCATTATTTCTCAAGGATTGGCTACAATTCCCAGAGGTGCTATTCCAATTAAAATAGTAGTGTGAAGCATCAAGCTGCAAAGCAAGTTAAATGACTGAATTAAGAGTATTGTTGAATACAACCTTTTAGAAAATACCAAAATAATAAAAACTTTTGAAAGGCACTCCATGGATCTAAAAACAATACCAATCAGCTACAACAGAATTCAATAGCTTATTACTGCTGAATGTAATATTATTGGTTGGAAACAAGGTAGATATTATAGGCATTACACATACATGCAAATTAAGGTAATAGTGCATTTAACAATTTATCAAACTTGAAACAAAGCAATAAAAAGCAATAAAATGTAACTGATGGAGGGAGAAATGAAAGCAAATTAAAATTGTTTGCAAATGCCTGAAGAATTAGAGGGATCTGGGAATTGCCTTTCAGAATGAGTATTAGAGGGCTTTAAGAAAAGTCACATCCCAGTCACATCCCAAGTTTTTGAAGAAGTTTTTGGGGCGGAGCGGTGGCTCTATGGCTCAGGATCTGCGCCTGTGGCTGGAATGTTGCCGGTTCAAATCCCACAGCTGGCAGAAGAATCCTACTCCGTTGGGCCCCTGACCCTTAACCCCAACTGCTCCAGGGGCGCCTTACAATGGCAGACCCTGCGCTCTGGCCCCAGGCTCTCTCCCTATCTGTGAATCTGTGTGTCTGTGTGTCTCATGGAGAGCAAGATGGGGTATGTGAAAAGATAGTTCCTAATGCAAGAAATTGTAAAGGGTTAATAAAGTGATGTTATAAGAAGGAGAAGGATGGACAGGGACTCCAACATCCCAAGTCCCAAGTCCCAAGTCCGCTATTGGCCACCAGAGGGCCTCAGAGACGAGAAAACCAGCCTTGCGAATCTCTCTCAACACAAACACCTGTTGTCTTAATTGAGAGCACTATGGTATATTAAAGGCTCACCCAGCTACTCAGGCATTCGTGCCAGAACCACACCACAAGTCCTCAGCTCAGACACACCTCTTTCTCTAAACCAGTTAAATTAAATCTTTCAGAGAGCCTTAACGCTCACCTTAACCCTTGTGATAAACTGGGTCTACAACGGAACAACTTCACACCAGCTCTCTATCTCCATCAGAGATGTTACACCTGAAGCTGGTGAAAAGCGCAGCCTAAAACCCATGCACTATCACAGCAGAAACTACCTTCCTTGTGGTGATTGTTGATACACATTTGATCAGGCACTTACTCGGATGGGAAATGGGTGTCTCCAACCCTGATCCTGAAGAACCCTATCTCTCCTGCTTTATAGGTCACCATTATATTAACATTCCTAAACCCTGAAACAATTAAACAATTTCTGAAATCAAATCATTTGAGATCATTTTAAACAACAGTCTTCAGCGGTCATGGTACCAGAGGTTTCTTCATCAAAGACATAATTTGGATCAGTTGTTTCCAGTCTTTATAAGTAGGTGATTTAATGTGAACTGTGAGACCTACTGGACTGGGGCTCTCCGGGACCACCATTTGATAAGACCCTTGCTGTAGCCACAAAGGGCCGAGAGGAGTCAGAAATACACAAGGTAGGAAGAAGCATATGCAGTTCCTGAAATCTGTGCAGGCCTATTGCCATAATAAATGTCACCACGAGTGTGAACAGTTCTTACAGAACAGGATAGGTTGACTAAAATCACTCGCAAAAGTGCCGGAATCTCTTGCAAATCACTTGCAGCTGGCAAGAAAGCAGTTGTCTCACCTCCAAAAAAACTAAACAAAAGTGAATTTGTAAATGAAATGCTCAGTACTAGAGCAGGTCTGGTCAATAAACTAGAAATTGCTTCACTGCAAGATATATTTTTCTGCTTCATGTTCTATGTCAAACAGACTGGCTGTCACAAGATAATCCATAGCGACTAGTGATAGAAGAGATCGGACCCGATGTGGTGCTGTGAGGGTAGATGTCAGGAATCCAAAAGGGTGAGAGAGAGAAATGCAAGGTCGGGAAGTGAGCCAGGGTGGGGTTACAGGTGTCCGGTCGCTAGGTATCCAAATCCGTAGTCCGTAAGAGAGAGTGACGAAGCAGGGTCAGTAATTAGTAGTCAAGCCAGTAGGTGACCAAATCCGAAATCCGTGGAAGAGAGGGACGTGAAGCCGTTGCCAAAGAGTAATCAGGGTCGAAATCCAGAGGTCAGTTAGAAGAAAACGCGCGCAAGAGAAGGTTTAAGGCAATCTCAACAGTGACCGAGGAGTGAGCGGAGTGGAGGGGTTTATATGTGAAAGTGGGGAGTGACGTCCTAATTGCTGATAGCAGTACAGGTGTGTACGCCGGGAGGTGCACACGGGAGTATGATTCGTGACACTGGCCTCATTGCCTTCAATGGTCTTGAGCTGGCCCAAGATCTCTTTAGACTCCCAAGTCGGAAAAGGAAATTTCTGCACAAGGGAGAAACGTTTTCTGTATTTTATTGCTATAGCAGAATATTCACACATGAACCTGTTACACCGATGTGATGAGTTTCTTTTGTTGTGATAGCTGTTGTTGATCGCTCTAGTGAAAAGGTTCAAAGAAGCAGGTACAAGGACGGTCTCTCCATATGTCACGATGGTCATAAATCATGTGTGCCTTCATGATTTCCATGCACCTCCTGTTTGCTGGCAGGGTTGGCCATTGTTTAGACAATTTTGTCAAACATCTCCATTGGGAAACCCTGGCAAGATGACATTAGTCACCTTAGATCTAATTCACCCCTAATTCAGCCAGACAGGATTTACAGTAAGAAGAGTTATTGCCTTCGCCCACTCTCTGACACCGCATGGCTTCCAGAACACCTGCTGGCTGGCTTACTTTGTTGACTGATGACGGAGCTGCTATAGTCCTCTCCTCCACCTGCTGAAGGTACAACTGGCTGGTCCCCAGAGTAGCTCACAGAGCTTTACAGTCAGTGAAGAAACCAGTTATTAAAGACTCCCTGTAGCAACCCTCAATAAAATCCATCCTCATATGCAGCTGTGGATCAGAGAGCCATGGCATTCACCCTGGTGAGTAACTAGAATCGGCAGTTTCTGCAGGTGCAGCCTGATAGGTAAGAAGCTGCTTCTGGCTCTCTCACTTCGGAGACGTGGACACTTGGCTTCATTGACAACTAGTCCAACAGCGTACAGGGTCCCGTAAGAGAGTGTAGTTGTGAAAAGTGCCCTAAACAGAAACTATACCTTCTGAAAATAGAGTTTGAGAATATTCTAACTACTCTGCCGATATATCCAGGAGCTTCTGTAAATTCTGCCACAGTAGATTGTATTTTGAAATAACAAAAGCTGTGGTCTGGGATTACAGGGAGAATATCTTGATTTGTATTAACATTATGTTCAGAGTTTGTATGGCAAACAACTGTTTAAAAAAACTGTAGCTATTATATTGCTATTTATGCATCACATGCTGTTCATTTTCAGATGTTTCTGTTGAAAACATAAAATTTCTGCAGTGTTCATGTCATTAATCCTCGAGCAACAGTTACCAGCAAGGGCAGGGTTTATGTGTTTATGACATTGATTTGTAATTTGGGCAGTGCTAAAATCTATATAGGATATCTGTTTGAAAGGAAAGAAAAAAATAATCTTTCAAATGAACCATCTACGATCTCCAGATTGTTATGACATGAAATGTAATTCTTGCTTTCTTGGTTGACAAGCCGTCTTTAGAAAGTCATTAAAGCAAAGAATGGGAGGTGATGCATTAGAAGATTGCGTTGACTTTTGTCAGATGTTATTAATTGCCTGTCTAATTAGTAACCACTGTTAATTCACTGTTTTGATTCATCAGAACCCCAGTATATTTATCTAAAGTATGTGCAGCTCAGATCAGAGATGAAAGACCCCATCTATAAAACACAGATTGAAGTGGCAACGTTTCGAAAGGTTTACAGAACAGACTGACATCACTGTGGGTCTTGTATGTTTCTACCGTACGTTACTGGAAGGCATGACGGTAATCTGATATGGCACTTTATGGTAATATTACCAGACATACGAGTTACATTAAGACATTTGGATAATTAGAATGAAATTAATGCATGTACTACCGAATAAACAGGCAATGCAACATGAAGATGACCCTAATTGTGGGTTAGCCTCAAACCATCTTAAAGCACTAAATACTGCTTGTTGAAATAATGGAAAAACAATAGTTTTAGTACATAAGAAATAGCATTCGTTTGGACTTGGGGATGTAATCAGGAATCTTGACATGAAGCACAAACAAAAGAAGTGAGGGCCATATAAATGAGCACTGAAGTCTTGACATGATTCACAGATTCCAGGGGCCACACCTCTCTGGGGAATAACTTTGAAGATGTGTTTTTTGGCAGCATGAAGTTCTTCTTATATCCTTTCTGTTTTCCTGCAGTATAGTGGCCATATTCCCAGGACTGGAAATGTGGGACACACATGTTGGGGCTGGGCAGGTGGGACAGTAGTAATGAGTAATAATAAACTATGTCAGTTGGTTTGAGCACCTCATGTCCACTTTTGTCCTCCCCCCCCAATGTTAAGTCTCATTTAATGCTAAAAAGTCCAACTGTCTAAACTGACTAGAAATCTACTGTGTTGTTGTTACACCCACACTCCTGTAGTGTCTCCCGGGCCATGGTTGATCCAGGATACCAGAGCACGAGGGTTCACTGTTTTCCAGGGTTTGCCAGGTCTGCTTTTTGATTACTAATCCTGATTCCAATTATTCGCTTTGCCCCCTTTTCTATATATAATGCCAAAGTACCTCTGTTGCGGTGCTGCATCAGTATTCCTTTCCCATTCCTCACCTCTGCAGCAGTATTTGCTTTCTCTCTGCAGGCTGAACCTTCACCGGCTGTTCCATGCCGTTTATCCGCCCTGTAATGTTGGATCCATCCACATTAGCTCCCCTTCTTCATTGTTTTCCCTACTCCTGTCTGGGGCAGCGTCCGTTGTGCAGGTTCTCAGGGCTCTCTGTCAACTGCCCTCCATGCACGCCGCTGAAGCAGCCTGCACTGTCCCAGCAGTTTGCACCGCAGATGAAGCCTGCGGTGCGTTTCCTGTCATGGTCCTGCAATACTGTTTTCCAAGCCTTCGCCCTGCACAGCAGCTCTGGCCTTCACCCCACATCTTGGTCTCCAAGTCTTCGCAGAAGCAGCTAGTTCTCAGTGCCGCTGGCTCACCCTGAATGCTGGTCCCTTTTCCAGCTGCTCTTGTCCATGCTGTTTGTCCAGATATAATTATGACAACCTCCCATTGTCCAGCACCTAAGGGTCTGTTTTAATTTTCTCTTTCTCTGCACTCTTTTCCCCGGTCTGTCTAGGCATCTCACTCCCCTTTCCTATTTTCCCCAGGATCACCTTCCAGGGTCCCACTAGAGCCTTCCTTGATTTGGGATCGCATTCCCTGGGCTCTGCCTAGAAGCTCTATCTGGGACTATGCAGATTGGGGGCCTCTGAGAGTAGCAAGAGGACCAGGGGCCGGGTTTTGAAGCGAGGACCCCACCTCAGCAGATGTCTGTATTGACCCAGTCCTGCAATCACCAGGGATTCTGGTCCCCTCTGTACAGGAAGCCTCAAGGGGAGTTTCCTGTCTGGCCTTTGTGACTGGAACCCTCCAATGCCTACCGAACAGAGCAACGTTTCAGACCTGAGTAGCTTTTCCCTTTTTTTCTTTCTCCTTTTAGCCTCCTTTCCTCGGGAGCCTGACATGGGACACGCCCGCCAGTGGGCTTATCAGTCTGAGTGATGATTGAGCACACAGTCTGTGGGACCCAACACCAAGCTCCCTATTATCCCTGTCTGGCATGGGCTGGCTGAGCTCCGCTGGCCAGTATCCATTTTTTTTCAATTATCACCCCTTTCACTTTCTTTCCATTGCGAAGTGCTTGATCCCCAGCTAGTCAGGTCTCTTCAGCCGTCTCCACTACTCTCCGGTCCCTTGCACTTGGGTTCTATGCGATCACACCCACAGCTGTGATCTGTGTACAGCCACTTTGTAACTGTTATAGTGTTCATTGGTTCACTTTCTCTACCTTAACACGATTGAATGTACAGTAGCTCTAGTATTCTTAAGTATTTCATTATGAATGAAGCACACCATCTTCATACAGAGAAACAGTATTTTATTCCTATTTCTCCTTTCTGCTGAGGGTGCAAAGGTCTAAGCATAAGCAGAAAAATAGGCGAACGAGCTGCAAGCTGAAAAGAGCTAAATATTAAAGCAATGTTTTGTTTTCGCTAAATGACTATCATGTCAATCAGGGACAGTATAATTACTGCGACAAATGAATATCCAATGTAATGCCTAGCTTTTAGGGCAGATATTATCGTAAATGCATTATTCTACTATTTATTGGCTCTACTATTTTTATGACTCTATCTTTTATTCCACATAGCGTACTTATTATTAAATGTTTATTACATTCCTGATACATACTGTATATGAGGATCATAGCACACCCCCCATCAATGCTTGATTTTCTAATTGTGGCAGAATGTATCATTTTATAATCTTAGTTCAGCAATAAGGTAATTTATTTCTCTGATGGCTGTCCGGCATTTTTATCTGAAACAAAAACGTCCTTGTAAAGAAAGTTTGTGATGACTGAGTGAAAGAGCAAGCTGGGGTATGCGAAAAAAACAAATTCCTAATGCAAGAAATTGTATATGGCTAAGTATAAAGTGATCTCTCACTTTTATATTTATGCTTGTTAGGCATGGCTGACTTGGTGTACTTTTGCATCTCTTACATTTTAACTCTTTACACTTTTAACCTTTATTTTTTTGCACTTCTCATTGAGTACACAATGGATATTTGAAACAGTGACAGTCACAACAAACATAGCGTGGAGAAAATGATTCCATTTACTTTAATTTTTGTTTGTAAGTTATCCAGTGATTGGTGCTGTGCTGAATAAAATAAGGATATTTTATATTTAAATGTTTGAAATTAGATTGACACAGTGCTAGATCCGTGATATCAGTATGTGAGTTTGGTTTTTTTATAGTTCCATAAGTGGTTTTATCTTATGAAGCTTCATAAGTTTTAAATATGTTTAGTTTTTAGTTTCTGCTGAACAAGGTAACCTGAAAAAATCCTTGGGCGCCATTTCAGGGATTTTGCAATCAATACTGTAGGTTGTTACAAGCACAGCATTCACAAGCCTGCAATGCTCCAGTCTCTACCTTTTGACAGCACTCATTATTTCACTTTTTAAAAAGCAGGCACCTTCATAATATCAGACTATGTGGCCTCCAGTTTTCACACCAAAAGTGGAGCAAGGCAATTAGGGCCTACCCACTGTGACATAATGATAGCTTGTTCTACTTTGATCAAACTAATGTGAACTTTAGATCTACAACAATTGCTGGAGTAAACATGGATGAAGACACCACCTTGATGGTTTTGAACTAAAGATCTGCAAATGCCTCTCAGCTACTGTGATATTTACCTTCTTTGTAGGGCTTATTTTATATCACTGCAGTATTGGTTCCTTATTAACAGCTTCCATCTTATTGCTGAAAATATAAATCCCACAATCTATTTTAGTCAAATTGCATACAAACATAATTTTCAGTAAACCCTTGACTGGTTTCTTAGATTAGCATCTTTTCCCTCTGTTTCAGTTTTCCACTGTTCAGGTGTATGGTTTCCTAACGCTGTTTTATTGGTATTCATCTGAATTGCCATGGTGCCTTTGCAAAATCGATCATTATTCGTTTCATTTTCATATTGATAATGGACAAATGTTTTCATACTCCTAATTTCAGTGACATCTGCTACTTTAAGCCTCAGATAATCTCTTCACTGTTCAACATTATAATATAAATAGAAGTTATAATAATAATAATAATAATAATAATTGCTTACACTTATATAGCGCTTTTCTGGACACTCCACTCAAAGCGCTTTACAGGTAATGGGGACTCCCCTCCACCATCACCAATGTGCAGCATCCACCTGGATGATGCGACGGCAGCCGCAGTGCGCCAGAACGCTCACCACACACCAGCTCTCAGTGGGGAGGAGAGCAGAGTGATGAAGCCAATTCATAGATGGGGATTATTAGGAGGCCATGATTGGTATGGGCCAATGAGAAATTTGGCCAGGACGCCAGGGTTACACCCCTACTCTTTTCGAGAAACGCCCTGGGATTTTTAATGACCACAGAAAGTCAGGACCTCGGGTTTTCGTCTCATCCGAAGGTCGGTACCTGTTTACAGAATAACATCCCTGTCACTATACTGGGGCATTAGGACTGACATGGACCGCAGGGTGAGAGCGCCCCCTGCTTGCCCCATTAACACCTCTTCCAGCAGCAACCTTAGTTTTTCCCAGGAGGTCTCCCATCCAGGTACTGACCAGGCTCACACCTGCTGGGCTTCAGTGGGCTGCCAGTTGTGAGTTGCAGGGTGATATGGCTGCTGGCCATAGTTGCAAGTTGCAAATCAAGCATCAATACCGTATTTATTGTTTTATACATGATAAAGTATATTTATGCACAGTAAAACATACATTCTTCACTGTGGTGTCACCTATTTGGATAAAGGTATTTTAAACAAAGCTGGAAAAATGTTGTTTTAGGGGAATCAAACACAGATCAATTAGCTCTTCTATTTCTCTAATAATAATTAAACAGGAAATTAATATATTGTTTCACCCACAGTGTAAAGTATTTTATGTGATTTCAGTTTGTTCAGGAAAGGGGGTGGTTGTGTGGGAGTGACGAAGGTTTATCTGTATGTAATCTTAGCTACACATGCCAGTTATTCAGGATGAATGCTACTCCAGAAACAGTACCATTTGGCTAATGCAAAGCAAATGTACAGATGTTACACCACAGAAAGCCCTGGGCTGAGCCTAATAAACAGTTAACATATTTTTATGTTGTAATTAAAAAGCTTTATGATAATCAGTTTTTTGCTCAAGGGAGAATAAAAGAGTCTCAGTGAAACACAGACAAATGCAAGGCTATTATTGAGCTTCATCTTAGAAACCTAGAGACAATTGAGAAATTTCCACAGCTCCCCGTGGCATTTCTCCAGCCACTAAGAGAAGCAGTAGGCTACAAACATTCTAATTCTTAAAATCTTAGAGATTTGCAGTGCTTTATACAATGCTGTTACAATAGTTTAAATGCCTGCTTTAATGCCAAAACATTACTGTTCTCAGAGTCAGAACTAATTGTGCATCCACCTGTAGCAATTATGCATTTTAAATGCACATTTAAGCCCTGTGCACAGCCCAGAAACCTAATTTTTCCTTTCAGTTATTCTGTACACCAGAGTTTGTCTTCCAAACTGTCTCTGAATTTCAGAGCTGATGCATAAACCTATTGTTAAATTCGGTATCATACTTACACACCAAATGGGGCTTCCTGGAAAATGTTCTTTTTAAAGGTAGGGTTGAGTAGATGCTGAAAAAGAATGAGCATGGCATGCAGCTGGGAAGCTCAGCCACACGTTTAGTTTACTTGCTGTGAAATGAAAGGGACAGATCATTGATTTACTCAGGAAGTGAATCAAAAGGTTATGGCTGCAATACCCTGCAACATGCCTGTTCATTAAGAAGAAGATAAAACCATTACTAATGTGCAAATTGGGGTTACAGTGTCAGAGTTTGGCTTGTAGAGAACACACAGTACAAAAAGCGTTATTACATTACACTGTGACAAGGCTTAGATAATGGAACAACTGAAACTGCTCCGTTCTGGCTGGTCAAAATAAATACTCCAGCACACTGTAAGTAAGAGCTGTTCATATTTTTCAGCTTCTCTCGGGATTATAAATAGAGGCTGTAAACCCTCTTTGAAAAGTCCCTGGTACAAAAAATGGAAGATTTGCATTAGTACCCATTAGCAGAACAAATCTTAAATCAATCTGTAATGTGCTTTGCACACATGCTTCTAATCTTATTCATCAGCTCGGTATATTAGACCTTTTGAAAGATGCTTTGGCACTTGTTGAAGCCAAACAATGTATGATACACATTTATTTACAGTATAAATATTTTTTTCTGTTCTTTTATTTCCCCTTGATAATGTCATTTCCAGATTTAGTTATTTTCCTTGCTATATTTTTTTACTAAAGTCTTTCTATGAGCTTGTACATTAAAAAGATGCCTTTGCTTAGTCCAAAAGTGTAGCATTAAGAACAAGATGAATAAAGCTTCACATACATCTGATGATATTTTCCATTAAAGTTTTTAACTAGACTTTTCTAAACATAAGATTACTTGGTCACCATTACTGTTTTTTTGTAAATGGCAGGAAGGTGTAGTTAATAGTTTGCACATAATACATGTAGACACATAGTACTGAGGGACAGATAGTATCTCTTTGTACTGAGTACTTAGTGCTGAGGGTCATCTCAGCAAAATTGAATATTTTGCATCTAGTGTTACGTAGCAGGTATTGCCAGTTATTTCAACTAATAAAAATGTAAAATATATAAAAATGCATACTTATAAAATGCATTATTATAAAAGGTTCAGTGGAAGTCCATCAGATTGAATTCCTTTATTTTCAGGTCTATTTGAGGTATATTATATAGGCATTACAATCTACTGAAATGACATGGACTATAAAAATACATAAGGCGTGCAATGGGATGTCACAACAGGGTTTTAAAATCATAAGTATCACTAAAAGGACCTTGGTTGTATATTAATAGTTATAAAACGTAATTAGAAGAGCAGAGCTCATTATGAACCTTTGGTGTAAAGAAAGTTACCACCCTCAGCAATAATGTGCATTCAATCATGCAATGCCTGTAGTTACGTTGATGTGCACCACCATGGAACAGAATCCAATTTAAAACTTCATGCTTGTAATGTGTCAAGACATACCGTGTAGACAACTGTAGATAATGAGGACCATCATGATTTAGCTGCATTGAGAGATATTAAGCTTTTCATATCAACTCTTTGGGATTGTATTGTTCACTGTCAATCTGCAGTAGGATGAAAAGAAAAGCAGGAGAAGAGTATAGTGTATCTATGTGGTGTAGGATGGAGTATTTGTAGGGTGCAGGCTTTTTTAATACAACAAATCTTTCCAGAAATACATACAGAATTACATATTCCTTTCATCTTTAACCTTTCTTGTGTAACTTACATGTGTGATGAAGCACTTACTGTATGAGCTGGAATCAAATTGCTCTGCTAGATTTGGACAAGCACCTTCACTAGAAGGTGTTAACAGGGCTTCATTACAGGATGTTAATGATTCAAGGAGACCTAGACAGAAGCAGGTAAGACCTCAAGGGCACCAGGAGAGCACAGGTCCCCGAATGGTCACATTGCATGTCATCACCAGCCTCTTGTTTTTATTAGATCAAAAAGATGGTCCTGACTCTTGCTCTTTAACCACAATCTTGGCCTGGAAGCCATAAAGGAGACTTCAGCTTTATGTTTGTTTGTTTGTTTGTTTGTTTGTTTGTTTGTTTGTTTGTTTGTTTGTTTGTTTGTTTGTTTGTTTCTTAGAGCTCCATCACGACAGAGCAGACATAGGGTCACCTATCATTAATGTTTTGAATTCAAACTGATGCACCATCTTTGAAACTGTAAAGCTTATAAAATAAGTTTCAGAATCTTGATTAGACTGTGATACAATTAGATCTTGATTTTCATGTCAAACCATTTTAAGAATAACTTAACATTTGAAATATACTGTATGTGTATTCAATGTGTGTTCAATATACTGTATGTGGGGTTGTGTTAATTGATAAGTAACAGTTTAATTTGTTAATAAGTGTAAAATTCCAAACGGCATTTAAGAGTCCACACAGATACAGCCAATGCCTATCTTTTACAAATTCAATGCATATTCTTCATTTGCATACTGTTAACATTTTTATCACTAATAGCTGAAACTAGACGAGAAGCAATTGCAAACGGCAACCATTTGCACCTCAGTCTAATTCCGATAATGCAACTGCGATGAAGAAAGAGCATTTATTGGCCTGTTTGACCCACTCGTTCTGGGGTGACTGCCAGGCCCTGTGCACTTTGCCATGAGACTGAGCCCCTGTGGCAGACCAGTGGGCTGCTGCACAAGCAGTTGCACTGGGGATAGTGGAGGGGTGTGGGTGTGACACACACGGGGGAATAATGGCACAGAGGCCCCATATTTATACCCTATAGATCTGACAACTGGTGGGAATTGGAGTTTGTTCTTTTCCCAAACTCCTATTCTGAACTCTAAAAACATGGACGTCATGAACTGTAACAGTCATTATCTTTTTGGGCAATTGACAGGCTAACGCACATAAACCCACATCAAAGTACAGGCATGCAGGCATGCTTCTACATGCACTGTAAATAAGTGCCGGCTTTATGTTATTATATTTGATAGTTCCATATTACACTCGTTATATAAGGAAAGAACGGCCTCTAACATTTGTAGGACTAAAGAAGCACCTTGCATAGAGGCTTCAAGGCTTCATATTTGTCTTCAAACCACAATGAAGACATGATCATAGCTTATATTAGCTTATACTATAAAGTTTTACAATTAGATGTATATGGAAATATGAGTCACTGGTTTATGCAAAAGCCTTCGTTTCCTGATTTTCAGTGGTTATATCTATATACAGGTATTTTTAGTGCAGAATGACATTCAGTACTTGACACTCTTAGATCCCTTATTCAATTACCAATAATAATCAATGCCTTAAAATCTACTGGAGTGTAAAATTAAAGGTGATACTGTTGTAGAAGAGCAAAAGGGAACTGGAAAAAATGTTGATTTCTAGGGGCTTATGTTTCCTGGGAACAGTGTCAGCTCATCCCAATTATTAATGGCACCTGAGAGCTTGTCTCCCTAACCAGCTTCCCAAGAAGAGTAGCAAAACATGACTCTTTCACCTTCATGCATGAGAAAAAGCAAACATTCTTGACCTCTCAAGGGATTGTGGGTAGGATCAGGCTGCTACGCATGAAGTGCAGCCCACAACTAGATTGAAGAGAGACTCTTTTAAAAAAATGGCAAGTCCAGGAAATGACTTCTTACAGTTCAGTGACTTGGCAAAAACTAACTGTATCTATACTGCTCTCAAAAAAATCAGGATACTGCTGCAGTAAGTAAATCGTTTAAGACTCTGTAGTGATGATTTAAACTGATATGTGTTCATCTGTGAGAGTGTGATTCATTGTTCAAAGCATATTTTAGGATTCTGGATTCCTCCTGACAAATCTACTGCAATATATTCAATGAAAGAAAACTAGGACAATCTATTGTGGTTCACTTTCAATGTGTAACCGTCAGAAATATAACAAACAAACAAATGGAAGAGAATCAATCTCTTCCATTTTGTGTTCAATGGTTGTGTTCAAAGCGAAATATGTTAAGAACCACATACTGTATCTCTTTTATTTTTAAAAAATAGCTCTAAAGGTGAAAAAAGAATCAGTGAAAAGGGAAGCATACATTTTCTCAGAGCTTGGAACTATCTCCTGATGTGAACTCTAAGACACTGGACTCTTAATCCTTTCATAAAATTGGGGAATAAGCACATTTCTTTATTTATGTACTGCAGTGTAGTACAATGAATCGCCCATCTCAATGGCAGGCAATGTGTGTGTTTGGCATGAGGAACATGAGACAGACATCCATCCCCTTACCTGGTCAGAACATACTCCAGATCTCAGTCCCACTGACAGATAGTTGGACAGGCAGTTGGGTCAAATACACCACAACCAGAGAAGAATGAAATAGGTTTGCACCGCAAATATTTCAAAACCTCTTGTGAAACACAGGTCATGTTCTGTGGCTTGCAGAGAGTGGCTCACGCGTTACGTACTGGGGTTCCTAATATTTTGGCCAAAGGATGTTGGACAACAGAATTACTAGGAAATCATGTTAAGTGTCATTTAAAGACAGTCAATTTGTTTTATGCTCTGAAAGCATATACTGTGCTTATTGTAAAAGCCATGCAGATAGTGCAATGCATTAAAAGTACTTCTATTAAAAAAGGATTTTATATTTTAACAGTCTTCTGCAAAGGGGGATAGCAGTCATGGCTCTGTATTTTGGGAACTATTCTGCTGTGAAGGCAAACAGAACAATAAGCATCCTTCAGGTCCTTGCATGGTACTCATTTAGATAACCATTAATATCAATATAATATAGAGGGATCAATTTTTTTGCTGTTGTTTATGTATTGGTTGTGACACTTATACCAGGATGCCTAAGACACTGCTTTCCTGAAGCTCAAAGCTTTCCAAAATGGGGTCATTTTCATTCATTCCAAAACTGCACATTTCTAACCTCACAACCTTAATAATTAATTGAAGTGACTGTCTTTCAATTCAAGCTGAGAGTTGTGTCAGCCTATCTGTCAATTCAGCATCTGTTTGTGACTCAGCTTAGTAAAGGAAACAATTGTAAAGGCTGAGATTTATTTTCTGGTTTTAACAATTTTAGGGCTGAGAATTTGAAATTGGGGATATCATTATCATTAATATTTTCTGAACAGTAATTATTTCCAAGTCATGCACACATCTTCACTTGTATTAAATCCAAGTAGAAGAGAGCTGTTAGGTAACATGACAGCTTTAAAATCCTACAGCTATCAGTGCCACCATCAAATGCTGTTTTCCATTTAAATGTAAAAAGCAAACTGCTTCTCTTTTGTCTCTAATGCTTTGAAACAAACAAATCTGCTACCAAAATGAAGATTAGTAATGATGTGACATGGGAGTGTTCTGAAATCACAGTGGATTGTGCTTCTAGCTCAGTTCTCCCACTGTGCTGATGCTATCCATGGAGAAGCTGCATCAATTCTCCTGCTTTTGTCACAGTGCTCTTTCTGAACATGATTAATCAGGGGAAACTTCATGTTTCCAGTATTTTGTCATGGCATTTTTATGCAATTGCTCCTCTTTTGGGAATGCCTCAAGTCAGCAGTATTTTGTGTTGACACCTTTGACAGAGAGGGAAGTCTTTCTTTGTCTTTGCCAGAACAGATTATTTAAAAGCCAAGTTACGTGTCACCTGTCAGGTGACAACGTTTATTCACCTGGGTTGAGACTACACAGCAGCAGGACACTGCTGGAGCCTGCGTGTGCTGAAACATCACGATTCTGTCATCTGTGTCCACCTCAGTAGCCTGCAGCACTCTAGCATTTTCAAATAACAATAACATGAAAGCAAACATCTATTTACAAAAGATTTTCAAAATAAGTCTTTGCAAAATAATATCTTTCACCCTACATTTTATGATACAAAATCAGCCTGCTTTATATTCTAAAAAATTATAATTTTCCAATGTAAGCATTTCATATATATATTCCTATGGTATATAAGCCTACAAAATAAACCAAAGTTTTTGGACTTCAAAGTAAATTTAAAGTAACTAAACCTTTTAGGAACAAGAACTTTTCATCCAGTAGATCATATAGATCACACAGTCTTACTTTATGAACGAAGATGAGCTACCGTATGGGATATTTGTATGGCGTTTAAACAAGATTGAGAAGTTCTCGGTTTCCACAAAGATTCTCTAGACTTTAGCTTGTTGTTGGTTTTGATGTTTGCTTGCATTCCTTGCAAAGTTCGAAGCAGAATGTGAGCAAACCTCAAAGAAGTCTGAAATATCAATACGGTCAAGAGTCCAGGCCAGGATATTTGGGAATCAGAGACAGAAAAACTAAGGTTGGCTGTTTGGGAGCTTAACATAGTGGATGGGATGATCCCCGGAGATCATCTACCCAGTGTGGTCATCACCCTGCTTGAAGGGTTTTAAAATTACATTTCAACCCCATTTGGAAGAGAGCTTGTAATATGATTTTTCTACATATACATAATACTACATACAGTTGTAATGCACTGTTTTCACTCATGTTTGAAGTGAATTGAAGAAGAATTCACATCTTAAAGACAGGCACTGACTCATTGTTAATGTGACGTGCAGTGCAGTGCACCATACAGATCTCATACTGACAAGGCAACAATTAGCAAGGTCTATATGAAAAGTGTTGTTCTGTGTGCTGCCGCAGGTGGTATCGCTAAGTATTGATGTTAACTCTGAGGCGTACCAAGATAAGCACTGGTTTCATTAAAACATTTCACATTTCCTGTTCCAGCCAAGTATGTTGTATAATTTCACTTTGTGGCATTAGAAGAGCCTGTGTGTGTTCAGCACTCCTGAAGCACACTCACATCGTTCGCCTACTGTGAAACAGTGCCTTTTCACCCCAAGGCATCGCTCTTGTTTGTTTGGTTCCCACTGGGTAAATGGCAAGAAAATTGACAGGGTTCAGCTTTCTGAAAACTGGAGGTTTCCTTCTCGTGGTGCTGTATAGTTTGCTATTTACATCGAGTAATGCTTAGGGATATCAAACAAAAGACAATTTCCTGATGATATTGTTTTTACTTTTCCTTCTTAACTTTCTTTAAACAATTCAACCACTGGCTTTAACTACTTTGAAAGAGTAAATCAGTGAAACTCCCAATGAAAATAATAATAATAATAATTGCTTACACTTATATAGCTCTTTTCTGGACACTCCACTCAAACTACAGGTAATGGGGACTCCCCTCAACCACCACCAATGTGCACCCCCACCTGGATGATGCAACGGTAGGCATAGTGCACCAGAACTTTCTGGTTTTTGAGATTGGCAAAACACAGCACGCCTTCGCTTCTTTGTTGTTTTTTCTGTCATAAGTCTGGTGAATTGTGCTGACATCTTTCTTTCCTTTCTGTCTGCAGCTAAAATTATGCCTGAGATTATTTATAAAGCAGAGTGCACTATAAATTCATTATCTTCTGTAAATAGGATGCTTTCCATTACATTGGGCATTAATAGGAAGCTTAAAGGGGATCTTACACAGCTTAGTTAAAGGTTTATCTAGAACTGAATGTCTAGATTGCATCTTATAACATTATCCTTATTATGAGCCTAGCAGGTGTCCTTCATTGTGCTTTCAGCTGGCAGAAAAATATCCAGGTATAGAAGGAAACAATAGATAGGATTACAATTAATAAGGAGTGCAATGCAATTATGGTAAAGACAAGTAAAAATAATGCTAGTATTAGAAGGTGCAGACCACATGCCATACAGAAATGTCATAACAATATTAAAAATCTGTTAAATAAGGCAAGGAATGGGAGGCTTCTGCAACACTAACTCCAGACTTAGTTGGCTCCAGAAGAAATGTGCTAGTAATGGGAGATGGAAAGAGTTTAAAGGAAGACTCCTGAAATAAATTAGGACAAGTAAGAAGAGTTGGATTTTGCAGTAAAAGAGAGGGAACGGGGGTGGTGTAATCAACAGGAGGAGGGATAGAGACGTCCACAAGGGGGAAGAAGAAGGTGGAAAATAAACCAGGTCAGATCAAAGGTTCTGGACTACAAGAATACATCCAGGTGGAGAAGGCTATGAGGAGATGAGAAAGCAAGAGCATCATCAGCATCATCAGCATACAAATGATATGAAAATGGTGGGAAGTAATAAGAGGGACGGGGAAGGACGTGGGATGTTGAGAGACAGTGTAAGAGAGAGGTGAGGTGTTGAGGTAAGTGAGAGAAAGAGAAGAGGATGAGCCTGTCAGGAGACCTGACATCTGCAACAGGCAAAGTGACTAGTTCCCAGAAACCCCCAGCTCAGTCGGGGATCGCAGAAGAATAGTGTGATCGACAGGGTGAAAGGGGACATTTCAAGAAGGATTAACTACAGAAAAAGAGGTAGCATGACCTGGGGGAAGAGAGGGATCAGTTTCTGTGTGCTGAGCAAGACCAAGTCTGGAGAGGCTTGAGGAGCAAGAGCTTTGTGAGGAAAGCAGAGAGGTTAAGAGAGGAAGGGCAGAAAGGAAACAGGGCGATAGTTTTAAAGGGATAGGGGATCAAAGGTGGGTTTCTTTAAGAGAAGTATAATACGGTCTGTTTAAAAGCAGAAGGAAAGCAACCTGAAAGTAGAGCTGTTAAAGAGAGAAGAAATACAAGGACATAGATTGGGAGCAGCACCCTGGAAGCCTTGGAGAAGTGAGTCAGCTGATGGCCCTGCCTGTAGTGGGTGGGGGGATTATGGTCCTGTAGCAAGGACGTGTCTATGTCAGAAGAGGGTGAGATGGGGAAGAGGGAGGGGAAACCAATGAGTGAGGACACGAGACACACAGTTCTCTTTCAGAGGAGAAGAGGGCAAAGCTGTTGTGCAAGACAGAGACAAGGGGAGGGGGGCTGAGAAGGGAGGAGAAGAGACTAAAGGGGTTGACAGTGACAAACTGGAAATGGTTCAACAACAGGTTGTGTGCAGAAGACAAGGATGAGAGGAGCGAGTGACAGAGATCCAAGGCAGGGGGCACAGAACAGAGACAGGAAAAGGGCCTGGGCAAGGCGAGTAGGGAAAGGGAGGCAAGGGCTGAGATGAGGGTGGAGGTATCAGAGTCTACATCGAGCTTAGAGAAGGAAAGAGCAATGGGAGCTGGCAGAGCAGGAGCCAAGAGATGAAATATCACCAGGGCAGTCAGCTAAGGTGGAATAGAGGGTGGAGGAAGTCGCTGTCCCTGGGGAAGATAAGATCCAGCGGATGGCCAGCTTTGTGTGTGTGGGGAGATGCATTGAGGTTGAAAGTCTGCAGTGCACAAGAGGGAGTTACTGGGCTGAGTGGTTCTGAATGGTAATGCAAATGCTCCAAGAATATTTCACGAGCCAAACCAGTTAGTTCTGCCTTCAGTTCAATCACTGATATACAGAAATGTTGTGTTGGAGCGCTCTCCCTTTTTAGGCATTCACATGTTTGAACGACGAAAATATTTATGAATGAATTTCTCCATAGGGTGTTTAGAGAATGGAGAAGTAAAAAGTAATTTGTATCATTTCCATGTGAGGGGAAAAAATCAGCAAGTGTTTTCTAAGAATCACTTTGCAAAACAAAGTTTCTCTAGTTTCCTAAACTGAACACCCACACTTCTACATAAATATATATTAAGCACTAGCTCTTGTCTGCATGTACATGAAAAAGAACAAACAGAGAATTGCATGATTAGAAATGTTAATCACATTATATCATTAGACGTGCCACTGGCAGCTTTGATTTAATTGGTTGATTTGCATATTGTCTGCATAAATGTAATACTTGTAAATTGGGGAAAATGTACAATACTGCTGTGTTCTCATTAAATTCCATCCTAAAAGCTTTTGAATTGTTTAAAAATGACAGTGAACAAACAGCACTATTTATTTATAAAGTCTTTCCATAGAGAAGTTAAAAATATCCACTTTCACAAAATTGTTACTTGTTCCATCAACAATAAAAACTGTAAACCCAATAGTGGAATGATGTATTGTTCCTTGAGGTGTAAATTAAAGGAGTTTAATATGCCAGATTATTTGCTCCAAATGTATTATGTGGAAACACTTAAATGCCAATTAATGAAGTTTCTGTGAAATTATTTTCCATAAAGGATGTAATCTTCAGTGAAAGCAGAATTAAACAAACTCTTCCAATAATGCATATAGTCCGTGTATAGTCCTATATTTTGTGACTATTTTTGATCTATTTTAATAAAGTATGTCCACAGCTATTTATAATCTATTATAAATCCCAGAACAGGAATTCAGAATGTTCTACACTTACAAGGATGGAAGCAGTCCACGCTTTTAATAACCTAGGGAATATGATTCCATTTTCAGTTTTTTTTGGTCTTCTCAGTGTTTGTTCTCACTCCCTGTTTCTCGCTTAAGGTCAAGATAGTTCTTCATTAGTAGTCATCCGTCTGAGCTATTTTGCAAAAGAAAGAGCTCTTAGCTTCATGATTTAGGAATTAATTTCATGTAATCAATAGTGCCGAATCCCAGGAAGGTCATTAAAGCCTAACGAGAAAGAGAAAGTACACTACTGGGAGCTCCCAACACTTCACCTTGTGTGAGAATTAAGGAACTCTCACAGCCTACTTTCTATCGGGGAAGCAAATTAACCTTGTGCTTGTGTCTGCAGCCTGGCCCCCACTGGTCAAAAGCTAAAAGATTCTGACTAGAAACTCTGAAACAACTGCCTAGAAGTAATGCAGAAGTGTCAGCCTCCAGTAGTTCAAAGATGGCCAAGCTCATCTGATAAGATATAATACAATAAAACTTTATTGTCTGATTTAACAGAAATGTGTCTTTGTCTTACATGCACCGAAATTTATAAAACATATAAACACTTCAAGTAAACATTGCATTACATAACATAGATCTACCCATACCTTTTTCATTTTACACCACTCCTACAGGATTCCACACAGCTTTACCAGAACCATGGAAATGTACCTCTTCCACAATAACACCAAGCCCATATAATTACACATGGTTTGCACATGACCCACTTATATAGCACTTGCCTATAAACTATTCCTGATACCCATACACAGCACAAAAGACAACAGTTTCAGCTCACAATCATGGCCCTATAAATACAGCTATACTGACACAGGTATGTGAAGTGTGTCCTTGTAGGCGATCTACAAGTAGCTAATCTCTGTAGGTGCCAAGCAAGACCTTGATCATGATTGGAGGGGAGACATGGTAAGGAATTTCAGGCTGCAACTGTAAGTGATTCTGCAGGGCCATTTGCTGGCCGTATTCTCTCTGGACCAAAGGAATATTTCTGTGTGGCAAGGAATTTGTGATTTAGTAGACAAATCTTGTAGATGAGACACGGAGCTGTGGTCATTAAAGGTCATTATTTATTTCACGTCCCCTATTGTGGACATTACCAAATGTTTTATACACTTGTTACAAAAACAGAGCTTTTAACTCTGGTACCACAGTCAAATCCAAAACAGCTCATCTAATCTGAATGGCTCATATGTCCATACTTTAGTCTGGGTTAAAGTCTGATTCTGTCCATACAACTGCACTTCAGTGAATGCATGTGGATTCAGCTCTTTGTGATTAATAGTCATGAAGAAAGGTTGGGAAGGTTATTGTTGGTGTAATCCCAAAGCCTGCTTCCTGATCGTTCGGAGTTAGAAATTATATGGCAGCAAACTGACACAGTGTTGCTCATGGGAGGATATTTTTTCCTGCACTAATGAGTGACAACTTTTTATTTAATTCTTACTATAACTCATAATGCACACACACTTTTTTGTTCTTAGCATATTGAAACTTCATTCTAGTGCTGTATGTACAGTAGTTCAGAAAAAAACTATTCCAGCAGCCTTTGAATTTTTAATTCATTGATATAAAAACTAATAGCTGATGTTATAAACAGTGCTACAGTCTTGTATATATGTCATGCTATATATTTATATTTATGCATGCATAGATATAATTCAAAAAATGTGTTTAGATGTTTGATATTGTGTCTCAGAGCAGAAGAAATATACTGTAAAATATCTTTAATGCTATAAAATACATAATGTACAGTACCTTCACATTTTGGAATTCTTGCATAAAATATCATTGGAGTAAAAAAACTGAAGGTTCACATTTCAGTTTTATTTAAAAAAATAATTGAGCATGTCAATTTACAGTATATATGGGTAATTGAATATAGAACTAGTTCAGTTTTCTGCTTGAAAGAAAAGGTATAAAAATGCATGAAAGGGAAGTACAATGTCAATGTCACTCGCTCCTGATTTTCAAAGAGAGCAGAACACTGTGACTAAAATTACATTCCCTGCAGGACTTCAAACTTGTCACATGACAGTTTGGTAAACAGCACTTGGCACTTGACCAGATATTGTAAGAGCAGAGGATTTTAAAACTGCAAGAGAAAGGTTCTTTCATACAACATAAAAGCACTGGTGTGAGTCAGCAATGCCTTAGATACAGAGCATATCATTGAAATGGTGAGGAAAATCAGGCTGTTGTGGCACATCCTTGGTCACTACCATCCTGACATTAGTTTGGTGACAGAGTCTGGAGCAGTGGTCCTTAATCCTGATTGCTGAGGTCCAGTGTGTCTACAGCTGGGCTTTAATGAGCTAAATGTTTCAATCGACATGTTAATCGGCTTAACTGGAACAGTTTACCAACCTCTGCCATTTGTTGTTGCTTAAAGAAAACTAAAATACCTGCAGACACACCAGAACATGGTCCAGAAAATGAGTCAACTCCTTCCTTTTATTTTAACTCGCTTCTTTTGTCATTTATTAATCTCAAACTAAGCGATCTCTACTGCCTACACACTAGCATTCCTGAAGCTCAGAAATCACAAAATTACATGAAGAATAAAATGCGGCACGCAGCTGTTTTGGAGGTAAGGGGTTTGGAGCTCTGAGAAATGTAGGGTGACAAGACAACACATAAGAGAACTTTAGAAGACACGGGTGTCATGAACGTTTAATATTAATTAGTATTTGTTACCCTTGACAACTCCCATATGTTTCATGGTATCACAAAACACAATTTACTACTTTCAAGAGGGCACATGAAATTGAAAAGTGAACACCCACATAATGACAGTCCCTGAATCCTCCTGCCCACATGCACTTGCTTACGCTTTTCCCTAGAGAGGGAATCTAATGACCTGAGATGTAGAGGTGTAGGAAGAATTGATTAAACAGGCCTGCTCCAAGCACTGGCACTAATTGTTAGACTCCCTACTGTCAATATTCATTAAAGGAAAAAATAACAACATATGTGGGGCCACTATGTGAAGATGTTTAACAAGCTGCATGTCCTGACTGTAGCTCCCCCTGAGGGATATTGTCATTCGTGGATGGACTCATCCTATTTGTGCTTGTTTACAGGGACAGATGAAAACATGGCGTAGCAGTTAAGGAGCCAATTGAATCCAATAAAGTTGCATAGCAACCATAATTAATGGCAGCCTGGTCATATCAAGCCAATATTAATAAGATATAGATTAATTTTGCTTGCAGAATAAGGTGTCAGCTGATTATACACATATATCAAAGAATACATGCCGCACAAGAAATTAATGAATGAAAGTGGTATTAACAGACAAAGAAGGACATAGGCTTTAGTGTTCTGGATATTTCTGATGTGAAAACTGTTAAATGGTGATTTCCAATCAGAACTCCATGCTTTAATTGTTGTTATTATGGTCAATTCATTTATCTATTTTCTGTAACTCGTGTACATAATGATCACAGTGGGCCAGGGCATATTCTTTCACAGGATATCAATCCATTGCAGGACACACATACATACTGTATATACAGTATACTGTACATGGAGAGGGTTACAGATGGCAAATAACTTGTACAGCATCTATTAGGAAACCAGAGCATCAAGAGAAAACCCACACAGCCACAAGGAAAACATGCAAACTCCACACAGAGGGTATCCTCATCTGGAATCAAACCCGGGACCCTTGGACTACTGAGGCAGCACTACTCACCTCTGTTCCACCTCGGCCTCCTTTCGCTTTAACCACGTTTTGATTTTGATCTAGGTTCCACCCAAGAGAACCTCAGGATGTCAAACTTTAATAGCTAGAGTGTACTCTCAGAGGAAAGTCTGACATCCTGATATTGTGATTGATATCATCGCCTCTGTTTCTAAGGCTCTGGAAACCGGCTCCCTTCAGTCACTCCTCTGCCTGCCTCCAGGCCCACAGTCCCCAGCTGCGGCTCAGGCTGTGGCTCACTAGAACTGATGAGATCATCATCCCTGTGACACAGCCTGCCTGGCTGCAGATACAGCTCCCCCCTATTCTCTTTCAAATTCAGGGTTAGCAATCTCAGTATGGGCGCCCATATATATTCCAATTAAATGTGCCTTGTCTTTCTGTGGCTTCTTCTCCACCACTAACAGTCTCCTCCCTAGTCCAGCTCCCTGACACATTCCTTGTTAAAGGGGGAGGCACTGACAGCCATGTCCTTACAGACATGGCCTCACTCAGCCAAGTTACCCCCATAAAGATCACTTCTCCATCTCAATTAGGGTTTGCTTCAGGCGCCTTGATTTCCTTCCACAGCCCAAAGACACAACGGTAGGTTAATTTGGTGCTGTAGAATTAGCCCTGGTGGGAGAGTGTGTGTGTTTGTGTTTGTGTCTGTGTCTGGTGTGAGAGTGTGTGTTTGTGTCTGTGTCTGGTGTGAGAGTGTGTGTGTTTGTGTCTGTGTCTGGTGTGAGAGTGTGTGTGTCCATGTCTGTGTCTGGTCTGAGAGTGTGTGTGTTTGTGCCTGTGTCTGGTGTGAGAGTGTGTGTGTTTGTGTCTGTGTCTGGTGTGAGAGTGTGTTCATGTCTGTGTCTGGTGTGAGAGTGTTCATGTTCGTGTTCTGTGTCTGGTGTGAGAGTGTGTGTGTTTGTGCCTGTGTCTGGTGTGAGACTGTGTGTGTTTGTGTCTGTGTCTGGTGTGAGAGTGTGTGTGTGTGTGTGTGCCTGTGTCTGGTGTGAGACTGTGTGTGTTTTTGTCCGTGTCTGGTGTGAGAGTGTGTGTGTTTGTGTCTGTGTCTGGTGTGAGAGTGTGTGTGTCCATGTCTGTGTCTGGTCTGAGAGTGTGTGTGTTTGTGCCTGTGTCTGGTGTGAGAGTGTGTGTGTTTGTGTCTGTGTCTGGTGTGAGAGTGTGTTCATGTCTGTGTCTGGTGTGAGAGTGTTCATGTTTGTGTTCTGTGTCTGGTGTGAGAGTGTGTGTGTTTGTGCCTGTGTCTGGTGTGAGACTGTGTGTGTTTGTGTCTGTGTCTGGTGTGAGAGTGTGTGTGTGTGTGTGTGTGTGTGTGTGTGTGTGCCTGTGTCTGGTGTGAGACTGTGTGTGTTTTTGTCCGTGTCTGGTGTGAGAGTGTGTGTGTTCGTGCCTGTGTCTGGTGTGAGACTGTGTGTGTTTTTGTCCGTGTCTGGTGTGAGAGTGTGTGTGTTCTTGCCTGTGTCTGGTGTGAGAGTGTGTGTGTTCGTGCCTGTGTCTGGTGTGAGAGTGTGTGTGTTTGTGCCTGTGTCTGGTGTGAGAGTGTGTGTGTTCATGTCTGTGTCTGCCTTGTGATTGACTGGTATCTCATATTGCCTGGCGCCCATTGCTACCCAGTCATGCTATTGAAGAGATCTTTAGATCAATTAGCTGCTAACTATGAAATGGACCAAATGGAATCCTCTCATTTATAATGTGCTTATGTTCAATGGGTATTGAAAGCTTTGTCTCTCTAGTATTCAAAAACTCCAAAAGTAGATACAGTTATGAATTTGTGTTGTGCAATTACAGTGGTACTCTCACCATTTACAATGTGCTTTGAAAATAATCATAATCTTAGCTACAAGGCACAGAAGCACACCTGAGAACCATGTTCTTACTGATTCATGAGATCAATGTTTAGCAGCTTGTAACAAAGCAGATTCTTTGATTTAGAAATATTGTGTTGCTAAAAGGTTGTCTCCCACTAGATCTATTAAGCATCCATGCCTTGTTTCTCTCGCAGACACCCTATATATAATTTATTATCTGGTTTAATGTTTTACAGACAGTAATGGTTGTATATCGAAGGTAATTTTTACACATAGTTGTTTCTGTGAAAACAAACTGGAAAATAATTTAATTTCATGCCTCAAAAGCAAAACAAATAGCACATTAATATTAAAGCTGTCTGCAAAGGCACCAGCATTACATGTTACTAACCCTGGTAAAACATTTCATTTAAGACCAATAGATGGAAGTTCATTTTACATCCACTCTTATATGGAATGAGTAGAGCACAATGATGTTTTATTTTTCCTCAGGCCATTGCTAACATCATTTAAGGTGTTTTGACAAGTGAGAAAGATTCATGCCTGCAGTCTGATGCATCTCTATGTCTTCGGGGGACAAAAGAATTCTTTAAAAAGTCAGAATGTATTTATTATTTCCCAGGATGAAATCAGTTAGCACTGTTGATTGATGATGCCCTTAATGAACCCACGTGAATTGCTATTCCAAACCTCATTAATTGCAAACAGTGTCAGGAAGCTGAGCTGGCAATTATGTGAACAGGGCAGCATCACAAATTAATTAGGTGTTGACATGTAAAAGTGCTTTGTGCCAAGAATAATTTAAGAAACAATGGGATATTCTACAATTTCCAACATTCTATAAAACGATGTCCACATATGTTAATGTTTGAAAATGAAAGACAGTAAATGGACATTATTTTCCTTCTAATTAGCACTTACACCTTCACTGCCTTGGTGAGCCTCACAATTAGGCAATTACCTTGTACAGCAATGAACTACATATTAAAGGACAGGAACTGTATTCGGCCAAAGGAGCTTGTCTTGTGTTTTACATTGCTTGACACCACAGGTGGTCTAATTGCTTTACACTGACATCCTCAATTAGGCTTCTCAAGGGTCACAGGCCCTCTGTTTTTATCACCTCTTGGTCTCTTGTATGAAGTGGTTATTGCTTAATTGATCTCTTTTCCCTAGTTTGAAAATAGTGATATATCAAATAATCCTAGTCAGGGAGAGTTACAGAGAATTCCATATAATTGCGTTACTTACTGCCTTATTTGTATAATGGGGCTCCTCCCTTCAGTTTTTTGCAATAATGCAATTTCAGACACAGTGCAGGGCTCACTATTCACAGTACTTCTAGCACTATTAACATAGTGAACTTTATTGAATTCTCCCATGAAAGGGACTGTTCTCTTGGTGAAGTAGAATTCACTGACATAGGATGAGGCGTATGTCTGCGTGGTTCGAGGGTGATTGAGGGATGACACTACAATGCACATGCATTTTAGTCATTAGTCACTAATTGAAGAACTATAAAAACTAAAGAGCTGAGGCCTCGAGGACCAGAAATGGAGACCAATTATGTAATGAGCTTAGAAAACCTTGTAGAGTGAGGAATTCTCCAATATCTGAATGTCTTCAGGCAGTAGTTATGAAGGTTAGGCAGTTTAATGAATGAGTGAAGGAAAGGCCGATCGAAAGAATATAATTGTTTAAAACCTTTCCCCTTGGTCTTATAGCAAGCAAGAAAATGTATTTTCTTACTTTTGATTACTTTTATATCTTATTTGCTTAGTAGTAGTAGTAGTAGTAGTAGTAGTAGTAATAATAATAATTATTATTATTAACTATATTTTATATAGCATCTTTAGATAGATAGATACTTTATTGATCCTGTGAGGGAAATTGCAGTGCAACAGCACCTTAACACACACAACACAGCCACAGTGTAACGAATTATATAATAATAGTACAATACATACAATACAATACAAGAGTTACTCACAGTCCGGACACACAAGAGGAAACTAGAACAGATATAAATATAAATATAAATGTATTGCACAGGTCCCTGGCATATATTGCACAAAAGTGGTTGTAAACGGGAAAAAGAAAAAGAAAAAGAAAGAGAACAGATGTAGCAGTAGATGTGTATATGCGTTTAGTCCAGAAACAGGTCACTGTCGCTGTTGTCTCTGCCAAGACGCAAGATGGATGCGTTGTACAGTCTTATGGCAGACGGCAAGAATGACCTCCTGTAGCGCTCCCTGTCGCACCGTGGATGAATCAGTCTATTGCTGAACGTGCTCTTCATTCCTGCAAGCCTGTCATAGAGGGGATGGGAGAAGTTGTCCATGATGGCCTCTAGTTTGGACATCATTCTCCTCTCAGCCACTACCTCCAAGGGGTCCAGGTCAGACCCAATGACAGAGCTTGCTCTCCTGATGAGCTTGTTCAGCCTTTTGGAATCTACTGCTCTAATCCCAGAGCCCCAGCACACCACTGCGTAGAAAATGTCACTCGCTACCACCAACTGATAAAACATGTGTAGCATCTTACTACACACATTGAAGGACCTGAGCCTCCTCAAGAAGTAAAGTCGGCTCTGTCCGTTCTTATAGATGGCCTCGATGTTCTTAGACCATTCCAGTCTATCGTCGATGTGCACTCCCAGGTACTTGTACGAGTCCACCATCTCCACACCACTCCCATGGATGTAGACAGGAGTAGGTTTGACCTTTTTCCTCCTGAAATCTACCACCAGTTCCTTTGTCTTTGTAACATTCAGTTCCAAGTGGTTCACCCCACACTCCACAAAGCTGCTGACCAGTCCTCTGTACTCCTCCTCCTGCTCACCCTTGATACATCCCACAATTGCAGAGTCATCTGAGAACTTTTGCAGGTGGCATGACTTTGAGTTGTACTTAAAGTCCGAAGTATAGAGGGTGAAGAGGAATGGAGAAAGAACTGTCCCTTGAGGTGCCCTTACAGAAGTAGCTCTGATTAAGCAAATGCCTTTTTCTAGAGACGGTTTCGAGTCTGGATTGGAAAACGCTCAGGCAAGGCGACTCTGATATTCTCCACACAGAGGATCGAGTTTCCAGAGCTCTGGGGTACCGCAGGAGAAGGCCCTGTCTCCCATGGTCACCCACAGACTTGCAAACTGTCCCAACAAGCATTACAATTGTAGAGTGAGGGGACAATGAGCTGGGAAAAGTGGACACCCTGTTGCCCAGGTCAGTGTCTTGTCACAGGGCGCCATTTCTTACCAGCCGTCTGTCGCCTTCAGGGGGCCTCTATAGAGCCACATATTTGCTAGGTGACATGGTTGATAATCCATGGTGGCAGTCTTTTAATAAACAGTTTAAGTGTTTCATTCATCTCCTATGACTCATTCATCTCCTGAACTCACTGGAAGGGATTCAAAACTTTCACAAAACAGAAACATTAAATAATTATATTATTTTGCAGTTCCCTGCACTATTTCTTCAAAGATAAACTTTCCAATTTATCTTTAATTTCCGAAACTCCTGACTGATATCTGCCTCCATAGCACCACTGAATGGAATTTAACGAGATGTTAGGTATTTGTGAAGACCTAGGAGAATTTTAATTTGCATACCTAATTAGGACATTTGCTCTGATACAATCTGAAAATGAGTGACTCCACTCCGCCTATGCTCTGCTTTTTTCTTATATCCTCAGTGATGAAGCTTCAGTTACAAAATGCAATCTGCAGCTTAGAAATGGCTGGTTTGGTTTTCTTTTTGCCTCACTCCCAAAAAGCCAATGAAGTAAAAAAGTGAAGAAACAGAAATTGATAATTTTGACTGCGGCACAAGCAAAAATCCACCAACAGTGAATCTTTGTGTTGGGCAAAATACCTTTCCACAGAAATACTTTTTCAATTCATGTCTCCAATTTTCCACATAAACTGATTTGAACATAAGCCCCCGGTCCCCAGCCACAAAAATGCCAGCTTTTCTCCTTTTTCTTCTCTTTTTACTGGTTGCTGAGTTCAGCCACATTGTATACATGCATTGGCATTTCTCCAGGTTCCTTGGAGGAATCCTGAATCATTCAATTTCTGATTGTTTGCCTTCTTAAATTTGTTGACAAGCCACTTTCCCAGGAGAAGACTAGACCCTCCACAAATGTTATTTATTAAACTTTTATAGCACAAACAGGGTCTCCATCATTTATTACTCGCTGATGAAACTGCATGTGTAAGTCTCCGAATCTCTGAGTGATGTGTTGCTTCACCTTCAGGCGTGCTTTGAGTTTTCTCCTGATTTTCAGGATAACCTTTGCTTATTAAAATTCACTAACAGCACCTCAGAATTAAAATGTATTATATTTGAATAGTCATTTGCTTACTTAATTTTAGAGAGACAAGACAGGCAAGTTTTGAATATCTGCAAAGACAGTCAAAGGTACGTTGATTAACAAATCTAAGTTCCCAAAAAAACATTTTGGTTGTTTTTGCACTTTCTTGCTTATTGTAGAACACTGTTTAAGGTTTTAAAAACTCTGGAATTATGATAATGTTCTCTCTGACAATCATTATAAATAGCATAAGTATTTCTAGAAAATAATTAGAAAGAGTTAATAAAGAACTGTGTTGTAGGTGCATAGACCTCACCCCTTTGTTGCATTCTAACAAAGGATTAAAACAACAGTTACACACAAAACTAAGTAGAACAGCACACTGCCCAGTCCACTACAACAGCCCCTGACACAAAATCCTGGAGTGACATTGATATTGGAGATAGAGTGTTTTAAAAAAGACATGGACACACCTAACAAACATGAAGCTACGTTAAACGTGCAGCTCCTAAAATGGCTATCAATGGTTTTAGAGGATAGCTTGCTACAGCCTGCATTATTCAATAACATGGCACAGTTACTCATTACTCAGATGCTGGGGTTCTAAAATGACGTGGGTGTGTTTTGTGGCTACATACAGCAATTAAATATATAATAAAATATCAGGAACCTCTAAGAGACAGCAAGAAACCCTTTTGTAAAGAAGCAAAGCAATTAAAATCAAACCAGCATAACTGTTGTTTGTGTATGAATCAATACTTTTTATGTAGAAACAATGTTCAGGATGTCTCCGTGTTGATGAACAGATGGTTCATGGATTGTCCAGCAGAGATCCTCACTGCAGACTCCCAAACTGTCACTACCCTAGAGGGTACTCCACCTTCCTGTCCTGTTCCTTGCTTCCCTGTGCCTTTTCATGTTCTTCCGGTGCGTCTGGTGAGGGTGTGCTATTTATTTCCGGTCTGTCCTGTCCTCCTCGCTTGGTATTGGGATCGGTTGTCGAGAGACTTGCCTCACCGCAAGTCCGCTGCTTGAGGGCTTTGGTCTCGTTCCCCGACTCCGCCTGATTGCATTGTTCCTGCGGCTACGCATGGGGTCTCTCCGGTCTCTCCTAGCCTCCGGCTTCTGTCACACAACCATTGTTTTTCTCCATGAAGGGAGTAGGAGGAATTGTCTTGTAGAGTTGTGCTGAATTACTTCTGCACACATCGCAATACAAAAAAGCTTTTGTGACAGTGAAGGAGACCATAAGAGCTGGGGCTTGGGGGACATCTGAAGAAACTTAGGATAGCACTCTGAGACGGGGGGGAGACAGTGAAATGCTGAGAGCTGTGTGGTGTGCACAGCTCATACCCTGACACTCCCAGCCGCTGGGCCACACAGAGCCTCCTCCGAAAGCAGTGAATTCTGCCCCAAACAATCATCTTCCCATCATGAGAGAACTCAACCCTGTTGGGGCTACATCATCATCACAGACATCACTCTTAATGAGCCCAGTTGCAACAGCAAACTAATGCAATCAAACAGGTTTTCCTGTCTTCACTGGAGTGGGTCAGTCTTCAGCAACTGAAGGATTTGCTAGTTTTTCTATTGACTCTCCATCAAATTGTCAGTTTTCTTCTATGTCAGGGACACATGGTGGTAAGTATTACCTACAATGAACTTCAAATGACCACAAGGGAAAACATAACAACCGCTGTTCTAGGTAGGACGGGGTGCCCTTTTCCTCAAGATCAATTTTGCCTTTTTCATTTTTCTGATGGAGCTCATGCTGTGCACTTTGCTGTAAACCTGTTTTGCCAGTGCCCTGAGAACAGATTCAATACCCCACTGACTTGCAGATATTGCTATTAAAAATGATTGTTGTCACCAGGGTGACTGAAATATATTGTAGTGTGCTTTAAAATGCATGTGATAGATCTAAAGGTTTTAGCACTACAGCAGCAGAGATTAGAGTCTCTGACACTCCTGTTGATCTTAGGTGAGGCATTCATTTGGCTTGCCACTCCTGATACATCAGTTGTAATTAATTCAAGAGAAAAAAAAATCTATTTGGCTGAAAAGTGGGATTGGAAATATTTTTGTCAGCGATGCCCTGTGGACCTCAGGTGCTGGAAGACGCAAAACCATTTCATGCTCACTACCTAATCTGATACACGGTTATATAGATTTTTCCTGTATTTTGAAATCATATTGCATGTACAGCTAAAGTTCAAGTAGTGTTAATCTACAGTGCCGTCAAAAAAAATGCCAAAGTAAGAAGACCTATCCTTTGCTTATCAAGCAATATATTTTTTTTTACTTTGAATCAGCAGTCTTATTTAGGTTTTACTAAAATAAAAATATTTCCATTGAAATAATAAGAAGAAATACATCTCAAGCCCTTGTATGGTTGAAATTTTAAAAGAATGCTCAAGAACAGTAAGCAAATTTGCCTTTCAAAAACATAATGCACAGTCTTGCAATCAGAGGGCTGACTGTAACAGTTGTCTTTTAAGGTTAGACAGCACATGTTATGTGCAAAGCTAATTGGTGTCTCTGAATTGCGTGTGCGTGCTTCCTGTGAAGGACTGCCATGTTATCCATGGTATGCTTCCACCCTAATCCCTATGCTTCTGAGATAAACTCTGGGATGCCTCGACCCTTAACGGCAATCAGCAGCTTTCTGATAATGGACGTATCTTATGCACAACTGGGGAAGCTTTATCTACTCGGTATTATGTCACTTTCAAAAACTGTTTGCTTCCCATTATTTCAGAAGGGTCTTTTGTTTTCAGTTCTGAAAAAGCAGCATTTCATACAACGAACAAAAGGGAAAAGTCAGAAGATGGTGCAGTGACACTTGAAAAGACTGAAAGATATGTTTTCCTTCTGGTATCTACTGTAACATTTGTATTTAACCTGAGGAAAATGGGAGATGAGACTGATTAATAAGTCGAATGTTCATGGGATGTTTAATATTTGAGTCATATAATTTAGCTACGGGTGGCACCGTGGAACAGTGGCTAGCATAGCAGCTGCATAACACTGGGGCCCAGAGCTCAGTTCCTGGGGTGCTGTCTGCCTGGATTTTGCATGAGTTTCTTCTGGGTGCTCTGGTCTCCTCCCACAGGCAAACTGGTAGGCTAATTAGCCTCTAGTGAAAAGTGTGTGTGTTTGTGTGCCCTGCGATGGACTGGCGTCTCATCCAGGCTGTATTCCTCCTTGCTCCTGTTGCTTGCCAGTTTAGGCTCCAATATCCCCCGCAACTCTGTATTGGATACAGTGGTTACAAAATGAATGGATAATTGTGCTGCTGAATTTTTCTATCAAATACAGTAAATAATAATTACAGTGCCTACAAGCACCTAGGAGGTGCAGTTATGTAAAACTACAGGTCTACATGGCTCTTGTGGTTTTTGTACTATTCTAAAATGCTGCAGGCAAAAGGCCTGACTCTTGACCTTTGCAGAAAACAGAGAAACTTACACCGTACATATTTTCAACTCATCCAGCTGAAATTATTTCACAGAAATTCAGTCAAGCTCTAAGAATCCAAAAATACTTTCCAATGTCTTGTCCAGCAGCTTTTTCTCTAAACATTTTCCATGGATACAGAGAAGGGGTGTGACCTTTCCTGGCCCAGAAGTCCATGGGAGAGGCATACTGTTACACTCTCTGACAGGTGGCCACTTTGTCCCAAGAGATCATTCTTTTAATAGACATCACTTAAGTCCACCCACTTCAGCTAAACAGCAGAGGTGGAGGAATTTGCAAAACCTGCACACACTTGCAAGAAGAATTTAAAGCTTATATTAGAAGAATGAAGCAAGAATAAACAGAAACCATTGGTCAAAAGACAGCCTATAAATGCAAGAGCAGTCACACAGAGCCATTGTTGAGAAGATTTCTTAGTCTCCTTAAACAATGGAGTTCACTCTAGATTTTTGTTTTATTAAGCTGTGAGTTTGGAAGGCATTTCACGCAACCAGCTTTTATTAATAACTGTAAACAGTGTCTATGAATGTGTCTTTAAAATCAAACGTGCTTTTTTCCTACCAAGCTCTCTATCTGCATCAACCTGAGAACAGAGAAACTAGATGTCAGTTTAATTGTGGACCAAAGAAAAGTGAAAGAATACTAAATATTTCAGGTATTTACTGTAAAACTGTGCTCTTAATTAAAAACATAAAGCCTCAGGTGTCCTGTTTTTCTTCATTTTAACACTGAGCAATAACCCATCAGTTGTAACGCTTAGTTCAAAAGAGGTCCTGAACTCAATTTCAGTCACATCTTTTTTTGAACAAAATGACATCTGCTCTTTCCACATTACAAAGCAAAATCTCATACAGAGTCACCCAAAATATTTTTCATTTCAAGAGTAGGGCAGGATGTGAAGTTTCAAGAGAGGTCCTTTTTTTAAGTATTAACTTAATTAATAGTTAATTAACAAATTAATACAGTTACTCAACAGTTACCTCCGCTGTGAAGTCAGGAGCCTGGCAGTGTAATGTCAGTCTTTATCACCGAAGTGGTGGATCATGACGTTTAAAGGAAAGTAGCGCACAACCGGAATAAGAGAATTCTTGAATCTGGCACGGCCACATCCAGGACCTACCATGTGACCCTGGAGCCACTCCACAATGAGCTCGGCGGTGGAGTCTGGGATCTGGCAGCGCAGCCCTTCCTTCTCTTCCGTCTCCATGAGCTCCAGCAGGCCCCGCAGGTCCTCGATCAGCTGCAGCGCCCGCAGGCTGCCCATGAAGGGAGAGGTGGGGGACTGGCAGTCGAAGATGCCATTGGAGTACTCGAGAGCCTTGGAGCCTGGAGGAACAGCAACACCGCAGAGCTCAGCTGGAAGAAGGGCCTGAGGGTCCACTTGGAGCAGTAGGGATTTGTCATTTCAAATTCACAGGTTTTCTCATTCTACAGTAACTCCCACAGTCTTCATTTATTAGAGATCACATATGGTGCCCTGCAGAAGTATTGCTGGCCTTACCCAGTTGTCACATTTGAATGCTTTAAAGTCTGCAGTCATGACACTTTGAAGTAGCATTCAATATTCGTTATTCAAACAACCTACTCCACACTTTCAATGAGAAACAACAAAAATATAATTATTATGAAAGAAAAATTGAAAGGACATGATTACATACAGTAAATATTCTAACCTTTTTCTGTCACAAACGTAGATTAATTTAGGTGCACAAGGTTACCTTAATAAGCCACACAATTCGTTGAGTGGCCTGTCTGTGTGTAATAATACTGGTTCATGTGAATTCATTATAAAACATCATGTTTGTTGGGTCCCTCTTGTCTATACAGATGGATTCCAGCATAGATGCATGCTCCATGTTCCTGTTGTCCTAAGATTTATCCTTTTACGACTACAGTCACACTTGGTGTTGGCAGCATTATGTTATACTGTAGTTGTGCCTCTCCTCAGCAGAGACTGGGAAGCTTGTCAAGACTGATAAGAACATGATAGAGCAAATCTTAGAGGAAACCTGCATCATATTTAAAACTACAGCAAAAAGTCACCTTTTAGCAAGACAGAGATCCAAAATACAAGGCCAGAGCTACACTGGAATGTCTTAAAAATAAGAAAGTCAATGTCCTTGAATGGTTCAGATAAAGGCCTGATTGCAATTCTGTTGTGCAAATATTGCGCCAAGTCAGCATGCACATCTGCCATCGATATACAGTATTTCAGTTTTTTCTCTTTAGTTTTTACTGACATTTACTGTAACTTATTTGTATGCATCATTTTGTAATTTCACCAGATGGAAGACCATAGGCAGGGTCAGAATACTTTTGCAAGGCATGGTACTGTATAGAGAAAAATTAGTTCTTTGCAAAAAAAATCAGATATGTGGAACTTAATTCCTTAAGCCCAGGTCTCAATTGTTATCTACAGTATATGGCTTGCTCTTAAACGTTCCTCTAAAACACATTTTTGGAAAAGTTTCCATATCTAAACGGTCGTGACTTCTAATGCCTGCTGTGCCTCCTAAATATTTAAAAAGAATGATTAAGGACCTTTGCTTGTGTAATTGTCATTGATTTCCACTCCACTTTGGTGTGCATGCTAAAGAGGCCTATGTGCCTGTGATAGGCAATAATGGCGTGCAGGAGTTAATTAGGAGATAATTCCTTTTTGAATGACAAAGAATGCCTTAAAGATGGAAATAAAACACACAGCTAATGGCTGCAGCAAGTTCAGTCTTCTGATCTTAATACCTTCCAAACACAATTCAGACAAATTATTGACTGCCTTAAGCCACAGCTTCATTAAACATGATTCCATTTGCAGCAGCATTATCGGTGAGTTTGGAAGAGTTTCCTTCTCAGTGACTGTCATGTCAGCCGAGTGCCCAAGGAATTCCACACTTTAATTAAATCATGAACAACTGATCGTGGAGGATGTTGGGAGGGCTAATTATACTGAAGGGAATTAGTCAAAACGAAGGCAAACCTTAATGTTTTTACAAAGAAAGACCTAATGAAGATGGTTTTGCTCAAGCTTTTTTTTTACTTCCTCAGAAAAAAAAAGATTATTTTGCCTCATGACAGACAGAAAGGTCTTATCGTAAAATGTCATTAATTCTAGGTGACGCTCTTTCACCATGATGTCTGACTCACTGTTTATTCTTGTCTCTATTTGAATCTTAACTATTAGAGTCCAGGAGAAAGGGAGACCTTTGTTTTTTATGTAAGTAAATTACTTCCTTGACTAGCTCGATCAGCATTTGTTTAACAGATTTTAATGTAGCATGACCATCTAGTTACACATGACATGCCATCTTTGTAATACTGTTAATCTGGAAATAGCAATAAGAAACATTCTCATTTTGCCTTAATACCTTCTTTGAGCTAATATGGGTTAAATAGCAAAACGAATAATGGTAACGATAATAATATTCTAAATACAGTCAATCCTTTCTTTTAGTACTGTGCCCTAAGTACAGCATCAGACAGGAGGTATTGAAGTATCCATAACACTAGGACAGTGGTGCACAACCTCAGTCCTAGGTTCTTTTCTAAATTGCTTAATTGAGCTTGAAGACACCTTCTAAATGGAATTAAAACTTTAGCTGCTGATGATTTAAAGAAATCAAGATTTCAAGAGTTTAGAATTTCATCATTTTAACCAGTGGTTTCCTTTATCTGATCAGCAAAAGCTCTGTTTCTTCAGACGATACCTTCAAAGATACCTTCAGGAATAATTAAGCCTAAAACTGGTTGAATTAAGTTACAGACAGAATGAAAATATGAAAGTGTGTCTTTACAGGAGTGGGTTGTAAGCCCCTGACCTGGTCTTCTTAGTATAACAGTAGTATCTATAGGCAAACAGGAAGACTGTGATACTTTTTCTCAACAAATGGTCTCTCTTGTTCCATTCTGTTCTAAAGACATTAAGTCTCAGTTTTGTCAAAAACATCCGCTGGACACCAAACACAGCACGCGATCATGGGTCCTGCTCTTCCCTCATTAGCCCTGGGGGCACCAAGCAGGGAATTTCAATAAAAACCCTTGGCCACAAGCAGACCTTCAAGATTAATGGACACGGCTGGAAGTCTTCAGCACCTGTTTGTCAACATCAACTATCCTTTAAACCCTGCTGTTAGAGCCTTCTTGGCGTGGCCTTCCATACTAAATATAGAGGCTTTTGTCATCAGTTTAAGTGGTTTAAGAATCGGTGCAGAAAAACCATTGTGGAAGCCTACATTGCCTATCTTCCGTGAGTGAACAAACATAATTCCCTTTTCATTATAATGTTTGTTCTAAACAGGTTATATAATGAACACACGGCATACTTTCTTGCTGCCCAATCCTATCGTTAATTATTTCACTCTTTGAAGGTCACTTCCTTATTACTTTAATTAATCTGGAGTTGAACATTGTCAGTGATGAGAAAGCAGCTTCTAAAACTATACATGTAAAGTCTTAATACTTTGCACAAAAAGACATTATTTTATTCAAGACATTTTCTCTTCATGATACCAGATTCATGTGTATTTGTATTTATGTAGGCACACATATGCAAATGTAGGTGTGCGCATACATATTTCATTATATTAATTATCAGAAAATACATGAAATGGAATTGTATTTCATAGTATTTTCTGCTGATATTACTTCTGTATTCATCTTTCTCATCTTCATTACAATGCACCTAACACAAAATAAATTACAAATACTCAGCTCACACCAGGTATGTTAAAATGTGTTTCTAAACTAAGTGAATGGAATTATCTTTTAATTGAATTTTACTCTCACCTCTTTCGTATAATTTAATTATTTAATTCTAATAACTTTTTAAAAACATATAGTTTTGCAACATACAGTATGTAGTGAGCTTGTCTATATGCAAGGATAGCCATTAAATTTGGATTTGTAAAAAATAAAGTAACAGTTTGTTTTAAATGATAAAAACAAAACAACACAAGCTTCAATGGATCTCTGTGCTATGCAAGATAGATGCATACCCTTTTTCTCATGAAAACACAAGAGCTCTCTCACATCCTCAGTCTGCAGTCAGTTTCTCAAGTGGAAAAGAAGGATAGACTTTCATAAAGACACTGCTCACTCCAGGTAGGTAATTCACTCATTGATCAACAAGACAATAAAATTAAATTAATCCGAACAGACTAGATGGGTCTAATCTTGTTCCTAGCCTTTCTTATGTTCTTGATAAGCCACTCTCTCAAAATTGTTCATGAGTCCATTAAACTTTGTGGGCAGGCAAAGTACAGAGAGTTTAATCAAATACTGCACATACCTACAAGCCTCACATCTCTCCCTATATATATATATGTCTAGTGAAAATACATGACAGCATTATTGTAAGTGTGCGTAATGTAATTATGTCAAAAGAATGAAATGACACATGACTCATCCTTCATGTCAGCAGATCATTCCAATCTGGTGATCTCTATGCAAACAGGGAAAACTGCTGAAGCGAAGTGTTGTACTGGGTCTCACATTGGATGCAGAAACAGAATCAGTGTGCCCTCTGTCAAACTGTGAGCCGCTGCCTGAAAAACCTAAAGACTTCTTCAGCTGGTCACCGAATAATGTTCTTATAGCACCGTATGTCTGCTTGTCACAGTACTGCCTGTGTATTTCCTGGCTGCAGGGTTAATAAATCAGAACTGCAGCATGTCCTCAGGTTGCTGAAGGATATACAGTATTCATGAACTGCATAAATCACAAGAACAAACAAAAGAAAGGTCAGAGTGGGAGAGAGGAGGCCATTCTGCAGTCTCATTTGTTTGCTAATAGCTAATTCATCTGAGGATTTTGAGCAGTATTTTTTAAAAGAAGTTACCAGATTCAACAACATGGCTGGGAAGCTTCTTCCAGGTACCCACAACTCTGTGTAAAAATGAGGGCCTCCCGTTCCTAATTTTAAACACACTTCTGCACTCCTGCAAACAAACTTGCCTGCTTCGTGTTTCACTGTTCATTCTGAAGACATGTGCTGGCTTGACTTTGCCAGTGCCTTTGAGGATTTTGAATACTTAAATTGAGATTCTTGCAGTCTTCTCTGTTAAAGATTAAAAAGATTCTGTTCTTGTAGCCTGTCAGTGCAGGACATTTCTTTAAGCCCTGAAATATATCTCTTCTCTTTTATCTGGACTGATTCCAGAGTGGCAATATCTTTTTTGCAAAGTGGTGACCAAACTTGTACATGATATTCTAGAGGTCTTACTAGTCAACTGTACAATTTAATATAACATTCCCTGATTTGAAATCCACTCATTTAACTATATATCATAACATGCTGTTAATCTTTTTTATTTCTTCCCCATGTTACCAATAACATGTAAATTACAGTAATTGCCAATATAAACACCCAAGTCTTTTTCATGTCTTTGGGCTCAGTGTTTCCATTATACATGAGGTAAATTATACACCCTGCACATTATCATCTGTCTTGAAAAGCACCTTGTGGTGCTTCTCATGTTACTTTGTAGGTGCCCATTCTTAAGGTAATACCTTGTCTATTGATGCTTCTGAATTAGATACTTTTTAACGGAAATGTTAGAATGACAGTGTTTAAGGCCACTATTTAATTTAATTGAAAGTAAATTAAACTAACTGTTCTGATAGGCTTTTCCGACTTTGTAGTTCTGGAACAGCAAAAAGATTTCATGGCAATACTGATCCCTGTCACAAGTATTAACAACAATGTGAAATTGCTGTGCATGACAGTATTATCACTTTTTATTGCTAGTGGTTGATATGGGTTCTCATAAGCCACATATGAAGAACGTGAAAATCTAGTTTGAATCAGAATAAAAGGGAAATTCAGAGTGATTTTGTTTTGATTTTTTAATTATCTGTATTTAATATACTAAGACACTGATAACTAACTAGCCAGATTATTCATTCCTCAACTATGTGTATAATGTTCTGGGATGTTTTAGCTGCTGAGAGACCAGAATACCAAAGAAGGTTTGAATCTCCTCAAGTTCCCCTGCCTACGTAGAGCTGACATTCCTGTGTTTTATCAGGGGCAGGAGCACAAGTGTTTGGGCATCTGTTCCACTCCACTTCTAAAATAGCAACCCCTTGTCAGGCCTTACAAAGGAATGGTCTTTTATGGGATAGTCAGCAGGAGTGGGTCTAGATGCGGGGACAAGCCCTCAGGTTAAAAAATAGAAACGTTTGTGTGTTTTAGTGCCCCCAGCAAGTTCTGCTTCAGAGAACCGTCACATGCTCACTACAGGCCCTTTAAATTCTGAGGTCTACAGCACACATCTGCTCTTCACTAGCAGCTAGACATCCAGTAAAACCTCCTTCTACTCAGCCTCTCTGTCCCTCTCTTGCTCAGGGTGCACGACTGACCATGTCTGATACAGAAGACATTGTAGAAGAGTACGAGGAGGAAGAGGAATGCGAGGAAGAAGAAGAAGCCTTGGAAGAGGAGGAAGAGGGGGCAGAGGAGGAAGAACTGGAGGAAACAGAAGAAGAGGAAGAGGTTGAAGGCACTGAGGAAAACGTGGAGGAGGAAGTCCCAGAAGGCAACGCAGCAGAGAATCCTGTGCCAGAGGAAGGAACAAAACTGAAGCCCAAGACTTATTTGACTGGTATCACTCCTCCAAAGATCCCTGATGGTGAAAAAGTGGACTTTGATGACTTCCACAGGAAAAGACTGGAAAAGGATTTCAATGAGCTCCAGTCCCTGATCGAGATGCACTTTGAGAGCAGGCAGAAAGAGGAGGACGAGCTGGTGGCACTGAAACTGAGGATTGAGCGCCGTCGGTCCGAGAGAGCCGAGCAGCTGCGCATCCGTACAGAGAGAGAGAAGGAGCGCCAAACCCGGATGACTGAGGAGAAACTCCGCAAAGAGGAGGAGGAGGCCAGGAGGAAGGCTGAGGAAGACGCCAAGAAAAAGAAAGCTTTCTCCAACATGTCTTTCGGGGGCTACCTTCAAAAAGTAGAGAAGAAGGCCGGGAAAAAGCTAACAGAGAGAGAAAAGAAGACAAAAATCCTCAAAGAGAGGCGCAGACCGTTAAACATTGACCACCTAAATCAAGAAAAACTTGCCGAAAAGGCTAAGGAACTGTGGCAGTGGATGTACCAGCTGCAAATAGAGAAGTTTGACCTGAAGGAAAATCTGAAGAAGCAGAAATATGAAATTTCCCTGTTGAGGAATCGGGTATCTGACCACCAGAAAGTTAAAAGCACTAAGGGTGCCAGAGGGGGGAAGGGCAAAATGGGTGGCCAGTGGAAGTGACCGCAGAATCACAGAACGTGCGGCCAAGAAACAAAATTTACTGATCAGTTTTGTCCTGGATTTGTTAACTCTCGAAATTAGTACATCCACTTCTTACTTCTAAGTCATTGTCAGAACAAGCTGTGCAAATTTGGCAAATGAGCTGTATGTAACATCAATTAATCTCTTCATATTTTACTTAACTGGCAAGAATGTTTTTGGTTGTATTTTTGTCTACAAAACCCATAATGATAAATGGAAAGCAAACCCGTCAAAATCAATGGTGTCCTCCATGAAAATATGTAAGTCTTGTGACCAGTAATGACCACAGTTTTAAAATTAAATGTTTTGTACTCGTTGTCTTTTATGAACCCTCTTCCTTTAGGATACAGGGAAGGCAGTGAAACAGCAGACATTTATCAATTGTTTGTTTTTTTTTCTTCTCTAGAAAAAGCTTTACGCTGGAGGAAAATCTTAAGTACTTGTCTCTTGAAAGTGACATGATGTGACATGTAATTGGTTTTCTCATGTCTCCTTGGCTCTGCCTCCTGAAGTACCACTTTTGGTGTGTTTGCCCTTCAAGTAAGATATTGTCATTTTACGTTCTGTATCTGTCAAAAAAATGGAACATTATTAAAAGTTAACCGTTCCCATTGACAACATCAGCCTTTCCAATTTTTAAATTCATGTTTGAGTGTATTTCTTAGATTTTCTCCTGCCCTTATCATCGTCAAATCATTATTTTTATTATTAATTATAATATCTTGGTGAAGTGATACCTTTGTCTGATATGATGACCAAGCCAAGGCAGAGCTCTGAAAGGACACAGCAATGTAACAAAGAATCAGAATGTTATAAAATGAATATAAAATAAATAAAATGAAAAGATGATGTGGTCTGCATGTATAGTAAAGTAGATGACTGTTTATCATTCAGTTCTACCATGTAAAAAGGTAAAAGGGAAAGGGAAATGTGTAGAGTGAGGTTTTTTTTTCTGTTGACTTTAGAAGCAGTTAAAAGTGTTTGTCTCTAACCTCCACAGCCATCACATTTCAGAACCGACTGCCACACTGTCAGGCAAGATAAGAATTATCATGTGAAATCACTGCGGAAGACTGCAGCTCAAGACTTGAATGATAACAAAATAATGTTTTTAAATCAAGTTATGAATGTGTGAAATGCAAACACATTAACTGAAAAGTAGGCAGCACACTTTCTTATTTCAGAAGACTTCACATAAAAACTACTTTGCGAAATGAAAATGGTTGAACCATTAAACAGTCTCTTTAAAAAAAAATGGTGTTTAAGCAGCTGCTTTGTTGTGTCTTTGTAAATTTTATGATGTTTGGTACCTGAAATATTAAGATTATACAGAGTCCCAGGCACACCCTAAGAACAAACAGCCCTGCAGTCCTGCTCAATGCAGATCAAGAACAAATTGAAGAGGTGTTTGTGTTTCTATTCTTATCCAATAAGTGCTCAGTCTGACACACAGTTGCTGTAAAACCTAACCTGACCATTCAGACATCGGGCTCAAAGTGGGGTCTGTTCTAGACTGTAGGGCAGTCCATCACAGGGTGCACATACACGAACATCCTTAAGACACCAATTAATCTAGGCAGCATTTGATCTGTAAGAAGTAGCAGAAGCAGCTGGAAAAAATCCACATCATTGCAGGGGGAACACGCAGACTCCACACAGAAGGCACCCCAGATCCAAGAGCTGTGTGCTAGCAGCTCACACCACCCCATCACACTGCTGGCTTCTACTACTACCGACTGCTTGTTTAGCAGATACCCTTATCCAGGGTGAAATTTACATTAGACTTTAGAACCAGGTGGCTAATAGCATTGCAGAAAGGCAGTGAACTGTCAGAATCTCACCCAGAGGAGAGTGAGACAGCACAAATCAGGCAAACAGCAAACACTGCTCTGAGCCAGGTGAGATTCATGCAGCGTTAGTGCTGGCTCTTGGGACACAGCACAATAGGACCCGCATACCTGGTCCAGCTGTGATTAAATGAACATTGATGCCCATCACTTTTTTTCTGCTTTTGATTGATGAACTGCTATCCAAAGGGATAACATGTGTTGCTTTTCCTTGGGAAAAGGAATCTTATTTCTGCCAGATGCTGTGCATTTCCTGTACCCTGAGAGCAATTACTTGTTTCTGTATCTGGCTTGCTCTGTGTGGAGGGTAGAAGCAGTAAAGCTTCAGAACAAGTAATTCTGAATTCCAGCAGCCATATCACCCTGCAACTCACAACTGGCAGCCCACTGAAGCTAAGCAGGTGTGAGCCTGGTCAGTACCTGGATGGGAGACCTCCTGGGGAAAACTAAGATTGTTGCTGGAAGAAGTGTTAGTGGGACCAGCAGGGTCCATGTGGGTCCTAATGCCCCAGTATGGTGACAGGGACACTATACTGTAAACAGGCACCGTCCTTCGGATGAGATGTAAAACCAAGGTCCTGACTCCTGACTGTGGTCATTAAAAATCCCAGGGCGTTTCTCGAAAAGAGTAGGGGTGTAACCCCGGCGTCCTGGCCAAATTCCCCATTGGCCCTTACCAATCATGGCCTCCTAATCATCCCCATCTATGAATTGGCTTCATTACTCTGCTCTCCTCCCCACCGAGAGCTGATGTGTGGTGAGCGTTCTGGTGCACTATGGCTGCCGTCGCATCATCCAGGTGGGGCTGCAGATTGGTGGTGGTGGAGGGGAGTTCACATTACCTGTAAAGCGCTTTGAGTGGAGTGTCCAGAAAAGCACTATATAAGGGTAAGCAATTATTATTATTATTATTATTATTAACAGTAACAAAAAATAACTACTTAGAAATAGTCTGAAATAGTCCAGTAATTCAAATTCTGTATTGCAACAATTTAACAGCAAATATAAACAAAAGAGTCAGATTTTTTTATACTTTACAAATTCTCATTTTATAGTACTTTACATTTTGGAGTTTCACGTAACTAATCATAGTAGTTAAAAACAGAGGATATACAGTATTTACGATGGTTCAGTAAATATTGAACTTTGTCCATGAACAAGGATATTCACTCCATTTTCTTCTGTAACATGAACAATCATATTGTTAGGCCTTTTTTTATACTTTAGTATAATATTCAATCAGTCCATTAATACACACATACAGTATAGTCTAAAGCTTATTCCATCTCAGTCAGAGGGAAGTTCAACCACAATGAAGAGACCCAAGGGTAGGTGATGGGAAAAATAAAGGGAGAGGAAAACACAAACAATGGAATTACAGCGAGACCTGACAAGGTCTTGGATTGGGTGGACACTTCCATCTAATCTAACACTGATAAATACAAAGTGATTTATGCAGGATGTAGAAATGTGTGGGTGATTCAGAACTGCCGGAATCTAAACATGTGAAACATCTGGGTGTTGCTGTGGATTCTACCATGTTGTCAATAAGACAATTTGGGGAAGCAATAAAAAAAGAGAAGTGAATGGGTATATAGATACGTGTGAGCAATTGAAACATTGATGTGATGCTCAAGCTTTTCTATGCACTAATAAGACCTGAGTTGTTATTATTGTTATTGAATTCAGCTTTCGTTATCTTACTGAACAAAGCATATCAAACCTCTAGAAAACGATTCACGACCTCTCATATTCAGGCTTGATAAAGGTACTAAATCTCTTCACTCTTGGAAATTGGAAATTGCTAAGCTTTGAACCAACTATATAGAATCCCAGAGGGCATCCAACTGGCTCATCCAATACAGGAGCACAGTCAAGCACAGGTTCAGCTTTATGATCATGGGTCCCAGCCTGAGTCATGTCACTGGCCCGCTGAATCTCTCTGCATGTCCTGTGGCTACCGGGCACTGGCAGACGTGTGGTGCTGTCAGCGAGGGACATGCCTCTCCTCCAGCCCAGGCCTTTTCCTCCAGAATGGGGCCACGCTGCCTGTGATGTGGTAAAAGATGAGTGGGTTGAAAGAGGGAGGGTCAGGGGAGTCTGTCTGCACTTCCTCATCCTCCCCTTGGTGTGGTCACAGGGTTCGTATCTGCGAGTCAAGGAGTGGCATCGTGGCACCTCATTCACCCACCTTGCAACTGCTGCTTTGCCAATATAGGCTCCTGGCTCCTCCAAGACCCCCCATTGGAGAAGGCAGTAAAAGGATAGATGAATGCATGGAAGGATGGGTACAACAAAAAATGAGCAATAGTTGTACTGTAGATACCCCTTGGGATATAGTGCGAGCCCAGGGAGTTCAACCACAAGAAGATCTCTTTTCACAAAGTGTTGTGGTTATCTGAAATGGGCTTGCCAACGAAGTGATTCATGGCCAAATGCTGGACTCTTTCAATAAACCCAGCAGACATTTTTGTTTCACTTATATCCTAATCTGCATAAGCAAGCGACTGGAGTCATGTGGTCTGTAGTCCACTCAATGCTACAGAAACCAGGATGAGGTGTGGCCTGATGATGATGATGATGATGATAATAATAATAATAATATGTATTCCAGTTAAAAGTATCTTGTCATTGGCTTCTTACCTTAATTATAATACTTCTTTACACTTCTATATAGCACTTTTCTGCACACTCCAGTCAAAGTGCTTCACAGGTAATGGGGATCCCCTCCACCACCAGTGTGCAGCCCCACCTGGATGATGTGATGCCAGCCAGAGTACGCCAGTACACTCCCCACACACCACCTCTCAGTGGGGAGGAGAACAGATATATGTGAAGCAGAAATACAAGTCGGGCTAAAAGGTTCTGTTGCTACCATTGTCAGTCATGACAATTTGATTTGTGTATTTCTTTAAAGCTCAACATTCTCTATCTACTGTTTTGTTAAGTAATAGCAAACAACAATGCAGTCTTCTTTTTAACGGACATGAAAGAATCATTTTCTCAGTCAGTAGGAAGCAGACATAAACCTGCTGGTGTCACATGACAGATATCCACAAGATTGCAAGCTGTGCACAGGAAAACATTCACACCTGTTGACCACATCCCAGGGTGCAGATAAGAGGCCTGGTTATCGTGAGAAACAACATGCTGTCAGGCATTGATTACTGGGACTTCACAAACTGCAGGCTGGGCCTGACCTCAAGGGTTTCTCAGATTACTGCATATGTTCAAAGAGCAAGGCTCAGGAATCGATACACAGCTCAGCAGGGCTGACGAACAGATCCTTCATCTTCGTTTATCCTAGTTATTCCTATTCATGTGAGGTAACACCTGGAAAATTAAGAAACATTTTTTTTACCGCTTTTGTCACACAATAAAGAATTGTTAGCAAAGACATCCCTGTAGAGAAGTTGTAAACAAAGACGTTTCTTTTGAACCTCCTAATTAGTTAATTAGGTATTTTATTGTCAGAAATAGAATCAATCACATAAGTTCTGGTTACAATGCTTCCCCTCAAGTAAAAAATGCATAATATAGGAACTCAACCAAAGACAAAGATACATACTCTATCTGAAGACTCTTCACTGAAAAATCACATTTTAGACACTAGAACATAAATGTGTAAAACAAAATGTTCTACTTATTTGTGGAAACGTTTCTTCTTTTGTAAAATGACAATACTCAATAAACACATTGGAAAACCTTTTTTTAATACATTCAAGAAACGGGAAACCAAAAGTAATTTCTAATGAAAACCTGAAATTGCAATATAACTGTTGAATATGCATAGAATATGAAGGCCAGTGACTTTGAACCTGATCTGCTTTTTCTTTTCATCATTGTACTGAACTACAATGCAAAGCATTTTGATTACATACAAGGATCAGAACAAAATTTAAAATGATATGTTTAAAATTTAAAATGTTTTAAAATTTAAAAATGATTTTGTAACGCTTACGGCCAACAGGCACTGTGTAAGAGCCGGCGTACCAGAGCAGGTGACGTCACCACCCTTCCCTGTGATAGCAGGACTACAGCTACCGGGCTGTAGAGAGATCTCTCTTTAGCTCACCAGGCTGGGTCCCTGCAGAGAGACGTGGGAGTCCTGGGTGCGAGCCCCCGACGGTGGGGGGGCCGACCTAATGCGGCAAGGGCGCCCGCCTGAGCCCCCGTTGCGTTACAATATGTTTAAACATCACATTTAAACCTGCTTGCTGAAGATACATCGAATAGCACCTCAGCCTCTCACAGTCCTTGGGTCCCGAGAATGATTCCATATTCCTGTCTGCATGCAGAGTCTGCGTGTTCTCTTGAGTTCATGTAGGTCTTCACTGTGTATTTCAGTTTCTTGCCATACTCTAAAGGCACGCTGTCCAGGTTAGCCAGAGTCTCTAAATACCCAACCCCGATGAGCCTGTGTGTATGCTGAAAATGGAGGATGAATAAGGCTACTAATTAAGCACATGATAATAGCAGCAGGCTAAGTTAACAATATACATAGAAGGCATCAACAGCAGCTTTCACTTTGGAAAACCTTCGCTTGTCTGAACGCTAATAGCATCTCCTATTATTCCAATAAGCACTTTTGTTTCATGTTTTGTTTTTAGGAAAAGTGATTAGCAAGGCCTGCCATTAATTGAAAGAAGTTCAAAGACGCATTCTGCCTGGACAAAAGTTTCTGTTGGGTTTTGTTTGTACATATGTCAGTTCAAGCTGCCTTAATTTGTCCATTGAAGAACATGATTGCAGCATAAGAATTTCTTCTTATTACAGCCTGCTATATTCATTAGTTCTTATGCTTTTCTAAAAAAAAGGCACAGCACACAACTGAACAGACTTAAAATTCTGAATTAAGCTTTCATATGAAATTCATTTTAATGAGAATAATATTTTTTAAAGTACTATTGTTTAAAATGAAGGTCTGTTATTATGAAGACATAACAATATTGCTTTAAATAGGTTTGACAGCACAACATCCTGAAACCTGAACAATTCTTTCACGAGTCCTTTACTGCTGTCTTCTCTGTCACAAAAGATAAGCTAAACTATTAAGAAACAAAAAGAAAACAGACTTTAGAGCAGTTGACAGACTCTGAAAATCAGTCTTTTCAACGTATTTTTATCCCTTTGGCTGCTACGCACTGTAATTATTTTTTCTGTTCACATTTTACAAGGAAGATATCATTTTGATGAAACACTACAAATATTAAATATATTAAATATAACTAAATATTTGTTGTAACTAAGGAAGACATAATGCAGATAAATACTTTTGCTGCAGTGCATTTCTTTCCCTGCCATTACTTACCTTCAGAAATGTCTTTTGACAATCATGTAGTTCAATACCAGATCTAGTGAAATATTCTTTTAAAGTTAGACAAATCCATCTAAAGTAGCAAAAAATATTCTCTTGCAGCGCAGAACTCAATTACCTGTCTAGACAGTGGTTTCTCTTTACAGTGATACATTCCCCATGGAGATCATCCACGATAAAGCAAAAAATTGTCTTAAGTGCTATCATTTCTATACTGCTTAAACAGGACCTAAACCAGCTGCAGAATCACGGTTATTTTATGTTTTTTATGATCCTTTGTACTATTACAGGAGGATATTTAAACATGACAGCACCTAAAATTCCTTTATTCGAAGCTGACTGCCTAATAAGCTTAGGTGTTTGTTTCCCCAATCCACTGAAATTAAATACACCGTATTGTTTTATAACGCCTTCAATGCCTGCCACACATTTTAAAAATAATGTATTCTAAATTACCTGTCTTTCCAAGAAAACTGGCTTGTTTCAATGAGCCGCGTTTTGCTCTGTCATGTGCTTTGAACAGTGAAATAAATTCAGAAATACTTCAACTCCAACATTAACAAAGACCATGCTGTATACATTCTCCACTGATCAAGAGCCACTACCACAAAATGCATGAGACTCCAGTGACATTTTAGACAGGTTAAGTGTTTTATAAAGCTGAAGCGACTGCCAAGTGAATAATAGGTTTGCTACAGAAACTGGCAGATTTCAATCAGTGTGTCAAAAAACCTGAAGAGTTAAGCCTCCAATAGCTAGAGAGCTAGAGCACCCCCTAAACTATATTAAACTCCCAGCATATGCTCAAAACCATTTGTACTTCTCTCTCTTTCCTCTTTCCTGTCTTCCTAAAGAAATACACAGGAGCCTTCACATCATGTTATAAACCAGTATGTCCTACAATTGAAATTCTGCTGTTGATGTGATGTGCATTGATTGTGCGATTAGACATCAAATCAAGCCTTCCTTTGAAACTGCATCGTGTTCATCCTTGAATCTCTTGCTTTGTTGCAGAATGGCTGTTGAAATATCTGTCAGTATGAAAAAAAATCAGTTACACACAGTGGCAGCACAGATGGGCAGTGGTTAGCATTGCTGTCCCACAGCATTGTGGCACTGGGTTCATGATCTGCACCTGGAATGCTCTGCGTGGAGTCTGTCTGTTCTCCCAGTGTTTGCTTGGGTTTCCTATGGATGCTCCGTTTTCCTCCCACAGCCTAAAACATTACTGATTGGTTAACCGGCTTCTGCGAAACCTGGATCTGGTGGGAGTGAGTGTGTGTGTATCGGTCTATCCTGTGATGGACTGGCGTCCCATCCAAGGCGTACCCCACCTTCCACCCCCTGCTTGCCAGGACAGGCTCTGGTTCCCCCCTGTGACCCTGGTTTGGATGAAGTGGTTAGAAAATGGATGGATGGAAGTTACAAACAAGAGGTGGCCATTCAGCCTATCCAGCTATCAGGTTTTGTAGTTAGTAGCTGATCTCAACCAGCTTGCTCTAGAAGGAAGCCAGGGTATTGACTTCAACAACGCGGCTGGGTGACTTGTTCCATATTTCCACAACAATTTGGTTAAAGAAGCACTTCCTGTTCTTGGTTTTAAATGCTCTTTCCCGTGGTGCCCTCTGAAAACAAAAAACACCCTGGGTCATACATCATATCATTGCAATTCCAGTACTATCTTCATCTTCCCTGCCCTCTGACAAACAGAGGTGCTCAAGTCGCCTAGTACTTGATCAGCCAAAAGGCAGAAAAGTGATGAACCTTGTTGCAGACTCCCACAAGCCTTTGCACAGAGAAGGGCTTCCTGTTCTATGTTCGAAATGCCCATCTATGTCACCTCCACTTGCGCCCTGCACTTTGTGGATTGCTGCTCATTCTGCAAACGTCCAGCCTTTCGACTTTGTCAACGATTTTGAAAACTTGGACCAGGTTCCCTCATAGTCTTCTCTTGTTCAAGACTTAAAAGATACAGTGCTTTTAGCCTGATAGATAAGTTAATTTGTTTTCTCGCCTGCGTTTTGATTGAGTGAATAGTGAAGTGAAGAATAGTTCCAAGTAGGTTCTTCTAACCAAACCATGATTGACCATGTCTACCATTTCAGTTTCACATAAATGTGGGGAATATCAATGTAGTCAAAGCTGAAACCAAGTTCTTTCTTTGCACATACTTAATTTCATATATTGCATTATATGACAATTATCACACCGTGTTGAAGTATTTGTAACATCCGCACACTCCTAACTTTTTACCATTTGAAACTTTCTTTTAATTTGGACCCACAAAGATTGAAATGCCTTTATTCCTCCAGGCTTCATTCCTAAGCCTGAAAACAGCTTTCAATATGTACTGAAGTATAATACCTCAGCTCTCTTCTGTCTTTCCTCTTTCTGGAACAATGTGCTAATGATGCAAATTGCCACTGGCTCACTGAAAGCATGTTTCTGCGATTCCATTTACATCACAATCACATGCTAATATAGGAGCTTCTGTCTCTTGCACTTGATTTTTACAACACCTAAAATTTAGATGTAAGCATTTACTTACAAGTAGTTTTAAAAATAAATAACACTTATAGAGAAAAAAATTAAATACAGTATAACCATTTTCTAAATAATAAAAATGTCACAGTAACACAATAAATAACAGACTCACATTAATCTTCGGATAGGTTTGGGTTCCAGCTTTCACAGTTTATTGAACTAAATGGTACATTAAAATTACAATTCAGACATCAATTACACGACATTATAGCTGGTTTGACAAGGACATGTGATGTAACAGGACGAAGCATAAACTATTTCTGTGCTTTTTCATCCACGATTCTTCTGTGAGCATCACACCAAAAAGGCACTTTTATTGATTATTCTAACAAAAATATGTTACGTATTTCAATGCCAAAAAAGAATGATTTCACAGGCTGGCAAGGCATACAGCACTATTTTATGCCCTACTGCCTGTAACACCTTATACAAAAAAAGTTAACCATCCACGTTAACTACGTTAACCATTTTTTTACAGCCTCTAATAATACATTATGCAGGTATGTTAACCATATCCAGCATTCCACAGAATGTGCATGTATACATACAGTATATACATACCTATATATGTATCCATGCACTCGAATATAAATAGGAACTTGGTAATAGGAGTGGTCCATCTTCTTCAAAGTAGTGGGAATATCACAACACATAACATTTCCTATGGTTCCTGACTATGTTAATGTTGTAGCTAACCAGGGTGTTTCCTCAAAGCAAGCGTGATTGCTGATGAATGTCTGGTGCGTTGTTGAAGACAACAGCAGACCTGGCTAAGGTGTCAATTTAGAAATGAGCCCTGTGGAGCACATATGGGATGTTCTGGAACATTGCATTGGAAGTAGAACCTAGCTCACTACACAGCTCTGCACGTGGGTAGCAAACTAATGTCAGCAGACAACCATTGACATCTGTGAACATTTAGTGGACTGAATGTTGTGACATGCTACACTTGTAATCATCACTCAAGGCGCACCAATCCACTATTAAAAATGGAATAGGCTCTTTTTGAAATGTGGAAAGGAGCTGAACATACACAAAATATACACTACCTAAAATTATACAAAATAATAGGCGTCGTACACAACGTAAACTGTGGCTCACATCTATTGTTTGAATCCAAATAGGACGATGAAACTCAACAATAACAAATACTTTTATTCTGTTCTGCCAGAGCAGTTTTCACCTAAGCTTTTAAAAGAGGCTAAGCTTTTTAAAAGTTTTACTTCACCACTATACTTCAGGTCAAAAAGGTTAATAATGGCATTATTCAGTAAATCATCATGCACATTGACATAGGCACTACTGAATTTTGTGAGATGACCCAACAACCCTGCTGTGATACACTGTGTAGTATCTAAAGAGATTAAATAAAAAATGTGATTCTGCTCACATCAAGAAAGGTCTTATCATCAGAAGACAAACTGTCCTACAAAACTAACACCTGTTTTTGCCAGTACTTAGATTTAGCCAACTCCAACGAACAAAAGTGAATGAGATTCCTTTATTAGGTGAAAAATGTTTAGGATTATTCATTTGAAAAAAACAATTTAGTAAATCCTCTGGTGCCCAAACTGCATTCTGATGCTACAGTCTACACCGATATCACAGTTTCAAAGGTATATAAAAAAAATCTTAGAAAAAGAACTTTACTACTTCATCTAAAGTCTATGCTAATTAATGAAAAAAATCAACAACATGAATGTTTCGGATTCTTCTTTGGCTCTTACTGCCCTCAGCACTGAAAGAAATTATTGCCTACTCCTCAGTACAACTAGTTGTGACCTTTAGTCAAAAGAAAAGACGCACCTAAACCCATTCATCGTCGACTATACAGCACGGAGTTATAAATCCCAAGAACAAAATAATTTGAAGAAAATAGTACCGAAATTAGCCGTATTTCCCATGGTATTTGGTGTAAGCTGTCAGACAGATTTCTCTTTAAATCGTATGGCTTAGTTCACCTAAAAGAAAAATGCACATCGGTTCACAGAGGAATTCAGCTTCAGAGCTGGTTTTGAAACTCATATGCCCCAGATTCTGGTCTTTTAGTTCAGAGCACACTATTTCATTTTACATTTCCTATTAAAAGCTACTTGCATGTCAACCCTTGCATAGATACTCAGTGACTGAAAACAGCATTAAATATATATCAGTCACTAACACTGAAATGCCATTTGTTTCATCTGATAGTATAAACTCATAGGAATGCCCAAAGCACGAACACCTACAAATGTACAGATGACAGTAAAACGTTCTTTTTCCTCATCTTGATGTAGTCTTGAGACAAATATTCCAACAAATACAGGAGTTTCACTTTATCTCAAAGAACCGTATGCTTCACAAAGAAAGCTTCTCCACTTTAAAGCATAATATTATCCCAAAGCTGCATACAGCATCTCACGGCCTGCTGCGAGGTAATAGTCAAAATGGCTCATTTAGCTGAGCACACTCTGTATGTTTAAAGAGTCTTGGAACATATGGCTTTGTTTTCTTGCATCTCTCCTGCCATTATAACGTGATTGCTGCCGTCTTCAAGGGGGGAAAAAAAAAGAGACTCTGGCCTCCCCAGAGGCCCGGAAAAAAAACCAGGCACTTCTTGCTGCAGTATAGTCTTTAATCAGACTTGTCTTTCTTCTTCCCCGTGAGCGGTACTTTACTGACGACGGCCGACCCTACCGCCGACACCCCTCCGGCCACTGCCGAGACGCCCCCCTTCACGAACCCCACGCCCATGGCCGGCACCGCGCTGACCGAGGTCACGGCCGTCTTGGTCACCTCCAGGCCTTTGCCCCCAATCCAGGCCACCCCGCCAACTGTCGCCCCCACCGCCCCCTTCGTCAGGCTGAAGATGCCCCCCGTGACCCGGGACAGCATGCCAGGCTGCGGCTGGGGATGATCTTTTTTGGAATCTGCGGAAGAATAACAACAGAAAAAGAGCATTTTAAAAACAGGCCGCTATAGCAACAACAACAACAACAACAACAACAACAACAAAAACAGGACCGCAGGAGTTAAAGTAAGGACAACCTTTGACAAATACGGCAGCGCAGATCAATGCAAGACCTGGTTTAAGTGAAGCCAATAACATTTTCAAAAGCTAAATTACAAAGCCCTAACCTATCCCAAGGGTTCCATTAATAAATCTCATTAAAGCACATTTTCATTTGCTTTGTATATAAATGCAAAACATCAATAAGGCCTACAAAGCAGACAAGCATTCATTGTGCAACTAATGTCAAATTATATAAGACGGATAGCTCTGTCAATGTTGAGTGTTTTGTTACACTCTTTGCAAATCAGCACAAATGCAGAGTGCATAGTTAAAGTGTGTGTGCTAAAGAAGAAAATCAGGGAGTCGTAGTCGCAGTCTATGACACTTGGCTTTCAGATATCAGTCTCCCTAAATGTCTTGAACACATGGCTGACACATCGTTTAGTACTTCCTCTGGTAAAAGGTTTTAGAAAAGGCATATTGTAATCTTCCCTGTTAGTGTAAGATTAGCTCTATGTTACAAAATTTGTTTCAGTTTAAGATTACATTTATTTTTGCAGCGCAAAACTTTAATGCAAAACTTAATTTCCTGATTAATTTAAAAAGGTATACAAGTCACAGTACACAGAACAGTAAACTGGTCAGCTAACCAGTGAATCTACACCCCACCCTCTGCACAAATGCATAAGTAGTTTTATTAAACTATTTTAATCAGCTTTGTGATTTCAAGAGATACATCAAAACACTGTATGTGCTCCTGTCTTTATTTAGCTATAGATATCCTATATGTATACCAAGGAGGTGCATGAAAAAATACAGAAATGTTCAGCTTTTTCTAGAATTATAGGTGCTATGCAGCACATATATATTGGTGCAAACTAATAAATATAAACAAATTATTAATTAGCTTTATTCATGGTGGTTTAAATTTGAAATTGAAAGCTTTTTAGGAGATGTACTTTGTATAACAAATACATTATGTGTCTTAGGAAAGTAAAATCAATCAATAAAGATACACTTCTAAACAGCTAAGATTACTGGGAGAGACTGAATTAAGGTGCAATATCCTGGGGTTTAACATACATACAATTTTGATCCACTGTGTATTAAATAATGGATGAACACAACAAAACCAGCAAAAAAAAAAAATCTGCAATAAATCCTCATATCCTCCAAGGCCTGACACTAGGTTCAACACCACCATCGTCAGACAGGCAAAGCAAACCAATCTTTTTTCCCAGAGAAAAATACAGTGATCAATACAAAGAAGTGCCCTCTGGTCTTTAACAGGGTGTTTGTTTTCAAAAGAGACCTCTGCACAAACTGCTCTGAAAGCCCATGCCCTTTGCCTGACATTGGGAAGTGTTCAAAACCGTTTTTAAAAAGCACCTTGATTGAAATTTTGTGTGGCCTCACTGGCGCATTAGACCTTTGATTGAGGTAGGAGCCTAATTATTTGTTATCTTCAGTATACAATGTTAACTCTGAAAATGTAAGCATTCTTTTTAACATCACCACTACACCACCCTTCCATTTTAAAGCAAAACCTGTGGCAATTCTGTTGTGATTTATATAGGGATCTTGTGGGATGCCAAATCAATTCAGCTCCTAAGTAAGACCTTTCAAAACTGGATATTGCTTAGGGCTCTGCTGAGTTATTACTAAAGGTCTTTTTACACTTACAGAATGATTTCTGAATCCATCTAGAAACCATTAAGGAGCCACAATGTTTCCCCCCTCTGTTTGCTTCAGGTGCGTGTCTTTCAGGCTTGGAGAAAGGCAGTCATTTTCCATGCATCACACACAACAGCCAAGAGTGAAGCCGAGATATTGCCTTCTTTAAGAATGACAGAAAGGGAAATTCTCAATAACAAATCCACTTTAATTTAGGTAAGAAAATGATTAGTTCCTCTAAGCAGGTGCAGAGAAACATGACCTAAATGATATGACCATGAACACACAGACAAAATAGCTGGATACTTTCAGTAAAACATCTAGACACAAAGGCCTACATTACCACTCAGAAGAACAAGTATAGTGGGGGAATTTATATTACGTATATATCTTTCAACCAATGGCATTGTTATGAAGTTTACCCATTCTAATTCATCATTTGCAAAAAACCTTTAAACCACTGTGGTTCAGCCTTCATATGAACACCTTTTCAGGTGAACTTCTCACCCTTGATCACCACAAAAGCCTGAGAGTCACGAAGGTTAAAAAGAACAACACAAATCGTAGCGAACTGTCTCTGGGGGCAAGCCCTGATTGAAACAAGTCAGCATGAGCTACTCTGAGACATTTTGGCAAGACTGCATTCTTGCATCTCAAAGACTGAGACTAAACGAGTGTGTTTTCATTTTCCATTCTTACTCGAGACAGGGTTGGTAGTGTAGGTAATTAAATACCGCCCGCTTTTATAATCTGATAATGTATAAAAAAAGGTCCCTATTACTCGCATTTAGAAGTTTAATGTAAATTTCTACCCCTCAGATTTACAGAAAATATTAAGACATATAAGTAGGGAGCTGCGTCAGCATGCGTAAGCTGCAAAGGAACAGGTAAATGTTCATCACATGCGAAAAGGAAAAGAAAAGAAACAACGTTTCGGGTGTGAGGGAGAGAAGGAAAGCAGCAGATTAAGGCGGAGGAGAACAAAACACAATGTAAGGGAATAAGAGGCAGCGAGCACAGCGCTAAGGGTCATGAAGCAGGTGAGCAGGTGTAACACTTGGTTTTAGTCAATGCAAATGCACATTCATCTCAATACACGGTAACTGCAAAAATATTACTTATTACATGTAATAAATGTTGTATCGGCAACATTTAAGCTATTTAATACTGCACATTGGTGGTGGTGGAGGGGAACCCCATTACCTGTAAAGTGCTTTGAGTGTAGTGTCCAGAAAAGCATTATATAAGTGTAAGCAATTATTATTATATAGCTTTTATTTACAATCTCCAATTATTATTTTATTAGACGGTCAATTTGGAATAGGCATTTGTGCGTTTTTCACATCAAGGATTCTGTTACAACACACTTGGGTTTCATCATGTTATTCTGTAGTTTTATTTTGAGAACTGCTACAAAAAATAAAATAATGGCTTATAACTGCAACACATCCACTGTAGTAATAACAGATTTATTATTTTTCATCTTATTTAAAACATTTGACTTAGGTTTTCATGACTCACGCCATGAACAATAATGCACTCTTAAAAAAATAACAAGTTAAAAAAAAACAATCAATAAACCAAAATAAAAATAAAGCTACATATCAAAAGCCAGAGTACAAAAAAAAATAGATTTTTAAGGAAAGATTTAATTTAAAATAATGTCAAGTCACAGAGTATCAAACAGATTTCAGGAATAAGGTCAACAATCACAGAATTGCACAACAGCAACCCTGTCATTTCTATTTTCCTTTTACCTGAAACTGTCCATGTGTTTGCTAGTTTAGTGTGGCACCAGTTAAAGTCTAACATTTGACTTTTTAGCAGAAATATCAACAGCCCGATTATTGATTTGCACTAAGATCTGGAGGTACTGTGTTTGATGTACCGTAGGCCTCCTGGGAAATATGTCAATCCTACCTGAGCCTCACTTTTAGTAACTTCAGGTCATCTAGAATATTAAGCAATAGCTAAAATATCAGTGATTAAAACTGCTATTTTATATTAAAAAAGCAGCAATATTATTTGTAACATTTCTTTATAATCTATTTATAACAAATCCTGAGACTGGTTTCTGGAATCCAGTAAGCCTCTTTAAAGCTATAGAAAAAGGATAAATAAGTTAAATAATAGATCATTAGTAAATTAAGTGGAATAATTTAAAACTTTTCCTAGGAGAATCAGTGTTTATAACTGAAATAAAGAATGTTCTCATCTTTAAATGCCTCTCTCTTATTCTTCAATAATCTCTGAAGTTATATTTTCTCTAATGGGCAGTTCATGGATTGATTGCAAAGCAACAAAGGTCATGACTGTACAACTAGAGTAATCTCTTTATTTGCTGTTTTACTCAGACCTCAAGCAAACGCCTTGAGGCTGAAATTTTAAGGGCTGTTACAATGTTGACAAACCTACAAAGTAAAAGTAATAAACACAAAGCAAAGCTTTTTCTTAAACACAAAACACAGTATTACACACACCGTTGGGTCTGGTTAAAACTCTTCCCACATTTTAAAGCCTGAGCCTTTTTTTCTGTCCTGAAGACAAAAGATTATGCAGGCATCCAATTAATAATACTGAAAGACACTGACTAACTCAACCCGGAGACTACTTCAGCAAAAAAACTACTGTTAGCAAACTGCCCTCACAATACTAAAATCGGATGGAGAAATCAGGTAATATGAGTTATTCAACAGAGACATCTAGTGGTTCAAAAACTATACTGTTCTCTGAAAGAGGACATGCTCCGATAATGCAGTAGCAGCACATGAAGCTGTGAGGCATGTAAAAGGTAGATGAGGGTCTTGAAGTCTGAAGTCTTTCCTGAATTTAAAGAAATGCCAATCAAGCATTAACACTTGATGTTTTACAATGCACTGGAGCTGTGAACTTGTGGCCCTGTGGGTGTTACACATACTCTAAAGCAGCAATAAAGTAAAGAGGACATGTCTAAGACTAGCATGTTACAAACTATAGGACTTTATGTCAGGTTTTATGAAAATTATAAATAGAGACAATTTCAGCATGCAGTGCCTTTTCTGTGGAATCTCGTAGCTATAAGATATGTGATAATAACATGATAGCACATGTTGACTTTCATTAGTTGACTTTGCCAACATCATTAAGAACAAGTAAAGGTTTATTCCATGCTGAAAAGAGCAGAAAATTAACAATGTTTCGTCTGTGGAGCCTTCTTCAGGCCCCCTCTTCTTTTTTTCCAGCATGGAATAAACCTTTTACTTGTTCCTTTGCAGCCTACGCATGCTGACGCAGCTCCCCACCTGAACTACTACATCATCATTAGCTGACTTTCAGCTTTAAGCAAAAACTGTCACTCTGCATTATGACTAAACCCAGTGGACAGTCAGTCCGTGCTCATTCTGCAGTGCTGGACAACATCACGAACACGAAACCCACAGCTGAACTCTTGGTACAGTAGCTCCTAAAGTGAGAATTATTTCCACTCAATGAAAGGTCATAGAGACAATGGAGAATGATTAATACTGAAGAAAACAAACAGACACCAAGAAAAACAGCATACCAGCACAAATTTCACAATGTCTCTCAATTGTACATTTACTAAGAAGTCTTCACACACTTGCTGTTGAGGCCGATGTCCTGGCTTCTTTCAGGAAGCAGCCTGATGTGAGACTACTAACCCTAACAGGATAGACGGGCTGAAAGGCCTCCTCTTGTTGTCACCTTTCTTTGTTACATCTTGTACTAAATAAACAGCTGGCAAAAAGCTATCCTGAGCAATTATAAGTGCTTAATGAGCGGAGCTGCTTTAGCATGCATGTTTCAGAGGAGCAAGTGAATTCATTCCAGACTGAAAAGAAATAAAGAAAATGGATTTCCACTGCACAGCCTTCTTGCAGGCATGTGAATACCTGCACACCTCATTCACACCTGCAGTTGGCATCCAGTGTTTCCTTGTTTATGTTAACTCTTCTGATTCAATTAGCCTCTGATTATTACTGTCTTACTAAAATAAAAAACATTATGTAGGACAAGACAAGAGAACAGAGACAGGACAAAGAGAGCAAAAAGGCAGAGGTATTACCTAACATTCATGGATATTAACACCTGTGGTTTTTCCTGATTGTTTATGTTTGTATTGTTAAAGACTTAAATAAACCTTTGGAGACTGAACAGGAATTTGAAAGACATTCAGTGAACTGATTCATCACTGCCTGCTTTTTGAACAGCCATGCAGTTAAGCAGGGGTTGAGTTTTTGACTTGCCAATTAGCAGATATTCTCCCATTTAAATTGAGTTCCTTGCAGTTTCCCCAGCAAAAGGTGGTATGCAGACAATATCACTAAATCATCAAAGTGTTCAATCTCATCGCTGAGGGTTACTCTGAATAGGTACTCAATTGAATATAATTCATATCATATATATATTCATATCATTCTTTATACTACAGTGTTAATTATATAATTTATTCCATGATTATTCCAACAAAAAACTGAACCTCTTCTTTCACAGAGAATTAGATCATGTTTGTTTTCTCTGGAGCGGACATTGTGAATCTCTGGTTCTGTTTGTAAGGAAAACAGATATTTCTGTATGATTTTCATTTTAGATGTTTCTGCAAGTCAACTGTCAAATCACACATTCAAAAATGTGATTATCAGAAATGTTGGATCTAAATATAATATATAAATTTTGATTCAACATGTAATAAATGGTGAAAAAATATCTAAATAAAAACAGAACTGTCCATGAACAGCAGCGAATTTGGAGGTCAGAGATATGAAATATAATTTGTGGGATAGCCATGTTCACCAACAACATGCAGAGATATGAAATGTATAATCCCTGTATCAGGTGAAAACTGAGAAGAGAAAACCTGATTACCTTCTGGAGGTTCATCTCTGAGATACGAGGGGACATCTTCCTGGTTCTTGTTCATCTGACTCATCTTTTATCTGAAACACAGAAGTACTCTGAATTTTAAAATGCAATACACAACAGCAGTAAACAGGACATGGTCACAGAAAATAAAGTCAGGTAGAGACAACACTACTACATTACTACAAGTAATAGGTTTATTCCATGCTGAAAAAAAGAAGAGAGAAAACACAACGTTTCCCCAGCAATGCTGGTATGCAGACAATATCACTAAATCATCAAAGTGTTCAATCTCATGTGAAATGTTTTGTAGAGTACACACAACATAATTGAGTATTTTAAGCTTTTTGTTACCTGTAGCTATAATTAGCTTCAAAATAAACATTGCTATGCATATATGTTTAAGAAAAAAATGCATGATCAATATTGATGAAAAGCTTTTTAAATAATTCACTGCTGTGTCCACCGGTGAGGCCCAGTGTGGTGGAATGCAAGGCGCTGCACTGCTCAAGCCCTGGGACCTCACTTGCTCTGCAACCCTGCCCACAGGCTCATCCCAGAGCGACAGCAGGACAGCAGGACAGCAGGACAGCAGGACAGCAGGACAGCAGGACAGCAGGACAGCAGCTGTCCTCAAGCTGCTCGCATAACAGCGGCTTTCTTTGCAAGATGAGGATTTGGCAGTGGTGCGACGGAGGCCCTAACCGGCCAGACACGAGCACCACTGAACATTGACGGACTGAGCTTGGACAACATCTGGCATGTATGGCACAGAGAGCACTGAAAAGCCACCAGCTTTTTCAGGCTCTATGAGAGGAGAGAGACAGAATCCTACTGCACCTACAACCTGCTGCACATCATGCATGATCGACACACAGCTTGTACTCCTGCCAACGGTGGCCACACAAGCACTGTGTGCCCGTGTCCCTGTGTCTTTCACAGTACACCGCCCGTAGATCCACCCTATGAATGACACATGAATCAGCACAACGAGTTTGCCTGTATTCTGTTTGTGCAGTGCCAGCACTCCCAGCAATTTTCTTAACGATAACCTTGTGAATGTGTTGCTGTTACAAGGAGTGAGTTTCTTGCGATGCTCAGTATGTATTATAGTTTGGACTGGTTAATTTATGACCAGGTGACACCTCTTTTGAATTACAATGAGCCAATTTGGTTTGATAATTAAAATGGGGGGAAAAAAATCCTAATTATGAAACAAGGTTGCGTTCCCTGTAGCACTGCACACTTTTCTCGCAAAAATTAGGAAACATGGATCACATCAAAAATGGTTATCAAAGTTCAAGGTGAGGGCGTGTTGCTTAAAAATAGACACTGGAAACCAGAAGCCCTAATTATAAGTTCTATACAAAATAATACAAGCTTTTTATTTTCATGGGCGGCACAGAGGCACAGTGGTCAGCGTTGCTCGGTTCCATTGTGGACCTGGGGTGCTGTCTGTGTGGAGTATGTTTGTTTCCTTGTGTTCGCGTGGGTTTTCACTGGGTGCGCCAATCTCCTCCCACAGTCCCAAGACATGCTGGCAGGTGAATTCGCTTCTGGGACCATCGGCCATGTGTTGGTATTCGCGTCTCCGTGTGTCCTGCGATACTCTGCCTTACACCTGTTGCTTTCCCAGATAGGCTCTGGCTCCCCCATGACCTTCTGTTGAATAAAGCACTTATAAGAGGCTAGATGGATCTCATCACAAGACGTAGATATTGTTCTGCTTATATTCGTGCATATCATTTTGTGCCAAGGCATACGTGAAATGAAGTAATAATAGTTAACTTGCTAACGAGGTCATTTCAACTCACTGCAGTAAGATTATAATACTGTACCTGTTTATTGCAGCTACTGTGATTGTAATGGGCTGACTGACTTCAGCTGAGCTTGAAAGCCATCTCAAAGGGTGACACACCCAAAGTTTACCGATGTACTTAGCAGATACAACAACAGGTGTAGTAAACACTGCAGTAACTTGACCTTAAATAAGTCTGTTTATAGATCCAATATGGACAGAGCCCAGGGCAGACAAGCGGTGGCCACAAAACCAGTAACCAGCCATTTAAATTTTGATCTGTACACATTTAGGCCCAGCAGATCAGTTTAAGAAGTGGGTAAATAAGGAATGCAAAATAAGAGCCTGTTAAATCAATATTTACACTACCTGGGTGCTTCACATTCACCAGAGTCATTAAACAAAAGCAAATGTTAACCAGGATGGACTACTGTGGTTCAGGAGGATGCCTTTTGGTTCAAAGCAAAACATCCTGGAATTAAAGAAAAAAAAGTCAAAGCCCACTTTGCTCTTTTGGTAGTTTACCATTTCAATAAGTCAAGACTCATTTCAAGACTATTTCTTAACATATTCTAGATTGTACATCTCTTTGCAGAATAATTTTATATTCTCTGTCCAAAACCTGTTTCAATTTCCAATTGTGATCCTCCTTGTTTGTTCAATTCCTAAGTGTAAAATAGTCTCCAAGCTTGCCTATAACCCTGAGGATTTTATATCTTTTATCGAATCCCCTCTCACCTCTCAATCAAACAAGTTTAAAAAATACATTTCTAGTTAAGGGCCTTTCCTTTCGAGTCTTGTGGGTAAGGAACTGCAAGGCCATTCAAACAGAAGGACCCTGCTAATGCTTCCATTCATTGTAAATGAGAATATGTTCTCACTTCAGTCCTGCATTTAAGAACTAAATAAATTACTCCCTTAATGTAACATGCTCCAAGTTAAATGTTATGTGGCAAATAAAGTTTTATACAAAACTCACATAGCTGGAAAAGACTGAGGAGATCTGAGTATAATTAACCTGTAAAATAAATCAGCCATGCAGACAAATGTGTATACAAACTGTACAGCTGGTTGGATATTTATCTAAGGGGAAAGAAATGAGCCACAAACAAAATTCCATTAGAGAAACAGAACATGCTTCTTCTCACCTTGAATTTAGCAAAAATACTCATCAGCACAAATAATCATCTTGGTTCTAACACCAGCCAGACACAGCCGGTTTGACTTAACCACTTGTGTAATTGTGTGACAGTACAGTATGGTCACTGGGACCCAGGATTGGGCTGTTCAGTAGTAATAATTAAAGGTCAAAACACTATGAGGCATTTTTTCTCATGCCTGTCGAAGTTTGAGGCACACAAACATGTCTGAGACAAAAACAAATCCTTTTAAATCCTCTCGGCCATAATGCTTCCAGCCAATGGCTGGGCCCAGGCTTTTTTCAGAACTGATCAGTGTTTGTGCTTCTACCAATCTGGCCAACTTGGTACCAGTAATGAAAGAACAGAGGTTTAAAAGCCAGTCACAAGTTTAAAATATTCTTCAAAGCACTCCATACTAGCTAGCCTTTACACTGGAGCTAGAATTGTATTGCAGCATGACCACAACACTAGATTCTAGTATGCCTGCTGCAAGGACTATCTATTTAATCTGTGGAACATTTCCAGAGCTGTTGCCTTCAACAGTAGTCCTGCCTATGGGACAATTTAAACTCAAACACCACTCTACTTAAGACTGTTTACACTGACTGCATTCCCCTCTCAAGAGACGAATTTGATCGCTAATCATTTCTCCTTTTTTTGTCAATTCCATGAAGCTTTGCAGAAATAAACAGTAGACATTTCACATCATGTCAAACCGTGTCAAAACTCACATTTACGCTCCTTTACCCAGGTGGGGCTGCACATTGGTGGTGGTGGAGGGGATCCCCATTACCTGTAAAACGCTTTGAGTGGAGTGTCCAGAAAAGTGCTATATACGTGTAAGCAATTATTATTTCCAACCCTTCTTAATAAGGACAATAGCTTCTAATGTATCCCCAAAGGTTTTTTTAAAGGCAATATGGACTAACAATGCTTCAAAAACCCATATGAGCTTCAAACCCAACAACATCCTTCAACAACCAAGTTTATAAAAAAGCAGACAGCTGAGCACATGGCACAATCCAAGGTCCTTCAACTACTTCTACTTTAATTTAACCCTAAGAGGGAATCAGACAGAGAACCTTAGTTCTTTGTCACTTTCAGTAAGTGATGAATCATATTTAGCTAAAGACTCTCACATTCAAACTGTATTTACACCACATTTATAACAAGAGACATAACAAGAAATCAAAGCATCACATTACATAAATAATCACACACATACAGCACAAGATAGATAAGACTTTATTGATCTCAAGGGAAATTGAGGCTTTACTCTAGCCCAGCCCAAGAAAAGCAAGACAGACATCAGAATAGGCTGAAATTAAAATAACCACAGCATTAAAGTAATTAAATAACTGTATAGAATACAAAAAAGCATTTGACACTGTTTAACTTAAGACCAACAAAACCCAACTGGACACACAGAACACAAAAAACAACTTTGGTTGTTTTGGGTAGCTTGGGTGGAACTAAAAAGTGCAGGAATGCAAACAGATCCATCCAGCCCAATGCAAAAATGCTCAAATGCACTGACAAAGTCAAGTAGTAGATTTCAGAACAAACAGTGAAACACAAACCAGAAGGTACAAGTGGAAACTATGTGGAAGTGCATTTAAAAATGATAACATACACAATCCATGTTGTCAAGTATTTGAAATAAGATACTTTTTCTTCTTTTAATCCTTCAAGGGGTCATTAAAGCCAGTATATTCCTTACATTACCTCTGACTAATAACTCCACTCCAATGCGAAATTAAAAAGTGCCTCACAAAAGAAAAAATAGTAATCATAACACCAATCCTGTTAATACTTCCTGACTAAACAAGTTGAAACAAGTGTTCTCTGCTTTTGTTTTCTCTTTGCACTCATTTAGGAAATAAAGTGAAAAAAAAATATTTTGAAGTTCAATTTACAAACAATGAGGTCAGTCTACTACAGTAACAAATGCTTGCCCATACAAATGTTTTTCTTTTATTCACATTCCTTCAAGAATTCACACCTCTTTCAGATTTAGCATTTAAGTGCATGGGGAATATTCTGTTATTAATAATAACAACAACCCTTTATTTCATCAGACAATTAAGTTGAAAACAATTCCAAAACCAGTAGAGCTACATTTTTGTTTTTCCAAAATGTACTTTTACCTAAACTCAGAACACACCTTAAACAGCTAAGTAACAGGTACTGTGTGTTTTTTTTTACTATACCAGAATTAAAACAAATTTGATATAAAATATCTGGACAATTAGAACTAATTTTCAGAAGCCAATAACTGTACACAAATTGCAGATACAGAAGGACACATGGTGCAGGTGTCTCGAACCTGGCTCCTTTAGAGCCCCTGACCAGCCATTTTTATAGGTACTGTAGTCATTACATCAGCAATTATGACCTGGAACAATTTATCTCTGGTCACTCACGCAGCTAACTTTGAAATGGGTCTGGGCCCAAGACATTATTTAAGTTTGTTTTTTTTTTTGCCAATTACTTTGAGAAAAAGAGAAAAACGAAAATCACAAAAGATTGAAGCTCATTTACTATTCAGCCCATTACCAGAGTTGTATCTAACATAATGCACACTTCTTAAGTGATCATCACTGTGTAGTGATGCAGGAGCTCAAATAACTACAATTATACAAAGAAACGTTTCATAACATTACTTATAACATAACAGTCTTGAGCGACAAACTGTTTTTTATCCAATATTTTAGACAATCCGCGTGCTTTAAAATTTAATGACAAGTCTATCGCCTGCACACAATATTGGCTATTGTAACTCTCTCTCCAAAGATTTGGCAGGTCCAAAATTTACTCAACACTTCTTTTTTATATAGCCACAGCAAAGTAAAAAAAAAAATGCATAATGTAAAAGATTGGTATTAATTCCCAAAACCAATAAAGGGATTTTTTTTCTCTTAGAAAAACAAGCACATTTAGACAAACAAGTCATAAACGTGCACAAGGCCAGTTCGGCCAGAAAGGAATGCAACCATTATTTAAAAAACAAATAAAAGTATACCCAAATACGTTCTCCTCTTCGGTGACTGAAACAATCGATAGGAGTTGCTGAAGTAATACTGGTAATAATAATAATAATAATAATAATAATAAACTTTATTTTATATAGCGCCTTTAAAGGTGGCTTCTCAAAGCGCTTTACAGGATGACAATAACAATAAATAAGAAGACTACAACAATAAATAAGAAAATTTCACAAGACAGGACACAATTATAATTACAACAATACAACAATAACAATAGAGGAGACCGTGGAAGATGGTATTAAGAAGAGCAGAGGGGTGAAGAATGGAAGCAGTTAAGTAAAGGCTTTTCTGAAAAGGAGGGTTTTGAGTCTGGATTTGAAGGAGTTTAGAGAAGGTGACTCTCTAATATCCTTGGGCAAGGAGTTCCAGAGCTTGGTAGGCCTATAGGCACATACAAATGGTCAGATCACTGCACAGCGCAGTCCGAGAAATCCTGAAGTCAAAGTTCTCTATAACTCAACCTCCGGCTCCCAAAAATAATGATAGAAAACCCAGATCTGAGAATAGCATCTGTAGGCAGAACAACACCTCCCCCTACACAAAACACCTCTGTTTTTTCAACTGAATCCTACCGTTAGGTAAGGCAAACGTCCACCCAACCCCCGACTACAACTACGAGTTCTTGAACGGGGTTAAAACAAAAAAAAACTGCTGCGTATATTAATGTTTTTAACGAACTCGCCAGCTCAGACACTGCTTTCTATAACACAACAAAAACAGTTCAAACACGAAAGCGAAATACAGAAGAAAACTTCCCAACTTAGCGAGCACAAAGCAGGGAGTCTGAACGACGCTCCGCCTAACCCGACGGCCAGCGATAACTCCGACACAATATTGCACCAATGGCTACATCAATAACGCGCGTTACATTGTAGAAAAGGTAGCTACAGAGTTATTACCGTTTGCAGAAAACCAAGATGGCAACTAATGTACTCTTCGGGGAAAAAAATAAAAACTGGACGATGAGGAAAAAAAGTTTCAGTGCACTAAAAAAAACAAACAGGGCTCGCAGTGATAACTTACAGAAAGAGGACACGGAACATGACTTATGGTGAAGATGTTCTGCCTTAAACCTGTTGATCATTCGCAGTAACAATCTGTTTTCAACCGGTTGTCAAACGAAAAACAAAAGTCGTGCAATCCACAATATGAATTCAAAATATTTACTTACCAGATGTGCCAACGTGTGCGTTCTGACGTGTACAGTAAGTTTTGCAATAAGCCGCCACACCAATTTGGCAGCTGTCTGCTAAGCCTAGCCACGCCGCAAGGTAATTAAATCCCCTGGAAGGCTACTCAAGCTGGACTTTACTTAGCTTCTCAATCCGACACGTAAGGAGTCTTTCTTGACTTTTCTGCGCTTTGCCTCCTCTACCGTGCATACGTGGCGACCCACACAGCGCTTGCTTTCACTGCGGTGTCAACGAGTACATTTTTTAAAGGGAAGTGACGTTTGATGTGTATATTTACCGGTGTGACCAGCCTAACATAACAGAGCTGTTTGTGGTCTTCCCTGGTTTTCTGTTTCATTAGTTTTCAGGCGTTTTCCCTGCGTTCCCTGTCTTTTTTCACCTGTTGCTAATGTTCACAGAGAGCTGGTCCAAACAATGCGCACTTCTGATACTGTGTGGCCCCCACACGTACAGTGCTTCCTTACGCGGTAATGCGGAGAACTAGGTGTACTAGAATCAAGTCTCAACAGTCGAGCACCGTTCTTTTTAGATTTGTCATCCTGTAGAAATAGACCAGTCTTTGTTCTGCCTCTCCACCCCTATTTTACCAGCTGCAGAGTTCCGTCCGCACGGCAAAAAAAAACTTAACTCTACTTGAGATTCCTGTAGTCATCACATGCTCGAAGTGTAACGAAAAATTAGAATCAAGTAAGGCAGGAAAAACCACAATGAGTGGTTTGTGCAAAAGGCTTGGTGTTTTCTATTGCTTTCACAGAAGGGCCCGGCATCTTTCTGTTGCGTTTTACATTCCCAGGATACACCACCCTGGATAAACATAAAATTATATATTTACACAACTGCAGTAATAAAACATTGGTTAAAATGATGTTAGGATTTTTAAATATTGTGAGATATGTAGGTTATATAATTATATACTGTTTATATACGTGCAGGTGGGTAACTGAAATGTCATGCAATTAATTCAGTATTCATGAACTTTAACAACAATGATTTAAATTGTGTGTCAATTAAAGGTAGAATTTGAGCTTAATTTATCACACATAATATCCTGTACTGCAGTGAGTAAATAAGATACAGTAGGAGCATCAAAACCGACTACATTTCATAAAGGGTCATTCAGCACATCTAGGTGCTTGAAGACAATAGTTGAGGTTTGTTCCATACTCCCACAACCCTTTGGGTAAAGAAATGCCCCATGTTACCAGTTTTAAAAGTTTTTCTTTGCATTGTGTTTCATGTTTCATTGGCAGTTCGGAATAAGTTCACTGGGTTTGCTTTGCCAATGTCTTCAAGGACTTTGAATACATAGTGCAGAGCGCAGGGTCAGCCATTTATACAGCGCCCCTGGAGCAGCTGGGGTTAAGGGCCTTGCTCAGGGGCCCAACGGAGTAGGATTCCTCTACTGGCCACGGGATACGAACCGGCAACCTTCTAGCCACAGGCACAGGCACAGATCCTGAGCCACAGAGCCACAGCATGAAGCCATTAAGTGCATTTTGCTCATTCAGTAGTTCAGCAACTAAATTAATCTAAAATTATTTTGAATGGCTGACCCTGTGCTCTGACCCCAAGCTTCTCTCCCTGTCTGTGTGTCTCATGGAGAGCAAGCTGGAGTCTGAGAAGAGACAAATTCTTAATGCAAGAAATTGTAGATGGCTAATAAAGTGATATTATCTTATCTTACTTACTTTTAATGGAAACTGTGAATATATAGTTAAGAAGGCCAATCAACGTTTGTTTTTAATTAAGAGATTAAAATCGCTTGGCTTTAGGCAGCACATCTATGAGGTGGCATATAACAGCCTGGTAGACAGTGTTTTATCTTTTCATATAACAGGATGGTACCGCGCACCTGAGTGTGAGGTGTAGAAACAAGCTTTCTAGAATAGTTACTACTGCGGCGAAGATGAGTGGCAAACCACAGAAACAGCTGGGGGACATTTTTGATAGTGTGGCAAAAAGAATAATTAAAAATGCCTCTTATTCCTGGAATTCTCAGTTTGTAATGCTTCCACCTGGCCAATGTGTCAGAGCTGTTTGAAATCTGTACAGTATAAAAGGTTTTTCAGCCTATACTCCATACATTTGCATTATGATTAGTTTGATTTTATCTGTGAATGTATGCTTTTTATGTCTGATTTATTATTATTCTTTTATGTTTGTTGCATAATATTTTAATTTAACTGCATTATCTGTAACAGGGGAAACCTAAGACAAATTTCCACTTTTAGTGGACAATAAAGTTAATCTAATCTAGGAATTTTCTCTCATCTGATTCTGAGAGGAGCAAAGATGTTTGGGCTTCAACTACTCGTCTGGAGGTCCATCCAGAGAACCTGTTGGAAGATTAATCATCTTCTGAGTCCCAGTGCTCTTGCAGATTGCAGCATGTTTTCCTTCAGGATTTTTCTGTACTTAGCTCCATCCATTTTTCCATCTATCTTTATGTGTTTCCAGTCCCTGCCGCAGAGAAGCATCCCCAAAGCAGGATGCTGCCACCACCGTGCTTCACTGTAGGGATGGTGTTCTCAGTGTGATGTGCTGTGTTAGGTTTGTGCCAGACATGAAGTTCAATTTTGGTTTCATCAGACCATAGAATTTTCCTCCAAATTGTTGAGTCTCTCACATTCTTTTGGGCAAACTCCAGCCGAGATGTGATATGAGTTTTTTTCAACAAAGATTTTCTTCTTGCCACTCTTCCATACAAGCCAGATTCATGAGGTGTGCGTGCTATTGTTGTCTCACACAGTTTCTCCCATCTCTGTCATGGAGGACTGTAACTCCTTCAGAGTTGCCGTAGGCCTCCTGGTGGCCTCCCTTACTACGGCTCTTCTTGGCTGGACACTCGATTTTGGAGGACGGCCAGTTCTGGGCAAATTCACAGTTTTTTCCATATTTTCTCACCTTTTTAATGATGGACTTCACTGTGCTTCGGGGTATATTCAAAGTCTTGGAAATGTTCTTATATCCTTGCCCTGACTGGTATTTTTCAAGAACCTTGTCTCAGATCTGCTTGGAATGTTCCTTGGTCTTCATGGTGTAGTGTTTCCTCGGAAATGCACTAAGTGAGGAAGCTCCCAGAGACAGGTGTGTTTATTCTGAAATCATGTGAAACACCACAGCTGCACACAGGTGGACTCCAGTCAAGTAATTCTGTGACTTGGAGAAGAGAGTTGGTGTCTTCAGAGGTAATGTAGGTGTGTCAAAGCAAGGGGGTGAATACTTATGTATTCAATTATTTTCTGTTTTTTATTTTTTATTAATTTAGTAAAATGTCTGGTTTTATTTTCACTTCGACATTATAGGGTACTTTGTGTTGTTGAGTGGCAAAACGTCTCAGTTAAATCCATCATGGTTCCATGCTGTAACCCAATAAAATGTGAAAAATTCCAAGGGGAGTATAGACTTTCTATGGGCACTGTACATGCATAGAAATTTCTTTGGAAGCTCATTACTCATTGTGTTGGTATGTATTCACACATACAGTATGTAACGGTTGTTGGAGGAAACACCTGCATCAGCAGTTTGTAACGAACACATTTCTAACAGCAGGTGTAAAGTGCCAGTGTTGATGAAAAAGCCATAGACCCTTCCTCATAACTCAAAGCTCAACTGTTTAGATTTCCATTTCTCTCAGCTACCCACGAGACTGTATACTCTTATACTGAACTACACAAACTACAGTTCTGTTTAGTTCAATCTCAGTTTGACTGTTACTCACATTTCTCTTTCCCATTGTGCTTTATTATAATTGAATGTATTCAGAATTTATTTTCGCACTGCTGTGTTAATATCTATGCAACAGTTATTCTATTTAAAAAGGGTTATTCGACAGTCTAATGCCAATGTTACAGAACACTACAATATCATAACACAATCATTGTTTTGTATTCAACACAGTGATTTCAAGTGACCATAAGTAACGGGGTGCGTTCATTTTATGTCAATATCAGAGTTCAACAGTTTTTTGGGGGATGCATATCCGATTGAGGCAACAGCTGCTTGACGTCTGCATTGAGCTCAACGGACTGTGCAATCACTCGAGATTCAAAGGAACCAGATTTTAATGCTGAAAGTGTATTTCTTTCTATTAATTATGTGTAACGTGTTGTTTTACAGCATCATCCATGTTCTAATTTTGTTATCAAATAACATTATAATACAAATAATGAAATTACACCAACTACAAATCTGTGCATTTAAATACAGAAACGTGATATATTTAAAGTTTTACGGCCAATGAATTAGATATTCTGCCTTCTGAGTAAAATAAAGACACAGATGCACGACTTGCTGTTATTTCACCTTGGAATCCTTTATTTTTCTGTAGTTTTGCGGAACTGTAACTCTTTCTATTTTAAATAAGCGTTAAATAAGGAATATTGGGGGCATTTCGGCACACAGTAGTTAAAAATGCTCCGCTAGAGAGTGGTACTACTTTGTGGAGGGGAAATAAACACTAAAAAACTTGTTTTGCTCTTTTGAGCTTTAAGGGCCTTAAAATCACGTTTAAAATCCAAACACGATGAATTGTGCATTAGATTCGCCAAAGAACTGGTCTTTAAAAAAGGTGGATGTTGTGACCTATTTCCGGACGCTAAATTTCGCTGCTATGGTGACGTATAAAATAAAACAGGTGCAGCAGAGAGGAGACTTAGCGGAGCAAATAGTAGTTTAGTTCATGTTGTATGAATGGTGCCGCTTTAGAATTGATTTCTGTAAAAAAAAAAAAGGAACTTCATCACCAATGATGTCTACAAGAACAGTAACAGGTAATTTTATTTTTAATATTTAAAGAATATCCCAAATTTACCTGATAGGCGTTCAAAAGACGATATTGGCGAGATTCTAGTGTTTGTATTCAATGTCTAGGCATCCATTTTGTAAATTCTTTAAAGGGTTTTCAGTTTAAAAGGCGTTTCTGCTGTAGTCTTACTCCCGGTTTTTCTCATTTTTGCCCACTGTGCGGAAAATGTATGCCATTAACCTGTATCGTGTTCGCATTTGGTTTCAAAGTGTAAATAACTGATCTGGATAACCAAAAATCTAAAGCATTATTTGCTAGAAATAAAGTTTGAGTTTTAAAGATATATTAGGAGTGCTATATTTCAAGTCTTACTATTTATTTTGTACTGTTGATGTAGGATAGCAAACACTGGTGTTTCTAAAAGCACAGCGTACAAATTAGCCTTATTTTCTGCGACAGTCCCACTTTCCGCCGGCAGGTGGCCACATGAAAGCGCTTATCTCACGGTGGCTGACGTCATAGTGGTGGAGTTGAGGTTCCTGTAGCTCTGCCGGAAGCCGTAGTTTCCCAATATGGTGGAGGGTGATGAGATGTACAGTATATATTGCAGGGTAGCAGCTTATTGTTGAATACTGCTGCTAGTAAATAGGTCTGAGCTTTTGCGGCAAGTAAGTCACAATGTTGTGATAAAACTTTTTGTTTACTACTTGCACCTCTATTAGCATGAGCTAAAAAACCTAACCTACTGTGCAATTGACTGATTGAGGGATTTATTGTATGCTATGGTAGTGAACCTGCAGTCAAGCACAGCTTTTCTGCTGCCATGAAGTGATTACTTTGGAACAAACAAATCATTCTGGTGCCTTTAATCCTCACAAGATGAAATATAAAGAAGTAACAGCAGCTTCAGCTCATCCCTGGGTGATATTGCTGTTCTTATTGGCTGATGCCCAAATGCACTGGTGTCCATCACCAGCTGTATGACTATCATTCAGGCACTGCATGGAACACAATCCAAATCGGAGGGAAGAATTGTGAGCAATTTAATAATGACAGTCAGTCATAAGTTCATCATAATTCCCTGTTTCTGGAGGTAATTGGTGCAGCTCTATGCTGCTCCTGCTGGGATTCGATCATACTCACTTGCGCACTGTATAGCTTCGCCATTGAAATGAATAATTCCTTACAGATTTCTAGACACTTTTCCAGTGTTTTTCTGGACACTCCGTTGAAAGCTCTTTACAGGTAATGGGGATTCCCCTCCACCAGTGTGCAGCCCCACCTGGATGATGAGATAGCAGCCAGAGTCCACCTGTACTCTCCCCACACACCAGCTCTCAGTGGGGAGGAGAGCAGAGTGATGAAGCCAGTTTAGAGATGGGGGTTATTAGGAGGCCATGATTGGTAAAGGGGATAATTTGTCCAGGACACCCTGTTAACACCCCTACTCTTTTCGAGAAACGCCCTGGGATTTTTAATAACCATGGAGAATCAGGACCTCAGTTTTACGTCTCATCGCAAGGGAGGCCAAGTCATACAAGCCTGGGGTGGAATTTCTTGAAAAGAGTAGGGGTGTTACCCCAGAGTCCTGACCAGATTTCCCATTGGCCTTTACCAATCACAGCCTCCTATTAATCCCCATCTCTGAACTGGCTTCATCACTCTGCTCTCCAGCAGCATACTGGCTGCCATCACATTAAAGCTGTCTTTAATACTATTTAAATTGGCTATTAGATGCTTTGGTAAAAAATAAAAAATAAAAAAGAGATGAGGTGGATGATTAAAGTAGTAATGAACACCTTCTTCAAGAATGTTTAAAGGGTCCCACTTAAAGCTGATGTCGTCTTCCACTGGAAGAAGGTACTGTATGCACAAACAATGCTAAGTTTGGTCCTATCTGTAATGCTCTAGAAATGCAGCAGGTGGCAGCCCTGTTCACTGTATTTTCTCAGTATTATAAGGAGATCCTGGTACTATATAGATAACCCTTTTTGTCTTGGTGACTTAATGATACAAATCGCATACACTCTATGATCTGTTAACCAGCTGCTCTGGTTAAAGAAAAAAATAAGTTCAGTTTAATTCTTGTTTCAAAAGGCATATCTTTTTTGCATTGCTGTTGTATTAGTTCAATATATGGCCAAGGTCATATAATTCACTATCTTTGCAAACAGTGCTGTTGGCGTTTTGTTAAAAACCTGTTGCCAGAAACCCCAAATTTTGTCATGTATATAAATGTATTACAGAACTTTGTGTAATAATTCTAATTGCTACTGCTACTTAAGTTGTTATATCCACTTGAGCTTTTATTTAAGTCTACATTAAGGAAGCTTTCTTTTGAGACAATATTTTACATATTTATACTTATTTAATCAAAATAAAGGGCATGTTAAATGCATCGGATGCAAAAATAAATATCTTCCATCAAAGGTATGCGGTTTGGTTGTGTACCAGTTCTGTTTAATGTACTGTTTATGCAGGTAAATTAATCAATCTGTTGTATCATGTTTGCTAACAGAACCCAAAACTGCAGTATTTTTGCAGGAAATGCTTGTACATTTTGAATTCAATATTAATTTGCAGTCGCTGATTGCTAAGAATTGCTTGCCACCTCAGAAGGTTCCTTTAGGCATAGAATGCATGTGTAGGCTGCAGAGAACCAAGTAGAGGTTTGTTCCTTGCTGAAAAGAGAAGGGAAGAAAAACAATGTTTCGGCCGTGGAGCCTTCTTCAGGTGATGAAGGCTTCACAGCCAAAACATTGTTTTCTTCTCTTAAAGCATGGAACAAACCTTTATTTGTATAGTTACTCAGAGGAAACCCACACCAACATGGGGAGAACATACAAACTCCCCAGAGGTAGAACCCCACAACTGGAATTGAACTAAGGGCCCCAGCACAACGAGGCAGGAATGCTAGCCACTGCACCACCATGCCTCCTGCGCTGGAATACATAAATTAACTGTTACTCTGCTGAAAGGAGTCAGCTAGCTATAAAATTGCCTTGAGGAATTCCTTTGTATTCTCAATTAAGCACTGATCTTTTTGTATTTGGCATCAACTTCAATAATAAACAATCTGAAATTCACAAGTAAAATGATCCGATTATATTTTCAAGTTTAATATATCAGGCAGTACAGCACTGTTACATTAACTAATATCTTGTGATAGAGAAAAAAGGATAACAGTCAACTTTGCTCTCATGAAGCAGGGGTTTCATTTCCATGGAAACCTGCCTAGCCTGTCTGAAAAATTTGGGAGAGGCGACTTCTGAGGGCAAGTTGCCAGCAGTTCCTCAAAATAGAATTTCAGGGAAAACACACATTATGCTTGGCAGTGACCAGAGGGTTAAATAGGGTTTTGTCTGCCTGTTTTTTTGTATGGCATTGTGCTTGTAGAGTGTTTTTATTAGCTCCTTCAAACCTATTAAAGTAGATGATGCTCACAACACACTGATTACTTTGAAATGAAATAATTTCTGGTGTGGATTAAGGTATAACTTTTCAGAGCTCTGATTGTAGCAACATCCTTGTTAACTTGATAAAACAAGTATTAGTTGCAGAAAATAAGTTTTTATTTGGACCTCTCCTAATGAAGTCATCCCATCATCTGAGTTTTTTTTTTTTTAGTGTTATGACCAGAAAGATTTTGTTTCCTCTTGAAGCACTTGAATTTAAAAGGATTAAAGTCCACCTTCAGGGAACAAGGCTAAGGGTTTTGCCAAACCCTAAGCACTGGAGCAGGCTGTGCATTGAAGGCCAGCTATAATTAGATTACTGTAACTAAAATGAGAAGCTCACTCCTGGTGGTCTCTGGGTGTCACAGGCCACAAGGAATTGTATTGGTCGGATTTAGGGAAGAAAAAAAGGGCGAGAACAGTTTGACTGAATGGAAAAGGAGGAGGGGGGGAGTCGATCTCAAAATCCTTTTAATCTTTTCTCAATTCTTCAGGGATTTATTTGTCATTAAGTAACAATCAAGGGATTAGAGAAGCATCAAACAGCATAATTACATACAAGACGTTTTTCTCTCTTACCATCATAAACCCCACCTCATAATGGCTGTGTCGGGCTCTTTGACATGCAACATCTATAACTTTACAATAACTTTGTGTGGCTTTTTGTGATCACAGCATTGGATTTGGTCTATGGCAATATTTTGGTTTGAATGGGCTTCATTCTTTTGTGGTCTCCAAGCTTACTGTCTCTGAAAGGTCATGTGCTCTTAGCTGTTGCTATGCATCAGGGCACTGGAGATTTAAACTTTGCGTGGCCCATGCTAAACTAATTTGAGTCAATTTGTCTACATCATTTCAACAATCGTTCAGTGCATCTCGAGCTGCACATACTGCATTGCATGATAAAAGCCCACTGAGCAGCTGCTGGCTGCTCATTCCTCTGTGCTGTTGTGGTTGTTAGTTCCTCACCATGGTTTCTCCATATCCTAGTGACAGTGTTAGTTTTTCCTCTCCTGAGTTAAGCCTGTTCCTGGCTAGTTAAGTCTTTCTTTAGAGGGGACAGCTTCTATACAACTTTCAGCTGTAAGTCTGACCTTTTAAAAATGGTGTGGGTGGACATTAGCATACATTGTTTCCCCTCTAATCTTTTACCTTTATTGGCCCTAAAAGCTTAAGAAAAGTGGGACACTGATTGTTAAGCATTGTTTTAAGGATACTGCTGAAATGCACGGTTTTATTTGACCAGGTATGGCTCTATATGCACACCTGCTTGAGCCAACTGCATGCAGTTAGGAGTGTTCATTTAACTCTGCTGCAGAATTAAGTCCAGTGACCATATCTGTGGCTGACTAGAGCGGTAGAGCAACACTGCTGCCCCAGCAAGATTTTTACTTTGGACGCGAGGAACTGGAGGACAGCTGTGCCTTGGAGTCAAAAAGCCACATGACCTCCATAACAAGTGCTAACGAATATTAGAAAGGTTAGGACCAATGTGCCAAACGGCATACTTAGGTTATGACCATTGAAATAACACTAAATATTCACATTTATATATGAATAGAAATAAATTTAAAGAGATAAGTAGTTATGCCTGACTTTTACCAGTGGTGGTCTTTACTTCACTCTTGAGACGAGGGCGATTTCCTTTTACAGAATCTGCATTCTGTTGCGTAGTTTATTGCTCTCTTGTAGGTGTTTTGTTATTCAGGGTTCAGCGCCGGCAGGATGAGACGTTTATTCTCTTCTAATTGGAAGGGACTGATTTTCGCTTTCATTGTTCGGCTCAGTGAAAGTCCAAGGGGGTAGAGCTGGGAGCAGCCAAGCTGATTTAACCCTTCGAGCACAACGTCTCAAGTGTTCAGGACAGATGTGACCCATCCCCCGGGAGCACGTCCGTCCACGGAGCTCAGAGTGCTCACAGATTGCCTGGAACCGACAGCCTTATTCTTAACCTCATCTTTTTATATGACAAGTTGCGTAAAATCTTGCATGCTGGGTGACGGCACGACGGCGGGAAGGAGCTGGTTGTCGTTGGACAGAAGTGAAAAACGAACAACTGCTGACATTAACCAACTCTTATTGCAAAGTGTGAAGGAATCTCGTATCTCAGTGGAAACGTTCCACTTTTAAAAGCTGAAGACAATACTTGACATTTGGTGCTCACACCACAGCCTGCATTGTGAAACGTCCAGCGGGTTTGGGATTATCCTGTAACTCCCGTATTTCTAACTCATGACACTGAAGTAGACGTGGGTAAAAGAAAAGCATTTTGATGAACTGTGTGATTTTGTACAGTACGTTAGCTCAGTGGTGTCCTGGTTTGACGAAGGTGAAAGGTATTTAACCACAATTAGGATTCTAGAAGCAAGGATTGAAAAGGACAGACCAAAGTGCATTGCAGCTTTAAGTCTTTTTAGGATATTTTATTTCATTTGCATATTTTTTTTTTACATCAACAAGGCACAGTCAAAGAAGCGCTGAGTGAAGCACGCCGAAGTACTGCAGCCATCAAAGCGTTCCTCACAGCGGGCCTTGGAGGACTCAAAAGGGATTTTTAGAGTGTTTTTTTTTTTTTAATTCTTGATGACTTGTATTTCTCGCCGTTTGCTAAAGTTTCTGGGGCAAGGAGGAAGGTTCTCTCCAGAAGCCGTTGCTCGTTTTTTTTTTTCTTCGTCCTTGTCTTAGGGGATGCACCTCCCTCTACCACTGACACAGCTGCCATACTTTTATTTTTCTTGCTTTTCTCCTCTTGCCAGTTTCACTTGCTTCTCCTGGAAGCCGCGTGAGGCCACAGAAAAGATCCTGGGTGTTAAGCGCTGCCCTCCCTCTTTCTCTTGGTCTGCCTTTATTGAATTCCGCCTCCACGTCATTTATCTTTCCAAGTTTTTCTTTCCCTCCTTCTTCTTCTTTAGCTTATTGAGGCCTTTGAGGGGCCGTTCCTTTCTTTCCCAGCTGCATTTGTTGACACACAGTCAATCTGGGCTCCTGTTCCTCCCCCTTCTCATTCAGAGCTTTCCCTCTCCCCACTCCCTGACCATAAAGTATCTACAGCTGTGGGGTTTGTATTAGCATAGCGGCAGTGAAAGCCACTAAAGGGGGAAACTAAATATATTACCGCCATTACCTTTTGTGTGGAGGTGACAGTTTTAAAACATTTCGGCCTTTCACGGGCCAAAGGGAGAGAAACAAAGCGGAGAGCTATAATTTTATTGTAACTGCTTTTTAAATATGGGTTGGGTAGCTATTGAGGGGAAAGGAGTGGAAAAGTTCAAGGCCTGAAACACTGTGTGAACCCCAAAGGGTTGGAAGCCGCAAGGCTGAAAAAACAAAACTCGCCCTGCGGAAAGAAGGAAAAAGCACTGAGCATGTGGTAAATACAGATCCGCTGTAGTGTCAGTCACCCAGGTGACTCTCACATTTGCATTTAGCCATTAATTACCATTTGACTGCAACCAAGGTATTTCAAATGTTTATTCACAACTCCATTTTTTCAGTAAGTCTTGAAAATATTAAGGAGTGAATAAAAACGCACCACTTCAGCATGGATGTGACTCCATCAAATCTTTGGTTTGTCTACTTCCACATTCTACAGTATTTTACGAAATTAAGATTTATACATGAATGCCACCCCCCACCCCCCATCCCCCCCTCCATCCACAATAGTATGGGCCTCTCAAAAAGAAGACTTTTGTATCGCTGCTTGTGTTACAAGTCATGTTCCAGCTCAGCTCCTCCTACAAACAAGTGCTGGTTCAGAGCACCGCAACCATGATTTGCATTTTCCAGGTGCTTTTTATAACCAAATAGATGTTCTTTAGAAGCTTATTCAATCCCCCTTTTGAAAGGGCTGAAATCCCAGCAGAATGAAGTCCATCCTCCTTGTGCCTGTTTCAAAGGGGGCGATAAGTCACACCCTAACCGCTATTGAGCTGTAGTCGTTTTGCCTGGGATTTCTAAGCCCATAGAAAAAAATAACTCTAATTTCTAGAGGGCTGTTATATATTCTCATATGCTTTCAGCATGCTAGCTGGTTTACATTCTGGGCTTAGATATGTTATAGCAGCCTTCAAGTTCTTGGTGATGTTTTGATGGCTTTTGACAAAACTTACACTTGGGCAGCTATCTCTACAGTCTTGGCTTTCTGCACTGTGGATCACTCTCTGTTATTAAAAAAAAGGCTGCATAACATTGGTCTCAATATGAACTCCCTTTTAGGATTTCAGTGTTGCTTACAAACCTATATACAGTGTGTAAAATCTCACATTGTGTTGCCTAACCTCCAGTAATTATGGGTGTACCCCAAGTTTCCATCCTGGGTTCTACTCTTTTATCTGTATTTACAGTATTGGGTAAGGCTTGAGGTGACTTTCACTGCTGACTGTACCATCTTATCTTCACAGACACACTGTATCATCAGTAAAAATCACCAACTTGCAGCTTAGTTTCACTTTATCTCAAATTTAGCAGGTGTCTGGGAATTGCGTCTTCTGCTAAACTGGACAAATTAAATGAATGCTGTTCAACAAAAATAATTTTCACCCAAAGGAACAATCACAAACTTTCTAATTTAAGGAAGGGGCAGCAGGAGCAAGCCAGTGTTTATGAGCATCTAGAGTTCAGTTTGGAGAGGGCTTTGACTTTCTAAACATTAAACTCTCCATATTGGTGGTGTTTTTTATGGAGAATTCTATAAATGTTGAATTAAAACTACTGTACTGTATATCTTATACCATTCAGCCACAAGGTTCATTACTGGTGCTTCATGGTTTGCTTTGATTAATCAGCATTGTCTTCACATTAGTCAATTGTAATGCTGTTTTAAATTAACTTACAGATCTTTAATAGATAAAATGCCTTCTGATCTTAATTTTTTGCAGTTCTTTCTACCATCTTATATTTAAGATGTAGTTTTTTTTTATCGAACAGAACCTCCCACGATCAACTGCACTCTTGGGCATTAAGTGTCCAGGTAAGCTTTATCAGAATTTCAAAAGATAATTACTGTACTCCTCCACAATATTGAATTGTCATTTGTCTTGCGATTCCCCTTTCCTGCTACAACTCGTTGTCTGCCACCCTTCAGGCTCCATGGCACTCGGACAGGAGTATGGGCATTGAATCAGGAGCTGGGCCTCCTTCGCAGACGAGCCTGCGTGTTCCTAGCGGGTCACGGGCTGTTATTTGCGGGAAAGACAGGGGAGGCCTGGTCTCATCAATAACAACCCGACTTCGTGGGGTTGTGCCAACTTTAAGAAATCTTTAAAAAAAATTAATAGCCTTATCAGCCTCGATACAATGTTTTCTTCTTGGATTACTTAGCCTTTGGCAAAACTGAAAACTATCATTTGATCACTGCTACATTTACCCGATCGCCTCAAATTAACATACAGGAAGACTATGCAGCTACTCAGCATCTGACTGGCCACATTAAGATTGACACATTGGTGTATACGTGTTCAAAGTGACCTTTTCTTTCTATTTTAAACTTTTTTATAATTAAAAATAAGATACCCCTAAAACGTAAGAGTGCTTTTGCATTTGGTTGGAACAAATAAGCTTCTATCACAGGCTCTCAACACTAAAGTACAACTTATTGGTCTTCTTTTTGAAAAATAATGTACATACCAAGCTGTTCTGTTACTAGGCTCGAAGATGAGCAGCAGCACGTGGAGCTCAGAAAGCAGCCCAGTTTCACAGCTGTGCTCCAGCAAGCCCACAAGGAAGTGTCCTGCAAACACAAGAGCGAAAGAACACAGATCTGGGATCGTGGCAGCAGCTTCGAAGACTTCAGATGACAAGAGGAGAGCCCGTGAGGATGATCGGCAGAATCACAAGATGGAGCCAGCCAAGTCCTTAGAAACAGCCTTGGTCAGAAACCTGGGCCAGCTGACTTTTACTGAGAAGCAGAACAGGTAACAATGGAAATAATTTGAGTAAATTCACTGGCAAGTTTAAGCCTGGTGTTTTATGCATGGATGGACTTGTAGCTTGGATTCATTCATATGCATTATACTTTTTAGCACATTAGAAAATACATGTATTTAGTTATACACTCCTGATTTGGAATCAGTAAATTATGTGTTTTTCACATTGTCTGGTAACTACAAACCCCATCCCCACAGGGGCGAATGAGGAAGTGTGGTTAGATGTTAGCCTTCTAGTTCTTGTCTTTGAGCACAGCCCAGTCCCAGAGGTTCACTCACCGATAGCACTGTGAGCCTCGCATATAGAACAGGGATCTCGCCTGAGTTTCATAAATAAATGCACTTTGGCTAATTTCAACATGAAAAATCTTGGATAATCTGAGAAAATGAATGCATGGTTTCTTTTGAATTTTCCTAATGGAGAAATGGCATGGTTCATGTTAGACAGTTCTTTTACCTGTTAAAACAATGGCTCAGTTTCCGTGTTACACTCAGATTTCAACATATACAGTAAGTAAACATGTTGTTTGCATAAGAAGCTGACCTTGTTACTACTACAGTGGGATTGTAATACACAAAAAGCAGAGGAGAGCATTTGGTTTCTTCTAGTTTATTGGGTAACTAATTGATCCAAAGATCCTATGAAGTCTTTCCTTGAAAGAAGTGAAGAACAAGTTGGTAAGATGTTCCATACTCCCACAACCAATTGTGTAAAGACATTCCACTTCTTCTCAGTTTTTTAAAATTTGTGCTTGGCTTTCAAAATATTTTGGCACATAATTTGCACTTGTGTCCTCTGGTTTGTGTTTGTTAATTCACATTAAAGTACAGTCGTGTTGGCCCTTCCTTTCAGTTGCCAAGAAGTTACAGGAGCAGCTGATCCTCCTCTGTAGATGTTTAACATTGCGTTTCTCTGGACTGTCCTGAACCCCTGCTCCCCCATGTGGGGGTTAACAGCCGAGACAGTGAATCGGGGAGACTGCTCTCTCCCCACAGCACAGTGATGTGACGATCTCAGTGTCTGGTCCTGCTCCGTCAGGAGTGCAAGACCCCCGAGAGGTAGCGGAGTTTCGGCACCTAAACACTCTGCAGCTGCAAACCCCCGCAGAGCTCCCAGCCAGCTGAGAAACCTGGAGGACGTCGCTAGACTGATACAGCAGAGACCTTGCAGGAATATCATTGTGGTGGCCGGTGCTGGGATCAGCACTGCAAGTGGCATACCTGACTTCAGGTTAGTGGGGACGTAGTCTGTGCTTGTCCGTGACTGCAGAATGACATCGGGTCCTCGGTCAATTGATCTATTCCAAAAGGAAATGTTTCATGGATAAACTGATCTAAATGATCTATTCCATGTGGACTGGGCAAAATTATTCTCTTTAGCAATGCGTGTAGAGAGCTTTATTCTACCCGTGGTGAGGTGAGGACTTTACCCACTGCCGTCTGTTTGACATGAACTGCTTGTGAGTGTGAAGGGGAAAAAATTGGTATTTTAAACTGAAAGCCTGAGACCGGTGTTTCCTCCCTCTGTATTACCGGGGAAATGTTTTCGTTCCCAAAGACGGATGATAAAGGGACTGTCATTGCTGAAGCATAAAGCCTCGCAAAAAATGTGAAACAATTAAACACAAAGCTAAAGATCTGCACGGTGTAGTATTGTACTACTTCTTCATTCTCCTGTATTGTGTTCATCCCTGCTAGGACCCCAGAATCCGGGCTGTATGCGAATTTACAGAAGTACAACATCCCTTATCCAGAAGCCATTTTTGACATTGACTACTTCACCTGTGATCCTCAGCCTTTCTTCTCTCTGGCCAAAGAACTCTACCCTGGATGCTACCGGCCCAACTATGTCCACTACTTTGTGAGGATGCTGCATGAGAAAGGGTTGCTGCTGAGAATGTACACCCAGAACATCGATGGCTTGGAGAGAAGTGAGAATAAAGCATGTTTTTTTTTCCATTTAAATTTTTTGGCATCCTCACTTGAGGTATTTCGTAACAAGGTGTTAAAAATGAGCACAGTACGAATGCTTACGTAGGAGTGGTTTTACAAAGTAAATCTATTTACAGTAATGCAGCAATTCAGTAACAGAAACAGTACAGTACAAGTCACAGAAATGGCTATACTGAACTGAATCGTACTGAGATACTGAGAACTCTGGAAGTCTCTCTTTCTGAAACTACAATGCACAACATTTTGTGATTTATGAGATCTAACTGTGTATACTGGTGGTTCGTGAGGAGGTGCCAGGTGATGATCAGATGGTATGAAAAAGTAACAGTAATAAAATGGGTACTTGATACTGTAGTAAAGGGCTGGGCTTGTCATTTGTGCTTCTTTGTTACTGTACATCCTGATATAGCAACAGTCAGTACTGAGACCATGTGCAGTTTTTGGTTTTTAATGGTAGTACTGCATGTAAGGCACTTAATTCTAAATCTGAATGATTTGAATTGAGTTCTCTTTATACTTTTCTGAAATGATTAGTTTTCTCATCCCGATCTACCCATCCATTGGAAGCTGGTTTAGCCTGGTGAAGTTAGCAAAGCCAACATCCCACACCAAAGGGAACCAAAGAATTGCATTTAAATGATCACCAGCGCTCGTTTGTCTTTGTTGTTCGGCACAGTTTCTGGGATCCCAGAAGAGAAGCTTGTGGAGGCTCATGGGACATTCTCCTCTGCGTCCTGTCATTTGTGCTACACAAAATTCCCAGTGACCGAAGCAAAGGTGAAAAGGAAGAGAAAGGAACCGTTCAAGCCTTCTAATACACAGTTAGAAAATACCAGTGTTTCATTTGAGTCTCACATCGTGAGGCTAGCTGCAAACATTCTGTGTTAAATATTCTGCGGAGCGCTGCTCTGTGGCTCAGGATCTGCTCCTGTGGCTGGAAGGTTGCCGGTTCGTATCCTGCGGCCGGTAGAGGAATCCTACTCCACTGGGCCCCTGAGCAAGGCCCTTAACCACAGCTGCTCCAGGGGCCCTGTATAAATGGCTGACCCTGCGCTCTGACCCCCAGCTTCTCTCTCCCCGTCTGTTTTTCTCATGGAGAGCAAGCTGGGGTATGCAAAAAGACAAATTCCTAATGCAAGAAATTGTATATGGCCAATAAAGTGGTCTTATCTTAAATATGGTAAATTGAATATCTTACACAGCTGATTTCCAAGCACTATGGCGAATGTAGACCAAAAACATGATTGATTACATTTTCCTAACTAGATGTTTTTCTGGGATTTAGAAAGACTAGACTTGTGCTAGGATTATGGCGTTGAAATTAGCTCTCTGAAGTTTCAGTTCATTTTCCTTTACCTTTTTTACATGATGCAATGAACTTCTGTAACTACCCCCTCACACACACGATCACCTGTTTTGTTCAGCCAGTTCTTTTGTTTTGTGCTTCAGAAACTGATATTGAGCAACAAGGTCCCAAGATGCAAAAATTGTCAAGGAACGGTAAAACCGGATGTTGTGTTTTTTGGAGAAGATCTGCCCAAAAAATTCTTCTTGCACACCAAAGATTTTCCCAAAGCTGATTTACTTATCATAATGGGAACATCCCTACAGGTGAGATGTTTTATTGAAGAGGTACAAAATTTGTTAAGTGTCAAAATAGCCAAAAAGGGTTTATAGTTATCATGGCAATACGCTGATTATACAGCAGTATGTATTAAGTTATTAATGTTCTGGTCTGATTATGGTGTGTAAGGTAACCAGGACATGATAAAATGTGTTTAAAATTTTTAAAGAATCCTCCAATGAAACTTGTACTTAATACTTAAAGCGATTTTCCTCCTGCAGATTGAACCTTTTGCCAGCATTGTCAATACTGTGAAGGCCACTGTACCTCGTCTCCTGCTGAATCGAGATCCAATAGGTCCGTTTCAGAAGATCCCATTAAAGAGAACCGACTTCATGGAGCTGGGAGACCTGGTGGACGGTGTAAAAATGTTTGCTCGGCATCTAGGATGGCATGAGGAGATTGAAGACCTGATCAGACGCCACGAATGTGTGGTAAGCTCAACCATTTCCCTCCCATGCTCTTGAGCACAAGTAACCACTTCAGGCAAACAGAAATGCGCTTTCAGTATCAAGCTTTGGTTGACTTAATTATAAATATCAGTCATCTGCTTCTTGTAATATTTTTCTAGTTTTATGTCCTAAACCTTCTTTTTTTTAGAAGAGGTCATTGACCTAGTTGAAAAGGCAAGCTGCACCATTAATACAAAAATCGAAATCGAGTCCAAGGAGGAGGGGTGCTCTGCTGTTGGAATTGGATGTTTTCAGAGCAAATTTCACAGAGAGCTGCCGTTTTGCGTGTTCACAAATCATTCGAAATGTATCGAGTTAACAGAACAACCAGAGTGTAAAACAGCATCACCCCTTGAAAGACAAAAATAGATCGAAGAGGATCTCGGCATCCCATTTTACCTCCAGGATATATCAGTATGTAGACATGAGCATACAGGAAGAGTTAAATTGGAATAACGGGAAAAGATCTGCATGTGTAGGATATTATAGTGATACTTATTTTTGTTTTTTTACATACACATTTTTACAAGGAACTTTAAAACCGGTTTTATTTTTACATACGTAGGTGACTAATGGCCACCCGTCTGTGAGTAGCAGAGTGTCCCCCAAGGTGCCCCCTCAAGCTGTGCCCTCGGCACAGGTGAAGCCGAAGAGTGCCAACCCTGGAAAGGAGCGAACGAAGTGCACATCCAGGCCGGCTGCTGTGCAGAGATGGAAGAAAACGGCTCCGGAAGACAGTTCTTCCTCTGACTCGGACACTGAAAGCACTAGCAGCTCAGGCCTCAGTAATTAAGCTGCAAGTTTCACATTTTTATACCCAAGTAGGTCACTGTCTGGCCTAGAGAGTGTTGAAATTTTATCAGAGTCTCTATTTTTCTATTCTTCTGAACAGTGAGCTACTGTCCTCACTGTCCTTTATTGTTAATTATGACTTTTTCCTTTATCAAGATTAACATTTTTCTTGTTTTGTTTTTTTGGTGCAATGTCATTATCATCTGCTTTTTTTAAAAAGTAACATTATTAAAGACCCTGTTCTTAAACAACTTATGTGTTTTCTTTTAAAGGCCATTATGAAGTGTGATTGTGCTTTAAATCTCCTGACTTTATGCAGTTGTGTTAGTTTTTCCTGCCATCGGATGGGGAGAAAAAAATCTGATTTACTAATGCCATTTATAAAACGAACTGTTCTTAGCATCTAAAATGTGTTCATAATTGGACAATTTAAAGCTTCTTCGAAGTGTCACCTGCCATTCTATTGAATTAATTGATGGCACGGGGACAACTGTTTTTCAGTTATAATGACGGAACTAATATTATTATTATTATTATTATTTGCATGTTTAAATGAAAATTGGAATACTTGCTCAACCCGATTTGCGGATTAAAAAAACCCGCCTGGAAGCAAAGTGCATGAAACTGTAATAAGGGATCCAGAACAGGCGCAGCTCTGAATGGGCAGCAGCACATTTGCATGGAAAGCGTGACCTCCCAAGTGTGCAGTTCCTGCTGTGTGTGTTTTCACAGGGCCTCCAGGCACAAAGGGTGGCTTCTTACAGAACTGTAAGAGATGTTTCTATTTCAGAACAAAGGATGGACTATCCCAGTGCTGACAGCCGACCGGCAGAGAGGCACTGATGTGTACTTTCAGAGAAAATTGGCTATCTTAAAGATCAGGAAGGTTTAATACCTAGAGCGACGAAGGCTTGACAGAAGATGGAGCATGCATGGGACCCAGTAATTTTCATTTGCAGAACCCCTTCCTATGACTGTATGCATTCAAAATATTGAAGCCGTGTCCTGGAGGGGGAAAAAAAAAATAGAAAAATGGGAGTAACAATTTAAACAGTACCCTTCTTCCTGTCAGTGTCCTGGGGCAGGGTGCGTCTTGGATGAAAGTGGTCTTTAGTAAAAGCCTTGGTGCCTTCACACAATTGCCATGGCTCAGAGTTGCACCGAATCCTGAGCCCTTCCTGCAGGATGGCACTTCTGCGATGCATATAAAAGGTACTGGGACGCCCTCGCCTGACATCACAAGCTGGTTAAGGCTCAATAAGGAAAACTTGGCCTCTCCCTCTGTGTATTCACAGCTTTGCACCATTAAATACTTTGTCTTTCCACATACAAAATACACTGTCGGTTAACAAATATTCTTCAGTCAAGATGGGGAGGTTGGTTAATGAAATAATAATAGCTTTGTGTCAACACTTCTAACCTAGAATACATGTGAATTGAAAGTAGCCCAGTTGTTTTTAAATAAAATAGTTTGGGTCTTAAAACTGGGGAAAAAAGTTACATTTTACTACACTTGAATGTTTTCTTCTCCTTGGATAGGTCACCATTCCTTGAGGAATTGGGGGGGGGGGTAATTCCCATCGGTGAAGTCTGCTCAGATGTGGACTCACAAGAATGGCATCTAAAGAGCTCTTTAGGGGGCGCTGGTGAGCACCCCTGTGAGACACATGAAAAACGGGACACCCAGCCCTCACAGACCCTGGGGGGAACACCCAAGAGAAGGCCACAAGACCACAAGAGTGGACAACTGGGACACGGCCAGTCATGTATAGCTGTGTTCCAAAATGGGAGACAGGTTTTCAGATCAGTTAATAGAACATAAGAAGACCAATCACATTGGCATGTTGACATCTGGCTGTCAGTGTGTGTGTGTTGAATCAGGAAGAGGAGGTAATGCAAACAGTTCTTTAGTATAATTTCTTTAGTAAAATTGGTGCCCTCACACAATTGCTGTGTTCCAAAAGTTATACAGAGCCCTAGGCCCTTCCTCCAGGACTATTGTGGGAGGCCGATACTTTGGATTTTTTTTCAACGGAATGCAAAGTTATCAGTAAGTCTCAATTTATTCTCTAGAGTACACAGACACAGGTAATTGTTTTTTCATTTGAAATTGGCAATTTAGCGTTTAAATCTGCAAACAGATGAAGGAGGGCACTGGCTTTTGGGTTTGTAAAGACTTTGAACATATGGGTTTGGATCGATCCATCTCACACTTGTACCAGCTTCAAAACTGTAGTACAATATTATTGTCTTCATTGCATCAACAGAAGCTATGGGTTTTATTTCAGTCTTAGTGCAAGTATCCTACCATTTTGTTAATCATGGCAATAGCAGAGCAGCCTTGTTTTGAATTCTCCTCTAAAATGAGGAGTTTTTAAATTTGCTTTTCAAATCAGCCACGTCAAGTTTTTAACTCTTTCTTAGTGTGTTGCTATTGGTGTTGCTTCCAACAGCAGGCTTGTAATTTCTGTGAAATCCACTCACTGCTCTGTTTTTGTTTAGAAGCAAAGATGTACAACAGCCCCTGGCAAAGTATTTGTAAATTCCCATACAGAATGAGAGTTAATTTTAGGATTAATTTCTAAACTCCTTCAAAACCTCAGAGATGGTTAAGGTATCTTCAGCCTGAAGTAAGAGTTAAAACGAGTGCTTAGCACAAGTGATTCTTGGGACTACATCAGGCATGACCATACATCATTATTAGAAATAGGTTGGTCAAGGTAATGTGCTGCACCAAATGTACAGAAACGTTTCTGTATAAGTTTGGTTACCAAAGTGTCGGTTTGCTTATGGTCGGCCGATGACACAAGTCCTGTCCTCCAGAGACAACTGGATACCCGAACCGTTGCAAGGGCAGTGAAGAGATCGGTATGAAGAGTCCCTGAGTGTGCAAAGCTGAGGGTTACCATATCACAGTAGTGTTTGTCCCAGACGGTCCCCGCAGGCAAAGCGTGTCCTGCAAAGTAAGCAGCAGCTTCCCGACTTTTCTTATCCTCAGTATTAAGGGTAAGGAGTGTGCTGCTCCAGTGTCCCCCCCCTCCAGCTTCTTAGGGGTCTGATGATAATGGGGTGTTCTAACTGTTCCGTGAACCACTGGTGTCCTGTGAATGGGGGTACCATCCCCATTATCATCAGATTCCAAGGAAGATTCCCCTCCCATTAGGATAGAAGTGCTTCACCATCGGATGAACATGATCTCTCAGAATGGCTTTGCATTTATTGCCATTTACCTGCCCCTTTAAGAGGTTGAGTGGACCTAAACTATGCCAGGAAAATGCACTGCACACCATAAACAGAGCCACGAGAACCCTTCACCAGGGGAAACGAGCACTCTTTCTGTGTGCGCCACACTTGTCTGCTTGCTGAGAACAGGGTGAAGGATGACTCGTATAACAATTTGACGTTTTTCCCCCACAGCCCTTTAATTGCAAAAGTGCATTTGTTTAGGAGTAATAAGGGGTTTATGCACTGCAATCTGACCGTAGCATCCCTCTGTGAAGTTTTCAACAGGCTGAGCTTGATGAAACTGCCTGTTCATGCTTAAGCTTGACATTTGCAATCAGCTGATTCAAAGCTGGTTGTCTGTTTTGCCTTGCGTCTTGATCCAACATGCAGACATCATAGCTGAGAAGTATGTTCTCTCTTCCAGGGCGGCCCTTAGCTGATGATGTCTTTCTGTCAGACTGTCATGCCGACATCACCTCAGCCACTGTTCCTTGTGAAACATTAGCAGGTTGAGTAGTCGTCATCACTAAAATCAAATCTAATTGATTAACTTATCTATTCAAATTACAAACATGCACAAAGTAATTTATCCCTCCGTGTTCAGTGTACTGTTTAATCCAGCAGATCAGTCCAGTTTTTATTTGCACAACAATTTACCACTACAATTTATAAGCATTATAAAGGCACACATATTTAATACTTGCTTTTTGATTAATTCAAGACAAGCGCCTTGATTTTATGACAAAATATCTTTATAGGAAGAGAACTGACTGTATATGGAAGTGCAGCAGAATAGTCGAAAAGAAAAAAAAACAATTTAAGAGAAAAAGGTTGAATTTGAATTGTACAGACTTACGGTATATATTAATTGCAGCATATTCAATTTCTGTACAATATTTTTTTGTAAAAAACATCTTTTGAAGCAACAGGCAAACATTTTTATACAGAGAAGTACAAAATTTTAAAAAGGAAAAAGAGAAACATTTATGGATCATCTCATGCAACAAGAAAAACCCCTGGCAACAACAGAGAAAACCTGTGATCCTTATGTATTAATTGAAAATATGTATTCAAGCAGTACATGGTACCAGATCTTAGCAGAGCAGCAAGGGTGTAACTAAAACATGAAATAAAGCACCCTGGAGCACATATAAGATCAGAAAATACAATAATATGAAAGGTGGACAATCCTATTGGCCCTGACACTGTACAAATCTTAAAAGTACTGGTCATTAGAGGTGGATTTAAGAACAGCATCATACTTGGTCACTTGATGAATATAACCGTGATATAATATTAATTGTATAAAATGAATTATATTAATCATTCCTAAATGATTTAATTTCCTTTGGGAACATGGAGTTTAAATGTTGTTTTTCCATTTAATATTTGCTCTTATACTGATGGGAGGGTCAGCTAAATTTCTTGCTGTACCTATAGTATATGTCAACAAAGAAAATGTTACCAGCAAAATAACTTAAACAAAGGTAGCAATTAATCCCAGCAAAGCTTTCTCTTCCAAAGACCCCGATGTTTTATTTCAAAATCTGTACTGCTTCTTCAGAGCAATTTTAACACCTGTGTGTCCTCCTGCCGAGTATCGGTCCACCATCAGAGAGAAGTAAAGATATCTGACCTGGATTCCCCTCTAGGATTTTTTTCAATCTCCGTTTTTAACACTTCACCACGGGCAGCAGACCTGTCAGAAGAAAAGCTGCTGGCAGGTTCGCAGCCTGAAAGCTGCTGCAGGCTCTTGCTGTCGTGCTGAAGATACCTGGTGCTAAGCCAGGCTTGGCAGTGGAGCAGGGGGCGTGCTAGTCTGAATCCGAGCTGCAGCTGTCCGCACTGCACTGCTGTACAGCTTCCGCCAGCGGCGCCAACGTGCCATCCCGTCTCACTCCCATTGGCCTAATGATCTGCTGTCTGCAGGTGAAAGGGGAGAATGAAGAGAGAGAGAGAGAAACATGAAAGCAATGCACTGCATTATCAAATGCAAGCGAAATCGCCCTGTCAGGTCTCTTTGTTATCTTTTTCCGAACCAAATCACTGAACGAACTACAAGAAAACAACTAAACAGAAACGCAAATGGACAGGTCACAATAAAAATGAAAGCGAAAGCTCAGACCAACAAAGGCTGAAGATGTTCAAAGCCAATTAATACAGCCTGTGAAAGAAAGTCAAACCCCTTTTGAATCCTGGAAAGGGTGCAGACCTCTTGTTTTTCATAATGGTGTTTTTATTTGTTTTTCCACTCTGTGCTCAATCAATTCACTGTTGTGTTTTCACCTGCCCTTGTGCTCCACTCCACACTGGGTAATGTATTCTGATTTTTCATCTAAAGAAACCAATTATTCTGTGAAAGACACCTTTTCTACATCCGCTTTAGCAGTGCTTCTGGACTGGCAGATTCACTTCAAGCCTGCTGTCCTTACCCCTACCGTTACTATTGTTCACAGCAGTTTAATTACAGGATCATTGGTCATTTTAATCTCTTCAAAGCTCTCGCTGCCCCTCAAAGGATAATCCAATTATATCTGCTCTGCCAGCCAGTGGCTCATCTAAAGGTGATTAATCAGTGAATTATCCAATCAAAGGTTTTAAACCACATGGGCATTCATTATCTGACAGCTTAAAATCATAATTACGCACAATTCACTTTCTTTAAAATCAGAACATTTTAAAGGGAAATTAAGCTCGTCCCGAACACATTAAAATTAACAGACCAAAGACATATGGAAAAATCTCAGTGTTGTCGACAAGTGCCTTGGCAAACATACCCATATCCTACCAATGATATCACATCTTCATGAATTACATGCAAGGTATTTTTTTCAAATTAAATGTTTCTATTCAAAACTGTGATGTTCAAACTGGACATTGTTATATAGTATATGAAGGCAGCTGAATGTGAGCAAAACCTGCTAAGAAGATAAAGCTACATAAATATTCCAAGTTAGTACTTGGTGGAAGACCTTGGTCAGGAGTTACCGCTACGAATCATTTTGTACAGGTCTCGACCAGCTTTGCACAGTGGGATGGTGTAATTTTGTTCATTCTTCCCAACAAAATGGCTCCAATTCTAACAAGAATCCTGGGTATCGTTGATGGACTACAATCTTAAAGTCTCACCATAAATGCTCAATTGAATTTGGGCCAGAACCTTGACTGGATCACTGAAGAACTCTGAGTCTTTTGTCCGACCATTTCAGTGTGGCTCTGGTCTCGCATCGTTGTTCTTCAAAAACTGAGATTTCTGACTCACTTTTGGGTTTTTGGCTGATTTAAGCATGTCATGTTGAATCTACACGATCTGCCTGTATTTAATACCATCCATTTTCATCTCTGTCTTTGGGATCTTCCCTGTGCCTGCTGATGAGAAGAATCCCCATAGCATGATCCTATCACCACCAATCATGACTTTATGGATGGTGTTGACTGGGTAATGTGTTCTGTTCGACTTAAAACGTGCTTTCAAAAATTACTTTTTGTCTCTTCCTACCACAAAAGAACCTCTGCCAAATTATATCTCAAACAGGATTTAAGTTGAGTCTTTTTCAGCAAGGGCTCTTTTCTTTCCCATATAGGCCAGCTTTTCTATTGGGATAAGGTTACTGAGAAGAGAGATTCTGAATATAGAGGTCCTGTTTTGAAGTGTGAGTGCAGGTTCAGACCACAACTAAATGTAGAAACTTTCCTGGGGCACGAATACTAATTCAAGGAAAAAAATCTTGGCAGGTAATTTTTTTCATAAAACCTATTTAAGCGACACCTTGGATAGAATTTTTTTATACGAGTTATCTGTCACGCGCACAGCTTGCTGTAATTACTATAAGCAATAAACTCATGGGCCTGTTAAGGTGGCTGAGCATAACCAATTAGTAAAACTCCCATGATTTAGGCAACCAGCTGTATATATTTGTATTTGTTTTGCACACTGACATCAAACACAACACCCCTTACCAATTTGTATTAGAAATTATCCCATTACAAACAAGGCATTCTGCTGAAGGGCCCTCAGCAGGGAAGGAGTCACAATTAAGCAGTTGGTAAAGTGCATTCCTGTCTGTACTTGCAGGTCTCCCAAGAGTTTCTAGAGAACACACTACGCACGATTCATCTGCAGACTGTCATTTAGCTTGATGACTACTCCAAATAAAAGAAAAAAACCCTTCTCTTATTATCAAGGAATCTGGTTCTGTCCCGCGCTGCTGACGGCGGGCCCTACACCGACACGTGCTGTTCATTACGGCAGCCGGACCGAATAATGGTCAGAGGAAGAGATTCTCCAATCGTTGGCCGCTTGTTCTGCTCAAGATCCATTCACCTCACTCTAATTGAGTAGCGGTAATAAATTCTTGTCCTTTCATGCACCATTGTTTTGTTTCACACTTCAATAAAAGAAAAAAGGGATGTGTGTGGGGGGAGGTAAAGATATAGGAAAAAAAAGAAAAGAAATGCACCCACTGTGTGTACCAATTACCCGATAATTAATGCTGTATTTTTAATGAGAGCAGCCGGTGTGCTGGTGGGTTCTTTTGCTTACTCGTTTCATTGACTTTTGTTCAATGCGTTATAATACTCTGGCTGCAATAATTGGAGCAGGCTGACAGAGACGTGGATTCCTGGTTTAATGAACAGGTTGGCAAGGAACACACTCATCTCACCCTCAATTAAACCTTACCTAATCAGCTGTACACGCATTCACAATGATTTTGCTTGGTTTCTTCCATAAGGTTAGCAAAGACAAGTATGTGTTTGCTTTTAAAAAAGGGACTAATAGCAAAGGGAAAGCATTATATAATGCTGGAAGTTGGGGGGGGTCAAGAAAATCCTTTATATTTGGTTTATACTGTTTCCGTAAATTACTTAGTTTGTGTTTGTGGTGTTTTACAACACATACAGTACTGGGCAACAAAGTAAGCTGATTACATTATACTGTTTAATATAAACATCTTGAAAACAATATTAGGTAACGTAAATCTGAAGAGCTTTTTTTAAAAAAATGATAATTCGGCAGTGAGGTTCTGTAAATAACGACAACATGGAATACACACTGCTTTTACATTCCTGTTGGCAGACACAACCAGCTGTGTGTTGGAAGGTATGTCCACTTTGAACAGGATGAAAAATATAAAAAAATATCAAGTACACTTGTATAACATAAGCTATAGTCCAAAGTTTCCCAATCCTGGGCCTTAAGAGCCCTTAATCGGCCCAGCGAAATTAATAGGCCACCCCTCAAAAAACAGTTATTAACAATTTTGTACTCGCCACAAAAGCCATTTGATTTGCCCAATTAACAAGTAAAAAGATCACTGGATATAAAAATCACAAGGGTCACACCTGACCATTCTTAACTTAAGGACTTAAAACACACGTGAGCTTTATCATTTTGGTAAGCTAATCGGTTTAATAATGAATGATTTAAGAGTGACCCATAATATCTACCAGTTGCTGGCCATCACTGCTCCAGATGTTACAATATAAATGTTGTGCCCATATCAAAACCCAGTAGACCAGATTCTCTTAATCTGTAATCTTCCTTATGTTCTTAATAAAGCATCAAACTATACCTGGAGAGCTTGTCAAACATGTTAACCAGTTTTTGGGCTTCATATTCTTTCTGTTCTTCAGTCATTTCTTCAATCGGATTTGGCATTGGCTCTTCAACATGTCCAGTGATAGGATTGATGCTGTAAGAGATTGTAATGAAAAAAGAAAAACAAGTTTTTTTTAAATACACAATTATGTAAAAAAATAAACAGAATATTAATGCTAGTGTTACCTTTGTAACTATATGTTACATTTTCTTTTAATCACTAATCAGGAGGGATTAGGAAAAGGGAGTTTGGCCATTTCTATTTTTGTAGCACGCAAAATGCTGTACTAGACATCCTTCCATCTGTATAACATTTTCCATGTAGCAGGTTCAAAATGGTACTGGAAAAACCTCTGCCTTTTAATCTAAAGGTTTAATTTGCTTAGTTGAATCTCGTTATCCATCAGAAACATCAGAGCTGCTATTGCAACACTGCTGCAAAGCAACGTGCAAATTAAAACACGAAACGCAAGCCCTTCGTTCGCCACATCCTCCTCTTCCTCGTTTTCCAAAGACCCTCAGCCACAACTTAAAAGTTGATCAGGGATTGTTAGGGATGGAAAATGTTATAAAAATGAAAGGAAATGATTATGTAAGCAACTTGAAGAATCCCCTGCAGTAACGAGTCTAATGCACATGGTGTATGTTAAAGCACGTTCTTACAAAGGCTTGGCGGATTTATACTCCTCGGTATCGGAGTCTTCCTCGTCAGAGTACTGGCCCTCCCCTCTGCCTCCAGCCAGCAGCCCCCTGGCAGCTAGCAGCCCTGCCGCGTTGCCGTATCCAGTGTACTTCAGCAGGTTGTCAACTGAAACAACACAAAACCCCTGAGAACATCCCGCCGGCTCGGCAACGATCAGTGCTGCTCGCATCTGAGGCACGTCTGGGCGACTTTCATGACGTCACCTCAGCGTTCTTCTTCATGACAAACATTTAATTAGTCCTTCTAATTATCAAACACTTCTACAGGGTGAATTTCTGTTTTGCTCCACGGCTGTATTGTCATCTCCTCATTACTGTTCTTGAGTATGCGAAAGCCGTGATGCAGATGAACTGTCTTGTACCAACGTGTCATTTTAAGGCAACAAACAAGAGAAGGAATTCTGGCCCACCTACAGGTTGTTTTGTGAAAGAAACCAGGGTATTGGCTTCAACAAGATGGCTGGAAAGTTTTTTTTTAATCAAAATCTCACAATCCTTCGGGTAAATCAGTTCAAAAGCACTTCCACATTGTGTCCTCTGGTGTATGTTTCCCTCTCCATTCTAAAGAGATCCACTGGGTTGACTGCCTATGCATTTGTGGATTTTGAATACTGGGATCAAATTTCCTGGTAGTCTTCTGTTCAACAGAGAAGGGTGCTGTTTTCTTATGAATGTTTTCAACAATATACTACAAAATAACAATATATAATATACAAACATTTTGTTGGCCTTCCCCACATTGACTAAAAGATTAAATTGGTTTGTCAGCATGAACACCTAGCTCTCTCATTTTGATTGATTTTTTATTTCTTCCATCCTCACTGCAAAAGGAAAAGCTTTGTTGCTTTCATTTTGAGTAGAACAAAATCAAATATGAAAAATGAGTGCACAATACAGACTGCTCCAGTTATCTCACAAGACACACATGCACAAGGACCCACCACTTTCTTTGCAGAGTACAAACAGGAATTCTGCGGCGCTCTGCTTCACTCCAGTATCAACATGCGTCATAAGTCGCACTAATTTGTTCCGCACAGTAGTTCCTACTTCGGGACGGTTCTTAACATCTTTCAGAGGAGGTAGAACCTGAGGATTTGTGGCAAGGAGGAGAAAACAAGAAAAAATATCTGCACAAATATTTCAGGTGTTGTGCATGTGTGTACATTACACAAAAATGCCTCTTGTACTGTATAATTAAAATGTCTATTAACACTTCTAGACAGCACACTAGAGGATAATATAATTAAAATAGACAAACATTTCTCTCTATTCTATTCATTCTTAGATTATAACATATGACAGTAAATACCATCTTTTTGTATCGGAAGTTGCTTGTTCTTGGTCAAGCCTGTGGACTGGAATCTACAGGGCTGTCTTACACCCTGTGTGGAACACGAGGACACGACAGGGTGCTTGCATACACACAATACTTAGAGACACCAGTCTGGCCCAAGTGCTACCTGTCATATCGGTGACAGTTAAAATACTGACTGATTTCAGAAATAAACACAAATTAAAACACAAATCTCAGGCACAGAAAATAATGTGTCTTTTATCTATACAAGTAATAATCAAAAGTCATCTATCACGTTTCAAGTGATGTCAGCGAATGGGCTTGCCAAGAAAATAAGGGTAGATTCAGGCAGAAAAAACCTTACCTGGGATTTAATATATTTCCTAATCTCTCTGTGGTGCCTGGAGCTCTCTGTCAAAAGACTCAGAACTGGAGTTAGTCCTTCTTTGTAGTTTGAGCCCTAATTGGAGAAAGCAACACGTATTAACATACTTAAATATAAATGATAAATTGATTAATTAACCTTTATTGCCCGTAAGGGAATTTGTCTCACACATCAAGAGCTCATAACGTATAACATATGACACTTGTGCAATATAGCATCACGATGATACAATACCAAACATACTATACAATCTACATTAAACAACATTGCTCAGTCATCTCAATCCAATATAAATATACAAGTACAAGTAACAGCTGAGTTTTATAAAGCTGCCCCTGAATATCAAAAAATCTGTTTTTAAAGTCTGATCAACATGCACTTTTAATTATATCAATTGCTACGTATTGAGCATCACCTGTGAGCTAAAAATGAAGGCGCAGTGAATAATAAAACAAAAATCCTAAAATAGGATTTCTAGGATGTGTTTTCATAAACTCTTAACGATGCTGTTTAGTGTCAACAGTCTAAGCATTGCTGTGTAAAGGTTATGTTTACTAATCAATGAATTATTGAGGGACAACCTATAAAGCCTAAAAAGGCATCAGCCACTATGTTTTCTAGTTTACTCAGAAACAGGATGAGAAAAGGAATGTTGGCAGTGATATTCTAAACCTATATTCCACGTTATTGTACAACAAAGATGGATGAAGTTACAAAATATGAAAAAACAGTTCAACTACATAAAAGCACTTTAGATGTAGTGATCATTAGATCCAGTTGTAAGAAAAGTATGGAATTGTTTTTAGTGACTTACTGTACCTTGTCTATCCGCTTTTCCATAAAGTCTAATAAAACCTGGATCACATCCATGTTCTTTCCATTGTACTCTTCCAGTCCTCCCTGGCTTTGCACATTGATCAGCACATCCAAGCAGGAGACAGGAATGTTGCTCAGCAGATTAATGGCATGACTAAAAAAAAAGACAGAAATGCAAAGTATCAAGACTCAACTATTAAACTAAAGACATACTACATTCAGACCTGCTCTAGAGGTTAATATGTGGGCCTATTAGGTACCTTTATAACACAGAGCTCCGTTGGCAATAAAGGATAATAAAGTTATACTCATCCAGCACCACAAAACTGTTTACTCCTGGGAAATGTCATGACAAAGTAGGGCATATGATGGAAACAAAGGTCACATGGTTGAACTGCAGCCACAGATGTGATCTCAAGGCACACACCAACAAGCACACGGGGGAAAAAACAGACTTGGACAATTAATCTAGCTGGCCTGTCTTTCCTATGTGAGAGAAACCGGGAGCATGGGAGAACATGTAAACCCCAACTGAACCCGGAACTAAAAAGTAATACTACGGACCTCATGCCACCCCTATAAAAGTTTCAACCCAATTCAGACTATAGGTCAACTAGATGCACTGCTCTTCAGTAAAAAAATCGTCCTTTTAAAGTTTTATAGAATGGCCCAAATAGTTCAAATCAAACCAGACACCACATGACTTGAATCACAACGTGACGCATCAAGGACAGATTCTTGTTTTCTATCACTGCTTTGATGTCACTGTCTAATCCACCTTTCACCGATGACAGTTCACTATTTGAGACAATATTTACTATTACTTGCTTACATATTACTTTTTCTTACAGATGTCTAGTGTGCTTGTATCATTTTGTGTGCCATTACTTCTTAATGAATTCAATTGTAATGTAAGAAAATGTATTCTTTATGATACTTGAGATTTTATAGGTTCTTTCTCTAAACAACATAATACAGCCTCAGGCATGCTCCACATGTGGGGTGGAGTTTTATTGGTGTATTTGGTTGTTGTTTCATCTGTGAGGCTCAGTCATATAATTAGCCGGCTGTTACTAGGTTTCCCTTGGCTTGCAGCGTGACGGCATCTCTTGGGACCCACATAGGCAACCAACAAGTTTGCAATGCCTCTGGAACAGGGGAACGATGTCCACACACATCCACTGACTATGGTACTAGGGTCCACAGCTGCAGAGCCAGGTCACTAAATACCAGGCGACTTCAGATGAGATGGGTGGACAACAGATTTCAAGATTTTAAAAAGAAAAGCATTAAAAAAAGAACTGAATTAAACCAACACCTTGTACCCAAAATAGATCCAAACACTCTTAACAGGCAGTTTCTTTTTTCAGACCACAAAAAATAGGGTTTAAACATTATAGCTCTGTCAATCTCATGATTCATCAATTCCATCAGAAATTTGTAACAGAAATTAAAAGGGCATGTGGATTGGAATAAAAAAAAAACGCTATTTTGACATCTGACCTTTGCAATTTAAAGGCTTTTTATAAATATGGAAACCAAAGTCTCAAATTAAAAGAAAAACTCCAAGATGAATTTTCTGGATCACTGTGTTTGAGTTATGTCTTTCAGTAGAGGGGGTTTAGCCTACTGATCTGTGTCTCCCCTTTGACAGTTCTATTTGTGCCAGAAGAGAGTAGGAAATTCTTCAGCTACCAAAGAGACCGAGACTATAGCCAGGTTTACACAATGGAATTAGCCTGCATTCCACAGGGGGTGAGGATACAGAATACATCAGGGCCCATTTATCCTTGCTGAAGATATCATTAATCATCTGCAGATGACACCCTTCCTCTTAGCTCTCAGACTCCAACCCATATGCTGAATCAGGAAAATGCAAAGCCTTTTAGGCACACACTAGCAGATCAAACTAAGACAACCTTTGATTTGTTCAAAATTACATTTGCTGAATTTCATAAAATAGTTAATCAGTTCATTTGCCCATTAGTGCAAAATATAATGGGAGCAGCAGACACACGTGTGTAATATTGTTTTTTTATTATGTCATAATCTGACTAAAATTCTGGCATGCCAATTAGGTGGATTCCAAAACATTTAAATGTATGCTAAATGCAATCTGTGTAATGCAATAATAGGACAAAACTTTCTTTTAAATTTGAGAAATACATCATTTGCTATGAACAGTTTTTTGGTTACACTGATTTCCTCACAGATTGAAAGGGCTTTGATGGACTATCAATAAAGCTCTTGCACAGACTTTTTTAAACAGCAATGTTAATTTTTGCAGTTTAACGTTTTTTCCAATTAGTGGATGTTAAATCTTAGGCACCGTTACATAATGCACAAATTTACATAAAGTGCGCCAACCTACTGGCTACTGTAGTAAGACTCATGGTGTAAGATTTCCTTATGTTTTCTTGATTTCCTTGTGCAAGACAACAGCACGCTTGTGTGCTGAACAGATAAACAGGAATTCCTGTCAGTGGAGCTGCAGCCCATTCTTGGCACAGAAACCCTTTGCGATGCAGAGGCAGTGGATACAGGACCTTTGGCACAGCGAGGCAAAGTCACTCCTGGAAAATCTTGGCGAACAAACTCATTTGCTTACTCAAAACAGGGCCATGGTCCAATTCAAAGCCACATCAAAGCACAATTGGTATCAAAAGCCAGTGACAGGATCCTCATAACCGACTTACAAGGTATCTCTTGTATAAATCCTGTGCCAGGTATATGGTAGGTGATGGACATTGTTACAGCTCAAAGGTAGTTTTGAATTCTCCACATGAATTATATTTATCTTTGGTAGAAACTTTTACTTGCCAAAATTAATTTAGAAACAGTGGAATGCTCTACAATGTGTAACTACAAAATACTGCGGACAAGCACTAAAGTGATATAGTTTAATCTAAGACACATACAAAGGATTTGTGCTTCAAAATGAATATCACCCATAAACTCAACAAATTCATACACCGTATTATTGCAATTTCTTCCTATAGATCTTGGGCTGGCAAGTGCCTGTTCACTTGTCTCCAGCCCTAGATGCTTCACGAATCTCATATATGTTCAACAGGGCTCACATCTGGCAACTGGGGCATCCACAGCATAACCGTCATATGCCCATCTTGCATAAAAGCCACTGCGACACAAACAACATGAGGATGGGTGTTGTCCTCCTGGAACAACGTCACGTTGGGATCAGTCTGCAGGACCGTCCAGCTGCCATCACTCATCTCACTTGGACTCCCCATTGATCCTGGCGAGGTGACCCATGCTACCCCAGATTGTGGCTTATCACTGGCATTAGTTCAGATGTCTAGCCTCCAATATACCACTGTCATGGAAGCACTGGACTCATAACAAGGGCATATTGGCTCTCATTTTCATCAGGCTTGTCACTGAGTAAGTTCAATCGCCTCACCACTGGTGCCGAATCTAATCCTTTGCTAAGGAGCGACTTAGTGGTTATGGAACAGTGAGAGTCACTTATATGTATTCCAGCCATGAAGAGCAAATTAATCCAAAATGCTGCCATAAACATTTATGTAAATCAATACTTAAAATCCATAAACGTTTTCTGAAGATAAACAAACACAAAGTGAAAAGTTACTTTTGTTGTTCAGTATGTATTTAAAGTGCTAAATTCTATTAAAATTTGAACAATGAGAACATGGGAGGCATTAAAGAAAAAGAGAGAGGCTACACTGGCCAAAACCCATAGTTATCTTTCTTTTTCTAAGTACCAGTCATGTAGATGAGCCAAATAGCATTCTCTTGTGTGCAGCATTTCTTATGTTCCTTTAGAGCAGGCTCCCTTTCACCTCTACATTAATAACTTACCATTCATTCAACAACACAACGGTTAAAGGTCATATTTACTGTAACATTAAAGCTACCTGACTATAACATGACAAGGACAGAAATAAGATTACTTTACTATGAAGGTTATGAAATTATGAAACACACATCTTTACTATTAACTGATGTCACTTACCCACACTTTCTAGCAAACCTGAAATTGATTCTGTAATGCAATTTAAGAAGTCATGACAACCTGCAGTAAATCATACTGTATAGCTTGCTGCATTCATTCTGATTAGATTGCTCCTTAAACTATTCAGGCCCGATAGTTTAGACCTTCAAGCCCTAGACATGTACTTCACATACTAGTAGATACCCCATCATGCTGGAGCCGCATGCACAGTGAAGGCCATATTCTGAAACTGTATGTCACGGAAAAGTATGCCAACCTGTGTGCTTCCTCTGTTTTGTCCTCTGTCTGAGTCTTAATCATCAAAAGATGGCGCATGATGGCAGTGATGAGGCGAAGCTGGTGGGCACCGTCCTATCAAATGAAGGATGTACAACAATGTGATCCGGGCGTCACGCAAAAAAGTGGGGTAATGCTGGGCAGCACAGCTGGGATGTCAGAGTGGTGACTGTGTGGAAAGCTGTCTGTTTCACCGTCATACAATCCTTTATCACCTACTACTGCAATTACAATGAACAACTACATTAGTATTCTGAGAAGAACTACCTCATTACGACACACACATTGTGGACGAAACACCTTCACATGAGAAGAAAAAGACAAACTGAGACATACATTATCTTGTGTAAGTCAGTAATATCAAGATGATAAGCTTTACGGAGTATTATATCCATAAAATTATCCCAGGATAATCACTTTTTAGTGAAGATTATTAATTAACACTAACATTTTACACCTAATTATTATGTATGCATTAGTTAACACATTGTACCTAACCCTAGGAGGAACATTGGCTCTTCTGGTATTTGCTCAGAGTTCTTAATCACAAGCACGGCTTCACAGATTTATGACACATTTTTAGCAGGTGAATGGGATTTGTTATTGGTATCAACCCTGTCCTGATGCCCACATTCAGGTGTGATACTGGAACTGTAACCAACCACAGTTTGGAGAAGGGAAAAAAACGTATTTTTGGAATGTCTGATACACTGTCATTCCCGGCTGTGTTCATCATTAGTTGATCACCTATTAAAGAGTTTAATCTGAACGGACAGTGCAAACTCTTAAAAGCAAGTTAGGGAGAGACTGAGTAAAGTTCTGTACGCTGAAAGAACATCTTATGTCAGGTATTTCTGAAAGCAATGCCAAGTGCAGAAACAAACAAGCAAACAGATCAATAAAAGGCATCAATTAGCACAGGTGGTTTGAAGCTCAGCTGGAATGAAAACCAGCAAACACAGTGGGTCTCCAGGAACAGAGCTGGAAAACACTTCCATAGTGAGATCAGCAAATATACACTGACCTCTGTAAATAAGTGTTTCTGCTTCAATTACCCCACGTAACCTCCCAGGTTCCCATGGTTCACACAGGCCCTTACTTTATTCAATCAATAACATCTTCAAACCTCTCGTTCAGCCCCTGTCAGTGTCATCAAGGTGCTAAAAAGATGAGGATCAATATTCCAGATTCCAGTCCAGAGCCAATGATCCTGTGGCCAAGATACTGTGCTCTCAAGCAAAGATGCAGAAAGAAGCAAATTCACCTGATGAGCTGATGTGAGCATTTCAATTAATCATCCTAATTAATATTTTCTGATCTGCTCTAATCCTCACACCATGGAATGCTGAAATTATTTTTTCTTTTTCTCAGTAGCAGATATTATGGTCCCTTTCACTTAATCGTTTCACACAAGATAAAATATGAAAACTGAACACATCTGTGTAGTCGGGAACGAACTTGGCCCTTGCCGGAAATCAAAGAATGGGAGCACTGGTCCATATACTCAATGACCTATAGTATCAAAACTATATTAAAATATTCACATTAAAAAGCCTCTGATTGGTTTTAGGGCTTAAGCCCTTTCATAATGTGGATCTGGAATATCATTAATGTTGGTGTATGTTGTTTGTGTGAGAAAGATGAGAAGGAGCCTCTGTAGACCAGAACATCCAAGGAGGGGCTAAGAGTCATGCCATGCCACATAAAAACACAGCGGCTTTTCACCTGTAGAAGCCCTCGTACAAGCCACACTTAACAATAATGAGTCTGTCAGCCGGGAGGACGAACAAACGAAAATGATGAGAAAAACAGTGAAAGAGGACACACAGCACAACCTTGGTTTAACGGACCGAAAGGGGGGCTGTCCGTCATTGCCATATATACATTAAATCATGAATGACGCTTTATTTCAGCCTGAAAACACACTATTAAACAAAAAAATTCTATATATATATATGCTTTCTAGATTTACTTACATTTTTTTATGAACTGCAATTAACATAGTCAATGCCAATTGTTTCTGTGTTTATCATAAATAAATATCATATAATGCATCAGAAATACTGTATATTATATAAAATTTGCTAAACCATACAAAAGGAAATAGCACCCACCATATGCCATTCACCTACCCCCATGTTTCAACCAAAGTCGCTTCCTCCTCACAGTGTCTATAGTACAACTAATGGACAATCAATGGAACCGGTTATTCCCTCTCAACCCTGAAAAGTCCCATGAGGAAACTGTCAACATACGTTCTGCCTTTATTGATACAACCAATTGCCCTTATACCGTACCACTGACATCCACGCCTTTAAGCATTTCACTGTGCCGGTTACTCCAGGGGAAGTCATGTTTGTCATAGTTCCCCTATAGCAGACTGCGTCCTTTCAATCCCAAGTCCGTTAAAGCGAGGGTTTACTGTACACACTCTGCAAACAACGTTAAGCACCAGCAATCTTTCGCCATAGACCTGCACTCCCCCTGCTGGGATGAACTGTTCTGCCCATAAGCTGGTGCTTCAGACGTTACCCAGAATGTGGCCTCTGAGATTGCTGGGCATTGCAAAGAGCACAAGCGGCGTCTGGAGCGCAGGTCTGACGTTTCTGAGACGAAGTGAATGAAGGCTTCACCCCTGTGGCAAAAGCTTACCTCTTCCCTGGTGTCACACAAGGTGAGGTTGAAGAGGGCTTTCAGAGCCTCCATGGCCCGTTCGTTCTCCTCCAACGGTAAAGGCTTGGGGTCTGGATCCATGGCGGCTTCGTATTTTCCCGCCCACTTGATGCTGAGAGTGTGCTCCAAGATCTCCACGAGCAAGTCCACCGCCTTCAGCTCGTGCTGCAGGAGGGCTCGCACGTCCGTCCTCAGGGCGGAGAGCAGGAAGAGCAAGCGCAGGGAGAACAGGGACACCTCGTGGCTCAGCCCGCAGGCGGCGGACGTCCTCAGCTGGGCGCACAGCCCCGCCGCCAGCCGGATGTCCGCGCTTACCTGCTGAGCCTCCTGGCTGTTGAAGACCACGTTGCAGAGGCACTTCAGGGCCTCCACCGCCACCCGCTCATGCGGGGTGTCGGGCGCCTCCCGGAGGCAGCCGCGCCGGGCGAGGACCAGCATGCCTTCCTGGGTCGCCACCGGCCCCAAGACCCTCTTGTCCCGCGACAGGATGCGCAGCGCCTCCAGGCAGGCGGTCTGGCAGCAGGGCGACCCATCCCTCTCCAGCACTCGCACCAGTCCCGCGCACAGTTTCTGGAAGAAGCAGGCTTATGCGGCTCATTGTGAGGAAAACACGCTGAAGCTATTCTGAGCTAAAACATCAACTAGAGCACACCGTTCAAGTTGTTGGACAGCATTCTCCCGCAGATTTCTCAGTCGACAACAAAGAATTATCCAAACAAATAAAAAATGTTGTCACTGAACAGTGATATTAAATCTAGTGCAACATTATCATGAATACAACGTTTTACATTGCTATACTGTCGTCCTCTGGATGGACTGAAGTATCTACAGTATCGAAATGTTAATTTTATCAAATAAAAACTCTTGCCTTTCTCTTGTCCTCCTCTTTTTGATCAAAGGTGAAGGTGCGACAGTTCTGCGACAAAAAATAAACAGTCAATCAAAACTAACACAAAATTATCATCTACTATTGGTAGGTTTTCCTTTAATAAAAAACATACCCTATTCAAGAAGAAATCACATTTACAACTGTGTGACAAACAGCACTCATCTGTTGTGTCAAATGTACCACCTATTTTCTTAACACAAGTTTTCTTGTTTAAGAGTAAAAGTTTATCTGGGAAGCTGTTCAGTTTTGAATTAAATTTACTTACCTACCTTTCACATTCCACGTATCTCACACTATCTCAACAAAGGACTTCTCAACTTTCAGACTACAAACTAAACTCCTGGGCAGTGACATTAGAGTGCTCACAAGGGGCAGACAGGAGTACAGAATGAAAGCCCTGTATCGTCACCAAAACCTTCCAGCATGCAGCAGGCTTGTGCCTCACAAGGGGTAGCACACTTTTGCAGAAGTCAATCTGAACTTTGCCAGAGGTGGAAACACATTTGGTTAAAGGAACCTCGTAATAGACAAACCAGAAAAGGTCATACAACTTATCTGGTAGTTAGTATCTAGTCAATCTGAGAATGACACCCAGCCATTTCTTAAAAGAAGCCAAGGTATCAGCTTCATCAACAGCAATGGGTAGCTTGTTCCAGACTACCACAGCCTCTTCCTGAAAGATGTCCTTACTGTCCTATGGGTGACTGTCCAATGCTTTTAAAGCTAGATTCCAAATACACAAATCAAAGTCCCTTTATAGTCTGGATAACAATAAAGAGATTTAGTTATTTCAGCCTGTCAGTTTCAGAAATACATTTAAAATGTATTTAGTTAATTCCTTCAGACAATAATACACATGGCTACTCTTTTTTGGAATGCTTCAAAATACACCATAAGGTGTATTTTTTCTAAACCAAAAGTTTAGGATTAGTATAATAAAAGTTCTTATTATACTAATAAAGTACATATCAGACATTTAGACAGAGCAGTGGCTCTGCGGCTCAGGATCTGTGCCTGTGGCTGGAAGGTTGCAGGTTCAAATCCTGCGGCCGGCAGAGGAATCCTACTGCGTTGGGCCCCGGAGTAAGGCCCTGAACCCTAACTGCTCCAGAGGTGCCGTATAAATGGCTGCCCCTGTGCTCTGACCCCAAGCTTCTCTCCCTGTCTGTGTGTCTCATGGAGAGCAAGCTTGGGTATGCAAAAAAGATGAATTCCTAATGCAAAAAATTGTATATGGCCAATAAAGTGATCTTATCTGTGAAAACTGGCGACTGGGATAACTGGAATAATTCAATTGCAAACAAAACTCAGATACAAAATTCTCCAGGTCAGACAGAACGGAAAACAACTTGTTCAGGTCTTTGTTTTAGGTCAACACAGTGGTTCCAATTTCAAGATCAAATAAAAAAAAGATTACACGTAAATCAGCAACTTAACACAAAAGCCCATGCATCGTGAAACCTCGATGAAAGTGAGAGATATACTGCGGGTATAGTGCACCTTAAAACACTATTGGTATTAAAGAATAAATTACCGTCATTTTAGCAACAGTCCTCTTTGAACATCGATACCTCACACAAACTGCATTCTGCTGCTAATCTTCATACTGACCATGCCCTTTCTCAAAGACTGCAGCCGCTTCTCGGATTCTTGTCTGTCCAATGCACAGACAATAATTAATATCCCTTTATCATATGAGCCTGTGCATTTAAGGAAACTTTATAATTTAACGCCAGCGGATGGGAATCGCTTCCTGAAACTGCTTTGAATGGTGACAGGGCTCTTCTGAGCTCACATCTGGGTACGCGAGCATCTGCTAACAGCGCTCATAATGCTCTTTTCAGCGATTTCCCCATGTTAAACAGGGTCAAATGACTCGTAATTGTTTGACGTTGATGTAGGAGATTAAAACTCCTGCTTTTTCGCCGCGTTACAGAATGGGTGTTGTGTGCACATCGTTACATCAATTGTCCTTTAACTGACGTCAGGAACTGTAAACCAGGAGCTGAATTTCCTACCTCTCGGTTAAATTCTCGCAAAAGCGTTTCAATTTCTTCTTCATTGCCGGTCTCGAGATTTGACAAGATGATGTTCAGGTCCATTCCTCACAAAACACAGGGTTTCAAACTCTAAAACGCTACAAATGTGACACAAAATAACCCTTCCCCGTCCCAACACCCAACCACAACACAACACACGCCCTCATCGGCCTTTCAACCTTGAACTTTCAACCGGTGACGTACGTCGGTTCCCTTGACAACAAAATCACGGGCTGTACTCGTATGGCGTAAATTGCTGTGACCTTTATGTGTTTTAGTCTATTACTTAGTAAAGCCTTTTCTGTGGTGCCAATAATTGTGAGTGAATATGACTTCCACTCATTTAATGTGAACAGTTTGTATTAACATTAACAGGGTATAATCTCTGTTATTTAATGTTCATCTTTTACAATATTACACAATAATATCTTGTCTCTAGGGTATACAGTTGTTTTTATGCAACAGAAACAGATGATGGCCAATATTTTATAAAGAGCACATTGTGGCTTCAACCCATTTTGTGCATTTACAACTCGAGATCTATTTATGGTTCACCAAAGTCAACCCAGTCTATCTGTGAGCAAGGGGTCAAGTAAATAACAGACTAACCATGAAGGTGGAGTCAATCAAAACTGAAATGTATGCACTGAGAGAAAGTTTTAAATACCAGTAGCTTTCAGCTGTGTAAATGTAAGAGCTCTGTGTAGAACAAAACACTGCCATTGATCCATATTTTGGAAATTTATTTTTCGTGCCATCCACTGGGTTGATGTTTTGATTTTAAAGGCTGGGTGTACAATTACATAAGAATAATACCTCACATTTATATAGTCCTTTTGATCCCAAAGTACTTACACATAATTGGGGACCTACTTTCATAAACGTCTGAGGTACAGAGGCATTCTGCAACCGAGGTCCCACTGCACAGCAGATCAGATGTAGTATTAAGTGGGAACTTCACAAGCCAAGAGCAGAATGTAGCCAGTACATCAAGTTTGACACGCCTACTCATTTGAAAAAGCACCCTGGGATCTCAGTCTCACATCTTGTCCAAAGGATAGTACCTGCAACAGCACAGTGTCAATGAGCTTATGAAAACTCCACAGAGGAGTCCTTGTTTTGGGATGTGTATGGCAGGTGTTTTGAGGAAATTCATAAAGACCCATGTCTCCTGCAGCCTTCAAAAGTCTTTCTACACTTTTAATGAACCATCAGGAAAGAACACTTCAAATTGGATTAATAGGTAGCTGATTAAGTTCCATTGACCAGATTCTTAAGAATGGGGCAGTATCAATAATTTTGCACTTCATCCTTTGTTTAGGCACTGTAAATATACAGTACAGGTTTTACTTCTCAAACAGTAAACAGATGTGATTTTCCTTCTTCATGACCAGATCTTATAGTTTTTTTACCTTTCGTTGAAAAATAATTATATCTTTTAACTGCTTCTTTCTAATGGAATACCTCACTCAAAACCCACAACTACCTGCAATGTTTAGTTTTTTTCAACAAACAATAATAAAAAAGCTATTAATTATTTTCGTCCTTTTATAGTGGTCCCTATATATTGGTTTGCTAACTATATACATTTTATTTGATAAAAAAATAAAAAAGAATTGAATTATATCTCTTCCCATTCTCATGGCTTAAAAAAAACAGCAGAAAAATACTAAAATCTACAAACATTCAAGTTTATTTTCTTAAAATATTTTTTATTTTAGTAAATGCTTCCAAAAGTAAACTTTGAAAAACTAGATAGGGTATCCCGAAAGTAGAAAAAACATTCAAAATTATTTTCTGTAACTTTGTAACTTGAGCACATTGAACCGACTAGCACTGTTTTTAGGTGAAGTGCTCTGTGATATGTTAACATAAAAAACACTATATTAAAAGTTAATATTGTATTGCAGTACTAATGATAAATCCCTGCATTTCGATACCACTTTTTCTGAGTGTTTTACATAAACGAAAGGGACCACTTCAACCACCACTAAAGTTTGTTGACGCACTTCAACCATTATTCACCAGTAACCACACCAGTTTCTGGATCACGACTGAGCACGTCTGCCGTGGATAAACCTCATCCTTGCAGACATTACAATGCGGTAGGTGTTTGTGTACAGTATCATTACACACCGTTACACTAAATGCAGCCAAAATAATAACAATAGTGTTACAAAGCAACGGGAGTTTCTGGTGACCTGCATTTTGCGTCGTACGATTTATCAATCGCTCCCAAACGTAGTGGTTGTCATTTTACAAAATAGTGCCCGGAGATTACAGAAAAACATTATATAAAGTAATATTATCTAAAAATGTTTTTTTCAATATTGGAGTTTTTCTTTATATGCACCTCCAATTGTTACAATTTCTTTTAGGTAGCGTGGAAAAATCTACTTCTTCCTTTGCAATTCACAAGCTGACGCAGCTGCTTACTTAAATATGTTAATGTTTGCCATTTAAAGATAGTCTGCAATGTTCATTTAATGTTTGTCTCTAAATAAATGCTAAATTTTCAAGTTATTGCAGTAGTACAGAGAGGCTGCAGATGCTACGTAGATAACGGTGTCTATGAGAATTTGTTTTACACCGTTATGAACGATGGCGTGTCATTTTTTATCTATTTAGTATTTTACTGTTTAATTCCCTCACATTTGGATGTCTCAACTTTTTTTATTGAAATTTGAAGATCTCCTGGAGGTAACATCCACTGCAAAATATATAATATAAATAAAGTTAAATTTTAGTAACGTTTCTTGAGGTTTGGTATGTAATAATCTCGAATAAGTATATACATTATTGATATTAGTAAAAACATAACCAGACTATGAACACTACATTACTGCTAGTTGTGTGGGGGAAGAGATGTTTGGAGAAGACTGTATATTTTTTCCATTTTCTTTCACAGCTCTCTGAAACAGACCATGATTGTGAACCTTTCCTTGTGGGTGTGGATTATTGGGGAGGGAATCAGCCTCTATAAAAACTTTAGGGTTATATGTCAGAGGTCACTGTGCTGAAGGGCACTGACCCCTAACAGCAGGAGAGATTTTCCTTAGAAATTTAATTTTTTCCACACCGTGCTTCTATTAAAGCATCTCCCCCACTGAGTCTTTTTAGAACTGAGCTAATAAAAAAAAAAAACGTGGTCGGCTGAGTCTCTAGTCAAACTGGTCTACCCCTGTTATATCACAAAGGAAAAAGAGCTTTAAAACTATTTTAACTTTTTTTTAACTAAACTTGAATTTGATCTCAAACTACTTAAGGAAAGGTACATACACATTAAACGCATCTATAGGGACAACAGAATGCTCATTGAGTACTGTTTATTCAGTAGGGTTTATTGTGCACTACACAAATACATATAGGAATGAGTTTTTTTTTTTCTGGAACCTTTTTTAAACCAAAGTTTAATCTTAAATAGTGTAAGCACAACTGAGAAAGTTTATTTGTTAACATCTGTGGTTTGCAGGTGTTGTGTCGGAGCTCAAAACATGTTTTAATTTAACATCAAGGATGTTTTTTTGCTGCTTTTCATAAAACGATAGAAGAAAAAAAATGTCAAATGAGGTCAATTGCAATATTTTGTGCTTCTTCATTTTCTCTTCCCATAATATTATTAAATGAAACACAATTACATCACTTTATTGAGTGATATTAAAGTAGAAGTTGGTTTATCTATTGCTCAGCTTAAGCATGTTCATAATCATATAACCAGATTATATTATTATGAATAGATTGCTGGAGAAAAGTTACAACTGAGGTGAGACTACACAGCCCATTTAGCCTGCAGTATATGGCAGTTAGTTGCTTTTGATCTCAGGATCTCAACCAGCTGTTCCTTGAAAGGCACAAGAATTTTGCTTTCATCGATATAACTGGGTAGCTTGTTCATGGTTATTTGGGTAGAATTTGTGTAAACAACTTGAGGTTGAGAGAGATGATTCTTATTGACCTATTTATTGTGCATGACTCTGCTCATATTAACAATACCAGGGACTGTGTTTTTCTGTACTGTGGAGTTGACATATTTTTCTATGTACTGTATGTGTAAATACAATATCCTAAATAATGGAGGACAGTGAGTTGAAGAGTTATAGATTGCAGATTGAAGATTTGCAACAAATTGCTAAAGGTAGACTTGAGAACGACTTGTGAACTACAAGCCCTATAAACCTTAAGATCCATAAAATTAAGATAGCCCAAGCTGAGAAGATGCATCTGTATAGAAGCAATCAACAGAAATATGAAAGAGTATCTAACAAAGGCCTATGGGTGCTTGTCCTGTTTATTTGAATAGCTACCATATAACCAGGGCTAAGGTGGAACAATCATGCATGACTACCTTTCTTGAGGAATCTGAGCTGGACATTGACCTACGCCTGGAAAATCCCCCTTGAGTGATTGGTTGGATTTTCACATACTGGTAGGCAATGTACAGTAACTTTAAGTGCTCAGATGAAAGAGTGAGGCTTTTCAGTTTTCCTTCTCTTTTTTTGTTTTGTTTACCTTAATAGTGTTTATATTATGCTATTAAAGTACTGAAGAGCTCTGCATGTTGTGTGACCCCAACTTTAAAAGATGCCCTGACTCCTCCTACCATTATGTCACTGTACGTATTATGTAGTAAATGACCCCTTATCCTTTTAGAAAAAAATAGAAAAGTGTAAATAAGAGCATTTCAAATTCTGCTCATTTTGTAACCCTCCTGGGATTGTGGCCTTGTTGTGGTTAAGGGGATTGAGTGCCTTAGAGCTATGTTTTAGGATTACCCTTAATAAATTGATCAGGCATGAGCAGAACGAGCACCTTGTGGCTGTGTCACCTATGTAACCCGGCTGGGCTCAGCCTGCTATGTCGACTCTCTGCATGCAAGCCGAAAGATGGGGAATGGTGTGCGATGCCACCTGGGTAACATGATGAGAGGGATGGGTCCAGATGGGCTAGACCTTGGCAAACTAATTGGGACATGGTGAGGTAGGTTGAAAAGTACCACATAGACATAGTCGGCCTTACCTCTGTGTACTGAATTGGCTCTGGAACCAGACTACTTAATCGCGGGAGGTCTCTCGCCTTCTCTAGAGTTCTCTCAAGTGAGAGGCCTCGAGCTGTTATAGGGGAACTTGTGAGTCCTCGCCTGGGTGAGGTAAAGCTTGGGTTTGTCCAGGTGGACAAGAGGATCGTCTCAATGCAACAATGAGTTGCAGCAAGGAAAACTCACACTGTGGTTTGTGCTTATATGCCTAACAATTGTTCAGATCACTTGGCCTTCTCAGAGACAGTGGGTGTAGTGTTCTATAGGGTGCTGCCTGCTGAGATCTGTAGTCTTGCTGGGAGATTTTAACACTCATGTGCAGAATAATGGAGAGATCTGGAGGGGTGATATAAACCTGAGCAGTGAGTTGATACTGCACATGTGTGGTGGTCATAACCATGTTCGACACAAGTGTACTTGACCCAGAGCACCTTGGACCAAATCTTGATGATCTGTGGTTGTATCATCAGATCTAAGGCCATATGTTCTGGATACTGAGATAAAGAGAAGGGCAGAGCTGTCAACTGATCACCATTGGGTGGTGAGTTGGGTCAGATGGATGGCACCTTAGCTGGAAAGACCTGGGAGGCCCAAGTGGGTAGTGAGGATGTCCTAGGAACACATTGCAGACGCCTCCATGCGGTATGTATTCTACTCCCACCTGAGATCCAACTGGATCTTGTTCAGGACCATGGTCTTTGAGGCTGCTGCGGGGAACTGTGACCAGAAGGCGGCCGGCACCTGTTAAAATGGGAACCCTTGGAAATGCTGGTGTACACTAACGTTGAGGAATCCGTGAAGTCAAAGAAGGATGTCTTCCATGCATTGCTCTCCTTGGGGTGGGGTGGTGGCTGGAGGTGTCCTCCAGAGTTTTCCGAGAGGTAGAGGTTTGGTAAGAGTTTGGAGGGACTTGGAGAATGACTGTTAGAAGGTCTTAAATATGTTCCAGCAAACCCTTGAACGACTCATGAGGGGAAGTTGGGATGTCACCCAAGGCTGTTCTCAGCAAGGGCTGCGTAACATTGACCTTGACTGGTGATATTATTGAGAGGTAGAAGGAGCACTTTGAGGAAGTCCTGAATCAGGTGGACATGCCCTCCATTCACGAGGCAGTGAAGCCTCTGGTGGGACTGTGTCCATTTCTGTGACTGGGGTTACTGCGGTGATTAAACAGATCTATAGTGGTAGGGCTGTGGGGGTGGATGAGATCTGGCCATAAACGCTGAAGGATCTGGACATTGATGGGTTGCCAGGGTTAATGCACCTCTTCAGTGTTGCGTGGAAGGTGGGGACAGTGCTTCTGGATAGGCAGCCTGGGGTGGTGGTTTCCATGACTAAAAATAAGGGTGTGTTTCAACTTCGGAGGGATCACACTCCTCAGCCTCCCTGGGAAGGCCTATGCCAGAGTGTTGGAAAGGAGACTTCATCCAATAGCTGAGCCTTAGATACAGGAGGAACAATGTGCATTTCATCCTGGCCATGGAACAGTAGACCAACTCTTAATCCTTACGACTGGGTGGGAGGTGGTGTTGGAGTATGGCGTACCAGATCTGCTACTGAATGCAATCCAGTCCCTGTATTTGGGGAGCAATAGCTGTGTCTGCATTCTTGGTATTAATTTGAGCCATTGTACTCCAACAAGGGTGTGTCTCATGGTCATCATGGACAGGGTATCAAGATGCTGGCGAGGATTAGAGTGTATGCAGTTTGGAGAACTGAGGGTTGTATCTCTGCTGTTTACAGATGATGTTTCCTTTTCGTCTCATCTGAGTCTGATCTCCGGAGCGCACCGGAAACGTTGGTAACCGAGTGTGACACATTCAGGATGAGCGTCTGCACCTCCAAATCTGACGCCACGGTTCTCTCACGGAAAAGAGTGTCTTGCTTTCTCCAGCTGAAGGGGGAAAAGCTGCCCCAGGTGGAGGAGTTGAAGTACTTGGGGTCATGCCCATGAGTGAGGGTAGAGGGCTTTGTGGGGCTGCAAAGTGGATTGGGGTAGTAATGCAGACACTGTGCTTAAACATGGTGGTGAAGTGGGAGCTGAGGTTTCGGAAGAAGCTTTAGGTTTTCTGGATGATCTGTGTTCCCATCCTCCCCTCTGGTCATGAGCTTTGGGTGGAGACCAAAAGAATGAGTTTCGTGGATAAAAGGAGGAGAAATTAGGTTTCTCTGTAGAGCTGCTGGGCTTTCTCTCCGCGACAGGCTGAGGAGCTTGGCAGTCCAGGAGGACCCTGGAGTAGAGTCGCTGCTTCTCTGGATCGAGAGGAGCCAGTTGAGGTGGTTTGGGCATCTGGTGAGGATGCCCACCCAGGTAATTCCCAATGGAGGTGTACCGGGCACAGCCCACTGGGAAGAGACCCTGGGACAGATCCCGGGACACTCTGGAGGGATCATATCTTTCGGCTGGCTTGGGAGTGCCTGGGAATCCACCAGTACACCAGCAGACTGTTACTGGGGAAAGGGAAGTGTGGTCTGCCCTTCTCAGTGTGTTACCACCATGACCCTCACCAGGAGTTAGCAGTTAGAAAATGAATTTGTGAGTGGATCATTATCTAATGCACCTGAAAATGGTACAATCCATATCAATATCATTTAGAAAAAGGGTTAAATGGCATGCTTGGGTTGTAGTGGTCTCCCAAATATCAAACATTTCTAAAAAAATACATTTTGACATCTTTATTTGACTTTTCAAGATTTTTATGTAACAGCCTTCTCTATATAAATATCTCCACATATATTGATTTAAACCACGGGTCCCCATTCCTGCTCTTGATGGGCTGGTGGGGTTATGACTTTTCATTCCAGTTGGAATCTTATTCAGCTTGCTATTGGCTTAATTGAAACAATTTAAGAGCTGGAAGAGAGACCTGGAAAACCTGCAGACACACCAGCCCTCCAGTACCAGGACTGGGGACACCTGATTAATGCCATGACCATAATTACCCCAGAGGTTGCCAAGAGTGCTTTTATTTACAGAAAGTGACTAATGTTATTTTGATTTCCTTTCCTTGTATTCTTACCCATAGGGTAATAGGTCCGCAGTAGTTTCTGAGTGCATTTTATAATACACAAATCTAGGTTAATCTTTTTTTTTCTAACAAGCCAAACATGACAACAACAAAAAAACACACACAATGTTACAAAGTGACAGAAAAAAATGTCTACATTAAGTTCTCTCAGAAATACAGCTGTATAGCTTTTGAAGTACAGTATAACACAATATATTTTCAAAGGCACAGCTTTGAATTTTAACTATGAGTGGGAAATATCTTAAAAATTTATATTCAGAGTAGAACCCAAAGTGATTTTTTTGGGTTATGCACTATCCTCCTTACACCTGTTCTGTTTAATGTTTTCCAAGTACCAACATTTAATTCTTTGTGACTAACTGCCACTGTAAACCTTATACTAAGTTTATTTAGTAATTATTAAGGCCATATGTCATGGTTACATTTCTTGTAACATGTTGAAAATGTTCCAGTTCCTGTGAAGGTTTTTGTGTCTTTGTGTGCACGTGTGTGTTTTGGTGGTGGAGGTGTGCTGACATGCGTGTGTGTGTTTTGGTGGTGGTGGAGTTGTTACAAAAGAAGAAACTTTAGTTCTGGCTGTAATGATGTCAACTGTAGGCTGAATGCAAACCAAATCCTGTAATATGCAGCACTGTACTGACATCAATTGGCAGTGAAGAACGCTGATGCTGGCTGTTTGTTTAGGAGACCATCCAATATTCTTTTTCACAGCAACTACAAAAGTCAGGAGTTAAGCCACTTCTTAAAAATCTTGCTTGGAGGACAGTACCATGTGTACATTCCTGAAAAACAAGATCCTCCTTCAGAATTCAGTGAAATGACACATTAATTTTCTCCATGATTGGTTTCTGCTGCACTTAAGAAAAAGGCACTACTTGACCTAAAGGCCAGAGTTAGGTTTAGATTCCAGGGTATGATCCAAGCAGCAGAAGGTAAGCAGTGGTCATCACAGACGATGGAGCTCTCCACTGTGGTTTCTGTTTTTAATGGTCACAAACAACAAAAGAAAATAAGTTTGCTGCAAAGTTCTTAAAACTGCAGTTGACGTCATCCAGAATATTACATCTCCCAGCAAATGTTCAATCATGAAATTAAATTAAATTTATTATTATTCTTTCATAAGGTGGGCCTCCGGTGTGTTTTTTGGCATTCGGGATTCAGGTCCACTTTAGGGGCCCCTGATACAGTGTTTAATACGTTGTCTTCCACTGATGCATTGCTGGCAGCCCTGAGGGAAGATTTATTTGGCCCATCCTGTAGTGGTCTCCCCATTTATGTATGCAAAGCCTGGAAAATGTTGCACGTGCTCGTATTCCGAGTTCCTGCGGGCCGCCAGCGGGGAGTACATGTCCCCGGAGTTGCTGTATCTGGAGGAGTGCATCGGGGGACTGGCGTAGCAACTGTTCGCTGACGGGACGTCAGGCCAGCGGGGCGTCACTGGTGTGGGGTGCAGCCTCGGGGTGCCACTCATCAAACAGGGCTCCATCCGGGACATCTGACTGTTGAGGGGGTACTGCAGCAGAGAAAACAACCCACATCAGACACTTCAAAACTACTGGGGGCTGAGAGTATGAAACAGGGGCACCAGCGCTTCAGATAACTAAAGTTTAGTCTTGTGCGTGTCCAAAGTAAACCAAAATCTAGTTTATTGAAGGTTTTGCTGTAAAACCTATAAGTATACAGTACATTATGAACAATTCTATAGTGTAGTATGTTTTCCTGCAATAGACTGGAGTCCTATACAGGGTGAATGCTGGCTTGTGACCTTTGCATGCCAATGCCAGGTTAGGCTCTGGCTCTCCCACACCACTAAATTGGATGTGGTTGGAAAATGGATGGATATACAGTATGTAGATGTAACATCATCACACATACACAATATATCACATATCACTGCTAATCTTTAAGTGTTATGAGGTATACCTAACATATTTTTAACTATTATATTAGCTATTAGATATTAGGTATATTTCATTTTCACCATATTTAATAACCTTGACAAGATTCCAAACATTTTTTTCCAAAAATGTTCTAACAGGAAATAGTAAAAAAATAGTTTATAATACTGTACATAGTTTACATCATTTACGTATACAGTTTGCTAAGCAGAATAAAGTTTTTCCCAATACAGAATAGTGATGTAAACTTATTGATTTTTTATTTTTAAAACTGGTTAAGATAAAAGGTTTCTGGGAAGGATCAGCAAAACATGGTCACGCTCTCTCTGTCAAATATTATTTTCAATTCAAAAGTTAACCTACTTAATTCAGGTAGCTAAAGGAGAACTGAGCATTTCTCAAATAAGGCAGATCATTGACTGGAAGACAAGTGTGTTTTGCTGTTCTGTTTCCACCTGTTCTAACACATTTACATTTTTCTTGTTTTACCATTTTTGGAGCCAGTGGAAACCTGACTTCTTGTACTTAAAGCACAGTCCTAAACTGCAGTTCTTAGAAAACATTTTTTCCTTCTCTTTCCTGATTTTACAGGACATGCCCTTTGTATCACATCTTACAGCCCCTTTGAAAGAGCTTTTTCAGACTAACTGAGCACTTTGTACCACATTTAAGTTTAGGAAAAAGAAGTAGTTAAAGTCTATCTTAGCCTTCTAAAAATAAACAGTTCACAGTAAACTCTATTATGAGTGAGTGGGGCATGGAAATAAAACGTCAGTGTGGGTCAGAAAATTGCACAGAAAAGCCAGTGACTTCTTGTTCATGAGCAGTGAAGAGACCATTGAAAAACAATATTTTAATAATCGCCCCTTGCCCCGTCCCTGGCTATCAGCTCGGCAAATGAAGCATCTATTGAGCCGGGGGGAAAAAAAATCCCAAGTACAGCCATCTGCACGGATGCTTGCCCATACTGGTACAATCACCTTTCACACCACGCATCCGGTTTTATGAAGAGTGCTTAAGCACGTTGGGTTCAAAACACTGAGGCCTACTGATCTTTTCCGAGCACAAAGGCAATGTTTGTTGGAGGGCCCTTCACAGGAAATTACCATTATAAGGGTCAACTCACGCTCACTCTTGCTAACAGGACACAAAACTCCCTGATCCCCTCTCTCTCTCTCCCTCTCTTTCTCTGTCGCTCTTTTTCACACTTTTTCTCTTGCTCTCCCTCTCTTGCTTACTCTTTCTTTGGCAATTTAGGATCCTGCATTTATTTGTGTCAGTGGCACAGAGCCCCTGAGAAAATTCAAATATATAACATGAGCCTTGAAGACAACAGATAAATCCGCAGAGATAAAATAAAGATGTGACATTGTACTGCAGGATCTTTTTAATTCAGAGTGAGGTGCATGTTCACTTACTGCATCGATGCCATTTCAAATAAATTATGTAATGTTTCATAACAACGCTCTTTCAAATTGAACTGGAAAAAAAGTTCCCAAACAGGGACCCTTTCTTCTGAATGTAGGTTTGTGAGCTGTAGAGTTGTTAAGAGAAAATGTAACCAACAGATGCGCTCAAAAAAGACTGGTGATTTACTCTGACAAATATTTCACAGCATTCCTGCAGCATAAAAGCTTCATTTCCTTGAATGCTGGGCTTTAAATGCTGTACAATATCTCTGCTGCTGAGAGTGCAACTCATTGTTAATCTGAAAGCAACATTTGCATGTTAATAGACTTGCTTTGGTTAACTTCTGCATTAAAATTCCTTTCTGATTTACGGTGTGTGTAAAATTCAACCTTCAACAGCAAGTATGGAATTTACACTGGCCTGACATTGAACACTGAATATATAATTATATTTTGCATTGTAAAACTAATTTTATTGGGACACAGCTTGTGGATAATGCAGAAGACATTGTTCAGCAGATTATCTGACTTCAACTCATGCCTCCTTGGTAACATTCCCACATTGTTACAGAGTTAATTTAATACAGCATCAGCACAGATCATGACACATCATTCTCATCTGATAAATATTTATCACTTTAATTTAGATTCAGAACAATCTTTTATTATCTCTGATTACAGTACATTTAGCTTGCAAAAGTAGTATTTACCACATTTTAATGGGACACGAAAAATGTATTTTGTTATAAAACTCTACTTGCTTTTGTTTTAATATTGTCATAAACCTTGTCCATACTTACTAATGGTAATATAAAGGTTATGCTGTTATTATATTGCAGGGTGACTGAACACCTATTAAATATAATAAAAACATCAAATCGATGATTCTAAGACCTAAAAACCTAAGTGATTAAAAACCTCATTTGCTATGTATAGTGGCACAGTGGTTAGCATTGCTGTCTCACAGCACTTAAGCCCCTGGGTTCAATTCCATACTTGGGGTGCTGTCTGTGTGGAGGTTGCATGTTCTCCCTGTGTTTGTATGGGTTTCCTCCCACAGTCCAAACACAAACTGGCAGGTTAATTGGCTTCATTGGAAAATTGGCCCTGGTGTGGGTGTGTGCATGTTTGTGTCTGCACGTGTCCTGGGATGGGCTGGCGTCCCATTCAGGGTGTACCCTGCCTTGTGCCCACCTTGCTACGGCTCCCACGCGACCCTGAATTGGATAAAGTGGGTAGAAAATGGATGGATGGATAAAATCCATAATCCCCTGCTGTGCCTACAGCCCTCCAGTATTCCCAAACAAAATCTCCCACGCTGGTGTACATGCAGCATCGACAGACACTCGACACATCTGGCCGGTGGCTCACCTGTGAAGTGCTCCGGTGGTAGGCAGGGTAGTGCAGTGGGGCAGCGATCCCAGGTTCGTGCGGAAGGGCGCTATATTGGCTCTGGATAGGGTGGTGATGCTGGTTGGTGTAGCTGCTATAGTTGTACCCTCCTGTGTACCTTAAAAGGTGGCGAAACAAGAGAAAACTGAATAGTGCCCAAGTCTGGAGCCCTCAGCTTTGTTTCGTCACCGATGCCTGCCATAACCTGTGTGGCTGTGACAGGGACAGATACCTACCCATGGTCTTCCCTGTGAGGGTACACGGGCATCCTGTGTGAAGAGGAGGACGGGGGGACGTGAGTGCTTCTCATGCAGGGCAGCTGCTGCCCACTGTCTGTGGGGCTGTTTCCGGCCGTTGTCACTGTATATGTAAGAGACCAGGTATACGATTGAACAGCCCCTGTTGAAAACAAACAAAATGGACGCCTTTCTTACCGATAAATCTCACTCAGCTACAACAGTTCCAGTTAACTAGGGGTCCGGATCCCTTGGTTATTTGCTCCTCAAGCTGAATCTAACCTGACGTAGACCTCTAGGTACCAGTAGCTCCTTCAGCTTTCCAATGTGCTAACAGTCCTGTGTGCACGCTGTTCCCCCCGTGAATTGTACTGTATTTGGTTGTGTTTACAGAATATGCAGCCATAATAACAATCATATAAAAGCCAGTGCAAAAAATCCTAATAGCTTGTGAAAAACATATTACTTGTATGCTGTATGTCTTATTAATTGCATAGCCTTTAAAACATTGTGAATTGATATTTTACTGAAGCTGTTGGATAGGGTTTGAGATGCTAAGCCTTGATCCCAGGAGGCTCGCTGGCCTTGGTAGCCTAAAACATCTTGCAAGCCCCCTGAAGCTTTTACCGTGATTCAGTGCTAGGAGATTATAAATAAAAAATGTTGTGATGAAAGGCCCAATTGACAACTGTAAGAAGGTTTTCGTAACAGTTCTATGTAATTACGTTCTATGATCTTGGACCTACACCCTATAGTAAAAGATTGCAACCAATCACATAACCAGAAAAAGAACAAGCTGTCTCATTTTTAAATGTATATTAGAACAATCATCTCTTTCAGTATTTTGATAGCAGTACACTATCGAGCTGCAGCGGACTAGAGGCATCAAATAACTGTGATTTTGGAAATTAACGTGTACAGTTCTGGATTAAAGTTTTTTTTTACAGAAGTTACTATCTCATACAAAAAATACTGAATCAAACTATTTCTGGCGGTACCTTTTAATTATCATGTGGTCAGGTAGATTCCAAATATTTTGTCAATGGAACTTCTATGTTATGATGTTACTTCAGGCTAAATAAACAAAAGTATTTGTTCCATGTTGTCAGGAAAAGAAGAGCACTAGATCTAGATTTCTCACCAATATGCATATGCAGTATAACACTTATACTTGGAAAATCTTCAGACCTAGGCTCCCACATTCATTTTTCAATACAGCTTGAATAGAAAGGAGCTAGTTACAATGCTGAAGAAAAAGTTAAGTGTATCTGTTCATTTCTGTCATCTCTGGGCAATTCATTTACAGGTATATAATAATATATGCAAAGGAACAAGTAAAGATTCATTTAATGCTGAAAAGAGAAGAAAGGAAACACAACATTTCAGCTGTGGAGCCTTCTTCAGGTGCTCCGATGGAATTTTCATGTTTTTCAGTGGGAACTGTAGTTTTAACTCCAATGTTTCATTATAAGATCAGCAGCATAACAAACTTATGTTATTGTACTCATATTTGCTTAATATCTGTAACGCCACATACCTGTTGTAGCTGGTACGCTTGTATATTCTGGTGATTGGCTGTTACTGGGAGAGTGGGCAGAGGGGATTTCCACAGAATTGACAGATTTAGCAGGAGAGTATGGGCCTGGTGACACTGACGGAGGTGTTGTCTCTGTCAATATGATCTCTTCCCTTCTGTCTACTGTAAGTCACAAAGCAGACAAAAAATAGAAATCAATCACTTTGATAAGTGTAGCCACTGAATAAAGAGGATACCAGATTAAAGGTTATAGTAACTATTGCTGTTATAATAACATGAAAAGAGTTACGTGGTGAGATCAGACATTTTCTAAGGCCTCTAAATGGTGTTCATTTAACAGACGTTTAGAAGGTCAAGTGCTAATCACCTGTGTAAAAATACTCCCTGGCTGCCCACAACTTTCCACACGTCCGTTCCAGCTCCCCTCCCTCAACCCCAGCTTCACCCTCAAAGCTGCCTCCCTGGCTCATTCCTTGTAAGTAAGGGGGGTTGTGACAGCACTGACCTTCAGCCAGTATTGCCATTAAAATGTAATGCCAACATTTAAGTACGCTTTCCCTTTAAATTTATTGTCTTGTTTTGTCGTTACTTACGTGCCCTTTTTTGCACATAAGCAAAGCAATATTGGATTTTGCATCTTCCCTGGTTGGTTGTTTAGGGGTGGTTTGTAAAGGGAGGTTATCACCATTTGTTAAAAGACAAACACCTGTATGCAACTTTAAGAACCATAGGAGTTCAGCCTAGGCCTTGGGCCCTCCTCAAGTCTGTTTAAACAAAATCTCCACTATCTGAAAATAAATGAACATGGTAATATCCACAGGAAGCTTTTTAATCTTTGGGCTTTGCATGGAGAGCATAAATGGCAACAGAACAGCAGAATCTAAATGCACTCCTCGTACCTGTGTTTCCCTCCCCCTTCATTGCCCTCATTAGCTCATTGGCCCTCTCCTGACAATGGAGCGACTCCAGCAAGTACAGAACGTAGTCGTCGAACATGAGGTGGATCAGGTGGAACGAGCCTGCCGAGAAACAACGTGCAGAGTATTCACTGCATGCCCCCAGACATCTGCCCTCCGTATCTCAGACCCGAACGGGTTGCGCAGGGCACAATACATTAAAGTCTGCTAGAACAGAGAACAATCTTTATCAGGATTTCAAAGGAAAACGGATTAATAATAAAAAAACATACCGGACCGAGGGTTCACAGCGTGCCTGAATAGCAGCAGATGCAAGGTTCAGCACAAGATTAAGCAGTTCTTGGCTTCTGAAACTATTTGCTTCTGCCAAACCTTGCTTTTATTCTCCTTTTAATGTTATTGTGCTTTCTCTTTTTGCGTGCCCATGTCCATCCTTAGCACGGTAAGAAAAACTAAGCAATATCCAGAACATTGACATATTATTTATAATGGCATAATAGACATATCCGTTTTTTATAGACATGTATATCAATTTGACCTATATACTGTATGCAACATTTACAGGGTGATTTTCAGAATAAAAATCCCTCAAATCAAAATGTATTCTCCATTTTCTAAAAGCATCTGTTTCAGGTGTATATCTAGAAAAAGACAAGAAGATAGCAGTAGCATATTGATACTATTTGTTTGCCGTAAAATTTTGTTGACTGTAATGAAAAATGGAAAGGGTTTGCACTCAGGGTGAGCACAGAGATATACAGTAGGCCATGTTTCAGAAATGTGCCTTTGAAAGCTTGCGTCTTTACAATTCAATCTTGACACTGCCTGTCTGGAGAAAGGCAGAAAGGCAGTTATTTGCTCAGTTAATAAGTTTGGCCTTTTTAATACTGCAAATACTTTTTAATACTGCTCATAATTGCACTTTGAGCTGTTTAATATGTCTTTGGTAATTATTCTCTACCTACAAAGCAGAAGCAGAACCCTCAGCCTAGAACTAAAACAGTTTCAGCATATGCTAGGATTGCCATTGTACGGCAGGTTATTCCTAACTGACGTAAGTGAGATTCTGTAATGGATGCAACTTCAAGGAAAGAGACTTCTTTCCTTTCAAAATAAGGAGTACACATATTCTTTAAAACAGAAAGCTCCCCAGCTGATTGCAGTACTAAATTGTCTATGAAAAGAAGCAGTGTACTGCTTTGGAGAACAACACAATCGCCATATTGTAATGGTCTTTACATTTGCCTGGTGCATAATAAACTCTAACAGCTATTGACAAAGATCAGACTGATGCACGAGTGTCATAAAATGCTAAAATACACAGATTGAAAAGGGGGGGGAAAGGGGGCTGGGTATTGTTAATCAGTCGTTTTCATATAGGGGGCTGCTTTATCAAAACACTGCAACCAGCTGTGTCTTTGATATTCACAGACAGGCGGAGGGGGCACAGGCTTTTGTGCGGCTGTATCTCTTTCAGCTTTTCTGTCAGGCGCTACTAACAAACACCGTGTGGGATGAAACTTGCCACTCGACAAGACTGCCTAATCCTTACAGGCCTGTGCGGAAATCTGAGGATTGAAGATCCCAAGAAGACTCCACACCGATTTCCCTTTTCTTTTTGCTTGTAGATCTTCCCTGAGAGAAGGCCACTTCTCTGTCTAGCTCCCTAGTTTAAGAATGATGCATTCTTTAAATTGGATGAAAAGAACTTTCTATAACAGTACTGTTTACTTTTAGGAGACTAGGAAGACATTTGATTTCTCCTAACCTATTTGTCCTATTAAATAGCAAATAACTAGTGTTTAACCTACGACCTAAGCATAACTTCCCATCTATCTTGTGATTTTGTTGTCTATTAATTATTATAATTATTAATAATTATAACAAAATTTAAAAAGTTTTCTTAAGAAAAAATTAGAATGAGAAAGAGGGCAGGTGAAGGCAAAGAAAAAACATCTATTGACTCTGTGAAGTTGTCTGTGCTCAGCTGGGCAGCTATACTCATCGCAAGGTGTTTTTATCCTGTATGTGAAAACATGAATTCCTTATTTTCTCAACTTGAGAAACTCCACAGTTCATTTTTTCTTCCTTGGCAGTTAGGGATTCCTTTGCAGCACTACAATGTGCTCTGAAATAACCTTCAGAATTTTTTATACAAATGATCTCTGTGGATTGAGGTATAGAAAGGATTCTCTATATATAAATTTAATTCACTCGTTTCATAAGATGAACTCTGTACTGGACCTTAACATTGAAACTGCAGCCCCCATAAGTTTGAAAAATTCTTAAATAAGAGACACTATTGACACGCTGACTATGTGAATTTGTTAGATAAGATATACAGGAACACTTACCAAAACTAGGCGCACTGTGGAGAGTCATGTCCCTAATGACTCTTGTCCCAAAACAGGACCACATTAGGAGGAACTGTTGAGCGACTTTCTTCAGAGAGCCAGGTTTTTTTCCAGCTACCTAAACAGAGTACAACACGTGCAATTTACATCAGAAAAGATAGAAAAATGATAAACCTCTAGGACATCTTGGGTTGCAGCCCTAACTTAGAAACATGTCAACTATTCAACAATTTAGTTTGCTCCTTTATATTTGTCTTTATTGTCGTGGAAGTGAGGAAAGTTTTCCCTAGAAACCAAGGACAGAACTTTAAAAAAATAAATATGTGCATGGGAACAACTATCAGTTTTGTTTCAGGAGCCCAATCTGTTTTTCATGTGTGCAAATATCTGTGTATGTATTATGATTACACGTCTGAAATTGGTTTCCACATTTTGGAAAACAGTAAAGAGCTTATTATCTGGATTTTCATCACATTAACATGAACTAAAAAGAAACACTAATAATTAACATTACTCTTTGTCTGATTATTTTTCTTTTTTAGTGGTGTAACGTAAAAGCAGAATGCTCTCAGTTATAAATAAATGTTGAAAAGTAAAAAGATTGTTTATACAGTATACTGTATACATCTATTTGCATCAGTTAACATTACTCATTTATTTTTCTTACTAGGGTCATTTAACAAGAAATTGTTCTTATCAGAATTCCCACATTACATCTCTAATTTTAATAATTGCACTGAAATAATTTTTCTACTCGTTACTTATCCTTAATCCCGCAATTTAAAGTTATATATAATAGAAAGGATGATAACTGCATCTCAGAAATCCATTTGAACTAATATCATTCCAACAAAGTCGCACATTCTTATTTATTTAAGATTTTATTAGAATATAATGAAGTCTCAGTTTGTGTCTGGATGTTAGTGTGAGGTAAGAGATAAGGGGAAGATTACATGAGCTTTTAGTTAAACTGACCTTGACAACACATCTGTCTGCCATGGAATCCAGCCACTCTATATATGATTCAATGGGTGACTGCTCCTCTAAAAGATGGTCAAATTCCTGATATACTAGGAGAAAACGCCAACACAACACAATCAGCACTAGTTAAGCAGATGAGATCACAAACACACAGCCAATTTGATCACATTCCGCATTCTGTCTGAATTAATTTACAGACTAAACTGAAGACATTCACTGTGATGTGATCCAGTCAATTGATGAGCTAGCCAGGCTTATTCTATGTGCTGGTACCGTACTGAGAAAGTCTTTTGAATTGTTTTCTTGCCACAAACCTAATTTGTAAAATAATTATTATGATGATGATAATAATCCATAAGTGGAGAAGGACAATTGTAAGTTCAAGCTGCAGTAACATGCAAATATTAACCAGATCTGTTAATCTTTTTTGATACTTGACTAAGTGAAGATCTAGAATGAAGCAAATGATGTGTCTTATCCATTTGATATACTGCACTATCAAAACAAAACATAATATTTTGCCTTTATTATTCTGTTCGGTGGTGTTTCTTTCCTTTGTTTCCTATAGAAGAATGGAAATAACATCCTTTACACAATTCATAGTGCGTAAGGTAGTATTCAGAACGTATCTTTATGCAACAGGATCAAATCATTGCACTTTGACCTTGAGTGGCAAGTTCAGAAGTCAACCCTGAAATTAATTGGAGATGCTCCCTGGGTTGTTAGAAAATAGAAAAGAAACCTTCTTAACCTTTTTAGTCAGTGGTATTAATTTATCATAATTCTCACAGCTTTGCTTTAGTAGCTGTGGGAATTATGATAATGGAAAACAGCTAGTCACCAGCTGAGTTTTATTCTCCATGAGTGAAACTTCAAATGATACACTACTTCTGCCTCATGATTAGGTTTATGCAACTGGTTTTTCTGAAAGAATGATTATAGTGTAGGGCTACTCAAAAGGAGTCTCCAATCTGCTCTACTACAAAATTGTGCTCAAGCAGTTCCTTATTTTTATTTGATAAAAAATATTATTTATTTATAAAAATAAATTGAATTGAATTGGATTTTTTAATTACCAATTAGCAGGATCAATAAGGGTCAATATAGCTACAGTACATTTGAATCAATGTGCTGCGATGGAGTAGATTTCACTTTTAGGGGGGAAACTGGTAGATATAAGTAACTTGAAATGAAAGTTTTGTAAAGTTGAAAAAAAGACATGAACATTCTTTCCTCGTTTCAGTTTCTAGAAAAGCATGGTTCATTTTAGCACTGCATTTTCATGTTACAGGACACACAGCAGAGTCTGGGGTATGTATACATACACTGTATGATCATTTTCCTGTGCTCTTCCCGAGAATCCTCCATAGTGTACAGAGTCTGTTTTGTGATGCTGTTCAAATCCACATTCCTCCAGTCCTCCAGCATCTGAAATGTTATATCTGCACTGTGGATTACAGTTCGGGAGGCCTTTAGAAACAACAAGAAAAAAAAGAAATACTTTATGAATGTAGATGTAGACGCAAAGTATGCTGTTTAACTTACATTGTTAATGTTCATTGACTACTCTTAAACATATATGAGCTGTGCATTACAATGCTTAAGAATTAAGGTAGTACACACTGATATAGTGAATTTCTCCCATGATTAATCTTAATCCACATCTACTCCCTTAAAAAAGACATTTCAGGTCTTGATGTTTGACTTGTGAATGTTCCTTATACTTAGATCTCTTGTACTTGAAGTAAGACCTTTACCTATTAAGATTTTTTATGATGCCTTGTAGTTACGATTACATCATTCATGTAAGGGTTTTCAAACAGCACTAGCTTTTCACAGTTCACTTCAATAAGTACCTGGCACAGGTGGTTTAAAGATGTCTGTCTTCTTAGAATTTGAGAAAATCTTCTAGATACTTGAAAACAAAAGAAAAATATAGTCATTACCCAAATGTTCTTTTTGTTGTATTTAAACAGAGCATGTTTGTAATATTTTGGCATTAGTATTATAATATAAAATAAAAAATATGATCATATATTATATAATTATAATTATATTATAGCTATAACTATTATCGTATATTGTTTATGTTACATATTATTATAAATTAATCAAATTAATTTAAAACCTTAAAACTAATTCTGTATAGATATTTAAGATGCAAAATAATCAACAAATAGAAGCAAACAGGATTTTTTTAAAAAAATTAAATACTTTTGCACTGCATAAGAAGTCCTTCTATCATTTCTGAGATAAGTATTTTGAAAAAAAAAGACCCACTAAGACTGACAAGATTATCCCCTGCAGTCTGTCAAAAACTGGGTCTGAAGTCTTAAGTCTGATCAATGTTATTTGAATAATTAGCTGAAAATAACTCTCATGCTCTCACAACTTCTTCAAGGCACAATGTTTTTCACTATTTGAATTCAAAACTGCAAAAACAATTTTATGTAGTTACGTTATTATTTATAATTCTTTTCAATACATAACTTTTTCTATAGGAATATGTTCAAATTAGAGAAACCCATTCAGCTTGTTCAGGTCATTTCATTTTTAGAAGCTAATTGATCTGAGGATATATCCAGCTATGCGTTCAGTTACGATACTTTTTACAGATCAAACTGGGCATCGGTAAACATGACACAGGAATTTAACATGGTGTAAATGCAGGGGTTTGATTCTTTAAATTCACGTTAGGGGAAGAAAATGACTACCGTGCAGCATGACATATGGACACAGTGAATTACTCCAATGCATACATTCAAATTTGATGTTCCTTAGGTTTTCCGGTAGGTCATGCAGAGCCACTTTTAACCACTCATCCAGCTGTTTGGCAAACTTCCGGATCACCTGAGTCAAGCTAAGAGAGAAGAAAACAATAACTCCCTTGATTACTAGATTTGTTTTTATGCTTTACTTTATTTTTTGTGTTGAATGTTTATTGCAGTTTTTGACCCATAAATATGGTCAATATGGTTTCTTTGAACTATTTCAATTTTCATCTCTTTGTGAAAATATATAATTATAGAGTTAAGAAGAGCTAAGTAAGAGACTTCTTGTAAACTCTGCTCAGTATTATGAAGGGGTTCAACAACACTCTAGAATTACATTTTTTTCAATTGATTGTCTTACTTTGTGGAGATAAATAGAAAGGATTAGGAGACCTAAGAGGTTTGCAAGTCATGTACAGTGTTTCATTTTTCTACATGAAATCCAGGCTCTACAAACGGTCTTACCTAATTTGCTTGCTTGATTTAATTTTGGGGTATATTACATGTTCACTACTCTGAATACCATCATAGAAATACAACCTTCAGTTCCAAATAAAAAGAGAATCTTGTGACTGATTAACAAGGTCTGTAGAAATTCCTCTTATACAATATCTCATATTCATTCCTTTCTGATTTATATACATGTAAATATACAAATATTAAATCATCTTTTATTATTTTTATTAATGTTTGATCATTCTGAACATCACTGTGTTCTATTAAGTAATGTAATTACATGGGAAAAGAATGGACGTCTGAGTAGTGCTACTCTAAACTGATGGCTATTCATCTCGTCCCTAACATGCCAAGTGACAGGTTTGGCGCAGGTCCAGGAGCGAGCTGGAAGGTGACCAACCTGTCTGGTAGAGCTTGTAGGACCGTCGGCATAAGAACTCCTGAAATGGCCTTGTACAGTATGGAGTCACAGACACCGACTATGTTCACGACTGTGGAGGAGCCCAGGACAGGCAACATGTGAGGTGGCATTCCTTGCCAAAAGTGCAGCAGAAAGCTTTGAACCTGCAGTGACATGAAAAACAACAACAACCACCGCTTCAGCAACCTGGGTCGAGGATGACAGTTGACTTCACTTCATTTAGTTTTAAATTAGCTTTGTCAGTAATAATTATATCATTTTTATACAGCGCCTTTTAATGTGGTTTCTCAACGCGATTTACAGACAAAAAAACGCCATTCACAGTGGGAAGAGATTAAACAGTTACAGTGAGGGTTTGGAATACAGAATGAAAGCAAAGGGGCAGACAGAACAAGTTAAATAAAAGCCCTCCTAAAATGAAGGTTCCAAGTCTTGATTTGAAAGAGCACAGGTAAGGTCACTGTCTGAGTTCCAGAGCTTTGGGGCACAACAGGAGAGGACCCCATCACCTACAGAGTTTAGACAGGCTTGGGGGACAGACAGGAGACCGAAATACTACGGTTCCAAGCCCTTATAGGTGAGCATGATGGTTTTGAAGTCGACACGAAACCTGATAGGAAGCCAGTGATAGGAGTAATGTGATCACAGGATTCTGGCTGCTGAAGTTTGTTCACTGTGAAGTTAGATACCCCACAAGCAGTGGATTACAGTAATAAATTTGAGAGAAAACAAATGTGTTGACCAGTTTTTCAGCAACATTTAACAACTTAGGACATACATTTCTGAGGTGGAAGAATGATTTTTTACATGTGGTTCAAACACCAAGCATGGATCAAATATTACCCACAAGTTCTTCAATTTACATTGAAACTCAAGTAAAGTACCATCCCCATGGTTACTGGGTTAATGGGTTACTGAATTAGTTTTAAGATCACTTTATTGGTCAAATACAATTTCTTGTATTAGGAATTTGACTTTTCGCATACCCCAACTTGCTCTCCATGAGACACACAGACAGGGAGAGAGAAGCTGGGGGTCAGAGCGCAGGGTCAGCCATTTATACAGCGGCCCTGGAGCAGTTGGGGTTAAGGGCCTTGCTTAGGGGCCCAACGGAGTAGGATTCCTCTGCCGGCCGCAGGATACGAACCGGCAACCTCCCAGCCACAGGCGCAGATCCTGAGCCACAGAACCACTGCTCCTCCCAAATACACATGTTTGTTGAGTGGTGCCAAGCAGCATGGCTTCAGCCTTGTCACAGTTTAAATGAAGGAAATTTGGATTCATCCATATGTTTGTGTCAGAGATGCAATTAGAGAGAGCAGAGGCAGTCACTTCAGTGTCAGGTTTAGTATGGATGTAGATTTGAGTGTCATCAGCATAGAAATGATCATTTAGACCATGTGTTCTTCATAGTGGGCCAAGTGGGAAAGGAATTTAAAAAAATGTGAAAATAACCACACACTCTGGAGAGTCTCGAAAGAATCAATGATCTTTCATGGGACTGCTATGCCACTGAACATGTTTCGCTGCAGAAAATTGAATTGTCTACATTTTCTAGCAAAGAGGCTAAAGAAAAACAACAGACCTACCTCATCGAAATTTGCCCGTATTACAGTATCAAGAATCCTTTGACAGTGGGTTCTGTACATCATAATGAATGTAGAAACCTGTGTGAGAAAAACACATTTTGCTGCTGTTAAGTTCCTGTTTGGCAGGTGGCTACTTCATATGTAACAGTTTCTTGAAGGCATCTCGAAAGCACTACATTAACATTTTTCTTTTTATAGGTCTGCATTACCCAACTTTAAGTTATATCTGAAAATGTAAAATGTTATTTATATGAAGAAAATGCTGAGTACGTATTCAATATTATTATTATATTATTCTATACTAATTTTGCAAGCTAAATCCAGCGTTAGACTTCACCATGAGCGTGACATACAGTATAGAATATGTACTCTGAGGGTTTATAGTGTCATGACAAAAAGAATAAAAACCTCTGCCCTAGGAAATGAGTTGTGGCCTACACAGAAACACAAGACGAGGCTAAACAGCATTGGTGCGCAACTTAAGAAAGTTTGTACCTAACCCTTGCACAGCCAGGCTCCAGCACAGAAGAAAAGCGGTGAAGAAAGGCAGGCCAGCTGGGTATTTAAAAGTCTGTTTACCTTCTCCTCTGGCAGACTTGCTGGCAGATTTAGATCTTTGACATTTGGAAACTCTGGCAGTAGAGTTCCCAGTTTGGAGCGTGGTGAATATGCCACTGTCTGCTTGGTGACCTCCTTCTTCCCTGTGTCGTTTACCCAGGCTGCCCCTTTCTTGGAGTACATCACATCGTAATACTGGGAGCTCTCTTTCACCGCGATCCCGTAGTAATGGTACCTTGGGGAGAAAACCGTGTGTGTCTTACGGGCGCAAGAATGAGAGGTCTTAACAGGTTCAATATCTGAGAAGCCCTACAGAGTAAAGGTGAGGCAAATGTTGAGAACAAAGAGAGGTTTTACAGAAGAGAGATCATTTTGGGGGGGGTTAATTTTTGGTCAATTGAATGAACTGTATTAAAAGAAGAGTTTCACCAGGTTGAAAAAGGGGTTATTTTACTGATCGTCCTGTGATTCTTTGGAAATTATCTTCTTTTTTAATTAAAGTTATTTATTTATTAATTATCTTACCATCTAGAAACTAAATTTGTCATTTTTTTATTTTAATGCTCTCATTAAAAAAATCCATAGTCTGTTTCTCCTGTCTTGTCCTGCAGTGCCCCATTAACTAATATTCCCTACTGAGGACAGTGCCTCCAGTTGGAATTTAAAATGCCTTTGTTCGTGACTCAAAGTAAGCATTAGTTTTATTATCAGAAGAGAGAAAAATACCACATGAATTGCAGTGAAAACCCAAAGCATATTCCTATATAAAAGCAATCCAAGTCTCACAAAGTCAGGTCTTTTCCTTAGTGTTGTACTGCAGCGAATGGATAACACAAGGGACGTCTATCCCACATCGGTACTTCAAATCGCTTTCCGAAGTGAAGCCCTTCACGCAAGTGGAATGGCTTCTATATTGCATTGACCTGCCTGAGTGGAGAGGATGAAGGAGTGAAAGACAGAGTGTGGTTTATACTCACTTTGACTGCCCTCTTGTCCCCAGTCTTCTTGTAGTTAGTTGTGGGAACTGCTGTCTTATTATCTATGCATATGAGAAAAATGGTTGAACAGTGAATCTGTGGAGACAAACTAGGTCTAAAGATCTTTAACCCAATTGCAAGGTATGACCAATAATCATCAGCAGCACTATATTTGATTACTATGTCTTGTTTGCTAGTGGCTCCCTCATTCTGCTCAATGGAAACTCACCACCATGTGCTTTTTTTGTCATTTCTAAATGGCAGGAGGTTTGAATATTTTAGTTCAGATCTGCTGATATCATCTGATAAATCATCTATTATACATTCTATCATATACAGTATATTATGTATTTTACCAAAGCATCACACATTCACTAAAACAACAGGAAAAGAGCCTTTTCATTTTTACCTCCATATAGCTCAAATCTTTATGCTACACTGTTTAGAAACACCTCAGATAACCACTGCAAGTAATAAAATCACATACATGTGTATGTTATTGACCCCATTGGTTAACTGAGGAAAAAATCCTGTGCACGTAATTACTGAGATGTAAATAATAATAATTTACTATAATTTTAAGTCTTAAGTGTATGCTCCTAAGAAAACAGTTTTAAAAATATGTTTAACTGTGCTTCTTAGATGATAAATATGAAACAGACTAATAGGCTGCTAAATCTGAGAGAACTGTTAAGTGTTTTATTAATCTTTAGTCTCATACTGAACAAACAAACTGAACTGAACAAACAAAAAAAACTTTAATATGTTTATTTTTTTTTTAACTATACGGATTTTTGAATAGACATAATGTGTTAATTCTGGAAATGAGAAACTTGAAGATTGACCTCAATGTGGGTCAAAAACCTTTGTCGGCAATTCTTTTAGACAGGTGTGGGATATTATTTTTACTTCTAGATTTTGGCAAGTTTTAGAAATGTCTGTAGGCTTGGGCCAGACTCTGCTTGCTTCAATTCGTGGTGCAAAACTTTAGCAAATAGTCAAGCTTTCTATTGTTCAAAATAAAAAAGGAGAGAGCTGTGAAGTTTCTGTCCGGCTGTTTGATAAATGAGCAGACAGGGAGGCAGCCCTCACACTTTTTGTCCTGAGTCAATGAAGCTTTCCTAAAGGACACCCCATGCTGTTCCAGCTACTGATCTAACATTCCGCAACATCTCGGCCTTCCAAATTCCCTTTAATTAGACATTAATCCCAGCCCCTCTCTTTTTCAATATCCTCAGACAGGAGGCTGGAGGGGGGCGGAGGTTGGGGAGCTTCACAGGGTTGTGGGAACAGAAACAGCCGCACTCAGCCCAGTTTTGTTTGGAATTTGAACTGTGCATTATTTAATATTGTCTCTCCAGCAGGAATCCGAAAGGAACGTCATCAACTTATCAACACTCCCTCTTTTCAAATAGTTGGTACCTACAGTAGCTTGTTTACAAAGGTAGACATGATGTCAGTTTATTGGTTTATTTTTTTAGGGGTGGGGGAGTAAATGCTTCATAACTGTATTTATTATGTATTTTTGTATTCTATCATGGCTCTAAGCACATTATTGAAGAAAGTGTATTGAATAAAGAAAACTGTGTTTACATTTCAAAACTCAATTGTAATTTGCTTCCTAGTTTGGAGTACTGCTGCTTTATCAAAAAATGACACATTGTAGATTGAGCAGCTTTAGCGTCCATTCATCCAATGATGAGCACAGGCATCTCCCTAAAACTACATTGAACATCCTCCATGCAATTGAAATGGAATTTTCTCCATACATTTCTTTTATTCTTTTTTTTTGTTTGCATTCTATTTAAATGTACAGGAGTGCTGTGTATCCATAAAAAAATCCCTCAGGGGACAATAAAATCTTATCTTGACAGATACGGTCAGGGAATTGTTAGACTCAAATGATATGTCAGTACTATGTTGGTACTAAGTCTAACATGAATCCTTTAACAATACTGCTTTAAAAAGTAATGAAAGTCAGACGTATTATGTCACATGGTCATGAACAGACCTTGTCTTTAGGATTCAGCAGCAACACTAAGAGAATTGTGTCTGCTGGAGTTCATAAATGACAGTGGCATAATAAGAGACTCAGCGAGAACTTCCTTTTACCATATTTTTCAATGGTGTTTCTGCCATTTTGTTTTGTAGCTCATTCCAAAAAAAATCCTGCTCATCCTGAAAAGCATTCTTCAAACACTCTGCAGATCAGACAACATGCCAGGCATGCTTTCAGGCCAGTGCGCCCCTGCTGTAAATGAAAAAACTGAGCCATTCCAAGATCAAAGGCTTATTATCTGTTGATTGAATGGGAAATTATCAAGGAGTATCACTCCAGTGTGAGCAGACCAATAGGCTACTGTACTTGCAGAGCAGATAATATATCCTGCCATCAGTCAAAAGTGACACATATGTCATGAATCCTAAGCCATTTTTAAATGATTGTAGCGTTTCCGACTTTACGGTTGATTTCTGTGCAAAAGATGCACATTCATTCATCTCTTCACTGCTTTGCACAAGTTTATCCAAGTGAAGGAGCACATGTGTGATGTCTGTGTAAAATGGAAAAAGTATTTGGGACAATGTAGAGTCAGCTGTTAGCAGCAATAACTGCAAAAACAATTTTAAAAAAGTGCACATTGACATTAAAAATGTCACAAAACAGTGGGTATTAATTTCACAAATGTTGGATGTATCATACCACTAGAAAATGCATGTATCATTGCCACAAAATACTGGCAAATGTTTTATGTGTATATACTTGAATATATATTAAGAATATCTATTTATAATGAAAGGTACTGATGTAAAGTAGAGTCCTTTGCCATTGTTGATGAGTTGGTTATGTGTTTTCTAAATCACATTTGTATTAGGAACTTGTGTATTAGTGGCAGTGCTGTACTGCATGATTAAACTTTGCTGTGCTATTTGACTTTTACCTAAGCAGTTCACCAAAGTGTTGCATTTTGTGGATGTTCCTTTTATTCTTCTTTGTTAAACCTTAATGCAGTCTGTGTCCTAGAGCATCGCATTCAATATTGAATTGACAGTGAGTTATATTAATTTAGTAAATAAATAAACCCATAAATAAATCCATGCAACAAGTTCAGTATAAACATCTTTTCATTTTATTGCTTATTTATGGAGTTATCCATTACGATTGTGGGATTCCTGCATTTTTTACCCTTAAATGTGCCATTGTTTTTTTCTCATCTGAATGTTGAGTTCTTCAGATTGGGTGTATTCAGGGAGACCTGTACATGCAGGCTTGGTTGGTAGCCACTGACTGTTTATAAGGGGATATCTTTTTCAGTACAACCTTGTTTTAAAAGAGCTTCATTTTTTAAGCTTTCAGGTTAGTTATGGTTTCGAAATACCATGCAGTTCATGTTAAACATGCATTGAGAACTAGGCACTGAGCTCTTGTAACATGTTTTAAACTCCCAGCCAAAGCTTTCTCAGCCCACATTTTATAGACATGCCAAAGAGCTCTTTTATTCTGCTTCACCTAAACCCAAGCATTATAATCACTGCCAAAGAACCTATTTATTGATGCTTAGCTGCAGCCAAGTCTTATAAACAGACTAAGAAGCTTTATGTAGCCAACCACTTACAAGAATTCCATGTATGCCAGTTTTATCTTTCTGAAGCTGGCACAAACAACAGAGCAAGTGTAGCCTATTGTGTAACTTGGGCAAAACTCAAATCGTACCTTTCCAAAGCTTGCAGCGTTGACAGGCTGTGTGTCATTCTTCTCACAGAAGTCCAGGTAATGCATGTACAAGGCACTTCGAGGAATGCACACACCCTCGGCAATCTCGTAATTTTCTTCCAGCCTTCAGTACAAAAGAGATCAGGTTGTCAGTCTTGCAAATGACTTGTTATCCATTCTTCTTGCTCCGCGGCAAGGTGCTGGAAAACGATTCTGATCTATCCAATCAGAATCAGTCAGAAGGTCCCATTTTAAATTGGAAAATTGGTTTTCCTGTGGACTATTAATGTTGAATCCTTCTTAAGAATGTGAAGCATAAAAAAGAAGAGAATGTCATTTGGCCCACCTAACACGTTTGGTTGTCTGTACTTAATTGATGAGAGCATCTCATCCAGTTGTTTCTTAAAAGAAACCAGGTTATCACCTTCAGCAACTTTATCAATGCATTTGATTTTACTTGGATCAGTTCCCCTCATCATCATCTCTGTTTAACAACAAAAGGATCACTAATTTTACCCTGTCAGTGTAGACATTTCTTTAAAGCTGCGGATGTATCTTGTTTATCTTGTCTTTGATTCCAGAGAATCAACACTTTTTTACAATGTGGTGACCAAAATTGTACACAATATTCTAAATTAGTCATACTTGTGCATTGTGCAACTTTGACATAACATTCCTTAAATATTAAACTTTTAGCTATATATTATAACATTAATTTAGCCTTTCCTATTAGTTCCCCAAAGTGTCTAGCAGATGTAAATTATGTCAATATAAATAAGTATTTTTCTTAAGTGTGTTTCTCAACTTATGTGTTTACGTTTTTTTACTTACATGAAACACTTTGCACTTGTCTACACAAAATGTCATCTGTCTTGAATTTTATCTAGATGTTTTTGAATTGCTTCTGTCACTTCTGTGATTAGTATTTGGTAATCCTTCTATTTTGGAATAATATGCTAATGATTTTGCTAATTTGCATTGGTATAATTTGTTTGACTAATTTGCTAGCTGTACCAGAATCTAGATTACTGATATATTTATTCACTGATATCCTGATAGAGATACCTGTACGGTATGGTATTCCACTATTAACATCAGACCCAGTCTTATCTCTCACGCTTTATCTGCTGTACTATTCATTAACACATTCCAAGTCTAAAATTATTAATTAAAAAGTTAATAATATGTGGTGTTGAAAATATAGCAATATAACAACAACATTGAAAATATTATCCATCCAGTACAGGGCCAGATCTATTATGTGTCAACATAGACACCTAAGCAAGACTTAAGGTCTCTAAACCCTTTATATTTCCATGTAGGTCATCCTCTAGTTTTATTCTAATTATTGTTTCTATAACCTTACCTATAACAGACATCAGATCTATTTGTGTATAATTACTTGGTTCAGTTTTTTTCACCTTTTTGTGGATATGTGTTACATCGGCAATTCTCCAGGTTTAAGCAGCTGCTGAAGGAGTTGCGTCAGTGGCTTACGAATAACACCCTTTGTTTTCTTAAGTACAACTGGTAGGACACCGTCGAGCACTGGAGATTTATTAATCTTGGCCTTTTCACCTTCTCAGAACACTTCTGCCTGTTCTATGCTAATGCCACAGCGCTCGGTGCTCTGAGCAAGCTGCTGGTGGGACCTCACTCCCGTCTGAAATCTGGGCAGCGTAGAACTCGACCACAGCAGAGGAGTGGTCTTCTGGCACGGCCCAGTTCATCTCTGTCCAGGGGACTGTGCAAGCAGCTGGGGTCAAATCCCAGCAGTGACAGCGAGAGGTGCACTCATCACACTATTAAAAGAACCTCTCCCTGAGGTACATCATTATCTTACTTAGTGACTCTCTGTGGTCATTAAAAATCCCAGGGCGTTTCTCGATAAGAGTAGGGGTGTTACCCCCCTGTCCTGGCCAAATTTCCCCCTGGCCTTTACCACTCATTGTCTCCTAAAAATCCCCATCTCTGAACCGGCTTCATCACTCTGTTCTCCTCCCCACTGAGAGCTGGTGTGTGGGGAGCAGACTGGCGCACTCTGGCTGCCATGGGGCTACACAATGGTGTAGGAGGAGAGGAGTCCCCATTACCTGTAAAGCGAGTGTAGTGTCCTTTGAGTGTAGTGTCCAGCTATATAAGTGTAAGGAACTATTATTATTATTATTATTATTATTATTATTGTTATTATTATTATTGCTATTATTATTGTTGTTGTTGTTGTTGTTGTTACTAATAATAATAATAATAATAATAATAATATTGTGCGTTGTGCCTACATGCTCATAGCAGGCTATGCTAAGCCACTAGTTGGCATTCAGAGGGATACAGCTGTGCATTAAATTATTAATTTTCATTCGTGTACAGATATTTAAGCCTTGTTTGCCATAGATGACACAGCAGCCTTAAGAATCATGTACTGTATTCTTGCCTTTCACCTGCTAGATACATTGTGAATAACTGGCCCAAAAGAAACACTTTTAATAAGGTTTTTATATAAAAAATAGAACTTGATCTATCCATCAGACAGTTCAGAGTATAGTGCTTTCTAGATTTATTCATACTTCAGAGTAAATATGAACACATATGCCACGTAAATAAAAGACACTTGTGTGGGATAATGTGTTGAGCTTACAGAAATCTAAAATGTTATACTGTCATCCTAATAGCACTGCAGAAAGTGTAGTGATATTTGTCATAATTTAATCCTAGAAAGCAAAACACTACCAAATGGCCTCCTCTTGTTTGTAATTGTTTTTATGTTCTTAAGACACCTCCTGTAATGTCCTTTAAGGATCCTTAGAGAAGGATTTTTGACCATTTCTCCAGGTAGAATTGTCCCCTTTCATATCCCTTGGTTTATACTTTCGGACTGAAATCCTAAGTTCTTTCAAAAATGTTTAGACTGAGGTCTGGCAATTGAGATGGCCCATCAAGCACATTTGTGTTTTGTAGTTAGGCACAGCTTTGCCTGTCTGCATGCATGTATTGGATCATTGTCTTGCTAAACATTTTGGCTAAGCTTGAGCTTCTGTGCAATACTACTACAATTACAGTATAGCATTTTTAGATTTCTTTAAGGAAGACATGTTATTCAAATCAGGAGGGCCTTTGTATGTCAAAAGTTTCAGAAGGCTTGCCTTAAAGTTCCTCTAATTAGTCAATTCTTACCAAGAACTGTTGTGTGTGAACCAGGCAATATTGTTTTCCTTTTGCCTGCTGCCACCCAGCCTTTGAGAATGCAGAATGTGTTTTCAGCTTGTGGGAATCTAATGGTGAGTTGCATTGAATAAGAATGAGCTTTTCTGAAACTGTGACTGAAATATGGAAAAAAAGAATCATGTGTTCTATATTTTGACATTCAAATACAAGAAAGTTGGTGTCGGAAACTCGTTCACTGAAGATCAGTGCAGCTGAGCTCAACCAGATTGCACTGGCTTGTGTTGAATTTTAGAATTCATGTACTGTACTCATAAAAATATTTTTATAGGCCAGTTTGACTTGACTGACAAAATGTTTTTGAAAGTAATTTCTCAACACCCTTTAAGACCTGGTACTAAAGGCCATCTGTATTGATCTTGTTATTTTGATTTTCTCAGAATGGATACTTATTGGTGCTTTGGTGTAGACTACGATGTGCAATGCTTAATCCTTATTCCAATGAAAACAGCTTCTGGAAAGGCTTTTTACAGTAACTACCAGGATGTGTGTGAGAAATCAAATCCGTGTCACACAAACCTTAGTAACCTGTCTGAGTGAATGAATTTAAGTGCCCAATTCGTAAAACAAAACTGTACAGCTTTAATTTATTTCTTTGGTTTTGAACATTTAGAAAGTTTCGTTTTTAATAAACTATTAACTTACTATGGAATACTGATTGCAGGAGTAAGCAGAAAAATAAGAAAGATTAACATCTTACATACAAGCAGAAAACAAAATAACCTGAAAACACGCTCAAGCTCTAGCGATTTAAACATAAAATAGCACGGCTCAAACGAGTGCTCTTTTCTTAACCTTTGCACAATGCAAAACACCATTGTCAGCTATAGAGAGGGATTAACAATAGTTCCAGGGTGATACGCCTTGATTCTGTTTGACCCTTGCTATTTAGCAAATGGATTTTCACATTACCCATCAATCAGGACATAATGACAATCTGTGGGATCTTCTACAATTACTCTTGTTCTGAATGCTTCTTTGCCACTGTACTCTGTTGAAAAGCCCACAGCAAAGATATGATCTTTGATGCAGATTTGATTATGGTCCATTGATTATGCAGTCCTTTTTCACAAGCTTGTCATAAAACAACGCAAAAACTCTGTTCTCTCTGCATTTTTACTGTCAGGATTAAAGCTCACTTATGAAATTTATTGTCATCATTCTGAAGGTTCAGTTTAATATTTAGTTTAAGAAAAATGCTCCCCTTAAATGTAATCACATTTAAATATGATCATCTTCATTTTATATATATATAAGTAAAAATTCACCTCTTGAAAATGATTTACCACAGTACACCACCAATACTCTACAGCTGTTAATTTGAGAAAGAACAGTACCTAACTCCAATAAAGACTGGTAATCCCAAAGTGTATTTTGAATGTTAAATATTATTAAATGTTTCTATATAATTTTTTACATTCATAACAAATAGTTTACATTGTGGTATGTGTCACAAGGAAAATACAGTACAACTGATGCAGACTGCCTTTAAAAAACTTCTAACTTAAATGGGGAATTGTGTGTGTGTATGTGGAGAGGCAATTCATTGTGATATGGAACAACATTTTGGCTCCCTCGCTGCATACAGTATTATTACTTTAATTGAATAAGCTCTTAAAGCCTTTAGAAATAATCACTGTTGTTATGTTATTGCCCTTTAACACAAAAGGTGATCTTTAAACACAGACTTGGATAAAATAACCCAAATCATTACAGGTTTGTGTTTTGATTTTACCCCTAATGCCAGTAATAAACTATATTTCAACACTGGCCTGTGAAAAACACCAGTTTTCACTGGTATGTATATAGACACATATATATAGACACAACTACAAGAATTTTCATCCTTACTTTCCTTCACACTTATCAAACTATTGTGTCAATATAGCATGTGAAATATATTCATTTATGATTATATGAAGAGACTTCTTCCTTCTAGCTCAGAAACATTTTGTGATAATTTTTCCCTCATATTTGCTATTTTTTGGAATGTGATTTTGTTGTTATATTGTGTTTTTAACAAAAGTTAATTTTGTTAAAAAGAATATTTTAAAGTATTCTCAATATGCTTTTTTATAATTTATTGATTATTAAAAATTCTTAATATAAATCCTACAGCACGTTCTTGACCTGGTGTTTAGTTGAATGTATGAATCATCTTCATACAGCGCCCAGGCACATCCAGGTTTTCCTGTCTTAATAAAATGCTTGGGAACTAAACCTTTTTCAATTGAAAGAAGGAGAGTGCACAACACCAACTTTTGTGTCCTGTTGGCGTTTTCTTTCATATAAAATCCTAATTGGCAACAGGTGGCCTTTTGATCCTTTGTTGAGAAGAGGCACTGCAATGTTACCACTGGTTCACGTCACCTAATTTCCCAGTTATTAGAACACCATTGACACGGATGGAATTTGCCTTCGTAAAAAGGCAGGGTAGGGTCTTTATGGGCTTGCAAAGAAAGACAGTCAGCTCTTAGCAGTGTCACAAGCTCTTTTAGATACATTTATTAAGGCCGGTGAAACAGGACTCCTAATTGGTATGTCAGTCTGGCTGCATACACAAGGCATAGTATGTAGTTCATTTTTTCTGCCCAGTTTTAATCTTCATTTGGCCTTCACAAATATGCTATTTCACTAGCAGAAAAAATATTCTAGCAACCATCCTCATGTCATTTTCTCATTTTGTCATTTCATTGTTACTGTATCGTGTGTGAACTGGACTGGACTGAAAAAAATATGTTTAATTACAGAACCTGAATATTTTAAAACTAAGCATCCGGTTTCTCTTATTAAATAAGTTCCCAGATTAAACAACCAGCCACCACGCTACTCTTGAGTTACAACAGCAAATATGCTACTGCATTTGAGACTTTTAAACACACAAGCCATCCAGTATAGAGTAAGCAATAGTTTGTCATTGTAATGTGATTTAGAATGACCATGCATTTCTCCGTGTGGTAGTTCAACCCAAATTCAAGGAAGAGAATGTGTGTACTCACCATTGTAAAGTAGCTGGGGTTGAGTGTGGTTTGGAAGCTCTGTTGTTTTCTTTTTCCTCATCTGTTTCAGGAAAGATGTGTTATTTACACATTATAATGCTGATAATAACCATCTATAAACAGTTTATTACTACTTGTGCTGAAGATAATAATAACAATTGCAGATGTGTGCTGCATCTGACATGAGCAGTATATTGATTTTTAAACCATTCAGTTGTCTTGTTCTGTGTGCATGCAGTTGAGAACAACAAGACTAACCAATACAGTCACAGTAATATAACATAACACATTCAAATTAAGCAACACACACCACACCATAATATCTGCTAACTAAAATGTGGCTCAGTTATGTACTCAAAAACATTTAAAATGCCAGAATTTGTTATTGGAAAAAAAGTATTTGGTGTGTTTTTAATGCCTCTCAGTATTGTACCAGGCTTTCACTTGCTTAAAAAGTATGCAACATCACTAAAAATGTACTGGACGTGTCAACAAGTGCAAACAAGCTGCACCACTGGATCAAAACACTTCAGCAATAAAGACATATCTTGTGTTTTGGTACGCTCCAGCAGTGAAGTTCATCCCCAGAAATACCACATTCATCTTTGAAACAGGTAAGTAGCCCCTTACTGTGTATCAGAATAAGGACAGCAGCATGTTTGCTTTCAAATCATTTAAGAACATAAGAATTTTTAGGAACGAGAGTCCTCCACCCAGCCCAGGTAGTTAGTAGCTACAGTAATTGATCTGAAGATCCTCTCCCACGGTTTCTTAAAAGTCAGGCCAACAGCTTAAACAATATGTTTCAGATTCGCACAATCAAATTTTAAATGCACCTCCATGTAACTTCCAATATTTTTGTGCAAAAAGATTTGTTGATCTTTGGTATCACAATTGTGGAATATACTGTGCATAGAAATAGATCAAACAAAAAGAGAACAGCAGAACTGGTGTAGACTAAGTGACAATATGCTAAGTGCAGTTTATGGGGGCACTGAATATATCACTTACAGCATGGTACTTTGCTGTGAAAAGGAACTTGCTATTCAAGGCTGCAGTCTGGAACAGTGGTTAAGTGGTTATACCTGGGAGGTTGTGGGTTCATATACAGTAATAATTATAATAATAATTGCTTACACTTATATAGCACTTTTCTGGACACTCCACTCAAAGCGCTTTACAGGTAATGGGGACTCCCCTCCACCACCACCAATGTGCAGCATCCACCTGGATGATGTGACGGCAGCCATAGTGCGCCAGAACGCTCACCACACATCAGCTCTCAGTGGGGAGGAGAGCAGAGTAATGAAGCCAATTCATAGATGGTACAGTACCTTGTGTGGCACTGCTTTTGTACCCTTGAGAAATAGGTTCTCCTCCAAAAAATACCTATCTGTATAAGTTGTCTTGGATAAAAAGCAAATCAAATAAAATATGCAATAAATATATGAACAAAGCTCTCTACTGCAGTCATATGGGTATATAAATATTTATTCATTTAAAATAATGAACAACTACATTTCACAAACCCTAAGTTGGATGCCGCTGCTGTTGTGTGATTGAGCAATGTATTTCACACAAATTCTGCCATTAAATGCCCTGTTACATGAATGGTTAGTCTCAAGGTTGTCATTGTAAATCAGTTGACATATCTGTTAAAATAAAAGATTATTTTTTAAAAAAACTCCAGGAGGGACAGAAGGCTAAGATCAATTGGCAAAAGACTTGTCCTCTTAAGTCCTGGAAATGTTTTCTTGCAGTTTTGTATGCACTGCAACAACATCATCATCTTCAGACTTTTGAAAGCAAATCCAGTCAAATGTGAGCTAGCCAGACTTGTCATAGAACATGTCCTGAGCCCAGAAACTCCAGGCTGTCTGCCTGTGGGCTCTCTAACGAGCTCTACCAAACTGCTGGCATGTAGCTGTAGTGGCCCCTGGAATTTCAATTAGTTCTCAGTTAAAGACAGATGATGCACGGGCAAGACGACGCACTGCCCATGACCATCAGTTTGGCTCATGTGTGGGGCACAGCTGTCTCCACACAGGACCACAGTGACTGGGGGTGCCTGTGCAACACAAGCTCTAAGTAAGAAGGCAACAGAGTGCAATCCTAGAGTTCCACCAACCTCTTCTGCTCCTGCCCACTTTTTACTCAATCAACTAGTGTACGTACTGTACACGTCCTTCATACAGATGACAAAAAACACCTTCTCTAAAATCTGTCAGTCCTTTCATTTAGCAAGCTTATTTGTTTATACTATGCTAACAATTCAGAAAATCATATTTTTTGTTCAAGCACAGACAACGTGATCTCTGGGTAAACTCACACTCACGGTTTTCTGTCATTTATCAGAAATATTCTAAACAAATTATATTGATTTGTTCTACAAATAAATGAGTAAACTAAGGGTTAAAAGTGCAGTTTTATATCCAGAGTTTTTTTTCTGCCTTTTGTGCGGGTAGTCACAGGGTAATCATATAAAGATCATGATGATGAATAATTAAAAAACAATGAATAATAATAATATTATGTGAAGCTCATTCCCATCTCTGCTCTTATATTTTATTTTAATAAAGTGGGCCTCATTTTAAGAATAAATTTACCAGGAATATTTCTTCCACCTTCTCTGCTGAAGTATTGCTGATGTGTCATCTGAACAGGAGACACTGTATGGTTGAGCTTGATATTTTAGACCTGGGTTCAGCAGCTCTGATCCTGCAGAGCCACAGCAATTTTCATTCCAGATGATCATGGATCAATGTTGCTTAATTAAGAGACGTTACGTGCTTCCCAGAACTCTGTTCATTAACCATTTAAGTCCGGAAAATAAATGGGAATTGATTTTGAGTGCAGAATAGGAAACAGTCATTTGTGCAAAGAGGTGTGGGCTTCTACAACAGGCTTCCCAGTCAGGTGGTTCAGGTGCAAAGTCTGGGCTCTTTTCAGAAAATGTGAGATTTAGTTCTTAAATATTACTAATTCATTTACTGACATTTTAACACACAGCAGTTTATATTTGGACGCATTTATACAGCCAGGTATTTTACCGAAATGTTCAGGTGAAGTACCTTTCCCAAGAAAACAGGAGCAATGTCCCACGTGTACAGTTTGAACCCACAACAATCCAGTTACAAGTCTAGAATCTACCTATCAGTGGTCATTCTAATTAATAAGAAAAACAGGGCTAGAACCGGCATTGATAAGACTGAAATACAATTGAAATATAAGATCAATGAAAATTATCTTTAAAGTTCTAGAAGTACTCCCTGATGTCTCATTGTTTTTTTTTCTCATTTTCAAATATTTTCTACAGCAAAATATTTCAATAAGTAAAAACTTTTTTTTTTCAGAGAAAAGTGCATACAATGTATTCAGACACTGCATTTGAACCTCCTTGGAATTTTGTTTTTGCCAGATTCTGAAAAGCATAAATATATACAGCACATAGAATACAAGAATCAGAGCATTACCACTGGAAGAGTGGTGGCCTGAAGTGCTTTCTTAATGTGAGTTATACAACACAAACATCTTGTTTACATGGCGTCAAAAAAACATTAACGAAAAAAATGCAAAAATATGTTTTTTTAAAACTAAAACATGATTCAGTTCAGAATATAATTATCTTTAATACAAGACTCAAATAGAGCTTTAGTGTAATACTAACATACTGTAAGTACCATATAGGAACAAGTCATAGGTTTATTCCGTGCTGAAAAGAGAAGAAAGAAAACTCAACGTTTCGCCTCCTTCATGTGTGAGCTCACACGGCCAAAACGTTGGGTTTTCTTTCTTCTTTTCTCAGCACGGAATAAACCTATTACTTGTTCCTTTGCAGCCTACGCATGCTGACGCAGCTCCCCACCTGAACTACTTCTAAGTACCATATAGTACCATATAATCAGTCACATGGAATAAGTTTGCTTATATGGTGTAGATCTTGGTGGCTTTAACATTTGTAATCCAATTTTGTTAGATCTTAGAGGATTAGTATTATTGGGTCTGGTCACTAATGGAATAGGAGACGTCCACTGAAAACCAGGTTGTTTCTGTAAGAGGTGTTGGTGGACCAGTAGGTGGCGCCCCCTCCCCCCTGCACTTTCGAATCCAATTAGCCAGTATCCTGGCCAGGGGACACTGATGCACAGGAGGTCCAGACTTTTGATGGACATTAAACCAAGGTTTTCCTGGTCTCTGTGATTTAAAGATCACATGGCTCTGTTTGTCAGAGTAGAGATGTTCACCACAGTGTCCTGGATAAATGCCACTCTGGGTCCCCTATATTTCTCACTCCTCCACCTGACCTGCACACAATCACTGCCATTTGTCACCCAGGGGGGTGCTGCAGTTCGGAGGTGGACGAACTGAGTTTGCCTCCTATGTGAACTTCAGGATCATTCCACCAACCAAACAGATTTCACCCTGTAAACATTTCCCGCTGTAACCCCAAACAGAGATGGAAGTCGTCCTTACTTTCGTCGTTCGACATATTCCCCAGAGACGTATGACTGGAGTATCGCTTGGTTTCACTTTCGCTGAGACATCTTTCAATCCAGCTTTCTGGAAAAATATCAAACAGGTGTCAGGACAAGACCAGCCTGCTATGGAATAAGAAGTCTAAAGGGCACTTTTCTATTGTATATCAGTGTGTACTGTGTGGACAGATAGGCACTGAGGGTATTCATGACAGAAAAGTGCTTGGCTGTTAGTTCTCGCCTTGTTTACTGGTTCTCCGGATTTTCACAACTCTCTGTATTATCAACAGTCACAAGTCACATTGTAGCAAAGGTTGTTTTTTTTCCCTTTCCAGCACAGTTTCATTACTCATTGTAATAATGAGTTGTACTTCCTTTTTTTTTATTCCTGAATTAATCAAAAGGCATTTGGTTGGTACAATCTTCTTTGACAGAAACTCTTGCCATATTCTCAATTTCGTTTTTATTTTAAGAGCTTGTTGTGCTAACAGTTCTCAATGTTTGTTTTTTTTTACTGTTGAGGCCCTGCTGTGTCAGTGCTGTTTCATTGCAATGACCTAATAATAATAATAATAAGAAGAAGAATAATAAGAATAATAATAATAATAATAATAATAATAATAATAATAAGCAGAACAAGCACAGTTGTCACTCCCTATACAGTACTGGAATATTCACATGAGTAACTTGTGATACTATGTCACATAGTAATAGAAAAAATAAATACATTGAGTCTGCCCCCTCCATTTCGTCATGAGGGGCTTAACTCGTCAACCCCATAGACACACACACACACACCCCAGAAGGGGGGTGATTTTGCGACGGGGTAGTTAAAGAACAATTGACGGTACGGTCTTTTGTTCAACCGGGTTTCTATTTAAAATGTTTTCACCTAAAACTGCAGGAATCCTCTATTGTTCTTCCGGAGACTTACAAGCGCGCACACATGCTGAATCGAGCTCTTTCTCATTGCTCGACCAGCCCCGCGACCCAGCCGCCTTTTGTTGGCTTCTAATTTCTATTACGAAATGGCACAACTGGTGTCCTTTCTGGGGCAGAATCACCAACTCATAATATTTTGCTTATTCTTGTAGATCCGTGTTTCCCGCACGGGCCGTAACAACGGTCACTATAGCAGCAGTTGCCGGGAATGGCAGTTGGCATGACAACCTGTTTCAGTTACATCACAAGTGGTGAAAGTTCCAAGGCAAAGTTTTAGGGCATGTTTCACTGTCTTCATGGCAAAGTTTGCACTTGATTGGGAAAGCGTTTGTGGTCATTAATGTACTGTATAGACCAGCCTCAGGGAGTGACTGACGAAAAACGAGGGAAGAATAACACTACTTGTTATCTGTATCATTTTTAATGGTTACTTTTTCAAAACCATGGTATATACAGTACAGTACCTCAATAGGCTCTTCCCTCGTAAGTAAAGATAATTACAACTATAATGTGTTTTTGACAACTGTTGAATAGCCGAAATTATTTCATGGTAGTTGCTCTCTGATTGCGCCATGCCACTGGACAGGTATTTTTTTTTAAATGAGTCTCTAAACCATGGATGCAAGAGCGTACAGTATCATTTATCGCGAATTTCGCGAAATTTTTAAATAATCACAAATGTAATTGGCGAATAGCTGAGTAGAGTTCAGGTTGCTTGAGACTCAGGTCCTTTATGAAATATTACTGCGACCAGATTAAACGTTGCTCGTTATTTGTACTCTGCTGCCACTCTGATATTACTACTACTATAGTCTTACCTCTGCTACTAATAATATACTAATAATACTATATTATTATACTAATAAATATACTAATAAGTCATTTCTAGGTGATGTACGCTATGGACTACATTAAGCGGCTGACTTTATAAACTGAGTATCAACAGGTGTATTCCATCGGTTCGTGAGTTAACTGGTTAACTTTGTATCGACATTTGTACATGTAATTTCTCCCGTATTTATAGCATAAACTTTTTTCTTTGCGGTGATCTGCATCTGTCAATGAAATATATATATATATGAATTTCTACTTTCATAAAAAAAATTGCACCGGATTTGCAAATCCTGTTTAATCGACGGATAATTTGAAGTAATATAGACAATATAGAAAGTACGTCTAGCAACTTGATAGAATGCATTTATAGCCACGAGGAAATCAGTGCAATTTTAACATTTTTAAAACATATTGCATTGTATTATTTAAAGTACTTTTCATATACTGTTTCAAATAGTTTTAAGTTATCTTTTTTAACAGCAACGTAACAAATTAGAACATTTGTTCAATGTGGTGTTTGCTTTTTAAACAATCTTTAAAGGTTAAAACTAAAAGAAAATGACATTTTAATCGAAAACTAAGAGTATGATTTAACTTATGTGTCCGCTTCGGTTCTCAAAATTAAGAAATAAATCAGGTTTAGAACAATTTACTTCGAATTATTTAACATTACGTCGACTTAATTAAAATACATAGGCTGCTAGGACATGAACAAAAACACAAGAAAAATAAAACTCCATTAGAAAAATTATTTTACATTTGTATGGACGATGTATAATATCGGTAAGGAATATCCGCTAATCCACTCAAACAAGTCCTTTCGCAGAAAACTTTTGTAAGTCCAGAGTGATTATTATTGTTATTCCTAATAAAATATGTTTCGAATTGTACAAATCTCTGGAAAAGTAAAACTGTCGCATGTTTAATAAAATTTTAAAAAATGTGTTTGATCCAAATAATTTAAGAGCGAAGAGCTGATTTAGAGCATCTAAATTTTATTCAATTAAATTTGCAAAGTGAAACGGGAATTTATTTTACAACTCATGGTTCATGCTGCCACTATAGAATAACCTAATTAATAATTGGCCAGAATATGTCTCGAGCTGGAATATAACGATACCAAATAAGATTATTAAAAAGCACAACAAAAATGTAGCCGTGCGCTAACAAGACAATTAACAGAACTATAACTGCGATGTATGTAATAACGTGCTCAAAGTGTTATTATCTAGTAGTAGGGTATAATATTGCTAGAAATATTATCAATATTATTGATAATAACTGTAAATATTAAAGTTTTTTTTCTTTCATTAAATATTCACAATGTAACAGATCATTTAAAAGTACAGGCTTCTCAAGCAAAGACATTAAATTTTTATGAATGTTTACATTAAAAAATATAGATTATTAAGTGATTTACCAGAGGCCCTAGTTTTAATTGTTTTATGCTACTGTTTCACCAATCTGAAAAGAACACCGCACACAAATGATTTCGAGGTAAATGTTTTAGGGCCGACAAACGGATGTTGGCTTAAAACCCGTGAAGAAAATTTAGTTGCTGTTCAGCTGCTACGCGCTTAATTTATTTAAAACCCGGAAAACACCTATATTGTAACTTTTGCCTTTAAAACCTTCTGGTGTGATTTCGCATTCCTAGGTTTGGGAACAGCGTAAGTTTTTCAGGGGCAGGTGCTCTGCAAATAAGAGCGCAGAGCACACACACGGACTTGAGATGCAAAATTGAGATGAATGGCTAGGGTACACAAAACCTAACATTTATCTGCTTATATTGTATTTAGGTATTTAATTTTACATCTAGTTATGAAGCTGCAAAACTAATGCCTACCAATGTCTGGTTTCATCCAGTTTCTAAACAGCAATTCCAATTACTTAACACCCTTGTTCAAATAAATTATACTTTTCCAGTTCAGTCACGTTTATTTATTTTTATTTTTTGCATGGCATAGAACGAATATTACGTGCTCCTAGTTTGCTCCTAGAAATTGCCCCTAGTATGAAACTTTCCTGCCACAGCTAATAGCTGCTCTCTCACATATCCGAGGAAAAGCATCAAGCACACAGGCACAGCAGAGCAAAAACATTGTATAGCTTCAACAGTGGAAGCTTGAAGACTGCAGAAATCCCGCTTGCTGTTCTAACAGCCACCACAAGTATCCTATAAATGTAACGCAGTAATGCTTTACAAACCTGTGGATTCCATGTCAGGCTCCTCCAATAACCCACAATGCATGCTCTTCCCATCAACAGTATACAAGTTCCCCAAAAAAAGTCTTTGTTTTCTACAGTGATGTACAAATCTGAGAGACTGGGGGACTCCAGTAATCCAGCAGAGGAAAAGCTAGACCCGTCAAAATGTTTGCCGATGTTTCATGGGAAAAAGCATCATTTTATAGGAGTCCTGATGGGAGAAATGTCATTGATAGGCCAGGCAGTCTGATGAATGGCTGCTAGTCAGATGGGGATGTGGCAAGACTCACTGTGAAGCCCATTGTGATGCTGTTTTGAATAAGAAAAGCTCCCTCCCCAGAAAAAGAGGGGCTTAGATCTACGCAATCCTAGCACTTTGGCCTCCCCGTCTTCCATTATAGCATTTAATACGTTTTTTTTCCTACCATTGCTTATTTAAAGCCCAAGAAACCAACACCTCTTCCTTTACTCATTATAGGGCCCTAATGAAAATCAACCACAACAGTTCTGGAGTTGGTCTCATTTTCTGGCTTAAGAGCTGGTTTGACTTTGATTGTTCCAGAAACTCATGTTTGGTAGTATTTATTCCCCGGTAAAACTCCCACACACGGAATTTGATTGAGGGGTTTCGTAGTGTTATATAGCGGCAGATTTTATCCAACAAACACTATAGTTCAGACGTTACTAGGTATTGCCCGAAAGTAGGGGCTGTATTTTCCTCGTAAACTCCTTTGAAAAAAATTACACAAGTGCTCCCATGATAGTTACTGTTTTTTAAATGTCTGACTGTCTGTAATGGTCTTTAAATAAATGAAACAAGTATAACTCCAGAAATCAGAAATTCTGGTGATCATTTTCCATTGGTTAATCACAGAAGGCAAGAGTAGACTTTTTTTCATAGGAACTTTATTGTAGTGTGCCTGAAAAAACTGTTCGTGCTACAAAAGGGAGGCAAAAGTGCAAAGCTTGTGGCTGTGAAGGCTGTGATAAAGTGGCTGTTTTTTGGGGAAGGAAAAGCTGTGATTAGAATATGAATGGAGCTCCAGGAGAGAAGGAGAAAGGGGGATTACAGCTGAATTGCTTTGACCATGGACAGCAGCAGAACTTTCTCTTGCAGGAGACACAGCAAAACTGGATCTGCTGACAGCACATGGCAGGCTGAGTTCATATTTGTACACCCAGCGATGATAGGAGTATGGTGACAGGGTCAAAAGTAAGGGAGATCATTTGAAGTAATTCTTCCAGTAATTATTTCTTGATACCATTTGATTTTCATGAGGAGGTAACTCCAAAGTGGTTGAGGAAATAATGTTTTCTTTTCTCAAGTGACAATGAGGCCTGTTAAAGCTCTTCTATATGTCTTATCTGTAATGAAGTTGAAAAGTGTTTTTATAAATTAAATAGGGGAAACTGGAACACTTAACATTGTATTAGTGAGAGAAAATACAGTACATTTGATGAAAACGTATTGTAGAGGACAGAAGAAATATATTAGGATACCTAAGCTGGGGTTTACAAAGAGGAACTAGTTGGATTTAAGTACTAAAAGAAGCTGAGTAACAAGTTCCTTGGAATGATGACAGAAAATGTTCATGTTTCAGACATGGTAGGAGCACATCATGCAGATTCAACGGAGTGGAAGACTTATATCAGCAGCTCAGATGAGCACAGTAGAGCACGTCAACTGGATGCATTCCTTCCTTTACCCTTTCATTAAGTGGTCTGTGACAATAAGGTAAACTACTGCACAAAAGAGACAAGCCTGAGGCTAAATGAATTTAACCTAATATTTTAAACATAGGTAGTACATGATATTGTACGTTTGCACTATGATGCAAGACAAAATGAATACATTAAAAATACAATGCCGGCTGCTTTGATAAATATAATTGTGGGATGTTTTGCACTCTTCCTGTGCAGCTGCAGCCAGTCTCCTGGTGATGGCATTAGGAAGCTGGTCCCACAGATGTCCTGTTGGATTCAAGTTGTTTACTTGATACCATGCCATTGATATCCCAGCACTGCGATGTCTTGCATGGTCCTGCCTTAAACATCAACACTTCTGGACTGGCTAAAGGACTTCGTCTGCACGGAAGACAAAACTGTGTTAAAGGAGATTCTTCCCCATGTCCTCACAGATGGCGGCAGTGTGGCTATCTCGGAAGAAGGAGAAGACAAGGTATCGCAATGTATCACAACATGGCTGTGGAAGAGGTTCAATGAATAGTGCTTTGAGGATTGTGAATATTTGCGACAGGTCCCTGTGTAATCTTAAAAGGATTCAGTAATTTTAGCAGTGTAGGACATGCCTTTGAGTTCAGCAATGATTCTGGTGCTGGAGTATTTTAACAATCATATGCACATCAGCACTACCACCCTGGCTGAGAACATTGCCACTTTGTTGCATTCACTTAATGCTGCATATTCATTAATTCATTCTGAGTCATGGAAAGGTCTTATGTTAGGTTCAGTAATTACTTTAGGACTGCCCTTTACAAATACAACTTTATTTAACCTACATTACACTGACCATTCCAGGATCACGTTTGAAACACACATGCCAAAGCCCACTGTTGCCCCTCAGTGGATGTCCTTTCATCCTCATCATCTACTTAATATTGTTAAATGAATGAGCATAGGCAGTGCCTCATCTCTGGCATGATAATAATAACAATTACTTTTTCTTTACCAAACAATTATTTGGTATAAAAAGATCATTGTCTCCTTCTCTTTCTTGTTATGATAACTGGAAAAGTTGTAGCCAACCATCTTTCTGATCAGCTAGGGAAATACTGGTTTTGGTTCTTTCCAGTCGGAGTTGAGACTGTTATGAGACTGTAATGAACTCCTCCGATCAGCAGGTTATGCTTTGATGTCCACTTCCTTTATGGTAGAACGAGATCTTGTCGGAAGGTTTTATACAGGTTTACTTCCTTCAAGATAAAGGGTGAAAAAGACAAGATGATGCTGTATTATCTTCAAAGGAATAAGTCTCCGCTTAACCCTGTTTCCATCCAGGGTAAGATCATAGAGGGGGTGCAGTCCTACAAGTACTTAGGGGTACACCTGGATGATAAGATGGAGTGGTCTGGTAACTCTGACGCCCTGTACAAGAAAGGTCAGAGCTGACTCTATTTTCTTAGGAGGCTCCGGTCCTTTGGTGTGTGTGCTACACATTTTTTATGAATTAGTGGTGGCAGCGGCCATCTTCTATGCTGTTGTGTGCTGGGGCAGCAGCATCATGACAAAAGATGCAAATAAACTTATCAAGAAGGCTGGCACTGTGTTGGGGATGAGCTTTGACCCCCTGGAGGTGGTGGCTGAGAGGAGAATGCTGACCAAGCTCACAGCCATCATGAACAACACCTCTCATCCGCTTCATGGGACTGTTACTGGGCAGCGGAGCACTTTAAGCAACAGACTGCTCCAGCTACGGTTTTCAAGGGAACGTTTCCGCAGGTCTTTCCTCCCGGCGGCTGTCAGGGTGTATATCGCTGCCCTAGGCTAGGACTGTTAGCCCTTCATTTGCTTGCCTATGGACAGCATGTTGCTCCATTGTACTTTTTTTGGACACTCAATCTGTATATACCTATGCACATTTTGCACATATTTTATTGTTTTTACAGTGACTATGATCATATTTTGCACACACCTATGTATTTTTTTTATTAATTTTATTTTATATTTATTTTGTATTACTGTACGTATTCTAATTTTTCGTCTGTCCTTGTCTTGGGCTGGACTGCTGTAACATATCAATTTCCCTTCGGGATCAATAAAGTCTTATATCTTATCTTATTATAAGCAGTTCAGTTTGGTGTTCCCCAAGGTTCTATCATGGAACTCTTCCAGTTCAGTGAGAACGATACCACCGGTGATATCATCAGGCGTATAGGCTTTTATCTCTATGCTTTTGAAACACAAATTATTTATCATCCAGCCCAGCCCAGAATGCCATGGTGGTGTCTGTCCTTACAGACTTTCCAACTAAAATTCAGTCGAGTATACCCCTTAAGCAAATTAAATTAAAACAAGATAATCATAATATACTAAACACAAATTCTTAGATTCTAACACTTCAAGGATACATTTTTACACAAATTCTATCACTCTGTCCTCTAATGGTAAGAATTTGGATGCTGAGCTTTCATTTGCTTGTGGATTTTAACTCTATAATTAGCATAATATCATTTAAAAAATGTAGTTGAATACAATGCTTGCCTGGATCAGGATGCAGAGGAGATAGGTAATGCCTCTATAAGTTTCTGTCTTGATGATTGTAATTTCTCATTTGCTGGGAATCCAATGCTGGGAGATGTAGTTCCTTATAGTGGTACTCAAGGCAATGTTTAAAGCCAGCGGACACTTGGTTTTTAGCTTCTCGTAATTAATTTTAAGTGAATTTGTTTTTGCACGTGGCTTGATGTAAAACAAAAGTGCTCCGGGATGCTCACAGTGCTGACTGTCTGACGAGCACAATGTAAGAGTCAATTTGTATTGTATGGTTTTGTAATGGACAGGCGCCCAGGCTAGGGTGTCTGGGATACAGAGAAATGCTGGGGCTATGCAGGTCGTATGAGTGATAGTGAGTACAAATTTGAATGAGGGTTGTTTCTTTCAGGAAATAAAGGCTTTGTATCAGGTGGAGGAAGTCTAGGCACCCAGATCCCTTCAGGAAACACCTCTCGCCACATCTTTCATTTCTTCTCTTAGCAGGTCAGACCAAAGGGGAGACACAGCTAGGGTTTATTGTAACTGCGGGTTTTACTTTCTTCGTTCATCTCTGTATTAGTTCCTGTTGTTAGTTTATTTATTTTCCCTACAGTTCATTTGCTGTGTCCGACACTAAAGAGAACCAGCTTGTTTTATTAGTTTTACATTACCAATAAGAAAGATTACAACAAGAGGAGGCTGTTTTTCTCATCTAGCCCATTTGGTTGCTAGTAGCTAATTTATTGGAGGATGTCACTGAGTTGTGCTTTGAAAGAAAGAGTATTGGCTTCGACAGCATGGTTGGGTAGCGTGTTCTATATTCCTACCACACTTTGGATAAAGAGGTACTTCCAAGCATTTCCATCACATAATGGCATTGGAAAAGTATAGTCTTGTCGGTCTTTACTAATGTTTCTAGATATGCCTTGGACTCCTATCCCACTGATCACATTTGCTGTACTTTTGTGACATTAGAAGTGTTAATCTACTCTTTCCGTTCAGCAATATTTAAATGCAATGAACATTTAAATGCATTTAAATGCATTTTCTCTTCACATGAGTCAGTGAGTCAGGTTTATAATCTAATACATGATAGAAAACACCATTGAATTCCATTTGAAGTTCTGAAAAGTTTCTGAAATGTGTGATTTATTCTATTGAGCATCCCAGAGATGTTAGAAACTTTTTGCGTTAGCCCCAAGCACCCATGTCCTCTGTATGGTCTGTTCTTTAGGCTGTTATACTTCACTATTCAGTCCTGAACAGTGGCTGTGAAAATGTATTTTGATGCAGTTACTTGACAGTAAATCTTAGAGAAGCTGCCTTGACTTCAGACTGGACATTACTTTTTGTGCTGTTTTGCCCCCTTATCTCACAACAAAGGTCTACACAGCAAAAATGGTTGTTCTTAGTGGCCAAATGGAGTATTCTGACAAGAGTTCAGGAGTTAAAAACTCTGATGTTGCCCATTTATACTCTCTTATGTGAAGCTCTCGCCTGCTGAGCACTCCTTTGCTTTTCTCACACTCGGGGTGTTTGCTCTTGCCAGCGGCAGACCTTACTTTTCCATTCTCCGTCTTTGACTTCCCATCCTCCGTGGGTCCTGCGCATCCGGACCCTGCCCCCCCTCACAGTTCCTGCAGTTGCTGTGTGCATCGAGTGCATGGCTTCCTCCCCCATTCACCTGCTCCACACCGAGATGGGGAGCTGCCTACAGGCTCCTCGGCTCTGCAGGCCTTCAACCTCGTATTCACAGCCGCTGGCGGAAAACAGCTCCCCAAGAGGCCATGATGACCACTCCATCAGGATCACCCCTCCCTGGAGCTCCAGCATACAGTAGCTACGCCCCCAGCCCGGCTCCCTGTCCCTCTCCCCTACATCCTGTGTCCACATTCCCACTCTCTTCGCATTGGTCTGCTTTCTCTCTGTCAGAATCCAGCCTAGTCGCAGGCCAGGCAGCAGTGATGATCGGTTCCCTTCTCCGTTCCCCCCCCTGTGTTGGCCCGCAGTTCTGGCCCACCCTTCCCCTGAGCTGAGCTCTTCCAGCTAGAGACCCTCTAATAATAATAATAATTGCTTACACTTACTGTATATAGCGCTTTGCTGGACACTCCACTCAAAGTGCTTTACAGGTAATGGGGACTCCCCTCCACCACCACCAATGTGCAGCATCCACCTGGATGATGTGACGGCAGCCATAGTGCGCCAGAACGCTCACCGCACATCAGCTATTAGTGGGGAGGAGAGCAGAGTAATGAAGCCAATTCATAGATGGGTATTATTAGGAAGCCATGCTTGGTAAGGGTCAATGGGAAATTTGGCCAGGACACCGGGGTTACACCCCTACTCTTTTCGAGAAACGCCCTGGGATTTTTAATGACTACAGAGAGTCAGGACCTCGGTTTTACGTCTCATCCGGAGGCCGGCGCCTGTTTACAGTATAGTGTCCCTGTCACTATACTGGGGCATTAAGACCCACATGGACCGCAGGGTGAGCGCCCCCTGCTTGACCCACTAACAGCTCTTCCAGCAGCAACCTTAGTTTTTCCCAGGAGGTTTCCCATCCAGGTACTGACCAGGCTCACACCTGCTGAGCTTCAGTGGGTTACCAGTTGTGAGCTGCAGGGTGATGTGGCTGCTGCTCTACAGTGTATTAGACTCCTACTTGCCTTCAAAGACCATCACTATAATTCCAACTGGAGGAATTAAAATACATCCTTATTCATTCAGACAAAGCAAACGGACCACACAGGCTATGGCTACCAGCCTTGTAAATTTCTTATTCTTACTCATCTCTGGCAGGGATCCAATCTGTTCGCTGAAGAGCTGTTCAAGAGGTTGCTCACCAGTGGTTCCTACACAAGCTCTGTGTCGGGCTAATCAAAGCTGACCTTGGCGACTCTAGCTTGCAGGTTCCTCGTTCTGGGTGGAATCCCATTTCCTACCATCAAACCATATGAAGAAGTGAAGATTTATCTAGACATTAGCAAAGTAAGGTTTGATTGCTCCCATAAAATCATATGAGCAGTCACAGAAGTTTGTCTAGTTTTCTTTGCACACATGATAAATTAAGTTTGGGTGTCAAACGGGTTGTCTTATTAGCTGTCTGTAAACCATCTAAAGAAGTGAGCTGGTACTTTTGTTCTGCAGAGAAACTTATGTTTATTAAAGGTCACATTTGGGTGGTAGCTTAGGAGCTGACAGTATAAAATTTAAAATTGGGTATCGATTTATGTCATATAAGGGCTTTTTGCTCTTCAGTGTAGATTAAGTTACATGATGACATCTGTGCATATACTGTATTACTTGGAGAACTACCTGCTTTTCAGAGAAGCTTTCTCTTTTCCACCTGACTCTAAGAGAAGCAAAGGTTCCTCCAGTGTGGGAATAAACTTTTCTTATGACTATCTTTTCACCTTGAGTACTTGGCTTATTATTTCTTCTCCTCAAAAGGAAAACGTTCCTTTACCCAAGCCTTCACATTGGTCAGTGTTCTAATCCAGGATACTTGATCAACCAAAAGCTTGTGTGCCCTAAGCTTTGTCTTAAACAACTCTGCTTCAATGTCATGAGGATTCTTTGATCTCCCTGGGAGTTCCTCCAAAGTTCCTTACAGTCAGATTGCCATTTCCTCAGCCGTACAAGTTATGCCAAAGAAACTTTTAATAAATTATTTGTATTTGTTATTTGTTCAGTTTATTTGTCAGATGCAATGAAATGCTTACTTGCATGTATGCTCCAATACAAAGACATTAAAGGAATCACCAAAAACATGAACACAGAACAGCAGCACCAGCAACAACGAGTTAAATAACATACAACTTGAAAAAAAGTCAGACAAGCAGTGAGAGGAAAAAAAAACCTCAGTGTGAGCCAGTGGTAGGGGTAGAGTTCAGTAATCTGACAGCTTGTGGGAAGAAACTCTCTGAATCTGGAAGTTCATGCTCCTAAAATGCTTACCAGAGGGAAGGGGAGAGAAAAGTGAGGAACGAGGATTATTGTTATCTTGAGCAATACTTTCAGCCTTCCTGAGACAGCGAGTTGCAAAAATGTGCACAAAAGAGGGGAGCTGTACCCCAATGATGGACTGGATTGACCTGATCACCCCCTATAACGCCTTCCAGTCAGACAGCGAGCTGCTGCCAAACCACACTGTAATACCACACGTGAGCACACTCTCAACAGCACACCTGTAGAACGTGGTAAGGACAGCTGACGATAGATCAAACTTATTCTACTGTCTGGGGAAGTAAAGGTGCTGTTGTACCTTCTTTGATGAAATTTTCAATGCTTTATCCATACGAAATGGAGATTATAAGTAGACTTTAGAGAAGAGGTCAAATTCTGATATCGTCTACTTCTGCTTTCCTGTGTATAGATATCTCATCCTCAGAGCACCCCTTCACAGTCTTTCCTCACAGTCCTTCCTCCACCCCATCTTCACCCTTGCAGCAGCTCCCTGGCTCATTCCTCGACAAATGAACACATTGTCGTTTAAAAACACGGATTGAAAATGCCTAGGATTACTAAACCTCTAATGCAAAATCCATTTTACAAAACAAAGACACTGACATCATGATTTGTTAGTCTTTCTTGAACCTCTTTCAGCTTTAACTTCAAAATGCAGATACAGCAAATAACATTTCCTGATTGAAAGATATTTAAACTTCAATAAACTTCAATCTTTTGTCATAAATCACAGGTTTTTCTAATTTAAGAATCTTAACAAATAAGGAAAAAAACAATTAGCAAGATTTCCAGTTATAGTAAAACATACTTAATTGTAAATTACAAATTGTACATGGAAGTGGATTGAAATCTCTGGAAGTGTTGATAATTTGGTAAGAATGTTGTTTAGTTCATTGTTCAGCTTTATTTTTTTAGGAATAAGAAATGGCAGATGAAGTATAGTACAAAGCCAAATTCTAAACACCTCATCTTATTTCCTCATCAAACCATCTAAGAGCTTTCACACCTGTGAAAGACGTATAACCTGTACAGCATGAATTGCTTTTTTTATGTATCACAGTGTGCCTAGATGTTACAGTACATCTGGTTTTGTTTGAAGCAAGAACTTTCCTGACAGTCACCTAATCATTAAGATGGATTCCCTGCCAAAACTATTGCTATGCTTGATTACTTCCTTGAATAGCGTTCGGTGCAGTGGTGTGGGCTTGTGGTCATGTTGCCATTACCAGGCATGCTACACCAAAGAAAGATTCAATACATTATCCTAATAAGCTCCCTCACTGCATCGCACTTATTAGGGTCTGACCGAACTGTTGAAATCGGTTAGTGTACCTGAACTTCACTGACCTTTTCAATTACTCTGTGGTTTCCATCTCGAATTAACTTTAATTATAACCAAGAGTGTAAACAAGGAAAATATACCAACATCCTCAGATAAACACAGTGGATGGTACAATATTGCATGTGTTTGAAGTATAAATATTGGACTTTGAAAAGCATAATTAACAGTATTGCCACTAAACATTTAAGTTGTATTTTAACAAAAAAATTCTAGTAAATATTTTAGGTCTTATGTTTTAAATGACAGTTGCGTCATGTCATTTTAGTATTGTAAAGTAAAAAAAAATGTGATGCCTATAATGAGAACAGATTTACAAGCATTTCTTTTTATTTGATGTGCACTGATCTTTCAATAGCCTCAACAGACCTCTATTTGCCATTCAGCATTCCCAGATAGCGATTCCCCTTCTGCTACTTTTGGTAAGAAATCAATATCATCTCTTATTTGAGAATGACTATTCATAGCCTTTAAATGCACTGTGATGTTCTTTTAAAGCGAGACAAAACTGTGAAACGTTGCCTTACTGATTAATAAATGTCATCCCGTTTTAACAAACCCCAGTACCAGCGTATTGTGGACTGTTACTGCATCTCTGTGACATTAGCACAATGAAAGCAGGACTATGGAAGAACAGTACGAGCTTCCTAGAACTCTAATTAAAGCCATCTATTTCCTTCTGTTGAAAATCATCTTGTGTGTGCCTGCGAATGCCACCTTTAACCACTCTCTTGCTTATTAGGATCTCATTAGGACATACAGGTGCACGCCACCAATGGGTTTCTTGCACCTCCCACACATTAAGAATGTCAGATTATTAATTGCTAAACATGGGCCTCGATATTAACCTAATGCAAAATGCCACGTCCGGTCAATATATTCAAGTTATGCATTGTCTGGTCAGACCTCTATGGTATGCACACAGCTGCAATGTTGTAGAGAAACCAGAGTACTTCATTTGAAAGAAGAAATCCAATTAAGGACCAGGTGTCTCTATTCCTCTCCATACAACAGGGAATTAGAGCACCACCTGATTTAAGGACCGAGAAGCTTCATACAATTTCTGTTAACCAACATGCAAAATGGAAGACATTTCATTGGGAGAAATACTAATAATTAACAAAAATCAAGAATGAAAAGCAACCTTACCATGTATGATGGTTATTTTAACCATGAACGTGTCTGCGAAGCTAATAACCACATCATTTTTTTCTTTATTCTTTTCAATTTGCAAATATTTTTTTTTTGCCCATGACTTGAGCCTGATTAAAAGCCCATTAAGCAGAAAGGGTCCATGTGTCCACACACCAGTAGCGGGGACACTGTCCAGCACCTCTGCTCCACTTTGTCCTGGAGAGACCATCCACGTACAAGAGTCCTCTTTCACATCGGTTCCTCTCCCTCAGCAGGGCAAAACAGACGAGAGGAAGCCAAACATTTCATGTTCACAGAAACAGCAGGGCGATATTTAGTTTTAAAAATTGCCGTCTTAAGGGGAACAACACCCTAAACTGTTTTTAATTGCATGGTGCTTTGAAAACATTACAAAACTAAACAAAAGATTTGAGAAATAAGTGCCAAAACCAAACGCTGGACTTACATCAGAACCTTTGGCCCTTCCAGGGCTTCCATCAACATTTTTCATCCCTTCTGGAATTGCAAGTTATTTTCAACAGTATTATTTGGGTATATTTTGATTGTGATGTGCAGGTCCCTTCTGCAATATCCTTCTTGGCCTTGCCACAGTGGAAGGGCTAGTATTAAGAGTCAAATCTTTTATTTCATGTGGTTCCAAATCTGAGCGCATAGCAGAAGAGATTTAAAAAACAAGCTACAAACTGTTGCAGCTGCCAAAAAAAAAAAGCAATCTCATTCAACTGCATATCACACTTTCGAGTTTGTCTTGCAGCTGAAACTCAAAACGGTGAACGCAGCAACACCCTTACTGTACCTGTTTCTTACCTGGCCTCAACCCTATCTTTGTGTGCGTAATGTGCAGCATTACTGTACATGTATTCAGGTGTAACTCTCTGCACACAAATCCCAAGTTCACACCCTGGGGCCTGGCAGGGCTTTAAAAAGAGAAAGACATCAAAGACTTTCCAGCTGCTTCCTGCCAATTTCCCGATGGCATTATCTCAGTATTTCAATATACATTTCAATTATTAGGCATAGGCAATAATCAAACATCTGCATATTCTATACCTACAAACTCTTAAGCCTTTTTTAAAAGCAGAACTATTTTATATACTGTAATTAAACTCTGACCAGTTAGATTCAACCTTCTACTGTCATTTCATAGCAGAGAAGATGCTCGATGCCTTCAACTGCCCCAAACATCTGGAAATCAGGCTTTGAATAAGATGTGAATATCAACCAGAAAGAATCAAACTGATTTCATTAAAATAAAACTGTGCAGCAAACGCCATACAATCAGCAGACAACTGTTTCACTACAATATGGTTATAAGTAACTTTTATTCACTGTAAACACAAAAACAGAAAATGAGAAACAAATTTAGTTACCATTTCATAAAGAAATACATAAAGCTATTTGGTGCAGAAAAAAAACTTAACACTTTTATTTGTAGATATATTGAGAAATGTTTTATTTCTCATCATTCATCCAAAGTTTATATCACAAAAATAAATTATCCCAGCTGTCCCAGCTGTTCAAAGTCTGCCCAGTCACTCACGATGCAACCCTGAACTTAATTGTGCTGACAATTTAAAAAATAAAAAAACCTAACCTTCCTTATGTTAAGATGCTGTGATAGCATCAGTTCACAATAAGCATTTCTTTTGACAAAAGTAAATTCTGCAATGATTTTAACTATACACAAATGAAAAGGTAAAAAACAATAATACCACAGTTTTTACATTTTCATCTTGCGGTAGTTTCATATCATTTTTTTAAGATACGTAGTAATATACAGTTGCTTACTGTATTACAGTAATCTTCACTCTCCAACGTCAGGATGAGGTGTGTTTAATTCCCTTAGCATACAGTCATTCTCCAGTTTTCAGTCTTCGCTTACTGTACTCTAGTTTGACATGAAAGTCAAGGCAAAGCAAGAACCGCAATGCGCCGTGACCAGCAATGGCAGTATTTCACCGTCGTACCGCACGATCACCAATAAGACAACAGGAGAGGTGGCCCTGCTCTTGCAAATCCGCAACTGCACGGTCCTACCCTCCCCAACCACATTTTTAGAAATATCTCCATCAGCCACAGAACTACTTCCAGTTCGGTTTTCAGAGTAAGTCTCATTGACCTACGTTTCAGGAAATGAACAAAAAAAAATCACGACGGGCGAGCTGACGACGACGACGACGATCGACGTGCTCGGGAAGGTTTGAACGGGGTTACGCTCCGCGAGCTCTGAGTTTTCCTGCCGCTGTTCCGGGCTCAGTGACTCACGGTCTCACTCGTTGTAAGGGGACAGCTTCAGCCGTGGCACAATGTTCATGGACTGAAGCTCCTGGAAGAGCAGCTTGCAGGCGTACGGGATGCGGAGAGAGGACACGTGGCACGAAGACTTGCAATAATGACACCTGTCACGGGAACACAAGGGTGCATTACCTGGCAGGCTGAGAAACTCACACGGGCGCATCGTCTCGCCTGTTCCAGGGACACGCTTGTTCTGTTCATTGCGATGACAGCGGAAACTTAACGTTTTAAGGAGAGAGGTTTTGAGAGCATTGTGCTAAAAGGATTTCGATGATTGCAACGGATGCTGTAATACGTGAATATAAACACTGAATACCTCTAACACTTACGGGGTAAAATAATTCAGAAGCAACTTGTCTTTCAAGTGGTTGACGTCGATAACCCTGGTTGCTTTCAACAACTTCTGTTGGGCCAGATAGGCCAAACGACCTTCTCTCATTTGTAACCTTTTTATGTTCTTAGATGCACGGTAGAATTTAAGAATTCCCTTGCACTAAATTGGCGGTTGACTTCTGAAGACTTTGACAAATAAAAATTCTTTGAAGCATGAAAACTAAAAGCATTATAGTACTATACACAACTAAGACATGCTCTCCAGGATCTTTACCCCATAGGGAGACGGAGAATGAGAAAAATGTACCCCTAACAGAAAAAGCATCAATATGGACACCTACCACCCAGAATAGCCAAGCAATCCACACTGGCCACAGACGTCAACTTCGAAAGCATCACTGGATATCATCAGCCTTTCCAGAAGGAGCATGCTGGCTCCGTACCCAATCAGGCAGTCTCGCTCCATCTCTCCCAGACGCAAGCCACCATCTCTGGAACGCCCTTCCGTGGGCTGCCTGCGCAGACAAAACGGACAGGCAATGGACGACTGGCCACACCCCAGCAGAGCAGGCCAAGCAGCTGCCTGTCTGCGCTCCCAAACATCTACCCCTTTGCACCTTTACCTGGTAAGAACTGCTCTTGGACCCCGGGCCCTGGCGTGCATCTTGTCCAGAACCATGTGCTTCAGCTTCTGGTAGTAAACTGGACCGAAGTAAATATATGCTTCCAGAGGCTCTCTGAGGGAAACCAGAAAAAAAATATAGGCTTGTTAGCTCTCAACCCTGCATTACCATTAAGGAAACAAGATTTGTAGAAGTGCACCTGCATATTTCACATTGTATTTAAATACAAGTTTGCTATACAGAAATATTACTATGTGAGCTTTATCATCATATATGGTACCCACTTTGAACTTGGACACTGTCAATAATCAATTTCCACCAAGAATGATCCATTACTCTTTCTCTCTATGCGCTGCATGGAAAATTACAGTACTCCAATGAATTATTAAAATCATCTGCTTGTGAAATTTCTGATCTCACACACAGAATCTCATATGTACCATGATGACAACCTGTCCCACAGCGCTATGGACCAAGGACTGGGTATAAGAGGGCACCCCTGTGGTAGCATGGATACAGACAGCGGTCTGTGCTTCGCTCTAATTTTCTGGACACTCCGTAGAGAAGGAAAAAACATTCTGCTCCTTACCCAGTGATGCCAGATGTCACATAATCTTTTCCCAAATAGTTATAGCCATAGCGGATAAGGTCCTCACAGACATCCTTTACTTTACTGCCACCAAAGGCTGTGCCGTAATGGAATCGACCATCCAGGACTCCAGCTTTCCCTGCCAGGAGCTCAATGAGTTTCCCGACCTGGGAATAGAATACGAATGAACTTTCATCCATTTTATTATGGACATGACAGAAGCCAGAAAGACACACAACATAATAACATTATAATAAAAAGCAGATAAAATTATAGTGGAACATCATATACAAGATACAACATTGAAGGCCATATACTGCAGATTCTCAAGGTGAAGCTCTATTTTAGTGCTAACGGCACGGCCCCCTTTGACATTAATAACTGCTTTGGATTTTATTTTGGCTTTGTTTCCGTTTATTTTAATGTTTGACGCTACCCATTTATACATCATTTCATACATCGGCATGGCAAGTAACTCTCAAAAACATTTCATTCCTTTTACAGAATTGCCTGTCTATCTCTCTTCTCTTGCCTCTTAACCAGAATGTGTGGCACACTGAAGACCTCAGGGAGAAGTGCAGGGCATCTGTCTTGTGAGGGGAAGGTATAAAATCAGACCCCCACCTGGGATATAGAACTTTCCATCCCACCGCGCATCCTTGTCAAGTCAAAAGACTGGAGAAGTCCTTACCGTCATACGGGACGGGTATCCGTGAGGATTCATGATGATGTCAGGACAGATTCCCGAATCGCAGAAAGGCATGTCTTCTTGGGGAACAATCAAGCCACACACACCTGTGCAAGAAGTGTTTGGTTTAAAAAAACCATCGGACAACACTGGCGTATTACACCAAAAAAATGACTAAACATATGCATTTCTTTTGTTTTTGTCTCGTGTACAGGGTCTACGAGGAAGAACTGATTCTTTTATCATTTAAAGGGGACTCTTGTGGAACTGGGACTATAATTGGGATTCCAATAAGGGATTTCTTTTTGCCTTCACGATGTCAATGCAGGAGACCGTGGTCATGGAGCTCTTCCCTGCTGCAGTCAGAAGTTGTGGTGGTGCTTCCACCACCATCATAATGACCAAGGTCTGGCCTTAAAAGGTGCTGGCTACAACACTGCTGCACATCTGCAATGACTAGCACAAGGTCTTAGAAGGGATGTTACACCTGACCAAAACTGCTTTGAGATCTAAAACAAAAAAATATCTTAAATATGTAAATATGTCCCTTACAAATTCTAATCTCTTATGTTTTGCAATAATGCAAATGCATGGTAGAAAATATTTTAAAATGAAATTATGCAAAATGCATCTTATTTTTTTACCTGACTAGTTAGACATAGTTAAAATGAAATACAGTGCCTTGCGAAAGTATTCGGCCCCCTTGAACTTTTCAACCTTTTGCCACATTTCAGACTTCAAACATAAAGATATAATTTTTTTATTTTATGTGAAGAATCACCAACAAGTGGGACACAATTGTGAAGTGGAACGAAATCTATTGGATTTTTGAAACTTTTTTAACTAATAAAAAAATGAAAAGTGGGGCGTGCAAAATTATTCGGCCCCTTTACTTTCAGTGCAGCAAACTCACTCCAGAAGTTCAGCGAGGATCTCTGAATGATCCAATGTTGTCCTAAATGACTGATGGTGATAAATAGAATCCACCTGTGTGTAATCAAGTCTCTGTATAAATGCACCTGCTCTGTGATAGTCTCAAGGTTCTGTTGAAAGCGCAGAGAGCATCATGAAGACCAAGGAACACACCAGGCAGGTCCGTAATACTGTTGTGGAGAAGTTTAAAGCCGGATTTGGATACAAAAAGATTTCCCAAGCTTCAAACATCCCAAGGAGCACTGTGCAAGCGATCATCTTGAAATGGAAGGAGTATCAGACCACTGCAAATCTACCAAGACCTGGCCGTCCCTCTAAACTTTCAGCTCAGACAAGGAGAAGACTGATCAGAGATGCAGCCAAGAGGCCCATGATCACTCTGGATGAACTGCAGAGAACTACAGCTGAGGTGGGAGAGTCTGTCCATAGGACAACAATCAGTCTTACACTGCACAAATCTGGCCTTTATGGAAGAGTGGCAAGAAGAAAGCCATTTCTCAAAGATATCCATAAAAAGTCTCGTCTAAAGTTTGCCACAAGCCACCTGGGAGACACCCCAAACATGTGGAAGAAGGTGCTCTGGTCAGATGAAACCAAAATCGAACTTTTTGCCCACAATGTAAAACGATATGTTTGGCGTAAAAGCAACACAGCTCATCACCCTCAACACACCATCCCCACTGTCAAACATGGTGGTGGCAGCATCATGGTTTGGGCCTGCTTTTCTTCAGCAGGGACAGGGAAGATGGTTAAAATTGAGGGGAAGATGGATGCAGCCAAATACAGGACCATTCTTGATGAAAACCTGTTGGAGTCTGCAAAAGACCTGAAACTGGGACGGAGATTTATCTTCCAACAAGACAATGATCCCAAACATACAGCAAAATCTACAAAGGAATGGTTCACAAATAAACGTATCCAGGTGTTTGAATGGCCAAGTCAAAGTCCAGACCTGAATCCAATCGAGAATCTGTGGAAAGAGCTGAAAACTGCTGTTCACAAACGCTCTCCATCCAACCTCACTGAGCTCGAGCTGTTTTGCAAGGAAGAATGGGCAAGAATTTCAATCTCTCGATGTGCAAAACTGATAGAGACATACCCCAAGCGACTTGCAGCTGTAATCGCAGCAAAAGGTGGCTCTACAAAGTATTAACGCAAGGGGGCCGAATAATTTTGCACGCCCCACTTTTCATTTTTTTATTAGTTAAAAAAGTTTCAAAAATCCAATAGATTTCGTTCCACTTCACAATTGTGTCCCACTTGTTGGTGATTCTTCACATAAAATAAAAAATTTATATCTTTATGTTTGAAGCCTGAAATGTGGCAAAAGCTTGAAAAGTTCAAGGGGGCCGAATACTTTCGCAAGGCACTGTAACTTGATCATTTAAATTTTCTATACCAACAAAGACTTTATCCAAGAAAATATATTCTAATAATGTGCAGTGGTAACACAGTATACTAAACTGATCTTCTGATCTTTTAGTAGATTACAAAATAACATTTTATCACAATAAAATAATAGTATACTAAAAGAGCCTGAAGAGATCTTCTGCAGTTACAGGAGTCCAAATGTTCAAGTGTTAGCACAAATGTTTGCCAAAGTCACTTTATTGCAAGCTTAAACCTGAACAAACACATTAAGACAATTTGCAAGTAAAAAAGGATGAGCAGGAAGTTTACGAAAGGTTTTAGCTGTGAAAGTGAAAGTGGGATAACAATTTCATGTCTTTTCTTTGTCGCTGACAGCTTAGTGCACAACTGCTTAGGAAAATAAATCTGAGGACCGACTCTACATTCTGAATGAGCTCTTCAAGGCCCAGAATATACAGAGGTTTACTCAGTTATTCCTCTTCCATGAAACACTTTTAATGGGTCAAGAATTTCCATATCATTACATGTAGAGACTGACATGAACACGAGTTTGTGTTTTATCTTAAATATGCACTTCAAACTGTTGTTTAAATATCAATGCTTTACAGAGCAGGCTTCCTGCGTCTCCGGAAAGAGGGTGAGAGTTTTGCCTTAAAACAAGAAGCAGTGATCAGTTATCCTCACAGGAGGGGCCTCAGACCAGCACAGGGATGTGCGACATAAACAACGGATGACGATAATTCTCTGTCTTTTAAAACACTTCCCAGTTTAAAAAAGAATTACTGTATAGCTTTTTGTTTAGCCAGTTAACAAAAGGAAACGCAATAAAAATGGACTGTAAAACCGAGGAACATAATGAGATTTTTGGCTGGTTTTTCAAATGCTAAAAAAAAAAAATACAGTCAACTTGGCCGATCCAAGATTTTCAGAGTGTGAAGAGGAGGGAGGAGGGGGGGAATGCCAACCGTCAATCGGACAGTCTCCTTTTATGAAGGATAAAAAAAAAAGGTTCCCATAGCAGACATCCACTGTGTTGTTTGTTTTGTGAGAAAGCGAATGATAAAAGAGCCATGAAATCGGCAGGGAAAGGCGGAACAACAGAGAAGAGCCTGAGCTCTCCATCACAGCCAGCTCCGCGCTGGGCCGACTGGGGAGACAATGGAACCCCCACAAGCCACCACACATCCAACACAGCTGTGTTGATCAGACAGAGGGGAAGCCAGTGACACAAGTAAATAATTAACTTATTCTGCTCTGCTGAGTGTGCTTACCAGACTAGTCATAGCTGAGAGAGTTTAATAAACGCTACACAAAAACCCTGTAAAACTAGCTGAACACACGAGTGACAAGTGATAGGAAAAACCTTTCTTTTTTTCCAGCTCAGATGCAGAACTGTACTCAGTCGTAGTTCACATTCTGCCGCAAAGCCTTCCTGGGCAGTGGAGCCACATCAAGACAACAGCCCGTGTGGTCATTACCTCCCATTACAACCCGCAAGGTAGGACAGAATTAGTTCAACCAACTTTGACACGCATCTCCAGCGCAGCTCTGTACCCACACTGAAAAATCTTTACAACTACAAAGCTAATGGTTTTTCAACTTTGTAAATACCACAAACATGGTTATAAATGTAGATTTCCAATAAAGAATTTTGGCTATGCTCAGCATAATAATTTACAATTTAGTACAAAATTACCTCCTTCCTCAGGAAGAGTATTAAAAAGTTACTGGTGCACAGGAAGGAATGTATGGCACTTGTATGTACTATCATTCGCAACTGTTCTGTGCAAACATAAGAACAATGTTATCACGTTTACATGTGGAGTGGCATTAGAAAAAGTAAAATATGAGTGTCAATACCAAAAGCATTTAATCATCACATAGTATGTCACACCACTATGAAATCCTAAACTGAACGTATAAATGATAGGTAAGACACAAGTTTTTTTTTTATTTTACCATGCACTAAAGCAAGCCACCAAACATTGAGTAAAATTAATTCATTCATTACCGCAAGCTGCAGGGTAATGGTGACACTGGGTAAGTAAAGAACAAAAAAAAAAAACTTTTAAACATCTATTTGGGTTTCAAAGATAATGAGCTACTTAAAATCTATACACCCTCAATCAATGAATTCTATTAGAAACACACTTCTGATGCACTGCGGCCTTCCATCAGTTTATGCCCTTCTATCCTCCAGAGCCATGCTTACAGTCAACTAACTCTCAACCGGCACCACGAGATTCTCCACACTGCTAGTCAGGGGAACATGAGACACACAATCTAAAGCTGGAGACGTCCCCTGTCGTACCAAGAAAGGCCAGACGCCGACCCTACTGGCCTCTTCTAGGTGTCACTCAAGCTCAGCACTCAGTGTGATCCTCTGGAATAATGTGAACTGTGCAAATTAAGTCCAGCAAAGTCTGGAATATTTTCATTCCATCATATAAATACTGAAACAGAGGAAAACCTAGGTTAGAGAGATAAGAATTAGCAGCAATATTCTTAATTTCTTCACAATGGGACAGTAATGTTTCTTTCCAGAAGCAGGACAGGACTCAGGCTGTCCAGCAACTATCGCAGTCCTTCCATTTTAAGTATGACTAAACTTAATTTCAGACAAACTATATCTAAAAATAAACGGTGAACTCCCATTTTATGCCACTTTTGCGTCACAGTTTTGAACACACACCTCCACAATAACGCATGCAAAAGTTCTTAAGGCTTGTGACTAATGGCAATTTTCTGACCTCGTTTAGTTAAGCAAGTGATTAATGCACAGTGCCAGTTAGCTTTCTGATTAAAACATCACTTAGACTTTTGGGAGGCACTGAAAGACAATGAGGGTTGCACACAGCTTTCCCAGGGACTGTGGCATACTTAGATGTAATAAATTTGCATAGTCTGGAGCACACAAAGAACTGATTAATTGAAAAACAGCCTCAGAATGTTCGTGAGAGCGGCTATTGTAAAACAATCAGCATAAGAACTTGACTAAACACACAGACTGCAGAATCCTTAAAGCATCTCACAATCCACAGGGTTTACACAGCTAGATAACCACTAACAAATTTTGCTTCAGCCAATAGCATACCATAAAATGCAAAACAGCTTTCCTTCTGTATTTAAATATGTAAATAGAGGTTAAAGATTCAGGTTTTTCATTTCATGTCGGTGTCTATTCATTGAATTACGGGTAAAAAATAGTTATAGAGCCAAATGGTAATTTAGTCGGGCAGTTGAGCTTTAATTGTGAGCCCACCAGTGTGTTGATTAAGTCTTGGGGTGAGAAGCATTATAATTTTACAGCACGGGAATATCTGATTTCAGTATGATGTGACAACTACATCAGGAAAGATGGAATGTGTTTGCACATGTGGAAAGTTATCAACTACCTATAAAACATCCCACATGAAATCTGAGATAAACAGAAAAACTAGGAATTAAAGCCCATAGTTACTGAACTGATTTGAACTATTAGCCTGGTTTCAGCAGTCTGAGGTCCAAACCGAAACCGCCTCCGAGCAGCACCTTGGATAAAACTACCTTTCTGGCCGTGACGACTGCTGAATTTATCTCCAATTTCAGGTCTTCTGGTCTGTCGCAGGAGAATTTTGATCAAGAAGGCATCATCGGCGTTGGATGAAATCATCACTTTTTCAATGTAGGAGTCGGTGGAGCCTTTGTACCTGACAGAAGGAGAGGAGCCTGTTAGCTTAGCGTTGGCCTTGTGGCATACAGTGGGGAAAAGCTTCACAAGGCAAACGGTGAGCTATTTATAGTGGACAAGAACAGGAAGTGGAAAAAGAAAAAAAAGCAATGTTCATAAAATCAGCTGGCAGATTTGGGGTACAAACGTACGTGACGGGCACATCCCTGAACTGTGGCTGCTGGGGCTGGGTTGAGCCCTCCAGTGGAGTCTGGGTAATGGTAGGCATGGACTTGTTCACCAGCACTTGCTTGTTCTCCACCTTCTCCCCTGCAGGGGAAATGTGCAGGATTCAACAGGAATAAAGGGCATAAGGATGGTTACGAACAAGATGAGGCCAGGTGGCCTGTCTAGCCTGTTTTTCGTATTTACTAGCTAATTGATCCAAGAAAATCATCCATTTTCCTGACTGCAAAATTAGCAGCTCTAATGACATGGCTGGGTAGCTTGTTCCATACTTCCACAACCCATTGTGAAAGGAAATGCCTCCTATTCTAGGTTTTAGGATTTACTGATACAAAATGAACAGCAGCCTTTAAATAAGCTGTAGAATTGACAAACTTGAACTCATCTTGCTACCCAAGGGGCAAAAAACATTTTTAGTTCGTTTTTCAAAACCCTGCTCAAAGTCGGCATCTCACATGTTACTCACGACGCCAGTCATAGACAATATATAAAGGGCATTTCTAATGTTAATCCAACAAAAGTACTGGCTTCTCTAAATCAAAGACAGGAGGAAGATGTTTAATGAGACTGATAACTGTGAACTGCTCAGTCGTTCCTCTCCTGTATAGACGTATTTGACTTCTGTAGCCACTGCTTCACCCACACCGACCTGGGGAGCAGATGCCATCAGCATCGAGAATCTCATGTCTCCAGATGGGTTTTCTTGTAGCTGCGTCCAGCATTGGTCCCATGACCTTATCAAAGGTCTGGTTGGTGTACCTCTTCAGAGTACACTTTGCGTTTTTGTACACCAGGCATCTTCCAAAGCCTGAAAATCGACAGGAACACAAAGGGAGGAAACAAGCTGAAAAATTTGTTCAAAACGGCATTTGGGAATTTGTAAGCTACGTGCCCCAGCAAATGACTGCGATTGTCCCTTTCAAAAATCTCTCCCTGCGTCAACGGCCCTAACGGAATCTGAACCGGGTGCGTTTCTCACCTCTGTCCAAAGAGGCTTTGTTTAAGACGAGGGCATCCTCAATGTCGTAGCCACTGTAGCTCATCACTGCCACTGTTGCGTTCTGTCCCGCAGGCAGTTTCTCAAAATCAATCAGCTCGATGGTTTTAGTCTTCACCATGGGCTTCTGCGGATAGGCCAGGAGGTACATGAGCGTATCGATCCTGTTCCTCTGGTTGTAGCCAATTGTTCCTGAGGAAAATGAATGATACAATTTATAACGAGACAGCTTATTACTCAATTAGGTAATTACTAAATCACTTTCCTCACACAAAAGGAATAAACACTATGAAGTGATTATTTTTAATAACACACGCCGGCATTTTTTTAAATAGCACAGCCATCGGTGTTTGACACAGAATGGATACCCAGAGATAATGACTTCTATTTTAAAGTACTCAATGCCACTACTTAATTCCCATGCCAGAAAACACCCCAGGGATTCTCAAAGAAACTGGCGTGCTGAGAGAGGGTGTCATGGAAGTCAAGATGAGTGAACTAGTGCTTGTCTGAGAGCCAAAGAATTGTTTACAGAGTAACAGAAACTGTACACTGTCCCACTTTTTGTTAAATCGTGTTTGGAGAGCATCATAATATAGCCACTCGTTCCATTCTAGTTTATCCTTATAATGGTTTAAAATGTAATTTTGATTGCTGATTTAAAAGCCCCCCAAAAATTTTTAAAACTGCATATCACAAAAAAAAAGCATTTCTGTCCAAAAAGGTAAGAAACTGATGTGATGAATGGCAAAGCATGCGGGAGAAAAAAAATTCACAACAACACTTCCTTTGTGTGGAACTCCTCCCCTTTCATATGTCAAACGTAACAACGAAACCACTTCAGTGAAGTAACTATGCACCACAGTTGTGGCACAAGTGCTCTTTAACTGCCTGGCAACTCGTGCATGATTTGGAAAATGCCAAGCAGGCTCCTTATCACAGTCAGTAAGCCAGACCCATCTCAGCTCCCAGAGGATATTACTCCCATGTGACAAAACTACCCTGCAGTCTGGTCCAGCAGGACAGTCAAGACTGGCAGAAGCCCCAGAGTGCAAGGCAGGGATTGCTCAACCAGGACAGAAGAGCAACTCCATTAAATAGAGGTATAGTATGGACCCATTGGGTCCTCATTACATCATAACACTATCCAAGAGAGCAGCCCATCACTACAAATAAATGCAAGCAAAATATATACAGAAATCAAAATTGAAATAAAAGCACGAAAAACAAAGAATAAGGGCAACTGCCAAACGGAATCTTTAAATCTTGATTACTTGTTTAGAAATGTCATTTCAAATTGGGTAGTGCTGTACCTTCAAAAACAGCACCTGCCTGTCACAACCTCTGCTGTATGTAAAGAGCTTTGAGATCCTCGGGAATGAACGGAGGATATCAATATCAATACAAGTCATTCTTCAAAAAAGGAGGTGATGGACAGAAAAAACTTTGGACAGAACTTGATAAATGCATTATAATATTTTGTTCAGTGTAGATTTTTAGGACTCCTGGGAAGTAGCTTATGTCAGGGCATCTAAAATATTCAGTCAGACAGCTTCAGTTCCTAAAGGCTGTGACATTGGTCTGCTGTTATTGCTTTGCAATCAGATTACGAAAATAGTGCCCCAGCAATAGCCAGGTTCGCAAACGTGCAGCCCTGCCTACACAAAAACGGGACGAATGTAGGCCCAGTCGCTTCATGTTGCTGGAATGAGGGCGATACCCTCTTGGGAATGTTAGCAGTGACGTGGGGAGGCTGGTTTCCAGGGAACTCTCTGTCTAATTTCCCAGTCTATGCAGCTGAATACACTGACCTCTGAAAATGCGGACAATGAATTGCTAATGACACTCCAAAAAAAAAAAAAGAGGGGGGGAAACACAAATAGGCCTTCGCACACACAACTACAAAAGAAGCCTGCGCAGTTCCTGGGGCTGATACCCAGTCTGCACACACGGACGCTGCTGCTGCCCTGTGTGTGTGTGTGGCAACAAACTGAGCACCATGAATACGGTCAATCCTGCTTTACACACCGTTTGTGAAAGGATGCTTCTTCAGGACACCCATCTTCAAAAGAGAGCTTCGGCAGCCTGTTGCCCATGTTTAACAATCGGGGCCCTGCTCGACCAGGAAATGAGGGCTAAAACACACTTCTGTAACCATACATTTACCTTGCTTGGCTAGGTGGAGCAAAACCATTTTTTTTTTTTTTACAGTCTTCTGAGTGAAGGACAAATGGATTAAACAAAAACGAAAAAGGTTCTAAAACCAGTCTCACCCATAGCTTGCTTCCCCATAGCACACTGGTATGTGTTTCTGGGGGACTGATTATGATGGGGGTATGGAATAAGACCTGCACACACTCCCAGGAGGGTGAAGGGCTCAATTTCCAGATGTGTGGTATCTCTGGGAAAGAAAAAGAGGTACAAGTACTATTAATCCTGCTAGTAAAAAAAACAAACCAGCACAAACCCTGATAAGGATAATTGTTAATAGTACAGAAAACGTGATTTGAATATCAGGGAAATGGTATCTAAAATACTATATAAGAACAACAATCCTTTCTGCCGCTTATGGATCTGAATGCATGCAGATTCAGATCTAAATTTAAGAGGAACTTTGACTTGAAGCTTTATTTGAAAATTTATTCTTTCAAACAGACCATAAAAACTCACATATTTCAGTACATGGTGGTGATGCATTTGGAATAATTTGAAAAAAATTACTGACTTTGCTTATACCTGATAAGAAGAGATGTGAAATCCTACTACAGAAAAAAAGTAACATTGAAAAACAGAAGGTTCTAAAATTAAACACATAAAAATGAAATCAACATACCCAGCATGGGGTGAATATACAACACAATCGCTTTGAAAGGCAACAACATACTCTTAAATAATCTCAATCAGATCTGATCACAGGGGTGTCAGAAAGCTGCACCTAAGTAAGAATGTGCATGGCTGCATCTTGTTTCATTTCACAAGAAGAAATACTGAATCCATAATAATATCAGTGACATCACTGACAAAACAAAGACCATACACAGAAAACAGGACCAATTCTGGTTTTCATGTAAAATACTCACTTGTTGATCATATGTTCATAAAGTGCTATGCTGCAGTCATTCTCCTCATTCACATCAAGATACTCCACCAAGCTCTCGTGAAGAAAGTCTTCAAAATTCCTGTTTGACAACCCACAAAAATGTTGACTTTAAAATACGAGGTTATATTGAACATAATTTGTTTCAGTTTTTAAAGGTGTGTTGTATACTATTCAATTAGCACAACAACTTCCAGGAAGAAATGAGAGGTGTTGTAACATTGAAACAAAGCAAATTACACTCATGTTCAATATCAACACTATACCAACAGAAAATCACATTCTGTAAGGTATAGTATATTATCCGTCAAATACAATGTTATTACACTCATGTTTTCTGGTGCTAAAATAGCCATTGATAATGGAACAAGCAAAAAACAATAAAAGGATACAAACTGAGTGCATCAGGAGAGCCTTTTCAACGTCTGAGGAAGCGTGAATGGGTTTCTACCTGTATCCTTGGGCTAGCTCTTCGATGTGTTTGTTTTTCACAGCAGGCATTCCTTTCTTCACAATGATGTAGGGCCTGGTAAGGGCAAAACACACAAAAAAGAATGAGACGATGGAGATACAGCGCACACCAGATCAAGTACAGTCTGAACCAGCTGTTAAAAAACGAACAAGCGTTGTGTGAAATGCCCTTCAGCTAACCCTTCCCTAGTGATCAGGTATAGTGGGGGGCGCTGCCCTGCGTGGGACTAGTGGGCAGGGCCCGGGACCCTATCTGGCAGGTTGCAGGTTCAAACCCCAGGTGCTGTATCCTTAGCTGAAGTGCTTCACTCGGTATCACTCCAGTAAACACCTCCAGCTGCATGAGCGAGTACAAACGCCAGCCAGTCTGGGCAAAAGGGTCAGCCAGATAAACGCCAACAACCCGTTGGTTGTTGGAAACTTCGGAACACGAACGGCCAACGTGGAGGGGAGGGGAGGGGAGGGGAGGGCGTTCTCGCCCCATTATCATGGTGATCCCGCATCCCAGCACGCACCACTTACTGTCCCCAAGAGGAAACGGGATCACAAAGGGCGGCATGCAGGAAGCAGACATCAAGAGCAGCTCGGGGAGATTGCAGGGAACAAACACACGACACTTGGCCGCCCCGAGCCGAGCAAGTCCGGCTGATTGTTCAGGGACTAATGAGCACCTCTTAACAGCTCTGGCTGCACACCTGAACAATGCCCTGCGCAGGAATAATTGGAAACCGAATCTTGTCAACTTGCTACGGAAACGTGCATCACTCATTATGGGGGACAATGCACCCATCCTGAAAGGGACAGTCTTCCTTTAACGCCCTGAGGACTGTTTACACAAAGCAGGAGAGAAAGGGCCTGCTCTTACCCAACGAGGCACGCGGCCACAAAAACAAAACAGCAGTAACGTTTCTTCAGATGTGCCTTTACAGTGGAGAAGTTGCATCAACTGGAATTTTCGTCTCCTAGTTTACTGAGAAACTGCCTTTTCGGTCAGATTCTCTGGGGTCTTCCGATCTCCTGAGCAGCAGAGGGCGCAAAGATTCCTGAACCAGTCCCTCTCCTCGGCTGTCCTCACCTGCACAGCCGCCCCCCGTCGGAAGAGATGTAGACGCAACGGTCAGTCAGGTTTGTGGAGATGGACACGAACTCGTTAATGAACCCAGCACGCCTCATCAAGCGGAAGGTATTCACCAGCTTCTGGTGATCTCTGATTACTCCCAGGATGTTACCTATAACAGGGAGATCTGGTTGTTGAAAAGTACCAACTTTGGAAAAAGTGAAACAAAATCTTACCACTTACAATTGCCAACAAAAAGGTTTTGTGGTTTGCATTAATCTATAAGGATCCAAAACACATTCCTTAACAATAATTTGTAGAACTAAGGGGATTTTCCCCAAAATGCTGATTTTTTATTTTCTCTACAAGGAACAAAGTGGTTGATGTTATATCTCACTTAACTAGAATGAATACATCGACAAAAAGAGACAGTAAACAGATGTTAGCAGGCAATGTTTAAATGAAGGTGAACAAAAAAAAAATGCCAAATACCAATGGAAAAAGTTTAAGCTAAGAAAAAATATCCCTGAGAGTCAACCAAAAAACATTTGTTCCAATTGGCAGTCTCATTGTCTAAATGTGGGAATTTAAGGACAAGGAAAGATCAGTGTGAAGCTTGGCAGATACTGAAAAGCAGGTCTGACACATCTACACCTAGTGCACAGTTTCTAAATTAACATCTTCTAAGCACTGATTCAATTTTCAAAATAAGGGGTAAAAATATATAGACTAAACCGATTTTAAGAGTAAAACATTTTTTAAAATTTACCACTTCAAAATCACTTCGTAAAACCAGGTGCGACTCACTTGTCTTTAAAATGGACACACACATGTGATTTTGTGGAACACACCTTACCTTGCCCATGAATCATTTTTAGGTTTTTAGTATAGCTTTGCCAAATAACAGACATACTGTATGTTAAACATTAAGTGCTTTGAAGAGAGTTAACAGCTCTCAGTTAATATAACAGCACTTGAAAATATTTTTGCTGCCTAAATCAGAACTATGCTAATCTGGGCTGTGCGACCTTTCATTTAGGAACAGTGAACAGTTTACAGCTTTTCCTTGAAGACCGGCTAGATAATTTTCTTCTTCAAGCTCCATTAATGCTTTACAGTGCGACTTAAGAGATGTGTAATAAACATGATCTGGTCAATGGACATTACCATTGAGGAAGACTAGGAACACACTGGGGTAAGACAGTTCTTCTCCACACAGCAGGTTTACATCTTCCACTCCGAGGTTAAAGGCTAATTTGATAATTGGCCCATCTTCCATGTCTGTTGTGATGTGCGTCATCAAGGCCAGGTTTTTAACCAGACCGCAGGCCTAAGAACCAGAAAATAACTGATGGTTACTTAACAGTTACCATTTCACTTAAAAGATATGCACATTATCTATGTTTATGTCTTCTTGAAAGGGGTAGAGAAGAGCATCATTCCTCAATAGTCCACCACAACCATTTAACTACTTGAATGCAAATCCAGAAACAGGCAAGCAGTTGTCAAGATTAAACATTCGTCCTTTAATCATTTTCATTTGCTGCGGCCCTTTGAGGTCGTTACCTCTCCTTCAGGGGTGTCCGAGGGACACAGCATCCCCCACTGCGATGGCTGCAGGGAGCGAGGGCCGCTGACCTTCCTGGTCTTCTCAAACTGCGAGGAGATCCTGGTCATCATGCCCAGCGCCGAGATGTAGGACAACCGCGACAGCACCTGGGTAACTCCCTGACGATCCATCTTGAACCTCTTCAGCGACCAGTTACCCTGCCGAAACAACAACAAAAAAAAGCAGAAATGGAAAGTGTCAGGCTATATGTATGTACATATATAATGCTGTCCATTATGGTCCAACGTCAATTAAGATCTATTTAAAACCCATAAATCAGTCACCCTGAATCTTCATTATGAGATTATGCTAGTATTTCCATTTACTTAAATGATTCCCTAAGAGGTATGGCTTTCTGTGGAGGTAAATGGAGTCTGGAAGTATGATAACTGATGTTTCCTCCACAGGGCCATGCCACTGCTGATAGCATCTGTCAATAACCACTGTAAGTGGTCCGTTTCCCCTTATAGGAACACACCCCAAATTGTTTGCCTTTAAGACTGCTTGTGATGCTTGTCGTGTGCTGACCCCATGTGTCCTGCAGGGCTCCAGGGATCTGTCACCAAATCCAAAAGAACAGTCTGATCCTTGTCAGGCAGTGCTTTGCTGCATGACACAGTGAAGGAACTCACGGTGGAGATGGCGTTAACCAGGCCATTGGTGATCTGGTCCTGTCGCATGTGCTTCACCACATCAAACTGTGCCGCTCTCTGCTTTGGGATGATCTGGTCTGAAATCTTCTTCAGCTCAGAGTTAAACTTCTTGAACAAGTCTTCAAACAAAAGGGACAGGAGCTGCAAAGATACACAAATGCATGCCTTTTCTTGTAAAGAAAGTAAATATATTTTGCAGATGACAAAATTCCCCAACACAAAATGAAAATAAAGCTATATGTTAATCATCTAAAGTATAACACCAGTCAGGTAGAAGCACAAAGCCACAGGGAAACTTAAAACCATTTAAAAAAGAATGGAAGGGGAAATATGCAAGGGAGATGCACAAGGAGTTGAGACCCAATGAGAAACCAAGGGGAAAAAATATTGTATGATTAAATGATTATATGATATCATTAATAAATTGTATCTATAAGAAACAAATACAAGTCATAGAACCTACTGCATTAACAGGAGTAAAATTACATAGTAATGATTTGTCCAACTTCATCTGACATCTCAAGAAGGTTTCACAGTCGAAACGTTCCATCTTTCCTTTTCGTTTTCAGTGTGGAAGAATCTTTTACTTGCTCCTTTGCAGCCTATGCATGCTGATGCAGCTCCCTACTTGAATTTATTCATCTGGTTGACACTTTTATTCAAAGTGACTTACATCCTAAGCCAAGGTGCAAATGGTGCAGATAGCAGCTGAGAACTGAAACATGATGATGAGTGCAACATCGGTGGACAACTGACATTCTGAAGAGACAACAAAGCTGAAAAAGGAAGAGGAACTGCAACACTATACTGCAATTGAGCATTTAAGCTCAGGAACTTAACCCAGCTAAATCTTGGATTTTGTAAAGGATAGACTTACACAAAAAAAAACTTTCAAAGAGCCTAATATTAGAAATATGCTACCAACCACCAAGTTAGGATGTCAATTGAGATACAATGAAAACAGGGAATAGACTGGTCAAGGAAGAAGTAGTTATGATGGGAGACTTTAATTTTTCAAACAAAGACTGGGAAAAAAATAACAGAGATATCAGAAAAGAAAACTCAATTTGATCGAGTGTTTTCAAACAAAACAAGGTGAAGACAGAGGTTTCAGAGGACCATCAGTAAACTGTAAAAGTAATATGCTGTTAGGTAAAGTTCCTCTCATTCAAAAAAAGAGCTGAACTGTACCAGGAGTTGTGGTGCTTCACTTCAGAGGCCTCTGGAATTCAGTCTAGAAATCTCCATTTCTATTGTAGCGAACCACCTAAATTCCTCGTATTTTATCATGTCTCTGATTTGGCCAGCCCATCACCTGTAGTTCCATACAGAAGATGACCAAAATATATTCTCCTTGTATGCTGAAATAAACTTGGAAGGCCATTGCTTGAGAGAATACTAAATTCTGTATAGTTTAAAACTTCCAGTACTAGACTAACCTTTTTCTTTATAATCAGAAGATATTGTGCTTATAGCACAGGACGAATTCACCCCTAGAGTAAGCAAATCAATGACTAAAAAGCAGTGTACCAACTATCTCATAAATAAATAAAAAAATTTGGAAAAACAAGCACTCTAAGAAATGATTTAAAAAACAATCCAGTTACAGAAAACTAGGATAATGGTTTCTAAGCTCAAGTAAAGTAAATTAGAGTGAAATCAGTCTGGCTAAAGACAGTTCTGTATTTAATAATAACATAGAAAACGCAGAAGGGTTACAGGTACCAGAAACATGACTAAACTGCATGACTTGACAGCTCTCCACCAATTGTACTACAGAAAACAAGAAATGTTATTCATGGGCCGTTAGCAAAACTTTTCTGTCACTCAAAATGGGGGCTCATATTAACTGAAGGGAAAATTTCCTAATTTAGCACCCATCTATGATAAAATTGAATGTATAGACCAATACGTCATCTTCTATTATATGTAAGGTCATGGAAAAGACAATTAGAACTACAGGATCATCAGCTCATCCAAAGGATACTAAGGGATAATCAGCACTAATTTACAGGTCTTGCTTATCTAATGTTTTAGAGATCAAAGAACCACAACAATAATGGATATAAACAAAGTCTATGATATGGTATATAACCATTTTCAGAAGGCTTTTGATGAAGCTCCTAGTAAATTGTATCAAATTGCAGGCAGTATGCATTTAGGGAAATGGATGTATTTGAACTACAAACTGATTAATGGATAGAAAATAATACTCCGATTAGAGTGATGTAATCAGAGTACCACCAGGATCTGTATTAGTTTTATAAACTATACAGGAATCACCAATCTTGTAGAAACTACAGATATAGCCATAAAAAGGACACACTTGGGACTAGGTATGGAAAGACAGGCATTAAGTCTATTGAAACAAGGGCTTCCACACAAGTGTGGCTCATGCATGCATTAAGTAAACAATGTCCCAGCATGCTCAGAGTCATGTATAAAAATGCTGGAAGGCGTGGCTGACTATCATTAAGGCCAGCATGGCTGTAAGAGAAGACCTCAATGACTGAATGAAGGGTTACTGCTGTGGTGCACTTGGCTCAGTGATCAAGACTTCTTGATGTTTCAAGCTCAGGCAATGGACTACTGAGCAGAGACTGGTCAATGAATCGCCCTTCACCGTGTACTTGTCAAATGGGCATGTGGTGCCAACGTGAAGATCTCTACAGCCCGGAGTGCTTAGAGAGCAACCCAGAGGAAAGGCTCAGGTGGTTCCGTATTGCTGTGGGACACATTGCTGGCATGGTTTGGGTGCACTCTTTTCCTTAAAGGTTAAGGTTAATGGTACTCAGTATTATGTTATCAGCATTATTATTAGTACTTAATGTTACTGAGTGATCATCTTCTTCCCTTGTTGCAGCATTTCTTTCCTCTTGGGAGGGTGTCTTCCAAGAGAATAAGGCTCCCTCCCACAGAGCAAAGAGTGGTTGCCCCGTGGTCAGATGTATATGACACTGAGGTTATCCATATGTCATGGCCTTCTCAGTCACCAACTTGTACATTTATCAGGTATTTTGGAACGAGGCCTAAGCAGTGCACACCTCCACTGACCGGGCGTGAGCTGATAAGACTTTCTCATGGAAGAATGGTACCGCTTCCATCCCGCAGAGCTCCAGACACTGGTGGACTCTGCCACGGCACACACAAGCTGAACTGGCCCAACACCCTTTTAAGAGTCTTCACGTTGATGTTTCTATTTCATTGTCCACTATGAGTACAAAATGAGTAAACAGGTCTTTATGTTCTTTACACTGTCTAGGCAATGTGGAGGGAGCAAGAAAAGGATGAACAATATTGAGATACACAGCTGAAAGTGTTGAATGTACTTTAAGGGATCTCATGCTAGATTTATACAAATGCTTAAGCAAGGCCACATTTAGAATACTGTGTACAACTTACATGTCAAAAAATGTTGGGTTTTGTTTTTTTTGGGGGGGGGTGTTGCTATACTGTAATCAATCCAAAGAAGATTGACCATGTACATTCCTGGGATTAAAGGAACGTTCTTTACCACCAGGCTAAAAGAATAATCTTTTATCTCCAATACAGAAGACTGAAGACATATATTTAGAGGTCGCAGAGAGACACAAACCAGAAGACACTCTTGGAAGCTAAGGGGAACTTCATTTAAAATGAGAACAGGAAATACTTAAAGTTGATTTATGAGGTAAAATAAGGGAGAATTGGTGTTCAATCACAATACCTACTCCTGATTGCATGCCCTCCACACCACAGCCTAGGTCAAACTTTTGTTTATGAATTTAACTAAAAGGTAAATGTCAGAACAGTCCATTTCGTGTAAATTCCCGCACATGAGATTACGGAAATCATTCATTGGATGACTGTTACCTATAACAGATGATATTTTACCAGCAAAAAGCTGAACTACAACCGCTCCTTACCTTTGAAAAAAGGAAACCTTGCACTGATCCCTCTGACACAGTACTTACATATATAAACATACACAATCGTTACTGATTCACTCTAATAATACTAAAACTATACCGCTTTTTGATAATGCTGAATGCTTTCTATCCCTTTGTTCTCTACACTTTTGCAATAAGCAAATATTTAATAAAAAGGGATGGAAAGTTAATGATAACATTCATTTTCTCTCTTTACCCAGTGCCTACTTCAAGCCAGAAATGCCTGCCACCGAACACAAAATCGCTTCCTGACAGCCCAATCAATAGCATTTACATACATCAAAATAAGCGGCAGGAAAATTAATAAAGAAATTAAGCTTCTGCAATACAGTTGCGCCAATTAGTTGAATGTCAGGGAATTCTAATTAGAGCGCCTTGAGATTGCGGTTTTTAGCATTTAAGCCTATTGAGAGTGCCCAAAGTCTCCTTTTCAGAAGTGAGCCGGTTTTGGGAAATTAAAAGACTTTAGGCAGCTGTAATTACATTATCAGAGCAGGGCGGGGATTAGACAATCTCTGAAGTCAAGGCGGCATTCTTTTGTCATGTGGTGGAAATCCCCCGCTTTCCAGGGTGTCGGATTTTGGTAGCGTTCCATATCTCACACTGACAAAAGGAGCTGCATTTGGAATATGTAAAAAACACAACACAATAGGAAAACGCTCCTGAAATAATGAATACATCAATAGATGGCTAAAACAAAGGGGCAGGTGAGAGATTAAGCCAGGAAAAAAAAAAATCGGGGTTTTGCTAACACGTCCATTGGCATCACTTTCTGATCAGTTCTCAAGTGGAGAAATAAAACGATATGGAAGGAGGCCCGCACTGAAGCAGGCCTGGTGTCTGATTACAGCTCTATTATCTCAAGGTGAGACGCATTCAGATCCTCCCCTCCTGCCCCTTGGGGTGTGAAATTAGTACAGATTGTTCCTGCATTGTTTTCCGTATTAAAATAAACAGTGCTTTTCAATCCGTCTTTTTTTCTCTTTAAGAGACAAACAGCTTCTCCCACGAGGAGGAGGCTTTACTCAGTGATGGGATTACCCGATTCGAGGGTGCCTGAAAAGGCTGTCCATTTAGCTACTGAGCAAACTGCTAGCCATTTTAAGACGCATATTATAGCCAGTTGTGAGACAGTGAAAACGGGCCCCTTTTGTCTTTATATATTTTAATCCTGCAGAATTAAACACCGTCAATCATACTTAAATTAATTAGGAACAGCAGGAAAAAACAGTCAGACAGTGATCCAAATGGCTTTTTATCTAAACTGTGAGGCACAAGGCACTGCATTAAAGTGTTTTTCTCTCCTTTACACGGTCATGGTCAAATAATTACAAAAACACTGTCTACTTCAAATTGTTTTTTTTGTGTAATGGGAAAAAACGGTCCATTTTTCTTCTCTTTGTTTTGTATGTATGTACTTAAAAGTAGAGAAGTCCGCAAATTAAGAAAAGTCAGCTAACATTTTAGGATAAAACATCAGAGAACAAAGAAGGAGTTTAGAAAAAAAATTAAGTTAAAAGACAGATTATTTTCTTTGCTTGGACTCTTATCTAAAAACATAAAAAGACTAGAAATGGGAAGAGGCTCTTTGGCCTGCCTAGCCAGTTTGGTAGTTAGTAATTCACTGATCACAGGATCTCACCCAATCGCTTCACGGAAAACAGGGTATCGGCTTTAACAAAATGGCCCAACTCTCACACTCAAAACTCCGTAACACAGATCTACTTCTCAGACATTAAAAACATCAAATTAATAGACTTGGGATGGAAGCTACAAGTAAAATCTGATGCGTTTTGGAAAATCAAAAAAGAAGGATCGAAACTCATTTCTGTACTACATCAAAACAGAATTAAACAGCAAGTAAGCACTTCAGGTCTATTCTGCTGTCAAGAGTTTTAGCATGTTTAACCTGGTTATCCACTTATGGTTATTTCTGCTTTTGGAAAGCATAGTTTGTGGGTTTTGCACTTACAGTGTCATTTTTTGCAGTTCAAAATGTCACCCCATATAGTACAGTACAATCATATTTTGCACCATAAAATGTAAATTCCATTAAAGTTTAGCCTATGACATTAATTTTATTCTGTTTTAGTCCAGTGTCCAGCTCTGATCAGATCAGGAACCACTATCCAGACAGGGCCAATGTACAGAACATGTCCAAACCTAATCAGCTTCAGCAGGCAGGAGGAAAGCAGAGTGCACCGGGTGCAAACTCGTGCAAACCCTGGGTAGGGCATACAGACGCAAGGAAACCCACCTGTCCTGCCAGCTCCAGACGCTTGTTCCCATAGTAATCCCTGTCATCCACCTTGTTATCCCCCTGAGCCAAAATCACCCTGCGGACCATCACGGCCAGGTAAATACACTTGGCACGGAAGTTGAATTCCTTCACCTGGAAAATACAAACAATACAGAAAAGTAGACATTAACCAGTTTTACTGCACACTTCCTGTATAAGTTTTATTGCTTTCTTTACATAATATTCATGTACAGTGTTTAGTTGTGATCCCAATGCGCTGCAGGTTTTAATTTCCTCTGTAAATCACCAGCAAATTGAACTGAGAGCTGCTCAACAGTCTGACCTCCCTACAATCCTCCCTTTATTCACTGGGTGAAGCTGCTGCTCACTTCTGTACCCGATACACCTCAGCTACAGTATGCAGCGGGGCTGCTGTGTGTCAACCAAGTGGCTTCTGCACTTCAGTGGCAGATGAATCGGTCCCATCTGACACGTTAAGTGCCTCATATTCCTTTGGGGATGAGACGTTTTATATAAATACTTGACGACAGTACACCCACACCTCTTACAAAAGGGCTTATTATGAAAATTCAATACCATGAAGGACGTGAATCGTTACCCACATGTTGAATAGCGAAATCTTTGAAACTCAGAAGAAGCGATACGAAGAGAAATTTTGAAACCCCTGCCAAATGTAGAGTGAAGAGGAAGGTATCTTCCAACTCATTTCGTAGAGAGTGCACGCTTCACGTGCGTGATACAGTTCACCGCATCTTGCTTCGTGTGTTGTTTACTACTCTGTGCGCTCTTACTTCTCGTCTTAGAAAGCCTGTGGTTAAGACTTGACATGGACCCTGGAGGGTCACACTGTGAGCGTGTGCGTAATCACACAACAAGCAAATGAAGGGGTAATTGTACATTACAGTACTGACTTTACTGATGTCTAACTAGGGAAGCAGCATTTTCCATTAACAGAAAACACAAACCACAGTTTCAGTTATCAGTTTGGGGGAAATAAGTCAAAGAAGGGGTGACATTTTTGGGGGCCAGAAGAGACTAATTCTTCCCCATACGAAATAATGATAATAGGTTTTTTCTTTTTAGGAATTTTTGCTACACAAAAGGGTTTCTGGGAATTAATACATGAGATATTGGGGGGGGGTATGATAAAAAGCACAAAGGCTTTACAATGTGGTCTAAAGTCTGCTTGGGAGCTTACGTTAAAATTCCCCAAGATCTGAATCCAAGTGAAAAGAAGTGAAAGAGTTGGTGAAGCCACCTTCATCACCACCCAGCCTGACAGCAACACTGAAACCCGGAGCTGTAACTCACCGGCACGTGGGTCAGGATTGTGGAAGCCAGCAGCTCTCTTGCTTCTTCCATTTTTGTCTTCTTCGGACCCCCCCACATGCGCTGCCTCCGGACCTTATTCCCAATGTACTTCAGGGCCTACGAAACAGGTCACATGATTACCAGACAGCTAAACACAATCAGTGGACACACTGGGGAGCTGTAGGGAGCGCATCACTCTCTTAACGACCAGGAATACTACAGCACATTCTTGAGCAGGGTTATGGACAACGGTCAATGTGAATTGCTGTTTTTCATGTCGATACATAAGGTTCTCAGTATGTAGTTTAATTAAGACAGGAAGAAGAGGAAAATACTGCGGATATATTGTGCAAGATGTTTTTGAAAAAACAAATAACATTAACGGGATACTGCTAATTATAAATTTGATATAGACCTTCCTAAAAAGAATAACTCACAAACTAACTTTTTAGTTCAGCCGGAATTCCTGCAAAACTAGATTTTATTTCATAGAATGACTTTTAATGAAAAACACTATCTTAAAGAAACTCAATTTAACAATTAGGCATACTGAAGGAAAAATTGAGCATCAAAACAACCATAATACCCTATTCATGTGTAATAGTTCTAGAAAAACCATATGCAATGTGGCTACTGATTAAACGTTTTTGGTGTCATTCTTGACATTTGACCGACTGAATGTTGCACAAGTATTATACTGACTATTGACAGAGTTGATTTGGCAGACGACAAGACAATTCAACCTACTGAATCTCAATCCTGGTGAAAACCAAAGACAAAAATACACAGAAAAGTATCGACATGCTCCACAGTGCCTTTGCACCATTGGTATGCTGGAAGCTGGTTTCACCAGCAGTGGAGATGAAGTCATCAATCAAGGTTTTATACAGAATCGGAGTGTGGCACAGGAGTGCATGACCATACATTAATCATGTACCTCAGACCACTCGAAGGAGAGGTCCAAGGGCGATCATCTGGACAAGGATTGTCTAGTTGCTCAGTTATTCCACTTGTAATGATTAAGAGCAATGGCATTGCATCAATCAATTCTGAAATCTCATATACTGCCCTCACCCTAATTATACATTCCTGGACAGTACACATCATAATGCTTGTGCAACAACAGCAGTCTTGTGAGAAGATGATAGCAAGACTTTGGATGTACTGTTCACCAAAGTCTTGACATCCACTAAAAACTAAAAACATGACGTGGCTTTTAGGGCTCAAAGGCCAGAGAACAGTGCACATGCTTATCTAGGCTCACAAGAGGAATGGGACAGAATCCCACAGACCACACACTACTAGCCTGTGACTTTCAAACTATAACCCCCTTTGTGATGATCAACTCTGTCGATGACTAAGATTAACCAACATGATGTACTGGCCTTTGTCATATCTGTTCAATAAAATGTCAGTGCACCTTCTACAAAAAGATGGTCATTTCCCGATACCCTCTTACGTAATATAAAAAAAGTGGATTAAAATAATCTTTACTGGATCAAATATTCAATGCATACCGCAATATGAGAATCTGTCTACCGCAATCTGAGGCGAACTGTCCCACAAACCCTCCTTCAACACAGGAGTTCTTCCAAATGCTTTTCATTAGTTTTCATTTGCACAAAGCTGACAAAACTATCAGATGAAGCTGATAAAACTGCAAACTGACGCTGAAAATGATACAAACATGTATCATATAATATTGCCAAGTCATCTTGAGCACTAAATCAGTCAGGAAGCTGAGCAAGAGCAAATACCCTACAATACAAACATGGGATGTAAGAAAGATGACAGGTTAACAGGGAGACAGAGAGAACAGATGTCATGTAAGCTGAAACTGAAGAAGACAACAGCAGTGTCTACAGTAAAGGTACAGATCCATGAGCACCTTACAGGGAGGCTGGGCTCAAACAGCCTTAATTGTCAAACAAACTTGGGAGTAGAGCTGAAAAGCAGAAATCAGTCCTCATAGTGCGGTATGCATGTGATTGTGCCAAAGAAAAGGGCAGGTTCTTGCTTCTTTCCACAGAACGTGCCAACTGCCTCACTTGCAACTGTCCACAGCACAGAGCTGCTCTGGCAGTCCCCCAGCCGCTGGCTTAAGCTTGCCCCCTTCACGCCAGTCAGCAGTCAGAGTTCAGAGGTCACTTTTACTCCATTACCATGCCACCCCACAGGCTGGCCACCCAGTCCACCGAGAACAGCCGTGAGTCAACAAAAGGCTAAGTCCAGTTTACTACAGGCGAGCTGAACTTAAAGAAATGTGCATTCCTGAGCTGGTGACAGGACATTGTTCAACAGCACATCAAAGGCAGCCCCCCGGAATTACCTACAATTCCTGTAACACAGGAAAACGTTGGTTTCTGCAGTTTTTGGTTCAGTTACACCAAAAGGCCCACATTCTTTAGGAATGGAGCATTTAACTGTCACATTGCCAGGCTTTGAAATCTTCCTGGGGCTTTTAGTAAAAAAAATTTAATTACACTATAAATATCTATATAAAACTTACATCTGCAAAAATACAACATTCAATCATACTGGACATTCATAACATGTAAAATGAACCTTGTGTACTTTAACTTTAGGAAATAAACTCTTTCGGAGCCAGAAAAGTGTAAAAACATTAACAAGAAGTCAGAAACAATGTGATAGTAAATACAAAAGAAATGCATATTATTGTTAAAAAGCTCCGATATAGACATTAGAGTAATGTTCTTGTTCTTTGATTGCCAAATCTGGAAAAACCTTTTTTGACTGGACCTGCACCTTCTGGGCTAGTAGTGATTAGTGGCAACTAAGCCTTCTTTATGTCCGTAGTTGGGCTGGTTCCCAAAGGAGACTCTGGATGTACAACAGTAAGGTGCACAGACACTCACATTCTTCTAGTCTAGAGGGCAGTCTGGGCCCTTAGCACACTAACAGGCTCCTATTCAAAAAGACTCAGTGAAGGCAGGTGATAGGTTGATGTCACGCATGGCCATAAGGGTAATAACAGCTTCTAACAGTAAGCAGTGCATTTTAAAGAGTTTTGTGTTTTTGGTTTCAAAGAGAAAACTTTCCCTGGTAATTTTTTTATCAAAATGTACATAACTCTACCCCTACATGTGAGCTGTTGAACACAAACACAACGCAATAACAGTAACACCATATTGTAAAAATTCTTCAGATGAGTCATGAAACCGAGGACCTGACTCTCTGTGGTCATTAAAAATCTAGGACTAGGGTTGTTACCCCAGTGTCCTGGCCAAATTCCCCCCTGGCCTTTACCAATCATGGCCTCCTTATAATCCCCATATCTGAACTGGCTTCATCACTCGCTCTCCTCCCCACTGAGAGCTGGTGTGGTGTGTGGGGAGCGGACTGGTGCATCACCCAGGTGGGGCTGCACACTGGTGGTGGTGGAGGGGAGATCACATAACCTGTAAAGCATTTTGAGTGTATACAAGTGCTATATGTTATAATAATAAAAAAATCAAAACTCTACGCAAAAAGAAGAGAGTTATTATTATAAGAGATTAGCAAACATGTTTTTCTGAAGGCCAGCAACTGGCAGGATAATTTAACTTAAACCCAGTTTCCACCTGGCAGCGTACCTGCGTCTGGGTGAAGATCTGTGCTTTCTGACACTCCTCCAGACTGGGAGCAAAGGCTGCCATCACATGCTCCTCTGTCCCGATCATCTGGACGATCTCCTGGTCGCTCTCCACCCCCATGGCCTGTGATGGATGGGAGAAATATGTGTTTGCTCAGTGACATTTGCTTATGCTAATAGGGTATTGTCTGAGCGGGTCTCCGCTGGCGCCGAGGCTGGGGCTGTGCTCCTGTCTGTGCCATCTGGTCGTGGCAGAGCAGCCCTCCTAGAGAACGGCTTGGAAACTAATTCCAGATACACAAGTGCAACACAAACAAACTTAGGGAAACTTTCCCTCCCCCTTATTCACCCATACTCCAGCCACACGGCATAAGCGTATTCCCTATGTGACACATTTGAAGGTATGGTGCCGGGATGCAGAGGAAGGCTAATGTAACAAGGACCTGGCTGACTACTGAGTGACTGTGCTAGTTTACTAAATTCTAAGGTTCTGGGGATTGAATTAATAGGGTCACTACTGAAAGCCAAGTTATGCCCAACTGTTCCCTTTATGGCAAAAAAGCAAAACAACAAGAAACTGCATCAAAAAGGAATTCTTATATCTCACCGCTTGATTAAAATTAAAATGAATTAGTGTTAAAACTACTGCACATTTGCCTGATTAATAATTTGTAAATATAACTACAGTAACAAACACTGTGGCAGAAAATATCTTTAACACATTCACTCCATTTCAAATCCAGCTTTACTGGAAAATAAGGACTTGTGTTCTATTTAGTCTGGTACAATTCACCCCACATTTCACATAACTGCATGACATCATGGCATCTAAAAACCAAAATGATTTTCAAAACAATCCCTACTGGACTCAGTATTTTACAATACAAATTCTCAACGCAATTATACTGGAACAGAAAAGTATTTGAAGAAAGGTACCTGACTTAATCTTCCACACAGAGTACAATTAAGAACTTCTTTATAAACACATGTTCAAAATGACCTTATTTTTTCTAATTTTTCTGTGATGAGCTGTGGGAAAAGTGCAGGGTTGGCATTACCTTCATTCTGTCCTTAGCATTGAATTTACTGTAAAGGAACAGGTAAAGGAGAAGAAAGGAAACAACATTTCGGTTGTGGAGCCTTCGCCAGGTGTGAGGCTTTTGTATCATGTACATTTACTGTCTGTGGAAATAACACAAATTTGAACGAGACTAAAAAGTTTAGCAGGCTTGAAAATCGATATTCTAGCTAACACCACGTTTAAATCATTTGAACAGAGCTATACTCAAATACGGTTAGCTGGGATTTCACTCTACCTTTCCTTCTTAATGAACTGTAGTGCTTGCTCTCAAGTCTTAAATGTCTTGCCTTTTCAGCAGAGATCAATTCCAGCAAGGAAAAAAATTGTTTGATCAACATGGTACAAGCATTTGAATGCAGAAAGTGTCTATTCATCAGAAGTCCTGGCTGATATCATAAGTACCAGGTGAACTAATTTTGGTCGCTTCTTGTACTATCTGCACCAAATCCTGATGATTTCTTTTTCCAAAATATAGCTGGCTTTTCTAAATCGGAAACTGATTTCTCAAGTTAACTCAGTGCAGTTGGCAGGTTATTCACATCACAGTACTGTCGCTTGTGGGAAGTATGAAAATCAGGAAGTCCCTTTACTCAAAGTACAACTCTTCCATTTATACCAGCCAGGTTGGAAAGATCTTGCAGTTTGCCCAGTAAGTCAGGTGTAGCTGCCCCTTTATTGAGTTTCTAATTTAATTTGAAAAGCCATTTGCAAAAACTGAGTGCTTTGATCTCCATTTTCAGATTCGCCAATAACAATGGTGGTTTGAGTGCAATAGATTCGGTACTTATCCATAATGAGAGACTACAAAGCCTCATCCTCATAAGCAGAGATGGATTGTGGCATCCTGGACCACGTTTGGGCAAAAATGTGCCTATGCTTGAGCAGTCAAGAGTGGTCTGTGCTTCCTGTTCTCGGTTTTAAAAGCACCTCCACACAGTTTCCACAAGCCTTAACGTTCTAGGCATCACTATCATTCACTTGGCCAAGCCAGAGCCTTGTGGCGAAACACTGGGGTTTGCACTGAGCTCAGGGAGAGCAGCGCGTTTGTCACCACCGTGGCACGACACGACACAAATGACACGTTCACGTCAGCCAGAGGCTTTCTTCGCACTTTGCTGCCCATCTCCTGTTGAGCTCTGGCTTCCGACGCCAAGTCAAACAAGTGCTAGATCGGTTTAGAGGGAAAAACTGCAGGGGCAAAATGGCAGCCAGCCGCAAAGCCCACTGGGAGCCTCCAGATGGCGTCAAGGATTTCTCCTGGATGCTGCCACCCAGATGACCCCATTCCTAATAAAGAAGAAAACCTAAATTAAGCTTTGTGGGATTTTAGAGGGATTTCTTAGAGGGTTCACTCAACAAGAGTCCGCTCTGAGATACCAATAAAACTAAACTGTGATATTATATTGTTGTATAACTGCACTTGTATTGCCTTAATTACACTGATATTAACCAGTCTAAAAATTAAGATGAAGAAGCCTTCTTCCCACCTGAAGAAGGCTCCACGGCCGAAACGTTGTGTTCTCTTTCTTCTTTTTTTCATCATGGAATAAACCTATTACTTGTTCCTTTGCAGCCTACGCATGCTGACGCAGCTACCCACCTAAAAATTAAGATTATTATTTATTGTATTGTTGAGCCTACAATAGTTATGCTATATGTGTAAACATAAATATCTGTCCTAAAAATGCTGCTCATGGGAGAAAGGTCTTCATGGCAGTCATGAAAGGCAGCCATGATTCAATTTAATAATAACCAACAAAGGAGGGAGAAAATAAAAAATGTGCTAATAACAATCAATACCACACTACCCAATGATGATTATTATAACCAAATGATCAGTTACAAATACAAATATCAGGAAATATGAAAATCACATCACACAAAAACAAACGTCAGTACACTTCTCCAAACGTGGAGAACGTTAAGGCCCCAGACTTAATGAGAACAATCAATGAACAAATCCGGGGACTGAGGTTTATCTATGAGAGTTAAGACATCTCTCTGAGAAAGCAATATAGTAACAATCGTCTGGATAATTTTTTTAACTTGGTACTGTATTATTTTGTCTCAAAATTCAAATGTATAATCTAAAGTTGCCCTTGAGCTAGCAGTCCATATAAAGAATAAAGCTACCTTACACATAACGCTATTCTCTATTGCAATAAAACAATTAAGAAGTTTTATAACAAAAAATACTTGCCTTATACAAAGCAAATGCTTTTACTCACAGAATTCACCTTTAAGTTATTCCTGGTAAAATACAAGAGTTTGCTGCCCTCTTTAGGTACACTGCCATAAGAACAGTTTTAAATTTCAGAAGCCAGGCAATTTGATCCATATTCAACACTCGCCTGCGCAGTTCAACCTGGCACTGAACTTCAGTCATCTTTCGATGAAGAACATTTTTCAACACATAAAAATATATACATTAATATGACTGTATATTTTACTTTGTTTTGTCATCTACCGCCGAAAGCTGTACTGTTGTGCATTTGATAAATAAACTTTGATTTGATCATCAGGCATCTCACGTACTAATGACGTAATTTCTTTGATTTTTTTTTAATTGTGAAGATAAACTGCAAACTTGTTTTACTCATCTTATGCATGTATGTTTCTTATTTGTAAACAGGTCCATGTTATGTTAAATGTATTATGCATTGTATTTGTTTTTTTTACCCACACAACATGAATGTAACACCTTTCAATTCTTCCCAAAACAGGAGCAATTAAAGGGATGCCCACTGTGTTTCTAGCCCCTGCAAAAAGGTGCACATGACAAGCTAGAAGTGTCCTTAGACTACAAAGGCAAACCCCCCCCCCCCCAATGTCTGTGTGTCTCATGGAGAGCAAGCTGGGTTATGCGGAAAGACAAATTCCTAATGCAAGAAATTGTATAGGGCTAATAAAGTGATATTAAACTATGAACTGTAATACAGAGCACCAACTCTATCTTATAAGGGAGGTAAGGACCGTATAAAGCACATTTCTGAGGAGTACAAAGCACGGTACTTAAGAGTTTATTTTTTATAGTCATGCTGCAATCTGACTAAAGGCAGCACTTGTTCTTGCCCACTGTACATGCAGAACACTGAAATCTGAAGACTAGTGAAACGTAGCTCAGACGAGCATTTCAAACACTATGTGTCTCTGTTACGAGAACCAGCATTGCTTTGCCCCCCCAACAGGCTCCTGCAATGACCTCTTCCTACCTTGAAGATAATCGCAATCGGAGCATCCTCGGACAAAGTGTTGTGTCGCAGGTAGAACCTTCCCTGCCTCACGGCCATATTGGTTCTACTTTTCTTCTCATGGGTGGAGCTGAGAAAAACAGAACGCAGAGGGGCGGGACACATGAAGGCAGGGAAATCCCTTGTGGGTCATGCACCGGGGTAATTCTAAGGTGCGTTTAAAACTTCAGTTGGTTACAAACTGGTTTCAACGTCTTGTCATTGACCTCACAGGCAGGATTAAATCTAGCTGTTACTGTCTAGAACAGGGGGTTCTTAAAACTATGGGTCACAACCCAAAAATGGGCCGTCATGCCAAGAAACATCAAAAACCCCTAGTTTAGAGGAACACATCTTCACAGATAAGGAGAGACAGCCACAATACATGATTCTCAATGCAGTCTGAACCATTTAATAAAGAACTTAGCCTTTTTAGCCATCAAGAGAAGAGTACGAGGAGACCTGATACAAGTGGACATTTAAAACCGAGAGAGGAGTGTCTTTACCCAAAGGGTTGTGGGAGTCTGGAACAAACTACCCAGCCATGTTGTTGAAGCTGGTAATTTGGCTTAAATCAAGAAATGACTGGATGTGGTTCAAACGGGCTAGACAGACTGAATCCCCCCCCTCTCGTTTTTAACATCTCTTCTCTTCTTGATTCTAAGATAGAACAACATGCATGTAACACCTTTCAATTCTTCCCAAAACAGGATGCCCACTGTGTTTCTAGCCCCTGCAAAAAGGTGCACATGACAAGCTAGCAAGTGTCCTTCGTCTAATGAAAGTGTGGGGTTGTAGAGGAACCTGACATCAGGTCATGAATCGCACTGGAATGACAGCCACTTCACCCTCCACCAAGCATTCCCAGTCTACAGTACAATACCTGGTCACAGATGCCCCCACTGCTCCTTTTCTGTCGGCCTCCACAATAATTCGGTTTTTAGACAGCTGTTCCTGAATGAGAATGACCTTCTCTTGACCCTTCACGATGAAGTAGCCTCCTGCAAAACAGCCAGTCCTGAGAAACATTCATCAGGATAAACATCTCATTCACCTGCACACTATTAAAGCCCTGAGCTTTCAAGATCACAAAGATGTTTTTTTCACCTTATGGTGGGTGGCACAGAAGCACAGTAGTGAGCATTGCTGCCTTGCAGCACTGGGGCCTGGGTTCAATACCCAGATTGACATCTACATGGAGTTTGAATGTCCTGACCATGTTCCTGTGGGCTTCCTCTCCCAGTCCAAAAACACTGGTAGGTTTACTTGGTTCTGTAAAAATTGGCCGTGTGTGTGTGCCTGGCAATGGACTGGCTTCCTGTCCAGGGTGTAACCTGCCATGCACCCGTTGCTTGCTGGGGTATACTCCAGCGGTTTCCCCATGCAACCCCGTGCTGGATAAAGTGCTTCGAAAACGGATGGATACATTTTTATGGTGAATGTTTGTTTTCTGTGGATTAGTGAGGATTTGGATTCATACACAGAACAGACAAAACTGTCCTGTAATCACTGCGCTGAGAGTGAAGATGAGACCACAACCTATCACCACTGAATGTTGACTCCCTATAGCTGGCAACCATTTACAACCTGACAAGCTTCTCAGAAGCGCAGAGGGTGACTACCTGGGTCAAGAGGGCACTCATTCAGCTTCGAGAACTCTGCAGGCGTCTTCCCTGTCAGAACGCAGTTGGAGCTGCGCAGCATGATCGGCATCCTTTGGAGAAAAAGTTAGAAACTCATTGCATGCGAACGTGCCGATTTGAGAACTACAGGCACAAAAACAAACTTTGGTGTTTCATTCTATCCACTCGTCTTCTCAATGCTAGGCAGCAGCTGAACTGCAATGTGACGGTTTTTGACATTCTGCAAACAGATCTGGATTGGGCTGGCTGTCACCCCAAAGTGTATAAAGGGGGGTTACCTCCCAATGGGCAGGGCATTGCGGATGATCCTCTGACTCCCCCGGGTGTACTCGATGTCCACAGTAATAGGAGCAGAGTATGTCATGTCTCTCAGGCGGCACTGACAAGGAAAAATGCGAAAGCACATTAGCCAAGACCTGCCAGTATCGCCACATGATTACTGTAAAAAGTATGTTACGCTGAAATAAGGTCTAGATCACTAATTCAAAGGCTACATCTCATGCTTGGCTGAATATTAATCAAGAAAAAAAAAGAAGGTGGCAATTTAAATCATCCAAGAAAGAAGTTTAATGAAGATCACGGCTTACCTCATGAGGAGACACAGGTCTGGTCACATTGAAGCTTTCCTCGACATCAGGCATTCCAACATAAATATTGAGGTATCTGGAACAGAACATGCGCTCTTGTCATCTAAATCTCTGACACAGCAAACATCAAACATCATGTTAAATTCCTGGACACTAAATAGCAAGACAGATACCCACTAAGGAAAATAAAACAGGTTTTCTAATGAACCCCATGTGATTTTTGTTTACCCAGACACAAGAAAATTACTTTTTTCATCAAGCTGACCAGTAAAACAAATTGCGAGACCAGACTGAGGGCTGAAATCAGACTGTGCTGTAACCAAGGACAGAACAAGCCCAGTGTTGAAATCAGATAGCCAGATAGACTGGAAGTCATGAGCAGAAAGGTGAAGGATGAAATCCTGAACATCTTAGATATTTCCATGGACATCGAGACAGAATGTCTCCTAATGTCAGAATGTCTTCCTAAATATATAGCATTTTGGCCTAAGACGTAGTTTATCTTATAAAAATGCAGAACAGTTGATCTGTATTACAGTTCATAGTTTAAGATCACTTTACTGGCCATATACAATTTCTTGTATTAGGAATTTGTCTTTTTGCATACCCCAGCTTGCTCTCCAAGAGACACAAAAGCACACAGACAGGAAGAGAGAAGGTGGGGGTCAGAGCGCAGGGTCAGCCATTTATACGGCACCCCTGGAACAGTTGAGGTTAAGGGCCTTGCTCAGGGGCCCAATGCAGTAGGATTCCTCTGCTGGCCGCGGGATACGAACCGGCAACCTTCCAGTCACAGGCGCAGATCCTGAGCCACAGAGCCACCGCTCCGCCTCTTATAATTGAACAAACTATGGTAAAGTAGCTTCACTTGTGTTAAAGACTGTTCAGTTCCCAACTGACCAACTGAACGAGGACTCACAACACATTGGGTGACATTAACACATGCTCAGTATCTATTCTCCACTGATATTTGTTTGCCCAGCAGAGTGTAAATACACATACTCACTTCAAATACCACATGGGATCAGCATCACTTGTAATCTTTTCATTGGCTTTCATGATTTTCTTTATCTGGAAACAGCAATCGCCAAGTTAATCTCAAACACAAGTGCCACAAAACAAAAACAAAAACAAAAAACAGGGCATAAGAGCATGTATGCATGCAATGTCTTACCTCTACATTAATAAAATAATTGAATGAGTCAATATGCTGTTTCACCAGTCCTTTCACCTAAAAAAAGAAGAGAAAGAAAATTAAGATACACAGGGGAGGATATTTAGAATTCTTAGTCGACAATGGAACAACAGAACTGGAAAATAAGGCACAACAGGCACATTTCAAAAGGATCACATACTGTCACCCTGGTGCTGATGCCTTCTGAAAGTCGACATACGAGTTAGCAGCCTTTGCTGTATAACATCATGTGAACTGGCAACAAGACTTCATACACTAGGAAAGCAGTGGAGTTTAGTATATATGAGGGTGACTGAAGGAAATGTATACCCTTACTCTTACACACCATACTAATAAGAAGGTCTTGGATACCAGAAGTCCTGACCTCCCACCTCCATTTCTCAAACAGACCACTTAGCCAGCTTCAAACGAGCAGCTCTTTAACATTCTGTCTCAACAACAGTGCACCTCAGCTCTTGCAGCTGGGGTTAATGTCCAGAATGTCAGATTCCAAAAATGTGTCCAAATGGGTCCAAAAAAAAGAGTCAGAATTGTTGCTATTAAAAAGTTAATAGCAATAAATATTATATTGGCCTGGTTGGTAGATTTGGTGTCCCGCGGTACAACTACACCTGTTTAATTTTTTCATCAGTAACACAAGTTGCCAATAGAGAATTCACAATACCTTTAGAAAGGCCGGTAGTAACTTCCATTTCTCCTAAAAGGGAAAGTACAAAATATTAAAGCTGTCCCACTAGATCACAGCATTAGAAAGTAAAATGACAGCACACAATGACCTACTGCGTCTTGCATATTGTATATAGCAGATTTGCCCCTTTTATAAAGAGATTATCAGAAGACAGAGAAAGACAAAATTCGACATGTAATCTTTTGAGAACAGTAACAGTATAATTTAATCATACACTGCAGTGTAAAGCGTCTGAACGTTGACTACAAACAAGATTGTACCTGAACTGCCTATACTGTACAATGTAACAGAAGGAGTTAAACAAGTTCCAATGCACAGCATTACAACCGAATGAACGTTTTTTTCCAAACAACACTATATTCTTGATCAGCTTAGTTCACACGATCAAATTCTGAATGGCTTGCATTTTCATACAAATCACCCACTTAATACATTTTAAAAACCTCTAGCCCTTACAAAGGAGGCACCAGATTATTAAAAAACAATCTATAATCAAAACATTTTCCCTGACGTTTGCTTCCTTGTTACGCTAACACAGTTTTCTTTACAGACGAATACATGGTTTAAGCAAATTGTATGCACATTGCAACACAGTAATTACTAATATGCATCACTTATATTTCAACTGCTGCGATACTTATTCCCTACCTCTATGGTATTAACGGGGGCTGCGAGTTCTTGGGGAGTCATGCCCCCATACTCATCAATGAGGGCATCCATAATTTTCTCACACTCAAAACAAACAGCCAGACTTCATGAAACAAGAATCACATTTCCAATCCGGCGACATCGGCAAGCGGAAGAACAAACCCACACGTGCATGCGATGTCCCAAATAAATGGCAACGTGTGGAAACAAAGAGGTGGACCGTGGTTCTGCTCCCACATTCCGTTCTGATATGTTCCGAAAATAAACGAAAATTAATTTAACCTCTGCACCCTTCACTTTTCCTACAGAATTCAGAAATTGAAATTTAAACACTTATCACTTTATAAGCCGCGTTATTTTTCTTGTATATTCGAAAACAATTCGAGAAGTCAGAAAGAAGTATGAGTGTTGTACAATTTCCAAACCACTCCCTCGTTTGTAACCTTTAATCGTGCCCCATACGTTTTGATTATTTGTCAGTACAATAAATAGCATTTTAAATTTACTTCACAACATTTAATTAAAAAAACTCATGTGTACAAAGCAATCTCATGTTTGAGCTCAATCACCGTGGGTCTTAACTGGCAATTCGAGTGGATGAAATGGACTTGGGTGGCGTGGTGGTGCAGTAGTTAGCATTGCTGCAGTGTGAAAGCCCGGGTTTCGACTGTGGACCTGGGCTACTGTATCTGTGCAGATGTTGTATGTTGCCCCATGTTTGTGTGGGTTTCCCCCCACAGTCCAAAGACTACTGGTACAGTAGGTTAATTGGCTTCTGTAAAAAAAAAACTGGGCCTGGTGAGGCTCCAGCTCTCCTGTGACCCTGTGCTGGATAAAGTGGTTTAGAAAACAGATGGATGGAAATCTACTTTTTCAGGTTACAAAGAATAAAACTTCACCAAATACATTTTTAAATCACGTTTTTCACATTTCTTAAACAAGCCATACAGTGACAAAATCAATATGTCATTTTTATTTTTCAGTGCATTGTTTCTCTCTCTCTCTCTCTCAGGATGAACCAAAACCTTAAAGAACTGGCCACTAGGCTTAAGAACAGCTTCTACTTGTAGAAAGATATAAGATGTGAAAAAAGGGTTAACTGATTTCCTTCTGCACAGACTTCTTTTGGTACAAGACCAAAGGAAAGACAAGAATGGCCATTCAAAGTGCTCAAGGTCCAAACACAGGTGACCTCCCCCCATTACCATGGTAACAATTTGTGTCAGAAATGGCTGAAGTTTGTTATATCAACTGGAGCTTTACAACAATTCTCTGAACAATTCTTTGATCGTATTGTCCCTTGCATGCAATAAACACAGTTGTTTAAACTTCATCTTGGGTCCAGAACTTATTTGTCTATTGCAACATACCCTACGGCAGTCCACATCATTAACAGCTAACTGTGCAATGTCTCAGAATTCAACACACCTCTGCACTCTGCACAGTTTACTTGGCTACCCCATATTGATAGTCCTGTGGGTTTATTGTTCTGTACTGCCCATTGTACGTTATTTTGCTATGTTGAACCATCATTATTTACTGTTTTGTAATGTACTGTGCACATTGCGTGAAAGTGTTGTCTGTTCTATTGTATAACATCTCAAGAGAACAGCGAAAATACGATAACCATTGTACGGCAAATACCTCTCCTCAGACAAAACTAACAGCCAGAGACAGATTTGTATGTTTATGTAAAAAAAACTAGCACCGTAACTTTAATCTCCTTGAGTTAATGTTGTGGAAAATTCCAACATTTCTGGGCCATTCAGAATTTGATCATATATGAAAGAATACAACAGTAGGAGATGGGAAGACACTACCATAGTCATGCACGAGAGACGTGCATTGGGCCCAACTAGCTTGTTCGGGAGTTAGCAGCCCATTGATCCGAGAATCTCTTCCAGCCTTCTTGAAAGAAGCCAGGATATCAGCTTCAAGTTCCTGTCGAGTCCAGGCTCAAAGGTTTAGCTTGTGCCATGAATGACCAGGATATGAGTTATAACACTGAGCTTGGTCAGCCAACGGAACGGTTTCCTAGGCTTCTCTTAGCCAGAGGAAGACAAGCGCACACACCTGCAAACAGAAACCCTGGCCCTGGAGAGGAGCAGAGGAGCTGACTCAACAAGAGCTGTAAGGAAATGTCAGTCAGGGTCTGGGTTAAGTACGTATGATTGGTGCAGTACGCGCAGTTCCCTGACACAATCTTTAACACAATGATGAATAACAGCAATATCTTTACTCCAAAAGATTTATTTGTTTACAGTATATCAAATAAAAATAGAAGGCACTTCTTGTAACAGTCAGCAATTAAAAGAAAACAAAGGCACTTTTTTGTCAGTAATGGACACTTATTTAAACTGCAAGGCCTTCATGTCCCTGATATACAAAAATCAACACAAAACATCACAAAGTGGTTCCCCTCTCACCCGTACTGGTGTAAATTTTGCATTTCCCCTCAATCCGAGACACAAGAACTGCTCACAACATACACATTCATCTTGCACAGTGGTGGAGATAGACCTGCTTTGGAAAACAATTCTCAATTCAGATGGACTCTTTGCCAGTTACAATACAGAGAGGAATAATATGTTGAGAATAAGAAAATTACATATATTGACATTTGAAGGCATTTGTTGAGAGAAATCATAGGAGCTCTGAACTCAAACTATTTATCACTACTGTTTCCAATGACCGAAAATAACTAGAATACAAATGCAATAATGCAATACTTGGAAAAACTGCAGGACGAATCTGACAGGGCAATAGCTCAGCCTGTGCAATGCACAGCTGGGCCACTAGAGGGGCCTGTTGTTGCTGCTCAGCATCTTTGGGTAGGAGGTTCCAATGGACCTCCCATGACGGTACACCACGATCTCCAGCAGGTACTCGTCGACTTTCACGATGGTGCTCGTAACTTTCTCCTGGGACATGAGGAAGACCAAGGTGAAAAGAGCGAGCTCGAACTCCGGGCTGACGCCGATGAAACTGCTGCCCACCGGCTTCACAAGGCCCTTCCAGCTGAACTGCAGATTTAAAACGTGATCATCTTCATCCGGCTAGAGAGAAAAGAGAGACCACAGTAGATAATAAATACAAACAAGAACAGTGCTGCCACCTTAACGATACACTGGAAAGGCATTACATTTCCTAATATCCTAATTTCAGCCAACAGACTCAGAATTCGTTTGGATTCAGAGCAAAAAAAAAACACTACGAGGCCTGCAGTTCTATTTCTGAATCTTTTGAATGAAAGGTCTTGGCCAATCCTGCGTCCCCCGGCTGTTCAGAACTACAGAACTAGCAATTTACTTTTCAGCCAGGGTTTAGACAGAGAACTGGCACATTTCATCATTTTTTTGCAGCACCAGAACGCACCGACAAGGAAAATCTTCAGCAGCTTGTAGAAATATAGACTTGAACAGATGCAGCAGATGGAAATCAACGAGTCAAATAAAGCAAAAGATTAAACAGAGATGTGTATATATATAAAAAAAATGAAGAGGTTAAAAAAAAACACGACAATAAAGTAGCAGCCAAAAAACTGAACTGGAGAGGAAACCCATGCACACACTGGGAGAACATACAAACTCCACACAGACAGCATCCCAAGAATTGAACCCAGGGCCCCAGTGCTGCAAGGCAGCAATGCTGACCACTGTGCCACTGTGATGTCCATGCCTTTCATTTCAGTCGGTTATATAGTCCAGTTCAGTTTATTCGTCATTTGCATAAGTGCAATTAAATGATTATAGAACCTAGACTCTGATATCATCAGCAAACAGTTATACTTGTAGATGACATAACTTGGAAAACGCTGTAGGTGCAGTAGAGGGAATAGATGAAGACTTGGATGCTGTTCAGGACTGGACAGACATTAGCAAACGGAAGTTAAGGTGGATGTTGCAAACTACAAAATTCCTTAAGGTAGGGGCACACAGAAACGTGTCGATGTTGACTCGACTTCCAAAATCTAGACGCTGTGAGGCAGCTTGTTTTTGTCAGCACTAACACCACGCTGGAATATTTACTGAAAAGAGAAGAGCAGAACTGAAATCAGGGTGATAAGGTGATAATGAAAGATCAGAAAAGAATGATTAGAGTATTTCCTGGTTTGAAATGCGCGTACAGAGAAAAGAGAAAGCGCTATATCTCCGGAGCAAAAAAGCACAAATACTACGTTCAACTACACGAACAAATGTTTGTGCCTTTTGGAGGGGTCAAATTCACGGTGCTCTGACAGATGCTCTCCTAGTGCGTCGCTTGAAACAATCGCTCTACGGAAGCTCATGCTCCTCTTTAAGGTGGGTGATTCTGGAAGTGCTCTCTCACCGTGTCTTTGTTGTCTCTGGCCTTATAGCCTTTATAATCCACGTTGTTGAGCTTCTCTTGCAGGTAGAACTGGACCCAGTTGTGCAAACCCATGATTTCCTTGCCATACTTCGTCTCCCCCACAAACACGTGCTCAAACCCACAAGAATCCTCCCTGCAAAACAAGAGTTCAAGAGCAGACTGAAACAAAACCTCCCGCAGCACGATCAGAAACCAAATCTGGTCTCAATCCTAGGCCGTCTAAAGAAAAGTGGTTATCAAAAATCAGGGCTTGAGATATAAAATAATATGATCCCAATTGTTTTTAAAAACGAGACCTAAACAGATTTTTTTTGGTTCACATTTAGCGTTGGTTTCTGGTAGGGCGATACGTACCCGCCACTTCTGTCCCTGTGGTACAGCCGAAACCAGATGTCATACAGCTGCTTCTTAAACTGCTCCACATTGGGGCTGGCCTGTTTTTTAGTAACGAGGTACTGGTGAGCACGCTGTGGGACAAGGGCACAGAGCACAGGACAGAAACCATTATAGGACTGCACACGATTTTCACTCGGCTCCATTTTCTCTCCACTAGCTTGGAACGTACAGTATATGAGACGCTTAACTCTTTAAAATGACCGTTCATTTCTCACAAGTTATTCTCTTTTTTCAGAATCCTAACTGATGTTTATGGAAACCCTACACTCATACGAGCACAGAACTTCAGTTAACAGCCCATCAGCAATAACAGGCCACTCTCAGACTAAGGAACTCTTGACATTCTTACAGCAGGTTTTAATTAAGATTTGCATTTTACATTAAAAGCTGTGCGTTTTCTGTAACTACAGGATGCACGAGTCTTTCTTCCATCTGTCGCGGATTAAACAAAGCCAGACTTGAATTTATTTTCAAGCTGTGATCTTACATTTTTTTTCATGTAGAAGACCTGATTTCATGTAGGACACCTGAAGAAGACTCCACTCTACCCGTGTCCCTTTTCTCTTCAGCACGGAACAAACCTTTACTTGTTCCAGTTTTTTCCATGGTCATTTCCTTTGTAAAATATACATACAGCATATATGTAAAGTAAATATTTGATGTGTGTATAGTAGTGGGTGGGGCTCTGGACCTGTTATACAGGTACTATAATAGTTAAAAAACTGAAACATTGTGGATTCAAATCCTGTTGTACCTCTGAGCAGGGTAGTTTACACAGGTAACTCACGTAAAGTATTTTTAAGTATTTAAAAAGATATAAATATATGTGCAAGACAGATGAATTCATAGTAAAGGAAAGAAAGATCAAGCACAATACAGCAATTTCACACCACAGCATAGGATTTGTGGCCATAATCAACATAAATCATTGTACTATTCTATATCGCCAGAGCATACCTTCATGACTTTAGTGTTTAAGACTGCATCTAAAAAGAGGTTGTTTTCTTCCACCTCTTCAGTGGTGACAGTTTCGGAAACTCCAGTTGACATCTCATAGTTATCCAGCAGCTTCATGAAATCTAGAGTCAGAACCAATAATGAGGTGGAGACATGTACCCAGTCCTTAACCTCTCATCCTCCTTCTACACCAGAGGAGTGTTACGATTGATGTCCCAGACCTCCAGAAGCCTGAATTGTCCAGTAACAAAGTATGATTCAGTGGCAACTTGTGAGGAGAGGCTGAAGCAATTTTAAAGGTGTTTCTACCATTCTCCCCTTTAAATATAAATCTGATCTGTAGCTGCATTGTTGACTCACGTATTTCACTTGGATTGTTCCAGTAAAAAATACTCTGCTATGTAAAGGGGTCCAAATGTAAATCACTTTAGATAAAAACTATTGGCTAATTAGCATAATTAATTAATTGACTCCGCTGTAGCACACTGAATAAAATACTACAGATCAACAGTGAACACAGACATTAACCTGTGAAATTATGAGACAGTTCACTTTCACAGGTTAATGTCTTTGCTCACTGTTTAATTGTGCAGCTAAATGCAAGGTTACATTCCCAGATTGCTATCGGGGTGTGAGATTCAGGGCTGTCTCAGATAACACTGGTGCTGAAACACGGGGATTCACAGCCAAGGAAACAGACAAAGGATGTAACCTTTCAATTAACACGATTTAACACTTCCTGCACTGTTTCAATCTGTACAGTTGGAGGTACTTTGAAGGGGAGAAGGAACAGAAATCCCCCTTAATGAGTTTCAGCCATTCTCACAAGCCCCTGCTGCTCAATGTCCACATTAATTGCCAGAGTTACAATCCTGCACCAGCCTGACCTGTCAACAGCAGAATATCACAGGGTAAGACAACAATTGCTTCAAAATGCTTATCAACAGATGCATTTCAATACAAGTAAAAATGAAAATGAAGGCTACAGTTAGTGGTTGTTATGCAACAAAGATTAGCATGCCAAACAATGGCTATGAGACACATGCTCATTAGGAATCCCTCCAACCATAAAAATATTTTAACTTTGAGAAAAGAGGGAGTTTTTATTTTCCAAAACGTCAGTGAAAAATCTCCCCCCCCCCCCAACCACCTAAAAAATTGCATTTTCTTTCAAACTCATTGGAGAAATAATCATCAGTTAATCAGGTGAACTAAACAAACATTTCAGAACAGTGTTAGATACATTATTTTAAATATGAAAATCACTTTCCTAAAAAAAAACCCAATGTGATACATGTCAGATACAAATCCTAAAGCAACAATAATGAATCTGAGAGTTTACTATCCCAATGTACACAGCAGACATGCACAGCTACAGTCTATAGACACAAAGACATTAAAACATTTGAACAATTGAAAGTAATACCATGTTTTACACCGTCAATATCTCGGTTTTGTAAACAGGATGCCCAGTCTTTTTCTCATAGCAAACAAGATGTATCTTTCCCAGAACGGTGCAACACGATGAACTTTCCAGCGTAGAGGAAACTGTAGTATACCACTGTTGTTTTTACTTTTCTCAGGTTTAAACACACGCCAAACACGGGTTTAAACACAGGAGCACAAATATGACTCACACGCGTACGTCTTGATGGTCCTCAGCCGCTCCTCGTTCACGTGAGAGAAGAGTGGCGCACTGGCCCTGTCTCTGGCGGAGTTACTGCCTGGAGCAACATAGCCTGCCTTCCCCTGAAAGACACACAGAAGGGATCTCAAGTGACAAGAAACAGTCAGCCCACTGCCTGCCACGACTCCCACCCCCATCCACCAAGTTTTACACAAAGCTTGCGTAAAGAGACGCTACACTTTTCCTACTGTCCAGTGCCAAACAAACACGAGTAGAAAGCTCAGCCACTAAGACATCTACAGCACCATATGCACACACTACTGAAACAAGCAAGTACTGTATGAACACTTTCAAAAGAGTGGTACAGTAGATATCCCTGCAAAACAACTCTGCAGCATTTCACTGGGGTAAATTATAATTTGTTTAGGAGGTAGTCACTGGATTTTTATCCATCGCCTGCTCCTTGGAATTGTCAACAACGAATTCCAACTTTACTCGTCCCTCAATATCGCTGTAAGTGCTCCACTAACTCCAAGTGTTATGACGCTGGCTCCGCAACCACAGGGGATAAGGACTGCACATCGGCCTGACCAACTAAACCAGTTCTCGTATTTTGGTATTTAAATCAAGATTAGTCATGGATTATTCTAGGCAAGCGCAAAGCGGCTCAGTCCGCCGTCTGCCGGACAGGAAAGGTTTCGGGCAGTGAGCCACACCTGCAGGGAGATGGTGTAGTCTTTCCCGGGCTTCAGGCGGTTCTCATCCAAAGCCCACAGCTCGTTCAGGAGGCTGGACAGTTCTTGGTTGATCCCTTGCCTGGGGGAATGAGAGGAGCACAGTACAATGCTTTTGCTGATTATCTTAAAATAAAGATAATGGTCAAATTTACTAGGACACAGTCACATAGCTTAAGAGAGCAGTTTGTTTTTCCATTTCAGTGGGAGGCTGTCCAACAGAAAGCACAAAAACTGGGGAATTGGTTTCATTTCTTAAAACTTTCATATTCAAAGCAAATCGACTATAAATATAGGAAGTGAAATTAGAACATTAAGATTTCAAGGAAGCTGAGGACGTTAACAGTTCGGGCGTTGGCTGATAGTGGGACCCAGGTGATGAAACCATTTTACCAAAAACGAAACTTTAAACATCTAGAGAGCCGCCCACAGGCTTTCAATAATTAATTGCCTGATACAGAGGTTTTAGTACTTAGCACAGTTCATTTGTTAATTTTAAGGTTTTTTTAAATGTAAAAAGCCATTAATTAATTGTTTAAATGCTCGGCAAAAGACAAACCAAAGAGATCTCCCATTTCTAAAGTCGCGACAAAATTAGTTCAGGAAAAAGAAGTGCATTACATAATTGGTGGTTTTGAACAGAAGCAAAGTAACTCGGGGCCAGAGAGGGTGGGTCACTCGTTTACTTTCGAGCGAGATCACTTGACAGTGAGATTTGAATAGCGTTAAATTACGCTATAAATTTCATCTCGCTACACCTACTTGCTTTTCAACCTTTAAGGGAAATTTGAATGCGTCTTCCTTTGCTCCACAGGGGAAAAAAAAAGTTACACTTGCCGTTCATAGGAGTTGTAATTGTTTAAAGCAGAAAACAGTTTCACGTAACTGAAGACACTAGTGAACAATACGGTGTGTAATGCAATAGTGTTGGCATATCTAAGCATAACTTAAACACTGCCTTTTGTGGATACCTGCTACAAAGTACTACTTGTAACCATTATAATAACCCAAATGCGCTTGTTCTTCCTCTTCGCTTCACCAGGTCGGCTTTATTCGTGGAGGTCGAGGAAAATTAAAATGAGCACTACGTATAATCACACAGACGAGCACCTTTTGATGTATTTTGGTTGCAGTCCTTTATTCCTCGAAGGTACCCCAAAAACGCCCTCAGGTGAAGGCACCGGGTGCCCGCTAGCTAGCCGAGTTGCGTCACCGCGACACCTTTCTACAGTAATACAGTAATACAGTAATCTGTGCAGCAACTTCAGGATACTGACACGCAGCCGCTTTGCCAACTTCAAAGCGATCTGGGAGAACAATAATAACAACACAAGAAAAGAAAAATCCAACCATCTTATCGGCGCAGATAAGGTGCCTGTTGTGTGTTCTTACCCTTTGGCCATTGCGCCGCTGTCAGACTGCCTCAATTAAAGATGACAGATGTAAACCTTATTGCTCCTAGCCGTGACTCAGAGCGAAGGCAGTTTTAATGGCAGCTCAATGAAGGCTCCTTGGCATACATGCATGGTCCAATAGCGAGAGCGTCCCTCCTACCGTGCCTCCGCGATCGTCTTGGTCCGGAGCGATTGGCTCTCTGGGCCCGGAGGGTTTGGCAGCAGCTCATGGTGACGTTGATATTTTCTCTGTTGTGGACGCCTGGGAGGAGCAGGCAAATGAAAAAAGAATCGTGAGCTGGGGTGGGGCTTGTCTGCAGAAGTTGCAAAGAGTATTTTGCTATAAGTCCAGGATCTGCGTACCTGTGGCATCTGGAGGAAGCCGAGATGTCTTTTATTCTGCGAGTGAGTGTTGGCACTTGTTGACTTTTTCGTCAAATCACCTGCTTTGAGAAATATTGTAGATATGGTGTTACCGAGGAGCTGGCTGACTCATTGCACTGGTGTTGGCACGACGTATGCTCGGAGTTATAGTGTTGTTAGCGCAGCACTAATGGGAAGAAAAAAATAAAGAAGAGCTTTTTAGTTATTTTATTAATTTATAAGGGAATCAGTGACGTCTTGTTATGTTGTTAAACGTTTAAGTCCTGCACTTGTAATGAAGGGACGGTCGCGGTAGATTTGTCCAGGTAAGGTCTCGCTTTGCGCTTGCATTGGTCAACATCTACTGTAATTAGGGTCATATGTCTGTAAAACACATTTCTTGTAGACTATATTATACACCATTATAATGCAAATACTAATTGCTAATGCAATTAAGCAAAGGCGCCCGTGTTTTCCTGCTAGAAGGTTATCGCTGGTAATATGGCCTCACTGAATGTGCAGGAGCTGTTATAGTTTTTGTATGCGTGGTCCGTCATTTTTCGAAGTAGTGTTGTATTCGTTCTGCAGAATTAATTTCATTATAATAGTATGAAGTTTTATACAATGTAGAGCAGATACTAACGTCAGCGCGGATGGTATCTTTTTGCTTTTGTTTCACTTTACATTTTATGACGTGGTACGAGAGGGCACCTTTGTGTGTGTGTGTGTTTTTCCTGTTTGAATTTTGGTGTTATAAGCATTAAAGGCTAGACACTAATTTATAAAGCAAAAACGTCAACCTTCTCGATAATAGGAAGTGATGTGGGGAATGAAATCGACGTTGCACCTGATTTTTTTAAGTGGGTGGAGGCGTGAAACAGTAACTGAGCGAACTTTTAGGAGAATGTTTCTCCAAGAATAGCTACCATTGGGAACAAACACTTGTAACTTTTTTCGCTGTTGTTTTTTTTTTCTTTCAAGGACCTCTGCCCAAGCTGATGAACTTCCTGTGCTGATAGCCTTTCAGGCATGAAATGTTAACTCTTTATATACCAAGATGACGGGGAAATATTCTGCTCCCCATGACAAAGCCCTTCTAAAGTTGTCACTGAGGTTTTTAAACTACAGTATGGATATTTTACAGGCAGGGTTAAACGTTAAGCATTGACAACTACATGTGGATAGATGTCTTTTTTCATGAAAAAAGACAAGCTCTTAACTTTGTTGTAAAATGGTAAAATGTTATCTTGTACTTCTACCGCAGGTACATTTTATTTTGGATTTCCAGAATAGTAGGAGTCTAACTTATGACAGTGTAACTCAGAATCCAAATGTGCATTATGTTTTTTTTTTCACTTGTCTTTTTCAGATCATCCGAGACAGTTATAATTACATTCGCAATCTCATCTGCCACCTTCTCTTCGGAAAGAAAAAAGCTGCGATAACTCTTGAGGATCCCAATATCAAGTACCCTCTAAGACTCATAGACAAAGAGGTGAGATAACATTCATTTATTGCTTTTAATCTCCGTCTCAGTCAGTAACAGGTGTTCATCTAGCAGTTCAGTGCTTTCCTAACTACCCTGTGGACACATTTCCAGGAAAACAACTTAACTTTTCTTTTCTCTCAAGTGTCTAGGTGAGTGAAATTGATAACAGCCTGAGAATCTGAGAAGTTAAGAAATATGAATTGACTGCAGCATATACATTGCTCATAAGAGCATGCATTACGTGATGCTTTTTAACAAGAGGTGTTGCGTTATACCCCTTTTAAGTTAGTCAATACATTTTCTAAAGTATGTAGTTTTTGATGCATAAGACAAACTCTGAAGTTTTTCATATACAGTATGTTTTACCACAAAAAAACACAGCTTTGCTGAATACAATAAATGATCCTGTGACATGCAGCATAGCTTTTGCAATTGCAATTACTTGATTAAGAATATGTATTGTACTACTACTACTAATTTCTAACACCAACGGTATATAGCACTTTTCTGGACACTCCACTCAAAGCGCTTTACAGGTCATGGGGATCCCCTCCACCACCACCAGTGTGCAGCCCCACCTGGATGATGTGACAGCAGCCATAGTGCACCAGTACACTCCCCACACACCAGCTCTCAGTGGGGAGGAGAGCAGAGTGATGAAGCCAGTTCAGAGATGGGGATTATTAGGAGGCCATGACTGGTGGAGGCCAGGAGGGAATTTGGTCAGGACACTGGGGTAACACCCCTAGTCCTAGATTTTTAATGACCACAGAGAGTCAGGTCCTCAGCCAGGACATCTATTCTTTTTCAGAAACATTGAATTCAGATATGTCACGCTTCTGTGCGGTGTAAAGTCATGAATGCGTGGAGCTGTCTCTGTCCACCACATATCCCAGAAGTAAGGAGATATGCTTTTATGTTGTCCTTTGTTAAAGGACTGCTGGGTATTCACATGTTAGGCGTTCTGCAGGCCATTGTAGCTGATTTATCGTCAGACACAGCAAGGGCCTTCAAACTGGCTAGCGTTTCCCCAGCCATGCTCGTTTATTCTGGGGGGTCACTATCTCCACACCTGGAGGGCCACTTTTTTTCTGGTTTTCATTCCATCTTAGACTTTTGGAACTAAGTGGAGAGGAAGTCGAACTGCCCGTTTTCTTTGTGTCTTAATCAAGTGGTACTGCAGTGTTGCCTCTGAAACCTGCACACGAGGGCTGGAGCCTGCTGCCCCAACTTTATTCCCTGGAAATGTGTCGGGTTGTTGTTGTCGGAACGGGGAAGGGTAGTACAAGCAGAGCTGCTCAACATCTGTCAATTGCTTCTGCAGAACTAAAACTCCACCGGTTTAGCCACTCAGGGTGTGAAAAATGAGATAGAAAAGTCTCTCTAATTTAGTAATTGTTCAGTAAAAAGCCACACCCCCCCCCCCCCCATTGTCAGGAGGCCCCATGTGTCACGGTTCTTGGCACTCACACTGTTTGTTTCCTTTGTGTTTGTGTTGACATTCTAGATCATCAGTCACGACACCAGAAAGTTCCGCTTCGCGCTGCCGTCTGAGACTCATGTCCTGGGGCTTCCCATCGGTGAGCTGCGCTGAGCTTTCGATTGGAGCTGGGGCCACGCAGTCTCTCTCTTTCTGCTTTCGGGGGTACCGATGTAGGAGAGCCACTTCTTCGTGGAGCGGGGTGTGGAAGCCCGGAGGCCGTCCTGGAAGAACAGGGCGCCGTGCGGGACTGCACTCTAGACGGGATGCCAGTCCATCACAGGGCACACAAGCAGAGTGCAATCTGTGTTGGTTTTAGATTCCACAAAGATTAGTTTGATAGAGTTCCTTATTAAAGATTACTCCTCAAATTACAGCCTGTATGCCATTCAGAAAATGAATTGGATATTGAGATAACAAGTAAACATATCAGGTTTGCTGGTGATAACAAAACAGCAGAGTTAGGAAACACTGCCGAAGTAGCAAATGAAATTCAAACAGATTTAGATAAAAATCACGAGTGGGCAAACTCCTGGCAGATGAGGTTTTAAGCAGACAGGTACAGACTTTTGCATACAGGCAGCAAATCCTTGAACTGTAAATACATAATGGGGAAACACTGAGCTAGAAGAGTGTACATACGAAAGACGATTTAGATGTTTATGGACACGTCGGTTACAGATTTTAGACAATGTGGGGAAACAAATATTTCTAACAAAATGTTCGGAAATATAGGCAAAGCATATAAATAAATAAATAATGGGTTGTTACATTATAATGGTGAAATGCAGTACTTAGGCATTTATTACAGACAGAATTCTAGCTTTTTGATCCTGGATGAGATCCTTGAATCAGTAATCTACCAGCTACCAGATGGAGTGAATGAACTCTTCTCATTTGTCATTAGGAGTCTTAAGTAGAGAAAAATTGTGATTGTAAATACAGCTGCAAAGATTTTGCACTTAAAAAGGCATTCCAGTACCATCTGTCTTCCGTGTGATCTAATCGAAGATTTCCTTTTCAGGCCAGCACATTTACTTGTCTGCCAAGATTGATGGGAATCTTGTAGTGAGACCCTACACGCCAGTGTCCAGTGATGATGACAAGGGTTTTGTAGACCTGGTTGTGAAGGTAGGAACTGAAATTCACTTTTTTTGTGGATATATGAGGTGTAAAAACATTGTGTGTACGTCTGCCTACCAGTAGGAACAAAGAGTGACAAAGCCATAATGTGCATTTTCTTCTTATTGGATTTTGTAGAGCTCTAATCAACTTTGCGGTAGCTTCTGAACAATGAACATTTTGTATTTTACCTGAATGCTTTTCACACAGTTCTTTAAATTAGAACTAACTTTAATGTTTGGTCTCTCTTCAGATCTATTACAAAAATGTTAACCCCAAGTTTCCTGAGGGCGGGAAGATGTCCCAGTACTTGGAAAGCCTTCGGATCGGTGATACTATTGACTTCCGGGGTCCAAGTGGGCTGCTTGTGTATCAGGGGAAAGGTGAGGAGCTGAGTGGGTGAAGGGTTAAGCTGGTTAAAACCAGACAAACGTGAAGTAATAGGCTAAATCCAGTTTTTTCTTTTCAAATTCATTCTGCAGATTAAAGATCAGCAGGGTATGGCAGATTATGAGCTGCTGTATGATTAAGGACTGAAGCCTCTATGTGTAAAATACTTTGTGTTCTCTATGCGAGGTGTTTTCACTCGGTTTTTCCTCATTTGTTTCTTCTTTGTTGTCTTCTGCAGTGTCTATGTTATTGTTATCTCTGTGTTGTTAGTATTACACAACAGACAGCATCAGAAGACTGGTGAAATACATAGAATCTGTCATCTGATATGGTGTGCCAGGGACAGAGGCCTTTTCTAACTGATGACTTTTCAGTCTTCCCTTTTTTGTCAACATTTTCAGATTCCAACAATGAACACAGTGTTTGAATCTCCTTCCAGGAGTGATATTTAACACATTCTGCACCAGCCTTCAAGTTAGAACTTTACAAATGACTTGTTTTGAATGGCCTTCTAACTGTATTTTTCAAGGCTGTTTTTTTTTCACAGAACTGAGTGGCTCAAAGTCTGTTTGATAATACATTCGACCTACATGCTGAAGTTGAAACTGCATATTTTATCACATGCCGAAGGTTCAATTTTAGTACGTCTCTTAGCTAGTCTTCTGTAATATGTGCTTTTTTTCGGAACTCTTAGTTTTTACATTTCTGCGATGGCTGTCATTCTGGGGAAACCTCAACAGCAATACAGGAGTCTAAAGCCATGGCTCTTGAGAGGTTATGAAGGTCTGCTTTGTCACAGTGGAGCCAGATCGTTCCATACAGTGACATGTGATGAGAGTCAGTGGGTCTCACATGGCTGTGTGAAGTTGTTTGTTTTGCAAAGTAGTCTTTTTGTTAAGGCTTGTATTTTTTAGAGGCAGGATGTGGTGATTTATGAGTCATGTTCGGTGTTTGTATTTATTTGCGTGCATCTACGCAATATTACCTCATAGCTTGATTTTGTCCGGACTCAGAATCCAAAGGTCTGATCAGCACTGAGTTGGGAGACCTCTTGGTAAAACTTGGTTGCTGATACCGGAGGTAGAGGACCAGTAGCTGGTATTCTTCCCTGTGGACCAGAATTTCCAATCCAGGATAGTGACTGAGGATATTGTCTAGTAGGAACAGAAACTCAGTTTGGAGTCAGACTCCTTGGTCATTGAAGATCCCATAGCACCATTCATGGAAGTAGTCTCCCCCTCAATGACCTGGTGAAGCAGTTTCTCACTGCTTTACCTGATCAGCCTGCTGGGGACATCTGGTGCATAATATCTGGGTTGCTGCGCATCACCAAAGTGACTACTGCACTTCACTCATGGTGATGAGGGACCCCTCCTGTCTGCGAAGTACTCTGGGATCCTTTGGGACAAGAACTGCTATGTGAATGCAAGTGATTATTAGCATTCTTATTGTGGGAGCATTCAGAAAGCACAGGGCTTGAACTTGGTAATCCAGCAAGAAACAAAAATAGAACAGGTATATTCATTTTGTAAGGGATTTACTATTAAGCTTTCATAGTTGTATAACTTTTAACAGGGAATATTCTTGAACTAAAAAAACACCTGGTAGAAATCAGCTCAGAAACTTGCTGTGTAGGAATGTGTTGCTGCATGGTATCATTACACATGTCTCTCTCGACTTAGGGACATTTGCCATCCGCCCAGACAAGAAGTCTGATCCTGTGATCAAGACTGCCAAGAATCTAGGGATGATAGCTGGTGGGACTGGTGAGTGTTATTTTCTGAAAAAGAAAAGCCAAATATTTGCTTGTTTAGTCAATCCTTAGCCTTTGTTAGAGTTTTACCATATTTCAACACTGTAGTGATTTCTGGAGTGTTGCAAGCAGATTGAATTCCCCAAACTGTGAAACTTGAAGATATTGTTGGCAAGCACTGGGAACAATATTCAGAATAACACCATTAGTACGTTGATCAGACGTACTGTAGCTTTTCTCCTTTGTATTGAAATTTTTTATAAAGAAATAGTTCTATTTCCACGTGCTTCAAAAAGAACAACATTATTTTCTGCACAATTGACAAATGGTACATTCACAGAATGGAAATTGAAATGTTAAGGTGAGTCTGCATTTGAACAAATGAAAAAAGTAAAGAGATTAGTTACTAGATGTTGTGTTCCATGCTTCAGCTGTATCACATTATAATGAATAAATCACTTTTTCATTGAAGATAAGGCTTTATGGATAGTGGATATGATGAAGACTTCTAGTTTCCCTTGCAGTCATCTCAGTTTCTTCAAACCACGCTCTGGAGCACTACGTAGCAGAGAGACACAGAAAAATGCTTGTCTTTCAGACATGATTTCATGCTTCAACCAAGGTGCAGATTGGTGCAAATTTTAAGGAAGTGTGATCTGCTCTATGCAGGGAAACACTGTCAGAGACCATCTCTGAGACATTATGATGTTGTGTTAATAGACTGTATCATGCTTTAATGTTCACAGGAAATCTAATTATCTAATTGTCCTAATTATTTGGACAAAAAGTGCTTTCAAAGCCATTAGTTTTCTAATTCAGAATTATCCCCCAAAATGTATCTGATGAATGTGATCTGTATTTGAATGTGCAATGTGGTGTTTGTTCAGGGATTACGCCCATGCTGCAGATAATCAGAGCCATCATGAAGGATAAGGAGGACAAAACTGTGTGTTACTTGCTGTTTGCAAATCAGGTAAGCAAACTTGTAGCACAGCAGATTAAAGGGAAACGGCAAGGCTAGTTTTATGTTTGGGGATCATAAAGAATCAGCACTGATGTGCCCATTTCAAACCACAGTGCAGGTGACATGCACACAATAACATGTTAACCTTCAGTTTTCATCACAAAACGGACTAAATGTCCGTGTTCTGCAATTCAGAACGAAACTGAACAAACGCCAGCTGAAGTGAAGGGGCAGCTCCATGTCACAGTTCTCAGAAACTCTCACTCTCGCCCTGGGGAGACCTGGGGTTTGTGACAACAGGGCGACTGACAGTATTTTCACAAAGTTCACAATTTTGTGCTTAATTCGGAATTCGTAAAATGTTGCTACATTGTCAATTAATTTATTTTGTTACCGCAATTTCTAACTGGTCTGAGGAATTGTGAGTGCAGGTCCCCATCAACACTGTTAGCAGAGGCTGGTTGTGTTTGGAGTACGTTACCATTTAAAAAAAATAATATCCTTTCCAGCTTGCACTGCATCCGAAAAGAGAAATCTTTTCATTGATGGCATGTGTTTAGAAATGAAAATCAATTATTAGTCATTGTTTTCAAAAGGCTGCCTTTGCTGACAACTATTTTTTATCTTATTTTGTGGCGTTTTTTTTGCTCCAGCAGGCTATATGTAAGGTGAATGGCTTGTAAAATGGCAACATAAATATACTTTTGCATTGCAAGTAATATATTATGAACACTTTGAATAAGCTGTGCTGATGTCAAATTTTCCAGTACAATATAGCCTTTTATGTACTGTTACATAACGTTGCCTTTTTGAAACTATCACAAGTTGGTGTGATTTTATTTCTTGTGGCGAATGGAGTTGTAGTAGAGCTCTGTGCAAATCTTTGGATAAACTGATGTGGGTTTTCACCTGCAGACGGAGAAGGACATCTTACTGCGTCCAGAGCTGGAAGAAATCCAGGCAAACTATCCCTCTCGCTTCAAGCTCTGGTTCACCCTTGACAGAGCTCCTGAAAGTAAGAAAAGCGGAAGATAAAGGGCCCGTTATTGGCCAGCTGTCAGGATGTACAAGGACTCATGATTGGAGTCATGTCTGTGGCTTTATTATCATTGGTGATAAAATGCTGACATATTTTGCAGTTTCCTGTAGAACAAAGACCTAAACATGGAAACAGTTGTGGTAAAAATGAGATTGACAAGATGTTTCTTTTTACCCCATGGTTGTAAAGTGTGTTAAGTATTTGTTTTGCCCCAGCGCTTGGTACAGATACTCCCGCAATGTGTGGAGTCAGTGCAGAGGGTTGCAGGGCTGCTTGCTTTAGCTGCTCTGATGACTGGCACTGTTTCTGCAGCAGTTCTAACTGGTGACTTCCCTGGCTGTGCAGTGTGAAAGCAAAGGAAGGGGTCACGTGTGAGTTTCTGTCCCTGTCGTGCCCCATTGCTGAATGTGTGATTCTTCTGTTTCTCGTATCTGAAATAAGAAAGGTTACGCATGAGAGAAGGCCATTCGGCTAATCTGGCCCACGAGTGAGTGAGTAAGTTAGTTGCTAATTGGTCCAAGGACCCTTATTCAGCCATTTCCTGAAGGATGTCGGGCTATCGGCTTCAACAGCAGGACGGTGTAGCTCTCCCATGTGTGGCTGAGCACAGTGAGTTACAAGCATGCACACACATCTGAGCGGCTGGTCTAATTAAAACGCTTCCAAGTGATTTATATGCATGGATGAAAGGCGATTTGAGTGAAAGTGAGGGTAAATGGCCAATGTATGGAGTCAGCTGTTAAGGCTTTTTTGTGGGTTTGTTTTCTAGACTGGGACTACAGCACAGGGTTTGTCAACGAGGATATGATCAGGAACTACCTGCCACCTCCAGGGGAGGACACCCTCATCCTGATGTGTGGGCCTCCGCCTATGATCCAGTTTGCCTGCAACCCGAACCTGGACAAAGTGGGCCACGACAACAGCAGGAGGTTCACTTTTTAGATGCAGAGCTATTGCAGCGCAGGGTATGAGTGAGGCACTGAAACTGCAGTAGAAGACATGTTTTAAACTCTTCCTCGCTAGGACCACAACTCGGGCAGAACACCAGGGGTGTTTCCAATGTGCAGAATACCAGCTATTGCCTCAACCTCTTACAGCAGAACATGCAGAACATGAAGGGGTGCTCTCATTCCTCTTCAGAGCAGCGCAAACAGTTTGATACTGTTGTTGTAAATTATAAAAAAAAAATTATATCTGATGTCTAGATTTCTCAAACAAGATATTCATTACTGCTTGTAGGGAGCAAGAACGTTCTTTGTGTCCCAGTTCACAGTTCGACTTGGAAAAAATTGGTAGAGACCAAAACAATTAAGACAGTGGTCACTCAACAAGTGATGCTTAATGATGATGATTTCACATTGCATACATTTTACTTGTTGGAAAGTTATTTTGTTCTGCACATAATGTATTAATGTACAGGACAAATGAACGCTGGATAACTGAAAAATGCCATTTTAAGCAAGTATTCTACTGCAGTATCTACCAGGAAAATGTATTTTGGTCTTAATTATGCTATGCTGATATTATCCTATGCATACGTGCTATGCAAATCCTGAAGGGTCCAATACTAAGGTGCAGAGACATGGAGATTGAAAGAAAAAGGAACACACAAAGAGCACTAGGTGGCAGTGTTTCGTTCAAATTACTGACAAAACAACATACTACAACACCTGCGTTCAACTGTTCCAGAGTGTCACATTGGTGATAAGATTTAGCGGATTGTAAAGTGTAACATCATTGAGCTTATTTAATGCAAACTATAAGTACAGTTCTGTAGGAGCAAATGTGTCATTGCACAACAAAGCTCACTTGTGGCCATATTACAATTCTTCTCAATTAATTGAACACAATTCTTGAGGAATTGTTCACATTAGCACAAACCTCAGAACTATAACTTGATTTGCAAATATAGCATTGCCAGCATGCTGCTAGTGTTTTACAAATGATACATGATGCAGAATGGTTTAACTATTGAAGTGTTAAGAAGCACAGAATACAGACATTGTAATTTGTTTACTTCACTTGCATTCTTGCCCATTGGTCAGGCCAGCGCTTTTCCTTAAGGTTGTGTTTAATGTTGTGTCGATCATGTTAATGTTATGTTATATCATTTCAAACATCATGAGGAGAACACTGGACTCTGCATTGGATTCAGGAACTGGGAGGATCATGGAGGCATGATCTCCATATGTGTACGTGTAGTGACCCCCTGGCCCCTGTCTAATGAGGGCTGGATGGTGGAAGCTGAGCAGGTCAGATCTTCTTGTGGCACAAAACTGCCACGTGTTGCTCTCGAGAACGCCGTGATATCCAACAGTGGCCTGGTCACAGGGATGTGGGCAGTGACACCATTCACAGAGCTGACCGCACCCATTCTGATCTTTCCTTCACGTTGACCCTCCACACTGACAGTGACTCTGTTTCCAGGGATCATCCTCTCTCTTCTCCTGGCTTTGGCCAAATTGAAGCCTGCTTCATCTACTCTAGTATCTGTGGTGTTTCACTGGCTTCAGGTTTCATTATGCTCTGAAGATAATGGAGAGCATTTCACCAGATCAGTCGATTCACAGTAAAAGTGGACATACAGGCAGATAAGCCTTGCCTGTAATTACTGGTGCCTCAGCCCCTTTACTTACTGATCCTTTCAAAAAGGATCCTGGTCAGTTCTTTCTTTCTGCCTCCTGATGCCTCCAGAAGACTCAGGCAGTGGTGGAAAGGCTTATGCTATCCAAACGCCATTGAAAAACACCCTTATCTCGCAAGTTGAACCTCTGGTTCTCCCTCCAACAAATGGCTTTACTGGCAACTGCCATTTTCACAGTAACCACCTTCTGTTCAGCAGCGAAACCTTTCCTCTGCCAGTGTGGGGTGGTTGCTGAACACTTCTGATGGCAAAACTGTTTTCATGAACAATATTGTACAGTAAGGCAGTGAAGATATAAGATTACGTACCTGTTCCCATTGCTGCAAATCCATGTGACAAAGGATCTTCTTGGGCTTGGCTGTGCCCTCTGTCCGGCTTTTCTCATTGTCTGGCCATGGTTGATCACAAGGTCTACTGTTGTAGCTCAACTCTCATCTGACATGTATGCACAACTTTCCCTTCCCCCAGCTCTGCCTCCTGGCGCACAGACTCCATAGATCATCTGTTTTGGAGAAGGTTAGTTTCTTCCAGCTCCGCCTCCTAGCACAGACCCCCTTCCACAGCCCCGCCCCTTCCTCCAGCTCCACCTCCTGACACACAGACCCCCTTCCACAGCCCCGCCCCTTACCTCGGCTCCGCCTCCTGACACACAGACCCCTCTTCCACAGCCCCGCCCCTTCCTCCAGCTCCACCTCCTGACACACAGACCCCCTTCCACAGCCCCGCCCCTTACCTCAGCTCCACCTCCTGACACACCTTCTGGTGCACAGACTCCATAGATCATCTGTTTTGGAGAAGGTTTGTTTCTTCTATTATAGTGTTTAGCAGGATGGGGTATTTTGCTAATCTGCATTTTGTGTCTAGAGCAGAGATTTGTATTCATCATCTTGCACACTTGACATGATGTTTCTCTGAAAGCAGTCGTAAAGGATTATCTGCTCTGACTGGGACTTGAGAATTCTGTTGACTGATTTGAATATGTGAACAATTTTTTGAGTATTGTGTTCAGGCAATTGAGAAGAACCTGTCTGTGGCACGGTCCACACAGGTAGTTGGAGAAATGACGGAAGCAGAGCATAACATGAAACATTTCCAGAAGCATTTGCAGTAACTAGGAAACTGAACAATGAGTATTGCAGGAAGAAGTAGCTATAACACCCTATTCCATTCATAGCTCTCCTAACTTCTCCTCTGGGACACAATCCAGATACAGTGATAGGAAGTCGCTAGGGCTCATCAGCACTGTTGGACCAGGCAGCCTGTCTAGTTCACTGTAGTGATGTGTATCACTACTGACACGGTGGTGATGCTGATTGAGTGTGGCTCAGTGGTGCTTCCCAATTAAAGACGAACTCCCTAATTAAAGAGGTGGGGAAACAACAGTGTTTTGTTGGGAGGCGGTTTTGAGTATTGACCTTTTCCTCTAATGCTGCAGACTCTGCTTTGCTCTTGCGGTTGTGCTATCATTTTAAAGACTGCAGGAGGACACTGGCCTTGTTTTTATCATTCAAACTTGTTCTCTCTCCGTACCCCTGGCCCAACTATAGATAGAAAGTCGGAGGACTTCATTATATTTTTTCTGAGAATTACATGCCAGATTTAAAGATTAAGCAAGCAGTTGCAAAAATAATTTTTCTGTAGTTGCATTACCTAATCTGTCATGTTTTAGTTTCTGAACTGTCTTGCACTCTCTTGTTCAGACACGTGCGATGGATTTGTAGTGATTTGGTCAAGTCGAATGGGAATTCATTACCCTGCTGCCAACCCTGCTGCCAACACATCTTTAGTTTTCCTTAATGTTTGAAGCACAGGTGCTGCCAGAGTGCTGTATTCTAGACTTGAAAAGATAAGAGTTCTCATGTTCACAGGGACTAACAGATTGCACAGTCTTGATCATACATACACGGAATACACAGTCAAGACCCTAAAAATGTCCTTAAAAGGATGCTTTGTTCAGGGCACATTTAGGAAATATTGAAGGAGTTCTGTAGGCTTTTATGAGTATTAATTCCGGTATTTGAAGACCAGGTCTGCTTAGTTTTATTGGTGGTCTTAAATACCATTGAGAGCGTCTTGTAGTGAGTATAATAACTAAATGTTTTGAATTGGTCTTTCTTTTGAATGCCTTGCCATTAGGAACATTTGCTTATCAGCTGGTCCCAATATTTGTATATCTTTTGCATTTTGCTCTGGAACCATTTCTTTCCTCGTGGACAGATGCCATCTTTTACAGGTGTGTGAAACTGCTTTCTATTCCGTACATGGGCTCTGTACATTTTGTATTTTAAACTGCTGCAAGTTATTGATGGTTACATTTTATTACATTTACATTTATTACAGTTTATTATCACTGCTTGATATGCAACACAAACTGTAACCAAGCATTTGTTTTTAATATCTGGTATTTCCAGTCTATTCAAGTATGCTGTAGAGAGGCATCTTTAGTTGAATAAATCTATAAATGCTTACATTGTGAAACATCTATGCCAGATTTTGTGAAGTAGCCTAGTGCTGTCAAGGTTTCTTTTTCAGTATGTGCTCCGAGAATTTAACACTGCACTATAGCATGTATGCTTTAAGTGGACGTGATGAATGACTCAGTCATCTGAATCTGAGCAATGGGCTGGGTGACCATACTTCGTCAAGAAGGTGGTTTTGTATTTGGTTGATGAATGAAGACTAACATATTAAACTGATTACAGCATCCTTCTGAACAATTGTTTGTCAGTATTTGATTTACGCAGGAGCTTATGAATGTATGCATTTACTTAAGGATGTTTTTTTTTTCTTCTAGTGTGCTTCCATTTTTTAAATTGCAATTAGATTATTTCTTAGCCTTGCTAGCAAACTACTGATAGTTTCTTGAAGGCTGATATCACCTTGCACATGCATATTTTGTCAAAAGAACACTGGGTTTATTTCACAGAGAGTATATTATGATGTGATGATAATTGAGAGCACCTGATTGTGTGAATGTTGCACGATGCTGAATGAAATTCAGTGCTGAGTCAGACCTGAGGTATATCTTCTCCCTCCTCTTTTGCAAACAACCATACCTGTATTTGTTCTGCAAATAAACTCATTCACTAACTTGATAAATTAGGTAAACCGATGTTAAGTGTGAAAAGGTTACGTGTCTAAAACAGACAGTTTCACATTCCACTCTGGACTCCTAATGACGTTAATGGATGAACTGTTCATATAACTGAAGGGTTTTCAATCCTGGTGCTGGGGACACACACACCTGCTGTTTTTACCACCTGAACCCTTAACAGTTAGATGTTAACCATTTAAATGGCTGCCTTTGTTTTCAGTTCCAATTACCAGGAGTGAATGTAAATGCTTTAGGTCATCATTATGAAAATAAGTTTAAATTTGCCAACAACAATGACAGTATACATTCATTTCTTTACAGGTGTTATTAGTCTTTACTAATTGCAAAACTAGTCATATTAAGTAGAAATATTAAACAATGGCATATTATATTAAATAAAAGCAGTAAAAAAAAAACTAATACAAGTGTGCTGGCATTCTGACCCCCTGTAACCCTTGTTGTATGAAGGGATTAGAATGTGGATGGAAATTAGGAAACATTCCATCTTTCAAAAATAATGGTGTTAAATTCTAAAGATGTTCCTATCTACATCTAATGAATTTACACAACTATTCTTCATAGATTTGAAAATAAAAGGCATTTCCTGTACATAACAGTTCATCTTTTATAAAAAAAATACTATTGATACAATTTAATAATTAAATGAGGAAAATTAAAGTGTACTTTAACTATCATATGCCATATAGCAATTCTGCTTTTCCAATATTATATTATTATATTCCAATAATATAATATTGTTGAAGAAAACTCATTCAAATTAAGCATTACCTTAAGCTGCTTTGCATTTCGGTAATAAAACGGTTAACCCATGCAGTGGACATGAGAATTTCACTAGAGAAAATTGATGTAAACATTGCCCAGGTCCTTGAGACTGTTTTTCTTCTTACAGCAACGTTCCAGCATCTCACGGGTGGAGAGAAATTCATCTGTATTTAGAAAGAAATCCTTAACCATCACATCCCCCGGAGGGGAATTTTTATTCCTTCTGTTCTTAACACTGTCCAGCAGAGCTCCTCTAATGTCCTTTGGTTTCCCTGGCACTCCAAATACTATAAACATCCCCACGCAGTCCCTACCCACCAGCGAACAGAACTCCTCCAGCTTTTCGTAGTTGCTCTTATTTGTGTACAGAGCGTCTGCCAGTGTGATCTCTTTTATATTCCCATAGCACTTCTCTGGGTCCCGCATCTGGCTTCTCAGTGCTTGATCAGACATCTGTGACGTCTGGACCGGGAACTGGATCTTCACATTCTTGTCCGGCCCAAGAATGGTCCAGATCCAGTCCACACCAAAGAGCAGACGCTGTTGCTTGGTCATCGTGCTGGTGGTGATGTGCTCCTCCACGCCCTTCTCCGCGCAGTACGAGATGAAGCTGACGAGGAAGATCTCGTTCAGCGTGTCCGTGCTGGGCTGCAGCCTGTTCTGCGGGTCCTCGAACCCGAGGTACTCCTTCAGCTTCTGGGAAGCATGAACGATGCCCTGGCAAAAAACATCCCCCAGAATGTCAGGCTTGGAGTCTGGAGCAGGCTCCTGCGACTTTGTCTGCCCCATGTATGAAATCGATCACGCTGCAACTGCAGTGAAATCAGCACAGCTCCTTCTTCCTCTGCATCTCCATTCCCTTGCATGAGCCAGGAAAAGTGTTTTCCGAGTTGTTCTGGGAAGAAAAATGAGCACAATGAATTATGCTGTGCAGACCTTCAGCTAATGAGCAGTGAAACCCGATTCCTCACCTTTAAGCTGTAGGGTGGAGCCTGTGGTTCCTGCTGGCTAAAGTCTACCTTCACAGTCTGGCAGGGAATGTATGAGCAAAGGAGAGTTTCAATTTTTTTACCTAAGAATATGATGAAGACATTAGCAAATTAAATGCCCAAAGGAATTTACTGGTTCACATACGCTACAATGTTGTGCACTCATTTATATAGGTGGGTGAGCAGGGGCACTCTCACTAATGCATCTTAATACAGCAATAATATTCCTGTCAGGCATTTCAAACTACCAGACAATTAATTTTTAAAAGGGGTTTGAATCTTGAGTTTTTCCTCCTCCACTTACTGTCCTTGACCATTTCAGTTAAGATTCTGCTTGCATTCAAACTTGACACTTCATTTCTAATTGCATCCCATCTTGTTCCTTCAGAAGCATTCTATATCCACTACAACGCATCCGTATGTTCAAATACATTTGTGAGGAAAAAAGATAAGGTTCCGTATTCTCTTTGTGAATCCGAGGTGGAGGATGTGACCATTTTAAAAGAATATTAATTTGAATATTCAAATGTCCTTCATCTAGAGCTCATGTTCATAACGTTGAGAAAGTCTTTTTTATCTGTGAAGGGGTAATTTTTGGATCTCTTGCAATCTATTACTGCATGTTTTTGTCTTTTCCAGACTTGATGCAGTTTGCTGGATGCAAACACTAAATTGCAGTATGTTCATACCTTAGCAGTTCAGATTTTAATCAAAACTATGCTTCTGCATTTTAGATTTGTTTTAGCTTCTTTGCACTGGTTTTCTGCTGATCCCAGAACTTCAAAATGCTTCTGCTCATCTTTAAGGCTTTGAGCACTGACTCCCGACTTAAAGGGAAACTGACATCTCAATATCTCAGTTTTTCTCAGTCTCGCTAACAAAATAAATGGATTGATGGTATAGCAAAAATGTACACATTTCAAAATTAAAAACAAAAAACGAACTTTTTGAAAGAACTAAGTCGTCATGTTGCAAACACCTGGGTCTCTCCACAGGCAAGAGTGGGAGTTCTCACAAACTGACATGAAGCAGCCCTTCCTGCTCAGTAGTCACTGTAATGACCAGTGTGCAGCAGGCATTTCACCGCAGAAATGTTCCAACACGATCTGCATGCCGAGTTAACAAGTAGGTGGGTTTTAGGCCGACACATACTTATTGAGAGCAGTATTTCTATTTAATTTAGAGACATATTCGCAGAACACAGCTCTGCACATACCTGGAAATGGTCTATTTTGTGATGTACAGTAATTTGGAGGTTTTACAAGTTACTTTGTGCATCTCCCTTTGATTGTGGTTTGACATGTACTCAATGCTGATTCTAACTTCCAGAATATAGAAATAGCACTGCATTTCCCCTTTAACTCACTTCACACCTGCCTGCTGTTGATGCTCCTTGTACTTGGACCTTCTTTCAGATCCTTTCAGCTAAGGATCATTCCAGCCTTGAAGCAGCAGGATGAAAAGCACTGAGTCTTCATGGCTACAGGATAACTTACAGCTCTTATCAGCTCTTGCAAAACGGCACTTTAAAAGTTAGAACTAGCTCATAATTTACCCTATTTGTGGATACTTGTCTCTCATGACTATTGTAAATGCCTTGAAGAGACACACAATGAAAGGCGATATATAAAAATCTTAAATTCATGAATAAATAATGGAAGGATAAAAGTATCTCCCCTTCCAATGAGAATGTAATCATGCACAGGTGTACTACAGCTGCATGTTTCAAACCAAAAGAGTTTATTGATTTATTAAAAATGAATAAAGTATTAACAATACACAAAGATTTGACCAATGTCATGGTTAGCAGGGGGTGGTTAATATCTTCAGCTTTGTAATATACTTATTGCTTTTGTTTTTTACAAACAATGAAAGACAAAACCTGAATACAGGCATGGTTTTACAGATGCACTGCAGAATCCATTACACAGGCTTGACAGTATAAGAACACACCAAGCCCATCGCTCTGCCATTGAATACAAGTGTCTGGAGTTGAGCAGGTCTGTGTTACTGTAACAACTTAAAGCTCAAGGGCAGAATCAGTGTAAGGACCTCCTCACATTTAAGGAACATCAGTGTCTCTTGCCTCCTTCCCATCCCTGAAGGAAAATAAAAATGATCTAGAAGCAACATCTTAGTATGACAGAGGTTCAGTCTTTCCCAGCAGATCTCTATACAAAAGCCATGTCTAAAAGAAAAGTATAAATAACATGCAAATAGTACTAAAATATCCAGGGAAAATATATATGTCCAATTGTTACTGTAGATCTAACAGTATTTTGCTAAAAGGGCAAAGCTAAATAAACAGAGGTGTGCATAGGTCAGATTTCACATCATTAGACGACAAAAGCTAAAAATCAGTCCTGAAATTCTGCACCACTTTTTCCGAGTACACACAAAATGAGATTGTTTATCTACATAAAGTTTTTTTTGAAGACATTGCAGACAAACTGCTGAGTGCAAACAGCGAGTGGCATTTCCAAACCGGGCAGCGCTGTGCTTAAGGGCTTTAGCAACTGATTTGGCATCAGCAGTGTTTCGATTTGGCACAGGTCAGATTGTCTGAGTCAGTTATTTAGATAGGACTTGAATATATTTCACTTAAACAGTTCAACGCTGGAGTTGCACAATCTGATCATTTTGTCATACTGTAGATCTGACAGAACACATACATGGCTTCATATTACAATTGCAGGGCAAGAACTGAAAACAGGTGTGAAAACAGGGGCTGGATAAAACCAGAAACAACATTAATCAGTTAAAAGAATTTTTGTATGCATGATTTGTCATTTAAAATATTAACCATGTGCCATGCTGAAAGATAACAAGTATAACTTTAGTTTTTAAAAACAGACAAAAAAAGGTAATGTTGCTCTTCACATGACAGCTATAAAAAATCCAACAGTATAAAAGTCCATCTTCTCCAGTAACCAGCTGGCAAGTAAATGTGGATCTTTCTAAAAATGCAGTATAATCATCAAATATCACAATCTTACAATGAGCATACAAGTCCTTTCAAACTTTAAATGCATAGGTGATGCAGTTATATGAAGTGCCAGCTGTATTGAAAAGGAGTTATGAATTGTGAACATCTCTATTCACACTCCTTGCTATTTATGATGCACTTGTGAAGTATCTATCAACACATCTGGCAACATCTTGCATTAGGGTTTTGATATTTAACATAAGGCAGTGACAGCCTATATTTGTTATTCAATTTCTCAACTGTAATACATTAAAAGATACATAAGCCTGGCACTGAGTGTGTAAGTGATGTCAAGGGGATACTGCAACAGCACATTGATATGCACGATTGGCACACAGTGAAATTCACAGCCACATCTGAAGATGACCGTTATCACACATTGGAGTCTTCATCTGTAATGCTGGCACTTGGAGAGCAGGTGGAAAGTTCTTTGAAGAATTCATCTTCTTTCAGCATGCTCTACAGATTGATGAAAACAGAATAACTGTTAAAGATACAGTGTGGAGTCTTCCTTAAACCATTTATATGAGCTGGGGAAATAACACATTGGGTAACACCACAAAGTGAAAATAAAATGTTTTGCTCACGTAAGGAGGAGTCAGGTTTGTTCTAGTTTTTTATGCAAGACCAGTACACCTGGGGTAATGGGGGGGTTTAAATATAATTTTCTATTTTGCGATGGTATTGTTTTGTTGTTTAAGACTTAAGTATTTGCTTTCAAGAGAAACTGTACACTTTTTTATAGGTGGCTGTCAGGAGTCAGAGACGAATACTGAACTCTGTTAGATCAACATGTTAAGTCGTTAGGCTAAAGCTGTTTGTTGTGAGTTAAGTGTCATGTTATGTCATGTTTAAATGTGTTATAGAACGTGTAAAGGTTTTAAAAGAGAATAAGATGGAGGAGGCAGGTAGTTAGATCCCCAACTGTGGTACCCCTGTCTTGGGAATAACTGTGGAACCCCTCCCATGGCCTTTTCTATTTTCTACTTTAAAAATAAACTTGTAAATAAAGGCTTAGCGACTCATGACGTAGACCCCAACAGGAAGTCCCTCCCCCCCCATGGGTTTATGGGAATTGTAGTTCCTAAAGCCAATGCAAAGTAATCTAGTAGTTGCTGCCTGCTATGGGAGTATTAAGACAGGGTTACAGACAACTGCCTTGTTGTGAAGCAAAACAACATTAAAATAAAGCCAAAATATAAAACATTTGAACAAAGATCTTTTTGGAGGTCCTGTCAATTTAAAGTGCATTAAATACACATTTATACGCATTTGGCACATCAGTTTAAGTAAAGAATTAAAAGCACTTCTTACAGTCAAGTTGTTGATGCCCTCAGAAAATGCTCCAATTTGCCTTACGGTTCCTTCAGAGTCCTCCATCTAAAGGTAAAATCAATCTCTTAAACAGTTTCCTTTGTCAAGTCAGCAATCGATTTTAGACTTCCAAATACTCCTGCACGTCAGGTGCCTGTCATCTGTTCTCTGCACCCGTGAACACGATATGACCATCAAAATCCAAACTGAATTTGAATGTTTTTTAATTAGAATGGGAATTGATTGTTTCCATTTCTGAAACAGATTATGTAGCATATTAATCCTATTGCTTGACTTAAGAGTAATACTACACATACATGTCACTTAATTATGTAAATTCTCCATCCTCAAAGAATAAAACAGAAATGTTAACCCCCCCTACTTTAAAACATGTAGGAAAAACGCCCTGTGAAACACCGTTACCTGCTCCAGGCGGTCAAGGTCGTCATCATACAGTCTCATGTCCATGCCTCGTTTGTATCCTTTCTGGAAACTGATTCCTCTGGGCATCGCCACATCCATGGGGCACACGTACTCCTCCGAATCCTCCGGCCTCTTTCTCCGCAGGCTCCCGAAACTCCCGAACGCCAGCTTCCTGGGCTGAGGTGCACATGCAAAACACACAACCCAGGCTGTAGTGCACGGGGGGGGGGCAACTGGAGGAGTTCCACCCGTGCGCCAGGGACCAAACTCCTCTCCTTTTAAAGCACAAGAACTTAAGAGCTTTACAAATACGGAAAGGGTGTCAAAAAAAGTGCGACATTCCACAAACCTTAACTTTCGCGGTGGCGGTGAGAACGACGTAGTCGGGCGACTCCATCGCCTCCTGCTTCTGCTGCTGCGCCTCGGAGCCTATGAGCAAGTTGAAGTGTGTGGCCAAGTGCCGTCTCAGCAGAGTCTTGTTTGGGGGGATATTCAGCAGCAGCGCCATCGTTTCCACGTTGAACCGGGGCTCCAGCACCTTGAAGATCGGAGACATGGCTCAGTGCTTTGCTGTGGAAGGCGAGCAGGTGCTTCTCAAGGACATTTGTGAAAAATGCTTTGAGACATTCTACTATTGTATTATACCGTAGTGGATTAGCTCCCACTGAAATAAAATTTCAAGAGTTAGAGATATTTCTCTAGCTGGTAGAAAAATGGATATGAAAATAAATGCCAGACTACAAATTGACAAATTGCATGAAGCTTATCTTGCATTTAAAAGACATCCATCATTGACAGGTTTGATCACAAGAGCACAAAAAGGTTACAAGCAAGAGGATAGCTTTTCAGCCCATCTAGTCCCTTTGGAAGTAGTTATCCAACTTGTCTAACGTCTCATCCAGCTGGTTCTTCAAGTGGATACGCTGACTTAGCCCTCTGGACAGCCCACACCAATTTCCCTTCGGGATTAATAAAGTATTATCTATCTATCTAAAGAAGTACCTCCGGTTACCAGTTTCAAACGCGCTTCCAGAGCTTCCACTTCTGCCCCCTGGTTCGACAAGCTATGCGACAGGGGGCGCTACAGGAGGTCATTCTTGCCTTCTGCTATAAGACTGTACAACGCATCCACCTTGCGTCTGGACAGAGGCAACATCGACAGTGACCTGTTTCTGGACTGAACGCATCTACTGCTACATCTGTTCTCTTTCTTTTTCCCGTTTACAACCATTTTTTGTGCAGTATATGCCAGGGACCTGTGCAATACATTTATATTTATATCTATATTTACAACTATATTTATATTCATATGTGTGATACGATTTTTCTGTGTACTGTTCTGTTCTAGTTTCCGGACTGTGAGTAACTCTTGTATTGTATTGTATGTATTGTACTATTATTATATAATTCCTTACACTGTGGCTGTGTTGTGTGTGTTAAGCTGCTGTTGCACTGCAGTTTCCCTCACGGGATCAATAAAGTATCTATCTAGCCACGCTGTTGAAGCCGACATCAAAAGGGCTGAGGGAGCTAAATTAGCGACTAACCACCGATCCAGCCGGGTGAGCAGGACGGCCTCCTCTCGTCTGCAACCTTGACGATGTTCACATAATCACGTAGCGCACAGCTCACCATTAAGCCCCCGTGCACACCACTTCCTCTGAGGTTGGGTGCATACTCGGCCAGGTCCACGGAGCGCAGCCACTCCATCACCCTGTGATTCGTCCACTGCGACACCTCGGCAGGAGTGACGTTGTTCTGAAGGAAACGCCAAGTGTGATACGCTGTCAAAGCTGCATGCCTGTGTGAGAATTCCCCATACCATCCTACCAAGAGCCAGCTGTCACTGAAAATCCCACGTAAAAAATGCCTGGGTAACGCTATTCACCTCTACGTGAAAAGTTAATTTCCTAAAACAAGAAAATGTAATACATCATATCATACCATTTGAGTTTAAGGGTCAAATATTTGGTCTAAAAATGTTCTACCCTAGTATGCAGAAAACAAAACAAGGAAGTTGACAGGAGCAGTCAAAAACACATAATGAAAGTCAAAAAGTTAATTCAATGATTACAATATTACTGAATCAATCTAAAAAGGAATTTTGTTTCTCATACTAAGTGTAGCCCCATTTACGTTTGGACTGATTACCTCTTATCATGATCTAAGGCCATAAAAGAGAGGACCTTTCGTCTGCACCTTGTAGGTGTGGCAATATTGCATTAGCAGGGACTTAAGAAGGATCTAAAGATGATTTGTAGTGAACATATTTCTGGGGAATCCTACCTCATCTGAAGGCCTTCTGCGCAGACAGTTGGGTTCGTAGTTGTTAATACGGAGGACCTGAATGGCTCTTTTGATACTGAGATGATGAAGAACACTTCCAACTTTCAGTGACAGCAGATCATCCTGTTAAGTGAGAGACACGGGGATATACAGTATTAATCCGCAGCACAGCTGTGAAAGCGAGCTCAGTGTTTATCATCTACTGAAGTAAACAGTCAATTAGCCATTGCTATTCACACCCATGTTTGTGAAAGGAAGCAGAATGCAGTCATGGCTATAACTTAAACAGCTTAAACAAAAATGGCCAATCATCTCTGGGCTTTACGTAAGGCAACACTATTTGCACTTCATATACACAGATAAAAGTAGCCCTTTTTATTGTACAAGAGAATTTAATCACTTAAAAAGAGCTGACTGTTCATAAACCAGTTAACACTGTTAGTACTGTACTACTTAATTCGAGTTTACAGATGTTAGTTTTTCCCTTAGCTTGATATTAGAAGCAGTCTTTTCAAATTAAAAACTGTGCACAGCGCTCGTGCAAATGCACTTACAACAGTCATATAATGAAGCATTCTTCCATCAACCCTGCCTTCATCAAACTGGGTCTTGTACTGTGGCAGCCCAATGTCATCCAGCCATCCTAAGAAAGAGATTGAACTCACTCACTGGTCTGGCAGGCACAAAACATCACAATTTCCTCTTCTCATTATAAATGGAGGGTAAATCAGTGAAAAATTGCTCCTTTACAAGATCTTTTTTAGAGAAGCACGTGAGTAAATTCAGAAGCTGCCCTTCCTGAAGAGAACTTGTTTAGCCACTACAACCTGGTTACTTTTATTCTCCTGAATAAAAGGGGAAAGGGGACCATTCCTAAAATGTGGAATACAAGACAGTCATAAAAGTCTCTACAGAAATTGTAGTCTTGACTGCAAACATGTACAACTCAAAAATGTTATGATAATGAAAAAGAAAATTCAATCTGGATTCAAAGCGGGGTGCTTTTTAATGCTGTAACTCACTGGTGACCCAGTTGTAGTCGAGTTTTCCTTTGTTGTCGTCTTCCTCGGAGCCCAGAGCCTGCAAGGCCAGCTGCAACTTCTTCCTGTGGAGAGGGTGCTTAATTCCCAGCTCCTAGAGAAAGAAAGTGTCTCAGGGATGCTACAGAGGTACATCCAACCCAGTTACCCACTTGGTCTCAAAAAATAAACTAAACGTTACCACCATACACCACCTGATCAAGTAAGGCTATGACACAAGCTACCCATCCACATTGTTGAAGCTGGTGCCACGTGGTTTTTCAAGAAACAGCTGGCTGAGAACTTCATACAAATTCACTTCTAAAAATCAAATCTAGTCGGTCCAAATGGCCTCGGGTGGTCTGCCAACAAGGTTAAGGTATTCTGCAGCTTTTCACTGCAAGCCACATTCCAGCCGAGCCCGAAGATGGCGGACAAGAAGATCTCTGCGCGCGCATGGCTCACCCTCTCCAGGTCCTGCTGAGAGGCCTGCAGCAGAGTCTGCCCCGACAGGATCCACTGCTTGGCCGAGCCGACGTGCAAGCCCAGGCCCTGCTCCTGCAGCCAGTTACACACCTGCTCCTTCGTCCACTTGGCGAAGGGCGCGTCGAGCTCACTGCAAACACACACGGGACTCTAGCTGAAGGGACTGGCTGTTCCCCAGCAAGAATGTCGACCGCTTCCCCCAACACAGCTCATGCAGCGTAGGCTTCACAACGTCTCCTGGCAGTTGCCCCATTTTCTAAAGCCAGTGACATCTTGACGTCTTTCAAAACAGGGTCGGTTCCAGCCAGCCGGGATGCGCGCAGTGGGCGTGAAAGCTCCCTCGTTGAAAAGGGTGCGAGATCAGTGACATGCACGAGATCCGCAGTACAAAGACCCACTGTGCTCAGAATCCAGTCGCTGCGCGATCACTCCACTGCTTTAGCTATGCTTCCCTTTGAGAGCTCACTCAATCTCAGCACAGCCATTCAGACAGCCGTTGGGTCTTGCGACTTTAAAATAACTCGCACGTGACTGTTTCACGAAAATGCTAATTTTAAGCCAGTCTGCTTGAAACAGAGATCTTTTAAATGATTTAAATACACCGAGATGGACCAGTTATTTCCTTTGAGGTCTTCGTTTTTCTTTTGAATTCTGCGTTCAAAAATACATTTGCGGACCCTCCAAAACATTGTAAATTGCTGACTATTACTGTCAGTATTAAACTTTCATTCATTCAGCTTAATTCTAAAGTGTGCCACACTCATTTGACAACTCCCTTTAAAAAGGCAACTTCTATACTGTATGGCACGACTTATGTCCTCAATAGTCATTGCCCTTTGTTGCTCCGTGGGTCACTGCAGCTGTGTTAGTTGTGGGGCTAATATAACCATCCCAGTGAATGTTCTTGATGTACCAGTAAGCTGCTGAGAATTCTGTGGTTAAGCTCGCCGCAGGGCTCAAAGTTAATGGGTGCGTGGTGGGTGACAGTGTCGAAACGTAGCAAAAACACTTATGGAAGAACTCACTGGCACAAGCGGACATTGCACCCGGTCTCTCTCTGTCGCACTGGAGGAACCTGCGCCACCACGCTCCGCACTCACCTGCTCGCATTCTGCAGGTCCCGAGACCAGCCCAGCCGGGGCCCCGCCGTGGCCCTCACCCCGCCTCTCTTAAACTCCGGCTCCGACATGTCATCAGGGTTAAATGTGGTGGACTGGCTCCTCTTCAGCCTGAAAAAAAAAAAAGGTTTAAGTCGTAAAAATGTTTAAACATCCACTGAACTGCACTGTGACTTCTTGCATCCTCTACAGAAGGCAAAGCAGTGCCTGTGGGTTATACTAGACCGTTTCTGGACCTGGCTAATCCAGAATTTATGTTAACAAGTGCACCCCTGGCAGACAGTGTACCGTATACTAACAGCTACTGCCCACTATTGGGAAGCGTTAGAACAGGGTTACAAGTGATCATTAAGAGTTTACAGTTATTCTGAATGCTAATGATGGAGAGCACACAAGAACACAATCAAGCCCACTGGAAAAGAAACAGACGTACTGTATGAACTAGACCAGCACTGTAGGGGACGAGAAACTTACTTTCCAAATAACTTCTTGATACCTCTGGCCTTCTTCCTGGACTCGGGAGAGGAGGGCGACGTGTGGGAGCTGTCCGTCTCGGCTGACCTGCGAGGGACTCCGGCCAGATCCAGGTGCTCAGTGCCTTCCCTCTCTGTCTCCGCTACAGACAAGACAGGCTCCTTCAGCCGAGCACCCGAACACCGGTTTCTCTTTCCATACGGCAGCATTCAGGGCTGGATTTTATGACAGCTGAAGGGGCTAATGCGAACCTCAGCAGCTGTGCAGAGGTATTCATGAATCTGTGCAGAAAGGGCAGGTTATGCACTACCCCTCTGATAGTGATCAACTGCTACAATGCAAACGCAGCCAGGACCTGGGTCAAAGTCAAACCTTTTATAGTCCTAAAAACAGAAAAATTACTGCTCAAAGCACACTAATCAGACTTTTATTCAGATGTCTGCAGTACCTGAGTGACCAGGTATAAAAAGATACCATGAAAAGCACTACAGTAACTGGACTTAACAGTTGCTGCAGTGAGCTTGGCAGCTTTGTGTTCAATTAAGTCTCTTCAACCATCCTTACATGGGAACCTTGTGTTTAAAACCCAGCTCTGAATGCGATATTAGGATGGTTAATCACACAGGTGTTCCACACTTTGTTAGAGTTTCAGATCACCAGGGTAAGATATGGAAGCAATGATGAGCGATTGACTAACGTACCTAAGAATGAAAGCTACTGTACTTCAGACCAAAACTACCCACAAAGCAGTTTCTGCTTAAGTCTGATAACTACAGTTAGGTGGGAAAATTGCAGATGACATTCTGTAATGGGTAAGAACAACTGGATTTCTGAGATATTTTGAAAGTTTGAGGAACACTCATATCCCCTTCCCATCCTGTTAAATGTATTTTAACAGTATGTCAATTTAACATGCTAGAAATTCAACTTCTTAAAACTGGACAGGACTAAAAATTGATAAATGATTTTTGTTTTACACCTGGTTTCAGAAATTGTCATCCCGTGGTAACAGGCTGACACATCAACACGCAAAGGTCAGATTGCTCTTTGTAGCTTTCTCCCACGAACACATTTTGCACCAAGAACAAAACTAGAAGGTATTTTAAATCAAACATGAAGCACCAACCTGAAAGCCAGTTTAGTGAGTAAAAAAAGGAGGATTATTATAAAAATTAAATTTCATGCAAGGCACTCTATAGTCAACAAGTTCTCCACGAGGGACTAGCAGCCTCTACTAGCGAGTCACACCCATGTTGCGAGATGCAATGACACTGCAAACAGACGTCCAGCACACCCTGACAGGATATCCAGTTGTTCAGTTTACCCAGAACACCGCATTTCTGCAGACCACCATGCACTCCATACTGTACCTAATGTAGGTGCGCTTGCACTTCGACTGCGATCTTCACATGTCCACAACATGTACACGCAGAGCAGCAGCGGACAATATGCAGAACAAAGTGAAGCGTACAAAATTACACGACAGAGCACAGGACCTCGCGGTGAGGAAGCACAAGGTGACAGCACACAAGAAACCCAGCAGCGGTTCCCGTAGATAGCACCACATGGATGAGTCTCCTTTGCAGGAACACTTCAGTACATCCAGGTTTCCCCACATATATACAGTCACAAAAGGAGGCCATAAGTGTTTACATAGCCTAGATTTATGTTGCGTTGCCAAAACTGAAGCATTAAAAACTTACATATAATACTTTACATATTTACACTTTTCCTTTAACACTACCTCAGATTCAAAACTCCTTCCACCTGAAACCATTTTCACCTGTTCTTCTATCAAGTATTTAACTGAGTACTGGAATTTCACTCAGACATGCTCCTTTCATTGGCTCTGGGCCCTGTAGTTCCTAAAGGGCTCGAAGCCATGCAAATGTACATGGAAATGTACACAAAACAAAAGTGTTACGTGAATTCATGTCATTAAAACAGGTTACAGATTCCCAATCCTGCTCCTGGAGGCCCTGATAGCTTTTCATTCCTGACCTTAATGACATAATTAAATCCGTTGCATGATCCGAGTATAAAAACAAAACATGAAATATTCCAAAGCTTACGATTTTATCTTACGAAGTGCAACAGTGAAAAGGCAACCAATGAGTTTAGCACTCTTGTTAAACGTGGCCACTGCTCCTGCAAAGCTTCCTCAAACTAGATCCGAGTCCCGTTTAACGTCCAGCACAAAATCAAAGGAACCCTGAAAGCATGCAGAGTTCCCACCTAGGTTAGGAGCGCTCGCCGTCCTCTTGCCTCCCTTGATCTTGAAGAAGCCCCGCCCGAACGACGCCCTGGCCTTCCGCGTCCCGAAGCTGTCGTCCACTGAGCCGGCCTGTCGGGGAGACTTGGGCGGCAGGCTGCCGAACTTGCTTATCTCCTCGAAGGCCTTATTCTTGAAAGAGTGACAGAGCAGCACAACTGAATCCACATGTCCGCCTCGGGGCCTGGCTGCACAGAGCTCAACCAGCACGAGAGTGCATGGAGTCATGCACTAGGACTCAAACCCGGCCCGGCCATGGTCAGTGCTAATGAGGGGCAGAGGGGCAGCTGCTCTGATTAATCAGTAGGCAATAATACGTCTCGTAACTGGGCTCGAAAAGCAAAAACCAGCAGAAGATAGTTGGCAATGACTTGTTTCTGAAAAGATTGCTGTCTCACAATAACCACTAGGTGTCCCGATTGCACCGAGAATGAGTCCAGATGCAGTTTTTAATTTGGCCATTACAACACCGAGATGTGTTGCCACATAACTAGAAGCAGATAACTGAACATTTCAATTAGCACCCTGTTCAGTAAATCCTGTTACTACATTTGGCTCTGACAGATTGAAATATTACAGTTCATCTATGGCTACTAATGCACTATTTAGAACTGTGCAATAAACATCACCAAAAAGAAAGGGAGTCTTGCTACTGGAGGTAAGCCCAAAGATTCACTTTTTAACAAATTAAAGGCTTTATATTAAGGTCTTTCACATGTGTCCTTGCATAATACACCCCCGCGTGGACTCTGCAAACCCACATGCAACTCCATATTTCGATCCCGGGGAAGACAGAGGGGTCTTTAAACCATGCAAGGTGTATCCTTTGCTGCTCTAAAAGGGTTTCATGCAGAAGCAGTCACATGCCAGCTACAGTTTTTCCTCTTCACACGGGTAACGGCCACCACTGCTCCCTTCACAGGCACTGACAAAACCACACAGGCGCCAACCTTGATGAGAAGTAAAAAGTTCTCCGCCATCTAAAGACAGACGGGCGGGCGGGCAGGCAGGCAGGCAGAGCCCCAGAGGAAGGCAGCAGGAAAAAGAAGAGGCACATGAGAGAGAGGTAACAGGAAAGAACGCAGATCTGAGCCAGCGGGGTTTCTCCCCGGCAGGTGAATTGCTGATCACCTACCTCTTGTGGCGTCTGATGGACTGACGGGAGGACATTCTTCTACACAAACAAAGAAAAGGCAACATTTCACAGGAATGAAAACGTTTTCTTAACAAGTGTATTAAAGACCTGGTTTTGATGTCTTAGAAGATGAAAGGCAATGTAATTTACCTTGTCAGCATCACTGCTTTTTAGATTGTCCAGACTGCTTGATTTTGTGATGTCTGGGGATCTGAAATAAAAATGAACAAACGTGTTCAAAACATGTCCAAAAGCTGTCCGCAGTCTAAGCCAACAGCCTTATGGGAAGAAATTGATTGCAGGATAAAAACTCACACAGGGCTGTCGCATATTGAAGTCTCCTGTATTTGCGACACGTCAGGAGTCACCACTCTGCTGTATAGGTTTAAAAAAAGAACAAAACATATTGGGATTAAAACGATGGAAACGATTCCACTGTGGAGCACATTCAGAGAGACTCCTGTCCAGAACGGCCATGTCAAACCTGTCCTGTTCCTTCTGCTCCAGGGCTGTATTCTGCTCAGGCACGCAAGATGACTTGGGGGTTGATGTTGATGCAGAGATGGACACTTGGAGGACACTCGTATGTAGTTTACCGGAGAGCTGAAATGAGTGTAAAGAACTGACTGCTGAAGACCACCCTCATAAGACTCACACCTTTCAAGTGCAGTAAAACCTCAGTATTATTGAGGGTTATGTTCTTGAAGTCTCCATGAATGACAATCTCACAAAATGTGAGACTTAATATCTTAGGGGGAAAACAGGGTTGGTTCTGTGGCAAATGAAACCAGTGTTAATTTAATCAGTTTTTGAATTAGTCAATCTTAGTCAAGACTAAAAAGTGAAACACATGTAATCAAATTTTAGGCATTAAACCGTGCCGTAGTCAACTAAAATGGATGTATGATTAAACTTGTATTTCTGTAGCAATAGTTATAACTATTTCAGAAATAATGTTAGTATTGTTTACTAAATGAAAAAGAATAGTGTAAATTTAAAGCTGTTTTTCTACTAGAATTCAAGTTATTGCATGTGCAAACAAATTAGATTACGGTTATGTGATCTTAGTGAAGTGCTTTCTCTTTTTACATCACTTACATAAAGGCAGAAAAACTGTCCAGTAAATCAAGTTTCTTACAGCTCAGTAATAGGCAAGAACATCAATTAACACACTCCTTTCCCACTCAACCAACTCACTCTCCTACAGATTCTCTCTCATTTCCCACAGATTTCATTGTAAACACTTCAAAATATGTCACAAGTGTAGTGCTTCACCCTGACGTAAAAAGGGGAGCATATCTGCAAAACATCTTCTGTGAAAACGGACTAACGATCACAGGCTTAAACCCTAGCTATAATGTAAGCCCTAGCCTTCAGTGTAGTTTTAACAGCTGTGCAGCTCTTATTCTAGTTGCTGGTTCTGTCTTTAACGATACTGACTATCTTTTCAGGGAAGAGGAGAGGTACCACATGCCCCCGAGGCGTCTCTGAGAGCGTAGAGCACCGTGGTACACAAACCCCACCCGACCCATCAATCAGCCACTTAGGACAGACCCAGGCTCGAACCCGTGATTGCAGAGCGAGTGCAGGTTTAGAGCTGGAGTCTGGAGGCCCCTGATCTAACCTCAGCTACAATGCTCACACGACGCTGTGCTAGTCTGCGTATGGGCACAGCAGGTTTGCACTCTTCCTTTCATCTAACTCTGGTTTTGAAATCCAGAAAATGTGAAACATGAAACAGCTCATGGATGAGAAGTGTGGCAATGTTAATGCTGCTGATATGTTATTACCACCACACATTGGAATTCTTCTTTGAGAGATTTTTTGCATAAATTCAAGGTGAACATATTACTTAGACAAAAAAGGCACCTAACTAAAGGAGAAAGAAAAATGGTAATTGAAGCCATTTTGCATTGATGTCTCTATATCACACAAGCGAGGTCTCATTCTGTTCTCAGTACAGTTTGTGGCCATATGTTGCCATAAATACCAAGTCATTATCTTTATTTAACAGGAATAAAATCCTGAATGAAACAATAACAATGACTAGCAATTCTCGCATTTGTAGGGAAACGTTATGACTTTTTAATTTACATGAATCTGTTACACCTATTACAGACATAACCTGGGTCTCACAACAGACTCTTTTATTGCGATTCTATCATGTAATTGAGTGCCGCGATCCTGCGGTGCTGCCCTGCACAGTAAGGATTACAAAGGAGTCCTGCATCTATAACAGGATACGCACCTCTCCAGGCACGGGCAGCACTGCCACCTCTTGCCTGGCTCCTGGCTCTTCATGTGCAACAGGAGAAGGCGATTTGTCCGATTCGACAGCGACTGAAATGGCAGTGGACACAGAAACAGAGCTATCGCTCTGACTCTCTTCACTGTCTCCCTCTTTCAGCTTATCTGAAAGAAAAGGTCAAACCCTCGTTCATGTTTTTAAAAAACAGCAAGAACACCTGGTTATGAAAGATACACATTTGTGATCATCCTAATGGACAACGGATATGCTTAACACTAATCTCTCCTTTCCTGAAAACTGCTTTACCAGCAGAAATAAATTGTTTTTAAGCGCGTTCCTAAAATTAACAGATATTTTAAGAACATGCACATACAAAATAGTCCTCCTGCTCCCCCCACAAAGAGCTCAGAAGAAGATTCTCTGCTCTGGTCCTGAACCCAACGGAAGGCCGGCCATGACCCTGGGATGTACAGTTTCTGTCCAGCAATCCTCCGTATGTGCCACGAATATCTCAGCACATGAAGAAGACGCCAGGTCATCATTGTGAATGCCAGCATGCAGACATACTGTACATACAGGTCAACTCAATCTACCGACATACTTTCGGTAGGTCAAAAGGATTCGGTGGAATCTATTTTTATTGAATTACTTGCTTAAAAACAAATCCAAATTAACTGCAACTACAGCCTTTTCACCAATTTGACTGAATGATTTGGAAAGCTTGTCGCACTGTGTTCTTTTCTGGTAGAGTCATGCCCAGACGAGAATAGGAAAGGCTGTGCTCTGCACGCCCAGAGGAAACATTCTGGTCTACTTAAAGTGACTTGGTTATTGCTGGGTCATTTCCTGTTAAAGGAGCAGAATTCCAATTGCTCCAAAATCTGATCCTCACCCTGCTGCACTGCAGGTAGTGCTGCCATAAATCACATTACCTTTTTTAACCTGGGCTGAAATGACCATGTCTTGAACCTTTTTATACCGGTTGAGTGATTGTCGGAGTTCTTCAATTTTACGATCCTGGAATCAAAGTTGGAAAGAAAGAAAAATGTAGTAAAACACAGCCTTATAAACAAAGAGAAATCTCCCTCTCTTGTATGCAGCATACCACCATCAGTATCTTACAGTACCAATGTGTCCTTTAGGTTTCAGTGCAGTTGAACAGCTTGGGAATCTGCAGCTTTCTGAGATGGTGTATGAAACACGGTAAGATACAATGCATACATCGTTTCCTCTCAGTAAATCATTAATTTACAAAGTGAGATAAAACATGGTTTTAACATGGTAGCCAAACAGGCTGCTGATGCACCCATCTTCCTCCTGCTTACCCAAGCCTGCAATAAAGGCAAGCTCTGTCAGGAGGTGGGTCAGGAGCTATAAAATGCCGTTACCTTCTCTTCGTTAGCTGCCATCAATGACTCCACTGCCCTTTTCATTTTTTGCACCTCAAAGTCTGAAAAATAAAACTCACAAAGTTAAACATGAATGGAGAATGTTGTTACAAACTGCCCCTAGCAGAACTGCAATCCTGGTGTTTGTGACTTAGATAATGGCAAGAGTGTTGAACTGGAGCAAAAGAAGGCTGAGATTAGTGAAAAATAAGAGATTCTTCTGACTGAGACAAAGCTTGTGTGTGAATCCTGTGCTGCAGCCACAGCAAAAACACCCTGGAGCAAAGAGGAAAGACAGCCTTACAGCTGCCAGTCTGCAGAGCTCAGGGCAACAGTGAAAGAGTCCCTCTGGTGTACTGATGAAGGCTGCTTCCCAGACAACAAAAACCAAATGTACTGAGCATCAAGAGAAATCCAACACGTATAGAACTAACATGCACAACATTATCAAAAAAGGTAAATTTCTTCTGCTTATTAACATTAGTAAACAACAGGATGTCTACAGTCTGTCTGGCCTCCCCTGCAAGCAGTACAAGTCAAACATCTGCAATGCACGCATGGCTCCAGGCTGCAGCTGCAGTCTGGTGTGACTGACCCATTCCCTAGCCTGGCTTCGCATGATCACTAGCCTCCGAGCCCAAGAAGCCTCAAGTCTTCTCGGCTCATCCCACAGCTGGCCCATGGGGCTCTGGTCTGGCAGCCATGGCTTCCACAGCATCACTGCCACATTCGCACCTGACAGGAAAGCTGCTGCGACATGAACAGCACGAGGAGGTTCTCTGTCCTGCTGAAACACTGTCACATCAGGAAGAGCAACTAAGGGAGTGACGGCCAGGTCATCACACCATCTTATCATGCCACGGCGTGTCTCCTGGGGTGTGACCCATCAGTAAGGGACTGTTTCACTGGAATGCTTTGCCATGCTACCGATTCATGGCTGTAAACCCTCCCAAGTGGTTAACAGGTCCAATTTTCCTTAATTTTCACTTGGCTTGACAGTCCTCGGGTTAAATAAGCTCTCACTGTCAAGGTGATTTAGTGTTCATGCAACAGTCACTTGATTATTGCAGCCAGATGTGAATGAGCAAAATAAAACACCAAACATATTTCAGTTATCGAACGTGCATATATTTTTTCTAAAAATACATGTAGGCGTGCAAAATTTCTTTTGATACTCAGCATGAAACGAGTTAATCCAAAAATGAGATCTAAGCCGAGCACTTTGTAACATCTGGTTATCACAACAACCTTTGTTTAATGGCAATGTAGCCAACAAACTCAAATTGGAGGCAATCCTCCAATTAAGTCTCCTGTCCCTTAGGACAATCCCACAGCCATCTAAACCAGGAGCCCCCTGCCAGTGGGGGGTGCCAGATGTTATAATGTATGCATGGATAAACTATGCATGCAACACGTAAGCAGAATACCAAGCAATGCAATAAAAACACTACAGTTATTAAATGATTAAAAAGGGAAAGTGAGTCATATACGTCTGGTAAAAGACCTAACAGGCAGGGCTCTTTGTGTCAGTTCCAGGCTTAGTTGCTGAGGGGCAGAAGACTGGCTCCTGCTCATCGCGGCTTTGTTACAGAGGATTGCTCACACAGTAATGGCTATTTTATGAAATTTCAGGTTTCGTGGACAATTACAGGAAAAAAAAAAATTTTGTTATCTGGATGCAGCAGCCTTTGGCCATCTTCTAGGAACAGGATGCACCCTGCAGACAAGAAAATCTCTGAAATAATCAGTGTCCTGTTTCTGGAGAGGACAGGATACAAGAGGTGGGACTACCTAATGTGGAGGAAGTTGAACTCCAGTACTGCGAGATATTTAGCACAAAAAGCAGGCCCACCATTCTGAATAAAATATCCCCACCCAGGAGATATAAATAAGCAACCCTCTAACGCACCTTGTTTACACATGCAGATTGTAAGCAAAGCACACTAAGACAGAGAAGCGTTGGAAAAAAAAGGCTAAAACCTTACGTTTCTCTTTGAGCTTCTTTTTAAAATTTTCATCTGTGTGGAATAATGAGCAAGATGCACAACAGTAAGCAATAAAGCAGAAGAGTTACTTTGACATAAAACAGTTTTGCGGTTCTGAACATTTCAGTCCTTGATTTGTAAAATTTTGTGCAGCTGGTCTTCACCACGGTTTAAACAGTACATTAGCAAGTAAGTGCAGTCACATCAATGATTCTAGGCAAGACATTCAGGAAGACTGTCTGCTGCTTTGTCCCCAGAGGCCCCGCCCACCTTTCTCCTCCTTGTCTGGCCCCTCCCCCGGAGTCTTGACGAGATCCTCCTCCCTGAGCCGCTTCAGTTCCACTTCCTTCTGTTCCAGCTGCTCCTGCAGCATCAGCAGCTCGTCCTGCGACACACACACCGTGGGGGGAAGAGCCTTGGATCAGAAAAGGTGTCCAAGGAGTCAACATTCGGTTCCTGGTTTAAAATCATCATGCACTAAGATCTGCAAAACTTTCTTTGATTGTTTTAACCAAACCAAAATTTTCCATCAGTCTTTCAGGGAACTGTTACTCATCATGAGATGACAGTCCAATATCATCATTGCAAAGTACTTTACTAGGATCGCTTGAACAAAAAGAAAAACTGATTACAAGAGCATGATTTCTCCACTCAGAAACCCCTCTCATGCATGATCATATACAGAAGATGTTCCTTGAATTGAAGTTTGATTTAAAATACCCACCACCCCTACAGGGTTAGCCCAAAGACATGGCAAGAAGGACCCAGAAAAATCACACCTTGTGTGTCTGGAATTTGTGCTCCATCCTCTGCTTTTCATACTGCATCTGACCAACCTTGATTTTCAGGCTAGAGAGTTTGGCCATTAGAGACTAGTGACAGAGAATTAGAAAAGAAAGCAACTGAAAGAAGAGAAAAGGGGAACTGATAAGTCAAAGTTTAAAGAAAGTGTTGAAAGGAAATCTTGGAGGAGTACAAGTCTCTTTAAATTTTAATAACAATAACAAGCTTTTTTTGCTCTAGACCATGAAAAATGCCATCTTGCAGGAAACGCCTCAGAAGTGTTAAAGGAATTTGATTTAAAAACAGACCTATGCTTCTCAGTTGTACAGATCATTTAACAATGTGAGAAAGCAAACTATAATTAGTGGGTAACCTCAGGCTCTAAACACTCACCTTGGTTGATTTCAGCTTCTTTTCATACTGAAGCCTCTCATTTTCCATCTCTGTCACTCTAAACCTCAGGTCATTAATCTCCTGGATCAACCCCTGCAAAGGAACAACTTTGTTAAATCTCACGTAAGAACCACCCAAGAATTATCGGAGTGAGTTGCAATTAAAGGCCCTGCATTTGCCCTTTTCAGCTTTTAATCTCATCTACTTTGCGACTTTTCAAAATCTTTTTTCCTCCCCGCAGAAGCTCAATCTTTTACATGCAGAGCGGCAGTTGCTGAAACAACTGCACCAAGAGAACTGCACTGTGGAACAACTGAACTTAGAGGCCCTATAAACAAAATGCACTCCCAGAGACATGTCCACGTCAAACCACAATGCCCCACACCAGCTCAATGTGACCACGATCGCCTGCGTGTGTCCAAAACACCCGTGTGAAGCATGTTGCTATCCGCCATCATGGCCTTGGTCACACTTGCATGTGTACCGATTTTATTGCTCCACACTGCACACTTCTTTTCACGACACACATCTTTGAGCAGGCCAGATAACAGAGAAAAGTAACCTTTATAAGAAACAAACCAAGACAATCACCAACAAGCCTCTGCCAAATAAAAAAAAAAAGAGGAAGAATCCCACTTCAAGTCAGAGGAGAGAAAACATGCACAGTAGGTCTATCACTGGCAGCAGTGGAAAACTTGAAAACATCTGCATAACTAGGTGTAAATCACAATTAGAAGAGGTCTAAGGTCTACACAGGCTGCTGGAGGGATGCATGAGCCACACATTAGAGCAAGGCAGGCCAGTGAAATGCATCTTGAGCTGGAGATTTGGAACCAGACAAAATTACAGGAAAGAAAATGGTACAGAACACAAGGAAGTAAGAAAGCAAAGGTCAATGTTCTGCGCATGGTGTTCTAAAAAAAACTAACAAAACAATGATATACAGACAGTACTGCTGGAATGTCAACTTGTCTAGAACAATTGAAAGGTCAATTGAATCTTAAGGTAAATTGAAAAATTATTTCTATTTGCATCTGTATTCCAGAGAATGAAGTTCTAATGCATGCGAGTGAGTTACAAGTTCTTATGTCAAGGAAACTAATCCTGACCCAAATAGCAATTAATTGAGTAATCCTTTTTTGTAAATGACAAGTCTATCACCAACAGCAGAAATGCAGAGTATCTGCAGAAACTGAACTGATCTCGCAGAGATCATGCGCAGCCACATTGGGACCAGATGTTAAAGCAAAAGAAAAGCAACTGTTCACCTCTTGATCCCCATACTGTAACCTCTTTTCTTGGAAAAGTGCTAGTTCCACCTCCAGCGTCTCCATCTGGTCTCGGAGCTCGGAGATTAAGTTATGCAGTGACTACGTGGAGCGTGAGCAAGCAGAAGATTGAAAAACAAGATGAAGAGAAGGAAAGGGATGGCGGCTTGCTCCCATGACGGGGAACGTGAACACAGGAATTGAAAGGTAACGGTGAGGAAGACGCGTGTAACAATACATCCTTCTGGACATGGAGAGACACCTGCAGATTCCTGTCAGCTTTAAACTCACTACCTCTCCCTGCAACCAACACCCGTGCAACCCAACCACAGAAGACCACGCTAGACTTGGGTTGAAAACAAGAAATGAACATGAAGCCTAGTGGGTTATAAAATGTTAATTAGGAAAAAAAAACTTTCCACAAGCTCCAGATAACTTTAAGGCATTTCAAAAAGCACTAAAGTTAACAGCCGAAAGGAATTGTCCTCTCTGTGTGGTCTGACCACACATTAATGCCTTACAAAACCTTAATAATTCACCAATGTATAAAAGAATGCCATGTTACAATAGAACAAGTAAAGGTTTATTCCCTGCTGAAAAGAGAAGAAAGGAAACAACGTTTCGGCTGTGGAGCCTTCTTCGGGTCATGGGTCATGTTACAATAGAGTTCTATTTGTGTTTAAGCAACAGGTTGTGCATCTGGAGGGTCTGCTTCCCAGCAACAACTGGGGAATTCTGCACCACTTCCTTATGGGTAATGAATGTCTCCAGCCTGAGCTTCATGGGGCATTTTGAAAACCGAGTTTCAGAATGCGCTATGGAAGTCAAATACTTCCAAGTCACAATCTCATTACAAAAGCGCATTAATAATGTTGGTTACAAAATGATGCAATTTTCTAGCCATATCAACACACAGTCCCTCGCAAAAAAGTACAAAGACATCCTCCTATGGTGTCCCATTTTGTGAAATTACAAAAGTTGCTCTGGGACTGCTTTCTACATCTTCGCGATAGGATTCAAGTCAGGACTGGGCCATGAAAAGAATCACTTTCTTAGCCTCAAACTAGGCCAGTGTAGCTTTGGATCACCGTCCTGCAGAAATGTGAATTTTTAATCACAGTTTTAGGTCTAAAGTAAGTTTTTCTCTAAGATTTTACACAGCTTTGCTCAATGTTGCCATCAGTCTTGAGCTTCCCTGTCCCTGCTGAGTAGACACAGAACTGTAACAGTCCTGCCAGCTCCACGCTCCACTGTAGGGACGTGTTGACCGAGTGATGCAGTATGTTGGGTTTGCATCAGATGTAGTGATTGGTATTTGGACCAGGAAGATCAAATTTTGTGCCTTCTCACTACAAAACCTTCTACCTCATGTTTGTAGTGTGGTAAGTGATACATAACATATTGCACACATTCTAAGTGTCATGACTGCATATTTTAAAGCAATAAAATAAGGAAACCGCAGAGGCCTGAGCGCTTTTGCAAGGTACTGCACACAAGTCAAAGCCTGCTGAACATTAACCAGATCTTCACATATTGTATAATAAAAGGCAGCGGTCATGAAACACAAACAGAAGAACCTGGCTGGACACACACATTTTGTTTGATAAGTGCTAAGCATTTGCTTAGATCATCGAAAAGCTTAATGCATTGTCTAATAAAAGATACAACTAACATTAAACAAGTGTTTCTAATTCATCTATATTTAAATTAACTATGTTAACTTATTACAGTTAGAACCTTCAAGCAAAAAAATATATATATTTTCTATTAAAACTCTACATTTGCTGACTGGCTTCTCAGTACCAGGTTAGGGGAATAAAGTTTGTCCACAGGTTTTCAGTGCAGATGGGCTTCAAATTATCTAAATCAATTCATTATTGGCTTCAGTGGAACCACTGAAAAGCTCCTGCCAGCTCCTTAGATATTGCTGCTTTAAGAGACCTAGAAAACCTACACACACCAGCCCTCCAGTACCATAACTGGGAATACTCCATTAATACCATAAATAAAACTTTACAGTGTGCTTATTAATGGAAAATGGCACATCCTTATGGCTATGAAGTAATGGTCTTGCATTAATACAGTAAACCTTTCTAAAAAAACTGATTTTTTTTCATTTTTAGATTTTGAAGGACAAAGATTTTTAAAAGGGTGCTAGCCTGTCTTTTCCATGAACCCAGAATGCACACATTCAAAGCATAAAAACTGTCTTTGTCAACCTACACATCCACAGCTGACCATATTTATAGAATTCAATTTTGCTCCCTTCATTCACTTACAGCAACATTTTTCCTATACAGCGGAGAGTCTACATTTAGAAAAGAGAAGACGCACATGATGATCCTACCTCACTGTCCCTGAATCTCTCATCGAAATCCAGGCGGTCTTTTTCCAAAGCAGTCAGCTTCAGCTTAAGGTTGGAAACCTCAGCCATCAGATCCAGTTTCTGAGTCTCCAGGGCCGTCCTACTTAGAAGTTCCTGTGGAAAATGGCAGCATTATTACGCTGTTCGCTAAAAAATTCCACATGCTGCCTTAGCTGTTGATGTCATTAGAATTTAACAGCCTTTATAAAACCCCTTTTGTAAAGGTGGTGAATGGAGTTTTAATCCACCACTATCCCATAGTGAACTTTGGGGACATGAGACCAGGCTTTCAAATCAATGGCCTGCATCTTTTTACACATCTCCTGAACTATAAGCCTTTTTTAAGCCTCTCTTTAAAGAGCGGCATAGCTGTATAGACCAGTGAGGTGTCCAAAAGAAACACTTACCTGTTGCAGCATTTCCTCAGTAGCATTGAGCTTCTCTCGGTGTTCCTCCAGACACAAGTCAAGATCCCGGATCTTCTCCCCCTGCGCTTCCACCTGGTCAGTCAACACGCTTACCTGTGGAAACCACAAACCCAACCTCCCTTCTGAAAAGCTTGCACAGTGCAATCCAGCGCACTCCTTGATCTCCTTCACTACCGTCCCTCCTCGAGGTCCACTTACAGGAAAATGAACACAGCCACTAATCTGACAAAACATCTAGGATCTGACATTACTATTGGAAAGACTGGCGATTCTACAGCAGGTGTATGAAATTATGGAATCTAACAATACAGTATAATTGTAAAAGACAGTAGTTGTTATACACTTAAAATACTCAGATTTATTAATGTGGTTGCAAAGTTTTACAATTCAAAAAGTGGATTCAGGAGTTTTCTTACTTGCAACACGAGGGATTCCTTGTCACTCTCGAGACGAGAAAGCCTTTCCTGATAAACATCACCACTCACGGAGATGTGCCCATTGGTCTAAAAAATAAATGATTCGCATACTTATTAGCAAAGACCCTGAGAAAATAAATTACAATTCCTTGTGTCTGTAGGACATTTCTTTCTTCCTGATCCACTCATGAAAAAATTCAGATGAAATCTAGAATAACTGTTATGAGCTGAACAACTCATGCAGTAGAGTTTACCAGGTCTTAAGACATTTACATGAAATTTCAACAACATAAATGTCATGTAAGTGCACACTTTCCTCAGGTCAAAATGGAAGTCTAATACTCTGCTCAAGTAATTTGCGAATGATTGGGATTAGTTTTACTCAGACAAGAAAAGCATGTTGCTTAAATTGCAAAGGTGTGTGAGAAGGAATGCCTTCTAGGGTAAAAGAATCTGCCTTTCAGCAAACTGAGATGTGAGAAAAGATGTTCCATTTGTAATGCAATTCTAGGGTAAATGTTTTTTTAGACGGCTCTAAAAACACTAACTGTGTAGTAAATGCCTATGTAAACATTATTTGACACAAAGACATGACTTAGTGCTTGGCATCACCCTGGCAGCTATAACATTATCATTTGTTTGCCATTTCCCTTGGCAACACTAGCACTCCAGGAGCACACTATAACACAGTTCACATTTAACAAGACTTATTACTTATAGGCAAGCTGCTATCAAAGTACAGGGAACGACCAATAGTTTTTAATCATTTCAAATTCTGCATTTCCAAAGGCAAACCAATGTATCTAAGGGATTACCAAACACATTCAGCGGACAAATTCTACAAAGAGCAAAAAAAAAGGATTTTAAGTTCATCCACATTTTTCCCAATTTGAGCTAAGACGAGCCCTCTCAAACACAGCTGAGAGTACACAGAGAAAATTATTCTTTGCAGTCACATGAAAAAAATCAGTACACTTCACTCATTGTTTTTATAAAAATGTAGACAACTAATAAGTCTCTTATCTGTTAAACAGTGTGTCTTCTACACTACTGTAAGCACCTCTACATGTTTAAATGATTAAGGCCTTACCTTTCTCATCCACTTAAAATGCTTGTAAATATCCAAAGATCTCTCCATGTCACCATTTAGCTCTCAATTCACAAATTTATCCCAAGGAATCAGATTTCTGACCACCAAAATTAACTTGCTGATAATGTTCAAGAAGACGATGTAAGAGAAGAGTACATTTCCATCCTTCCTCGTCTTCAAGCACGAGAGGGTCCTACAAGCCTCTGCCACTATCGGCAGCACAGGAATGTGTGGTAATTCTTCCAAGTTTGTCTAGGGACAGAGAGGGAGTCTTCCTGCTCTACCCTGTTGACATCAGCAGGAGTGAACAAACCACAGACAAAAGTCTAACCCTATTCCACCAGCCACATGAAGCTGGTCACCAACCTCAAGCTACTGCTGAATTTTGAAAGACCTTTGCCTTTCAGCTAGTAAAACCAATCCACATCAAGAACTCTCCCCTTTTGCAAATTACGTTACCGAATGCTGCCAGCAACTGCAATTACTAGTTAAGATATTAAAGAATAAGTACGTATAAAGTGACTGGGTACAGTTCACACAGTCTACCTTTAGTAAGAGGAGAGACTGTTCTCTGTTTAAGAGGAATTAGGAAACCACGCAAACAGGGCTTTGATTTGGGAACTATGGAAACCTGGCAGACAGAAGCTGATGTGAAGATGCTTCATGCATCTTGATAATGTCAATGTTTGGTGCTTTTATGCTTCACAGTAGACAGCCTTTAAAATGCCCGACTACACTTTCTGAAATAATCCTCCAAATCTTTCATATTCACATTGATAAAAAGGGACTTGAGAGGTCACAAACACTTACATAAACCCCTCTTATCTTCAGTTTCTGATGGGCATTCAGTTGTGGAAAAACTGTTACAGACTCACGTGATGCTCTGTTGTACTTTCCAGCTGTGTGAACATACAAGGAATCTTAAGCAGCGTTCCTACTTATAAAACTTCAAATCAGAAACTGTTAAAAAGTCTCCTTCTGTCCATTCAATTCCTTCAACAAAAACAAATAGCTTATTTGCTCTTCACATTTGAAGATCTATAAAGTAAAGCTTTCTTTTGTTTTCCACTTTGTGGGAAAGTATGACCTCTACAGGTTCCAACAGACAGCCAAGCAATATGCCACCATCATTCTTATTCTCTTGCATTTATTCCTTGGATAAAGATGTGAATTGTTAAACTAAAATGCAATATTCCTTTATTACCTTAGTGCACATTAGCACAATCTGCAAAAAAGGAGCTGTTGACTCTCTTCCTCCAAAAAAAACAAGACATTTTGCATTTAAAACTTGCAGGTTTTAAACCTACAAAAACACAAGCAGTAATCTCATTCCATGCCAAGATTAGGGAACAATGTACAAAGCATTTTCAATTTTTCTTCTGAAAAACAAATATCAAATAGTCCTTTAAAACCTTGCACACAAATCATTTGAAGTTATCAAACCTTGATCTTCATAGAGGAGTAATTTTTGCTTTATGTGGAAACCAATGACCTCATCTTATCTTCTGACAGGAATCCAACGGTCCTCAGAGAATCGGGCATCCAGTTCTTATAACCTAACATGGACTTTTTTCCTTCATTGTAACAGTGATTAAGCCAGGAACTACTCACACTAGCAACAATTAATTTAAACAATCCTGAAGTTTAGTATTTTACTTTGGACTGTCAAGCCTGAAATTAATCAGGACTTTAGAAACATAATGTTAAAGACAATATTTCCAAAGCCAGATATATAAAACATCCACTTAAATTACCAGAATTTCTCTTCCCTCTTTAATCAGATCAAAGTTTTGTCCCAATAAGACAACTGCACACACATAATCTGCATTTCCTGTAACCAATACATTATACTGATATTAGCAGAATTCTAGCCTTGTGAATAACAATCCAGATCCCTGAAGCACAAAGGAATACAAAATGTCTGCATTTTAATTTACATTTCCATCAGAAAAAAAGTACTTTAAAACTTGCATGAGATGCATTTTATGTGTTCAGATCTCAAGTCTCATGGATACATTATAATTTTTGGTTTAAGTAGAAACCACTGACCTAATCTTATCTTCTGAAAAACATCCAAGCTGCCTCAGGCATCCAGTTCCTAACGTAATAAAAGACCTTTCTTTATTCTGACAGTCAAACTAGAAACTATTCACACTTGCAACACTGAACTTAATGAGAATCCATTACTGAAGTCTTTTACATTGGACTGCCAAGCCAGAAACAAAACAGCCTTTAGCACAAAGTCCACGTCAGAAATCGTGCAGATTGTGACTAAGAGATGCTTAAAGTCAGGCTATAAATACAGTATATCCAAATATCCCATGCAAAAAAGGGAAGAGAATCTAGAAGTTTTTGACACCTCTACATATAACAGCGAGAAATTTATAGTATGGATAAATATGTAGTGAATACTGTATTTAAAGCAAAGTGAAAATTAATATAAACCAACACAAAATTAAGTGGAAAGCTCGGTCACTGGAACACTTTTCCAGCATCCCAGCAAATCGGAACACAATGGATAAATGTGATTCTTCAGCAGTGCCCTCTAGTTTATATAATACTTTTTTGTGTTTCCTTTGAAATTCAGTGCAAGTTGAGACTTAAGTCATTACTATTCACCTTTTTCAAATAGAAGCTTTAGTCACTGGAATGACAGACCAGATGCGAACAGAAAAAGCCATTGAGGAAGGAAGTGTTTTGTTGCACAGAGGACCGACAGCTCTTCAGACAGCTTTTCACTTGGCGCTTCAGTACGAATTTCTTGCCATAATATCTGTGAACTGTCAGGTGATGAATAGTGCCGTTATTTGTCAACTCGCTACATGGAACATTTATTTTTCCTACAACTTGCAAAACAAGTAGGTGCCCAGGCTTTAGGATTTTTCGAATATCATCCTCAACACTGCAGCTTCCAGTATTGCAATCAGCTAGCAAAAACTGCAAGGAACTGTGGACCAACATTACCCCCTCCTGAGCTGTACATCACCCTCTAGGGCTCCCATCAAGCTCCCTTCTACAGACACCTTCTGAGAAAACCAAGAGTCATACCACTGACCGCCTATACAGTATCCGAACAGAGAGCTTTTTCGGCAAAATCTCAACGGTTAATAACCCCAAATGCAAACTCCTTTAGTTCAAGGCTTCCCTTAAAGAACATGCGCAATAAAAAAATGAAATTAGATTATTTCATTTTTTTTCAGCCTTAAGGCACAGATCTTAGAATATTTGTAAGGGTGTGACTGACAATGCCACCCCCCTCAAAAAGGAAGAACAGCTTCTGAAGTCGGCTATTTCCGTTTTTTTTGTGTTCAGAAAGACATTATGGAAAGATGAACAAATTCGCATCAGAACCGCAGGAGGATAAATATCAGTGTTTATGTCCAAAGTGGTGGATCATGACGTTTAAAAGGAAAGTAGCGCACAACCGGAATAAGAGAATTCTTGAATCTGGCACGGCCACATCCAGGACCTACCATGTGACCCTGGAGCCACTCCACAATGAGCTCGGCGGTGGAGTCTGGGATCTGGCAGCGCAGCCCTTCCTTCTCTTCCGTCTCCATGAGCTCCAGCAGGCCCCGCAGGTCCTCGATCAGCTGCAGCGCCCGCAGGCTGCCCATGAAGGGAGAGGTGGGGGACTGGCAGTCGAAGATGCCATTGGAGTACTCGAGAGCCTTGGAGCCTGGAGGAACAGCAACACCGCAGAGCTCAGCTGGAAGAAGGGCCTGAGGGTCCACTTGGAGCAGTAGGGATTTGTCATTTCAAATTCATAGGTTTTTTATAGCACATATTCTTCATTTATTAAGATACAAAACTGAGGAAGACTTTCTGCAGGTCCCACATGATCAACAGGGAACCGGTCAAATAGTAAATGACCTGAGCAACAGCAGAACAGTACAGACAGGGTGCTGTAGGTAAAACTGTCTGTGATACACAACTAGCTTCCTTAAGAAACGTCAGCTTTCTAATTTTCTAAGGAAAACAAATGGCTTGTCATGAATACTAATTATGACCACTGAAATTCAATGGTACACAATTTCATGAAAGGCACATGGGTGAGCATTAAAAGAAACCTATGTAGGTTTTTAGAAAAAAGTACTTTATTTTAGATGTTGATAAAATGTTTTGGCATCATTTTAATTCATTGTTCATCCCTGACCGCTGCATACGCACTAAATCAGGGCAGTCTTGAGAGCTAATGGGGCAAAAACAGAGAGTCAAACATTTGGAAAGGAGCTGGTCAACCAACCTGCTTCCCTAAACAATTCAGCACGAAGAAGTTGATTATTTCAGTCAGAAATAACCTCTATTAAATATCCCAAACATTAAACCTTAAACATAATATTCTTATGGGCATCTTCATTCGCATCTTGCTGAAACAGCTCCCAACCCATCGCAGTGACGCAGCGAGGTCTGTAACAAGGGCTCGGACTCCAGTTTCCAGACGTCTGCTTTCCCCACCTGCTATGATTCCATCCATCTGCTCCAAGGCTGCAGCCAACATGTCACTGGCATCAGACATCATCTTGGAAACTCCCGAGCAGCCACTTCAACCCCTGGAAGATGGGGGGAAAAAAATCCACTATCAGAATATTTGCAGCAGAAAAGCCAGAGAAACTGGTATACATTTTTCTCCATGAAACCATGGGCAGTGTTGGGAACAACAGCCCCAGTATGAGATCCCAGTCAGCTTACAGTTGTCAGCCAACCCCAATCCACAATCTCCAGGAGCTGGGAAGAAACTAGAGTGCATGACCAAAAACTGCAGGAGCCAAGACCAAGACACACAGACTCCTCACAGACACCCCAGAAACCAGAACAGTGCTGATGTCTTTGTCACCCTGCCTGCCAAATCTGTAACCAACACTGGTTATTTACTGTAACTTTCATTTGTTTAGGCTGAAGGTCACACTCTTTAAATTCTGCCAGAAAAGCTTATTCTGAAGGAATATAAGTCAGATGGCCATTCCTTACACTTCCTCTCTCTCTCCATTCACCCATTCTGCACTGAGCCAGCAATATTAGAAACCTTCCAGGGAAGCCTTAATATTAATTCTTGACGTCAGAAATCTAACCGTGTATATCCAGTTCTTAAAATTACACCTTATGGTACCAAGACAATTTAAGCTCATTATGAAATACACACCGTTTTTTTTCTGTTAAAATCAGGCATTGGCAATTATGATGTTTTGCAAAGAGCTGAAAGTGTATCAAAATGGCTATTTATTTTTACTTCACAAGCATTTGTATTATAAATAGTTTAAAAGCAGCCTTTCTGAATGACGCTGCAGCATAGCTTGAAGCCATTTCCTGTCATTTTCATTCAATTAAGTGAGATGGTATCTAGCCTTTTCATTGTTTTCCCATAGGGATAAACTATGCTACTGCAGTTATGCTTCCTGTAGATTCCAAAATTTGTACTTCTAACACATGGACAGACAACCACAGCACATTCCTGAAAACTGTCAACTCCATCTGTGCTGCCAAGCTCTGGGAACTACTACCACAAAACACCTCAGCCACTCAGTGTGCTTTATTGAGCCTCAGGACCAAATAAAAGCACTGCAAACAGAAGTCGTCATAACAACTTAACTAGAATTAATAAAGGTCAAGTCAAAATCTTTGGAGAAATAGATAAAAATACACCACTTTTTGGAGAAACAAGGATTGATTTGACATCTATTTCTATGATAAGAGAGGTTTCAAACTAGGAGGGCAAATTGACCCATCCAGCTTGTTCGGTCAGTGTCTAACCCACCTGTTTCTTGAAAGAAGTCAGGGTGTCACCTTCGTTAACATTGCTGGGTAGATTGTTCCACACTCCCACAACCCTTCGGGTAAAGTGCCCTTTGTTCTTGTTCTTGAATGCATTTGCTATCTACTTTAACAGTAATATTAAAATGTCCCATTTTCATTCCTTTATCATTTGAGCCAATAAAATCATTTACAATAAGGTTTTCTAAACTAATCTTTTCATATGGCTTTTTGTAAATGTGCCAGACTCTGACCTAAAAGATTCCTAATCATTGCATCAACAAGACCAATAAAGTCTCATTTTTAAAATGGTAGGTTTAACATACTACTTACATACACATTGCAAAGTGTGGTTTTGGTGAGAAATCGAGATCAAGGCTAACGAAAATGTGTTTTTCTATAACTGACATAACTGAATTTGTTAAGCACTTTTGCTATTGATGTTTCAAAAGGCAGGGTCTCAACAATATTTTGAACTTGCATCTTTTGTAATGATATCCACAGTCACGTTTAAGACTAAAACTGTGATACCACACAATCTCCACTACCACACAATAGATATTACTATCTGGATTAACTACATTACATATTCAGATGGATATTCAATAAAACCTATGGCTGGAACATGAACAATCAGAAAGCAGAGAACTCTGTTAGTGACTTATAATTTCTCTCGCAGACAAGAAAAATGTTTTAAAAACCGTCATAAACAACTCCGACAGCCTTGCAGAAAATAAGATCAGTAATCATACAATAGCCCCAAACAAATTCTCAACAATTTTGCGTAACCCTGATTTCAAAATTAATAAACTTTGTTTGATTCCATCCATTTTCTAACCACTTTATCAAATTTGGGGTCGCAGTGGAGCCCGAGCCGATCCCCACCAGCAACAGGCACAAGCAGGACACACCCTGGACGGGACACCATCAGGCCAGACACAGACAGGGAAACTAGCAGAGAGCATCTCTTTGAAAACAATGCCTTGTTCTCGTTCCCTGAACAAATCCAGAAATATATTAGAGGACAAGGTTTCTTGCAATGTCTCCAAATCAAAAATTCATTCCAAACCACAGTCAGACTGCTACACATTACTCCTCAACTTCCCTGTTATTGCGAGAAAATCTAAAATTCAAAGAAACCTCTTTCCCAGCTCTACAAAACTGTACCAAGAAACTGATCCCACTTCCTCTCCTCCGATACCAGTTCTTGTCATTATTACCGACAGTTTCTGGAAACAAATCAGTAAAACCTTTACAGGGACCAACAATACAGGTCTTTCGATACAAGACAACTGACAGAGTACACAACGCAATACAGAGTGAATACAATGGGATTAATCGACATGTACAGTATATCCAAGTACACTGCACCCACACTCTCCATTACCTTCACACTACTTGACAAGAATTATGGAAAGAAATCTACAAACAATCCGGGCCTGTGAGCCACAGTATTCCACTCTCTCCTTCCCTATGTTTAATAGGACACCCACCTCTCAAACTTCAAGAACACATTCTGTTCACCCTGACTAACACCCAGAAAACGCCACTATGTACTGTAACTCAGTCCAATAACAGATTACATAATGGACAAATTTAAAGCTTCTTGCAAAAAACAAAATAAACAGTGAAACCTGGACAATTTTTACTGCATTACAATTATCTGAGTTAAAACCATACCTACATACATCTTCAAAAGTACTATAATTAAGCATTTTTTGTATATTTATATTTGAATGGATATTTAAAATATCAATAACAATAGCCTGATATCCCTCCGTGTAGAAGAAATAAGTCCTTACACTTCTATAGCACTTTTCTGGACACTCCACTCAAAGCACTTCACAGGTAATGGGGATCCCCTCCACCACTACCAGTGTGCAGCCCCACCTGGATGATGCGCCAGTCTGCTCCCCACACACCAGCTCTCAGTGGGGAGGAGAGCAGAGGGATGAAGCCAGTTCAGAGATGGGGATTACTGCTTACAACTGGCAGTCCACTTCCTGCAGCAGCCTCAGCTTTCCCAGGAGTCTCCCATCCAGGTACTGACTAGGCTCACAGCTGCTCAGCTTCAGTGGGCTGCCAGTTGTGAGCTGCAGGGTGATAAATCTGCTGGCAAATAAAGATGAATAAAATATACAGCCGGTGTGTAACTCCTGCTGTTTGTGCTCTGCCATTTGGAGAATGCGTGACACTGATTAGTAACAGAAATTAAATGTGAGGGTAAATGTGGGGCTTTACAATGCATATACCGTACAGTTTGAAACTGTGGTTTCCAGATATGTAAGCTTTCTATTTTAAAAAAAGTGGGTGAAAACTTACAATCGAGTTTTCTGCAAAGAGGGAAACGTTTTTGTTATTCCAGTCCGACTACAATAATAGATTTACCATCGGGCCTTTAAAAAAACTCAAAAAAAAAGAATACGTCAGGCGTTTACTCCGTAGGAACAATGCAGAGCAGGAAAGAATGCATGACATGTTAGTGCAGCGTGTCATCCCCTACACAGCAACAACTGAAAATCCTACTGAGGCTCTTGGTCTCTGGACTCTAAAATTAACAAGCTGCCAGAGGCCTCTAGGCTTCGTGCAAAGTGGCAGGAACAAGCAATGTTGAAGATTTAAAGTAATAGAACAGATTGATTTTTTCCCCCCAACTGTTAATCATGCCTGTTAAATGGCACAACTGCAGTGCGTGGTTATATTCATCTTTGCTGCAACACTAATGAAAAAAAAACTAATGATAGGAAATCACACCTCGGTGTCAAACAATTATAGCAAAGCAATCTAGAATGTGGACTCTGTAATTAAACTAGGGTGCTTGTAAGTGCTGCAATATGAACTTGCAACAGGTTGCATTTGGAGTTTAAAAAACACCTGTCTAGATCTCTGTTAGAATTATGTACATATTCAGTAGGAGCCATGTAGAGAGAACAGAGTATACAGAGTGCACTTGAATATCTCATTTAAAGTTGAGGAGTTTTTAAATAAAAGCAAGTCCAATCGGCAAAAGAAAAAAAAACAATGTCATGTTACTTCCCTGGACACATCCACTAGACCGATGGATGTTTAGGAACTCCAAACCACCACAGTAATTTGAGATAAATTTAAATTGTGTGGCTACAGTTATATCACCATACAGCAAAGCAGAGACTAGTGCGTCACTACAGCTCTGAAGCCAAAGACTGTCCAGCAGTAGTTGGACTTCCTTAGAAAATGATTTTCTGCTTGACAGGCCATACTTGCATTCAAAACTAACCACTTTACATACTGAATGGTCTTTCTCTTGGTCCTCATAGCATCTCTATGTGCCAATTTAACTCTGGGTCAATGAGAAACTCAAGTTGGCCCGCATGGAAATACCACAGGGTGTGCCGAGGCATCAGGTTAGATAGATACTTTATTGATCCCGTGAGGGAAATTGCAGTGCTACAGCAGCTTAACACAGAACACAGGTAGGCACAAACCTAGAGGTCTGGAGACATTTGGCCCTTCTAGTCCATTTTGTAGTTGGGAGGCTTGTTCGATTCTTCCACAACACTATGTAAAGTGCTTCTTGCTCTCAGATTGAAATGCTTTTTCCATGTAGTTGACAATTGGTGTGTATTTCACTATTATGGAAAAGTGTTTTTCACTATTTGAGAATACAGCTTGAAGATCCTCCGTCTTCAATTTCAGACTAAAAAGCTCAAGTGAATTAAGGGGTATTTTAGGATCAGGACCGTATTCACATGAATGCCGTCTGTATGGAATTTTTCTCTGTGAGGTTTGTGTAGTTTTCCGTCCTTTTATCGTCTCGTGTTCTTTACTCAGAAACGCCTTACAAACAAAAAAAAAATTGCAGTGTATTTTCCTGTTGTGGAAAAGCCATGTGGGAAATAATCTGTCCCAGCAATAAGGCAGCCAGTCTTTTAGAAATGTTACAGGAACACGTCAGTCAAATTTATCAAGGGAATTTAAAATATTTCACTATAAAATTGAATGAATGTTTTAACACAGTCATATCAGTTTGTTTGGTAACAGCAGCACTTTACCGTAAAATAACTTAGGAAAAATAGCAAAATCATTGGGATTTTGAAGCAGATGAACCTAAATGCCCTCTCCATTCAGAGAGCTACACAGACGGCTAAGAGCACTGAGCAGTGTGGCACAACCTCTGCACTGTGAATTCACATTTCTCCCTCCCCCAGGCATGAGGGCAGTCGACTCGGGAAACTGTTCATCCTCTTTGCAATCTCCCTCATCAATAATAGAAAAATTCTTTTATCATCTTCTGAAACACTGTCGCCCTGGGAACTTTATTGTATCATGGCTTTGTCCATTGCAAAACAAATTTCCCCAACGGCATAATAAAATTAAATGAAAAGGTGTTTTTAACATGGATGTTACTCCAGTCTATAATAAACCATAAAGCAAATAAGCAGAGATGTCGTGTTTTGAGCGGGAAGTCAAAGTTGGCCCTCAAAACAATCTCGAGAAACTTGCCAGTGATACCAGTGAGGCGCCGGCTTCCTGAGATGATTCTCAGGACACACTGATCCAAGAGGCTGTAGCGACTTAGAATATCAACTTGGATTTACTCAAATATTCGAAATTGACCGCGAAAGCAATCCCCAGAAACGAACTGCATTGATCAGCCTGGGACAGCTGGGAAAATGTGTCGCCACACTCAAGCGTCTTCACGGTCAGCTTTTGAAGAGTAAAAAAAAATTCCAACACGTTGCTCCTGAAGCCATCCTGAGCAAGTTTACACATCATTAAAAGCAGAACGTAAACCATGGACAAAAACTAAATTAAGAAGTATCTGGCATCAAGAGTTAGTTTCATTTTGAAGATGAGCCTTCTAAATTCTAAATTCTATTCTTAATTAAGAGAGTTTAAAATTAATTGGAGAGCGATAAAAATAATTTTGGAAGCATCTATAAGACCTCACTGCTATAGTAGCGGATGCTTAATCAAATAACTGCCCATGCTTTACAGCTGACCAATATGTTGCTAGTAACTGTGATAAGCGACCTGTTTTCAGAAAACAATACATTTCAGGGAAGTGTTTGGACCAGTCCCTGATTGCTACTCTAGTTCGACTATTCTCTTTGCCAGACAAGCAGCCCACTGCTCTGATAAGAGTTGAAGGACTGTACCTCAGAAATGTTTTGGAAAATATTCAAGTATAGTGAGTCATCCGTGCCATGAGGCAGTCAGGCCTGTGGAAATGGGGTTTGATTTGATAACTGGGGCATTCTGGGGAGGGGGGGGGCTATGCACTATCATGTTTTGATAGGTTATAACACCAGTCATACTACAACACTGCATTTTAGTCTTGTTTGCAGAAAGCAGCTCAGGTCAAACACATTCCACTGGGGCAGAACTGATTATTTAGCCAGCTGCGTTACATCCTGGGAAAGCTGAACAGCATACGAAGACTGGAGGCAGCACAGACTTCCAAAACAGAAACTGCTTTTCCTGACAGAAGCCCAGTTTTGCAAGTGATACTTCTCTGACTGAAATTTTATGTATTGTATGTATACATTAAGAATCCCCAAGGTTGATGCCTTAGTTGAAATACAGTAGGAACAAAAACTTTCTGTAATGTGTCCCACTTAAAAAAATTAAATGCAATACTCTTAAAATAATGGCATGACAAGACCAAAGTCATAATTGCCAATTACGTCCAGAAAATAAATTCAATTTTATTCACTTTAGTTCATGTGAGTATCTACCACTGACATGCATTATACTACAAGACACCTCCTATAGTATGCTGTAAGGCTCTGTTACTAATCAGGGGGAGTTTTACATTTCTCCTGGCAGAACTGCTCTTGATCCTGAGGTTTTCCTGATGTTTGCGGCCTTCTTGAGTTCAAACTACAAACGTGCTTCAGTTCTTACATGCAAGTCCTTCTAGGAAGAGGCCATCACAAGCTGAGAGACAAGTAGTTTGGGAGAGAACAGCTGAATTTCTCCAGAACGTGCAGGCATCTTCAGGATGTGGACTGTACCTGCATGAATGGCGATTCAGGTAGATTCATCTTACCGTAACAGAGGTCAAGGACTATTGGTGTGCACTCTTCAGAGGGCCCTCTGAACATAACCACAACGCTGCTAATACTAGGAGTCTGTGTCCTCTTTTTATACCTCAGTGAAGGATTGATTTTTGGTACATCTTTTATATACAGTAACACCAAGATGACTTCAAACTTATTGCAATTGTAACACTTATGCCTGTACTCAAAACATCTGCAAAATGATGACAGTGTTTAAAAAAAACATACAGTATTAAAGTTTGTTAATACATCCTTGTGATTCTGACATGATGCATAGACTGCAGACAGCTACAAATTCTATTTCACTGCATCTGAAATAAAGGCCAGGTGATCGCTTCACCTCTGTAGCCCGGCCTTTCCCTGATCTCCTGAAGAGGGGGTCCCTCCCCCACCTGCCTTCACCAGGGAAAAAGAAAACCTTCAGGGGGCTCTATACAGTTCCAGAGGACTCCACCGTACTTCCAAGGAGCAGAATGCTGGTGCGGATTTGTTGGATTTTACTTGAAGGAATACTTAAATGTGGGAATAAATGTGACCCTCATGTTTCATCTATGATGAAAGTGACTTGCTGTGTCTACTGCATGTGATACTATAATAGTTACAGTATTACTGTTACAGAGTCATTGTTATCCTATCCAAAATACACTGTTACAACATAGCACTCTTTATTTCATTTGTAGTTATGAATATTTCTGAAGGGCACTGTATAAAAACTTTTAAAATGTACCAGTCTAGTTACAAAACTCTTTCATGCAAGCAGGATCAAATGAGGAGAAACATTTAAACAACACATTAAAAATTCATTGTGCAGTGGTTTTGGTTACAACGCATACATTCAAAATGGACAGACATTTCACATGCCTGGTGAGAACATACTGTATAACTATAATTCATGTCAATACAAGTTTAATTAAAACATTTTTTCTTTCTCTGAATATTAAGAGTCATGAGCACACTTTAGATAATAATGATTAGTCATTTTTTACATCAAGAGAGAAGTTCCCGTCTTCACATGCAGCAATATCCTGTGAGCGTAGCTTGAGAAATAAGAATGTACATCAAGGAAAAGGGCAGGAAATACAAAACCAATAGATTAAGTGGCTTTATGGTTGTTGTTCCTGTCAAAGAACGGATGGTCTCAGATGTACAGGTCTGACTTATTTCTGAAAAGCTCAGTACTGTACGTGATGCACTTCTGAAGCAGATCGATTATCTGATTTTAAGAAAAGGTATTTGGCTGCTTTAAATCTAGAACCACCTGATGTTTGCTGACCATGGTAAGACAGTCCAAAAGAATGGGTACAGGGGTTTTTGAGCAGATAAATTAAAAAAAACGTAAATTTCAGCTGTTTCTCTCAACATTGTTCCTTCCAGGAAGAGAGAATTCCTAGTGGTCAACATTTAAGACATCACAGGATCAATATTTTTCTTTAATGTGTATTCTGCTGGATCCTCTACTCTGGAGGTAACCCCTTGAATTATCCCTTTAACTGTTAAACAAAACGCCAAGAGACGCAAAAAATAATTCAGAAAGTCTTAAAACCAGAAAGCTGGTAAGCATGTTTTTATGTCTTTTTTTCCCAAAATGTCACTTAGTGAATTCACTGTACACTCCAGTTTTTCCAGCTCTAAAAGCACTCAAAAAGTATTTAAGGCTTTGGAGTTGTTTATGGACTCTGATGCTGCTGTTTTGCACTTAATTCTTGGTGCCACTTACACAAAAGCAGAAATTGAAACGTTTTCCATTCTGAGAAGCAAAGCAAGTGCTGGTCTCGCATGCACAAAAGGCCCACTGTGAGTCCTTCAACAAGTGATGTAAGAGGTGAATGAGAGTTTATATCAGCCTGAGCTGCACCTGGAATCTTATCCCTGGTCTGCCAGGCTCTCACACAAAGACCTTCTCTCACAGAGCAGCACAACACCGCTCCCTGGTTCCTCTGTAAACTCTCACACACTGGGGTGGAGCAGGCAGTTGTCGCTGGTGCTCCCACTTTTCTTAACTGGGCCAATTGTTCGATCGGCTGTCGGTGTTGTTTCCGGGAAGGAAAAAACACAAAAATACAGATATACATTTCAAAATGGATATATGTTTTTGGTATTGCGCATCGCACAGCACTACAACAGGTTAATTAAATTGATACAGAAAGTTCAATGGCGATTTTAACATCTTAAAAATCTCTAAACACACCACGAGAAAATGGGTCCACTATGCCTCCTGACCAAATCAATGTGTGCCGACTTGTCCCACTATAAAATTTACACCATGGACTAGCCGACACTGCCAATGTGTAGTCATCGCCTGTCAACAACCACTGCGAAACTTGTAATATACCTCAGCACTACAGTACAGTGAGGCTTAATGAGCAACACCAAATTACTAGATGTATTGAACTTGTCATTTTGACCATTTATACTACCAATTCCTCTTGTATTGGAAAGTTCAATTAACCAGTCATTTAAACTTCTCAAACACTGAAAAGTAAAAGCAGAAGTCAGCTCCATGCTAAAAAAGAGAGTGTTTCTGCTGAGAGTCTACTACTATGTTTCATTCTTCTTTCCAATTTTCAGCATCGAGTTATAACCTCCTTGTTCCTTTGCAGTTTGCACAGCTGCGCACTCCAATCTACTGAAGACAAAACACAGCGAGCACTGCAAGTGAAACATCATCTCCACATCTTATCAAGAACGCAGAACAAATCCCAAGAAAAAAGTTACAACACAATCTTCGAGAAAAAGAAAACAAAAAAGAGGAGGCACAAGTTAAAAACAGAAAAGTTCCTTAACTGAACGAAATTGCGGACGTACAAGAGAGCACCCACAACAGGAATAGCACAGGTCAAGAAATGCAATGCTGGGTTTTACAGTAATGCTTGTCCCTCAGCTGTGCGATCATGTGAAAACAAATGTCTCTTTCTTGGAGGAGGTGTTCCACCAAGCAGTTACTTCCTCCACGAGGATAGGAATATGCAGGGATGAAGAAATGCAGATTTCTCAGCAAGTACTAGTATAACCCATTCCTTACTTTTCAAATACTTAATCACAGGCAAAAAACCATAGAATGTCAAAAATGTCAGAAACATCAGGGGGCCTCCCTAGTCTCTTCCGTTATACTTGGAAGTGCACTAAAAAGCAGGAACAGGGGACACCTTCTTGACCAAAGAGCTGTGGGAGTCAGGAAGAAGCTACCCAGCAGTGTGGATGAAGCCGGAACTCTGGTTTCTTTCAAGAAGTGGTCGGAGGCGATGCTTGGATCAATTAAGGTTGCAACCCCTGCTCATTCATGTTCTCACGTTAGGCGTCTCCAAAGATGGCGCCGATGAGGAAGACTGCCGTCCCGCGAGCTCCCGTTCATTTCTGTCTATTTCTCTACTTTGTTGTTTTCTGTACTGCTAACTGTACCATACTGCTTGTTTGGTGATCAGCTATGACCGACAAACGCTAGTATACATACTGTAGGATCGACTATTGGCGCAACCAGGCTTGCACCAAAAATAAGGATGGACTACCTGGACTATGGAGTCTCACCTGTACCTGTTCCTGGAGGAAAGCAGCGACAGTGCAGGAAGAGAGGTAAGCGGACAGGTGTCTTGGTTAGACGGAGACAACGCAGCAATCGCCCTTCACTTCCGAGCATACTTCTCGCTAATGTTCAATCACTTGACAATAGTGAGAGCAAGGCCTGCTTCTCAGAGGGACACTAAAAACTGCAATGCGCTAGCGTTTACCGAAACCTGGCTTGACTCATCTATTCCATGCTCTCCACAACCTGAGCACCTGACAATGAACTGTTGCCCATCCTAACGGGGGAATTTACATTGGTGATCCTCACAGCGTGTATATTGCTGATATGCATGTATATTGGTGATATATCCAGCAGCCATGTCACCCTGCAACTCACAACTGGCAACCCACTGAAGCTCAGCAGGTGTGAGCCTGGTCAGTACCTGGATGGGAGACCTCCTGGGAAAAACTAAGGTTGCTGCTGGAAGAGGTGTTATTGGGGCCAGCAGGGGGCGCTCACCCTGCGGCTCATGTGGGTACTAATGCCCCAGTGTAGTGACGGGGACCCTATACTGTAAACAGGCACCGTCCTTCAGATGCGACGTAAAACAGAGGTCCTGACTCTCTGTGGTCATTAAAAAATCCCAGGGCGTCTCTCGAAAAGAGTAGGGGTGTAACCCCGGCGTCCTGGCCAAATTTCCCATTGGCCCTTACCAAACATGGCCTCCTAATAATCCCCCTCTATGAATTGGCTACATTACTCTGCTCTCCTCCCCACTGATAGCTGATGTGTGGTGAGCGTTCTGGCGCACTATGGCTGCCATCGCATCATCCAGGTGGGGCTGCACATTGGTGGTGGTGGAGGGGATCCCCATTACCTGTAAAGCGCTTTGAGTGAAGTGTCCAGAAAAGCGCCATATAAGTGTAAGCAATTATTATTATTACAGTGCCTTGCGAAAGTATTCGGCCCCCTTGAACTTTTCAACCTTTTGCCACATTTCAGGCTTCAAACATAAAGATATACATTTTTTATTTTATGTGAAGAATCACCAACAAGTGGGACACAATTGTGAAGTGGAACGAAATCTATTGGATTTTTGAAACTTTAACTAATAAAAAAATGAAAAGTGGGGCGTGCAAAATTATTCGGCCCCCTTGCGTTAATACTTTGTAGAGCCACCTTTTGCTGCGATTACAGCTGCAAGTCGCTTGGGGTATGTCTCTATCAGTTTTGCACATCGAGAGACTGAAATTCTTGCCCATTCTTCCTTGCAAAACAGCTCGAGCTCAGTGAGGTTGGATGGAGAGCGTTTGTGAACAGCAGTTTTCAGCTCTTTCCACAGATTCTCGATTGGATTCAGGTCTGGACTTTGACTTGGCCATTCAAACACCTGGATACGTTTATTTGTGAACCATTCCTTTGTAGATTTTGCTGTATGTTTGGGATCATTGTCTTGTTGGAAGATAAATCTCCGTCCCAGTTTCAGGTCTTTTGCAGACTCCAACAGGTTTTCATCCAGAATGGTCCTGTATTTGGCTGCATCCATCTTCCCCTCAATTTTAACCATCTTCCCTGTCCCTGCTGAAGAAAAGCAGGCCCAAACCATGATGCTGCCACCACCATGTTTGACAGTGGGGATGGTGTGTTGAGGGTGATGAGCTGTGTTGCTTTTACGCCAAACATATCGTTTTGCATTGTGGCCAAAAAGTTCGATTTTGGTTTCATCTGACCAGAGCACCTTCTTCCACATGTTTGGGGTGTCTCCCAGGTGGCTTGTGGCAAACTTTAGACGAGACTTTTTATGGATATCTTTGAGAAATGGCTTTCTTCTTGCCACTCTTCCATAAAGGCCAGATTTGTGCAGTGTAAGACTGATTGTTGTCCTATGGACAGACTCTCCCACCTCAGCTGTAGTTCTCTGCAGTTCATCCAGAGTGATCATGGGCCTCTTGGCTGCATCTCTGATCAGTCTTCTCCTTGTCTGAGCTGAAAGTTTAGAGGGATGGCCAGGTCTTGGTAGATTTGCAGTGGTCTGATACTCCTTCCATTTCAAGATGATCGCTTGCACAGTGCTCCTTGGGACGTTTGAAGCTTGGGAAATCTTTTTGTATCCAAATCCGGCTTTAAACTTCTCCACAACAGTATTACGGACCTGCCTGGTGTGTTCCTTGGTCTTCATGATGCTCTCTGCGCTTTCAACAGAACCTTGAGACTATCACAGAGCAGGTGCATTTATACAGAGACTTGATTACACACAGGTGGATTCTATTTATCACCATCAGTCATTTAGGACAACATTGGATCATTCAGAGATCCTCGCTGAACTTCTGGAGTGAGTTTGCTGCACTGAAAGTAAAGGGGCCGAATAATTTTGCACGCCCCACTTTTCATTTTTTTATTAGTTAAAAAAGTTTCAAAAATCCAATAGATTTCGTTCCACTTCACAATTGTGTCCCACTTGTTGGTGATTCTTCACATAAAATAAATTTATATCTTTATGTTTGAAGCCTGAAATGTGGCAAAAGGTTGAAAAGTTCAAGGGGGCCGAATACTTTCGCAAGGCACTATATATTCTGCCGCAGGCAAAAACCACGAGAGCTCTGGAGGAGCTACACGAACAGCTAAGCAGACATGAGAACTCACCCCAAGGGCGCATTCATCACGGCGGGGGACCTCAATAGTGTGAACCTGAAGAAAATCAAGCCAAACCTGCATCAGCATATCAATTGCCTGACGCGCGGGAACACACACGTTGGACAGTGCTTTCACTCCCTTCCAGAATGGCTACCAAGCCCTCCCCCGACCTCCTTTCGGCAAATCCAATCACACCTCCATCCTGCTACTCCCCGTCTATAGGCAGAAACTCCAGCAGGAGAAGCCTGCGACAAGGATCGGAAGCCTGCGCCCGTCGGAGGAATCAGACTCCATGATCGTGGAATACAGGAAGCATCGAGAAACAGTCCACGCACCCATTCACATAGTGGGTCCGCAGTGGAGAGAGTCAACAGTTTCAAATTCCTAGGTGTCAACATCACAGATGATCTAACCTGGACCCACCACACCAACCTCGTAGCCAAGACAGCACGGCAGCGCCTATTCTTTCTCCACAGACTAAAGAAGTTTGGCATGCCGTCACACATCCTGACCAATTTTTACAGGAGCACCAATGAAAGCATCCTAACCAGCTGCATCACTGCCTGGTATGGTAGCTGCTCCGCCCGAGAGCGCAAGGCACTCCAGAGGGTGGTGAAACAGACTCAGAACACTACCAGCTGCACAGTACTGAACATCGAGGATATCTACTCTGTTAGATGCCTCAAGAAGGCCAGGTCTATCCTCAGGGACCCCAGTCACCCTAACCACAGCTTGTTCTCTCTACTACCATCTGGAAAACGATCCGGAAGTATACAAACCAAGACCACCAGGCTCTCAGGACACATACGAAGAGCACTAAATACCCCCTACCCCTGTGTTACTTTCGCACAATCTGTAAATTGTTTTGTAAATTGCAACCGTGTAATTTATTGTATCCTAATGTTAACCTAATCCCTATAAATTCCTGTCCTTCTACTCTCCTATCCCCCTTAACGAGCTCGTGGATAAAGCATTTCATTGCCGACAACACCATCACTGTATGCTGTACTGTTTGTGCATTGATAAATACACCTTGATTGATTGATTAATTGTTGAGCTCGATGACCTCAGGTTTGAGCCTGGGTCATGTTACTAGCCGACTATGACTGGATTTCTCCAAGCAGCACCCAGACCAGGGTGGGATGAGCCAGCCAGAATGCTCGTGGCTTTCAGCGACAGCGATTCCTGCTGCCTCCCAGCTACTGTCGGAGCGAGACACTGATCCTCCGGTACGGGGCAACGAAACGTTCCGACCTGTGGCTTAAAGAAGTGGCGGGTCCTCATTCTTCCCTGGGTATGCCGGTGAGGCTCGTAACAGTAGTGGACTGAAATGTGAAAACTCAGTTGGCTACTGCAAACGGGGGTGGGTATAAAAAAAATAACTGAAATGATAAAGATTAATTTGAACAAAATTAAATTTTTTAGGCTACAAAAAAAATTCAGAAATGGTTAATCGCCATGTCACTTCCCATAAGATGAAAAGTTATACAGAAGGGCAAATAAATATCAAATCCTGTTGTCGCCACCTTCTTCAGAATTCCACCCATCTTTCTTATGACTAAAACCTCATGACAAATATAAAGCATAGACATTGTTTAAAACTAATAGACACTGAATTCTCAAATCAGCTAAGAGGTACGTTTTTAGGTTATTTTGAATACAAGAAATTGCCCTTCATGGCTTTGAGCCTTTCCTTTCCCTTAAAACATTATCCATCACTTTAGTTCCCTTCAGGCATTGACAGACAATAAATGCAGCTCTCCTAGTCAAGACTTTCTTCTGTGGGACTTTCCTGCCTCAGAAATCTGTGATGATGCAGCTCAACACTCAAAGCACTCAAGACAGCGCGCTGTAAAACTCTGCCTTAGGCTTAGGGTCGAAAATTAGGACAGTAGAAAGAGAAACTTGATTTAGAAGAACTTTTATTACCATTACATAAAGGGAATCTCTTTCTTCCAAAGAGATGTGGCAGGGAGTTAACTCTCAGTCCCTGCACAGTTTTAAAAAGAGGTCGCGCGTCTACAGCACCACACCAGCTGCCTCCACTCTCGCGCACACACATCATGCAATCACTGGACAAGCAATGAAAGACTTCTCAATACTGCAGACAATACTTCCATTATGGAAATTCTTTCTGCATACGTAGCTAGCCTGTTGCCACCGTCTTATGATTATTCTGGTCTTCGTTTTTTTAGTTGCTGTCCCCACTGTACTCTCTCAGCTCATCTCTCATCTAGAACCTTTCTCCGCTGTCAAATCCGACTGAACCGCAGTCTGCCTCTTGTCACAGGAGGCTTACTCCCTGCGGATCGTCTGGCTTGGCGTGCCCACAGGAAGGGCTGGCATAACTGTGCAAGACAGACCAAGGCCTGACAACACCCCTCCCAGCCTCAACTACACTGCTCCCAAGAGCACTGAGCTGCAGCAGAGTTTTGGCAGGAATCCTTAAGAGACCTTAAGTTAAATGGGAAATGGGTACACAGGTACTTTTTCCTTCCCATGCACTCCAGTTGCCTTTTCAATTCCGTGAATGTAAAGAAACCTGAACTAGCTTGAAAGAGGGAATTGGAAGTGAAAAACAAATTGACAGCAACCATTGAACACCAGGCTTCTGAGAACAGCAGAAGGAGAGTTAACACCACACTGGAAGTAAGAAGAGTAAAATATACAATGATCTGGCTGGGAAGACTTCTTCACATGTGCAAAAACAGGGGATGAAGCCTTGGCCTTTGTTCATCATTGATCTTCCTGGTTTCCCTGCCACACTCCCCTCCTCAGCTGAAACGTCAAGTTCCATCACAGAGGACAGTCACCACCCCGGGCACAAGCTCTTCACCCCACATCCCTCAGGCAAGAGATACAAGAGCATACGGACACTGACCACCAGATTCCTCAGTAGCTTCTACCCACAAGCAGTGCGACTGGTGAACACACTTGGCCATGCCCCTTGGACAACACCTACACCATCCACCTCATTGTAATTTCTTATTTATTGCACATCAGCAGTCATTGATTACATGTCTGCATTGTTTACATTCAAACTGTTTACTTACTGTGTACATTGTCTGTTTGTACAGTATATCGTCTTGATGCACTGTCTGCACTTTGCGTTTTTAAGCTTTAACAATCGAGAGACTTTCTGTCAGTAAGAATGCCATTGTACCAGTACATGGACCAGTTACATATGTTAATAGAGTTCAAGTATTTGACTTTTTACCTTCCGGCGGGGAATAAACCTATTTGTTCCATGCTTCAACGTGCAGTTCGCCACCCACACCTCTGACTAGTGCTTTTCTTACTGCCTCTTTAAAAGCAACATGAATCTTTCCTTATGAGATTGTTAAATGAGGAAGCTTTGCCAGAACTTCAGAAAACAAATAGAGCATAATGGAGGTATTTTACACTATTACTGCAAGGGCCGTTCTGAGCTCTTGGCTTTAAAGACATTCAAGCCAGCTCAGCAGTGCAGAAGCTTAATGCGCTGAAAGAATTTACTATCCAAGTATAAAGAATGTTGTGAATGAATGAAGACAAATTCTTTGAATTTTTCAAGGGGAGTAGCAAATGTACACAAAATATTTCAAATGACCACACAGCCTTTTAAAATTGCCATTTTCCTCACTCACATTTAGTGCATTCTAATAGTTCATTTTAGTTGGGTTTACTAAACCATTGCTGGACACTTAGTACATTAAAAACTTAAAAAGGAAGTCCAGGTTAAAGATTTGTTGTGGAGGTAAAGGGGTTGTCTGATTTACAGTGGTGAGAGGGGAAAGTCATCGATCGCGTCGCGCTCAAGAGCTCACCGTGGCGGACGCAAAGATAAAACACTATCTGTCGCCTCTTACATCCATCGCTATGTTTGCAAAACACAAGATACAAGACTTTCTAAACCAAAGTCACTAAGCCCAAAAACAACAAGCACATTTTCATTCAGGATGCCCTGAATCGACCACCAGTATGATCTGAGCCTCTGTCGGACAGCTTCATAAACTTCACTGACAGAAAGGGTATCTTTCACTAGCAAATGAAATGCGTTTCTTATATCCGGATGTGAAACCTCACTTCACAATACACAACTGAAAAATAATTCAGTGCCATTTCATAACAGAAAGCAAAATGTAAATTCCTGTCTTTGAGAAAACGGTTGAGGCAAATCACGTAGTTATTTTATTCTGAACATCAAATGACCAAATCACTTTTGTCTGCACATGAATTAAAGTCAAGAGTGAATTCCCTTCTTTGCCCACAGATCTAACCACTCACTCTGTGAAAACAAATCTTACTTCAGCTGGCACTGTCAGAACCGTCATGAGTGGTCCGAGCCCGTTAGCGGTATCACCTGCAGCTCCAGAGACCCTCTCTCAGTGCAGAAGAGCTGCTGAAGGCAGAAGCAGAACTTCCTCTTTTCTACACCAACCACATGTTCCAGTGAGACTCTTGGTTCGTGTAGTTCCCCCGAATGGGGAGGAAGTCAACGTGAAGTAACATTTGAAGTAGGTTTTACTACAGAAAGCACTTAACTCAGACGAAGTAATAGGGTAAAACTTACTTGGGCTCCCCCACGATTTATATTACTGTACTTCTCACAAAGCAGGACATGAAGGGCAGTTACACACAGCAAGTCTCCAGAAGTAATTGAAACAGCATGGCACCACCCTACCTGTTCTCTGACTACTGTATTCTCATGTGAAAGAAAGTTCATAACTCTTCTGGCATTGGGCTGCTAGTGCGTGCCTGATCCAGGGATCTTATTCAGCCATTTCCTGCAGGATCCTATGGAATCTGGCTCAACAGCACGGCTGGATACTTTGTTCCCAAACCCCTACAACGACAGCCATTTGTATGAAGAAACGTTATCTGTTTGTAGTTCTGAGCGCCTCCATTTCAAAGTTTGTTCCATGGGTTCAAGTTTGACAGGAACTGAAGAGTGGAACTGAAAGTGAAGAACGGATAATGTCTTAAAGTGTCAAATTTAATAATAATTGCTTACACTTATGTAGCACTTTTCTGGACACTCCACTCAAAGCGCTTTATAGGTAATGGGGATCCACTTCAACACCACTGATGTCCAGCCCCACCTGGATGATGCGACGGCAGCCATAGTGCGCCAGAACGCTCACCACACATCAGCTATCAGTGGGGAGGAGAGCAGAGTAATGTAGCCAATTCATAGAGGGGGATTATTAGGAGGCCATGACTGGTAAAGGCCAGGGGGAAATTTTGCCAGGACGCCGGGGTTACACCCCTACTCTTTTCGAGAAATGTCCTGGGTTTCTTAATGACCACAGAGAGTCAGGACCTCGGTTTTACGTCTCATCCGAAGGACGGTGCCTTTTTACAGTATGGTGTCCCTGTCACCCTGCTGGGGCATTAGGACCCACACAGACCACAGGGTGAGTGCCCCCTGCTGGCCCCACTAACACCTGTTCCAGCAGCAACCTTAAGTTTTTCCCAGGAGGTCTCCCATCCAGGTACTGACCAGGCTCACAGCTGCTGAGGTCCAGTGGGTTGTCAGCTGTGCGTATGATATGATATCAATATCTCTTGAAATTGTCAAAAATGGTCCATCCCTTACTGTACAATTGGTTAAAATAGCACAATTAAATACTTCTTAATTATGAGGTTAATACGGCATTCACAAAATAATAAATAAGACAAAAACAGCTCAGTCTTCACATGACCATGTGACAAACAGAACAGACTGCACAGCCAAAGCTTACAGTTTGCTTAGGTCTTGTATATGTATACTAAAAGCAAATCAATATTCAGCTTGCACCCAAACTCATTTTGCTTCCGTAAAAAAAAAAAGTTTCAAATATGTGTCAAAAATCAATCTCACATATTGTGTTTTAGAAAGGCTAGGTAATTAGCTTTCCGCTCCAAGCAGGTGACATTTCTTTGTATCATATAATATTAATCAGATCGAGCCATCTGTCTCACCTGGGAAAGACCTTTCTTAAATGCCCCTCACGAGACTCCTTCAAACTGGCATAGAAACTGCACTCTAACGAATGGAGGCACCAATGAATTCTTCCTCACGTCTAACTTCGCTTGTCGCTGTATGTCCTAGTCAGAACGTCTCGTTTCTGCCCAGCGGACTGCTCAGGACATGCCTGGGGCGTCTGTGACCAGCTGCTGCTCTGTGATCTGCAATAACCTTCAGCTATTTCAGATGTAAGAGAAGGGGAAGCACTCTAAATTTAAACCCCTTTCTACCAGGATGAAAGTGAGAACAGCTCCTGCTTTTACACAGATATTTTTATACCAATTTAAAAAAAAAATTGGTGCTTGCTTCCCAAAGCTCCGCTACAGTATGTGCACCACAAGCACCGATTTTTACATTGTCTGATCCTGGTTCTGATCCTGGGGGAAATTAGCCACATGGAGAAAGCAATATTCCCAACTCACCTCACAGCGCTGCAAGATCTTGGCTACATGCTGGGAGGAAATATTTTAAAATACATTTTAAATGAAAAGCATAAACAAAATATGTTCCAATTCAAAATTCATTCAGATTGTCTGGATTAGCAAGTACTCATTTTATTGTACAATAAATTTACCTACTGCTTACAACAGTTCTTGTAACAGCTTTGCTTTGGAAATGTAGAAGGATCTCTGGTTGTTCCATAGAGAAAACCTCTAGGAAGGAGAGTTTGTGCAGTTCGTTCAGGCAGAACAAATTTATATATATAAATTGATATACAGTGGGTATAGAAAGTCACCGCCCCCTTTCAAAATTTTGTAACTTTTTGTTGTATGACACTCTGAAAATAAAAAATTAAATTTAACCAGGTATTACCAATCACCTTACAGATCACACAACCTAATTGGCTCCCACCTGTGGTGCAAAATATTGTGGTGATTTTGATTAGTTCAGAATAAAAGCAGCTGTTTCTAGAGGATTCCACTGGTTGGAAGTGCATTTCAAAGCAAAAAATCCACTATGGGCGGAAAGGTGCTTTCAAAAGAACTTCAAGATAAAGTTGTGGAAAGGCACAAGTCAGGAGATGGGTATAAAAAGATTTCAAAGGCTTTCAGTACCCATGGAGCACAGAAAAGACCATCATTAAGAAGTGGCACCACCCAGACCTTGCCTAGATCAGGCCGTCCCCCCAAACTGGATGACCGAGCAAGAAGGACACTGATCAGAGAGGCTACCAAGAGGCTGATGGCAACTTTGAATGAGATTCAGGTTTTTATGGCAAAGACCAGTCATTGTGTGTATGCGACAACAATATCACAAGCGCGCCACAAATCTGGCCAATATGGGAGGGTGGCAAGAAAATCGAATCTCGTTTATGTTCGACTAAAAGCACCTTAAAGATTCTGTGGCCAAGTGGCAAAAGCTGCTGTGGTCAGATGAGACCAAAATCGAACATTTTGGCCGGAATGCAAAACAGTACATCTGGTGAAAACCCAATACATCTTACCACCCAAAGAACACCGTTCCTACAGTGAAGCACGGTGGTGGCAGCCTCCTGTTGTGGGGGTGTTTCTCTTCAGCTGGGACTGGGACACTTGTCAGGTTGGAAGGGAAGATGGAGGGTGCAAAATACAGCCAAATTCTTGAAGAAAAACTGCAGCCCTCAGACAAGAAGTTGAAAATGGGAAGATGGTTCACCTTTCAACATGACGATGATCCAAAGCAAGCGTTTCCTCAACCATCCGATGCTGGAGGTGGAGGTGAGGTGGTCAGCATCACACTCCGGCCAGCCTTTTACCCCCGGAAGGATTAACCCCCGGTACTCATTTGGAAAGCAGGCTGAGTGGACCTGGGAGCCATCTGGAAGGAATTCGAGCTACATCACCTGCCCCTACCTGGGCTTGAACCCGGGACCTTCCGGTCAGGAGCTAGACGCCCTTGCCATCTGAACTACTACAGCTCGAAATGTTGAAAATGTCCCAACAGAATTGTTAGCTCAAGCTAGTAAGGGTGAGAAATGATGGAACAATCAGCAATAGTTCTAAATTTTACAATGCTTTTTTAAGCAGACATTGAAAGACACGACTCTAATGAAGTCTTATTATTAAAAGTATTTAAGTGTTTGAGGTCCTGTAAGAAAGTTCCTTAATGTATTGTCAATGCAGTTTAGACAAAGGTCTGGCACTGACAGGGTGAAAAGATCTATTCACCATGAAAAATTGTGTGCCGCAACACACTGTACCCAGAAACTCAATACAGCACAACTTCTATCTGGACTCTTTACAAACACTTTAACACTTGAGGTCTATGCGTGTATAATATTATATTGTGAAAATAAACCCAAGTTTCCAACAGAAAAGAAGCTGAAGAACACAGGAGCTAATCGCAATGAGTTAATGCTAACAATTTACAGTTAAAAAGAAACTTTTTTACAGGGAAACCAATTTCAAAGTATTCACATTATAGCTTTTCTTAAAGTAGCATTTAAAAAGCCACGTCCACTGGATCTATTTACGTCCCCCAAGGTTAGATTTACGTTAGCAGTCATTATGTTTCTCTAAATGACAAGTTTGGTAATTCCAGGACACTGTGGTTAGAGGAAGTCCTGATATAAAACTAAACTACCGACAAGTTCAAAACCTATGAATACATAACAAAACACAAACATGGGATGAGGGCTCACACTAACGAGGAGCACGGGAAACACCTGACAGCCAACAGGCTCATCTGGAGGGACCCTGGACATTAAAAAGCAAAAAAACAGCTTACAAGTCAGACCTACAGTACTGTACATCAAACGGATCTGCATTCTTTAAAGCTGACCTACATTTCAGGCCTCACAGATGTCCTGCCAATTCCCCTGCCTGTCCCTGCACCCCAAATTATTTCATTACACTTCTGAGACACCCCACAGTGCAAATATTTGAGCTTTAAGAACACCTAGCAGCCTATGACAAAATAGAAAATAAACTTCTGTGACTACAGGTCTGTTCAGAGCTTGAAGTCGGATCTTTAGGAAATCTGAGCAGAGAGAGACCTGCACTTCATGCTATTTGCAGGAACTTTGAAGGGATATTCTGCCCCTTTCATTGCAAGACCTTTACAAAGTTTGCACACGGCCTGTTTGTGTGCCAAGGAAGAGATGCCCATGTTACCTCTGCAAGAAGCACAGTTTCAGATTTGTCTCGCAGCTCTTGGGTCCTAGGCTCAGCTCAGGGCACCCTCCGTATGGAGTCTTTATGTCCTGCACTGTACTCCCATGATCCAGACAAGCTGGCTAGGTTACACCTGGTCTCTAAGCTGACCCAGTATGATGATATTACCGCAACGGAAATGGACGAATGAAAATAATTTAATTAACCTTCATTACTGACCTGTTTGGAACTGCCTGTTCCCTTAGGTTTCAAACCGACTACAACTCTCAATTCAAGAACCTTCCACTCCTTTCACTTTCTATACTGCTGGACATTTCCCATGTAAAAATTATGACAATTTTCATATTTTAAGCATTGCAGAGGGCTTGATCAATGACTACTGACATCAGAATAAAGGCCTACTTTGTAGTACTTCCCCCTTGTAAAAGACCACTGTTGAACAAAGCTGCCTCAATCAGGAGATTGAATATTGTTTCCCCAAAATTCTCATTTTAGTCATTACTTAATTCTCAATGAAAGCAGCATTGTGTAGAAGTATTTTAAGACAAAAAGACTGTGTGGCTTCAGCAGGATGAAGCCCCTTTATGTCACCTCTACTACATGTCAGTAAACAATCCACTCATCATGAACAATAATGCTCTTGAATAAAGCAATCACCACGCAAGGTCACTGGACAACAAGTGTTCAAAATCATTCAAGGAAACTCCTCATGCAACATCTTTAATAACATGGTCTAGACTCAGACGCACAGTATATTATAATTATTTAGATGAGACTATTTTCCATTCCAGTGAGAGAAAATTCCATCAGATGAATATGCTCATGGTCTTTGACATACCGCATGTGAGCTACTATTACACACAAGATTTTTTTACTAGCCTGATACTACAGTTGTTTAGGCTATTTATCTATTAATATGGGGAACTGTAAGCATGAAAGAGGCTGTTCTTCAGAGCTATTCCATTATAATTCCTTACGTACTCTTGCGGAATACCTACAGTACAAGTATGTACATAGAATGAAGAATGAAGGTATGAGATCCAAAAGGGAACTGGGGTCACGATATTGGGTGCTTTGAAGGTTACAACTTTCAAGTACAAAAGCTTCACAATATCAGGAAAGCAGACCAGACTGGGGAAAGAAAGTTCTGCATTAAATAAATTAACACATCTGTCTCTTCTGTTCTAGTATGTTACAGGTTAAATCACCAGTCTCAGATGGCATCGTATTCTCACACTTGTCTTATATCATAAGATGATATTCCTACAAAACTTTCCAAACAGTTGATCGAGACAGGGGTAGTACCCAAGGTAGAAATGGCAAACACAGTGCCCCTTTACGAAAGGCATCACGCACCTAAAGAAAGCCTAAGAGCCAAAAGGTGAGTAAAACTAACCCAGGCTGGCAGCATCGCCCATTAGATTTAACTAATTTTAGGAGATTATTCAGTCCTTTGATGAAGGCAAGTTTATATCTTCACCCCCCCCCCGCCAATCTGTAATACATTCAGGTGCTTTTCTACAACAGGTGTGAAGACTAGCGCTACAATAAACATCTACATTTATCAGCACATTCACTAACAGTCTAAATGGGAATTGGACCGATGTTGGCTAAACGCTGAAGATGCAGCTCTTGACCTGCCCATAACATCAGAATGTGCATTTACAGTCTGCATCTATCTGTCTTTAAGAAAGGTACAACAAACTGTATGCAGGAAATATGGCTGATACATCTGGCTACAAAATGAATTAGCTAAAAATCAAACATCCATTTGACTTCACAGTAAGGAAATGTAGTACACTAATCACATCAGTGTGAAGCAGTTGAGTTGCAAAGAGGTTTCTTACACTAGAATCCGAACATTAGAGTCTTAACTGCTCCTTCATTTAAAACTCTGGTACAATATAAACTACAGTATTCCTCCTGCTAGATTTTGCCTTGATACCGCTCACTGCCATGTCACGTTTGAGAAGTGACATCCATACCTGTATTTTGATGGATGAGTCTTGATTCAAAGCCTACATTACTGTTCATGTGGAAAATCACAAACCATATAGAACCCCACTACAGAATCTACAGGAGTAGAATCTTCTCAGTGTAATTAGTCAAAAAAATGTGTTGCTAATGATATCCATTTTTTTCCCCATATCACACAACACATTAGCTCTAGATTCCAGCAGGAGACGTGTGAAGAGACAGACTCACTATGGGTTATTTCTTGCCAGGACAAGAAGTGCAGATCTGTGCAAGTGGTCACCACAGAATGCCACATCACACAGCAGGAAGAGGACATGCTCTGGCTAAGCAGAGCACACTAGCATAATTGCAGACTTGCCCAGTTTGTTTACTAACGGAATGTCATTTTGTCTGTAATTACATTCCATTGGTGAATGACTCCCCCCCCCTCCCCAGAACATAGGAGGTATGAGGAATCTCCAGTGTGCTTTCAGCAAACATTCACACAATGCTCAGAAAAATAAACAGCTGTTGTTCCTTTGTATACAACAAAGAAGAATTCCTTACACTTCTATAGTGCTTTTCTGGACACTCCACTCAATGCGCCTTACAGGTAACAAAGACCAGTGTGCAGCCCCACCTGGACGACGCGACGGCAGCCATAGTGCACCAGTACGCTCCGCACACACCAGCTCTCAGTGGGGAGGGGGGAAAAGTGATGAAGCCAGTACATAGATGGGGATCCATCATAGGAGGCCATGAATGTGAAATGCCAGGGGGAAATTTGAAGAAAGGTATGGCTTTGTGCATCAAAAGGGTTAATAAAAGGAGATTGCAGTGGAAGAATCTGCGACTGTATAATAAAACATCCTGAAAGTTCAGGCAGCAGTGCAGAGTAGTGATTAGGAATCTGGACAGGAGATGGGCAGGTTAGGGCTCTGCTGTTGCATCCTTGAGCCAAGTATGCCACTCAAACAGCTCCTGTAAGTGCCCTGCAGTGTGAGTGAGTCTCAAGGTCCTCACTGCACAGGAGACTGTGCTCAAGCGATTGACCTTGTAAAATAAAGAAACAGTGAAAGATAAGCATACAGTGGCAGGCCTCACTGGGGAAATATCTAGATTGGACACAGTGCTCTGATGAGGGTTTCTGAACAGTTATGATGTTTTACACAGCATACACGCTATAGATTTCAGATACCAATATACGATTCACCACGATCAATAGAAAAACTGACTCACTTAAGAATATAAGTATAGGGTATCTTGTACATTTTCATTGTGTGATGAATGTTTTTTTTTTTAAATCTTACTCATCCGATAAAAACAGTCTCTGGAAACAGTGATTCTTAAACCATAGTCATGTCTGAAGAAAAGCTTCCTTTCATAAACTGTCCTAGACTGCTTTATTCCTACCCAACCCATGGGACTCTCTGTGCTTGATCCAGTGGAGAATTCTCAAAGAATGACTGTTGTGTTGTATGTCACATATAGACCACTTTTGAAGATGCTGAGCTACGTAAATATTTTATTACTCAAAATAAGTATAATTAGTTAGCGAAGACATCATCTGGGATAAATGCTAAAATGACACACAGACTAGGTTTGGGAAGCTCTTCTTTAAATATTTTCAGCTTTACCATCAGCCTACAAACAAATCTGACATTTATTACAAATGGTTCAGCGGGTATGAATTTGTCAAAAAGAGCCACAAACAACTTGCTGGGCAGAGTGCGACATCAGAAACGCGAGAACAGTTAAACTAGGGGAGGTTTAATGGAATGCCTGCAGATTCTTCTCTTCTGTATCTGGAATATACTATTACCAAATACAAAATTTTTAAAATTAAAAGACTGGATCGGTGACAGGCTGGAAACGCAGACTTGCAATCATTAAATCACGTAGTACTGGAAATCTCTTAAATAGAGATTGTTGTGCACATGATATATAAAACATTTTGTCCTACAGGTACTTCAAATACCTCACAATAGAGATGTTTCTTCTACTTAGCTCAGTCCTTCCAAGATAAAAACAAATCAGATCATTAGCCTTGGGTGATCTGCAATCCTTTCAAGACGGCGGACAGCGAACTTGTTCCAAAAAATGGTCAGTGTCAACGTGCGCTGCACTCTCAGGAAATCTGAGCTATCATGGCACAAACACACAACACATGCTGGAGCATCGGAAAAGAAAACATTCCCAAGTTCTCTGCAGCCTCAGCTCTGAGGATAGGTCTATAATGTATGTTTTACCCACGTGTTTGGCTATCTCTAGCCGTTTGCAACCGAGACAGCCAGAAAGATTAGTTTGGAGACAAAAACAGAAACTTAAAAACCTCATCTTAAATCCATAAATTGTACTGTAAATGTCACACTGGAAGGCTGCCACCTGAAATGAACCTGAATCACAAAAACAGCTTTCTAGGTGCAGATTTAAATATAGGAAGAGAAACGTACTGCATCCAGACACACATGAACACTGAAGAGATGTCAGGGGTTATACTGTACCAGCAACACAGCAGCATTAATAGGTCTTGTCATTCCTATTTTAAAATAGAAAGCACACGTTGACTGTGATGTGTTGTTTTTTTATTAAAAGACTTCCCATTAACGCTTATGACACTGTGAAACACGAATACCAGAATACAGCACATTCAGAGATTTCAGATTAGGATCAGTACTCTGATTTACAAGGGGTACAGTACTCCAAGTGAACTGAGACTCGCTCTCTGCTTGAGATATAGAGCCAGGAACGTGCTCTCAAAATGTTCTATCTGGTGGACTTATAAATTGGACAACAAGATAAAAACTAACAAACTGCAATGACGCTCTTCTATTTTTTTCCCTTTTAGTTAAATGCATTACTGCATGGTACCATAGCCACCAACATTCACACCAACAAGACATTGAAAGAAGTAGTAGCTCTTGAGGAACAATAAAGTTGTGGTGACTGTACATGTGCAAGACAATAAGAGAACACTTCAATACTATTATCCATTACATTACATAAAGTATAAGTATAGTTACATTAAGTATAAAATAATATTTATATGGACCAATTTCAAAGATTAATTCAGACTGTTCTGTAGTAAAATAACCTTATCTTGGTTTGTCTGTATGTTGAATCATTATATTTATAGATTACCTTTTGCTTATACCATCTATACTATCACTGCAAATAACTTATAGGTCACTGTTTGTTGCGGGGCAATGAACTCATGTTGGAAAAAGGATTCTGCTAATAAGAGTAATAAACAGTAAACATGTCGGCGATTTAAACAGCGTTTTTTCAGTCACATGATAAGCACGACCAGAGTGCACACCAAACACAGAAGAGTGATGGGACAGTTCAAAAACAGGGCACAGCTGGTAAGAGACATTCACAAGTTTGTCTCGGGTCTGGTCTGGGAAGGAACTGTAATTTCCACCCAATACACAGTTATAGTGATGACGATAACTGAAACGAACCATGTTACCTTTAACACACAAGAAATTAGGGGGAAGTCTTTCGAAACCACCCAAAAAACAAAATTGCTAGGAAGTGGCCAATAAGAAGGGGGAATACTTTTAAAATGTTAAATACTGCCATCAATTCCTCTATGGTTTGCCAGAGGTCTCGTAAAAAAAAAAGGCTTAAGAAGTGTTGTGCCTAGTATACTAAGATGATAATTACATTATTTCGGCTACAACATCAGGCAACTGTCGAGTTTCATATTCCAACCCCTCCAGTCTGACTTTGCAAAATGCTCTCCCAAACTTCGTAAATTGAGAATTAACACGCTGACGCTTTATTAAAATGAATAAGCAGAGGCAGACCACTGGATTCCGTGTGCTACTGAAAGACACACTGTTACTGTTTGTTAAAGACTTTGGGGAGGTGCCGATAACGTGGAGCGCAGCAGCTGAAAAGCCCCAGGCGGCCAGAGGACCCCAGCGAAACCGTGGCTTGACGGTCAATTGCGCACCGGATAAAAACGGGTCGACTGAGAGAGATATCGCAGCTCAGGTTAAAAACAAGAAGAAATACGCCAGATTTTCCTTCTCTCCCGGTCCATTTCTCTTTAACAGACGCCTGCTTAAAACATACGGAAATACAGCACGCAGTGCAACACCCTCACAGCACGGCGCTCATCAGATAGCCGCCTCCAAGAGTCCGTGCGCAACCCAACACTTCTGCTTAAGAAGAGGTCTAGACTTTAAAATACACCTGGCGACGTCTATTCTCCCGCATTTGCGACTTCATAAACGCTGGAAAGCGAGACCAACAAGGTGTAGCCTTTAATGAAATTAAAAAAAAAAACGTTTGCATGTTATGGTTCGACACCCACAGAAATAAAAACTTCGGTCCAATCTTTCAAGCTAAAAAAAAACAGCATAAACAAATTAAGTCTGTCACGAAAACTACCAAAGGTCATTAAACCTCACTGTGTAGGCACAGACATTATAGATTTCATCTGACTTGTAGCTTCGCTGAAAACTTCAGAAATGACTAACCCTTAAGTGAAAAGCTATTCGGCAGAGACTACCCCTACACCTAAAAAAATAAAGTTAGTTTATACTGAAGTTTGGGGATTTGCAGCACCTTCGTTCACATGTTTGATTTCATCTTCGCCTGACGGGTATAGATATTTAGTACTATCGCCGCAATTAAAAGTTTCGAGCGAATTCGCGTTTGAAGTGCTCCAGATGAGACCCGAAAAAAAGCTGTAAAAACTGGAAAACGGATAAAGAGACAGACAGAGTTCATCGGATGAAAGGCTTTGGGAAGACAGTGGACGTCAAACCAGCACACTCACCCACAAAATCCTTACAAGACTCCTCGAATAAGCAAATCCTACGCGGCGAGATTTTCTTTCACGGTCGTTCTTGAAAACACTCTTTTTTTTCCCTTCGCCGTCCCTAATCCCTTCCTCTCTTACGCCATGTCGGGAAACCTGGGATCTAACGGGGCGAGGACGTCATCGCCGGCACACAACCCGCCCTGTTTCCCATCTGATTGGTTTGGGAAGCTCAACTTCTCCGGTAGGAGTGCCGAGATTGGATACGAGTCCCAATCAATGGAGTAGTAAAATTGTACCACGTGGTGTCCAACATTCCAAAGTTTGGGAGAGTCCCACCTAGGACTTGGCTGTCTGGGTTCAGTTCTGCAGTTGAGTGGGGCTTCACCTAGGAGTGCAGTCCTGACGGTCCTGTAAATTAATTTACGTTTTTGTTTGTGTTCCAACCAAATCTAAATGAAAAGAATATCCTTTCCAGTCCTTGTGAGTGTTTTCTCTCTCTTTTCTTTAGTGTCAAATACATCGTTTAAGTCAATGTTGAAGAGAAGGAACCGTAAGAAGGGCATAGATTTATTCAACCTTGATGTGGTCTGACTTGAATTTCTTTTGTCTCCGTGTGAAAGTTAATTACAATTAAACATCTTTCTAGGAGAATAGTTTTTTTATAACACTACATTCATAGAACTTTTGTGCTACAACCGCGATATACAAAACAACACCAATCACAAAACAAAACGTTATTTTATATCTATTTTCACACTCTATACATTACATAAACATCACATGTTACAATAAAATTAAAGAATGTATAACAAACAAAGCAGATACAGACAATAAAACAATCACATTTCTTAAAAAAAAGGCCAATTACAATATAGAAGCACCCCATGTGGCTACCCCTGATTTCTTTCGATGCAGTGTTCCAGGGCTGTAAAAGGCCCTGTCACCCACAGAATATACTGTAGACAGTGGGAACACACAGCAAACAACAATCACGTAGGCAAAATTTGTGTGGAATGGGATAAACAGATGCAATATCAGCTACCTAGAAACCAGGCCGTGCACAGCCTTGAACATAAGCAGAATGATTTTAATAGCAATTTGAATCCTGTCAGTGAGAGGATTCCAGGACAGGAGTGATATGGTAAAGTGCTCTTGATCTAGACAGAATTCAACCAGCCAAATTCTGAACATGGTGTGAGTTTTTGAATGCAGTTTTGGAGGAGTGTGATTACAGCAGTGATTAGCTTTCTGGACATGTAACTGTTAAGTAGCGGGTTTCTATCCCAGGTGCAGTGCTGGTGTTGTACCCTTAAGCAAGGCACTTTCTCAGAATTGCTCCAGTAAAATACTGGGCTGTGCAAAGGAGTGCAATGGAAAGCTGCTTTAGATGAAGGTTTCAGCCAAGCTAGTAATAATTACTACCAATACAAACAGCAGAGAGCAGGCTGAGAATAGTTCTAAAATTGAAAAAAAGTATCATTACAAAACTCTGTACAATTCTTCCTCTCCTCTCAGTTCTTAATTATGGATCAAATATCAAACACATTGCCCTCAGTTTGCTTCGTTTGCTTTATAGCTTAGGTGTTAACCCAATAATTCAACCTCGATATTATTACAATTAAGATGCAAAGCCTTTTGTGTCACCCAAGAGTTTACAGCAGAAATAAAATCAGATTACTGAAGCAGATACCTCTGTGTCTGGTTCAGTCTGGACCCATTTTTATCCACATTAAAATAATAACTCAGACCATTCAATTTTACTGTTTGTCCAAGGACAAACCATAAATCTTACATAGCAAAGGGCACAGAATTGAGCCCTGTGGATCACCAAATATAATCAACCTGACCTCAGAACTAAATCGCCAAGAGGAATAAAGTGTTGATGCATAACAAGGTAAGATTTAAATAATTTAAGGTATGCCAAACAAACTCTCCAACCAAGAAATTAGGTTATTGTTTATTGCATCATTTGTATTAAATGCAAATAGTATGGTAAAATCATTGTATCCTATTTGCAAATATCATTATTCAGTTTTAGTCATACCAAGATATCCTACTTAAAAATATTACAAAGTGACACCACATGTGTCATTGCCCTCATCAGAAAACCTCTTGTTCTGTTCTATTTCAAGATCCTTTGGCACAGAAAAAGAAATATTATTAACACCCTGTAACTGTGAAACATCTGCTTTTAACAGATGGCTGTGCTCAGGACTATTTACTGACTGTTTAAAGACTCCAGATTTGGAAGTGTTTTCTGGAAAATGATCTATGCTTTTTTTGTTCCAATGATCCTTCTTTCTGATAAGAAAAGCCAAGGCTGTTTCCTGCGTGTAAGCTTGATTGCACGTTTCCATGCAAAAAAAAAGACTTTGAGGAAATAGCCCTCTGACTTCTGCAGGAGGACCGTGGTGTCACCCTGATATCTCCTCTCAGCACATCTCTTCCCTGACTTGCTCATCCTGTGGCTTCTGGCTCCCAGGTGCAGACTCTACCCCCTCCTCGCAGCCTGTTAGACTCTGCTTGGTTCTGCCTGGCTGGGTCAGCTGCAGCCTCCCTTGGTGGGCCTCCCTGTTTCTGCCACATTCTCTACTCTCCACTGTAACTTGGTAATCTGTAAAATCCCATCATCTGGAACCTGGCTTCCCTCGTGGAGTTCCTTTCCTTCCTGAACCACACTGGCTCCCTGTATTACTCGTGTCCTGTTCGAGAATGTCACCCTGGTTTGCCCCTCTGCTGACTGGTCTTCTCCCACTTAACTCCTGTTTCTTCTTTCTCCTTCATAACCCGCCATGTCCCCTGTTTTCTTCAGCAGGTTGACTCTCAGTGTATTCCCTGACTCTTCAGTCTTTTTTGCCTCCACTTTCACTTAGATGCAAATACACAGACAGCCTGGTCCTGTCCCTCTCCATTTCCTGGGGTGCCCTCGAAGCTCGGCTTCCTCAGACCGCTCTCCTTCACAGTTTTAGCTAAAAGTAAGAATTCCAGCAGGATGTCAGTAGTCCTTTATTTATTTTGAACTGATTTACTGGACATCATGCCTCATTGAGCCACACTTGTGCCCCACGATGTTGGATTTGAGCTGAGCATCTGTAAGTTACCACAAAAAGACTCATTTGTACTCGTTTTCAATGACTGAATTTGTTTTGCACTGCTGTCGTTCTGTTTTACTACATATGTACTGTATTTTTCATATTTATGCATAGCTTCCTATAAGTTACTATTTTCCAGTGTGTAAAATAGTGGTTTTACTGCGTATTTTTTAAAGTTTTAGTGATAAAGATGTATTGTGTTGATTATACATCATTCTTCACCCCTCTGCTTTTCTTAGTACCACCATCCACGGTCTCCTCTTTATATTGTAATTGTGTTTTATCTTGTGTATTCTTCTTATTTATTGTTGTTGTCATCCTGTAAAGCGCTTTGAGAAGCCACCGTTAAAGGCACTATATAAAATAAAGTTTATTATTATTATTATATTATAGCCCTGTAAAAGAGCAACCATTTGTTGTTGTTATATCAATAAACATTTTCTGTCCCAGTTTGAACTCTGTTATTAGCAATTCATCAGCAAAAAAGAATTTTTTTTATCTTCTTTATAGTTTAATATTAAACAATAAAATTAAGTACTGACTGATTAATTCTGTTATCAGTTATGACACTTATTCTTAGTGAGCTGCACAGAAATCAAGAGTATATTCCAGAAGGTGGGAGCTGATGCTTATCCATCTCAGGGTACACTCACAGGCACACAGGGACAAGTGAGAGAAGCACCAGTTAACCTCAACAGCTAGCCTTGGGGAAAGCCCACCCAGCCCTGGCAAAAACAAGTAAACTCCATACAAAAGATAAGATAAAATGAGATCACTTTATTAGCTGTATACAATTTCTTGCATTATACATTTTCCTTTTCACATACCCCAGCTTGCTCTCCATGAGACACACAGATGGGGAGAGAGAAGCTGGGGGTCAGAGCACAGGGGGTTAAGGGCCTCACTCAGGGGTCCAACAGTGTAGGATTCTTCTGCTGGCCACAGGATTTGAACCTGCAGCCTTCCAGTCACAGCCACAGAGCCACTGCTCCACACTTTGGAATCAAACCCAGAAACCAAGAACTGTGAGACAGCAGTGATAACACTCATGGATCTGTGCTACCTGCTGGTAATTTACAGCCTCATAATAGAGTCATAAATTATATTGTAACGCAACGGGGGCTCAGGCGAGCGCCCTTGCCGCATTAGGTCGGCCCCGCACCGTCGGGGGCTCAAACCCGGGACTCCCGCGTCACTCAACAGGGACCCAGCCCGGTGAGCCAAAGAGAGATCTCTCTACAGCTCAGTAGCTGTAGTCCTGCTATCACAGGGAAGGGCGGTGACGTCACCTGCTCTGGTACGCCGGCTCTTACACGGTGCCTGTCGGCCGTAAGCGTTACAATATGTAGGTTGTCACAAAATACAGATTATTATATTAAATGAATAAACCGAATTAATGATTAAATTCCAAAACAAATCATAAATCAGAAAACTCAATTTATTCACGTCTTAATTTATTATCACAATAATCTGAATATAATCTACTGCTAGTTTATACAGCCTCACAACACTAAGTTTCCTGAAGTGGTCAATTCACTGCAGTTTTTTAACTTCCAATATACTGTATAAGTGAACAGTCGATACATGTAAAAGTAACAAATAAGTGTGTATTTTTAAAAATGTTGTTTGATTCAAAACAGTTAAAATTTGCTTGGATTGAATTGGTTAGATAATTTCATAGTCCTTTGTTCAGAATATAATTCAGATCTCAGGTTGACATTTCTTGAACAGTATCTAAATGACAGTAGGAAACACAACACAAGACAGGATTTTATGCTCATACTTATATTTGTTTCTTCCTCTGAAATATCAGCTACTGCCTGGCCTATCTGATAGCAGGTTCAGGAAGTGTCTTTATGATGGCTTTGTTTGTCTCAACAGCAATATCCTGTAAAACAAAATCTGCCTTGGGCATGCCGTCCAATAAATCAGAACAATTTAGAACTCCTAATTTTCTCTTTTAAATCTTTGGCTAACTTTGAAACAGAGACATTTCTCAGGAGATATTTTTAGACATGGTTTATAAATAAGAGGAGGAATAACAGAAACTTCCATGTTATTTTGAAGGCCACAGCACATGACTGAGTCTGGTGCCATACATCTGAGCTTATTTTTGAACTGGACTAAATATTAACACCTATTTTAAATTCAACAATCCATCCATCTTCCAAGTGCTTCTTCCAAATCAGGGTCAGGGGGGAGCTGGAGCCTATCCCAGCAAGCAACACGTGCAAGGCAGGGAACACCCTGGGTGGGACACCAGTCCTTCACAGGGCAGATACACGCACACTCACACCGGGAACAACACCCACCTGTATGCATTTGGACTGTGGGAGCATGTGAACCCAGGGATTACATACAAACTCCACACAGACAGCACCCTCGGTCCAGAATTAAGCCCAGTTCTACTACTGTATGTCACAGCACTTGGGTACTGGGTTTGATTCCAGTCTGCAACACGTTCTTTGTAGATCTTGCACATTTCTTCTGTGGTCACATGTTTTTCTATGAGTCCTCCAGTGGTGTCATGCCTTCAAAAGACATGCTGCCATTTATTTCAATGTCCAGATTGTATATTGTCCCATCCAGCATCCAGTCCTGTCAGGCACATTGTGCTACCAGGATAGGCTCTGGGTGGCTCTGACTCTCAATAGGAAATGGATGAATGTCTTGGTGGCAGGCTTGTCACTTCCCTACATTCAGGAGCATGAAGGTTTTATGCTTCACAGAGCACACAAATTAATAAAATGAAAGCCCATGTCAATGTGATGGTCTGCCAAACTGCAGCTAGGGCAAGACAGAGGCAATGTATATCAAAATAGATATCAAAGCAGCTTTGGTAGAAGCCAAACAAAAACATATTAAACTCTATTATTATTAAATAAATGACATCCTGGTACAGACGTCAGTTTGACGTACAAGATGCACTCACACGAGGCTCTAAGGCCATTATGTCATTTAGTTACAATGAGCACTTTAAGGTGGCAACCATCTTCACCCACGGCAACAACCACAATAACAACGCGTGCCCACAGGCCAGAGTCTCATCTTATTATGATCAACACTGCGCTGAACTGTACTCATGAAATTGTTATGCCAATGGCACATCATCTTTTTGATGTTAATGCCAATACTGAGGATCACTGGGTGATATTATATGGTTATTCATTGGAAGCCCAGAATAATTCAGCAAGCTAATTCTGATATAAGCATGATCACTTTAAGATGATCAGAACATGAGAGACAGGAGGGTGTACATTCTGAAAGCTTACAAAGGAAAGGAAGAACTTTGGGCGTCTATTTCACCTGGATTTTACCAGCTAATTAATCCCAGGATCTCAGCTGTTTTGTGAAAGAAAACAGGGTGTCAACTACAGTACAAAAGTATGGCTAGACAGCTTGTCCCAGATTCCCTCAACCCTCCTTTAGTAACTCAACAGTAGCTAAGTAACTTAAAATTGTCTTGACATTTTCTAATTATCTTCTGTAATTTGTTACAAAGTAAGTTTATTTTGGTAAATAAATCTTTCCAGCACCTACTGTAGTTAATTGAGTGTTCCATCAAACCTCTCTTCATAGTTTTGTTCAAAGAATCGAACCTGAGCAAGAGACTATTGTAAAAGTAAATAATACGGTTTCAGATTGAAATGATCAATCTAAAGGGAACTGTTTCAACTTGCCAGGTTATATATATATATTTTATTTGCCCTGCACTTTGCTCAGCTGTGATGCCAACATGCTGCTGGTATAAGACTGTGGATTCTGGTGCAATACAGGAGAACCTGTTGACCACGCCATGACCTTTATTCAAGCCCACAGACACAGGGACAAATAAGGACAACAGGAGGATTTACTGCATGGGTTGGATAATGCGTCTTGCTTAAAAACTGAAATATATTATAAGATTATAGAGAGTTATAGAGATTACACAGAAACGTCACACTTGTCATGAATAATAAATTAAAGTCCAGAAAACACAAGGCTGATGTTTATTCGCACCCCTGTAGTTAACATTTTGTAAACCCTCTTCTGGCAGGGATGACATTAACAAGACACCTTCTGTTGTGCTGTGCAGTTCTCACAGTCCTGCTGGGGCTTTTAGATCATTCCTCTTGGCAGAAGTGCCCTGGTTATGTCAGATCCTTCGGCTTATGCTTGTGAACTACTGTATCTTCTGGAGTTTGACTAGATTGATGTCTGTAGATTGGGATGGCCAGTCAAGAATCATTCCCTTTACTGTAGGTGAGGATAATTCCGATCACTCACTTTCCCATGCTGTCTGGCATGGATAACTTTCAGATAGAATACACATACCCCTCGCAGGTAATTTCCCATGATCGAATATTCCGCCTGCAAATGGCTTTTCTGTTAATGTGGGTAGGAGATATTGAGCTTGCTTCTGTAATGCCCTGATGAACTCCAGTGCACCTGCACCACATTCCTTTCCACATTCCACAAGTGGAAGGAGCTCGTCAGGACCATCTCGAGCGAGATCAGGCCGGGCCTATCAACCTCGTTAAGGGGACACCACTGAGTATTTAAGCCCTGAGGAACCATTCCTCAGAGCTCAGACATTGAGTCACAGTAGTGTGTGCATCAGCTGCTGCTTTTTCCCCAGGGTTTACTCGCCAGGACACTCCCACATCTCCACCCTGATCATTTCCCTATCTGATTTCATGGATCATTTCACTAATTATTTAATACATATATCTTACCTCCACCGCTGAAACTACTCTGGCAATTGTCAAATCGCCATGCTCTAATTTCCATCTGTAGGCGCAGCATTAACAGTTTCACAAGATTTATATCCCTGTCACATGTCTGCCCACACAGTTATCTGATCGAATATTACAGGTTTTGAAATGTCTTTGTACACAGTAGACATTCATCTTCAGCTTGTAAGGATTGATGCTCCTTGGCAGGGAACAGCAAAGCTAATTCCAGCCCTGCACCCTCTTCTCAGTCCACGACGCTCCCATCAGGGAGGTGGCAAAGGGCACCGAACTCAAATAAAGCACTGATAAGAAGTCTTTTGTTCCCTGTGAAATCAAGCTGCTCAATAAATGTATGTACTGTAAATACTGTATAGTCGCCCCACTACCTATTTACTTACCTATTCATTAATGTGTTACGTACTGTTGTTATGATTTCATGTACCTTATGTGATTTTATGTGTCTTTTATGTTTTGCTTTTGTCTTTTGTACCTTTATGGGAGAAGCCAAAGATGAATTTTCACAGCAGTCGACGATGAAGCATGTATCTATCTCTAGTAGACGGTATAGAATCACTTGTCCATTCAGGTACAGTAATTCATGATTCAGTATCCTGTTAAGGACATTTTGTAAAACTAATCTGAAAAATCCAGACAAACTTTAAAGCTCTTTCAAGCTCATTGTTCTCACATTTACAGTAAATTCTTTATTAAAGGAAACCTCAGAGTTAACAACTTTGATTTTTGTGCATTAACAGGGTGCTATTTGCTAGCTAATGAGCCAAATCATTACCAAAATAATGTTCAACATCAATTCCATCCATCCATTTTCTAACTGCTTTATCCAATGTAGGGTTGTGGGAGAGCAAGAGTCTATCCCAGCAAGCAACGGGTGCAAGGCAGGACAACAACATCTATTCAGACATCTGCAACACCAATAGTACAATACCAATAGACACATGACTAAACATGATCAGCATAAACACAATCAACATCAAAGCTTATGCAACTTCTTAAAAGCTAAGTACTGTCTTGAATACAAGACTTCATTATTTTTTTAAATATTGGAGTTTTAAATTAGTGACTAAATAGTAAGAATTCATAATGTCTGAGTTTTTATTTTTTTTTACATCTTAGGAGTTGTAAAGGGATTGATATTTCTTGTAAGACTGAAGAGGAAACAGTAAAGGTTTAGTAAACAACTAGCCTGGGTTGTGTTCATTTTCACTGGGGTTTTACGCATGACTCACAGGCTGTCTGTTTCTCTAACTATAAATAAAGCCTCCAGTCACTATCCCACTGTTCCTGGCTGGGCAGGGGCCCCAGAACAGTGTCAACAGTAGCTAAAACTGGAACAATTTCTCGTTTACTGCCCCACCATGGTTCAGAAAGAATTCAAAGATTCAGGAGAAGTCTGTCTTGATTACAGCAGGCTTCTGAAAACAATCTTTCATCTTGGCACATTCTTTCTTCTGATGTACAGTGATAAAGTGAGAACTGAAGTTTACATTTTGAAATTTGGACTTGAAAAAGACAGGCCTTTGTTTACTGTCACACTTGAGATACTTGATAAAATGTAAGAGTTTGTATTTGCATTCACAAAAACTAAGTGTACTGTACCTCTCAAACTGTTAACGTGGTTCTTTAATGATGAGCTCATGTATAATTCACCTTCCTTAGAATATATAGTACGACGAGGACATACTGTATTTCCATTCTGAAGAAAACCTTGAGTTGTAATTAGCCATTACAGACCAAGAAAGGAATATGAATTGACGCTTTTCCTTGATATCAGCTCCTATTGCTTTATAAGAGTTTTCCTTCTTGTCCATGGAAAGCAGCTTCGAGATTCTCAGTTTATCACAGTTAGACAATACCCAGTAATACCCTTAATAAATAGACAGATGTCTGCTATTATTAAGGGTGTCTATTTACAAAATATTATACTAATGGGTTTAATTAAATGTGAAGCGTTAAATAATAGTTTTTGCATAAGGGTAGCTGTGACACTAAAGACATGTACTAGGTTAAACAGCTGTATATTTCTATTAATTGTATGATTTAAAGTTATGACTAATGTATTACATTGTAGTTCTCAGTATCAGAATATATTTTTAAAATGCGTCATATAGATTACTTTTTGCAATGAATGTTACAAAGAACTTTAATGACATCGTTTGAGAAGAGAATAATTGTATATTTGTCCTGCACTGCCCTCTAGTGGAGTAGAAATAATATTTCTACTTTTTTTTTCCACTCAAGGTTGACCGCCTGCCGGTGAGCGTGTTTGTTTGGAATCATGCTAGTATTAATTTTATCCCATTCAAAAGGAATAGTATTTTTCGTTGTGTATATCTTAAACATACACATTACTCTACACGTGTTAAAAGAAAACAATCAAATGCATTTCCATTAAGGTTGCATCTCTTAATACTCATCTCTGTGGGTATTTTATACAGCAATAATCCAAAAAACATTAAGCATTCTTAATGCTTAAGATCATTAATCTCCTTCACAGCTCCAGGTTATTATAACCAAATAAAGCTTCACACTTTATGACCAGCCAAGAGAGGCAACAACAGTAGTTTGAAAGCTAAAATAAACTGGTGTACCTCAAAGACAGCAGCTGGAGAGCAATTGCAGCTTGTGCTAACAGGACCTCTCAAATGTCTCAGGCATGTAATTCTTGATGAAACAAATGTGGTGCAAAAAACATGATTGTGAGAAAACATTTTTTTCCTTGTCTCCATCAGCCTTGTCACAGGAATGTTTTCTTTCCCTCTTGTATCATTCCACTATAAGGTGAAAAGGTCAGAACAAAAAAGCAATTCAGTGATTCCCATTTCCCATCAGGCATTTAGCATAAAAAGAGACATTGACAATATCACATACAGTATCTATGAAAGAAAATGTGAAAAGTGCACTTTTATGTAAAAACAACATGGTGGAAATCTATTTTCTTCTTCCGTGACAATGCATGATTTCTTTGAGCTTATCATCATCAAGCCTTGAGAGGGGAAAAAATCTTAATAACGAATTACACACCTCTCTTCAAATATATATAATTTGTTCACTAAATGTGATATTATTCTGTTTGGGAAAATAAAAACATTTTCTAAAGAGATGAGGTCGTTAGGACAGCCCATTTAATTGATTAATTGATGCAAAAACGTTATTCAGTCTTTTTTTGAAAGATGTCAGGATAGCTTAGTGTGTTGTGCAATTTCAACATAACGTAACATCCTTTGATTTAAATGCTACACCTCTAACTATACATTCTAGCATTTAATTTGCCTTTTTATTGCTTCTCCACACTGTCTAAAAGATGTAAATTATGTGTCAACATACACACCCAAGATTTTCCTAACTAGTGGCTTCTAGCTCAGTGTTTTCCCATTTTGTATTTATAATTTATGATTTTACTACAACACAATGCACATATACATTAAACCTCATTGGGCTGCAGTTTGCCTTGAATTTTCAGTCTTGAATTTGAGCTTTTTTTGAGTTTCATTTGGTGCTTTTTGTTTGCCATTCTTCCTATTTTGGTAACTTGATTACTTGATAAGTTTAATAACTGTACCAAAACTTGAGATCATTCTTATAGATTTGGAAGAAGCAGCAATCCTGTTTGACATTAATTATTGGTTTAAGCATTCCCTCGTTATCTTGTTTACAATGGCGTAGCTTTTTATTTTCATAATGAGGGATGCATTAGAAAGAAGCAGCTTATTTAGACCTAACACAACAAATACAGTCTTTATGAAACACTTGGACTGCAACTGAACTGCAGGCATTAATGAGCTCAGAATCTGAAAATGGAACAGTTGACACTATAGTTTTTTTTTAATTAAAAATTCCATTCAGTGATATTAACTACAAACTATGCTTCGTTAGCAAGTAACAGGGTTTATTGCCGTATGCAGCCCATAGCGTAACATTGTCATTGTGAAAAAACGCTTCCATGAAGACTCGTTACGTTTCATGTGGAGATATCCAACATTGCTGTCAAGTTGCAGGAAGTGCTTGGGGAGAACATGGCTCAGAAGCAATCAAGCACAGTTGTAATCGCAATGCTTCGATGTACAGTAGGTGAAAGATGGTATCTGCCAAACCACTGGAGCTCTTACAGCAACAGGAGTGGATCTGGCTGGCTGCTCTGACTGCTGGCGTTGTGACTTAGTGCCCTCTTATTCCCACCTCTGGCTTCACGGGATTCAAATTTGCATGGAAATTGTAAGAACTAGGATCTATAGTGCCAGCTGGGAAAGTGCTGTTGCTGATGCAGATGCCACTGTGGCCAACTGGCTGTCTGTGTTTTTAGAGTATTTCAGGTAAAACGCAGGAACTCAGAGTGAATCTCAGAAGCTGAGGGTCATGGCTATGTGGGATGGTGGAGATGCATATTCATTGCTTTTTGTTGTATTTGATTTTGAAGCCCAATCAAATATGTCATCTTATCAACGGAAGATAAAAAATTCTCATAGTCCTAGCTGCATGGAAGTTCTCAAACATTCGAGATGTTTGGCTCGAAGTTGGCTCAATATCATCCTTCTCACAGTATCTAAACTGTGCATGGGCCTGTGATGGAAAAGAGCTATTCTACAGCATTAATGCTATGTTACACTGGAATAAAGTGTGAAACACAGAAGAGAATGAGCATTGTTGAGTTACTCCAATGTTAAAACCTAAACAGTTACACAGTCTAGGCTCCTAACTATGGCTGTTGTGTTTAAGGAGGTCATTACTATCCACATGTATCAGCCCCACAGGCAGGATATGGTCCTAACAGCACAACAGACACAGCAGCAGGGTGCACGGTGCACAGGGTCACAGACGTCTACACACCTGAACAATTATGGACTTGCCAAGGCCTCTGTCCTTGATGGAGGGGCTACGTCATTCAGAAGGGACTGGATTTTGAAAGATAATAATAAGATAAAATTAGCAAGCCTGATAAGTATTCATTTTAAAGAGAAGAATGTCATAAAGTTTAAAATGTTTGACACTCCCTCTTCCAATGATCCTTGGCTAACAAAAAGCAATGTGGGAGATTAAGGTTTGTTGAGGACCAATATTTGTTGACTGTAAGCCATGTAAATGCAGTGCTATTGCAAACATTAATTAACATTCAGGATTACTCCTGCATGTTCATTTAATTTAAGGAGGTACAGTAGGACAATAATCTTATTCCCTAGTAAGATTTTTGGGAGTGCAAGAACTGTCCATTTAAAGGGACCGAGATCTAATTTTTAATTTGAAATTATTAATCCTGCTGATTGAGCAGCGCTGGCAGTCTTATTAAAGCCCACATTGTTGATGTTACTGGATAGCTTTTAAACCTTTTTGGAAAGGCAGTAAAGTGCAATAAATAAGGGGTTGAAATATCAAATGTATGTTTACTGACAGTAACACTTAAACAAAAAAAAGATGAATAAAATATAATTACATTTCAGGGCATAAAACTCTTAAAGTTAGTAAAATAAAATGTTTGGTAAAACTCTAATCACATCTTTACATCAGTTGCCTTTTAAAGCAGAACGTTGTAAATTAAAAAAAACATCTTTCCTGCTCTCGGTAACAATGTTGCTATAGCAATGACAAAAATAATTTATTTTCTAAACTGCTAAGGCTAACTGCAACATAACCTTTTCATGGCACAATCACAGGAGGTATCTGGAAAGTGTAATTGTCTGATGATATTTTTATAAATTCAGGAGAAAGCAGTGTGAAGATAGGGAAGCCAATTGGATGATTATATTTCTCTGTGGCCAGAGGGAAAAAACAGGTTTCAGAAATTCACTTTCAACAGCTTAAAAATATCCATAAATATATAACAATGGTTTATCTGAAGTCACACAATTACATCTTGTATGCCTAGGTAATTGAAAAATTAAAGACATAATTGTTAGTGAATTGCAGTTGTGGGAACAGTTTCTTTCTTTGTTTTACAGCTAATGGGAAAATTCACTGTGACCAACTGAGAAGAAACTTTCAGTGGGTTCTCAGAAAGTTTTAAGCAAGCTTGGGCCAGCAGCACACATGGTATATAAATCAGAGAAAAAATAAAGACCCTGTTGCATGAGAGCTTGAGTAGAGAAAAACCCACAGAGGTTTCCCAGAGGGGGGTAGGATGTTGAATGTTGTCGTGAAAGATGCTTCCTGCCAGGTTCTGACTTCCTAAACCCCTGTCACTTAAAAAAAAAACGTCTTTTTAAAACATGGCTCACACCATTCTTGTGCACAATAGCACTCACACAACCCACCAAGCTCCTGCATCATTGTGATAAATCTCTAGGCCTAAGAACATAAGAACATTTCACCCCTCCAGCCCTTTCTTGAAAGAAGCTCAGGTTTCAGTTTCGTGACTTGGTAGCGTGCGCCTCCTGGTTTCTCATTTACAAACACTTCCATCAAGGCTCCCAGTGCTTGGACAGGAGGGTGGAGATATGGGTTGCAAGGGTCCCGCTGGATGACTTTAACTCTGTGGTGGGGGAGTGGTGTGGTGTGTGTCTTCCTGACCCCCAGTCTCTAACAGAGCCCCTGAAAGGTCAGGCCCACAGGTCACTGTGGAGCTCCTCTGGGCAGCCATTCCCAGCAGGTGGAATGTGGAGCCACTGTGGTGGAGGAACATGGGCTGTCAGGCTGGTGTGGTGAGGAGTTTGCAGATCATTGAAGGACCCCCTGATCCTTAAGGTCCTCTGTGCTAGTGGACAGCGTCTGCTCACATGAGTGCAAGAGGCAAGAGCAGCATGCCACAGCTGCAGAGATTGCCACTGCATCTTGGACTGGGAAAAAATAAGGAGAATCTGGTGGCTTTTTTCTGTAATGGCACAACTGAAAGGCTGATTACTGTGTGTAGGTGAATTGACTGTGCTCCTTACAGGGAAGACTGGTAGTGTTTATCAACTTGATTGTTGGGAGAGGGAAACTGGAGTCTAAGCGTTAGGCTGTGATGGTGTTACTATCCTGAATTCAACACAGAAAAGGAGAGGGGACCTCCCAGCTGAACGTCCCCAGGGAGCAGCCCTGCAGAGATCATATTTTCTTTTAGTCAAAGAAGAGTTCGATGAGAATCACCTAAGATCCATCCACCTGCTGTAAGGAAGCCACTTATTCCTGGGGAGGGTCTTGGTCCCTCAGAGCACTAGATGGCGCTACGCCTTCGTTGCCAGCCTGTCACAGGGCACAGGCACATGGGAACAACTGCGCCACTCCCATTAACCCAGCCAGCATGTCTTTGGAGATTGTGCCCTAGTCCAGAATTGTAATGAGGACCCAAGGGCTGCAAACTTCCAGAGAACGGCGCTGCCCTCATCTAACATGCGCATTATTAAAAAATAATCACGGGAAACTACAAAAGCTTATTTGTAGTCACTGGTAATAATATTTTCAAGTTTTTATATGGAATTCAGTTGAATATAGTTAGAGAAATAAATATAGGTAGACCTCAAATTTAATGAAACCTGCCACCAGGAAAATAGATTAACATGGCCAATAAATTCCAAATACCATCTGGTGTCTAACAATCCAATCTCCTGTCTGTTCCAGTGAAGGCAGCTGACTCAATGCCCGATATTGCAGGGATGTTATAGTGTGTTAACAAAAGCCAGAGATATTGCAATGAGCAGCGCAGACTCAGAGGACAGGCTTTACGAACCAGCCTTTAAAAAGTCAAATGCTGAAAGCCACAGATACCGTGTAGTACACAGCACTAATCTGCTAAGTACAATGGCCACTGAGTGGCAGCAATCTGAATATATAACTCCACTGTCTCCATAGGAACACACAAAGAACAGCCTGTTCCAAGATCGTTCTGTACAGGACTCCTCACCTTTCATTTTTTAATAAATTATATGTCAATTCAAGGCAGACTCTGCTGCCAGGTTTATTTATTTTCAGGCTCAGAGGACAGACTTTGTTGTTATAAATATTGGAGACTGTCAGTGTTAGGCAGAGGAAGAGCTTAGCTAAATATTTTACAACGATTTCTTTCTTTAATTTTCTCCCTGAGTCGTTTAGTAACTAAGATAGTAATACTCTCAATCAATTTCATTCAGAAATGTTTAAAAAATATATTGTACAGTTAAATGAGTTTTGCATGTTGATAAAGATTTTGAGGATGTAATCTGAACCACTAAACATGTGAAATCTTATTTTTATACATGTCATTTTACTGCTTTAGAGAAAACACCATTTAAACACAAGTCATTTTAATATTACACTGTATACTTCTTTTGATATAAAGTATAAAAGGTTTACAAAATCTGGAACAGAAGCAGACATAAATGAAAACAAGAGATGCAGAATTAATACATTTACATTTATATTTATATTTATTTGTTTGGATGACACTTAGCAACTTATATTTGCATCCATTTACACAGCTGTGTATTTTACTGGAACAATTCAGTGAAGTACAGCACCTTGCTTGAGGATATACAGTAACTGCAGTGTCTCACCACAGGACCTGTGTCCAGAATCTACCACTTGCAAGTACAGGACCCTAACTACTGCAACCTGAAGACTTTTGTTTACCTGAGCATGTCTACATCCCTACAGTGAGTAAGGTACGTGAGATTCATTTCATCAGCACAGAGCTCTCCTTCAAAGACTTGCTGGGTGGACTCACACTCTGTCTGCTCTGAATTGTGCCTGCTGAAATGTTGAGGAAAAACTTTTTACCCTTATTACTGACAAAGCAGTATGTTGTGAAGCGTTCTGATTAAAAGAATATTAATAATAATAAAAACAAATTTATTTCTTCCCGAGTTTAACCCTCCTATCTTTATTTGTGAGTTTATAAAGCACAGAAAATGCAAAATAACACAATATAATGTGTCTATGGAAAGGTTCCAGTACAAAGATCCTTAGTTTCCCTTTTCGGTGAACTAAATCATAGTTCCAGGTAGAGAAGAACCTAGACTTTAATTAATTCATTGTTTCTACTTATGCCATCTGCCTCTTTCTGGACTCACTTCTGTGGGATGAGATATGACTTCTCAAGTGCTAAAGAATTATCATCTACTCGTGCTGCTGGTAGAATAAAAACAGAGCTACAACAAATGTTACTGGCTCTTATATTAACAAACAATGTACAGTAGCTAAGTACAAAATGTACTCCAGACAAAGTTCAGCTGATTTTCTAAAAATACATTTAAGAGAAACAGTGGAGGCAGTATGCTAATGATCTTCCATTTCCATTCCTACAGTACATTGTCTCCAGTTAGATATGCTTCTTTAATCTTTTGCAGTTACTTTAGGAAAACAAAGAGCAATCTTTGCTCTAGAGGAAACGTTCTTTGAAAATCATCTTGCATGTTTTATTATCACATCATGTTGTTGTTAACTCTCCTAATTGTAGGCTACACTTCAATTTCACTTGACTCAACGCCAAGCACAACACAGGCCTTTCCTGCAGCTCAGAAGGCTTGTCAAACCAGCAACAAGGCAACTAGAATGCCAGAGGCATTCATTTTCATGTGGTTACCGCTGAGACTTCTGCTTGTGGCTATGTCTGCCCACCATGTTGTGCACAGCCTTTATTTCTTTTTTCACAAGTCTGTGACTCGGCCTCACGATACAAAAGCTCAAAACAAAATTTCATGGCTTTTAGTCAAGCCTGTCCCTCAGCTGTCAGTTCTGTGCCATGTTTGCATTTCTGAATTGGACATGAAGAGTGTGGAGCTGGGCAGCAGTGGTCAGCATTGCTGCCTCCCAGTGCTGGGACTCTGGGTTCAATGACTGGGATGCTGTCTGTGTGGAGTTTGTATGTTCTCCCCATGTTCGTGTGGGTTCCTGTCAGGTCCTCCAGTTTCCAAACTAAGTAGTCTAAAGGCATATGGGAAGGTTAATTAGATTATGAGAAAATCAGCCCTGGTGTGAGTGTGTTTGTGTGAGCCCAGCAATGGACTGGCTTCCCACCCAGGGTATATCCTGCCTTGCGCCGGTGTCTTGTTGGGATAGGCTCCGCCACTCTGTATTGGATAAAGCAGTTAGGAAATGTGTGGAGCTGATGTGAGCCTGGATACCTCAAGAAGCCCCAAGGGTTGACTGCGCACCTTCAGTACACTAAACACTTCTAATCTTGCAATGCAGAGTTCAGCATCCAGATAGCGTGCAAACAAAAATACTGGAGTATGGAAATGCTTTTTACTTTCCTTTTTGACTGAGATTGCAATTCAAGAGAAAACCCTTGTGAACAAAAGGCTTCTGCAGGTTGTACAGACTCCCACTGGAGGACAGGGGGAAAGCGATCTACCCCCGCCACCAAGACACTCTGCGAGAAGTGGAATATAGCAGCTTATTTTCTGCTGTATCCACTTTAGGACTGCAAAATCTTCCATCAGCACACTTCCCATACCAATCATCCAGCCTTAAAAATGGATGTGGAGAACACTGGGAATAGCAGCTACAGAGCGTTACAATCATCCATTTTCTAACTGCTTCATCCAGTTCGGAGCCTATTCCGACAAGCAATGGGCACAAGGCAGGGTACACCCTGGACACATCGCCTATAGTGTTACATTTATAATTAAAAAATCCATGGTAACCATTGCAATTATGACATCTAATTAGAACATTTGTGCAGCAGTTTATGTGAACTGTCATATAATGAGATTTCACGGACAGCTTATGTAAAACAAAAATTAATGTAACTCATTAATACTATATCTGAAGGCCGCAATGTGTACATAGTCAAATTAATTCTTGATGGGTGCGTATGTGTGGGGGTGGTGTTAAAGAATGGCAAATACATATCAATCACTTGATAGAGGTAAAGAGAGGTAATGAAAAACACAATCTGGCCCTATCTCTATCTCACTTGGCTTTCTAGTAGCTAATTGACCCAAGTATCTCATTTCATAGTTCCAGTGGACTTGGGGTGCTATTGCATGCAAAGAAGAGAAATTAATCAAATACATTCTTATATAGAATACATACTTATATAGCGCTTTTCTTTTATTTACAGGTAATGGGGATCCCCTTCACCAGTGTGCAGCCCCACCTGGATGATGCGACAGCTGCCAGAGTGCACCAGTCCACCCCCCACACACCAGCTCTCAGTGGGGAGGAGAGCAGAGTGATGAAGCCAGTTCAGAGATGGGGATTATTAGGAAGCCATGATTGATAAAGACCAGGGGGAAATTTGGCCAGGTAATCTGGGAAACACCCCTATTCTTTTCGAGAACTTCCCTGGGATTTTTAATGACCATGGAGAGACAGGACCTCAATGTTACATGCAAAGGGCAGCGCCTTTTTACTTTTTACTATACTGGGGCATTAGGTCCCACAAAGACTGCTGGCCCCACTAACACCTCTTCCAGCAGCAACCTTAGTTTTTCCAGGAGTCTCCCATCCAGGTACTGACCAGACTCACACCTGCTGAGCTCTAGTGTGCTGCCAGTTGTGCAATTATGCAGCCTCAGTTGAAGTGCTGGGAGAGGACAGTATTTTACCTTTGTGTTTCTGTTTCTCCTTTAAAATTAAACTCCCTGCTGAGACTTCTCACCTACAGTAGTTGGTCACTGCAACCCTGTCAGCAGTACAATCACCAGCCTTCCTTCGAATGAACTTCACTGGTTATGGCTGGTCTGGTGGCGAGCAGCTGTTTGATTCAGGGAGTTGAGCGTGTGGTCATCTCAAGTGGTGTCTTTCCTCTTGAAGAAAAGTGTTATTTTTGGTGGACCAACAGCACTTTTAAGTGGTACAGTACGGCGAACCCAACATAAAGTCCAAATAGGCTCTACAGCTGTCTTTCCCAGATATAACAACAAAAAGCTAAACTCGAAAATTTCTACTCCAGGCACAGCCTTTACGTACCATACAAAAACTGCACCCATGTAAGAATAGAAAATTCTAAACCTTTCACCAATAGTACATTAGATAATTAATCTCCACTGTTTCTATTTAAAACAGATAAAACGCTGTACAGCAGCCTCTAATGGCAGGTCATCTATATCTGCAGCCCCTTCTTTAAATCGCCCTGCCACAGCCACTTATTAAGGTCAATTTATTGTTCTTGGAAGTGAGGAAGCTGGAGAAGAGGCTACAACAGCTGAGCACGCACTGAGGCCGAACAGTACCATGACAGCCCCGGCGATGCCCCCTGTTGCATTCATGCACAGATGTACATACATCCAAACATAACTGAAACTATTTAACAAGACCTCAAATATTGAAAGGAGCATAACAGTACTATCTGTTCAAGGCCATATGGTAATGCTGAGGGCATGTTTAGTCTGAATCGCAGATAATGTAACATTCTGAAGTTTGGGGTTGTGCTGAGGGAACTGTAAGGGAGAGGAACACAGAAATCCCAATCTCTGCCACGAAGAAGAGTAGGGATGGGATTCGGAAATGATTTGACCCCAATTAACACTGATTCAGAGCTTTAATGTGGAACTGTGTTGTACGCTTACACTGAGACAGCAGGGCTACTAGTGCAATTAAAATGGTTTTCAGACTCAAGCCCTTGGTGAGGCTGTTGATAAAGATGTTACATTAATTCAAAAGCTAAGCTCCCGTGGAAAGGTTATTTTCTTTTTAAATCAAATGGTGACACTTTTATTACTTATTTTCTGACTTCACAAGATCCGGTACATACACTTTAACAATCAATACATGTCAGATGTAATGCCCAGAACACAGTCTGCAAATGCATTAAGGCTCCAAGGACCAGTTTAAAAAAATAATACATTGATATTTAGGGCGAGTGGTTTCTGTGCCTTGAAGAATTTATCATTCCACTTCTGTTTGCTATTATTTTGTTGTTGTGAACATGGAGTCCCTGTAACATGACTTCTGTTCTTAATCCCTTACTGTTTTTTCCTAAAGAGATGACACCAACAAAGGAAATATCCATTTTACAGACTGAGTAATTGCTAACATGGTACAGTATACCACAAGATTTGTTCATTTGATTTGTGAACTTTAAATCATTTTTCAAATTAACTGTCTGCTTTCAATATGTAATAATTAATATTGAGCTCAACATAACCTTTTGAGACTTGTGGCAAAACCAGATTAATAAAGTAAAGGTTTTAAATACAGCAACACAATTGGCATCACGCAAGGCTGCTTATGAAAACGAGAAAACGATCATTCCGAATGAAAAACAATACCAACTGTTTAAAACACTAGATGGCACTACAAGGTAATAACTTTTCGCTTTACAGTAATTTAACAGCTAATGATTTCTTCTGTTTTTAGTTTAGTCTCATAATCATTCAGATTATTTTTCAAATGGGCTAGAAATCCAACAAAACCAGCAAACAAAATTGAAGCTCTTTATTTGATCAGGGACAGCAGGTGCAAACAGGTCTGATATTTGGAGCTGAAAGCTTCTGCACTACTCTGGAAATCACCACAAGGGTCTTTTTCACTAGAGAAGAAAACTCTGAATTCGTGACTTAAGACTCATGACAAAGCTTTTTGACATGCTAAGAAAAGAATATAATGACAACTGTACCAACATTTGAAGTATGTTCGCTACCAAATTGTAATTGTACCTAAAGCATTAACTTGTGATATTGGAAGCCCTATAGCAAAATCTTTAAATGAATACATCTAAAAATATTCATGCATCTTTGGCATGTAGGAAACCTGCCCACTAATTTAAACATGTCTAGTAGTCACAGAATTTGATTTTGCGGGTATTTTTTAAATGACCAGATTGGCACTCCAGGAGAAAGAGTATTTCTCTACCTTACCGAGTTTGACTTGATTGCAGTTGTTTTACTGATTAACTGATGCGAGTAAGCTATGGGGATCTTATGTGTCTTGGCTGCCAAAATATTAGTCATGACTTTATGAAAGGTAGGAAATAGTAGAAATTCAAGATTCAAGATTCAAGATTTCTTTATTTGCCATACACAACAAGTGTATTGGAATGCTTACTTGTTCAGCTGTACCCAGTAACATTAGAGAAAAATAGGCACTAATGACAAACAGACATGGACAATAAATTTAGACAATAGACATTATAGTACAGCCAAGACAGGACAAAGTGCAAACAGTGCAGTACCTTAAGGTGCAGGTGCTAATTTGAGCTCTCCGTACTTCCTGTTCAGACAGCAGCAGCACAGATTCACCAGGCCACTGGGCGTTTTGTGTGAAGGGTCCATGTTGTGAGCATCAAACCTCACACAGAAATTGTTTAGTTGGTCGGGCAGTGAATCATCACCTGTTGTCATAACACCCACTTATCCTATGTAATTAGTGATAGCCCTCAGGCCATTCCAGAGGTGCATTGTTTTAATGCCCCCACATTGTGATTCAAGCCTGTCTCTGTTGTCTCTTTTCGCATGTCTGATGGCCACTTCAGTTCATACCTGACTTTCCTGTACAGCCCAGGGTCTCCAGAGCTGAAGGCCACAGACCACTCCTAAAATAATTAAGGGCAAAAAGAAGACGCAACAACTTTTAGTTTGAAGAGAGAACAGGTGTGTGATCTTTCAGATATGTCAACAGAATGCATTTAATACCCCACAGTAAAAGCATAAAAACACATGCAGTAGTTAAATGTATTGAATCACATCCAGTCTGTGGAGTATTTTTGTTTCTTTAGTCTCCTGACAGAATATTGACTGCTTACATTGTTCCAGAAATATAGCTTGCTAACCAACATTACAACATTCCCTAAAGGTTGTTTGTTTTCTGATATTTTACAATGCCTTTCAGTTACCTATCCATCTATCATGCAAATACAATTAATCTGGATGGAATTTTACTGTTTTAAACATACTGAGCTGAAGTTATAGTTTAATGTTACAGAAATGAGTATCTCCAAGGATGAAATAAAGGAAATAAAGGGATGTTAAATAAAAAGAAGACTGGTAATGTTCTGGTAATGGGAGCATTTTAATGAAAGGACTGCTTAAAACTCAATTATTGAAAACTGAGATTCCCGTCTTCTGCTTTATTTGTTTTTGAGATGAGGGTCTTTATCCCCAATGTCCATAGTTCTTCCTGGATCCGGTCTGCTCACTGTCACAAAACTAATTATATGGGCTGAGTGAATCAAAATAATTTGGCAGCTACAGTACCTGTTGAATCTCTCATAATAATTAAAAAGATTAGTATTCACATCCAATTTGGTCTTTTGCAAAATGCACTGTTTTTTTTTACGCCTTTATCTGTTGAAGGAGATTTCAATATGTTTACTGGTAACTGGCAGATATTAGCACATAGACAGTGACAGTTATCCTTACAGAATGCATTTGTATTCTGTTTGCCTTCTTATTTCCCTGCTGTTTTTCTCAGGAGATAGGAAAACACAAATGTTTTTATTTTGTTCTTCCAGATTCTTGGCTCTGAGTATCTTTGGAATGTTTAACAGAGACATTGGAATTCTAAACTATATAGTAATATGATATCTCTGGTTGTAGAATTCCACACCATCTGAATGTTAATAATCCATTCATTGTGCTATTTTTTCTCTCTCCCCAATAAATCTGGTTTAAACAAATCCTTCCAGAGGATGCACTCATATATACTGTAGTGCCTTCCACAAGCATTCACACCCACTGCAAAGTTTCCAGATTTTGTTGCTGTCTAAGCTTGTAATTGTGTCATTTTCAAATAGGACTCAATGCTTAGAATCAACACAGTTTACTTCAGACTGATTTAACTGAAAAATGCTGATGGTATTACATACATTTGATTTGTGAAGACAATTAGAAGATTAACAGTTGCATATATAACCCTTTGCTACAGTAACCCCAAATCAGATCAGGTGCAACAGAATAGTTTGAAAGACTTGTGATTGTGTAATGGTTTGTCTTTGAGCAAAGTAGCTGAACTTGACATAAAAAATAAAACCATCTGTCCCTGCACGTTCTGTTATTGAATTTCAACCCACAGTTCTGCATTATAATAAAACAAACTGACCACGAAGATGAGCTTTATCAAAAAGTACAGAAAGAAGTAGCTGAGAGACATAAATCAGAAGATAGCTACTTATCTTTCTGAGTATAGTGACACTGATGATTAGGAAGCAAAATGGTCATCATGCCACCTATTTCAAAATATACATCTGGGCAAGCTGAAAACATGTTAGGGATGCCACTGTGAAGCCCAGAGTGACTGTACAGTGAAATGTAAAATTCTGTGAAAACGGTGTTGAAAAACTAAAAGTTGAGACTCACTTTCAAGTGACCTTTCCCTAAGTAAGTTTATTAGCGCCAAGGAGAAAAAGAAAATTATTGTATTTATATGAGACAATTATTACTTTTAAACGCAGTAGTTAATTTGTGAATAAATGTTACTGGAGACTCCATTTCCAAATCACCTGGCACATGGGAGGTATCCACACGTACACAAATACACATAGGCAACAATTCACTATCTAAACAAAGACGTCTATCTGTGCAAACACAAACTTGAACTATTCGTGAATCTCAGGGATAGCTTTGCTTATTTTTTGGGTGCACAAAAAGATTAAAGTAAGGTTCCAGGTCTGCGCATGCGTGGATCGACATGAGGGGGTAGTATCTTCTTAAAAATATTTATGTACGCAAAAGGATTCATGGCATTTTATTTTTTAATGATATGTTGATTGTTAAATTGTGTGTTTATTAAAGAAAAGTTTATTTCAAAAATTTTTTTAAGCGATTAATGTATATATTCTTATAACTACATCTTTGTGTTTTTTTTTTGTTTGGTTAGTTTGTATTTTTCAGTGTTTTTTTTGTACGTGGACTTGGAACACAGTTCTTGACAATGAACACCTGTGAACTTCTATGCAATTGTGGCTGTGCCATTATTATTGCTGCATTCCATCTATGCCTCTAAACTTTTGAAAGATGAGACTGTGACAATTATGGTGTTAGAGTGGGATTTAGAAGTGATGGTGCTATTTAATCTTCGCTGTCTACCTTGTCTTCCTCACACCTGAAGAAGGCTCCACAGCCGAAACGTTGTGTTTCCTTTCTTCTCTTTTCATCAGGAAGAAACCCGCTACCTGTTCCTTTGCAGCCTCCGCATGCTGACACAGCTGTCTACTTGAAGTACTTGTTAGATAGACAGATAATACTATATATAGACAAATTCCTAATACAAGAAATTGTATATGGCCAATAAAGTGATTTTATCTTATCTCCTTCTTATCTTATCTTGTTTCCTTTCTGTCCAGTCCCTTCTGGCTCGGCACCTCCACACATGTTGCATGTAAACTCTGACTACATGGTAATAGACAGGCGTCTAGTAAAACACAGTCACTCAGTTCTGTGAAGACTGCTGTCTAATTTACTGTTTGCAAGGAGAGGGAACTAGACAAAGAAGAACACTGGCCATTATATGCATCACTCAGTAAACATAACCTCCAAGCTGCTGAGCTCCGTGAAGTTGGCCTCCCCGCAAGCAGTACAAACAATGAAACCCCCCTCATTCGTTGGGGCTCCATTTGCTGCCCTGCTCCTACTTCTTTTTTTCAGTGACATGCTCTCTCTGTTTCTATACATTAACCACGTCTCACATGCATTTCCCCAAACCCTTACAGACTGTTATTAGAGAATTAATCGTTTTAAAGGAACTTTATCAAAAGCTTTATAAAAATCTAAATACACTATAAGGTGCTTTATGTGTGTCAATTAATGTTCTTACTGTTCACAGAACCTGACAAATTAATTGAGAAGTTATTAAATTCTTGCCCTTGACTGTCCTCATTAAAGTCCTGATTTGAATCCAATGGAACATGTATGGCAAAGCTTGTTGATTGTAATCCATCAACCACCCAACTAATTGTCAGGACTGGAGCACATTTACCAGGAAGAATGGATATTACACTATCCCAATCTGTTCAGAATTTCTGCAGGAGTAATTGCTGCCAAAGGTATTTCTACTGATTTAGGACTCAATACTTATATACACAGAACATTTTACTATGTATAAGGCGTTAAGATGGCAAATTCAGACAAGATGGTGCTGAATGATCTGCTGCTTTCAGTCACCCGACCAATTGGAAGAAGATTTGCTTGATTAAAATGTAAAAATCAGGATTTTAGAGTCTTCCAGCGCTGGTCGACATCTGCTGTCTGAGAGAGAGCACAAGAGGGATAGAAGAGAGAAAAAAATCCAATTGGCTGACAAACCCAGGCACTGTAGCTTTGTGAGAGACAGCCTTTATTTTTTGGGAACGAGTACAGTGTTTACTATGATGGACTGGCGTCCTGTCCAGGGTGTATCCTGCCTTGTGCCTGGTGCTTGCTGGGATAGGCTCTAGCTTCACTGCGACCCTTTAATGGATAACATGAATAGAAAATTGATGAATGTAAGGAGCTTAGCTGCACAGTGACTTTTAGAAAGGGCACTGATGAACTGTAAGTAGTGTTCAAAGGGCATTCAGGGTTTGTGTTTTGTTTGGGGTTTTTCTTGCACCGTACAAAAGAGCATTTTTTAGTGTTTTTCTTATAGCTGCATTTGTGCTCTGTTTTTCCCAAGACCCAGCTCTAGAACGCTGATCCCTTGTGTGTCACAGTATCTCTGCTGGTTTAACTGATATTTAGCCATCTTCATATACAGTATACATCTTTATTCTGACCATTAGTTTTGTATAAAAACTTTAAAATCTAACATTCTTTTACAATGTACTGTATATGACTTCTTTTTCTCATTATACAAATTAAAGTTAAAAGTTAGTGATGGTGGTCTTGTCTGTCTTTAAAAATCCAGGGTTTCATTCCTACATGTTTTTCGAAAGCATCCATACTATTTTTAAGCCTTGCTGGATTGCCTCAGAAAAGGTTTCATTTAAGTTACATACTTCACGAACAACAAAAATGTAGCCGGTGAGTTTCCTAATTGTACTTTCCATCATTTCAGGTTTGAATTTAAAACGTAATTGTAGTTGAACCATACAGAAAGGTAATATACCATTTTATGTTTAAGGTACCATAAAAAGTTGTTTGAATATTTTTCTAACTTTATGAAACTTAATATAAAAAATCACATAATTTCTAAAACCTTCATGCAAGAATGAAAATATTTAGTGCACAGACATGCTCATTATTGAAGATCTGCGCTGATTCATAATTCCAGAAAAACATTATTTCCGTATCGTAAAAATTGAAGTTTGTGGTTTGAATAGCCGGTGAGCACTTTCACAAAAGCAATTTTGATTTAACAAATTTGCATCATGGAGTGTGAAAGTATGGGTCTGATTGTCAGCTTCAACCTAAATGATACCACACACAATTAATCAGTGAATAATAAAAGCATGAGAAAAAAAAGAAGTGACAATGACTTTCTTTTTGTTCAGACACACTTCTAGAAATCTGATGTTCACAAAAAGCTTATAAATTGTGATATAAAACTTTCTGATCAAAATTGAAGAATAAACTATAATTATTTACCAGACCAGAAACAAATACATGTGAAATACAGTTCAGATTATACTTGACAACCCCAGATACAGTATGAATGACTATGTTCTGTTTCTTTCATTACCTTGCTGTCTCATTGCTTTTAATCATTATTGTTGCCCAGTCCTTTCCAGTAAGGTTATTTCACACATTGGCTCACCTGGCGTCAAAGCCATTCTGTATGGCTTGGTTTACTATTGGTAACTACTGCTGTGTGACTAAAAGACTTGGTGTAACAAAGTGACCACAATTGCTTGTAGAAACTGGAATTCAAATCTGTTGCTGATATTGACTGTGTACATAAGGTAATCATGATGGAGACTGAGCTGAAAGGAATTTTAAATGGAGAAAAATTGTCAGCAAATTTGTTGCTGTTGACTAGCAATGAATTGAACTGTAACTACATCTTGAAATAAGTCTGATGTAAATATGCACCTATGATTTACAGTGGGAAGCCAGCAATACTGTCTAGACAGTGTCCACATTGTACTTCTTCTTGCAACTTTAAGATAAAAAGTAAAACATCTCACATGTCGGAAAATTACCAGTAGTTTTTATCCCTCTCAGCAATATACAGTAACCCTGCTTACTGTGTCTAGGATATTAGGAAATTGTGCCACTCTTCTCTTACTGGTGAAGCAGCAAGGGTCAAATTAACAACAGGAGCCTCTAAGTATTTAAGTAATTAAAACAAGCCATTAATTTACCTTTGACTTCACAGTTTCTTTTGATAGAGACTACGCTCACTGTAATGAACCACACTTGTTCAGGTTAACAAGTCAGACACAAATTCAAAATTATGGAATACATGAAGTGCTTTAATTTATCCAGAACGTGGAATAATGGATGGATGGCAGAAAAAGAGCGAAGAATTAAATTTATTTGAAAAGGTTTGGATTTAATACACAGCAGACCTAACTGCGTGGGTATTTCAGGTTAATCCAATCAAGGTGGGCATAAAATATTCCTCTGAAATCATCCTCCCCAAAGATCAAATCAATGAGGTTTTTCAGTCCCAAAAATAAAATACACATAGGCAAAAAACACAAATCCTTTATTCATTTTCCTTGATTTATATCTAGGAGGGACACATTGGGTTTATCAAGAAATAAATACTTTTTTTCAAAAAACCTGTTTAGGAATTTAATAATCCTTTATTTTGTCCAATTTACTGAGCAATTGACTGTAGGTTTTGGGTTTACACAGAGCTTTATGGGCTTGGACTGTGCTTCTTAGAGCACTACACCTGGGATCATTTCTCAGCTTGCCTTGGTGAGAGTTGTTAATGACCTTCTTATCTCGGCAAATGCTGGCTCTTCCTCCATTCTTGTACTATAAGACCTTTCAGCACTTTTGATACTGTAAACATCTTGTCAATATCTTGTAAACACTCTAGACATCTTAATTAATTGACTGTAGCGTAATGCAGGTCTGAATGCAGACTGCCCCTGTCGCCTCTGCAGCCCCTAGGGCTCAATGCACAGCTGTTACCTTTTCAATATTTCAATATTTATATGTTGCCATTAGGCCAGGTTATCAGAAAATACGGTGTCGAATTCCACTGTTGTGCTCATGATGCTCAGATCTACCTGCGTACATTACCGAATCCTGGAACTGCCCGTTCAACGCTAATCAAATGTCTTGAATGTCAGGCAAATCACATGTATACAATGCCTACAACACATCCTTCTATTTCCAAAACATATCCTGTTAAAGATCAATTCTGTTTCTCATGGAGAAATTAGTTCCAGCTTTCATCTCCTCAATACTGAGCAACTGCAATGCTTTGCTAGATGACTGTCCAAGAAATTCCTTCATAAACTGCAGTATGCCCAGAACTTTGCCGCTCAAGTGCTGATCCAGTCCAAATAAATCAGAATATGTTTCTCCTCTGCTGAAAAACTGGCACTGCCTGACACTCTCTTATGAGATTGACTTTATAATTTTCTTGTAACCTGCTCTTCGCTACACTGTCCATCTCCTGTGTGCTTTCAAGAAATACTATCCTCCACATGTCCCAGTTCACTCACTGGCTCCAGGCTCCTCAATATTCCAAGGACTTCACATCCTATGTTAGGAGACCAAGCCTTTTCAGTATTAGCCCCCCATCTCTGGAACACAATTCCTGATGTTAAAGACCCAGCCTCTGCTGATGTTCTTAAATTGTGTCTCAAGAGCTTATTTTTCCCAATGGCAGTTAATTTTTAACATAATTCTTTTAATTTTGTAAGTTGTACATTTCAGAGTTATTTTGTTCTGCTTGTGTGCATTTCCTTTATGTATGATTTATGAATTAACTGTCTTGAGAATGTCCTGATCGAAAGGTGCTATTTAAGAATACATAAATAATTGACTTCCAAATTCAGAGAGCCAAAGATGCTTAGAAAGTAGTTCCTCCTTACAGAACACAATGAAACCACTTGTTAGGTCAAACAAAATATTGCAGTCTTCAATTATTGATTATTATGCCAGTAACTATTTCAAACCAATGCATCTACAAACTGAAGCTGCTCCATTAGGTCTAACAGTGATAACAGTCTAACAATGTTATTTGCTATATTTACTGACTTTATAGAAGGGGAGGGATTTTCTTGATTTCTTATAGCCAGAAGGGGTGCCCAGATATAATCTTGAGATCAAAGCTATTGATCTTTAGATCCCAGGTGTTATGACATTAATACCTACTGTATCTGTCCTTGTGTTCACTGGTATGGGGAGGTTTACAGCTGTGTTCTGGTCAAAGGTCCTGTGCAGGTATGCTGAGGATCAAAACTTCTGATTACGTTGTGCTTGAAGAATTATTTAGAGATGGCAGTCTCGAAAACAGCCAAACTAGTACAATTTCAATTTCTATAATAAAGAACAGTGATTTAAGTAGAGCTACTTTTTACAGTGTTAAAATAAAAGATAGTAATCCTCCAATAAATGAATGCTAAATTTGCAGACGAGCTCTTAGAAAAGTATACAGGCTTTGCAGCTTTCTGAGCTCTTACATTCACTCAACTGCTTAAATGTTGCAGCTTTCTCATTTGCATTAACAGTAGTTAATTGACATAAGGCATTCATGGATGCCTTTCTTGAAAGAAACCAGGGTACTAGGTTCAACACCATAGCTTGTTCCATACTCTCACAACCTGCTGGGTAAACAAGTGCCTCTTGTTCCTGTTTTTTTTTGTCTTTGCACTTCCCTGTAGTTTCTACTTGTGCCCACTGGTCTGGAAATCTGGAGCTGAGTTTGTGAGTATCTTTGAGGGTTTTGAAAACTTGAATCTGGTCCCATCATAGCCTTCTCTGTTCATCGCTAAGGAGGCTCAGTTCCATCAGCCATTCAGTGTAGGACATCCCCTTAAGCCCCAGAATGTATCTGGACTAATTATCTTTGAAATACGGTGACCAAAATAGTACACAATATTCCAAATGAGGCATTGTTAGAGCATTTTACCATTTTAACATAACATCACTTGATTTAAATTCTGTGCTTTCAACTACACTAAACTAAAAGTTTTCACTTTTCAATTGTTCCCCCACATTGCCTAGAAGATATAAATGACATATAAAAAATGAAACTATCTTATTCATAAGCAGTATTTTATAATCTGTTTCTGGTCAATTTCTGGTTCTTTTCTGGTTCTGGTCCTTTTCTGCTTCAGGTTCCTAGTTACCTTCATTACTAATGATTTAACATTTAAGTTTGATATATCTTCAACTGTCCTTACTACATTTTACAGGTGTGCTATTGAGAGTGTGCTCACATGTGGTATTACAGTGTGGTTTGGCAGCAGCTCGTTGTCTGACTGGAAGGTGTTACAGGGGGTGATCAGGTCAGCCCAGTCCATTATTGGAATACAGCTTCTCTGTACTGTGGACAATTTTACAACTCATTGTCTCAGAAAGGCTGGAAGTATTGCTGAGGACAACAACCACTTTCTCACTTTTCTCTCCCCTTCATGCTGGTAAGTGTTATAGGAGCATAAAGGCACGAATCTACACATTCAGATACAGTTTGTTCCTACAAGATGTCGAATTGCTGAACTATACCTCTACCACTTGCTCACACTGATGTTTTATTTTCTATGATGTATATTATTTAACTTGTTGTTGCTGCTGTTCTGTGTTTGTTTTGGTGGTTCATTAATGTCTTTGTATGGGAGCATACATGCAAATAAGCATTTCATTGCACTTGTGCATATGACAAATAAACTGAACAGTACTTTCGATATTCCTATAGGAGCCACCCTGGTCACTGATGCTCACTTAGGCCTGTGGGTGTGAGAGAAAGGCTTCTGTCTGCACTGAGTCTGGGCTCCTCACTTCTCATTCACAGCCCACACCATCCCTGGTGCTACCTCCCACCTCTGCTGGTGTCCAACTAGTTCCGTGTCGACCCTCGACTCTTTTCCCTCGCCAGACTTACACCTGTGAAGGTAATGGATATTACCAGGGTTTGTTTAGGAATCTGTCCACATCCATTCAGGTCTAGATCACTGCTGGTAACCATGCTACTTCTGCATCAGTACAGTACAGAGTAGTTTAAGCTACTCTTTCGCATCTTCCAGAAGAGCCTTCTTGATCCAGGTCTCTTCTGCCGCCCACCAAAGGGTACCAAGTAAGCTATGGTTTGGCTGTTTTACTACCACCTGCTCGCTCACTTGTGTTCTATCGCCTGCTTAGAACATCCATATAGTCTTCTCACTCATATCATTCTCCATCAGTGCTCTTCCAAAACATTGCAAATCCCAATCTACTTTTTCAAACATGTGCATGCCTGCATCATAACCCCTTCTTATTTATTCTATGCTACACACATTCTCTTTAGTTCTTGCAAAGCTTTGCACAGAACTGACTTGGTGTTAGCTCCCCATTTGAAGAAATCTCCATTGGTGTTTTGGGGAACCTTTTGAGGATGGCGGCATTGCTGATCATATTAGTATTAAGTAAAATAGAGTTAGCCAGGATCAGTCACGACAGGGAGAAGAAGTCAGAGCGTGGATGACGTAAGAACTCCACATCTGCTTCTGGTGCTGCCAGGATGATACACTGCCGAGCCTGCCTCTGGGCTGAATACAGGAGCTACACCAGCTACAATTCCAACCTCTGGGGTGAAGAGCATCTATTACTACAATGGCCCCTTTAACACAGTGCTCTTTGTTTTTTCAAAAGGTTTGTACTACTAAATACATTTCTATTGTCTGTCGCAGGAAAAAAAATGACAATACGAGGAACATAACTCGTTTATTTAAGTTCATTCAAAACAAAATTTAATAAAGTAAACCTGGCAATACCTCAAAGCTTGGTACTATTAAATATGTGTACTATTAAAGATTCTATGTACAAAACACACCACAGATAAACAAATATTCATCAGTCGAAATGGGGTGACAAAATAAAAGCTTTACATCAATACGTCATACCAAGAATACATACAGTATTAATCTTAAGTAGCCTAATGAAATTTTGTTTTTAGATAAAACATTATGAGTTTTAAAACTGTAAAAAAGTTCAATTTTCATCAGAAGAGTCTCTCCAATGTGGACTTCAGAGAAGGGTGCATTGGGGGCCCATTGGGAGCACTTGTGAAACACAAATTTAGAAATTGGACACACTAAACCCCTGCAGACTTGAGCGGGAATGATCTGAAGGGCACAAGACCGCAAGTGTGCATACTGGGGCACCGCCAAAGAGCCCTCAGGAAAGAAATTCCCACAAGTAATCCATCACAAGATAAATATTCGTAAAAATACATAAACAGAAATCTAAGATACATGTTTGTAAGTGCTTTCTCAGGTCTTCAAAGTCTCCAAACTTAATATTGTTTATATTTTAATACTCGTGCTTTCCTATGCCCAGATCAGTCCCATTTGTGAGCACTGTTGCAGACAGACATTTGTACACCTATCTATCTTTTCAATGTAAAATTATTTTATGTCACGGTGATATTACAGCTAGTTAAGAAATATGGATGCTCTAAAATGTTGTTCTAACCACCTGCTGATATTAATTACAGAAATAACTCTAGGGTAAAATATTTAAATTGGATTTATGACTATCAATGTAAAACTGAAACATTCTGAAACAACATTATTTTTTTATTTTCTTTTTATGCTTAATATTTTAAAAAATATGAGAGCACCACAATTTTAACTATAGTTAGATTGTACACATTTACTATGAATCAGTCATGAATTAGCTGTGTGTCCTCTGTGCGCAATAATAGTGGTTGTTGTGATTTCAAAAGAAAAACACCTGTCTCTGGGAAGTTCCTTGGTTTACTGCAAAGACTCAGCCATGAAGACTAAGGATTTTTCAAAGCAAGTCTGCAATGAGGTCATTGAGAAGCACAGATCAGGAAGGGTACAGAAAATGGAAGGTGCATCGTATCACCCACGGACTGACGAGATCAGGCTCTCCCTCCAAAATAAATGGCCCAGGAAGGAGGAAACTGGTGCCACTGTGAGACCGATGACAACTCTGAAAGAGGTAGAAAGGCCAATGGCTGGGATTGAAGATAGCTGAGTAGAATATGATATTAAATTGTCAGCAGCCATATCACCCTGCAGCTTACAGCTAGCAGCTCATAGAAGCTAAGCAAGTGTGAGCCTGGTCAGTACCTGGATGGGAGACCCCTGGAAAAACTCAGCTTGCTGCTGGATGAGGGATTAATTGGGCCAGTAGGGGGTGTGTACCCTGTGGTCTGTGTGGGTCCTACTACCCCAGGAAAGAACCCTATACTATAAAAGAGTGCTGTCCTTCAGATGTAAAATGGAGGTCCTGGCTATGTCATTAAAAGTCCTGGGATTCTCTTTGATAAGAGTTGGGGTATTACTTTGGCATCCTGGCCAAATTTCCAATCAGCCTTTCTCAATTATGGCCTCTATGAACTGGCTTCATCATTCTCTTCTCCTCCTCTGAGAGCTGGTGTTTGGTGAGGGTACTGGTGCACTATGGCTGCTGTCACATCATCCAGGTGGGGCTGCACACTGGTGGTGGAGGAGGGGATCCCCATGACCTATAAAGCTCTTTGTGTGGAGAGTCCAGAAAAGTTCTATATAATTGTAAGGAATTATTATTATTATTATTATTATTATTATTATTATTATTATTATTATATTGCATATGGAGAATGTACACATGAATGATTCTTGAAAAATATGACAAAAACTGTTGCATTCAGATTAGACCAAATTGTCATAAGAGTTATACACAGTGCAGACCCAGCAAAGCACATATCTCAGTTAACATCATCCCAAGTCAAGCATGGTGGTGGCGGCATAGAGAACATTCTGTTTCTCATCAGCAGCGACAGGGAAGCTTGCCGAGACTCATGGGAACATAGATGGATCAAACTACTGGGAAATCTCAGATTTGAAAACATGGTTCAAATAATGATTAAACCTGGGAGTAAAGTTAACCTTTCGGCAGGACGGTGATCCAAAGCTACACCCACCCGGCTGAGGAATAAGACAGTGAATCTCCTTGAGTGGCCCAGTCAAATTCCTGATTTGAATCTGTGGGAAGACTGGAAAGCTGCAGACCATAAGTGATCCCCTTGGACCAGGAGCAAGCTTGAGCAAATCTGCCAAGAAGGACTGGCAAACATTTCACTGGGCTGCTGTGCAAAGAGCCCAAAATACTAAATGCCAAAAGTGCTTCCACCAAATATCGAATTCATAGATCTGAACATTTATACAACCAACATACTAACTATGTAGTTGTTGCTGACATTTACTGCACATATTTTTACCTGTAGACATCTTTAGTTTGAGCATTCAGGTTTTGAAATATTTAGTTTTAAAGAATGTGTATTCATCATGTTTTCATTTCATAAAATGGAACACCATGGTAAGGGACTGAATACTTTTACAAGGAACAGTATATTGAGTTTAAAAAACGTTGATTGTTGTTAACCATTTATGTAAATTAGAAAACAAACAATATATACAGTAACTATGTGAAATAGTTGGAAAGAAGATGGCAAAGCTTGAAATAGTATAATAAATCAATTAGAAATATGAGGATGAAGAGAGCAACTTCTAAATTGATTGAAATAGAACGGAATCTAGTTAAAGAAACCTAAGATAAAGAATTTCAAGCTTAGGTAAAAAAAATGATATTACTTTTGAACAAGCAAAGGCTGTAATGAACACACACCCAGAGTATAATACGGTATATTTAGATTTCAAGAAGGATTTCTGGAATTGTAGGCAGTAGGCATTTAAAATAATGCATTTGGATTGAAGACCACTTAATGGATAGAAATAAAAGAGCAGTGACTGCTCAGATATGGGTATTATACTATATTTTGTGGAGTACCCCAGGGGTCTGTATGTGGACCACTGTTCTTCCTGAATTCCATTAATGATTTAGATTCAGATGTAGATAGGAAACGAGTTCACAAATTATACCACAATTCACAGATTATACCAAAATAGGATATTTTACACCATAAAAGCAGAAAAAGGCAAAGAGAGAAGTAAAAATAATTATAAAATGTATTCAAAAAGACTGGGCAACACCTGCTAGATGGCATTGCATTTAAAGGTGTGCAGAGTACGACATGTAAATAGAAAAACAAATCAGAAGTTTAGCTGAGTTTGAAGCCTCTAATTTGTTAACTTGATAAAGGGTGGAAGGGATGGATGGATTTGTCTATGCAGTATGAATTTCTGTCATTTTCTTTCTGGATGAGTCCCTAAATCCAGACAAAACCAAATATATGGGTGGCATGCGACCTGAATGTGTAACAATGTCAACAGCAAATTGGTTGACAGTGGCCTCTTTCAAAAGAACATTGTCGTCTTATTTGCATGCAGTTATTTCTTTATGCAAATTCCAAACCTCCGACTAAAGCTTGAACTGTCTTCTCCAAAGTCTCAATATAAAGCCTGAAGAGATATTTGTTTTCTCCCAGCCCAGTTACCGGTTGCCATGGACACTAGCCCCTCAGAGGGTGAAAGGTTAAAAGAAGGTACATCTCCTGCAGCTTAGTCAGAGAGCAGCACAAGTTAACCAATAGGTCTGAAACTACCATCTATACTTAACCGCTGTAAGAAGATGAATCTTTTAGCTGTGAAATAAATCATTCTTATTACCATGGTCCTGTGTCCATTTGAAATTCCAACAACACAATGTCAACTGTTCCCTTTTGAGAGAAATGCTTGCTAAGAGCATTCGCGAGTTCCTCTCTTTTCAGAATAAAAATGAATAAATGGTTACTAAGAGCTTTGCAAGGATTTTCTAAGACATACAGTATTAGAAATATGGAACATTCTGTTATAGCTAAATGTCACAAGCCTCACTTTTGAAAGTTTGCGTGTCACAAGTTCATTTTATAACTAAATGCAGTTGTGAACAAAAGGTTTGGACACCTTATCATTTTTAATGCTGATATTAACAAGAATATGTACTATACATTACATTAAAAAGTATTCATACCCTTCCAATTGTATCTTATTTTGTGAAATTACAAAATGATGCACACATATTTTTTTAAGCCTTGATATTTTACTCATAACCTGAATGCTCGGACTGAAGATTTCTAAAGGTTAGATGAGTTACAATAAATGTCAGCAAAAAATAAAGACAAAAAAACTGAAACAGTTTTTCTCTTGAAAGAGAAGAAATGGAGCATTCAAGACCCGAAAAAAACACAGCCGTTGTGTTTTCTTTCTTCTTTAATTCCATGCTGAAAAGAGAAGAAAGAAAACATAACGTTTCCTTCTTGGGATGTTCTTCTTTCTTCTCTTTTCAGCATGGAATAAACCTATTACCTGTTCCTTTGCAGCCTACGCATGCTGACGCAGCTCCCCACCTTATAAGAACAGTATCCTTCCATCCATTTAACCACTTCTTCAAATTCAGACTCATGGTGGAGCCTATCTTGGCAAGCAATGGGCACAAGGCAGGGTGCATGCTGGACAGGATGCACAGTCCATTACAGAGAAGACACACACACACACACACACACGGCCAAGCTGGCTAGATACCCATTAATCCACCAGTAATTTTAGAACTGTGGGAGGCGTCACTTGGAGGAAACCCAAACAAGCACAGGGAGATGTACTGTAGATACTGCAGCACCCCAGGTCCTGAATTGAACCCAGGGCCCAAGCTCTGCGAGGCAGACATGCTAACTACTGCACTATCCTGCTACCTGCTAGAACGGTACAAGATAGGAAATTTAAGGCAAACTATTTTTCACACTTTATTTAAGAAGTTATTTTTCTCGAGTTTGGGGGACTCAATAGTATGTGATCACAACATTTGAATTTTAAAGCAACCAAGCAGAACTACTGTATCTCCTTTTGTATAAGCTTGTAGAACAGAGAGACAGGCATATTTGTTATAGGAAACATTTGAGTGTGAATGCCTAGCTTCTGTTTATTATAATAGTAGCTGGATCTAAATGACAGAACTAAGCAATTAAAAACACTAAAGCAAAGAGAAATAATAAAAATAAAAGACAAAATAGCTGAAACTACAGGTTTTCTATTAGAATGGGTAAGGTAAAAAAAAGAACATCTGTTCCTGCTGATGAGGACTGACAAAGCAATGCTCCACATATTTTCAGTCTTCCTGAACATGGAAACAGGACTCATTATATTGGTCAGAAAGCACTCTCTATAGCACAGCTGATATTTAAGGTGAGTGTTTTGTGGTTGGCAAAAGAGAACGTTTAATTTGTCCTCTGACACACCTTCTGAACTAATCCACAATCTACCAGTCTTTAACTTTATTACAAAATTAATGATAATGCCAAATAACCATCAACTAGAAACAGACATAATAGGAAAACATTATAGGCATACTTTTAAACATCATACACAAATGGAGAGCATGAATAAATACTGTACATAATATTGTGACTTAGGTGCAGCCAGTGAGAGCTCACTTGGATCTATATCTGAAATTTACAGTATACAATATGTTACTCTCATTTAGCTCCATGTTCTGATGAGCTTTAATTTTACATTTGTCTTAAGTATTGATATACTGTAGAATGCCACCAGACACTGCAGGGCTGCTCCATATGCTTGTTAGGAATAGCTCCTTCCTCTGGGATATCACAAAATACAAAAAGAGGGACCTGTGAAATTGATGCTTCTTCATCATGAAGTGATTCATGAGGCATAGCAACCCCAGAGAGGAACCGATTTTGGTCATATACTGTACCTACAACCCTGTGGCCTTGCGTCTCTACCGCACACATGGACAAAGAACATAATCTCACCATCCCGACAGAGTAATTATTCCAAATTATTTTATTATTATTCCAAATTATTCTGAGAAAATGCTTAGGTGAAAATCACATAGAGGTGTTGTGTTACAGATACTACATGGACCTGAGGAATGGCAGCTAAGTCAAACCTTTCCATTTGGAGACTCTAGAATCTCTATGAAGTAGCTACTGTAGGTCATCAGAAATCAAGCATAGTGGGACTCAACCTGTTGAGGTGTTCTCCTGAGTGCAGACTGAGCTCTGTGATCCAGGCGGTACATAGATTAGTCTGGGCCTGGTGCACGCCACCAGCATGAGCAATTGGTCATTTCCACTAGCGTGGTGACCAGTGGAACGAATGTTGACAGATGCTGTGCTTCCTTTCTCCTTTGTTTTCTTTTTGCTGCTCTAATTTCAGGTCTGGTTTGTGCAACGGTTGAGTATGATGTTGTGCAGTTCATGCAGCTACAGCACAGACAAGAAGTAGAAGCCCATAGACAGATAGAGGATTCCTGACAGACATTTTAGATATCATGATAATAACATTGAAAGACATTAAAATCAAGATACAAGATCCTTTCCACCTGTATTATTCATGTGGAGAATGCATTCTGCTTTGTCTGCGTTTTACCCACATTTTACCCTCTTTCTGAGGATTTTCCTCTATCATATAGGCCATACAGGTATGTGTGTTTTTTTTAGCTACAGTACCAATGTAAAATCTATATTCTAGTGTATCACAGTGTGGTTAAGTGCTACAATAAAGCTGAGCTGCATCTAACAGTGCTGAAGTGTGTCCCTGTCAAAAGAAAGTGCAGCACACGCAATCAAAAAGGGGACTTAACTATAGGAATGAATTAACCATCCTTACAAAATCTTTGTGAAAGGCAGAGTGTGTCACATCATGTGGCAGAAACGGCTACTGTCAGGGTTTCGCTACAGCATTTTATATTTTAAGAAAGACATGAATGGAATCTAGATGAAAAGGGTAAAAGCATTGCACTTGTACGCTGAGCAGAGCTTCACTATGATTGTGTTTTTTCGAGTGAGCAAATCACAGTTGTATTTTCTACTTCACTGATTTTAAGAAAAGGTGCCTCGTTTTTGTACAAGCGGGTGTTAACATGAAAGCTGCTGTAATAACCACAGAAAGGCAGTGGGAAAAGTCCTGGGCTCCCCTGACCCAGCCCCACATGTCTACCCTGCTCAGCGTGCCAACAGAGGCGCACTGCCTTTTGAGGTCTGTGTTGTTCCCAATCTGTTCCCATCTACAATGGCTTTGTGACAAAACAGACACTCAGTTCTTGCAGGTGAGGTTTTCCACAGCAAGGATTTGTTCACAGTTTTTAAAACATCAGTTGCTCACATTTCTTACACCAGTAGTCATCGCCGACACCATGTTGTTGAGTGTCCTCATAGCTAACACTATTTCAAACCAGTGCTTCTCCTTTAAAAAGAGAGTGAAATATAATGGAGGAATTGAATTCCTTGTTTACAATATTACTGTATGTGCTGCATGTTTCTCTTCTTTAAGCTTTTTTGCACCGGCTCCCTGTGGGGTTCAGAGCAAAATGTAAAATACTGCTGCTCACTTTAAGGCATCTGGCCTTCTCTCTGTACTCAGCTCAAGGTGCTGAACCATGGGAGACTGTGCTTTCTATTCTGTTGCTTCTAGGCCGTGAAATGATATCCCACTTCACTTTAGATCTTGTAAGTCTTCCAGGCCTTTTAAATCCAGTCTTAAAAGTACTTTCAGTTCCATTTCATGTAACATTAGGTCATTTTTTTTACCTATGCTGTTCATGTGTTACTGTGTGCATATCAATTGTACTTTTACTGTAAATGATCTTGAGCCGCTGTGCTGGGAAAGGCACTATATAAAATAAGAATTATTATCTGAGCACTACTTCAGTATTTTATGTAATTATGCTAGATTTCTTTTTTTGCTTTTTCTATCAGACAATAAGGCTTGATTTAAATGACTCATCTAACAATCATCATAAACTGGAGCTATAGTATGAACCCACAACCTGGTGACAGAAATTTGTTTAATGATTACTTCATGGGTGAAATTTTGAAAGAGACAAATATAATGCCTCCTAGCTACACGGGCATTGAAGTAGAAATATACTATTATCTATTGACTGAAGGTTAGAAATCCTAATTCATGTCAATTTAATCATTCAATCAACCACTAGCTAATATGACACCTTGCGACACATAGGTCGAGGGTCTTTTAACATTTCCTACAAACCTAGTTTCTTTGATTTATCTGCATCTGATTTGTCAGGCTATGTCTGTGTTTTGCGTGTTATGCTGAATTGGAGACGGGACTGTTTCTGCATGATGAACTAAATGTGACAGATGGATATTGGAGTGAAACAAAGTAAAATGCTCATCAAAACAAAAACAATGTATTCAATCATGTTATTCAGAAAGAGTTGTCGACGCCAGATAGACAAAATACACAGTTTATAATGTCCCATTCATACAGTAGTTTAGCTCAGTTGTCTCCAACCCTTGCACTGGACAGCTCCAATCCTGTAAGCCTTATGCAGCAGGTCTCCTTAAATCACCTGTCTATAAATTGGAAACATTTGTATGTTATTGATCAATTCAACAAATAATATGCTCAATTAAAGGAGCTTGCGTGCTTGAGAGCTGTCAATTTTTAGAAATGACAGCTCTCAAGCACAAGCATTTTCCAAATGATTTCTAAATTACTTAATTTAACAAATCGCCCATTTAAGTGTTCACAGTTGAATTGTTCCGAGTCTAAGGAAACTGCTGGTATAATGGTTGCCTATAAAACCTTCTGAAGTGGGTCTCTCCAGGAGCAGGGCTGGAGATGCCTGCCGATGTACACATGTGCCTCTGCTTCAGAAATCCTGAGTGCAGCTGTAATTACAGCACATGCCCACAATCAGGTCTCCAGATCCGGGAGTCTGTGAACAGCAGAGTCCTTAGGCACAAAGAAAACAAACATGGCAGAGCACAGAAGAGCACCGTAAAAACAACAAATCAGATATGACCAACGTAAACACTGAAGCACTGCCAGCACAGAGATATGAAATATGAAATCCTTATTTCAGACATTTGGAATGTGCACAGTTAAAAAAAACAAGTTGCAGGGATCTTTTGGGAACTTCAGTATTGAGTGTATACTTATTCCCCCTAAAAAATAATAATATGGGGTATTAATGTTCCCTCTGTATACAACCAGGAGAATTTAATATCTGCATCACTGAATTAATTGGTTTTCTTTCTTCATTATCACCTGTTTATGCAATTCTGGTTCGAAGTCTCCAGAATTTCTAGAAAGGCACAATGCATGTTTCTCTCAAGTGTTTATTGAAACAGGTTCCTAACTCCATTTGCAATTGTGCAGAAATTTGTGTTTGTTTGTTCCTCTGCTGCTCTTTTAATAATAAGCTCATTGAATCTGGGAGAAAGCATGACAAATCCACTTCAAAAAAATGACACAGAGCAGAGACTTGCACCTGCTAATTTCCGTGCTTACACAAGAGGCTGTGTGGCTTAGGGAAAGACCTTTGAAACTCAGATCTTAATTTATCAAGTTAAAACCTACAGAAAATATAAAAAAAGTAGTTCTAAATTAATAGTATGCATTATTCATATTCAAGGTTCCGAACAAACTTCCCAGTAAATGAACAACTTCAGATAAATGATGATTTCATTGTGGACTGCTGTGAATAATTGAAATGGCTTTATTTATATTAGTATTATTTATTCATATATTATCACAGAAACTATATTTTTTAAGGTTTGTGCTTTAATTGCCTTTAAACTAGAAATAGTACAATTTAAAAAATAGCCATAAGAACAGGCCATAAATAGCCTCAATGGCAGAAGGCAGCCTTCTCGTTCCTGGGTATTGGGTAAAGAACCTTGTGACACCCCCTAATTATCTTGAGCTAAGAACAGCTGACAAAAAGTCAGTTAGGCTTCAGCAGGGCCCCATTGTGCTGAGCTCACAGCCTGCTAAAGAACCTTTTCTGTGTCATTTAACCCATTAGGTAGGCGCAAAGCATATTGAGATGTTTCCATTCATTCTGTATACTGAATGTCCAATTACATTACCATTAAAGTCAACAACAACAACAACAACAACAACAACAATAATAATAATAATAATAATAATAATAATAATAATAATAATAATAAAAACAATAATAATAATAATAATAATAATAATAATAATAATAATAATAATAATAATAATAATAACAATAATAATAACAATAATAATAATAATAATAATGTTATATCATACATATATTGCATGTGCTAGACATATACAGTATTAACAATAGATCCATTACAGATAGTTCATACATATAGGAGATGCATCAGTAAAGAGTGGAAGGGTTCCAGCACAAGTAAATGAGTCTCATTTGTCATTACAGGTTCTCCTCCAGGGCACTGTTGAACACAGCAGACATGAACTCTCCGCAGACACTCACTCTTTCACGACACGTTTGATCACCCTGGATTACCCTGTTTGCAGCAAGCACTTAACACTTGTAATGAATGTTTCCCTTTAAAAGTCAATTCATACAAGAGGCAAGTTGAGGTGCAGTGTATGAAATGAAGGAAATGCCTTTTACGCTTGTGGTCTCTAGGTTGGGCCTGAGATGCCTTTCAGTCAGGGTGCTAAGGTGCAAAGTGAAATGAATTGCTGTACAAAATTGTAATTTATATGCGTTTTTATTTTAATTTACACACTGTTGTGTACTTGTGCTTTCATTTAAAGGTAGGATGCTTACTGAGGTGTTTTCAGATTTCAGATTGTCAGATCATTAAGTTATTTACTTGAGGGTGAGTTCTTAACAAATGTGTTAAAATATGACAGTGTACCATTTAATGGCATGCATTATAGTTTCTAACTTAAAGAAAACATTTTTTTCTAAGCAGTTGTTGTTCCTTATCACCCACATAGGTCAATTAGGTCATACTTCTAGACTCTGGTCTTGGTACAATGTTTAGTACTGTACAGGTATCTACAAGCTATCACTAAGACAGATTTATTCTAAGTATGGCATCAGTTTGTCTTGTCTATGCTGATGATCCCATATTTCCATTCACTGACATTAAATCTGACATTATTGATGCAATATCTGTCTTCTCACACTGCTTGGATGATGTTAAAGATGAATGCAATAAAACGTTTTTACATCTGAACTCTGACAAGACTGCAGTTACTGTATGTCATTTTGCTCTCCTTATCAACACTTCTGTAGATTTTACATTTGATGGTCCTGGAATCAGCCCAATTATTAATCTGAGGAATCCCGGGATCATATTTGACCCAAGCCTTTCATGTGAATCTTGTCTTTGCAGTACTATGAATAAACCTTTTTCCATGTTTTTAACATTTCATGGATATACACACATCTATCCCAATCTGATGCAGAAAAGCTAATGCATGCTTTTTCAGGCTTGATTATTGCAATGCAGTGTTTGCTGATGCACCCAAATACGTCGTTAACAAGCTGCAGAATGTTCAGAATTCAGCTGCTCAGGTTGTGACCAGAACTAAAATGCATGAGCATACAGTATATCACTCCCTTATAATGTCTCCCTTTAGATTTCAGAATGAAATTCTGCATTCTTTAATGGTTTGTCTCCTGACTACAGCAGTGAGCTGACGGTAAACATTACTATTAATAGAATGTAGATTTTACTTTGTATTCCCTAATATACAGTACCTATTAAATGAGAACATACAGCAAATTCATTGGATCACTTTAAATAAATAAACTTAGTTTATCATAATAATCAGATGTTTCTGAATGGGTTCTGTATTTGCACATGTACTGCATGTGAGATCTTCCAAAGCCTGCCAAGATTCCTTACAGACTGGGATTGGGAGATGATTCTACAGTCTTGGAGAAAAGGACGAGAGGCAGAGTCTCATATTGGGAGCTGAGAGAAGAGTTAAATTCAATTTAATAAAAGTACAAAGGGTTGTACTGTGAAAAAATAACCACATTACCTACATTGACTCAGGCGTCTTGTAATGTGGCATCAATTTCAAATACTTCCCCTTTTAATAACTGGGGACTTTTTCATATTTGTTTTTTTAATTCACATTCACAGTGTTTTTGTTACATAACATCTCTGTTATTTTCTTAGCAGAAAGATATTACCTTTGAGAATGTCCTTTTTTAGCTTTTACTACAAAATAATGGTACAGTAAAATGGTGGAAAACCTCAGACAAAAGACATTCTGTTTCGGAGGAGAATTGAATAAAAATAGTTTGCAGTGACCTTTTCCTGCTTTTCTGAAATGTTACCTCATCAAGATGCCTGAAAAGGTTTAGAATATAAAGGAGAATAGCCAAGTCAAATCATCCCTCCTTCACCGTTAATATCCATATGGTCTTTTTGTACCCACAAATTGTTAAAAACTGATAGTAGGCATAGCCTGAAAACCTGTGCCTGTCTTATGGAATAGAGGACTCTTCCCAGTCTCTGTTTTCAATTCAAAGCCACTACTGCAAAGATAAAACAGTGGCCCTGCAGGGGGTTGAAATAAAGGCTTCTCTGTAGTGGAAAGTGGTTGTAATTTCAGGTTATTTCTGCAGTTTATTTCTAAGCTTTCAGGGCTCTCAGTAAGTAAGTGTACTCGTGAGAATAAGGAAGGGGCTTGGCTGTCATCCAGAATAAAGGGAAGGCTACTGAAAGAGGGCATGTACTGGACTGCTTCTTACTTCTTTGTCAAGCTAACCACCTGGATGAAAGTGGGAAATGTGTGTTAGAAAGCCAATTGCACTTGACTTGAGCTTAGTGAAGATATCTGTTGAATCCATTGGGCTGACCGATTGTTCTCGTAGGTAGTAGCTAATTGAGCCAAGAATATCATCCAGATGTTTCTTGAAAGACGTCAGAAGAGTCATACAGTCAGGACTCTAGATCACTGATATAAATTAGGAAGAGCAATGGTCCTGATACAGATCCCTGTGGTACACCGCTAATTACATCACCCCCGATTTGAGCATTAATCCCTAAACTGTACTTTCTTAAGACAAAGCATGATTTACTTTAAATGCCTACTGCTTGCTATTTAAGAATTACACTGTCATTAGAAAATGTATCAAAAGCCTTCTGAAAATCTTTAATAGCCAATATTTCAGTGCCCATGGAAAGTCTAAACCTCATTAAACATTTTTCACACATTTGTGAAAAATATGCCTCAATGTTTCATACATTTAAATGAGGATTTTTTAAGAAGGAAAATTTAAGACTTTTATCCCAGTTCTTTTGAAATGCACTACCGAGCAGAGGAAATCTGCAAAAACTGATGAATTTATCATGAAATCCAAGTTTTATTTTAAAATAATTTTCTTAAACCTTCGAGAATATTTTTTTTCATTTCAAAGTTGTTGGGCTGGATGTGTAGATAAAAAAAAAGAAAAATGCTATTTAAAATGGAATAATCTTAATGTATTATAATCCTATGTTATTAGGCACCAAAAGGTAAAAAAATTGAAAGGGGATATAGACTTTCTATAGATTCTGCATATGTTCTGTTTATACTACAACATTTTTTCTATTGCATTTCTTTGTTTAACATTCAAGAAGATAGACCTGCAGTACCTTTCCTAAATCCAGTTTGACTTCCTTGAGACTGCTACAGCACCATCAATGCCATAGTTCCCAGGGATAAGGAACTGAAAGGATAGGGTCCAGGAGCAGACAGGGATCTTGGGATTATCATTGCCAAATCAATGGTTCACAGAGTATCCTTTGGTATTTGGGAGTCCTGCGGTTCATATCACATAAACCCTATGAACCTCTTTGCAATTCCTTGAATAATAATATCAACTCAAGTTGCATAAACCTTTTCTGATTACAGTGCATTCTCTAGCATGTAATTTGTGTGCTCACTGATTCTGCACTACAACACTCTTTTAGTCTGCTTTTTAGCTCCTTAAAGAAAACACTAATGCTTCCACATTGTTTCACAGTGAGTACTAGAACACTGTTAACAGTTATGCTAACAGAAATTCCCAAACAAGGAACCCAGGTCAATGGTAGAAATAATTTTCATGATTTATGTTTAATTTTTGGGAAACCTGGTAACCTTTTAATTGCTAGGAGAACATAATGTGCTATTCTTTAGGCATGTTGGCAAGCTCATTATTGGTGTCTCAATTTGCCTGGCACCTTTTATAAAATCCTTTGACCTTGCACTGTTGCTGAACGAGAAGTAAATAATTGGTTGTACAAGCCTAGAAAATGTTCTGGGAAGAAGCACATGTCTTTATCTTTAGAGCACCAAAGGAGCATGAAACCTAGCAACCAACGCTAAATAGTACATACTAGGCTGTGTTATTTACAGAATCGGTTTTGAAACAAGAACATTGCCTTCCCACTGCATTGTGCAAGCAATGATTTTTATAGCAGCAGCAACTATAGTACATTTATTTTTTTTAACTAGACATTGTTAAACCTACACCTGTGATCGTGTATAAGAAAGCAGTTTTCATAGCAACCTGATTTGTCATAAAATGAGTGAGAGAGTATGCAGAGATTTGATCTAAGTAAGTTCATGATAAAGTTTCGAAAAAAAAAACTTGCTTAGCATTGCAAAAAATTGTCCAAAAAATTGCCAAAGTGTGCATAGGTTTTTATTAACATTATTTACTATGTTATTTACTATGTCATTTGGGAGCAAATGTGCTATTCCCAGCCATATTATTTGATATACAGTATAAGTATCCAGTTATTTTATGTTCAAATTACATCTAGATTAATAACTATTAATAATTAATTAAAAGTAATTATTAGTTATGTAGATTAATAATAATGAACATTGAGTGAGTTTGCTTTTAAGACATGATGTGTTACTTCACATAGCAACTAAGCACTCATTACATAAATAACTTTTATTACTTATTTTTAAAATCAAAGTTATACTTATTTATCAAATAATTTTACTTTTAAAATTAACAGGTTTGAGAATACATTTAATGGGTAAGACCTTTGGTTTGTCCATATTCACATGTAATTTACACATAAAATGTAATTGGATCTTTATGAAACACTGTCATTAACAATGAAAGTGTCAATTAAACACAAAAATAACCTGATTAAACACATAACACAGAGACATATGATTTATTTGGATTAAATTAAATTCATTAACAAATGATCTAACATTAAGTAGATTTAGATTTAGTAACGGGTAGCAACTCCTACAACAGCAATGATTTCATCTACACGTTTCCTGTAACTGTTTATCAGTCTCTCACATCTGCATTTCGGTTTCCTTACAAAACTGCTTCACGTCTGTGATATTTGAGGCTTTCTTTGCAGTTCTCAGCCATTTTCTTCGGGTTCTGCCATAGCACTTAATGGGGTTTAGGTCTGGACTTTGACTTAACTCTTCTTCAGCCATGCTGATGGAGATTTATACGTACATTAGGGATCATTGTCTTGTTGCATGACACACTTTCAGCTCAGCTTCAGCTGACGAGGGGATATGCTGTCAACAACAACAAGTCACTTGGGGCATTTCCAGACCACGACTCTCCCACCTCTGAGCTTGATGATCAGGATGGGTTCTTCGAATTGAAAATACCATCCCAAAGGTATCATTGAGGCGTCATCTATCTTTTATTAGGACTTCTCTGAAGATCTAACTACAGTGTTTGTTTTTGGTCTAACAACCAACCTAGGAAAGCTCACAAACGTTTTTCTCTGCAACGGATTTGGTCATTTATTTAACTTTTGTTTACAAGGTTACCATGTGACCTTGTAACACTGAGCTTGCATTGTAGAGAAGAGGAGTGCTGTAAAACATAAATGCACAGTGATGTGTTCCATATGTTTTACCTTTAATCCATACAAGAGGACATCATTCATTTATTGGTAATAGCTTTAATTTGAAACTATACACAAGTTTACTGTTTGAAAGAACTTTAGAAGGAAAAACAATTACTGTAACCATTCCCAAATGGGTACTCAATATGCCTTATACTTTGCATTTTAACATCCCTAATGATTTTTTGATCCCATATGACCAGCATTTTTTACGTACAGCTCTCTTTCTAGATATTGTGGATGGACAGTTCTAAAAAAGTGAAAATAATAAAGCCATGAAGCAAACTATATGAACTTAGTGTTACACTGCAGAGCAAAGGGATGGACCCTATGTGGGTTTCTCTACACTTGACACTTCATGCTTTAGTAAACTGAGGACGAACAATTAATAGGTTTATTCCATGCTGAAAAGAGAAGAGCGAAAACACAACGTTTCGGCTGTGAAGCCTTCTTCAGGTACCCAGCTGAACTACTTTAGTAGTGAAATCCACTTGTTTATTAGATCCCTTTCCTACTGTTTTATTTAAATCCTGTTTTTCTGCCCTCTGCCATGCTGTCCTCGACACAATAAATGAGTCCTTGAACACTGGAGCAGCGGCCTTTTAAAATGGCTGCAGTTATCCCTGTGCCACAAAAACAGAGATAGGGCTCTGGTCAGCCTAACCAGTTTTTGCCCTATATCCAACCTGCCCTTTCTTGCTACAATTTTAGAACATTCTGTCGCAATTTAATTAAACAACCATCTCATTGCAAATAGCCTCTTTGAACCTTTCCAACCTGGCTTCAGATTAACTACGCAGCACAGAAACTGCCCTGGTCAAAGTCGCTAACTTGCATCTCTGAGCTCTCCGTTGTCTTCTTGAAAAGGACAAAATCGTCTTTTGTCTTTTGAGCACTTTTGCAGCCCCATGTCACTGGCTGCATGTTTTTTTTTCTCATTCTTCATTCCACATGGCACTGAATCGTTACTCACTGAGCATGACTCACAGGAAACATCACAAATGGTACAAATAGTTTTCTGTCTTCGGCATGTAAATCGTGAGTCCCAAACCCCATAGTGTAATGTGCTGCAGGTGTATTCCTCAACCTTTTAGATTTGTTAATTTTGTTAATTAAAAATTGTCTGAAACACTTCATGTCATTCATGTGTGGTCGATTTCAGTTGGTCCCTAAACCAGTGATTTTTTCCAGGCTTCTTATTTGCTGCTTTGTCAAGTACTGTAGCTACACATATTTGCATGGAGTCTGTCTATACCAATGACAGATGTGCAAAGACTGGTGGAATTTCACAGAATGATCCAAATATCATAATCTATGATGCAAACTTCAAAGCCATGAATTACTGTAGATAGGGTCCTTGTTATAGAACATGGGCAATATCCTTCAGGTCTCTATTCAGTTAAATCAACAACTCGCAGTGTGGATTTTGTCATGTAGTCTTCCATGTAATATACTGAGCAAACCAAGAGGAAGTGACATGATGCACCAAAAAACAAAAAATGTTACCTTGGTCTAGAATATAGTCTTCAGAAAAAATACAGGCATGCACCCTCTGTTCGTTGCCATTTTGTGAACAATCATCACTCACGGCTCTATTTTCATATGACACGAATCTGAACTAGAACCCTTTCCCCCAAAAATTATATCTAACAATAATCAGTCATCCAGTTAGCACAAGATGGGAGCTCAAATGATGAACTATTAGGTTTATTTTTCTGAAAAAATTGTTATGTTTTAGGGTATATTAGGAAAAGAGGAAAATCAAGCAAGGTCTTGGGAACTTTTAGAGTGTGAAAACATATCTTCAAAAAAAATCCAGCAGAGATCTTTTTGTTTTTGAAACAAAGAAGAGGTACTTTTTTTATTCAAACAGCTCCCTGCTGTAACCCACATCAAAGAAATAAAAAGTGCAGATGAGCTTTGAAGATGCTGCTACAGAGGACAGTGAGAATGTTTTTAGCATTTTCCTGCACCTAAAAATATTAGCACTTCCTGTAGTCTTTTAAACTTAGCAGTAATATAGATTTCCAGAGCACTTCTGTTGTATTAACAGCATCCTCTAGAAAGTTAATGTAAAATATATTATAATCTTTTCTCAATTAATAATTACAGTACAACATCAAACTTCTTTCTTGAAAAATGTTTGCTTCATTTTACATCTTAGAGTTCAATGTATTTGGCAGTGTAAGAGTAGCTGTAATAACTTAATGTGCAATATCAATATGACCTGATCTGTGGAAATCTTCAGACAGTTTCTCCTCAGGCAGTATAAGGAGGTCCTGGAAAAAAAAAAAATTCTGATTTCAGGGCAATTGTGAGTGAGCAGCACGATGGCGTGGAGTTTAGTGTTGTTGTGCGGAACTTGCATGTTTCTCCTGTGACCATGTGCTTCAATTTGTTTCCACATTCCAAAGAATTACAGCTTGAGTTGATTTCTGTCCCTGAATTAAGTACTGTAAATGTGTAAGTCTCCTGCCATGAACATGTGCCCATTGTCAGTGGGCTTAGACTTTGGCTCACAATGTCTCTGTATTGGACTAAGCTGTTAGTTACATGACTGTCCATGACTGCAGTCCTATGGTCCTTTGTAAGTAGTCTAGGTTTTATACTGTTGTTATTGAGTTTAATGGTTGAGAATGAACAGTGTTCACAAAAGTAACTCCCCTGTAGATGTAACCAGTCCTACAGAGAATGCAGGACACTGCAATTCTGTGAAGACAACGAATGAATACAGCAAGACAGTTTAAACAGCAGGGGAAAGGATACACAGCTAAACACAGCTGCAGTAAGTAAAGACTGGACAATGACAAGGACGCACTGCATTAATGGCATCTAAGCTTAATTATGTTTGTGTTTCATAAACCTTTCATAAAGATTTTTTAGCCCAGTACTGAAAGTTTATTTCTTTACATAAGCAAAACATATTAACCTAAGCATACTCTATTACATGCTTATTCATATTTTATCAAGATTTATGTATCGGTATAACAATCACAGGGAAGTAACAGGTCTTAGTGGTACTAAACCCAAACTTAGACAGTTCAGAATTGTTCCACAGCAGAAGACCTGGTCTTTTGGCAAGTGCTGCTGTATAACAAAAATTATTTTCAATAATCAAGTGCAGCAGTTTGCCTCAGCTTCCTCTTCATGTTTTTGAATTTCATTCAGCTGCGCTGGGGAGCTTACATGTGCTGGAATTGCCATGTTTGAGCAGCCTTTGTGCAATTTTACAATACATGCTCGGAACTAAATTTGTTTTTAGTTGCCAGGTGGGCACCGACCGATGAACCCCTGTGTTTTAATGATAGCTTCTGACACCTGTCAAACCTGGTGTATGATCTTTGCACCTGAGGTTCAGCCCATTACAATGGCTTTGCCTTAGCTGTTCAACTGTGTTCATTGTGTCTACTGATAGAAACTGAACGATGAACATGCAAGTTGTTACCTAGGTAACAGTCACTACGCGTTGTTGGTGAAAATGGTGCAAGGAAGTTTGTTTAAAACATTTAGTTCTGTGTAAGTGATCATGGAAATCACACTGTGCAAGTGTCTTAGGGGCTGTGCACAGGAACACTTCAGTTCTGGAGGCGTTTTGTTTGGGATTTATTTTTATACAGAAATCATGCATTAACACTTTTCTGTATGTATTTATCATTTACATACAATCTTCAAGTGGCATTTTGGAAACCAAAAGCACATGGAGGATTAGTACTGTACATAAACTGAAATAAAGTTATCTATATATGTTTGTCAATATTTATTATATTATATACTGTAAATACAATAATTATTAAAATAGAAATAATCCCCTGGTTTTCTTGTAGATTAAAATTTGCAGTTTTTTTAATAACCAAAACCTTATTTATTCACAAGAAATCTGGCAATTACTGTGAATATCATTTTGATAGGATTATCTTGTGAAAATACTGTATGCAGTAATAATTTTGATACAGTTTGTTTTTGCTCTTAAATGTAGATGTTTGACTGTTTGGCAGTGCTGACTGGCATAGATTAAAGGATCTTTGTTTTCCAAAATCTTAAAATGTTTTTGCAGACCTTTTGCTGACCATTTTTTTTAAATCAGATGCAATCACTGTTTACAAAAAAGTATAGTGTATACATGCAGCTATATACAAACACATGTATTGTTATAGGAGCTCATTATTTGACAGTTCTAAATGGTGAAATATTCTAACAAAAATAACAAACCCAGACATTCCACATTCCAAGTTCATCCTGTTGTCCCCACTGCTAGGAACCTGCTCCCAGACTCCAACACAGAACCTCCTGCTCCTACGCCATTAGGCCACTGTCTCACACACAGCCAGACATAAACACACACTACCTACATCACCGAGTCTCTTCGGCACTACACCCCGTGCCAAGACCCAACACACTGTCCCTCTCTAACACACTCACAACCTTTCTGGTGCGTCACTCTCACACCCTTAGGTTGTGAACTCACAGCTGCCAGTGCACCTCCCTGTGCCCAGCCACCACTGCACCATCTCCCAGAGTGTGCAGCTAGATGGACCCCACTCTCTTCCCCGATACCAATGTATTGCCAGGGGGAGGGTCTCTCTTCCACACACACTTACTCACTCATACAGCAGACACGAGTCCTGCTCTCACACCCTAGCAGGATACTGTCCCTTTAAATCTTTAGACGATCTCATAAAGCTCCGTTTCTTCTGTCCGTCTCCTCCCAAACTGACGTTTACACTCTTTTCCTCACAGCCTATTCCTCTCACAATCCCCCCCGAGACTGTCGATCTTCTCCAGCCCCTCACGGGGTTTCTACAGCGGCTAATCAAGTCTTTGCTCACTCATACGGGGTGAGCCCTTCTAACACCGCCCCGACTAGTAGCGTCTCACACCCGCTACTGTCCTGCTTCAGCCTGGCTCTCTCACAGCAGAGCCTCCGCATTTGTCCTCTCACCACTGCAGCTACAGCAAGACCTAGATACTGCTGGATCCCCCTTTTACAGGAGCTAGTCAGGTTCGTTTTAAACCACTTCTACACCTGCCGTTCATTCACTTGATCACGTCAGGTGTGGTTTCCACGGCAACGAATCTTCCTTAATCCGGGGCTCCGACCCCACACCAGACACTCCCTGCATTGTACCACAATGTCCAAAGCTTTTTGCTTCAAAATGAATGCGTGAAAATTAATATTAACTGAAATAAAACACATCCTATCTGCATCGATGCATAACCAAAGTGATCTTCTTTAAACTATAAGTAATCTGACTACTTTCTGGTTATTGACAACCACTGAGAAACACTATGAAAGCTCTGTTCTGTATATAAATACTTAAATTTATGCAGTGGTGCTGTGGCTCTGTGGCTCAGGATCTGCGCCTGTGGCTGGAAGGTTGCTGGTTCATATCCTGCAGCTGACAAAGGAATCCTACTCCATTGGGCCCCTGAGCAAGGCCCTTAACCCCAACTGCTCCAGGGGCGCTGTACAATGGCAGACCCTGTGCTCTGACCCCAAGCTTCTCTCCCTGTTTGTGTGTCTCATGGAGAGCAAGCTGGGGTATGTGAAAAGACAAATTCCTAATACAAGAAATTGTATATGGCCAATAAAGTGATCTGATCTTATAGCTGTTCCGGATGCTATGAGAGAAGTAGCTGGAACTAGACTCATTGTATTGTATTTGATCAAGTGCTGAAGATGTACATCATCATGTACATTCAGGCCAGAAATTGTGCATAGCAAATAAAATGATCTTCTCCTTTCTCTTGAAAAACTGCTCGCATTATTCTCATACTGTACATATCTCGTGACATAATTGTCTGTGTAAATTATTGTTTTTCAAAACTCAATTTTTACTTAATTCTTTGGATAGAATTTTAACTAATTATGGAAGCTCCATGGCCCATGTCTTTAAGAATGTCATATTGCTTGTGCAGAATATAGGACTGTCCGGCCTGGTCACCGCTGTGCGAGCGGCTCTTTTACCCCAGGTTGGACCCTGTTAAACACGGTCAGCCCAGCCTGCAGGTAATGCGGCACAGTGTCATACTTTTTGCTTTTTGGTGCATTTTTTCCACTCTTTCGGTATTATTGGGGGTCCTGCTAGCCCCCCACCGGTGCTTCTGTCCCCTGACCTGGGGTGTTGACGACTTTCCGCTGCTCGCCCGTGGCGCTTCCCACTGCCCACTGCCGCTCCTGGCACTCTGACACGATATTGTGACTGACGGTTGGCCCCCGCAGGGATCATAGCTCATTCTTCACCTGTTATCTACAGATCGTTTTCTGCAGGTCTCCTCTCTCAGCCTCAACGATCCTTTCCTCCATTTGTTCATTCTGTCACACAAGGGACTTTTTTCTGTTGTCTGTTCCTCTTTATGCACAGCCCTCACGATCTGTGCACAGAGCATTCTTCCAGATTTTCTCCATGGGCTCAACAATGTTATCTCTCTCCTTTCATCAAGGCAATTCACAATCTACAATTCACTCCAGTGAATTGGACTCCTACACTCTCTCTCTTTTGCTCTCTCTCACAGAAAACTTCAGGCTGTCCATCTGTCTGTAATAATCGTGGCATAGAGTGTTCATCTTGATTTACCCTGTGGAACACACCTGTGGTCCAGCCAGGCAAATCAAGCCACAGTGGAGCTTGTTGGTCGTAATCCTGTGGTGCTTCTCATTATGGCATTCCTTGCTACAACCATGCAGCCTGAATCCTGCAGTTAGTTATCCAGGCCAATCTGCCTGTCTCTGGGATATTCTCTTTGTCACTCTCATGATCCTGCCTGATCCTGTTTGGTTTTGGGTGCTTTTGCATACCACCCCGACACAAGACTTCAATAACTTGGCTTGAATCTTTAGTACTTTGTATGCCTCATTTACTCAAGTTTTTACTTTATTTTGGTAGTTACCTTTAAGTGCAGACTTCTGTTTTTTTATCTCCCCATCTGGAGTTCAAAAACGTCCTTTGCAGGCACTGATGCAGGAGTCCGGCACTCTTCCCACTGTCATTGTTGGTTCAAAGCAAGAGGATCCTCTTGCCTTCTATCAGTACTCATGATTTCATTCTACCCTTCATCTGCTGCATCTTAGATCAAACTGGTTTGGTTTCACTATTCTACCCTTTTCTAAGCACCCTATTTATTCATTGGGTGTAAGTAATTCCATAGGACCCTATCTTAAGAGTTCCTTTCTGTTGTACCACCCACTCTTCTGCTGTTCTACAACCACATCATACCAATCAAGCCCAGGCACCCTCACATGATCACCTCTGCTGGGCACATCCATTCCTGTCCATGGCCACAACAGGGGCCCTGTCTGAGCCGAGACCACAGAAGCCTCCTTCTCGTCACACTTCACTTGGAAATCTCACAAGGTATGCTAAACATGCTGCAAACCGGTCAACCGTGTTTCATCCAGAGATGTGATGCGAACCAGGGAGTATCCAACAAAATATTGTATTGAAGGACAACAGGAAAACGTTAATTTTACTTACTCGGCTAATATTATCATCCGAAGTAACTTACATTGCAAAGCTGAGCATTTTGCTGGAACAATTTGGCTATAGTACAGTACACTGCTCAAGGATATAAGAGCAGTGTCATACACTGGATTGTATCCAGACCTTCCACTTACATGTCCTGAATGATAACCACAGCTGCTATTACCCCAACCATTTGCTTTTTTTAATTAATAGAATGCTCCATTAACGTTAGGTCCATTAAGGTCAGGGCTCTTTAAATTCAAAAGCACTCCATTTAATTATCTGCTAAGAGAACAGAACACGTGTTGAGATGCAGTGAAAGTCAAATCTAATCACAAAAATAAAGAAGTACATTCAACCTTTAAAAAAAAAAAACTTTGTTTGACTGTAAAATGTCTGTGATTAATAGATTTATTCCAAGTAGTTATGAAATAAATATTTTATTGCATCTCTTTCTCACCTGTTATACAAAACAAAATCAACACGTATGCTTGATTGGAATGTAGATTTAATTTAGATTGGGATTTTATGGATGACCTAAAGAAGAGAAAAAGTTAGAGCTGTCAGACTGCAGTTTGTGATTCATTAGAGAGTGGAGGGAATAAGGAAATAACGATCTGGATGCCACAGCGAGTGGAATGGGACATTTTTCTACCCTGGAAGTGGAGACCAAAAAAAACAACTGGAGGGAAGACATCCTCTAAGAAGGCAAGATGAAACTAGTAAGTTTGCTGAAGCAATTTGGATAAGGATAATAAAAGATAAAAGTTTATGGACTGTATTACATTTATCTGGCAATGGGTGAATGAAGGCTGATAATGATTGTATACACATGCACGTCTCCACTCTTTTTGCAACCTTAAATATTAAGCATGAAGAAATATGATTAGCACAATGTTAGTTTGAAAACATATTTATAAATATGCAAATATATCTGAAGGGAGTATATTGTTGTAACAGGGGGATGGACAGCTGAGTTTGAACTCAGCATTGGCAATTATCAACTTGATTACCTTCCTTTGAAGGTCTAGCACAACGGGTTTGGTGGTACAGTATTTACATACTGTAACTGTCCTTGAGCAAGGAGGCAAGAAAGGGTGGAAGAAAATGTTGATCAAGAGGAGTCCTACTCATGTTAATGAACTACATTGTAAATCATGAACACTGCCGCATTAAAAAATAAACGTTACACAGAGACCATGGCATTTCTAGTGAGATTGTTAAGCTGTCCTCCATATAAATGGACGATAGCACAAAGAAAAAGAGTCAAGAAGAAGGGAAACTGAGGAAGAAACATTATTATGATTAATTATCCTCCAATGGGTGAACTCCTCTTTCCAATAAGACTTGGAAAAAGTTTTCCGTTCAGGTAATCTGAGCTCTAAAAAGACTACTGGACTCTAGGCATTAATACAAGAGACCATTCTGTCTTATATATTTTAGGACATTCTTTTTTCCTATATTATAGGATTCTTAGGTATCTGTCTCTCCTATAGTGATGCATTGTTAGAAAAAATGGTTCCCATTAACTTGTGGGCATCCGTGTAGGATGTAAGTTAACATTACTAAGCTTTAAATTTAAATTGTAAGTAAATATGCCAGAACTTTATTTAAAAGGTAGTAATGTAGCAAACCTAATATCAATGTGGACTGCTCCAGTTTTCCTTCGATCACTTGCACACAATGTCATAAATTTGAAACTGAAAATGTCCTTTTTTGAAAACAGGAATTTAAACGCAGCTGTGTTTAACAGCAATCAAATGAAACAAACAGCATGAACCAATTACATTAAAGGAAGAATTAAGGGGATTTACATAAATCAACATCCTACTGATTTTATTTTTTCCCAGATGGATCTTCACAAAAGGCTGATTGCTATTCCCCTAATTGTGATTTTATGGCAAAAATCAGAAAGCTTCATTAGGCTCAGTTAAATAATCGAATCTAAACTCAAATACAAACTGCACCATGCACACATACAGTAAAGATATCTTACAGATAAAGTCCTGTTGCTTTAAATTGGAAATTTTATCCGTTTTACTATTCATGCATTATTCCAATAGGTGCATTTGCATGACTCATATAAATAGTTAAAATTGGAGAACGTAAGTGCTCTTGTAATAAACATACTGTATAAATGTGTAAACTTTTGTGAAGGGACAGCTCTCTTTAAATATGAAAGTGCTCTTGAAATATACGGAGGTAGACTCTCTTTTTCTGTAGATTTCAACATATCATAAAATATGCATAAACCTGCAGATTCAATTGTTCCTCGTTTGGCTTTGGAAAATCTCCTGAACCATATCTAAAGAAACTATCAGAAGGCGTCATAATAAAACTGATCTATGCTACAATCTATTCAGGGGATGTATAGAAATATTTGAACTACAGACAGAAATATTTGAAGTACAGATGGAGATCAGCATGATGCGCCAATGGGTTTTTATTTTTTCATTTTTTTAATACTTTATGAATATACTGTACAAGAATTTGTACTCTACAATAATTTGTAGAGTATATACAATACGTGCTTAGTCTGTACTGACTACTCCCCAAAGGTGTAGTGTCTATCTTATTTATAGATCTACATGCAGATTGAAACACTTCTCTGATTCAGAACCTTCTGTAGAAAAACAGTATGAAAATTTACAGGTAATCGGATATCCAAAGCACCTGGGGGAAGAGTCATTTCTTTACTCAAACACCCTTTGGCAAAACCATTTTAACAAAGATATTTCCAAAGTGCTTAAGATGAGTAATCCTCTTGCTCTGACCTTTAAATCTCCATCAACAGCATGAAGTATTTAAATATGACATCTTATTCAATCACTAGAAATGCAACTTCATGATTGTATAATGTATGAAGAAGTATAGATCATTATATAACTACAAATATATACTACATATATAATATAGTAGACGTTAATATTATAATATGCATATCATATACAATACTGCACAGAAATAAAATGCTAAATAGAAAATTACTTTGATTGTTTTTGATGTTTTAATAGGATGCAATGTTTATAAGAGCTTATTCCAAGGTGAATAAAACATTATTTTCAAAATCCTTTCTCTGAATGTCTTAAGTTGTTATTTGAAATTAAAATTTCCCACTGCAACAATTATTATAACACAATTCCTCGTGGAACTTAACTGGAAATCAGTCACTGCTTGCTTCACAAATGCTTAACTTTGCAGTTGTAATCAAAAATCCAGTGCTTCCACTTGAAAAAAGGGAAAGAATTGTTGTATGTTTTCCTGTGCAGTTTTATATTTAATACATTTGGAAAGTATTGTGTCCTGGGAACAGACTAGGCCACACAAACAATTCAAGATGTGTGTTTGTCTGCAAATTTGTGAAACATGTTGCAGCAGGCTGTAAGCCTTGTGTGTAAAAAGGAAGAGCTGATCGACGGATAGATCCCAATGCATTAATCACCACTTACCTGTTCTTTCACGCTCAGTATCCTAGGCTTTTCATCCTGATGTCTTCTTGGTTTTGGACTCCTTTGTATTTTGGACTTGGCTCCTCGGATTACAGTTTTGCTTGGCTTTTGGACTCTGTCTTCGTTAAAGGACTTCTGGTTTCTGACTACATCTTTGGATTACGAATCTACTAAGTAAGTAACTCCCTGGATACCGCCCAGCCTCCTGAACCCACATAGGATCCTATCCTTCTTCGGTTTAGCAAGACTCACCATAATAGACAGAAGCCAGGCACTTTAAAACTCTTGTATTTCATGTCAGTCACCTTCTGCCTGAAGGAAGACAAAAAGCAGTGACTCTGATGGCCATTGGATAGCCAATTAATGAATGTATAGCAGATGTATTATAATACTAATCTGAAGTTTGATCAGAGACATCCAACAGAAAAACAGAAAAAGACAGATGGAAAGAGGCTCCTGGTGGTGATTAGGGGCTTAAGAAAGCTCTAGGGAGTAATTCCACTGCAGAGACTGATGGACAAGGACATCAGACAGCCACCTGGAAGAAGGGTAGGAGTCATCTGAGTAAGAAAGTACAGGTGGCCATACAAGAACGATATACACGATGGTTGAGGACTGTAAGAGAAGATGTCGAGTTAAAGCAGATATCGATAAGAGTTGACCGGAGTTGACCGGAAAAAACCGGAAAAAGGGAAAAACTGAAAAGGAAAAAAGAAAAAATGCTCCACTTTGCACAGCGGCTTCCAGGCTGGATTGTCCCTATTTAGTGGGATCCAGACGGGAAGAAAAGGAGCGTGTGGCCAAAAAAACAAGAACTCAACCTGCCCCAGTGGAGACACACAGCGGGACAGGAGAAAAGAAAAAGAAAACAAAATGAAGGAAAAAACGATGGCCGCAGGGACTGTTTCTAGAAGGTTCTCCCCTTGTGGGGGTCTGCTTGTCCCCCTGGGGGAGGAGCTCAGTGTGTCTTAAAGGGCCCCACAGCTGTAACTCCTCCTTAATCAGCCTGGGCAGCTGTGGTTGCTAAGGCAACGCGTCACCCTTAATCCAGGGCTCCGCCTCCACACTGAACACGCCACCGCGTTACGCCACAGTGTTCAAAGCAATCAGAATGATATCCAATCAGACAACACGGAATTGTCTACCACTTCTACCTCTTACTTTGAAGTAGCTATTGCAATTGCAAAGCTGACGGACAGCAATGATGACAACGATGATAATGATTACCACTTTCAGAATAGGTTTTCATCGATATTTTTCATATACATAGACAGCATCTGCATATCCGTTTCATTCATATTTTAGGATCTATCTTTATTCAATTACTTACAGTTTTGAACTGGGTTCTCTTCTGTAACTCAAGATGTTGCCACTTCCAGTGTCTGTCTCACTGTTGGGTTTTGACTCCAGCAGCTTGACCTCCTTGAGTTTCTTGCTGAGCCCTTGTTGTAAGAAAATCAAGATGCTGAAAGTTTAGAGAAAACTGAGAATAATTTCAATGCATTGCAAGTGTCTGGTACTGTACATCTGTGATTCTGTGTTAGAAATGGAATACATATGTAAAAACAGCAGCCTTTCAACTGATCTGTAGGTTTAGTTTGTACTATACTGTAAATCATACACAGAAGTTACAGGTATAGACAACTGGATATTTTTGCATTTTTGGAGGTAAATCAGAAATAATTAAATAATGGACATGAACAACAGAAGACCTATGTTCTGGTCTGTTATGTTACTCACAAACATCTTAAAAGTGTTGTTTGGAGTATATATTGTTAAAACCTAGGTAACAGTAACAGTACTGTAGTGCCATAACAGGAATAAATAATTGTTTGAAAAGAACCATTTTTAAAAAATGGGTTTAAAAGGAAATGCTGGTTCCTCATTCACAAGTATTCAAAAATGACCTTTCTGGATTTGCAGTGAATTTGTTCCTGTTTGTTTTTGCATCCTCATTAACATTTTCCTCAGTAATAGGGAATAATACTGTACATGATTTGTATTCCATACTAGGAAACCTTTAAAGGGCATCTCATTTCTTTGTCTTTATCACCATTACCTTATCAGTCACCTTGAACTTTACTCCAGGCATTAGCATAGCACAGTTTTCAGTGTTCACCTTTTGAAACACCCCAGCCACTATATTGCTTTTAAAGCTCAGATTTCCCAAATTTCTAGGCCCATGAATCGATCACAGGATTCACATGCACAGTTAACCTTATGCTCCTTTGAAAATGTCTTCTGTTTTTTCCTGAAAGAAAAAGGTGTGTAACACATCCTCCTCATTTAAGTGGTATAAACTCAGCTGTCCCAGTTTCCCCTCATTAACGCAGTTGTTGACTATACTGGTGCCACTCATTTCTGACACTCATGAATTTTCCTGATTGGGAGGTGTTTTGTTCACGGTTTTCCTTTTATGACCCACAAATTCATCTTATGCTGGTTAAAATGAAACAACAAGATGTTTTAAAAATTGATTTGCTGGTGTCACCACAGGAGCTCCAAAAGGCACTGGGCTCTTCTTGAGAGGCTAACTGAATGAAGCCACTCATTCAGAATCCAGGCTGTGCCAGTATAATGGACACAACACCAGTTTGAAGAGCAAGACTGGGATCACTTGCAGTTTTCTTGGAACAGAGATTTTCATATGCAGTATGCACAACATACACCTGTAAAGCAGATCCCTTGCTCATAGTTTTAGTATGTTCCAAATTTCCAGATGCCTGACTTACAGTGTGCAGCTTCTAATAAGTCATGCAAAAAGAAGTAGAACTACAGTGCAATAAAGACCCCATGACACTCAACTCCATGCCTCTACTGTCCCTATTCCTGGCATCCCAAATCCAGGCCAGGTTTTGTATTGGTTATCAACAGCAACTCTTGGACCCTTTCAGTTGCTTCAGAGCTTGCAATGATGTTAGGCATGTGGGTATTCCTAGTAGCATTATCCGTCTGGCGAGGTGCTTTGTTGCACCAAATGACAAATGCTTCTGACAGGTGGGTGTATCTGGAACATTTCCATATGTTCTCATTGTGTCCTTGCTGTGGTTGCGATTATGTTTAATAAACAAAATGGACAATAACTTGTTATTGCTTAAAAGTGGCAAATTCTGTGTGGAGGTTGCATGCTCATCCTCCTAATGTGTCGTTTATCTCCATGGGCTCCAAGCTGGAGATGGATGGTGTATACAGGTTTTCAAAAATTGTGACTTATGTAAGATATATCGACAACTGTGCAAAGCCACTCAATAGTGCTCTTAAACAGTGGCACTCAATGTACAGTAGCTCTTCAATTCCACTACTTTGATAATTCAGGTTTCTCTTTCAACAAGGACTTAATTGTTTAAGTATAATATTTGCACAATAAATAAATTAACACAATGGAATAAAATAAAAAAAAGACCATGCAGTAGCAGAGCAGCTCTTGTTAGCCAAAGCTTTCATTGTTATTTTAGTTTGTTTTCCTCAGGATTATTATTTCATTTATTAACACCAGGTAATGATTGGGGATGTTAAAGGTATTTCTAGGATATCTTTTTTTTCTGCAGTGCAAAATCCAATCCAAATTTTCTAACTCCAGATAAACCCTAGACAGTTTTCCAAAATGATTAATTTCTCTCTAATTCATCCCTACAGTGATTCTTTCTTGATCTGCTGCTTGAATAATTTAGCACTACTTTCAGAGACAGGGAGTGTATTTTGCCCTGGAAGCTAGATGCTTTTGATGTCCCTGTATGTCTTTTTCAGGGTCAGCCTATGGCACAATATGGCATATGCTCTCAAATGGTAGGTGATATGCACTGCACACGCTTCTTGCTCATGAAGGGGGACCACTCAGGATATAAACTAATCACTGTTGCAGTCATCTCACCCTCCTTTCTCTGCATTGGTATTTCCAAGGCTTTGCTCATTTTCACCTTCTATTAGCACGCGCCTGATGGTGTCTGATGACATATGGCTTTAAACAAGCAGAAGAAGAATAGGCTTTTGATGAGACTGCGCATTCTGAATTGATGTCCACTACCAGAGCCATTTAAAAACCAAAGTGATCTCCCTCTCTTCTCCATTGTTTTTCAGAACAAATCAGGGAAAACATTAAAATACCATGTGATTAGAATAGTTTGTAAAAGTGAGTGAATCTAACACAGTATAGGTACTGTACATGAGTGTTATTTGTAACCACAAAGACTTCAGTTCAGGATTTATGGATCTTCATATAACTGGTAGGATTACTGAGGTGATGTATAAGGAATAAAGGGACCATTAGGAGAACTAGAAAATAAAGAAAAAGATGAATACATCACAAAAGAAGAGCTCACTGGAGCCACTGAAAGATGTTGAAATCCATTCCCCAATTCTTAGAATAAAACAATAGAATTCACATTAGATTCCAATCAAGAATAGTCAATAGACTCCAATCAGGAGCAAAATAGCAAAATACACTAAAAGGATATTGTGTTATATAATTGAGTCCCATAACACATTTAAAATATGGGCAAGTTTGATCAGGAGGTAGAGATGTCAATGAGTGTATGGAGACAAATGTTAGGAAAAATCATTGATTTTTTAAAATAAAATGAGAATAATGACTGCCCCTTCAATGGAACAAGAAAGACTAAATGTGAGAAAAAAAGGCAAAGAAGAATGAAGATAATGTAATTTTCAATGACATTTAATTCTTAATCTATTTCTTTCTTTTCTCAATTATATCTGTTTGTATTATTATATGTCAATTATATCTGTTTTTGTATGATCTGTACATTGTTTTCTTTATTGTGCAATTTATGTGAAGTGCCTTGAGCAAAGTTTATGTTGAAAGTCAATATATAAAATTGATTGATTGATTGATGCCTCTGCTCTTACACCAATCAGCAGGTAATTAGATAGCTGAAGGTAAAGGCACTCCAATCATTGTAACTTATTATAGGCAGAAAAGTAATTTTCTCCATCACAATGAGTCACAATAGTTTTATTAAAGATGCTCTGATAAAACCCAGTAAAATGATTTTAATATTAGGTCATTACTGTTTTTTGGTTCTTGTACTATCCTTGAAAGCCCCATTAACTTTGGCTTTATTCCACCTTGACAGACTATAATGAGAGATAATTCATTATCTCACATTATAACACACACCTATTTGCTCTGTAAGGGACACAGCACAACAAATGTATTAAGTTCTTAATTACTTCACATAAAATAAAAATGATTCTAGGGAACGGTGTCCATACAGGATGCAGCAGGTCAGAACGTCCACTAGAGAAAAAAAAAACAGTCTAAAATTTTTTTAAAAAATAGCCTTGCTATACTGTACTATACAGTACATACAAATCCATATCACTCATATTAATTATAATATATGTTTTCCTGGCATGCAGGAAAACAAGATTTTGAGATCTGCCTACCTCAGTGTTGTTTTGATTTAGTCTGCTAACAACAATTACATTTAAAACTTATTTTTTAATCACAACACATTTCAAATCAACAAACTAAAGAGGAGTTAAGTAGAGATTTCACAATAATTCAGTGAGAGGTAATGGCTTTAATCTAATAGTTTACATGGATTTTTTAAAAGGTCTTTGACCAACAACCATTTTGCATACATTACATTTGTTTTTCAAGAAGACATGGTATTTGTTCCCTGCAGCTTTTGTTAATGAATGATCAGATTCACTAAACGTACAGTATCTCATGCTTAAAGTCTGTAGGTAGGGATGGCTTAACAGTTCATTTCACACAAGGGAGTTTACTGACGGCACTAAAGAACAGACCAGGGGAGGCATTTGTCTTGGTAAAAGGATGTGATGTTTTTCTATTTTCATAACATAATTAGGATGAAGTGCTACTGGATGGTGTAAGTAAGAGGTTTTGACTTATCTATAAATGGGATTACTCGAATGATATGCAGAATGTTTCCCAACCTTGCTCAAGTAATTCTAAGAAAATGAGCAGTATGACGATGGAGTGCTTTGTGTCTTTCTACTAATTTCAAGGGATGTCCAGCTGGATCATGATCTGATGGTTTGCAGTTTTGGGGATTTTATTAACTTGTCACTGAATTGTTTAGCTTTCATAAATGACCACGCAAACCTGTATATAACATTCTTATTTAATAAGCCTATTCAGGGCTCCCCATTACCCTCAGCTGATTATAAATACATAATGATGAACAAGTTTCCCTTGGTAAAAAATGTGACTAACATCTCCTAGGTCTTAGGGCAAATGTAGGAGGTGCCTATAACTAATCTCCCAGGGCCACTGACTAATGCTTATCACTCTATGTCTCAGCTCTATTAAAAAAAGAAAAAAATAGAAGATAGATTGTCTAAATCTACCAACACAAATAATGCTTGTCAAATATAATCAGTTTTTTGACGGATGAATATTTCTGCCTCCTTCAGCTTGTTTGGAGAAAGCTTTTTAAACATCAACACAAGTATTGGGAAATTATGGAAGGTTTCAGAAGGTTACACTCATTTGTCAATGAATATTTCAGCACACACCTCACTGCAGAAAAGAAAAAACAAGTGTTTGTGTGAATCTGGCATAAAAGAAATAGCCTATGCTTCATATTTCCCAAATGATTTTGTTTCAAAACCCACTTGGGTAAAACTCTCACTCATGCAAGCATTTTCAGTTGTTAGTTTTCTTTTTGTTCTTGGAAAGGCTTTGCAGGATCGCAAACTCATTGTAATACCATACCACTGGTGAAAGGGTGTGCAGTAGAGTGAAAACAAAGTAATTCTTTAGTTTAGAGTTTAGAGAGATCCAAAATGAAAGATACAGCATATATGTTCTGCATTACTTGAAGATTTCCTAAAACCCTATGCTCAAAAAGACAACAAACCTCTACTTCTTCAGTAAGATCTGTGGCATAATATCAAGGGCAATTCTGCATGAAAATCAAGGCCTTTTTCAAAACAAAAAAAAAACAATCTCATTGTCATTTGCACACACTCACTAATGCATACCGTAATGTGAAGTGGAGGAAGATTCCCCTCGGAAAATCTTATACTTTATTCACTGCGGTTGCTCTGGAGGACTCGACTGGATTTTGCCCCCCCCAAGCTTCACTTAGAGAGATTTACTAACCAGCTCCCCAAATGCCTCTAAACTTGAACTTACAAAGGTGTCAGAGCCCCAGGACGATAGTGTCACACTCGCTCCTGTCAAAATGCTGCACAGCGCACTGGAAACGTCAAGGCGACTGGCAGAGTCTCATCTCAACCCACCAGCTAGCTGGTCGTCGTTACTACGCATTCAGGTTAAGATCAGTTCCACCTGTATGGAGTTAGTCATCACTCGCCTCATTATCTAAAGGATATCGAAGACTGGTTTTGACCTCACGTCTCTGCTTAGTCATAGAGTGTTGTCTCGGCACACTCAGTGTTCGCCTTCCTGTGTTCTGACCCTGCGCAAACAGACTTCTCCCTTGCTGTGGCTTCTGTTTTCCTGCTTTGACCTCGCCTTTCAGATTTCACTTTGTACTTTGATTCATTGGTTCTCTCTGCGGTGACTTTCACCCACTGGTCTCAACCCATTTTGGATTTCCTTTTCTCCTGTTCCTTTATGTCTTCCTTGTTTGACCTTGCCTTTGTTCCGTGGATCCTCCATGAAGTGTTTGCTCTGTTGCTATGCCTATCTGTCATCATTTTCCTGCTTCACCCTGCCCTTGGGTTTCCCTCACAAGTCACAGACCACTGCTCTGATTCAGGATAGAGCAGTGTCATCACAGATACTGTAGCTATTCTTTAATTGGTTAAGGGTATTAGGCTCATATATCGCCATTTTCTAGCTTCTCTGACCTGACCTTGTCTATTCAATGTTATGACAGTGAGGAATTCTGTTTCTGCAATCTGCCTGGGCCTCACAGTCCTTCTTCATCCTTGCTCTTGCAAGTCACAGGTTGGAATCACATGGTTCAATTTAAGTCACTTTCCCAGCACCACCTCAAATGTGTTTTGGCAATAAACTACAAACACTGCTTCCTGCCACTTAAAGAAGCTACTGCATTGGGCTAAAGGCACAGATCATCTGACCAAAACATTTTCCATCTGCAATGCACACCTTTGAAGCTTAACCAGAGTGCATTCTTGTTACCCAACACCCTTCTCAGTAGCAGTGCAGTAACTGCGCTCTACACAGACAACTGAACAAGAGACTACATATCCCACATTGACATGTACCTTATCCTGCAAGCACCATACTGTATATACAGTACTGACAAGCAGATAGCAAACCTAACAGTGACCCCGATCCAAACCCTTGGGTAGTTTGATATGTGAGGTGGTGAGTTACTGCCCTCAATCCATCTAATTTTTCTCTCTTTTTTTTCTTTCTTTTGCATTCTATTTAAATGTACAGAAGTGCTGGGTGTCCATAAAAAATTTCCCTCAGGGGACAATAAAATCTTATCTTATCTTATTTCAATTTGTGTTTCCTGGTGAGGGTCATGGAATGGTGAGCACATAAGCAACAAGAAAACTTGGAAGAAATCAAACCTGGTGTCTCACTGGGAGTAAGTGGCTTTCTGACAACGGATGGATGAACTTGGTACCTGTTTACTGGGTGAAAACCCGTACAGCATGATAGCTTAATTCTTGGTTTGATTACAGAAGTGTTTGAAGCTCACAACATGACACAAAGGACACTCAGCCAGACTGCTGTTATTTTTTCTGGTTTGAAGTTTAAAAGGTTCAAGGAGGGTCGTAATGATCCCCTCTGAGAGCTGACTCCTGTGACGACAGGCAACCTAACACTTTGATTTCAGGAGACTCGAGCTGGGGCCACCTTTAAAGTTCATCCTAGATTAACGTTCACTCCGTGACAGCCTGCAAACTCATTACACTGAGATAATGAAACAAACAAATACCATTTGCACTCTGTAAACCATCAGGAGGTGTGATATGCAGGAGTAAGAGTGATTTTTCTTTAGCTTGAGACATCAAAAACATAATCCACACATCTGTTTTCAGACAATTTTTCCTGGTGAAGGTCATGGCACAAATGTATCAGTCACATGTATTTTCTGTGCTGAAATTATACATGATACAGTGCATTTGAATGAAGAGTGAAACATTTTTATTTAATAATTATTTAGGGCAAAGTGTTCACCTCTGAAGAACAATTACACACCCATATGGAGGTAACACCAACCCTTTTCATGCTTGCATAATGTTCATCAGAAAAGATAAACAAAATATAGAGACTAATTTGTAGTCCACATTTAAGACATTAGAGCTGAGTTTGACTTTGAAAAATATCCAAGTGTGCTGGTCATGCTGCTTAAGCACATTCCTTGAAGAGAATAGCTCAGTGGCTCATGACATTAATCTTCTGTGTTTGTTGTTGAGAAAGCAGTTCATCATAAGAGAAGAAAACATCTAGTACCCAAATGTACTTTATTATCTTTCTTTATTAAAAAAATGAAATAAACTGTACACACAGATATGTTGTGTGGGGTGGAGCGGTGGCACTGTGGCTAAGGATCTGCACCTGTGGCTGGAAGGTTGCTGGTTCGTATCCCATGGCCAGTAGAGGAATCCTACTCTGTTGAGCCCCTGAGCAAGGCCCTTAACCCCAACTGCTCCAGGAGCGCTGTATAAATGGCTGACCCTGCGCTCTGACCCCAAGCTTCTCTCTCCCCGTCTGTGTCTCATGGAGAGCAAGTTGGGGAATGTGACAAATTCCTAATACAATAAATTGTATATGGCCAATAAAGTGATCTTACCTAATTTTTTCAAGGTGGAGAAAGGACATCACATCCCTCACCCAGTGAGAGAAGGTGGGGGCAACCGGTTGTTTCCAATGGAGCAAAATCAAACATCTCACTAGTAAAGTGGAGAAGGGCCAGGGTGCCTCCCTGAATATTAGATAGAATGTGATTATGAGGAACACCAAAGATATCTGTAAGAGCAGAGGGCTCGAGGGGCACATTTAAAATCTTCAAGTATAGATTTCCACAATGATTCCAGTGCTGAAGAAGACCAGTACATTTGGAAGGCAGTAGCAGCAGCCTGCTTGTACTAATTACACTTAGGATCGGTGTTTGGGAACATTTTAGCCAGTTTAACCTTAGAGAAGTGGAGGCAGTGAACTATTCTAAACTGTATTAAACAAAGCCTTGTACATATACACAAAGATGAGGAATGTGAGACAGAATAGTTTCCCATAATTCTTCAGAAAGTTAAAATTATAGTGTTATAGTGTTGTCAATAAAGAAAGCAGACAGAAAGAAAGGTTTCTGAGGTTAGTCTCTGCATCTGCTAGAAACATAGTAATGTTTGGCAGTATGTAAGTATGTGAACAGTTTGTCTCATCAATGAAGATCAACAAATCGGTTTTGTGGTCAAGACTCACCGATGAACATTTACAAACAACATTGCAATTGGTTGCTTCATGTGATATCAGGCCTAATGTTGATGTTCTGGTCTTTGCAAAACACTATCAACAAAGCAGCCAGAATGAAGAACTTCAGAAATAACCTCACATAATGTTAAGTACATTGAGTAAAGTAAGCCAACACGTTTCAAATAAAAATTTCAGTTTCAATTAGTTTTGTAAGACAAACAGTAGACAATGTACAAGCAAACAAGTAAACTGTTTTAATGTAAACGATGCAGTCATGTTATACCAATCACTGCAGATGTGGCATAAATAAGGTATTTAGGTAGATGGTGTAGGTGTGGTCCAAGGGGCATGGCCAAATGTGTTAGCCAATCGCACTGCTTGCGGGTAGAAGCTATTGAGGTATCTAGTGGTAAATGTCCGTATGATCTTGTATCTCTTGCCTGAGGGTAGTGGGATGAAGAGCTCATGCTCAGGGTGCTGACTGTGATGGCCAGAATTCTACCACAGCAGCAGTCCTCATAGAGCTGTTTAATCTCTGTGAGACTGTTACGACTCCAGGTGTCTAGGGGTAAAGGGGTGTAACATTTAGGATGGGTTTGGATGCAGGTGGGTTTCTGGTGAGGGACTTAGGAAGCGTGACAACAAAAGTTTGGTGGAAAAGTGATTTATTTAAAAAAAGTGAATAAGTGACTGGTACACAGTATACAGGACACAGTAGCACAGGGAAAAGGAACTTGAGCAGTGCCAGAGGAGAGAAAATAACAAAACCAAATGGACCTAGCTAGTACAGTGAGGTCTATCCTAACTAACCAAAACAAACAAACGTCTTCACACGCCCTAACTTCCCTACACTGAACTAACCAGAACCAAAATACACGAGTGGCACACGCCACCTAACCTAGTGTGTCTAGACTGAAAACAAACCTAGGAGTGAAATATACAGTACATCCGACGATCTTACCTATTACCTATTCCCCAAGTGTAATCCCCACGGATGTCGGAAGGGACGAACCGTGGAATGGCAGGAGATCGAGAAAAGATCCTATGCTTAGCTGCGGAACAGAGGTTAGCCCGGTCTCAGCTGTTCAGGAAATGCCGTATAGAAACTAATGCCCTCAGGCCACGGACGTGGGGCAACCTGGTGCTAGGTGGGTCTCAGGACATCCGAATGTCAATACTGAGCGAGGAGGAAAGCATGACCTGGAAATATATAGCCTCAGACAGAGACACACGGGAAGGATAAGCAAAGCGCAGGAAACTAGGGACAGAACAGAGTAGGAGCGCCCTCTAACTGTAGAAGGGGTGCCAACAACAAGTTCACAGTTAAACACAAACACGAGTGAGCAAATTGAACAATGGTGGAAAACGGGTAATACGCGAATATACAACACACAAGCCAGGGATGGGGTATAATGAGAACTAATAAGGAGTAACGAGCAAGGTAATAGAAGCACAAACAAAAACGAAATATGCAAAAACAAAGCCGAAACTAGCAAAACAAGCAAAAGCTCGAGCAATGAGCATTCTAAGTTGAGCCGGTGCTCTTGAGGTTGGAACTTCTTTAGTATTTAAACTGCAGATCTTGGGTTCTGATTGGCCGGGAGTTGATTGATGATGATGTCACAACTGCAATGATGGTGTAGTGATGGACCAATGGGGGGGTTACATGAATACAGGAAGCGATAAAAACTAGAACATAAACACGGACGCGCATGGGGATGTAACAGAGACCAGCCGATGACCTTCTCGGCCACATTCACCATTCTCTGCAGTGCCTTTCTCTCTCTCGAGAAGAGGTGTTGCTGTACCACATGGTGATCCCATTGGTGAGGACGCTGTAGACGATCTTGGGGAACAAACAGGAGACCAGAGTCAGATGAACAAAAGCTGTGAGAGTGTTGGATTTAGATACCCCAACAATAATCAATTCTGGAAAAGATGAAAACATTGACTAGCTTTTCAGCTACAGCCAGAGACAACATAACATGTAGTCTTGTTATTTCTGAGAAGGAAGAATTATGTTTTTGCAATATTTTGCACACGTGGGTCAAATGTCAAGCATGGATCAAATATCACCCCCAAGTTTTTCAATTTATTGAAATCTCAATTTCAATATTGAAATTGTTACACTGAAACAGAATAAAGAGGTCCTTGACTGGTCATCTTTTTTGGATGATTGCCCATGAGTTTTCAGATGATGTCCAGAGGCTATGGCTCTCTGGCAGACATCCAGGTACCAGCAGTTGACATCCATCTTAGGGAAGATAGACATCTGGATTTTTACTGTCCTGGGATCAAAATGACAAACTTACTTGTACTCGCACAAGACCACTAAGGCATCCTGTGGCTGACAGAACAAAGAGGAGCCTCTTGAGCTACATTCCTGTGACAAGCAACAGGCTGCTTGGTCAAGGCACACAAAGATAATTAGACCTCTGTCATAAAACTTCATTTTAAGTGAAATAATAGGCTTTGCCCCTATATTATGTTAAGGACAACAGGGAGGAGGGCAGAAAAACAGGATTTAAATAAAACAGTAGGAAAGGGATCTAATAAACAAGTGGCGGATTTCACACGTGATACCAGTTTACTAAGGTAGTTCAGGTGGGTATCTGAAGAAGGCTTCACAGCCGAAACGTTGTGTTTTCACTCTTCTCTTTTCAGCATGGAATAAACCTATTACTTGTTCCTCCTCAGTTTACCAAAGCATCAGGAGAAACTCGAAAGAAGGGAACCAGGAAAACTAGGGATACAGGCAGGTGGTGTATAGTAACAGGTGTGGTAAATGAGTGTGGTGCTGGGTGTTGTCAATACTGGAACTAAAAAACAAAGTGCAAAGTGTTGCAAGGTTTGGATGAAGCAGGTAATGGGGAAGTTTGGCCTTAATAGTCTATTGATGCTGGAGAACAGGTATTTAGGATCGTTATGGTTGTGTTCAATGATATGGGTGTAGTGGCTGGATATAGCAGATTCTATTGCATCCTAGTATCCAGTCAAGTGCTCCTTCCAAGACTGAAGATGTACATTCAGGCTGACTGATCAACTGATCGCCAGTTGTGAGTAGTGAAGGTGAAGAGTGTGAGACAGGTACTTCTGAATCAAAAAGAATAGTTAAGGGATCAGAAAGGCCTACCGTAGTTCAAGATTAGATACTGTAAGTGCAGAAATAAACAAGCCATTTACATTTACAAAGTCCAAGATGTGACCTTTGTTGTGAGTTGTACTAAGTACAAGCTGTATGAAACTAAAGCATTCCAACAAAGCAAAAAGTCCTTTAGCTAAATTTGAAGGCTTTGAATCAATATGGGTATTAAAAATAAGGTATCAAGAATAAGAATCTTATTACATCTGATCAAAACAGAGAAAGTAAATTGGCAAATGCACCTAAACTTCTTTAATTTTTTATCTTTGAACATAAACATGCCCTGAAAACAATCATTTCGTATTTTATTTTCCTTAGAGAAACCCAGATTTTCGCATAGCTAGTGACAATGTAATGGTAATAATTCTGTTCAACATTAATGAGAAGAACAAGTGTAATAAAGTAAATTAACACAGTATATGGACTTAAAATACATAAATGGATGGGATGTAAAAACTTTTTACAGAATTTTTATTGTTAAATTCAGAACAATATCTCTCCAAAGTAATAAAATAAAGCCATTAAATTTTGTTTGTGCCGCAGCACACTTCTCTGTGATATTGAGAACTCTGCCAAAACAAGTAATGGATGTTCTGGCTCCTCTCCTAAGAGTTCACTTGCATTCCTAGTTTTAGCATCAAAGATTTAAATTTCATGGTGGGCTTATTGTTTGCTAAAGGCCTTGGTAGGATTAAAGACAGGGTGCAATTTTGACAGCCTGGATCTAATGTCTACTTAACTTTGTCCTGACTATCTATTCAATATGATTCATTTTAATTTTGTCTTCTCTGACTTGGTCTTATATTAGCTGAGTGGCACAATGGAGCTGACTAGCTGCCTAGTGCAGCGTCAAAGATTCTTATGTGCTAGACTAAACTTAAAAATAAATTTACCCGTTACCTGTTCCTTTGCAGCCTACGCATGCTGACGGAGTTACCTACTTAAAAATGTGTAAAAAAGTGTACAATAAGACATGATCATGATAAGATGAGGAATCAAAAAACAAACTTTAATGTGTTACATGGTTGTAATCTTTTATCAGGAACAAAGACAAATCAAATAGAATATATATATATAGAATATATACTGTATATATACCAACTAGGATGGCACGGTGGTGCTGTGTTCAGCATTGTTGCCTTGACTGCTAGGGCCCTGGGTTCAGTTCATGACCCAGAATGCTACTGTATTTGTATTGAGTCTACTGGGTATGTTCTCTCTGTGTTCAGATGTTAGATTAATTATCTTCTGGGAAAATTGGCCCTGGTGTGAGTATGTAGGTGTACATGTTTGCAAGGCAAGGTACCCCAGTTTAGGGTGTGTCCTGCCTTACACCTGTTGCTTACTGGGAAAACTAGAAAATTGACAATTCCACCTGGCTTAACCAAAGGAAGCTCAGTAGTTCAGTGGAATTCATATTATGATGAGAGGAGGCAAATATAAATAGAAGGTGTACTTCATATTTTAATATTGGGCATTAAATCGCCAGGCTGAGGACTTTCACAAGCCCATCCTCACATTGTGAGGAATGAGCCAGGGAGGCAGCTGCAAGGATGAAGATGGAGTGGAGAGAATGGTGCAAAAATAGATGCATTGAAAAGGACAGCACTAGGAAACAATTTATTAACAAACTGTATATAACTACTGTAGGATGTCATAATACTTCATAACTTGGTCAATATTTTTTAAAAACTGAAATAATATAAAACTTTTTATATAGTGCCTTTAAAATCCACTCTCTTTAACCATTCAGAACGTCTAAACCATGACTACAAAGACAGTCAGTCCGAAAGAAAGAAAAAATTGAATGTGCCCTATGCGTAAGGGGAAGCTTTTTAAGTCATGCATTTGTATTGGGGAAATGTCGAACTTGAACTTGAACTTTATTGCCATATGTAACCGGTACTGATACAATGGAATTCTTACTTACAGAAAGTCTCTCGATTGTAAAACAAGTGTAAAAAACAAAACAAAGTGCAAACAGTGCATCAAGACAATACAAACAAACAGTAGACAATGTGCAAGTAAACATGTAGTTTGAATGTAAACAATACAGACGTGTAAACAATGACTGGAGATGCGCAATAGATAACAAATCATAAAGAGGTAGATGGTGATGGTGTAGGTGTGGTCCGAGGGGGATGGCTAAATGTGTTTGCCAGTCTCACTGCTTGTGGATAGAAGCTATTGAAGAATCTAGTGGTAAGTGTCCGTATGCTCTTATATCTCTTGCCTGAGGGCAGTGGGGTGAAGAGCTCATGCCCGGGGTGGTGACTGTCCTCTGTGATGGCCAGAATTCTACCACGGCAGCGGTCCTCATAGAGCTGTTTAATCTTGGTGAGACTGCAGCCGATATTGACCATTCTCTGCAGTGGCTTTCTTCCTTGCGAAGAGGTGTTGCGATACCACACGGTGATCCCATTGGTGAGGATGCTCTCGATGGTGCAGCAGAAGTTCACCAACACATGTATTGGCATCCCCCATCGCTTGAGGCACCTCAAGAATTAAAGGCGCTGCTGAGCCTTCCTCATGATAGAGTCAGTGTTCACAGTCCAGGTAAGATCTTTAGAGATGTGAATTCCCAAAAACCTAAAGCTGGTGACTGTTTCCACTTCCGTTCCATCAATACTGAGTGGGCTGTGAGTGTGTGGCCTGTGTCTCTGAAAGTCCACTATTAGCTCTTTCGTTTTCTTTACGTTCAAGTCAAGGTTATTGCTATGACACCACCTAAGCAGCTGTACGACTTCATCCCTGTAAGTGGACTCATCATCATCAATGATCAGTCCTATTATAGTGGTGTCATCTGCAAACTTAATGATGCGGTTGTTGCTGTGTCTTGCTGTGCAGTCATGAGTGAACAGGGAGTACAGATACATGTCAGATAAACCGATACGATCATTTTTTTATTAAAAGGAATTATAATAATTTCATGAGGTTTCTGTTCCCAGTTTTCTGTTCCCTTTTTAAGGCTGAAATGGCAACACTTGTGGTTATATGCATATAAATACTGTAAGTTCCTGGAATGAAAGGGGTGAGAGTGAACTGGACACCTACTTGCCAATTGTGGTACATCTCGTTTGGTTTTTGTAGCACCTAGTGAAAAGGACATTTACTTTCTGAATTTCAGAAAGTATTACATAGTATTCCACAGAGCTGTGTTAATCCGCCTTTCATAATGTCCTACAGGCCCCCTTTTAAAGAGTTTATTTAAATGGAACAGGAAGTGTGTCTTTAAATATAGCATTAGCATCATTCTTGCAGACTGCATTCATCTAGATGCCATCATTACAATGCAACTTACAGTATGCAACAGCCTTTCAATTTTAGTTTTTTTGTTTTTTCAGACAGTGTTTTGTAATTAAAATATTAAAATAAAATGATCTGTTTTCTATTTACTATTTATACACATTTACTAATAATTCTATAGACTGTATTTAATTACAAAAATAATAATTATATTAGTGCTGTACAGTATCTCATTTGGAATTCCAGTAGCAACATGGTAACAACATCCTGTCTCAACGCTGTTATCATTGTGTTCCATTAAATTGTCGATAGTGTGCCTACAGTATGATTAGCACAGGATCTAATGGATCAATAAATACTGTGCCAATTTGACTGACAACCGCACACAGCTGTGGTACTTTCAGGATTCAGTCCTGCATCAATTTATTCAATAGTGTCAATGTAAGTGAAACAATTATAAAGCTGTAAATCACTGCTGTACGGGACACAGTGGTGCCTACATGGTATACGACCTGCAACCTGCACATTCTAGATGGCTGCATTTGGACTCAGGCTTGAGTGGGATCAGTTAGATATTGTGTAATATCTTACTGTCACTTTTATATCTATTTTATCTCTCTTCTTGTATGTTCAGATGCAGCAAAGTGACTGTAACTCCCTATTCTAAAAAATACATCCACTAACCAAGTGTGACCGTTTTTAACATAGGGGTTCTTTATAAAGGAAATCAGTTTCATAACACAACAGAATTGTCAGCTATTCTAACAAGGTGCAAGTACTTAAGTAGATTTTTGTGTTTCTCAGCAGGGACTTCTCGTCTGGCACTGTTCTTCTCCTATCTCTCCTGGTGTCTTTCTGTCGGTCCTCTTCCCTCTCTCCATCTCTGTCTTTTTAATATCTGTTCCTGGACAGTTGATGACTCAACAGCCACTTCCATAGCTATTACAATATATTTAAAACTTTTGTTTCCAAAATTTCCCAAGATTGACTGTCTGTTTTGTGCTTGCAAAGTATGGATGTTTTTATGAATTTTGTTCCCCAATATTATTGTTTATTTTTTGCTATTGGTATTATCTTTACTATTTCTATTATCTCACAAACTGTTTAGTTCATCTCAGCCTTTACAGGTCTTTTACTGTTACAATATTCTTTTCTGCAGCTCTCTTGGTTTTTGTTATCTCTTTTTTTCAGCTGTACCTCTAGATTGGTGTACTTTACCTTTACATTTTGAGCCCTGTTTCACAGTCTGTAGAATGCTTTCTTCCTTGTGATTTTAAAAACTGTGCTTCTAAAACCATTAAGTCCATAGTTTCCTAGACTTGGACTTGTTTTATGGATAAGTTGTTCTGAGCCTTCAACAAGGTTGTTTTAAGTGCAGGTTTAATCATCCTTCTTTTATTTACTCTTAATCCATCTGTTCCAGTCTATTGCTTGTAAGCACGACCTCTATCCTCTATCCTTTCAGTCTGTTTCTAAAATTATAAACTGAATTTTAGACTGAAGTCTTGGACATTTGAAGTATACGTCAACACTTACAAAATTATGGTCACAATTGCCATATATTGCCATAAATTAGTATTACATCTACTCATTTAATTATATCCAATTTTAGAAAAGAGTAGATCAATAATTAGAAAACAATGAACAGTATAGTCAATTTTATTTTAAAACAAACTAATAATTAAAACACTGTCGTTTCGCATACCTGTATGTTATTGCCTGTTACTGTTATTACAGCAAACTGTTGTTATTTAAATTACAACTATTCACAAAAGTACAACATATTAAGTTAATACTACAAACCACAAAATCCAATGTATAAATCAATTTTAATGGAGCTATATAATTAAATCAGAAAAATACTGTAAGTGCAAATGAAGTGAATAATTTCATTCCAGTGAATAATACATTGGTAAAAACTAATTTCATCTTATATTTTAGTGAGTTATTGTAGCGTGTTTTCTCCGGGTCACTGGACACATTATCTAAGAGACAGAAGCTACTGCATATCTGTGTGATTATGCTCTAATTGGAATCACAGAAACATGGCAGATAAGGATGTTGAATAATGCAACAATGAATAGGCAGTTTCTAGAGAGACAGGAAAGATGGAAAGAGATGGAGGCATAGTTCCTCACATCAACCAATTGAATGCCACAAAATGTACCAGGGATTAGAGTTATTAAAAGAAACATTCAAAAGACACTGATTTCTTTTTGTTCATTTTGCTTTCCCCTAGTACTTCTTTTAAGTGATGACCGGGGTCTTTGCCAGTCGCTGAAACAGAAGAAATTCTGGTTGAGCAGCCTGACCAAGCTGAAGATAATGTGCTCTCCTGACATCACTGGATCCCCTTTAATTTAATAGAATAGAATAGAATAGAATAGAATAGAATAGCGGTATCCAGTTTAGACTATCCCTATTTAGAAAAGTCCAGACTGGAAGAAAGGAGTGTGGCCAAAGACAAAAGACCTGTGAATCCTCACAGCTGGACAGGAGACTGCCATTTGAATGTTCTCCCCTTGCGGTGGGGTCTCTTTGCTGGCTTGCCCCTCTGGGGAAGAACTCAGTGTATCTTTAAAGGCCTCCATGGCTGTGGCTCATGCAAAAATTAGTCAGGTCAGCTGTGGTTGCTAAGGCAGCTCATCTCCCTTAATCCATGTCCCCGCTTTATGCCACAGCATTTTAGACACGTTTTGTATACATTATAGTTTAACTGCTATATGTACAGTATTTGTGTTTTGTGTTGCGCATTGTCTAGTTGTGTTATAAATATCTGTCTGTTCACATTTGATTCCAATTTGTTACTTTTTGCCAGAGCTGTGCCATAGAATTTTCAGAACTCACACGCCTCCGAATAGACCTAATGTTTAGACCTTTATTTTGCTTGTATTATTTCCCAATCCCCATATTTTCTAACAGGAGAAAAAAAAAAGAATATCACAGTGGAGGCTATAATAAAATGTTTTTTTTTGTATTACAGTATTTCAGTATTATCCTTTTGGCAAAAGAAGAGTCAAGGATTAAATGAAGTGCCTCACAGATAAAGATGGACAATTTTGGATAATGACATGGAAGCGGTTGATGTGTTAAATGTTTTAGGTCCAAGAAAGAAGTAAGCAAGATGCTTCAGGCAGAGGAAAGAAAAAGGTCTATATTAAATAGGATTAGTTCACAAGAGGCAGAGGTTATGCAAATACTAGAACCACTTAAATAAATCTCAGGGCCTGATAGCATTTTGTAGTTAAGAAAACAATAAAGTGTAATTCATAGACCATTAACAAAACTCTTCTGTTTTTGTTTGCAATACTAATTGTTGAATTACTAATGTAGTACCCACATTTTCACGAATAGCGCAATAAAACAGAACACATAAAGCAGACCAATAAATCTACTAAATATAATGCTTTAAAATGATAACTAAACAAGAAGATCATTTGTATAGCACAAGATTCTAGAGAATAGGCAACAAGGATTAGAAACAAGTTCGCTGAGTAGATCTAAAATGGCAGTGGCTTTGCTTAAGTTGGTAGAGTTCTTAAACAACCAACAGCATATGCAATTACATGCTACAAAATACAAAGAAAGATGACAAAGGTCACAACTCAACTCAAGAAGGTTCCACAGATGAAATATTTTGTAGTTTCTTTCTGTTTTTCAGAGTACTGGAACAAATCTCTATAATTTCCTTTAAAACCCCACACTGTCTCAGCTCCCTATTCAAGCATAGAATATTATTTAATTAGATTATTCTTGCAGACTAAATTAGATCTAATCTTTTGATACGTTTCCTTAAGAAAGCAATAGGTGTTCAAGATATTGCATGTATACGACTGAGAACTGGTTAATGGACAGGAAACAGTACAAATAAAGAGTAAATGTGATGTAATAAATGGGATCTGTACTAGGATCACAGATCCTCTTAATTTATAAACTGTATCAATAACAATGATATAGATTACACACACTGTATAAGTAGCAAGGAAAATTTTAAAAATGTCAGAATTCCTAACTGGCCAACACTGGTATGATATGCCAATATTAGAAACATATTATGAATATAAGATGAGAAACGCTGAGCTTGAAGGTGCTACATACTGTACTATGAATATGACATAAAAATACACTGTTCTCGAAGTAGCAACATTGATTCATTTTTGGCGTCATTTACATTATCTGTGTAATATCTGGAAGCAATATAAAACACAGTTAGAATATAATGATATAGAGGTACTGGAAAAGTGTAGAATTTAAATAAAATGATTTTATGGTGAACTTGGATGGTGCAAGTGAGCAGCAAAGACAGATAATACTGTTTGAAGTCTTTGGATGAATTGGACACTTGCACAGAGGTTGCACAAAGGTTAGAGCTTGATGGGCTGGATGACTTTTTCTCATTTATACATTCTATTATATTAGTTAAGTGATTTAAAGAATATAGAGATATTTTACTAATAACATAGATAGATAATACTTTATTAATCCCGTAGGGAAATTGATGACATTGATTAAATTTATCCATAACATGCCTTAAATAAAAAAAATATGTCTCTAAACGAACTGCTTATGCAAACAGTGATGACAATAACATGGACACAGTACATCTTAAAAGTATCTTAAATACGAAACAATTCAAAATTATAACCTTTAAATTAAATGAGAATGGACTACATGAGTATTCATATTTTTTCCCAGCTGGACTAACTGTAATATTTCAATCAGGCAGAAAACCCCAGCAGCAGCATGGTGTTGAGAATACATATCAAGCTTTGTTTATATAACTTGGATAGATCAATGGTTAGTTCTGTGAGTTTGTCATCCTGTGATCCAAGATGTCAATAAGGAGAATTTTCAGGTGGAATGATTTAAATTAGTGAATGCCTCGTTGCTCAGGAACAGATTTTTATGCTGTCTGTCACTGCTGTTGAGTGAGGTCTGGCTTCCTGTTTTATTTCAGCCATACTTCATCAAAAATATTATAGTCAGGAATACCGTGTGAATCGATATGTCATAAAGGAAATCTCAGCGATTCCCTTTATGAACAAATACTTTCTTTGTTATATAATTTGATACAAATAGTTCATGGCTTAAGCACATTTGTCATGTTTTTTTGTTCAAATACAGTAGTTAGCTTATATCACCCTGAGATCAGTATAGGTAAAGCTATGGTACTCTATATTTAGAATCAACTTCTATGGTAACGTATTATGCTAAAAACTAGACAAGTTAAAAACCTCATTACACTTAATGTCACTTTAATACGTTAACAGTGACTGAACTCAGGACATCAGCAGACTGTCCACATTAATATGTATCAGTTCAGTTCAGTTTATTTGTCATATGCACAACTGCAATTAAATGCTTATTTGCATGTATGCTCCCATACACATTAAAGGAATCACCAAAAAACATAAACACAAAAAAGCTTCAACAACAACAAGTTTTATAACAAGTTAAATAATGCTTAATATGTCAGCCACTTGTATGAACTGACTATCTCTGAAATCATTACAAAGTGTTAAGTGAATTTATTTTCCTAGCAAATCATTAGCTCAGATAGGACAACATTAGCCTTTTAAGTTTAAGGTTTAAGTTAAATCTAAAAAAAATTACATCCTTTTTATTATTTAAATACATTATTTATTATTTTATTATTTTTTAATATTTATTATTTAAATTGAAATTAATGCAAATTAGGTTTTTTGTGAATCATTAAATTCGACATCCGTCACTCTTGAGCCACTTTTTAGAATCCCAGTACAGGGTTGGGGTGGAGCTAGAACCTATCCCAACAAGCACCAGGCACAAGGCGGGCAGGCGCAGACATGAACACACACACACTCACTCCAGGGCCAGTTTTCCCAGAAGCCAACCAACCCACCAGCAATTAATCTACAAGTATTTTTGGATATATATACTTATGTGCATATACTGTATAGAAGTAGAAGAAGAAGAAGAAGAAGAAGAAGAAGAAGAAGAAGAAGAAGAAGAAGAAGAAGAAGAAGAAGAAGAAGAAGAAGAAGAAGAAGAAGAAGAAGAAGAAGAAGAAGAAGAAGAAGAAGAAGAAGAAGAAGAAGAAGAAGAAGAAGAAGAAGAAGAAGAAGAAGAAGAAGAAGAAGAAGAAGAAGAAGAAGAAGAAGAAGAAGAAGAAGAAGAAGAAGAAGAAGAAGAAGAAGAAGAAGAAGAAGAAGAAGAAGAAGAATTGCTTACACTTATATAGCACTGTTCTGGACACTCCACTCAAAGCGCTTTATAGGTAATGGGGACTCCCCTCCACCACCAGCCGTGTGCAGCCCCACCTGGATGATGTGACGGCAGCCATAGTGCGCCAGTGCACTCCCCACACATCAGCTATTAGAGGGGAGGAGAACAGAGTGATGAAGCCAATTCATAGGTGAGGATATAAAGGAACAAGTAATAGGTTATTTCATGCTGAAATAATAATTAATTTCAAGAATTAAAACACAACATTTCGGCTGTGGAGCCTTCTTTAGGTGTAAGAAAGATAGGGCAGACAGCAAAGATAACACAGCATGGGAAAACAAGCCAGGAGAGAGGAGGAGGAGGGAGCAGGGGAGAGGCAGAGTGGCCAATCAAGTGGTGCGAGGTGGAGAGAGGTAAGGAGAGGTGTGAAACAAAACCTACTCTACTAATGAATAGAGAGAAATAGAAGAAAACAAGTCTGTCGTTGAGAGAAGGGGGAAGGTGGGAGCCACGTTTCTGGATATTTTTTGTTTCTGATGTCTTTCTGCTATGGGAGTTAAGAAACCCTACTTTGAGGACGCAGACGGAGAGATCAGTGTGATCGTGGCCTTACGAGGTGAAATGAGAAACAATGGGCTTAGAGAAATCTTTAATCTTCACAGCCCTAACATGTTCTCTGAAACTCCTCCTGGTTTCCCCAGTGTAGATAGCTGGGCATTTACTACAAGAGGTGCAGTAAATAAGGTTGCTGGGGGTACAAGATGTCATCTGAGTGAGGGCCCTGTCAATAATACAGGTGGGGTTTCCTCTGTTGATGAAAAAGGAGGGCATTTTGAGTGCTTGGTTCTGGAAATCCATGCAGAAGAGTCATCATAGTCGAAGGAACTGTGAAAAAGGGAAGAGTTTTTAGTGTGTTTGGGGTGAAATTAGCTGTACAGAAGATAGCTGTGGGAATCTGTGGGTTTGTAATAGACCGAAGTAGAGAGTCGGGGGTTGTTAATGGAGAAGTTGATGTCTAGAAACGGAAGAGTAATGGAAGATATGTTAACTGTATATTTGAGGGACGGGTGGAAGTTGGTGAAATGATGCAGAAAGTGCTCTAGCTGGTCATTGGAGCATGTGGCGGCACCGACACAGTCAACAATGTATCCCTTGTAGTGGTCAGGGACATAGCCAGTGTAGGAAGTGAAGAGGCGTTCTTCTACTCCGCCGATAAAAATATTGGCATAGCTGGGTTCCATTCTGGTGCCCATGGCGACTCCACTAACTTGCTGGTAAAAAAGTTTACTGAAAGAGAATGCATTGAGTATGAGTATCAATTCTGCAAGGCGCACAAGGGTGTGGGTGGGTGGATCAAGCACTGTGCATTTGTCCAGCATGTGCTTGAGGGCTGTGAGGCCATCATTATGAAGAATGACGGTGTAAAAAGATGTGATGTCCATGGTGAAAATGTAGCATTTTGAGCCCTGAAATTGGAAATCATTGAAAAGGTAGAGGGCATGGTTGATATCCTTGATATATGAAGGAAGACCTTCAACCAGCAGTCTCATAAGGCTGTCGAGAAAGGCCGAGACGTGAGTAGTTGGATAGTTGCCATCTGAGATGATGGGGCATCCAGGGGTGTCGGGTTTGTGGGTTTTGGGGAGGAGGTAAAATTGGGATACCTGGGGATGTTCAACGATGAGACGGTTCACTTCCTGGGGGAGCTTCTTGCTGCTGATAAGAAGGGACATGTTGGATATCACTTCCTTTTGGTAGTCAGTGGTAATGTCCTGTTGGAGAGGAAGGTAGGCAGAAGTGTTGGTTAGTTGTCTAGAGGCTTCATTAATATATAGGTCCTTTCCCATATACAACAGCGCCTCCTTTGTCACCTGGTTTGATGACAATATCATCTCTATTGCAGAGAGACTGGAGCACCCGAGTTTCTCCTTGGGTGAATCCAGGGCCCAAGCACTACCAGGCAGCAATGCTAACTACTGTGCCACCATGCTACCCTAGAGTCAACATCTCTTACACTTTCATGTATGCAAAAATGAAAAGTACACATTCTTATGACCAAGTTCACAGTGGCTGAGATGTGTAACAGGAAAAGTGTACTGTCACCAGGACTCCACAGTCTACTTCCGCTAATGCAGCCATGGTTTTTGTTGACAGATCTATGCAAATCATTAGTCAGAAACCAAATAAATTGTTTGTTGATCAAAACTGTAAATTTAAAATTAATCAGACAGAATCAACCGTAAACCAGCCTTATTTTTTTAATCAAACATTGAGCTCTGATTTATGGAAAAAGTTAAAAGTCTAGAACGAACTCTTAATCACTTAAAATGAAAAAAGAAACAGGAAGAGAATTCAACTATAATAACAAATGGCTGGGTTGGGAGGCATAACCTTCCTGATTCATGAGCATGGAATTTACTGTCTTCCAGCTAGTCCAGCTAGTCCTTCACTCTAGCCATAAAATCAGATCTAACAACCAGCTGTTCAGGCCCAATCCATACCTGTATTAAGATTAAAATTTTGAAACATTATGGCTTTTCTGCCTCCTTGGACCCCTTTCAATTCCCCTTTTCCATATTTTCAACCTCACTGATCTTAGATGAATTAACGTTTACACTTAAAAGCAAAAAGGGGGCACATAATCAATATTTAACCACCTTTGTCTTGAGATTGGAGTTCCCAGCAGCTGCAGCAACACAGCACAGAAAATAAGGTCTGGTTTTTTAGGCTTATATCTGGCAGAAGAATGCAATGCATTTTACCAGGAAAAAAAGGTCACCTGCCAAGAACTGGAATCGCTAGATCTTAGACAGCCAGGTTATTTCAGATCACAACCTCCCCCAGCTCTTCATGAGCTGCTGCTTTAGCAATGCTTGGAAAACCTGCAGATACAGCAGTTCTCCAGGCCCAGGACAGGGGATACCTGCTTTAGAAGTCCCAGGACCTCAAGTTCTTGACAGCTTGACAATTGTTGGGGAACCATTGTTTTGCAGACTTTACACAACACTGTAACAGGTCAGCTTCTCCCCAGCTGGCTTATGAGGCCTGACAAACTTGGGACACAACAGAAAAGATCTCCAGTATTTCTCAGCAATAATTGCCATACATGCAAAGGAAATCTATTTTAATTAACCCAAACACCAGCTACTGTACCACCATTTAACCCCTTATATACAACACTGAGGCTAATTGACACCCATGTGAAAATGTGCCTCTCTCCCACCACCAATTAGCCAATTAACGAATTCACCACACATGAATGTTCATACAAGTGATTGAGGCTCAAGCGAACTCGAATAACAGGACTGCCACAGCCACACTTTAAAAATATACAGATTTTACTTTATAGCCCACATCCCCACACTCACATACGTGTCACCGGCCCAGGCGCATAATGATGAATGTAATTATTTTGTTATTTAATATGAGTTTGCTTCAAATTGCATGGTCCTGTCTTACTCTGGCAGGATGTTATGATGATGAAAAATGGAGCTCTTGCTGAGCTGTCCTCTGTTTTTGTTTCTTAAGTTTGTCAAACTTGAAAAAAATTAACTCTTAGTTTTACTCTAATACACAATGCTTCTAATGTCTCGCAAGTGTACACCGAACATGCAACACAATACTCTGGTAATATCATAAAACAAAACGTAGACAACATAAACACTAATGTATTCTTTTTTTTTTCCTCACGTGGACTTAAAACATTCTGCAGCACACACTTTAATGTCTGAAGGAACTGGGCCGGTTCCATGGCTCCTGCTCTTTATATTAATGGATTAACCACTTTACTTTGCCCATGGACTTGGTAAAGATTTTAGCATCTCAAGTTTTACAGTTTTCTAGTGAACCCCAGTTTCCTGTTTCATTAACAAGCAAAGCAATGCACCAACCCCTGACAAGCAGCTTCATAATTACCCATTAATTGTCTGGCAGTGAAGGGCTGTTTTTTAATCAAAAATGATTTTTGCCAGGGTACATGTAGTTTGAAAGTCAAAACAGTGATTGATTTTTTGTGGCACTTCAGTGAAAGTGTTGGAAATGACTATTTATTAAATGCAGTAGGGTAAGGGGTGCCAAAACTGACAGCCCCACAAATGCAAGATGTAAACTGCTGTTTGGGCTTTTAGATACAGTAATTCTATTTTAATTAGCATTGTAAAAGTTGTTGATTGTTAAAACCCACTTGTTTTGTTCTATTGAATATGAATAGCCACTCACTTGTGAGGACTATGTCAATTTAACAATTATCACCTCAACTCTCTGATTACCACAAATAATTGGGTTAGATACTGTACCTGCCTGACCTATGTACCTTTGTGATCACCGGTTCATTAAAACCAATCATGAACAGAGTCATTGCACATGGAAAGTGCTCAGAGGTATCGAACTGCCACCGGAGAAAAAGGCAACCAGAAATGCCACACTGTTACATGCCCTGTACTTATACAGCATCCACTTACTCACACCACACAGTCCCTCCAATGGTAAAATCTTGCTCGATTGAAGGTCCAGCAGAAATCTGTGTGAATTTGAGACTTGTGATGGTGTGAAGCTTCACATTCTAAATTTTGTAAAACCTGCCTGTGGGTAAAACATTTTGTGGTACTTATTGTCTTTAATTCAATAGTCCCTCTGAATTGTGGTGTTGAGGTCTACTGTAGTGCTCAGTGAACAAAGGTGGTAGACAATCTTTAATGCTGCAAGCCAAGTCTTTTATAAGAGAAGGTCATTTTAATAGCTTACTTACTCTGTGGTTAATGCTCTTTGAACTTGGAGATATTTTCTCAGTGTACATGTTACTGACCTCTCTCTGTGAGAGCAACTAATTTCGTCAGGCATTCATCTTTGTTGATATAAACGCACAAAGCTTACAAGTGAAACATGACCATTCAGAATATCCATCTTGAATAGATATTCTGAATGGTCTCCACAGCCGAAACGCCGTATTTCCATGGAGGAATTAAAATGAGTTTCAATGAGTGTATGAGTCTGAATGAAGAGAATTGCATGGGATGGTAGACAGCTATCCAGACAGGTACTCCATGGCCATAGCAATGGCACTGATCAATCAATAGGTGAGACTCCTGCAGGGAGGGAACATCAAACAGGTGGCTGCTGTGTCATGGACACTAGTTTCTAACCAATTGGGATCAACTGGACAGATAGGAGAGAGTTAAGGCTTTGTAAACGAGTTTGCTTTTCATAGGTGTGCAGACTAGCAAGCTTGTGCAACTGTTTAGAAGCTGCATTGCTTCTAGAAAGCAGTAGCCCAAATGAATTATCAATCCAATCAAAATTTATAAGGAAAAAGGCACTTTTATAAATATATTTATAATGTGAAACCATTAAGAAATGGAAGCTCTTTAAAGAAATGGGTGTACAATGAGTTGCAAGCTCAGCCTCTGCGATCTGATGAGATCTGGTGACAAGGTGGTCAGGCTGCTTATGAAAGATAAAAGATTTTTCAGGTAGTGCTACGCTTCAGGATGAAGTGCCTCAGGAGTTAATGGGAAAATGTTAGATGAAAGAGAAATGCCTGATGTTGTGGATCAATACTTCACCCCAGGTTTTACTAATTAAGGAATTGGCAGAATGTATTTTTCATGCTGAGGAAGGATAGTTCTATCTTTAATAATATTAAAATAAAAGAGGCAGACATGTTAGAGGTAGTACAAGCACTTGAGATGGACAAAACCCCAGGGCCTAATAGTATTCTACTAATTGCTCTTAAGAAAATAATGATATTTATAGTACATTAGTAAAACACTGCCAGTGGTCACTCAAAACAGGGATAATTCTGTGACTGGGTTATTGCTAATGTAGCACCCATCCACAAAACCCAATATCCTGCTTCCATTAAAACCATAATATCTAAAATCAGAGGATAACCAATATGGAAACAGGATTGCAAGTGGTGGTTAAAACAGACTTCGAAATGTTTAATTACCTTGTTGGAGCACAAGAATCAACAGTGATAGATAAAAACAAAACACATACTATGGTATTTGTAGACTTTCAGAAGGCTTCTGATAAAGTTCCTTACAAAATATTAATTCTCAGATTGCAGCTGATGGTCATTCAGGATATAGTAAGTACTTGGATTAAGAATTAGTTAATGGATAAAAACCAGTGATTTGGTATGTAGTACCACAATAATCTGTATTAGAGCCATTGCTCTTACTAATTTATGTCATATAGATTCTGGTGTAATTAGAAAACTAGTCATGTTCACAGATGATACAAACACTGTTCAAGCAGTTAAAAATGTTCAAAAAGTTTCATAACTTGGCAAACACCTGGAAGACAACATTTAATGTACACAAGTGCTGAGTGGCCTGCAGTTAATAGACACATAAATTATGTAAGATAGGAAACATTGAGCTTGAATAACATAGTGAAAAAAAAACATGGTGAGTTTTTCATAGGTACGTGTTGACAGATCAGTTACATTTTCTAGATACCAGGCGAAAGCAGTGACATTTAAAAGGACAGTATTAAAATTAAGAGATGTTGTGGGAAAATTTTACAATCCACTAGTAATACCTCATTTGTGACCATTTTTGATCACCAAGATTCAAAGAGAGATATTGCTGCCTCTGAAGGAGGCTAGAAAAGAGTAAATAGATATACTGTTTTGGTTTCCTATGCTGGCATACAGTACTAAACTAAGAACAGTTCTGGGGGGATGACAACAACTTAGTTCAATCACTCAGCTGTCGGTAGTAAGCCATCACTCCTGATGTCATTTCTTCTCCTAAAACACTATAAATATTGTATGAGATCCCCTACTCTTCTTCATATATACTGTATCATTTTGCATACCACCCCCACCTCATCCTCACCTATGCAGCTGCCCCTTCGTCAGGGTCCCTGCCTCCTCATCCTCTGGCCAGGAGGTCAGCCCTCAGCCAACAGGTTAACCCAAACTTACAGTAAATCACCCCATAATCCTTTCAGTTCACTTAGTTCTTGGGTGTTGTTATTCCTAGTGAAATTTTCTAAGTCTTGGATACAGATGATTGTGAGGGCACTGCACTGAATTATTCAAAATCTTCAAAGTCATTTACAAAATCAACATAAAGAGTTTCTTCAGAATCAACAGTGAAAAACAAAACAGAGGGCACTATAAAGGAGTGCATTGATGATAGGAAACACATCTTTACACAAAGTGTTGTGGAAGTTTGGAACCAGCTACCCAGCCTTGTTAAAGATATTACCACAGGCTCCATTCAGGAAGTGACTGAGATCAATGGATCAATCAGGTGCTTAGCAACAAAGCAAGTTCAATGTCTTGAATGCCCTCCTCTTGTTTGGAATCCTTCCTATTTTCTCATCCTCTTAATGGTCCTTCTAAGAGGTTTGTGTATCGCATGAATTCCTCCAAAATGATTTTTTAGTGCTTTATTCAGCACTGAGCTACAGCTATTTTTACTTGCTTATGGAGTAACTGAGGAAATATCCCTTGATCTCCATGTGCTCAATTCAACCTTTGGACTGAAATGCCAAACTCTTCAAGAAATTAAGAGAAGATGTTTTTAAATTAAGTCAATAAGTCCTCTGATTCATACAAAACTTTTACTTGTATTTCATCTTATTACAGTTTTATCTAATACAATGTTTTGTAGGTTTATTTCTTGAGGTTTGGCTTTCTGGGCTTCTATGCAAAATTCCCTTTCAATCTGAATAATTAAGTCATTAGAAAGATTCAGCCTCTTTACAAAAGAAAAAACTAATGAAATGATCTGAGAAGCATTTGGTTGTTACCAAGGCAAAATTCCAGATTCACCTCTGAGATAAGAAGTTTTTCAGAAGTCAAACAATCAGTACTGTGTGCCTTTGGTCCTTGGCAGGAAACCAGAGCAACCAGAGGAAAACCACGAGAACATAGGGAGAACATCAAAATTGTAATGGATACCACCCCATGAGTCCAACACAGGGCCCAGCACTAACCAGTGCACCACAATGCCGTCTGTCTTTTCATAGCGCATGAAAAAGAGAGGAACAATAGCATTAAATAATATACATACTGTATCAGCGTGTCACAAAATATGAATTTCTGAAATCTTACAACATTCAAGGAGACATCACCAAACTGCCACCAACTACCGGCCTGCTTGTGCTCAACAGTGCTTGTGTTTTGCATGTTTGACTGGAAAAGTCAGTTAGATGAATTGGTCACAGCAGTGGAAGCTATTAGCATTTGCCATAATTAAAAAATTTGAATTCCTCTATCGTTAACATGCTTTGCGGCAAGACATAGGACAATTCTTTATACTTTTCAGTTTTCCTCACCTACCAGGCAATTTGTAAGCATGGTTCGTAGTCTATAATTAATACACTAAGCACCTGTTTGATTGCTCTCTCATAAAACGGCGATTGTATTCGTTGCAAGAAACTGCCACAAACATAGAGTAATGGAGATGTGTTGTTTATTGTAGCACATTCTGCAGAACAATTTAAATTTAAATTGTTGCATATTCAACCGCTTTTAAGGCCAGATCTCAATTTGGATTGTACTGCTACACGTTCTGAAATATGGAAGGTTTTCTAACTGGAAATCTAATATATCCAGCCATTGATGAAGTTAACACTAACAGCAAACAATTCCATTTTTTATTCATGAAGGAGCAAATAAGAATGAGCTTCATTCTATCCTCAGATGTAGGCACAGCCATAAATAATTCACAAAGCTTGTATTCTCCTTGTTATGTACTTTAATTTAGTGCCTCAGTCCTCAAAACCTACACCGCAGAACAAGTAGAATGATTGCCTTAATATTTTGAATGTTCACAGATGTAAAAAAAGACCCCTGGAAGGTCAATGTAGCAGGTGCCATAGTGTCAAGGAAATCTTCTTTGTTTATACTTTCAGCCCTGTTTTGCACTGAAAATATTGTTTATTGCTTTTAACAAAATCTCAGTCCTTACACCCCAGATAATTTGGACCATGGAAAATATATTCTGTGCATTAGAATAAAAATGCATTGTATTAGTGTACTAATTGTGATCTGAAAAATCCCTTATTTCTGTCTCTCGACCACTCTTGTATGAATCTTGGAGAGCATCAGACATGTGGTTACATATGACATGCACCATCACTGTGCTGACAGCAGTAGCCTGTATGGAACTGCCAGAATAGGAAAGAAACATTGTCTTGGTTGTCAGGTGTTGACAGAGGAAGAAAAATGATAAGACCTGCTTTTTGATCAGGTGGCACGGAGATGAACTTGGCCAGGTTTCATCCAATATAAGTGCCTGTCTCTGTGCTAATTCAGTGTCAGTCTGGGGAGAGACATGGATTTTTCTGTTTTTCTGATGGGTATGGTTGTACAAGAAGATTAAAGCCCTTGAAGGTTCAGTAGCAGAACAATCTAAGAAGAAAAGCATATTTGCATGGAAGAGAGTCTTTAATATTGCCAGCCCTGTGGTGCAGTGGTAACCATTGCTCTCTTGTTGGGGCTCTGGGTTCAATTCCTGGGCTGCTACCAAATCTGCATTTTTACTGTATGTGCTTCCTATGTTTGTGTAGGTTTCCTTCATAGGTGCTCTGGTTTCCTGCCACAGTCCAAAGACATGCTGGGAGGATAGTTGGCTTTTGGGAGAATTGGCCCAGGTGTGAGTGTGTGTGTTTTTGTCTGCCCCAATGGACTGATGGACTGGTGCCCCTTCCATCAGGCCAGTATCCTGCCTTGAACCGGTTAATGAGGAAAGAGGCTCTGGCTCCCCCACGACCCTGAATTGGATAGAGACATATAGAAAATGGATGTCTGGGGTCCTAAATATTTCTTACAATCCTATGGCAGACCTGGATTAGGGTGCTATAACAACATTTTCAGATAGGTGTGTCCCAGGGAAAACTGACATACAAATGCATCCATAAGGTAAAATTTAGTGCTCTTTATTTTACAGTGCAGGAAATCAAAAACAACAACAAAACAAATGCCTAAGATTCTCTACTTCTTCTGCTCCCTCTCTATAAATAACCAGATAGCTAGACATCTGGGGAATTAGGTTTTTAGATAAGATCCTCCATCTTTTCAGAACCTATCATCCTCTAAAAATACATAAATTCTGTTTTGACTTCTGTTTTCTGGAAAGAGCTTTGTGTGAATTTATTGCAGAACACTAAGACTGACTGATAGTCCCTGTGGTCATATTTTTTGCAACACTCCCATACTTCTATATTTGTTAAAACCAGATAATAAATAGACTCACTGGGTATTTTTACACACACAAAGCAAAACATATGATTTTTTTTAAAATGAAAAATAAAAATTATAGCAAGTAACAAGCTTTTTAAATTTAATGCAAATTCACATTACAAGTAATTTGGTGTTCGAATATTTAAAAACAAGGCAGATACTTCCCTACAGTTATTGATGAAATACAGGACCAGTTTGGCCTAGCTGAACTGTCAGAATCTCCTTCCCTTGTACCATAGCAAGCTGGAGTTTGCTTAAAGGTTCCAGCAATCTTACATAAGATGACTGTCGTTATATAACTCACATACCTTATTACATAATAGACATGCTGATCTACCTTGAAAAACTGCAGCGGGGTGCTGACATTTTGGTAATTCTACTATAAATAATGTTAATAGAAAAAAGGCAGATGATCCTTTCTAAGTCACTTGAAAGATCAGGGCATTCTGTCCAGCAGAGCCTTTCATACAGAGAACATAAGAAGGGAATAAGAGGCTGTGTGAAGAGAGCCAGAGAGTACAGAACAACCAGTCGATTCCTGCTGAAGACACATTCATCACAGTAAATACAATCGCCCGGCCATGTCGGAAAAGCAGCTTTAACAATCCCTGCAAAGCTGCAATGAGAGAAGTGATAGTATTCATCTGGGAGAAATTCTGTCTTTGTAAATGAATACTGCAATTCTGCTTTCTTTCATGCCAAGCACTACATACAGTATGAGGGCTTATTCCTTCACAATAAAACGAGAGGCATCACTGCATTTGCCTTTTTTACCTTCTACCTGCTTTTATCTTTTTTGTTTCTGCTGTGGTTGTTCACTCAACACCATTTAAGAGTCCAGTGGGCAGAAAGAAATGATTGATGTTTTTAGGCTTTTATGATTGCTTGTTTATGATCCTCACTTATTTAGATTTTTTAGTCAAATAATACGGTGATCCAAGTATTCAGAACCCACAAACACGCTCAGAGGACTTCAAAATAAACAGGGAAACAGGAACCAGAGGACATACTGTAAGCAAGGGCTGCAGTACACAGAAGTGCACTTAAATCCCAGAGCAGTCAACCCTCCTTCACACAGATGGCTGTGGCAGTCTAGAACAAGAAACTGCTGGAAACGATCCTTGGAACAATTAACGACTAAATAAGTGTGCTACAGTAGATGGGCTACTAAATGGCCTCTTCTCATTTACTGGTATAATCCATTTTCTGTCAGCATTAGAAAGTGCTTTTTCATTTTGCTGTCTTTAGAGTATTTTGCAATTTATTTGCCAATTAAAACACAATTGTTGAAATGCTGGGGAAATGTGTTTTGTACAAAACAGAACAAACAGTCATAGCCTTTCTACAAAAATAATTATTTTCTAATGATACAATAAGTGTTATTAATATTTCAATGTTACCATTTTTGTGGTGTTGTTATTTTTCCATAAAAGTTCCAATAAAATGTATTACATTAGTGTTTGTATCCAATTCCTGGGGTGTTTATAGAATAGATCTGTACAGGATCATACAAGTATTTACCATTTATTTAGCTGTGTAATGCCATTACAAGGTGAATAAAATTTGAATATGTATGTATGAATCTGTACTATAATTTCAGTTTTGGTATTTGGATGGCAAGCCTTAGATCAATAGCCGAAAGATCAATAGCAGAATGACTAAGAAAATGGCCAATATAAAAAATCAGCAGTTCATTGGTCTTTACTGAGGAAGCTAGCTCTGACAATCCTTAGCACTCAGGACAATAGCAATTAAAACTACAATGTTTAAATAATGTTTATGGCAAATGAACACAATGTTTGCAAGAAGAAACTAGAAAGAGGGTCATGTGCAACACCAACCCATTTTGCAACCTGTCAAGTTCAATGCCTCTGATCAAATCAGCACCAACAGAGCAAATCTGAAAGTGTTTGCCGCAAAATCTTCTCACAGAGTCTCAGCTAAGTTCATGTCACTGCAGAATCCATTCACAGCTACTCTGCGTTTCACTACCAGCCTTTTCGCACTCCATCCTGGACTTCTCTCTGCTTCTCTCAGGAGACATCAAGGGTGCCAATTAATAATTATACAGAGAGTTCTATACAATTAAAACCAAGCGATCACAGAGCAAAGTATTACTTCCCTCCACAAACAGTATCTGGTTGTGAATATAACATTAGTGGTGATGACACAGTTGGTTAAAATGTGATACCACATCAACAGGCATCATCAAACATCCCCCTAGTTCAGTGCCATAACTTGGGGTCAAAGTGTTGGTAATACAGCAAATTCTGTGTTGCCTGAGGCCCTGTGGGTATGTTTTGATTAGCTCTCCATTGTGGGCAGAATTGGAGTGTGCATTAAGATCCACATATCTAGAAACACGGTTTCTACAATATGTCAGGGACAATACCTTGGCTACCAATAAAAACATAAGGGTGTAGTGTAATCTAATGATGACAGAGCCCAAAGCTATTTCATTTGATTGAACTTCACAGCTGCTTGTTCTGCAAAAAAACATTGGGATTTCCCATTTACTGCATCATCTAAAACTGTTTCTGGCAAACTACTTCCCTGAAAAGCCCTCTGGCTCGCGGGGCTGTGCTCCATTTCTGTCAGTTAACTTGCTTTATTTGGATTAATCCCGTGTTTTTACTGCAGAACTTGGAACCCCACAATAAAATATAAGCATGAAAGGTAAGTACACATGAAGGACTGCAGGAAAACAGTAGTCGATCTTGGTTTTTTTTTTCTTGTGTCCATTCTTGGTTAGATTAAAAAACATAAATTCTCTTCCCTCTAATATAAACTCAAGGATCACAGATAAGTACAGTACATAAAAATGATTTTGCAATATTATGGATTTCCAGGGTTGTGGAAGGCACATCACAGTGAACATAAAAGGCTTTTATCAATCCATTATCAGAAAACCACATTTTCCTGGTAAGAGTCAGGGCATCCTAGATGGGACAACAGTCACACTATGTTTAGGTCCAACCTAAACTGACCTTCCAGGGCAGCAAGGAAGTCAGAGCCTCTTGTGAAAAAACATGGGGAGAACATGCACACTCTACACAGAAGCCACCCCTGGCCATGTCACCATAATTCCCTTTAAAGGTCTTAATATCATGAAATGAAGAAAGTGCCTGTATTGATGGGATATACCCATGATTGCCTGGCACTATAATAAACTAAAAAGTTGAGTAATTGGCAGTATTTCTGGGGTAGGTGGCCAAGTGATTAATGTCTTAAATGCCCAAAGAGCTTGTGTCCATTTACCAAGTTTTTGTTATATGACATACTGCCCCTTCAAGAGAGATGATGCCTTCCAAAAAGAAAAAAATACTAAACCAAAGGATAGGACAGTCAGGCTGCTTCTGTAAAGTATGTGACAGAATACTACAAGGAAGTGCTCTGCTTTTAAAAGTGGATAGAGTCTCTTCATATGCAGCTGAATATGATGAATTTCACCTGATCTTCTGGCCTTTGCTCAGAGAAATGATTCACACACACACAAATCAGCATGTGGCCACATTTGCACAAGGCCAATCATTTGTAAGTTGATATCTCTGCCATGGGATACAGACAAAGCAGATGGCGTTAGCAGTCTGCCTATTCAAAACAAATAAGCTTTTTGTACTGTTTTGGTTTGTAAAACAATGTTTTTTTCCCAAAAAAACTTCTACCAACCCTTTGCAATTAATGAAAGAGAACCCCTTACCTCTATCGGGGAAATATTTACCCTCAGATAAACTCAGATACATTTCTGATAGTGAAGGAAGTGGCCTTGGTGTTTTACATGACTGTATATCATCTTTAGAACTGAGGAAACATTCTGTTCTGGTTTAATGCTAATGCTATGTAAACACAATTTAACAAATTATACATTTTTCCCTGAAACTAAGATCTATCATTGTTGGTTAAAGACTGATACATTGATAAATGACAAATAAGTGACTTAGGAGATCCTTTTTGGTATAATTATGACTTACCGAATATGATAGTCTAGCTCTGGGATTTCAATATTTTCCTTTACCTTGATCTCTTTTATATTGTATGTGACATCCACATTCAAGGGGTGCATTTTCAGGAATCTTTCATAAGTTGGTCTAGGCAAAACAAACACGCAAACTTTAACACATTACCTCTTTATAAGTACAACTGGGAAACTAAATTTTTTGCTGGCTTCAAAACAATTTTTCATCTCTTAAAACAAACTCTTCTTGTCCTTGTGTCTTTTGGTCAGTTAATCAGTTGCTGCTTTCTCGCAAAAGATTCCTGTTAACTCCCTAGGTGCACAGCCCCCTGGAAGCCTCAGCTTCCTGAGGTTCAATGTCACATGATCAACCGGTGTCCTCCAATTGGTCAGATGACTGAGGATGGCAGGTAATTTTGCACTGCCTCCTGGGGAATGTGGTTTCTGATAAGAACTTATCAATTATTTTATACAATTATTATACATTGTATAATTATTATACATTTATTATACAATTATGTGAACTCGATATGCTTTGCCAAAACTTTGTTACCAAAACACATTTTTTTGGGTTTAGTATATACTGTACCTGCCAAGTTTGCTCATTTCACCATCAGATGTACTGTATATCATAATTGCCAGAGTAACCATCACCCATCTGGTATTTGATGAGCAGCCACACTCATTGGATGAAAAAAAGGTATTTTAATGCCACATTTAACAACCAGCAGTGCCATGCAGCTGACAGTTCCTCTCTCTCACGATCTCCACCTGCCTCCATGTCTCTGTTCCCCAGTATGGTGGCAGTATAGACTCCCCTGGTCAGAAGACAATTTTTGTCTAGCAAGCGTAGCTTCAAACCGCTGTCCAGAGGGCGGGGGAATCCTAAAGGACTATTCTTAAGGCTGGTAATGGAACATGAAAATGCGTAGCTTAATAAACACCCATGTGCATCAGTTTTTCTGCCTGAGATGTGTGTTGCAATACCTGAACTGGACACCACCAGCTATACCATATATACCATAGCATAAAACAATATAATACCTTGTTATAATGACAAATTATTACCAAAGACATGCAGGCCACCATCTCATATACAGTATTTTTTAAACTAGGATTTCTGAAAAAAGTACATTTACAGCATTAATTATGTCATTTTTATTTATTTGTTTAGCAGATAACTTCAGAAAATTAGTTGAAATTAAAACATTATGTGTGCAATACGTACAGGGAACACTTGTGTAGGTGCAATAAGGTACAAGTACAGTATAAATATTGTTTCTGAATAGCAAGAACAGGATGAGCAATGCAAGAGACGTGGAAATAAAATTAAATTGGGAACAAGTAAAGGTTAATTCCATGCTGAAAAATGGAAAGAAGGAACACCTTGTTTTGTATCCCATGTAGATAGCAAGTGGCATCAGCAGCATGAGAATTAAAGACAGTCGTGTGGTTCAGGCTGTAGGGTAGCTGAGAGCTGTGAGAGCAGTGTAAGTGTCACGTGGCAGGAGGCAGCAGGAGGTCGGACCCTGTGCGTGGCTAACTCTGGTGGAGTCAGGTCGAGAGGTACAGTAGATTGAGTTCCAAAACAACATGGCACCAAACGAGAGACGACGTCGTGGTCTTAAACGAAAGCGAGGCGTCAAAGCCAGTAGGGTTCCCAATCGATGAAGTACCAAAAATGAGAGGAGAAGCCAGGGTCAGGATAGGGATAGCTCTGAGTCGGTAGCCAAAAAGTAATAATCGTCAATAGGAGAGACTGTCCTGACTGACTCTGTCCTGTCCCTAGTTTCCTGTGCTCTGCTGTCTTTCCGGTGTCTCTCTCTCTCTGGGGCTATATATTTCCGGATCTCTCATTCCCATTCATTCAGCATTGACGTTTAGATGTCCTGAGACCCGCCAAGCACCTGGTCGCCGCTCCGTCTGCGGCCTGAGGGTACAGGTTTCTTTACGGCACTCCAGAACTCTTTGCACTGCTGAGCCCGGGCTAACTCCCCGTTCTGCCGCTTCGCATTGGGTCTTTTTCCGCTCTCCTGCCATTCCACAGTTCGTCCTTTCCGACATCCGTGACACCTCAATAGTGAGTGAGGTAGAAGAGGAGAGTGAGGGTTTCAATAGTGGTGTGGTGTTAATTGCTGCGTGAGTCTTTAGAGTGAATAGAGCTCTTGGGAATGCAGGAGCGCTTGCATGCTTGCCTGCGGTTCGTGACAGTAAGGAGGGTCCGTGATTTTCGCGGCTCAGTGTCAAGTGAGAAGGGACTCTGAAAGTGGGAGAAGAGGGAGGCAGGAGAAAGCGATGCGAGCACTAGCAGAGATAAGAGACTGAAACTCAGCAGGAACAAACGAGGGTTTTGAATTGGACACAGACACCAAAGGGAAATCAGTGGAAGAGTAGCCTTTAAACTATAAATGTACTGTATTAATAAAAAAACTAAACTCTGAATGTTTTCTGAGCAAATTAAGAAAAATTATTTTTCATACCGTTACCATGCAGGGTTGGTTGTGTAATGAACCAGGGGGTGGTGTGCTCATTTACTAACTTTTATAAATATGCCGCTTTAAAATAGATGACTGAAATAGGGTATAAAATATGCAAGTTCAAGGTATTGCATTTTCAGTTCTTTCTAAAAAGAGACAATTAATGTGAATCATCCACTTCATTGGAAATACACATTAAGCACTCCTGCAACAATAACTCTCTTGTTTGTTTTTTCTTTTTTTATTATTTTGGCTGCGGCTTAAAGGTCAAATTTTGCCAAAATTTCGGTCAAAAGAATTTTGAGGTGTAAGAGAGTTGCGTAATTCTGATGAAAGGTACACTTATCTAACAAACCTTTTCAGAGTTGGAAAGTTGAAATGTTCATGCTGCTAGCTGTTACTCACTTTACTAGAGTTGCATTTTGGTTCAGATTGACCACAGGCCAGGTAAGTTGCTAGAGAGTGTGCTCACTTACTGTATTACTATCCATCTTAACCATGTTCCACATCTTGTGAGAAGACCACTCCTTTTGGCCAGATGATCATTTTAACAAGAATATGTTCCCAGCTGACTTGTCTGGTTCATAAAACTATCATTACTCTTTCAAACAATACTGTTCTTTAATGAGAATGTAGGAGCTCAGTATAACAATCTTATCTAATGAATGAGTGATAGATGACAATCCATTGGTGATCCATCAGCCTAACCTTCAAAGTTTTACTTCTAGAAAAGCAAGATGTGCATTAGTGCGAAGGATTTGGGCTAATGACAAGCAAGCCTGCTCCTTGAATGTTTGATTGCTTAGGAGGGCCTTTCTTTCAACTTAATGAGTCAACTGAGAATGATTTACATTTACAATTGTAGAAGAGAGAGTACCAACTTATACTGTACATGTAGAGACGTTCACTAGAGAGATGAGTGACGTATCTTGTTTAAGGGTATAAGAGAAGTGACCCACCAGGGATGTGAGCCTAAAACATTCTAGTTAAGAATCTAAAGCCCCTGCTATGTCGCTTTTGACACTCCGTCTCTGCTTTAAGCAACAAGCATTGTCTTATTGTTGAATGATGAACTAAAAAAGAACTCTAGTTACTGTACGTGCACTGGGCTGTTGCCTGCTTCTATGCTTCCCAGGGTTCATTTTAAACGTAGACACTGTAACAGAGGGCAGGTACTTTAGGAAGTATGGATCCTGTGCAGGACTCAGGAGAGAGAGAGAGAGAACAAATCGCTCAGCAAAATGTATACCAGGAAGCAAGCAAGAAGGTCGGAAAATGAGAAAGACAACCAGAGAGCAATAATCCAAAAGGCAAGACCAAATCGAAAGCGAGGGGCAGGCTAGAAGATCAATTTCCGAAATGAAAACTAGTGAAGAAATAACTCACACTTGGGAGCGCAAGGAGAATCCGCAATAGTGAGCGGGGAAGGGAGGAAATAGTGATGGGAGTGAACGGTGATACTGTAGGGACTTTACCTGCGGTGTGAGCGTCTGTTAAACACAGAGACGGATCAGAGATGCATGCGGAATGCGTAACAGACATTAAAACCAGATTATATAGTTGTCTTGAATATGTGAATATGTGTTACAAAACACTATTCAAGAACTTCATGAAAATTATTGCACTACAAACCAATTTGAGAATTCATTTCAGTTTTTATTCAGTTTGCTGAAAAATATTTTTGTTTTTATTTTTACACACAACAGCGCAATCCAGTCTCTTCATGGATTGTTTCACATTCTTTACTTTTAGAAATCTTTAGTTGTTTTTTTTTCACGAGGAATAACGACATCCAAGAATCACTTGCCTTGTGAGTGTTAATTGAGTATTTTAATACTCAATAAGAGTCATAAATCAGAAGATGAGGAGGATCAACCCCCGTTCAGAGAGAGGTGTTAACTAAGGGGCAGCTGCAAAGGTGGAGATGGGGTGGAGGCAGAACGAATGCAACAAAATGCAAGAAGAGGTGTTTGCAAGTGTCATGCAGTATATACAGTAGCTAAGGCTGTGATTGAAAAGAGCTCCACTAGGTGAAATTGGTCCTGTCTGTCGTTATCCCTTCTGAACTTTGATAAAGACCTTCGATAGAGTCCTCAGTCTCATACGAGCCTTATTATGCTTGTGCACTTATGCTTAAATTCAGGAATGTGGGTGTGCACTGTCTGTGGGAGATCCACGTTCAGTGCACCAAACCAATATATACAGTTCTTTGCAAAATCAACAACATTATCACTGGTCCTTGGAGACAGAAATAAACTTCAGTGAGTTAGTTGGATCTTCATTTCTCACATTATATTGCTACAGTGAAACCTGAGATTTCTCAGTATTTTACCCTTGATTATTATGCCAATTACAGCATTAAGTAAACGTTATATTTACTTTCTGATTTAAAGGAATGCTTAAAATGAAAACGTTTCAACCAATCAGACACACCATGGGCTGTTATATTGGATACCAATTAATCCCATGTACCACCATAATATTTGAATGCTTACAAGTGAAAACAATGTGTTATCAAGCAGCAACTACAGAACCGCAGTTCTGATATGCCAACAATCACATGTAGAATATACAGTACAAGCTCAGATCTCCGAATTGTCGTGAAGTGTAATTTATTCCTGAAAAGGCTTTAATAGGCTGGGATTCTCAAAACAGTAGGACTGCGTGATCAGAGTTTGCTGTAGACCATATGCAATGTAAAGCTTAATTACATGACAGCTTGAGATAGAAATAATTGGAATCTTCTTTGAAAACTAGCAGGATTCTTGGGAGAAGCAACAGAAAATAATGACCAAATAACATTGTGGAGCTGATGTTGTTTTCACAATTGATTGTTAGATTTGAAACCTCTACACACTGTTCGCAAAGAACGGGGCCAATTTAAGCACAGCAGTTTAGATTAGAATGGCAAGACCTCGAGAAACCATATTTGACCTTTACTGTATAAAATAATAAATAAGTGAACAGTGGTTTTACAGTTTTTCTAGTTCTCATGTTTTAAGCCCTTTCCATTAAAGTGCTGAATCTGGCAAGCTTTTGTTTTTGCTTCATAATTTCTAAGGTATTCATATTATGTGACATATTCCAGAAGGATGCTGTAGATTATATACAGTATATATATTTTGCAAAACAATTAGATGCTCTATTGTAATGAAAAACAAACAAACATTAAAACATGATTTAAAGGAATCTAGTGGTAAATCAGAGAAATCAGAAACTCTAAAACCCCAGACACAGAATGGAAACATAGCAAAATCTTCCACTGCTCCTAGTCATAGGGTAACACTGTATGGCAGGGACTCCCAACAACAGCCTTTTCAAGACAGGAATCTGGAAGGTTTTCTATGTCCTGTTAATACTGAATATCAAGAAGGTTCTTTACTTTAAATACATGTTATCAATACAGTAATTTGTTAATTTAGTCTAAGCTTGTAATTGTGATATCCATCTTTTGACATAAAATCAGTAGTAAGACCTCTTACCATTTCTGTAATCACCTATCCAGCATTTGCCATTTTATCTGTTGTAAAAGTTAAAATATAAATGCCTGATGTGACTTTAGGAATAGAAGTTAAAGATACTAAGAGCAAACGAATTGCTCTGAAATCCATCAATGTTCACTAGTAAGGCTACTGGTTATAAGGCAGGTAGAATGTATCTTTCAGCTCTTTAGCAGTTTAGCTCTTTATCTTCATTTAATTCACAGTTTTGCTGTCATTAAAATGTAGTCTTTCCCCTCTGCTGGTGTAGGACTGTGACTGCACACATTTATTAATTCCAACGTCTTAAAATGACCTGAGGTTGACTTTAAATCTTATTTTAACACCGCAGGCCTTATCTGCAATCTGCAATAAAGCCTAACATTTTCTCCACACTCTGGTAACCTTAGGAATGATAAAGAAATTTCAGGAGGAAAATGGATCAGTATCTATAACAGCTTGTGCTTTTTAAATTCGGGATTCAGTTATGGTTCTGCTGAGCTCATGAAAATGTCATGAAAAACATCTGGACTGTAAAGCAGCAGAACCTTTAAAAAATAAAAACTGCTAATCAACAGGCTCAAATGAACAAATAAATGTAGGTTAATTTCATCATAAAAAGTAATCATACTCTACTGGCTCTTACACATACGCCTACAATATATTTACTCAAGTTTGTAACTCAAAGCAACCCTGGTCTTAGAAATCCACAAGTCTGCATTCTTTATGGGTCACACTTAAATCACCCTTAAATCAGTTTAAAAATTGGACCAGTCTTGTTTTAATCACTGAAACTGAAGGGTTGTTCTTTTCAGTACTTTACTTACTTCCTTTATTGTCCCAGTTGGACAATTTGGTTTGCAGATGGTAAAAGAATAGAAACATAACACAGAATAGAATTAACACATTGAACCCACTAACAAATAAGAAACATATTGTGTGTTAGATGAAGTAAAAACAAGTTAGCAGCTTTAACTAATCCTCACAATTAAGAACGACCATAAAGAAGTTGGGTAAAGACGTTTAGCAATTACCTTAAACCCTTTAGAGCTTAAGTCCTTTCTGGTTTAACTGAATCAATTAACCTTAGAAATTGATCCAGATTTATATTAATGAGTATTAAGGGCAGACGAAGTGTGTGTGAAAGTAGAATCGTTTATTAAGTTTGTGGAAACTCGGCTTAGACTGCTTGGCTGGCAGCCAACCTCCCGGCCACTGGACGGGGGCGACTAGGACCCCCTGCCTGGTGGAACGGTCACAATGGGCCAGCTGCAAAGGTGGAGATGGGGTGAAAGAGGAATGCCAAACAAGTGAGGAAGAGGAGAGGGTGACGTGTGGTATAATTGGGAATCTGAGAAATTACATCAGGGTTAGTTCTGGGTTGCTGCAGCTGAGCTGCCCTCATCCCTGCTGAACCTTTGTTCGAACTCCATTTCCAAGTCTTCAGAAACTGTTTGAGTGTGACCTCTAAGACCATGTGGATTGTGGTTCTGCAGAACAGGGCTAGCCACTCTTGCTGTGTTGTTTGTCTTTTACTGAGCGCGCTGCTCCCGCCTAGCTGTGTTCTGACTGAGAAAACCTTTCATTTCCCTCTCCAGCACCTGAGGCATCACCTTCTTGACCCAAGGCCTGTTAGGCTACTGCCACTGCCTCCCTCAGGGGCCCTAGAACTGCTCATTTTCTCTACCTGGCATGTCCTCCCTTCTGTGACTGGGCCTGGCAAACAGACCACTGCACTCTTTCACCTACCTCTCCCCCGTGGGAACTGGAAAACGAGCCCGGCTGCAGAGTCCTCACTCTCTCCTTTCTGCCCTGCGGATCCTGTGAGGCCTTAACCATAACAAGCCCTGGCACCCCAGACACAGAACCAGTCAGTTTAATAGACTGTGCATCTAGGTGCAGTCTGACTGTTTTTGCTCTAGGTTTCTGTTTTATAAGTCTCCTAATTGTTTACAGGAGCATAGCTAGCATCACATAAGCTTTTCAAGAGAGCTCACACTCAAATGAAATTGCTCTTCTCTGAAGACCCCAATTTTCCTGTACTTGTAATGCATCGCATATCCTTCCCTTCAGCTTGACCTCATCAGGGAAAGGACGAGCCCTGGACAGAAATACCTGTTTTCTCACTTTTCTTTCCAAATTCTATGCTCGTAATCAATTAATCACAGTGATGACAAAAACATTAACCAATATCCATAATCCATATGATTCACTCTCCTGAAAGCAGACCCATGTAATAGAGTGATTAGTTTCTTTTGATACTCCATACACATATACATTTCGGTTGTTTAGTCAAATTATAATCATGACAAAATGAGCCAATTAAAATAAAGGGATAATTTTACTTAATAGTTTGGCTTTACCTCACCTGGCTGAGGAATTGACAGTGGTGGTTGGAAATTATGTAATATAATATATTTCTGGAGGCTATAATGTAAACAGAAGATGAATACATTGTCTTTAAACAATATATTTGCAGTACTGTACATATAACACCAAAGCCTCTTTAAACCCATTTAAGTCCAACAAAATATATGTGATGCAAATATTATGTTTTCTTTTATCTCTATATATTCTCAAACTTTAATGCTTTCAGTTTTGCTAAAAGAAGTCACTTTAATGAGTACTGGGAAACATGCAATTCACAGCCTATAAGTTTTAATAGAATCATTAACTTTGGCTTCCAGTCTAAATAAGAGCATTGACTTAATGTCTGTGTACACTGAGGCACAATTAAAATCACAATCACAATTTGAATCACAATTAAAAAGGAGGGCATGGTATTCTGTCCACATATCTTGCCATACAAGATATGAAGTATGATTCATTGTTTGTTTATACAGTAACTGAACATTTAATTGATAGATATCCTGAGATTATGTCCATCAGGACACTTGGAGCATCACAGCACAAACCATCACCCTAATCACACCAGTCTTCGTGGATGCATTTTGATGGAGCACTTGAACTATGTGATATTTCAATGTAGAAATACACAAGCACACTTTGCACTAACCAGCCAAATCTCTACACCATGACACACACAGACGTTCACAGAGCCAGTGCAGAACCACACCCTGAGCCTTACAGCTGCAAGGAGAATTAACTACTATGCTCCTTAGTTTCCTTCTAGATCTAACTACTAGCTGTTGCCTGGACTAAGTATGTTAGGATGCTAGGACACTAATACAGTAGTATACAGACGTAACAAATTTTAGTTTTATGGTAGGTTTTTATCCCCTGAAGCCATCCTTAGAAAATATATAGTGGCTTGTTTTGGATATTCTATACAATATTATGGCAATGCAGCAGCTGGTGCAGGCAGTGTGGGGAAGAAACAGGCTGAATACAGCTGTTCAGGCTAACAACCCTGTTTACTGACCTTTTCATTACATTGGGACATGCTAGTCACAGAGCAGAGAGAGACAGGTCTGCACCGGAAGCATAGGAAAAGAAAGAGGACGAGTTTTCCCTGATTTAATAGGGAAGTAATAGGAAAGAGTGAGCCTAGTAAAGGGGAGAAGGCATAGGACAGTCCAACACCAGGAGGGGCAGAATGCTGCATTGCTTTAAATCTCTGCTATTACTGCAAATGATCTGTAGGGTTCAGGCCAACCCAAGAACCACAAAATGAAGCTCATGGGCATTTGAGTGTGATCTGTAACCACAGCTCACAGACGGAGCTCCTCTGGGTTCCTCAATGAACTCGTTGTCCCTTTTCTAGAGAAGCCTGCACAGGCCAGTGCTCGCTTCATTCCTAAGAATTATTAGTTAACAGTTTCTTTAATTCCTTTTTCACACTTCAGATCAACTCTTCTATCTTCCATTGGGCCAGAAAAGGTTAATTCCTCTCAACTACTTCATGTCTCTCTATTACCTGGAAGACAAACCCTCTTCTAAGACATACTGGTGCACTAACCTTAGCTTACACCTTTATATCCAATCTTCCTACTATACTTTAATCACTACCAATAGCCTTTCCTAACTTGACACTGGAGCTTTATTCTGAAATAGCTTACCCAAGTGAATGAATTACAAATCACTCTTCAGCCCTCAATCATTGCAAATCTCAGTCCTTGCAAGTTCCTCATTCACCCTCACTCCTATTAAACCCACAGACAATGCAAGTCAGGCTCAGAAAGACAAAGCATAGGAACAAAAAGACTATCCTTGTGCTTTCTAGGCCCCCTTAATTACTTCTTCTTTTTGAGCTCTCAATCTTTACCACACTTGCAGGACCATAGACACAAGTTGCCAAGCTTTGTCTTTCTGGCTGCTGATATACACCACAATGTTAAGACACAGACGTGGCCATTACTCACAGACACATTCAGAAATGCTCTTTTCCACCAGTGGAATATTAGTCTTTGGATATCAATTAATCAATTAAGCCAGGTGTGTCTAATTTTCACTTCACTATGTGGTTTTAAACAAAGGGCCTATACACCATCACAAATGCAAATGCTTATTAATATAATGAAATGCAAATTCATCAGGACATTTACAGCAAATAACATAGATTTTAAATTAACTCTATATAACTAGAAATAGTTTGTGTAGGTTTCTTTTTTCTCTCTTGTGATTTATACAGCAATTGATCAATTATTCACAGGTTACACAAGGACATATGACCGTTTCTTCTGAGTACAGATTTTTAGCACAACATGTTCTGTTCAGCAACTCTTCACACATCATGTGCAAATAATCCTTAAGTTTGCCTCAGAGACTTCTCAAGGAACTGAAGTTTTTTCTTGCCATATGACTCATTTAATTACTTCACTGGATAAAAAAGAAAACCAGCTAGGGATTATAACAATTGTTAACTGTGTGAACAATTACAGCCATCGTGACAGACAGTATACAAAAGATAAAATCATTTACAGTTAGAGAATAATTAAAGAAACAGTATGCTATTAAAATGGAAATGTCTTGAAGATGTGAAAATCATATGTAATTATTGCTCCTAACAGTGCAAGTTAATTTTCTCACATACATTTTTCATTGATACAGTAATACAGTTCTACCCTTCCTTCAATAACATAATGGGGAAAGAATCGCTACTTGACAGAAATTGAATTGCTTTGTATTTCTAAGCTTTTCCATAGATGTTGTATTTTAAAGTCACTTCCATTTTCATAAACTGAGTGCAGACTAATAGCATTCAGTAAGTCAAAGCAGCTCAAATTCTTCTTAATCTTCTTTGAAACTAAAAGTAAATGCTTTACATTTGAATTAAACTTCAATTGCATACAAAGACCCTTACAGTCAGAATAGCTACATCCACTGACTAAACAAAAAGTGAGATTCAAAATCCCACATTTGTGTCCTGTGGGCAATGTGTAGTTGAAGTTACTCTTGGAATTTCTGCTGTGATTGAGCTGCACTCAAAATGAATAACATATTTTCCTAAGTAATAAATAAATAATTGGCCAATCACTTAAACTAGACTAAACTACTGTACGCTTTGCAAAAACATTTAAACTTGAAAGGAAAGGGATGATAATGTAAAAGCCTGAAAGGCAGATCCATAAAACAATACAGTTGAAAAGGAATCCCTAGGAAAAATGTGAAGGACCTAATACTTACTGTAAATTTTTAAACCTTAACACTTGGTGTATTAAGAATGAAATGCAAGAAATACAGTAGATATTTAGTAGATAGAGTTGTGATGAACAATAAAAGACACACAACATTCCATATGGAGAAAAAATGAGTGAGGGAATAGCACTAAACATGATGCCATGTTTCTGTCTTTTTCTAAGCGTCCCCCCTGCTCAAGATGTTGGCACAAAAATCACAGGTGATTTGACAGGCCCAGCAATCACTGAAGCATGATCAACTGTGCATCCTATTCCAGACAGTATAAATAGAGCACCGAGCAGAAGCTCATCCTGCCTTCATCCAATGTAACACAAACCTCTATCACTTTAGATGGTTTTCTAAGGAGGGTTATTTTACCAGGCTCTAGAAAGAAGAGCTCTGGCTAGCTTATGTGATGTGAACTTTTGAGGACAAGGCTTGTTTAAATAAATATTTTTTTTATGAATGTTGGGTGTGTCTGTGCTCAGGGACTGCCTAGAATCTGTGCCCCTGTTGTGGGCTGCCCTATGTGTCATCACCATAATTACACTCTGACACAAGAATTTGACAAAGAAAAGTGAAGGGTCTCAGAATCGACAAGGGTCAGACTTCTAAAAACATCTGAAGTTTATGGGGGGTGAGAGTACAAATCAGCTGAAATTATAGATATGGTTTACATTCTTATTTTGTCAGCACAACTACAACACTAATGGAAATGCTTGTAGTGATTTAGTGTCTTCAAACAATCAGTATGTTTGAAACTATACAGGGAGAGTCCCAAATGAAGGTGTTCTCAAGAAACGACATTATGAAAAAGTGAGGTAGATGAAAAGCAGAAAATAGCTGGACCCTTTTACCCTTTTAGCCTTCTACAGAGAAGAAAGAGGACCTGATCCAAGTAGTCAAAACCTTATCATTGGCAGAACCTCAAAGAAGGAGTCAATAATGTGAACTTTTCTAGAAGGAACAGCGAAACATGAAACAGAGGCTGTGCCATGCAAGTGGAAACTACTGTATGTGGCCACACATTTAAGGCAATAATCATGAGGCCCTTTTGCTTGGCACCAAGGGTGGTGGGAGTGTGGAACAAACTACCCAGCCACATTATTAAAACTGATACCCTGTGTTCAGCCAAGAACTGGCTGGTTGTGATCCTAAACTTCTTTATCTACTAAGTAGTCTCCTCTCAGACTGTATGTAATCTTTCTTTTTGTCTAATGAATAGGACAGGTTAGACATGGAATTAATAGTAAATAGGTGACAACAATTTAAAGATGTTCTTTTTGAATTACAAAAAAGATTTATTAAAATATTAAGCAGAAAAGAAGTGGCACAAATCAGTTAGGAAGAATACAAGGAGATAAAGCACTATAAAACACTTTAAAAGGAACAATATTCAAGAACAAAATGGGTAAAGTGAACTGTGAGTGTGAGTACAAGGGATATCAAAAAGGTAAAGAGAAGAATATTGCAACGAAAGCTAAACTAAATGTTTTTTCAGCATGATCACAACAAAAGGACAGCGAAGGATGAAGCAAAGAGTCTCAGACATAAAGATGGATGACAAGGAAATAACTCTATTAGATGAATATTGTCTCTGTTGTTTACCAAGGAAGGAACAGAGAATATACTGTACACCAGCCTGGAAAAAAGCACATTTCCATCTCAAATGATATTAGCACAGAAAAGGAGAAAGTGTTACAATTGTAACACATCTAATGTTACAGGTTCAAGCAGTGCCTTTCAGATAAATATTCAGGGACTAAAGGTACCGTATTCTACCAATTGTACTTAATGAAACAAGAGATGATGTGCATGAAGTAGGTCACTAACAGTGGTCTATCAAGACAGGGTTAATACTAATTGACTGTAGATTATAATACCCATAATGTAGTGCCCATCCAGAATAAGGTAACAAAATATAAAACAATCGTAAACCAATCAATCTCAAAACTGTTGTACAGTGCACATGAAGGCATACTGTATATGCACAGAAATACCCAGAAATAAAAGGTGACATTCAGTACTTTTGCCTCATGTTCATTTTTTCATCTCAAATCCCAACTGTTTGAGCATACAGCAAAAAGTGAGTTCACTGTCCCAATGCTTACAGAGATCACGGTATATATTATGTCATAAGTTCACCCCTTGGAGAGTATCTGGGCACTGCGTGGTATTTTCAATGCCCCATGTTCAACAACTACACAGCAGGGAAGGGCACACAGATCACTTCTGGGAGCAAACATGAACGCTCTCAAACTGGTTGAGCCCCTCTGCCATGCATGCTGTAGAGACATCTGCAGTGAGAAGTGTTTCCTTAGAGACAGGGAAAGAGGGTTGTTTGCTCATTAAAGACATTGGGGTGGAGTCTTACTGAGGTCCTGTAGTTGTGCCCCCTTGGATACTGGTTTTGTTGTTGTTCACCTGTGCCTCTGTTCAGTTTGTTCAGTTTGTTTCCATGCTGAGTCTGTCCTTTTTACCACCTTGAGCATTTACTCACACTATGGAATGTCACATCTGGCTTCCCATCCATTCTGTGTGTGAGGTGGGTACCATGTGATGCTGCTTCTGTTTGCTGCAGTCTGGCTCAGACACATTGCACTGCTTGTGCTTTTTTCCTGCTAGGGTCCTGACAGTGCCTGCAAGAGTCACATTGTACAATGTGCATACAGTACAGTATATTAGTGTGGATTTGCTGAAAAGACTTGGATAAACATTAGTGTTTGGGACACACATCTTTAACTCTTTACAGAGGGGACAGGCCCAAACAAATTAAAGCACTCAGGAATCTGCTCTGTTGCATGTGCTGAAGGATTCTAGCAGGAATATACCTCTACTTGCTATTCAGAACCCCCAATAGAAAGCGGAGCCCAGAGACTATGAGGGAAACAATTTCTTCACCTCCCTTCTAGAGCACAGGAAGCAACATCCAAAAATCACTGCAGTATAAATCAGCTCCCCTAATCTCCTGGTAGAGACTTAACATGTGGTACACTTTTAAATATATTCTATATGTAGTGTATGCAGTATAAAATATTAGAATGATTAGAAATTAGAGGATACAAATCAGGCTACAATGCTTTATACAGGTATTTTGGCAAAAGGCACGATGGCTCCTAGTCCAATCTTAATTGCATGTCTGACGATTTGTCAATGCAAACTGTTATTGACAGATGGACGGATGGAAAATTCATCCTTCAAACACCTAATTGGAAAGGCTTATAATTAAAGCACTTTCTTTTGTTCATGGGAAGTCCCTCGAGAGATCTAAAGTGAAGGTCAGAAACAGCCATGCATTGCCTGGCGCCTTTAAATATGTTTTGGTGGCAAATGAATGTACTGTACAAACTACGATGGCTGATTAGAGATTGGTTTTCAAATTAGTGTAATTAAACTTTAAGTGTAAGTTTAGTTAAGTGGCCAATGAAAAATTTGTTTGACATTCCGTGCCCTCTAAATGCATTAGGAGAGGAAAGTGCAATTTCCATTCATGATCATGGGATTAATATGAATTATAATGACAATATTTTATTTTTAACTAATTCCATGAATACTGTATATTTTATCATATGAGAGCAAAAATGATTAGTGTTTAATATTGATTTCAAGTGACCATAAGTATTGGGACACAGTCACACAGTAAGTACATTTCAAAGTATAAAATACAATATTTGGTTGCATATCCCTTTAAGGTAATAACTGCATGAAGTCTACAGCCCATTGAGCTCATCAAACTCTTTGTGTGATCATTTGTGATGCTTGGCTGCTGCCACTTTGTGTTTGCTTATTTTTAGGGTTTTCTGACTTTTTTGACTCTGGGTTTTCTGACTCTGTTTTTTTTTCAGCATGTAAAATACCGCTCATTTCGATTTAAATCTGGAAATAGAATTAACAAGATTATCCACTTTTTCCTACTTTTTCATTATTCATTATAATGTCCAGATATTTCTGGGTCTTTGTCATAATGAAGCACTACTCAAGAAGTATGGAAGCTTTCTCTTATACATTAGCAGACAAAATGTTTCTGTGAACACCAGAGCTCATTCTGCTCCTGCCATCATTAGTGACATCTTCAATGAAGCGAAGTGATGCAGGTCAGGAGGTTGTCAGCCATGCCCAGAACATGAAATTACCTCCACCTACATAACTGCAGCACTGAAGTTTATACAATACAAACATACAAATGTAAGAATACTGTATATAGAAATGACGTACAGAATTTGCCACTGTTATACAAGTGGAGATATTGCACAAGTATACATTGGAGTTGTAAAAAAATGCAATCAATCCATTTTTAAGGTGAATTTCCAAGCAAATGTCTTAAAAATGTTCAGCATTCTTCATATTTATAGAAAAAGGCATATTAGTCTGCATAGTTGAAACTTGCTGGCAATCCAAAATCTTCAAGAACTCCATTCTCTAGGGCTGGCTGGTTCAAATGACTGTGAGTCAGTATATTCCCAGTGATTTCCATGAGATTATTGGATATTTTCTTTTTAATTTAGTATTATTTATAGACCTGAAGTTGGCAGGTTGGTTCTCGCCAGTCAATTCAAATATTGACCGCTAAGTTGTCATAGCAACAGCTGAATCAAAGAATGCCCGCAGGATCTGTAGACTTCTCCCTTGCCGCAAGCTGAGCTAAATGCATTCCATCCCAGAGGAGGATTAAAATATATATTTTAATTTTAGCAAACCAAAGTGCTCAGTTTCACTAATGTTAGTTAAGTTTGTAGTTAGTCAGCACTCATTCAGGTAAAACGTAATAATGAATAATAATTAAAAAAACACTTATGTAATGCTTTTATCACAAAGTGTTTTAGATCTAGCAAATAGGTATTTTTCAATGTTTTCCATCAATTTCCCACATCTTGATCTCATCTGAAACTCAGATAAACAATATGAATTTCATATGACTTTGACAGCAGGTTAAAGCAGCATGATACATACAGTATAAATAAAGCAAGATGTCTTAGATATTAGTATTATAAAGAATGAAATAATGTATGTGAAACACAAATAGCAGTAGTTTTATTACAAAAAATAGCACTATTATTTCTATTTTTCACTGTTTTTAATTTCACCATCCACACCACTTGGCCTCACAAGAAGATGAACTCTGTTTGACTCTCAGTATTGATTTAGGGGAGTCATTGGAGGAATATATTAAAGAAAGACATTAGACGGATCATCAAAGCAGCTTTGAGGACTAAGATCAGTATCAGGTCAGTGCTGGCATATTAGATTGAATACTTTACAAACAGGAATCCGCTACCAACTCAGTGCTCAAAAGAAAAACGTACTGGAGAAAACTAGCCAGCACTTTCAAAAGGGAAGCTACAAACTGGCACATCTCACAGCTTCACATGACAGAGAACACAATACCAGTAATTCTCTACTGTTTTGCAGGTTTCATTAAAGAAACAGCACAAGAAAAACTGGGAAAAGCTGCTAAAATGGTCCAATTAAACTAGTAACTGTCTGGTTTAGTTCGTTAAGGGCTGAGTTGCAATGATAACCCTCAGATACACTAGGTTTCTGCCTCCAGGACACCTCTGACATAAACAAATCTACATAAACACCCAGATCTCTTTCAAGTATTGCTTCCTGCTGCTCAGAAACACTCATGTCATACAGTATGTACTGTATAATGTATGTTGCTACTTCCTGTGTGGATCACTTTGCACTTTTCAGTTTTAAATTGTATGCACCATGTGTCTACCCTATCAATCATTCAAAGTCTTTGCTTCTGTTTTTGTTTTTATTCTGCATCCCCAGCATGTTGTTAAACTTGGTTTTTTTATCTACGCTGCCTATCAAATTGTTTTTTGCCCTTTACAATGGATACTACAGAAATCTAAGTTGCTATAATAATGCAATAATGCAATAATAATATAATAATGGGGAGCAGACTGGAGCATCATCCAGGTGGGGCTGCACACTGGTGGTGGAAGAGGGGATCCCTATTACCTGTAAAGCACTTTGAGTGAAGTGTCCAGAAAAGCGCTATATAAGTGTAAGTAATTATTATTATTATTAAGTCGGTGTGATGAACAAAGCCACCTTTCATTGCTTTTGGTAGACTACTGTATGTAGTATTTTCCAAAAGGAAAAATGAATTAAAAGTCGAGTAACTACAGTATCTTTACTTTTCCAGATGGTCTTTGATCGCTCATTCCACCCTAACAGCAGAAACATCTACCATCATCTTTGTAATAATAACCTGGCAATGAGCATAAAAGTGTGGATTTCATCAATGTGCATTGGTACTGTGGCTATGTTCTATGTATGCTCTTGTCTGTACTATATATTCACACTTCTCAGGTCACGATAAAGTAATGGAGTGTTTAGTATTAACTTTTGTAGAGTGCACCCAGTTCATTGGAACTTTAAAATTCATTGTCATCATTTAAATGCCACAAGGTATCAAGTACATTTCATTATTTACCCTTTAATGCTAGGTGAGTGATCAAAAACACAAATGCCAGAGAACGTGTTAGGATCCAGAATAAAGAAACATACTGTAGTTAAAAGCCATATTATGGAGCTCCACAAAACATTTACATTTCATTTCAGAATGTTATACTATTGTGTTTATTCTTTATATAATAAAAAGTTACCTGGACAGCAATATTCTAAATCATAAGAATGGTTGTAAAGATGAAGATTGTGCTCATCTAGGCCGTTTAATAATCCAAGGATCTAATTCGGGGTTTCTTGATAGTAGCCAGAGTATTGGCTTAAAGAACATAGCTAAATAACTATTTCTTTTACACAAAGAAATTCTGTATGTTCTCAGATTTAAGTGCGCTTTCCACTTGTGCCCTGTGGTTTCTGTTTCATGGTTTATTCTGAAGCAACTCAATGAGTCTTTGAGGATTTTGAATACTTGGATCAGATCATCTAGTTTAATTTTCTCTGCTCAAGATTAATGCTTAAGGCTAATAAAGTTTGAGTTCTTGTAGCCTGTCCATGTTGAAAATCACATCTACAGTACCTTGCAAAAGCATTAATACTCTACCAAAAACTTTCTATTTAGCTGAATTACATACATATTAAACATGTTAGATGTACTGTATATACATGCTGTATTTTGAAGTGAATGAGTTTAATCAAAACTTGAATACTCCAACTGAACACTTTAAGGGTGAACAAAGTTCAATGTCAGTAACAATTACAAAAAAGAAATCAAAAACTAAAATATGATGTTTGCCTACTTACTCACCCCCTGAGTCAATACAGGCTGGAAGCACTTTTGTTAGTGATTAAAGCTACAGTACACGTTATTTTGGATAGGTCTCCACCAACTTTAAAAAATGTTGTAAATAAAATAATAAAGTTAAGTAAATAAAGTTCTACTGTATATCTTCAAATGTAAACAGAATGACTAATTTGGACTTTAAAAAGTGTGTATGAAATTTAACAAAATTTAACAAAATGGATGAATACTTCTGCAAAGCACTGTACTGTAGACAATTCTCAAACAACCATTGATATACATGTCTAAGCGCTAACAAAAAGTCAAAGGTCTAATCAGGATCCTATGATTTGAGGTGGTGCGGGTGCAAGGCTGTGGAAATTCTGAGCACAGGGAGCCAGAAAACTTTATTATCCTCCAGCCAGCACATTTATATTCCAGTCTTGGCACTGCGGTGCATCTAGGGGTCAATGTTTATGACTTCTTTGCCTTCATAAGGATCTTCACAGACTCATATTTATTCTTCATTATTATTTCCCTTAACCCACTGTTGATTTGCTTACCTACGTGGGCATTCGAGGCTTCCTCTGTTCATATGATCCTTCATCATTAGTTCTGAGTGGCCGTGATTCGTCCTTGCTTCTTTTTAATTACTGCAGGTAGCTTTCAATTTTGGCAATTTGCTGACCTAATTTACCTTGAAACATTACTCAGATGTTCTAAGAAAAAAAAAAGTGAAATAAATATTTCCTGCACCTCCCACCTAGACATTCAGATACATTCAGATATATTTTTGTTTTAGCAATTGCATGTACAGTAGCTTCCAGTTGGGTATAACGCAAACAGGCTGCCCTTTCTTTTTGTGAATTCACCACAATATTAACTAATTGTATTGTATTTGCTTGGGTTTCATTTATTTATTTATTTTCCTTTAGACATACATCCAATGCAAAACTTCATTTTAAGTTACCCTAGATAATGGCATTTGAGGAGGAGCAGAAGAAGAAAATACTTAAAGATGTAGACGTCTAAAATACACGTCAAAACTTGCATTAATGGAAAAAAAATGGCCTTATACTAGTGTCTGGTCTGGCATGCTGAATTCAGCCCTTCACTGCTCACAGAAGATCAATAGGTTGTACAAGTGTTGCATTAGATGTTACTGAAACAGTAGATTCATTTAATGTGTTTGTAGTCTCATCATATAGTACAATAACCCCGGAGAGAACTAATTGGTTAATTAACATTTAACACTGGACTTATTTGTATGACAACTACACGCAGCTGTGGTATTTTAAGGATTCACTGCTCCAAAAGGCAGTTTTACAGAGTGGTGCAGTCCTGCATGCATTTTGAAGAAATAAGAAAGCCACAACAATGCCTACTGACTGACATCTCACAGTTTCTAGATGGCTGCTTCTATGGAATAACTTCTTCACAGGGCTAATTTATTAAGAAAACTATTTTAATGACCATCCAGTGTAATTTCATATTACACCAACAAAATATACAAGCCTGTTCATACCTTTTTCTTATAAGCTTTAAATCTATTAAAGTGGCATGATCTGTCCTTCAGTTTAATGATGCCACTAACTGATTGCAATTCAAACAACATGGTTTCAGACAAGGTGAAGGTTCATTTTATTCTGTCACTATGATACAACATCTTTCATCTTTAACTTTGACATTTTCTGAAATGCTGCTCATGTCATTTACTGTACATTGGGAATGCATCACTTTCTAAACCCTGTTCCAAGTTTGGAAGTTGTATACTTTTTATTATTGATAAATTAACATAGGGCTTTTATTTCTTATCAATACTAATACTTTTTGAATTGTTGGAGAAATACAGTACTATGCATGCTGTAAGAACATAAGATAGGTTAAAAACAAGAATGCTGACATGACATATTTGGTAGCTAATTATTCCCAGGATCTCATCTAGACATTTCTTGAAGAATCCAACTGGTTTCAAGTTAGAAGCTGGGTAGCCATAGTGGCTCAACACCTTATGTAAAGCATTTCCACATACAGCAGTTTTCATGTCTGTCGCCCGGTTCCTGTGTACCACTGCATTCAATTCTTTTGTAGATTATTGGGTTATGGTCCTATCTGTTCAAGCCTAAAAAGGTTTTTCTCCAACCTGTCAGTGTAGAAGATTCTCTGAAACAAAGAAATAAATCTGGTTGCTCTTCCCCTGACTGATTCCAGAACAGCATTCCTTTTTTTTACAGGTTGCCAATTCTATTCACAAGCTAGTTTGTGTTTAGCTATGTTTATAATCCACATAGTTCCGTTCTGTATGGGGAGGGTGGGGGATTTCCAATCCATCTCTGTGGAGTAAACAAGCCTCTTGCCCAGTAACAAGTGTTAAAATCACTTTCCCATCTTGCTATGACTGTGCTTTTTGAAAGTCAGAGAAGCTTTAGCCATACAGTTAGGTTGTCAGGTGTTCAAAAATAGAAGTATCTGGGGACATGCCACTGCCAGTCATTGACTCCTAACAATGTTACCCTCAGTCCTGAGGGGTAGCCTACTGTGTGAAAATAATTTGATAAGAAGTATCTGCAGAGCCTCTTAAATAACACCATTGCCCAGGGGCTCTTTAATCTAATTGCTCTGTTCTCGAAGAATGCCTGCCGCTGAGATAAATGCTTGGTAAGAATTTGATCTGTTTCTGTAATTTGATTTTAGGGAGCTTGCCTGTTGTATTTCATTATTTTATTTTTTAATATCATAATAATAACAGAGGGGCATTGTGGTTATTTTAACTGTATTAACTTTTAAAGATGTATTTAGTCATTTTCTAGATTTTAAGTCTGCAAATAAGAAGAGGCCGTTCAGCCCACCTAACCAGCTTGGTAGGTAGTAGACAATTGATCTGAGGATCTCATTAGGCCTTCTTGAAAGAAGCCAGGTGATTGGCCTCAACAACATTACTGGATAGCTTGTTCCTGACTCCCACAATGACCTGTGAAGAAATACCTCCTTTTCTTAGTTTAAAATTTCCATTAAAAGTTTCCATTTGTGTATTCTGATTCATGTTACACTGTTGAGTGGTTCTCTTTAAGCTCACAATAATTTTTTACAGATCAGTTACTGACAGATGTTTTAGGACTGTTTACTACTGGTACAAGCACTTCCAGGAAAGTGGTTATGCCTGGTGTTCTCAATGGTTATCAAAATGAGAAGATCCTCTGAGCCAAAACTCTACTGGTCACTGCTAGAGGGCCTCGAAAAATGAAGAACTAGACTCAGCTCTTATCTGCTTGACAGCTGCTCCGATTCAGAGGAACAGTGATATAAGATACCCACAGATATGTGTCCCGTTTGGTTACAGAACCACATCTACAGTTCTCAAGCCAAGAAACAATTTTTCCTTCTCTCTTTCAAAGAGCAATGCGGATCACATTTGCCCTTCGAGCAAGCTCACCCTAAAAATGAACTTTTATTCCCTCACCGTGACCTCATGTGGGTGTTCTACAGTATCTCCTGCAAACAGATATCAACTCAATCTGTCGACACCCACAGCTCCACCCAAACCTTCACACTCTCTCACTCTCTGAAAGAGAGAAGGAAAATGGCGTCTTGTCTTGTGAGCCGTAGATGTGGTTCTGCAATGAACTCTCTTGAGACAGACCGTCCTTGACTTTAATCCCTGGACAAAGGTTTCCTCTCCACTATGACCTTCAGCTCACGGCTCAAGGAAACATTTACCAGATCACCTCTCTGAGTAAATCTTTTTGGATCCTTTTAAGTTCCATCTTGAAGCACTACCAAATAGGGTCCATTTACAACATAATGTGGACTTCAGGAACCTAACAGAATATTGAGCCACAGCATGCACTGTGCGGAGGTCAACGATTTCTGCACAGTTCTGTCGCAGCATTCTCCAGCACTGATACAGCTACAATCAGCAATACATCAAATATCCGTGCACATTCTAGACAAGCATCTACCTCATCGCCTTGGGCTCTACCAACTCATCCAGCTACCAACCCTCCGCCTGCCATCTCCAATCCCCGACCACCTCTATTACCTAACCCCCTAGAGATGTGATGGAAAACCTGCCAGATGCTGGGGCTCCTTGCCCAATGTTACCATATTCTCAGTATAAACTCAGACATCTACCCGACTTCACGAGAGAAGATTGCATTTGTTATCTCTCCTAACAGGACGAGCACTGGATTGGGCCAAGGTATTACTGGAAAAAAGGGCACTCGAAATTTCCAATTACGACCTTTCTCAGGATAAATTTAAATCTGTGTTTACCTGTGAAAACTCAGAGCAACGTGCAGCTTCTCATTTCTCAGCACTGTGCCAGGAAACACGCTCTTTCCTAGAATATTCCATTGAATTTTGTATTTTAGCATTAGAGACTTCCTGGAATGACGAGGCTCTTATTTTCAAATTTCATCATGGACTAAGAGTTAAAAGACCATCTAACGTTGCTGCCTTTGAAGGGTAAAACCCTCCAAGAAGTCATTTCCCAGCCAGTGGAATTAGATCCAGGATTGTAAACTGGAGTGAGCTCGGTTGTGCTTTTGTAGATCTGAACCCTCATGGCTACCATCTACAAAAACATATTTTCCTGGGCAACCAATGGAATGGCGCATACCCACCTAGCATCAGAAGAAAATGAAAGGCACTTATAGGAGGGGCGCTGTCTTTACTGCTGTCTTCCTGGACATTCAAGAGCTTCCGGTCCTGGAAAACCACTGTACTGACACTTTAGATCAGCGCCTTTCACCAAGAAGAAATACATTTTTTTCTTCTAGAATCACCCACACATCCTTTGTTACTAGGATACCCTTGGTTACGAAAGCATGATCCCCAAATCTCTTGGCCCTGAAATGAACTTCTTGCATGGTATATCAATGTCTCTCTAATGGCTGCTGCCAACCCTTGAAAATAGCATCAGCTCTTACTGTATATCCCAAGACGAACCATGCAAATTCCACCGCAAAACGCAGAATTAGAAGAAGTGCTCAATAAACAGGAGGCGCTATTCCTTCCCCTGCACATTACCTCCGTTAGGGCAGGTTTATCCACTCTCTAATATATATTCTGGAAAAATATATATTCAAGACTCCTTAAAAGCAGGAATAATTCTTCCCTCTATATCTCCTGCTTGCACGGGCTTCTTCTTTGTCAAAATGAAAGATGGAAGTCTCTGACCTTGCATAGACTGTCGTGGATTAAGTTCTATAACCATAAAAAATCAATATCCCTTGCCCCTAATTCCAGAAGCCTTAGAATTAGTACGTGGTGCCATGGTCTTTACTAAATTAGATTTACGAGGGGTGTATAATCTCATATCTATTAGGGAAGGGGACGAGTGGAAAACTGCTTTTATGGCTACACATGGGCATTAGGAGTATCCAGTCATGCCCTTTGGCCTGGTGAATGCTCCAGCTGTTTTTCAAGCCTTCATGAATGACATTTTTAGAGACATTTAACAGAGGTTTGCTCTAGTTTACTTAGAAAACATCCTAATTTACTCTAATAACCTTCAGGACCATATTTCTCATGTCATGGAGGTCCTCTGACGTCTTACCTCACATGACGAAATCACACTTTTTAGGCTACATTCTTTCACACATTGGTGTTCAGATGGATCCCAGTAAAGTATCTGGTATCAATGATTGGCCTAGCCCAAAGAATCTGAAGCAAATTCAACGTTTTATCGGTTTTGCCAATTGTTATAAATGTTTAACCCCCAATTTTAGTTCAGTAATAGCACCTATCACGTTGCTCACTAGCAAAGGGTCAAACCAGGGCAAATGGAACCCCCAAGCAGAGGAAGGTTTTCAACACCTAAAATATATTCAAGACTGCCTCTCTCCTTCATCACCCTTCTCCTTCACTCCCCTTTGTGTTGGAAGTCGACGCTTCTGAAAACGGTGCCGTCCCCTCTCAACATCATGGCGAGAAAGGAATTCTCCATCCCTGTGCCTTTTTCTCTAAGAAGTTATCTCCCACCAAAGTTAACTATAATGAGGGTAACCGTGAACCGTGAACTATAATGAGGGTAACCGTGAACTCCTAGCCCTTGAAGAATGGAGGCATTGGCTTGAAGGGGTGCAGTATCCCTTTCTCATCCTAACAGACTACACCAATCTGTCTGTTTATCTCCAGATTTCACTTCTTGATCACATACACCCCGGGTTCCAAGAATGTCAAGCCAGACACCCTCTCCTGCCTCAAGGACCCTCCCGATTTTTTCCCAGAACACCTGGGAGCTCATCATTCGCTGCAATTAGATGGGATATTGAGGACCAAGTCAGAAGAGCCCTGGTTGCTCATTCGGTTCCTCCTCAGTGCCCCCCTGGCAAACTATTCGTCACCATCTCGATGAGATCTGCTGTCCTATGTTGGGGAAGTGATTCTGCGAATTTGGCGCACTTTGGAATTAATTTATAGATATTTCTGGTGGCCAACACTGAGGAAGGATACCTTTGACTATGTCCGGGCCTGCACCATATGTGCGAGAATCAAGACCGCTCACATGAAGACTGCTGGCCTTCTACATCCCCTACCCATACCGGATCGCCCTTGGTCTCACATTTCTGTTGACTTTATCACCTATCTCCCCGGAAGTCACGGACAGACCACAATAATGTAATCGTAGACCGCTTCTCCAAATCAGCTCACTTTATCCCGCTGCCCTCATTACCAACAGTACGAGAAATGATAGACCTATTTGTAACTCATGTCTTCAGACTCCATGGTATCCCTATAGACATTGTCTCAGACCGGGGTCCCTAATTCATATCCAAATTCTGGAAAACCTTCTGTAAATCGCTTGGAGCCTCAGTCTCACTAACCTCTGGTTATCATCCACAAGCCAATGGCCAAACAGTACGTATTAATCAGGACCTACAAACATTCTTACGGCTTATGTCTCACCCTCTCATGACAACTGGGTACCGCTACTTCCTTGGGCTGAGTATGCCCGTAACTCCCTTTCTACATCCTCAACAGGCATGTCTCCTTTTAGGTGCGCTCTGGGATACCAACCACCACTCATTTCAGACTCTCCTCCAGACACTTAGGTACCCTCCGTTCAGGACTACATGACCAATCTCCAGAAAGTATGGAAGTGAGAGCCATACTCTTAAAAATGGCTGACAACTAGAATAAGTCAGCCAATAGGTCTCACCGACGATTCCCCCGACTTCAGCGAGGGCAATTCGTGCGGTTATCCACTCGTAAAGTACCATTGTTGCAGCCTTCCCGCAAGTTGGGGCCATAATATATCGGCCCTTTCTATATCCTTGCACAGATCACTCCTGTTTCCTACTGTTTAGCACTACCCCCCACTCTCAGGATCCCACATCTCCCTGCTTAAACCATTTCACAGATCTTTGTCGAGACCCTTCCTTGTCCACCTCCACCTCAGGTAATTGATGGTCCCCCGTTGGACTGGGGTCGCTCTGTGGCTAAGGATCTGCGCCTGTGGCTGGAAGGTTGCCAGTTCATATCCTGCGGCTGGCAGAGGAATCCTACTCCATTGTCCCTGAGTAAGACCCTTAACCCCCAGCTGCTCCAGGGGTGCCATATGAAAAAAAATGTCTGACCCTGCGATCTAACCCCAAGCTTTTCTCCCTGTTTGCGTGTTTCATGGAGAGCAAAACCTTTCCTTTAAAGAACCTGAGGATTATGTGATCCAAAATTTAAAACCTTGGAAGACAAAGTGAAAGTGGAAAATTATGCTCTATCATCAACACAGAGAAGCTGATGCCAGATTCTTTATAAAAGAAAAACACCACAGGCTGTGCCTGCAACATCGCTTTCTATCACCACTCCAGGGCTTGGTAACAGAAAGTGAAGATTTGGAAGCTCACAGACACCACCATTACAGCTACTGTATAATAATCAAACTGAATGGTATGGAGACCTTAATGAAACATTATTGCTGTGCTGTGATCAGTTTCTTTGCCATTTTAGTTTCATGTCAGAAACAGGCTATTGAATCTGGCTCATTAGCACTGTGTCCCTTGGAAACTAATGACAAACAGTTGGTAATGATAATGATGTGATAAAGTGTTACTGCTCTTCCTTCCTTAGGCATTCAAATACCAAGAGATTCTATTTTCAGAACAAAAGTCTAACGCCAGGTCTCTACGTAATATTTTCTCTGTGGGAAACTGGACACAGCTTCACTATCTGTGGGGTTTACAGACTCACAACAAAATATTAATTATAGATTTCTGCTGGTTTAAGCTTATGAAAACAGTGCTTAACAGTATAACAATATAAACAGTATAAAGCAGTTTGGCAAATGACATGACATTTGTCACGAATGGTGTGAAGAACCCTGTGGCAGGTTGGGTAGAGAACTAATCCAAAAGGGCTAGGCGAAGTCGGAGTTGGGAAGGCAGGCAGTGTCGTATCCAGGAGGCTTGAGGAAGGGTTTCGCAAAAAGGGTTTTAAAGGTGAAGAACTTAGAGAAACAGCTGACTGTTTAATACCAAGTGGTGAAGTGTACCATTTGTAGATGAAGTGAGGTTTAAATAGAAGGTGCGGTGAGGAGCGAGAGCTGTGATAGGATGTTTAGATTGTGCGCTGTCGTTTTGGGAATCGGATCGGTCTGATGTCGGATTGACCCAGGTCGTGGGAATGCGCCGGCGTTTCATCAAAATTATGTGACTATGTGAGAGCGTGACAACATTATTATTATTATTATTATTATTTTTGGAATTAAGGAAATATTTAATGTCATTGTGTCTTGAGTTAAGGAAATGTTGCTTTCAAAATGTCATGTCATTTGCCAAACCATTTTATACCATATGGTGTCGTGGCAAGCAACGAGCGCAAGGCAGGGCCAGTCCATCGCAGGGCAAGTGCAAGCCCATCATACATGGGGACAATTTGGAGGCCACGGTAAAGGCTGTGGGGGGAAATTTGGCCCGGACACCGGGATAACTCCCTACTCTTCTTGAGAAATGCCCGGAAATCTTTAGTGACCACTGAGAGTCAGGACCTCGGTTTAACGTCTCATCTGAAAGTATGCACCCACTACTGTATAGTGTCCCCGCCACTATACCAGGGCATTAGGACCCAAACAGACCACAGGGTGAGCGCCCCCCGCTGGCCCCACTGACGCCTCTTCCAGCAGCAACCATAGCTTCCCAGGAGGTCTCCCATCCAGGTACTGATCAGGCTCAACCCCGTTTAGCTTCAGTGGGTAGCCGGTTGAGAGCTGCAGGATGATATAGCTGCTGGCGCTTTAAAAATGTAGTTTTAATAAATGTTTGATTTAACACGTTATACATTTATCAATCCATTAAACAACCACAAGCACAAACAATATTCATAACCTGCTTTGGTGGGGGTGTGGACCTCTAAAAGTTTAAGAACCTCTGATTTATACCCTCTCTGTTCAGCTTGTTTCATTTTACATCTCTGCATTTCTGAAATTCATGTTGTTGTTTTTCCTATGATGTTTAAGTTTAATTTCTTAAAAATAATAAAAATGAGAATCTGAGAAAATGGAGAGAATTGTGAAGTGGTCTTTCAGCTTATCATGAACAATGACTATTATTTCATTATAAATATTCAAACAATTAAAATAATATTTACACAAGTATGAAATACTGTAATTTACAGTAAATAATATACAGTATTCAAACTATACACAGTTCTGACATTTTATTGCTTTAAACGTACAGTCATGGAATGTTTGATATGAAAGAAGTAAAAAAAAACAACAAGTAACTATACAATAATATGAAAGCAAATTGGAAAAGTCATGATTGTATAAATATCCAAACCCTTTGCTTTGGCAAGCCGAAATTAATCTAGGGACACAAAATTACCTTAATGATTCACACCATTAGTTGAGTGGCTTCTGTGTGTAATCATAGCTGTTTATTTGATTTCAGAATAAATGCACCTAACTCTGTAGGTCTCTCAGTTAGGTAGTGAATTTCAAACAGAAATCCAACCATGATGACTAAAGAGCTTTCAAAACTACTCAGTGATAAAGCTACATAAAGACATAGATCAAAAGAAGGGTATAAAACATTTTATAAGACTCATAACATCTCTTTCACCATGATTACGTCAATATTTGAGAAGCACCCAGACATTGCCCAGGCTATCCCTCCAAACTGAGTCAAAAAACAAGGAAGACACTGGTATTGAGTGCCACCATGAAGCAAATATGAAAGAGTTCAATGTCCACATGTCCACATGGGGGGCTTGTATGGAACTGAAAAAATATCATCTCCAATCCTGCATGGGGTTTGCAACAAAACAGTGTTTTGGTCTAAATGTAAAGTTTTGCATTTGACATAAACCCAACATGGTGCATCACTCGTTCAACACCATCTCTACTGTCACGCATGGTGCTGGCAGCATTGTGTTAGACTTTGGTTTCTCAACAGCAGGGACTGGGAAGCTTGTCAAGACTGATGAGAGTAGCAAAGTACTGGCAAACCTTAAAGGAAAACCTGCTTCAGGCCTAAGCCTGGGCAAGGATTCACCTATCAGCAGGACAATGATTGAAAGCACAAGACCAGAGCTACATTAGTGCGGCTTAACACTAGGGAATAAATACCCTTGAGTGGCGTAGTCAAAATCCTGATTTGAATCCCATCATGAATCTGTGGACGGACTCTAAGACTGCTGCCATGAAGCAGAGCTTAAGCATACAGTATTTGAAAAGAATGGACAAAAGTTGCAACAAGCTGGTGTGCAAAGAGTTTTACCCAAAAAGACTTCTGTAATTGTTACTCATGGTGCTTCCACCAAATATCAAGTTCACAAGTGTGAATAATTATGCAATCAAGTTTTTCAAGCACAGGTTTTCTAGCATTTTTTTAACTTATCATTACATAGCTGTTTTAAGTTTCAGCATTTAGGTTTTGAATTAAATATTAAGTTTAAAAAAATGTATGTGCATCAATTTGTAATTTCTCAATTACACAATTTCACAGTTATTACTTCAAGAGACAGCTGAGGGAAAACGTTGTTACAGTAGATATCCTTTTATTTTTTCCTTGTGTATGGCTGGGTCTTTGATTTGATTTAACATCACAAAACTTTCAAAACTTTATTCTCCTCGGGTGAAGCACACAGAAAAACAGGTCAATCTGTAATAATTTCAAAAAGCAGGGTGTGTCAAGTGTGAGTATTCATGAGAAATTGTATTTTTTAATCCAAAGTAGTCCTGGGTGTTATGAATTATTAACTTTCCCATGTTTGGCAGTAACACAATTCGCCAAGAAGCCCAAAAGAATATAAATGAAGCAAAAAGCAGATGCGTGAAACATAGTCATCGGCTCTTTCGAACACCTGTTCTTCTGCATAAAAATGGTATACTTGCTCATAAAAGCCAAAAATGAGCTGCCTTCAGAGTACTGTATAAAGAATGTTTCAAGCAAATAGTCTGGCACACATAAGTACTTTTGATACCAATATGATTTGCAGTAGTCTACGGTTCTTGTAAAAATATCACATAATCATAAAGTCTGTATCTTAAACATGTTTTGATGTGGATATTGACAGCATTAGAGCATTTCCAGATTATTGTCAGAAGAAACATCCTTTATCTCTTAGGAGATCTGTTACAATTATTGCATTTAAGAAATTAGAGAGTATGCCCAAACCTTTTCATTAAAATTATTTACAGAAAGAACAACAAGTGTTCAGTTGTTCATAGTACCTTCACAAATGGTAAAATAAGTACCTTGACATTTGTGTTTTTAGATTTTCATCCTTAATGATTTTATTTTACTATGCTACACCCATATCAGTATATCAGTATATTATATCAGCATTATATCAGTATATTATAGTTGTAATACCTTTGAGACTCCTGTAAGCTACAATTCTTTCTGGGATTGTCAGTTGTTTATGTCTGAGCAAATAGAGATTGGTGTTTGGAGGAACGTTTTCTAAAAAATATGGCATGTAAAACTTGCACTCTCTCCCAGAGTTGAAAAAAACCAACAGTGCCTGGAAACAAGAAAGCAACTATGCTTTTACAGCAGACTGCTTCTATAGCATAGTTTAGAGAGCTGTTCTAGTTCATGAAGGACTCTCCAGGAGAGATTATAAATGAATGAGCTGAAAAGCAAAGCATTAATAGACTAACTTGGGCCTTAAGGGTTATCTATACCAGTTTGTGTAAACATCTTCACAATTTATTCTTCAGCTTGGTTCTTCAGAAAAGGCATAGATAGAATTTTGTGGTTCTTTTCCACTGAAATCCCCAGTGGATGTCCACAAGGAGCAGTAATTACTTGAACATCACTGTAGGAGGCTTTCGGTTTAATAAATTCAACTGTGAGCTGACATTAGGATGTAAGGTCTGCTGTTGTAATTGTCTTTGAAAAAGGAATCTCATCCTTCTAAATGATTTAAATGTGTTTACTAATGGAAATGGATACTAAGCAAATCATACCAAAGATGAATCAGGTACAATTAAATTAAAAGACAGACTAAATGCTCACATGGGTTTCTGTCTAAAAATGGATGTTCAGCAAATTGAGTTTAGGATTTTGGATGAGAAGGGAATTTAATGATACAGTTTTTTTGTTTTGCCTATTAATTAACAAGCATGTGATTAAAAAAGAAATCAGTTCTGGTTATTTAATGCTTACCTGCCTTTTTTGTGGGTTCAGTAATATGAATGTGACTGAATTAAAATACTGACTTTTATTCATTGATCTGCACATCATTTTTAAGGGCCCCAAGAATCTGGATTATTTGTGATGAGTTGTTTACTAAAGAGCAGGTCTCACATTACTTACAGTAGCTGTAACCAAATTTGTATTATGTGATTTCTTTTGATGTTTTATATAATAACAAATTAAAGTTTGATTTCAACAATCTGATTTCTCATTAGAAAATTACCAGGGTCAAGATAATAAACATATTCGCCTTTATCACTTTAGCACGTATTCACATTTTGCTACCTGGAGAGAAACTGCACAAGAGCAATTTATATACTGCCATTGTAAGTCACTTTGAATAAAAGGATCTGCCAAATGAATAAATGGAGATATACTGCATGGCAATATACTGTATTTGTATTTTTTGAGCACCGTAAGGGGGACTATGGCTTAGTGACTTCACATTTATTACTTTGCTGCAGTTCAGAGATTTAACGAAAACAAGCTTTCTTTGCTTGAAAAAAAAAAAAGTCTTCCCGAGCTCAATGAATTCACATCAGTCAATCCGAATGTAATTTTGCATTTCCATTCTTTAGAATATGTTGCAAAATCAAATCAATCCTTCATCACGTTCAATCAAATGCTGTTGTTTCATAAGGTAATACATCTTAATGGCACATGACAGAATTCTTCCAAGACTTCAAACTGCTGTCACAGTGAATAACGAAGAAGTGTCCCGTGCTGGTCAGGTTAAAACCAGCAGCGTGAACGAGCCTATCCTGGCAAGCGATGGTTGCACAGTGGGTTATACTATGGAACTATGGACAGGATGCCAGTCCATCACAGAACAATTGTATTCCATGAATGCAGATAATTTTTAGCATATCGGGTAAACAGCTCGTTCCTTAACTTCTCTTTCTTTAACTTGAGTACAAAAGTAAGTGTCACTCTACATTTGTCTTGAAACTGTCTCCTACCTGTACTTTTTTCAACCAGCTGTACATTTTGAAACCAGTCTCTCAAAAGTGATGTACAACATATATCTAATACACTCGAAGCTGACAAGCACTTTCAAAATTATTGTCTGGTTGAAATGCTCAGAAAACATTTTAAATAAATGTTTAAGACTTTAAAAACTACTTACAAAACAAAGTAAGAAATTATAATTGCATCTTCTTTTCCCAAACTGAAATTAAAAAAATATATATTTACTATTCATCTATGCTGACCAAACTACTGTAAGTGTAGTCAAAATGTATATGCATATTTAACTTTGAATAGTAATTTTCATACACAATAATAACTTATTACAATTATCACTTCAATATATAAACAAAAACAAGGTTAGGTTTTGTAAGCAAATGGGGTGATTTTGAAAATAAGAATCAGTGTTTTAATTGTGTGATGCTATGAAGTAGTTCTTCAGAGAGTACTCTTAACAACTTGAATTCAAAATATTTGCATGGCAAAAGCAGTGTGCTTATTTTGAAATCACAACACCATATTGCAAGTATGTTTACTCATCAATGCTCTGGTATACTTATGTGATGTACTTAACCCCCACACACACCCTACATACTATAAAAATAGCCCAAAACACTGGGACGTAAAGTAAAAAAGAAGATCAATTTTCTATCTACAGTGCATACAATATACTAGTAAAAAATGTGAAAACAATTATTTATGAGTCAATAAATTAGTGAGGGTATTGGATTTTTATTAAGCATTATTGGAAAGCTGTCATGGACTTTGAATTAACAACCTTTAATACATGTTTAGTGTCAATTTAGGAGAAATGGGGATCGCTTAGCATTTCCTCAGTATGACAACATTATTTCCCTGGCTGTGTTATTGGAGAGAGAATAGAATACACATGTATGGTTCTCCGATAATTCTGGATTGTCTTCATTGTTTCCCCAAGGGTCTTCCATGACATACAGTAGTTCTAACTCACCTATTGTCTTTCAGTACAAATAATTGCAGATACTAAGATAGATAAAGAGGCCCTGGCACAGAACAATTCTATTCTCTCTAATAGTTTATCCTGGACACAAGTTCTTTTGTAGGTGAAAGGCTGATAACACAAACACATTATTAGAGGAAAGTTTATTAACAACTGACAACGTAATAAACTGAGAGCATTAAATTCTTATGCATTCTTATTTCCCCCATATTTTTAAATACACATGTCCAGACTGTCAAAATTCAAATTCTAAGAAGGCAAAAAAAGAAGCCACTTCTCAGTTCACCCGGTGCCTTCCCAAAGACAGATTGGAAGAACAATAAAGAACAATGATAACTGCTGTATTTCTGTTATAAGAAAGGGAGATAAAACAGTAAATATGATTCTTAAAGTTGTGCTTTTCTGTAGAATTAAGAGTGTGATTTCAGTTATTTCTTGGAGAACTTAATGCTCAAGCACAGTATTTTATGGGCCAAAGCTGTCAAGAAAGCTGAACCCTATGCGGTTCTTAGTCCGGTTTCGAGGAACAAACAGATCCGAAAGGGAGGTCCGAAAAAGCAATAATCCAAGAGCCAAAGCCAAAAGTCAAAAGGCCGGAAGAGTTCATTAGGATAAAACGCACGGAAAGAGTTTGCCGTAGCAAAGTGTTCACCAGGGTGAGTGACTCCAGTACTGAGTGTCGGGAAGAGGGAAATGAAGGCTTTAATAGTGAAGAGGGCAGGTGCAAGGGGTTAATTAGATGATTAGATTAATTAGGTGCTGTGTGGTGTTGTAACACAGTGGAACTGTCCTTCTGTATTCCCTCATTAAGTGGCCTTTGCATATCTCCATCTACATTGTTAACCATTGGTCTGCTTTATTACTTGGGGTTGAGAGCTCTTAGCATCAGGCTTTAGAACTGAACCACTGGTCCTGAGGTTGCTGTCCCTTTGTTGTATGGGTGAAGTATACCTAAGGTGATGTTCCTCTTCTAATTCACTGTCAAAATCCTGTTGAGTCTGTGGTCCCTCATAAGGTTTCCTTTTTTGTTGCAGAGATCCATTTCTCTCTGCTTTTGTACTGTATGGAGTTAACTCAGGTCATTTCACTGGTAAGTAATCACATCATAGCAAGAAGTTCCTGTGGATCACTTGACTTTGACCTCTACCACTCTCCAGTTTCATTTCATAGACAGGATTCTCTTTGCTTTTCCTTCACACAACCATGTGATCCCTATTTTCCCAATAAGACCAAATCTTGCCTGGTCTTCCCCTCTCATTCATATTCCGAAGAAAGACTCAACCACCAGGGTGCGAGTCATTCCCATGAACTCTCCCTTCATAGCAAGCTTTCCCCCTAGCTGCCTCTTTACTTGCTGTTTTTGATGCAATTTGGTATGTTCCCCTCAATCTATTTTGCCAATTTGTGACATAATTATTTTAGGTTTCACTTGTCCCGTAAACTTTTGGGTTGAACAGAATGTTAATGGGAATACATGGTTAAATCTTTTGACTTCAACATTTCCTTGGGGATGAAATGGAGTTGTGTGGGAACCATAGGAGTCCTTTCAACCTTGAGAACATCTGATTCTCAAATTCCTTGTGGTGAGTCCTATTTGGAAATCTGAATTTGAGAGCAAAGGCGGTACAAATCTTGTATGCTACAGTCTTGGCAACTTTGTTTTTAGTTGCGTATGCTTGTGCAAACCTAGTATAATGATCCATCACCACCAAGATGTATTCATATTCTTGTTTGCAAGTGCAGAAAATCAATGGACATTTCAAATGGATACATTGTGGTAAAGCTTCTTTTTCTTGAGAAATTCGCAGACTTTTGTCACAGAATTTTCAACATCATTTTGCATCCAAGGCCAAAAGAATCTGTTCCCAATGAGGCTGAGTGTCTTATCGACACCTTGGTGTAACTGATGTAACTCCCCAAGCGCGGGTGGATGGTATTCCCTTAGTAGAATTAGTTGGTCTCATTCAGATGTAACACTCCTTCTTTGTCCACCTATAGCTTAGCCCACTGTTTCAATAGTACATTGACATCAGGATTTTCTACCTGTTGTACAAATTTTGGGGGTAACTGATTCCTTATATTGTGTTTTAAAATTCTTCTGATGATAGGGTCATTGTCCTGGGATCTTCTGATCTACTGTCAAAGGTTAACTGAGACTGTGGAATTGCATGTCTTGCACCATCTCCAGTGCATTTGCAAGGACTGTTTGGGTTCCTTGTGATGGCTTCTCCTGTTCTACAGATATGCCAAGCATTGAAGCACTAATGGCCTTTTGGTGTATTTCCTTGGTGCACTGGTTCAAATAACTGTCTATGATAGCATCAGCATTGGACTTACCAGGGCAGTACTTGATGGTGAAGTTCAAATCTGCAAGCTGTGCTAACCATCTGTGGCCTGTTGCATTTAGCTTTGCTGTTGTGAGCACATAGGTGAGTGGATTTCTGTCTGTGTATACAACAAATGATGGTGCATTATACAAATAGTCCTGAAAATGCTCAAAGATGGCCCATTTCAGTGCAAAGAATTCAAACTTTCCAGAGTGTATGTGTTAATTGTTCTCCGGTGGTGTCAGTATCCTGGAACCCTAAGCAATTACAACCCTCTTTCCATTCTGCCTTTGGCACAGCACAGCTTCCTGTGATGCACTACAGTGTAACACAATGGCTGAGTGATGTCTGGGACGATAGGTGGATTTGATAGATAATTGATTAACTGATTCAATATTTCCTGAAGTCTGCTTGGTGGTAAATTTCCTAGTTTAGACTCTTCTTTCTTAGTGTGTAGTCCACCTCATTGTCACTGTCGTCATCCCACCTCTAGAGGGCGCTCCTTACCTTTTTCATTGTGTTCCTAGTTTCATTTGTCCCATCTGTGTCTTGTGCCCTTTTCCCTGTTTAAGCCCATCATCTCCGTAGTTCTGGGCTCAGCTTTGGAAGACGAACACCTGGAAGCCCTTCTACCACCGAGCACAGGAGTGGCCTGAGGGCACAGGCTTCACCACAGTGTCCTGACCTACTGAGTCCGGGGCTCCGTGTTAGTTTTGGATGGAATTCCTGGCACCTGGACCTTGGACTGCGCCCTGATTTCTTCCAAGGTGTAGCTGTCTTTTGAGACCATTTTTCCAAGAAATCTCACTTTCTCTTTGAATAACTCACACTTACAAGGACTAAACTTGATACCATACTGCTGGTATCTTTGCATTACAGCTCAGACATGATTTAAGTGGTCATCAAATGTTCTTTATCACCTGGCAGATGGCATCTCTGAGACATGAGAGACATTCTTCCACTAACCTCTGAGACTCGGCTGATTCCAAAAGGGATGCAGACCCATTCATAAAGTCCCCAGGGGGTAATAAAAGGGTTAGGGTTAGGTCAAAGGGCAGCTCAGCAGGAACCCTTGATGATATGTCTTACCCTGGTCAAGGACTGAAAACCCCAAGCTGCCACTTAAGGAATCCAACATGTCCTGAATCTTTGGAATTGGATGGCAGTCAGGCACTGAAAAATGGATTTGGGCATTTCGCATTACATATACTGTACAAGTAGAGGTACCAGAGCAGAAGTGCCCCCCACCCCACAAACCAATAGTGTTTCTGTAAAGAGATTCCAGACCCAGTTTCATCCAGACAAAGCACACTGAATCAGAATTCCAAAACAAACCCATCAACAACAGGATCAGCAAGAAAATGGGAAATGATGGTAATTAGGATTCTGTCCTAAGAACATGCAGCAAATATGATTTATAGCAATCCCTGCTGCCTTCCAGCGAAAAGAAAAGGTAATAGATGTCACTTCCAGATTGAAAATGCCCATTTTCAGAGTGGGTGAAGACCCAGAGGAGGTCCATTAGTTGTGATTCACTAAATGTGTTGTGCTCTCTTTTATTTTGCCCAGACTTCATAGACCCACCTTGAACTTGTTATTCTAATCAATTAATTGTGTGTGTGGGTGGGGGGGTTTAACCAGTCCTGGTTATGTAATTATAATCTAATCAAATATACACAACGGACTAAATAGGCTCCATTCATCTGGTTTTCTGATTTGTGGGGAGGTATCAAGGCAGGCTAGAGAAGGACACAAGAATCAGATCTGAACAGATGAGGGAATGGTGTATCCAAGAGGGATTTTGTTCCTTATCCACTGGAACCCATTGTGTGGGAAACGGAATCTGTAGATATGGGATGGAGGGTGAGTCAGTGATAGGGGGCTCCTGCCAGTAGGACAGCAAAATAAGAAACAGGGAAAGGAGAGAGACAGATCAACATACTATATATATGCTAGGAAGAGAAGAGAACTCCCAGGTGCAAGACATGTATACTGTAAACAGGACAGCAGACATGTGTGAGATTAGGATCCAACCTTGCTCCTGAATTTCTATTACAATTTTGTTATAATTCCGTTAAGTTAAAATCTAGAATGATATACACCGTTTACCAAAACAGCTAAACAGATCAGTTACAAAGGTCAGAACAGAAACCAAATAGTCATAGATAAAACATGTAAAAAAACAAACATGACAAGGTAAGAAAACTACATTTTACTGCAGATGTAACAGGGCTCATTTGCTGGTACAGTAACGTGCCCCTCATTAGTGAGGTAAAAGGTAAGTTGCAATTTAAGGGAAGAAGGAAGAAGGGGAAATGTGTTGGCAGACAAATCTGTCTTGTGTGTGGTGTTGTGGAAATTTTTACTTAACTGGAAATGAAAAGGGCAGCAGTTGGTGCAGTGGTTAGAATTCTGTCTTCACAGCCCTGCCGACCTGAGGTGCTACATATTCTGGAGCTGTGAGTGTGTATGTTCCTCTCTTGTTTGCATGGGGTTCCTCTGGGTGCTCCAGCTCCCTCCCACAGCCCACAAACATACTGGTCGGTTATTCTGGGAAAACTGGCTGTAGGTGGGAGTGTGCAGATTCATGGCCGTGTTTGTGTCTGTGTGCTCTGCAGTGGTCTGGCGGCTGTAATGCACCCTGCCTTGCACACATTGCTTGCCAGGATAAGCTTGACTCTCCCGTGACCTTGAATTGGAAGAAGCCATTAGAATATGGAGGAAAAATGGATGAATGGATGGTAATGAAAATTGCTGGTTCTATTCTGAGGATGCACAGGATTATTGTCAAGTAAAGATGCTAGAGTCAAGGTTATTGTCTTCCATCTATCCATTTTTTCGTTATCAGAAAACTTGCATTCCTGTAAATGTTGTGGTCACTGGTGTTTATCTTAAAAGCATAGGGCACAAGGCAGGATTGCATCCTGGGCAGCATTGCAGACCCATGCAGGGTGCATACAGGAACAGTGTATACACCCTGATTATCTTTAGTAATTAAAGGCAGTATACAGTACCTTTTGAAGGTGGGTAAAATACAAAAAGAAACTAGAGCTACTCTACGAAACCCATGTGACTTTCCAAATCTTAACAGAAGGCACCCCAGACCAGACATGAATAAAACCCAGGATCCATGAACTGAGATCTAACAATGCTAACCAGCACATCACTAACAAATGCAGACACATTTTAACCAAAATATTAAATCAGTTACAAGGCTCGTCATTTGACACCACATAAAAACAAGTCTCACTGGTTAAATCCTGCCTACTGAAATACTGAAATATAAGAAAATCAATTTCAAAACATAAAAATCATTTTCTGTGACAGATGCATGAAAAAGCAAGCTTTTCTTGGAGATAAACCCAACTTAGCAGTATATAAGTCACGCCCTCTGCAGCCAGAGGGCGCTCCTACTCTGTCCTGTCCCTAGTTTCCTGCTTTGCTGTCCTTCCGGTCTCTCTCTTTCCCTGGGCTATATATTTCTGGGTCTTTCATTCACCTTGGCTCAGCATTAACATTCGGATGTCCTGAAACCCGCCTAGCACCAGGTCGCCCCACATCCGCTACCTGAGGGCATAGGTTTCTATACGGCACTCCCTGAACAGCTGAGCCCGGGCTAACCCCCGTCTCGCCGCTACGCATAGGGTCTTTTTCGCTCTCCTGCCTCTCCACGGTTCGTCCTTTCCGACATCGGTGACAATCTACATATCACACCCAGCCCCATATTCTTTTCAAATGTAATCTTCCACATCCCTCCTAGACCCCATCTTTGTCTTTGAAGCTAGCCTGGTGAACTCCTCATTCTGAGGAGGATGGGTGCCAGCGTCCTCCTCCTTTGAGCCTGGGATTTGGGAGTCAAGCGGGTTAAGCCAAATTTCCCTGCTACTCAATAAACATTCTCAAATGTGTCAAATTCTTTCGTTTCATTAGCCCTCGTGAGATGTGATAGGTAGATTTTCCCTATCCATGCAGTTTTTGTACTGGAATTTTTATCTTGTTGTTCTACTAGGGGGAATTCAGTGAATGCAATGAACTCAGTGACCCTCTGGCTGGCACGGCTCAGATTAAAGACAAAAAGAAATACAGCCAAGTGAAGCTGAGTCAGTGTTCGCCTGGGGCAGGAGTGGGATATTCTTATACAGTACATTCAGAGATGGCACTTTTACAGAAATGGTCAAAGCCATTCTCCATTCAAGACATCAGGGAATTTATTTTCTTAAACAGTCAGACTTAAACACCTATAGTAACAAGAAAGAGGCCACATTTTTATGTGTCGTGTCATGTCGATAAGTCTTCGTTTGCAAGCCTGATGGCCTCTGGAATGAAGATAAATTTCCTTTTGTTTGTTCTGCCCTGTGAACAGCTGAAACGTCTTCCTGGGGGCAAAAGCTCAATAGACTGATGAAGGAAATGGGTATTTGATGAGGGCCCAGGCCTTCCTCAGGGTCTGCTAGGCATACAGCTGTGCCAGGGGTCAGAAAGGCTCCCCAGTGAACCAGCAGGTAAAGCAAAAAATGAAAATACTTTCAATAAAACAGCTATAGAATGTTGAAAGAATCTGTGTGAGTATCGTGTCAGAGTGTCAGGTGTGGCAGTGTGTAGTGGGAGGCGCCGTGTGTAAAAAGTCAACGCCCCAGGTGAGGGGACTGAAGCACCGGTGTGAGGTTAGCAGGGAGGGAGCAAATAATATATAATATAATACAAAAAAAATGGAAAAAATGAACAAAAAGCAAAAAAAGTATGCCACTCTGCCGCATTACCTCCAAAAAGAGCCACTCGCATGGCGGTGACCAGACTGGACCCCTGTTTAACGGGGTCCAGTCTGGTAGAGCAGGGCACACAAGGGAAGAGCAAAACATGAACTGAGTGTGGAACAATCATACGTGAGTGTACCTGCCCCAGTGAAAGTGCACCGTCGGACAGGCAAAAAGAAAAATGAAAAGAAAAAGAAAACCTTACGCGAGTGCAATCCCCTCTGGGACTGTCAGTGTAAACTCCCCCCCCCCCTTCTGGGGGAGGCCCTGCTCGTCCCGCCAGGGGGTGTCCACTGTGCCTTTATAGGACCCGCCTAGCTGGGGCTCATTAGCTGCAAGCCGGGACAGCTGGGACTACAAAGGTGAGGTTCCGCCCTTCTCCCAGGGCTCCGCCTCCACCCTGGACACGCCCCCATGTGATGTCACTAATTCTTTTTTGGATTCCAAAGAAACTCAGTTTCTCATACCATATAAGCGCTGCTGGGATTTCTTCACAATGACATCCGTGTTCAATGTGTACTTGAGTTTATCGTCAGACACAGATATTTGTAACTGCTGCTGCTGTTATCTTTCAGGTGCCCTTCTTAAGAAGTTTGCTGCCAATTGCTGAAGGTGGAGTAAATTGATCAAAAGTTAAAGGTGACTCTAATATATGCTTATTGCACATACTGCTTTGTCAGTGTTTTAAAGAAGACTGACAAGTTTTCAAATTGAATTACTACAAAAGTGGGTACATACTGAGAAAACAGATGTGAACACTTCCAAAGCCACAGCTGAAAATCTGTTTTGACATGATCACAAATAAGTGAATTATTTCTCTTCCCATAGTACACCGTGGCTATTTACTTTTCCTAGAGAACTTTTTTAAACCAGGATTTTTACATTATTTTGGTTATGACACTATCTTTTCTCACAGTTTAACAAGTTTAAGTTTAAATTTAAAATGACACGCAAAGGAAAAGACATTCAATGGGCTTTTATAAATGGCATGTGGTTTAGCAGTATGGTCTTACTGGAAATCTTTTTGAAAGAGAAATACAGTATGAAAATTATTGTATCTTTCTAAAAAATACAAATATAATTGTCTAAAATCCTAGACATTACTTCCTAGATATTACGAAAATAATAGACGTTATTTATATAAGCTAAAGATGTTGCATTAATCAGTATTAACTGTACTACTGTGTAGGACATGAAAGTTTATTTAAAGTCAGTAAAAATCAGAGACCTTAGACCGTCATATTTACAAAACATAAACATATCCTCTGTTTTCATCAACAGAGGATACCCCAGCAGTGTGATTGACAGGCCCCTTGCCCGAGTCAAAAACACCCCCTGGACCATCAACCCGATCAGGAACTCCCGCCGTAACAACCGCATTCCTCTGGTGCTTCCTTACCACCCTAACACACTTCCTATCCCCAGGACCATTAACCACAACTTTTCCATCCTACAGGATGATCCCTCCACTGGGGCCCTCTTTTCTGATCGCCCTATCATCTCATATCGCCGACCACCTCATCTGTGTAACCTCCTTGTTCACAGCTCCCTTGACTGCCCTCAACAACCGTCCACACCAGACACTTTCCCTTGCAACAGAGCTCTCTGTATCACCTGCAAGTACACATCCACCACCAGACTCATTCAAGGCCCCTCAGGACAATTCCAGATCACCCAGGCAGCATCTTGTACCTCCAGCAACCTTATTTACTGTATCTCTTGCAGTAAATGCCCAGCCATCTACATTGGAGAAACAGAAAGGAGACTCGGAGACCGCTTCAGAGAACACGTCAGGGCTGTGAAGATTAAAGATCTCTCCAAGCCCATTGTTTCTCATTTCACCTCTGACGGCCACGACCACTCTAATCTCTCCGTCTGTGTTCTCAAAGACGGTTTTCCAAACTCATACATCAGAAAGACCACCGAAACTAAAATTATTCTGCAGCTAAGATCACACATTCTCCCTTCCCTTAACGACAGACTACTGTTCTTTTAAATTTTCTCCATTCATTGGAAGTTTCATTTCACACCTCTCTGCACCCATTCTGACTTCACACCTCTTGATTGGCCTCTCTTTCTGTCCCCTGCTCCCGCCTCTCACTCCTCCTCCCTCCCAGCCTTTGTTCTCCCGCTACTTTACCTTTGCCTACTGCCCTGTCTCTCTCACACCTGAAGAAGGCTCCACGGCCGAAACGTTATGTTCTCTTTCTTCTTTTTTTCAGCATGGAATAAACCTATTACTTGTTCCTTTGCAAAACATATACAGGTATGAATATTGTAACGCCCTCGCCCAGTGGTGAGGAAGAAGCGCACCTAGGCGCTCAGAGTACCACGGAGCAGGCTGGGAGTTGTAGCCGGGGAGAGTCTGAGGGTCAGCACGATGACCAGCAGCTGACCCTGCATATGTAAATAGTGTCATAACAGTTTTAGTGTCCGGTGTAGCCACATAAGTGTATAGCCTGTTGTTAAGGAGGACAACCCTAACAATGTGTACGTGTTCCATCAGTCTCCCCATGTGGTATATATCCTGTGTTTGTGTTTTGTGTTCTTGGTGAGAAGAAAAAAAGCTATCGCTTGGTTCACTTATCGCGTCTCCACTAGTCCTTTGTCCTGAAAGAACCTGTATACGCTACAGTATCAACAATTTCTTTAAACCCTCCTGTTATTACTAACAATTAACTGTTATTGATAAAGTTTAGTTTGGGAGAGAGGAAAGTACGAAAGCGCATTGCTGGCACCAAGGAAAAACAAATCCTCACCCTTATCTCGAAATTAGGAGAAAATGATCTTGTCATTATGACTTAGTAATTCTCACGTACTTTATGTGCTCATGCGATAGCACGATTGTCGTATGATACCTATATCAAGCAGTTAGCTACGTCAGCTGAAATGTTGTGGTGCTTTTTTTTCTCTTTATTTATTCCATGTTTATTCCACTCTGAAAAAAGAAAAAAAAAGTAACACAACATTCAGGCTGTGAAGCCCTCTCAGCCAAAATGTGTTACTTTTCTTCTCTTTTCGAAATGGAATAAACCTTTATTTGTTTAATACTATAGCGCCACTGCTGGGGCACGAACCTGGGTCTCTGGTGTCACTCAACAGGGAACCAGCCGGCTGAGCTTAAGGGTGATCTCCCCTCTTCCCAGCAGGGTCCCTGCTATTCACAGGGATGCTTGGAATGATTCTGTTCATATTTGCAAAAAATGGCAAGATTTCATTATGACTAAACCCCAGTCGAAATCTGTACAAATTCTGCAGCGCTGGACACAATCATTAAACCGAAAGTGCCAGTTAAGTTCACCGTAGCTTCTACGTGCGTTCAGTGCACAATGTAACGGTTGTACTGTATATACATTGATGTAACCATTGCTATCTCGTAATTACGAGATAAGGGGGCGAATATTTTTTTTCCCTTTGTGGCAACAATGCACTTCCGTAGGAAAGAGCTTTCCATTTAGTATTTTTAGTGCTTTTACTTTTAGTAGGCCAGCAGCCATATTACCCTGCAACTCGCAACTGGCAAACCACTGAAGCTAACCAGGTGTGAGCCTGGTCAGTACCTCGATGGGAGACCTCCTGGGAAAAACTAAGGTTGCTGCTGGAAGAGGTGTTAGTGAGGCCAGCAGGGGGTGCTCACAGGGGGTGTTTCTCGAAAAGAGTAGGGGTGTAACCCCGGTGTCCTGGCCAAATTTCCCATTGGCCCTTACCAATAATGGCTTCCTAATAATCCCCCTCTATGAATTGGCTTCATTACTTTGTTCTCCTCCCCCCTCCGACTCTGACAGCAGGCGGAGTGACAGGCTGGTTGGAGTATTTCTCGGTCGCACTTCAACTAGCAATCTTTAACTGACGATGACTCAATGAACTATAAGGGAACATCAAATATGAAGCATTGAAGTAGCTGTTATAGTAATTTATTAAATGGTCAAATATAAGAACATCAATAACTTCTTTAACTAGATAATATCAGAATTGTGAAAGAAGTTCAATGTAGCTAATTAACAATTATGTTCATTAACATTAACTCAATTTTTCTTATCCTCCACAGTTCACTCTTCTATTCTGTACTGGTTTCTCGCTCCAGAATAATTTTTGTGCATATCAATAAAAACAGAAATAAAGAGATGAATAAAGATGGGTTTCAGTGCACCAGATGAGTTCAATTCATTCTTATTTATGTGATGACAGTAACAAGAACCTGTATAGCAAACACATGAGTCAAGGGTGTCTTCATATTTTTGGTTGACATTCAGAACTCTTGTCCATACATTGAATTTAGCACTGGCCTGAGTTGAAAGGATTTTTCAAGCCCACAGTCCCAAGCTACTGGTGCCTTACACGAGATACTAGCTTGCACCATAGTGATACTTAAGTTGCAGACATTGTTGTATGTGTTTCTCACAGGCCCAAAGGCCACCAATTATTCAGGTATTCCCAGCTCCATTCTTCCATGGATTTTGTTCTAGACTCCTTCCTGACAAAATCTTGGATCTTGGATGCAAGACCAGGGAGATGTTCTTAATGTATTTTTCAAGGTGATGGCTGAATGTATCCATTCAGTCAATCAGGTGGCAATGCTACTGATGTTGATCGATGAGGCCCCAATCCCAGCTCAGCTACAGTATGACCAGAGCACAGCCACTGCCTGTGTGAAAAGCTCAAAAGCAAGAATATAAAAATGTACAGTAACAGCCACCCAATGTGTTCTTCTGGTGTGGTGAATACAAGCTTTCAAGGGATGGGCAAACTATTCTTTTTTTTTAATTATAACATGATGACCTCTGTATAGTTTACACTATTTTTTCTGTCCTTCCACATTTTATACTGAGGACACTTCCCAGCCTCAGATCAATAGTCGCTGTTGCTTGCTGGGAGGAAAAAGAAACTTCTGGACCAAACCAATAACTTGCAATAAACACATAACATTGATTTTGCCTACCTTTCCACATTTCACTACTTTTAACTTTTCAATTAAAAAATAGATACAGTTTTGAAAGACAAATGTGTTTTTCACGTTTACGTCACAGAGCACTGGTGCACATTTTTCTCTAGGACACACCAAAAACACATTCAGATTTGTCCCATGAAATATAAATTACATTAGTAAGACTGCCAACTTGATTTCAGAATTGTGCATGCCTCTCTATAGCAGGAAAATACCAAGCATGTTCCAACCACTGTTCTAAAAAGAGATAAACTATGTGGTTGACCTTTAAATGTTGGGGTTGAATCACAGCGATTACATAACCTCAGATAAACGTGCACATCTTATTTGCTGGGATGGAATGAGGTGTGACAGCTAGCCTGTCATTAGGCAAGTGCTGTGGGCACTAAGCACAGCAAAGTAAACTTTATAGAACATCCTCTCATGGCATTGCAAAACACAATTATCATTGCTGCATTTGTAAATGTTAAGAAACCCTTCCAGTAAGAAAACAATGCATAAAACATGAAAGATGCTCATATTTAATTGTAACAAACTCATATTTATTTTTGAGGGGCGTATTAAACATTGCCACTGCAAAAATTTCTGAGGTCCTTGGAAATAACAAATGCCTGAGAACTATAATTACATCGTGATTGTGTGATTTCTGTTACAGAACAGCCATCCATGAGCTTTTCTTTGCAGAAAAGTTTTACAATTTTGGAAAGTATTTAGGTGTGCCAAACTTTTTTTTTTAAAAAAAGAAGAAGGACACTGAAGAAGACATTTTTTTTTACCTGGGGTTAAAAGTTTGATCATTCCCTCCTGTGAACTATTCCATGGACAAACTTATCTGCGGCGTTGCTAGGAGACCGAGCAATCCACTCACTAAGGCTTTTGCAGACATGCAGCAAAAGTGAACACTCGAGGGCAGATTTTCAACACATCCAAGCACACAATCCAAAATGTGTTGCTCTGTCTGCTTCCCTGTCAAATAGCACAATTCAAAGTTGCGAAAACAAAAACATCTGAATTACTTCAACTTTCATATACTGTGTGTACACGTTGGTTCAGTTACCTGAGCAGAGCTGTTGAACATCAAGTTGTTAGTTTTGTGGTTTAATCTACTCTCCTTTTGCTGTTAACCACAGCTGTGTGAGACAAGCTTAAATGTAAAATTCGAACATAATCATATATTTTTTACAATTTACTGTTGAACCGTGAAGGCATACTTTATTGAAAAAATAGCTCAAGAAAAATAAAAACCTTTTTAATGTTCTTCAAATCTGAATTAATATTTGCTTTGTTTAATATAGTTACTGTTTGAATGAAATGGTCCTCCTGTTCTTTTGCATGAATGTTCGATCATGACCTTCAGACTAATTATTTTGTTCCACCTCTGCAGCTGAATATCTGAATATGATGCAATTCTTTGATGAAGCGTTAGATTGCATTTAATAGTGGACCTGTGGTTAAAGAGAGCTATTGTTAAAGATACACATGGACACATACTGTATAAGCAGAGTTAAAGTAATATGACTTGGTATGACTTGCTTTTGAGTTGGAGATTTTGTTTTTCATTTGTGAATTTTGTTGTTCAGTAAATACAATAATGAGGTCAATTTTATTTAAAGGTACAGTAGATTACATAGCATTTACTGTAAGTCTTTATAAACATTAATTGATCTGTTAAATCTTTTTGGTTTTCTCTTTATATTAATTTTTTAACAATAAAAAAATATGAAGCCTATTTTTTACTTTTATTTCCTGGAGTGGTTTACTTTCAAAATATTTAGCTGATTAATAATAATGAATGCACATATTTTGGAATTCTTATAAGGAACTTAATTCTGCTTTGTATTTTGTGATTATAATTATGGGTTTATTTACACCGATTTATTTTTTCCAGCAGCTTCTCTTCGCCTTCCTACTGAATGTTTGTAGTAATCCATTTAATTCTGTAAATGTACTGTACACTGTATAGTGCTTTCTATCCTGAAGAATCGCCTAGCACCTCCATTTGTATGAAGAATGCCATGGGATGGCTTTGTTTGATGTGTTGGAATCTGTCATCAACGAGCAGTTGTGACCTTGATTTAACTTCCAGTTGTAAAACAGCACCTTCTACAGCACAGTATCCCATACTAGATCACCATACTAGATCACCATGCTACTGCAGGGCACTGGCTTGGCAGGTCTGGTCCAGGGGCAGGAGCAGCACCTGTTGTTTCACTAACACCACTTACAGTACAGTAGAAGTCTGGATTGATCAGCCCGCAGTGTGGTAATGCCAATGTACAGTGTTCGCACAACTGCAATTTTTCAACCTTGGTCTCAGATATGCTTTCACTTGAATGAAGGAAATTACAACAGATTTGATTCTACTGTTTGCAATAAACCTTGCATGTATGCAATTGAATAATCAATTCTAAAATGTAGCAATCTCTCATGAAAAAGATAAAAAAATAACTGAAACAATGGAAACAAGAGGCCAAAATGAATGTGCTTTCCAATGCCTGTAGCCCAACATAAAAACACATTATTCTTATTAATTTATTTTTTGAATGAGCAATGTTTGTATAAGAATAATTGAAGTCGTATTTTTACTTCCTGCCAGTACCCTGCTCATTAGATAAAAATTACTACAACACAGGTTTAAACTTTTCAGGTGTAGATTCTGCATGGTCTTCGCAGCTACAAAACCTTTCAATTAATATTATTAATACAATGGAATAAGTAATAGGTTTATTGCATGCTGAAAAGAGAAGAAAGAAAACAACGTTTCGGCGGTGGAGCTTTCTTCAGGTGTGAGAAAGACAGGGCAGTAAGCAAAGCACACTAATTACTCACCTATTGTACAGAGTCACAATAGTCTTTTCAGACTCTATTCTGAATGCATGCCTGTTTATCAAATAATGCAGAGGTAGTAATGCAAAGATTCACCCGCTTGCAGGAGTAGCATGCTGGCTGTTAAAAGAAGGTAAGAATTTAGCAAGCTTGGGGCAAATGGCAAATAACATTTTTTCAGTTCCAGAGAGCTGTTTAAGGCGGTCCTTGCACTTACACTAGTAGAACTAATGTCATGGAGGGACAAAAGTACAAACTTGGGGGAAGAACAGTGGCTTGAGGGCTATACTGACTTCACATAAGCTTTAAATGGCCAGTGTTTTTTATGGACTTTTTTTCTTGTTGTCTGTCTGCATCCTTACACTAAATGGAGTTTATGACAAAAGATGACAACAACCAAGCTCAATCAGACTCAGCTGTCAGTAATTAGCAATAGCTCCTGACGATCCATTCCTCTCCCAAACTCCATAAATACCTACGAGATCCCTACCTCTCTTTCTTGCATGTCTCTTGCATCCCACCTCCACCCCATCTCCCCCTCTGCAGCTGCCCCTTGGTCACCCTGCAGGGGGGTCCTGGTCTCCTTGTCTTCTGGCCAGGAGGCCAGCCCTCAGCCAAGCAGGTTAAGCCACAATTTCGCTACATGATGCTTTTGTCTTGGGTGTTGTCATTCCTAGTGAACTTTCAATCAAGGCCTCCAAGCTGTTCCGCTAGAAACAGTCGGACAGCTGTCAATCAAGGGAACAGAACACAACACTATGTGCCTAGATGTTTGTTAGTTACCCCGCTATCGAGCGTGATCTGTGGGGCTGTGGTACTGACTGGGCCAGACCTGGATCAAGGGGGCAGAGGAAGGACAAGGAGCAAAGGAAGAAGAGACAAAGCATTGCTACAGCTGGTCATCTGTATACAGTCACAATTCATGTTCGCCCGGGAGCCCTGGTCAGGAGGGGGACAGAAGCCTCAGCCAGCAGGGAATTGGAACTGATTACACCACTGGGCACAAGACAGGACTTGGAGGCAAGGGGAGACTTTACAGGAGAGCAGCAGAGGAATGGAGGTAGGTTCACATATTGTCTTCCCGTCCACCGACCCTGTATCTGATGCAGAAAGACAGAGTATGGGGGACAGGTTTTTTGGGGATAGAAGTGAAAGCTACTGGTAATTGAGGGACCACAGGGTTGTGTCTCTTTCTTCTGGGTGGCGGACAGAGACACCCTGGGTTATCGGACAGATATCAGACAGAGCTTGTTAGTGAGCACTGCGGATTTTTTTTTTCTCCTGGGTCTTCTGTCTTGGGGCCTGTGATTTGTTTTACTAAGAACCACAATGTTCATGTGTGTTTCCTGGGCGTGCATGGCTTGCGGACACTACTTTTTTTCTGTTCTTTAAGAGTGTAGATGGCGATAACTGATTGTAGTTCTTACCGAAATAAAAAAAATATAATGATGTAGGATACCTGCCCTGTCCTGGTTTGTGGGTGCACTGTTGGTTGCAGGGAGTTCAATGAACCTGCTGCGGGGGAGAAGCCTTCTAGAACCCAAAGACTTGCTGGTGGCGCAATGCCTGCATGTCCTGGAGGTCACAAATATCCGTGCCGCCCCTACAGCACGTTTTCACTAGCATAGCACTAGCTTTTACTCTGCTAGCTGATCTGCCTTATCAGATACTAATAATATTTCACATTACAAAAAGCCGAAGATGTACCCGTTGAATTTGGAAAGACTTCATTTTAGTATGGAAAGGAAAAAATAAAGGTTAACTTCATGCTGAAAAGAGAAGAAAGGAAACACACCCGAAGAAGGCTCCACAGCCGAAACGTTGTGTTTCCTTTCTTCTCTTATAAGCATGGAATTAAAACTTACTTGTTCCTTTCCAGCCTACACATACTGACAGCTCCCTTCTTGAACTACTTCATTTTAGTATTTTGTCCAATCATTAAGACAATGTAGTAAGTGTATGGCTATTCTATTACGTTTATGACTCTTAAAGTTTTTTTTTCCCTCAATGCAAAATATGGCTATAGAATGTTATGCCCTACTGAACTGTCAACATTTACTTTAAACATAACAAATGATTGAATAATTCTGCCAATGGGAGATAGAAGCTGGCTCAATAACAAAATAAATCGTCTTTTCATTTAAAATAATTAAACAGAATGTATTATTACATTCACTGTATTTTTCCAGTTATGTATCGTAGGAAAAAAAGCACAGAAATGAAATGCATGTGCCTTATGCTAGGCGGTTAATGAAGGTTATGTGAGGTAGCTTCTTCATTTTGTGTTCCTTCCAATGAAACAAAAAGGTCAGTGGAGCAGGAAAGCAAAAATACATTATGCCCAAAGAAAATTTTTAATGCGTTTTTTCTTAAATTACTTTTTGCACAATGCTTTAATTATATATCCTGCTGTTACTTCTGCTCTGATTCCTGAGTACCATTTTTGATTGTATTTGTAAACCCCTGTTATCATGTACACTGGTTGCTATCAAGCATATGGGTGTCTTACAGTGCAATTCTTTAAATAAAGAGAAATAAGCATACGTTAACAATGATAAGCAGGAGGAAGAAGACCAATGTTTTGGCAGTGGCATCCTCAATCTTTTTAGGCCCCTTAAATAAAGAGAACCACAATGTTTAATGGGTCATACACTTCTCCTACAGCAGAATAAGGGTATTTGCTTTCAAGAGATCATTTTACTCCAGTATAATATAATGTATGTTTGTTTGTACTGTAAATAAAAATAAAGTTTATTTGAACAATGTCTTGTAATTCATCAAAAACTTCAAAATACACATTTTTGATGCAAAATATTGTTTTGTCCTTTCACATGGTATTAGTAAGTTAACCTATTAATGCTTGTATGAGGTGTGATAATGGTGAAAAGGATATACACAAAAACAGTGTTCAGACTGAAATCCAGGATTGTTTTACCCTGTTTGCTCTCTGAGTCTTTAATGTTAATGTTGAGAACAGACTTCAGTCCAATTGAAATGATGAAGGGTGAAGGTATTTCTTATTTTAAATGCATTTTAGCTGTCTTTACACGGTCTCAATAGGAATAATTACTGAATTTCTTTTCAGCAACTGTGGGATGAGCTCAGCTCTGCTCCTGGCAGGATCTGATCACAGTCTTTCACAGCTTAGAGCAAAATTAACTGAGCAGTGAACTCCACTACAGCATGGGACTGTCTCGTGCTGGGGGAAAATTCAACACTGTCTAGGTTCCAGGGGTGTGAAATCATTCAGTTACAGTTCATTCCTGCTACCTAGGCCATCTGTATACTACTTCTTCTCTGCAGAATCTTCTGTGACTGATAGTGTTACGAAGCGTCTTTCAGGACCCTATGCAGACAGCACAATCCGGAAGGGGGTGAGCAGACACGAGAAGGAGACGAGGAACTGGGCTGATAGACGAACAGGGGGGCGTAACGAAGGTGCTCAGGAGGGCGTGGTCCAGGCGAACAGTCCAAAGGGAATCCAGGGGGAAAACCAGGACAATGTACAAAAGTGCAAAAACCAGGAAATGCAGGAGGAGATGAAACAAAACACAGTTAATAGCTGGAACAGGATCCAGTGCAAGGATGGGGAATAAAAGAGGGAGTGGAACCAGGTGCTCCAGATCCCGGACTCGGCTGGTTCAGGACGCTGATGGGAGGTGAATGCCCCCCGAGCTGCGGACGCAGTGGAAGGCGGGCCTCCGGGCGTCCGTGTTGAATGGCAGAGCCCAGAACAGAGTGAGCGTCTGGCTTTTAAAGGTGGGCTGGAACAGGGAGTAGGTGCAGAAAATCAACTAAAATGTGAAAGAGCCGGAGCGCCCTTAAGAGGGTGGGATTACAATCATGACAGATAGACATCACCAATGTCAGGGGTGCCATTCTGCTCTGCCTTGCCAAGATTCGATTATTATGCTCATGGGCTCAGAAGGGGCACAGAGCCACTCCCTAGACAGTAGTAAACTCCGCAGTGCCATAAGACCAGGTCTCCCGCTGCTTTAGAATTGTTGAGGTTTTTCAAGGGGCTTTCTGCTGACTTGTACAAAGTGTTTAACCACTGAATGACAGAGAGAGGTTTCAAATCAAAGCAGTTGTGCTTGTCAGAAGACATAGTCATGCAGCCCTTTGGGTACAGAGGTGCATTGTCTTCTGAATTTTAAGTGCACGTTTTCTGAATACTGGACATCAGGGTTCCGCTACTCAATCGAGCCAGCATCTGGAGTCATTAAACCCACTTGCTGGACAACAGGCAGAGGAGACCCGAGGGAGCTGCGAGCTCCATGCTGACAAGGAACCAGGCTGAGCAGGGAGTGTGCACACTGTAGGCAACTTGTTTGCTGCTTGCTGGCGAATGGCAGCGAACTGTGCATACTGGCGGTGTGATGCTATAGCAGTCCGTGTGCATACAGAGCATACAGTAGTTCAGGCAGACACAGTGCAGGGTCTTTTTCCAAAATTAGCGAGGGTTGTAACCTGTGAGGCACTGTAGTGAAGCACATAGGGGGTATCCTGGAGGTGAGGGCCTAAGGTAAGATCCACACTGTAGCCAAAAAAAGGCCAATAAAAAGGGAGATCCAAGAAACAAAGATATAAACAAACCAAGGTCATAAAACTGAAATAAGCAGAGGAGGGGAGACAAGGGAAACAAATCTTGAGGGGCTCAAAGTTCAAACACTATACCAGAACCCAGAGCACAGTCTGATCAGCCCTTAAAAATCCCCTGTATCACCCGGAAAAGATTAGTGGTAATTGCCTCCAGGTCTCCTGTAAGTTGGTGTACATGGCAACTAGCACTGAAAGACAGTCCACATCAATGCTATCTCACCCCACAGAGCAGCAGCCAGGGTGAGCCTGATATTGGAAAGCATTCCTTTGAAGACAAAGAAAAATATAGCACTGAAGAAAAAAAAACAAGGTATGTTATCGTAAAGCATGACGGAAACATGATTCAATCAAATACCTTTATGTGATCATTAGATGTGATAGGAATCATTTAGTCTGAGTCCAAATGGAGAATTAAAGGCATTGCAATTATCTCTGGTGGTCAGTTCTTTATTTAACTGGATTTACGTGCCTGCCTGTTCACTCTGTTGTTTGGGGGGAATGTGAGAGGCTTAAGACATTCACAGATTGCATCTTGCGCAGGGACACTGTCAAAAATATTCCCCACCGTTACTATAATAAACTCTAATAGGTAGAGTAAGTGATACATACATGGAATATACCTGGATAAAAAAGACGGCTCTTAATTTAAGTAAATTCATTAATTTGTAAATCCTAGTAGTATTTCTGCTGCATTTTATTATTGAAACACAATGGGAATTGGAGTAGAACAAGGCAAAACTTGTGCTAACACATACTGTAGAACTCGTTGACAACATGAGAACAAGTTTAGAAAAAAATATAGCTGAAATATACTGTACAGAAACACACTGAAAATGTTCCTGCATTCAGCTAATACATGTTCACATTTTTCTCTAAAGTATTCACTTTGGAATTTTTTTGGATAGCATTTATATTCTCTGATAACATTAACATGTGTCAAAAAGATAAAAGTAGTTCAAGTAGGTACAGTAGCTGCATCAGCATGTGTAGACTACAAAGGAGCAAGTAAAGGTTTATTCGATGCTGAAAAGAGAACAAATGAAACACATTTCAGCTGTGGAGCCTTCTTCACACCCGAAGAAGGCTCTACTGTTGAAACGTTGAGTTTCATTTCTCTTTTCAGCATAGAATAAACCTCTACTTTTTCCAAAACGTTCTGTTAAATATAAAAACAAACAAGATTAAAATAATAGAAATATGGGACATGGGAAGTTGCCACCATGTTCAGCCAATAAATCTAATAAGGTTTCTGTAGAACAACAAAATAAAATTGTGTGCACACTTCTTGTTTTTATTTTACTCAAAGACAAGACTAGATTTCATAAACAACCAACACTATTTTTAAAGATAGCATTCTACTTCAGAAACCAATATGTTCAACAGCAGGGCAGGAATGTTTAAAAGAACAGTGCTTTATCTGAGACTATAGTCAATCTGGGAGGAATTTTACAGACAATATTTTTTAAGGCCCTGCTCTCTCAAGTGCTTTGCTATTATTTGAATTGTGAAGGTAGCACTTAAGATAGTTGTTGATTTTAAACAAATTCTTTTTTCCTTAAAATGTTGGGTTAGCTTCAGTGGATAGTTAAATGGAATTACCCCTGAAAACAATACTGTAAGTGTAATACTGTGCAATGCTTTTATGCACTGTGAAAGTTTAATTTCTTTCTACATTGGCTTTTAGAGATAGACACAGGATAGTTCAAGACTTGCACAGGTTTACTGCTTTGTGCTAAATTGATTCATTGGCCTTAATGGGTCCATTCAGGCTCACCACTTTATGGATGCTCGATCCAGCTTTTTTGTTTATGAAAGAAAAGGGGTTGTCTGGCCTTGCTGCTGAACTTTAAGCGAAAGAATGAAGCAACAGGAGCAGGCAAGAGATGACGCAGAGACCAGCAGAGAAGGACTTGTTGGTCTCTGCAGTCAACAGCTGTTTTATCGCTACAGAATGGGCCTTTGATTCCTGGAACTGCAGCATCCAGCAGGGTGACCAAAGGTAAACTGTCTGTAAATGACACAGTTATTTAACAAAGCCTTTCCTATTGAACCTTTTACCTGCCTAAAAGCATCCAAGAATGGAGAACTTTATGATACTGTTGTGTTCAGAAGTTAATTCTTCTCTATTAAAATAATTCTGTAACAAAACTAACTTTTACTCATACTGTATATGTCACAAGTAAGTTGTAGAAAATCCTAACAATAATAATTCATCTTACCGTGTATACACTTTTTATGACAAATCTTGTGAAATGGCAGGTTTTCCTTAAAATCCATTTTATGCAGACTTGTCCTTTATTTTTTTACATCCATTGACTAATATCATAATTATCCCAGTACACCAGTGTGAGAATGTGAAATTTGAAATCATTTACCAATTAACCAATTAAACTAAGCATGCCTAATGTGGCTATTTACAATTAATTAAAGGCCCTACAGTATAGTACCTTCGGTGGCTTATTGCCTGTAACTGCAGTCCACATATCTTTTAATCATTTTCCATTGCCATGTACAAGATAATGTTCACTTTAAAGTTTATCAGTAAAGAATGTATGAACTTATTTGATTCTTAATATCTTAATTTATAAATGAGTTCAAATTTTCAAAAAGTTACAAAACACTTCCATGTACAAGAAAATAAAATAGGTAAGACCTAGGGAATCCCATTTCTCCAAACATCACAGATGTGAGTCTTCAGAACCAGAAAGTTATGCCCAGTATCAGTCACGTCCATACACTCTACTATTTGCTAAAACTGTGAAACATGGCGCGCTCTAGTGCCTGCCATGCACAAACAAATTTGTGGAGTGGTTTAATCAAACTCTCAAGAACATGTCAAGGAGATTTATCTCTGGAACAGGAAAGGACTGGAACAGTTGGCTGTATCTAATTTTTGCGCATGGAGAAGCACCATGATCATCAACAGGCTTCACAGCATTTGAGCTGCTACTGTATATAGCCGTATGCTGAAAGGCCTACTGGATGTGCTTTGGGAAGATCCACAGGAGAAAATGAGCCCCTCTGTAATGGATTACATCCTACACATGAGGGTTCACCTGGAAGGCCATACAGGCTATACAGAAGTGATGGCTTCAGAAATCCTACAGGAGGTACAGCGCACTCAAAAGACAAGGTGTGGTCAGCAAACCAGAACACTAGAGTTACAACCCAGTCAAAGGGCCCTCCTGCTGCCCCCTGGTGAACAAACTGCTGGCTTCACAGCAAGGGCCTTTTGAACTTCTAAGGAAAATGGGGCCTATCAGTTATGAACTTCACAGGAAGGGGAGGAGGAGACGCAGATATACAATGTACAGTAAACCTGTTTAAATCCTGAGAGGAATCAGGACCAGTTGAAACCATACAGCTAGTGCACCACATCCAGGAAAACAAACAACTGGAGGAAGCATTTACCCTTAGCATGAGATATGCTATTCTGGATACATCAAAAAGGACAGAAGAAATACAAACTGGCCAAGCTCTTATACCAGTTCCAGCCATTACTCACTGTATCCAACTTGAGGACCCCCACCCCAATCCAATCCTTCAATGGATGTCATATTCCTGAAGGCATGAGCACTGGTCAACACCTCAGCCTTGGAGTACTTGAACCATCTGTCAGTTTATTGAGCGGCTTAGTTGATTTTGTTCCAAAGAGGGATGGGAAGGTGACATTCTGAATAAACTTTCAGAATTTGTGACCATGCATTGACAAACTATCAGATATCTGGGGTAAAACGGCCAATCTAACTCGCTATCTATCTAAGTCCCTTAGATCTGGACAATGGGGACTGCCAAGTGCCTTTAACTGCTGAATCCCAGGAGCTGACCCTTTTGATTGTTACAATTCATGATCATGCCTTTTGGACTCCATGGAGCTCCAGCAACTTTCCAGCGCATGATGAACCATATTCCTACTGACCACATAACTTTGTGTCTGCTTACCTGGATGATGTGGTGATCTACATTTCCACCTGGCCTAGCCATCTAACCGAGGTTCTGAGGTAGTGCTTTAAAAGACCCAGGAAAATGAACTTACAATGAATGGAGCCAAATGTGTGTTTGCCCATCAGGAGGTGCAGTATCTGGGCGATCGTGTGAGAATGTTTTATAGGGTTTTCTAAAGAGGACCCAGGGGGTGCTGATTCATATTCTTATGCCAAACAGGTAAGAGAGGGGGCAGCTGGAAGGCCCACTAGTGGTGAACCATGGAAATCTTTTCACACTGTCACACATCTGTCCCCTCAGCTTAGAGCGGTCCACCCTAAGTGGTTAAATCGTGTCGCCTTGATAGAGCATCTGTGTTTTCCGTGGGCTGTCCCTGTTCGATGTTTCACCTCAAATTGGTGTGGCTGAAGGGAACGGAACCACTGAGTCACCCAGGCGTTTTTTATTCCTTGTTTGTCTTCATCCGGGTGAGTGGAGCATGGTTGGTCACTAAAATGAATTCCCTGGCCAACAGATAGTATAGCAGTGATTCGACAGCCCACATTTCACAGCCATACACTCTACAAAGGGGTATCTTGTTCATGTAATCCAGGATGTTGGTAGAGGAGTTGTGGCTTCCAGGACTCTCGGGCAATCTCAAGGTTCCCCCAGGGTTGCCTCCCATAGATTAACTCGAATAGGGAGAACCCCTAAGGCTTGTGGCACTTCCCAGATAGCGAACATAAGCAGGGGTAAGAGTAGGTCCCAGTCTTTTTTTTTTCAGATTGAAAGACCTTCCTCAGCATCTGTTTAAGGGTTTTAATTTATTAAACCTCTCCACCAAGCCATCGGTCTGCAGGTGATGCATGGAAGTCCTTAAGAATTTTGCTCGCAGCAGGTCGGTGACTTCCTGCATTAGCCAGGAGGTAAATGGTGTTATATGGTCAGTTAAAATTTCTTTTGGCAGCCTGACCCGGTCGAACAAGTTTACCATTTCTCTGGCGATACTTTTACTGACAACCCTTCGAAGAAGAATGTCCTCTGGATATTGGGAGGCATAGACCGTGATGACTAAGATGTATCCGTGCCCCCCAGGCCGTTTTGGGTAAAGGTCCAATCACAGGGAGAGGCTGCAGCATTGCGCGCAGGTGGGGCTTCTGTCACAGTCATAAACCCTTTCTCTTAAGGACGCTCCAGCCCTTCCTAGTTTATTATTTATCTCCTGCACCTGCCTCCGGTTCCAGCCCCCATCCTATAAAAGCCAGAAATTCCTGTCAATGTGGGCTCAGCTTTGGAAGATGGACGGCCAGAAGCCCGCCTACCTGAGAGTCCAGGAGTGACTTGATGGCATAGGCTTCACAACGGCGTCCTGACCATTTGGGTCTGGGAGCGTCTGGTCCTCTTACCTCCCTTTTATTCCCCCGACACTTTGCTGGATCCTGCTGCGGATTTTAACCTCATTTGTCTGTGTCAGGATGGATCACCTGGCTTTGGACATTGGCTTTCCCTGGATAATCTTACGGACTTCCTTGGACTGTTTGCCCTGGACACTCCCCCTCGAACACCAGCGCACCTTGGACACGCTTCTTCCAGCAACTATTCTAGTCTTTTTTCCACGTGTTTGTCTCACTTCCTTCCGGATTTTGCTGTCTGCATAGGGTCCTGAAAGATGCTTTGTGACAGCGTCAGTGCGTTTAGCTGACAGTCATGGCAAGCTGTACAGTATCGCCTGATGTCAGCATATACCCCGGGCCAGAAGAATCTTTTCAAAACCCTCTCACACGTCTTATCTACCCCGAGATGCCCCCCCAGCAGATGTAAGTGAGCCAGCCTAAGTACAAATTGATAGTGCTTCTGCGGAACCAGAAGTCGATCCTGATTTGGGCTGTTGCATTGATTAAGAAGGTCGTTCTTGATGATGAAAGAATTTGGATGCTTCTGACAGCCTTCGACAGGTTGTCCATTCAGTTTGACTACCTGGGCTTTGGCATGGGTGAGTGTAGGGTCTTCTGCTTGATCTCAAAATCTGCTGTAAAAATCCCCATCTCCCAGTCATCGAGGGGGTCCATGGAGGCTGAGGAATGCTCCGATCTCCTAGTTCTAACGGAAGAAGAAGGAGAGGAGGATTCACTCTTAGGGTCAGTTTGAGTGGCCAACCCCTTACCACCTTGTTTTCCTAATGCACAGACCGCGACCTCAGTCTTTACCTTCTTTTTCTTTTCAGCCACTGCTCGCTTCTTTGAAAAGGTGTTGCTGTCGTTGCATTTCCGAGGGCAGTTAGAGGCATAAAGCTCCTTATATTGGGAAAAGTTTCTCCCCAGAATAGGGGGTGTGGTACGAAGGCAGCCTGGATGTCAATTCCCTGAGATCTTAGGCGGATTCACAAGTGAGCTGTGGGGTTGTTCTTTTGCTCCCCGTGGATGCAGCCTAGGGTAATTTGGCGAAGTTCCTCAATCTGATGAGACAGAAAAACCCCTGGGGACACCAGACAGAGAGCACTTCCTGAGTCGACCAGGGCAAGCAGGGCTTGCCCATTTAGATATACCGTTTCAACCAGAGGGGCTCGGTCCATGAGCAGGCAGCCTCCCAGAGGCTTGCTTATAGAGGCATAAACGATGTTGCAGTCCATGTTCTTCATGTCCTTCGAAAGACATTGGTCTGCCTCATGTCCCTCCGAGTCACACCTGGAACAGCTGGGTGGCCTGTGAGCTCCCCCTGCAGTGTGGCTCTGGAATAAAATGGCCATCAGGGGCTTGGGGCGGACCCCGCAGCTGCTTTTGAGCTTCCGTCTTCTTCTCATCCTGGCGACCATGAAATCATCCACTTTCTGGGGGTTGTGTTGATAGACTGACTGCCGTACCTCTGGGGGTAATTGCCACAGGTATGTATCCAGGATGATGTGCTCCACTGTCCCATTTTGGGTGAGGGTGTCCAGTTCAAACCACTTCTTGGCCAAATAGATTAGGTTGAACATCTGTGAATAGGCAGAGAGTTGGGGATCATATCGCCACTTGTGGAACTGCTGGGCTCGGACGTGAGTCGTGACCCCTTCCTGGGCTAGATTTGGGCCTTAAGTCATTCGTAGTCAGAGGCAAAAGAGCTGTCCAGGTCTGATTCCTAATATACCTTCTGAGCCTCACCACACAGGGAAAGGGCTACGATGCTGGCCCAGAGGTTATGGTCCCACTGCGCCTGCTCTGCAGTCCTCTCAAATGCCTGTAAGTATGTCTCCATGTCGTCCTCAGGTGTCATATTCTGCAGGACGTGACTGGGCTGGACCTGTACCTCTGTCGGTGCTGGTATGATGGGCGTAGTTACAGGAGGAGGGGCCATAATCTTCTCTCCCATCTGCCGGCACAGATCCTACACGGCAGTCACTCTGTCCTGCAGGTAGAGGGTTTGTGCCTCAGCTGACTCCTGGAGTGATGAGAGCTGTGCCTGTAATGTGTCTTGAGCTTGCCGTTGTAATTCATTGGCCTCCCTCTGGACAGTTACAGACACCATGAGGGCTCGAACTGCTTCCTCCAGCAGACTCAGATGGTCTGTCATGCTGACTACTGGTTAAGACAGCCCCGCATCAAATGTGACAGACTGGGTTTCTCTGGGCTGCCTTTTCTCCAACGTGTAGTCTCAGAGAGGCATTTCTTCTAGCCCTCAACTACTGACTAATTGTGAGAGACTCCAGGGCGCTGATCACGATTTAGTACGGACGTCTGCTGTCGCCCGGGTTCTTAGACAAACGCAAGGGGAATGATTTGTTGTTTTTACACTGTTATTTACTGAAATTGATTATTATTATTAGATGGATGTGGATTTTATAATGTTCTCAATTGCTCACATAATGAAACTGCACAAGAATTTGCCATTTTCCTTCTCAAATTAGCTACCGTACCTGGCTTTGAACAGTATGTCACTTATTCCAGTGAGGGTCACAGCAATGTAGTAAAGTAAAGTAAACTCAGAAGGTAAACCAGGCTGGATTCAAATCCAGGACTCATTATCTGGCAACAGCGCTAGCCATCACACCACTGTGCTGCCCTAAAATAAAAAAAAGAAATGCCTGGTTTATTTATTGATTTATTTTATTGATCCTACTAAAAAATGTCTTACTGTTCTTCTTAGCGCTATGAGATCAACACAATGCAGCATGCTGTTAATTAAACCCAAGACAAGAGACACACAAGATCTCTTGTGTGAGATGCCATGTAATTTGTATTTGGACAAAATAATATTTCACTTATTTATATAGCTGAGGATATCAGAATATGTATCACCATAAATTTATTAAATGATTTGTTTAAAAAAATGCTTTCAAAAAAGATTACTGTACAGTACTTGTTAAGAGTCACTTTAATCTATAGAAAACATTGTGCTACTTTTTTTAGTTCTGTAATGTATACTAACAGATAGAGCACATGGCATATCTTATTTGTTAGTAAAAGAATGAAAAACAAATCTGCTTAGTTGATTTCTAGGGCATGCCTACTGCAGTGTAATCCGTGTTGATGTTACATTCTCCCTTGTATCCATGCCCAGGGTTTTCAACTCCCACACAAACACCAGAAAGCGAATCAATAGCCAAGTGCTTCACACCACTCTTGTAAGAAGCCATGCAAAAGTAAATTAACTGTGCCTAAAAAATAATCTGATGTCAGTAACAAAGTTACTAAAATTAAAGCTAGTGTTAAATCTAAACTGCTGTCCTCCTTGCCATTTTATTCAGAAGACAGAAGACATCATTGATCTGAAACCTCTATGTGCTACTTCTGACCTTAAATAGACTGATTTGTCACCCTTTATGAAAAAATATAAAAATTCTAAGACATAATGACACCTATTCTAAAGTGCAGTGTACATGATCAATTCATCCGTTGAGAAAGCAGCTTCTTCCCGGGGAGAGCCATGCCCATCTTTCGCCTGTCCTGGGACTGCAACTGGGATGGGAAGCCAGACCACATTGGGAGGAAATTAATGCAAAATACAGACAGTTAGGACACAACAGTCCCATTTATTTCCCATCAGAGGTGTGCAGTGGAGTTTACATAATTATGAAGCTGCCTCTATACTCTGCTTCATACGTATACCTGTAATAATAATAATAATAATAATAACAACAACTTATATAGCGCTTTCCTGGACACTCCACTCAATGCGCCTTACAGGTAACAGGGACTTTCCTCCACCAGTGTGCAGCCCCACCTGGATGATGCGACAGCAGCCATAGTGCACCAGTACTCTACCCACACACCAGCTCTCAGTGGGGAGGAGAACAGAGTGATGAAGCCAGTTCGGAGATGAGGCCATGATTGGTAAAGGCCAGGGGGAAATTTGGCCAGGATACTGGGGTTACACCCCTACTCTTTTCTAGAAACGCCCTGGGATTTTTAATGACCACAGAGAGTCAGGACCTCGGTTTTACGTCTCATCTGAAGGACAGCGCCTTTTTACACTATAGTGTTCCCATCACTATACTGGGGCATTAGATCCCACACAGACCGCAGGGTGAGTGCCCCCTACTGGCCCCACTAACAACACTTCCAGCAGCAAACTTTTCTCAGGAAGTCTCCCATCCAGGTACTGACCAGGCTCAAGCCTGCTGAGCTTAAGTGGGTTATTAGTTGTGAGCTGCAGGATGATATTGCTGCTGGCTGTTTTAAGTATCAGTTCTTAGTAAGGTACAGTATGTTTCTGAGAGTTGCTTTTGTTCTATACACACTTTAAGCAGGATACCTCTTTCTACAAACCAGGATGGGTCATCCCATAATTTTAGCATTTGATACCTGTTAGGGCATTTTAAAAAAGGAATTGGTTATTACTATTAAAACCAATTATGCAATCATAAGTTAGTGCTGTAACAAAATAAATCCAAGATCAATCAATATGATCATAATACAGTATATACAGTACATGACCATATACCAAAGCCAGAAGAAGACTGATCAACATGAGGCATGTTATGATTCCTAATTACAACACACCAACTGTGAAATGGGTTTAAAGTCAGATTTCCGGCAGCGTGATATCCCAAATTTGCCATTTAATCTGACAAGTCTAGCACTTCTTTTAATCTTTATTCTAATAAACTTCCAGTAGTGTTAGACTTCGGTCCATGTACAGCAAGGACTGATAAAAATAGTGGAGTTTTCCCTTTTTTGTTGACTATCTATTTTATTCTAATCAAAAGTGTTACATCAAATCTGGAGAGAGAAAAATCTGAAGAGAGTAACATTCTCAGTTCGTTTAATGTAAAGTCCTACTGAGCAAACAGTCAGAAAGTGATTAATGCTGATTACATTTTCACAGCATTAAACTTTCCATTGTGAATCAAATAACTACATGTGATGTGTAAACTCCAACATCAGTGAGGTGGAGTATGCCAAGGAAGATTTTGTAGAATATTAAAAGATGGACAATTAAATGAATTGGCAGTTTAAGAAAGGTTACAAACCAAAGGACTCCATCTATTCTGTAGTAGCTAAATGGTCACAACATCTCGTCCAGCCAATTCTTAAAAGAGGACAGTGTATAAGCTACAGCACTGTGGCTGGGGTGCATGTTCCTGATTCCCATTGTAACGGGAGCCTGTTCTGACTGTCGCAATATTAGAGCTGTAACAATGCGTAGTTTAGGACCCTGTGCAGACAGTAAAATCCAGAAGTGATTGGAAAAGGACTACGGGGAAAACACGGATAGGAATGGTAGGGATGGCGAACAGGGGGCGGCGCAGACAGTGATTCAGGTGCATGGGGGAGGGCAGGTGAACAAGTCCAGAAGAGGGAAGTCCAAAACGGGAAACTAGGGCGCAGTCAGGGTCCAAGTGCCGGGAGATCCATCCAAGACACACGATTAAAACCAGGAACGGGATCAGGGACAGGCACAAGGAAATTAAAAACAGAATGACGAGGCCAGGCGCCCCAAGCCCCAGACTCAACTGGTCTGGATGCCGATCAGAAGCCTGTGCCCTCAAGCCGCGGACGAAGGGCGACTTGGTGCTAGGCGGGCCTCCGGGAGTCCATCTCCAAATGCAGAGCCCTGAGCTTCCGGTGAACCGGGTTTAAATAATGAACGGAACAAGGGGCAGGTGAACGTAATAATGAAAAAACACAAAAGGGACGGAGTGCCCTCTAGCGGAGCGATGACGATCGTGTCACCTATAACCTTTCATCGGAAGAAGCGTTTCCTGTTCTCAGTTATAAATTCACCTCTGCACAGTTTCCAGTTGTGCCCTCTGGTTAGTATTTCACTGTTGATTGTGCAGAGGGCCAGTGACTTTGTCAAAGTCTTCGGAGATTTTCAATGCAGTAGTATCAGGGTGTTCACTCCTAGTAAAGGGAAAATGGTTTTATTTTTTAATCTATTTCTACTCAAACATAAAATGATTTACATAACATAAAACATAAAATGATTTACTCTAATAACTGATTCCTCATTTCCACTGTTCCTAAATTTGATGTTCCTAAGGATTTACAGAGCTGTGGTTCCAAGTTTGGAAGAGAGAAACATACTGACAGGATTAAAGAAATGACAGTATCTGCAGTCTCTAAATCAATATTTCCATCACAAATAAAAATGTAAACATATACATGACATATATAAAATCTACTTCAACAAATTATTTTTTTCCACGTGCTTAAAAATTAGACGTGTCTTTCTTTGGAAGTGCTCTGCTTTTTGAGAAAATTTGACATGTCTGTTTTACAAATAACTGGTTGAAAACGTGTGACTCAGAACATCACATGTCCGTGAGTAAAGAACATTTCCCAGGTTCTGAATTTTTAAATAATTTCAAAACATTCCCCCAATGTAAAGCACAGAGAATTAAAAATTGTAGGTCAGGTACTGATCCTGCGACTCCACAACCAAATTAACAAAACAGTACATCTCAAACATGACATTGTTTTTTCTACTACTTATTTGGTTTGCTCATTTTGAAAATGGTAAATAAAACCTAATTCCTGGGCTTGATTCCAACCTTTAAGATCACTTTATTGGCCATATACAAACTCTTGTGTTAGGAATTAATTTTCACATACCCCAGCTTGCTCTCCATGAGACACAGACAGGGAGAGAAGCTTGGGGTCAGAGCACAGGGTCAGCCATTAATACGGCACCCCTGGAGCAGTTGGGGTTAGGGCCTTGCGCAGGGGCCCAACAGAGTAGAATTCCTCTGCCAGCTGCGGGATTTGAACCGGCTACCTTCCAACCACAGACACAGATCCTTAGCCACAGATCCACTGCTCCGCCTTATACTGCGAAGTATAAACCATCTTAGCACCTTCTGCGTGGAGCTTGCATGTTCTTTTTGCGGATGAATGGTTACACTGAATACTCTGGTTTCTTGTATGTGTGTCCACCCTGGCGACCTGCCCCCATTGTCTGCTCCTGTAGGTGAGTCTCAAGCTGCCCACATGCCTATATTGGTCTAAGCAGCTTTGGGACAATAAATTACCAAAACCTCCCACTACAGTTCCATATAATAAAATACAAATCAACCTAATATTTATGACCAGAAATTGGTGTAACTTTGTGAAACTTTTGGTCACACCTGAACGACGAAATCGTTAAGAAGATGGACTATTAGGATGGTTCTTATTATTCTAAACAAGGTACTTAATCTCCTTTTGCTAGGTCCTTTGGAAGAGATGCAAAAGCAAGATCCTGTTGTGTCTCTGGAGCTGTACTTTAGGTGCTGAAATGCAGTTCATATACTGTAAAGTACTCACTTCTGTCAGTTTGCCGGGACAAATATAATCTGCTATTGGTCTATTATACAGTAAATCTTCCAGTAACCAGAGCAAACTAATACAACTCAAAACCTGAACCAATTGCTTCAAGCTTCTTGAAATACCAAATACATACAGTATTAATGGTAAAAGTAGGAACATCATGAAGTTATTAATCTTCAGATGTACAGTATCTTTTTTCCTCTTGCTTTAAAAGACGCGTTGTAGTGTTTCAATTGTTGGACATAATTAGGAAATGCATTTAAAAAGCACACTGGACTTTTTTTTTGTTCCCATTTAAAGAAGTTAATTATAGGCGTTATTCTTGAAAACATCTCACAGATGATTCACCCATTACTCCACTGTTAACTACACCACCTGTCTCCCTCTCAGCCTCGGCTGTGTTCCTATTGGACAGTGGCGCTATGGAAGCGTGGATGGTCTTTGTTCAAAAGCAGCTGCTGCGCCAGAACACGCGGGGAGTCGGTCTGCTTCCATGGTCAATAAGAGCATGACTGTGTTGAGCGCGCCTTCCCAGACAGCGCTGCAGCGTTCAGCAGTGCAGATGATGCCTTGTTAAGCACTCCTCACAGATCCTCCACAAAGCCATGGCTTAAAGGGAGAGAAAGGGAGATGGGTTCCCAAACTGAGGACGGTATCAGCCTGTGTAAAAAGGCTTTGCAGATCGTTACTGAACTTTGCCTCGGAGGGCAAGTAGATCGGGAAAAATGCACAGATATCTTCCCCCTGGAGAGAACCATACCAGGTAAAAGCAGCACAGGTAAATTGGTCTCCACTCTTTGCTTTTACTTACTTTGCAGCTTGTGCTGTGCCCGTGTTTTATCAATGTACTACCTGATGACAGTGCACGCTGAACTCAAATGTGTGGGATGTAGCGCTACTAATAGAGCAATAGGCTGTGTGGGCGTTTATTTCGCCTTTGTAACCAGTATGGTCCTGAGACTGAATAGAGAAGTAGAAGCGAAGTCCCTGTAAGGGTTTGTATTAACTTTGTTTTATGCAAAATACTAAAACCTGTTAAAAGGGACCTACTGTACCAGGTATGAACGCACGAAATAAACGATAACGACAGTACGTAGTGGTTAATGCTTTGATTTGATGTCGAGGACCATGCGTAGCCGTAAGACAGCACGTTAATTTTATCTGTACTCCAGGTGTACATTTTTCAAATGTGTACGAATTTGATCTCGTTAGCATTGTACTCTGTGACTGCGGTGTTTTCTGTTTTCCCGTTAATGTAGTCAGAAGCGCAGTCCTTAGAGGGACAGCTTCCCACCTGTAGCTTTTTAGCTGTATTGCAACAGGTTGCCACTTGCCGAGAACAGTAATTCCTTTACAGTGCTCTGTTGCGAACTGAATGCTGTTTTACAAGGTAACGCTGATACCTCGCGATCAGGATTTTAAATGCGCTGTGCATGTATTATTACCAGAGACATTTTTATTTTCTATAAAAACGATAATGTTGGAGATCGTAAGAGTCAAAATATGTTTTGAAAATCTCAATGACTCTTTAAAACAAACATTGTCAATCGTCAATCTATATACATTTGGTGCTGTTACGGAAGGTAGCGATGGCAGTAAACGATAATCGTAAATTATATACAGTACACTAAAATGTTGCCCTTCGCACGACTGGTTTAATCTGGGAAAAAGCTTCAGTGCAAAAGATGTCAGGTCTCAGTGAAAAAATATGTGAATGAATTTTTGTTTTCATTCATACAAATGCATCCTTGTGTCAGTGGGCAGTTGAAAGGGAACAATGCCTTCAGCATGATGGTATTGCATGGAATTCGCCATAAGCTTTGGATCATTATCCTTCTCAACCTTGGCTCCTAAATCTTTTTTTTTTTATCGTTCCCAGTTTGAAACGGCATTTCTAGAGATGAAATGCATACATATTTTCTGTACCAAAATATTTGTCCAGATGGAATAATTAAAATAGCACTTTTATATTAGCTAATAATATCTCATGGATGTTTTAAAACGTATGTGCATGATTAAAATAACGGTTTAACTACTGTATAATCAATGTGTGCGATACTGAAGGACTGAAAGAATCATCTTGAAACGGAAAACAAACGAATACTGTGCGACTTGGTCATAACTTCATGGAACCAACAGTGTATGGTTATTCTGCACAGGAAATTAATGTGCATATGTAAAATACATTAAACTTGCAGAATCCTGCAAGTAGTAGAACGTGAAACATAAGTTAATTTCATACCTTAAATAGAAAGTTATACTGGGAGGTACAGTATCAGTTTGCTTTTTTGCTCGGTTTCAGAAAAATATTAAATAGTAAAAAATCATAGTATTTTTTATTAAGCCCAGAATTGTATTTTCTTCAGTATGTATATTGTGTAGGTATTGAAGCTATTGATTCATAAAATAATTTAATAATTTATATTTAAGCTGAACATAACAAATATAATACTACTATTGCTTTTGCTGTACTTGTTATTGGGGGGAGGGATTTAAAGAGAGATCACTCTAAAATAAAAACAGCTGTGATCTACAAAAAAAACTAAAACAAATCTTTACTGCTCACTACAAAAAGAAATGCCATAGCTTTGAGGTTTTCTTGTGGTTTAAATCAATTATTTTTAAAATGTGGTTTTACAATGGTTCATAGTGTACAATAAATACACACATTGTGTGTACATTCATAATATATATGCATGCTACCTGTGTTTTTCCTCTGTAGAATGTGATGAGCTTCACGTGTAGTGCATATATTCTGTATGTCTGGTTTTTAAAGAGGCTCTGCTGGCACAATGAGACCGTAAGAAGTGTCCACCCAAGAGGACATTGCTACTCATTCTGAATGTGTGTTAGTATTCCTTCCATAACCGAGTGAATATTGTATGTGAATTATATATGGACACTGGTCACTTCTGACATCATGGTTCCAGTGTGAATATAATTCTGTTGCCTGTTGCTGTCCGCTTACAATTTAGCTTTCTAATAAAGGATTGGCAAGAAACATAGTTGCTGGGCAGCCAGTGAGCTGACTGTAGATCATGCTTATGAAATGAGTCACGCCAAGGACAGAACCTGAGCCAGCTCTGTTTGAGTAGCAATGTCATCATAAAAACTGTTGCCAGAAGATGACACATCTGCTCTGTAGGCAGGTGACATTGCAGCATGAGGCAGCTGTCTCACAGTCCTTGATGATGATTGGATCTGTCCTTTCACTTCTGTTCCAACCTGCCCATCTCAGCTCGCACAACACCAGTCATGAGCTGCCTGTGGTTTAAGGAAGGTGGCTGGGGCAAACGAGTACCTGCCATCACTACACACAGGTTTCATACCTGTACCTCTTATGTACTATAGCATAGTGTAACCACATGTGAAACCTCTGACTTCTTTATTCCCATAATCACTGCTTTCCAACTGGTTTACTGTACATCAAGTAGGAATATAATAGTTTACTGCATGTTATAAGTGACAAGAAGTACAGTCAATTCTCATTGCAATAAAGGGTGGCATCTGTGATTTGGAAAAAAATCCTGTAACTTTCTTCCCAGAAAGACTAAGGAAACCTGACCAGAAACATGACAAGTTTGTTTCATATACTGTAAGTGTGCACCCTTTCACTGAATTGTTGTTTCTCAGTTTGCAAAAAGAGGACTTTAGAATTCACGATTTCCTTCTTAAAAAGACACCAGAACAAACCAAACTTTAACAGCTAATTTATTAGCTTTGACATTGTGTTGAATGTAAGCAATTAACTTTCACACTCTTCCAGTAAAGACCAACAGTGTTTACTGCAGTTCACAATCATTGGAACAAAAGTGTTAAAGGTGTGAGACATTAAATGAATTGAGTTAGTTTCATACAATAAATACTGTAATTCTTAAGAAAGGAATTGGCTTGAAATGCCTTGAGTCCCCAAAACAGCTGCATACTTTAGAATGATAATTCTTACACTGAAAACTTTACATCCAGTCATTATTGCACTGTATTCCACAGAAATGCAAGAGTTACGTGATGGCACTTCTATTAACAAAACCATTTGTGTGTACAGGTATGTGTGTGAGGGATGGTGTTTTTAATTGCATGAAGATATTTGCTAAAGCTTGGTGTAGATTTATAGAAAGGAGTTTTTTTCAATTATAAGTGATAAATTAACAGTTTGTCAGTAGAAAGTATACAACCATTATTTCATAGTTTTGTTTGTCCTAAGATTTTTAAAATAGATTCAGAATGTACACAGCATGCTTTTTTAGGAACAGATTTCACATAATACTACTTAAACATGATAATCTTGTTAAAATGTCTGGTGCTTTCCTTTTCTTTCCTGTCCTTCATGCATGATTCCATTGCTGAGTCTTCTCTAGTGCATCCAAAACCGGTCTTACCACTAACCAGATTAATACTATCTGTGAGCCACAGTACTAGTTGTTTGATCTTCAATTCAAAGCACAAAATGTTGTCTTTGAACAAGCCTTGTCATAAATGCAATTTAATTTAAAGATATATCTTATTATCCCAATTAACCTAAACTGTCAAGATTAAACCTATTGCACCCTTTTTAAAAGAATCTTGTTTAGCAGCTGTCATTTCATCACAAAGATAATTGAGTTACCTCTAGTTCAGTGGATTACGGTATGTCAAGAAGTAAATGATTTGTCACACAACTTCATTTTTGTTTTCATTGGTTGTTCTTTTGGCTGTTTATAGGGATGCTGCATTTTAAAATTCAACAGATTAAACTTAACTAATAATAGAACATTTTAATTTTATATGATGTCTACAGTATATTTGAGTTGCACCCAAGAGCACTCTACAACATGAAACCAACAAAGGAAAGTGTAATTTACAATCTGTTGTGCAATGGGAATTCATAAACCCAAGTCTCCAGCTTCATTTTAAAGGATAATGCTGTTTCCAAGTTTTTATTAGTTGTTGGAGCTCTATTTCAAAGCTGAAGAGCACAAATTAAGGTTTCAGTCATAGTTGACTTTGGCCACATTCTTTGGTAGGGGCAACATTGGATTACACCTACATCTGGGGAAGAAAACAGCAAGCGCTCTGGGTGTTTGATCTTGCCCACTGAAAATGGATGCAGGTAGAGGTGTCTGAGAAAGAAAAACTAATCAGAAAGACCTACAGTCATCTTTTGCTATTCAGGGCCGATGGAAGTGGATGTAATGATATTGCCAAGAAGAAATCCCCTCTTGGAGTGAGAATTTGATAGCTTTTTAGTTGTGAGGTTTAAACTACAAATAAATCAGTTGGAGCTGTAACACTGGATAAGCAAGAAAAGGCTGTTCAGTTATTAGTGGGGCTTGAAAGAAATTCACAGCTGGCACTCCTAAGCCTGCCCCTGGAGAGCTACAGTGATTTGATGATGATGGGCCTGGTGTGCCCATGTGGTGTACTTTCCCACAGAATAGCCTTTGGTTCAGGGGATGGAGCAAAACTACTGAAGGCTATGGAGAGTGGTGCATTTTTCTTTCTGCAGTGAGAAACACATAAAGAAAAACTGGGCCTCCAGTCAGACAGCAGGTTGTCATGGTGTTTGAGGTTGTGATGCAAAACCCATCTATTGCCCATCTTCACTAATATACTAATATTGCAGCGCTGTAGAAATCTGGGGAACTCCATGGCGGATCATCTTCTGCACAACCTAGACTTACCTTTGTGCAAAGCCTATGTAATAATAAACCTTTATTTAACCAGACAGGTCAAATAAGGACAAATTTGTATTTATAATGGTGACCCGATGAATGCAGTTATATAGCAGGGGAAGATGTTCACTGCAGCAATCTCACTTTTTATGAAGTCTCTTGTTAATAAAGCGGATATTGGAATTCAGCTTCTATCACAATATAATTGGACTTAGCTATGATTCTTCTCCAAAATGAATGGAAATTACACCGCTTTTCAGCAAAATATTTCTAACACAGGAGCAGCGATGTGCGTGTGGGACTATGCTATTGTAGAGTGACACCTACTGGTCCACCTGCTGTAGGACACTCGCGGAGACATCCGGGTTGTCCTTGCAGCTCTGGCCCTGTGCTGGCCGAACCCAGCTCTGCTTCGCTTCTGAAGTCGATGAGATCAGTCTACAAGGTGTCAAAGCTGCTGCCTATGTAATGCACGTTTTGTAAAAAAGATCTACTTGCAAATGCAGCTCTGCAATCTGTTTATTTTTTTGGGGAGCAGCATAAATGGAATGCATTTAAGAATATTGTGAAATAAGGACCTCCCCAGAACATAATATTTTCTTTGACCAAGGCGTTAAAAATTGGGCATATCTGAGGTTCCTTTTGCAGAAGGAGACTCGGAGACAGGCCCTGAACATAAGGACGAGACTTACAGTATGACAGCAAGGTGATTCATACTCCCTGTAATGGGAGTGTGCCACAGAAGAACAGGTGTGAGCTGTGACATTGATTACTTTGTTACTGCAGGCCGACGTGACAGGATTGTGCCAGGAATAAAAGATGGACAGCTGTAATGAAGTGGTCATTTTCTAGTGCACTAGTTATGTTCTACTTTAAACTGAGAATTCCTCAAGAAAAAGCATAAGAATCCATGAATGAAGAAATAAATTATTATAAAGCACAATGCCACTCTCAGCAGCAAATAAATCTAAATCTATTAAGTACTTTTTGCAAATATCTAGATTAGGAGCATTTTAGGATTGAACACAAGCAGCTGAAATATTTTCTGTGAGCCTTTTCTCTCTGTTGAGTGATTAATGTAATTATGTTGCTCTGAAGACAAAGGAAATGAGATTTCTAGAGCAAAACTGGGTTTGCGCAATCTGGCATTTGAATTATTAACCTCTAAAATACCAGTGGAACCCAGTGCCTGTTTTGTAAAAGACACTTAATACATTTGTTCTATTATACTGTTAATGCTCAGTAATCTATTTGCACTATTAACTTTTTCTCTAACCTTAGGCTTCTTCTTTTAAATCAGGAAATCATTGAGAAAAATATTGGTTACATGTGGGAGATTAATAGTAACCAATGTGGAAGTTGGACCCCCTACAGACAGCACAAACGATGAAACCCACATCATTTGTTAGTGCTACGTTTGTGCCATTGAAAGTAGTATTTGTGTTTTTTGGGGTTGTGACATCGCTCAGCCCACCTACAACATCATTGGGGGACTGGACCAGTCTCATTGCTTGGTGTTGCGCTTGTGCCTGTTTGTGCCAATGAAAGTAACTTCCCAGCTGCGTTCGTTCCCAAGATATAGTGCCTTGGTTTTTTTGGTGATCACGTGACCATGCACGGTGACATTGACCTCCAGTGACCCCATCTGCTGAGTTCAAGGTGCTATACTGTATCTCGGGACCAGAAGCAGCAGGGAAGTTACTTTCAATGGCACAAACCAGCACAAATGCAGAACTAACGAATGAGACTGGTCTGGTTTTCCTATGATGTTGTAGGGGGGCTGGGCAAGGTCACCCCCCGAAAAAACAAGGTGCTATATCTCGGGAATGAAAGTTGTACAAATGCTACTTTCAACGGCTCAAACGCAGCACTAACGAATGAGGTGGGTGTTGTCGTTTGTGCTGTCTTTGGGGGGGCGCCTTCATTTCTATTCAAAATGAAAACTGTATGCAAATCTTGAAATTAAGATAAAAGTATTCAGAGCCCTCAAAAGGCAGTGAAAAGTAAACCTAGTAGATTTCATCAAAGCAGTGAAACATGAACCAGAAGACACAAGTGAAAACTGTGGAAGTGCATTAAGACCTGAGAATACGAAGCCTTACAGCCCTCTGTGTTAGAAGTACAGTGGAATAAGCTACTATAACCAGTGGTATCCTGGTTTCTTTCAAGAAATGGCTTGATGAGATAACTCATTCCCATACGAGCTAGATGGGCCAGATGGCCCTCTTTCATTTGTAATGGGAGCTTCTGCACCTACTCTATATTGAAAGAATGCAACCTTGATCCAAGGGCTTGCAGATCAAGATGACTGACGTTCTCATTTTTCAGCTGGCTTCTTCGGGTGGTTCATGTTCCGTCCACCTGCTCTTCCATTGAGGACTTGATTTCCAGAGCCCTGTTTACAGAGCAGGGAGGATACAGGAATCCTGGCAGGGCTTCTGACAACCAGAGCAGCTCCAGCACTGAGTCCCACCTTCTCCCTGTCGGTGCCAATCTCCCATTACAGCACCCAGGTGCCATGGCAGGGAGAATGGAACTGTGGAACCCAGGAAATTCTGACATTTCATTTCTACATTTCAGTTATGTGTAATAATGGATTTAGGATGAGATGAAATTCTACAAAGCTGTTTAAATGTAAAGCATGTAAATTGATAATTTCACTTCTACAGGTATGGTACATGAAAGAAATTTTATTCCACCTAGGTGTTTGAAAAGTATAGTCATTTACACCACGTGGAAGACATTGCTGCTGCATCAATATTCACTCTGGCTGCAGCACAAAATTAAGACTTCTTGATCTTAATATATAGTGATTCAGGCATAGATCAAGTCCATCTTCTATTACTTGGTTAAAATTAGGGCTTAAATGTCACTGTAGGTGTGTCTTTTCAGATGGACTAGATTATGTAATTTTGTTTGCAATATGCATTTTTAGTAGACTTTTTCTGTTTTTGTCTTTATTATTATGTTTAGAGTGTTAAAGGTCTTAACCTTAGTGCTGTAATAAGTGAGAATAAACAGGATAATAGAAAATGGGGATAGTAAACATTCAAGAATGATTTGTCTCTCCTGAACAATTCAGAAGTGGAAAAAAAAACATACTATTCCTGTAATAAATACAATTGTGGTCATTCTCATTTGTTGACAAGAGTTTATTTATGAAAATAGCCTAAAATCTGAATTCCATCTTGACTAAGCAACCGAAATTGGAGCAACCTGATAGACTTGAGATTTCTACAAAGGACTGATTTCTGCAGAACTGAAATATTAGCACCTCGGCCATTTCCTCCGTTCACATTGATTGGATTCCTAAGTTCTTTATTTAGGTGAGCAGGTTGGAAGAAGGGCGGCATAGTGATACAGTGGTTTGCATTGATGCCTCACAGCACTGGGGCCCTAGGTTTAATTCCTGGGGTGATGTCTGTGTGGAGGTTGCATGTTCTCCATGTTTGCGTGGGTTTCCTCCAGGTGCACTGGTTTCCTCCCACATTAGTAGGTTCATTGCCTTCTGGGAAAATTGGTGCTGGTGTGATTGCGTGTGTCTGTCCGTGTGTGTCCTGTGATAGCCTGGCATCCCGTCCAGAGTGTACCCATTGCTTGCCAGGTTAGGCTTCGACTTCCTTGTGATGCTGTGCTGGAAAAGGTGTTTTAGAAAATGGATAGATTTTGTGATTTGTGCTGTCTTTTTACACAGGCATACAGTACAATGGAACTGTTAACCAAAGTTACTGCAATTAAAATCCAAATTAAAGACAATTAAAATCACACCACCAAAAGCCAGAGTAGGAAAAATAAAACTGTGAAAGCAAGTTACCACTTAACATCTTTTAAATCTTATACTGTACCCATTAAACTACTGTCTGCTTGTACCCTCTCACCTGCAGCAGTCAGGGAAAGTGTAATTATGACAATGTTTATCCCTTTCTAAACTGAGAACTTTCAAATTAAATTCAAGGATGTTTTTAAAAAGAAATTGTGTGTTTATAAAAAATGTAAATTAGTGGAAAAGCATGCAAATCTTGAGGGTGTTTCAAAAAGGTGAGTCTTCAAAGATTTAGATAATTTGTCCTGAGGTGCTCTGTAGTTATACTATCTCATGTGTCATAACAACTGTATTTAATCATTTATAGTTTTGATATTTTTGTAGTGCAGATCTGGACAGTAATAGTTGAAGATAGTCATCAAGGGAGAAAGATGCAGCTTTCAGGAATATTAATTTTAATAATCCTGATAAGACTGTCAGATACTGTATATGCGGACAGGGATGATTCAAAGTAGGTTCTGTTATTCTTTTTAAAGTAACAAATTAGCATGGATAAAACAGCATTAGTTAAAAATTTTATACACAGAAATATCTTTTATCTCCTCCCCAGTCCTTGTCTCCAAAGAAAAATCCTCCGCAGACACAAGTGAAATTCAAGCGATGAATATGTCAAATGGAACTTCATTGCATTGTGTAAAATACATACAGGTAAAGAAAATAACTGTTTGGGTTGCGCCCTGTATTTCAGTTAAATGGTTTTCATGCAGTATTAATAAATTGTATCAGTCTTCAAGATTTTCTTGCTCAATGAATATTGTTTGGGGAAAACTTCTTAGGCAGTTTTCACCTCATGCTGCTTCCCCACCTTCTTTTACAAGCATCTGAATGCCAACAGGTATACAAGAACAGAGCTAGCTCTGCCCGTTGTTTCAGCTGGAAGAACTATTGTAATTTTAAAATATTGTAATCCATAGGAAGAAAAATGCACACAAGCTCACATGTAGAAGAGATAATAAGGACATCTAAGAGACAAAACAGCTTATTTGGCTGAAAAGATGTGACTTTGTATGTTAATTTTACTGAGGAGTGTACATGTCACATTCACAAAAGAACCTCATATTATGCCTGTAAGAACATTTCATATGGTCAGCCAGAATAGCTTTATGGGTTATTCCTAACAAGATTTTTTTTCTTCAAGAAAACGCCTCTTATTTCCACTCGAAAGAATTGCTTCCTGATTATGGTTTGAGAAAAAAAATGGCACTTAGCAGGAATGCAGTTTTCTTAAGAACCATTTGAATATCAAACCAAAAGAAATAGAATCTTTTATGGACAATGAATGGTTGCTTTTGAAGCTTTTTATTTTGTAGTAATACATTTTGTAGACAAAAATTCAGAAATTGTCTTAAATTATGTACTAAGGTAAATTTATGCAGATTTGTTTTAATTTCCAGGCTTAGGAGCTTTGGTAAATTTGTTGAGATAAATGTTTGGCTGATTTGATTTTTCACATCCTGTAGTATTGAATATTTTGTACCTGTACAAAAGAAATTACACACAGCAAAATCACCATCAGTCTGTAATGAGTAATACCGTACATGACATTCTACATTTCAATACAAATAACTATGTGTGACATTTTGAAGTATAATTTAGATGCATATGTGCATTAGGGGGATTTACTAGCTCTACCCTAACTATATACTTTTCACTTGTCATCCTATATATATACAGTATAGTGCTTTTCTGGACACTCCACTCAAAGCTCTTTACAGGTAATGGGGATCCCCTCCACCAGTGTGCAGCCCCACCTGGATGATGTGACAGCAGCCAGAGTGCACCAGTACACTCCCCACACACCAGCTCTCAGTGGGGAGGAGAGCAGAGTGCACCAGTACACTCCCCACACACCAGCTCTCAGTGGGGAGGAGAGCAGAGTGCACCACTACACTCCCCACACACCAGCTCTCAGTGGGGAGGAAAGCAGAGTGCACCACTACACTCCCCACACACCAGCTCTCAGTGGGGAGGAAAGCAGAGTGATGAAGCCAGTTCAGAGATGGGGATTATTAGGAGGCCATGATTGGTAAAGGCCAAGGAAAAATTTAGCCAGGACACTGGGGTAACACCCCTACTGTTTTTAAAGAGACATTGGTTTTATGTCTCATCCAATGGTCAGTGTCTTTTTTTATAGTATAGTGTCCCCATCACTGTACTGGATCATTAGGACCCACACAGACTGCAGGGTGTGTTCCTCCTATATATTTGCACAATTTTCCCCCTTACTCTAAGAAACAGTAGAATGCTCTCCCAGTCTCATTCTTGCAATGAAGCATTGGGCTTTCCTGTAGCCATTTTCTATTCCTTTGGTCTGGTACCTTTTGCCTGTCTTTCAGACTGACCTGCAGTTTATTTACTTCTAAGAATAATTTGACTTACATGCTGGTATATGACCATTCTGTACTCATGGAGTCAGAAACTGTGTGCATGCCAATGTAAAGGAAGCAGGAAATCATAGTCCAGTACACTGAAGGTTTGAAATGAGTTTTAAGTCGCGCTGGAATTCTGCCCAAGAAGACGCACACAAGGTGTTTCCCCTGTGGTGCTCTGAATCCAAACAGGTTTGCAGGACATTTAATGGTCTGAGTACAGCTCTGGTCACCTCTGTTATGACCATGAATGGGTGTTTAGAAGTGACTGTTGCATATGCAATAAAACTATACAGGAGGTTTTTACACACGGTACATTGTCTATTTCTGATTCGGTTATGCCTGCCTTTCAGTTATTTCTGAAATGTCACGTACAACAGGTGTCTGTTACTTAAAATCCACTCGGGCTAGGTCAGGAATGAACCCGTGTCATGGCAGGCTCTACACCAAAACTGCACTTCATTTTGGCAGGAAACTGGCTTTGTGAAAGATATTTTTTACAATTGCAGACGGCCAGAAAATGCTGTGTAAATGTGCATAAAAAATCTATAGAAGTGTTTGACCGGGTTTCCATTAGCTGATTTGCCGCATAACTCCGCTGTTCAGGAGTCGCAGGAGTGTCCTTTTTCCCTCACAGTGATGGATGTGGTACTTGGGTGGGTCAGGTGCTTAGTGTTGCCTGAGATGCTTCTTTTAATCAGGTGTCCAGCAGCACTAACCCCCTCTGCCAGCTAGTAACGGCTAATAAGTAGTCATCCATCCATCCATCCATTTTCCATGTGCTTTATCCAATACCTGGTCATGGAGGAGCCCGAGTCTATCCCAGCAAGCAATGAGTGCAAGGCAGGATTCACACTGGATAGGATGCCAGTCAGTCTGAGGGGGCACTCACACACCAGGGCCAGTTTTCCCTGAAGCCAATTCAAATACCAGTATGTGTTTGGACTGTGGGAGGAAACCGGAGCGCCCAGATGAAATGCGGGGGGAACATGCAGACTCCGTGCAGACAGCACCCTAGGAATTGAACCCAGGGCCCCAGTGCAGCGCGACGGCATTGCTAACTACTTTGTTACTCTACCGCCCCATGAGTTATCATATTAAAGCTCTAATTTAAATCCAATATTTAAATTGACAGATTCAATGCGAGAATGTATAATCAAGAGATTATTTAGATGCAGAAATGGTTTTACCCAGTATTGTTTTTTACCAGCATTTAAAAACCAAAGCCTTTACTCTAGAGAGCTCAGAAAAAAAATATTTGTAGGTTCTATTTTATTTATTTCCACAATTTAATTCCATGCTTATTTCATTCCACTTGATATTTCAATCCCTCCTGGCACAAATATTTAATTGAATTTCACTGACTGCATTACTTTGTGTGACTGAAAGCCTGTAGAATGTGCACCTGTGATTGCTAACAAAAGGGAGGGGGAGGTTATGAATTCGTATTCTGCTGTAGTCTAGACTCCTGTGCTTTCTAATTAGATTATTCTAACTTCATCTGGTTTCTCCACTTAAATGTCTGATAATTGGATATTTAGTGAGATTTCTACATTTGCTATATTTTTTACGGCTTTTTATTATGTATAGTACATACCCTGAGTAGAATTGTTAAATATAACTTTACTTCCTGGCTCACCCTGTACCCATGTGGGAGTTATGAGGAAGTGCAGTCAGACTCATTTGATCTGCCTGGCCATTGAGCCATTCATTTCATATGCTGTCGGCTCCATGGCGACATACAAGAGAGTCACAGCCTATTGGAGGAGATGCGTGTCCCTCAGTGATGTCATCATGAGCCTACAGGAATTTGCTGGGAGCTACACGAGCCCCAGCTACTGTAACTAATCCCAGCCCAGCCTGGCAGTGCTGAGCCAGCCGTGCACTGCTGTTTTTTATAAAATGATAGTTGTTGCTAAGACTATCTGCACAGTTTTGCAAATGCTTGTCCATACTTCACACAAAACGTCAGATTTTTTAACACTTTTTTGGCAATGTTATATAAAGAAGGTGACTTTCTTCACTGCACTGAAATTCGTATCTGCCTAATTTTTACTAAATTTCTGTACACTTAATTTTTCAAAATGTCATATTCATAACTTGGTATATTGTATGATCGCATTGTTATTTTCATTGTATTATTGTACTGTAAAACATTTAACAATAAGGCTAGACTCCAGATTTTGTTTTGGTATTATCTATTTCAATCAGAATTGCAGAGAACTAATACTGTAAATCGTAAACAAAAAATAAACTAAGGTTCTCAAAGTTCTAGTACAATAAATAAAAAATACTGAACTACAAAAGAATACTTCAACAATAAAGTATTCAGCCTCTTACATTCTATAAGCCTAAACTGATTTTGGTACAGAAGATGTCAGAATCTTACTAATTTGCATAATTTCCTCATTCTTTTTTTATTCAAGAGCATTTTTACAATAAAAGTTGATGGTTTTATGTACACTGGGATAATTTCTCAAAGCTCTCATTAAAGGCAAAGTCCATGAAAAGACAAAACCTTAATTACTGCCTTACCACTGACACCACTGTAATGAAGCAAAATTAAATGATCTTTATTAAACTGCCTTAGATTTTGATATTGCTTGCTTCGATATCTGAAATCTCTTCTTTCTCACAGCTGCTTTTCCTCTCTCCTTCTCTCTCTCTTTCGTGTTTGTCTGTCATGCTGGTTGCTTACTTCTGCTCTCTGGTTGTTTGTAGACATCTCAGTCAGTCTCCTTGCTGTAGTCGTCAGTTTCTGTGGGCTTGCCCTGTTGGTAGTCTCTCTCTTTGTCTTTTGGAAGCTGTGTTGGCCATGCTGGAGGAACAAAGCTCTCACGTCTCATGCCAATAACGTCCCTCAGAATATCCCCAGTGCCCCTCCAGAGGTGGTGGAAACTGAAGAAAAAAAGGAGATCAAAGAAAATGGGAAGAGCTCGGTGAAGCTTCTGGAGGCAGCCATGAAGATTAGTCAGACCTCCCCAGACATTCCAGCCGAAGTCCAGACAGCTCTGAAAGAACACCTCATCAAACATGCCAGGATACAGAGGCAGATCACAGAACCTACCTCCTCATCCAGGTAAAGCAAAAAGAGGATACGCCTTGATGATCGGTGCAAATAGCTAAAGGCTTGTGTGTCCCCTACTGCAGAGAAAAACAGCACTAGCCAGAACCTTTCCCCACCTTGAATATATTTAATATAAAATCAAATCAGATCAAAGTTTATTTATCAAATGCACAACAATACAGCTTGCAGCAGTAGTTGTTTGCAATTAAATGTCTTTTCTGCGAGCTCACGAAAATCACAAGAATCATAAAAATCACTAATTTAAGGTTACGAAAATAAGGTTACATGATAATAGATAATAATTTAATAGAAATTGAATAAAACTCAATATGAATGGAGCTGCTATGTGTCCATGGTGTATGCAATACATTATGCCCAAGTAGTTCAGTATGCTGAATACAATGAAAACTGTATGTCCATGTAGCCATTACAGGTGATTTGCTAAAGGAGCTGCAGGTTGGCTATTTAGCAGTCTTATTGCCTGGAGGTAGAAGCTGTTCCGTAATCTGTTGGACTTTGACTGAATGCTTCGGTACCATTTACCAGACGGTAGGAGAGAAAACAGTTTGTGACTGGGATGACTGGGCTCCTTGAGAATTGTTTTCTTCAAGTTTGCACTGTTGAAATCACCTGCTATGATGAATGCCCCCTCAGGATGTGTATTCTTGTGTCTGTTAAGGTGACTTAACTTAATATGCAACTCGTCTTTATCATATTTTTTGTAGTGTCAGGCATTTAGGGAGTTTGTCTGTGTGATGTTGGGTTGGGTGGCCTGTGGCTGAGCTACCCTATAGACTCCAAGACGTGTAGGTTGAATTGAACACTTTATTTTAACAAAACAAAAGAAGAAATAACCCCAGAATTCTGTCATACATGTCTGTTCAATGTACTTCTCCCACCCACCAACTTTCATTACCAATCAGAATGAAAGTGCTGCCAAAATCCCCGCTGTACCTTGTTAGCCTACCTGTGATGTACAGTCCTGAATCTGGCGCTTGAAGGGCTCAGCAGCTGAAATGTTTTTTTCTTTCTGCTTTTCAGAACAAAATTATCCTTTACTTTTTCCTTGGCAGTAGATAGTGTTAACTTGCACAGTTTTGGATCACTTCTTCAAGCACTTTGACCTATGCACTGTCATTCTCTGTGATTGGTCATTTCATTTAATTATAAGCACTTGTAGCCTCCACATCAGTTCAGTTTTAAATGTCATATGATTCTGAAAGCCGATAATAGAAAGATGCTTCGGAGCTGGTGCCCTGCTTTTTCCTCAATGACTAATCATGGCAACCATTTCCTTTTCTCCCACTGGATATGGGAGGTGTACCAAGCTGCTGTACCAAAGCTCACACCACCACACATAGTCGGGGCACCTTTGAAGCATGTGTGGTTGAGTTCTGTCCTTGTCCTGACACCAAAGCCCTCTTGCATTCTAGGAAATGGGAAAGTAGTACAGTGAATAGTGAAATGATGCAGATGTCTCAGTTAAACTGCTGTGCTGTCTCCACCACTCCTGGGGCTAGTGTGTGAATGCCAGCACGGAGTCAAGTTCAGTTACAAATTGGTGATTTCAAATGGGTGAGTAAATGTGACAGACTAACATTTTGATAGGTGATTGAATTAGAAGGTTTGGAAGGATTAAAATGAGACACTAAATGCCATCATTTTTTCTTATAGTTCTAGGACATTCTATGTGTCTTGCTAGGCAACACCATCTCTATTATACCCATTTGGTACTGAAAGTACAACTTACCTGTGAGGATAACTCCTGGTGAACTATCTTTGTAATGATTGCTATTTGATAACTATTTTATATGTGACTTGACTTGTAGATTTTGTCCCAAGAACTTGAAAAGAGAAGCACTCTGCTTTGCTAAGTATAGCATACTGTAGTAACAGGAAAAACTATCCTGTTGCTGCTCCTTTGTGTGATCCTTATAATCTTGTTAATGTCAGAGGCACTATAAAAAGTATGGGAATTACGGAGCCATGGCAACAGTAGTAAACTACCCCAGTAATTAAATAATCAGTTACTTGTCTACATATTCTGTGACTTGGTGTTTAACAAGCACCATGTAATTAGTAACATGGCTAAGTGGAACTGATGTGCTTTTGAGTTTCAAGTCGCACTGGGACCAAGCAAACAGCTGCACTTTGCCTCCTGAAAGAACCACTATTGACACTTAGTTTAGCCTGTCTTTATGTACTGTGTTGTTGGTTACTTACCCCAATTTAGTAAGAACTACAGTACATGTACAGTCTCTGCTTAAAAAGACAAAGATAGGCAGTTTCCCACAGCCATTTTAAACTAAAGAATTGTTGCATTTACAAATGAAAATATTCCATCACCCCTTATTTAACTTCAAAGAGGATTGTAACTAGGACGTTAGTTGAAAGTGTGTATGCAAATTCTGCTTGCAACTGTGTACCAGTAAATAAAGGCAGGAATGCCTGCGATTCTAGTACTTTTCCCATCTTCTTACACTTTTCAGAAGAATACGTTTGCATAGATTTGTCTCGCCTTGCTGAGGTTTGGTCTCCTTGTTATAAGGAGTTATTTGGGCAAGCATCATAACCATCACAGTGCAAACCCATTCACAGTTTCCTTACCACTGAGACCCAAATACAGTTATCATACAAATATCGAACATTGAGGCTTAAACTTCATTGTCACTGGTAAAGGTGGTTTTTTCCTCTCTGTGATTTGTTTTTCTCTCTGGTTCATAGCAGTTTTATCACCTTCAATTTGAAGTCCTTGATTACCATAAAATAATGGTAAAAAATGTAAATATAAGAAAGTGTTTAGCATATAGATTAGCATAAAGTATTTTTGACTAGATGTGCTTTAAACAATTTTTAGTGCATAAATATATACAGTAATACTTTTGCTTGACTCATAGCAGGAATACCTCCTCACAATTCACTTCATAAAGCAGGTGTTTATTATTCTTTGTCTTAGAAGGCAGATAGACCAACTAGGTAAATACCAGTGGGTATAGAAAGTCACCACCCTCTTTCAAAATTTGTACCTTCTGTTGTATGGCACTTTGAAAATAAAAACTAATTACATTTGGCTTGTTCCATTTTTATTTACACACAGTAACCCACATTAGCTGAGAGAAAATAAAATTCTAAAACGTTAATTAATTAATTTTACAACAGTAAAATAACTTTTTTAGATAAGTGAACACAAAAGGGGTAGTGACTTTCTATACCCACTTTTTGTACCAAAGTAATAAAAAACTGACAAAAGTTCTACCAAAAGGCTTGCTTTAATTCATGTTATAATTTTCATAAACTTCATTGCTTTGGTTACAGAAGCACATTGTTGCCTATAATGACAAAAAAATCCTGTGGTATCTTATGATCACAAGAAATTTGTCTTTTTATTACAAGATAGAGCATCAGCTGATTATTGCAAGATACCAATGATTATTTGAGTCTATGAACAACAGTATTCCATTGTCAGCAACCGAGAGCTCAGCTGAAACTCTGGGTTAAGTGTTTGTGACAGTGTCCAACTCTGCAGAATGTGCACTTGCTTGGGATTTGTTCATGATGAAATCTCATAATTTGAACCAACAGTAATGTGAGCACAGTCATTATAACCATGAGGACACTCATACTTATCCGTAAATAAGGAAGGGTACTGTGAAATTGCTTCTAGTGCCTAAAAATGGAAGTCAACTAATGATAATGTGTATTGCATTACAATTGTACTATCATGTTATAATCACTTAAAGTACCGGGATAATGTATTATCTCGTAAGATAATTATTTTGTTATTGCCAAATAACAGAAGATAAATATTTTTTTCTTGATGGCAGCAATGTACTTTTTAGTTTTAGTTGTGTAGTTGAAAGACATTTCAGCGCACTGCAGATTTGTTCTTTCAAGCCAGACAACAGATGTCCCTATTTTAATGAATAAGGAGCATGTCTAAACCACTTAGGACAATTACTACCAGCTAGGGTATATTTGCCTGCTTCCAGTAGGTGTAGTTTTGTTGCTGTGAAATGGGAATGGACACAAGCCAACCTCCAAAAAATGCAAGGAGGGATTAGCAGTTTTTATTGAAACAGTGAAGGAAGTCTAAACATTGCAGTTTATGAAACAGGGGACATATTTTTTCTCCATCTGCCTAATAGGAAGACTAAGGGTATATATTCTCTCAGTGGAGTGACCTGAATCTGAAGACCTGGGTCTGTGATTATTGTAACATGTCTTGAGCTTGATTCTGTACCATCATACAGTTTACCTAAAATGTATTAATATGTAATCTCATGTTATAAAAGATTATATATTATCTGTTTTAGTTTTGAATTCTTGCCTTTATTTTATTTGAGTTTTTTTACAGTAAATATAAATTTCTTCCTTTGTTTATAGTAAATATATATACATATAAATTATATATACAGTATATACAGTATGTATAACATTATGGTGCAGAGATTTACCCACTTAAATGTCAGCTTTGCATGACCCTTTAATTGGGTCATTGGTCATGTGACCTGCAGTGGGTCCATTATAAAGGTATCATTTAAATGGGCGATGCAACAGAAAAGCTGCATATTAGTTCCCATAACTCAAATCCAGTATTTTAAATTCAGCACTGTGCTTGTTCAACTGTGATTTTGAAACCATTAGAATATAAAGTTAATGGCTCAAGACACTGCATCTAACAGCTAGTGGAAACAGGTGTTAGTTGCTAGGAAACAGAAGAACATAAAAAAGCCAAGGTTTGTGGAAAGACTTCACTTTCATTAACAGAATGAGGGGAAAAAAGCACACAGCAGCTCCAGAGGTTTAATTATTTTAATCAAACATTTTATAGCCTGTTCTTTAATCTCAATATTTTAAAGTAAGCGTGATATATTGAATTACAACTAAAGAAAAGTTTTTTTTTTTAAAAAAGTAATCTAAAAATAAACTTAAACAGTTAATTTCATTCAGTGTTTAATTTCGCAGTGAATTGTGATTTTAGCATATGTACAGTATAAGATACTTATATTTTATTGATCCCGTGAAGGAAATTGCAATGCAACAGTGGCTTAACACAGTCAACACAGCACAGTGTAACGAAATGATACAATAATACACAATACAGTACAGTTAGTGAGAAGTGCACTAAGAGTAACTCACAATCCAGAATATACAAAGAAACAAACCAGAACAGTACACAAAAAGTTGTATTACACAACATAAATATAAATGTATTGCACAAGTCCCTGGCATATATTGCACAAAAAGCCAGATGTAAGCAGAGAGTTTACTGTTTAGTACAAAAACAGGTTAATGTCAATGTTGCCCCTGCCCAGACACACAGTGGATGCGTTGTACAGTCTTATGGCAGAAGGCGTTCTTAGACCATTCCAGTCTATCATCCATTTGCACTCCCAGGTACTTGTATGAGTCCACTATCTCCATGCTACACCCATGGATATAGACAGGAGTAGGCTGGACCCTTTTCGTCCTGAAATCTATCACCAACTCCTTCGTCTTTGCCACATTCAATTGCAGGTGGTTCTCCCCACATCACTCCTGCAATTGAATGTGGCAAAGATGAAGGAGCTGGTGATAGATTTCAGGAGGAAGGGGTCCAACCTATAAGCAGCACAGAACTGTATAAAGTTGCCAAAAACTGGCACAGTGTTCAGCTTTTTTTATTTTTATCACAAAAATGGTTAGTTTTGACTTATAAATAGCAGAAAATGTAATTTTATGAGTCTTTAGGATTAGGATGTACAAAGCTTTTAGGGTTTGATTCAGGCTTTGGGTTCGGTCTTTTAAAGAGCAGTGTTAATTCTTCTTTTCCTTTGTGACAGGCATAACTCCTTCCGCAGACACCTGCCTCGCCAAATGCATGTGTCAAGTGTGGATTTCAGTATGGACAGTGTGCAGATGAGACAGACTTCTACCAGCATCGGCCGAATTAAGCCAGAACTCTATAAGCAGAAGTCAGTTGATTCTGAAGATAACAACCAGGAAAATGTCCAAACCTGTGGAAAACTGAACTTTGCTCTCCAATACGATTATGAGAACGAGATGCTTATCGTTAAAATGATCAAAGCACTGGAGCTGCCTGCCAAGGACTTCACAGGGACCTCAGACCCCTATGTCAAGATGTATCTGCTTCCAGACCGGAAAAAGAAGTTTCAAACTCGAGTTCACCGAAAAACTCTCAACCCAGTCTTTGATGAGACCTTTCAGTTTCCTGTGGAATATGATCAGCTGTGCAACAGAAAACTGCACTTCAGCGTGTACGACTTTGACAGGTTCACAAGTCACGACATGATCGGGGAGGTTATCGTGGACAATCTCTTTGAGGTGTCTGATCTCTCCAGGGAAGCAATAATGTGGAAGGACATTAACTGTGCCACCACCGTGAGTATACCCTTTCATGTCTGAAAAAAACTAATCTGAATACCAAAACACCTGCAGTTTTCAAGTTTAAATGGTATAAAAGTAAACCTAGGTGAACATGCTTATCAACTTCAGCCTTTCTTGTTTTAATTCTCATTTTGCACAGGCTTTTCTTGATGTAGGAAAATTAATAATTCATCAGCTCCTTTCACCTCAAATACCCTGTACAGACAGATGCTTTTCAGAAAAAAAACATTAATCTAACACAGGAAACAAGTAAAGGTTTATTTCATGCTGAAAAGAGAAGAAGAAACACAACTTTCAGCTGGGGAGCATTCTTCGGGTGTTGACGGCATGGAATAAACCTTTACTTGTTCCTTTGCAGCCTACGCATGTTGATGCAGCTCCCTACTTAATCTAATACAGCCTTGCTTGTGACCATGCCAACACGTTCACTGGCCACTCACACCCCTAGACTCGCAGTTTTTCAGCTTCCCGATTTTAATACAGGGCAATTTAGGTGAACTGCAGCTGGGTTTCCTTCCTTGGTCTTTTCTCTATAGCAGAAAACTCTTTTAACCACGATCCAGGACTGCACACCCATCCCTCGGTGACACCCTGAGCCTCACAGGCTCTTACGTGGAGTTGTTAGCCATAATGATATCCCTAAACCATGTAACCCCAAACCAGGTACCTTTGACTTACGAACACACATACCGCTATAAACCATGAATCATTAACTGTAGCCATACAACCCGTACCAGATCTGTACCCCCACTAGACTTTCCTTATAAAACACTTGTTGTTTTCACTTTTGTGTACTGCCCTCTGGGATTATTGTTAATAGCATCTGCTCTCCCAGGATGAAAGGCGAGACGTCCTTTTACCAGGCAAGTGAGTGATCCTGAGACAGTTCCCTGCACCACCTCTGTGCATCCCGAGGGCTCCTACAAACCCCACCTCTCAAGCTCAATGTCCCCTTTTGGGGAGAGAAGACTAAATGCTGTAACTGCTAATAACCGTTAATTATAGTTCCCTGACTAATTTACCCCTAAATTTCTTTAAATAGTAATTGCAGTGGAAACCTACTTGGCTGATCGCGTTTGGCCAGGGTTGCTACCTGTAATCTATACCTGCTAACCTGAAACGGCAACAGCTACTACTTTAACCTACTCTTCTCTGTTGCCATGGGAAACCTCCTGCTAATCCTAGTGGCTATCAGCTTGGCTGCCACCCGAGAGCTATGCCTCCATGCTAACAAGAGGGTGAGACCAGACCTCCTTACCTTGGGAGCTAACCATTGGTCCTCCTCGGAGACTGCTCTCCAGGGGGTATATCTGTCTCAATCCCAACTACAGAGGCTGCTGATGAGCTGCAACTGTGGGCTACACTGCTTATACATGCAAATGTGTTCACTTCACCCATGTGCACATATTTGCCCAATCTCTCTAATACTCTTAACACAACCAGTTGGCCTGTATATTGTTCCATAGATGTTCCAACCAAAAAACTCGCTTCACAACAAAGGTTCCCCTGTTACAGGCCTCCACAGTATTTTCCTCAGATATTTTTTCTTCAACAGCTAATATGTAATAATAATAATTTCTTAAACGTTTCTGGACACTCCACTCAAAGCACTTAACAAGTAATGGGAGCTCCCCTCCACCACCACCGAGTGATAAAGCCGATTCATAGATGGGGATTATTAGGAGGTCATGATTGGTCAAGGCCAGGAAACCAGAAAAACTCTATTCGAGCAATTTGTTATTACCTCAGTTTTATGTTGCATTCAAAGGACAGGGCCTTTTTTACAGTATAGCGTCCCCATCACTATACTGGGGTATTAGGAACCACACAGGGTGAGCGCCCCCTATTGGCCTCACTATCACCTCTTCGAGCAGCAACCTTAGCTTTCTCAGAAGATAGATAAATTCTTTATTGATCCCGTGAGGGAAATTGCAGTGCAACAGCAGCTTAGCACAGCCAACAATACAATAAATACAACAATACAATACATACAATACAATCAGTACAGTCAGTGAGAAGTGCACTAAGAAGAGTTGCTCACAGTCCAGGACATACAAAGAACAAACCAGAACAGAACACAAAAAGTTGTATTGCACATTATAAATATATTGCACAAGTCCCTGGCATATATTGCACAAAAAACAGTTGTAAACAGGAAAAGCCAGATGTAAGCATTGAGTTTACTGTTTAGTCCAAAAACAGGTTAATGTCAATGTTGTCCCTGTCAAGACACACAGTGGATGAGTTGTACAGTCTTATGGCAGAAGGCAAGAATGACCTCCTGTAGCGCTCCCTGTCTCACCGTGGTTGGATCAGCCTGTTGCAAAACGTGCTCTTCATTCTCACAAGCATGTCATGAGGGGATTGGAGACGTTGTCCATGATGGCCCCTAGTTTGGACACCATTCTCCTCTCAGCCATTACCTCCAGGGGGTCCAGATCAGACCCAATGACAGAGCTTGCTCTTCTGATGAGCTTGTTCAGCCTGTTAGCATCCCCTGCTCTAATCCCAGAGCCCCAGCATACCACCGCGTAGAAAATGGTGCTCGCCACCACCGACTGATAGAACATATGTTGCATCTTACTACACACATTGAAGGACCTTAAGAAGTAAAGTGGGCTCTGACCCTTCTTGTAGATGGCCTCTGTATTCTTAGACCATTCCAGTCTATCGTCCATGTGCACTCCCAGGTACTTGTATGGGTCCACTATCTCCATGCTACTCCCAAGGATGTAGACATGAGTAGGTTGGACCCTTTTCCTCCTGAAATCTATCACCAGCTCCTTCAGCTTTGCCACATTCAATTACAGGTGGTTCTCCCCACACCACTCCACAAACCTGCTGACCAGTCCTCTGTACTATTCCTCCTGCCCACCCTCAATATACAGTATCTCACAATTGTAGAGTCGTCTGAACTTCTGCAGGTGGCATGACTTTGAGTTGTATTTAAAGTCTGAAGTATAGAGGGTGAAGAGGAACGGAGAAAGAATTGTCCCCTGAGGAGCCCCTGTGTTACTCACTGCCTGTTCAGACACAAAGTTCTGCAGTATCACAGACTGTGGTCTGCCTGTCAGATTGTCTGTGATCCATGAGATCATGGAGGCACCCACCTGCATCTCCTCCAGCTTCCTACCTAGCAATAGAGGCTGGATAGTATTGAAGGCTCTGGAGGTTGAAAAACTTAATCCTCACAGTGCTGCCAGCCTAGTCCAGGTGCTATTAGGACCTTTGCAATATGTAGATGATTGCATCTTCCACACCAACAGTGGGCTGGTAGGCGAACTGTAGGGTGTCCGGTAATGACCTGATAAGGGGTCACAGGTGGGACAAGACCAGCCTCTCCAGTGTCTTCATGACATGAGAAGTCAGCACAACTGGTCTGTAGTCATTGAGGACAGAGAGGCGTCCTTTCTTTGGTACCAGGACCAGGCATGATGTCTCCCCAGGTCTCCCATCTAGGTTCTGGCTGCAGGGACCAGGCATGATGTCTCCCCAGGTCTCCTATCTAGGTTCTGGCTGCAGGAGCTGAGTATGCTACTGCTTAACCCTTCTGTTGGCTGTTAGCTCAGCTGCCACCCGAGAGCTATACTTCTGTACCGAGTTGCAGAGTTTATATAGCTGCTGACAATGTATCGTATAGGCAGTTACCTACAGTACAATACAGTATGTATTCCTTTTGATTTTTTTAACTACCATTCACATTTTAAGAAGAAGATCGTTTTAAGCAGGATTATTAGGGAAAAAAAACAGCTTTAATGGGTGTAATTGTGTACTTTTTACACATATTGAATCTGTGTGATTGTGTATTATGCCTTGATGCAATGTCATGCCTGTGCAGTGTACCTTTGTAATATGTTCACAGACCACTATCACTATTCTTCTAGAAATTCATTCACTTAAAGAGCATGCAGAAGCATTAGGCCCATTTTACTGAACCTGACTAAGGATCCTCAAGAGTGGATAGAGACTGTCATAGCAAATTCCTAGAAATAATAAAGCCACATTTTTGGTTAATGACTAAGGCACAGCTGCACTTATCATTAATGTCAAAGAATATAAATTAGGGAGTTTTAATGTTTTTTTTCCCACCATAATTATATATGGTATCCAACTTAAGAATTCATAACTGTTGCATTAACATATTCTTTTTGTTTTAGATATAATTTGGATTCCTGAAATCCATTATTCTGTTTAAATAATTTATCATCACTTTAGCAATTAAGAAAGCTGTTTCACTGTTTTTTTTAATGTGTTGTTTGATTTTGTAACTACTTAAAACCATTAGAGGCTTTGCATCATTTATATTAACTTCTATTTTTGACATATGAAAAATACATATTTTATCAATTAAACAAAGTATGTTAACGTACACATTGTATTTTGCATATTTTAAAATATAATTTACAAACATACTGTACTACACTGTGATTTTTTTTTCTAAATACTGTATTACCGTGGCTTTTTGGTTTAAAAAGACCTTTTACAGAATGTAAAAATGCAAGTAGATTTGGTGGGGGAAAAAATTGACTTTGGCAAATCAATAATCTTACACAGGTTCTAATTAAGAGATTATGTTGTAAAGAGACTGCTGTGCTTTCTTATTAAAACTTCTAATTTTATATCTGAATCAAAGTACAGAATTTATTCAGCATCTTAAAACTGAAGCTGATCCTGACACACTGTAGTATGATGCCACTGTGTTATTAGACCATTTGCAGAGAACAACACAAAAATAAAGAAATGATTTTAAAAATGAATTTTGGTTATCTGTAAATTAATTTTAAGAGGCCTCTGTATCAATATTAGGCCAGCTGTATTAATCTTGTTTCTCTACATTATATTACCTGTGATATTCCCTTAGTGGTACTGTGCGTCATACAGTAATGATACATTACAGAGTGGCCTTCGCCAGACTCAACATAACTAAAGGTTACATGTTGTTCAACTCAGTGCAAAGCAAATAAGACTGAAAATGAATGACTCACTCGGGACCTTACAGGAAGGCAGCAATAATCTTTTCCTTCTCACTCCTTGTTCAACTGTAATCAAAAAGCATCACACTCAGCCTGTGTCACTTTGCCTTTCAAGCTTCTGTTTTACTTCGTGAATACAGAGCAGACATACTGCTGTTTAAACTGGAATTGAGCAGCTGTGAAGTAATTCAAGAGGTGAATATACAGTTTATAGATTGCAGGTCCAGTACCTGGCTGTCTCTGGAGTGGGCATACAGTATGTCACATCACTCTCAAAAAAAGATTTCAGAGGATTAAAAAAAAAACTGTTTGCGTACATCAGACTGTAGAGGATTCAAAACCATTTCTTATCATTTGAGGCTTCATCAGTCCACTGTCAAAAAGAGAGTCTACAAATAGAAAATATTCAACATCACAGTGACTCTATGCAGTACCACTCGTCCTAAGAGTAACCTGGAAAATTATCCGGGGAAGTTGCAAACAACCACAGAGTAAAATTAGGTCTCTCCACTAATCAGGAAAAGACTGAACGGGAATGGTTTTACAGGAGGTTAGCCAGGAAGAAACATTTTTCTCCATTAAAAAGAACATTGGCAGAGAGCACCTGGATGATCTACAAGTCTACTGGAAGATTGTTACCTGAACACATGAGTCAGAAGTTGAATTATTTGGCAATAATTTTTCCAACAGAAAAACTTAATCCTGACTGTCAAGCATGGCAGTGCCTCAGGTCCCAAATGGTTTGTTATCTTTGATGGAACCTTGAATTTGGCATTTTATCATCTCGAATAAATAAATCCTGGAGGAAAATGTCTGGCCATCTATTTGTCATCTGCAGCTGAGCCATGCACCAAGACAATGACTCTTAACAAACAGATCTACAGCCAAATGGATGAAGCAGAAAAAATGACACATTTTGGATTAATCAAGTCAGAGTCTGGACGCAAACCACATTGAAATGCTAAGGCAGGACCTAAAGCAAACTCTTCACGCTAAGAAACCTTCAGAATGTCACCAACTTGAAAGAACAAAGGGCATCGGCCAAAATTTATAAAAGCTGCTCTGAGAGTCCAATAAACAGTTAAAGTAAAGACCAGTTGAAGCCGTTGCTTCTGAAGGAGGTTCCTCCAGATACTGAATCTGAGAATTGCTCATGGGAGGATATATACTGTTGGGTCATTTATTGTAGCTTATTAATCAAAATAACCTGACCAAACTAAAAATGGTCTAGAAAACTAGAAATATTAGAATGATCTTAATCTTATGTTTTACATTTTAGGTCTGAAATACACAAGAGACCAACCTAGGGTTGCTCTCATACAGTTTTTCTCAGCGCTGTAGCTTGCTGTCAAAGGCAAGAATAGGCAACAAACTGTGTGTGTTTTTCACTTTTCAGATGTATAAAATTGGAGAAAAGTGCTATTGACAATTAATGCAATTCACACTGTAACTGCTGCCCTTTGACAAAAGGTATTTACTTTCTCTATTTATTGTAACTATTTCAGCTTTAAAAAGCTTTTTTTTAGTATATGCTTTATTAAAATGTTATACAGAAGGACATTACATGGGAGCAATTACAATAAGTGAAATACCTTGCTTGGACAATAGCAGTGTCTTTTCTGAGATTTGAACCAACACGTTTTCAGTTATAAAGGTTAATCACGAGCTGTCTTTTTTTCAGATCTTTATAAGATGAATGAAATTTGTAATTGGTATGAACCTGTTAATGAGTGTGTTTCAGGGCTGCCCTCATTCAGATGTGTAACCAGTTGGACTTAAATAGACACAGGGAGCAATGATACTGTATCAGACAACTCCTACAATGTTTTCCCACTGGTTATCATGAATTGATTACCAGTTAAGAGCTGTTTACTATAAAGAAAGCGAGCAAATTCTTAAGTAGCATGTAAAAGAGAGAATGCATAAACGTCTGTGTGCTGAGGATATTGAATTGTTGCACTTTAACTGGAGTATGCTGTGTTTTAAATCAAGGACTCAATGCAGAAAAAAAGTCTGAACCAACATGCAGATCAGTCACAGGCATCAATTAGCACTGGGAATTAAGGGCCAAGTTGGGACAAAAAAACAGCACAGACAGGGAACAGATACTCCAGGACCAGAGCTACAGCTCTAAAAAAATTGATTCTTCTGGAAATGAGTGACTAGGAAGCGTCATAGCATATATCATTTGCATGGCGTGCTGGTCACTCAGTATGTAATGGACTGCAATGTATCGCCTAGAGCAGCTTTGTTGCCACATTTATGTTGTAAGTGACAGAAAATGAAATGCAGCATGCCAGGCTCTGGGGCCTTCAGCTGAGTGATGATGGTGGACAGGGTCTGTAACTGTAGAAATCCCTGAGGGGAAATCAACACCAGTCGTCACTTCTGACATATTTCCCATAAAGTGTGAAAATCCTTCAGCTGCGTCCTGTTGAAACTTAAGGGTAAACAAAAGCGAAGTCAGAGTCAACCTTGTAGACACAGATCTGAGTCAAAATGACGGAAAAATTAAGGTCTAGTTGAGAGCAATTTATATTAAAACTTTTTGTCAGCTGTTTGCTCGTGTAGTGTTGACGCTTGTTTTACATGTACACTCTTTCCTTGACTTGCATATGTAAGGCTTCCATTTCATTTGTGTGTATGTAAGTCAGAAGCGACTCTCTTTATATTCATACATAATATTTTGCTTAATGAAACATCTTTTCAAAACCATATTAGAATACCTAAGCACCAAATATATTATTCACTTAAAAACAATATACAATAAATAATTAAATATTGGGGAGAATTACCTTTTAACAAGTTTATACTCTACTGTACATTTTATTACCCCCCACTGTACTGTTCAGCAATGAAAAACAAAGTACACTGTAGATAATAAAATTAAAATTAAGAAATGTCCCTCCTTTGTACAGCTGAATTATTAATACTCTGCTCAAGGTTAATCACGCATCTCTTACCAGTACCACTACGCTTGGTGGCTTCCCTGACATGATTGCAGTAGTGTTCTTCACAGATTTCAGAAAGAAGTAACACTAAGAGTGCCACACGTGTGCTGAAACAAAGCAGGACAGAGTATGAAATGGGTGCAAAAGAACAAGTAAAGGTTTATTCCTGCAAAGAGAAGAAAGGAAACAACGTTTTGGCTGTGGAGCCTGCTTCCGGTGCGTGAAATGTGTATGAAATCGGAGCCTGGTGGATGCTGATGGTGACTGGATTACATTTACTCCGCACTATTCCTCTGTGGAAGGAACATGCTGCGTTACCTTATCTAGCGTTACTGTCACGATTATAGTCCCCCCTCCTTAAGGGTGCTCCAGCCCTTTCACTTTAGACTTCATTCTGTGCACCTGATCCCTTTTACCCAGCCCACCTTAAAAGCCAGGCGCTGACGCTCATCCTGGCTCTGCATCTGGTTTCCGCACCGTGCGAGTCCGGGACTTGGAAGCGCCTGGTCCCGTTAAGGTTTTAACCTCTGTTCCTGTTCCTAGTCCGCCGGTTCCAACCCGGTTCATGGTTTTTAATTCCTTGTTTTGATGGATCTCCTGGCTTTGGACTTACTCTTGTGTTTTTGGATACCTTCTAAGGATTACTCTCTTGGATTGTTTGCCTCGGCCACACCTCCCCCGTGCACCAGCGCACTTTGGACACGCCCCCCTGTTTTCAGCCCGTATCCCTGCATGACGTTTTCCTAGTCTTTCCCCACTTCTTCGGATTGTGTCGTCCGCATAAGGTCCGGAAAGAACTGTTCGTTACAGTTACTGTACGTATCTAACAAACGGTCCGTTTTCACGCTCGGACTGGGAGAGGTTTGCAGGCCGTGGCTGCCATTGGAGAACGTGGGATTTCCACGAGCGTTCGCATTCCTCCTGAGCCCGCGGGGACCAGGTCGGCTGCCTGTCGTTCGTCCTTTCTCCCCTTCAGTCAATCACCCAGTCATCAGCCGTCCAATCAGGAACTACACTTAATCCCCGAGAGCGCACTGGATCACTGCTCTGCAATTGAGCTACCTAGGGTAGTGCAGTCACCAGCCTGCTCTAGGAAACCTGCTTTCATTGAAACCCTTAATCTCAGTGATTTCATCCAACTTTGGCTTCCTAATCATCAACTGCTGTGAGTGCTGATCCAGTACCGAGCTTCCCCCCCATCAGTCTCAACTCGCCAGGCTTTCCTTTTCCGTCCTGTTTTGGCAGTCTGCTTCCCTGCTTGTCTGCCTTTGCCAGCCAACTTATCTCCTCTTTCAGGTCCTTCCAGAGCACCACGGAGAAATCTGAGTCCTGCAGGGAGGTCTCAATCAGTCCTTTCCACCTCGGTAGTTTGCAGCAACCAGCCGCGGCGTGAAACCACTATCTCAAAAGTTTTTTAATTCAGTATCAAAAGTTTGTGATCTACAGTATGAGAGATTTTATGTAAAGTGGGATTTGTGTACGTCAAGTCATGCATATCTTGAGGAGCGTCTGTAATGCAAAGCCTATTAGAAAGCCCACAACTGATATTTTATTTCCATAAGCTGGGCTTGACATGATCACCTTTTGTTCTGGTTTCTGTTCAGTTTTTTTCACTGATATTGGGCTTGGTTGTGTAGTAGCTTTCAGGATAACTGTGTGTACTACAGACATACAGTAGTGCTCTTCTGACAAAAGGAAAGTTTCAGAGATTTTGAGAGCAGTGTGTTTCTTGGGGAAAAAAAACAATACACCGATCATAAAAGAGGTTGCTTTAGCAGAGCAGTTGACTCCATATCTTATTTTCTGTTTTCTATAGTTGAACATAAGTATTGTCCTAGGTTTTAGTTATCTTCCTATTACTTATTACTAATGGAATTTCCAAAAATAATGTATTTTTTTTAAAGGGTTTGCAGCTACTTCAGAAAATGTGTGCAAATATTACAATATATTCTAAGTTAAAAAGCTCAAATTAATACTTTATAATAAATGAACAGAAATATAAAATATTGCACTTAATCTAAAAGTCAAATATGCCAAATACTGTTTCCCCAGTTGTAAGAAGGATACTCATCTATGAACATCATCCGTACCTACTTGTATATTAACATCTGGCCCTACACACTGCTTAAGATCTTGATCATCATAGTGTATAGTGCCACAGGCTTCTCCTCAGCATTGTGCCTAAGGTATGTTACAGACTGTACATATTTACAGTATGTAGTAAAAATAGCTTATTTTTTGGCAGGGACACTGCATTTGTATAAGATGTTCAAACACGACAGAAATCAAATCCAGTTTTTCAGTCAAGGATTTGTGAATTGGGTTCACATTTGGTATGGATTATATACTGTACTGAGTGGCATGACAAATGCAGCAGATCAGTGTTGGAGTAAATCAGTCAGTCATGTTTTTAATACTTCATTTTATACAGTTACAGATGGAAAGTAAACGGATTTGATTGATTTTTTTTCTCTGACCATTATTTATTATTATAATTTATAGATTATTTTAACATTGCTGTATGTCTAGAATTAGGAGCTAAGATTTTTTTTTTTTCATGAAACTGAAAAGGGTAAGTTTAAAGGAAAATTAAATATTTGAAGTTAGTATTATAGAGCACAACATAACAGCTGTTATTCAAGATGTTGTTTTACGGCATGAAAGAAATAAAAGGTTCTGTGTGAAAATTTTGCGTTAGAATGAAATCAGTTTTGTGATTTTCCAAAAAAAGCATTCCTAGATCTGGGCGTGTGAGATGAGTTGGCAGCTTTGCAACCTCTACAGCTGGAGCTATAGGGACTCAGGTAGCTTGTGAAGCCTGCTCACATGGAAAATCAAAATTATGTAGTAGGAGAATGCGAAGTTCTTCTTTGTACGACAAACCAAACCAACTGTACCCTACACAGCCTGACACCAGCTATCGCTATTTCTATTACTAAACTCAGTCTAAGCCACCTGTCACTGTCCTGCCACTGATGTGGGCATTGTGTCTGCCGGCAGTTTCAGCAGCAGTACAGGTGGCAGGTCTGAAACGATCTCTCAGATGGACCAGTCTGATGTGTTGGTCCTGCTCTGGTGTGGTCACTCGAGGGCGGCTGGATCTTGGACGGTCATCTGTCCTGCCGGTCTGCTGAAACCTTCTCTGCAGTCGGGACACAGTGGAGCGGCTCACTCCATAGTGTCTGCCAACGCTGGCACATGACATGCCTGCCTGCAGCATGCCAGTGGCCCTCTCCCTTGCTTCTGGTGACATTTTTCTTGCAGTGACCTAACCTTTGAATTAAGGCCTTTTTAAAGATGACCTGATCAGGTATTGATCCACCTGGACCTCGTTGGGTAAAAGTGCACCTAACGAGCTTGCGTGTGATTGGCAAGTTGCAATGCCTCACTGCACAAGCTGGTCAGAGGGCTTAAAACAAATTGACAACTTTTTGTGAAAGTACATAAGCTATAACTATAGTATTCTAATTCCAGATAATATTGCGTTTCTTTTTTCCATCAGTATATACAGTATAATGGACCGAAAATGATGCTCAACCTATAGTATCACTTAAATTCAGTAATACTCTGAAAGATAAAATGTAGATTGTAGCTCAGGCTACTGTCACGTTCGTAAACCCCTCCTCTTAAGGACGCTCCAGCCCTTCCTTGTTTTCTACTCATCCACCGCACCTGCTCCCTGTTCCAACCCTCTTTTCAGTTCTCCTTAAAAGCCAGGCGCTCACTCCATTCCAGGCTCTGCTCTGGTTTCCATACCAGGCAAGTCCGGGACCTGGAAGCGCCTGGCCCCGTTAAGGTTTTAAGTTCCTGTATTTGATCCTGTTCCCGTTCCCGTTCCCGTGCCGGTCCCGACCCGGTTCCTGTTTTTATCCATCTTGGATGGACCACCCGGCTTTGGACTTTTGCTCCGTTGTGGATTCCCCTTTTTGATTCCTCTCTGGACTGTTCGCCTTGGCCACACCTCCCCCGACCACCAGCACACCATGGACATGCCCCCCGTCTTCATTCCCGTACCCTGCATGCCTTTTTTCCCCGTGTTTTCTCACTCAACCCTGGATCGTGTCGTCTGCATAGGGTCCGGAAAGAATGCTTTCGTTACAGCTACAATCTTGACTTGACTTGTTTCATCATAGTATTGTTGTTAATAGAACAGAATAATGTTAGTAAAAGATTAAGCTAAGAAAGGGAATATGTCTTGTAGCAAAGTCTGCTTTGGTTTGTAAATTAATTTGCACTTTGTTTTAATTTGTGGAATACAGCATGCCTTGTACTTTAAAAGTAATATACCAAGTGCTGGAATTCTGTTGTTTCTTGCTTACTTTATCAATGTATATTCCCAGAAGTGTGTACTTTCAGGGAGAATGTAATTCCATTGCAAGTCTAATCAGTTGCAAGCTTTAGTTACAGCATCAATAACCTTGCCTCACTTGCTTCCTTCCCAGAATCACTCAAGCCCTCAGATTACTTCATACTACTTGCAACAGGGCCATCTAATTTGTCAAGAATAGTATTTTACATCCAAAACATCATCTCTACTATAAAATGTTCAAGTATGTAGCTGTGTCAGCATGCGTAGGCTGCAAAGGAGCAAGTAAAGGTTTATTCAATACTGAAAAGAGAAGAAACGAAACAAAGTTTTGGCTGTCATGACCCGAAGAAGACTCCACAGCCAAAACGTTGTTTCTTTTCTTCTCTTTTCAGCATGGAATAGACCTATTACTTGTTCCTTTACATCTCTACTATAAACAAACAATAGTAGCTTGCCAGTCTTTTCATGGTGTGGAGATGATGATCAATCTTTGATAAAGTGTACACCCTTTTACCTTACATTTTCTAATAACTCCAAAAAATCTGCTTCTTTAACAGTTCTTGAAATGCATGCATACCTTAACCGGATGCTTAATTTGTCTTAAGTTGAATTATTCAACTTATGCTTTCTAAGGACTTAATACAAGTTGGTTTCATAGAAAAATGACCACAGGAAAATATAACACAGATAGTACAAATATAAGGCTTAAGACATTATGAAATCCAGTTTATGATACTGATTTGTATTTTACATATGACAATATTATGTAGCCATTACAAGTGCTAACATACAAATTTATTTTGATTCAAAATACGGTACCTAGCAATTTATTTAAGTAAGACTCGCACCCAGGATTCCCTTTTCCCCTTTTGGGGTATCTCTCTCGGGTCTTTCCAACCTTCCCATCTACACCCTTGCAGCAGTTCCCCAGCTCAGTCCCCAGAATAGTGACAGGGGTCCTGGTAGCTTATCCTCAGGGGTGGGCTGTATTCCCTCAGCTACTGTAGGTGAGTCAGGCTAAATATGCTCTGCACATTTCACCCTTCTATCACACTCATCAGGGTCAATACCAATTACTGCAATACAAGTTTGTTTAATAGAAAACTGAACACTTCATAAAGGAAAACAACACAAATTTAGTTTCATATAAAAGAAAATATACAGTATGATATCGTTTTCAATATTAACTTTATATTATTTCTTCCAGGAAAGTGTTGATCTGGGGGAAATCATGTATTCTTTGTGCTACCTTCCGACTGCTGGGAGAATGACCTTGACAGTCATTAAATGCAGAAACCTCAAGGCGATGGATATCACCGGCTCTTCAGGTATTCCCCATGAGACACTAACTTATTTCAAGGACAAAAAGATTTCTTAGTTCTTGTCAATAGCTAAAGTAAGACATAAACATAACACATTTTTCATCTGTGTGTTTTCATCGGTGTAGAGAGGTGTGAAATGAAACCTACCATTTTTAAATTGTTTTTATTCTGGTCAATTAGTGAAGATTAAAGATCTCTCCAAGCCTATTGTTTCTCATTTCACCTCAGACGGCCATGACCACTCTAATCTCTCCGTCTGTATTCTCAAAGACTGTTTTCCGAACTCGTACATCGGAAAGACTACAGAAACCAGAATTATCCTGCAGCTAGGATCACACATTCCCCCTTCTCTTAACGACAGACTACTTTTCTTCTAAATTCTCTCTATTCATTGTAGGTTTCGTTTCACACCTCTCTTCACCTATCTTGACTTCACACCTCCTGATTGGCCTCTCTGTCTGTCCCCTGCTCCCGCCTCTCGCTCCTCCTCTCTCCCAGCCTTTGTTCTCCCGCTACATTACCTTTGCTTACTGCCCTGTCTTCCTCACACCTGAAGAAGGCACCATGGCTGAAACGTTATGTTTTCGTTCTTCTCTTTTCAGCATGGAATAACCTATTACTTGTTCCCATGTAGGAAATATTACACTGATTCTCTAGTATATGACTATCTAATATTTAGGACCATAACAGCTTAATGAAATTCACTTTGGGATATTGATTTTTGTTTTTCTTGTATCAATATTACATAGCAATTGATAGTGCTAACATGAATCTATTTGTATTCAAAACCTGGTTCTTGAATTTATTTTCACAGCTGGAGTTGATGGGGTACCATGTTGTGCCACAGAATTGTACTGACTGGTTTTATAATTAATAATTAATAATAATTGCTTACACTTACTGTATATAGCGCTTATCTGGACACTCCTTTAGAAACACTTCTTTAGAAAATGTTCTCCTTCCAGTATCTGCCATGTTTATTTGTCTCACACTTGTGCATTTCGCTTTCACATCCCTCCCTCCACCCCATCTTTGCCCTAGCAGCATCTCCCTAGCTCGACATAGCTATTGTTTTAATTAGTGGTAACTAATTGTTTTAATTTACTGAAAGCAGTAAATGTCTTGCTGTCTTTGGCATCTTTAAATTTTAAGTTATCCTACTTTTACTGATCTGCTACCAAAAGAACATATTTTCAATCAAAATTTAAATAGTATCTAAATATGCTGATAACGTTTATTTTAAACAAGATTGATCAATACCTTGTGGATGCTAGTAGTACAGGCTACTAGCTTATGTAAACTGTACATCTGCAATACACTCAGTTATCTGAAAAGCTCGTCTGTGGGATTATGTCCCATTTGTCTTGTAGAGGCTGGACAGGCCTGTGCCTGTTCACCGGTCACTGAGTTCTGGACTTCATCCTAGCGATGTTAACTGGGGCTCAAGTCTGGCGAACTGGTCATTCACTGCATGACTGTCACATTCTAATAACACGAGAAAGGCAGTGTAATAGGAGCTACATAAGATAAGATCACTGCATTGGCCATACACAATTTCTTGTATTAGGAATTTGTCTTTTTGCATACCCCAACTTGCTTTGCGTGAGATACACAGACAGGAAGTAGAAGCTTGGGGTCAGGGCACAGGGTCAGCCATTTATACGGCGCTCCTGGAGCAGTTGGGGTTAAGGGTCTTGCTCAGGGACCCAATGGAGTAGTATTTCCTCTGCCAGCCGCACTGCCCTTGCATGAAGACATGCTCTTGATAACTGGAATCCTGTAGCATCTAGGCAGTCTTGGACAAAGCTCAGCTTCAGACTTTGGCCTCCCAGTCAAATGGTCAGTTAGCACATTGTTCTGCATGTATGTGCCTGTCTAGAGCAGGTGAGTCCTCCAAATTTTTCTCCATACAGTGTACATTCCCATTACACAAAAGTGTTTTTCTCTTGATAAAAGGGGCATATGTGATCTTTTATGCATCTACAGTATCATTTTAGATTTTCACAAGCCTTGACATTCAACAGTTTAAATCACTTAGTCACTCTTATCCAATCCAATCTATCACCTCGACGAGTGCTTATGAAAGAGTCAAAATCACTCAAGTGGTGCCACAGTTAGTAGTGAATAACCAATTTAATGAAATGATGCCAAAAAACATTTAATCAATATCCAAAATCCTTCTGTTTTAATTTCCTAAAAACATGCTAGCATGCAAACAGTGATAAGTATCTTGATGTTCATCAGACATTTATTTCTAGGCTATTAAAATCTGCACTATTGATAAAGACTTCAAATGTTAAGCAATAAGCAAGACTATTTAATCCTGTTTTTCCAATACAAATTTAAATAACACTGTAGTGTGCTCTCACGAGGCACCAGTTCTGTAGGGGTTTGGGCATTTACTGGGACAATTATTAATTGTAGCAGTAAGTCACAAAATTGATTCTTTTAATGGCCTTAGAATCCAACCATGCGGTATAACTCAAACAACGCACACACACAGGTACTAATACACAATAATACATTTATTAATACATAAAATATGCATGTAAACCTAACAGATCTTATCGTGAAGGTTATCAGAATACAAAAGATATATATTCATTCAGTTACAAAGAGTTACACATATCAAGAGGAAATACGTTCGGTATATCATTCATTTAGACCGTTTCGTAATTGAACTTGGTTACAACTTCTACATTAGATACTCAAAACAAGTACATAACTCTTAGAAATTAAATTGATATCAACTGGTTGGGATAACAATTGAATTCTCGAGCTGTAATGCAGTAAGTTGAGTACTCATCCAATCTTTGGGGATTCAGATCTCCTGCGGGCACAAAGAAGCAGTTGCAGGCTTGTTGCTGTCCAATCCGCGCTCTCTGGCTCCGTGCCAGGCTGTGCTGTGCAACTTGCAACGGTGCGCTGCTGATGCTCTCTGAAGACCGGCTAGTTAGTGTTGGCTTTAACTAGCGAAGTTTGTGCACAGGAGAAAAGATGACTGTGGGTCCCAGCAGGTCAGGAAGAAGATCGGTTCGTTCCTGATGATGCACTAGTTCTGTATAGTGATTCAGCTGTCCACAGTTCCGGCCTGTTCACGAGGCTTGCTGCTGATGCTAAGCTTGGGTGGATCCTTTGGTTACTCGTGGCAACCTCCGCTCTCGACTCTTAGAACAAAGCAAAGTTCTGGCACTCGGACACACTGGCCGTTACGTGGTTGTCCGGGCTGAGTCTCAGGATGTTCAGGAGGCGCGCTGCGAGAATGTCCTGCCCTTGGGAGCCTTTCTGCTCCTGGGCCATCCTGCCCTGGAATTCTTTAGAATAATCTCGCACCCCTGGAATTCTCCTTAGAAGCTCTGTGTTGCCTGTTTTTACCTGGAGGAACTTCAGCTCATTCATTGGCTGAAAGTTTCGTGGGCATCTGAAACCCATGTGAGTTACTCGGCCCTACCAGTCCCTGATTGGTTGATCAAGGTGAGATATGAGTCACTTACTCCTGACACTTAGGAATGCAGTCCAGATGTCCATCTGGCACTCCCTACACAGATAGGTGTCAATGGATGACCATTGATCATGATAGCCAGGCTTAGCTAAGTGCATCCCCATTTGGGAGCTGTGCCTTATCAAAGAAACCTTAAATCAGCCTGCATGAATAGCTTCTCTGTGGCTGCACCATAGAGATGAAGAGAGAGATGGACCCTCATTTGGGAAAGCACAGCAAAACCTAATTCTGTCTTATTAACAAGCATTGCCACTACAACACCATTGAACAACTGTTTGATTCAGCTTCAAAGAATTAACACCAGGTTGTTAGGAAGCAACCATTGTGAATTGGAATCACTGTGAAGTTTCATCATACTTCATCATACTTTCATATGCATTTGGGTCTACCTTTATGTACATATTTAACTATTTAACTAAAAGATCTTTTGAGTTATGTAATTATCCTAAATGCTTGCTTCAAAGATATGTCAATAATTACAGTATATGGTAACAAAAACAAACTTTAAACCTATTTGATTTCTAATGAAAAGTGCGATAATTATTGCTTACATATGTATACGTTTTTTCCTAAAACAAATCCCTTTTTAGCCCTATTTGTCATCTTGTTTAAAGCTGTTTACCAATTGTTTTTTTTTGTCAAATCCATTTATCTTTTTAACAAATTGCTTCAATGACAATACATGGCATATTTTTCATCTTGTGAAAAAGAGTCTGTGCACTCTGAAATGATTTCCAGGAGCTGATATTGTGTAGTAAAAGAAAGGCAATAAATATTTTGTGACTGTTGAGTGTTAGGACTCAGTGAAATGGCAATGAATGAGTATTGATTTGTAATGCATGGCTGTGTTCCAAATTCTAATTTTTTTTAAATAGCTGTAGAAATATCAGTCCATACATTATTAGAAAGCAACCTATTCCTAGTAAGATTCACGACACCACAGAGTGTCTCAAAAAACAGAACTCAAGGTGGAACTATACCATCTATAGTTAATTTTATACATCTGAAGACATTATACAATTTTAGCTATACAGGGAGATGAAATCTTAAGCAGGGGGCACAGCTGTTCTCAGCTCCAGTAACTACCAGCTGCCACTATTGTGAGCCTGGGATCTCTGGTTGGCCATCTTGGTAAGGTGGAAAACTTTGAGAGTAGTAAAGCCCTGCAACAACTCCGCCCCTCGTGGCATCACAGCATATTATCCTACTGTATATTGCATTCCTTTAGTATTACAACTTGAGAAGATTTTGATCATATAAGATTTAGCTATGAGTGGGTTTTAATCATTTTTACACTAGAATTAAATTTGTTAGAATCAACATACTGTAACAGTTTCCAGTGGGTAATAGCATACAGTATTTTTAAATTCCTTTGCAGCATTTTTTGGTGAATCTTCAAGAATTAAACAAGCTGCAGCTCCATAAATTGTGTTCCATATTTACTTTGTGCAGTATAGACTCTGTTTCCATGCAGGCTATGTCTGGTTCGTTTTTTCAGACCCTTATGTTAAAGTGTCGCTGCTATGCGATGGCCGCAGATTAAAAAAACGGAAAACAACAACAAAGAAGAGCACTCTCAACCCTGTTTACAACGAGGCCATCATCTTTGACATCCCTCCAGAGAATGTGGAGCAAGTGAGCCTCTCCATCATGGTGATGGACTATGATCGGTAAGTGTGGTCACCTCAGAAAAAATAAGCATGAACTCACATTTATGGCTGACTTGCAGTGGAATTACACAAAAGTTATTGTTTCATTTGTGCAGGTGCAAAACAAATATGACTCAATACAAAACACCACATTCTAAATGTATTGAATATTTGAATAGGTAAGGTTAAGAAAAAATCATCTAAAAAATGCCTATTCTGTTTAGGGATAGTTGATTTCACTTCACATCTTTTCATTTGTCATTAGTAACTTACAAAAGATGTCTTTCATAATGTAAGGTTGTACTGCGAGTCAGTGTTTTCACAATCCCTTGTTTTTTAGGCAATCCATAATATAGCTGGTTTATTTCTAATTATCATGTTAATGAATATGGAAGGCACGATATTATTTACATAAAATTTCAAAATATTTGCATGCAAGGCAAGCATCTGCTCATTAGGTTCATGCTGCACCTTGAAGGATAACTGTCACGAACAATTCTTTCCCGGGCCCTATGCAGACGACATGATCTGGAAGGGAGTGGGGAAACGCTAGGAAAAAGTCATGCAGGAGAGGGTATGGAGACAGGGGGCATGTCCAAGGGGTGCAGGTGTCCAGGGGGAGTGAGTCCGGGGCGAACAATCCACGAGAAAATTCAAACGGGTATGCAAGACGGAAGGTAGAGTCCAAGGCCAGGGGATCCATCCAGGGAATAAAACCATGAACTGGGTCGGGACCGGCGGGGCGGGGAATCAGGAACAGAAGATTAAAAACATAACGGAGCCAGCCGCAGCAGGACCCCGGGCTCTCACGCAGCGGAATTCGATGAGGAACCTCGAGTGACGTCTGCGTCTGGCTTTTAAGGGGGAACGGAAATAGGAAACAGGTGCAGGTAATGGGGCAGAACAAGGAAGGGCTGGAGCGCCCTTAGGAGGAGGAGTAGCAATCATGACAATAACAACAAACTTGTTCATTGCTTTCTATAGCTAAGACATGATCTGTATTTGCTGGTACTGCATTAAGATGTTCTATGGAATGAGTAACAAAACAGTTTGCCATTTCACTGCTACTCATCAAATTCATTTAGTGCTTTTAAATTGTTCCTAGTATCAGTGAGGATCTTCTGTGGTGTTTCTTTGCAGGGTTGGCCACAATGAGGTGATAGGGGTGTGTCGAACAGGCCCGGAGGCTGAAGGCCTCGGTCGAGATCATTGGAATGAAATGTTGGCCTACCCTCGCAAACCGATAACTCACTGGCATGCACTGATAGAGGTAAAATATTTTTCTCTTTAATTGGAAATATGAATAAGCCATTTATGCATCAGAGCTTGTTCTAAATTTATATAAGAACTGTTTGTTAAATGTATACCCAGGCAAAATTCAAGGACCTTATTAGTGTCTAATGCACTCTGTGTTCTTTATTCAGCATCATATCATAAAGTGCTTTATAGTCATGAAGAAATTAGATATCTTCACAGAATATTCTCTGAAAATGGCATCTTGCAGAATTTCAATCTATCCTTTTTTTGGTAAAGAAAGTTGCATAGTTGAAGCCGATCCAATCTGGGGTTTATGAACTTGGTATCACTTCTTTCCCGATTCAGAGACTGTGCAAGTGGAGGTATATTGGTACAGTAGAGGCCGAGGTCAGAGTTTTCCACAGTGAACAACTGCTGCACTTTGCACATGGTTTCAGAGAAAAATTGCCAAGTGAACCTCACCACAGCCTTCCGATATTTCATTTTGAAAAACAAAAAAAGAGAAACAGAAAATTGTTTATCTTGTCTTCTCATCAGGTAGGCAGGCAAATTGAGAAAAGTCCACACAACCTGGACCTTGAAATCAACTTAGGTCATTACTAATAAGTAATGATCTATTTGACCAGTAGCAGTACAGAGATATTTCCTCTCTAATGTCTAAGGTCTAATATTGAGCCTTCACATACTGTAAAAACAGCGGCTATCAGAAGTATCCCCCTTGGACAATTTCACATTTTATTGTGTTACAATATGGAATCTCAATATATTGGGATTTTTTGCCATTGACCGATACAAAGCAGTCTATGCTGGGTAGACTGGACCAGCAGAGGTAAAGTACAGTACAACACATGGAGTAAGATGCGGTACACATGTGATACTGTACGTACAGTACCTGTACGCTCAATATGAAACTAGTCGTATGACACCTTCCTCTTCGCTACATTTACCGGAGGTTTCGAAATTTGGCAGACGTTTTGAAATGTTTCTTTGTGTCTCTTCTTTATAGTTTAGAACATGGCTTTCACTATTCGAAATATGGGTAACAATTCATGTGCTTCGTAGTACTGAATTTTAATAAAAAGAACGTTCTTAAGAAGATGTTCAGTCCGGATTTATAATTCCTTAGTGAATTTAGATTGGGGCTTTAAACACAAGAAAAGGAAATTAAATATCTGTTCCCAGTTAACTGTTCAAAAAACGAAACAACCCACAAAACTGTAATTACATTTGTTGTCTGTTTCCATTGTGTTGAGAGACAAAAACTGAGAAAACTGAGAACTCTTCAAAATTAATGCTAACACCTAAACTGGTATATTTATTCTGTATTTTCAATACCTACAGTACCACATTAATAAATGTTTCCTTTATTTCCTTTGGAATTGTATTAGAAAAAAACTGGTTACAAACACTATATGTTAGTGTGAAGTGGATATTTCCATATTTCCATAATAATAAATATTAGACTGGTTTCTTGGTAATTTTTTGTGCTGTGCTTCCTTCTTGTCTTGTTATAAATGAAACATTTCACTTTGGAGAAGAATGAAGTACAGTGCTAATGACTGCCTTTGAGCAATCTTCAGCGCTAGATTGATTTTAATCTAAACGTGCACTGTAGACGAGTGTTGGTTGGAAAAAAAAACTTTCTTTCATCCCAACAAATTTTTCTGGATCACTGTAGATGAGATCATTTCATTTCTAAAGGCCCTTATTAAGTTGATCACATGTCAGCAACAGTTATGCGTGAAATGTCAATTAGTTGAATTATCGTCGGAATGCAATTTTATTTTTGTATTATCTTTTTCCCACAGTGGCCTGGAAGAGCAACTAGCTTTGACAGTCAAGGATCCTGCCCCTCTCCTAAACCACCTCTGACACCATGAAACTCCATCTACTGCACCGCTTTCAGAAAAATAATAACCAGGAATTTCAGATGGGAATTTATTGTTTAATTTTGCATGTTGCAGCAAACGTTATTATTGTTATTTAAGATACTGAGTATCAGTCTTCACTAATTAAAAGGTAATTACTGAAACCAGAGAATGGCATAATCTTAGCTTTAGTCGGGTATCAAGATTGATTTATAGAGCATTCTCATCCTGTGACACACAATAACCTATTGCGTTAATATATAGCTTTATGAACGCTTAGACGTAGTAAAACAAGCATTCATACAGTTTAAATACAATCTGATAATGCCAGAAAGTACTATTGTGCGAGCAAAAAAAATTTCACTTCATCTTTGGGGTGGGGAGATTCTTTGTTAGTAATACAGTACAAGGACTGACATTCATTTAGGCTTAATTTAATTTAAACAGTATATTAAAACACTTGTCCAGTTACTAAGGGCACAGTGTGGAGATTCTTGGAGTACTATAATTCAGGAATTGATTAGGCCATCCTGCATACGTTTAGTAAAATTATACTACAATTTTAGATTTGTCATGCAGATGTCTCTTCTTCACGTATTTTTTTCAGCTGTTTTAATTTTCGGCCTCTTGCTGACAAATACTGTTGCTGTGATTTTTTTTTTACTAATTACTAGTAAACTTTACGGAAGTTTATTAGCCATTGAAAAAAAAATCAACTTGTTTATATGAGAAAGGAAGAGGAGAGTGACAATATTCTGCTGTTGTTAAAATCAATGCAACCTTGCACAGGACAATATAATTGCATATACAGTACAATGCAATACAGTATTAATATAGTTGGTAACATTGTTCACAAATTACCTATTGTGTTTAAACGCAATAATTTTCTCGTATAAACAAGAAACTTTTCTTGTATAAATGAGATACTATCTTGTATAATCGAGTTTTTTTTTCTCTGTGGTGCAAATAAGCTTCCGTAAAACTTGCAGGGCATTATCTAAAAAGAGATATGTGTACAGGGAGATACCTCCAGAAAAACTGAAGGCACCACTCTGGCCTTATAGATCTTCAAGGCTGATCTTCTCTTCAGAAGGGGTGTGCAGAATGAGTAAATTGTCCAAACTGAAACAAAGACATTGAGGCTACAGGTAAATATATTGCTGCTTAAGAAGGGGTTCTACTTTTCAAAGAGAGGAGAAAACTGAGATTTTGTGCAATGAGTTTCCAGTTATGACATTTAATGTAGTTATGTAGCTTTATCAAAATTAGTTATAATAGTAACAAATTTCCTCAAGCAGGGGTTGTGGTGCTGTGGTTTCACATAGATTCTTAAGAATTTGCATTGTCATTTTGGATAATTATAGAGAAAAACCTTATACAGTACATATAACAATGTCTTAACTCGTGCAGTCAGTACATACAGTTTGTACAAAAATATCAAAATTTTATTTGCCAAATGTAATAGTGTATTTAATGGTGTGTTGAAAGCTAGAATACAACAATGCATAAAGTAAATGATCCCACATAACATCTGAAATGGCATACTTATAGATACACTGATAAAGATCTTGGTGTTTTCTAAAGTTGATCAGAAAATGCATTTTATGCTATTCCTATATCCTCTTCAATCAAAAATGATCAAAGCGATCCTTTTAACGTTGAGAACAGTTTCACCAAGCACGTTTCCAGGGCTGAATCCCAATCCAAAAGTCCTGAAAACCATCTAGGGCAGATACTGTTAACATTTAAACAATGTTCAATATGGAGTGCTCAGGGTGTAAATCGTTCATCACCAGTTGACTGCTCTTTCTGAAGATCACAAAGTGTACAGTTTGATGAGGTAGTTGGCATTCATGGGTCAGTACTGAAGTTCTGCTTGCTTCTTCCATGTTGGACTTGGTTGACGTCTCTTGCACATTAATTTATCTGGAGTAAGCAATATGAGCAGGTTGGGAACTAAAAGCAATAGAAGCCAAATGTAGCAGGGCATTTTATTCATCAAGATAAACTAAATTATTTCCTTCAGCGGGGAATTCAGAATTATCCTGTTGCAGGTGCTGTCCAAGTGTTCAAAGGATTGTGGGGTCAAATGATCAACATGTCAGAGACCTACTTGAGATCACGTACACTAAACAGACCACTCTTACATTGGTGCTGTGATCCTAATGAAATTTAAGCCAGCTGGAGAAAGCAATGATACTAGAACACATTTGCTTTGCATAGCTATCTTGAGTTAGGGCCTATCACTGGAATTACAGTCTGTAGTACTTCCCAGTAATTTTCAAAGGGGAACATTGTGTAGTATGCAGTACCTTAGGCATGCGCTGGAGATTAAACAGAATGAGAACCTACTGTACAGGACATATTTCTAATGGCCTTTAGGTGACATCGCAGTCATGCCTTGAAATTGAAAAGATTGATATGAAAATCTGTCTGGGTGTCTGCAAAAAAGCAACGTACCCAAGGAGCTGATTTTGACAGAACCTCATTTAAGTAGGTGGGGATCTCATTAAATCTGCATACCATCTTTAATTCATGCTTCCATTAGCCAGACAACAAAAACACAAACTGTTAAAACAAGTATACAGCACATTCATATTATACCACCAATGTATAATATTGGACCTGCTCCAATGTGTTGAAAACAATGATAATTTCACGTTATTTTCATGCTTTAATTCGTACCTAGATTCACCCCCAGTATATTTCAGTGCAGTTATGTTTTAGTAAATATCTATTTCTTCCTAACTGGTGCTTTGGGTAGTTTGCCTAATTAATGAATATGCTTAGCAACAGCTGTTCAGGTGAAGTCAGGCAGCCTCGTTTTAATTAATTATAGTCTTATGATTTTTTGGGGGGGCTCTGGCATTTTACTGTCAAACACTACTACAAATGCTTACATCCTTATTTTTCTATTTTTTATAGCAGGACAGAATGTTCACTAAAATCAGCTGTTTAAGTGAAACAAATTTCCAGAGCCTTCTCAAGCCAGAGATCTGTACATCTCCCTGATTATGCTCACAATGTTTCATAAAGCAGATTTTTTAAGTATATTAATAAAAAAATGTAGCTAGAATGTATTGCTTTCACTGCCTAGGTCAGAATAAAAGGTTCCTTCTGATTTCGGAAAAATAAAGATACTTCAGATCATCTAAAACTGAAACTTTTCAATAAAGTAAAAACGTATCCCTCCTCTGTCTCTCTCCAAATAGAGAATTTTCTCATCAAGTAAAGTAAACACCAGAAATAAATTGGTCTAATTACTACTTTTGAAAATTAAAAACATTGCAAAACACTTAATTTAATTTACACTGTGTGGATAGTATGGAAAATATTTTTCAGTTATTTCAATTTCAGTTTTTTTTCAACGAGATTGTGCCATTTATGTTGGTATTGGTCTTCAAAAACTGCAAAATAACAAGATAAAGATAAGAAATTATGATCCTCAGGCACTAGAACAAAGAAGAAAAAAAGCATGTTGCTGAGGCTTTATCTTTCTGCTGTTGTATCACAACAACAACAACAACAACATCCAGTTAAGAGTCCAATGTTCCATTAATAAATCCTATTACTATTCACTCTGTGTTGCTATATATACTAAGATATATACAGTACAGTACAAGCACCAAACATCTGGCATCTGTTATTTTCTCTATTACATTTTGTTAGACTTTCTACATGACATATCATTCTATATCAGAACATCTTCTGAAGATAGTAAAATGAAACGTTTTAAAGTGGCAACGTTTTTTTTTCCATTTGTTTAGAAAATATTTTCTGCCACTTTCACAGAAAACTACAAAACTACATTTTGGGCTACAAACAAATCTCAGAAACAAGCCAATTTTGAAAGGGCTGTTGATTATTTAAATGTCAGGGATAGATTGATTGTACTGCATACAGCACATCAGAGTGGCCCCTACGACAGCATAAGTCACCTCACCCTGAAATGTAGCGTGTACTTCTACAAAGTACTTACTGTAAGAGCTGTCCCTGCAAAGTGTTATATGGAATTAAGAGTACAAAAGATTTTAATAACTGAATGTTATATAAAATTGTACAGTATATACAAATTAGTAATCGTTCAAATGTCCTAGAGTTCAGTATTGGATGTTCAGTACCTGTATGTACAGTAATTTCTTTATTTTGTCTGGTGATATAAGACATGGCCATTGTGTTAAGTGTACAGCTAAAGAGGTCTGTGTTTTGGGTATTTTGTATGCACTCTGCTGCCTTTGTGAGCATTATGGGAAAGCAAAATGTCGAATTGTTTGTTGCACTAGCCTTCACAAAACATTCCACATTAAAGTATTTTTAAAATTGCTGCTCTACGTACTGTAAATTGTAAGCATCTTTGTTATATCTGATTATACTGTATGAAATAACAATAATGGCAATTGCTGAAAGATCTTCTGAAGTGTACAGTTTGTGATAACTTTTGTAACAATTCATAGTTAACATTTGAAATATAATTTTACCGTACCTGTTTCCTATGTATTTTGATGAAGAATAAAAATAAATACTTGAATATTAAGTATTTAAAAACTACGAGTTTTTTCTTTTAACTGCAGGTTCAAAGGCTGGTCATTGCAATATTTTTAATACTGTTTTTATAGAATACCAATGAAGAATGTCTTATTGACAGCTTTACTCTAACTAAACAACATACAGCAGTGCAGGCTAATGGGATTCCTAATCAATACCTGTACTGTACATACAGGACTGTATAGAGCACTTTTACAGTATAGTCCACACCTTAAGAAGGCTCCACGGCCGAAACGTTTTGTTTTCGTTCTTCTTTTTTTCAGCATGGAATAAGCCTATTACTTGTTCCTTTGCTGCCTATTCATGCTGACGCAGCTACCCACCAAAACAAACAGTATAGTCCGTTTACTGTACAAAGAATATAAGATAAGACAGGTTAATTTGCAAACAAGAGTGGACTATATGACACATCTTGCTCATTTGGTTGTTAAATGGTGAAGTGAATTTCAAATTTCTTGAATGATCCCAGATCTAGACTCCAAAGATCCACAACTTTAAAGAAGAGTTTTCTATTTTCTGTCCTAAATAAATTCCACTTTTGTTTCCATTTGTGACTCCATGTCCTTGTTTCACTACTGAGTTAGAATAGTCTGAAATAATTTCCTGAGCTGACCCTATCTGCAGTGTATCCCTTAGGATTTCATACTCTTGGATCAAATCTCTCAGTCTCTCAGCCTATTTGTTCTAGGCTGAAGAGCTTTACAGTACCTTCCCTCTACCTGACTGTGTGTGACAATCCCCTGAGACCAGGAATGTTTTGTTGCTCTTCTTTGAACTCTTTCTCAGGCTAGCTATTATTATATCTTCCATCAAGCTAAGTAAACATTAATTCCAAATACTGTAATCACATCACATCACATCATGTACTGACTGCATATATGATATATGGTTGATACATATGTACTGTACCATTCAGTCATTGTTTTGACTTTTACACATATTATATATAATTTTTCATAATATTATAAGTAAATAATTTTGATATGTAAATACCTACCTCCTACCGTCCGGTTAACGGTATCAAAGCATTCGGTCCAAGTCCAACAGACTACAGAACAGCTTCTACCTCCAGGCAATAAGACTGATAAACAGCCAACCTGCAGCTCCTTTAGCAAATCACCTGTAATGGCTACATGGACACACAGTTTTCACTGTATTCAGCACAACCACACTACTTGTATATATTACATACACCATGGACACATATCAGGTCTACTCATATTGAGTTTTATTCCATTTCTATTACATCTTTTATTATGTAACCTTATTTTCATAACCTCAAATTTTGTGATTTTTGTGATTTCTCTGATTTCTGTGATTCTTGTGATTTTCGTGAGCTCGCAGAAAAGACATTTAATTGCCAGCAACTACTGCTGCACGCTGTATTGTGCATTTGATAAATAAACTTTGATCTGATTTGATTTGACCTTGTTTATACATTATTTTCTCCATGAAGCCATTTTCACAAGCCTCATTTCCGTTCCTATCCGATCAGAAGACTCAATTTAATACTGCCCTTTAAAAGTGCTAAATAATGCAGCAACTGTCTCACTTCAATCCCCTTGTTAATGACCTACCTGTATTTCATTCAGATGGTTCAGCTTACTATACATGGTTTTAAGTCCTCAAAGTCAATGATAAAACAATTGAAACGAATAAAGAAGACTTGGCTTTGAACAGCTGAGCCTCTGGTTAAGACTCTGAGATAATTATAGTGTAGCAAAAACATAGCTAGGCTTAGCAGCAAGTAGCAAACAAGAAGAAACTATCCTTATTCCACCTATTGGACCTGACCACAAATTCCTGTTGCTTGTGAGCTGACATTGTATGTCTGATTATCAGTGTTTTTTAATATAATAGTTAAGTAAAATTAGTGCCACAATTATATTGATCTACTGTATGAAAGTTATCTAGAAATTTAAAGAAACATTTTTGGTCCTCTTAATATAGTAATTCAAACATCTTCATTGTCATTGTTCTGTCATCTTTTCTACTGTATATGACAGAGCTGTTTAAGTGCTGAAATATGATTGAGGGGATTTGCTTTGTATTCAAGACTACACAGATTATGAGCAGTTACAAATGAGGGTTACAGAAATCAGGAAATGACAGAGAAGATAAATCAATAAGTAAAATAAATTATCATAACCCCCAGCTTGTAAGGATTTGGCCAAGAATATACCCGGGTGGTTAAAAGTACATGAGTTCTTTGTTCTCTGGCACAGCTTTGGTAAAAAGAGTAATTATTCAGGCACACTAAGTTAAACAAATATATGTTAACAATGACAGTGACAAACACACTACATTACTCACAACATAAACTTACAACACACAAGTTTGTCTATGTACAAGTTTACAGACAATGTAAGAGCTTTTACAGTCACAATGCTCAACCTACACCAGTTTGAAAGGAACAGGTACAGTAATTTCCTTTTTTTCACCTCTTTGCCGTAGCCTTTGCAGTCTACATATGCTAATGCAGCTACTGTACCTACTTGAACATCGACACTAGTTCAAGAGTAGTAGATGCTCCACTACTACTCCACTAGTAGATGGTCCCCTCATCAAAAACAATTGTAAAATTTAGCGTGGTATACCTAGGTAAGTTGTGGGTTAATGGTTGTCAATAAGCAGTACAGTAACGCATCATATAAGATCACATTAAGACCACAAAGAGAAATAGATGGGCCACAACAAGAGGAGGGAAAAAGAAAAGAGGAGTTGATACTTGAAGCTTGTACCAGGCAGGAGTCCCTACTTCATCCAGATCAACCCTGACTGGAGCTCAATATCTGAACCTTGTGAGAGAGAGCTTGCCATTCTGTGTTTTTAGGGAACTTGGGTTTCCTTGGTAAAAGATACAGTAACTCTTAGAGACATCTTTCCTGCTTGTGGGTGCATTTATAGAATAGGGAGATAGGCTCCCATTTATTTTGTGGTATCCGGGATGCAAAGAGATTTAGCCGCAGGTTGTATTGAATTTATTTAGAAGGCAGCGTACAGTATCTCTTATTGGCCTCTATAGGCATTAAGAGTTTCATACTTAGTAGAAGAGGTTTTTTTTTTCTGTGAGATTAGAATGTTAGGCTTTTGAAACGCCTTGTCTGTAAATACTGTACAGTACATCAACTTGTGTGTTGTATGTTTTGTTGTGTGTAGTGTAGTTTGTGTCTTGTCATTGTAATAGATAGTTGTTTAACCAAGTGTGCCTGGATTATTACCCTTTTCACTAAAGCTGTGCCTCTAGATATACCAACTGCTTGGGAATATTCGGGGGAAATCACTTACAAGCTGGGGGTTATGAACATGTATTTTACTTATTGACTAAACCGCTCGATCAATCCTGATTTTTACAATTTTCGTAACCCCTCCCTTTTGTAACAATATTTGATATATAACAATATTATATGGTGTCATCCTAAAGTATCAGGAAACCACAATCAAATCAGTAATATGAGCTTTATAGTCAAGCAAATAGTAATTGTGAGATTATATGAGAATGAACAGTAAGTGCATTATTTTATATACAGTATACTGTATATGTCACTGTTGGTTAATTTCATGCATACCTTCAATCAGAATACATCATAACATACTTTTTGATCAACCTAATGATTTCATGTGGACATAAGTATTGGGACATATTCACTTCAATACCTGTAATTGTGTAAAAGTCTGTATTGGGGTGCATATCCATTTAAGGCATTAACTCCATAAAATCTATGATCCATTGTGCTCACCAAACGTTTTGTCTGAGATTCCTTGCCCTGCCACCTCCATTCAGTATTCCACGTTCTGACTTCACTTTTTCTTTAGCATGTAATGCTGTTCTTTTAAATGTAATTCTGGGGATTGACTTGATAGGTCTGAGATTTTGTATATTTTTCATTTTGATGAACTACAATACTTGCCTGTAATGGCTGTATGTTCTGCCATTGTCATGTTGCAAGGTGAAGTAATACTGAATAAGTATTGCATCTTTTTTGTCTACATAAGCTGACAAAATGTTTCTATGAATTTCATAATTCATTGTTCCACTGCTATAATTAGTTACATCCAATTGAAGACAAGTTAGTCTGTTCCAGAGACACCCTGACTCCCATACTCTAAAGGTTGTTGGTCATTTCACTGTCAGCAAACGCATATTATTTTGCAGCCCAGCTAACGAACGTTTCCATGTATATCTTCCATGTATGCCAGCAACCATATCACCTTGCAACTCACAACTGGCAGCCCACTGAAGCTCAGCAGGTATGAGCCTGATTCGTACCTAGATGGGAGACTCCTGGGAAAGCTAAAATTGCTGCTGGAAGAGGTGTTAGTGGGGCCAGCAGGGGGCGCTCACCCTGCGATACATGTGGGTCCTAATGCCCCACTACAGTGCCTTGCGAAAGTATTCGGCCCCCTTGAACTTTTCAACCTTTTGCCACATTTCAGGCTTCAAACATAAAGATATAATTTTTTTATTTTATGTGAAGAATCACCAACAAGTGGGACACAATTGTGAAGTGGAACGAAATCTATTGGATTTTTGAAACTTTTTTAACTAATAAAAAAATGAAAAGTGGGGCGTGCAAAATTATTCGGCCCCTTTACTTTCAGTGCAGCAAACTCACTCCAGAAGTTCAGCGAGGATCTCTGAATGATCCAATGTTGTCCTAAATGACTGATGGTGATAAATAGAATCCACCTGTGTGTAATCAAGTCTCTGTATAAATGCACCTGCTCTGTGATAGTCTCAAGGTTCTGTTGAAAGCGCAGAGAGCATCATGAAGACCAAGGAACACACCAGGCAGGTCCGTAATACTGTTGTGGAGAAGTTTAAAGCCGGATTTGGATACAAAAAGATTTCCCAAGCTTCAAACATCCCAAGGAGCACTGTGCAAGCGATCATCTTGAAATGGAAGGAGTATCAGACCACTGCAAATCTACCAAGACCTGGCCGTCCCTCTAAACTTTCAGCTCAGACAAGGAGAAGACTGATCAGAGATGCAGCCAAGAGGCCCATGATCACTCTGGATGAACTGCAGAGAACTACAGCTGAGGTGGGAGAGTCTGTCCATAGGACAACAATCAGTCTTACACTGCACAAATCTGGCCTTTATGGAAGAGTGGCAAGAAGAAAGCCATTTCTCAAAGATATCCATAAAAAGTCTCGTCTAAAGTTTGCCACAAGCCACCTGGGAGACACCCCAAACATGTGGAAGAAGGTGCTCTGGTCAGATGAAACCAAAATCGAACTTTTTGGCCACAATGCAAAACGATATGTTTGGCGTAAAAGCAACACAGCTCATCACCCTCAACACACCATCCCCACTGTCAAACATGGTGGTGGCAGCATCATGGTTTGGGCCTGCTTTTCTTCAGCAGGGACAGGGAAGATGGTTAAAATTGAGGGGAAGATGGATGCAGCCAAATACAGGACCATTCTGGATGAAAACCTGTTGGAGTCTGCAAAAGACCTGAAACTGGGACGGAGATTTATCTTCCAACAAGACAATGATCCCAAACATACAGCAAAATCTACAAAGGAATGGTTCACAAATAAACGTATCCAGGTGTTTGAATGGCCAAGTCAAAGTCCAGACCTGAATCCAATCGAGAATCTGTGGAAAGAGCTGAAAACTGCTGTTCACAAACGCTCTCCATCCAACCTCACTGAGCTCGAGCTGTTTTGCAAGGAAGAATGGGCAAGAATTTCAGTCTCTCGATGTGCAAAACTGATAGAGACATACCCCAAGCGACTTGCAGCTGTAATCGCAGCAAAAGGTGGCTCTACAAAGTATTAACGCAAGGGGGTCGAATAATTTTGCACGCCCCACTTTTCATTTTTTTATTCGTTAAAAAAGTTTCAAAAATCCAATAGATTTCGTTCCACTTCACAATTCTGTCCCACTTGTTGGTGATTCTTCACATAAAATAAAAAATTTATATCTTTATGTTTGAAGCCTGAAATGTGGCAAAAGGTTGAAAAGTTCAAGGGGGCCGAATACTTTCGCAAGGCACTGTATAGTGACGGGGACACTATACTGTAAAAAGGCACCGTTCTTCGGATGAGACGTAAAACCGAGGCCCTGACTCTCTGTGGTCCTTAAAAATCCCAGGGCGTTTCTTAAAAAGAGTAGGAGTGTTACCCTAGTGTCCCATTGGCCCTTACCAATCATGGCGATAATAATCCCTATGTGGTGATGTGTGGTGATGCTGCACATTAGTGGTGGTGGAGGGGAGTCCCCATTACCTGTAAAGAGCTTTGTGGAGTGGAGAGTGGAGTGTCCAGAAAAGTGCTATGTACAGTAAGTGTAAGCACTTGTTGTTATTATTATCATTATTATTATTATCACTTTTCATGCTGTTAACCTTGGAGATGGCTGCCTCAATCCAACAACGTGTAAACATGATGTATAGTGGACTGCATGAGCTGTCACACAGTATAGTTCATAAAAATAGCTAGGCAAATCTTGAGTTATCTTATTTTGTTGTGTGTTTTCAAAGCCCTAATAAACTACACAGAGATCATTGTTACCCCAGGCTGTATCATAAATTGAAGGGAGCATTTTTATAGCCAGCTAGTTTTAAAGAGCTATTCCCTTAAATTTAAAATATTAATAGTTATCTGCACACTATTGAACCAACTTGTTGCTGCTAGTCACTGTCAGATTAGTCACTGCTAATCTAGCAAACCATGTAAGGAGGGATCATAGGATAGAAACAAGAGTTTCAAAACTCAGGACTCTGCTTATGAGAGAGGCCCTATCTACAGCACATTCCTAACAGCTTGAATCAGCACAGCTTGTTCATTCAAGGCAACAGAAACATTGTTAGAAATATTTTCTCAACACTTTATTCTTAGTGTAATAATATACTACACAGGACACTGGATTTAATACAATGAGTTTTATCATCTTTAATGACCAAGTAGCCAGTTCTGGTAATTTAAAGAACGGCATATCCTACCCATCCTGGGGCACTGGTTTAGAAGATCTTGTCAAGATGGATGAATGTCTCCAATTGATCCAGCAACACCCCATAGCAACAACATGTTTCCCTAAGAGGTCTCCTGTCACAGACTGACCAGGCCCAGTCTTGCTTAGCTTCAGAGAGCTGACAAGATCAGACAATGATACAGGTCAGCTCCCTGGTAGTAATCTCTAAATACTCCACGCATTCCACATGTACTGTACTGTACATTCAAACCTTCTGAGAATTAAAAAAAACACACAGTCACTTGACAGCCAGCCCTAGCTAAAAAATACGAGCATAGAGAGGAGACTAAGAGCAAAGGCTCTTGATAGCCCTTAAAATGTGATCACTAACTAGAATATGTCCACCCAAAAATAAAAAAGGGTCGACAGTTTTGTTTACAGTTTTAATAACCTTTTCACTAATAAGGAAATCAATACTCTTTATCCACTTTGATATTACAGCAGCTTTTTTATTCCAGTACGAACAGCTTTCTGTAAAAGTAAATAGATAATAACATTTTGTTTCTGCTACAGTATATACAGTACAACAAATGTATTTATGAGATATTATTCTCTTCTTTTCATGGCAATTTCACCTGGTCCAGTTTAACCAGAACTAATGGAATGGATAGATCCTACACACCAAATGGTCACGCTTTGTCATTGCTGTTTACTCGATTGCATAAGAACTACAATTAAGAAGCTGACATTTATAAATATTCCTTCCCTTACCTGCTGATTCACAGCAGTTTTTTGGATTTGGGATGAGGACTGTAGTAATATTAAATTAAACTTTGATTGTAAGTCCCCAAAGGCTGCTGCCATATTTATCCACTGAGTAAATCTTCCATGTGCGTCAATGCTGTGGGTGGGTGAACTAAGTGGAATGGCACAAGGGCTCAGGATGGATGATTCATCCCCGTCTTGTGGGATGTGTTTGTATGCAACTCTCAATAAGTGAAGCTAGTACTAGTTTGAGGACATTGTCCCCATTAAGAGTGTCAGAAACAATTACCTGACAGCTGTTATGAATAGATCATTCTTTCCACCCTCTTGAAGAAAATCAGGTCAATCCTGTGTTGAAATGTGCAATAGCTGTTGCCTAATTCTGTTTGGAAACCAACCAGAGATACCAGGGACTGAAAAAGTATACTTTGAACTTTAAAATCTATCTAGAAAACCAGAACACAAGGCATTGGTGTTACTGAACTATGTATTTTTAGTTTTTGATTCAATACTGTGGTTGCAGGCCTGCTATTTGACATCTTGAGTCAAGCTGACTGAAATATTTATTATAGACGATGTGGGTTTATAAAGTTTAGTGCAATTTTTAATACAATCATACTGGCACTGCTACCCTGAAATCTAGTTGCATACTCCTTCCTGGCAGTCTTTTGTTTTATTAAAAGGATTTACCAACATTCCGTAGGCAGTACATATCTCAATACCTCAATTCAATAAGATTACTAATACGTGAGTTTGAGTTCATCTCTGACGCTAATGAGGGATGACTGCTGCTGTATACACTGATTACTGTATGTTGAATAAGATTGCACCGACCTTGGAAAAAAAGTTTACCTGTAAAACAAAAACCACGATCTTAATTCGACAAAAGAAAAATTGTGACTTATTTTATGCGCTTGAATGCTCCATTAAAGAGGAACACATAGTTAGCTGATGTGTAAGTAAAATGCATTTCATCTACAAAGTGAGATCATACATCAAAGATAAAAACAAATTCCCTTACTGTGCCTGTTCTGTACAGTTACATTTCTCTAGAGGATGCCTGGCTGGATCCCCATAGCTCTGGAGAATCTGTTACTGTGATATAGCAATTGAATAATATGTTTACTTCTTCAGCTGAAACTGTTACCAGCATCTACAATCTTTTCCCAGTCTCTTGAACCAAAGCTTACGTGTTGCTCCACAAAATGCGGGTACTTCATACCCTTGCCCTGACCAGCCAGGACATGGGAACAAAACATACAGATGAAATGACATCCAATTCTCTTCAGGAATGAAGTCAAATGTATCCAGGACATGGTAAACTCCTAAACAATGAAAGGAAAATGGCAGATGTATTAAATGTTTTTATTCAAGGTGTTACCCAGACAAATATTTCCAACAGTCAGTAGGAGGCTAATGCTCTGTATTACAGTTAGTATTTGCATAGAAGAGGCAGAAGTATCTTAGGAATTAAAAGCACTTAAATGAATCTCCGGGGCCTGACTGTTTTGTACCATTTATGCTTAAGGAAACAAGAGATGTGATTCATACACTGATGGCAAGACTCTTCCAACAGACATGTGCTTTGAAAAAAGATTGAGCACTTGTTAATGCATTAAAAATGTGTATTCAGTAGTTGGGTTAGATCCTTACATTGTTTATTTTACTTAGATTGTTGAAATAATAGAGAAAATACAGTAAGTTATATACAGTATATTAGTTTCTATAAATAGCTACTAGGAACTAGGAGTTAGGAACTACTGTATATACATGTACAGTATGAGGTAAATTGGTATTAATTCGAACAAGTTACTTACAACAGGATGTAAACAGCTTATGCACATCTACTAAAATCAATTACTGGAGAGTATTTAAACATGAAACAGTCCTATAGCTAGGAGATTAACAAAACAAAGAATGTTATACATAAAGTTTACATAACTTCCAGGGTTATTTAATAGTCAGTGCATTGCTCGAAGAATGAAGCATTAAGGCTTCCAGTATAGTTTTCTTTGAATGTAATTCAAACAATGTATTCGTTATTTAAAAATATATTTGGTGACATTATTTTGTTAAATTTCACACTTCAATAAATATTTTAAATTTTAATAACTAATGATTAACATTCATTTGTATCCTTTTATAAAGGACGGCAACATTTTCTAATGTGTCTTGTCAAGACACTGTACAAAGACATCATTTGCAAACCCTCCTGATGGGTTCAGGAAGGATGCAGAATTTCACATCAACGCTTAAATTACAGTCATTGAACTGAAAGTATGTCTAAGGCTTCAGCCTCAAGAATCTTTCAGTAAGCTATGTGGCTCATTACATTTACGCAGCATCAAAGTTATCATCAAAGTGCTGCACAACACAATGGATGTATTTAGACTTTGATCTAGGCTGTGTGTATCTATCCATTTAATTTACTGCCCTATGAATATAAAATACCATCTGTGATGATAAAACTGAAATTACATTTAAACATTCAGTGTTGCCTGTTGTGTCTCGTCGAAATGCTCCCATACAGACATGCAAACTAAGTAGCTTGTATGAATCCTGTTAAAATATCACAGTGAATCCAATATTACGGAATATCATATGACTTCACATGAAGATATTAAAAATATGATGTAATACAGGCATTCATAATATAGATTATTATGTTTTATAAAAGATATATTTTTTATATAGATATGTTTTATAAAAAAATATAAGTGCACATTCAAGAGGTATTTTAAACTCACTTGCAAATTACAGTAGTTTGCCAAAGACAATGGAAGCAGCCTTCGCTCCTCATGATACTCAGTAGTTAGACCCGACCAATACCAATCACTTACTATATTTCTCTCCTTTGTAATCGTCTCTACATGTTCTTTGGTTTCACATCTATTCGGGCAATCAGTTCCCAGATCATACCACGGGGAGTGCGTAGCAGGAGTTACAGAACACAAATTGAAGTATACAGCAATGAAACCTTATCAGGGTTCACTCTATGCAAATGCTAATAAGAAAAATCAAACACTGTATTTCCATAATGCAGGAATACTGTTGTGATAGAGGAATATTCCGTCATTTTTATTGAACCACATGCTGTATTGTGTACCTGTGTCTTGATTTAAGCTTCAATCAGCCCACCAACTGCAAGTGACAAGCCAGTACCTGACTGAGGGGTCGCATTAGGCAGAGAAAAGTAGACTCTGACAAACAGAAAGCCACTATCAAGCGTACATTGGAATTGGCAAGCTGGCTGAAGTTCTGTTTTATTCTGAGCCTTGTTAAATATTTCACGCAGTGTATCAAGTTAATTGAGAAAACAACATTTGAGTCCTATCACTGAGATACAGTACATCATCTGCAACACATTACTTTGGAGTTCTATTCTGTAGTTAGCAACAGAAGCTGTTAGTTGGAATGACACTTGAGAAAAAAGTGGAAATCAGTGAAATTATACTTCAGAGTTGCTTTGAATAATATTAATAGTTACCATGCATTTTCACATAAAAACCATGCATTTCACAGAGCACATCACTCTGTTTCCAAAATCTTTTTTGGAACTAGATTGACTTTAATTATTAATGTATCTCACAGTACAGTATATCCTTGTGGTGATGACACAAGACAGTGCTTTTATTTGATTGTAAGTTTGTATTCCAGCATAGTTTATTTAAGTGCTTTTCTTTTTACAAGTCCCTCTTTTGACACTTGAAAACTTTAAAACCTATATTGGAAATGACTGTGACGGGATAAAGAAAGCATCAGTAAATTTTAAGTGGGAGAGTATCATCATGACGTTATTTCATTGCCTTTTGTCACTTTTATGTTACTTGTCTTATACATCTAACATTGACAAATAACAAAAGTATGTTGCAGCACAGAAAACATCTTATGCATTTTTCCCTCATGCAGAGGGAAAGTGTGTCAAGGATTTGGCAAGAATCCCAGACTATCTCACAATAAAAATTACAACACTACATTATTTTCAATAAAACGTATACTGCACATTCACACACCATTGACAACATGTGTTTCTTACAATAAGGTAATTCTCTGCAATTTCTCAACAGAACTGTAATATTGCAAGAAAGCAGGAACTATGAATGTGCTACAAATCTAATATTTACTGTAGGATAAGAGAATTAGGACAGGAGAATATTTAGGGAAATGTGTTTCTCTAATACACTCTGTACCAAGAAATGATAATAGATCTCAATTGCTTTCCCTGTTGGCCACTAACAAGTTTCATTAAGATACTGTAAGCATGTCACTAAATAAACAAAAACATTAACACCCTGACAATACATAAACAAAGGCAAGCAACAGTGTGCCCAAATTCAGGTCAGGTAGAGATGAGCTTTTCTTTAAATGCTAGTCACTCAGGTTCAATTAATCATAAAACGAAGGTTTTAAGAAAGTTGTATTTTATAAATATCTGAATAGACATGAAAGGACAATCTAAAGTCAGAGCTAAAGTTGTTACATTGTTCACATCTACGCACTTATGAAAATTGAATAAGGATTTATTGAAGGTCACTTTACAATGCATTTACTTGTCTAATATTTCATTGTCACGGAGAGGAGACAAATGCACAGCATCTTTAATTGAAATTCGTTAAAGTAACACAGCAGGGGCACAACCGAATTCAAAGGTTTTGGATTAAGAGATTAAAGTTCTGCTGAATACCATAATAAAGTCAGAGTGACAACTTGGACAAGACAAATATTCAGTAGCAAAAAACTGACACCATTACTTTCTGTACAAAACTATGGATTTCAGAGACCTACATCCTAGAGGTCCAGAAATACACAATCCTGCCCATGTACAGGTAATCTGAGCTCTATGCATTACCCTGACAGATCAACAAGAGAAATATCTGCATCTTAAATAAGTAAAAACACAAACCAAGACTAAATCTCCCTTTGTACCAAATGGATACCCATACTGTATCTTAATGGTTTAACAAGCCGCATTGTTGTTCAAGTGAGGAACCCTATGCAGAGCAGGGGAGATTTCTGACGAATCCAAAACTTTAGGCAATTCCTGGTTCGATACCAAAGGTTATTCAAATGGAGAAAGGCAGACAAATCCAAAGTGCTAGACGAGGTCAAGGTCAGAAGAGGAGATCTGGGTTTGAGTATCCAATAAAGGCAAAAGGAAGTAAATAAAGCGAGGCAAGGAGTTCCAAAGAAGCTAGCGATACCAAATGCTGTCCCGCGAAACGGAGAAGGCTTAAGTAGGTCTGGAAGCAGGGTTAACAAGTGAGGTGCTCAGATTGGATCGAGGGATGGATCGGCGGTGTTTGCGGAGATTGGCTCCAGCTGGTGCTTAATTGGGACGAGACCATTTGCGAGGAGGGTCCCAATTAGTGGCGGATGTGACAAATGGGACTCTATCTCCTTATTTTAAAAAGGCATCGCCAACTAGGAGAGTATGTTCTTAGCCTCAGGATTTCACAATAATTGAAATTAGAATTCCTTACAATAAAAAAGAATGAAAGCTCTCCTCAAGGTTCAAATGTCTTATACAGGATCTGGTCTACAAGACTGGTCAAAACAAGGTCCAGTTGAGAGGCACAAGCTTAGTTTAATTAAGATGAATCTAATTCACTAGAGTAAACCAGAACATAATCCTTAGATCCTTTGTGTTTACTTGTTTCTCAGCGACACAAACACCTCAAATGAGACCTATTTCATTTCATCTGGCTTTTTGTGATCTGAACTTCCCAAATATGAACAGAAAATTGTACAGTATACATTGAGCTGTAACAATATAACTAATTATATTACCTATCTTAGTGAAATATGCCATTTCTAAAGTAAGGCTTGATTTATTTGAAGTACAGTAGTTGCAGTAATAAAATCAGTGTTTGGCAAACTTGGGTAGTTAAAACAAGAGACATCTTTCCATTGAATGTGAGAGAAAAGAATAAAGCTGTTGGGGAAAATATAAACAATACACTTGTCTAAGGTAACCTTTACATCTTAAGATTTTATATTCTTTACTTCTTGTACACAGCTACTTGAAATTGACCTCTTGTGGATTCAAGCAAATTATTTCTCAGTTCTGAATTTAAAATAACATGAAGGTACCATATCAGATCCTTGCACTGAATATCTCTGAAAACAGAGCAACATAAGGTTAGGAAGCAGAAAGAAAGGCAATGAGTTGAATTTGCAGACAATCAACTTGTTGTTGAATGTTTTGGCTGAGAATGCATCTCTCTGAAATTAGTTTGTGTATTTAGGCATTGTTCATGCTTGACACAGGAGGTCACATCCACAATCCTCCAAGGCTCTCTTATAGTTCCTGTTCTTTTTCACTTTCATATTTTGCCATTGGGTCAGATTCTTTTTAAATACAGTACCATGCTGAGAACTCTTATATTTCAATTTGCATTAAACTAATATTAATAAAGCAAAATCTGCCTTGTAACTCAATTTACTGTAGATTATGTTATAAAATGGACGCAACAAAATATTTTCAATCTAAATTCTAGCAAAACTTAGGATGTTTTCCTCTTCAGATCCCCAATTCCCAATCAAATTCAGCGTGCCCAAACAAACATTGAATTCCAGCAGACAACCCCTACTCATACTTATTCACAAGAGGATATTTACTATTGGATCATACTGTTTTTTTTAATTAAATAATCTGTATGTGTTATATGATTGTGTGTTACAGTAAATGTTTAATCAGACTTTCTTTTATTAAGACTTTCATGAAACTTAAAATGTAAAAATGTAATTTTCCTAATCATGTTTTAGGTCTAACATAGACAAGAATACTGATCAAACTTTTCTCTTAATCTTCTACATCACATCTTTGAACTTCCCATTCTTTCAGTTCCCAAAACAGGCATCTCAACTTTAAGTCATTGTACTATGCATACTCTGTTGAGTGATCTTCTAGGCCATACTTAATGGCCATAAATCTATTGTATATCAGGAGAAATACAAAGATCTTTCCTATTCTTACTAAATTTATATTTCAAATTACAATGATAATCAATTTTGCTTCTAATTGTTTTCTTAATGCTAGTTTTTTAAATACTGGAAATTCTTCATTTTAAAACCACAGATGAACTGGGCATTGTGACTTCTTTAAACTGTAGAGTGCTTTTCTTTCTATGGCACCTGAGAAAGATAAGAATAAATGTTACCAACATTTAAAGTGTATTTAGTTAAACATTTATGGGTACAGCAGAAACAATGTGTTAGACTTTCCTTTACTGGGGAGTCTAAATTGCTTTTGCATGCAGGACATACTGATTATAGTCTTTTTTAGGAGAGTTGGTCACACAAACATATTATATAATCTGAAATCTAGCCAACTTTTAAAAATAATTTTAGTAAAATTAGAAATTAATAATTTAATCGGTAAAAATGGTTACAAACAATCATCCAGGAACCCATTATTAATTTAATCTACATTCTCATCCAGGTACTGTATTTTGTGAAGAGTCCATATGCACCAGCAGGCACAAGTTTTTAATTTAATTGATTAACCTACAGCACTTTACTGTATGTAAAGGTGTTTTTACAAGAGCAATGCTCAATACGTTAGTTCTTGACGTTGACCTGAAATTTCTTTTCAATTCTACAGTATAACAGCACATGCACAAACTGCATGAATACTGTATGTCTAAAACTAAGGCCCTGGGCAGAGTTATGGTTATGCATCTGTAGCTGCAAGATCACTTGAGGGCATTCCAATCAAATGTTATCTTCTCAAAGAAGAGATAACACATGCCAGTGTATGCATGCAGGGAACATTAGCAAATATAGCAATTTACTGAGATTAATTTATTTCAGAGAGTCCATACTTTAAGCGACTTATGCATTTCTAGGATTTATATTATTATACACACAAAAATGAGAACCATCATACTGTTTGTTTTTCATTTATCAAGGTCATTTTTTCTCGCACAAACCAGACTGTCCGTTCTTGTTAGTATCCTGTTTTAAGAAATCAGATCATAGTGTGCCTAAATCCATATCCTTGTTTCATGTGTCCCCTTCAGGTCACATGTTTTTACATTCTGTATTTGACAGCACATTCCCATCTGAATTCCTCCAAGCTTTCATTCCACTGTTTAGCATTCTGTTTGCTTTCATAGAAAAGTACTATCAGGCGATGCAAAAAAGAACACTACATACTGTAGCTTCTGTATATTTGATTTGTTGTCCATATGGAGTTGAAGCCCTGCAATGTTATTGATGGCTACATACCCAGTAAATTTAAAATAACGAGGGGAATGGAATACAGAGCAACGTTAAAATATTATCCAACTTTATTGAAGCTCTGATGTCAGTCATCTTCAGAAATTAAATGAAATCTTGAATGAGGTACTGCTGTATTTTAAACCATCATTCTATTGTATTTGACATCAACAATAACTCTTTCAAGAAAATCAAACTATATTCAGTCTTTTCATTTTCTACAAGTTTGAGCAAACTGGTAATTAACTTTAGTAGTAAAAACACATTGAATTAAGTCACTGTCATACTTTCTCTTTAAAAGTGACATTGTGTTTTGCCATACACTTTAATACAATGGCTTACCCAGCAAGAGATCATTTATAGGTTACTTTGTAGCCAGAGCAGTCCTCTAGCAAATACATCCTGTCAAAATGCTAAGTACATTATCTATTATGAAATGTAGGTCAGTTCATGAACTACAAGACCATATCAATAGCAGTATCTCAACTACTGTCCTCATCAACAATCTCTGGGGAGCAGATGGTGCTTTCTTTCCGAAAACTGCATTTCCACTGACACGGAGGTGCAGATATTGATTAAATAATGATACAAATCCTCAGCTCATGTGTGAATCTTCAGACTGATTTTAATAGGATGCTTCCTCACATATCAGTCAATAAACTGCCAAAGCTTATTTGTTGTAAAACAACTTTTTGTTTTGTTAAGTTCTTCCAATTTTATTAATGTACATTTGTTAGCTTTCTTATGTAAACTAAACACCAGCTTATGTCATGATGACATTAACAACCTTTAAAAAATTAATCAGTATTTAAGAGAACAGCAAAAGACAAGATGTAAAACAAGATGTAATAGCTGTCTCGCATTGCTGGGGCCCTGGGATCAGTTCCTGGGGTGTTATCTGCATGGAGTTTGTATGTTCTCCCTGTGCTCATGAGGGTTTCCTCCCACTCCAGACATACTGGTACAATAGGTTAATTAGCTTAACCTTAAAAGTAGACATGGAACAATGCTGGCACAGGACAAATGGATTAGGGTGACCAGGTACACCTCTGTAATTGCCTTCACAAAGCAGATGCAACAGCTAGAGCACTGCCTTATGACTGAAGACAGACACTGGAAGCAGTAAATAATTAATATAAACATAGTATTCACCTCGTTGACTAGTAAAGCACATATGCTATAGCATTAAATTAAAAGGAGCGTATAAAATTTGATTTATTAGCCTAGTATTATGAGGGACAATGATCCATTAATTTTAAAGTCTGGGGTTTCCAGATGTATACATTTTTTATTTGGGTGAGTAATGTGGTATCAATGACAGAAAAGAAACTCGGGATTCAAATTTACAAAAACGATTTTGAACAGTAAAAAGTTTTCTCAAAGAATCTCTCAAAAAGAATTTTGCAAAAACAGAAGCCTTAGCTGCGTGCAAACAAATATTCAGCATTAATACAATTTTTACAATTTTACAATATTAATCATCTTTGAGGAAACAATTAACGACACTCACACAGAAACCCTTTCAACAATAACCACTCACCAATTACATCTGGGATTGAATCAAAGAAAATAAAACTTCACCAATCTAATAGAAACCCACACAAACCACAGTAGCACTTTGCAGAGGGGACAATGAGCATAAAACATGTATTGACAGTAACGCAGCACCCAGACTAATAAAGACGCAAGGCTGAGAGGTTAAGATATGATGGACCCTGAAAGACAACACACATCGTGTTATTAAAGTAGAAGTGGAGAGAGTTAATGCAGCCAAGCTTGGTTTGAGCGATGAGGAGGTTGCCAATTATCCACAATCGAGGATAATTCCTGGACACACAAAGGGGCAAAATTACCTAAATGTTTCCTCTGTACTAAAGGAACATGGGCATTCAAAAAATGTGAGTCAAGGCTGAAAGAGCTGTAACTGGGGGAGTATCAATAAAAAAAACACCTAAGAATGATGGCTGGGAGGTCTAGCAGAAGACTTAATGTGACAAAAAGCTGATATTGCACCAGGTTAGATGACATCAGAGAGGGAAGAATGGAATGATCACCGTCACTGCAATCTTTCACTTGGTTTCTTTCTCAGAAAGCTGGTCTGTGGGGAGTGTACTGGTGCACTCTGGCTACTGTCACATCATCCAGGTGGGGCTGCACACTGGTGGTGGTGGAGGGGATCCCCATGACCTGTAAAATGCTGTGAGTGGAGTGTCTAGAAAAGTGCTATATACTGTACAGGTCAGTGTAAGGAATTATTCATTTTTTATTATTATTAAGATCTTTTGCTGACTGGTGTGGGTTGTAGGGTGTTAGTATCTTGGCACCATGATGAAACCCTAGACATCGACTACATAGTCAGTATCTCTAATGATTGTTGTGTCACCCAAAAACCTCCAACTTTGCACTGTTACTCTACCATCCACAGACGTTTGTGTCTTTATGCAGAAAAATGGTTCACAGTCACCTTACCTGTACCTCATGACTCTTTCTGAATTCCTCTGTAGTGTTTTCCAAACTATACCTTATTGTTATCACCACTTTCATTGCAGTTTCACTTAAAGCCATAATCTGTCCTCAACCACTCAGCTGTATAACTGTAGTACACCACAGTTCACAGCATATCAAGGAGACACAATCCTTGTATATAGTCTCTTAAGAGCTGTCCTTCTGAAGTTTCTCTTTTTATATAAAATCTGAGGCCCAATCCAATTTAGGCACCCTCACCTCACAAAGATTCTGCTTCTGTCTTATAGGGGTCTCATTCATTCCCGTTCTCGGTCAGTTACCCCAGTTAATCTTTCTATGTTAATCACAGCTATTCTTTGCCTTAATCAGGGCTTCACGGAGCTACTGAAGTGTATAAAGTGCACAGAGTACAGTCTAGGATGGATATAAGACTTGAAATAGAGTAATGGAATGAAAGCAAACCAAGAATAAAAAAGACAGCTGCCGGACACTCGTCCATTTGGATACAGTTAACAGATTGATAGGGGCGGAAGGTTAGTGTGAGTGTTCTAGTGTCACACAATTCCGCTCACCCACATACTTTATATAAGTCTCGCACCTGGGACACCTCTCATTCCCTTCCTGTAGCCCCATCTATACCCCTGCAGGAACTCCCCAGCTCAATCCTCACTACATACAAGTAGGGGGTGTCTGGGTAGCCCTGCCCTTAAGGTGAGGCTCCCAGTTTCTTCAGCCAAGCAAGTTATGCCGAATATACTCTCCATATTTTGTATTTCTCTTGCATGTATTAGGATCTAACTGAACTACTGAACTGTAATGAAATTACAGTTTCCGTGCAATTGTATAGCTATGCCTATCTCTGTTACAAATCCTATTCTTCAACAACCCCTCTATGAAGAACGACTCCAATCAAGAAATCAGGTCTTAGGACAGCATTATTTTGGTGGGGTAACATCTTCACTGGCGCATCCAGATTCAGCTCCTACACTGAGGGAGAGCAGCGTGGGTATCAGAATTGGAATTAACACTATGCACAGCCTTGCACAGTGGAGAGAGGCATGTGTGATGGCAGTTTTGTATGTTCTGTCTGGGAGCATAACATCCATTCAAAGAACACAGCTAGAGAACACAGCTAGTGAGCACCAATGGCAACCTACAGTACTGTAACAGACAGGTCTCAACAGCCAATACCTGCCCATTTCACCTCTCCTACCCACAATATCAGTGACCAATTCAGTCTGCACCCTTTTATAAGGATTTTAAGACTCCTACTCCAGAAAACCATTTTTATCCTTAAACATGGATCACACCTTCCCCCTCCTCTCAATGATAGACTTATATCATTTTAGATCCTCTCTACTCATTTAAAGATTACAGCTTTTTTAGACCACTCTCTCAGGATTTCTATTTAAACACTTTCTCACCTGCTGTGTTCGTTTTTCTCCTGTGCTTTACAGAATATCCCTGCTACTTTCCTCTCTCTACCTCACAACTGAAGAAGGGTAAACAGCACCGTCACATTTGTTTACCCATCATGTTCCTTCTTTGTATTTTTCAGCTCTGAATTTCAGCTTGTTATCTTGTTATCAGGAACTTTAGCAAACATCAGTAGATGTACAGTATGCAGAGAAAAAGCAGCTGTGGTTTACTGTCTATCACAAATACATCTCAAATCATTATGTCACTGTCAACATCATTGTGGAGCTATTCTTGTAACAAAAATAGTTTCCCCAAGAAAGCTTTCACAGTGTGAAGGCAGAATACAATAACAAGTAAAACAAAGAATTCCTTTAGCTGTTCCACATCTTCCCTGGCTGTCTTGTCATGGGCCTTCGGCTCATTATCTGCTGCTGTCGGCCCCTCTGCTCTCAAGTTCAGTGGCTCGAACCCCGGGCTTGTTCAGGTGCTTTCTCCAGAGCTCCCTGCTACACTGTAGGCTGCCTCTCTCCAGCTCCCTCACACCCCTGCTACAGCGAACTCAGGTTTGGAAAGGGAGGAAGCCTGCTGTCAGGTATCATGATTGTAAAGACCGACAGCCTGCTCCTCTCAGGCAACAGTTAGAGCTGTCACAGCCACATCATCTGATTTTAAAACCTCTAAAGGCTATTACATTTCACTTCTATTCCCCACGTTTAACTACATTTCCAGTGGATTGTTTTTGTCTTCCACAAACTTAGCAAAGTTAGACAAATTTAGTAAAGTGTCGATTTTGGGACAATCTGTTAAAACTCTTTCTGTTCCTGCAAGACGCGAGTCAGAGCTTAAAGTAATCAGTCTGGTCCTTTATCAATGATGCGATAAGCACCTCAGAAGACCTGCTCCACAATGTGTTGCTTCAAGGTGTCTTGGACCTAATGTCTGGAAAAAAATAAGCCCAAATGCATTGGTCTGCCAGTTTAATTGTAATACTGTCAGTTAGCTTGTGCAGTGAAAACGACTTCTTTGTCAGACCTTCAGGTCGTCAAGGATCCTGGCATGTTTGCTGTTGTGACCATTTGAATGCTTTTCTGAAAGAAAGAAAAGGAACGATTTATTCCCTCCACTGTCAGAGAAGTAAAGGTCTTGTCCTACTTGTGATTTTCTAACACTTGATTGCTCGTAATTGTGGTTCCAAAGGCTGTAATAACAGAAATGCCACTGGAAATGGACCAGAAAATATTACAGAAGATCAGGAAAGAAGCAGATCACGGTCACAGGGCTGTTTAAAACAGCCTTTTGTATTCCTTATCACTCAACAAACATTTTATCTTCCTCTATTCTCAGTATAGAAGGAACATTTCTTATCTTTCTGTAATTCAGTAACTTATACTGAGATCTAAACTGAGAATAAGTCCAAGACTTTTGCATGTCATATTAGTTAATTTAGCAGTAGTATACATTTGGATGATGTCTTATGTCATTATAGACAAGCAAGAAACTTTAAAATGTGTATTTTGGGTAATAATGCAGCATATAAAATTAAGCAGCGCAACAAACCTACTGTATGTCAGATGCAGCTGTCTCCCAAATACCCATTTGTGCATGTCATCTGTGACTCATTTTTACTTTGGCAGAGTGAAAATTTGCTAGCACCCAATCAACAACATTAATGCAACCTTTTATTTCAGTACTATATAGTTTACTACACTAGGGTCTATGGTTCAAGACCTCTGGTTATGTGTTATTACTGCTGTACAATAGTACTAATGAGTCTATACAAAATCAATTGGTTTAAGTGAAACCGTTTTGTGATAAAAATGCTTCAGGACTGCATTGTTTAAATTGCTATTAAATATATAAAAACCTATTTATTTGTTTCCTACATGCACTCTTTCCCCTAGTATTACATCATTAACTCTGGGTAATAACTAAATTCTTTGCTTTACATCATTTTACTATACTGTTCATATATTGTGCTTCTCAAAAACACATCCACAACACAGGAGGAGGTATATCTGTATCCATGGTAAATAAGGATTTTGGCATAATGGTTAAAAGACAAGAATGAATTGGAAAGCATAATGAGTTCCATAAAAAAGGACAGTGATTGTGACCTCACTGTCTCTAACTGAGGATGCCAAAAACCGTAGATGCCTGGGTAAAGAAACAAAAGCCTCTTTAACTAATTGGAGTACTGCGAACAAGCCACAACAGTAATAGACAAACACAGATCATTTGGTACAGTGCATTTCTATTTTCAAAAGGCTTTTGACAGAGTTCCTCATAAAAGATTAATTCTAAATTTACAGATAGCAGGCATTCAGGGAAATGCACAGTAGGCATTTGGCTTGAGAACTGTCTGTTCGATACAGAACAGAGAGTGCAGGTAAAAGAAGAAAGTAATTAGTGGATGTTGCGTCCCCTTATGCGTCAGTGAGTTTTGTTTTATTCCCCACTTCCTGTATTCAGGTACACCTCCCCTCCCCCATTGGTCAATTTACCTCATGTTGATTTCTCATTTATTGCACATCTCCAGTCATTGTTTACACGTCTGCATTGTTTACATTCAAACTGTTTACTTGTTTACTTGTACATTGTCTACTGTTTGTTTGTATATTGCCTTGATGAACTGTCTGCACTTTGTGTTTTTACACTTGTTTTAACAATCGAGAGATTTCTGTCAGTAAGAATTCCATTGTACCAGTACATGTTACAAGTTCATAATTACACCATCCCGGCATTTTGTGACGTCATCGTCAATCTACTCCCGGCCAATCAGAACCCAAGATCAACAGTTTATATACCTGAAGAAGTCCCGACTCCATCAGCTTTTGGCTCAACTTTGGCTTGTGTTCCTGTTTGTTATTTGTTAGCTTCGGCTCCGTTTGTTTGTTCTGATTACCTGTGTTTTGTTATTACTGTAACGCATACGGCCTCCATTGCTTGTGCGAGCCGGCTTACCAGCGCGGTGATGTCACCGCCCTTCCCTGTGGATAGCAGGGACCGCAGCCGCCGGGCAGACAGGAGATTTCCCTTTGGCTCAAGAGGCTGGGTCCCTGTTGAGTGATGCCGGAGGCCTGGGTCCCTGATGGTGGGGGGCTGACCTGAGGCAGCAGCAGTGAGCGTGCCCACGTGAACCCCGAAACGTTACATTACCTTGCTGGCACTTGTTACTTTCTGCACTTTTACCTTGCTTGTGCTCATTTGTTACCCTATTCCTTGCTCGCGTATTTTCTTCAGTATTACTCGTTTTCCCCTAATCGTGCAATTGGTTCATCCATGTCGTGTTATTGTTGACTGTGAACTTGTTGTACACCAGGGGAAAGACGTATACAGTATGTGAGGTCGTTGGGTTCCATTGTGCACACGTAGGGTTGTTTTTGTCTAGACACTAGGTTAGGGGCGAGTGCCACCTTTGTTTTTTTTCTGGTTAGTCAGTGTTGGGAAGTTAGGGCGCGTGAAGACGGTGAAGACCTGTTTTGATAAGATCTCACTGTCAGTGTATTAGCTAGGGCCGTTTTTGTTATTTTTCTTTTCTTTGGCACTGCTCAAGTTCCTTTTCTCCGTGTTTTCTTTGTATCCTGCAAATACGTACGAGTCACATTCACTTTTGCACCGAACTTCTGTTGTCACGCTTCCTAAGTCCCTCACCAGAAATCCACCTGCATCCAAACAGCCCTTTACCCCTCGACACCTGGGGCTGCAACAGTGGGGTACCACAGGGATTTGTGCTAGGATCACTGCTCTTCCTAATTTACAGCAAGGATCTAGATGTGCTTCGCTAATCTCATCAAATTAGCAAAAAGTGCAGAATGTAAAATGAAATTCAAAAGGATTTAGATAAAATCTAGAAATTGTCATTTAATATAGACAAGTGTGTTACAAGCAGGTTGCAAAAATATCAGCTACGAGTCGGAAACACTACAATTGAAGATGTGCATGTGCATTTATTTGGACATCATTTACATCTATGACGTGCCAGCAAAGCAATTAAAAAGGGGAAAAAAAGAGATGTGCTCAAAGGAATGTCCTACAGTGACAGCCTAAGAGAATTAAACTTATATAGACTTGCAGAGAGAGGACTACAAGGAGGCCCAATTCAAGTGTTCAAAATCCACTTAAAGCTTTTACACAGTCAACAGTAAAGCCTTAACGCAGAGGTGTAAACTTTAGGGAAAGTGTTTCTGAAACATGAGATCCTTGGATCAATTAACTATAAACTAACAAATGAGCTGGATGGACTGAATAGCCTCTTCCTGTTGGTAATGTTCCAAATAAAATGTTTCATTCTGGGCTTTTTTTTTTACACAATACTAGACAAATTAGAGTCAGTGGTCCAATATCATTGCTCATATGTTATGGAATGCCATGGTCACTGTGAACCACTACATTGCCTTGATACAATCTGGCCCAGAGTGTGGCCCCCAGAGAGAGCAGGACGTCCTTGAGTCTCATATACTGATAAGAGAGAAACCACCAGTGAGATGAGTAGAGCTTAGAACTCTACTAAAGGGCCATAGAAATATGTCTTTGGACATTTCTGCCACTTTATTGAAGGAACAACTGTCAGGACATAGGATGCTAATATGAAAATAAGCATAGAAGATTTTGTGCATTCATAGAGTAACCCTAAAACAAGACCTCAGATGAATGTTTAAAACAGCAATGTTGACTCACATGAAATATGTTTTATTTACTCCTCACTTACATATTATTTTGTAACCCAAAAAGCCTAGCGTTTCTTACTGCCAATTTAAATAATTATCTAAATTGGCACAGTATATATACAGTATACAGGTATATGCTGATGGAATGATTTCTTAATGCAATTTCACAGTAGGAGCGATGTTCTGTTTTCCTGGACTTCAATTAATTATTTAAAATCTTAGGTTCAGAGAGTAAAAAGAAACTACTCATGCATTGCTATGCAAAAGGAAGACATTTTACGTGGTTCTGTTCCTTTCAATGAATTCTTGATTTCACTTCATTTTCTTTGCAGGTTTCTCTGACATTTAACCTGTTTTATTCATAAAAGTGTCCAGTTTCAGTTTTCAAGTTTTCATTTAAATATTCGTTAAAACATAATATGCATGCATCATTTGTAATCTAGCAAAATGGGATATAATTTAAGGGGGTGAATACAATTTTTCCAAGGCACTGTATTTACACAGGAATTCTGTTCGCTTTCTAATTGCTGCCTCTGCAGAGAGAAAATCAAAGAATTCCCAAATTCTTTGCATGCGTACTGTACTGTAGCTGTCTGCAGATCCATATCAGCAAGGCAATATGTATAGTTTTACGTTCCCACTTCCTGTGTGGAGAAGTAAGCACTTATCCGTGTTAAGTTTCAGCTGCCTAGTGTCTACCCAAACCATGATTTTTTTAATGATTTTTTTTTGTAATGCCCTTGAAGTTGTTTCTGCGTTTGTCACTCATTTTGTTTGTTCAAAGGATTCTAGAAAGATAGAAAAAACCTTCCTCTTCTAAATCCACATTGGCTGTCTCTTAAAATTTGTTTGTTTTTTGGAAGTATTTTAGTTTGCTTCCATCCATCCATCGATCTCCTAATATTTCAAAACTGCTTTATGCAGCTCATGGTCACAAGGGAGCTGGACTTTGCAAGGCAGAATACACCATGGATGGAACGCCAGTCCTTTGCAGGGCACCCACAGACCCAGACACAGACACACATTCACTCACAACAGTAACCAATTTACCTACCAGTACATCTTTGGACTGTGAGAGGAAACTGGAGCACCCAGAAGAAACCCATTGTACTGCATGGGGAGAACATACAAACTCCATGCAGATAGTACCTGAGTTCTGGGACCCGGAGCCCCAGTTCTGCAAGGTACTGCGATAATGCCGCAATGCTAACCACTGCACCACTGTGCTGCCATATTGCATCCATAGCCTTACTAATAACAACAGTAAGAATGGTTCTTTGATTGTCTCTTGGTTAGGATCTGTCCACATTATATTGTAACGCTTACGGCCGACAAGCACTGTGTAAGAGCCGGCGTACCAGAGCAGGTGACGTCACCGCCCTTCCCTGTGATAGCAGGACTACAGCTACTGGGCTGTAGAGATATCTCTCTTTGGCTCACCGGGCTGGGTCGCTGCAGAGTGACGTGGGAGTCCCGGGTTTGAGCCTCCGACGGTGGGGGGCTGACGTAATGCAGCAAGGGTGCCTGCCAGAGCCCCCGTTGCGTTACAATATGAACTGGTGTTACTTCTACAATTCTTTAATATGTGGGTCCTTCTACCACCCTAAGAAATATCCAGGCTAGGGGTCTATGAATAACATTCCTCATTTCCTCTTTAATGTTTTTAAAGCTTGAAGTTCCATGAGTTTAAGCTGGCCAAACCCCTTTGTAGCCTCAGCGGCTGTTAGAACTACCATCACCCTTTACTTATTCTGTACCAACAGGCATGTTATTGATGGCTTCCATGGTGAAAACATTGTCTAAAATATTCATTTTGTACGTATAATTTCTGTATTCTAGCTTTATTTCCATTATTGTTATTAATAACAATTTAAAAAACAAACCCACCACCAAAATCTAACAAAATTTCAAATCAATTGAATGCATGAAACCAGGTGTATGAGCTTGAATTTAACTTAAGGACAATCTCCACTAAATAGATGTACTATATACTCTCTCTATATACTCAATGTACTATGTTACATTGTGATAGCCGGAAGAGAAAGTACAGAGAATGTTCATTACCTTGTTAATGGAACCGGTGCAGTTTCTCCTTGTAAAAGCTCTGTTTTGCATTTTAATGTTTTTAAAGCTTGCATTTAGCTAATAGCCCCACATGTAAATGCTTAATAATTAAAGCCTTGTCATTTCCTGAATTCTTTTCACTAACAGAGATTCATTGAGGTTTTGCTTTTATGCAAACCTTGTGATCAGATTAAAATGTTTTTCAACACTTCATCAATGCCACAAGATATAATGCAGAATATAATTATACATATCTTGCATAGCCTTCACTGCTTTGAATGTGTATATCTTAAAAAAAATGTCTGTAAGCACACAATGAAATCGACTACATATAATGTAAAATCAAGAGAATGTTTTTTTATTATGAGGGAACATAGTTGAGGTTTATAACCCTGTTCTGTAGATCCAACATTTATATTATTCATAAACGTCCACATTTGCATTTGCCAGAGATGAATTTATCACCCTTAGATCAGCCAATCAGGGCTAACGTCACCACACATAAACAGCCAATCAGGACTAATGTCACCACACCAAAGGAGCCAATCAGAGCTGACCTTACCACCCCATCACAGCCAGTCAGGGAAAACAGAAGGATGTTACAGTACCACAAGCATGCAAAACAATATCAGAAACTGTTCGTTGTTTTTTTTGCTGGGTTTCAAAGCAATACAGTATTTCCATGATACCCATCAAGTTACACAGGTCAATAAAGGTTACTTTAAAACACAGGATAAAAAAAATAAAAAAGAGAAGAAATTTGATATGTATGTTGTAATGCACTGCTGTTTTCAACAAATATAAAATAAAGTCAGCAGAAAACAGTTAAACCATAGAGGATAATTAAACACTAAATTCAGCCATTTATATGGCACCCCTGCAGCAGCTGGGGTTAAGGGCTTTGCTCAGGGGCCCAGCGGAGTAGGATTCCTTTGCCAGCTACAGGATACAAACCAGCAACAGGCGCAGATCCTTAGCTACAGAGCCACCACACCACCCTTTTCACATCTAATACAAGCTGTTCCAAGCAATTTTAACCCAACCCTGAATAATATGAGACTCAGCTGTAGAAGCCATAGAGAAATGTTAAAAGAAATTAAAATTACCATTTCATATATCTTAATAATCCAGAGTATGAGAGCATTAAATCATTACAATTACAAACCTACTTAAATTTTATATACAAAAATTACAAAAGCCAAGAGATGAAGGACTGTTTCTTGGGTTTTAAAGTAACCATATCTTTCACTTTACATTATAAAACAGTGGAATAAAAGGTAAAAGATTAAAGGCTTTAAGAGACCCACTTAATGAACACTTTCAAGAGTGTTCACTGCAGAAGACACTGATATCCCACTCCATATTCCAGAGATGATCCCAATATTGAATGATCTATGCATAAGTAATTGCAGAGTTATTAGATGTTCTAGGAACACTTAAACCCCTGGAGCTTGGTAACCACCAAAATGGTAACTCATTAAGTCTTTTTATATTTGGACCATATTAATATTAAACAGCTCGTAACTGAAAAGCACAGACAGACAATAAGAAGAAAAGAGCGGATCAACTACTGGTTTCTTTAAATATAATTAACTAGCGATCTAACGATTCAATATGGCAAATTCAATCTCCATGTTTCATGTGGAATAACAAAAACAAAACTCAAGAGTTGGATCCATTTGTAAATATTTCTTAAGAATGTAGGTGTAGTTAGGTTGGCCAGCACCCTGGATATGGAACAAGAAGGATGGGACCCCATGCAGAGAGAGGAGTTAAACAAGGGAGAAATGTGAAAGCAGAGTGATACTGTATGTAATAATAATTGCTTACACTTATAGAGCGCTTTTCTGGACACTCCACTCAAAGCTCTTTACAGGTAATGGGGTCCCCTCCACCACCGCCTGTGTGCAGCCCCACCTAGATGATGCGACAGCAGCCATAATGTGCCAGAACGCTCACCACACATCAGCTATCAGTGGGGAGGAGAGCAGAGTGATGAAGCCAGTTTAGAGATGGGGGTTATTAGGAGGCCATGATTGGTAAGGGCTAATGGGAAACTTGGCCAGGATGCCAGGGTTACACCCGTGCTCTTTTCGGGAAATGCAAAAAAGAAAATGTCATATCATATATGTATGATATAGGAAGCTTTCTGGAAATTTTGTAGAAAAGTGTTATAGAAAAGCTGTGGATGAGGTCACTTTGTTTTCATCAGATCTTCTGCACTTCACTTAAGAAATCCTATTTCTATGTAATTGAGCATTGTTCACACTGAAGAAAAAACTGAAGTCAGAATCCCTCTAGAGCAGGCAAGAGCTCAAAGAGGCTGCAGCCGAGCATGTTAAATGATCACAGAAGGAGTTTGGGGAGCTCAGTGGGATGCCGACATCGTGCAGTTACTGCCACAAAGGGAGAATCAAACAAGAACGATGAAGCTCTGAAATTCACCGTGACGTGTCCCAGTACAAACCGTATAGTCACTTGAAGTCACCAGGTTGACCACAGTGTTTTTGTTCTAATATGATTGAATGTTCTAATATGCATGGAATTTCACAAAAATAAAATTATTATTACTGTGTGTTTTACTTATCTTTTATAAGAATTTTGGTGTCCCAGTCTGTTTGTACAGCTCTGTAGAATACCAGAAGATCTGGATAATAGAGGCAGGGAAAGAACCTGGAGAGATCCACATGTGAAATTCCAGAGTCAGACAGAAGAGAAGAGCATGGCTGACTGTGTCACAAGACACTGTAATATCTATATAAATTATAATAATTATAATAATAATTACAATGATAATATCTATTCAAGGTAGGAAAAAAGAGTCAGCTGCATAGCCAATCATCAGAGACTGAAATCCAGAGCAGCTTTTACAGAGCTTGGAGAGCTGGGGAGTCAGCAAGGCTCAGTCCACCGTGTCCATTTCCTTCTTTCTCTTGTGATACTTGAGATGGGCGTGCCATAGCAGGGTTTTCAAAAATGGCGAGCCCAGGAAAACAGGTAACATTAACTCAGCCATCAGGTCCAAAACCAGTGTGACAGTGTTTAGCGTGATAAAACAAAACACACAACAAAATAAAAGCCCAGCTTCTTTTAAAACATCCAACTCACTTCTTCCAGTCTCGTACTAATATACTGGGTAGCTAAGCTGTTTACCAGCTTCAACAAGCACTCTTCTGCTTTGTCTCTTCCAAACAAAACTGAGCCTCTGTCTCTTAGTTACAAGAATGAATAACATGCATACAAGTTCCTCAGTTCCAGTTGCTTACTTGGTAACTCCATAACCACACAAAGAAGGTCTGCTTGCTCTCTGTCCTCCAGACAGCAAATGCAACCAAATGTCTCAAACACAGAAAGCAAATCCAGGAGCTGTGAAGCAGCTTTGCTATTAGAAGTGTCATCCTGAAAATGATCATGTGGTGGGCATTCAGTTAGGAAGGTGAACAGTTGGTAGCGAACCGTTTCCAGAAGTGCTTGAGATAAGAAGGAAAGGAAAGAGGGCCGAGGGAAGATGCTTTGGCATGTATTAATATTAAGAAGAATGTAAAAATGTTCACAAATGAGGAGGGAATTCAACCCATCTAGCCCATTTAGTAGTTAGCAGCTAATTGATCCAAGTAATTAATCTTTTTAAAAAACTTTAAATGGCTTTAACAACATGGCTTCGACCATCAGTAAATATCAGTAAATTTGAGAAAAAAAAATTAAAAAAAATTTACCTTGTCAATTTCAGCAGACAAATAGACATTTGTTTTTTGTGTGTGTCTGCATCACTTCAATTTACCTCACTAGAGTTTAGCAGGTGAAAAGGGTAGAAAATAAAGGATCAATTGATAAATGACTTGACATTCTGGAAACTAATCTAAGTGGCAGAAATCAAACCATTCCTGCACAGATGCTATTAAGATTAATAGAGGCAAGAAACAAGATTGGGATGCAGAATGAAGCTGATAAAAAAGTTTTAATGCCAAGACTGTCTTAGAGCAACTGACCTAATACTGAGAAAATGGGAAGATGTTGTAGATAAGGTTCAGCCTTTTCAGTTAAAGCTGTGGAATAGAAAATAATTCATTTTTCTTTCTACCACTCAGTGATAAAGAATGACAATTAACTGCAATAAAATAATTAACCTGATCAGAAAATAGTATAAGAATTATGTTTCCTGCAGTGATCTGTACTTTTATTTAAAAATAGATTTCCCCTAAGATCTGTAATGACCTGACCTGCTGATTTGGGTAGCTTTGTGGAATTACAGACATTGACGTGGCACTCTAATTAGCTGAAGAAGCTTCTCTCTACATACAGGCAGTTTAAATAATGGACAGTTGCATTGTAATTTAATTCTTGATTAACACTGTATTAGTATCATTATAATGATAACCCTGCAGCAACATTTATGATGTAGTTGATTAAACATTTTATTATTCTAACAGGTGATCAGCGTGTTTTTCACCAGAATGATGTCTTTTTAACAGTACTGTATGTACTTACTGTATGTAGTTACACTTACTGTATCATGCACATGACAATCATTACATTTTCTAAAACTGATTATGTTCGCAAGGTAGTCATCATGGCTGAAATGGATAATTAATAAACAAGACGTGCATTCTGATCTTCTCCTGCTGGCATTCAATTTTCCCCCAACGCTGCCTTTTTGACTAATGAGTGAGAGTGCCTTTGGGCTTTTGGGCTTGCTGCTGAATTCCTCACGTCACAGGGAGGCTGTAATTCATAAAAACTGTCTTCATGAAGGACACAACAGTTTGCCCATCACCAATAAATACAGCACATGTACAGAATACATTTTAGCCTTCCGCTTATAACCATTGTCACCACTTTTATTGCAAAATTATGATCTTTACAAGTAGAGGTTAAAAATGAAGGACGAAAGAACACAGTATTTCCTCTTTACAATGCAATTAAACTCCACTTGTTCCTTTGCTGATGTCGTGCTGATCAGCTGCCCACTCTAAGCTCTCTCTACGTACGAATGTACTTTTTCTTCTTTCAGGAAAAAAACAAAAGATATTACAGTACATAAGAGCAGTTACAAATGAGAGGAGGACCATTTCATCTCTCTACCTCTTTTTTTCATCTATTAGTAGCCAATCGATCTAAGGATCTATGGCTAGGCAACTTGTTCCATGCTCCCACAATCCTTTGCGTACAGAAGAACCTCCTTTTCTCAGTTTAAAATGCACTTCCACGGGAAAAGATAGATACAGCTCACACCTGCAATGATGTACAACACATTGCAGGGGGCGCTCAAGCAGCCACTGTGTTTATAGTGAGAGGAAGATTCTCTCGCCTCAGCTCCAAGCCTAGCCCTGGCACCCTTTACCCGATTTCCCTCTGCCCTCAGGGAGCCCCTCACCACCGGTATCCTGTGGCACTGCCTGGATTCCAAACAGCAGCAGGATGAGATAGTGGGTGAAAGGGCCATCCTGCCTCCTGTGGTTCTTCCACCAAGTGAGTCTCTCTGACACCAAAACCTAGATGTACAGTATGACGGCTATACAGTCACATGGCTCAAGCCAGCGGATTAGAAATGCTGTTCTGGGGGTAGACTCAAAATAACAGCCCATAAATCTGTCTACAGCATCAAGGAGAAACCACCAGCTAGTTCGATGTTATACATGCAGACCGAGCTGCTAACGTTTGTGTGTAGCATTCAGATTAGTCATTCCACTTGCAATGTGGTAATGGAAGGTAGGGTAATGAAAGTAACATTTTAGAGAGCTACATAAAAGAATATCATTGCCTTTTTTCAGAATATATTATGCTTTTTTTTCTGTCAGCCTTTTAGACAAAATCACGTCTACAAACTGTACCACAATGCCAGAGAAGTGACTAACCTGAGTGCTGAACACGAACTATAGCAGGTCACTTTGGAATTTTAAAATCAAACTAATTGGGATTTTCTCGTTCTTGCTGTACAGTGATTTATGGTATGGGTTGTTATTTTGATTAAATCTTCCCACCAAATATATATATATACCAGTAGTTTTTAATTTACTCTTCAAAGGGTATCAGATTGTATTTTGTTTTGTCAAGTACATTGCTATGGTTGACATTTTGGAAAAAAATAACATCATGAGCATAAATTATATTCATGTTATACATACACATGTTAAATTCACAAGAATTATGTATTGGAGTTTATACCTTATTTTCGATTTTTTGACCAAACAAAATGGAAAGACAAGATACAGTGTACGCAAATCCCAAAAATGAACAAAATGATCAAATACCTATACACTGTCCATAAAGTTTAGATCAGAATTTCATTTATCTAACTTCGGTTTGTTGTTAATTTATTTATATTTATATTTGGGTAGGAATTTAATAAAACGGCAAAACCTAAGAAACATCTTTTTCAGATACTGTCTTTAAAAATACAACAGAACCAATCTGTCAACTCAGTTGAATTTTAATAATAACTGATAGCAGATTCATTTAACCCAAAGAATCTTGCAGAAACTAGAAGGTAAATTCTGCACCAACCACATTCTTGTGAAATGACTTCATAAAATTAGCTCCGCTTTAAAACTCAACTGAAAGGTAAATCACACTCACTGAAGGACCTTGCTAGGATATTACAGTTAGCCAGTTGTTGGACAGTTGAAGTATTCTGGTCAGGAGCCTTTGTCCCCTAACCACTACACTACCTGAACCATCCTGTGACTTTTCAACAACACGAGCTTTGCTAGAAATCTATTGTATGAAAGTGTTTTGAAAAAACTGTGTTTTTGGATTGATGCGTTAAGTGCTGTTTGCATGTCAGCTTTGAAAGGAAAGGCAACCCTCCTCGTTCAATGAGCCATAACAATCACACATTTTGAAAAGTGCAATCACAGGGTGTGTGACTGATCGTTTTGATGTCCATACATGTGTAAAGCTGAATTTTTTCCTCCTGAAATGTACCGATAAAGCACATGCACTGTTCCTCTCTCTATCAACCCTTCTCTGCTGCACAATTACTGACCTTTTTTTATTGTGACTTTTAAAAAAAGCAAGGTAATTGTTCAACATGAATAAACGATTTTATTGTCAGAATAGGTTTCTTTTTGCTTGAGATCTTGATTACTTTTTACATGAGATGCTGGTCATGGATCTCAAAAGTATAGTAATCTCAGCCCTAAGGAATATACTTAAATAACCTGAAGTTTCCTATAGAAAAGTCACCATTCTCTAACCTATAAAAACCTACAGTATATATTAGTTTTATAAAGGAAGATCAGTCATATTATAGTGTACATTGCAACCAAGTCTATATAAAACTATTCACTCTTCATAGGCACTCTGTTTGCTGTTCTTGAATAAGAGAATATAGTACTTGAGAACACCATGTTTTTGAACTTGTTTTAAGAACAGTTACATACAATAGGAGGATATTTCATAGTTAGTAGTTAGTTGATCCAAAGTTCTCATCCAGCCATTTCTTAAAATAAATCAAGGAGTCAGTTTCAACATCAAACATCATGGTTGGGTAGTTCTTGTATATTTAGTATCAAATACATAAAAGCCTGGGGACTAGCTGAAGCACAGAAAAACCTTTTTAATGATACAGTACCTGACTAACAAGCAAAAATGCAGAACCTAAGACAGTGTTTATTGATAATGTCTAGATAAAATTGATTGCACTGTATTTGAAGCAAAGGTCGCGCTTTATTTTCTGAAATATCTTGCAATGTCTAAATGGTGCAAATCTCACAAGTAACAACATAAGCAAGGAAAAGTGCAAATTATGAACATATGAAGCTCAGATTAAATGAAATCTACATTGTGTCCAATCGTACAATCCAAGGATGCCTTTTCTACCACTCTACCATGAACCACAGGACTCAAGTAAACTCACTGGTCTTCACTCCACACAGGGGTTCTACAGTACATACTTTCTAAATCTCAAGATGGTTCCAGTTCAAGCTGATGCTTCTCTTAATGTTTCACAGTCTAGAATGAAAGCAAAGAATGAACGCAAGGTTAGGAGAGACACTTCATCAAGCACATTAAATCTTTTGGTGGAGCAGTGGCACTGTGGCTAAGGGTTTGCACCTGGGGCTGGAAGGTTGCTGGTTCAAATCCTGCAGCTGGCAAAGGAATCTTGCTCCATTAGGATCCTGAGCCAAAGCCCTTAACCCTAGCTGCTCCAGGGGTGCAGTGCAATGGCTGACCCTGTGTTCTGCCCCAAGCTTCTCTCCCCCTCTGTGTGTCTCATGGAGAGTTAGCTGGGGTATGTGAAAAGAAAAATTTCTAATCTAAGAAATTGTATATGGTTAATAAAGTGATCTGATCTTATCTAACTGGAGCCAGAATTTTTTCTGACCATAAGACCATATCGGAACATAAAATTTCCAAATGGTATGAAGTCATTCGTCCCTTCATGCCTGTTTAATAGCTAATACAGTAGGTCATTTATTTGACGGTATCTGGCCTAGCCCATGACATTACAACAGCACCAGTAATCTTCCAAAAAACATTCTGCATCGCCTGGCCCATGTGGTCTCGGGAAGGCTTTCAGCGTCTGCTCTCACTGAGGCCGAACATCTGCCGAATCTAGGTGGATTCATGATGCAGGGCCAGACTAGACAATTACTGAGTTAGAGTGATGCCAAATGCTTGTATCTGCAAATCTCTGTGGAATATCTGACATTGATACTCAAAGCCTACACTGAACAGAAAGCATCGTTGATGCTATTGTAAATACACCCATAGCTACGGTACAAACAGTCATTCCTGGGTTTGCTAAATAGGGAAGTGGTGAATGTGAAAGGAAAGGAATATGCTCCTGAAAGTGTTTGTTGAGATTAAAAAGATAGCATTCTAGTTGAGAAGCGTCCTGCACGTCAATAAAGAACCCACACGCCTCATCATTGCCCTTTCTACAGGCACACACTGCAGGTTCTACAGTTCTCTGTGCTCTTGCATTACCTCACCTGACCAGAACCCTCTCACGTCTTTTTAAACAGGACGGACAAGCACAAAGTGCTTTCCACGCAGAAGACAGAGATTTTTTCCTTTATCCCAGCAATATTTTCCATAGGAGGCACAGACAGAATTTTTTGTTTATATTTTCGGTGATTCTATTCGAGACAAAATGAAGCAAGTGCTATTGTATGCTATGTTTAAGTTTACTGAAATGACAGAAAAAAAACAGTATGACAGAAAATGCTTAGTTGCTCTGTGTCCTGCAGGACTTATATTTGCTTAAAATGGACAAAAGATTTCATGGATTGTTTAGAATGTATGGATTTTCTAACTGGTGTCTGACTAGTTCTAACTTGGACTTTAGCATGGGTCTTTAAGCTATATATCCACATAGGACTATGCAACTATGACTTACATATTCACAATATTTAAATACATTCTGTCCTCCGGGTCATGCCTTGATGATACATTTCTAGTACCCTGTCTGCTAAAAGAAATGAACTTGTATCAAAGACTGAGCTGGTCAGCCCTTGTCTGTTCTAATAATCAGGCATCACGTTGACATCCAAACTCAGAGCTCCTGCTCAAAGCGTGTTTCAGGCCTAAAGAGAATTCTTATAAGATGCTTATCAATATGAAATAATTGAATGACCACAACCTATCACAACACTAAGCCCTGACTTTAAGAAATTTTTATGCTTTACTAAATTTATGAACGGATGTGACAAGCATGTAAATAGATAGTGACCCTCCGCTGGAACTTTTGATTTTGTGGTTGACTACACCACCTAGCAATTTTAAGGTTGTTAGGACCCTTTTTCCCCTGCGATTGGTCATTTTAAGGCTCCCAGAACCACCAAAGCACCCACAGACCAGAGAAGACAGTTACCCCACATGCTGTCACCAGTTTTTTATTTCGCTTATGACTACAGTCAGTTACAGTACCTCTATGTTTACTGTACTTCCCACAGGAACACAGAAAAAAAAAGTATTTACAAGAGACACTCACACTCACAGAAACACATGAACCCTCATGGGCCCCAGTTACCCCAACTTGATGTCCCCAAAGAGAAGATCACCATCACTGTTCTCCAGAAAGAGCTCTGTCTAGTAGTCTGGTGTGCCTCCTTCCGCCACAGCAAAGAAAAGGATCTGGCTCCATGTAGTCTACACTCAAACAATGTGGTAGCTTTTGCCTCTTCTGTTTTCTCCAAGTCCTTCGTCAGCTGCAGGGCCTGAGCCTTCTCTTCCCCCTCCGGTGTCCTTTGTGCAACGTCTATGTCCACCACCCCCAAATTCTTCTCCTTCAGGTCTGCTCCTATAAGTCCTCCTGACTGAGGCCAATAAAGCTCATTCCTGTCCAGGGTGTTACAGCATCCCACCAACAGAGGGCACCTCAACCTCTAGGGCTCACCTCTTCTGTACAGCAGAGGTGCAGATCAGCCAAACGGTAACAGCCAATCCCTGCTCGCCCAGCGTCCCTACCTCTCCACACCTCCCCTCCCCAGATCTATTTAAACCCTTCATTTTTTGTTCAGGCAGTATTGTTTTAACACTTAGAGCTTTGGATCTTACCTTTGCTGGATACTCCCTGGACTCCTTGCCTGGCTTCTGGTTTCGGACTGTTTCCTGATCTTGTTTCTTGGTTCATATCTCTGGCGCTTGATTTCTAATCTGACTTTTGGTTCTGGACTTTCACTTGCTTCTTGACCCCAGCCTTATATTTACCCTTACTACCTGGATTAGGATATCTGTGGTTCCGAAAACTGCATAGGGTCCTTCCTTGTTTGTTTTTCTAAACTGTGGACAAGCTGAGCACAGGGCTCAGGAGGGGAGGGAGTATCCTGGCGATGTTGACAGCTGGGGTTCATTAACAAACTGACTGTATGCAGATTCCCAGCTGTAGCCGTGCTTGTCCATTCCTGCACCCTCCCAGGCTGTCTGGTTAAACCTCTCCAATAATCCCATGGGCCAATTCTGAACAGTCTGGTATTGCAGGTCATCTGTGCGAACAGTGTGTTGGTCAGTCTTTGTTTTTTCCAACACATCAGTCACCACTATGGTTGCTTTAATGAGAAATGTCTGTTCTATAATTCACTTTAAAAAGAGACACGTTTTGCTCATTTGCTGTGGGTGAAAAGGAGCCAGCTTGTATCAATATACAGCATAGTGAAAACCTGTAAATAGTTAAGGTGATGAATAAAAAAGCTACCGCATTTATCTAAATAAATGCATTTCATCTGTTTAAACAGTTTATTTATGGTCAACAGTGTTTGTCTTCTGACCTGTTGTGACCTTTTGATCAATTCCTCAGAACAGAACAAAGGCAGCTGTAGTTTTTCAATTCCTATAGTATACCCCAAGGGAAGATGCAATTAGAATTGCTTAATATATTCAGCAATGCACATAATGTTTTAGATCAGATTTGACCCCTGAATCTCAGGGTTTTTAATGAGAAGAATGTAGAAATTTCTGAATTCTCTACTCATTGTTTTAATAGCAATAAGAGGGGAAAGGGCATTAATTATGTTCCAGCTACTGTCCAGCTTCCAATATATATCATTATTTCAACTTTAGACTGTGGCATATAAATTACAGATATGTACAACAAAATTTAATTCATGCTGCCAGTCAAACTCGCTAAAGCGTCTTGGCCTTTATCCAGCTGATTCAGTGCAATAATTTCATGAAAACCAGGTGGCAGGAGCACTAACTATAGTGTTGCAAACTCTGTCTATCATAACCGTGAGTCAGGCATATTAAACAGGCTGCATCCAAACACCACATGTGGGGGCTGCATTAAATTTCCTCTTAAAATGTTTTTAAATTCCTAACAAAAAAACACTTTAGAACATTGAGAGTCACCCTCAACTGTTGGAAAAAGTATAAGCTGCATGCAAGCCATATATTTTGTTTGCTTTGTGTCAGGTTGTTTAAGTTTTACTTTCATCTAATATTTTCTGTGTTTCTGTTAATTTTTTTTACAATTTATATACAGAAGGCTGTATTTAAAGTACCCAATGCACATCTGTTACTTCACTAACGGCACAAGACTAAACAGATAACTCTGCCACAGCCACTAACACCCTATTTTATAAGGAGTAAAATTTAAGTAAAAAACAAGATGTTTGATGGCCTGAATGTCTTGCACTCAGTTCTAGAAAAGTTGTTAGAAACAATGCCTATCTTTCCTACCACTAAAGACCTGTGCTCATCTAACTAAACCTTTGCCAGTCAGACAGACTGTTGTTCAGATGGTACTGTAGGTCACACAGAAATCACTGTTCTATGGTAGGCATGGGCAGTCCGGGTTCTAGAGGGCTGGTACAGTATGTGCACTGTTGTTTAGGGCATCAAAGCCCCAGCACTTAAAGAGCTGGAAGACAGTGTTAAGTACATTGTTTCCATTAAGCCAATGAAGAGCTTGAGCTTGTTAAGCTTGTTGTTGAGCTTGTTAAGACAAAGCTGGAATGAAAACCTGCAGACTCCCTTAAAGGTGATCAGTGGTATTTTGAATCTTTTTTTTCTAAAATCCACAGGAAGATAGTGCAAGTAAGCTAAAACAGGTGATATATGCTAATGTATTTAATAATCAATTAAAGTGTACTTAATTATAGGCAGAAAAGGTGTGAGTAATAAAGTGTTTGAAAGAGCAGTCTCTGATCCTAGCCTTAGAGGGCCGGTGTGACTGGATATATTCAGTTCTTAATGATCTAAATCAACTCATAATTGGCTAAACTGGACCAATTTAATATCTTTCATCTCTTCAGGTGCTGGTGTTTTAAAGAGTCCTGAAAGACCTGCAGGCACACCAACTTTCTAAGTCCAGATTTAAAGCAAGTCACCTTGCTGAGAGCATTGAATAACCCTATATGCACGATAACTCAAGGCACCTTGATTTCTAAGTTCAAACATCAAAGATCCTTTTCACAAACAATATAGCAGAATTCGTTCTACTGCATGTCCCTTGAGTGGTGTCCACCCAGGAATAAAATAAGAAAGACTTTTGAGAACTGGAAGGGGAAGTCCATGTCAGAAGGCAAATTGCTCCTTTTCAGATTCAGCTCAGGACAGAGGAGCTCCCTACAGGTGAGTGGAGATTTTGGACAGGTCAAACAGATCAGGACATTAGAGGATTTCAAAAGTCGATACTCTGCCGAGAGCCGAGAGGCGGAGTAGAGATGAGTAGAATGGACACAAGAAAAGGACCCATCGGCTTCGTTTGGTTCCAAGTAGTTTATTGATGCAAGTGTTTCATCCAACTGTTTCTTGATTCCCTGGCTTAAAAACGTGGCTTATTTATGAACATGAGAACTGTATAAGCATGAAAGCAGTTATTTTTGACAGTCCTTCCGATCGGTAGGTGAGGGAAAAGGGTGGAAGAGACAAAAGTTAGGAGGGCTTGAAGCTGGAGTCACTTAAGAAAACAAGAGGACTAGAGCAACCTATGGCAGGAGTGCCATTGCTAGCATGTAAAAGCATCGTGCAGTGAAAGCAACATGTGCTATAAAAGTCTAATAATTAAGTGAAAAAATTACATCAATAAACCAATGTTTGGCTGTTCTTTATTTCTCTGCAACGTTACCCAGTGAAAGCTCTTTGGCATAGTAGAGAACGATTCACTTTGTTTATTTTATGCATTATTTTTTGGCGGCTAGTTTTCACTGGAAAGCTCACAATCCATGCCACTCATAACATTTTTCATACTTAAGTGTAAAGCCGCGGGAAGGTCTTGGCATGCTGTATTGTGTGGATTGTCTTGATGCAATGAAGATCATTTTGTCAGAAACAGGTCCCAAACTGCACAATGAAAAATGGTTTGCAAAACAAATTTTTCTAGCCGACGTTGCCACAAAATTAATGGAACCTCCATCTACAGGGTGCAGTTCCAACTGTTATGTGTCTTTTCAAAATGTTCAATGCATTTCTTGCAATACTTGCCAGTTTTTCTCAGTTCATTGATACCTCAACATTCTGCTATTTCCACCATCTTAAAGAACTTTTAAAACGTATGCGTGATCCGTGTTACTATGTTTTGAGTGTACAGTACATGTGAGAACTTGCATCAGAAATTTCTGTCAGATTTAAGGATTTTCAATGAGTTGGCTCGATTTTTCCTTTTCTGATTAAACTAGATGCCTTTGATACCAGCAACATGGATTTTTCAGTGTTTCAGTGGACGTGTGTGGAGGATTCTGAAATTAATTTAATTGAAACACCTATTTATTTTTGAGATATGCTTTTTCAGATGTCAATAGATTTGCAAGAAAAATACACAGATTTCAAAGCACTGTTGTAGATCGCAATTGCCATTTTTCATCATTTTAATCAACACTGTACTTGTGTATATGTATTTTCATACATGAAGTCAGCTCTTTGTCTCTTCTGTAGCTGGTTTACTGAACAGTCAGAGGTTTGCGTGCTGCTTAAAGTGTACAAAGTATAAAGCAAGAGTGATTACACCAAGATGTGCATATTAATTTATTCATCTTTTTATATTTAAATATAATTTTTAATAATGACAATGGAGGCATGGTTATCATTGACATTAAAAAAGAATGAATCAATGACATGCAAATCCATAAAAACAAGCGCATGAGCTAACGTGGCACGCCCCTTCTGAAAGGTTGCTGGGCTGGAGAAGGAGAGGGGTGGATTGACTGATCAAGAAGATCAGCTGGAGGTCATCAGGGGACACATCAGGAACTGATGGGAAGGTGGTGAGAAGAGCTCCAGCTCATTGAGAAGAAAAGGGAAAATGAGAAAGGACATTATAAAGAGAATGATACCGGACTGGCAATAGAGACTGTCTGGAAAGATACAGGTCTAAATCAGACAAAGCCTAGAGGAAAATAAAAGGCCTTTTCAGAAACGTTAGTGGCATTGTTAGATGGCCAGCCATTCAAGGGACGTCAGGGAGAAAGAGGAAGCAGTGACCTGGCTGTCTCTGTAATAGTACGGACAATGGCCCAGGGAGTTCTGATGAGTAGAGAATCAAATGAGTTTCAATTTAAGAAGAGTTTAGGAACAGGAAGCACAGTGGGGATATGAAATGCAGTACCATCATGTTTTGAAGAATCATTGCTTCCAAGTCGTGTAAATATTTTCTTTTTTTACAACAAAACACACATCAAAGCTTTCTTCTCTAATGATTTTATGAACTCCCGATGTGTAGTACCTTACTCAAAGGCAATAGAACTTTGTCCCACCTGGGATTTGAACTCACAACTGTCACGGACGTCCAAAGGGACTAACCGTGGGGAGCAGGAGAGCGGAAAAAGACCCATATGCGTAGCGGCGAGACGGGAAAAAGGCCCGGGCTCATTAGTGCAAAGAGTTCAGGAATGCCGTATAGAAACCTATGCCCTCAGGGAGCGGACGTGGGGCGCCCTGGTGTTAGGCGGGTCTCAGGACATCCGAACATCAATGCTGAGCCAGGACAGAGTGCAAGACCCGGAAATATATAGCCCAAGGGAAAGAGAGGGACAGGAAGGACAGCAGACCGGAAACTAGGGACAGGACAGAGAAGGAGCGCCCTCTGGCTGCAGAGGGCGTGACAACAACCCTTCAGTGGGAGTGGGAGCCATACCACCACTCTCATTCACTGGACTTGTTTGCTGCACAAAAAGCTTTGGGGCCTAAAATGACCTTGTTGATTTTTGTAATGTGGCTTTGAATTCCGTTGTATGTGTCAGAGTGCCGTCTTATCTAGCTTTCAGTCTGACTCAATAAATCTGATCATGATTCCAAAAATGGAGTCTATTATACCACCCACAATGTCTTTTCTTCCCTAGTCTTAACAATGACTAATAGAGGTTTAATGGAGATTTTACCGCATGTTCAACGGGCAATCATCATACCATGCATACTTGGAGTCCAAATCTCTGCTTCTTTAACTCACTAATAATAATACAACTTTATTTTATACTGCAACTTTCTAAGTAGCTTCTCAAAGTGGTTTAAAGGAAATATGAACTCCTCTCTCTGTGTGGAGGTCCTGAATTCCTCCTCTTAAAGCCAGGTGGGTTTATGCCAAACTGCCTCTAGCTATTCCATAAACATTCCTAATTGCATTTTCTTATAGGGTGATGCCATTGCTTGTGAAATTTAATTCACACCTAGGTGGATGAGGTGATCTGCTAGGTTGCAAAGCCCAGTTATCCACAGACTGTAAGACAATCGCACAGCTCCAAACAGCAACTGGCTTCAGGCATGCCAACAGCCTCAGAAACAAATTAAAAATATTGATTGAATGTGCTGCAGAAAGACATCAATGGTTGCTGCTCAAGCGGACATTTTGTTAATTATTGGCCCGGTTTTTGTTTGCATTTTTTCACTTCATGAGCAATGATTGTATTGAATTGTTTGTGCAATCAAGCTGCAGAGCATAGAACAGACCTTTTTTTCCTGGATGTATTTGTTAGAAAGTTGTTGCCTTGCCTGCAATTTATTCTGTCTTACTATATTAGTTTTGCCTTTGGCATTTTTTTAACTGCTTAAAAGGGAAAGAAGAAGTGATGCTCAATAAAAGGAGTTTGTGCTTATTTGACAATTAACATTTGAGGGTCTTTTTTAGGGGGGGGGCAATGTCAGGTAAATTAGAAGAAATTGTAACACTAAGCCAAATGGAGGCTGACTGTAATTATGGACTATGGAAAAGCAATGTGCAAGTAAAGTCAGCAAGGAATACTTTTTTAATTACACAACAATGCATGAGCATGAATTATTTAAGATCACGTTATGCTGCAGCTAGATCTCCCCTTCACGAGCTGCCATTTCTGATCCTAAGGGAAGCCCACTTACAAATGGTATCAAATGTCAGTGCAAACAATTGCCTATCCAATTAACATATACTGCTGGTTTCTTAATAACTCTTTCAGCTGTACACATTGCATTTACCTGAATATCTTGTGATCTTTCATTTCTGCTATGCAAAGCAAAATAAAGTTTTGCTGTAACCAGTGAAATATATTTACATGGATGTACATTTTATTAATCATTCCGTTCAAACTGCATAGCCAACTAGTCATTTTCCTGCACAAACAAAATGCATGCACAATACAATATGAATTTTAATTAAAGCTAAGAAATTCCAGGTTTCTAATTCAAACGAATTCTAAATAAAATACCTAAAGTGTAGAAGCTGTTCCTTAAAAGCAAATTAACGTGTACTGTACATTCACAAATACTGAAGATACAGAGATGTAAATCTTTTCTCATTGTACAATTGTGCCAGTGTATAGACCAGGTTCCTGTGTTATTGTATAATGTATTCTTCACTCACTTCTTTCGTTTATTATCATGTTAGTCAATCGAGAACAAAGTCTGACGTATAGGAACAGTCTGGCGATGCATATACTGGGGCAGTGTGAGTAAAGTGCCTTACACAAAGGCAATAGAGCTTTGTCCAGCCTGGGATTTGAACTCACAACCCTTCAGTGGGAGTGGGAGCCACTCTCCCACCACTCTCATTCACTGGACTTGTTTGCTGCACATAAATCTTTGGGGCCTAAAAAAAGATTAGAAATACCCATGTGCTGGAACAAAAATGAAATGCTATTTTTTCTAACCACTGGCAAACCCTGCTTCTTTGAAACATTGGTCTGGTGTTTTCTGCCGCCAAATGGATGGCCGATATGCTTGTGTTCACCTACAATTAACCTTTGATATTTTGCTTCTGCGAGGTACAGTAGCATAACGAGGTAAATGTCAAGTTATAATGAAAACCATTCCGGAAGGTTGCTGCTGGAAGAGGTGTTAGTGAGGCCAGCAGGGTGCGCTCACCCTGCGGTCTATGTGGGTCCTAATGCCCCAGTATAGTGACGGGGACACTATATTGTAAACAAGAACCGTCTTTCTGATGAGATGTAAAACCGAGGTCCTGACTCTCTGTGGTCATTAAAAATCCCGGGGTGTTTCTCGAAAAGAGTAGGGGTGTAACCCCGGCGTCCTGGCCAAATTTCCCATGCCTCCTAATAATCCCCCTATGAATTGGCTACATTACTTTGTTCTCAGTCGCATTTAATGGCAACGTCAGCTCAAAGATTTGGTTCAAACCACCAAATGGAGACGGGCGTGCCGACAAGTGGACCCTGCTGATGCAGGATTAACCCCAGGATGAGACGAAATAATATAAAACACACCATCAGGCTGGCTTCCATTAGCATAGCTTTCTGATTGACATCATCTCACTGAATGAACAACCCAATAAATTTGAGAGCAAGTAATGGTTTACTCGTGCTAATGTGTCAACATACAGTAATCTACACAGTCAATGTAACGAACAGTTCTTTCCGGACCCTATGCGGATGACACAATCCGACGGAGTGGGGAAACACTAGGAAAACGTCATGCAGGAAAACGGGGCTGAAGACAAGGGGCGTGTCCAAGGTGCGCTGGTGCACGGGGGAGGTGTGGCCGAGGCGAACAATCCCAAAGAGTAATCCATAGAGTATCCAAAACACGAAAGTCCAAAACCAGGAGATCCATCAGAACTCGGAATTAAAACCACGAAGGCCGGGTCGGAACGGGAACAGAGGTTAAAACCTTAACGGGACCAGGCGCTTCCTGGTCCCGGACTCGCACGATACGGAAATCAGATGCAGAGCCCGGAAGAGCGTCAGCGCCTGGCTTTTAAGGTGGGCTGGGAATGGGAAACAGGTGCAGAGAATGACGTCTTTAGTGAAAGGGCTGGAGCACCCTTAAGGAGGGGGGACTATAGTCGTGACAGTCAATCCTTATTAATGTGTTCTTATAACGTTTGTGGTGCTACTGATATGTCACCAATACAAGTCCAATCAAAGTGAGTAAATTGCATGCATTTCTAAAAGACAGCAGTGTTCTGAAAGGACTGCGTGTCGGAGTTTACGTACTCAGTGCATCTGTGAGACTCGATCTGTGTTCGTGTTCCTTATCATTCAGGGCATGAGGGGTCTGATAAGAACCAAAAGTTTAAACAGCATAATGAGACAACATCAGAACCTGCTGTTGGTTTAATTATGAGGTCTTCTTGAATGTAAATCAGAAAAGAGTGAATGAACAGAGGACATCACCTTAATTTCTGATGGTCAGTGCACCAGAATGATAAGACTGATAAGAAAAGCCTACTGGCACTGTAAATAAGCAAATTAACCCTAAAAATAATCGAATCAATACACACAGACAGAATTCATTTCAGTAGTGTGCAGAACAGCTGATGTTTCATTGTACCGTAGATGTAAAGATAATTTTAGTTTCATATGGATTTCTGGAGTAGGAGTCTTTGACTCCCCATGAAAGGATGCAGACAAAAAGCTCAGTGTAATCATGAGCAGCAGAAACCGGCTCTGTGTTCCCCGGTCAGCCAGCCTTCTTCCTGTTTCCCAGTGTAACTAGCAGGGCACTTTCTTCACGAGATGCAATACAGTACATGAGATTACTGGAAAAGCATGACGCCCTTGTGAGAATTGTAAGGAATAGTTAGGACGAAGTGGTTGCTTTGTCTAGAAAAAGGTTCCAGATAAACGATCATTCAGTGAAATGTAGAGAATATTATGCGTAGCAAGGGACCACTTCTTCTACCACCTAAATGTGCATGTTTTGTTTCTCATGATTAGGCAATGATCACACCCTGACATCCAGGCAGTGTGCCATTTCTGCTGAGTGGTCTTTGCATATGTGCTGGTGCTACCTGTTGAGTCAGATCCAAAACAAAATCCTTAGTGTGAACACTGTTAAATCACAGAGATTTTACATTGGATCAGAAAAAGAAGAAACAATTGTAACTGCTTGGGTACCCCTAACTGCCAAGAGACTACTTTCAATCAGGACTTATTGCAGTGTAATTAGTTTTGGAGAATCAATTTTGTGCCTTCTACAGCTAATGTCTTCCATTTTTGCTTAATATAAGCCATTCATTAGCTAACTACCTGTTACAGGCAGGCATGTGAAACTACTGTATTTGTAATCATGTGTTTAATCACTTCCTATTTTTGTAATTCCACGCACTTGAAAAGACAAGAGAAATGGATGTGGGTTAAAATGAAAAGCAAAAAAAAAGAGAAAAAGAAGAAAGAAATTCCTGACAAATACATGACATCCTGGAATAAGAAAAACACTCGGGTGTTTCTCTCTTTCTCGTTCCTCATAAGCTATATTGAAATCATATCTGTTTTTATATATTTGAGCTAATGACACAGACACTTTTGATGATGGCTTCCCCCATATACCCAGGGTGATCTGTCATAAAGAATTAAGAAAGCTGAGCATATACTGTGTATCAACAACTGTGTGGCAGCCTGTATTACACTGTATTTGTACTATCATAATTTAATTGTCATAATGCCCTTCAAAGAATTACTGATGGTTAGTAAAAAATATCTTCACCTCTAGTTACAGATGGAGCAATAATCCAAAGAAATCTCCTGAAAAGCTTAAATACATTTTTCTTATTATAACGTTTCTCATGACTTTGTTGTTGGGTAAATGTTCAACATGTTTGACTTTCAGACTTAAAATATCAGAATTTGATATTCAAGGTAAAGCAATGTGTGTGCAGGAAAGCTTCTTTATTATCTAAAACGTGCTCTGGGTCAATATCATGATATAATAATGAACAGTAAGTGTCTTGCTGCTTCACCCGAGCCTTGTCCTGCAGTATCTCTCTTGTGATCAGCATTGTAAGAGATATTCTACGGAAGGGAGGGCTGGATTACAAGCAGTTTACTGAAATGTGCCAATTGAATATAGCACCACCCAGAGCAGCACCCAGGACCAGAGATCTGTGACACTGCAGCTACAACCATGCCACACCAAACCTAGCAACTGCACAGAAAAATTAAATGTCACAGCATTTTATTTAACATGATTTCCGACAAAATATTAAACTTGCACTAGGTCCAAGCTTCTGGCACGATGCCACTTATCTTCAAATATGTTCATCTTAATGCATGTGCGCTTAAGGCGTATGAATGCATTCTACATTTCTGTAACCAGGTCAGTACCCTTGGCTTCATAGAGACGTGCCTGCTCTAAAATACATCTCCGATAGCTCGTATCTTGCATCTCCGATAGCCCTGTTGACCTTTATGGCATCTGTCATATTTATGCCTTACCAGAGGAAAAGCACTCATTCTGCTGTCTCCAAATATAAATTGCACCTCCTGGAGTTTTAAATTTAAATCATCTTTCATTAATGTGCTTCACAAACATATTTCTTCTGACATATTCCTTTCCCATAATGAAATTTGTTTATCATTGATTAGATGCTGCTCTTACAAAACACACGGAGATGCGATGATTGGTTTAGCATAGAGTGTCCCTTGAAGAATAAAACATATTAAGTGTAATATCACAGAAACAGTCATTATCACTGTAACAAGAAAGCAGTTATAAAGCATGAAATTGGAGATCTGTTTTTACCTCTTCACAAACAATAAAAGAAAAATAACCATTCACCATCTCATACAAACCTTCCTCGCTGATACCTTCTTGTGGTGCTGCTCTCTGACCTTTCACCTAAGGACCCCTTAAAGTTCAAACAGCTACAGTCGAATTCCCACACAAGCTTGACTGTATCAGCAGCTTGCTAAGGTTCCACACTCCCCCTGCTGGCAGGATGCATCCTGGCAGTCGAATATCCCATGTCCTGTAAATGATATCAGGACATTGATGGGCAGGATCCAGCAATACCAGAAGAGGGAATGCAAAGGCTAATAATTCAGTGAAACAGAGAACATCCCTATTTAGAATGGAAGGACCAACAGGGAGAGACCTATTTGCAGAACTAATTAAGAAAATCTGGACACTCCCAGAACATGTACAACTGTACCATAGCATTCACCACCCCTCAGATTGGACTGTCCTCATGACCTCTCCCCTTTACCCCTTAATAGGCTCACTCTTTCCTCCTCCACTATCAGAGTGAGCAGAAGCTCTTGTTCCCTCTGTTCCCTCTGTGGATGCCTGAGTCTGACTTTCTAGTTTTTCTATTGCTCTGTGACTAGATCACCCCACTGTAGTGAAAAGGGCAATAAGGCTGTCAATAACCCTGAAGCAGTCTTCTCCAACCTGTTATTCCCCATCCTGTATAACAGAACCAGTCTTCTAAGATACCATCCACAAGTGGTCCAATACGCCCTGTGAAGGATTTACAGTATGTGGATCATTCAATGGTTAAAATATCATATTGCATATCAGTCACTGAGAAATCTGTAAGAAAGTGAATCCCCTTGTCAAAAGAGAAAGGAGAATGGCCTGTAAGGAGTTAATGGTTGTGATAATTAGGAGTGTAAGTAGATTTGTCATGTTTTTGATGATTTTACGAGACTTTTTATTGAAGATCAAGTCTTAATTAATTGTGATCTTGAAGTCTGTATGGTGAGAATAGAGTAGATGTTCTAAAGGTTGACTCCAAGACACAGCAATGTCATTGTTTAACCAAGCAGACAATGCACATGGAACAAAATCAGTCGAAACCTAACCTCCTGGAAACCTTTCATGCTGTAGAGAGGAAGGAAAATCTTCTATGCCATCACATTACCGTCTATATGTACAGTATATGAATTTGGAAACTCTAGAATACTGTCTGTCTCAATAGTGTAAGTGGAGGACATAAGGGAATCCTTAAGATTTCAAACAATTCAAGCGAGGAAGCACATTCATTTTAATATGGAGACATTAGTGTGTCTGGTTTCTTCATGGAAATTAATATATACTGAAACAATGATGGATCTGTTACTAGAGGCCTCAGACACTCAAATGCTTGGAAATAATTTTCTTGGTTAAATAGTCTCACATGCGTTTGAGTGATAGATTTGTCTGAAATGCAGAATTCTCACAAGGGTTCAATTAGTGTGTTTTATGCATCTAACGGTATGGTGTGAGAGCAGGGCTAGCAGGCTAATACATGTATTGTAATGACTTCATTTAGGAAGGATATTGTTTGAACCTTAAATAAATCCACAAACTATTCCTACTGTGTTAATTTTCCATTGGAGTCAGTGTACACTGTATTTCAAGTGTGCCAGTTCTCTGAGCCATTCTACTGAAGTCAAGGATCCACAGTGAGCATGAAGAGGATTAGAGAAATTAGTCCATGTCTTACTAGGTGTCTACCTGTGTAGAAATGTTATTAAAACTATTTACTGTGCTGCCATGATGTAATTCGACTTGCATTTGTTCCCATTGCCCATGCACACTCTGGGCCCACAGACCCTTCTACTATGATGCTAAAGGTAGTGTGGCACCATGATCAGACCTCAGTAATACTCTTCAGATGCGAGACATGGTTGCTGACCAAATATTTACGTGCTCGGCTGGACGCATGCGACATGTGGTACCTGCGGAAGATCCTGCCGATCCCCTGTACCAGACACGCAACGCATGTGGTAGTTCAACGCACCACCGGTTGTCAACCAGTCTCCCAGTCGATCAATGCGAGGTGACTCCGCACGAGCTGCCCCATGTCGGGATCTTCATCATCGCGCGACAGCTGCGGCACATCAGAAACCCCAGAGACCAAGGGGCAGACCCAGCCAGACCTGGCTTCACACCGTGGAGGACGACCTGAAACCTTTGACTATAGGCCTGTACACGGCTTGGACGGCAGGCGACGCATCGTGGACACCGCTACGCTCCGCTATTGAGTTTGCCAATGATGATGATTGGTAAGGGCCAATGGGAAATTTGGGGAAACACCCCCACTCTTTTCAAGAAGTGCCTTAGGATTTTTAATGGCCACAGAGAGTCAGAACCTCAGTTTTATGTCTCCTCTGAAGGACAGCACCTTTTTACAGTATAGTGTCCCTGTCACTATACTGGGGTATTAGGACCCACATGGACCGCAGGGTGAGCGCCCCCTACTGGCCCCACTAACGCATCTTCCAGCAGCAACCTTAGTTTTTCCCAGGCGATCTCCTATCCAGGTACTGATCAGGATGAAGAGAGCACCACATTTCTACAAGTTATGTTTTTGTACAGTATGCATCAACCTTATAAATGGCTTTTTGTATTATCTTTACTAACCCAGAAATATTATTGTATCAATGTGATGATATAAAATTACAACTAGTCATTCATTAGCACAATTACCTTTAAAGCTACAGTGTTACATACTTTAGCATTCATTTCTTGTACAAAGCTATGGGGGACTATTTTTTCCATTGACCTCACAGATCCACGTACTCTTGCCTTTGAGTTAACTTATTGGCTTGTTTAACCAGTAATCCATCCTGGGATGGAGCACAGTTGGTCTGCTATTGTCCCTGTCAGGGGAAGTAAAGTAAAGTGAAGCCTCAGCAGGATGAGGGGGAGTGAAGTGAATGAAATGAGCTATTGAATCACCTTTCAAAATTCCTTTCTTGGTGCTGATTCAAGGGTGCTGATCATTCATTTTCAAATGAGTACCGGGGGCTCTTGCTGATGTGGTTATTCAAGTAGTTATCAGAACTCTTCAGTGAGAGACAGGACTGGGTTTTCTTGTATAGTACGTACAGTAGCTGCCTTTCTGACTGAACTGCTGAAACATCGCTTTGGATGAATTCTTAGAGCCTGCAAGTTGACACTACTAAAGAAATCTTACAACAGGTCTAACACAGGTAGGCTTTGAACCAAATCTGCTGCCTGCAGTGAACTACTCACCTAATGCAGTTACCCACATCAGCTTTCTACAGAGTAAAGCACTTCCTCTGGTTGATGTGTCACAACAATGAGTTTGTCAAAATCTGTGAGAAAGCCCCCTTGTGACTGAACAGTTCTGAGGCAGTCAGTATTCAAAGCGTAAGTGAAATTGATTAAATTGCACAATTTTAATATTCCAGGAAACTGTTTAAAAATACATAGCAACAAAGAGGCTGAAACCTTTTTGACTCTGTAATATGTAATGCTTTGCAAAAATAAGTAAATTGCTTGCTGATTATTATGTTTTCAAATGCACTTCATCAACAGAAGAATTCTGTAATATTAGCTGCATCTAAAAAATGTAATTTCCAATGTTAGCACTTTCTTTTTTTGTGTAATCATTAAACCCTACAAGCAATTTTATATAATGGCTACTTTTATAATGCACAAGAACAAATTTGTCACCACATTCACAGCAGGGAATTGTTTTGATAGGCCATGATGAAGGTCAACAGGCATTATGCTTTCGAAAAATAAAGAAATTGTTCCACAGCATTTGTTTTGATTTATGCAATGCAGCGAGTAAGGCCATTATCGTAAATTACTCAAAAGAATTACAGAATACTGAAGATGTGAGCATGAATCCCAATCAAGGTATTCATCAAGAGATTAATTTTGTGCTGAAGTCTTGATCTTTTTCTTGCTAAGTTTAAGTAGAATTTGTCTCTCTAACCCTGCATGCAGTCCTACCTAATGAAGCTTGAACTGTTCGCTGGGAGTTAGGCATTTAAATGAAAGGTTGCTGAGATTACTTAATCTCAAGTATTAAACTGTTCTTGGCCTTGCAAAATTGTATCAATTTGTGTAATGAATTTGAAGTTTTATCTATTTGCATTGGAGTCCTTTAAAGCTAATTTTCTTAAAATATACTTGTTTTAATTGCATTTGTTTTAGATTGAGCTTATCAGTCAAACAGTTACACACAGTAGTCCCAGCAATAAGAGACAGAGGACAGTCACTCTATACGGAAGGATAATCTTTTATGTTTTGGGGTTATTTCTATATCTAAATCAAATCTAAAAAATTCAACATTTTGGGAAAATAATTCCAGTTCTCCCTATACATTAAGGAACATAGGGAAGTTGCTGTACTTTTTATTTGAAAAAATAAATAAAATGAAACGGAATAGTTGAAGAGCCATATAAAAGGGGCATTTATCATTAATGATATTCAATGTCAGCATGAATTATGAAATTCTGGTATTCTGACATCCACAAATCTTTAATTGACCATTTTTTAAATATACTGTATATATATTAGAGGTGACCATTGATCTGCAAAAATAATAATTACTCAAACGCATTATCTTCCATTCATTAATAGACTTTATTTTACCTTCAACGCCACAGGAGCTTCCTCGTAGCTGCTGCGCTTTAGACACATAATCCTCCGTTTAACAGAGAACAACGGTGAAATTTCTTATGCATGCTGAACAATTTTAGTTTCTGGATTAGAGACGAAATTATGCAATAATGATCTTCTTTTATTTATTCCGACAGACTCTGACCATTGGAAGGAAACCAAATCCATCATTGCTCATTAGATAGCGAAGCACCACCTTCTGCTTCGTATACGCTGTATCTGTACAAATAGCAAAGACCTTGTTGAATGCAAGAACATAAGGTGTTTGGTTGCTAACAGCATCCAAGGATCTCTGCCAGCTTTTTGTTGGAAGACACCACAATATCAGCATTCAACAACATGACAGGCTGGCTTGTTCCACCACCCTCTGTGTAAAGAGGTTCTACAGAGTTGATTCTGCCAGTTGTCAATAAGAAAAATGTAAGTGGAGGTACGTACAGTATCAAAACAGACACTAAATAAGAAAAAAAAATAGAATTGGGGTGACATTCACTTGTTTACATTTTAATATTGTTTTTATTAATGTAGCTGAATCCAATATCCAAAGCAAGCGTTTAGAAACGAATCTGTCAAGAAACTGTACATCCTGCAACTGTTCCACTTTTTTCAATTAAAGACAGAGAAGGATGGAAGGTGGGTGAAGAAAAACTAGTTTTCTAACCATTCAGGACTCTGGATCATTGATGAATATTAGGAAGAGCAGTAGTCCTAGTACTGATTCCTGAGCTTAGGTAAACAAGAGCTGTTATTCATAGGCCATCATTAACAACCTCAAGGCTGGGGAATTACCCAATCAATCAATCGATCAATCAATCAAAGTTTATTTATCAAATACACAACAATACAGCCTGCAGCAGTAATTGCTGGTGATGAAATGTCTTTTCTGCGAGCTCACCAGGGGGAAATAATAATAAAAATCACAAAATTAAAATTTACAGAGTAAAGTTACATAATAATAGTGCAATAAAAATTGAATTAAAAAAACTAATGATAAAACTCTATTTAAATAGAACTGCAACATATCCAGGGTGTGTGCAATGCATTATTTCCAAATAGTGCAATATGAAGTGTGCCAAATACAGTGGAAAACTGTATGTCCATGTAACCTGACCATTTAACAAAGACCCTTAGGGTGGTGGCTGAAAGTGACTGCAGCTTGGCTGTTTAGCAGTCTTATTGCCTGGAGGTAGAAGCTGTTCCGTTTTACCAGGAAACAGTTTATGATTTGGATGACTGGGGTCCTTGGGAATAGACCTGCCCTTCTTAAGACATCTAGCTGAGTAGATATCCTGGATGTTTGGTAGCTCACTGCCGGTAATGAGCTGCACTGACTTCACCACCTCTGCAGTACTTTGCGATCCCGGGTGGAGCAGCTCCCATACCAGGCAGTGATGCAGCCGGTCAGGATGCTCTCAATAGGGCACCTGTAGAAGTTGGCCTCAATATGTGACGGCATGCCAAACGTCTTTAGCCTACGGAGATACAATAGGTGCTGCCGTGCTGTTTTAACCACGGAGTTGGTGTGGTGGGTCCAGGTTAAGTCCTCTGAGATGTTAACTCCCAGGAACTTAAAACTGCTGATCCTCTCCACTGCATTCCCATTGATTTAGATAGGTGTGTGATCTCCTCCCTGGTCATCACAATCACCTCCTTAGTCTAACTGATGTTCAGAGAGAGGTGGTTCTCCTGGCACCATGCTGCGAGGTTTTCAACCTATTCCCTGTACGCAGACTCTTCATCATCTGTGATCAGGCCGATGACTGTTGTACCGCCCACAAACTTCATGATGGAGTTTGAGTTATGCCTGGCGACACAATCATGGGTAAATAAAGAGTAGAGGACAGGGCTTAGCACACAGCCGTGGGGGACTCCAGTGTTTAGAGTCAGGGTAGAGGATATGTTGGTACCCACCCTCACCACCTGTGGACGTTCTGTCAGGAAGTCCAGGATCCAGTTACAGAGGGAGGTGTTCAGTCCCAGGTCCTGGAGCTTGATGACGAGCTTTGAGGGCACTATGGTGTTAAATGCTGAGCTGTAATCAACAAACAGCATTCTCACATACAGTATGTTCCTTTCTAATCCAGGTTTGAAAGGGCAGTATGGAGGGCAGTGGCGATTAGCATCTCGGTTGACCTGTTCTGGGGATACGCAAATTGCAGTGGGTCTAGGGTATCAGGCAATGAAGAGGTGATGTATGCTTTGACCAGCCAGTCAAAGCAATTCATGATAACTGATGTGAGTGCAACTGGGCAGTAGTCATTCAGGCAACTGACTCTGGGTTTCTTAGGGAGGGGAACAATGGTGGTTTTCTTAAAGCAGGAAGGAACTATAGACTGAGCAAGATAGATAGATACAGTAGATCACTTTATTGGCCATATACAATTTTCTTGCATTAGGAATTTGTCTTTTCGCAAAGCCCAGCCTGCTCTCTGTGGGACACACAGACAGGGAGAGAAGCTTGGGGTCAGAGTGCAGGGTCAGCCATTTATATGGCACCCCTGGAGCAGTTGGGGTGAAGGGATTTGAACCAGCAGCCTTCTAGCCACAGACGCAGAGCCTTAGCCACAGTGCCACTGCTCCGCCCTATCTTGATGTCTTTTCGGAGAGAAAGATTGAATATGTCCGAGAAGACATCTGCCAGCTGGTCTGCACATGCACAGTCTTTTTAAAAACTTTACACACATCTGCTCTGGATATGATCAGTGGGTATTCACCTTGGGTTACTGGAATCCTCCTGGCTGGATCAGCGTTATTGTGTTATGTTCTCAAACAGAACATAGAATGAATTTAGCTCATCAGGAAGAAAGGCAGACTGTTGTGTGATATAGCTGAGTTGCGCTTTGTTGTCTGTAATGGTGTGTATTCCACTCCACATGTTCCGGGGACTGCAGCCATGATAATATGACTCTAATTTAACTCTATAGTTGTATTTAGCTATTTTGATGGCTTTTCTGAGGTTGTATCTGGATTTTTAATATCAATCCATGTAGCCAGAATTGAAAGCAACTCTCCTAACTTTAAGCTTAGCACGTTGATCAGAACCCATGCATTAGAAAACTGCTACTGTAGCACCCATCCACTGGAACGCAATACAACCTAGTTGCACCAAAATAGACTTAAATCAATTCAATGAAAGGTTATGGGAACAATAATTAATATTATACTGAAGGATCCTCTGTATGCTTTTTAGATACTAGTTCTCAGTCCTCGTTCTGGATTACCTTTCTGTCCCCCTTTTTTTTTTTTCTCCAGCCAAGTTCTTAATCACAGGTGACATTATGTAAATTTTCTATTTGAGGTATATTCCTTACATTTGCTTTTAGCTCTTTAAACATGGACTAATATTTTTAATTGGCATAAACCCTGTGCTAATTAGCAAGTTTCAGGATTTTTCTCACTCAAGTGTATGAGCTGAAATGTAACCAACTGAAGTCAAACGCTAGCCGTGGGAGTTGTCTAAAACAGTGTCTAGCTGTGTCTATCATCAATTGATCACCTACTTGTATTAGGAGCTGTTTAAGCAGAAATAAGAGAGCAAAGTCTTAATTAGAAAGCTGAAAAGTGACTTCATAAAGTTTGGTGTACTGAAGTAATTAAATATAAAGCAAGTTAGGGTATTTATGAAATAAAAGTCTTAGTGCAGAAAAACATTTAAACCAGCCAGCAGACCAGTAATAGCACATAATCAGCTGGAACAAAAACCAGCACACACAGAGGGATTCTAGGACCAGGCTTGAGAACCACTGCACATAAGTTTAGTCAACATGGAAAAGGCAACAGTGTGAATACAAATATGCAGTAGTCTATGACATGGTGTTGATAAAAGGGTTTCAGAAAGTTTCTGACGAAGTTCCACAGAAAAGATTCTAAATACTTAAGCTGTAAAACATAAGCATTCAAAGCATTCAATGTAATGCATTAATTTGGATTATCTTGGTAAGAAACAGAATGAGTGCTCATAATGGTATGCAATTAAGGGAGTATTGGGATCAATACTAGGACCACTGTTCTTCCTAATCTAGATCAGTGATCTGGATTCTGGAATAGTTAGTAAACTAGTCTGCAGATGATACCAAGTAAGCACAGACTGTAGAAGTTGCAGAAATTCAAAAAGACTCAGTCACTAATCAAGATTTGACAAACAAGTACTATAATAATGCTACTGTACATGTTTTATTGCAATGATAAAAATACCAAGTCTTTTTTGGAAGAGTTACTAGGGTTTTTTGAGATCTGAATTGAAGAATATGTGGATTCAAAATTCTTTTAATGACACAACCCACAGTCATCACCTGATAGATGGGCTGAACCTGGTCATGTACGTATGGTAATTTTGTCTTCACAGATATTGTTACTGTTACAAAGTACGCTAACTACAGTATGTTCCTTGTCAGATATTTGTAAAATATGTGTTTTATGCGGTTTTCAATGTTTCCATTATTCAGTGCTTAGGTGGTATTTTCAGCATTTGTTTTTTTGCAAAGCACTCATGTTGTTATCTGTTGGCTGTGCTCAGAGCTTCAATACCTAGAGAATGATCTATTTGCTGGGGATGTTCATTTCATGAGCCAATAAATGACAACAAATTGCTATATAAATGAACTGTATAAATTCATGCAAGGATATTTACAACCAAAACTATTTGAATGCGAAAGAAACAGGCCTGGTTTGCAAGCAAAGAGGCAGAATTATTAGGTACATTCTGATCTGATTGTTTCTTTTAACTGTGCTTGACATCTTCATTTGGAATGACTGCAGTCTTTTTGAAAATTATTTATATTCACACTGATAACATTCTTTACATACAGTATATTGCTTTCTTTTGCACACACACAATATTTTTTATTAATTGTAGGTATTTGTATTGCAATTGTCCAACATCATGTTTGCGCAAGTCAAAATGAGTTCACCCTCTCCCTCTCTCAAGAGTCACTGAAGCAAAACATATGTCCAGTAAACAACAGGCTGAAACTGGAATAACTGCATACAGTACCAGTGATAATTATCAGTCTCTTTTTTACTTTGTAAATCCTATTTTAAGTAAATTTATGGGTAAATCTCTATAAGCATTCATTTCTTTCTATATGTCGAAGTGCTACAATGATACTACAAAAATGTAATGCAATTTTCATCACAAAGACTTTTGAAGATTGGCTTAATTATTGTAAATGCAGCCATTTTACAAGCACTAATTTTCTGTCTTTACGCTTAAAGATATTGTGATGCAAGACTAGTTGCAAGCAAGTTACTAGTTGGATCATCTAAACTCTCTTTCTCAAGTAAAAAGTGATCATCATCACACTGAGGTTTAAAATATATTACTCATATTAATTTCAAATCCGTAGTAAATTAGGTACTAAGTAAAAAATATTTATAGTGCTTCTTAATGTACTAGGCCATCTTGCTTATTTGTTTGCAAGTAATTAAACCAAAAATGTTATCTAGCAGTTTTCTTGAAGGATCCAGAGAATCTGCCTTCTTGCTTGGGTAGATTGTTCTGTACAATCCGATGTATAAAGAAGACATTTTCTGTTTCTTTTTCTGTTTCCATGTCTTTTTAACTTTGTTTTGCTCTTGAGGACGATTTGGATATTTACTGGGGTCACACTGGCTGAAGCAACAACTGTGGCCACTAATGCAAAAATAACAAATTAATAACAAATGTTTCTCATATTAAAGGAATGACAAATACCTTTGTGTATGTGCATGTGTGTGTTAACACATGTCCTGTCATCCTGCCTTGCACCCTGTGCTTGCTGTGTCGGCTCCAGCACATGAAAATCCACAACAGAACAGAACTTCTCTGTTTTCTGTTTTCGGACCTGGCAATATTACAACCTGTGTCAAAGTCCTAGTCTAGTTTACCGTCGAGATCGCGGTGAAGCTTTTAAGTTTGAGTTTGTTAATCCATTGTAAAGATTGCCTTCATTATTATTGTTGTTATTATTTTCACACTCCAGAAAAGATGTTATGTAACATGTCACATGTTAGCAAGGTGGGTGGCCTGTCTAACAGGGAATGTGCTCACGTTGTAGCTGTGCAATAGAAAAATAGAGTTGACCTGTGTAGAACAAGACGTTTTTCACACCACAATCTGTTACGCAGCGTCTTTCAGGACCCTATGCAGACGACACAATCCGGAAGGGAGTGAACACACACAGGGAGGAGATGGGGAACTGGGCTAGTAGAGGAACCCGGTGGGCGTGATGAAGGTGCTCTGGGGGGCGTGGTCCAGGCGAACAGTCCAAAACGGAGTCCAAAGGGAAGTCCAGTGCCGGGTGATAAATCCAAGACGAACAAAACAAAGTTAAAAGCCGGAGTGGAATCCGGCGAGGGGTTGTAGACAGACATGACCAAGTTAAAAACCGGAGCGGGATCCTGAGAAGGGTCGGGGGGAAAAAGGGGAAACGGAACCAAGCGCTCCAGATCCCAGACTCGGCTGGTTCAGGACACCAAGTCAGAGCCCGGAACAGAGTGAGCGTCTGGCTCTTACAGGGAGGTAGGAACGGGGAGCAGGTGCACAAAATCAACTCAAAAGTAAACGAGCCAGAGCACCCTTAAGGGGGAGGGACTAGAATCATGACACCATCTGCTTCTAAATTTCCATTTAATGGGCCAAGGCTTTTTGAAGCAGAACACAGAATACTCTCATTATTTGCTGAATAATTACAGTTATTGGAATGTACACTCTTCAATCTCAGATGACTTCAGTGCTGCTTGACCCTGCAACATTCTCCATGTTTTTTCCAATTTGATGATTACTAATTATACTGTAGTATAAACTAACTAACTAAAGGCAGAAACCAAATATAGTAAATGCCATTCAAGGGGTGAGGAAGCAACAGCTGCTGATGTCAATCATTCTGCATCTCTGAGCCAGCCTTAATCCTCCAGTAGGCAGATCTTTGAATAGCTTTTTGTAACAGAGGTTCTAACATTAAAGCTGGAGCAGATGTCCATTGTCAAAATACTGTTTATCCAGATGAGCCAATTCTATGCCTGCTAACTGTGCTGCTTAAAGCAGACTGATTGGATTTCCCTCTGCCACGTGACTCAGAGCACTTTGAGACTTTGATGCCACAACAAAAGCCATTCGCACCAAAACACAGAGGAGGCAGACGTCTCTGCTTATCAAATAGATCATTTGGTTTCAGTCAACGAGTACCAATGGTTTGAGCTTTTTGAAGCATAAAAAATGTGAAGATAAACCCAAGGGTCTTCAAGGTTTTATGGTTCTCTAGTAAAGCATGTTTACTGTAACACACACCTATTCAGAAGCCAGGGGTTACAGTGATGGTGTCACTGTGCCTTTGTATAATTGTAGTTTTTCATTGGTGCTTTACCATATCCTTGTTACACTATTCCTGCATATAAATTGAAGAATTGACACAAAAGTCTAATTACATACTGTAGCTTCTCTCCTTGTCTGTGTGTCTCATGGAAAGTAAGTTGGGGTATGCAAAAAAAGACAAATTCCTAATACAAGAAATTGTATATGGCCAATAAAGAGATCTTATCTTATCTCTCATGTTCAAAGTACATTTACAGTATTTTATGAAGGAGCATCGTAAGCACCTGGCAAGGACAGAAGGATGCTGAGATAATTTGCTTCTCCTGGTAGGAGACAAAGTTTCCCTGGTTTGGCTGGTGAAAGCTGACTATGAGCATTTGTGAAGCATGTTTCCTTCTCAGTTATCTCTCCCGAAGAAAACAAATGCCTGTGCTTTTGAGGAACATTTAGACATATGTGGTCTTTGTGAGGGTGAATGATACTATTTCCAAAAGTGGATAAAGATTTGCAAGGCCGTGACATCTCTGTTGACGTCCTCGGGAACACAGGATTCTGCCCTGTGTTTAGAGGTGGATTCTGTTGAAAAAAGTAACAGAAGAAACATCTGGATTGGAACTGCAATACAGTATGTAGGCCCATAAACTGGAGTTTCAACATATTAAAAGCAATAAAGAGACCATAAAATACTTGAATTTCTGAAAATTACTCGTCATTTTATTACAACATCCTTCTGGTCTGCCCAAAATAATGCAATGGGCGTTATGCTTGTCCTGAAAGCTCATGTTTTGTAAGCTTGCAGAAAGAGCTCTGCCATTTGCACTGGGAAACAAGAAAATGGCTGGCTGATTGATTCAGGGAACATCAAAGATCTCTCCAAGATCACAGTTTCCCATTCTACTTCCCCCAGCAAGGATAACACTGACCTTTCCCTCTGCAACTTTTCACAAGGGTTAAAGGAATCCTGCTCCAGATGTCAGAATTAAACCAGGTTCAAGCCTTTCATTTGCTCCCAATGATCCATCAGCTTGTTTCTAAATCTCTCCATTCATTCTGAGTTCTGCGTTCCTTTACTTCCCCTGATATTTCTTGCCATGATTTACATTTCTTTAGCCTCGGTTTCAACACATGCCCTACACATTTTTACAGTATCTTTTTCATGTTCTCCTTCCACACCCATTTTATCCCAAAAATAAAATATTAAAGATCTAAATTACACTCTGCAGTGATGACGTGTTTGAAACAATGTTGAAATTACAGTATGTGCCGCTATACTGTAATTGCAAAGTTGGCTATAGTTGTCCTAAAATTTATATTAAAGATGTCTGAAAAAGATTGTAAATATTATTTTCTGTTGCAAAGGGTATTTGCATAAAAATCAATAATATATTCTTGTATATTTTCATTTAAAATAGACACAAATGACATTTTCATAGAAAACCTATTCATTTGATTCATGTTTTATTTCATTCCCATGCCAACACTATTTAATCAGCTTATGCCTTAAGCCAGAAATGTAATAAACTTATTTGCTAATACCATTGTTTAGAGGCAGAACTCTTCCTCTTATCTTCTGTGTACTTTCTAGATATTGTTCTGCAGCATGTGAAATGTCCTAATTATTTTTCCTATCTGTATAGAGCAAATGTATTAATCAAAAATATAATATAGCTTTCAGAACCCTTTTAAAAAGGCCTTGTTTATATAATTATCCCATAATATGCAATCAAAATTTGTTGAATTGTAGGACAAATCCCAGCTGGAGGATAAGAGTGGCCTTTATATTTGGAGGGTAGGATATGTGACTGTACGTGCAAATCCTTCTAGATATAGAGGAGTAATTTGTCATCATGTGCTTCATTTTGTACCTGCCTTGAGCACAGCAATAATTCCTTGTATTCTTATAGCACTTCATCCCTATAGCAATTTATATAGATAAGGGAACTTACTTTATTCACCAGTGACATGTGGGCACTATCCTGGCTTTGCGTAATAGCCACCTCAGAGTGCAGGTCACCCTTTGAGACAAACAGAAACTTTAACTAAGCCAGCATGTTCAAGAGTAAAATGGAATTTATCTTCATAGAGCTTCTGCCCTATCAAAATCTAACATTCAAGTAGCTTTAGAATTACATTTCCTCATGCTTCCTGTTAGGCAGCAACATGCTTTAACGTTGGTAGACTGTTAGCATGGTTCAACTGTGTGAATTAAGGGCAGTAGTGGATAAAGGCTTTATTTTAATAACTGGAAAGGTCTAATGCCCATGTAGCCTTCAGCAGGTTACTTCACTTGCTTAAATGTCTTATCTATTATTTAAATGACTTTGCAATCTACACACAGGTTTATCTGCATACATATGTCAAAATAGACCACGAACTGGAATTCTGTTTTGATATTACATGACACTACGGTTCACATGTTACACAGCTGCACATGTGAAATAACATACTGTAAGTAGTTCAAGTAGGGAGCTGCATAGGCTGCAAAGGAACAAGTAAAGGTCTATTCAATACTGAAAAGAGAACAAAGGAAACACAATGTTTCAGCTGTGGAGCCTTCTTCAGGTGTGCAATCAAAAGAAGATCCGAAGAAGGCTCCACTGCCGAAACGCTGTGTTTCTTTTCTTCTCTTTTCAGCATGGAATAGACCTTTACATGTTCCTGTGAAGTAACATGTTTGCCGTGCTTGTCCGCCATGCCCTACATAGGATTAAAACAAAGGAAAGGTTCCAATAAAGAGGAGACCATTTGGCCCATCTAACTGGTACTAAGTAGCTTTGTGATCCAAGGATCTTGCTAGCTGTTTCTTGAAGGGTGTCAGGGTATCCGGTTCAATTACAAGGCCAGGCAGCTTGTCTCGCACTCCCACAACCCCTCAGGTAAAGATGAGCTTCTTGCTCTCAGTTTTGATCACACATTTATGTAGCTTCCACCCGTGTTCTCTAGATTGTGGTTCCCTGTTTCTAAAGAAACCCGCTGGGTTGACTCTGTCAATGGCTTTGTGGATTTTGAATACATGTATCAGGTTCTAGCTGAAGTATTCTGTGTTCAAGGCTACAAAGCTTCAGTTCCTTTGGCCTGTCAAAGGAAGGGCATTCTCTTAAGCCCTGGACCTGATCTGGTGGATCTTGTCTGCTCTCATTCCAGAGAAGTATCTTATCTACAATTTGGTGACCAAAATTGTACACAATATCAGCCATTTTCAGCAATATATTATTCAGGTGGGAGCTGCGTCAGCTGCAAAGGAACAAGTGATAGGTTTATTCCATGCTGAAAAGAGAAGAAAGAAAACACAATGTTTCGGCCTGAAAACACAACGTTTCCACACCTGAAGAATGCTCCATGGCCGAAACATTATGTTTTCTCTCTTTTCTTTTCAGCATGGAATAAACCTATTACTTGTTCCTTTGCAATATATAATTAAGGTCATTATGTTAAATAACATGAATAGCAATGAGAATGCCAATTAAAACAAGTTTTATTAGTTTATAATTTATCCTTATTGACTTAAAGTCCTATTGATGTTAGAATCTGTATGATAATATCAAAGCAGCACTCCTGTTCAAAAGAGCAGTATATTTTCGCATACATAAGCAAGTAAATATTATTACTTATAAAAGTAATTTAAAAATATGTGACACTTAATCTTGGAATACACATTTAAAATTCATTAAGACGTCCCATTTAATTTTATGAATTCTTCAGTATGCTAATACTTATCTAGTTTGCATCATAACCTGTGAAATCAAGTGCATCTAAACACCAAGTTCCAAGCTGTTATTAATTATACACTTCGGCAAAAGGTCAATGATGAATTTCATTTGCAGAGAATCTAGATTTCATGGATGCGAATTCCACAGAGCTTTACCAGCAACCTTCCTTCAAATTATGAGATGAGCCGAGGAGTCACTACGTGAGCATCAGCACTGCTGTTAGAATACTTGTCATTTTCCGACGATATCATCTACAAAAATGCTAGAATCTTTATTGATTACATTTAAATACAATGTTTTTAAATGCAGTAAAGAGTGTCTGTATTTGTTACATTTTTGTAATCGGAATGCATTCACTTCCAAGAAGCAGAAAGCTCTTGTTGCAATTTAAATGGGAATCTTAAGTGAAGAAATCAAGCAATCCTCCCAGCTGGAATTGTGCAGTCCATTCTACTCCCGAGAAAGTTCTGATAGTGTAGATGACCGAATGGAACTGCATACAATTCCTATTTTATTTATCACATGGAAAAAAACACCACAGTTTGAAAAAAATAAAACATGCTCAAGATTTCTTTCTTCCTTATGATGCTTGCCTAAATTAAATAATTAAACTTTTTTTTTTCATGTGCAGTAATTACAGTACCTCAACAACAAAGGTCACATTCTTAAGCTGTATCTTGCTTGAGAATCACAGTTGATCCGATTCCCATAACCAAATTTGTATTTAGAACTCAAATGTCAAGAAATTAGTAATTAAGATTTGAAGAGAGTGCAATTAATTAGGGGTACTTCTAAAGCTTTTAATGTATTAGGAGTTCATCGGCAGATGGCTTTTTTCATGTAAAAACACACTCTTGTTATTCTGCTACAATAACTCAGCTGAACTCCCCTCCAAGGGGCTCAAGTAATTGTGACTGTGGAATATTACACTGAACAAGATCTTGATAGTTAAATCTCCAAAGTGGAAAGACATTTTTCTTTTCCTGTGAGTTAATGAGCTTTAGAACTGTTATAATAGTTTTTTTTAGTGATAAAACCAATGTCATTACCTACAGAATCGTGTACGAGATCCAAGAAGTTCAGGTGGGTGGTGTGTTATTGGAAAAAATAGCAGTAACATCAGGTGCATAAAAGCACCTCCACGCTTGTTTTCATTAAAAAAGCTTTACCATAAAATGTGGTAAAATCAGATACTTTTCTGGAAATACATTCATTTGGGGTTACTTTTTGTCCTCATAATCCTATTCTTTCCCTAGAATAGGGAACATTTACTGTTCAAGAAGAAAAGAGCACAATGACTTGGGCAGCTGCTGCTCCCTTTATGTAAATCCTGTAGATCATACTAATGGATGCTTAGCACTTTCAACTAGCTAATTCAGATAAATGCATTGTTTGATTTCATACCCTGTGATATTCTCTGTTAGGAAGACACCATCTTGGCTCAAAATTCAAGACCAGTGATGTGGCCATCAGCCAAGGTGGCCGCCTGTTATTTGAGGAAAGCTGCAGAATGAGGCACAGCTGGGATAAATGAGTCTTTCGTACTTAGAGGTCTGACTGTAAGATAAATGGTGGTGAAGTGAAAAGGATGCTACAGAGAAAGTGAGGAGAGAGAGATGGGTATTGTAGAGAGATTCAGAATGAGTATTGCACCGCCTAGTTTACAGTGAATCGACAGAGTGACTCAGAATGTGTGTTTGGGAGAAGAAACCAGGGAATAAGGTGAAAGGAGTCTACTCAGTTTTTCCAGATGGGATCAATATACGACCACAGGTCCTGTCGAGAATCAACGTAAAGGCAGGACAACTACAATGCTAAAATATAAGGTGACACACACATAATTTAAGAGCTGGCATTGTCATGTACCCTTACAAAATTCTGCTTTGCGTGAGGATTTATTAATATACAGTTCTTTACGATAAGTAGCCTCTAGTAGTAAGATTTGTGTAGTACTCTCTCTTTGTTCTGGAAAGCCGTTGCAACTGTGACAGCTCCTTTTGCCATTTAGCATTGTGCTTAAGCACTTCAGTTGCATATTTTTCTCTTTGAAGACTGTGTTATAATCTCTAGACTTACTTCTACTGTTCTCAACTCACCACTGCACCACAGCATGTGTCCTTCGCAGATTCCCTCCAGATTGTTTTTCCTTCCAAACTTTTCATCTCCTCCAATGACCTTCACAATCACAAACAACAAAATCAACTTCAAAGAGTTTATTGAGCCTTGAGTACACAGCAAATTATTTTACAATTAGAAAATACTAGTCAGTTTCATTTAAGGTCACTCAAACTGCCATCTGGTCTTCTGTGAGTATTTTGAAAATGTAATGAAAACAAACAGTAGGCCTTCATGTTTTAAAACGTATTTAAACTAAAAAGATAAACACTCTATTCATTGTGCTTTTTAGCATATTTGTTTCCAGTTTTTAATTATTCTGATCCTAGCCACCTCTATGGGGAAATGAACTGGGAAAATTCAATAGCTAAATGCAATACTATGTGGCACCCACTCACAGGAGTTTAAAATTACCTCAATCAACTTTGTTCAGAAGTATCAACCGCCTGGGAAGTGAAGTCTCCAGCATTTTGCAATAATATTGTGAATGTGCAGAATTCTAAAGCCTACATCAGGTGGGAACAGACAAGCTACTTGCATAAGGTTTTATGAAATGTTTTTACCATTCATTAAACCTTTAGAATTGCACTAATACTTTCCTTGCTAGACTGGAAGGATCTAATGGAAAGATTTCAATCTCACTGATCACCCACTGATAAACTCAATTTAATGTTCAGAACTAAAAAAAAAGATTTCTTGCAATGAAGACAATGAATGAGTGCACACTGTTAAGAAACAAGGAGAAAAAGTACTTGCATTTGACTTTGATACTGTATGTGTTATATAACATCTACGTACAGTACAATGCACTAAGTAAAGCTACTGTATATGCAGAATTACAGTATAATGACAATTCCAGCCACAGTGACTTAAGGGAAGCAAAGACTTCTTGATTATATTAAAAAAACGTGGACAGTGTGGACTGGCCATGCTGTCCATTGAGGAAATAGCATCAACTCTGAATTGTAACAATGCAAAAACTTTCTTTGGTCCATAGTCTTCTATTTCATATTGTTCTTTTTTCAGGGTTTTACTCATTCACTCATTCACATCTTTCCTCATCTCTGTGTCTTCACCAATCACGGTGCACTCATCCAATTAGGCACTGACTCTAATTATTCTCCTGACTCACTTTGTGTCACCCAATCTCTCAGTATCTTCACACATCACCACAACACAACCATTTACTCTTTTTATCCTTAACTCAACTGGCTGATCCTGTTTGGCCAGGCATAATGTCTTCATTAGTCACCCCTCAGAACCCCATAAATTATTAAGAAGGCCAGTCTGATTTTCCCCGGCTATTTCCCTTACCCGGGCACAATAGTACAATAGTACTGTTACGTCCCCATGCATGTTTTTGTTTTTTCTCGGCTTCCTGTATTCAGGTACCCCCCCCCACACACACACATTGGTCAAATACTACATCATCATTGCTGTTGTGACATCATCATCAATTAACCCCCGTCCAGTCAGCAACTAGATCTACAGTTTAAATACCGAAGAAGTTCCGACCTCGAGAGCTTTCAGCTCAACTTCGGTTAGCTTCGGCTCATGATCGGATTTGCTCGCTAGTGTTCGTGTTTGTTCTTTGTTCGCTTCTGCTTCGTTTGTTTGTTGGTTTTGATTACCTGTGTTTTGTTATTACCTTGCACCTTTAAGCACCTGTTACTTTCCTTTTTACCTTGCTTGTGCTCATTTGTTACCCTATTCCTTGCTCACGTATTTTCTTCGGTATTACCCGTTTTCCCCTAATCGTGCAATTAGTTCACTCGTGTTGTGTTATTGTTAACTGTGAACTTACTGTTAACTGTGTTGTACACCAGGGGAAAGGTATAGGTAAGGTCATCGGGCGACATTGTGCACACGTAGGTTTGTTTTCAGTCTAGACACACTAGGTTAGGTGGCGTGTGCCACTCGTGTATTTTGGTTCTGGTTAGTTCAGTGTAGGGAAGTTAGGGCGTGTGAAGACGCCGAAGAGGTTAGTTAGACTTCACTGTATTAGCTAGATCCATTTGGTTTTCTTATTTTCTCTCCTTTGGTACCGCTCAAGTTCCCTTTCCCTGTGTTATTGTGTCCTGTATACATGCCAGTCACTTATTCACTTTTTAAAAATAAATCACTTTTGCACCCAAACTTTTGTTGTCACGCTACCTAAGTCCCTCACCAGAAACCCCTGCATCCAAACCCGTCCAAATTTACCCCTAGACACCTGGAGTCATAACATTCAGGTAACTGCGTACCTGAAGCTGAGGTCTCCTCCAAGGGGCTGATAGCCAAAGAACTTGTTGATCTGTAAAACAGAACATAAACATGGCTATTCAGATATTCACACATGGTTTTGTTCTTTGTTTATGGCTTGTACAGTAAGTAATTTAATTTTTGTTCAACTGAAAAATGTGTGATGGTGGGTGGGTGGATAGACAGATGACCAATTATAACAGTGTTTTATATAATGAAACCAGGGATGTTTGCATTTAGGAAGAAGTAGATATCAAAGGAGAATTCATTTTTCTTCAATTAGACTGGGGGAAAAAACTAAGTCAAAGAAAAATTCAGAAGCTGACTAAAATGATAATGGCTAATGACTGCGTTCTTACATAATCTCTCAGAGAGACTACAACAAGCTTAAATGCCTGTGCCGATCCAGGTTTGCAAACACTCAAGATAGAGTGATGAAAACAGAGGTGACCATTAGGGAACTGATTGCTTCTGGAATCAGTACAGATCTTCAGGTGGAATCTTGGGGTCATTTTAGCTTGAGCCTTGCATTTTAAGGTCATGTTGTCTGTAATGTGCTGAAATATATATTTAATCTTGAAATATAACATTTTTCAAGCATGCATTTTCTTTCCCAGGGTTGATTATTGTTGCTTTTGGGAGCATCCAGATATGTTCTAAAATTTTTGTTGGCTCAGGCTCATGTCAAATTTAGATTTTAATCAAAATTAAAATGCATGAGCATATATCATCTGTCCTAATTTTCTTATACTGGATCCCTGTGTAAAATATTCATCTGAACATAAGAAACGTACAAAAAAAACTGCTGCTCACCTATAAGGGCTTGAACAGCTTGAACTTGTTAATCTCCTATTGTCACGATTGCAGTCCCTCCTCCTTAAGGGCGCTCCGGCCCTTTCACTTTGGATTTAATTCTGTGCACCTGACCCCTGTTCCCAGTCCACCTTAAACGCCTGGGGCTGACGTTCATCCTGGCTCTGCATCTGATTTCCGTGTCGTGCGAGTCCGGGATCTGGAAGCGCCTGGTCCCATTCCCTGTCCGCCAGTTCCGACCCGGTTCATGGTTTTAATTCCTAGTTTGGATGGATCACCTGCCTATGGACTTATTCATGTTTTTGGATTCCCTCTCTGGATTACTTTTGGATTGTTTGCCTCGGCCACACCTCCCCCGTGCACTTTGGACACGCCCCCCTGTTTTCATCCCCGTATTCCTGCATGATCTTTTTCCTTGTGTTTCCTCGCGATTCTGGATTGTGTCGTCTGCATAGGGTCCGGAAAGAACTGTTTGTTACACCTATAAACCTACATACAGTGTAATTTCATCCATCAGACTCTGGCCTGCATTGATTGCCCAACACTATGGAGTTGTGCCTTCTATTTTGATGTTTCCAGCCTGTGAAATGAACTCCCATTTAAAATTGTACATAAGTTACTCACAAAATGCTTAAGATATTGCTTCTTTGGATTCAGTCCAGGGAAGTCTGACCAGATACATTCCGGGCTCAAGATATGAACCGGGAATGTTGTTCTCAGTGTTCCACCCTGACAGACAGAAGGTACTGAACCTTTTAGACTTGAACAGAAGACTCTGAGGGGTCTTGATACAAGTATTCAAAATCCGCAAAGGCACTAAAAAAGTCAAGCTCATGGACATCTCCAGAACACACAGGGAAATACAAACCAGAGGGCACATGTGGAAACTATGTGGCAGTGCATTTTGAAAATGAAAACAGCAGGCACTTGTTAGCACAAAGGGTTAGGGGAATGTGTTACAAGCTACCCAGCCATGTTGTTGAACCCAATACACTGGCTACTTTCAAACCACAGCTCAATCAGATCCTCTGATCAATGAGCTGCAAACTGGGTTAGATGGGGCTTCACAGTATATTGTCCATTAGTATCATGTTTCTTATGCTCATAGATAGTATTTTGTGTGTGTGCAGACATAATCCGTATCAACAACTATAGTGCGACCTTGTACAAAGGGTATTGTAGAAATTGACATTAACTCCTGCATCATTTTAATTGGATTTACTCAGGTTTACTTAGCCTAATAAAAAGATGATTTCCTAATAGAAACCAGAGTAACTTTCAAACAAAAAGGCTTAATTATTTTTTACTCTTACCTTGTCTTGTGCTGTTTTCCAAGTTAATTGAGCATCTCCCTCCTTGGATATTTTTTTTCTCTGTCTGGTTTTCCTTTCCATCAAACCTACAGCTGTCATTTCTTTTTTGGTAATGTTTCTGTGTGGCACAGCAAGCATGGGAGACAAATGAGGAGAAAATGTATCTCCTGCTGTCCTCTCAAGAGCAGGTGCACCAGCTGTGGTTACAGCAGAGCTTGGAAATGTAAGCAGTTTGCTTTTAAAGCCAAAACAATCACAGGATTTGGCAGCCAACAATAAACACTTTCTGAGAGTCATGTCTTTTTACACTGTAATGACAACATGAATGAATATATGCAATCCTGAATTTTGAGAGTATCACATAAACCCAGTGTCTTCTATTATAACAAGCCATTTTAACAAAACATAATAGATTTCACATCTATTTTACAGTATATGCAAAAATTCTATTTCTATGAATGTACTGTATTTGGCTGACGCTTTTATGCAAAGCTTTATCTTTTCATATAACACCTGTAAGTTAATCCTTGCATTTATACCAGTTTCCAATTTTTTATGGTTTTCTTCGTCAATCCGTTTGAACTTCCTGAAAGTTTACTGTCCTCGTGCCTGTGTCTTTTAGACCAAATCTAAGATGCTGGACAAGATTACTGTCTATGATAATATGACATGGTAATGAGACATTGTTATTAAAAAGAGATTGTTACAAAATACTCCATCCAGAGTGCTGTGTTATTTCCATTTTAGGATTATCAAAACAAGCTAATGGTATTATCTAATGGTATTTGAACTTTATGAAAAAAAATAAAATTGTTTTGCCATGTTGAAAAAAACATTTTTGTAATGTTTGCTAAGGAGGAAATTAAAGACTGATGTGATGGTGGAATATTTTGGATGTTCTTATACAGTAGCATATACTATTTTACAGACTCTTCCTACACACAAGATGAAAGCATCAAGCTGCTGATTTTCCTACAGAAAGTAATTTGGCAACTCACACATGGAAACTGAACTAAACTAAACTGAAATTAGTGGATGTTCTTTATTAGTGAGGGTATGTTCTAATGCGTGATGAAAGGGGTCCTACCCTGTGTGCTGCTTGTGTAGGCTGTGCGGATCTGCGGACGATAGGTGTCTGAAAAGACATGAATTGAATCCTGGTTGCAACCATAGGGACTACAGCCCTTGATTTGGATCACAGAGTCCGATGCTCAGTTTGATGCACAGTTTGAAGGAAGTGGGGGGGGGGGAGGGTTCAAGAGAAAGAGTGGAAGAGTTTTAGTCTAAGATGAAACTGTCTCCAACAGCGTTCAAGCATCAGTTGCAGCTGTGGCATGACTCTGGCTCTTGAGAGCTGAGAGTCATTTCCCGAGTGTGTGTCAAGTCATGGCTCCACCCACACACTCTACACCACCGATTACACAGTAGAAAGAAGGATAAGTCCGAAATATTACAATTACTTCAGCTAAGTTTTTTTATTATTATTATAGTAGTATACAGACCTTAATGATAACAATATTTGAGAGCTATACGGTATACTGCTATTAGCTTTGACCTGTGAGCTGTTAGAATGTACAGTTTGTGCATAGCTACGCACTGTTAGCAGATTGTCAAAAGTACTGATTATTCTTTGTCAAAAGAATATGTAATTAAGGGTTTATACTGTAGTTACGGACTGTAAATTCATTTTGAAATACGTTCTTATGATTATTTCTGTTTTCAGTTGTGTGCACTGCATACAGTGTTGGTGTGAGTCTTGTCATGAATAGATTCCTCAGCCTTAGCCTACAGGCCATTGGTCAAACCAGCCTGGTTAGCTGTGAAGTTGGAATGAGAGAGAGAGGGAGAAGGAGGGATGGAGACAACGAGGGAGGGAAAGAGTGAGAGGGGAAGAGAAACACAATGTTTATAAGCCATAATTATGAAAGTGATATGCTTCTTCTTCTTTTCTGTGTGTTCGTTTTCACCACTTGTTCGATAAATTCTCCCCCATTTTGCAGCTGCTGAAACTCTTACCGGTGATTTGCATTTCTTGAAACATTTCCCCTCATTTTCCAAGCAACCAGCCTGTGACAATGCAGCATGTGCATGTACAGTAGCTCCTGATACTCTCTCACTCAGGTTAACAGTTAGTAACTACTACCACTGTATCTCAGTAGGTGATCATGCATACTTCTGTTTATCCTGTTCTCCTTCCTCTTCATCAGTGAGGTTCGGAGCATCACTGAGATTCAAATCACCATCGATATCTTGCAGACATGAGCAGTTAAACACCTTTGAAGAAAAGAAAATCTGCATTTAAATGTTTACAGCTGAATTATGTACTGTCTTAAGACACCATAGGCTCTGCACAAAGTTCAGTCGGTAATCCTAGATAATGGAAACCATAAATAACATGTTAAAACCTTTGTATGTGAATGTACATACTAAAGCAGTTTAGAATGTTTAGTTATGCCAAATCAAGGTATTAACCATTTCTAATATTACAAAATTTACTTTAGGAAGACCCAATTTTCTGTTAATTTCAGTTTTATCCAATTTATAAATAGGTTATTCTGTGTAAAGTTTGCCTGTTCTCCCTGCATTTGTGTATTTTCTTTGAGTGGTCTAGCTTCTTCCAAAGAGATTTTTCCTAGGTTAGGTGGTGTTTTCAAGTCATTCCTTGTGTGCAGGTCTGTGTGGGTGTGTGTCTGTGTGCTGGTGTGTTTGTGTGTATCTGTGTGAGGGTGTGCCTGTGATGGGTAGGCTCTGATCCTTTCAGGAAGAAGTAGTTTTCTGTTAGTAAATGAAAAAAAAATCCCAGATAAATTCCCAGATAATATTCTTTGACACAACTGTAGTTACATGCTAGGAGGTTCTGTAATGAAGGACAGAACTGTGTAAATAATCTCCAGTCTGCACTGTGCTGTTCTCTTGAAAGTGACTCAATTGTTCATCACCTTCAGTACCGCGTTATCCGACGAACAAAAGGCCAGGGAACTAGACTGAGATTTTATTACAACATTATAACCCTTTAAAGGCAGTATAATAGTCATCTACAGGAATTAATGTCCTTATAATAGCACTTTAAGTGAGTGATATGACTATAGTTACATGTCCACGGATTGATTTCATTATAAAATAGATTTACATGGGCTGATATCACTACAATATCCCTTTACAGGGAGTGATGTCACTATAATAACTCTTTACCTACTGTAGATTGATGTCATTAAAATAGCCATTTACAGGGACCGCCATCACTACAATAACCCTTTACAGGTAGTAATGTCACTATTATAAGCTTATTATAACTCTATCCACAGCAGCAATCTACACTTCTGTTGTTTGTGTATGGAATCATGTCACTAAAGTAACCAAATTTAAACTGGAAATAGAATACTTTTACTGGATGTATTGTCAGTGCTATTGATGCCAGGGAAAAAGTCAAAGTATGTACAGTACTTGTAGTAGCGAGATGTGACCCCGTGTAATTTCCGAGGCAGTCACACTCTGTCCCATCTGCTGGGCCCCGTGGTTGGAACATGAACAATGTCAAACAGCATGGCCATGCTCCCAGTATTTTTTTTTTTGAATGAGTCTCACATGTTCCAATTGTACTACTGTTCACACGCTGATGAGTCACCCTGATTCATTAGTAATTACAGTGGGTCAGTGTGTAGCTGATGTCATGGAGTCAGTTTGAGGTGAAGCTAATGGATAATAGGGTTACTTTACAACTCTCAGCCCCCGCATGCTCCCTGCTCTCATCAGTACACAGGAAGAAAAGCAGATGGAAAGTATATTTCCTTGTCTGCTTTTGTCTGGAAGAGCATCACAGTTAACATTTGGCACAGTGTTTCCCCTTGATTCGGGAGCTGCTAAGTTATTGTGTGGGCTGAATGAAAGTGCTCACTCCAAGTTTATAGCAAGCTAGTTCTGCCAGTACCATATCAGGGGTCATCTGCTATAGGCATTAAAAATAACCCTTGCAAAAACAAACAGCAAAAGCTTCATAGATGTGTTTCTGCTGTGTATTCAATACAATATTGTACATGTACATTATGCCCCTTTGGGGACTTTCAATTCAAAATGTATTTAGACTATCAAATTGCATGGTTTACACCAATTCATACTCACCTGCTCAGAGATAAATACAGTACATGTTTTTTATTGTAATCTTTGGGTTTATTGCACCTGTTACAAGTCTACAGGTGAGCAGACCGATTTATGGTAAATGTCAGCAAAAACAAAAGAGAAACAGCTAAAATATGTTGATTGCATAAGTATTCAGACTCATGAATTACAGCAGTTACAGCTGCAAGATGGTTTGGGTATCTATTAAAAAATGTGCTGGCCTGAAGCAGTTTTTGTGTGATGTATTGTGGAACTGAGCAATAGTCGCTCCTCCCCTGCCAGGGGGTGTGGGGGGTTTATGTTAAGTGGCTCCAGGGGAAGTAGTTAGTTTTTCAGTTAGTTACCAGTTGGGAGCAACTGTACGTTGTTCAGTTAAGTTCGAATTCAGCATAATCCTTCAGTGGCTCCACATTGTGGGTAGATATAACAACAAGGCGGAGGGAAGAACCAGTCGTTCTACATGGACGAGCCTGAGCAGGGAAAGAAATACAGCTGGAGCTCCGCGCGTGAAGCCGATTGTGCTGACGGCATAATCATCAATTAAAATGGTGACTTTTGGATATATGAAAGAGTTTATGGCAAGCAAAGAAAGTTTGTGGCTAGCATATGCAGAGATGCTGGATTGTTTTTTTTTTCTCACGCAAATGACGTTTTGAGCCCTGAAAATAATCGATTCTTTTAAGTGTGTGTGGAGCAGCGACAGATTGTAGCGCCCTCACCAGGCAGTGCTGAGGAATGAGGCTGCTGATGTCAGCCCCAGCAGAGCATGCTGGGATAGATGGGAACCTGTCTGGGACAGCTGGGAACTATCAGGGAAGCTGTTAACTCCTGGGACTTGGGGGGAAGGACAGGGGTTTGTGTACATGTTCAGTGAATGTACGAGTGTTGCTGTCCTGTGTTTCCCCATCCTGGTCTGTGGTCTCAGGTTCCCACCCTGACCTGCCTGGCCTTTGTTAGTCGTGATCCCCAAATATTTGTTGTAATGCACCATAATAGAGCGGTATTCTTCTTGTTGGGTGGTGAGTGTAGTTCTTGTAAGGATAGTGAAACTTGAGAGAGCTGAAGGAGAAGATAAAGCATAATGTTGCTAAATGGGGTTTCTCAACAGCAACTAAAGAGGAAATCAATCTTTTGAGCCCCCAGCAGAAGACTGAACAACTGCAGTTTCAGAGCCAGCACAGGGAAAAGGCATGGACAACAACAAGTGGTAGGTCTTTCATTGTGCAAATCCAGCCCCAGCATCCACTTGCTCAGTTTGATAAAGGGCAATGAACCTTTTTAAGAACTGTTGTAATGTAGTAGATTTGCATGACGTTGCATGAATGTGTACTTATTGTGAGATGTTTATTTTGACAGAAAAAAAGGATAGTGCAACTTGCTTATCAGGATACGTGAGTGGTCTAAGGCACCAAACTCAAGGACAGTGACCCTATGCCATTCTTATCAATGAAAGAGCACTTCCATTCCCACTCTTCTGCATGTTTATTGCCCACGTTATGGTATTTGTCTTGTAGCCTCAGTTAATTCTGAAGTGGCTAATGCAGAATTAATTGAGTACTTGCGGAAAAAATTATGACCCAACGCCGTCCACTATAGTGCAGCAATTTCCTTTCCATCACTGCAGACGGCAGTCAGACCAACCCATAGCAAGCTACATAGTAGAGCTGAGGAAATTGTTGGTGCACAGTGAGTTCGAAATGTGGAACCTGCAAGAGTCAGAATACTTATGCAAGTCACTGTAAGAGGAGATCCACTTTATTCACTCATGAAAAGTAGCACCACCTACACTAGGTAGCTGACACACAGCAGTCAGTCTGCACCAGCAGTCCCAATATACAGCAGATCAGCTGGACAAGTAATACATTGCTTCACCAATTATATCAATTGGAATGTTTTAGGAAAGTCAGAGTGGGCAAGTGTAAAGTGGAATTTAGGCAAAACACCCCTGGTCATTTGCTAAATAAAACTTCACAATTATAACTGACTATATTTTCAACAGTACGTTTTGAATTCTACATGAAAATACTTGATGTCTTATGCACCATAGACAGTATTTCTGGGACTATCTAACCATTATTGCATAGTGTGTAGTGAGGCATGTTTTTGAGGGGAGCAGTGGGAGTCTACTTCTACAGTTTATACTATTAGTATATGTCTGTTACACCAAAAAATTAATTAGCATTCATTTTGACAGCTCAGTGTTTTAGAATATATTTTAATTCACACATTTAGAAGCAAACGGCCTGTATAGTTTTCAGTGAAAAGTAGAGCCTTTGTTATAGGACGTAACCCAAGAAGAATGAGAAGATGCCACTGAGGTAAGATTCCAGTTAGAATAAGATGTGTGTTCACAGTAAAGATTGTGATATCTCATTGAGAGGAACTTGTTTGTCACTTGGCATGCTTTTAAAGCTGTAGTTGTAGTTTTTCTGCACATAAACATACTACCCTTACATGTGAAGTTATGCACAAGCAAAAATGGATAGTAAATGTTTAATACCAGAAAAGTGAGATATAAATAAGATTTTTTATGGAGCTATAGGACATTGATTATCAATAACCCTGACAGCACGGTACCTTCATGACTTGTTCTTCAGGACCTTCATTCATGGTTTGATTTTCACACAAGCCTGCTTTCTCCTCTTCTGCAAAACATTTCCAGAATATAATTTTTAGCAATAAAGGTTTAACAATTGTTCCTCACTCCCATTAGGTCAAGCACAATCCTGATGTTCACTGATAATATGAATCACTTCTGTTGCACAGTTATTGATCCATTCCCTGTTATGGGAGTAGCGAAAGAGAACTAATGCAACAAACTTTATTGGTTCATTTCTGACACCCAGATGTTTCTTTATTCCTGTTGGTCATGCAAAGCTACAGTATTACATCATGTGATGGAGGAGAGCAATCTAGAGTGTTGAGCTCAGATCAAACATCTGAGAGACCTCGAGACCAAACAAAATATATTAATGTGCATTATGCATGTGGTTGTCAGAGATATTGGAGTCACCTGTAGTGAGCTGATTTCTCAATCTATATAAGAAAACAGAACAAGACAGTGTCTACTCCCAGACAGTTACTGTACATTGGTAAAGTCTCGGCTGAGACAACACAAGGGTTATTTGGAGAGACTTTTATTGTCGGATCAAATACTACCGGGAACTTTTACACAACCAATATTTGCTGTGTCACATAGTCAAAAGACTAAACAATTTAGGTCTGGACCATTGGCCAAACAGGATCCGTCAGTGATTTAAAACATTAGATTAAGATCAAGAATGGAAAGTCTGAAACATTGGGCTGGTTCTAATCTCTGCTCAGTAACAGTTTCCTGTATATTAAGAAAAATGTGGTTCCCGTTCCTGGACCCTGAAGTGTGTGCACTCCTTGCCTTGTCCAAAAGGAGTGAATGGGGTTCAGCACTAAAAAGGGAGCCATGGCCAAGTACTGCATGTGTAGTTTTGCAGAAACAAGTACAGTATGAGCACATCACAGCAATGCACAGAGAGTGAACCTGATGGTGTGTGCACACATAATCCACAGCTGTAGGTCACTGTAAAGCCCTGTCAAATAACATCAGGGGAATTAAAGTTTTAAATTAAAAGAAGAAAATTAAAGGACAGGAAATGGGCCTTTAAACCAGCTCAGCATAATACATGATCCCTTACATATGGGCCAGCAGTAGGTTATGGAGAATCCCAGCATGTTACAATAAAGGATGGCCTAACCTTTCAAGCCATTTCAAGTTTTTTAGTACTGTCTGTATAATACAGGGGCTCCCCGTTAAAAGTTCTATATATAAGTTCTATATTTTTCCCCACACTACGGTCACTGAGATGTTGGAGAGGCATTGTAAAATTCTCCCGCACTTGAGCCATGTTTGACCAAGTGACTGACTTCCATTCAGAAAACTTGTCACTCACATTTTGTGTACACGGTGGCGAATGTAAAAGAGACAACGATTTTTATTTTGATCTTTGCCTCCAGAACGATTTGCTCCAAACAGTGCAGCGGCAGGGTCAGGACGCTGTGATGAAGCCGATGCCGTCGGGTCTCTCCTGGACCCGCTGGTAGGCGGGCTTCCGGGCCTCCATCTCCTAATGCTGAGCCCAGAATAGCGAGGGCATCAGGCTTAAATAAGGAGGGACAGGATTGGGGGCAGGAGCATGTAATCAGCAAAATGTGAAAGACCCGGAGCGCCCTTAATCGAGGGATTACGATCGTGACAGGCTGGCCTAGCTTTTTGGGCCTTGGAAGACCTTGGAAAGGGTCTCCCCCAGATCATATTTTGCACAGACACTCCTATTGTCGGCTCCTAACACAACTTGTTTTTTCGACTATTTAGAACAATAAAATAAACTAGTTATATAACTAGAAACCTTGTATTAACCGGCTTTGAAGAACACATAATCATGTATAAACAAGAACACAAGGCATACACTTTACAAAGATTATGTATTTTAACATTGAAAAAGGAGCATTAATTACAATACAGTAAATTAGATCCCTCATTTTTAATAAATTAAGAATAGATCTCCGTTACTTCCATATTTTAGCAAATCATAACTTACAAATAACTGAAACCTTTGTAGAAATAGATTGCAGGCAGAAATAAATATGAAATAAGTAGGAAATAACAAACAAAGTTCACTCGATAACAAGGGAAGTGAGATCAGTAAGGCTGGGCAAATGGGAAAGTTATAAAAAAAGGTCTATAAATCAATTTGCAAATATTTTCGACCTCAGGTATGTTTTAATCAGCTTGAGCCCTGAAAAGCTCCTCTCTGCTCCTGCCGCCATCACTGGGAGAGTGACTGCAGACCGAAGGGCCACAGGTTGGATTTACAAAACCCTCATTTAATGAAAAACAGGAGAAACCGCAAGGTTTTAATGCCGACACCGTATTATCGCTGAACAGTATTTTGTACAGTACGTTTGCTTTCACACTTTTTTTCAGCCAGGCATTTATTTTGCCACATGTCACGTGTACAATTGCAGGAAAGGTGAATCTGTTAATCTCCACTAAAACATCCAGTAGTCTACCTATCCATCTTAAAATGTGACGTCTACCGTTTGCTAGTTACGTGGGTCTGACAGACTCAAAACCAATTGAAATCCAAATTATTGCATTATTCCGCATATTGTGCATTATTACAATGACTTGAATAGGGGCACCTCCGTTTTGAGATCACTTATCCATCAGTTAACCTCAGTTATATCAGTTAACCACTTAGAAATTAAACATTATTTTTTTAAACAAACATACAAATCTATTAACACAAAAAAACGAAGGAGGAAACCACTACTGACCATTTCTGGGTAGTAATAACCTAATTCCCAACACAAGACTGTGGAAAAGGAGGCCACCTGCATGATGCAGCACATGAATTATAGAGATAAGTGTGAGATCCTTGACAAACTACGGTCAAAGAGAAAAGGGGAAATGGAATCATGGCTTGCCGTCTGTGAAATACATTGAGATCTAATGATTAACGACGGGGTGACTCTTCTTTACTGCTGTTTTAATCAAGATGAAAAATGTTATTATTGTTCTAAAGCTCATGTAGATGGAATGCAAAATGTATTTAAGTCTTACAGGGAAACAGGCTTGAAATGACTGGTTATGTTTTTGTTTTTTCTGCTGTTCTTGGGAGTGGGGGGGTGGGGTACTGTATACGCTGTAAAATCAATGAAGCCCCTTGCTGTTCAGCTGCCATTGAGGAACACTGTGAGATTCTAGCAACAGACATGCTTGTTAGCCCAGGCTATAATGGAAAAAGCAAAGCATAAATGCTTCTTTGATATTGAGTTTTAATCATATTCATTTTCTTTTGCAGTAGCAGCGTGTTACCTTTAATCAGGAACATGGAAACTGTACTTTATCCTAAGTAAGGGAATAGAATCCCTATGTATTGACTGTGGACTTCAACTTAAATCATTCATTAAAAACATGAATACATTTCCATAACAAAAATTAATATTTAATTATTTTATCATTTTAACTATCATTTAATAGGAAATAATAACCATAGTTCAAGCTATTATAATAGGAAAGTGAAATTAAAATATTCTTTAAATCTGTAGTCAATATGATTTCAATTTCAAAAATAATCTCAAACAATCTAGTTTCATCAGATTTACTGTATTTAATTATCACAGTGTCTCTAGAACACTTTTTTGCAATGTTGTTAAACTTTGGCTTCTCTTGATCTGAGCCAAGCAAGCTTTCATAAAAAGTCAGACTAAAGCTGAATATTATAAATCCCAAAAAATAATATCAGTCAAAGAAAAAGTAATTACCTGAACTGGCAACAGATTTGAATGTATTTAGTTTTAATTTAAAGAAAGGTCTTTAAAAACTTTAAGTGCATGCCTGTATGGTTTCCAATTAAATAAAGCAAAAGCAAAAACTTTAGGAATCCATTTCTACACAAGTTCCAACACAGCAAATTAAACTTTTCTAACAGAACTTAAGCATCCAGACTTGCAAGATCTGATGATAGCTAAGGACTCATTCCACGGCCCACAGCTTTGTAGCAGCAGAACATCTCTCCCAGTCTCTCAGAGTCACTTATTGGACAGGTGTATGGGGGTGTGACAAGCTCAGCGGAACCCTTTGTCTGCCGGTATTCATTCAAAATGGGCTCTTCATCACCAGTGCTAATTGATGCATGGAATCAACTCGCTTGTTTAGATTTATTTCCTTTGTTCAAAGCTAGGGTTAAGACATGCACTAATCAGGGAATAGTTTTTATAATAAATCAAGCCTGCTCTCTGTTCAGCTTGCTAGTTAGCAATTTGCTCCCTTATTTCTGACTAAAAAGCTTTTTATAGGTGACCAGTTTATGATGACCTGACACTACTGTTTGAACCGTATCAGACACTCCCACGGTGAGTGAGATTTGAGAATTTGAGAAACTCATTCATTAGAATAGGGGTGATACAAATTACAAATCCCATTCACCTTGTTGCATTTAGTGGTGTAAACCACCACTTTTTAAAAAGCACCTTTAGAAATACAAGCACGGTCTTAAAATGCTTATCTTAATATTTAGGATTTTATACTACTCTATAGTGTTCTGCAGATTTTTTTTAATTGGGGATTATGCACAACATTAATACCAAGTAATATATTCAGATAAGCTTTTAAATTTTTCTATTATACAGCTTATAAGTAAGATCTTTTTTCGTTTTCATGCCTTAAAGGAAGGAGTATTTGATAACATTGTATTACAGAATGATGGCAAACTAAACAGTCATTTTAATTACCAGAGAAGTTTCATGCTACAGAATTTAAAAACCTGAAACCTGTTCAGTTCTGGCAAAACTGTTACAGATCAGCGTTAAAGCACTCTTAAAAAAGAGTATGCACAATTTTAGCAACATATAATAATCGTGATTCACATGGTGTATTAAACAGTCTTCTGTAATAACCTGGAAAGGTCCTTATGCATACCAAAGTAACCTCACTTTGCTGTAAACCTCTCACCTGAGACTATATCGATGTCCTGCATGTCCTTTGGAAACCATTAAGAAAACAAGATGGATGTCCTGTTGGATCTGGTAAATCGCTTTTATCCCACTGAGCAGAAGCAAATCCCAGTTCAATTTTGGCTGTAACGTGCAGGGAAGCTATCGGCTGTCTGGCTTCATTCTTGGTGGAACAGAACATATTTCATCTGAAATTTGTCGCATCAGAAGGTGCAGAAGACAGACGCATAGTGCAAAAATATTCTGCCTGAGTGGTGTCATGTTTTTAGCATCTTATCACTTGAAAGATGAAATCATGAATCATGAAAAGTAATGAGAAGTTGTACTTTATTTCATTATAAAATGTAATTTCAGTCTACATACAGTGGGTGAGAGCTGGAGGATTAGTCATTTTTAACCACAGTTATGAATTATTTCAACCCTTTCCATAAAAATGGATCTTTCACGTTCTTTTTTTAGGGTTTAATAAAGCTGTGATTGCACTGTTACACCTCTCTCCTAATCTAGCAAACCATGGTGCAGTGGGAAGGCTTCATTTAAGCCTGTGCACAGGTGAATGTGCAAGTCTGTGTGAAAGCCGTAGTGGATATCCACTGTGCGCACCTTAAGGGAGGGGAATTGGAGGCACGGCCATCACAACTTTTAACAGGTACACCTAGTATCTCAACAATAATGATGACATACATTCAACACATTATTGAACCTTCCTGTATAACACTAATGTAAACCAATATACAGCACCTGACAAAAATACATACTTTGTATATTTGGTTATCCATGATGTCTGGTTTCACACCCAAGCCTTGAACAGTATGTATGGTACTAGTTCTAGGTTTCTGTCACTCTATATTTAATGCAAGAGATTAAGGAACTTGTTCCATACACCTCTTTCTTCCAGTTACTGTATGTCTACATTCTCTAAAACTGAAATTTTATATGACTGTATGTATCTATTTTTGAATCACAACTTTCCAAGTCATCTGTTTTACTCTTGCAAAGACATCATAAATGCGCCACAGGGCTAAAACATAATATTTTAAACACAAGATTTGTTATGAAACTGTGACAGCTTCATATCATTTTCCAAGATACAAAATGTTATCATTGGTATTGTTTACAGGTGAAAATACATACATACCAGAGTTTAAATAAAGGGGTTTTTGTGTGCTGTCAGTACATATGTTATTAAACTATTTGCCTGTCGTTCTACTCATTGAGATTTTCTTTTTCTGTTTTCTGCTACACAATAAAACCTTGTAGCTTGTAGCTAACATGCGTATTTGCTGTTTCAGTGGATTCCTGTTAAACTCTGGAATTGTATGAGGTCTTTCTGCATCAATGTTTGATGAGATTACTTTCATGCTCATGTGGTGATTCTGTTACAATGATGTCTGTATTTGTGGTGTAAGGTTGGGCAATCTTCACATTTCTGTGCACGATACGACCGCTTTTTTTAAGATAAATTTGTAATTATGCAACTTCATCATTCATTCATACTTTGGGCTTAATTAATAAACGTAGCAGGCAGTGAAATCTACTCTTTCAAAATCATGTCCTTTGCCTGTTGTCAATCACAAAATGGATCACTTGCTGAAAGTTTTGCTTTTCTTCAAAATCTCTTTTCAAACCTCCAGTTCAATAATACTTTACTACAGGATACATACCTAGTTTAGAAGTAAGTGTTGATTCTTGAAATTCAATTTTAAGGTATTTCATTTGGATAGGAATTTCTGGACCTTTCCAAACCTCCACAAAAGTGTTGCAATTACCACGGGTTTCGAAATAAGCCACCGGAGTGTCCTGGAAAAAATAAAGGAAACAAGAGACTTGTGACAAGAGTGAAGCAACACTTTCAGAATCTTTGAATTTTTCAAATAAATGTATACAAAACAAAATTTATATTTTAGTATTTTAAATTATTATTAATATTTAATAAGATTTAATATAAAACTTGTGTTCATAATCCTAAATCCCACTAATTCAATTTATATATTTTACTTTATAGCATTAGTTATATTATTATTTAATAATACATTTAGAATTTATTATTGTAAGCTCTAATTTAATCTTTTATTAATTTTCTATCTTTTATCTTTTACCCGTGCACACTGGGAATACTGATTATTTCTTTCTCCCAAAAGCTTTTCTTTAGTTCTTTTGAACAGCTCTTTAAGAAAATATGTCTAGACATGATACATGATCCTTCACATTTAATATAAATAATTACAGTTTGTGAAGGGAAATTATTCAAGACAATGTGAACAATTCCAGTAAGGAGTCTGTCAAATACAAAGGTTGGTCAAATTATAAACTGGTTAGTATTTATTCCAGTAAAAATAATCCTAAGAGATTGTTTTTACTTGTGATGCAGTGGTATAATAGGGTTTGTTATCTTTTGATTTAATTTCCTTAATTATATTTAGCATTCCCCTTGTTTCAGAGAAAAACCTGTTCAATGTCAGGCAATGAATTCATATACTGTACACCCAGCAGATACTCGCTCTGCATTGAGAATGACAATCAGGCACATCCTGAATGCAGACCTGTCTAATTGATTCTCGTTTGCAGAGCAGGTTCTGGCTTTGCAGGAGAATGTTAGACTAATATTTCGCTCATCATTAAAAAAAAGTAAAGTATTTGCAGGATTGTTCTCTAATTTTTTTTTAGATTGGGATTCAGTAGTGGTTTTTCATTTTATTTTTCCTAGTGTGGAATCATTGTTTATCAACCTAAGAGCCAGTCTGGTTCACTTCAGTGCTGCCCTTACCCACACAGCGGATTAGACGACGTGCACACCCTCCTAAAACAAGCCTGATCCCCATAGCGCACAAATGTGAAGAGATAGACTAGGTGCTAATTATAATGGCTGGTATTTGCTTGATTGGAGGACATCATGTTCTGAGTTTCCTTTGGCTATTTCATTAGGCTCTTTTCATCCATGGCTCTTTTTAACTGGCAACTATAAAACCAAATCTTGATATTAAAAAAACCTTCATTCTAGTGGATTAAAACAAATTTTTCCCTCTTCATTTGAAACCCTAGCAGGGTGTTTGGTGTATACTTTATGTTGGCACAGCTGCATTTTTTTTCCACTTATCCTTCTCTTTTAATTTTGAGAACCAAACATTCCTAGGATATGAATATCTGACAGTAAGAGAAGAGAGGGACCTGGCATGACAGATCCCTGTACCATCAGCATGAATTCAATTAAAGCTGTCAATCTGACTCTTAACACGAAGTCCCTTTACTTCCGTTTATTGGACATTAAATCCGATGCCTCCCTGTGCTTTGCCATCTCTCTGCAGAGGACTTTTCAGGATTCAGCATGGCTTCCTGAACTCATTTATTTAGATGTTTTTAATTTGTGTTGGTTCTTCTACAACAGAATGATGATTCAGACTTCACAGGCCTGACTGCCACCTTCTACTACCAGAATACCAGAATAAATGTCAAACTCTGAAATTAATCAGTACATGTAAGTCACTGCCGTCCTTTTTAAGTATGCAGTTAATAATCTGTGTATAACATGGGCAAAGAAAAAACATTTTATTGCTGCTAGCAGCATCTAATTTATATGTCTTATGGTTTCTTATGTTTTTTATGATACACCTTTAAAATGTTATTGAATCTCACTTTGCTCATCTGATTAGACCAAATGCCGTTTATGTTTAAGACAGTACCTGACAGGATGATGGTAATGACCATACTGTATATAAATCATATTCTGAGCTATTTTAGAAAGACTGCAACCAAACCAAACTTAGCAGAACCAACACTGTATCAAAAAGCAATCAGTGCCAAATCATTCTTTCAGCATGTTTTCAGTAAAGGCTTTTCTTACAATCTAAGATTCGTAAGATAACCATGACCAAATTTTCTCTGCCGTTGTGCAGAAGAGTTTACAGAAAGCAAATTTCAATGGTGTGGTGCATGTCTCTCGCTCAGACTCACAATATATTACATACAGAGCATCAGCTGACAGCAATTTTGTTTTAATCAGATGAATAGATTTGAAATTTACATTTTAACCCACTCATTCCAATAGAGGAAAAGTTGATTACAAATCTGTTTTAAGCAATTGATCTGGAGTCCACCACAGACCTGCTGTAGTCTCTATGGAAACCTTAGTCCAAACTATACCCTCTGGGATCATTGAAAAGATTATTCATGCAATCTGCAATACAGTCCCTAGCAACTACTGCAGTGGCGAGACTGAAGGTTTAACAAAATGCAACCTTTTGTTAAAATGTAAACACATCCGCATCTGAGTATCGCAAACACAGCAGAGCAATGTAACTTTGACTTTTAAGATGCATTAACTTTTTGGATTTTATCCCAGCCTTATTTTATACTGCTTTGTTTCACAAAAATGAACCAATATTTCCAGCAGACAGATAACAGAGTGCAAACTGTCGTCCCATTCCTGTGTATTTAAAAAGTCAAGCCTGACAAACCTTTAACAGAAAATGTGTCTTTGATGCTACAGTATCTGTCTGCAGAGGTTTTAATTTTGTCTTGGGCAGTATTTCCCAAATTGATAGTGGTTAAACAAAAGTATCATTTAATTCTAATAAGGCAGTATGACAGTCCTCTTCTTCCGTCTAAATTTACCTTTTACAGTTAGTGTTAGATCAAAAGAATTTCCACTATGAGTCTAGATAATGAATGAGTCGTGGGCACAGAAAAGATTGCCATTTACAAACTTCTGAAATTAAACGGTTTCTCATTGAATTTATATGTTATTTTTTCCTTCCTTATTCCACAACAAATTAAATACGCGAAATTCCTGTATTCAATTCCTCAGCGCATGCAGACAATAGAATTTGTAGTGTTGGTGAACCTAAATAGACAGTACCAGGAATGCTGAATGTCTTCAGCTTGTACAGGCCCTATTAAATTACCCCTCGCCTTAATGATCTATTTATTTACTCTGTGACAGGACTGATGTTAAATGGTTTAACTCATGAATTATTTGAACATAGTATTTTCTTGCACTACATTCTTAAAATGAGCTCAGTCTATCCCCAGTTGAGGCATGTTTGAACACATTAGGAGCTTTTTGTATTACTGTGATTTACTTGCTTAGCAGGTGCCTTTTTCCTGGTACAAGGATGAACTGTACACATACAATAAAGTAAAAATCAATTAATCTGTAAATTGAGTCTAGCACGAACTAGAAGTGCAGCATGCAGTAGCTGTCACACAAATAAAAAGCAATATTACGATCTTAAACATTATGTAGATAGTGAGGCTCCAGAGCTGTGATGTAAACACCCTCTTAGAACCTAATTCATAATTACAGTTGATAAGTGAAATTAGCAAATTGCACAAATTAGTGCAGCTCAGTGTGGGATTATTGGAGGATGTAGTTCTGAGTAGGATCTGAGAGATTACAGGCAGGTGCAGCCTTGAGCAGGCAGTGACAGGTGCTCTAGGACCGAGCAGTGCCGATTTCTGTGATTTCTGTGGGTAGTTCAATCCACCCCTGAGAGGAGTGAGTGAGGAAGCTTCAGAGAATGGAGAGGGGGTTCAGCGGAGCGGTGAAGAGACACAAGAGCTGAAGCTTGGCAGGAGACACGAGGCAAAAGCAAGGGGCTGAAATCGGATGCGTGCAGCGATAGAGAGCCGATGGGGAGAGCAGGCAATGGCTGATTCATGGTCACCATTCCTGGAGATGAATGCTTTCTTACTTGGTGGAACATCTGGAAGAGTAAACGCTTTAATTGATCTTGTCTTTTCATACGGTCAAGAGAAGGAAAACAGAGTTTAGAGAACCATTTGTGATCCTAGTAGTCAGTCTGAACTAAGTGACAAGGCTCTGTGACAGACAGCAGTGTGTCAAGAGTAAACCAGTACAAAAAACTACAGTGAAGCAGTGACCCCAGTGAGAGGAAAACAAGGAGCTGGTATTACTCTTACTCCTCAAGAGAAAAAGGGTGACAGAATGGTAGTTCTGAAGTATATTTTGTTAATGGAGGCTTGTTTGAAAACAGAAGGGAAACCACCCATCAGTAGAAAACCATAATTTATTTCTCTAACAAGACACAATGTCTTGAAAAGGTAGATTTCTTATCAGAAAATTCAGCTTAATTGCTTTGACGCCATGCAATGGAAAAGCACTTTGTTCATGCTGTAGAACACAGATTTCTGCATACTAATGACAGGCAGAGTGTTTTATATGCATAACTGGAAAATAAACAGCAGGGGTCAGAATCAAGAAACCTGCCTGGACCTTTATCTCTACAAAAACGCCAATTGCATAAGACAGCTCTTGCTTTATGAAGACTTTAGTAAAAAAAAAATCATGTTTCCAGTCTTCTCTTTCAATTTCCATTTCCATTCTCTTCTATTGACTCATCCAGCAGTTTCTTGAAGTATCCTGGGAAAGGACATCAGTACCGTGGCTGGATAGTTCGATCTAAACCTGCACAGGTCTCTGTGTAATTTCAATGCTCGATGCATGTATGTCCTCAAGTTAAACTAGCACTGTTTGTCCTGAAGTCTGCTGGACAGGTTGTCAGTGCCTTTCAGGAACATTAAAACCACACACTAAAAGAAACATACTGGAGTCATAATGTCTTTAAAAATGTGGAGAACTGTATCTACTACTCATTAAAAAAAAACATAAAACCCAGTGGTCACTGGTAAAATTTCCTTTTTGAATATGCTCTTTTCATATTACAGATTTTGCCTCTTTTAACCTACCATTTCTTCCTGCGTGAGATTCTGAGCAGCACAGTGCGAAAGAGTGTCAGTCCATTCTGCGTCCTGAAATGCCATCTGCTGGGAGGAGGCAGAACATGTTGGGAAAATGAAGTCAGCTTAACTTAACTTGCTCCTTTTAAAGGCAGACGCATACAGAACCCACTAGGGTGCTAGAGAGACTCACAGCAACTTTCTCCAGCTCTAACTTTGTGTGCAAAAGTTCCATGTGCAAAAGATCCAGAGGCTTTTAAAAAATACATATCGTTTTACTTCAAATTTGCTATGTAAGATTTAATTACATTTATCCTTGCAATTCTCTCTTAGAACAAAAGATAATTTAGCTTAATATGCAATTTTTATGTAGACTAGTTAATAATTACATGAGATTGATGCAGCCATTTTCTCTGTTTAGATGGAATTTTGGAATTTTCACCTATCTTGCCCTCTCCAATATTCCAGAATCTTCACCCTCACCCAGAATGAGCCCAGTGCGATATTCCAGAATCTTTACCCTCACCCAGAATGAGCCCAGTGCGATATTCCAGAATCTTCACCTTCACCCAGAATGAGCCCGGTGCGATATTCCAGAATCTTCACCCTCACCCAGAATGAGCCCGGTCCGATATTCCAGAATCTTCACCCTCTTCCAGAATGAGCCCGGTGCGATATTCCAGCCTGTTTTAGCAAAAAAGGTCAGAGACAGAATATTTAGCTTTTCGTGTTCTTTTCTCTCTTTCTATGTAGTTGTATTTGTAATCTGAGAAAATAAACTATTCCATTGCCTAGGTTGCAGTCTCCCTCTGGCAACTCCTACTCCTTTTAAAAGTAACTTGTTCTACTTTTTTTCTTCAGTTGCACCTTGGAGCAAGAACCAAACTTGTCTGAACAGCAACACTGTCCTCAGGAGGCCTGAACAAGACATGCCATTATCCACTTGAGTGGGTAAAATTACATGCTGTCTGTCAGACACAGAGAGAGATTTCTAGTACTGTTGTCATTGGACAATAACTATGGAGACACATGTGAGCAACAGAATTGTTTTGTTGTGTTGTACACTGTGCTCATTTGCCAACAAAAATGATCGCCAAATTATTTATACACACTTTTTTGGGGGGAAACATCTGTGATGGAGTGAAGTGGAAGTTTTCAAAAGCTCTCATGTCTGAACCACAGAGTATAACTTATAGAAACTCATTAGTAAGAGCCAAGGACTGTATTTTTATCTCAAACAGCAACATGGGAAGATCAATCTGTATAGCAAGAAAAAGATCTAACTCAAAATGTAGTTGCTTCTAGTGTAATTGAATTTAATCTTTAACCATCCAAAGGAAGGCACCTGCTATTAACCCAATATCTCCTATTGTACATTGGTTTGGGAGTTCTTAGTCAGAGAAAAGTGAATGGCACGTTCTGGTCAAGCAACAACCAGTTACAGCTGCAACCTGGATTTCCAGAACAACGGAATTCTTTATTGCCAAACAACAACAGTTGGTAGAATTTGCTCTGCAGCACAGCAAAAGGACACTGATGGAGCAGACTTACAACACACACGTCATTAAAAAAAGAATACAACTTAAAATGAAAAGACAAGCAGGACACAATCAAGTGTGAAGGTAAACAGGAACCTTACGTTTGGCCATCGGCCTTGTAAAAGAGATGCTTTTATAGCTGAAGAGGGGAGAGATCCAAATTCATATGGCAGTGGGAAAGAAGCTGAGGTTGAAGTGGACAGTTCGTGAAAGGATTTAACGCGTTTTCCCGAAGGCAGGAGCTGGAAAAGCTTATGATCCGGATGAGAGGGGTCAGAAATAATCTTGTAGGCACAACGGGAGATACTGTACAGCCTGCGTAAAGGGAAGAAATGGAAGTGGGTTCACATTTTCGAGGCTTTAGACAGGAAGTGGGTATTATTTTCGAGGCTTTAGACAGGATCCTTTCCAGTTTCCTTTTGTATAGCTGTACATACATACTAAACAGTGATGGAAACTGTCAAAATGAGGCTCTGCATGGCTTGGCACCTCAGTACCTGTCTGAGCTACTACCACCCTACTCCCCACCTCGCAACCTTCGCTCTTCTAATTCTGGTCTCCTGTCTGTCTGCCAAGCCCGTCTACAGGGCCTTCTCCTGCTGCACCCCAGAGCTCTGGACCTCTCTCCCCAAGGATATCAGAGAATCACCTTCTCTAAACTCCTTCGAATCCAGACTCAAAACCTTCTTCTTTAGAAGAGCCTTTACTTAATTAGATCTGTTCTTTACCCCTCTGCTCCTTTTGTACTCAGTACCCTTATCTACTGTCTCCTCTCATTGTGTATTCTCACAGCGCTTTGAGAAGGCACTATACCATTAAAGGCACTATATAAAATAAAGTTTATTATTATAAAATTCTTTGAATTATGTCTGTGTGGAATTGACGAAGAAATTGTTGATCCACTTTGTGCTTCTTAAAGAAGTGATTTAATTTTAATCGCAACCAATCCCATCCAGCCTTGAACAATCATGACATGATTATTAAATCCTGATAGGTGGTTCCAGACTTTGAGAGAAGGAGCCCTTGCAGGTCCTTCACCCCAGTACTGATGAGACCTAGTCTTACTCAGTGTCTGAGATCTGACAAGATTATCTTAGAAGGTGACAGCACTACTGTTTTTATAAACTGCTCCTCACCACTTTAGCTAAAATTATAATTTATGATTGGGTAAATGCTAAAATTCAGAACAGTGCTCTTCCATTCAAAAATAAGATCTAAGCTTAACCATCTCTGTTTTTTGTTGTTGATAGAACCACTGAAGCTACCTCAGCCCAGCTTAGCTCTACGAGGAGCACTGTGTCAGTGCCATCATTCTGCCGAGGAACCATGGGAGCATAGGAGAGTGTAGAAAACTGTAAGACAGTTTTAAATTCAATATTTCTGTCAATTCCCCTGTCCTTTGCTCATTGTCAATTCACATAATTCTGCTGATTTTCTCTCTGCTGTGAGAACTAAATTGCAACTGACCGTGCAGGCAAAGAATAACTGCTGTGGGACCCCTGCAAGTGAATTGAGCACTTAAGCTAAATCACTGGCTTACTGTGAAAAATATATCTGACTTCACTGCCATTTTGATTAAGGGATAGTTTGCAGATTGGGTGATCGAACAAATTCATTAGTCTGTGGCAGCTTTCTGCAGCTGTGACAATCTTAGCCTATTCACAGCAAGGAAATCGGGCCAGCTTTGTTGAAGAGGGTTTGTTGGTTAGATTAGGAGGTCCGCCGTAGGGTCGTTCAAGTGTCTCCTCAAGTAAAAGCCTTTACTAGGAAGACAGAATGCAGAATGAAATCTGAGGCTTGCAGAGCCACACTCACATTGCATCCTGAAACCCCCTGTGACCACAACCGGCTTTAGAGTGGGTGAAATTCCTTGGGAATTCCTGGGAGATTCCTTGGTTACGGTGAAAACTTGTGACCTGTTTTATTGTATTTCACTATACTGTAAAAAGGCGCCATCCTTCAGATGAGATGTAAAACCTAGTTTCCGACTCTCTGCGGTCATTAAAAATCCCAGGGCATTTCTTGAAAAGAGTAGGCGTGTTACCCTGGTGTCCTGGCCAAATCTGCCCTTGGGCTGTGTAAGTTATTATTATTATTATTATTATTATTATTATTATTATTATTATTATTATTATTATTATTATTATTATTATTATTATTATTGTATTAGTACATGCTGTTTGCACCTTCTAGGTGGTACCTCCTTTGGCATCAGAATTATCAAGGGCACAAGGACACACATGGCTGAGCAGACTATTAATGTGAGCACATTTTGTTCTCTGGGGTCTATCCTGGAGTCAAATTACCAACAAATATTGATTAGTAATGGGCTATCTCACATTTTAACTATAAGAGAGATACCATACTGCCAATTCTAAATTCATGGGGGTGAATTAACAAGATTGATGGGAGAGGAGAGCACAATAATGTCAATTTGAAGAAAAAAAGTATTATGGGACACATTGATTAACCAGCTGAGTCAATCAATTACAAGAAATTAGATACCAGTGTGTATGATTGATTAACCAACTGAGTTAATCAGTTATAAGGAACAAAATACATGTATGCATGATAGAACCAATTCTGTACCTTATAATCCTTTCTTATCTTTATTGTAATGTTGACTGTTGTCTTAGCTGTTCAAACATGGAGAAGAAGGAAACTAACACATTTATCAACTTTGTACATTTGATCATAAAACCATAGGAATATTGACAATTTACTTAACTCTATGCACTCATCACCGTAATCACGAAACTCTCTCTGAGCTTCAGATCAGACTGTTCAGCTCATCATGTTTATCTGGATGAAAGGAGCTTTGCGACTGACAAAATTGCCTGGGTATTCTTCACAAGAGCCTGGCATGAACCTTCCTTCTTTTCAGAGAAGTCTTGTCCTCTTCATTTGTTTAATCCTATATAAAATTGGAAGTTCTTCTCTCATAAAGAGTTTTAGCTAAGGACTCGACCCTTTTTGTAAAATATATTTTAGATTTACACTTGCATCAGACCTTCCTCTGTAATTCACACAGATAAAGATAAGTTTTGAAAAACAACCTGTAATTTTGCCTATTTTGAAAATTTGACAGGGTGTTCAGGTACAGCTATTTGAGTTCACGAGCACAACAGTTGAAATCTGAGGTACATTGGTTTGCACACTATCCATTTTGGTAGCAGAGTTTAATTTCTGCAGGATATACAGTATTGTCTTTAACAATACCAAAAAAAGGGGCAGATTTCATCAAGATCACATCTTTCCAATTTATTTGTGTACAGCTGTGCCAAGATCCAATCTGCCAGCCCTGCATTAGACAGAACAGAAATGGAAAGTAAAAAGTCATTTTGTTGGACAATTCATGTAATGCAATGAGTGTGCAGTCTTTGATCAGTGCCAAACAAACTAGAGATCAGGGTGACACAGGACCAAAGCAGAGCAAGAACACCTTGACCTTCTGTCAAATGAAAGGAAAATTTATCCTAAGTAGCCACGTGCCTTAGCATCACAGTGGACCCTTTTTGAAGACTAATAATGTTTTAACAGAACTATAATGACAGTGTCTCTTTAAAATTTGCAAACCACACTGACTAATGCACAGAAATAGCCTGTTGCCAAGGAGCTATGTGTCTTCCTGCTGTTTGAAAGGTAAGAGGGCTTCTTTGTGATGTCAAGTGATGTGGCAGAGAGGAAGAGAGTTAGACAGGAGGCTGGGTTTTCAGAGGTCTTTCCACTTTGACGGTGTTGGGGTCACACTCCAACATTTCTCGTATCCATTCGTCGTCTAATGCTCCTTCGATGAACTCTTCAAGGCTGATAACGGCTGAAGGGAGAGAAAAAAGAGAGAGAGGGGTGACTTTTTTGTCAGCTGCTTTGTCGCGGACAAAACTTCACACACTCTTGCGAACAAAAACATGTTCTGCAGACTTCCATTCTTCTCACAGTGCAATTTGTGTGAAGTTAATTTTCATTCATACTTTTATACTTTCTTTGAGGACCAATGTGATGCACACATTATTTCCTGTAGTTCAGGTGACATTGTAAAGGGAAGATGAGGTGTTCTGTCCATCATTGTAGGTTTGATAATGATTATTCATTATCCCTTTTTAAGCAAAATAAAAAACGGCTTTAAAAGCTGTCTTTGACCGTAGGAGCAGTTCCTCGGAAACTATGTAGACAGCCCTCATACATGGTCAAAACCTTCCAAAAGATAAATGTGCTCTAGAACTTATTCATTAATTTTCCAACAGTACATAAAGACAGCAGCAAAGCCCATTCATGCACACTATTCACCAAGCATGTTCTGGCATCAGAAAATTAGATTTTTATAGAGATTAGTTTCTATAGTGAACTGGAGCATTTCTATAAAAAGCTTTAGGTTGTTTTCGTAAGACCAGTGTACTTTCATTATTCGGTGTTTCTGTGCACACAAAGGAACAAGGAGACAAGAATTAATCACGTACTGCAAAGGGCAAGTATAGAACGTTCCTGCCAAGCACTAAGCCTTGATTACAGCTGATTAAAACAGTTCTGCCTGTCAAGGACTGCCGAGTCTTCGCTTTGTTTATGAGGGTAAGACATAATCTCATGCAGACACTGATGGCCATTCTTACCGATGTGTTACGTCCAACCATATGCAATATGCGGTAGCTAAAATACACAAGGTGGCGAACATGGTTGACGATTCGGAATGCATTGGGAGCCACTGACTTCCAGTGAAATCTGTGACCTACTGCACTGCACAGTCTAGCTCCTCTCGATGCAAAGGAACCAGCAGCAACACTGCTTATTCAGCCCACAGGGCAGTGTCAAGTGGGGAGTGGAACACTGAGCACTGACCTTTAGGTCAAATTCAGTTCAGTCCAGAAGAATTCAGGGAAATATTAAGATCTGTGATTGTCAACACCATAGTTTATTTATATCGCTGTGTGCAAAGAGTAGGAAGGTAAGGTAAGAATTATAATTCTTCAGAGCGCTGTTACCAACAACCTTAACAGATCTAGGCAGCTGCGATAGCCAGGCAGGTTTAGTAATGTCCAATATGTTTCTGGGTGATCAGAAAACAATCCAAACCTCTGTGTGTGTGTGTGTGTGTGTGTGTGTGTGTGTGTGTGTGTGTGTGTGCGTGCTTTTTCTGTTTTGTTTGTTATTCTTTATTCCATTTTTTTATTATTTATTGTATTGTATTACTGTATTACTACATTTGTACTGTACTGTGTTGATTGTCCCTGGCTGCTGTAGCACTTGAATTTCCCACATGGGGTTAATAAAGTACCTACCTACCTTTTTGGGGGAGACTACAGAGACAGGGTGGGTCTCCATATATTATTACTTATATTACTAATATACTATTATTACTAATTGTTAATAAGTGAGCCCACACTGGGCTCTCTGACCCAGTCTGTAACAATTGTTGTCAGAGTCTTCACCCCTTAGCATGAAACAAGATTGTTATTATGTACCTTGAGAAGTACTAGTTTTGAGAATTAAGTTACTTGCATTTCCTAAGGGATTTTTTGATCCCAGTGAACCCCAAAGCTCTTCACGCCTCTCCCCTTTCACTGAACCTGACGCACTCGCCATTCATGACCAGCAGCCCACTCCACTTCAGATCGGGGGGAGAGGTGAGAAACAGCCTCACCAGCTGAATTAAAGGGGAGGTCAGACTGCACAAGTCCCAAGCGGGGTGGGGTTGTTTCACTCCCCACTAGACACTGTCCTGTGGGCTGAATGATCAGAATTTAGCCAGGGCCCCAGGGTTAACACAAAGCCATGGATATTTAAATTAATAATCTTATCTGAAGGCCTGTACCTGCTACATCGCTGTGTGCCTGGCCCCCAATGTTTTCAATGTTTTGAAAATTCTGGTTCATAAGGAACCAACTCCACCTCAAGTAGCAAACTGTTTTCCCTGGGAGATCTCCCTTCTCAGTACTGACCAGCCTTGCTTACCCTGTGAGATCTGACAAGAGTCTACTACAGGACGGGGACACTGCTGTCAACTGTCAATTACTTTGAAATAAATGTATGAAATTATTGCCCTCAAACATGCATCATGTTACCATTTCTGTCTTTGTCCAGTCTCACAAAGATTCTGCTGGTGCACTCTTCTGCGGTCAGAGGGTTTGCTTTAGTCAGAGAGGCTGCTAAACTCATCTTATACACAGCCTGCAAAGAAAGTAACAGACATCAGCAACGGCAGTGATTCTCAGGAAATATGGTCATCTGGCTCTACCTAGTGGAGAAAAGCCTTAATCTAAAAACACTTATCCTGATTAAGGTCACATCAGCGTCTTTAATGCCCTTTTATTGTTATTTTACATTTTCATTGGGCAACAAAGAAACAACTTGAAAGATGTTTATCCCTTTTATTTTATTAGTTATCCCTTATTTTAGTAGTGCAATTATCACTAACAATACATGCACTAGACTTTTAAAGTGCTTTAAAAGCTGAATGTGTGTTCATTTTGTCTTTTTTATACTGTATATCACATCCCCAAGACATTGCACCATTGGAAAGCGTTGCTTTCTAGCTGTTTTTGACTAGATGTTTGAGAGAAACAGAGGAAGGACAAACCTTCATGATTTCCAGCATTTCTGATCGAGTAATGGCCCCGTCCTTGTCTTTGTCATACAGCTTGAAAGACCACCTCAGCTTCTCCTCCGGGGAGCCTGTGATCAGCATGCTTATGGCCGTGACATACTCTCGGAAATCGACAATCCCGTCCTGTGACAGAACAAACTGCTCAACACCACGAATAGAAAATGACAGTAATACAAAGAGATAATTACAAAACTCAGTCTAGAGTTAAAAAACACTTGTTGCTGATAATGATCACTCTGGTAAGAACTGATCAAATTTACCAATATGTACTTATGGAGGGGCACTCTGCTGTGAGGGCACTAAATTCATCTTTTCAGTGTTCGTTCTGAGTGCTTTCTAACACCACTTGATTAAAGTCATCAAATTAATTTAAGAGAAAATACATCTGGAGTAAAGGACTTAAAGGTTTTTGAACAGTGACAGTAATTCATTTATTTTAGACAGGGCCTTTAAAAGCAATCATTTTAAAGTCCACCGTAAAGCTAAGCCCTTATTTTCAAAAGCAGTTCCCAGCACACTCCAGTAACTCACCCCATTATTGTCCAGCGTCCGGAATATCTGCTCAGCGTATTCCGAGGAATCGTGGCCCACGGTTCCATTGCAAAAGTGTCTGCGGAATTCATGGAGTGTGATCAGCCCACTAGGGCACTCGTTGATGAATTTTCTGTGTAAATGAAAAAAATAAAAGAGATTTTAATGTGAATAACAAGTTAAACAGGAAATCCAACACAGCTGAAACTTTTTTTGGGGGGTGAAATTAAAGAAGCAATACTATAATGGAGGAGACCGTGGTAGTGCAAGGGTTGGCATTGCTGTTTTCCAGCACTGGGGTGCTATCTGTGTTTGTGTGGGTTTCCTCCAGGTGCTCCAGTTTCCTCCCACTGTCAAAAGACATACTGGCAGGTTAACTGCTTTCTGTAAACTTTTCTCTGGTGAGAGTGTGTGTCTGTGTCTGTGTGTGCTCTGCAACAGACTCTCTCCCAGTGTGTATCCCACCTTGAGGCCTTTGTTAACCAGGTTTTTGTCCAGATTCCCGCACAACCCTTTACTAGAAAAAGTGGTTTAGAAAACGGCTGGATGGAAAAACACCTAGAGAGGAGTGTCATACTAAAGGCCCTATGTTTAATACTTTTTCAATGACTGAATGCATTCCTGTACTTTCAAGAGATGTCAGCTACTGTTTGATTAAAACTGCTGCCAGAGAGGATTTGTAAAAAGGAACCTTTAAAACAGCTGAAACAGTGGTGCTCTTAAGTGCAGATTAAGAATAACATGTTTCAGCTTCATATGAATTTGTAGCTTTACTACAGGTAAAGCTACAGGTTTCATCCAGGTGGGGCTGCACATTGGTGGTGGTGGAGGGGATCCCCATTACCTGTAAAGCGCTTTGAGTGGTGTGTCCAGAAAAGCGCTATATAAGTGTAAGCAATTATTATTATTATTATTATTATTATTATTATTATTATTATTATTATTATTATTATTACACTGTCTCTGGCTGCCCTAATGATTGGTATCAGGACCAGGAGCACAAGAACAAATCCAAGGAGAAAGAACAAGGTCAGTACAGGAACAATGTTGGTACTGGATAGTCGTCTGTAGCCTTTATATTGTCCTCAAGCTGTTTAATATCATGGATAAAATAAATCTGTGCTTAAGTGTTTTTTATCTCAGCTGTTTCAACAACATGCAATTTACTTCACATAGATATGATAAATTAACAAGGGGATAATTAAATTTCAGTTCTGAACTTTCAATGGCATGTTTTTTCTGGATCAGGCCTCTGTGTTATCAGCTTAGAAAATCAAATTCAATAAATTGGAGTGGGCCATTTTAAAAAACGTAGTATGGATATTAGCCAAATGAAATGTAAAAATAATTTTGTCAAAAGGGAACAGTTCTGCTACAATTTCATTATGCTGGTAATTCTCCTACAACTTCATTAGCACTGTGTAAACAGTTATGGCAGCAGCTCTTTTTGCAGAGTGTTGGCAATTGTCTTGTTGTTCACACATCAGCAGCATTTGCAGAAAGCTTGTTTGCACACTGGGAACAGCTTTTGCAAATATTTTAAGAACTTCATATAAACTGCTAATTGCACTTAATCATCCCATTCATTATTAAAAGCTGCTTATTCCTGGTAATTACTGCAGCTACCAGGAGCTGGTCCCAGAGGCACAGGGCACAATGCAGGACTATGTGAAGATGGCAGTCCATCAAAAAAAAACACACACATGCCCACGCACACACACACAAGCACACAATTTAGAGACACGAATTAACCGAATCAGGCATGTCTGGACAGGGAAACCAGAGCACCTGGAGAATACCCATGGTCAGGCTCTGGACAGGGAAACCAGAGCACCTGGAGAATACCCATGTTAACACTGGGAGAACATGCAAACTCCACACAGAACGTGTCTCCATCAGGAATCAAACCCAGGACCCAACAACTATGAGGCAGCAGAGCTAACTACTACACTGTCTGCCTATTTAACTTTTCAGAGCTGAAATTCACTAAAAGAAACAAGAATCGAACATACTTATCTTGTCATCTTTTATAATTACACTTCTGAAATACTATTACTTGAATGTTTAAAATGTATTAACTTTGGTTGGCTTTTCTCAATTAAAAGACAAAAAAAAAACATTTTATTTCCAAAACATTGCAGTTTTGGATTAATATAATTGTTGTTGTTCATAGCAAGTGAAAGTATTACACATGATCTCAATTTAAATTGAGATAAATGTAATCATTTTTACTAAAACGTTGATGAGGAAAGCATGTATTTTTAAACATCAAAGTTCCCAAAATGAAAAATAATTAAAAGCTAAAATCAGTGTTAAAGGTATCTGTACATTTGTACATTTGTTAATATTAATATCTTTTAAGACACTTGAACCACAAAGTTGTCTGATTAAATAAAACATTGTTAGCACAATTCTAATGAATTATCTGCATTCTAGATTAACAGCTTGATATAGAATAAAATATCTGTTGTTATTCTTATTAATACCTACTGATATGTTATTACTTTAAATTGGCTCTAATTAAAATGCTGCTACAAAGACTTCAGATAAAAGCTAAATGAAAAGAAGCCATGTGCTCCCATAACAAGCTTAGCCTTCAAGATAGACGAGTTTGAGCAAAGACTGCAGATTGAGAATTAAATGACGTAGAATGAAGACTTAAGTGTGTAACATACAGCTCACCTACAATTCTCACCTTTTAGATTGTACCAGCCATACAATCCAATATTTAGTTTTGTAATTCAGTAAAAAAAAAATGCTAACTGTACTGTAAGTCACTGCGATAAAGCTGAAATAGTTTCTGTCTACTTAAGCCTGTTTATACAAGATACAGTATTTATCTGATCTCAATCTGGAGCAGATAGAGGGAGCCAAGGCTTCAGACTAGTCTGTTAATCAAACAAAAAGCTCAACATCACTCTCTTCAAAAAGAGCAGCACACTTTTATTTTATGGATACGTAACTTGATATCAAAGGATATCAGAGTGATGCTCGATCATACAGTACCTATATTAGGATTAATTTGCATCCATGAATAAACTGAATACATATCATTTACGGTACAGCTATTAAAGGATACATGTAACATGTATGTTTGTGGATACAGTATGTGCATGTGCATATACTGTATTATTGTTTTTCTAGGATGTACTTACTAAAATATCGCAAATGTGCTTTGAATTAATTCCCATATGTTGTACGAAGATTTGTATTGAGCTCTGAATCTGTGCAACTCCTGCTTGGAGATGTGTGTTTGTTTGGCAAAATACATACAAATGCACTCATTTGCTATTTGAATTAATTTATCAGGTCAGTTATTTTTTTCCAGCTAGTAGCACTGTTTTGCACTGGTCCTCTGCTTGAAGGTGCAGTTTTGTCTGTAAGTGCTGAACTAGCTTGATCTGTAACAGATTCCCATTTAATTAACATAAATTCCTTTCCCCTGAAGGTGAAGTACACTTGCCTGTTCTTTCTCAATTTCTTTTAAAAATCGATTGTCTCAGTTTTATAAAGAAATAACAACCAATGTATTTGTGGTATTCTCAGCTGAACACATATAGCCCCAATCCAAAAATACAAAGAACGTTTTCACCTGAATCTTTGATTTTTCAACCATGGTATGTTTCACAAGAGCCTCCATTTGACTTACTTCTGAAGTAGATTCAAGGATCACATCTCTAGACAGCATTTTGAACAGCATGAAATATGACATTCCAAAGATAAATACTCACTTTATTGTGCTCTTTAGAGTTCTTTGCACTTTGAAAGCTACCTACTGTACATGAGAAAAAAAGTCACACGGCAATGCCACTAAGCAGTGATAAACCTTTGAAAACTTGTCTTAGATGAGTGAGGGCATTTCTGCATTTGTTATGCATGCGTGTGACAAGTATCCGATTTCCTTCCTCTAGCGCAGGGACTATAGAGAAGGGATTAGAACCTGCCCTTAATGGTGATATATATATATAGCAGTATAGTAATATGACCCCATGTGAAAACATAAGCACAAATACAAACCATTATGAGCTCTATCTTTCCTTCTCTTCAAAAACAACCACTATAATGGTAGTGAATCAATGTATTTGTTCTCAATTAATGTTAATACAAGTAAAAGTTTACCTATACCATTCATAAAGCTCCATGACGTAGGTCCCTCCATTCCTGCTTGGTAATGTGGCTGCTTGACCCATGTTCCACACAATCTTCTGCACGAAAAGCCCTATGGAAAAGCCCACACTTTATATATCAGCGTCTAGATTACCCTGAGCGCGTTAAATAGGACTTTCAGATAACCAGACGCATTTAACAAATTGGGTTTTAATGAACCTAATCTGCTACAGTAAGTGTGCAACATAGTGTTGTTAATGTAATTACTCCTAAAGATGTCTAACAAGAGACTAAAGCAAAGGAACACAGCTTCTGCTGGTGTTGGTCTTGTGAATTTCAATAACCACTAGAAAAATAATGAATAGCAACAAATTATTGGTTATGTTTCTATGAATGAAATAAAAATCACAAGTTATATTTGTATGTACCCAGTAATATCAACATACTATCATTTGTTTATTAGACACATACTGTATCGACACCCATTTCACATTAACATAATTCTGCCTTAATGCTGTTGTTCGCAAAACTGGGGACCATGGAGAAAGACAAAAGTGCTTCTAAAAAGCCCTTAAAAGATTTATAGTAATGAGTCCGAAATCCCCCTTTTGACAAATAATCACTGTTGCACTCATTGAGCAAAAAACCTCAACTAATTTATTTTTGTCATTTATTGTTGGCCAGTACTGTTAATAAGCGGCATGGTGGCGCAGTGGCCAGCATTGCTTCCATATCTGGGGTGCTGTCTGCATGGAGTTTGTAAGCTCTCCCCGTGTTTGCGTGGGTTTCCTGCAGCTGCTCCACTTTCTACCCACAGTCTAAAGACCTACTGGTGGGTTAATTGGCTTCTGGGGAAATTATCTCTGCTGTGAGTGTGTGTGCACCTGTGTCTGAGTCTCTACCTTTGATGGACTGGTGTCCCATCCAGGGTGTATCCAGACTTGTACCCAGGATAGGCTCCGACTCTCCCTCGACACTGTGTTGAATAAAGCTGTAAGAATACGGATGAAAGACCTGTTCATCCTGAACCGCATGTGTGCATATAAGCACACATGTGTGAATGTGATGTCCCTGTTGAAAGGGATATGATTAAAAATGAATGGAAGCACAAACATTTCACTCCGTTCACGACTTCTGCAGTATCTATTTGATCAAAAACAGTCCATTTAAAATAAAGGGAGCAGTATAAAAGCATAAAATAATTCCAAGGAATAATGTATAAACACTGTGGCTCCTGTTAAGAGATCATTAAAAGTAACAAGCATTGTAATTGATAAATTATATGACTTTGTGTAACACTTACTCCACATTCTGGAGGGGACTCATTTCATCCACCTTGTAGCCACCAGCTAACGGACAAGGCAGAAGACAGAGACCTAATGAATTAACAGGCAGCTGATGTGAATACAGATCCATTCATCCTGTTATCATTACGTGCAATTAAAACATCAGCTTTGATGACCCACAGTGCAGTTTAATAATGTGAATCACCCATTGGCACTATAAAATATGCACTGACTGCTGGAATCTTGATTTTACATTATACAAAAGGAAAGCCTCTCAGCTCATGACCTGATTTCATCAGGCGAAGTGTGGTGACTGCACTCAGAGGGTGAGGGTTTTTTCAGCAACGTGATTTCCCTAGGGAAAACTGATGATCACATGAGCCAGCGTGTTCCCAGTTTTCCAAACAGTGCCACGGGCTCTTTAGTGAGCAAGTAACCAAGAACTTCATTTGACACTTCACCATATTGTGGCATCCATCTGTCCGTCTGTAACTCAACAATCCCTTAGAGCAATAACGTGTGATACAGGGCACAGACACAGGGGGCAATCTAATAGAGATTCTAATTTAGCTCAACAAGAGGAGCACATAGTGAAAGCCCATGAGGCCATAGACAGGACGTGCAAGCTCCGCACAGAAGGCATCCAAGGCTTGAATCAATCCCAGGAACCACCCCATCAAAAATCAGAAGCCCTTCGGGATCATACGTTCTCGCCATAAGTTCTTCACATATACTATGGTAGCTTTCATAATTGATCAATATCATTCAAGTGTGCCTAATAACTAAAAAACAGGAGGTTTGGCGTAACCTACAGACTCAACATGGTTACAGACCCATGCTTGTGATTATGCGTACAGTTGCTGAAGCTGAATTAGTGGACTATAACAGTTTGTGCATGTTACAAGGTTCTCTAGTAGCTGTTTGATTTTGATTTGACTTCTGATTGAAATGTTTTCCATTATTAAGCACTTTAAACACAAAGAGTTTCGCATATCGGGAAAATAGGTAGACGGACACCCTTGTCATTACTGAGTTATTGCCGAATAATCCTCAGCACAGCCGAGGAGAAGGATGCAGAAAGCTGACCGGATCCGTCAACTTGCTTTACGGTATAAGGGACACAAGAGGGAGATACAATGTCACTGAATTCGCTGCTTCGTGCATTTCTTGGGACTTTTATAATCTAAAATACAGCTTTAAAATACATTTGCATTGCTGACCTAACATTACAAGTTTAATTTCTCGATGTGCTATCATGCTCAGGTGAACTAAACTGTTACTAATTTTACTAAACAGCTGGCGACTAATTTTTCGCCTCTTTGTAAATCGAAGCTGGTATAAGCAACGGAACTCCTATTCATCCGGGAACAGAAGAGGGTCACGACAACCTGGAGCCTGTCGTAGCAGTGTAGTTTTATTTTTATTCTTTTGTCTTTTCATAGCTCACCTGCTTGGAATATTTTTGGATAGACTATATGTGAGGGCCTGGCTCTCATCCCCCGAAATGCTACAAATAGCACGGAGGCTGGTCCGGTCCGTTTGACATTTCCAGACCATTCGATGATGCTTTTCTTCCAGTAAGAATCCAATATTTTAAAGAAATATTTATTCCCGCTCCCCAAGGAGAGAAAGGAGCGAAAACGCGGGCACTTGGAAATAAAGACACACCTGACCAAAGGCAGAGCATACATGATGACAAACATCCGAAACGAGCCGGGACTGAGAAGCCGTGAGGCAGCACCACGCCCCCATACAGTACCTCCCTCAAGGAACTTCCTCTTCTGTAAAACAATAACTAAAGGTTAAGGCAAACCTGCTGAAGCCACACCCTTCACCAGCTAGTCGCAACGAATGAAAGAAGGTACTACCGCAGGAATTAGTCTCCCTGTACTGCACATCCTGGAGCTCTTTGTCATACTGTGAGGAATGCAGCATGAGTGTGAATGAGTTCCGCGCTTTTAGTTTCCAAAAGTAGGCTGATCTGGAGGGGCTGTGTTTTATTTGCATTGACATTAATCGCGGGACTCTGCGGATCAGTTAATTCGACGGGAAAATGGCATCAGTCGAAACTCATCCGGAGAATTTCATCAGGTCTGCTCTGTCGGCCGACGCTGTCAGCCAGCCTGAGGACACGAGTTTAGCGCTGCCGACGGAGGAGAAGATCAGGCTGTGCGGCAGCCAGGTCAATGATAGGAACTCCCGAGTACAGCAACAAGTGCAGCTCACAATCAGAAGGAAATCCAGGAGGGGAATTTCCAATGGTAAGAGCTACAGTGTAGTAAAGTCCATACTTGCACTATGTGTCATGAGCTGGTGTGACAAACAACATTGTTTCATATGTTGGACTAAAAGCAATACGTTTTTTTTTTTTACCTTAATAGCGCCCGAAGCTATTTAGTGCCTTTGTGTCTTACTTGCAAAGACGAGAACTCGTTGCGCTTTTGTTAATGCACATGAGCGACATTCTCCTGTAATTTTGGTATCTCTTTGTAAATAACCTGAAACTCGAGGCAAGTCCTTCTTCTGCGGTTTTTTGTGTGACGGGTTTAGCACCAGCTATTTTTCATAAATAAGCATGGCGTGCGAATAATTCATCTGTACAGCAGAGAAGATAGCTCAGCTGTCTTGAATATTTTTAGATAAACTGTGAGCACCGGTCAGCATCACCTAAAATGCTACAAATAGCATGGAAGTCAGTTCAGTCCAAAGAATGTTTGACAAAGCTTTTCTTCCATTAATAATCCAATTTTTTAAGAAATACTTTTTCTCACTCCTAAAGAAGGTGAGGTCTTCTCCATGCATTTTATTCAATGGAATAAGTAATGGGTTTATTCCATGCTGAAAAGAGAAGAAAGAAAACACAACGTTTCGGCAATGGAGCCTTCTTCAGGTGTGAGGCTCAACACAGCATTTAATTCAATAGTTAACTACCTTACAGACATCGCTCTTCTAAAGAATTTGAATTTGAAAAACAGAAAAGTTTCCTTTTCTTTTGTTATGACCTAGTTTAGCAGACACCCCTGGTCTCTAACAAGAGTGCCCTGTGGGTTCGATTTCTGAGGTGCTGTCTGCCTGGAGTTGGCATATTCTCTCTGTGTTTGAGTGGGTTTCCTCCAGGTGTTGCCCAGATACATGCTGGTACTGTAGGTTAATTGACTTCTGTAAAAACTGGCCCTGGTGTGACTGTGGGTGTTCTGCCTTGTGCCCAGTGCTTCCCGAATTGGATAAGAGGTTATTGAAAGTGATGTGTTGGTGAAGTCCAACTGTATTTTCTGTGTCCTTCTGCTGACGGTACTGTTACTGAATAGGATCGGCAAAATTATTTCCTTCTCATCTTTGATTCATAGATCATCGAATGTGTACCTAAAACTAGGTACAGTAAGTGATTCCAGTCGATGCTTTCTTTTTGTGATAGATGAAGAACTGCAGATCACATACTGTATACTGCAGTGTTACAGTATAGATTTCACGGAGGCTTTTAGGGTAAGGAAATGGAGGTCTGGCTGTTCTATAATCCTCAGGCTGTTTACCATATACAGATTTTTACAGTGTTGTTTTGGTGACAGATGTCTGTCTTAGCTCACTTGAGTTCTTTCACATCTTTATAAATACATTTTGTTAAGGGATTGCTAACTTGCCTGTTCCGAATCATCAATGTGCAGGATTGTCGATTTTTTTAGCTAAGTACTATATTATACTAATTTACTATTATTTGGGTACTCCTTTTCCATGTTTTCCATTATTGCTGTTTTTGTTTTTAATTCTGTATTGGATGTTGTTAATTTTTTCCAATCCTTTACTCAAACTTTTCAAGACCAATTACAGAATTATGTAACAATATCTATATTTTTTTATAGATCGTGAAGCATTTTGTTTTGATTTATTCTCTTGTACTTTCGTGTTCATATCCTCTCATGTTGTACCTGTTGTGGATTTGCAATAATTTTTCATTATTGTGTTTGTTGGTTTTCTGTCTTTTCATTCCCCCGTTCTGTGTCAAGTTGCTCAGCTGTGGTTCAGACAGATTCTTGTCTGTCCATCAAGGCGTGCCCTGGACAAAGCCTCGGGTAGCGCGCTCATCATTTAGTTGTGGTGATAACCTCGTCTGTGTGCTGTTCCACATCTTCTTTTCTTAAGCCTGATTGGATATGTTATTGGTGAGGTCTGTGCCAATCCATAGTGACTTCCACCTCACATTTGTTTTTCTCTTTCATTTGTAAAGAGTTTCCTACATCTGTTTTTTGTTCCTCCTCCTCTTGGCTCCTGGAGCAGCTCTTTATGAGGATGCCTGGTGGACAGCCAGGCCGTTTAGGCCCAGGCAATCGACACCTGGCGACAGCAAAAGAGAGTTTCCTCACCTTTCATCCCTGTATTTATATGCCATTCCAAGAATGGAATGTTCAGAGTTTTTTCGGAACTGTTCTTAATTCGCAACTCGGTGTATAGGATTAATCCAAGGGTCCTGTCCTGGTTCTACCCTGCCTTGCGCACCCCATTGCTTTCCGACCCTGTGTTGAAAAAAGCAGTTAGATAATGGATGGCTGGAAAATTGCTGCTGTGAGCTCCTGGGCAGGGATGTCTGCCTGCAAGCCTGCAAGCCCTTGGAGTGACTTGAGGCTGAATTGAACTTACTGTTCAAAGTTCAAAAACATTTTTAACTTTTCCCTGATCTTCACGTGCTGGCTAGAAGACCATGATCTTCTTTTAATCCTTCCAGGAGTAGAACTGATGAGCCAGGAATTCTACCAAGAACATTTAAAAGACAAAACCCCAAACCTGTGAGTTTAAACGAAGTAAAACAAAACAAGCTCTCTTTGGTGATGCACTGGCATCATGAATGAATTATAATAAAATCATATACAGTACTGCATGCATTATCCCTAGGTTTGTATTGTATTTTATGTGGTATTTGTTATGTATGCGTCATGGATCTTAATAATGATGTGGTTAACACCAATCCAAAAGACAAGTCGTTTCTATTTAGCTCAGATTGTAGAACATGTAGCTTAATGTTGAAATTTGTGCCTTACCTGAATCAAATGTCTCTGGGAATTTAAGGGAAAAAATAAAGATTTTGATCTTAAAAAGCCAGTAATCTCCCAAGTCCCTTGTCTAATGTGGATCTCGTAAAAGAAAAGGTAAATCATCCTATTAAATTTTGCGAGTTTGTTGTAGATTCATGCACCTACCATGTGCAGTTCATTGTATTCCTGTTTTTTATTTGTTGAGTTAATTTCTTAATAAGAAAATATCTTAATCACTTGTCACTCCTTACTGGACAGACATTGGTTGCAGGTTTTTATTAATGTAGCAGCTGAAGTATGTAGTCTAAAGAAAGTCTAAGAAATACTAATCCTTACTACAATTTGCTTACTTTTCAGTCTCAAGGACTAAGCATAAAAAGTAAAGATTGTAGATTTTTTTTTTAAAACAGCTTCCTGACAGTCTGCACTGAAGTGTGTTCCTGGAGCAAATAAAATACAACAGTAGCGTTTTGTTCATTAGAAATAAATTGCAAATTTTATGAGGGCTGAAAACGATGTGTTTTATTACAGTAGTACAGGAAGTGTTAGTATAGTATTGATCTTAATGAAAATAGCCGGTAAACATTGTTTGATAGTCTTGCTGAAATGAAAGTTGCGAATTGAAAGTGATAAGCAGCTACAGATAACAGTTACTGTACTGAGGCAAGTTCCTATACCCCAGTCCGGTGATTCTCAAATATAAATATTATATTTCCCCCTACACGTCTTATAAATATTGGTTTGTGTAGCACTACTGTAGCATGAAAACCCGTAAAGATTCTTCAGATTTGCTCAGTAGCCAAATATACTGTATTACTCATGTATTTTTTTAATGTGGTTTTGATATGAAATCTTTAATTGCAGGGTCTCTTCAACAATCCAGCAGTTTCTCAGAAAACCGTTCCAGATCCGAGTATGAAAAGGAATCACTAACCAAATCAGAGAAGGTACCGATCAAAAGTTTTTATCATTGTCTTTGCCTACGTGAACATAGAGAATTTAATGTGGTGAACATTTTTTCGGAAGAAAAAGTTTTTTTGTTCTTATCGCAGCTTTGACTGTAGCCTATGTATACTAATAACTATGAACTGCAGATTTGAGTTAACCAGGTGTCTCTCGCCTTGTCTACATTTATTAATATTAACAGTTTTTAGTCCATTTGAAATCATCTGCCTTCATTTCCAAACTTTATACAACTGCAAGACTGAATTACACCCATGTTAACAAAGATGACTCATCTTTCAGCAGGATCCCTAATGGAAGTAAAACTATGCAAACAGTTTTTCTGAATGCTGCATATGCAAATGTGTTTTTCACAAATGTGATATGCACATAACTCGTGCTAGTTAGTCTACATTCATTTTGTAAAGGACATCAAGATGTCCTGTGACAGTTTTTGTATTTTTCAGAAACAATTGCACAGCAAACACGAGGAAGTTATTTTCATTTCAATATAAGTACCGACCGTAGGAAATGAGTATCGCCCTTTTATCTTAGCTTCACAATCATGTTGTAATTCATGATTTAATTTTTGGGTCTCAGGTGAGTTAAATCCCTTATTTGCATCCTCTTAAAACGCCATTAAAATTGCAGGGATGAAATTTTTCCTTCAGGTGCTCAGATGATGAGTAATGGCCCTGATTATTTAACACAGTATTAAGTAAGGAAAGCTGTTGAGACAGCCATATTTAGCAACATGTCACCAGACAATGAACACTGTGCTGTCAGGTTCTTTGCTGGATTTTTGCCCTTAGTGATATGGACCAGAGAAGACAGTCTCACAGTCGTAAAGGCTTCGTGAAGCTGTTGCTAACAAATAGTAATGCTAATCTCTTCAGAAAGGCATTGCAACAATTTTGTTAGTATGCTGGAAGATATACTAGGAGCCTGCTACACCATAGCACCAGGCTGAGTGCTCTTGGTGTGAAAATATTCCTCACTGGCACTGACGGGAATGTGGAGCTCGGACTTGTGCGTGTTTGGAAAGGACAAACAAAGTCAGCTTTCTAATCCAGTTCCAAAATGCAATAAATTGGGAGATGTTTGAAATACGTAAGAAGAATCTTGTGCGTGAAAATCCAGTCTGCCTGGCCTGCCTGGTTTCTTAATACCTACCCATCTTTAATTTCTTTCACGAAAGAGCTGTCTCCAGCTTACATCACAAGAGACAAGGTTTCTGTCTGTTTGCTGCCATTGTGATTCACCACAAGGCAACAAAACGTCTAATGATACGAAAGCAGCCCTATCACATTGTAAACATGCTTTAGACCAAGCAAATTCAGCTACTACTGTATATTAAAAGTAAATATTTTCATTAAACCGACACATACAAGGCGACGTGCTTTTTAGATACCTTTAAGTTTTGCAAAAAAGAGCAACCTGCCAACCAACTCAGATAAACTCATCATAATTTCTATAGTTTCTCATTTGCTTGCAGTTGCTAAGCAAATGACTGCTTTTGTGTCACAATTTGAGCAAACCCAGACGCCGGGGTGACACCCCTACTCTTGTCGAGAAACACCCTGGGATTTTGAATGACCACAGAGAGTCAGGACCTCGGTCTCATCTGAAGGATGGTGCCTTTTTACTGTGTCCCTGTCACTATACAGGGACATTAGGATCCACACAGACCGCAGGGTGAGCGCCCCCTACTGGCCCCACTAACACCACTTCCAGCAGCAACCTTAGTTTTCTCAGGAGGTCTCCCACCCAGGTACTGACCAGGCTCACACCTGCTGAGCTTCAGCAGGGTGATATGGCTGCTGGCTGTTTACTATAGATTTCAGTTCTGTACAAAGTTAGGACAATATTTATTCCGGTGCTCTATGTGCTTGTCTGCATGACATCTCAGTGGGCCTTAGAGTGTCATAGTATTAAATAAGACTACTTCAAAACCATCCAGGGTCCCTTTTGGCTAAAAAATATCCTTTAATAAATCTGTTACTACTATATTCTGCTGATGCAACGTCAATGTCGTGTCATTCCTCTTATTTAACACTTATTAAGACGCATTCCTAGACTGATGATAACAATAATAATAATTATAAACTTTATTTTAGATGGCGCCTTTAAAGGTTGCTTCTCAAAGCGCTTTACAGAATGACAAAAGACGAAAAAAAGTAGTAATATTAATGAGTTGCTCTTGTGACTGCCAGTTTAGTGTACTGCAAGTGTACTTACATTTTTGTAACACAAATGCACGTTTTGCAGCTACGTTCCACTGTGGGCTATGAGAATGGCTTCAGTACTGGAAGAGCGTGTTCCTCCGGCCAGATGCTGAAAGAGGGCACGACGCGGCCGTTCATGAGAGTGGAGGTTTCGCCGCAGTCCAGCCCAGAAGTGCCGCATTCCCGGTTCACCCAGTCGAGCCTCCACTACAGGATGGGGCACGGGGGGGTGCACACGCTGCCGGCGAACCAGGTGTTCCTGAACCGCACATCCGAACTGAACCGAGCGCAATCCGTGGGCGCTGCTCAGCGCTACTACGCCCATTCGGAAATACTGAGCAGCCGGAAGCCCAGCATGGCCCGGGCCAAGCACCTCAGCAGGAGCCAGTATCAGAGAGGGAGGCCCGGTCCCCCCTCGGATGATGGGGTCTTCCTGCCCAATTTCTCCGTGGCGGCCGAGAGCCAGAGGCCCGGCACCAGCCACAGCATTCCCAACGTCCTGGAGGTGGCCAGGCCGGGAGCCAGCATGCGGCAGCACTGGCGCCACGGATCCGCGCTCCACGCCCATCAGAGCACGTGGAAGCAAACCTTCGTCCAGCGGGAGAGCAGCCAGCGGCGGAGTACCAACCGCGGCTCCGGCCCCTCCTCGCTGATCAGCATGGAGCTCGATGGGAACGCCAGGAGCGCAGCTGCCGCTCAGGAAAGAGCCACCGGAGCCGAGATCCTGAGGAGATCTGTCAGCGAAGTGAAGGCGCAGTAGGTTTCTTGAACTGTCCTGCAGTGAGCATTATGTATAAAAAAACATCTACAGCATTTTTTTGTAGTATTGGGTTTCAGGTGTGATGCCAGGAGTTTCCATACAGATTTTGCACTGCACCACCTAGAGGGTACAAGTGGAAAGTATGTGAACGTGCGTTTAAAACTGATCACATTTAAAAACAGGCACGTTTTCCCCAAAGGGTCGTGGGAGTATGTTGCAGACTGTTGTGGCCGACTCGAAATGTTTCATTTGAGAAACGGCTGGATGAACAATTCATTACTATTGAATGGGCTAGAAGGGCCTAATGGCTTCTCTTCATTGGCCTTCCTTACGTTCTCCTGCAGATCTGAACCTTTGCCTTTGTTTAAATCCTCAATTTCTTATTTAAATCTATTCTTTCCATTCTATCTGATCTGTTCTGCAAGAGATATCTGCTTTTGCAAATATTTTTAATACAGTTTATAACAATTAAATGTAGCCTGTAAGGTGTTAAGGTGTTTATTATAAATTACTCATTAAATTAGGTTTTACCACATGACCTTTTACTCTCAGTTCTGTTTCAGCGCAGTATATGGTGAGTGTTGTTTTATGGGGGACAAAGCCCTATTATTTGATATGCCTGGGCAGTAATAGGATCTTTGAATAAGGAGTAGGCAAAACAGACACACTCACATAGCCATAAGATAAACATAAGTGCTCTTTATGTAAAGTCTGTGAGACAATATGAATCAAGAACACAAAATATAACTTAAGCTCTTCCATGAACGTCTAACTAGACGTCTTCAGTACTTCTCTAAAGTACAGCAGGGAAGCTAAGCTGGTTTCAGTCATAAACCACTTCTCTCATAAACTTGTTTTTTTTTAAAGAGTTAGACTCAGGGAATTCCAAACACTCCCACTTTTAAGCCCCCTGGATGATCGCTTTCTTCTGCTCCTTCAGTTATGGTGCAACACAAATCCGGGATCTGCTAGCTCCCGTGACCTCTTCCACTCACTGGTTTTAAGTGTCAGCCAACCAATTGTTTTTCTCCAAGAAGTCAGGTGACTGAGGACAGCAGGTCATTCCCTATTACCTTCTGGGAAATATAGTTCAGACAGATTCTTATGTCTTATGTTGGCATACTGTATGTTAAGAATCAAAATGATCTCTTTTTCATTGTGGATAATTATTTGAGAATATTCCAAACTTTAAATAATTTCTGGTTTCTCATAGGAAGGCAGAGGGACAGATAACTGAGTTGACAGTGGATAAAGCAGTGAATCTTCTCACTCATAGAAGCATAGAGATGCAGATTTCTGCTGCCAACGTCATCCAACATCAGTGCTTCTTAAGCAGTGAAGCTAAGAAAGTGGTAAGATATTTTGTGTTTGTGTGTTTCTCATAGGCATGTTCTTACAAGTGTATTCTAGCTGCTTTTCAAGAGGTATGTCACAAAATGCAAATTTGAAATGTGTGCATACATCTATAATCTTAATAAAGTCTATAAGAATGTTTGCCATTGTCATCTTCTTTCAAAAATACCAATTGCATTGCATCTGAAGATTTATTTATAGCTAATCACGCAGGCAAAAATATTTATTGGCTAATAAGACAGAAAGCACACTAAAAACTTCTAACAATGCAGTTTTTGAGCAAACAACTTTTGGGCAGAAATAAGACAGTCTTAAGCTGGAATAGTTCACAGAAAATTCTGAATTCAAACAGTATTGAACTACAGGGATGAAGAATGGGCTTTAAAGGTAGAGCTTACAATTAGTGAAATAAAAGCTATGAACACAGCAGAAGTATAGAAATCACAGCCATTCAAGAGATTACAGTTTGAACTGAGACTAGGGGAGGCTCAAGAAGGGAGTCTGACATGGTGCAGTCCTGATCTTTCCAGATATCCTGTTTCAGCAACAGGGGAAGAAGAGAGGAACAAATGCAATAGGCAGGAAATTGAAGAAAAGGAAAAACCAAGCAGCCAGCAGAAGATCAGACGAGTTTATGGAATTCAGGGGTATAAGGAGAGGAAAGGGTTTGGGGGTGGAAGAGTAACAAAGGAAGAGAAGATATAGGTAAGGACAGGCATCTTAAAGTGAGCAGTCCAGCCAGTGAAGAGGGTTATCATAGAAGACACCAGGCAGAGAGAAGGATAGGCAGGTCTCTGGAAGAGCTGAAGAGGCATGCAGTGTAGGGGAGAGCTGCAAAGGAAACAAGGTTTTGCATTGTTGAAGACTTTGTTTAGAAAAATAAGTGTCGGGAAAGAAATGTGCAGGTGACAGCAAAGCAAAAAATCAAGGATTTAACACAAAAGCTCCTAATGCAGATTGCAGGTAAAGAGAATGAAAAAGAATGGGTCCTGCTACTGATACCTGGTGAACACCCGTAGATAGAGGGAGGCAGGCTGAAGAGAGAGAACCACACCATGAGAATTGGAAGGAGCAGTTGGAGAGCAAGACAACCATTGCAGAGAGTGTCTGGAATCTGGAATCTGGAATCTGAGTTTCAGAGAGTGAAGAGTGAGAGTTTTCAGGCAGTGGATTGTGAGGAAGAGTGTTGGAAGCTACTGAGAGGTCATTATGGGTGACGAACAGTCAGTACCAGGTAGAGTGTGACCAAAAGAGTTGTTTTTGCTGAGAAGACTTTTTAATATTCAAAAGGAAAGGAGACGAGAGTGAAGAGCTATTGAAGAAAGAGAAAAGAAAAATGCCAGATATGATGTAGAACATACAGGGATATAAAAATGATTAACAGAGCAAACTGATTGAATGTTTTCATGCAGATTTAGATATTCTTCCATACTGAAGTGCAAAAGAACCTGACAAAGGAGCATATTTAGTCAAATACAGTGCGACTGGAAATGGGGTGAAAGCTTGTTCATCTTCTTTCTTGCCCATTTCAACAAAGATTAAAAATCCGATAGCTCTTTTTGAAGTTTTTAGATGCTCTTCTTATCAATACTATGTGGACCTCACCTTCTCTCACGATGCAGTTTAGATCGGGAGCCACTAATAATGGGGCCCTTGTCTCGCCAGGTGTTTTACATGCATGGCATTCCCAAACTAATTAAAATCCTGGAGTGCGACAACGTGGAGCTCCAGAGGGCTGCCAGCGGAGCTCTTCGCAACATTGTGTTCGAGAACAATGACAACAAGATGGAGGTGAAGGACAAGGATGGCATTCCAGCCCTGCTCAGGCTCCTGAAGAGAACCAGGGACATAGAGACCAAGAAGCAAATCACTGGTAAGTCGCCCCGCTTTCCTTGGATATTTTTAAGAGGACAGATGTTGCTTGAGCTGAGCCCAGGCCAGCATGGCGAAATAACGGTTCAGTGAGAGGTTCGGTTCTGGACTGGAGAGACTTCTGTTTGAAGTCTGCATGTTCCCCCTGTGTTTGTGTGGGTTTTCTCTTGTTTTTTCCAAGACGTGCTGGCCCGGTTAATTGTTGCCTCTAACACTCGCAGGGTGTGCACTGTGACGGGCTGGAATCTAGGGCCCCACTTCACTACTTCACTTCTGGAAAAAGACAAATTGAGTTTTTACATGAAAATTGTATATTCATGTGAACCTCATGAAAACTCTTATGGGAAAACGAAAAAAAAAAACATTTCATTTATGCCCCATGATATACTATACTATACTTTTGGATAATACTTTACATTGTTGATAAGAATGAAAAATAGATTAAAGACCTTACCTTTCTGCCTCAGATAATATGTATATTAATGATACCATATCAAAAAACATGATATATCAACAAATGTTATTATATTTTTAAAACGCTCGTTATCTGAAAACCCCATTATAAAAATGTGAATTGCAGCTAAAAGATAACCTCTGTTCTACTCCTGTATGAGTATTAGTAGCTGTATCAGTGTTTTCTTTATAGTAACTCATTCTAAGAATGTGTTGTGTCAACACAACGTAAAGTACTTAATCTACACTAAGCATTGTAATGCCCAGCAAACAAAACCTGCATTGAAGAGACCACATTAAAAAAAAAACCTACAATAACCAGATGTTTGTCTGCTGCACAGGAATGCTGACAGTAGCATTAGCACCCTCAAGTCTAGTCGGATCTCAGAAGCCATCCAAAGGTCAGCTCTGAGATTGGTCGGCTCTGAGACTGGTCAGCACTGAGACTCAATATCTTCCCTTTCGACCAGAATCTTTAAACCACTGCCCCAGTATGGTGACCAGGGGACTCCATGCTGTAACAGGTCTTGTCCTGGATATTTAGTAGTTTAGTAGTGTCTAGTTGCTCATCTCTGAACTCATTTCAAAGCAGCGATATGATATATTTTTTTGTAACATAGTAACCACAACTATTCAAGATATTCAGTGTTTCGGATCGTGTGGCACAGTTCAGAAGAGTAGAGGTGTTATCAGTGGGCTCTCTGGGCTATACAGTCTGGCCTAAAGTTGTCCTTTAATAATACAGCTGGTGTATTTTCCCACTTCTCCAGCAAATATGCTGGTGCAGAATGGCTGACTCATGTGTCCCAGGTCTGAGCTGCACTTCAATAATAATAATAATGTGCAATAATAATGTGCTTACACTTATATAGCGCTTTTCTGGACACTCCACTCAAAGCGCTTTACAGGTAATTGGGATCCCCTCCATCCCCACCACTGTGCAGCCCCACCTGGATGATGCGACAGCGGCCATAGTGCGCCAGAACGCTCCCCACACATCAGCTATCAGTGGGGAGGAGAGCAGAGTGATGAAGCCAGTTCATAGAGGGGGATTATTAGGAGGCCATGATTGGTAAGGGCCAATGGCAGGACGCTGGGGTTACACCCCTGCTCTTTTCGAGAATCTCCCTGGGATTTTTAATGACCACAGAGTCAGGACCTCGGTTTTACGTCTCATCCGAAGGACGGCACCTGTTTACAGTATAGTGTCCCCATCACTATACTGGGGCATTAGGACCCACATGAACCGCGGGGTGAGCGCCCCCTGCTGGCCCCACTAACACCTCTCCCAGCAGCAACCTTAGTTTTCCCCAGGAGGTCTCTTATCCAGGTACTGACCAGGCTCACACCTGCTGGGTTTCAGTGGGCTGCCAGTTGTGAGTTGCAGAGTGATATGGCTGCTGGCTAATGGGGGTCAATGGGGGGATCTAAAGCACTAAAGTACTCTGGGGTCCTTTGGGTTGAAAAGTGCTCTGTAAATCCATTAGGACTGTGAAACATGATTGTTTGATAAAGTTGAACATTTGTGTTATTTTTTTTTTAATTTAGCATTGTCTGATCTTTTTTGAGGGGATTGCATTCTGTCTTACTAAAGTACACAGCAATGTCAATACTGCGCTCCATGAAATGTAACAAAATCATAAAACCTTTTTCAGCCAGCACCATTCCGATTTATTATCCTCGGAAACTGAACTGTGTGCTTCTCGGTATGCAGGTCTGCCTTTTATCTAAGGGACACATGGGAATTTAGTTAAAAGGCTTGCTCTGCTCACCACAGGAATGGAGAAACAGTGACCTTGTTGCAGGAATGATAACAAAACTCTATTGGAATCTTACTTGCAATGTTCAAACTCAGACATGCCCACTCTTCAACCTTGTGGAAAAAAACAAGAAGCATCAGGATTGTGGGTTCATGTCAGACCTATACAGTCATGCTCAACAGTTTTATTGGGTTTTCTGAGTCTTTCAGAATACTCAAGTTAGTAATGCATCCATTGTCTATGATTACTTAAGTATTACACAGAGTTAAAAACAAGACTGGAGAATGTAAGAAAGATAAGAGAACAGAGAGGAGGCCATACAGCCCATTTAGTCAATCCAACATTCAGTAACTGGAATGAATTGAAATGTGACTGAAGAATCATTGGACAAGATTTCTGTATCATTGCCTATAGAACACATCTGGAGATCAGTTTTCAGTTAAGAGATGGGTAGTTAGAGTTATACCTTATATTTAACATAGCCAGCATGTACTCTATAAAAACACCAGACAAATGCCCTGTATCTAGTAATAATATATTTGAAAACGTCTTATCTCTCTCTTGGGACACAGAACACACAGGAACATAAACAGGCTTTGTATGATAGGAGGGACCATCCTCCAACGTGGCCTGCTAGTGCAGTAACTACTGGATCTGAGGATTATTGAAAGATCTAATGGGACCAGTTGTGACCGCATGACTGGGTAGCTTGTACCAAACACCAGCTGATTGTGACATGTTTTATTTTTTTATCATCTATTCAAACAGTAACCATTACACTGGTTAAAGACATTAACCATTACACTGGCTAAAGTGTCCTCTTATTTGGGCCTCTACAGAACACAAAGTAGTAAATTGATGAAGAATCTCATCCAGCCATTTCTTGAAAGAAGCCAGGGTATGGGCTTTAAGAACATGGCTGGGCAGCTTGTTCCATATTCTCACAATCCTCTGGGTAAGAAAGTGCCTCCTGTTTTAAATCCACTTCCACCTGTGTTCCTGTGTGTTCTGTGCCCCAAGAGAGAGATAAGAAGTTTTCAAATATATTATTACTAAATACAGGGCATTTGTCTGGTGTTTTTATAGTACATACTGGCTATATTAAATATAAGGTATGTCCTCTGGTTTGTGTTTCATCTTCCAAAAACTAAGAGCTGTAAGGCTCAGATCAAACTGCACTGGTCAATGATGAATGTGTGTTGGCTCTTGTACGTACCTAGATGATTTCCTAGTGCCCCTTGTTTTGGGCATGCTAGCAGTCCACATTTGGATTTTTCTTTTCTGTGGCATAGGATTTTACACTTCAATAATAATTAATTGTTTTCTTTATCAGGTTTGCTGTGGAACCTATCCTCCCATGACCTCCTGAAAGATTATCTTGCCAAAGAGGCCCTCCAGACTATCACAGACACAATCATTATCCCGTGCTCAGGGCTGTCAGATGGAGACTATCCAAAGGAAGACCTGCTGGTGGATCCAGACCTTTTCTACAATGCTACTGGCTGTCTGCGGTATGTAACCTCTAAGTATGCGCTGTGATGACCTTAGATAACCCCATGGCCAACGAATCTAGCTGGATCTAAAAGCCTCTAATTTCACTGCCTTTTTCTACATTCCAGTGTTCGAACAGAAGAAAAAAGAAAAATAAATCTCTGGTTCTTTAGAAATAATGCAAGTCTTTATAGCCATGTTTGACAATGAGGCACTTGAAAACTCTCTTTGTTCAGAGAACGAGAATTTTTAGAAATGTAGTACATTTTAATTCAGGACATGGTTGTCTTAAATTAATTCCTGGAGATCCTGGTGTCTTGTGGTGTTTTTTTTGCAGTGGTCAATTAAACAATAAACCAAATTATCTTTTTAGCTAGACAAATATGGTAGGTGTTCTTAAGGTATTTTATATTTAATGATTTAAAACATTCAGTTTTTACTATTTGTGTCTTTGGAAAATGAGTCAGCTTTTTTATGCAGGAGGTTTAACATTAAAATATTCAGCCTGGCTAACTGTCTTAATAATTAAAATTAAAACTCTTTTATTTACCTTCCTGCATTGAAAAACGTTTAGTAAGCAATTTCTGACTGTACTGAATATACATAAGCAGGCTATGATATACATGAATATATACAGTACATGAATGGATATACATTGAGTATTTTATTACACAGAACTGTAAAAGGTGTTAGTGACACATTGTATAACAATACAGGTATTATTAAAAACCATATAAATACAAGTGACAAGAGTAAACAGTGAGGCAGATTTTAGAAGTGCAGAGCCATTGCAGCGCAGAGGGCAAACAATGTCCATCTATCAGTACACCACCTGCAGTTCAAGAGTAATTGACCACAGGACAGCAGAGGGAAAGTTCGCAGCCGTGTCCGAGACATCTGCTGTGTGGACAGATGAGTCCCGACGAGGGTCTGAGCATTTCTGATTTCTACAGCTTGTTCATTCCAGCATGAGACTGAACTGGTCCTGGAGGCAGGGAATCGGAGAGGAGGAGGAGGAGTGGAGAGGGCAGGAGGAGGAATTGGGACAGAAGAGGGCCTGTGACAGGAGTGTTTCAGAGCCGATGTGTGCAGCTGCAGGGAGCCAGAGGAGGGACTGGAGTGACAGTGTGGTGTGGGTGAGAGGAGGAGGAGGAGGAGTGGAGAGGGCAGGAGGAGGAATTGGGACAGAAGAGGGCCTGTGACAGGAGTGTTTCAGAGCCGATGTGTGCAGCTGTAGGGAGCCAGAGGAGGGACTGGAGTGACAGTGTGGTGTGGGTGGGTCAGCAGGCAGGTCAGCATGCGGGAGCTGCGATTGTCCAGGCAGAAGACCAGGGCCTGAGCTAGACGTGCAGACAGGATAGTGAGGAAGCAGCAGACCCTGCCAATAATACAGAAAGCTCTAGAAATGATTTGTCCCTTTGTGGCATTTCGCGGTGTGTGTTCAGTGTGGAGGCGGAGCCCTTGTCTAAGGGCGACTTGTTGCCTTGACAACCACAGCAGAGGTGGTTAATTTTGGATGAGCCACATCTTTGGATTAACTGTTTGTAAGATCACACTGAACACATCCCTGGAAGGACGAGCTAGCAGGACTCTACTCCTGAACCCCCGCAAGGGGAGACATTAGACCAACAGTCCCAGAAGGGGTTGTGGAGAGAGCCTTAAGGCTGTATTTTTGTTTCTGTTTTCTTTTTCTCCTCTCCAGTCCCCCCGTGAGAGTTGACCGGGGCAGGTTGAGTTTCTTTTGGCCTTGGTCTTTATCTTCCAGTCTGGATGCTGCTGTTCCAAGAAGTGTGTTTTTTTTTCTTTTTCCTTTTCTGTCTTTTTGCTGACCTCACACCAGTACCTCCGGTTGTTGACTTTTACCTGTGTATTTGCCTTGGCTCCTCCCAAAAACCCGTATTGTTACACCTTCTTGTTCATTTCGTGAGTCTAGGCATCACCCACCATACTAGGAAGCGTGTTCGAGAAAACTTCTACTTTTTGAGTGAAGAAGCGTTACCTATTCTCTGTCCTGACTGAAATCCTGTCCTGAATGAAGTTTCCAAGAGTGACCCAATGTCCTTGAAATAGTCCTCTGGGATGAATATACCCCTTAGAAATTGTATACCCGTTTATCTGTTCTAGACTGAAGAGTTTTATCTCTCTCAACCTGACTGCATACAACAGTCCCCTGAGGCTAGGAATCATTTTTGTTGATATTTTTTGAATTCCTTCTAAGATTATCATTATCATATCTTTTTGTGTGGTATGGTGGGGAATAAGTGAACGCACGGTATTCTAGATGAGGTTGTACTAGTGTATTGCAGAGCTTAAGCTTCCCTGTATTTAAATTCCACACTTTCTGCTGTGTACCTAAGCATTCTGTTTGCTTTTTTATTGCTTCCCTACATTGTCTTAATGAGGACCTAGAAAAAGGTCTCCATCAACACTCCGATCATCATGTGTAGCTTCCTTTAGCTCTGTAGCACCCATGCGGTATGTATAGTGTACGTTCCTATATCCAGTATGGATCACTTGGCCTAAACAATGTTGAGTTTCATTTTCTACAGGCCAGTATTGCTGGGGAAGAAGCAGCAGGGGTGCAGAGCAGAAATGCAATGAAAACAGGAGATAGAGGGAACTCAGAGGCTCTTGGAGAAGATAAAGGAGTGCAAGTCAGAAAGTAGCGCAGTCGAGGGGTCACAGTTAGAAGGCAAATGTTTGGAGTCGCCAAGATTACTGAGGTAGAGAGCAGGGAGGGAGGAAAGGAGAAAATCCAACTGTTCGCTAAAAGCAGTGAGAGCACCAGGAGGGAGGTAGAGAACAGTGATAAGAGGCCGAGCGGGGGAATTGGCATGAAAGTCAAAAGAGGTAAGTGGGAGAGAGGAATCCAGCTGTGTGCTGCAGGGGTGGTAGAGCTGTCGGGAGTGACCCGGGTTTGAGTTAGAGTGAGAATGTCTGGAGCCAGACGGGAGGCGAGAGAGGATTTCATTTCCTGTTTACTCAAAGCCAACTGGCAGATGCAGAGAGCGACTGGAATGTGGCAAGACATGGACGTGGGCAGCAGGGGCAAGGAACTCGGGGAGCAAGTGGTTACGAGGGGTGGAGCAGAGGAGGGGCTGAAGGCGCAGAGCGGGCCAAGTCGGGGGGAGCAGGGCAAGAGCAGCGGCTTTTCTTAATTTGTGTTTTTGCTTTGAAAGTTGGTTACGGCATCTTTTGAAGACGAGATCTTCGCACATGAAACTAAGGAATTAGAAAGGCGTTTGATTTAAAATGTAGGCCGTTTCTAAAAACAGGATTTGTGCGTCAGGTATGTATCTCTGCTGACACCTTTGCTTTGAATTGATACCAAAGTAATTTAATTAGTACAGCAGTGTTCAACTCATAAGATAGTTTCCAGCAGGTAAATCATCTGCAGCGGTAAATCATCTGAACCCTTCGTAATGGAGAATCAGTTAGCATGTCAGGAGGCAGCTGAGAGAGCCAATAAATCCTAAATCAAATAGCCCAGTGGGAGGCAGAGGCAGGCGATTGCAATAGAAAACAAATTAGTATTTTATTCGGTCATGTAATGTAGACTTTGAAAAGAGAGTCTGCTATGGGAAGAAAAGTAAATCCTAATGTTATCTGGTCTTGCAGTTTGCCTTTAGGGTTGTATGAATACAAGCACTCATTTGCTTTTTTCTTTCTTCAGGATTAGCATTTCCCTGCTTTCAGGTGGTAACTGTGCTCTTGTTCCATTAACTATGTTCCAGTCCTTGTTGCTGACTCTTAATAGAGGTGTCAACCATCTGTAGAAGATGTTTGTATATCTGCGTGCAGCGTGTCAGCTGCAAAGGCATCAGTAGAGGTTAATTCCAGACTGAAAAGGCCGCCTTCTCCTTTGTGACCGTATGTCTGTCTTGCATTGTCCACCGTCAAGATGAGCCTTGCAAGCTTGTGTATAGTAAGTTTCATTCTCGAAGGTCTTCTCTTCTTTGATATTTTTTAAGCGTTTTCTTCAGCACAGCAGAAAAGGTCAAAAAAGGTTTGCCCAGCGCTGTTTGCTCTATGCCCTTTCTTGCTTTTGAAGGTGAAAGAAGCACCCTATTGATTAACTTGAATCTGATCACAGACATGTCATTCCAGCACAGCTTTTTCTCCAGCCGTTTTTAAGTCAAATCTACAAATTTACAGTTTTGTTCGTAGATGTGGGAATTTCAGCCCTCAGTGATAGTGACAGGTTGGAGTTTTATGAAATAAAATTTTATTTTGAAATAAAATCCAAATAAAATCTGGTTCACCTAATTTGAGCAAATAGATTTACAAGGCACACCCATGATGTTGAATTTAATAAAAATAATAATTGCTTACACTTATATAGCACTTTTCTGGACACTCCACTCAAAGCGCTTAACAGGTAATGGGGATCCCCTCCACCACCACCAGTGTGCAGCCCCACCTGGATGATGCGACGGCAGCCATAGTGCGCCAGAACGCTCACCACACATCAGCTCTCGGTGGGGAGGAGAGCAGAGTAATGAAGCCAATTCATAGATGGGGATGATTAGGAGGTCATGATTGGTAAGGGCCAATGGGGAATTTGGCCAGGACGCCGGGGTTACACCCCTACTCTTTTCGAGAAACGCCCTGGGATTTTTAACGACCACTGAGAGTCAGGACCTCAGTTTTACGTCTTTGATACCTCAGTATCAGTAACTTTGATACCTTCACTTTTAAAAATGTTTAAGAAGTGATTTTATCCCAGCATGGCATGTTTTATTTTTGTTGATAAATATTTTAATTTAAATCTTTCCTTTATAAATTATTCAATAAAATGTGACTCACTTGTTTTAAGCTATGTATGTTATCTATTGTAAATACTTAATCCATATTTTAAGTTTAGAAATTTGCAAATAAGATATTTATTCTCAGGTATACAGTATGTATGTGACATACGATGTTTCCTAATATAGTCTGCTGTTCATGTGTGCAAAATAAAGGCATACAACTATTTTAAAAGTTGCTTGGCTGTTGCAGCCACTTAAAACTTAAATAAATACACAGGACAACATATAAGAACATTAAACAAATATGCATCAGCTATAGCCTTTCAACAAGGCCTAATTTGACCCTGAACCATAAGTGGTAACCCAATCCAGTTCCAAGCCTTTGTTTTCCAATGATGTTTCAGGACAGGGACGCTACAAAAAGCCAAAAACCAAAGTTTCACTTCTGCTGTGAATGCTAGGGCAGAGGCTGTTTTGTTTAAGAGCGAAACTGTCACTGTGCAGCACTGTGCTGGCACGTCAGTTCTCACAAGTTCACGCGAAGACCTGTTTTTCCTCAGTGGCCGTTTAATTCAGCATTTGAAAGTAACCACACTTCTTGTTTTTTCATAGGCAGTCAGGAGAACTTTTAGTGGTAAAGATAAACACCCCGTGTGTGGCTCTTTTCAAGTCGGCCCGTCTTTAATAGCTTTCCGCCATGCCTGTTCACATTTTTGCCAAAGTGCCAGATCAGTTCAGGCACACAGCTGCACTGTTTGCACTTTCTCAGTTTTCACAGTGACACACCTCTGATCCTTGTCTGACTGAGCAGTGACTAAGCCCTGGCAGAGTTGTAATCTGTACGGCAACTTGGCAGAAATCCCAGCTTCCCCAGCTCTTTAAAAACAGCTTTATCGTGAGGTGAAGTTGCCAGGCAACCTGTCCAAATGAAGACCTTGCAAGTCTTAATAATTCATTATAAATTAAGCTTTTATTACAGTACTTTGGATTGTCTGATTGGCTTACGGGGGATTCTACAATGGAGGCTGAAATAAAGGATATTTCTTTAAAGAAAGGATGAGAGACTATTTAGACAATTGAAGGACAATGAGTGATGGGCTAAATGAATAACTTCTTCAGATGTTAATCCGAGTTCTGTAATTAATATTTAATTAGAAGTTACAGAAGTTTTGCAGGTACTTAGTTGAAACTTAGGTGGAATCACCTCAAACAAATTTGATGGTGGCCTGATGGTATCCTATCAATTCAAGAGAAGTTGTACATACGCTGTGTATTTTGACTCACCAGGGTCAGTTTTCCCAGAAGCCAGCTGAAATGTGTTTATTCGTTCTACTTTCAGTGTGGAATTAAGCTTCACTTGTCTCTTCGCAGCGAACGTGTGCTGATGCTTCTCCCCACTCACAGCTAGCTATAGACCAGTCAAAACAAATTCTAATTCTAAACTTCTGGAAGTGATAATTAGAATAAGTAAGAGCCATGGCAACCTGCATGAAGCTTGGAGATTGAAGGCAAGTCAAACTTTGTATTTCTCTGAAAGTCAAAGACGATTAACTACCAGGGCTACATACCTGAACATACCGAGCCCATTTTCATTTTACACCTGTGTAATAATTCCACTGCCTTTGCAGAGGATAGCTTTGCTTCCTCTTCTTCCTGTTACCCAGTGGTTCTCTGAAAGTTTTGTACGCAGCAGTAATGTCACTCGTTCGGCCGGTCCTGAGCCCACAGGGTAACGCACAAGACGTTTTGCTTATGTAATTGATTTAGCCAATTAACTTTTTTTTACAGAGGCTTAGTTCATCACAATTCTAACAACGTGTTGTGTATAATGATTTTTTTATTATGTAAGCGTATATATTACGTAATGTATAGTTTTTTATATATATGCATAGTATATTAGTATAAAAAATAGTATACAGTACATATACTAATATATTTAAAAAACTGGATTATGATCTCTATTATTTAAATTAAATATTCAGATCGATAAGCACATCAGAATTTGGGATGATTCGGACATTCATGTGTCCAGTATATCTAATTTGTTTCTTTAATGAATACAGAGACTTATCAATTTCTCATAAAAGACTAGGTTTGCAGGCAGTGCATGTCTTTAGATTAAGAATCTGATGTATAGATCAAAAACTAAATACAGATAAATTTGTAATAATTTGAGGTGACAGTTAGTGGGGTACCACTGGACTACTGCTTTTTTTAATTCATGTTAATAACCTAGATTTGTATATAGTTATTAATCTGGTCAAATCTGCAGATGATTTCAAAATAGGTGGATTACCAGAAAAGCAAAGGAAATTCAAAATGATTCATACAGATTCCAATTCAGGGAAAACACAGAGCAGATGACATTTAATGCAATCAACAGCAGTCATAGTAAATACATAATCATTTAAATACAAGATGGTAAACCTTAATACAACACATTGACAAACATTGCCAGCACCTGTATCACCCTGCAACTCACAACTGGCAGCTCTCTGAAGCTCATCAGGAGTGAGCCTGGCCAGTACCTGGATGGGAAACCGCTTGGGAGGCTGAAAATCACAGGGCTTTTCTAAAAAAAAAATAAGGGTTTTAACCCCGGTGTCCTGGCCAAAGTTTGCCCTGGACTTTACCACTCTCCTAATAATCCCCATCTCTAAACTGGTCTCCTCCCCACTGAGAGCTGGTGTGTGGGGAGCAGACTGGGCATCATCCAGGTAGGGATGCATACTGGTGGTGATGGAGGGGAGTCCCTATTGTGAAGTGGCAATGATAATTCTGATGATTAATAATAATTATAAAAATAAAAATAATGTTTTTGAAACATCACGTTCATCTTCAGGCAATGTGAAGAAGTAACAAATATTGGAATTGTACAACGCACTAATAAGATGTCTTTTGGAATATTGTGTACAATTTGGGCTCATCATGTTACAGAAAAGATTCTGGGAGTCTGGAATAAGCTACTTAGCTATATTGTTGAAGCACATACAGTACCTTTTCATTCAAGAAAGGACTGGATTAGATCTTTCAATGTAGTAGCTACTACCAGCAACATCATGACTTAGGTAGTCTGAATGGCCTCTTCTCATTTGTAACTTTTCTGCTATAAATTTAGTTCTGTGTTTTATTTTTCCCCACTATTTTAAAAATGAATAAAATATTGAAACAAGAATTTTAACTGTACAGGGTGATGCTGTAATAGGATCTTTACATTCTTGATTGTAGTCTTCTCATTCTGAAATTCAAGGTTTTAGTTATATTTGGTGTTGATGTACAATCAGCAAACCAGCTGTAAAAGTGAAAGACTGGCCCCTTCTCTTTCTGAAGATCTTTTGGTTCAGTGCAAGTGTGCTCAGCATCAGGTTTTAGTATCTGCTGAGCTTCTAGTTTTCATTCTCTCATTAACTTAGTTCTTCAACAAGTTGTGGAATTGTACACCCTGTAGGATCCGTACATCTATCCATTTTCTAGCCTCTTCTTCCAATGTAGAGTCAGCTGGAGAAAGGCAGGGTACACCTTGGGCAGGACGCACATCCAAACAGATACTCACACCTAGGACAAGTTTGCCCAGGAGCTAGTTAACCAACTAGTAAGTTTTTGGACTGTGGAAGGAAACGTGAGCCCCCGGAGGTAACCCATTATCACATGGAGAGAATGACAATTCCAGGTAGACAGCACCCCAGGTCTGGAAGTGAGCCCAGGGCCCCAGCGCTGTGAGGCAGCAATGCTGAACACTGCACCCCTGTGCCATCCCTGCAGGATCCACACCCTCAGAAATGGATATGGGACACCACTCTTTTACAAATAAAAGTACAATATTTAATGTTAAAAACGTATTAACCTGCTAATCAGTTGCCTGATTTTTCGAAATTATCATAAATGAATACATTTGTTTATCTGAACCATCGCTTTTGGCACAGTATCATCTGCTGAAGCCCAAGTAAAGAGTTTAGAGCTAGAGGTTTTTTAACAGATTGAATGCCTCTACTTTTAAATCAGATTAACAGATTAAATTGTATCTGCTTTTTTTGCTAAGCAAGAGGAAGGGAAAACACTCCTCAACAGTCCGTTCACAGAACTTTTCTGTAGTGTTTTCTGTAGTGCAGTAATTTTTCTGAAATTACTGTATGCCTATAATGATTGTTTAATTCCCCAATTCTTTTGCATGCAAAAGGTCCTTCCTTGTTCCATAATTTAAAAAGCAGTTCCGTATCTTTCTAAAGTCTGGTAATACATACATAAAAGCTAAAAGACAGGGTATTTTTAATGCATTGTATTTCAGAGAATTTCACTGTTTCATTTTCTGGTTTTGCTATAATTGTGATCGTTCTAACCTTTATTCTTTCACTCATTAAATAAGTACTGTAGCCTGAAGAGCTATCAGGTGTTCCAGCTTGACAAATGGTACTGGTGTTGTAACAGAAATGCGAACAAAGAACGTGCTGTATAAGACACTTCTGCCTGAAAACAGTACAGTGCCGATCTTCTCCACCTGGTCACAGTTTAAACTCATCGTATTTTCAGCTGTAATAATGGATCCAGTGAGGAAATAAGAACGGTTACAAAGAAACGAAAGCCATTCAACCTTGTATATAACGAAGCATTACTATTTTATGTTCTACTGAAAGGACAAAAAAGGAGCACTTTGTTACTGGTTGTCCTTTTCAGTGCTAAACAAAACAATAAGATAATTTGGGAATGTTTATTCGTTTCCTAGGAATATTAGTTCAGGAGGCCCGGAGGGACGGAAGGCGATGAGATCCTGCGACTCTTTCATTGACTCACTTGTGCATTATGTCCGGGGAACCATTGCCGACTATAAACCAGATGACAAGGTAAACAATTTGAATGCTTATAGCATTTCTTTCAATAGCTATAGAATTTTGTGTTTCATTACAAAACTGAGAACATTTGAGATAAAAGTTTTTATCTTTTGGCCTGGGAATAATGAAATATCTCATTCTTATCATCAGCCACATGGTGATCGTGCTCATTAAAAGGCGCATATCTTAGCATGAGTGACTCATCTAATAAAACCCTCCATCCAGATTGGAGGTCTGCGGCTTGAACAGCACCTCATTTGATACATGTCGGAGGCCTGGATTCGCCACAGATAACCTTTGATGCCGCATGGGGGTAGACCGCCATAGCCAAAACCCCAAGACACACCCTTCACACAAGATATATTATCTAGATAAAATAAGGCTTTTATTTTTCCGAGTCTTGCCCTGTGGTAAGAGTAAGGATAAATAACAGCGCTACCCACAGGACTACTGGAAAAATAGTGAGCTATGACACTACCCTTCAGCCTGAGCTGGAGAGGAAATTAATAGCAAAAGAGTGGACCGCCGTCCAGAGCTAGGGAGGAATAAGTTAGCAGTAGTGCTACCCTTCCAGCCAAAGATGAGAAAAATTATTATTAGCTGCAAACCTTCAGACGGGCTGATGCAGTCTGTGCTGGGCAATCTGAGATCCTCAGTGGATCCACTCCCTCACCAACACCACCTTCTTCACTGCTCGGCGCTCAATTTATACTGTCTGGAGCAGGATGACTAGCTGATCCTGGTAAGGGGGAAGCTTTGAAAAAGACCGATACAAACTGCAGGAAAAGCCACAACTTACAAGGCACATCCCTGTGCGGCATCACATCCTGGTCACCAAAATCTTTTTCATAAGTACTTATTGTTGGACAGATAATGTACAGTAACTAATCACTAACGTTGTACAGCTTATGAGATTGCCTGCCTTATATATCAGTATAATGAAAATTGGTTTCAAGATGAGGCTCTTTAATACCAAAATATTGTCAGAACGGAGAATAATGAGTGAAACAGTCCTCTTCCTCCAGTGAGTTCTGAAGTACTTCCACATTAATTTCTCAAGAGAGTGTTTGTGTGTGTTTACTGTAAGAATGTATTTTGAGAAGATGCACAGTATAGTTTTAATGGATGTGAAAACGTTGGTAGCATATTGTACCTAACATAAATTATTTGCCCTTTTTATTTATTAAAGGAGCTCAGCCTATCAATATTCTTGTGTGTCTGAGGCATGTGCTCACAGTCTCTCACTTCACTGTGTTCTGCAGTCCACAGAGAACTGTGTGTGTATACTTCACAACCTCTGCTACCAGATGGAAGCTGAACTGCCCCAGAAATACATCAAGGAGATCCACGAGTCAAGACAGAACCTGGCGGCACCAAACAGTACACCTGGCTGTTTTGGGTCTCGGAGTACAAAGCCTAACGAAGTACGTTATTAAAACTGATGACGTGGGTGAATCTAATGCAGTTTAGACAGTGCAGGCAAAAGAGGAAAATGTATTGTTATTATTAAAATAATTGGTCAAAAGCAACCTATTTGTCACTTAAGAAGTTTACTTCATGCATGAATAATGAATAACCTTAATAAAGGTATCATTGCTCCAGAAAACACTTTATTGTCAGTTCTGTAAGGTCTACATTGAGAGGTATTTAATAAAAGGTTGTTAAAGGCTTGTCTGGAATTGTCCACATGGCCTTTCACTCAGTCTTTCAGCGCAAATGCTTTTTTATAGGTTCTGCAGTGGTACTGTACTTAACTCTTTTAATTGAACATGCACTTGTTGAGATTCAGCCTAGCTTTGCATTCACACTGAAGGCGGTTTTTCCTATTTCGTTTTTCTTATTTTGTTTCATTTTCTTCCGATCAGGTTTCACGTCGACTTCAAAATCCTCAAGCTCACCTATAAGGCTCTGCATGGCTTGGCACCTCAGTACCTGTCTGAGCTACTATCGTGCTTCTTCCCACCTCGCAACCTTGGCTCTTCTAACTCTGGTCTCCTGTCTGCCCGTCTACACTCTACGGGTGGCTGGGTCTTTTCCTGTTATCCCCCAGAGCTCTGGACCTCTCCCCAAGGATATCAAAGAATCACCTTCCCCGAGCTCTTTCATATCTAGACAACACTTTCTTCTTTGGATGGGCTTGTATGGAACTAAGCCTTTGTCTAATCCTTTGCTTTCCTAATATATCCAATCCCCCATCCTACTATCTCCTCTTACTGTGTATTTTTGTGTTCTGTAAAGTGTTTTAAGAAGACACTTTTAATGGCACTAAATAAAATAAAGTTGTATTATTATTATTTTTAGGCCCCAGAAAGGAGAGTACCCTTCCCAGAAGAGAAGAGCAACCCACGAGGGGTGGAGTGGCTATGGAGCCCCATCACCATCAGGATGTACCTGTCTCTGATCGCCAAGAGCACCAGGAAGTTCACTCAGGAGGCCTCCATCGGGTCTCTGCAGAACCTCACTGCGGGGAGCAGCTTGGTAAACAGATAGAATCGCCCCACACATTAACAGTGCCCCCTGCTGAAGCTTCTGTCTTCCATCACGCAAACGCATTGTTATACTGGGAAAGGATCATGAGTCATAGAATGTAATTTGTAAAGGGATCTTTTCAAATGGGCGGGTCCAAAACAACAGACACACCAACACACAGCTGTAAAGTTCAGAAACCGTGCTCTTTATTTACAGTGCAGGAATTAGGCAAACCCAAGCATAACCCCAAAACAAAACAAAAGCCTAAGCTCCCCTGGAGCTACTAGCTCAATTCTTCATTATCTGCCTAACTCACAGGGCAGCTAAGCTGCATATTGGCTTCAAAACAAACACAGTATTTTGGTCTCTCTCTGAGACTCATCACAAACGTCTTCCAGACAAATCCAGATCTTTCTGCAATTCTCTTCACAAAACTTTCAACATCTCAAGACTCGCTGTTTATTAGTCTGTCCCTTTCCCTCTGGTAGGACTTCACAGAGGATCTACTCTCTGAACTCCAGAAGACGAATGCCCAGCAGCTACTCATTTGCCCACAGATCTACCTGGGAAATGTAGTTCAGACAGTGCTGCCATCTTCATTCAAACCTTTTTATTCTTATGTATCTGACTGAAGCTGCTTAACTTGCAGCTTAACTCTGTTAATGGTCATGAAATATTCTTCTATGAGTTTGTTCAGTTTTATATTTCCTACGCTCGTAATGTCTCTGTGCAGTGTCTAGTGCTGAATTAGAATTGATTATTTGTTTTTATCTTGAATTTTGTTGGTTGCAGGGTCACATTAAAGATGAAAAAATGTCTGACATGATTTATCTTGATTTCTGGCATCACATCACAAAAACCTGCAATTTCAATAAGGGTGTCTAGACTTTTTATATCCACTGAAGTTTAGTTTGAATCATCTTTTTTTAAAATGTTATTGATCAACTAAGTCATAACAATTAATTTGACAATTAACAAAGTCATATTTTCAGTAAAGGGAACTTAGGTCCTCGCAGAATGAAGGATATTCTGACTTTAGTCCCAGATGATCTCTCAATTACACAGTTTAACAAATTGCAAATTTGTTTGACTGCAGCTTGTATGTCCCAGGACTTTTAGAAATTGCCGAGGCGGTGGTTACTAAAATATCCACGAGTGGGGACACCCAGGGCAAAGCAAGGCCTGAGGATCCCCGTTCTAAATGAGTAACTCAACATTTGCTTAACACAGCTGTCGAACTCCATCGCGCACACCATTGTCCGGAAGGAAAACGGCCTCCAGCACATCCAGAAGATGCTTCAGTCGGCGGACCGCGGTGTGCAGAGGACAGCCGTGTCCCTGCTGAGGAACATGTCCCGGTACCAAGAGCTGCACAGGGACATGGGTAAGACAGGCTTTGAGGGAGAACCCCATAATTTACCTCTTGTGATACTGGGCGTGGCATCCACTGGCTGTTACATTGTTAACATGGTTGACCTTGCATTTCTTAGACCCAGTTTGTTTTGGTCTTTGTTACTTTTTTGTAGAACTGGTTTACTCCTATCACTTTATAAGCCAGAGTGGAGGCTTCTTTTCCAGCAGCCTGATACCATTTCATGCTTTTCCCACGGGCTAGATCAGAGGTATTGCGGGCCTCACCATGCATGTTGGCTGTCTTTTCATGTTTTACTTTCTCTTCCAGGAAACCAGATATTGCCGGATCTCCTGACGATTCTGCCCGGTTCTGGCACCAGCACAGATGTTCCGCCAGAAACCACCGTGTCCATTTGCAGCGTCCTCATGAACTTGGTCCAGGATGACACCCAGAACGCACGCAGCATCGTCAACAATAAAGGGATGAACAAAATCATCAGCATCAGCACCAGCGACAATGGGTGATTATTTCTTTTCTCAACTCTTTCTGCCTTTACTACGCTGTCTGCAGTCACACTACAACACAAGCTCCTCCTCATCAGATTCTTATGCTGTTGATCAGAGTGAACAAATTAGAGCAGCTGATCCATCCCTTTTACTGGTCAAATTAAACTGACTCTTTGCCTGGTGTTCTTTGTCATGTGTTCCTCTCTTCACATACATGAAGATAAAAGGCTGCTTTTTGGACCTATCTAGCAAGACATAGACCTGTCAGCATTGTTAGTCGTAGCTTAAACCAATATGACTAAGTGTTCAATAGAGGTTGCCGTAGAAATGGTGCTCATTAAAGAATATTAAATGAGAAGAAGAATACTGCTTATTAAGCAGTACTGACTTCCACCTCCACTAAGCATATGTCCGGGTCACAGTACAAAATTTGAACAGAGCTGGATTAACCAAAACCAGCTTTATTTGTTGTTTCTCTCAGACTTCAAAGATGCTATAAGGCCATGCTTTGCTTTCAATACTAAAAGAAAGATGAGAAACTGTACAGTAAAGCAATAAAGACTAGCTCTGTCAGAGCTCTGCTTAACCCTTCCCAGTTAATGAGCCGGTGCAGGTGTCCTGCCAGTCACATTTCAAAGCTAAATTGAACAAAATCTTCTTTTAAATACCATGTCAGGAGCACAGGTGAGCCCTCCTGGAACCTTTTATCTCAGGAGTGCTGAGCGTTTTGGGAAAAGCAGTTTATTTTGTTTCTCTCTTGGAAACCGGGACTCGCTGGGTTTTTGCATGGATGTATTGCTCCTCAATTGCCAGGCCCCCCATCACCCATCATGACTTCACTGTGTATATGAACAGAAGGAAGGTCTGTGAATGAAAGGGGGCCATGCGGCACATCTTGCTTGTTTAGTAGTTTAGTAGCTGAGTGAATTTAAAATGTCTTCCAGCTGTTTCTTAAACAGAAACAGCCTAGCGTTTGGGTCTCAACCACCTGGCTGGGAAATAAGTTTCCGAAACCCATGACGCTTTGAGCAAAGAGTTTCCTGTTCCCTTGCCTTAATAAATTCCCTTAAGTTTTCAGTAGTGGCCCCGTGTCCTTCTTTCACTACTGACTGAAGCAGCTGAGCACATACAGTATGTAAGCAGACAACCACACAGCATTTCAAAACTTCCTTAGCCAAAAAACAAAATAAATGGAGACACAAAACCTGTCTAATAGCTGAACGATTCATGGATACAACTTCTATCTAAATTTTTTATGTTGTGATAAATACTGTAATTATGACTCCTGGGTTCTCCTACCCGTCTGTTATTGAGAAAATGTGTGGCACACAAGACACATTTTTTAAAGATGTAAAATTGCATTTTCAAATGCCGAGCCCCTTACTTTCAGGTACGGTCCTACCAGAGGGGCCAAAGCAGCCGCGACCCTGCTCCACGCCATGTGGAGACTCTCCGAGCTCCACAACTTCTACAGAAAGGTACGTCGTGAAGGCGAATCCGTGTCCTGAGTACAAGCATTTACGAAAAGCTACAAGCAAGAGGAGGGCATTCAGGTTATCTTGCGTGGGATGTCTTGTAGTTGAAAGGTCAAGACTAAACTTGACTAGTCGTTTCTTGAAGGACCTCAAGATTGTCAGTAACGCCCTCTTCCTTTCCCCTTGTGTTCTCAGACCCATATTTCCCTGCTGGTCCTAAAATCCTTCTAAGGGCTGATATGTCAGGATTTTGAGTGCCTGTCTCTGGTGCCCACATAGTCTCTTTTGCACCATCTTTTTTCAATAAAAAGTGATTGTGTGTTAAGGAAGTAGGTCAGTTTCTTCGTCATTTCTGTGTACACTAAATATTTTGCCTAGATTTTGCCTAGATGTAATTACTAAACTCTAGTAAGCCATTGAATCAGGGTTTTTAATTTTTTTTTGATATGTGTGCGAAGAATCTCTTCTAGTTTCAACATGAATTGATCTCTGGTTCAGTTTGACATGAGTGGAGTGCATTTCTAGGCAGATGTTTTGCATTGAATGTCTCTTTTTCTCTTTCATTTTATGTTCAGGCTGGATTCAAGAAGGCTGCTTTCATCAACTGCAAGACCATAAAAGCAATTAACTTACCTTGAGACAGCAGTGGAAGTGTCTTGTACATAACCTACGTGGCACTAGCTACATTATCTTTTTAGACTTCAGAATCTTTTATTTTAGTGCCCCCTGATATATACACACATATAATACAATACCTAAAGGGTATTTGTAAAATACAATATAGTGGAGGGAGGGGTTACAAATGAAATGAACCATAAGAGATTGAGATGGCAAGTTTTTCCTGATTATTGGTAATTTACATTTTAGATTGTACTGTACTGTATGTCCAAGAAAAGGAGAATTCTGAATTTGCTCCATGACACATCATGATGTAATAACTTTGATGTATTGAAGTATTGGAAATCCAATATTACTAGAATATACTACAGTACATCTTTGCAAAGAGCAGATCTATGAAAATAATGCTGTTGTCACCATGACTTAGCTGTTCCCCAGCATTTTATCTGTTTCCATTACCTGAATGAACATAGTGCTGTTTTTAAGAAAACTCCCCTTGTGCAGGAGATCCGAATGCTGTGTTTTGCAGATGCATGAGAAGATTAAAAAGAAAAGGCAGGGGTGTGGAAGAGCAGAAAACAGTCTGTACACTGTAATATAAGAAGAGATACAAATGAGAGTGGGTAGGGTTTATTTGCCCCTTCTCATTCAGTAATGCCCAGAGTCGAATTCTCCTGGCCAGTGATGTGCATATCAGTCCTCTCTTCAACACACAAGCCTGGCTTCTGGCCAGTCAAGCTCTAAGTGGCACAGGAAGTGCCTGACGTGATGACGCTTGTGGGAGAGGATGCTGGTGTTCGACGCTCCCGGGCTGGGTCAGGAGCTGTAGCTCTGAGGACTTGGCTGTACCACATGGTTGATGCTGTTAAAAAATGCTCAATAAAAAACAACTCCTTCACAGTTCACAAATTAGTCTGTGTCCATAAGATGGGGCGGTGCGGTGACTCTGTGGTTAAGGATCTGGGCCTCTGGAAGGCCTCTGTTGCCGGTTCATATCCCGCGGCTGGCAGAGGAATCCTACGCTGTTGGGCCCCTGAGCAAGGCCCTTGACCCCAGATGCTCCAGGGGCGCTGTATAAATGGCTGACCCTGCACTCTGACCCCCAGCTTCTGTGCCCTGTCTGTGTGGCTCATGGAGAGCAAACAGGGATATGCGAAAAAAGACAAATTCCTAATACAAGAAATTGTGTATGGCCAATAAAGTGCTCTTATCTTAACATTAATATGAACAATATGTATTTTAGTTTTGGGTAATTCCATTCATATATCTGATAATGTTGTCACATGCACGTAGGTATTGGGACACAGTCAATTTCAGAGTTTAAAAGTCACTATTCTATTGCAGATCCCTTTGAGGTAATAACTGCTTGAAGTTTGTCACATCACCGCGCTCACCAAACGCCTTCGGTAATCATGTGAAATGCTTTGCTGCAGGCATTTTGAGCTCTTGGGAGGTCTGACTTCAGGCTTTTTTTTATATTTCAGCATGTAAATTATATCCTCAACTGCATTTTAGGCTGGAAAAATGATTCGGCCAGTCAGGGCTTTAAACCTGTCTGTTTTTTGTCACTGTCATGCCACCATAGTCAAGCAGTATCCAGAAAGCATGGGAGCATTTCCTTCAGCATAAACAAACAAGATGTTTTTGCTGCTGCCAGTCTTAGTTATGTGCCAGTTCCAATATTGACACAGATCCTCTCACTGGCAGGGAACCCCACCCTTGAGAACCTTTTGTTATGTCCAGAGATCCAATTCGGCTGTATTTCTCTACAACCCGAACTGAAATCATCTTTTGTAACATCTAGAACTGCAATGAAACCTTTTTGTCACAAAGATTCGCTTGACAAATGAATCATGTGCTATACCGGCCAGCTGTAGTTACTGTAGACATTTGTAACAGGTTTTTGGATCTGCCCTTGACAGCAATTGTTTCAGAGAGTACCGTAGAAGACACATTGCTACATTAGATCTTCTCCTGGCAGCCACGAATCTCATGAATGGGAAAAGAAGAACCACACTGATGTTTTTGAGACTTTTAAAAGCACCGCGAAACTGTAATAAGATGTATGTACATTTTTAGCATTTAGCATTACAGTGACCTATATTTTGTCTATAAGCCTGTGTTAAGAGAATGGTTAAAATAATTTAATGAATGTAGTTTTTCTTATTGCATTTCAAAATCTGATTCTTTATATTAGCTGACAAACTGTTCTCATGAGTTTTATTAAAAAGTGTCGAGTAACTACTAAGAGGACATGATCTCCTTTTCTTTAATGTGAATTCCAAAGGTAGAAAGAATGTAAAAATGCACTGGAAAATATCTCAAATACTGCAGGGATGATACTGCATGCTTCGTTCCACAAAATTGTAATCAATGCGCAAACTGTAATCTTAGATTATTGCCTACCAGGATCGTCTCTCTTTAACCTGTTTTTACTTTAAAAGAGAAAAGGTCAAATTTGGCAAGAGGGTTGACAATAGTCTATCTAGTAAATAATATTTAATCAGAACAGGTAAAATATTGGTTATTCATTAACCATAATGGTAACTTTAACAGTAACATAAAAAAAATAGCAATGTATTGTTAAATATGCTATACAACTATGAGAAGATAGATCTAGATCTATGATAGATCTTTAACATTAGCACTTGAAATAAGAAAGTAAAATATTTAGGTGTTCTTAAGGTGCTGTATTCTTTCTTACTAAAATAGTTTGCACTGAAATTGAAATGTTATCCAGTATGTGCATTGAGCTGTAGTCCTTCCCCCCCAAAAAAAAAAATCATTTTTTTTTACTGATGGTCAGAATTTTAGAAAGACCCATGAGAATTAAAGGATTTCAAAATTGTCACAAGCACCGTGTGTGTAACTTGAACTGGGCTCAGTGTGTGTTGTAGCCAGTACCTGTTCCTGTCGTATTCTGGATATTCCATCATGAACACAGCACGTACTGCATAAAACAAAATATATTTTGTTACGGTACCTACCGACTTTTCACCATCAGGGAAGAAACGGCCTTCAAAGCACAATTTCCAGATAATCTTTGAAATAAGATAGTAATAAGATCTTTTGTCTTGTAATCATCTTTACTTGCAGGATAGTAATCGCACCTTATAGTTACCCTGAATGTTATAGCACTTTCATTTTCCAAGCTTAGTGGAGTAGTGGTTATCAATACAGGATTTTGCAAAATACCCCAGTAAATATTCCATAGCAATATCCTTATATCAGGTTTCCATTATGTAGGGTAATGAGTGGGACGGCGTGGCCGGGCCGTGGTCAGCATCACTGCCTTGAAGCGCTGGGGCTCTGGGTGTACTTACAGACCTGGGGTGCTGTCGGCGTGAAGTTTGCATGTTTTCCCTGTGTTCATGTGGGTTTCCTCTGGGTGCTCCAGTTTCCTCTCAATGTCCAAAGAACATTGGGTAGGTTAATGGGGATACTGGTAAAGCTGGCCCTGGTGCGAGTGTGTGCCCTATGATAGACTGGCGTCCTGCCCAGGCTGTACCCTGCCATGTGCTCTGGCTCCCCTGGAACCTTGTATGGGATACAGCAGTCAGAAAAATGGATGAATAAATAATGTCTGCCCATGCAGACCTCTAATGTGGGAAACATAATTCATTATGGTGAAAGCAAAGGAACATTTAAAGTTCACGGGAATACCACAGTCATATGCATTTGTGCAACTGTTCAGAGAATATACCAATTGTTAGCATAATCAATTTGAACAAATGGAGAAATTGCAGTTAAAAAACTAAGATCTTGTGATTTTCTTTCCGACAGCTTATATTCGTTTTTTTTTAGGTTGCCCTTAAGGACTACCAGGTGTGTTTTTGTTAAACCACCCCACCAGTTAGCTTAATGCAGTTGGGGTTTGTGGGAATCTGGAACAGTCTACCCAGCCTTGCTCTCAAAGCCGATATCCTGGCTTATGTCAAGAAACTGCTGGATAACACTAATCAGGGCTGAAGGCACACTTTTATCCAAAGGGTGGAGGGACTATGAAATAAGCCGCCCAGTGATGCTGTCAAAGCCGATGCCCAGGCTTGTTTTTTCCCTGAAATAACTGGATGGAATCCTTGGATCAATTACTAACAGTACAACTACCAAATGGGCAAAATGACCTCTTGCTGTTGGGAACCTATCTTATGTTCAATAGACAGTGTAACACGGACTGTGCAAACCCGTTGTCTACTAACAGGTCCATCACGGTTAAAAACACCATCAGTAAAGGCTCACCGCAGTCGCTATAAAGATTAATCAGTGCGGGTTCTCTCAGCTTCCTGGCAGATGGAAACGGGGCTTGCTGGGTTCTTGCAGGCTTTCAATGGGAGATGTGCTTTTCCTGCAATCGGCAGAAACCCACTGGTTAGACACGGTGGAAACTGGACCAGCAGCTCCACACTGACCGTCAACACATTTCCCACAAATGGACTCCAAGCACATTGCAGCCACTCTTTCTTTTTTGGGGGGAGTTCCAGATGTAGGTTCTGAACACACAGCAAACAAACATGACAGCCTGGCCAGGCACATCCGTCTGCCTTCATAGGCAGCGCCAGTGTGCAATGGGGCCAATTTTCTGCATTTCGCCGGAATGGCGCTAAAGCAGAGCATCTCATTCAATGCGCAACTTCCAGCAAGCAGGAATGACACAATTATCTTCAGTAGCCAGAACAGGCACCATCGTGAAACCTGGCTAAGTGCAAGTTAATGATTTATTAACGTTTTAGCAAGTTGTTTGGTTCCGAGTAGCTAAGCACGCTGTGCATAGTACAAAATACACCTAAATACTTAGTATAATAAACATAAAATCAATTACACTAATTGTGTTTCCAAAATCAATTTGAAATTTTATTTGATTAAATTTTTGTTGCTTATTGTTGTATACTTTAGGAAGCCCAGAGGACCTGTGTACCTCCAGTTTTTCTGTCCATCTGGGTCTTGTATTTTAATGACCTGATTCTGCTCATTTCTGGCTTAATCTGACCTATTTAGAAACTTCTCACAGCTCCTCAGGTGCCGCTGCTTTGAAGAGACACAGAAAACATACAGAAACCACCCCTAACATATTGTGCCATTTATGTACTTTTTGCAACCATGGCCAGGATGTTTTTTTTAGGTAGCTCAGCAAATCTCCGTCTTCATCTTTAACCGAAGTGCCTGTCAATCCTAAAGCCTGGATTAAACTAAATCAAATACCCACCTGAACGCCCGTTCACCCACTACCAGAAAGCTCCTTAAGTCCCGGTAAGGGCAGTGACAACAACAAGGTGGTACTAGACTCTGGAAGAGATGCCAGTCTATTGCAGGTCAAACGCACACATGAATAAATTCACAGGGACAATCTAGTCCATAAACCAATCAACATAAACCACATGCACTGTATTTGGAAAGTGGGAGATAATTGGAGTCCCTGGGAAAAATCCCAAGACCCAAGATAAGAACGAGACAATTTATCACACACAGACGTATCCACCCAGGGGAAAGGCCATATCCGTGCTGAGGCTTTTATATTGCTGGCTATAAGGTATATTGTGCGAAGTTAGATGTTATATAATAGTATTTGTTTGTATTGGCAGGAAAATATGGATAACTGCCATGGTGCACTTGTTTTCCTATTGAAGCTGGCAGAACTACCCAACAACTGCATTCCCAGTAACTCCTTCATGCCGTATACAGAATTACTCAGTGCTCTGAATTACTCATATTTCATACTCTGACTACTGGTGCAAAATAGGCCTTTATAGTCTACCTGCTTTTAATATTAACTGTTAACAAAGCAAATAGAGGTCATTTGTAATGGAGTAAGGGTACGATGAAGCCTCTATAGCAGGGATCTGCCACACCCCCATCCAGGAAGTTTAATTCCAGCTGCTTTCCAAATCCGCATGCTGGAGAGGATAAAACACCAGCAGCCTAGCTTGCTCTGACACACACCCCCCAGCATGTCAGGCTCTATGATTTGGCTTCTCAATGACAGGATTCTTTAGAAGAAACAAGGTCCAGTAAGCGGGAAAAGATCAATTACAAAAGTTATTTATTTTTACTAAAATGCTAATTGGGGGATATGAAACAGGGAGTAACCTCTATGTAAACTTAAGACAGCTTGCTTTCAGGAGGTGAAAGAAAAGCAGAATTAAGAAGTTCAGGTGGAGCCTGACCTCATGAGGTCATATAAGCTAAGCAAGGCTGAGCACGGTCAGTTCTGATACTGTATTTTTTTTATAGAGTAGAAGTGTTAATCCTGTAGTCCTGGCTAAATCCTACTCCCGGTTTACACAGGCAGGACCCCTAAAGCTCCATTGCAATTGATTTCTCACTCCTCCACTTTAGCCGCTCTGCTGTGGGCCTGCGGTGCAGAAGGGCCGGTCAGGATCAGCAGAACAGGAGGCACTTCTTTACCGAATGGGTTGCTGGAGTACGAAACAAGCTTTCCAACCACGCCGAGGCCGAAACTCTGGTTTCTGTTAAGCAACAGCTGGGCGAGACCCTTAGATGAATCAGCTGCTAACTTCTCAAATGGCTGGATGGGCAGAACAACCTCATCTCGTTTTGCAACTGCTTTCGTACCGAGTGCCTTTTTACAAACAAGATCTATTTTTCCACTTTTTTTCAGTGTTGCAACAAATTGCATGTGTCCTTGACAGCCACTTGTCCAGACCCCCAGCCAACAGAACTGTGTGTTTGTGCATCAGCGTGCAAAGTCCACAGACAGTTTATACAGCTGAACACCCAGGTTCGCACGAGTCATGGTATTCTCATTCAAATAGACTTGACAAACTGTAGACTATGCCAAAATCCTGCGACGAGACACGACGCCACCCAAGTCGCCCTCGAGCTCCGCCGCAGGGAAGAGGCGTGAAAGAGCTTGTCCAGCCGGGCGAGAGCAGACGGGAGGAAATGGCTAATCAGAGCAGGTGTTCGTCTTTCCAGAACGGTGTCAAAGATTCGCCAGAGGGACCAGTCTGCAGCGTGCAAGAATGGCGACTGGCCTTGGACTCAGCTAAAAGAAACACACATTCATTGGAAATAAATGCATGGCTTCAAACCAAAGATTTCCTTTTTTTAAAAAAAAGCATGTATTTTCCAGCTTTCTAGCTGTAGATATGGTATATTTAGCCAAATTCTACAAAAAAAGGACCGGTGCCACCTGCACATATTTGTGGAGAGATAGTGGGTGGCGCCCTTCACGTTTGTTTCTCCCAAACAAAAGCTCCTTGTTCATGTCTGAACTCTTCCCTTAGTCATGGACATGGCCCTTTTAAAGCCACAATAAAAATGATCACGTGCATTTTCTTGCCTGCACTAAAGACTCCCTGAAAATAAACAGCTTATTCACCGACTGTTGAGCATAAAATAAACAGGGGCTTTGAGGTCTTATGCATCCATGCGTTTGATCGTTTATTAAATTAAATTCCTCGTGTCCATTTTGAAATGCTAAATGACTTTTAAGAATGGCAAAAGTAGACACTGAGCTCCTATTCTCTACGTGGGGTGATCCCTAAAGGAACGGGAAGGGTTTGCATTCCTTTCATCGGGCTGTGTGCGTTTTCTCTCTCTCCTGCTGGTCTGCAATACATCAGATTAAGAGCATGTCAAACAATGGCTGCGGCTGCAGAAAGGGGGAGACTGACACCCCCGCAGTCACCCCGTGCCTTCCAGGAACAAAAACCACTCTAACAGGTTTTCAATAAGTGACTTTCATGTGTTGAAATGAAGAGTTAAAAACCAGATCATGACCCATGAAACCATTCCAATTGACAGTATCCGTGTTTGACTTCCGTGATTGATATGTGCTTTAACACTTCAATAGCTTATGTGGTGCAGGTAAATTTCCTTCTAGGTAGGCCAAACAAGCTTTGCATTTAATTATAAAATATGACGGACACGTGACCAAAACATGACTGAATCCAATAAGCACTTGTAAATGGTTGTTAAAAGGTGCTGCTTCTATGAGAGCACTACAGCACCCTTGGACACGTTCTTCTGATTGCATAGGCACCGGCTTTAAAACAGACAGTCTATATATTATACACTGACAGATCAGCAAAGTTAATAATCTTACATGCAAGTCCAATGACTCGGAAAAAATATTTATTGTGTGTTTCTGGCTTGATCCATGCTGTCAAGTATAAAAAGAGACTATGAAAAGATGCTGGTCTCCTGGTCATTGACGGAAGCCTTTTCATTGATAGGCAAAGTGTAATGGACAGATTGAAAGCAGGAAATACGATCACAAAATAATGCAATTAGCATTATTCATTTCCATTTTAAAGTGCATTAGGCCACGATGCTTTTAAATATTTCAAAACTTAAAATACTGGGAGAACTATCTCACGGGACAAGAGTGTTATCAGTCACCTTTGAAGGATAAGAAGTAAAAATTTTAAAGGTGTCAGCAAAACACTCCATTTTAAAAGTTAAAAATTTCCATCAATGCCCAGAGCTTCTGTTGAGGACTTTCATCAAAATCCTGAGAAAGGTTGGAGTAGCAGCTCTATTTCTGTTGAGCTCTGTGTGAGTTTATTTTATTGAAGTAGTTCAGGTGGGTGGCTGCGTCAGCATGTGTAGGCTGCAAAGGAACAAGTAGTAGTTTAATTCTATGCTGAGAGGAGAAGATAACGTTTTGGCTGTGGAGCTTCTTCGGTGATGCCACATGCTCTAATGACCAGTAGAGCATTTCCTGCACCACTTCCACCCATCCCTCAAATATACAGTTAACATATCCTCTGCTACTCTTCCGTTTCTAGACATAAACCATTATCATCCCTGACTCTCTACTTCAGTCGATTACAAACCCACAGATTCACACAGCTATCTCCTGTACAGCTCATTTCACCCCACACTAAAAATCTCCCCCTTTTCACAGTTCCTTCGGGTACGATGTCTCTGCAGTGATGACATGGATTTCCAGAACCAAGCACTCAAAATGCACTCCTTTTTCATCAACAGTGGATACCCCACCCGTATTATTGATGGGGCCCTCATCCGAGCCAAAAACAAACTCCTGGCCTAACAACCACATTCCTCTGGTGCTTCCCTTCTACCCCAACACACTCTCCATCCCCAGGACCGTTAACAACAACTTTCCTATCCTACAGGCTGATCCCTCCACTGGGGCCCTCTTTTCTGATCGCCGCATCATCTCATATCGCCGACCACCTCATCTGTGTAACCTTCTTGTTCACAGCTCCCTTGACCGCCCTCAGCAGCCATCCACACCAGGTATATTCCCCTGCAACAGAGCTGTATCACCTGCAAGTACACATCTAACACCACACTCATTCAAGGCCCTTCAGGACAATTCCGGATCACCCAGATGGCATCTTGTACCTCCAGCAACCTTATTTACTGTATCTCTTGCAGTAAATGCCCAGCCATCTACATTGGAGAAACGGGAAGGAGACTTGGAGACTGGTTCAGAGAACATTTTAGGGCTGTGAAGATTAAATCTCTCTCCAAGCCCATTGTTTCTCATTTCACCTCAGGTGGCCATGATCACACTGATCTCTCCGTCTGCGTTCTCAAAAAAGGGTTTCTTAACTCCCACAGCAGAAAGACATCAGAAACAAAATATCCAGAAACTTGGTTCACGCCTTCCCTCTTCTCTCAACGACAGACCTGTTTTCGTGTGATCTTCTCTATTCACATGCAGCTTTCGACTTCAGTCCTCTCTTCACCTCTCTCCACTTCGCACCGCCTGAGTGGCCTTTCATCATCTCCCTGCTCCTGCCTCCTCCACTCTCCCAGCTTTTGTTCTCCTGTGCTATTCTATCTGTGAAGAAGGCTCCACAGCCAAAACTTGTTTTCTTTCTTCTCCTTTCAGCATGGAATAAACCCATTACTTGTTCCTTTAAAATCCAGAGATGTCTTGAATCCAGAGCACTTTGGCTGCAGGAGGTTTATTTTCTTTACCCAGTGGAATGTCTGACCTGTCATGGATAAGACTGACTTATCTTTCCCCCTCTCTCCCAGGTCTTTAATCTTCAACCACTAACAGAAGGCAGAATTCCAGCAGCTCAGGACAGAGGCTAAAAGGGCTGTTTACCACCAAACAAAGATGTTCCTGAAAGAATGTAACTGATAAGTCTTTCAAGGGCACTGGTTCTTCAACAAACAGAACACAGCAGACATACCTCTGCGGCTGATTTCAGCACTTATTACTTCCTAAAAGCTGAGGCAACAGCAGGAAAGGCAGTACAAAAGGAAACTTTGTTCTGAATAAAGATCTAGAACTGATCGTAAAAGCACATCTCATTTGTCTTTGTACTTTGTAATTCTGGCAATTTTGTTGAGATCTCAAATAATTACAAAGGGTAAGCCTGCATAGAAAATGATTTTTTTTTATTGAAAACGTAGCACCTTTTCTGTATAATTAAACTGAGACCAGGCCTTCCTAGCTTCCTTGTACAGTACTTCCAAAATAATTCAAACAGTTCAATTACAAGCAAGCATTCGCCACCTTGTGGTACACCCCAGTATTGCGATTTCCCAATCTATCCTGAGTGCTTTCAGGACGTCAAAGAAGAAAGAAGAAAAATCACTTTCAAAATTAAAATCACTTAAACGTAAAAACGTACCTACAAATAACAGAGATTCTTAAAACCTGAGGACAAAACATGGAGAAAAAAACTAGCAAAACCTAAAAAAAATGCATTACGATTAAATTCTTACATGGAACAGACAAAAACTAAAAATATGGGAATGAAGCAACAATAGATTGATAAAGGTTTAATCGCTATTCAATGTTGTTTCCTTCAGATTCATTTCTGGGCATTACCTTAGGTAAAATATTTAGTACCTTCTCTTTCTGACCTCTTACCAGTGACTGGATACGTCTTTCTAATAAGAATAAATAGAATCGAAGCCATGACAGCCAAATACAGACAGCAAAGCATGTTCAAACATTTACCTTCAACTCAAATCGCCAATATTGCTTCACAAACAACGCGCACATAAAAATGTATCAATTTAAAACATAACTCCTTCAAATGCAAAATGAAGAAAAAAATTGCATTCTAAGGACGAGGTTTTTAACACTTTATATATTTAAGCACCCTCAAAGAGATGCACTGTTCCAGCACTTTTTAAAACGTTTTATAACCCGTCATTAGAACCAAACAAAGACTTCCACTCCACATGATAACAGAAGAGTATTTTCCCAATTAGTTTGAGGTATGTTAAGAGATATCACAAAATACAGAAAGCACAGGAACCTAACATTTATTTAAAATGTTTATACAGGACGGCCTTGAGAGATGTATCATCTCTGTCCCACAGTTGTCCTGTCACCAGCAGCAACGTTACAATGAAAGGTCTTAACATAAGTGCTTCAGCATGAATACAGAAAACATCAGGGCTTGTGAGGATTCATCTACTACCTGACTCCACTTCAGTCAGCCTCCCTTAGAGTGGTAAAAACTAGAACAAAAACAAGTCAGAAAATGGGTCTACATCAAAATCACATCAAGGAACAACAAAATGCAGCCTGCTTTCACACAAGAAGTCAAAACCTGGAGCAAAGGCGTTTCAGATTCTGAAATGGAGCGTTTGTAACCAGTTGTACAGTACAATGATACTTTTCAATGAGGCTTTCCAAAGGCCTGATTTCTCACACCACCTCATTCCATGATATTTCTCGACAGACTTAAGGCAAATGCAAACCTTTCCCCCGTTAAAGAAACAAAAAAAAAGCGCTCGTTCGAAATTCAAGACCGTTTAAAAAACTGCATGCAGAGAATAACATTTGCAAAATAACTTGCACATAATATTAAAACAACAGTGACTTAATCGGGCCAATGCTTGCTATAACAGTCTACAATTAAAGCATTCATATTTGCAATTAAGAAAGACTTGGCTCGCAGCTCCCAGTCTTCGGTCTTTACTTAGGAAAAAAAAGGCCCATCTTACAATAATCCAGATATTACTCATATACAGTACTTCAATGAAAAAAAAAAACACTTTATCATGTGCAGTGTCCTCCTTAGGATGGGCTCATTCCGACTGCAGATCTACTGTTTCACTGTGTCAGAACAGGACAAGTATACAATGACATTTAAGTGACTTGACAAGCAAATTAAAAAAATTCTGATTTATGCAATAGTCACTGGTTGCTTACTAAAATGATCACTGCCATGCCAGAAGGGAACAGGTTTCTCCTGAACTATTAAACACCCAAGAAAAGCTTCAGTCATTGTCTTACGCATCCTCCCTCTGCTCCAGCCTTCTCTCAATTTCAGGCAGGAATGAAACAGTTCAGATTAAACTGCTAGTTTGAGAAAAGCACCTACTGTCGTGACTGAGAAAGTGTGTAGCAATAATGGTTATGCACCCTTATGGATTTTCTACAAAACCATGCATGTCACCCAGGAGCAGTCTGAATTGAAGTGTGGCAAGGCACATTGGAAATACAGGCAGGTTGTTCTTCTGCTGTGTCCTTCTTCATCACAAGCCATAAGGGCCTTTTTTCCCCAATGAAATATAGTTTCTGTGATTTGGTCTTCTATAGAACAGCTGAGATTGAAAAATGCATTATCCTGGCACACTTAAAAAAATAACTAAGATCTTAAAAACAGAAAAGTATCTGGGTAGATCATGCACTGCACGCCGCAAGGAATTAAAGGAATAGGGGTCTGATCTGGAAGTGCGTCATCACTAGAGCGTACTGCTGTTGTGTAGGACTGAATTCAGCAAAACTCCCAAATCAGTTAACATTCCTCATTCTCTATTCATCACAGCCTGTCCTTTTACTTCTTACATAAGGGATAAAACAGATCAGCAGCAGAAAAGGACAAACGGCTGTGAATGTAAACAATTCTCAAAATCTATGCAGGACAGTTTGAAGTGCAGTACTAGCTTCTAAGGTTAAATGGTATCGCAATATTTTATTCTGCTTCAAAATGTTAAAAACAGAAATGTAGGGCTGCCAGTAGATCTAAAATAATCTTCACAAAAACACTGCTGTATAGGCATGGAAATAAGTAACTTTTCGTGAAATGCACAAATTATTCACACACAAAAGACAAATCCTGCTAAATACTTTGGTAGGCAGCAAGTTCCTGACTTTGTTTAAAGGGATGCTATGTTTTTTTAACTTTTCCAGAAAATTAGTTTCACAACTTGCTGAAATCTTTCGCTATCATGACGGAGCCAGGAGATACAAACAAGACCAGCAGTTCATATCCATACACAGCAAGGAAAAAGAAAACACAGGGCCAAGCAGGGGTTGATTCCACACTGAAAAGTGAAACGAGAACACATTTTGGCTATTGTTTTGGCATTGCATTTTTGTGTGTCTTTCAGTGAGGGATGATCTTCTATCTGTTCTTTTGCAGCCCAGAAGGTTGTGCGGAACCTCAGAAGATAATACAGCCGGGAGGCAAATCCCAGGAGCATGTAATTGGCATGGCTACAGCTCAACGTACGTGCGGCATCGCACCCTGCAGCAGGGCCTGGAGAGCCGCAGTCCAGCAGGGTCTGTTCACCACTAAATTACCAATATCTTAGACCTGGAGCAACTCATCATATGATGTGAGACCATGCAGTCTACTTTAGAGATCACAGGAACGAAAATCAAAATAACCCTAAGACATAAAGGGCTCAAGTTCCCTTCACTGAACAAGAACCTCCAAGTGTTTCTGTTTTTTTTTTAAAAGCAGTTCGAGTGGCCTCTAAGACTTAATGGACCAGAGCTCTCCAGGACTTGCTTGCATACCTGCGTATCTTGGGATATCTGTCATCCCAAACAAGACTTTTTCAGTGCATCAGGTACTTGGATTGTGTGAACAGATCTGTGCGAAAGCAGAGTTCATGCAATCTCTGAACCTGGAGCCCGAACCAGGATCCGAGCAGCCTCCAAACCCAACTGTACCACACAACAGAAAGCCTGTGACGCTAGAAACGCTGCTCGCAAATCAGAATAAACAAAAGACGTGAACTATACCACAAGCGTGCACGTGTCAGCAGACGTCGAAGTATAACACAAGTGTAGCTATTATCACTGCTCATATTGGTTTCCTGAGTTATACCCAGATCTGCAGTATGAATGTAAAACTAGCATGTTCTTTACAGTTGTAATGAACCCGTTTGCAAAATCTCAACATCACTGGCTTCCATGTCCTTCTGTTATCTTCTACAGCAATTACAGCACTGTTAAAAAAGGACAATGTGTAGAGACCTCTGTGCTATTGAGTTATTCACAGAACTGTTGTTTTGGCTTTGCATATCATTAAATGCACATTCAGGGTTCTAACCAAGTGAACGGTGCGTGGTGCTGCAGGATTGATCACACTGCTGCCATATTCACACAGCTCTGGACAGCCTTCACTGAAGTAATTTTGGGGAAGTACAAAAGAAATATACAATGGCCACACCTTTGTGAACTCCCCTAACACCACCTGCGTTAAAAAATACATCATCTTCATGGCTTGTGTCCAGCTCCCCCTGGCGGCAGGCGGCCACAGTCTTCAGCAGCTGCTTTATGGTGTAAAAACATTAATCTCAGCTGGAGGCAGGTGGCTAATGTATCGGTAATGTTATAACTATTATTTCCAGACAAGTTTTTGTCACGAGCCCTCATGTGCCTTGCAGTAAAATGTCCGCACGTACAGTACATGGAAACACGATAAATAAACTCCGTTAACCGGGATGGATCATAAAGAAGGTCAGAAAAATGATACAACCGAAACAACTTGGGTTCACAACGTCCTCTTATCATCATTTAAAAGAAACGGGGATTCAAAAGCAGTGCTATTCCAGAATATGAGCTTAATAACTGTTGTTTAATGCACTATGGTTTTTTATCAACTACTGTACATCTTTGTAAACTTCACTGAATGCCAGTACGTTCTAGTGAAGATTCCCAGTGATTTCTTCAGCTTCAGACATGGAATTCAACGCTAACTCTACGTCTGCAGCTCTGACGAGAAACAGTGATGGGGAGAAATGCTTGCAGCTGTTGACGTTAAGGACTAGAATTGACTGTCCCTGTCCGAACTCTTCATTCACCTGGAAGCTTCAGCGCTGCCTGTTAGGATGGATCACCCTTCCACAACACTTCACGAGGGATCAAGGATAATAAGTGTAGTTTTTATAAAAACATTTACTCAACTAAGTCAGGCAGCGAATAACGCATCTCTGTGGCTCTACACTGCATGTTCCTCCATAGCGTCCTGCCATACTGGGTGACCAGGGTCACTGGAACACAGAGAACAGAGAACGGCATTTTAAAGTGTGCTTAAATTGAGAGAGGTTAATTTAAAAAAAATCAGGATTATGTCTCTGCCAAGTCAAAAATTGATAAATCGTGCCTCCATACAATAAATGCATAACTCCTCAGCCGTTTGCTATAAAACAAACCCCAAAAAGACACTTCGGAGCAAATGAGGAACACATCTGTTCACATGGTGTGACCACTGGCAGGGGTTTGTGAACAGCTGATGGATATTACACATTTACTTTGTTCAGGCACATCACCAGTTTAATTCATCACCAATTATCATCTTCAACACAGACACAAAGCTGATTTTGCACTTTGACCTCTCTCGAACCAAGCACAGTTCTAAAACCCTGTCCTGTCTTAACTTACAATGGTGAACTCAGAAAGCCATATGATCACCCTACTTTTAGAAAACAAAACTGCAAACTTTATCATGACTGAATTCAAGAGTTGATATATTTTTTTAAATCGCCATGAGCTAAGAAGGAGTTCACCTGAAGTTGCAATATTTCTTTTAAAAAGAAATCAGTGGTCACTAAAAAAAAATGTATCTTGATAGTTAATGTGCAGTTACACAAGTTTACCTTTGCTTATCAGTACAACATAAAAGGACACAAACCATTTTCAATGCACTTAAAAACGTGACATTGTACAATTATGAAAAATAAATAGTAGTTTAGCTAAATTCAACATTTACTCAATGGGTTGGAATTTTCTTTGAGAGGCACAGCCTTAAAGTCATTGTACTGATATTATGAACACATTAAGACAGCATTTAAAGAGGAACGCTGTTGTTGAACAACTACTTGTATAAAAAAGCTATAAAATGGTCAACCAGTGTTCCTTGTGGTCACACACAACCACCCCAGACTGTTGTCATGTTTAACAGATTTGAAAGCAAAATTCAAGTCTGCAGATAAAACCTCCAAAATATAAATATACATATATCAAACAGCTGGTGCAATCTCAAAGCAGGTGAAATACCTAGAAAAGATATTTAAAAAAGACGAGTAAAAATCAAGTCTAGAGAGACCAATGCATTTCGTTGAAGTCCACGGCTTCCCCAAGGTTTCCTTCAGTCTCTAAAAGGCTCATGATGACAGCCATGGCTGCTTCATCGTTGCTAAGGCTACCCAAGCCGGGCCCGACCACCATGTCCAGGTCCAGTTGGGCGCTGTCACCTGCAAGACAGGGAGAGGAGAGGTCAGACTACACACCTGCCTTGGAAGAGCACATCCAGTGGGGCTGGAAAACACCCACCCAGCAGGCAGACACAGACACAGACAGCTGGATCAACAGAAGGGAGCACACAAGAAGATAACTGGACATCCGGACAGGAACTCCGTGAACAGCCTGTTCAAACTCTAAAGGGCTTTGTGGAAGAGCTCCTGGGAGCGTCTCCGTGGGAGAGCTCCATGAGCTGCTTGACTGGTTCTACGGCACAATGCACAAGGACTGGCGAGTTAACCTGGAGCCAGACGCACGTCTGTGTCGAAACCCTTACTCGGCACGGTTTCGCCACCTGAAAAGGACGCACCCCCACTTTCACCTTCTTGGCTGGGCTTGTGAGGGACCTCCGAATCAACCACCTCTCCGTTTGGCACCTGAGAATGACAGCAGAGCGCACAGTGAGCTTCGGATCTCACACCAGTCTGATGTTTCAGGTCTGAGTTGGGGGATGAACCAACTGGCAGGGACCAGGGACCAAACTCTCCCCATTAGCAACCCAGAAAATCACAAAGGGCTCCAGGATAACATCTAAGGATCTGCAGACTTCTTTCACTATAGCTAATGTCTGTGGGACTGAATGGGAAGATAACAGGAAAAAATCAATTGCTTTCTCAAATTCATCAAAAGAACACCAGGCTATTTGAGAAATGTTCTCTGGAGTCACAAGTTTAACTTTTTGGCCACAATAAGCAAGGTTTTGTGTGGTGAAAACCAAACACAGCCCTTCAATAAAAGAAAAGAAGGCTGAAGCACGGTGGTGGTGGCTTGGGGCTGCTTCAGGACCCAGACAGTTTGCCTTCATTGACACAACCACGAAGGTTGCGTCAGCTTTGTGTCTGCAAACTCGGGAAGAGAAGGTCAGGTTATCCATTCTTCAGCTGTGGCCGAGCTGAAAGGAGATCATGAAGAAGACCTACATCACAACGGATAAAGAAGAGATTTTGCATTTTGGATTTGAGAGGTTCAAAGCCCAGATCCAAACAGCACTGAAATGGCATGGCACAACCTGAACCAATCTGTTCCGGCAAGGAGACCCTCACCCCTCACCACCAGTAAAACAGTTCTGGAAGGAAGAATCCAAACTTCACGAAAAGCAGATGCGAGAGAACAATACACACTTAAAATATCTAGTTGAAGTCATTGATGTTAAATGAGACTCCAACAGTTACTGAATCTCAGGAATCACATTCTTATTCACATGTGGATATTTACTGTTAGATTATTTTATTAAACATTCCACGTATGTCTCCGTGCTATATGTTTAATAAAAGATAACCACATTAAGACTACAAAGTGAGATTAAACTTGAAGAAGCAAATCACATGATCTGCTTAACCAATCAGTGATTTTAAAGCATTCCCAATTTTTAGGGTTACCTATAAACCATACTGGATCAGGGATCTACAGGGCCTGGGTTGGAGACCCCCGGTAAAATCAGAGACGTTTCATGCCATTTTAAAATGATTCTGTTTGAGTGTTCATGGTAAAGAACCAATATAATATGATGAACACAGTGCGGCTTGTTACTTTAAAGGATTACAGGACATAAATAATTTAACTCTACACTCAACATAAAACCACACAATGAAACACCCAAGTGCCACATAAATAGATTAAAATGTTAATTTAACATTCCCTAAAAACAGTATATATTTTGTAACAATGTTTTTATATATACATTTTTAAAATGAACTGGTGCACTTCAAGTAACCAAATGTATTTTTGGGAAGTGCCTTCAAAACGTCAGGAGGCCCTTCCTTGCACAAAGGGTTGTGGGAGTGTGGAACAAGCTGCCCAGCCATTCCCCCAAAGCCAACACCTAACGATTCTTTTAAACTACATGGGTCAAATTCTTCTGGATACAGCCGTTGGCATTTAGTCAACACTTCTGTTCAATGGAATGAAGAGGAAGAAGAGTGAATGGGACACGGAGGACTCACGTTACTGGCTGGAGGTACAGCAAGGGGAGATTTGTCTTGCAGTAAACTAAAAGGGCTTGCATTTCCACTAGACGGAGAGGAGTTTAACCTTTAAAAGAAAAGGAAAAACACTTTTGAGAAAAATGTCATGAGGTACTGTCGATTAAAAACATGTTATCGCATGCAAAAAAGCGAGGTCCAGAGAGTTCTGTCCAGCCATGTCTCACAGGATAAAAAAATCAGATGCAGGAAACTGCCACCAAATTGTTAAATGAATGATTTTAAAATTTAGTACACCTAATTATACCTAATACTTTTGTGGCCTAACAGCCTGAAATCAAAACGTTAAAAGAGAATTTATTATACCTTTAATAACAATTTAACACACAAAACCTTCAAATTAAGAACCAAATGTTCACAACATTCTAAAAAACTAATTCTATAAATGTCTTAGCGTTTACAATGAACACTTAAGACTCCTGTTCATTGCACTAATGCCATTTACTGACCTATTAAAATCTAGCAGCTCGTTTGCAATTTGGGTCCCTATACTTCCAGCATAAATCATAGTTCCTGGCCCACTGGAAATCCCTGGGATTATTGGGAAAGACTTCTTGGATACTTCTGAGGGGAGTGAAGGAAAAAATACATTAAGAGATTTTTCATCATTTATGTGCACCACATAGGATCTTAAAAGATTGTACAGGATAAGATGTCACCCAAAACTTACACAAATTCAAAACTGGTTTACAGTCACATCCCTCTCAAATTGTTGAAACAATTTGTTTATTTCTTGTGGTACATTAGTTTTCATCAGTTAGGGGTGTCAAAGAGGGTCAGAGTGGAAAGATTTGATCCGCGTGAGGACCTAATTTTCACCAGAGGCAGTTACAGCATGCATGTTGAGAATCACTTTGCTCGGCTCACCTTCTGTTGACTTGGAATCGCTGGGCTGCTCCAGTTTGTCGTCGGAGTCTCTAGGACTACTGTGTGCACCCCTTCATGAAACAACAAGGCACATTAGGTCAGTGGTCATGCACAGACAGGCCACTGAAGGAGACATTATACTGCTGTCTGGCTGAATTAATTTTCTTTTTGGAGGCATCGGCATACATTATCTTTCACAATGATAGAAAAATTGCATCCCAGCATTTTTAGGTTGAACAGATGGGTTCAGATCATTTCACTGTGAAAGAGTGAAATTATATTTACCCGAGGCAAGTTTTTTTAAGAGCTAGTGTACAATTTCTAGACACGTCCAACTTGATGTGAGCGTTATTTTGTGAATAATGAGCATATTACAAAGCTGAATGAGAACTGGTAGAGAAATAAATCTATTCCTTCTGCATAAAAATTAACAGCTCTGAAAAGGGCCCAAAACAGTGATTATGAAGACACAAACAGCATAAATGTGCCAGCTTTCAAGCAAATGAAGGCCTATATTATAATCAAAAACAAAATCTAAAATGACAAAAGATAAAGGTTAAGCAGAAACTTGACGAAGCAGTTCTACAAATTCTTAATTAGCATTAAACAGCATTTGATATCCAAACTACCTCATGAATAACCACATTATGTTATGTAATGAGGAAGGCCATTATGGAGTCATGTGATGGCAACAAGTACTTACGATATGACCGTGTTAGTTGACACTATATATTCTACTTCTTTGGTCCACGGATTTACAAAACTAAACCACTGGCTCTGCAGTGTGACGAAAGAGCCGTATTTCGTTTTAAACTTGTAGCAATTTGTTTCAATCTTCTCTTTACTCCGGAGAACTAGAGAGGGACGGGAGGTGGGGTGGGGGATTTTCACAAAGACATCAGAAGAAACACATTAGCCTGATCCGAGTAAAAGAATTATAGGCGCATACTTCAAAAAACAAAAGACAAAAAAACATTCACTATAACTTGATTTAAACATGCATATTCTATTTCATTGTGTATGACAATCTGAAAGTGGTTCAATACCTTACACACAGACATGCCTGTTCAGAAAAACGTCAACACGGTGAAATAAAAAAATCACACGTTCCTTAGGTCTGACTTCTACCTTTTCTGTGTCTGTCTGCTAAATGTACCAGGTCATCTTGATGGAAGTACTCGTAACAAGATGTCCCTAAAAGCTCCTGTGGTAAATAACCCAGAACGGTGGTTGCCCTACATTGGAGAAAAAAAAAACATTGGTTACATTAAGGCCCTGTGAAATTCGAACAAGCTAGCAACTCTGGTGTTTTCCATGGTTTCATAACCTGACTAGAGTACAAGCAATCAACAGCATTGATTTCCTGGCTAATATAATTCTGTAACAATGGCATGTAATGCTCTCCGACTCGACTATTGAGTAGATTAAAAGCCTAGTGCAATGCGCTTACTGGTCTGAAGTAGCCACGGGTACAGTTTGATGCACTGAAATGAGGCGCAACAGACACACAGTACGAGCAGAGGAAGCACATCACCTATCCACTTTCAATAACTACTTATTCCAATACAGGATGATGGAGCGCGTCATGAGTCTGAGTAATTCATGTACCCTTTTGTGATTTATTCTATTTTTATTCCAACTCTAGCTTCATCAGGAGCCTCTGGCAATTCTGAGTTACTTTGTTTTCTCTGCTCTCCGCTTGCTAGCTCCCGGGAAGCTTCGCAACACAACTTCACTTTCTGTGTGATAAAAAGCTGCAACTCCTGGCTGAAAACCAATTTCTAGAGCCTGACCTGAACTGCTGTATAGATGGCTTTGAACGGGTTTCTGCCAACATGCATTGCTGTGCATATCCTGGCGTTTTCCAAATATAAACTGATCGTTGGGTGAGTTTTTAAAGTAATAGATCCTGCTGCTTTTTGCACCTTGTCAACAATGTGTGTCAGCAGACTGCTCAAACTTAAATATGCACAAAAAGATTACAATCTCTCATTATTGGAGAAAATTGTATAAAGGACTATGAAGCTTTGTTTTTTATTTAACACACCTTATTTTTGAATTGTGAATAACTGCTTATTAAGTTACTTCAGTGTCCTAGTAAAGAAACAAGCGGTTTAGATCTGTTTTATAAATGGTTGAAACCTTAGATGACAAACTTTTCTGTTTCGGGCAGCATTTACTTGAACTTGAACTTGAAATGGTTCAAGTGGTTTAGATGGTTATGTCGTACAAAACATCTGCTGACATGTGGTGGAAATAAAAGACGCACTGGAGGCTAAGTGAGACGCAGACTGCCAGACAAAAATAAGGGAACGAGCAATCAGCGACCTGTCGGCCGTGTTCCTGTTACAAATGAAGGAGAAACAATCAGCAGTTCAGTGAAGACTTGAACTTAAGAACAAACAACTGTTTCATAATTTCGGAATCCGTGTTTTACTTATCGACCAAATGGATTCTCAATTTTAACGAGATGTCACATGGCAAAAATAAAAACTGTAAACCAGTCCTATTTGTACTTAGTAGTTCAGGTGGGTAGCTGCGTCAGCATGCGTAGGCTGCAAAGGAACAAGTAATAGGTTTATTCCATGCTAAAAAAAGAAGAAAGAGAACACGTTTCGGCCGTGGAGCCTTCTTCAAGTGTACTTGTACTTAGCCAGCAATTCACTGCTTTCCATGTATAACTGCTGTTCTGGGCTTCGTCAAATACCTCCTTAATCTTGAGATAAAATTCCCTGCCAAGACCTTTACTGGAATTTTGAGGTTTTGGCCTGAAAACCCAATAGTCAGGCTGTTCAAATCCTCCCTTGAATTCCACAGGGCCTTAGTTACTACATCAGAAGAGAGATTGACAAGATTCCAGAAAAATCTGGCATCAAAAAGTTTTAGGCCTATTAGCTGCAAAGACTTAAGTTTATTAGCCTACATTTCAGTGGCTGATTACATTCACTGACAATAAAATACTAAAAAAAGGGGTTACGCTGCTCTCTAGGTGCTGCTGAAACTGGCACAAATCCAGCCCCTTAACTTACAGGTACTGCAGGCCATGACTGTGGAAGTGATTGCCATGGCAACCAAATCCAAGATGACTGCCAGTCATCAATTTAACCAACTCGTTTCTTCAAGTACAACTTAGATTTCAGCATTTCCCTCCCTCTTTGTTAATACACAGACGTTGAAAAGGCAATAAAAACATAGTTTGCTCAGGCAGCTGTTGAAAAAAAGCTGCTGCTGCAATTTGTTTTTACTCCCTCAATTTAAATATACATATAATTTAAAAATGTTAAGTTCAAAACTAATAGCAGAGTTCAACCTGCATTTACATTTTTAAATGTGATATAACAATTTTCTGGGAAATGGCAAATAACCAATACATTTACAAAACCATGTGCATCATATGGATCAAAAACAGAACCTGAAAAATAAATCTGTTGATTTATGAAAAACAAATGTTTTAGAACAATTCGAAAATGAGAAAAAAACTGTAAAAAGGAAACCAATTCACAGCTGAATTCATATTAATGTGTGCCAGAGTCTCCTTGAATTAATTCACATATTACAAGGTCAAAACATGGCAAACTGAAAATACTACAGTGATGTCAAAAAGCATTATTAAAGATAGTGGTGAACTCAGTTAAAAATGTGTAATATGAGTTTATTAGAAGACACCATGGTTTTTAAAAAAGGTAGGTCTACATACTAAACTGATTAAGAAAAAGAGCTGTAACTACACTTTAGATGGTATAGAGTTTATAATTCTGGCAAGTGAGCAAAACGGGAAATAAGAACGCTCGGCCTCACCTCTGGTCCACAAAGGTGAATTTCCCATCCACGGCGCAGCGCGTCACGAATTCTGTGGGCTTGACCTTGACTTCCCCGTTGGCTGGGGGGAGTGTGTGAGGGTGCAGGCGTCCTATGGCCACAAGGCAGCTGAAGTTATTGCTCTCCTTCTCTGAATCGCTCTCCACCCCCACCTGGCTGGCCGGCCAGCTCCGCATGTAGCCAGTGCAGTGAACAGTGCAGTACCTCTGAAACTCTACAACAGTACAAGGGTCAAGGGTCACCAACACGAGCTGCGGTGTCCTCATCTCACACTCACTCTCATGCTACTACAATCTGGACATTTACACAAGCACATTAAAACACCCCCTGTTTCAAGCTCCGATCGATCCAAAAACGTGGTGTCGCACGTTATGAAACATAAAAAGACAGCCTCTTTCCTCCTAATCTTTAATGTACATATACGCATTTCCAGATAATTTCCTCCTACGTGTTTTAAGTCACACACACTCTTTAAAAGAAAAGGGAGCCTGTTAAACTGCAATCATCTATATGAGAATGAGATTACCCTTTCTTCCTCCAGTTTCAAGAGTCTGTTGTTTCCCCAGTATCCATGGTGAAAAACACTAACAGTGATAGTAGTGATAATGGTGAAAACACTTAATCGGTGAATCTCGTGACTTCTCTGCACAACTTACACGAGTTAACTTCGGCTGGAATTGACTTTATGTATAAGAAAGCAAAATAGCAAAGAATAAAATATTGCCAATTTAAATTTATATAATATGGAAGATTAATCTGCGAGGATTACTGGAGGAGATGTCAGGGAGGTTAAAGGTTAACGAGGGTTTAGGGAGATTTAAGATATACAAGACAGACAGCTGTAAATATCGAGATGCATTTTATCCATTAGACCATGACGGTTGTGACCTTAAACAGACATGACTAGGGTTTAGAAAACTAACAGGTTTATGGGACTAAAGCATTCACTTCAGTTTACAGACACGACAGCTAATTGTGCACTATGAATGTCTGCATTTGTTTGCAATGTTCAGTACATATCTGTATCCATCCAACAGAATAAGTGGTCAAAAATGTTTTTATTGTAATGTTATGTTCAAAAGGCACCTTTTTGATTATGGTTTGTAACTGGAAAAAAAAACCATCATCAGCCAGCACTTAAATCTATAGCATGTAATCAAGGACACCATGTAAAGCCTGAAAATTGCTCTATGACAAGCACCAGCAACAGTCCTCAACTCTAACAGACGCTGCTTCGGGCGAAGTGTTTTAAGAGGAAAGGAGTGCGACTTCCAGATTCATCCTTACCTTTCTTCTTGGAAGTACTCGGCTTGAAGTCTTTGTCTTCTGTCTTCACCACCACCCTGTTATACTTCATTCGGCAGAAGAAGGACCGGCGAGCTCCCGAGCACAGGCGAGCTGTACCTACTGGGATGTCCGTCTGCACCTGTAACCCAGCTGGAGACGAGAGCACCATCAGTCCCAGCCCAGCCCGCATGTCGCTGAGAAACCTGGAACGAGTTCTAGCCATCTTCTGAACTCGTGCAGCCTACATGAGGGCAGCACTGTGGGGCAGTGGTTAGCATTTGCTGCCTCGCTTCACTGGAGCCCAGGGTTCAATTCAGGACCTGGCGCGCTACTGCGTTTAGGGTCTGCATGTTCTCCCCACTTTGGAGTGGGTTTCCCTTGGGGTGCTCTGGATTCCTCCCACAGTCCAGAGACATACTGGCTGGTCAAATGGTGTCAGGGAAGACTGGCCCTGGTTAGAGGACGTCTCCGGGCCTCTGTCCCGAGATGGACTGGTGTCCTTCCCAGGGTGTACCCTGATTTGTGCCCATTGCTTGCTGGGATGGTCTCCAGCCTCTCAGCCATGGAAGAAGTGGTTAGACAATTACCTATTAAAACCTTGTTCATCTTTTACGTCTTCAAATTCTGATTCTAAACCGACGGAGAATTACGCTATGAAGAGTAAACTCTGGAACAGTTTGGGAAATCAGTTTTCCGATTTTAATCTTACTTTTGGCATCGATTAGCCTTTCCCGAGGGAAAACCTCGGAAGCAGAAAGCTGCTCCTTGACCTTGGCAATATCCTTGGGGTGCACATAGTCGAAAAGACTTTGTCCGATCAATTCAGCCTAGAAAAAAGTACAAATTTAATATTAAATAAATTAAAGGAAAGAAAAACATCTCTCACCAAGAAGATTCTACCTAACTGTATACTGTATGAAGAAAGGGTTTAAAAAATACATTTCTTTATCCCTAACTTTATTTTTTTTTAATGAACCCTTAAACAATTAAATTGCTTCAACCTTTCTTCTACCACTTTTTGCCCATCTATACCATTTCATTACTGTAACCGCTGCAAGAACCCAAAAATAATGCATGGATCAAATGTATACATATTACATGAAGTGCACATTTAATATATAAAATTAAGCACAAAGGATCTTCATTCTGTTTATAACTGTACAATTCCAGCACCACCAACTATCAGCAATAGCTGTGCAACTCCAGTACTCACCCGACTGTAGTTCAGTATCTTGGAAACCGACTCCGACACAAAAAGAATTTTTCCCCGATCGCACCCCACAACAAACAGGAAGCCGTCCGCAGCCTGTACAATGGGCAGTCACAGGAGTTAACACCACGCCACCTTCAGGAGCTCCGACGCACTGATGAAACAGCCTTTCTTCTTCTCTGTTTCAACCCAGCTCAAACTAGTTCGACTCACTCCACCCAGGCTACAGTCAAGTCCCATCTCTAATGTCTTTGTGTAATCCCTGGCTGTGCCTAGCTCAGAGAGGACCTCAGCATTCAACACCTAGCTGGCTCAGGCTTGCCCAATTGGTACTCACTGCTCAGAAGAGACATGCCATTCATTGGGTAGATTCATCAGAGGTGCAGTGGTGCAGCCTAAACAGCTGAGAGCCTTAACTTTGTCAAAGATGGCTTCTGTCCGAGTACTTAAGGGTAATCTTAACGTGAACAAGGAAAATTGTTAATACAACTGAACAGGCATTTCCACCGTCCAGAGAATCTTGGTTATAGTGTAAGACTCCAAGTGCACTTCTCAAAAACAACTGCAACATACAAAGTGATTAAAGAAATCAGCAATGCAAAAGTGTCCTAATTAATCTTGTTGAAATATATATTCAGCCAGTCTGCCTATGATTTAATGACCTGCTATACCTGCAGTGATAAAAACATTTCTAAATTCTGTGATGATGTTACAGTTTGTGTGTTTACGTGTTAAGCATTAGACACTTATTTCCATTCTGAAACAATAACTTATTCCATTAAGTCACTGTGCTGTTCAAACATCTGCCTGGGTAAAGTGATCATGAAACATTGAAAAAAACTGGATTTCAATTTTTTTTAAAAGGAGTATAAATAAAAAACGAAATATTTAAAAGGAATCGGGAACATTGAAACTGATCAATGTTATCATTCATTCAGCATTAGCAGCATTCTTTGATAATGACACATGGTTGTTTTTTACCTTAATAGAGCCCATCTGTAGTAATACACTTAAGAACAATAGGAAGTAGAATGCTTCTCTTAAATGCCATCTCAAAAACTGTATAAATCTGTCTATAGTGTGTAAATCCATTATCAACAGCTGTTTTACAGTACCTCAGATAACAGATTACATTTGTATATAGAATCTCTTCTTTTGAATTCAGCAGTGGAGAATTAAACCACCTGCATCACATTCATAAAACACTATCGATGGATAATGTACTACATTCTTGATTTTCTTTATTAATAGTATCATTTATTTTCTTTATTTGTTATTGTATTCTCTCCAAGCCAGAGCAAAAGACTGCTTGTTTTAAGTTTTTCTTTTGATCACATGAGCACTCAACGCTCTTGGCCATAAACAGAAATCATAATAAACCTGTTCACGATCACCGCTTTCCCAAGCAGATCACAACAACAGGAGGAATAAGGGTAAAGTAGAGTCAGTTACCCTGAGTACTAGATGTTTGAGCTCGTCATCAGGCAGGAATGAAGGCTTGTAACTGGCTTCAGCAAAAGAGCTGGTGGCACCTGGTTAGCAATGAGAAAAGTCAGGGAAACCGGAAAACGAAATCCAGCATGACTACAGCTCAGGCCTGCCTCCAGTTAATGGAGAAGAGACTTCAGATGCACATAATATGCTACCTAAAAGCATAGCAGCCTTTCTCAAAATGCCACTTTCCTGCAAGCTGTCATCATATTTTGAGGCACTTCTATACCAGTGTAAACACCTAGTGAGAAGGGCATTCCCACATCGCCACACAGCTGACAATGCATTATGGGTAAGGGGAGGTTGTCTGCAATGCTTACCTTTCAGTGATTTCAAGTGCTGCACGGCCATCCTCAGCACAGTGAGCTTGTCTAGCTTGCGAGACACGGGGTTACAGGGCGGGATCATGGCAGATAGCTCGTCAATAAGGTTGTTCATTTTGTCCCTCCTCCTCTTCTCGATTTGGCTGTGTGGCTCTCTAGAGGCGATATAGAACGACTGCAGTTAGAAACTACATTAAGATGACCTAAGATGTGCCGCATCCTTCTTTGTCACACTGCGGGAAAACCAGGTTCTCCTGCCCAATACAGTGATTTCAGACCACCTAACTCCAAGTCATTTTCTTGATATGCACAATCCAGTTTATAGTAGTTTTCCGATGACATTGCCTAGAGAGAAGCATGTGTCTCCTTCTCCTCTTTTGTTTCATGCAAGTAAACCTAAAGCGGATCATTTTAATTCGCTGTAATTAAAACATCTGTGGAACGTCAAAACCAGGGAACAGCAGTTCCTTGTTGCCAATATTCATTATGTTCTCCTATACAGCAAAACTGAAAATCAGAATCCTGAGCTAATCTGCCACTGGTATCAAAAAATGTGCTTGTTTCTACTGACGGTTATTACACCAATATAAATTAGCTCAGAGGCCGTGCCTGTGACAGAAGGTGACAACACCCCAATTAGTGCTGAAATCCCCCAGAGCAGGAGACCTGGTCTTTTGGAGAGGCACAACTCTGTGCTTTGCAGGAGGCTCTGAAGGTGGAGACAGGGCTGCACTGGTCACAGCAGGACTTTAAAGCTGTGTGTGACACCACTGGTTTCAAAGGGATTTAAAGGGACTTGGATTTGATTTGAATTTCATTTGATGGGACTGACATCTACAACAGCTACAAACAAAATTCATTAGACTTTTTATTAAAAAGAAGACCAATAAAATGGACAACCACTATAAAAATATTCATAAGCATAACTGAATATCTAACAGATCAGCCTCTATATGAAATTACATCTCGATATTTCATAGCACTGAAATTTACCATGGTACGTGGTAAAATGTAGTACTAATGATGAATGTACTTTATAAATCTTAAGACTTAAACTTCAGTAATCTCTTAAATGTGTTTGCCCAAGCAAATACGTTACTGAGATCTTAAGTATTTGTCTTTCCGTCTTTCACTGTGGAAATAGTTATTTCTGATTTTTTTTATGAAACTGGAAGAAAGATTCTCAAGTACACAACTCCAAAAATTCAAAAAGAGGAAAGTTCATACCTAAAACACTTCACTTTTACTTGCAGGTCATCTCCCTCAGCTCTGCAAAAGGTAAAAAAAGGATTAGATATCCCATGTATACCCGCTGTCAGAAAACCACTTCTTGCTGAAAAGGCATCTGCAAATTAAAACACGCAGAAAACACAGGGCACAAGGAATTACACCCTGAGCATGTCCAAATAAAGACAGATGACATGCAAACTCCACACAGAAGGCATTCCAGTACAGAACCAAATGCAGAGCTGAGAGGCAGCAGCAGCACCCAGGGGCCCCAGCATTGTGCCTCAGAGAATTCATCCGGTTAACAAAACCTACATTGAAATTTTTCTATTTTTCTTAAGGTCAACATCCGATCCACTTTAAATAGGGCAGACATTTGCCTTAAACACTAAATGCAAATGTAAGCAAGCAAATGTAAGCAGCTCCCGTAGGCAAAATTAACTTTTTTTTTTATACAGCACCTTTAAAGGTGGCTTCTCAAAGCGCTTTACAGAAATAAAACGGCAACAAAAACAATTAAAAAAAGATCAACATGATGAGAATACACAATGAGAGGAGACAGTAGATGGTGGTGCTAAATAGAGTAGGAGCAGAGGGGCGAAGAATGGAACTAGTTAAGTAAAGGCTTTTCTGAAGAAGAGGGTTTTGAGTCTGGATTTGAAGGAGTTTAGAGAAGGTGACTCCAATATCCTTGGGGATTGAGTTCCAGAGCTCTGGGGCATAACAGGAGAAGCCCTGTCACCCACAGAGTGTAGACGGGCTTGGGGGACAGTTAGGAGACCAGAATTAGAAGTGCGAAGTTTGCGAGGTGGGGAGTAGGGCAATAATATTTCAGACAGGTACTGAGGTAGCAAGCTATGCAGAGCCTTATAGGTGAGCATGAGGATTTTGAAGTCGACATGAAACTTGACAGGACGCCAGTGCAAGGACTCCAGGATAGGAGTAATGTGGTCACTTGCACTAGGACCAGTCAGGATTCTGGCTGCTGAATTTTGGACATACTGGAGTTTGTTCAATGTGGATTTAGAAACCCCAGAAAGTAGTTCATTACAGTAGTCAATTCGAGGGAACATAATTGTGTTGATCAGCTTTTCAGCCATAGTTAGTGATAACATTGGGTGTAGTCTAGCGATATGTCTGAGGTGAAAGAAAGATGTTTAACAATATGCTGCACATGTGGGTCGAATGTTAAGCCTGAATCAAATATCACCCCAAGGTTTTTCAATTTAGACTAATACTACTAATTTAGAAAATGTACCTGTCTTGTTCATCCTCCATATCGACATCAACAGGATCCCTAGAAGACAAAAAACACCAAACCAAGAGATGAATTGTAGTCTGATGGATATGTATATGTATTTAATATACAATGGATATGCAATGAATAACGCATCTGACTAAGGATCAGAAGATTGTAGGCTTGACTCCTGCCTGGCTCATCTTTCTTGGGGTGGTGTGGCGGCTCTGTGGCTAAGGTTTTGCACCTGTGGCTGAAAAAATCCCGGTTCTTTTCCCGCGGGCAGTAGAGGAGTCCTACAGCAGAGGCCCTTACCCCCAACTGCTCCAGGGAGCTGTATAAATGGCTGACCCTGCGCTCTGACCCCAAGCTTCTCTCCCTGTCTGTGTGTCTCATGTAGAGCAAGCTGGGGTATGTGAAAATAAATTCCTAATACAAAAATTGTATATGGCCAATAAAGTGATCTTATCTTAATATCCACCTGGAATCATTAATCTACAACACTGTTGAGTTCCTTGGATTCATTTACCCTAAAACACATTACTCTCTCCAGTAAATTTAGAACTAGGCACTGTTTTAAGTGTTCATGCAGCTGCCCTGTGTCCTGAGTCACTACACAAGACACAAAGACACAAATGATCAAAAGAATGGAACTAATCATTAACCCGGGCTTCTCCATTAAATCATTAAGTCAGCCACCTTAGAACATAAGAATTTAACAGTGGCCCCTCCGTTCTGCATGAGGTCATTATGACAGCCTTCAAATGGATAGGTCAGGCAGGCATAGGAAATAGTCCTCAAAAGAGGTTTAAAAATGGTAGAAAAGAGACAGAAGACAGTGAGGAGATTTGATGGAACCAAGAGAGAGAGAGAGATACTGTACGTCCTTCAGCAGTCTAAGGAACCAGAATCTATCCAGGTAGGCTGTATACTTACAATGCACTTCACTGTCTTATAGTGTTAGAACTATGGATTTCCTAATTGTACAACCCACATACTAAATGACTTTCATTGGCTAGAGATGCAGTGTTTTAGAATAAGGAAATAGGTTCCCATTCATTTAGCACCTTTTTAAGAGACAGCTTTAGTCACAGGCAGGATTTTTATTTCATTGCATCACATTCCCCTGACTAGTCTGGGCACAGAGCCTATGGGGTGGCAGGAAAGACGTGCGATACAGTTCACTACATCTTGCTTTGTGCGTTACTGTCATGTGTGCTCTTACTGCTCATGTAAAAAAACCTGTGATTTAGAATTTATTATGGAGCCTTAATGTGTTAAGAAAAGAAAACTTTTAAGTGTATTTAAATGGACAAAAATCAAATGAAGTAGTTACTATATAGTACTCCATAGTATGATAGTAGTAGGTATGATTACTGATGTCTAACTAGGTAAATAGTGTTTTTTTACTACTAAGTTTGAATGTTATTTATTATTGGTTCTCTTGTCATTGTTTGGTGAAAATAGGGTTGATATTTTTAGGGTCTGGAGAGGATCGTAATTTTTCCCCATAAAAAATAAAGGTTTTTCTTTTTATGAATTTTCGATATATGAAAGGGTTTCTGGGAATGAACCATGTTTGCCAAAAGAGGTACACGTGTATTTCCGACAAGATCTCTCCTCATCCTGCTGAGTATTTGCTTCCTTATTTCTTAATAAACTGAGCTCTTGACGGCTTGTGTAGAATGAGCAGCCAGTGGGAGTGACGATGTGGCAGACTCCCACAGCGGGTGTGTCCTTTTGACCTCTGCTTCAGCCCAAGTGGCCGCATTAAAGAAACACCAGTCAGTCACTTGACCTGCGACGAAGAACTTAGTTGGAACAAAAATCAGAAGACACATCGGCCTCCCCCCATTCCCCACCATCGTGTCCCCCCTCAGCTCTTCCGCTGCTGTGAGACTCGCACGCGGCCGGGAGATCACTCACAGGTTGTCAGTGCTTCCTTTCCGCTTCCGGGGCAGGTCCATGCTGGATACAGGGGAGCCGGAGGACACGCCAGTGGCTGGAGCCGGGGGCATCAAGCTGGACAGGGGCACAGAGAGACCTTGGCTTTCTTCGGCCAACACATCCTCTGAAAGAGAGGAGGAACCCAGAGACACATGAGTCATCCTCAGGGCCGCGGCACGCTCCATCCCGGTCAGGTTTCTGAGAGACGCGTCGTGCCCCTCAACACAACTCATTTATTGAGCATACATCATGTTTAATAATTACTATATTTTGTAAAAATGCAAAAAAAAAAAATCAGGCACATTTAATTTGTCATTTTTCCACATGCTTTGATGCATCTAAGGCAAAGTGACAAATGGCACACACTCTAATATTGTATTAGTAATATAATACAGCATTAGCACAAGTTTGGCACGTTGCCTTATTTTTTTATTCTACAAGTAAGGATTGGTGGTGGCTCTTTTTTAGGTTAATGAGAGATAGATCTCTAATTCTGGCTGCCCAGGTAGCATGTAAGCTGGTACAGCAGGTCACTGGCACTTGTCCCCTGTGGAGGACAGTGAGATTAAAAGACATGCTAGAATATTAATTGACCTCCTAAATGGACAGCACACATCTCTATGGAAAACCTACAGAAACTCTCTTAATTCTAGGTACAGTAGGTTACAGACATGTGCCTACCAACACAATGTACAGAAATATGCTTAATCACTGTAGCAGAATTATTGCAGATTCTTCTAGTATTCAGGCAGAAAATGTAGGAAAGAATAAATAAATGAATGGTACAGTATGTGTGAAAAATGTGTGGAGCTTAAATGAAGAGATGTTATCCTCATGTTTTTCAATGTACTAGTAAGAATCATTTAGGATAATTTAAATAACTTTGATCATTATATCACAAAAAGCTCAAGAAACATCAAAGATGATCATCCCTGGTTTCTGGAAACTGTCGCATACAGACCTAAAGACTAAAAAGTATAAGGACTAAACCTCTTCAGTCATGGAGAACATGGAGATTGGATATGATCTGTAAAAAAATGTATAACAAACCCTCAACTATACTGTGGCTCAACTGGTGAATGACCACAGACTGTACAGTAAAACAAGGGGAGGAGCTCAAGTGTGAAAATAAAATGGAATCATTCATCTTTACACAAAGAGTTGATGGAGTCTGGAACAGGCTTCCCAGCCAGGTGGTCGAGGCCCAAAATCTGGGCTCCTTCAAAATGCGGCTGGCCTGAATTTTAGATTCACCAGGCTACTCAACTATAGAACAAGCCAGAATGGCCTACTCTCTGCCCCGATGGGGCCCTTCATCCTGTGCTAGTGTGGGTCTCCTCTGGGTGCTCCAGTGTCCTCCCACAGGCCAAAGACAGGCTGGCAGGTAAACTGGATTCTGGGAAAACTGGCCCTGGTGTGTGTGCGTGTCTGTCTGTCTGTCCTGTGACTTCCACTCAGTCCATTGTTTGCCTGGATACAGATGGATGGATATACCAGCAGACTTGCTCAGTCAAAACACAGCTCTCTAGAAATAAGTAGTGGACAGGCACAGGATGGTGTGAGACTCAGTCTGCCGCCTTGCTTGGTCTTTGAGAGTTGCCACCTGCACTTGCAAGGCTGCTTCACTTAAATTACTCCTGTTTATTAAGGCAGCATCATGAAAAGAAGTCAATATAGATCAAGCACAATTATTGCATTTCTGCACACTGAAGTCCAGACACTTTGAAGCCTGTACTTGTCCAAGAAAATAGAAACATCATGCAATGCAATTGCCTCAGTAATCTCTTAGCAATATTGAAGTATATTTAAAAATTCACTCTCATAAGTGAAGTCCAACTAATAACGAAGAGATAGGAATCAGTAAATGGCATAATTACTGCTGTAGCCATGAGAAAACTCACTGCTGGCTGCATCTGAGAAAAACTGCTCCAGATTACCCCTCTCCTCCTGCTGCCTCCTTAACTGTATTTAATGAACTCCGTACTAGAGCACTAGTCTTATGAGGATAAATTAAAACCTACCAATACTATTAAAAGGCAATTTAAACATTACATTAGTTTCAAATTATAAGCAAATCCACTAAAATTCAAAGTAAATCAAGCTTCTCACACTCCAACACCCCAGGGCACATAATGTAAGTGACCACTGTTTCATGGCATGTGCTAGACGTGGCAGAAAAATTCTTCCACTTGTGATTCGACTTAAAAAAAAAACTAACTGTTATGAGCAGGCTTTGACAGGACCTGACTTTCATGAGCTGGAACAGAATTTTTCGCATCCCAACTGAAGGGCCTTGAATGGTTCTTTCAGCAATACTGTCGAAAAAAGCAAGCATCAGTTTTGTGGTTTAGAGTTAATCCCAACAGCCCTCAGTTTATCCCCACGCTGTCTAATTTAATTTAAAGCACAATAACCGAGTCTGGCACAATGTGAAGGCCTCTGAGAAACCCACAAATTGGCCTCCCTTCAGACAAATGAAAAAAAATTCCCACAAGCCATCAGAAGCTCCAGAATGGGCTATTACACCATTACATCAATTCTCACACTTCTTTTTCCCCGAATTAAGTTACATTTATGGAGAATAAATAATTACTCTCTCATTTTTAAACGTCTTACTTATTAGAACATAAGAGCCACATAACTGCTCCACAAAGGGTTCCTCTCACCTGTGGTCTATTTCTCTATAGTCCCATAACCAGTAATGGTCTGAATGGGAACAAACACCACCAGGTATGAACCCCCACTCCTTTCTCCCAGTACCAGTTCACAGTAGCCCATCAACACTACCATCCACAGGGACGTGCAGACTCCGCATAGAAGAGCACCGCAGACCGGGTTCCAGCCCAAGACCTTCGAGCTGTGAGGCATAAGGGCTATTGACCAGACCACAGTGCTGCCAAAGCACACTGCAGTGACAGATAAAAATGAACGGTCATATTATTCAGTCATCATTTCGTTAGTGCCAGCTGAGGGTCTGGCAGGTCAATTAACAATAATGGTGACTCAGCTGAGTTCAATGCAGTTAAAATCCAGAATACCTAAAGTTTTACAACACAGCCAATAGCCGAACTAGAAGTATGAGCTGAGCTTTGGAAAATTGAAAGCATTTGAACTATTTTTTTATACAACTTTATATCTGCTCCACTGACCCACTTATTCAAACTCTCTTTTAATACAGCTATAATCCCAGCAGGAGCCTTCTCCTCCAGTACAAAAGGAGTGATAGGCCAAACCCCACTGCTACAGGCATATATACATTCTGCCTTGCCTTTCTAGAATCGAGATTTAACTAGTAGTCAAGATGTGTTTAAAAGTTAATTATATGTGATCAAACGTATTTGGACAGGTTTTTTGTTTAGAGTACGAATGTGATGTCATATCAATTAAAGTTTGTGGTGATATAATAATTATTTAACCAAAATCACACTTGTGCCAATACCTTTACAAATTTATCTAAGGCTTTTATTACTGTGTGTCCTTATTACTATGTTCAAATGCTATGATCTCATGTGCATGGTCTCAGAGTGACTAAAAACCAGTATAGTGGGTGAAATCAGCCACCAGCTACGTCAACAGCTCCAGGCACTGGCTGTTCCTTCTGATATCAGGATACAGTATTAATGGTAGATCCTCACTGCACATCCAGTATTACAGCGAGCTGTAGAGAAACAGGACACTTCTGTTACACCAGTAACAGAAGCTTTCAGGAAACAAACTGACATTTATTTGAACAGACAAGGCAGGTAAATTAATTGGCAAGCAACGGGGAGCAAGGTGGGATATACCCTGGACAGGACACCAGCCCATCACAGGGCACACAGACACACACCCTGGACAGGACACCAGTCCATCACAGGGCACGCACACACACCCTGGACAGGACACCAGCCCATCACAGGGCACCCACACACCCACACACCCACACACCCACACACCCACACACCCACACACCCACACACCCACACCCTGGACAGGACACCAGTCCATCACAGGGCACACACCCACACACACACACCCTGGACAGGACACCAGTCCATCACAGGGCACACACCCACACACACACACCCTGGACAGGACACCAATCCATCACAGGGCACACACACACACACACACACACCCTGGACAGGACACCAGCCCATCACAGGGCACACACACACACCCTGGACAGGACACCAGCCCATCACAGGGCACACACACACACCCTGGACAGGACACCAGCCCATCACAGGGCACACACACACACCCTGGACAGGACACCAGCCCATCACAGGGCACACACACACACCCTGGACAGGACACCAGTCCATCACAGGGCACACACACACACCCTGGACAGGACACCAGTCCATCACAGGGCACACACACACACCCTGGACAGGACACCAGTCCATCACACAGACACACTCACACACTCACACACTCACACACTCACACACTCACACACTCACACACTCACACACTCACACACTCACACACTCACACACTCACACACTCACACACTCACACACTCACACACCTGCTATCCCCTTTATTCTGGATGGACACTAAATTCAATGTTTCCGGCCACGGGGTGTACTCTACCTTAAGTGACCACTGGTGGTCTGTCTGATAATGGCAGGTGAATATATTCTCATTTCCTTCAGTGCACATGTGAGAATATCAATTCCTCAGGCCCTGCAGTCTTGTCCACCTTAAGTGCTTCGAGTACAGTAGTATGTAACACTCTTGCCTTTTCTAATACTTGTCCTTTATGGGCTGAACTTGTGCTTCTGTGTGAAAACAATAAGAACTGCTTATATATTGTAGGAATGCTTCCTTTAATACAAAAAAATAATTCAGTTGTCATTGTTGTACTCGAATATTTTCAGGCAGCACGACTTAAAAGGTCTCTGTACCTATAATATACCCATGTGGATGTTATTAGGTTTTTAATTGACTATTTGATACAAGATGTGCACAAATTGTTTTATCAGAAACATAAATTGATCAGTTTTACACAATTATCAAGGATAATGAAACAATACACTCGTAGAATAATTCAGCTACAACGACTCAATGAAAATAAAAATTTTGTAAAAAAATGTTTTTCTTCTTTACACAGACTGAAACACTGTAGAATGTGTACCTTGAATGCGGCCAAGAATGATTTTTTTCAGTGTTTCTTGCTCTTTGGCCAGTGTTCACCTCGATCCTGCATATTGTCATGGCTCAGTTTAAAACTTCCTCTCTTCCCCTTTGCAGGTGGCAAAAGGCTTAGAGCTATTTTTCTACGTTCCTATAGGCCATAAGGGTTAATGCAGAGCTTTGTGTGGGCTCCACCCGAGACGCAGTATTGATATCTTCCTTGGGAAACTTGTGAAGCAAGTGAAAGTTTCAGTCTGCCATTTTGCTTTCATTATTTGACTTTTGCCATTATCCCAACTGAGTGATACTGGCTGACTTAGACAGTGGCATGGCCCCTTTCTTATATCTAAAATACACAACCTTTGCTTTTCTAAAGTCATGCATGCATTTGTTTTCCAGTGTTTTAATGATCTGTGCATTAGCATTCACTAGATACAACCTCAGAGGAAGAGGTGATAAAAGCTTCTGTCTGCAACTACAAACACAACGTTACACAAACACATCTGTTATAGCCCATACTACTACAACATAAGATTAAGATTTTTTTTTTCCCCAATGGTCATAAACAGCTTAAGACTTCAGACTTTGTGAACAGGACTTATAAAACATTCTATGCAAGGCTGGGAATATCAATCATCTGTAGTATTAAGAAAGTATTTTCAATTATCGTGCACATACAAATTACCTCCAATTTAAACAGCATCTCAGCTCTACAGCCAACCTGTCCAGTTACTGTATGTGCTGTACAGTTTGCTGCGATGTCCTACAATCGCCAAAACAGGTCATGCAGCTTGAAGGACAATAGCAAAGACTTTAACGGCACTGTTCTGATCCCTAGATCCTATTTTTAACCCTGCTCTAAAGACCTACTGACCTAAATAACACTTGACACATCAGCAACCTGATTTTTAAGACCAAGTCTTGAGTTGAAGAACTGGAGCAGGATTACACAGGATTTGTACTGGTAATGATACACTTTAAACACTAACATTTTTCATTCATAAAAAAACTGAATTTGGCCAGCAGCTCCTCCATTGCTGAGAGAAACAAATAGCCTAATGACTTAATCAACAACAAAGGAAGGGTTGAAGACACAAAAACTGGGTCATGTTTTCCCATCGCTAAAAAGATGATAAACACATACAGCTCAGAAAAACAAAACAAAGATCTTTGAAATATCTTTTATAGAAGCTAGAATAACCATACCGCAAGAGAATCATGGAGCTGTTATTTCTTCAGAGAAAGGGCTTGTAACAGAACTGCACACTGTGTGAAACATAGTTCAGGAACTTTTCACGACACGGCCTGCTTCTGATGCCTCTTCACAAGTCTGAGCTCCCTGCCTCCCGAATTTCTATAGAAACTGTTGTTTAAATGTGAATGAAGCATTACAATAAGGTCAATGTGTAAACAACCACATCTTTTTTGAACACGGCTTTCCCCAGGAGTTGTGTTTTTTGTAACATTTTAAAATCAACAGAATTAAGGAAACCAAAAAAAAACAGAGGCCTCCTTTCATTTCTCATCATCTTAATGTTACACTTAAAGAAAACTAGCTGTGCAATAAAACATGCTTGCTTTCTCCACTGAATAGGGACCACATAAAATACTTTGCATGAGTATACTCTCACAGTTCATAATTATATATTACAATCTCACTCTAGATCTGCCGCTCCAGAAAGTAAAGAACAAAGGTAACCTTTTAGATGTTGTGTCACTTTAAAAGTTTTAGAAATTGATTAATATCACAAATGATAAGTGGCACAAGTGGATCATCCTGTACTGTAGATTCAATGCATGACAGCAGCACAACCCTACTACTAACCCACCCCTGATCAGAACTCTAGTGATGTGGCAAAAAATGACCAGTCTGAAGTCTAATGGCAAAAATAAAAATATATATATATAGTTGTGTGCTCTTCCATCCAACCATTTTCTAACTGCTTCTTCCAATTCAGAGGCAGAGAGGAGATGGCAAGCAACAGGTGCAAGGCATGATGCACTCTGGGCAGGCTTCGGTCCATCACAGGAGCCAATGGAGTGGAGCTACCTCCTGTGGGGTGATGACTGAATGCCTGTAAGTCAGAACCTCCCCTGAAAGGACACAAACGCACCCACTCACACCAGGGCCAATTTTCCCAGAAGCCAGTTAACCTACCAGTATGTCTTTGGTACCATGGGAGGAAAACCACACAAACATGGGGAGAACATACAAACTCCACACAGACAGCACCACCCCAGGTCCAGAATTGAGCCCTGGGCCCCCGTGCTGAGAGACAGCAATGCTGACCTCTGCACCACCATACTGCCTGGCTGTGTGCTCATATTATTCCAAATTCACATTTACTGCAATTCAGAATTACCTTCCAACCACCAACTGAAGGTTATACAGCAGTGATAATAATACAGTGGAAAGGTTGCCAACAAAAAGCATGAGACCCAACGTGAATTATTTAGTTGCTAAGAACTTATCGATTCAAGGATCTCATTAAAATGCACTCAAAATGCCCAGTGAATCAGATTCCATGACACTCATGAAACATTTTGCTCCGAACACCTACAACTCTTCTTTACAAAATTACAGTTTCTGTGATAACGAGGGGAAGTAGAAGTAGGAGTATTTTTCTCCCATTGTGTTTCACTGCCGAGTCTGAAGTCATCTTTAAGGGCTCTGGAGATATCTTGCAGATCGGATACTGTCCCTGGTCCAAATTAAAGAGACGCATTACTGGGGCCTTTTGACAGGTCTTTCAATCTCACATTATTCCTGGTCTCTTTAAATGAACTTTCCAGTACAGCCTTTTTTGCATTACAAAGAACAAGATTGAACGTCTTTTTTTTTTATGAATTCAAGAATTCTCTTGGCCTTTTTACTAGCCAGTGTTAGAGCAGGGGTGGACAGGCATGACACTTATGTTCCATTGCAACCCTTCACTCCAGCTAATCCTTAATTACCAAGATGATCATCAACAACTGGGTTAATTAAGCAATTAAGGATCAATTCGATAACATTTTGGAAGGTTCAAAGTCCTGTGATGGTGTGGTACAGACTAGCTATCTTGGTGCAGTCAAGGGTGACTATCCATATGTTTGTGGAAGATGACTAACAAGGGAGCAGTCTTTTTCCACGGCTTATTTTTTCAAAACCTCTCTTTTGATATTTAAAGGCTCAATTCTTGTTACCTAGACAATATCTTCCATGTTCCTACATTCTTTTATTTAATTTGCCATACATCTACACAGCTTTTGCTCCAGTGTAGCTACGCCAACAATTCTTGTCCTGTAATGAGTTGCATTGATCACCCCACTGAGTTTTTCTATCATTCCTAAATTCAAACTGTTTAACAACGACATTAGTACACTCCAACGACAGAGCCAGGAGCCATGCATTGAACACTGAGATACTCCTGCAGATACATTAACTCACTGCCCTGCAGCCCGTCCATAAAACAGCTCAGTGAAGTATTCAGTGCAAAGAGCAAATCCTTCACGCAGAACTCCATAACTTTTAAAATCTAAAGATATCCTGTTGTATAGTACTGGTGTCCACTATATCTGCTCCTTTCACAGAGAAATTTGGCACTTTTGTTTAATAAGAAAAACCCCTTTCAGAAGCTGAATATGACTATTTCTTACTCCTATTGTTTCAATTTACTCTTATAACCAGGGCTCTGAGGATGTGGGTGGCTACTGCTGGATAGCTATCCCTTTTTAGCACTAATTAACACTCTAGAATTTTAACAATCATTTATTATATAATAATAATAATAATAATAATAATTGCTTAAACTTATATGGCGCTTTTCTGGACACTCCACTCAAAGTGCTTTACAGGTAATGGGGACCCCCTCCACCACCACCAATGTGCAGCATCCACCTGGATATACTTATAATAACAAAAACAATATAGGGTGATCATTTGCTAGGTGCTTTATCCAAGTTATTTACAGAGTGGTGCAGTGTCTCTGATGAAGCACAGAGCTCAGGCAGCTACAGAGCAACCGTCAGTGGCAGAGCTGGGGCTTGGATATGAAGCCCTCCTAAGCCGCAGGCTACTAGACCAGCTAGCCTCATACAATCTTGCTCCCTTTCCCCTTCGAAGTGGATGGACATTTTATTTCCAGTTCACCATTTTGTCAATGTGGCCCGTCTTCTTAATATGTTAGAAGGTTTTTTCCTCTGATATCCTGTGCGTCAGCATGATACACAAGGACAACGTTGGGTGAATCGATCTTACATGTTTTTCTGCCATGTTCTGACCTTGGACCTAAGTAAAATGATAGAGGAACAATACATCTGGGTTTTCTCCGGGCTGAGGCATAGCCAGAACACTTGATTTGTCTGTCTTGGTATTCCGTTTGCTGTGAAACTGTTCTTCTTGCAGTCATTTAGTTGTCTGCATTTTAAAGTTCTTAAAAATAGCTTGTTCTTTATCTTCTGTTGGTCTTTAGTTTGATTAATTTTAATTCATAATCCTAAAAAAAGACTTAGCAAGACATTGCATGTTCCTAGGACATTTCACTCTATTCTAAATATAGACTTTTAAGTTTAAGAAACATCACCAGGTCTTTAGGTTCCCTCCATAGAGAACATTTTGCTGTACTGTAAAGTATCTTTAGCAAATACATTGGGGGGTATTTTCATTTCAACAGATTGAAACCTTCTACAGGATTGCTTTTTACTTAGTTTCTAACTTAACCCTCTTGTACCACCTATGTGACGACTAGGCCAAGGCTAGCTTGTGGCTTGTGCTTAACCACATCACGAGGAGTGGGGAAACAGGAGCAGGACAGGTCCTGTAGACGGACTGGAACGTGGAGCTGAAGCTATATACGGAAAATGATTAGCCTGTAATTAAATTTGACACATGTGCAGGAAGTATGTCCTGGGGCTCAATCCGTGTATACAACATGTCAGAAATGCATGGCTGTCACATCGAACAAACTGAATACATCAGGGCTTTGAACCTCCAAAAAAATCAATTCCCAAAAAAGTTACACTGATGCTACTTCAATTCAGGGAAAGTTTATGCTACTGATGTACTGTAGTAAATCCCATAAAGAGGTAAATTACAATGAAATGGGTCTATTACTAACAGATCCAGAGCAGGCGAACCTCTCAAATGTCAATTCTAGAACAGCTACCCTTGGGCCTCTGATCACCTCCCATGGCTTTTCATGCCACTTCTGAGCAGCTGATGCTCAGCTCTGCTCTTTGCCTCCCTCTAGTACTCAGGTCTCCTGCTGTATTAATGCCTGAATCGCTGACATTTCCTCCTGCATGCGCTCCTATCTTCTCAAACTGGATCACTCAGTCTAATCTCCTTTCATTCCTGCCCTTCTACCCCTCTGCTACCAAACTCTCACTCTCGGTTCCTCTTGATTCCAGCTCCTCTAACCCTCCATCTCAAAGAAACTCTGACTTCTCTGGTTCCTGATCCCATCTAATTTCGACTCTTCACTCCAGCCACTTCTTCGTAAGCAATATCCGCAGGGTCTGCTGCTTCCTCACTATCCTGTCTGCACGTCTAGCTCAGGCCCTGGTCTTCTGCCTGGACAATCGCAGCTCCCGCATGCTGACCTGCCTGCCAGTGCTGCTCTTGTCCAGCTCAGAGGAATTCTGCCGCCCTCCTGGTCCCTCCTCCTCCTCCTCTCACCCACACCACACTGTCACTCCAGTCCCTCCTCTGGCTCCCTGCAGCTGCACGCATCGGCTCTGAAACACTCCTGTCACAGGCCCTCTTCTGTCCCGATTCCTACTCCTGCCCTCTCCACTCCTCCTCCTCCTGCCCTCTCCTGCCCTCTCCACTCCTCCTCCTCCTCCTCTCACCCACACCACACTGTCACTCCAGTCCCTCCTCTGGCTCCCTGCAGCTGCACACATCGGCTCTGAAACACTCCTGTCACAGGCCCTCTTCTGTCCCGATTCCTCCTCCTGCCCTCTCCACTCCTCCTCCTCCTCTCCGATTCCCTGCCTCCAGGACCAGTTCAGTCTCATGCTGGAATGAACAAGCTGTAGAAATCCGAAATGCTCAGCCCCTCCTCGGGACTCATCTGTCCACACAGCAGATCTCTCGGACACGGCTGCGAACTTTCAGCACCAGCAGGTACAGCACTCTGCCCAGTGAAAGACTCTTTACCTCCAGGTCATCTACTGCTCAGCGCGTATTGTTTTCACTCCGAGCTAAACTTCTTACACCTCCCCTTCTGCTTTATTTTCCCTGCCTTTTGTATTTTCCCTATTTTTATTTTTTTCTTTATATGCATTTTCCCAATTTCATTTCTGAATCTGTCATTTCATGTGGTTTAAAACTACTTCCAATTTTGTAACTGTACAGAAGGGTTTATATTAGACAGGAGACATGACCTCTTTTTTTACAGCCTGAAAAACAATTTAGCTTTTGTCTATTTAAAATTTAACATTAAAAAACAGCACAAATTAGAGCAGTGGGACACTACCCACAGCTAGAGTAAGCATTATTTACAGGCCTCACAGTACAGACAGGCAGGCAGTGGCTCATAGTGAATGGTCTCTAAACTGCATTAAGTGCCAAAGCTGTCAAACGTCATAAAGCTCAGCTCTTTCTCCCACTACCTACGCCTTTACACGTAAGTAGATTGCCGTGTTCCAATTGAATAATTAATTTAAATGCTTAGGTCACTACTGAGCTGGACAAAAAACGTATTTCACTCATTTTTGCAGGCATATACATAATTTGAGAAGAAGACCGTTACAAAGACCTCAGGTATCTACACATGTAGCTGGAATAGGACACAGCTACATGAATACCACTTTGACATACGTAGCTTTTATTTTAAAAAAAGTGATTTTCACATCCACACAGACACTATTACACATCTCCGAAACTGTACAGTCCAGACATAATGTGGTTTCCCCTGTCAAAGCCAAATCACAAGATTACAAACAAGAAACCTTTGGTCATAATGTAGAGGTTTCCAACAAACAAGTAAAACATTGAAGAAGTAGAGCCAGCACTCCAAGCACAAAGCAGGACAGCCGACACAGTAATTCAAACCTTAATCCCCAGCCCATATGTAACTAAGAGAACAGGTAGCTCAGATCACACTAACTTCACTTCCAGCTCTTGTCTGTTTTCATTTGCATTAAAAGAAATTACAATGATGATCCCCACAGGATTTCTACAGCTTGTATTTGACAAAGTTCTGAGCCAACACAAATTAATTTGAAATCATCCCTCTGAGTACATTTACAACACACACATAAAGAAAGCCATTTAGACAAAACACACACCTGCAGAAATCCCTGCCAAAAAGAACACCAGACAATGCATTTACTCTAGAAAGGTTCAGAAAAGGTTAAAGACACTTATATTTCCATTACCGCTCTGAGATTAGATTTTCAGTGGTGATAGCAGTGATATTCTTGCTATTCCACTGTGCTTACAACATCTCGATTGTCACGAGAAGATAACACTGGTCAGACAGAAATGAGTTTGGTTCCTGCACAGATAAGTGGCCTGCCCAGTGGTGGCTCTGTAGACAAAGCAGGCAAAAAGATTTGATTTGTACAGCTTCACACTTAAACAGCAGAATTTATTCTATCGCACCAAACAAATATCATACAAAATATTATATTTCTCTGTTGTAAGAGTTTACAGTTCTTAATCACAATACTAGTCACCATGAAAGGAAAAATGAGAGTCAGATGAGCGATGAACGCTGAAGGTATGTTCTGTGGTATTGTGACTGCTGCCCAGACAGAGCAAAAGACTATCACAAACGCAATGGTTTATTTAGACAGAAGTGCTCACCTAAAATAATACTAATAATATTCTTAGATAATCTTACCTTTTCCATCATAACCTATTATTAAATCATAAAAGATGAAAAAGGTTCTTCTGTGAATAAATGTTCTTTAATTATCAGATCAGCCTTCAAGGAATCCTGGATCTCCACTGCTTGATTAATTCTTATCAGAGCAAATTTTCCCATCAAGTGCCATTCAATTTCTAGCACGGCAGAACCACTATCATTGCTACAAACAAACTCTATTCCAGAGTAGTTCAACACCCTTCTTCAGCTGACCTACTTTCCATCACAAGTCTTCACTAAAATCCATTCTTTAGCAGGATTATTCTGTGGACGGGTGTTCACATCACTCAAACTGGCACATAAGTTTTCCAAAGGCTTTGCTAATGAAATTCCACAAACTGTGGAGGAAGGTATTTCATTTTCTAAATACAGTTTACAATCTACTTATAAAATCCCAATCCCAATGTGAGAGATTAAAGTCACTACAGGATTCAGGACCAAACTGAAAAGGAATCTCAAGAATGGGTCAGGAGCGCAAGCTGGCCTTGACGTCTCGCCAATATAACCCCAGCGCTGTGCGCTCATGGACATTTTCCTTCTTTTCCATGTCCGTTAGGAAAACTGCTGGCTCTAGAACGTTATCAAAATACCACTGAGCTGCAAGACTGCCCACAGTCTCCAGCAAAGACCTTCTCCTCCCCACAGGACACCACCACCCCACTGGCGGGCTCCAACACCCCTCAGCACGCTGACTTCCATGAGGACCGTCCAAGGGCACGAGAGTTTTCAATCGGGGAACAAACCCACCCCTATCACTCTCTGCCATCTCCTTGGGGATCTCCTCTCTCAAAGAAGAGGGCAATTTCATTTCTCAGCTGCCAGCTTCCTCTTATACAGCCTGCTAGCATGCAGATGGCTCACTCCTGTGTTCATTCTCCCTGGGAATGTGATGCACCGGGCCGGGGATGGTTGGTAACCCTGTACCTTGCAGGGTGTGATCCGTCCCTCTCACAGCGCCAGCCTCTGGACTCATTTACGGATCGTTCAAGCAGAACAGCTCACTCACTGGGCAACTCTCACGGACACAGGCTGCCTTCAATCATGCCCTTCGCTGCTGAAATTGGCAAGGTGTTATCTTTTGCTGTCCTTGTATCTATTAAAATTATTTTGGGTATGGAAATTTCTACAGATTCTTGAATCAACTCATTAAAGCAACTTTAACACTCAACACAGAAGTCGTTATTGTATGAATAAAAAAACATTACTACTTAAACCTTTCTGCTCCATATTTAAATGTACAGAATATAACGTTCCCAGAAAAATCTTACCGCCATGTTTCAAGAGTACATCAGTGCATCTATCATTTCAATGGTGATTAGATGTTGCTTTGTTCTGCAATAAGATTGCAATTCATTAGCATACAAGATGCCCTTTGAGCATTATAATGACAAGGAAAATCTTTAGAGAAGACACCAGCAACAAGCCAATTTTCTTTTATCTTTCATCTTCAGAAACATGCACAGTACTGTAACCAACTTCTATTACTTAGCTTATATCATGGAGATTGACTTGAGCTATTCATGTTGTTTCAGACATGATTTTGTGTGAAATGCATTTGGGAACTATAAACAAACAGTGAAAGTATTCTGAAGCAAATACCCACACAGTACTGACAGATGGGTACTGTAAATGATGCCTTAGTGTCTCCTAAAAGTATAAATGTAAATTTTATACTGGTGACATTTCCCAGATGCAATTATGTATTTTTATAAGTGGTCAGTACCATGCACAATCAATTTGCATAATGAAGCACTTCAAGAACTGTGCAATGTGTGACTCACAATGTTAATTAAGAGTAAGACTTAATTTTTCCTGAAATATTTTAAACAGTACCATTAGTCACGCAAAGAATATTTTACATGCACTAACCACGGCAAATTGTAAATTGTTCAGTGTTATCTAGAGCGGTACAGCAATAGTTAAGAGTTGCTCACTCACAGCTCTAGGGCCTCGGGGCCGAGCCCACGCTGGGGCATTCTCTTCATTTGCTTCTTACCCCAACACAGGCTGACTAGTTTATGGGGGGTCACTATAGAGGTAACTATATATCCTAACATGGTTTGCCTTTTTTATTGCTTCCCCACATTGTGAAAATGTAAATGATCGGCCATTTCTCACAAGCTACCTCTTCAACTTCCGCGTCACCCATTTTAGAGTGTTTTTGCTACCTGCATGTAATACTGCACTTGTCTAGGTCAAATGTCATCTGTCAGTCTTGAACTCCAAGCCCTTTCAAGTCTTCCTTTGTAGCTTTTACGCCATTGGCCGATCCTTCTGTTCCGGAATCTTCTTGAACACTATTACCTACACTAGACTCGAGATCGTTGAGATAATTTAGGAGGGGCAGCTGTCCTTGTGTACATCCCTCAGTACCCCGCTAAGTTACACTGCTCCCCTCAGCTGTACCCTCTGTTTACCATACATTAACCATGCTCAATCCAAACACATGCACTGCCTTGGATGTATACTGCCTGCGGTTTGAGAATCTTTCAGCAGGAAATGTATCGAACGCTACAGAAAAAAACATGCTCGGTTTCCATTTTTGCTTTTGCTTACTCAAATAACCAATATGTCACTTAAGCAAGATCAACCTTTTCCAAATCCTTGCTGTCCATCCCCTCCAATCCTGCTACCGGACAGATAATTCACTGGTTTAGTTCTAGTTATCCTTTTACAATCTTAACATGTTTGCAGAATTAAAACATATACAGATGCATTGGCCTGATTGTTTTAGACACTGCATTAGTTTGCAATTCAATACTGCTGTCCCGAGGCCCTGATTATGATTTAAGTGCTTCTAATACTTGTAACACTTCTGTATTAAATACTCTTGGCACAGAAAGGCCAATCTTCCTTGATACTGAGGAATGCTGTCAATTTCTTCTTCGATAAATATCTGAGTAAAATATTCATTTAATACACAAGTCAACTTTATGTCATTGTCTAACATTACTACTAGACTGGACTGTCCTGGTTTGTAACACCGACAAAGGTGCCCTACTTTTCTCAGTATATCATAATTGGAACTGCTTATTGTTGTTTTTTGAAGAGGGCAATCAGAAGGAGCAAATGTGATTCCAAAAGCACAAAGACACAATCCCAGAGCACAGCTTGAATAAGGGAGCAAGAAATTAGCCACAAAGGGTTAAATTCTGTCACATAAGGCGCTCCTTTATCTAGAGAGAGATTTCACCCTTCGCAGCGGTCCTGTGCTGAAGCGTCTCAGAGATGATAATGGGAAACATGTAAGAAATGTGACTGCACTCCCAGCCCCCCGAATACACAGCACACCCTCCAACAGTGATGGCTCTGCTGCACCAGAAGGCTACTCTCCCTGCGGCAGAACTCAACACCAACAGGAGTCCTAGAGAGATAAAGGCAACTGCAGTGCAATTTTTACATTTTGGGATTATAATGAATTCGCAATGACGATTTCAGACCACAATGAAACTACCAGGTACACAGTAATGTGTACAAACTCCAATTTACATCACAAAAGAGACGAGTTTCAATGTATGACCGGCACCATGTTGCCGTCTTTGTCTGAGATTCAGAACGAGGCAACAAAACTTCCGATGATGCGAAAGCAGCCCTGTTATATTGGAAACAGACAAGACAGTTTTACTACGATATCAATTTTAAATATTTTCACCAAATCAACAAGTACAAATAGACTTTTTCTAAGTACTGTAAGTAAAAAGCAGCCTGCCAACCAACTAATATACCATACTAATATAAAAATTCAAGCAGGACTTTATTTTTGGGGGGCTAGCTACACCACAGCTCGTGCAGTCTCCTGAGCAGCCGAATTGAATTGAATTCAATATATCAACTTTGAGACGGTTTTGCTAACAAATAATATTTACATGTTACCTTAGCATGCAGATCACATTAGAATATTTTTGGGATGAAATGTCTGCTGCACAACCTGTACTTATCCGAGCGCATCTCACACTGAGTCTCATCGAGAAACTTGCTGATGGGAACGGCGTCAGTGCCCAGTGGTTTGTCATCTGCCTCGACAGCATGGTGAGCCTACAGTACTTTCACAAAGTTTATAATTCTGCACTTCATTCAACATTTGACTGCAGTTCACCTTTAAGTCATCCTAACGGGCTCATCCCCCTGCGAGACCTGTTGCACATTCAAAATGACAAAGTGTCAAACCAGATAAACTCAATCAGAATACATCAGTGAAAGTTTATTTTAAACCGCATTATTATACATTTTTCTGCTATGTAAAGTGTTTCAAAAAATGTATTATACAAGCCACACAAAACTTCTGGACTCATGTAGTATGACAGTACATTTAGTTTTAGCAAAACAGTTCTTCAAAACTATTCCCACCACCTAGTTCAAATACACAGCACTATTTTTTGTAACATTTTAGAGACAGAAAATGGCCATAATTGTAAACTATTAAATAAGTGACACTCGCACACCTGGTAAACTTTATAAACACCCACTGAAACCCATATGAGAACAAGTGTGTAAACTGGTCGTAAAACTGTGCTGTTTGCTTTTTCAGATTCAGTCTAATTCAATAAAATCTACACAATTCAGCACACAAGGTTTTGCAGAAGAGCTCAAAAACAGGTTTGTTGACGAGAATCACAGCTATTACCCATTCCCAAAGGTTTGGAACAATACAATGGGAGGTAAGGACAATGACTAAGGGTTTCTGCATTTGTCTTCTGCAAAGAAGAGGAAGCATGTTTATTTGATCTTGTTCTATATTCTGTTTAATCACACGCACTTCTCGCCAACACTAAAATGTTTTTTTATAAACATCAGCATTCCAATATCGAACCCGGAAAAAATGCCTCTATATTAAAAAAAAATAATTTGATGACATTTTTCAGTCTTGCAAGACAGAAGACAGTGCCACACAAATGCTCAACTAAAGGTTTATAACATTTTAACCTGAATAAACACAGACGTGTTCAGAAAAATTGACTCTTGTCAGTTTCATCTTTTAGAATTGTAACAGGACAGGGAATTTTGAGGAGATGATCAATTAAGGAAAAATAACGCAAGATTATATGATATATCATTTTTAAGAAAGCTTAACCAGCGTCGTACTGGGTACTCGATGTCTCAAACGCAGGACAGAGCATTTGTTAAAGATGTAGAAAATAACTTTACTGTGCAATAAAACCTACACTCAAAAAGCCAGTCTACTCCTATTGCCAAGACATTTTTCTATGTCATCCATTCTAGACTCAGTCTTCTTCTTTAGAAGATCCTTTACTTAACTGGTTCTGTTCTTTACCCCTCTGCTCCTACTGTACTCAAAACCCCCGTCTACTGTCTCCTCTCATTGTGTATTTTCATCATGCATATCTTGTGTACTTTTTATTGTTGTTGTTGTTCTGTAAAGCGCTTTAAGAAGCCACCTTTATTTAAAAAAATGTGCTATATAAAATAAAGCTTTATTATTTAGCAATAGGACAACAGCCTCCATCTTCGAGTTCTGACAACTCTTTCTTGTTCTTTTAACTAGTCAGTGAGTTTTCTGATCAGGATCCCTGGAATCTGTGTGGACATACCAACCACGTAATTCTCCACCAGAAAAGGTCCAAGTATACCGCAGAAAACAAGGTGCAAAATCACTTCAGACACACTTCACAGACACTTCTTGGGGGAATTGTCCTTTTTGGTTCGGAATAACAATAATCTCAGAGAATAAAGGGAATTAGCGTATTTTGACTGGTTTTAACTCTAGTCCAACACACATCTGCCCTTATTGGACACCAGTCAGCATGAACAATACCCGAAAGTTCAAATGTACAAATTTTACATTGGAACAATTTTTTATTTAAAAAGATACGAAAGATCACTACTATTGTTACACACTGATGATGCAAATGTTGCGTTAAAAATAATGTTGAGAGAAGGATGCTTGTACTGTATCTATTAACATTAATATTCATTCGTTTCTACAAGATCGTGGTTAAATTGGCAACAGTGGAAAACGGGCTATATTGTGTTATGTAAAAAAACGCCTTTAAATTAATTTTATTTGGAGTATCTGTGAAGGACATCGCAGTGCGTTCCATTCAATCACGCCTTTAAAAAAGAAATGAAAACGTACTGTACATGATTGCATTCAGCAACATTTCGTAACGCAATCGGGGATTTGGCACAGAGTGTGAAAGGATGAGAACATCGTTTAAAATAACTAGGCTTGTTTGACCTACATATTATATAACCCGCCCCCCACAACTGTCACGTTCAGTTTATGCATTTTATGAACGAACAGACCCAGAGGGGAAAAACTCATCTAAAGTTTTTATCCTTGTCCTTGTTTTTTAAACCCAAACTTGACACCTTATATTTTTTTCCCCCAACAAATAAGCAACACCTTGCGTTTTGGTTTGTTTTATGGTTTTTTATATAAATAAAACCAGTTTTCGCATCGATATAGAGTAATTGAGAAAGTGTCGCTACGGTAATTAGTTGTCATATATATGTTTTTTTTTATTTCACAAATACAAGCACAGCAGTACCGTATATTCACAATCATAGCTTGAACTAGACTGTACGATTCACAATTCTTAAGGGTAAATTCGGGAAAACACTGAGTACTTGACCTACTTAGGGAAACTCTTTCCATAATATACCTTTTACGCCATCGCCATACTATCTACCCCAAGATTTATATTTATCTAAAGCCAAAAACAAGTATCGGGGTGAAGGGAAACATTACAGTATGACACGCGAACACTGATTGTTATCAGAATTACGCTGTATTATGGAGGAATAAAATCTGTATTTACGTAAGGCTTGCAGAAAGATTCATAGCTCAATTCAATAAAAGCAGGGGGGCTGATGTATAGGCTAGTTTAAACATCGACAACGAGAAACGGCGTTGATCTTAAATGTTTGGCTTTTTAAGTACCAAAAACATACCGAGATCACCTGAAATGCAGATTCGGAATTAAAACAAAGTGGAAGTGTCGCCCTTAATCTTTCAAAACGAAGTAATGTCCATTTCAAGAAGTATAGTGAAAAAGTTAATGCACACTTTTTGCGGGGCTGTCCGGAATTGCTGGAGTCGAAATGCTTCCCCAGCTATGCTTTTTCCCCCCCGATTCACTCAATGTCACTACGCGTCCACACAAAACCCAGTGCAGTGCGAAAGCTTTTGTTCCGCGAAGCCCCACGCACGCACGAATCGAGGAGCCCGGAGGATCTGATCTACTAAACTACTGACCTAGTTTCAGGCGCAACCAAGTCTGAACGCCAGGAGCGGCACCAGAGCGACAGCTCCACCGCTCCTTCCACACAGCGCAGCTGCCGGCACTGGGGAACCCGAGGCGCCTCTGCACACACACCCCAAAAACACACACACCCACGCACGTTTCCGCGGCCGTGCGCCCCGACTGCCCCCCACGTTACCTGTCTGCTCTCCTGCCGCTCTGTCATCGCCGCCAGCAGCCGACATGGCTGGACACGGTTCGCCGGGGCCCGGGACTGCACTGCATGAGGAGGAAGTGGTATATTGGTTGTTGTGGTGGAGCAAAGAGAGAGAGAGAGAGATTGAGGTTGAGAGGGAGGGGAGGTGTGTGTGTGTGTAGGGAGGGGGGCGGGGGTTATAATTGACTCTTTTTTCTAGGAAGACCGGGGCGGGGGTGAACACAGAAACGTGCCGAGTGAGCGTACGAGGTAATCAGAGCGCGGGGCTGAACTCCAGGAACACACGGAAGGAGAAGAGAGGTATCTCTTCCTCCTCCTCCTCCTCCTTCCTCCACCACCACCACCACCAGCGACAGCAGGAGCGGCTGGGCGTCCATTCACTGAAATCTGGCGAGTCCGCCGCAGAGGCCGGCAGGCGGCGGGGTCAGGCCCGGGAGTAGACTTACCCGCTGAGGGAGAGAGACGCGCAACCGTGTGGCGACTGTGCTGGGGATCAGCTGAGGGAAAATGTATCACTCGCGTCCGCGTCTGTCTGTCACAGTAGCGACAGTTGAGAGCAAGGCTAGAGACAGGAGCCGTCAACAGTGCACGCTGTGCAACCATGCATTGTCAAATATATATGTGTATCCATCTTCAGACTATTTCATTTCTGTTTAAGTGTCGACCTTCTGTCGAATTGCGACAAAAAGTCTTTCTTGAAAAAGAAGGAACCTCATGAAACTTGGATTCTTGCAGTGCTGGGGAATCCGTGTCGGGGGGAGTGTGCAGAGTGGTTAAGTACGATAAAAGTGAAAAGAAATGTGAGAAAACGTACGCCACGTTTAATTTTGGGGTTCGATAGCCAATTCCATTTTCTCCACCCTGATTAGCTCTGAGAACAGGAAGAGTGAAATTTCAGCATGTGTTATTCTTTCAGTACTTGTATGTTCATTCTTGTATGGAGACGCACTTTTTGCTGTTTCCCCCTGAGCTGTCTTACCTATAAAGAATGGTCTTTATGTGTTATATTAAAAATATGTTTTGTGGTTTTTTTTCTTGTTCTTCAAAAATAAGAAAATAAATGTAATGATAGCACTAAGTTAACAGCAGTACTGTACTTACAGATTTAGGTTTGCAACATAGTTTAGTTTTTTTTTTCAGAAACTCCAGGGGGTCTGGATGGCGCTGTCGTTATATCAAGAAACTGAGTTGGTCGGATCAAAAGCTGTCACCAAGCATTACTGAATCACTTTCAGTTGCAAGAGCTTTGATCAGCGGTCTTGAATGCGTCCCACTCGTGCCTTTTGATTTGGGGAACATGTCAAAATCCCATGACCAGAATGGCTCATATGTAGATCTCAAAATTCTCAGTTGACACCCCAGCTAGGTTTAGTGTTAGCTTTTACACTCTACTTAGTCTATTTATTTGCTCAGCACTGTATTTTGGGACCCAAGTCAGATTTAGGACAGGTGTTTTTTTTCTCCTATCTGAATTTTTTTTTTTCAGAAACTCTGGGGGGCCTGGATGGCACTTTGCACTGCACGGTAGTTTTGTGCCCCACACTTCCAAAACCCTGTCGGTTGACCCAAATAATACAAATAACCTCGATTCAGTCCCATAGAAAAGGATGCTGGTGGGTGTAACACCCCTCCGCACTGTGCAGCATTGGGCCAGAGATGAATTAAAAATCGCCTCTTGCCTGTCCAGATCTCTTCTGTGTCTAAAACCTTAATACCCGGACCTTGGACATCAACATATCTCTGTAGAAAAAACAATATCGACCTCTGGAACAAAAGGATTAAATAACTGAACAAACAAAGGTCTTGATTCTCTAACAAAAAGTGGCTCAAACAAAAACATATTCAATGGTTCCACATTCTCCAATTTCCTCCAAACCAAAACACAAAGTTCATTAGAAGCAAAAGTAACATCCAAAACGCCTTTATAATAATATAATAATGTTGCTTTATTAGCCCTATACAATTTCTTGCATTAGGAATTTGTCTTTTCGCATACCCCAGCTTGCTCTCCATGAGACACAGACAGGGAGAAGCTTGGGGTCAGAGCGCAGGGTCAGCCATTGTACAGCGCCCCTGGAGCAGTTGGGGTTAAGGGCCTTGCTCAGGGGCCCAACGGAGTAGGATTCCTCTGCCAGCTGCGGGATTTGAACCGGCAACCTTCCAGCCACAGACGCAGATCCTTAGCCACAGTCTTGTAAACAAAAAACATCCATCTTCTCCAAATCCAAAAAGTCCGTCTGTCCAACAAGTCCTTCTTCTCACGATCCTTCAGGATAACCCGGACTGTGTCCCTCAGCTGTCCTTCTCTCGACGCAGGATTCCCAGTCACCTCCGGACCCGCGCGTCCCTCGGCGGCCGACATCTCAGAATCCCAACAGAGGAGCTCACAGCCATCAACTCCTCTCCTCCAGCCCAGCCGCCAGGCCGCGGTCAGGCCATGTACTTTCTGATCTGAGCCAAGAGATCGAGAAGCGCCCCCTGGTGTGGGGAACATGTAAAAATCCCGAAGTTCTAACCAAGCATTATTGAGTCTCATTCCGTTTCACGGGCTTTGATCAATGGCCTTGATTGTTTCCCACTTATACTTTTTGGTTTCGGGGAAAATGTCTAAATCCGATGCCCAGAGAGGCTCGGATAGAGATCACAGAAATGCTCAGTTGACACCCCAGGTAAGGTTAAGGTTAGCATTCACACTCTAATTAAACCATTATTAAGCTCAGCGCTGGATTCTGGGGCCCAAGTCAGGTTTAGGACTTGTGGTGTTTTGCTCCTATCTGAAATTCTTTTTTTCAGAAACTCTCGGGGGGCCTAGGTGGCGCGGTGCACCGCGCGGTATCTGTATCCCGAAATTCAGTCGGTCGGATCTAAAGTTGTAACCAAGCATTATTGAATCTCATTTACGGTATGCTTCTGCTGAGTAATTGTTGCTTTAGGTAGAGAGAAAGGTAAGGTAAAAAAAGATATTGTTAACATGCACGGCAGCTCGCTGCCCTTCAATCGATAATGGCACTTTCCTTTGGAAATAAACACTTTGGCACAACTCATCTCATCTGCTGTAGTAACTTTACACACTTTCACCAATTTTAAACTCACCTGGGAGCCACTCAGATGATGAAAGAAGGGCAGCAGGGAAGAGCAGCGCTGGGCTGGAGGAGCCACAGGTTCCACTCCTAGATGGGAGGCCCCTGCTGTAACATTTCAGGGAGGTACTTCACGCAAATTGTCCAAGGAAACGCCTTGCTGCGTGAATGTGTCTTCAGATAGATTGTTATTTCTTCTAAATGCTTTCATCAATTTACCTATTGAAGATGAGAGCCTGGATGAGCAGTGGTTAGCATTGCTGCCTCACAGCACTGCAGCCCCGGGTTCAATTCTGGACCTGGGTGCTGTCTGTGTGGAGCTTGCACGTTCTCTCCGTGTTCACATGGCGCTCTCCAACAGTCTAAAGACAAGCCAAACATCACTTGGCTTCAGGGAGAATTGGCCCTGGTGCAACTGCGTGTGCGTCTGTGTAGAAACCATTCTGGACATCTTAAATTATGCCAGGTTATATACAGTTATATACAGAACTGAGCGATGGCTCTGTGGCTAAGGATCTGCACCTGTGGCTGGAAGGTTGCCGGTTCAAATCCTGCGGCTAGCAGAGAAATCGTACTCCATTGGGCCCCTGAGCAAGGCCCTGAACCCCAACTGCTCCAGGGGCGCTGTACAATGGCTGACCCTGCCCTCTGACCCTCAAGTGTCTCTCCCTGTCTGTGTCTTATGGAGAGCAAGCTGGGGTATGGGAAAAGACAAATTCCTAATGCAAGAAATTGTATAGGGCTAATAAAGTGATGTTATCTTACCATTTAAACCAGCCTATGTAGTACACCTTCTACCTAAGAGAACAAGAAACAAGCTTTTGCTCATATGGATCATGTTTTCTGACAGTTTTTCATGTTTTCCCCAAATGTATTGTTAATATTTGTTTTTAATATGAATTTGCATTTCCTGCATTTGACTGCCAAGGTGAAGGACTGTAAATGGTTTTAGAACAATCCAATCAGCTACAGTGTAAACAAGTGTTCAGTTGCAGTGTGCCACATAACACAGGTGTTCTTGTTTTGTCTGAGAGTTTCCATTTAAAAATGGCAGCCTTGGCACAATGTCCTCCATTAACTCCCCTGAGATCTTCAACAGGGGATGGATTAGGTCAAAGCTATCATGATATTTTCCGTGCGATTCCATCAGATCTCGTGATATTCTCCATGAGCTCCCGTCAGATCTTCACCATGGGGTGGCCTTGCTCAAGGGCTCGTGAATAAAGCACTTAAGGATGTGGCTGGACCAGTTCCAGAATAAAGCAATCGTGTTTAGCCAGACCTTGCTGTTCTCAAGTATAGAATTCAAGTTGAATACAAAAGCTTTAAGAATAAATTTAAAAAAGATTCATGCTATTATGCATAAAAAATATTAAAGTTTAGGTCCGATTAAAAGTTACAAGCAGTTAACTGATGTCAGGGGTGAGCTAGAACAAAACCCAAGAACACTTGGGTCTCAGAGAGCGAGACGAGGAGCCCCGGGCTTCAGAAATGTGTTGCGGAGTATTAAAGAGGAACTGCAGTCCCAATCTCTGACTGGTTATTAAATCTCACTAACAGAATAAAAGCATTGATTTTGGCACTGATTGATGGCGTAGAAAGATATTACAAATTTCAAAGGAGCACGAAACGTGAACGTTGTGGAAGCGCGTTTAGTCGTAAACTGCTGGTCTTGTGCGGGAACGAGAGTTCCCATGAACCGCGACGTGAAGCGGCCCTTCCTGCATTTTACTTTCATAGTGGTCTGAAATGCACTCATCAATGCCGTTTCTTTCTAACCCCGAAATATAAATACATTGTTGCAGTTCCCCCTTAAATCAAAAGGCTTTTCAAACCTGCAATGTAGCTCACACTAAATCATAGTAGGCTTTAACTAAAAATAAGAATATTTAAACAGCATTTTCATAGCATGCATTTCTTCATTTGACACTGAAAATATGAAACATTTCAGGTCTAAGCACATGTATTCAAATAGGCCTCCACCCTCTTCCATCTTTGGTACAGGCCGTTAAATCATAGATCATATAAAAAAAATCAGAACTGAAACACTAAAATGTAGCCAAACTCCTCTAATGCAGAGATGCACCACCATGCACACTCACCTTCACACAGGTCTATCTTCTGAACACAGCAACTGTTCTGTCTAAACATCTAGCAGTCAGAGCGTGGCAACATGGATAACAAAATAGTGTATATATAAAAGAAAAACATTTAGGCATTTGGCATACTTGAAAGTATTTTATTTTTTGGAGTTTCCACCATAACTTATGTTAAACTCCAGCAAACAGGAAAGCAATCCAGCTGCCAGGTAAATATATTATTTAAATTCCCTGCTATACAGTTCCCCTCATCCTAAACATATTAAAAATAAAAAAAATTCTTTGCGACAGTGTTTGAAGTTCTTATTAGTCTGTCCCTTTACGCTCTACAAAAGCAAAACATTGTTTATGGGCAGTGTATGCATGGACATGGAACATGCAGTTGTAGAACAAAATGAACAATTACAAGTAATAGTTTAAAACCTAGATGAAAATGTACATAAAACAATGAGCCCATAATGCCATAATGTATCCCAGTCTGTACAATAAGGACTAAGCTCTCTTTAAACAACACCGCCATATTACGGAGTTGCCTCAGCTTAATATATAATGTCATTTTTGATTGCTTAGCTGGCTAATGATCACTCTGCAAAACTTAAATCATGACCTGAATGCTAAACAGCCATACAGTACACATTTAGGCAGAGGAAAATCTTAGAATAAACCAGGAAGTACCTTCAAATCAAATCTGGAAGATAACAAGACAAACATATTTTATACCAGTGTTTGAAATACGGTATGTATAAATGGATTAAGCAATGTAAACTTTTTTTAATTTTCAAACCTGTTTTGTATAACTCATCTATTCAAACAAGAGGTATATTGTTTAACATTGATCTATACAAAATAATACAATTCCCTTGTTTTTACATTTTTAGTGACAACTTGTAGTGGAAAAAAACATACATTTACCCTGGTAGATGAGGACTGAAGTTGACATTACAAGTTGAAAACGCAAGTGATCTGTTAAAATAATTGGTACCTTTTAGGGCTTAGTCATAGCTTGCCGTCTGTCCTAGTTTACTGTAAAAACCCTGGATTCTGTTATGCGGGAGAGAGAAATAAACTTACTTGCAGTGACTTTTACACATCAAAACTTCCCGTTCTCTTATAAAGTGACAGAAACCGAGTCTCCCATTCACCCACTGTGGAGGGAATGAAACAACGGGCAATCGGAATTTATCATTTCCAATAAACCAGTTTCAAAGAAAACAAAGAAAAAAAACTGCTTAAAAAAGCTCTTTTCCTCACAATGTTCTACTTGCATATTTCATTGATGCAGCATATTGAATCATTCTATACATTTAAAATAAATAAATAAAAGGTGATAAAAGTCTACATATTCTTCAGCAACCAACTCAGTTGTTTCTGATTGACATCATGCTGAAAAAAAGCCCCGAATTAAGGTGAAATGGGCCCCTATTCTGAAGGTGTAACCCACTCACATACCACTTCCCAACTGCGCTGCCAGGGGAGGCTCGTAGCTTGAACACGAGCAGTCACTGATCTTGCCTGCCGGTCATCGCACTGGGTCACGTGGAAGTGAAAATGGAGACTGCGTGTTTTAGTGCTTTACATACAGATACAGTACAGATAAAACCCAGAATCACACCCTGAAGAACCCTATACACGGGCGCAAGAAAGATAAACGGATATGTTTAACTTACTCCAGTACCTCTACAGTCCCAGAACACAGAACAAAATCAAAGATGGGGAAAAAAAAATCACAAGAGAACAGCTGCTGGCTCTGCCAACTCAAAATAAAGGAGCCTCTTCAGTAGTCTTTGGAAATTCTAATCCTGTAGAATTTCGGGGTTTGTATTGATATTCTCCATTGTCTCCAGGAGTCTCTCAGTGTACCAATACTGAGAACTGCTGAGTGGCTCAGGCACTGCAGCTTATAAAGGTCCATCTCCTCCCCTCCAGAGCTCACAGCTTCCCTGCTTTCATGTAGGAAGGGATGGTGCCTCTTTGAGTCAGTCCTTCAAACCTCTTGTAGGTGTAGTTCAGGAAAACCCAGTCCTTTGATTTGTAGTCTGGCTCTGTTGCATTTACCACTGAAAGAGGAGACAATCAATAGTACTGAAAAATGACATTTCTCATTTATTTAAACTCATTTTTATAAAGACACCTTTAGTAGGAGACAGTAAATTCAGGGTGTGGTGCAGGGTTAATTGATTATAGGAACTGGGGAAATATTTAGGCAGTAAAACCTGAATCTCACCAAGAAACATTGAACAAATATCATGCAAAACTAAAGATTAGTTCCTCAAACTGCACATTAGGTTTGATAAAAGTACCTACCTGCATTGTGATTAATAAAATTAAAAAATGAGGAGAGAAGCCAAGAATTCTCTCCAAATGGACTCATCATGACTTCTCACATAAGAAATGTGTTTCTTTTCCCCACCAATAACTCCCAGTTAAAACTCTTCAAGTTCTTCTAAAATTCAGATGTATAATAAAGTTAGGAAGGGCTCTTACCGGGCTGGAGGATGTCCGATTCAGGGAATTCGTCAAAGTTCGATGTGTCATCGATGCTTTTGATTTCAATGGAAATGGCAGCTGGCCTTTCCCTAAAAAAAGAGGGGGTAGTGATGCATTTACAATAGGATCCTCCACAGCATTTGACAGGCACCCTAAAAACTTGGTTTCTGAACTCTGCTGTCCATTGTAAAATACATGTAACACCTTACTTAAATGAAGCTAAAAACCACCACCCTGACTCCTTCATAAACCATTCAACATGCATACTCCTTAAGAACAGTTTGTAAAAAACATTATAAGCCCATGATTATTAGTAGTGGTTTATAATGGGAGTTTCAGCAGAAAGCAAAGAGCAGAACTCAAAGCAGGAAGATGTCAGGTGAAGACGATAGATTTTAACCCCATTAAGGACTCGAGAGGTCAGAAGGACTTCCTGCAGATGCAGCTCAGCGACAGTGGCAATCCTGGTATGTTTGTGAAATTTTATTTTACTATAAATTTTTAGGCACAATGTTTTGTCGTTAAAAGAGTTATCATAATTTTACAATCAGCTAATAAAACACACTTTTTGTGTAAGTGTAACAAATATTAATACATTTAAATCAGGTGGGTGGCTGTGTCAGCATGTGTAGGTTGCAAAGGTTTGTGTAGGTTTTCGATGCTGAAAAGAGAAGAACGAAAACACAACGTTTCGGCCGTGGTGCCTTCTTCAGGTGTGAGAAAGACAGGGCAGACAGCAAAGGTAATGTAGTGGGAGAACAAAGGCTGGGAGAGAGGAGGAGCGAGGGGCGGGAGCAGGGGACAGACAGAGAGGCCAATCAGGAGGGGTGAAGTCAGGATAGGTGTAGAGAGGTGTGAAATGAAACGTACAATGAAAAACCTACATTTAAATCCATACACTAACAGCTAAAAGCCACTGTGCTGAACGCAGTGCATGCATGCATGACAAATACCTTATGTGTTCCCAGTCAACTGGCTCAAAGAATGGATGGCTCTTAATTTCTTCCACACTTGTGGCACCAATTCTGTTCTCTGCATCAGTACAAAACCTAAAAGAATCATCAGCAGAAAATTGATTTTCATGAACACACAACATTAAGCTGTTTTTTTATTACTTTTAGTAAGAGAAACTGCAATCAATTCTCAGGGATTTCCACATGGTGAACAGAGCTTGTTTAACAGTACCATGTACAGATACTAGATTCTGTTTACTGTAGCAATAACGGAATTGCAACAGAAAATTGGACTTTTGGAAGAAAGAAAACTGAAAAACAAAATCCTCTACTTGCAGGAAAATTCAGATCAATGCCAGTTATTTGCAAATATATTTATCACCGTCTCCTGCCAGGATGTGATCAGTGTCTCAGACCCCATCTAGACCCAGTCCACAGACCAAGCACCCCTGCAGGCAAGGAAATCCTCTCCCAGCTCAGGTGCATTCAACACAATCCAATTTATCATCAGATTATGTCTCAGTCACTCTGTTTGAGGTTCACAATGAGCCCTGATACACGTGGTAAACAATCAGCATAACCTCACATACTACTATTTTTTTTTCCATGTATAATTACTAGAGTATGTCTTATCCCATAGAGCACAAACCTTAAAATCATGTCTTTTGCCTTCTCTGAGATGGGCACTTCCAGAGGGAAGACAAGAGTCTCCTTCCAGTTCATGACTTTTCTGTACGTTTCTTGAGGTGTTTCAGAACAGAATGGAGGATATCCTGAAAAACAACAACAAAGAATAAGTGGTTTGGGATAAAAATATCAAAATAAGTAAACTGCCTCACAACACTATATTGATGCACACTGTCAGACGCATCAGCACTTGCTATCAGCTGATAGGATTCCTCCCCCCTCTTCAGCATTCTTACTAGAACAGTATGAAACATACTTACCTATGAGCATTTCATACATGATAACTCCCAGAGACCACCAGTCACACAGTTTGTTATACCCTGTCTGCATGAACACCTCAGGTGCAATGTAATCTGGAGTTCCCACAGTAGAATATGCCTGTAACAAAAATAAAAAATGACATTCATTCAGATGTTCTTTCAAGCAAAGAGAAACCTGTTAAATTAATTGCATTGCATCACCTACTCTCTCAATATCAATTTCCACATTTTTCCACAACCTGGATTACTGAACACTAATTCTATACCGTGTGGAGGTGAACTGGCTTCCTCACTCTGTTCTCCTCCCCACTGATAGGTGAGGGTACTGGTGACAAGTTGCAGGGTGATACAGCTGCAGATATAGCTACAGGAATAATACTTATTATTGAAGTGCTCAGCTCTCCCCTCCTCCTGGGGGCAGGAGAGGCCAGACCCCAGGGCAGGAAGCCGCAGGATGGGAGACGAGACGAGAGCAACTGGTAGCTGAACCAGGTGCTGCCCCCAGTCCCAGGCGGCCTTGAGGAATGAGTGGAGGAACTCATGCAGGAGTACGGAGGGGAATGGGTACCCCTGCTCATGGAGGGGAATGGGCACCCCAGCTCATGCAGGCGTATGGAGAGGTATGGGTACCCCAGCTCATGCATGGGGTATGGAGGGCTGTGGAGCAGTACAGGCCTGACATGTAGTTCTCTCATCTGCCTGGTCCTACCTGTCTCTGCAAATAGTTAAGGACATCTTCCAAGCCCTGCTCCCCTTACACCAGCGTGCCTGAGACTTCAGTAACCTCACGTGACAGTATGTTAATTTACTGATCGTGAACATGTGATAGTTCATTGGACACATGCAGAATATGGAGTAGTACAATTGTTACACAGTGCATATTATACCACTCTGTTCACACGCTGGCTCTGCTGAAGCCCAAGTGAGCGCAGTGTCCTACCACATGTAAACCTGCCAGCTTAAGTTCTGATTGTCAGAAGGCTCCTTCCCTATTATCAGCGTCAAGGCCGAAAAAAAATAGACTGGGAAAAAAAAGGAAGAGGAGAACCTTTTCTTGTAATCACTATTGTACACCACCAACCTCCTCAATATAGGTTAAAACATATTTCAGTGGAGGAATATTTAAAACTCCCTTTAAAAGCTTCCCCTCAATTTCCAAGCTGCAGCACGACATGACATGACATGACTTCCAGAACAGGGTGACCCATTCAGCCCATCCAGCACGTTCCTTCATTGTTCAAACCCAGACACATGCAGCAAGAGCACGTTGGCCTCTGCTTGACATATAGAATTGCGGAGTCAGAGCTGCTGCTGCTCATCACCACATTCCTGCGCAGGGAGCAGAAGTGCGGCGCCTTCGCCAGGGACTGCAAACTGCGGCTACTGGAATCACACCAGCCACTGTTCCCCATTCGGGCCAACGGGGGAAAAAAACACATTTATTCGGCTTTCAAAACTAAAGCACCACCACAAGCACAGAGGTACTCGTGCAGAGCACACACAGTACTGAAAGCAGAACTGAGAGAGCCCAGACTGTATGAGGTGTGCACGCTGAGGAACACACTACTAATGCATAATGCACACAATTTTGTCAGGTACACAAAGAAATGGTATCAACCACGGTATGACATAGGATGTTAAAATTTGTATTTTTCTTGTGAATATTTTTCTTTTTGATGTAAGTTCTAGACCAAGACATGCATGTATACAAGACTGTTGATGGGCCAGTGGGTTGTCGTCTGAGGGCCACATTCAGGCCACAGCCCACCCATTGAGGAGCCCTGGTGTCTGTTTGGGAGAAGAGCCTTCAAAGTCCCCCATCCTCTCGCATCAGCCAGCGAGCTGCAGAGGTTCACCCAGGGGACCAATGAGCAGGGCAGGACAGACAGACAAGCAAGTCTCAATTCCACACGGATACTTTTTTTTGTTGCCTCAAGTGCTCTGGTTTTGCGGACACTACAAATTGGGAATTGGCTGGTAGATCAAAATAAATACCTAACATTAACCCTTGCCTTAATAACACGCATGCAGATTTAAATGTTAGTGGAGCAGTTTATTTCACCAAAAAATGACATTGTGATGTTTCAGAACTGAACTCACCAGCTGTCGCCTGTTCTTCTTCCATGTCTCAGCTTTTCGTTTTGAGTTCATGTTCTGAAATGCTGCAGGAAAAAGCTCCCTTTAGTACAATCATTAACAATATACAGAACGCTCAAATAGCTGAACACAAAATATAAAATAAATCCCCAACTATGTTTTTTGATCCAGAGAGAGAATGAGTAGATCTTCAGATCTCAACCCCTTCCTTATAACAAAATACGAACACATTACTGATCAGAAGACCAAGGTGGTGTTACAAAATTAGTCTTTAAACAACAGATTTAATCTTGATCCACAATACACAAAGAATAACAAAGGTATGTTAGTATAATCCTCATTACATGCCAAGACCATATGACAACATACTGAAATCGCTGGGTGGATTGTGAGTGAGATTTCTGTAGAACTCTGTTCTGTGTGCTTTCTTCAGCCCTGTGCACAGACCAAAGTCAGACAGCTTGACATGTCCCTGTAAAAAAGGACAGGTTATTAAATCCAGTATTGAAAGACCGTAAAATAAAATGTTTGTAGTCACCTTCCAATTTGTGATATTAACATTTAAAAAAAGCATTTATGTTTCAACAGACTAAACATTTATTTTTCAGAGCAGACTATGAGGAGACATTCACCCATTCATCCTCAAAGGCCTTGATAAAGTCAAACAGGCGGCCTTCTTTAAAACCAACTGTGAAACACAATCCAGAGCACACTAATGAACACCAGAGAGAAGTGTGGTTGAAACCAAGAACAGGAGGCACGTCTGTGGGGGTTGGAACAAGCTGCCCAGCCATGCTGAAGCTTCTTTCAAAACGAGGCTGGTTAAGTGCTAGATGATAATTCATCCAAGAAAAACGAGCTTAATGAACTAAATGGGCTCTAGTTTGTAACCTTATCTTCTTTCAGGAATGAAGTACTATAAAAAACTAGTTACAACCTTCCTTTATTAAGGTAATGGTCTCTTCCGAACCATAATTAAGATATGCCATTTTATAATTTGTTGCAACACCTGTTGTTAACAATACTAGTTATTTTCGAAGTATATTTTACAGGTCACTCATATTGAGACAAAAATGAATTCACTCAACTGTTAAGTAAGCCTTCATGAAAATGAACTTTTGTATATGTTAATTACCGAAGAGTATTTTATGTATTTGTAATCCTGGCTGAACAGATAGATATTTAAAAGTTCTAAGTCTGATGTCAGCAATTGTATAGGGATACTGTATTTTATTTTTAAAGAAACCTATTTTATTCAATGAGAATCATATTATAATTAACCATTGAAGAAATCAGCCTTATGAGACAATTCTCCAACTAATTAGCCAGGGTGGTGGATAAAGGCTTGTGTGACAAAGATGTTGCTGCACAGATCACCATCAGATCATTGAAGGAAACCCAGGCGCAACTATCCAACAGAAATGCAAAATATCCAAAACTAAGCCCATGCATCATGCTCCTTACTTTGGCATCCAGTAGGAGGTTATCTGGTTTAATGTCTCTGTGAATGAACCCCAGCTGATGTATGGAATCTATAGCCAGCACAGTCTCAGCAATGTAGAACTGGGTCTCTTCCTCTGACAGGGTATCCTTCTTCATCAGCAGAGTCATCATATCTCCTGCACAGACAGAGGGCAACAGGAGTTCGGTTTTCCTTAAATAGCGGTTATTAATGTCTCACTATATAAAATATGTGCTAGGTCTTTACAGACTAAATGACTTCATTCTGAAATCTAAGCAATGTCAAAAACAACACAGAGCAAGCTTCCAGTAATTTACATGCTTAATATAAAAAACTGTGTTTCCAGAAGCTACAGTATATACTAAAAATCTATTAAAAAATCAATTTCCAAATAAATAATTTTTCATTTAATCTGACAAAGAAATCTGCGTTCCCCACCAGCAATAGACACAAAAAAGCACATTGTGAACAGAGCAGTGTGGTCATACGCACAGTCACACTGCTTTGGTTGGTGTCTGTTGACCAGGGGTAGACAACCCCTGGTGTCCACAGCTGGGCTGGTCAGCAGGTTTTAATTCCAATTCAGCTCAGGATAAACCTGGTTACTGGCTCAACTAGACCAATTTAATGGCTTCTCCCAGCTCTTCGTGCGCTGCTGCTTTAAAAAGCTCCGTCCCACTGACACACTGGCCCTCAAGACCGGAACTGGACTCCCCTCGCAGACCACGCCCGCGGCCCCAGCTTCATATCCCTCACCTCCAGGAAGAAACTCCATTATGAGGTAGAGGTTTCTTTTGTCCTGAAAGCTGTAAAACATCTTCACAACCCAGGCGCCATCAGCCTCCACAAGAATATCTCTCTCAGCCCGGATATGAGCCACCTAGACAAGGTGAGGGGGGGGAAGAATAAAGACTTAACTTACAATGTAATTTTACCATGAAGAAAAAAATGGCTTTACACCACAAATCACTTCATAGACCTGAACAAAACCTTTGGATTTAAAAACGAGGTTCAAACTTTCCTGAGCTAAATTGTATGAAATGGCATGGAGTAGGAAGTACGGCACTCCTCATACCTGCTCTTTCTCCAGCATGTCCGCTTTCCTCAGAATCTTCATGGCATAGATATGGCCCGTGTCCTTCTTTTGCACTAGACGTACCTGCAGCAACACAGGTGGGGACACATTGGAGCAGCTCACTTACATGGAGAGAGAAATACTGGAATCACAGCACTGAGAATCTGAGCGCCCGGCAGAGGACAGACCTCTCCAAAGGCTCCCCTCCCGATGACCTTCAGGGACTCGAAGTCATCCAGCCCCAGCCTCGTCCTCTTCAGGCGGAGGAACTCGGTCTCCTTGCGGGCGTGCTGGGACCTCCTCATCTTCTTCTGCAGGGGTCACAGAACAGCCGACGCAGGTTATTTCAGTAAATGCAAAAGCCTACTCTCAGCTAGAAAAAGACAACCGCAGACATCACCTCCCCCATAACCTCCTATCAGGAAATCAATATGTGATTTGAAGAACAAATCACACAGGCCTGCATTCGCTGTGAGGACATATATACATTTTTTGTTTTTAAAAGGACAATTCAAGATCCAACGACTCTTATTTTCAAGGACAATTCAGCTCTGGAATAAAATGCTCATAATAACTGCACCAGCTGTAAAAGACTTTTTTTCAGAATGAGTGAGTGTTTCAGAACACTGAAAGTTATTATTGCGTGTTGTTTGGTAAGTTTTTTTCCATTCCATTTTTCCATTTGTAGATGGCTTGAATCAATGTTGGTTTGATATCCAATTGCCACTTGAGCTGCTAATGGATTTCAAACACTTACCTTCCCCCAGAGCAGCACGAGGAACAGGTATGTTTTCTAGTTTGGTTTTGACAGAATGAGATAAAACACTAGTATCCCAGAATAACAGAAATATTAAGAAAACTGAACTTAAAACCAGACTATTTAGAACAGAAAAGGTGCATTACCTCCTCATCGGCTAAGCCCTCTTCATCCATTACTTTTTCCAATTTCTTTTGCCTGTAGGGGAAATGCAATTCAATTAAATGGCAGAATTCATGAAGCAAGGTGAAAACACATTTTGCCACTAGATGGCACTGCAGTCAAAGACTCCAGACCACACAAAATACTTCTCTACAACCCACTCATTACTACTATCTACTTAACCTACTAATTAACAGTAAAAATTGATTACAAACCAGGCTTAAATATCAAAGCTGTGCAAGGTTTATACTGTTTTCAATGGGCTTCCTTCTTTATGCAGAAACAATTCAATGTCTTCTCTTCCTATTATTGAAATTCTAGTCACTGTTATAAAATCAATTAATCCAGATGGATTAACATAGATATGTATACAGAGGAACAAAATGATGATGATGAGTCAATGAGATTTGATTGCTACATGTGGTAAATGTGACAAATTAAGTACCATGCCAAGTCGGCAGATTCATGAAGTTTGAGTCGTGATCACTTTTAAGATTCTTACTCATGTAAACTCAAGGTAGCTAAAGCCAGGCTTGGTTTCTTCTCATGCAAACTAAACTCTATCAACAGTCAAAGAAGATTTAATAGTAGCAACACTAGGGTAGCATTAGTGGACATTTTTTATGTTTATATTGTAACACCTGAGAGTCTTAATCCTACAACCGTGTACGTGCCTCATTCTTCAACCAACATCTACTTTTTGCAATAATTTGACCAAAAAAACTACAACTGTTGTTACATAGGTTGCAAAAAGCTCAAGTCATATGCTCAAGTCATTTGCAGAAAATATTGTTGGCCAACTGTCAGTCAATTCCAAACTGTCTACAATAAACAAATATAAAAAAATGTCGATTTAACTTTTAAAGGCATATCATGCAAGAACAGAATTAAAAAAAAGCTTCTTGCATTCACTGTGATAGGAACAGCTTCAATTGTCAACTGAAACAAGGCGCCAACATCAAACATCTGGCTTACAGGGAATCTCCTAGTAACAGAAGTAACAATGATAAATTGCAGAGCATTCCAAGGCTCGAGGAGGGTAACCACTTCATCCTGTAGTGGAGAGTCTGTTCAGATCTGCTCAGGCTCGGCCTGGACAGTGAGATTAACACCCCCTACTCTTATGAACAGCGCCTTTGGGATTTTGAATGACGAATCAGGCAGAGCCCTAATTTGATATTTCTTCTGGAGGATGGTGCCTGCTATAGAACAGCGATCCTCTCCCAGATACCGAGCTGCTGGCGCAGAGGAAAGAATTCCAGCAACTGGCTCACCAAAACCCACTAACAGCAGCAGCCTGGTTTTTCCTAGAGGTCTCCCATCCAGGGACTGACCAGCCCTGAGTCTTTGCTCGGTTGATTGTTAAAGGGGCAGCGCCCACCTGTCCACAAGCTCTTATATAAAGAGCCTTCTTTCACACAATTAGACAAGTATGAGTACACGAACATCTACGGCCAAATACTGACCAAGTCTTGAGTTACAAGTCTACAGAAGCTTCAGGCAGTCTTTAAAGCCGCTAGATGTCGATAAAGCTGCCTTGTCAATATATGAGTCATTCTTAAACCCCAGGGACATGTGTTGCTTGCGGATATTCAAATGCCCAGAGGGAATAAGATAGCCAGGTGTGATGATTAAAACGTTTAGAAGCAATTAAACTAGAAAGGTTACAAAATAAACACCTGAAGTATATTACATAATGGAATGATGGGGTCAATGTTTTTGAGAAGGGTCTTGCAGGTTATGGGACAGACAAGCCTGAATTATTACCCAGACCATTTTAGAGGCCTCCATTTCTTTAACCGAGGAATAAAACACAAAGTGCAAGATGTTAACACATCCCGCAAGGATTTCACTTCCAGGGTAAGTGAGGAAAACATCTCTTTACACCTTTTGTCACCGTTGCTCTTGAGCTCCTGTGGAGGAGGAACAGCAGGGGGAGACGGGGGGGCGTGGGGGCACGCGAGACCAGGGGCCTACCTCATCTCCCGCTCCTCGTGCTGCGTGAGGAGGGTGCTGTAGAAGTTCTCCAGCGTCAGCTTGGCCACCGTCACTCTCTCGCGCGTGTGATTGCTCATGGGAAAGGATGCTGGAGTCCCTCCGGTCATGGCCATACTCGCCTGCAGCCACGGGGAACACAGAGAGGCCTATCAGAGCCCACCCGAACCTTTCTTTCCTCCTCTCGGGGGGCAGACAGACCGGCCTGCGCCCCCCACCTGACATCACTGGAAGCCTCCTGGCACCAGGGAAGTCACAGGTGAAAGGTCAAGCAATCCTGGACGCTTTACTGACCCCTTTTTTCCCCCTCATGTTTTAATGTGCATCGTCGGCTCTCCTGAACATGTTTGTCACATCCATCACTGAAGCACAGATCAGTGCAAAGTAATGTAGGGGTTAAGGCGAACTCAGTTTCTGCCGCCAGGGTATTATATAACAGCACTGCTCAGTTGGGCAAGGCGTGGCTGTTTGCAGCAGAATGTGGTAAACACGTCACAGCTGAGTCTAGTTACCTGTGGGACACTGACGTACTATACCACAACACTTTGTCCGATTTCACACAAATCTGCTTTGCATCCAAGCAGCTATGTTTCACACACGGAGATAATCCCAAAATGTATTAACATTATACATTACAAAATAAATAACATAAGACATCAACACGTACACAGTTATTATAATTCAATTAGCTAGCTGCGTCAGCATGCACAGGCTGCAAAGAAACAGGTAAGGGGTTTATTCCATGCTGAAAAGAGAAAAGAGAAAACAACATTTCAGCTGTGGAGCCTTCATCAGGTGTTACCTCCCCCCACAATTAACCCGAGACCCTTTAATTGCACAACACCTCTTCATCTTACACATAAGCACTAACTGCACTTGCAGTCAATACCCCTTTATTGATTGAATATGGGATAACAAAATGAAAACTTTCTTTAAGTCTGCACTGAGGGACTCTAAACATTTGAAGGCATGAGATGATATTCTTCTTGCAGAACATGACAGGGATCAGAGGACATACTAACGGTTCGTCTCAACATTACTCTTTATTTAAGCAGTTTGAAAGCTCTGCTCAAGTGGCTGCCCCGCTAAATTAGAACACATCTTCTAGAGTCTGGAGATCTTAGTATCATTACTGAGCTAAGTACAGCAAGAGTGCAATTAAGATTTTAAATGTTTTTTATAGGTATTGCAACTACTTTATTACAGTAATGGTAACTTGGGAGTATTTCTTTCTTTTACTTGTATTCAACCCACTTCTAACACAAAACAATCAAGTTCTTGTGCGTTATATTAGGTTTCCTAACCTAGATTCTAAAAATAAAGAAATGGCAGGCAAGTCACAGAACTAAGATAACCGTATAGCTCCTCAAGAAAGTTTTGTAACTGAGGAAGCTCTTTGATAATCTGCAAGAGGAAAACACACCCATACCACAGCCTAACAGCACTCGTGGTTTTCTCAAGCTTACAAAACCAGCACTAACACAGAATCGCACGGTATAACAGCTACGCTGAGGAGAAAGATGCAAAGGCAGATTCACATATTCATAATCACCTTGCAATCCTATTAATCATTCGTTACAAAAAATAATCGACTAGTTTGTTTTGTTCCAGCTCTTTTGAATGACAAGTCTTCCTAATCCATTCTCTGTCCCAAGGTCTTCTGCCAGAGAGAATATCTCTCTGCTGCTTCTACCCATAGCCCTGGCTAGCAGAGATCTGCACCTCTGCCCTAGCTGTGTGCTCCAGGCTCCTGCTCCAGAGTGCCCAGCCCTGGCTAGCAGAGATCTGCACCTCTGTCCTAGCTGTGTGCTCCAGGCTCCTGCTCCAGAGTGCCCAGCCCTGGCTAGCAGAGATCTGCACCTCTGTCCTAGCTGTGTGCTCCAGGCTCCTGCTCCAGAGTGCCCAGACCTGGCTAGCAGAGATCTGCACCTCTGTCCTAGCTGTGCGCTCCAGGCTCCTGCTCCAGAGTGCCCAGCCCTGGCTAGCAGAGATCTGCACCTCTGTCCTAGCTGTGTGCTCCAGGCTCCTGCTCCAGAGTGCCCAGCCCTGGCTAGCAGAGATCTGCACCTCTGCCCTAGCTGTGTGCTCCAGGCTCCTGCTCCAGAGTGCACAGGCCTGGCTAGCAGAGATCTGCACCTAATGTAATGTAATGTTAATGTTAATGTTAATGTTTCTTTATTAGCCCTATACAATTTCTTGCATTAGGAATTCGTCTTTTCGCATACCCCAGCTTTTCTCCATGGAGACACAGACACACAGACACACAGACAGGGAGAGGAGCTTGGGGTCAGAATGCAGAGTCTGCCATTGTACGGCGCCCCTGGAGCAGTTAGGGTTAAGGGCCTTGCTCAGGGGCCCAACGGAGTAGGATTCCTCTGCCGGCCGCGGGATTTGAACCGGCAACCTTCCAGTCACAGACGCAGATCCTGAGCCACAGAGCCACCCCTCCACCTCTGTCCTAGCTGTGTGCTCCAGGATCCTGCTCCAGAGTGCCCAGCCCTGGCTAGCAGAGATCTGCACCTCTGTCCTAGCTGTGTGCTTCAAGCTCCTGCTCCAGAGTGCCCAGCCCTGGCTAGCAGAGATCTGCACCTCTGTCCTAGCTGTGTGCTTCAGGCTCCTGCTCCAGAGTGCCCAGCCCTGGCTAGCAGAGATCTGCACCTCTGTCCTAGCTGTGTGCTTCAAGCTCCTGCTCCAGAGTGCCCAGCCCTGGCTAGCAGAGATCTGCACCTCTGTCCTAGCTGTGTGCTTCAAGCTCCTGCTCCAGAGTGCACAGGCCTGGCTAGCAGAGATCTGCACCTCTGTCCTAGCTGTGTGCTTCAAGCTCCTGCTCCAGAGTGCCCAGGCCTGGCTAGCAGAGATCTGCACCTCTGTCCTAGCTGTGTGCTCCAGGCTCCTGCTCCAGAGTGCCCAGGCCTGGCTAGCAGAGATCTGCACCTCTGCCCTAGCTGTGTGCTCCAGGCTCCTGCTCCAGAGTGCGCAGGCCTGGCTAGCAGAGATCTGCACCTCTGTCCTAGCTGTGTGCTTCAAGCTCCTGCTCCAGAGTGCACAGGCCTGGCTAGCAGAGATCTGCACCTCTGTCCTAGCTGTGTGCTTCAAGCTCCTGCTCCAGAGTGCACGGGCCTGGCTAGCAGAGATCTGCACCTCTGTCCTAGCTGTGTGCTTCAAGCTCCTGCTCCAGAGTGCCCAGCCCTGGCTAGCAGAGATCTGCACCTCTGCCCTAGCTGTGACTGTAGCTCAGTCTCTTCTGTTTGAGGATTCTCCTTATAATGGCACCCTAGCACACGTCACTGACAGTCTAGCTCAGTGTTTTTTTTCAGCCAGTGTGCCAAACAAGTCTTCTGCAGGATTTTGGCAAGGTCATATCAGAGAAAAAGTAATGAATTAAAACTTTTTCACACACGTAGGAATCTGCAGAAATAATATCACAGCTATACCCCTTTTTTATTTAGAAACTCCGGTTTGAACACCTGCCCGACCTCTCCATCTCTTATCGTTTGTAGTTGACCTTTTCCCTTTCTAATCACTGTTCAGCGGTGATGTCAGCACTCGCACGTTGCTAGGCAACAGAACACCTAATGCAGGGCTCAGTCTGCAGCAGCTCTGGAGGCGATACAATGAAAAACTATGAATGAAATGTGGCCTAGTTGAAGTTTTCAGAGTTCGCCAACAGGCCAGGTAATCAGACAATTCCCTACAGTCCCCACCTGTCACTGCTTCATTGTTGTTGGCTTTTTATTAAAGACACATGGGGAGGGAACAAGTAGTTAAAGCTGTCCAGCGTTTTCCTTTTTGAGAACTGCAAGTGACTTCACCGAAATTACAACACTGCATTTTGCTTAAAATGTGTTGAAAACTTCATAAATGCCCGCAGTGATGACTGAGTGATACAGTAACTGGAAAGAGACCACACGGTTCCTTTAGAATTCAAAATCATTCTGATTTTCAGCAGACACAAAGATGAGAACTAGGTTTTCTTAAAAAACAGGTATTCAAAGATCTAATTAATGGACCCAAATGCATCTTTGACCCAGGCACACTTGCAGTTTTAGTGGCATGTTGAATGTACACCCCCTGAAAGACCCAGTTCTGATCTGGAACTGTATAACAATATATATCCTTCCAAACACAGCCTGTGAATCTTCTCAAATCATTCCATGAGGCTACCACTCTATGAACAGAAGAGAGTCTGCCGTCATTTCTGAAAATATTTAAACAATGTAAAATATGCAGCAATACAGGATTTAGAAAGGATTTACAAAGAGACGGGGATGAATCTGATTTGATATTTACACACCCAGATAAAGACCCAATAGATGCCTTTGGTTTGAATGAATAAAAATCAGAGAAAGATGCCAGAAATTCAAATTAAGTTAGAGATTTTTTTTTTATCTGGAGCCTTGCACAAGATTACTGACAATGTTCAGCAAACATCTCCTAAGTAAAAATTAACAAAACCAAGCATTCAGCAATGAGGAACGAAAACGTTTTCTTTTAACTTTTCAGACATCTTTTAGTATTAAACAGAGCTTAAACTTCATGCTTTTCATTTTTTCAAGATGTTACAGTGCCCTGCATATATTGATAATCCTAATGAAAGGAAGATTTACAAAACACGAACTTTAAGGTTGCAAAAAAATGACTTTTCACTGTGCAAGGCTATTACAATTAAAAGTATTTCAAACAAGACATTACCCAATTTGAAAATATTTCAGTTACCTGTTTTTCTTCCTCTTTCTTTGTGGCTGAGAATAAATCTAGCGAGCAGTAAAATGACAAAGAGGATTACTGCTTAATGGGCCTTCTTGAGCGATGCCCATCACGCGTGAAGGTGCCCCCACATCTGCGAAGCGTATTTTAACTGATCCCAGGCAGGTGCGGCGGGGCGCCACACAGCACTTTAATTAAACAAGTGTGACTCGGGTCAGCAAAGGTTGGGAAACCAGTCGAGTCCCAGTGAATCCCCCCCCTCCTCCCCCGTTTGCCACTTCGGACACAGGTGTGCTACACGTCTCGTGCGGAACAAGACCGGGCCGACTCAAGAACAGCTGCAGGCCTTGCCAGCGCTGGCTTCCTTTTTCTCGTTCTCTTCCTACAATTTTATCAAATAATAAAAAAAAACAGCCAAGTTAGAAATGAAAATGGACGTTCTCCACCCTAAGGACGCTGCATGAATTTATCATACTCATGCAACATTTAACAAAACACTCACTATTAATAACCAGTCGCTGACCTCACCTCCTGCAGTCATGACAACAATGCCCACTCCAGCTTTCTCGGGGATGAGTTAGCAGCTGTAATTAGACCTGCTACCTGCGTCTTGGGCTCTAATTGTACTCAAGGCCATCTTCTCGGCTGTTTGACCATTTGTGATGAAACTCAATGAGGTTCGGTCCCTGAAATCCGGTATCGTGCCTGTAGGCTTACAGTCTGGTGCTGTCAAACCCATTAAGTACAACTGGCCAGGAGCTCAGACTAGGCTACTTAACTACCTCACTTGTTCCACTCAGCCTGAAACCTGGAATGGCAGTGGCAGCTCAGTTACAACCCCATGGACTCTTTTTGTGCTGGTAAACTGCTATTGGTGTGGTCAATAACAGCTTCTTCCTGGAGCATCTGGGGATTACTGCATTTGGTTACTTTGTAAAAGTTGGTGTTTTCGTGACATTGACCCATTTACTCAGAGTGTACTTGCATGTCATCTCTTTGTCAGATTAAACATCCTAGTTTGGGTTGCACTGCTTTGCTGCTAAATGTATTGCCAGACCTAATCAGATATTGGGCCTGTTAATGGAGTTTCTGCATTTTCAATCAAGGTTTAATTATCAATGCACAAGCAATACATACAGCAGTGTATGTATGTAAATGCTTTATCCACGAGCTCGTTAAGAGGGACAGGAGAGCAGAAGGACAGATGTTTACAGGGATTAGGTTAAGATTACGATACAACAAATTATACAGTTGCTATTTACAATACAGTTTACAGATTGTGGGAAAGCAACACAGCAATAGGAGGTATTTAGTGCTCTTCGTATGTGTCCCGAGAGCAAAGTGACAGGAGGGCGCCAGTGCACCTGGCAGCTCAAGGAGGTTGCCTATTCGCCAGCGGACGTTTGGGTAATTGCAGGCATCTGCTGTAAACAGCCAACCACAGCTACAGACTGTTTGACCCTCTACCATCTGGAAAACAGTACCGGAGCATTCAGGCCCGGACTACCAGACTCAGAGACTGTTTTTACCCCCGCACTATCAAACTATTTAACTCCCAGCCTCTCTCACCTACGATTCGAACCCTCACAGTGCCTTCTCTCTTTATCAAAACTCAAACACACACTGAAATCTACCTCCACCTCACATGTCAAGAAGTTAACTCCCCATAATTTCCTATCCTTTATTTAATTCTGTTGATGTATGATTTTGCACAACTGTAGTTACTCTGCACACTGCCTGCTGTCTCTGTCTTTCTTTCTTATACAACTGTATTGTTGTTTTTTTGTACTGCTTACCATCTGAGAGCTAGATAAATAGCATTTCGCTACACCATATACCTGTATATGAGTACAATGAGAAACTCGAACTTGAACTTAGCAGTCTTACTGCCTGGGGGAAGAAACTGTTATGAAACCTGGTGGTCTTGGTCTGTATACTGCGGTATCGTTTTTCCAGATGGTAGTACAGAGAACAAGCTGTGGTTAGGGTGACTGGGGTCTCCGAGGATAGACCTGGCCTTCTTGAGGCATCTAACAGAGTAGATATCCTCGACGTTCAGTACCGCGCAGCTGGTAGTGTTTTGAGCCAGTTTCACCACCCTCTGGAGTACCTGGCGCTCTTGGGGGAGGGGTCTTCTGACCTTGTGTTGTCACTTGAAACATTACAAGGGTATCTTTCATCCACTAACAAAACAGTGCTCACGTAAGGCCCCCTTCTGTGCTTATCTGATGCAAAATACTGAAGCATACCCTTATTGCAACTAGATCATTGCAAAACTAAGAAATCTTCAAAGGTACTAAAAAGCTCTCAATCTCTCCACTATTCTGTGGCTCTAGGGATAACTAAGCAAACTCTGCATCACCTCATAACTCCCCTCTGTATGCTGCTGTAGCAAGTGGCAATAGCAGGAAGTTGTTTTCCACATATCAGTATGACATTAACACGTCCCATTCCCAACAGTAGCCCTGCTAACAAACATCAAGAGTTTAAACTGCTTTAATGCCTGATCATGAACAGGTACAAATAGCTGGGAGACAAAATATTATTAGCATTTTTAGTTTGCATAAATCTACTAAATTTGCTCCTGAACAAAAGTATATTCTTCTGAAAGAAGGTTCAGTCCTCTCCTCTACAGGTGAAGAACATACTGGTATACCGTAACAGTCTTCTCACAACCAGTTGAAATGTTCCTTAATTTAAAGTCTGGGGAACCCGTAAACTATATTCAGGAGCACAGATAAGTTCTATGCTTTAGCCTCCAGATTCCATCCTTCAACAAAAAAAGCAGTTGTAAATCTGAAGATGCTGGAACACAGCACAAATGAGATACTTACATTTAAGAAACCCATGCAAACCCAGCTTTTCACATTGGCAAGTAATCTTTTTAAAGTTGCGCGTGTAAATTAATATGGCAAAAAAAAATCTGTGGAACATTACACCTATATTCAGACAAACATTCAATGGAGAACAAGTTCTACCTGTCCTGCTCTGTTGATGTGAAGTAACAGGCTGTTAATCAGCAAGATCCTCTCATATGTACAGTCTAAAACACCCTTTTGTGTTGTTGGCACTTATTCTAAATAACCCAAGGCTGATTCCTAAATGTCCACCCATAATCCTCCATCCCGGACAGCAGTTTTCACCAAGTATCCTGTGCCATAGGTTGAAGCATAAAAACAGGTTCAAAGGAAAAATTCGTAGGCAGTTAGATATTCATAAGCCACGAAGAAAATTGAATGCCAATTTTAAAACTGAAGAACCGCATCAACACATTTTAGAACCAAACAATGAAAATGCTTATTTCACTACATATCATTAAGTCCTAGGCGTGCGATTACGTCTGATTTATACCATAAAAACAACCAGCCCTTTCTTTCTCATTTTTCCCCCATAACCTCAGGTACAACTGCTTGTATCAGCATAATAGGACACATCAGACAGGATTTCAGAACTTAGATCCTTTATTTACAGATGACCAAACGAATTCCATGCTACTGTAATATACTGTAGATCATGTAGGACACTCCTTAAAACACACACACAAACAATTGTACAATTAAGAATGAAACAAAGACAACCTTATAGTAATTAATTACAATTCTGTCATATGATATATATAGTATACATATTTTATAGAATTAGTAGTAAATATTCTGTGAAATATTCTGAAACAAGGTTTGTTGAAATGGAAGCAGAGGAGTATCATCCTTTGCCCTAGCTGACCACACAAGATTCCTCCAGCCATGCAGCCCGATGAAGCAGGTGAGCCAGCACTTATGACAGGACAGAAGACAGCACTGCGGACAACTCCAGTGTCTGCAAGGGGTGAGCTGCTAGGTACTCACCGCGCCATTCAGAGAGCTCTGCTGACGCCATGCAGTGCGCTCTGTGCAATTGATCCTTTTTTCTTTCCCCAACTCTGCAGTTTAGAATAACAGCCTCCGAAGTGACCTTAAAGACGTCTTGCGAGGAAATGCAGCAGGCAAAGTGCTCAGCGGGGTGCCAGCACTAACGGGATGCTAAATATAGTCAAAGCCACTTTCCTCAAGTTTACTGTATATAGCTCACACTACACTCTGCCCTCTCATTAGCCACCCAAGTGTCAGAGGATTGCCTCCGCTTCTATTCCTCTGCTCCCTGGAAGCATGTGAGCCAGTACTGATGTCCTAGAGGACAGAACACCAGCTGAACCACTGTGATTGCAAGAGGTGCTCACCTCCCAACTCTCATTACAAACCAGTAGTGCAAGAATGTGCTTGGACTGATTGTCCGTCATATAGTAACCTCCAGACACGTTTGTTTTACTAAGACTGTATTCCAGCCAGCACAGCCCCTGTCAACCACATGAGACAATAGGAGCGGCCATCTACAAGATCCACAAGCAAGAGAGGTATTGCGTCTTACACAAGACTGAATGCCATGGAAGACACGCAAACCCGACTGCAGTCATCAAATGACTCAGAGCTGCCAGAAACCAGTGCAACCGCTCATACAATGGCAACATGACTCAGCTTCACAGGGCCACACAACTGCAGTCTGCACACAGATGACAAATCCTGCCATACCAGCAAAGAATCATGGTTCCTGAAGAATGTGCACCCCCACTGGGCAGTAATAGAACACAAACCAAGAAAATCTGCAAAGGTAAGGCTGAAATCTCTATAATGGAACAGCACTGATTCGGTAGACATGATACACTGAAGTGCAGGGCTATTAATGCAACCTCCAGGAAGCCAATTTGTTTTGGTCAATGTACAGCACAACACACTAGCGTAATCAGAATATTACGAAACTATAATGCCTGCCAACACATGGGTATGGGCACAATAGACTTGTTGCTTCCCTCACAGATCAATGTTATGGAATAACCTTCGGTACCATACCTTACAGCAGGACACAATGGACACAATGTGCCAATCACAGCCTAATAACTTCTTTAGATCATCTGGGAGACTGTGGGCAACTTCTCTGCCAGTTTATGTAAGCTGTTTGCATGTTTGTGTTGAAACGTTTAAGGAATGTAACCTGCTTAAGTGATCAATATCTGGTGTTTGTGACTTGAAGGCATCAAGTGATCCTTACTACATGGGATTTGTAAACTTCCTTTTCTGAAACATGTTTACAAAACGAAGATGTTACAACCACAATGTATCCAATAAACCTAACCTTGAATCTGTGACTCTAACCCTAAAGCAGTAGTGTGGAATAGTCTTAAGGGCTCTAGACTCATTAATTTAAGTTTGTGGGCTCAAAGCTCAGGACATTAGTTGTACCATTGATTAAAGTACTGTACCTCACAAGAGATTAACTCAGTAAAACACCCAGCTGTATAAATAGGTACAAATGAAAGATGGTTTGGATGAAATATATAGCCACATAAATTAATAACAAATAAGTTCAGTCCAGAAAAAATGTGTCTAAAACTTGTATTCTACGATAGCGCACATTAACAGAAAAAACAATATCTTTAAAAATCATTTTACAAACTATTCATTCATGCACTAAAAATGAGTATTAACTGCTACTTGCAAAGCATTCATAATTTTGTGCTGATGTTTTAGAACCATATTTCCTAATAGCCGTCATTTCTAACATGACTCCTGCAAAAAAGATCGGGGTTCCTTAGTCATGTAGGGCACTAATTCCCTTCCGTAAGAAGGGAAAGAGGTTCTTCATGTAGAGCAGATGGAAAGGGGTCTGTATTCAGGGGTCTGAATACAAATTCTAATCAAATACACATTTTCTGTGGTCAGGAAGGAGATGGGCAGGTGCAGGAAAATCCAGACGCTGTACTGGAATGCTGCGAGTCTGACCCATTAACTGTAAATGACTTCATCTGGTAAACAAGGAGTCTGTTGACAAGATGTTCACCACCCTGGTTCGCCTTTCCAAGCCAGGAAGCTGCTCCCCTTCACACAAAGGCCAAGTCAACAGACTACAGATTTGCAGGCTGGCACCCGTGCCAAGACAAATAACTGACGGACTAATTCGAGCTCTTTAAGTCATCTCTGCAGAAGTGGAACAATTCACTGAGACTCTTGCTCAGTGGGGAAGGGGGTGGAGTGTAACCAGGGGCAATCACCATGCCAGAAAAATCAGAAAAAGCAACAAGGAGCAAATTCTTTACCCAAATGACTTTACTGAAGCTTAAAGCAATTTGACATAAACTCGTGAAGACGTGTACAGAGTGTTTTATGAAGACCAAAATTATACTTCACCTACTGAACACAGAGTGGCCACCGCAAGGTGGTCTTAAAGGACACAATCAAGAAGGAGCCAAGGCGTCGGGCATCCCTTTCAGAGCAGGAACCCAAGAGCTGCCGCCAACAACCTCCATCTGTACTTGACTGGAGCCTGGCAATGACGCCCACCCTCGCAGAACAAGCACACAGGGCACGGGCACGGGCAGGAGCCTCAGGAGGCCAAGTGGAAGCGACCGAGCGGTTTGTCGCCAAAGCTCCCCCTGTGGAATCCATTTACATCCTGAAAACGATTCTCGGCGCAGTTACAACATAAAACTGCCACGAAGAGGAAGGGTATTTTTCATGACGATCCATCAGGCCTGCCAGACCTTTTGAACAAACTTTCTTTCTGCTAAATAAAACAAACACGAACGAGGCCATGTAACATGAATCACAGGACACAAGTGGAACCTCGAGACATGGGTATTCACTACCAAATGGTTGTGGGACGTCCAGAACACGCATCCACGTTGTCAAAGACAACATCACCAGGTCTTTCAAAAACAGCTGGGTGAGATCTTGGGATCAATTACTTGTGAAAAAACCAAACAAGCTTACAAGGACTAAGTGGCCTCATGTTTGCAAACTCTTACATTCTTACTATTTTAAAGACTTACAGTGGGATTTAGGACCATCAAGTAGAGTTTTTCTAGGTAAATCCTGCATAACAGAAAATGAAGAGATCTTCAGATTGTTGAAAATGCAAAGCCCTTCACAAATTCCCAAGGCACTATAAATATGAAAGCATGTCTAACATGCAGAGCTTTGCGATATATTTATAAAAGGTGCTGTGTAACATTACTACTACTATAAATATGACAACTATAAGAGCATTCGTGTCATGTTTTTTTCATCTTCCATGTACTAAGACAACTTATTTTGTCTGTGCGTGTTATGAAAAACATTACGAAAGACCTTCTGTAAACTTGAGATCTAATTATCAGATCACTTAAAAGAATTTTAAAAGGGTTTCATCCATCACTGCACTGTGTGATTCAGAAAAAAGCACATTCACAAATGAGCAGAGTAAAAAACACCCAAGACACCATTATGCCAAGAGCATAATGATTTACGAGAAGCATGTAGAAAGGCTACAAACGAGAGGAGCCATTCAGCCAGTCTGGCCTGTTTGGTGGTCAGCAGCCTGTTGAAAGAAGCCAGGGGTCAGCTTCAGTGGAATGCTGGGAAACATGTTCCACACTCCCACAGTCTTCTGGGTCACTGAGACCCAGTCTTCACAGAAAAATCAACTGCCACATACACCACATATATGCAAAAAGCCGTTTGAAGTGGGGAAAAAAAGAAAACTACATTTAGGAGTCTGTAACAAGATACCCAGCCATATTGCTGAATCAGATACCCAGTCTCCTCTTAAGAATACAGATAAAAATCCCAAGGTGGCCAAAAAAAGATGAGGGATTATTACTCACGTATGAAATTCCCAACCCCACGTTACTGAGCGCAAAGTGGCATTACACATGTCCTGTGCAATTGCTTGGCATGATAAAAGTCGATCTTTGTTTAATTTAAATTTACCTGCAAACACTTATTTTTCAGGTAATTACAAGGTATTTAAAACTGGACATCACTGTGATATAATCCTTCTATCACTTCCTTCTCATTGTTTCTGAAATATTAAAAATGGTTTCTGCTATTACCATAAGCCACTAATTGTTTTTAAATGAAGCAAAAGCAACATTTATTGAATAGACAATTATTCCACCTAAGGTTACTTAATAAAAGCAAACTGATGTGTTTGGAAAATATAATCACTGTTAAGGGCCCGGTTAGAAATTTACAGAAGAAAGTATTTAATAGATTACAGCGGATCATGGCAGCAGCTATTTTGGAGAGAAAATTCTCTTGAATTAGAATTGTTTCAACATTCAGTTTCCCCTTAGCAAAGACTTAATTGGGAAAAATGACTTTCAAGACTTGAAGATACCTTATGAAAGCATTCATCTATAAATTGTGTCTCACAAGGTGATTCACAATTTCTCACAGAAACATAATTCTTTAAAGAAGAGAGAGGAATGCTCTCCAGTACAATTTACGTTCAAGAAGATCTCCTTCACAGCTGACCAAGGTAATGCCTTCCTCCATACATCAACTGTATGTAAAAGGTTCTCTGTGCAGGTCTGCAGCTGATAAGATCTCACCCTGTCGTATTTATAAAGCATACTGCAAACAACTGATCAACAATAAAGAATGCAGTCCCAGTTCTTTTGTAAAAACATTAGCAGGGCAAAGGTTTACCTAAAGAGTTTGAACCACTTTTACAGTTGAAAGTGAAAGAGAATTTAGATGAATCCCGATCATTGAAGACTGTACGACTGATAATACTGAAGTATAATAGAAAACAGTATTTCACAGCTGAGCATCAGGTAGATGTCTCTGTAGTTCTAAAAAAAAACAGCACAGCAGGAAATGTGACAAAATCTGCACATCTGTACATCATGATTATGGGGAAATGAAATTGTGCAGGTATTAGTAAGTAAGTCTGCTTTTCCTCCATCTACTGAACAATAACATATCCAGGGTATTATTTCACAACAAAACATCAATCCATTTGTTGACCTCACCGCCTGCAGTCATGAACCCGTACTTCCACAGGTTCTTGAAAAGCACTCACTAGTAAAATTGTGTGATTGTTATTAGTCTGTTTTCTGAATGATTTGTTTGATCACTCTGCGGCTCTTAAATGTGTGCACTCTCCTGGCTCCTCTGTCAAGGACAAGATTAAAAAGCCTTTACTAGGGTTCCATCTCAGTCTACTTTAACAACTTGGTCTGTCAGGAGCAGAGGTTTCAGCCCTTTCAATCCAGCCTAGAAGCATTTGAGCTGGGCATTACTGATCACAAGGCTGCATACTGAACCTGGTACTTCCAACTTATATTATTAGGATTCTGTTATCTAATGTGGAAAACATCTCTCTTCTGCTCGTTCCTCCTGTTGTACAAAAAACGGACAGTCTGCCCCCTGCTCTCGATGCTGTTTTGTGCCTTCAAGTTCATCTACAGGCTTCTGAACACTCTTAAGGCAGCCAGATCCTCCTTCTCCAGTCTTAAGAAGCCAAAATGAACTAATTCAGGTGGGTTCTCAAAGACTGTTTTCCGAACTCATACATCAGAAAGACTACAGAAACCAAAATGATCCTGCAGCTAGGATCACACCTTCCTCCTTCTCTTAACGACAGACTACTTTTCTTCTAAATTCTCTCCATTCGTTTTTGGTTTCATTTCACACCTCTCTTCACCTATCCTGACTTCACCCCTCCTGATTGGCCTCTGTCTGTCCCCTGCTCCCGCCTCTCGCTCCTCCTCTCTCCCAGCCTTTGTTCTCCCGCTTCATTACCTTTGCTGTCTGCCCTGTCTTTCTCACACCTGAAGAAGGCACCACGGCTGAAACGTTGCGTTTTCTCTCTTCTTTTTTCAGCATGGAATAAACCTATTACCTGTTCCAAAATGAACTTATTATTCCTTTCTCCACTATCAATGATGTTGCGACCAGATAATATCCTTTTCCACTCTCTACTGAATAACATAGCACAAGACATTCACACAATTGTACCACAAAAATATGATAACCAGTTGTTGACTTCACTTCCCACAGTCATGAAAACTACATTCTCTTCTGCTTACACAGGTTTGAGTTTCTCTCATTTTACAGGTGTTGAGGCTGCTTATGTGACTAAACTGGCTGCTTAAAAGAGACCTACTGTGTCCCGGTCCCTGTTTCTACACCCCTGAGTTCAACGTTGATGAGGCGAGTAAGAAAAAGTCACTGAAATCTGGCCTAAATTAATCAAATCTGACCTGGACCTCCATGTAATTCATACCAATTGCCTGACTTCCAGTTCTCCTTTTTATGCATTCCTTTTAAGTCTGCGGCAAGACTGGGTAGGGAGCTCAAATACAATTCCACTTCAAATGAGCTCTTTGAATCTTTTCAGTCGGGGTTTATACAAAGACACGATGGAGACAGCCCTTGGAAAGGTACATTCGTTCATAATTTGTTAATGTATTTCTGGAATCCGTCTCCCGCACTTTAACCATGGCTTTTGAGCTTGTCAAACAGTCATAATATCCTACCTAAGAAAATAACCTGAACTTGAGGCTGCTTTAAATCAGATTTATGCCACTTACTCAGGGCAGTTACCTTAATTTGTTAGTATTGACACAATGTCTCCAGGTCAGACTATTTGCTGTTGTGTACTCGGGCTTCACTGCTAGGATGAAGCTCATTTGTACTTGCAAATCAAATCCGATACCCTGCAGAAAGTACAGTGGAGCAGTATCCCTCTTCCCCCAGAATAACACTGCACATTCAAGAACCTTACACTGCCTAACTCACAGCTACTCTCACAGTACTCTCTACTCTCACAGCTACGTTGTGAGAGTACAGAGCAAGCTATTAACTACCAAAGAGGTTAGACAGGCCAAATGGCTCTGATATTGTAGGGGACCAGGGCCCCCAATCCTGATCCATGCGCCAATCCATCAGATTACCCTGAAACATCAGGAGCTTTGGTAATTTATAGATGAAGTACGTAATTTGCTCAATTAAGGGAACTCGCGAATCCTGTGGTTTGTGTCACCCAGCACCAGCATATAACTCGCTAGGCAACGGCACTGGTCCCTAGGACAACTGCACTGGAATCAAGTGAAATTTAAACGTTCTCTCAAGAGTTTTAACAGCACTCTGAAACAAAATGGTCATTTTATTCCAGGAAAGGAAAATAACAGTTTTGCAATCTCTCCTGAAAGATGTAGGGTCTTGAGGACTCTAACCCCTTTCATCGACTTCGCTGACCTACAAAGGGTCAAAATCCAAAACCTTTCACATGGTTTCTGCACTCAATGAACTGGTTATTTTATAGACTAACTTTCATTATAAGACACATAAGTTCACGACAATGTATTTCAAGAATTAATTTATTTTATTTTGATTACAATCTACAACATGTATATCTGAACACAATGGAAGAATAATCATTACCCTTGCAAGGAAAGTGGATCCTAAATGCATTCTTTCCCACTGTTCATGGGCTCAGGAATGACTACAGTAAACACTGTGAACACTGTCCTTATGTTAAAACTTAAATCAACACCTGCAAAGACAGAATGTAACAGTGCAGGACAGTAAGCACTAACCCAGCTGAGGGACTGCATGTTGGACACTAGCCATCCTTCATTAGTGGTCCCTTCATTCTTCAGGCTATAATAATGTGTTGCATTACCACAGACAAAATTAACTTGGAATTGAACCAAACCACTGACACCCTATGTTTCTCTCAAATTGTAATGAGGAATTCATATGGTACCTCTACTGCATCCTCACAAGACTCTGTCTAGAAGGACTATTACAAGTACCAAAAAAATGACAAAACTGTGCCTGGGGAAAAGAATGTTCTGAAGTTTTAAAACTTATTTTATATCAATGTTGAATAAAAGTCTCGAAGTGACATTTTACGCATGATACACATTTCACAACTCTCAAAGGGCAGATGTTGTATTACTTATGGTCAGTACCCGAAGGGCTACCTGCCAGTCAGCCCCAAGCATCTCCAGTTTCAGACAAATATTTTCTGAAAGTCCATTGTTCTTAAAAGACTAATGTTGAGAAGTGTCTATTCAAACGTTAATTCAATGATCTCATCAGAGCTTTAAATTACACCCTCCGGTCTAGAACAGGGATCCCATCAAAACGATGACTCCTCACCAGGCAGCTACGTCAGACCCAGAAATTGCCGGTGGGATTTTGACCAAGGAGACCGAACAGGACAAAGCAGAAAACAGAACCTGGGATTAGGGACTGGAAAAAAATAAAAGAAACTTTGATTTCATCAGGATCTTCACTGGGATTTGAAATTAGGCTGGGGGTTCAGATTTATCTACTTCTTTAAACGTTCAGGTCAACCGGGGAGTGCATTAAGGCTCCTAACGTTTTGTACTATCCAAAGGATAGTTGTACCATTCATTTCTAAAATACTATGAATTCAGCAAAGATGTTGTGTGAAATTAAATTCCCAGTACTTATCAGGCATAAATAATATTACAAAATAGGCACACCTTTATATACCGGGTGGCAAGATCTCTTGCGAGTAAACAAAAGTAGGAGAACAAGCGTCGATATGCTAGAGTAAGGTTCATCCACATGCACGCAGATCCAGCTTTGTCAAATCCCAGCAGAGTTATACATATTATATGAAACCTGCAGTACTGGATGGGCTGCACAGAACCGCAAGCACAGAAACACACTGGTGTGGAAGACACAGCTGGTAACTAAGCTTGACTAGAGAAGATCAAGACTCGCTACAGGACCTATGAAAGTGGTTAGAGCTGGAAGACAAACTTATTACTGCGCTTTCAACTCATTTCGAAGGCCGGCTGACTGCCAGCTCTACGTGAGCACACGTAACTTCATAAACGGTTCCTTTCAGCCCACGCTATTTGCAGAGGCAAGAGAAAGTGCAATAAGGACCATGTGGACGTTCAGCACATTTGACTAACAAAGCAGGGGTATAGGCTCCTGAGGCACGGCGTGGCAGGCCACAGAACTCCTCTCAGGCAGGCACACCTGCTGCAGAGCGCGGTGTGAGCAGAAGCGAAAAAGGATTCTTAAACCTGAACATCAAAGGCCCTTCTTGGCAGGTGGGATGGTTACAACCGCATCGCGACAGAGTCCTAACCAGAAACCTCACTGTGCAATTACAGACCACGGAAGGTGTCGCGCGCTGCAGCTGCTCTTTCAGGTCAAACCCAGAGGCGGTAAAGGGGAATATCAAACCTCAGAAAACTTCAGGCTGCTTTCACTCCAACAAAAACCTGAAGTTTGGCTTGAACTGCAGAGTTGTAGTGTTCATATCGGAAGATGACACAGAATTACAAATCTCTCTACATACAAAGCTGTAAAATAAAAAACTGCTTACCGAAACAAATCACATCAATGAATGGGGTGTGGTTTGGAACTATTAAAGATTGAATGGGGATATTGTTCATATATTTGATATTTTTCTTACTGTACTCATAGAAAAAAAAGTCATTTAGTAGCAAAGGGTCAAATTAAAACCTAAATATGTCCCTTTTTTGCATGTATTTGCAATTAAATTCAACATTACACCAGCACATAATCTTTTGTAAATTGGGGGCTTTCTTGAATTACTTTCTGACGTTATTATAGGGAGTTTCAGCAGGTCCCAAGAAAATGTATGTACATTTCTACTACGGATAAGGCTGTGATTACATGACTCACAGTACGGATCTTAGCCAAGCAAATCATGCCACTGAAACAGGGTTCAATGTGAAACCAATGTGCACGATCAGAACTTTCCAAAAGGTATCCAACTCGTAGATGCTCACATGCAAAGATATCCAATTTAACATTTGACATTTCTGTATAGAAAATAAACTTAGCATTGGAGAGATCAGTCCATATCCACTAGGCGCCAGACCTTGATAGAATGAGCATCAAAAACACATTTAGAAAGTTATGTTTACACCGGAAGGCTAATTCTGAATATGGGGCTCAAATGTGACGCTATGGACAACTTAAAAAACGGATGTAGAGGAGAATATGAAGAGTTGTGACAGAAGCAGGTTAGGGACTGTCTCCAAAAGAGCTCGAACTACTGGAAGAATACTAAGAAAGCTCAGACGGAAAAGTCTGAAAGTAAACCTCTAGGGGAAACTATGACTGTGCTCTGTGGTGTTTGAAGTAAACCTGACTTGCTATTTGTTGCAATAAATGAAAGAGGAGATTTCTAAGAGGTACATCCAACAGACAGAAAATGTATCGTGAGTTTTATATACCGCTGGCGTTTTCTCCGAAAAACACGGCACAAACCATGCCACTTAATATCACCTTGACACGAAAGGTGCAATCGCTCAACCTTATTGAAAACCATGATTTGTTTGAAGCACTTAGTAGGCTGTCTTATCAAAGGGGATGAGGTCAACTGAGAATTAATCTTAAAATATATGATGATACAAACATATTTAGCTAGAGCCCCGGCGTCCTGAAAATAGGATTAGCTGCAACTTTCTTTTTTAAATAAAGCTAGCTAAAACGCTCTCTAAAAATACCACAACCGCCTTGACTTTAAAAGGAAAATTATCACAGATACGCTAAAATTATCCCATCTCTTATATCAAGTGATGTGTTTTATCGTCATGTGAGGCATTTGTCTCGGGTTTTTATAGCAATTCCAAAAATATGCTAGGAAATCTCATCTCCCATTGCACACTCCAATGCAAACAGATTTTGGAGCTGCATAACAACTACGCTTCGGAAATAAAAGTTTGGAAAATATCCTTACACTCACCGACGCGTCCTCCTGCGATCTTTTTCTCCGATTTGGAACTGGAGATAATTTCCCTACGAATTAAACCTCGGTCAAAACTGTAAAGGAAAATAAGAGCCCAGACAAGTCTCAGAAGATTAAGGCAAATTCAGCTGAGGGTCATCCCCTGTGCCTAGTCTAAAAAAAAATCCGTGCACTTTTTGGTAATCCGGCAGACGTAGAAAAAAACCTCTATTTGAGCAAGGTAATGTTTTCGAAACTTCGCCAGTTGTTTCTTTCAATAAAGCAGCGCCAACCTTGTAGATTCTCCCCTGTTAGTAACAATATAACCAGTCTTTCCTGTTCCTGCTCACAGAGACCTCACGCCACGCATCCCTGCGTCACCGGGATCGGCGGGCGCCACGGCCAATCACAAAAGAGGAGGGGGGCGGTGACCGCGCGTCTCGACTAATCAGAACGGGAGGCGTGAGCCCACTCTGTCCATTTACAGGACGCACAGTACGTCAGCCACAGAGTGCACCCATTCGTACACACAGCTGGGCTGGGGAAAGGTTAACCCTCTGTTGGAGTGGTCGTCAGATTTGATTTTTAATGGGTGATTCACATAATGCCAACCCATTTTTTTTACAGAGTTTATATCACATTTCTTTTGTGGCCCCTGGATGATGTCGTTTGATGAACAGTATGTACTGTACTATGAATGTTACAGTCACCGTTTGAAGACTCACTCCAGGATAAGGGGTTCCAGGGAAGTTTCTGGTCATCAGCTTGTTCCCAGAAAATATCCTTTATCCAATTACACCTCCTCTTACAATGCGGAGAACAGTTGAAACAGTTGTGCAGTTGAAAGCACACAATTTAGAAATGAAGGGATGTCGAATTAAAATTGTGTAATACACTTGAATGACCTCGTCTGGGTTGGGTGCACATTTTGGACACCATATTATATAAAAACATACTGCTGCTTTAGCATCAGTCCAGAGAAGAGCAACCAGTTACACTCTGGTGCTGAAGGGAACAACCTACACTGGACAGCCTGCAGGAATTGAACAGAGAAGATTATTAGCTGACCCCATACAAGTATCCAAAATCCTCAAAGTCATGACAGAGTCAACCCAGTGAACGTCTTCTTCAGAATCAACAAACCTGAAGAGACAAGTGGAAACTATGTGGGAGCACTTTTAAAACAAGAGAAAACAAGGAGGCACTTGTTTACACAAAGGGTTGTGGGAGAATGAAACAGCCCAGTTACGGTATGTGGTTGATGGGCCAAATCGCTTTCTCTCATTTGTAACCTTTGTTATGGTCCTCTTCCTCTGCTAGAACTTTACCACCTCCAAGAGAATGCACATTTCTTATTTCTTAGGACCCATTCCAATATTTCTGTGGCACAGTGGTGAAACAATCATTCCTCCATCTAGCCATTATGAGAAACCTGTTTATTCCTTAGGTATGGGTCACAGTACCCTGGAGACTCTCTGTTGCTTTTGCAATATGCCCTGAGCACTGCCTTTTAATTTCCTCATTCTTGTAAATGATGTCACTCTCTCTTCCTGGAGCAATGTGTATGGGCCATTTGTTGTTGCATTTAATGAAGAGCAATTGCATTAGCTAAAACTATTTTAAGCCAAAATCTTCTCAACAGCTTCCTGTGACTTCTGATCAACACAAAAAAGCTCTCCTGCATGAGTGTAATGGGTAAATGTGCATTGACTTCCAGTCACATTGTATTGTGTGAAGACTCGTGTGGCATTAGTGTATTAAGAGGACTTAGAGAAACTGTATGTGAACCCCTGAGCCTCTGTCTCTACCTTCATGGTCAGTCAGTGAGATGCACAGCGTGCTTCTGCAACACTCACAACTTAACTGTTCAATTATGTAAACATTTTAAAAAGAAAGAGAAGTTGATTTTTGCTATTGTTCTAAAATGGAGAACCCAATTTTTGCAATTCATATTTAAAATACTAAGGTAACATATAACAAAATGGAATCCTACTCATTATTTCCAAGCAACAAAAAAGTTATGTGTATGGTAATAATAATAATAATAATAATAATAATAATAATAAACTTTATTTTATATAGCGCGTTTAAAGGTGGCTTCTCAAAGCGCTTTACAGGATGACAATAACAATTAATAAGAAGACTACAACAATAAATAAGAAGATTTCACAAGACAGGACACAATTATAATTACAACAATAACAATAGAGGAGACCGTGGAAGGTGGTATTAAGAAGAGCAGAGGGGTGAAGAATGGTATCAATCATAAGAAAGACAATCCTGTCAAAAGGCAAAATTGAAATATTTTACCTGCTGCAAAAAACTCTATCTATAATCTTTTGCATGGCAAAATTATGTGAACAAAAAATAATATCACCAGCTTAAAATTTTAGTGTCTTATAACTAAACTGCATGAGCAGAATATCTGACCTCCAGAAACGAAGGGTTAAAAATGGGTGTGGGTCTTGTGAATACCACAGGCCTCAGGTGGTGATGTCACTGACAAGAAGCAGATGGGGAAATAGTTCTGTGTACTAAGACGTGCTGTTTGCAATAAAAGGGAGCACAAGTCCCTCTTTTAAAAAAAAGTGAATTTACCTACTGCGAGTTGAAACTTTTAGGTGTACTGTCAAATACTGCTGGTCAGTGAAACTTACTGTTACACTTCAAAGGACATTACTAACATCGACAATTCTGGACTAACATCACAGTGCCCTGAGGGACGACAGGCACTCTTTGACCACAGCAGCTCCTTTTAGGGACTGTTCAATTCCTTCAGGCGCTCGGCTGATGATGATGTCAACGTCTGCTGTTGGTACTTCCACCTCTGTAGGGGCTGGACTTTGATGCTTGACATCATTAAATGAGATGATGTCGGTGTCATAATTCTTTAAAAATAGAGCATGATGACACAGTCTACGACTCATTTTGTTTTTTTTTTTTTCCAAGAATGTGGGACAGACAAAGCAGAGGGAAGATTTATTTTGTAATAAAGGCCCCCTTATCTGTCCTGTACAGTTCTTTATAATTTCCTGAAAGTAAGAATGATGATTTAACTACTGTAAATTGGATTGGTGCCTGAGCAGACCCATTATTCTTAGTGTTGTCCCATTAACCAAAGCCAAAACATTCGTAAGTTCCTAGGACAGCAGACATATATGGGCTTTGTTTTCAATATAGCTTGCATTGCAATTTCTTAAGTTCGTCATCAAACCGTGATTAACTTGATTGGATTCAAGGAGTTAGAATGAAATCTTAGGGTTAAGACACATGCAAAGGAAAAGCAGTTAAGCCCTTTTTTGGGGTTTGGTACACAATGTCCATGTGCCGCCCTTATCAGCCGGTAGCAGATGTCATTTGTTTAACATACAATCTTCCTGTCTCTTTCAACACTAAAGCCATGCCAAGGTCTAAGCAGGCTTCCAAAACAGGCTGCATTTAGTTGGATCAATGGTGGAGCTTAGTTGAGGTGGGAGAGACACCACCAAGAGCATCAGCTGTCTTGTTTTCTGTGCATGTTAAGAGCTTGAGTTTTTATTACCATAATTACTGCAGTTTTTGTGCACACGCAAATAATAATAATAAATAGTTCCTTACACTTGTTAGACTTATAGAGCGCTTTTCTGGACACTCCACTCAAAGCTCTTTACAGGTAATGGGGATCCCCTCCACCACCACCAGTGTGCAGCCCCACCTGGATGATGCGCCAGTACACTCAGCACACACCAGCTCTCAGTGGGGAGGAGACAGAGTGATGAAGCCAGTTCAGAGATGGGGATTATAAGGAGGCCATGATTAGTGAAGGCCAGGGGGAAATTAGGCCAGGATGCCAGGGTAACACCCCGACTCTTTTCAAGAAACACCCATGGAGCACAGAGACTTAGGACCTCGGTTTTATGTCTCATTGGTAGGATGGCGCCTTTTTCCAGTATAGTGTCCCTGTCACTATACTGGGCATTAGGACCCACACCGACCGCAGGGTGAGCACCCCCTACTGGTCCCACTAACACCTCTTCCAGCAGCAACCTTAGTTTTTCCCAGGAGTCTCCCATCCAGGTACTGACCAGGCTCACACCTGCTGAGCTTCAGTGGGCTGCCAGTTTCAGGGTGATATGGCTACTATCATGGTGCTGCCCTGCTACACCTGTTTGCCTCAGTTTTGCAAATATTGCTGGCAGCTGAGGGTGCAGTTTCCTGTACCAAGCTATTGTAAGGGGCAGATTGACGTCTGACGCATGGTTTGGCGGTGCTGAATGTGTCACGTGACACAGAGCAGAATGTGTCACCAGCTCATCCAGTGTGGCTCGAGATCGGAAACTTTCCATTTGGAGTGGACAGTCGAGCGGTTACGAACTCTTTTTCTCAGTTTTAAAAACTAAGGGGCAACAAAATCACTGAAACCAACCGTCGCCTCTCATATTCATTAAAAATTAAAAAAAATTGAATTTAAAAATAACATTAAATTATTGTAATAACATGGGGGCTCATTGTGCTGTTAATAAACATTGAATATTGTAACCCTTTTTCATTTTGAAACTGTTCAGTGTCAACAGACAAGGAGATGGGAGCAATCCTTTACTGAACCAAGTATGTCAATTAGGAACATTTTTGTATTTAAAAAGAAGACTTGGAGTAAGTGAATTACACAGTAGGGCATTTACTGAAGCATTTGAGCCTCCTGTTTGCAGTTCAGAGACCGAACCACTATTCATCACTGCTGCTCCAAGAGAGATGTAGAGAGCAGTTTTTTTCCTTTTTTGGCCACATACTGTACTGTATATTGTCAACTCTAAGTGGAAAAGATTAATATTTACAGAATGTCCTCTGACAACTTCAATGTGGATGTTTAAAGAACAGCAAAATGTAGTTGTGTGGCATTCTGTCTAGAATGATGGCAATGTACTGATAATGTGCCTGAAATATAAATCTTTTTTTTGTTAGTTACAATTCACATTGTCTTAAGATATCTCACAGACCTTTTTGGGCTATGGTAAATATTAAGTCAATTTAATAGCTGATCCGAGTAAAGATCTCATTCTATCAGACGTAGGTAACAATGCATTTGAAGGCATTTAAATATCCTTAATGCGTGACCTGTCACTTTGCTTTCACATTTTCAGTTTTAAGAGTCTTAAATAAATACATCTATTATATTGGGGGTTACAACATTAAGGCATTGTAGTGGCATTTTTTTGGTGCTTCTCCAGCCTTATCATAATATTAACAGAATTACATAAATACATATCATCCTATTCCAGACATCGAAAGGTAATTGTTACACTGAAAATTAAATAAAACAGCTAATGCTTTATAAGAAATAAGGTAAATGTATCACCAATGAAACCTAAAAAGGTTAGATCCCCTGAAAACAAATTTTCTTCAAAGGGTATAGTTTAACTGATACGTTACACACTGTATTACTTTCCCATTCATAAACGTGACCGAGGTCAAACTCAGCAATCAGCACGGAGTTGACCAACCGCATTCTGAGCTCCAGACGTGCTGCTCTATCACAGTCAGTGCCATACTCAGGTTTGGGGTAAATCACTCCTTCCAGGTTGGCAGAAGAACATTTCTTTAAAAAGGAAATGGAAAAATCAAGGAGTGTGGTCCAGAGTTTAAATTACTTCTGTAGGATTTACTGAATATAGGCTCTGTACACTGCATTTCAAACCCTTTTTTAATGAGACCAAGTGATCACAAAAGTCCTGCTGCTTAAAAATTTCAGAGAATTTTTAAATTGAAAAATTTAAGAGAATGTTCAGAGAATTGTTTTCATGGGTAATAAAATGTTGCCATGATAAGGGATTGAAAACCCATTCTAAAACAGGCCAGGAAACCTAGAATTCCAACTCACGGACAGCACAAATTTCATTAGGAATGAAGCACAGAAAATGCTGCTATTAGGGACTGTTATTAGCCGTTATCTGCTTTTGCCTTATTGCTTGACAACACCTATATTGTTCACATAAAGAGCCGCTGGTTTTGCTCAAACCATTACTGAAGGCTTCTCGCATGAATTCAACTGTTGTAAAATCTGAATTATTCAAAGAAAAATATGCCAGACATTCAACATTTTGATCAATACTGGAAAAAACATCTGTCGGTTTAATTGTTACCCCAAGCAAATCTATATATAGGGTCCTGGGAAATTAATTTAATGGGTAAACAATAAGGGGCAGAGATTAGTAATCAAGCTTTAATGTCTTACTAAGGTCTAGACAGATCTGGTTAACATTTCTGTCTCTACACGTAACATGAAGTGTCTCAGTTTTCTGAAAGCTAACTTAATAAACGTAATTTGCAGAGGTGCACCAAAATACTGGAGAATCACATTAAACGAGTGGAACACCATTTAGTGATATAACAGCACAAGGAAGATTGCAAATGAGAAGAAGCAATTTGGGCTCAAAGGTACTTTCAGTACAGAAGTGGCCACTGCAGAAAAAGGAAGGTAGTCAGAATCATTAAACACATGAAATAAAAAAAGCCCATTAGCTCATCATGCAACATGAGCTCACATTAAAACAGGTCTGTACTAGTTGCAATAACTGTACCATTGCTCTCATTACTTTCTCACACCCACTGCCCTTACATAGCTCACTAAAATAACCCAAACCACAAGTTCCCCTTCACTGCAAGAACAAAGTTCAGTATTTCTTACAGAACGCTCACTTGAGAGTGCTTGTAAGAAAGGTGTCTCTTTTCTCTCACATCTGAGAGAGGTCTCCAAAGCAGGCACTTACATCAACGAATTAATATCCAAAGCATGTCTGATTTTTTATGTCTCACTTAATCAAAGTTCCCAACCCAACAGTGATCAATTTATTGAGTTTTTCAGGCTCAACAAAAATATATACTTACAAAACCTAGGATTACTTTTTTTCTCATTCTACAATTCATTACATGTTTTGCCGAAATGTCGGATTAAATTAATGCACATCATCAGTAATCCTTAGAATTCCTTTCAAAAGTATCTGAAATATGACTCAGTTTAAAATTCACTTACACTTTGTTAAACCCCTTAACATCTACATTCAGGTTGGTGAATCAGCAATATAAACAATGATTCCTAGACAATGGGAAAATGTGGCATGCTAATTTGTCACAATTTATGGACAAGTGAAATCTTGAATTAGTTAACAGCAGTCCCATTTCTCTTAGTGATGTATATTTCTTTACATAATTATGCAAACAATGAAAGTCCACAAAACCTTTTGTAGTACGTGAAGAGGAAATGAAAAGTGAACTATTTTAATCACATTTCAGAGTGAAAGCATTCAATTCCACCAACAATTACTTCTTACACTGTAGGGACTCAAACTCTGATAATCTCTGGAATTAATCTTGATAATGTCAAGAATTACTGACTGAGAATTCCCTGTTCTGCAATCTATTCAGTTTTCTGTCAGACACACCCAAAATTGGGGTTTTAAAGTAAACAACTGAATGAGGCTATGCTAAAGATGTGAAATCAATGCAGTTATCATGGACTGGTAAATACATAGTATATACATAGATATATAGTCATGTGAAAAAGAAAGTACACCCTCTTTCACTTCAATGGTTTTACATATCAGGGCATAAATAACAATCATATGGTCCTCACAAACTTCTATAATTAGACAAATCTAGCCCCAGATAACCATGTGGACAAATTAAGGACACCCTTACTGCTTCCACAGCAATTAAGAAGGTATTTAACAGCCAGGTGCTGCTAATCTAATGCATCTGATTAGTTGAGCATCAGGAAGTGTGACCACCTCTATAAAAGCAGAACTTTTGGCAGTTTGCTGGTCTGGAGTACTCAGGTGTGTGTTAACATCATGCCAAGAAGAAAGGACATCAGCAATGGATTCAGAGAAGCAACCGTTGCTGCTCATCAATCTGGGAAGGGTTATAAGGCCATTTCCAAACAATTAGAAATTCATTCTTCTACAGTGAGAAGGATTATTTACAAATGCAGAACATTCAAGATGGTTGCCAATCTTCCCAGGAGTGGGTGTCCCAGCTACGTCACCCCAAGGTCAGACTGTATAATGCTGAGAGAAATCGCAAAGAACCCAAGAGCTACATCTAGGGATCTACAGGCCTCTGTTAACATGTTAAATGTTAAAGTTCATGACTGTATGATCAGAAAATGACTAAACAAGTATGGCATTCTTAGAAGGGTGGCCAGGAGAAAGCCCCTTCTCTCCAAAAAGAACATGGCAGTATGGCTTGGGTTTGTAAAGTTGCATTTGACCAAACCACTGAAAAGAAAACCAAATGTAGCGTATTGCCACAAACACCTCATACTGTCAAGCACGGTGGTGGAAGGGTGGTTTGGGCTTGTTTTGCAGCCACAGGACCTGGGCACCTTAGTCATCGAGTCGACCATGAACTCCTCTTTTATACCAAAGTATTCTAGACACAAATGTGAGGCCATCTGTCTGACAGCTTGGCTGAAATTGGGTCAATGATCCCAAGCACACCAGCAAATCTACAACTGAAAGGCTGAAAAAGAATAGAATCAAGGTGTTGGAATGGCCAAGTCAAAGTCCAGACCTCAACCCCATTGAGATGCTGTGGTGGGACCTTAAGACAGCTGTGCATAAATGAATGCCCTCAGACATCAATGAACTGAAGCAGTTGTAAGGAAGAGTGGGCCGAATTGATGTGAGAGACTGATAAACTCGCACAGGAAATGATTTATTTCAAGCTATTGCTGCTAAAGGGTGGTTCTACAAGCTACTGAATCAAGGAGTGTACTTGGTTTTGTTCACATGTGGCTTCTGCATGTTGGCTTTTTTTTGTTGTTAAATTACATGGTGGAATCCGTTATGTGTTTGTCACCTGAGGTTAGATTTACCTAATTCTAGGACCTGGTAAGGACCAGATTATTTTATGTCCTGATATATAAAACCACAGAATGGAAAGAGGGTGTACTTTCTTTTTCACATGACTGTAGAACTGAAGCAACTAACCTAAGTGAACGGAGAGAGAACGGCTGACAAACCATTTCCAAATTCTGTTCGCCATGAGGACACTTTCAGTCACGCAGAGCCAGACATTCTCCCGGTTTTAATCCCTGTAACCTGTTTCATTAAAGTTGTAGTACAGTATGTGACTTGAAAACAGATTAATATATTAACTGTAAAAATGAGGGTAAATAACCAATTTGATGAAAACTGAAAGCTTGTATTTAAAGTTCCAAATATAGCCTTCTTAGGGCACATAGTATTTTTCATGTATTTAAAAAAAAATATATAGATTAGGGGTTTTCAGCAAGGCAGCCAGGGCCAACCAGGAGTTCTCCAAAGCAGGTGCTAGAAAGGCACAGTGTGAAGCTATTCCCAGGCTGGGTGTGTAAAGATGATCATTCTCACAGGGCAGATCAGTGCTGACAGCATGTGTGTGTGTTGAAGTGTCTAAGATCCTTTTCAATTGTTTTTTACACCCACCTACAGATTTCAGCTCTTTATTGGGAGGGATTTCTTGAAAAGGGCTCCCCCCACCATGAAAAGGCAGAAAACACCCAGCCTAGCTTGGGGGAAGGTCAGGAGGGCCTCAACAGGTTGCCCCTGCAGCTCACCCCCTTTCCTTCAGGCAACCTGTACTTAAATTACCGAGACGGCTAATGATCAATAAAACAAGGAGCTTGTGTGAGTAAAACACTGCAATGGAGTGAACTAGAGGGGCTGCTGGGGAAGATTGCTTGATCTTGCTCATCTGTTTATAAGGAGGAACAGATTTAATGGAACTTTAACAGAAATTGATTAACCTGCATTGAAAGAGACATCTTACAGGCTGATAAGCACTTTTGCAGCTTGCTAATGTCTGAATAAGATCGTTTTATTGGCCATATACAATTTCTTGCATTAGGAATTTGTCTCTTCACATAGCCCAACTTACTCTCCATGAGACAAGAGAGGGAGAGAAGCTTGGGGTCAGAGCACAGAGTCAGCCATTTATACAGCACCCCTGGAGTAGTTGGGGTTAAGGGGTCCAACGGAGTAGGGATCCTCTGCTGGCTGCTGGATACGAACCGGCAACCAACCTTAGTCAAAGAGCCACTGCACCACCCAAGTAACTGGCATTATTCTAACTACAGCTGCTCATGGGATGCAGCCACATGCCATTTCAACAGTACACAGACAGTCATCACCTATGTGTTTGTTTTTAATTAAATTAGGGGTTTAAAGTCATCCTCGTTCACTTCATCAATTTAACAACTGACAACAAAAAAAGAAGTTGAAAAAACTTTGGATTTCTTAGTTGACCTAGTAGTGAACATGTGTCTAGAATTAGACATGAAAGGATATAAATACACAATGTACAATATTAGGAAGTTAACATTAACAAAAAGTACAGAAAATATCTCTAATGGGCACTTCAGTCAGTTAAAAGCAAGCGCTAAATAATCATTAATTAACATGATAGTTTCCCACATAGTTGCCATACTCTGGCATTCATGGAAGCATCTTGCTTTCAATGTCAATGAAAGAAAAAAGTCCTCAAGATGTGTTGGCTTGTTGTGTTTGTACAGCTGGGTGCTGCCCCCTGCTGCTAGGAGTCTGGAACTGGCTGGCTGGGTGCTCCACTCCTCGTCCGTAGCTGAGACTGCGCGATGTCTGCCAAAGCATTCTGGATTTTCTCCAGTAGCATGTCCCCTCGATACACCACCTCCTCCAGTCGAGCTGCTGCCTCGTGATTCTCCTCCTCAAGCTGGCGCAAGCTTGCAGCCTAAGTAAAGTAAAAAGTGTGTGGGGGGGGGGATTCACAAACACTTTTCCTCAATTTTTCAGACAAATTTACTAGTTTTGCCCCATGAAAGGATACGGGTCCTCTCGGCTGTGTGATGGCATCAGCTCTACATGTGTTCCTGAACTGTGAAGCAATCATTGTCAAAGGAGCAGCAGGCCCATCTACTTTCAGTGCAGCGGCCAATTTATCTCCGGAGTAGCATTTCCCAGTCCTGACACTGGAGTCGCCTCCTGATTTCATTCCACCTCATAAAGCATTAAGCTTACTGGACCTCTGCTAGAATGACTTGTTTTTAAAAACACTCTGCCGTCTCTGAACAGTGAAAAAAGGTTTAAAGTAAGCATCAACTCTGTATCAGAAGCTGGGTTTCAGAATTTCTGCCATTTAGACTTACAAAGTGGAATTTAAACTCTGGGTTAAAGAAAGTTTGACCGCATCATTCCCCCCTGTGCAGCGGCAGCAGCAATTGGTAAACTGTTCAGAAAGCAAAAAGTTGAAATGTAGATCCATTTGAATTATTTCTTTGAAATCAATATAAATGACTTGTGAGACTAAGAACCGAGTGAACAGTTATAAATCTGCTGGCAGAGTAAGTTTAATTCATCAGCAGCTCAACAACAGAAGGAACAGAAATATTCCAGGACCAGGAAGGCGAAACACTGCTTTAGCAGGAGTCTCAACGTCAGGCACAGGACACCAGGTGGGACACCCCTGTATTACAGGGCAAGCAAACACTCACATGCACAGGGCAATTAACCTGGACAGCATGTCTTTGAACTATGGGAGGAAACCAGAGCACCTGGAAATATCCAACACAGGGAGAACATAAAAGCTCCTCAGAGACTCGGACAGATTTGAACCCAGGACTCTGAAGCTACGGTTCCAGATGTTTGTCATCTCTTCTTTTTCCTAGGATTGGCTTTTTCCACCAAGCAAGGTCTCAACAATGGATGTGTTGTTAATTTAAAAGGCACAGTGAAATATCCATTTCATTGAGAGAATGTAGAACTATCTCATCGTTGAAATCATAGCATTCTAAAAACTGCCAAATTCCTGAGTTATACCAGAAACTATGCAATGTGCTTTATTTTTTGGCATAACGTCTGATGAAAACGGGCATGTTTGTAAATTTAAGCACAGATTTTAATTACATATAAAATTATCCAGCATTAATGTTAGAAGCACAAAGTTCTAACATTAGAACTTGAATGCAGCACCAAGGCTGTAATAAAGTGTGAAAGAGGAACTGCTTACTGAAGATATATTACCACATCCCATTTCCTGCCACGGACAACAGAAGATAAAAGTAAACAGTTAGAAGGTGTTTATTAAAGAACTTGCTCATATTCTGACAAATATCTCTGATTATCAGCACGCTTGTGGTACCAAGCATGTATGACAGTGCTGCATGAAATTAAACCTTTAGTTGAAATGAGTCACAACACCTCAGAAAAAAATACATATCCGTACATGAGCAAGATGTGCCATTTTGCATCCTGCTGAGGCATGTGCCTTCAACAAATCTTCCGATTGCAAAAAAAAAATCCATACAAGACAATTCTTGCTTTGTAACGTAATACTCCAGCACACTGCATATCCACCTTTTAAGCTCTTTATTTGGCAAAAATATAAATGCTCTTTTGTTTAAAATGCTCTGTTTGCAGTATTAGGGTTAAGCATTATGGGTTACATGACATAACAAATCCACACTAAATTGAGCAAAGCTTGCTTATAGGCAGGTAACATTTACAAACAGTGCCAACACTTCATGTGAGACCACAAACAGCAAAATCACAGCATTTGTGTTTTACACCACGCAGCATTTACACACCTCCTTGCAAACAGTTAGCAGAAAAATCTCAATTGACCTGCCATTCTGTTCTAGATATTGTTCTGCTTTTAGTTCTAGATTAATCACATTCATGGAAAATAGTTTAACTGCAACAGGAAGGCAAACCCAATTCAGTTGACCTAAAGCCAGTTGTGATGTGATGTAACAAAAGGAAATGGCAGTTGGATTGTGTCAAAACCTCCTTAAGAGTGCATAACGAGTCAGCTTTGTTAAGAAACAATCAGTGCAACATTGCAGCAGGTACTTACTAAGTAATATATATTTTAACACTGAATTTGATGTAACAAACACAAAAGGGGCATCAGAAAATAAAACACCTAAATGTCAGACCCCTGATATTCAATAACATACAAACTGGGAAAATTAAGTCACTGATATGACACTCAATGCATATCATTTAAAGAGATTTAAAGTCTTCTGTGTGAACTCCCAAACACGTGCTGCTGCAGCACTGCATCACTCTTCTTTCAAAACCGTTATGCAAAACCATATTGACAGGACCAGTCATTTTTCTACTTGGGAAACCCTAAAAACTCAAACGCCTACAGTAAGTGTTCCAACTGACCAAAGTCAGGACAGCTCTGAATCTTTCCTCAGCTTTTCACTGATTGATGAAATGTAGGCTTGTTATAGTCAGCCACACACCCACTATCCAAGATGTGAAACTCATTTCAAAGCCTGAAAAACTGTATCACACACATGAATGTCTCCCCAAATAGGCCTGTTTTTCTATTGGCTTTTAAGCTAGATGTACAATGCTGTGACACACACTGCTGTCCATAAAGCCATTGCTGCTAAAAACACAAAACCCATGAGCATGTTTTGATTTAGCTGAGAGCCCCACAGTGGATCCTGTCTTCAAGCTCTTTCACATGCAGAGGGATGTACTATAAATAAGCTAGCCGTGTGTCAAGAGCCACACAACTCTGAGGGTTACTTAAGATTTTTGATAAGACTGATAAAGATATATTCTGTGGTCTGGATGTAAAAGCAACTGTGCTGCCTCTCAGGCAGCTGCAGAGGACATTGCTCTCACCTAACCTAACCCAAACAAGCATTCAGTAACACAGCTCAGTTCTTCTGAAGATTGAGATTTCATTCAGCCATTGTCAGCTATTCCTGGTTCATGGACATTTTATAAGCTCTGAATATTGAATTCAGTAAAATCTATATTTTAGACCTTGATATTTACAACGTGCCCTGTTGTGACAAATTTGTAAGGTTCTTGGTGATTTTGTCAGATTTCGTCTGAAATGCAAAAGTAAGATAGACAGCCTTCTTTCCTCGGTAACCTCTATTAAAGGGACAGTTAAGCCACCAGACAAGTCTTCGTTTTTCATAGGCTGTGAGATGAGCAACATTTAGTATAGGATACCAAAATATTACCATGACCAGCCAATAGTACAGTAACTTAAGCAATTGGAAAAAGGTCTGAAAAGGACTTCTTCTCAGAGATTTTATACTTATCGTGGTTGTGCCTAAAACACATGTATTTACTGCCCCCATAAAGGTGTTGATTAAAACAAACAAGATGGTGGCAAAGTAACACGACGCAGAAAAGCAAAACATTCCTTGTAAACCTAGTGCCCAGCCAGTTTGAAATAAAAAAGACAAACATACGCTCCCCCCATATGGGAGGACCCCGCAGTTCCAAACTCTGGCAGTATAAAAGAGAAAGACGAAAAAATGAAACTTACTTGTAAGGCTGCAGTTGACTCCTCACTCGGCAGCGAGTCGATCAGCACATCAATGTCCTTTGCAGTTCGGGCAATCAAAGCAGCAAACAACTGGGCATATTCTGAAAGCAGAAAAAGGGCATTTGAACAAAAGCAGAGACAAGCCACCTACTATACATCTTCAACTTTGGAGCAGACTAAATTAAGCTGTGTACTTACCTCAAGTGAGATTTAAGGTCAACATCAAGTGAAAATGGGAACAAAATTTTCCATTACAGATTTTCAATAACCCAAAGGGAGTATATATAATGTCTTCTTCTGTGCATCATCCCATGTAGTTTTTTTAATCAGCGTAAAAGTTCAGACAAAACACTCTTCTTGAGAACTTGGATTAAAACACTGTGTTGCACGACCAGGTTTTCTACTGTTTGAATTCTAAGGAAGCTAAGTTGGTTCCTCCAGACAGCTTTAAAACTAGAAGCCTAATTAAAACCCTCTCTGTTTTCCCAGATTAGAGAATGGCCAAAGCATCACAACATTACTGCCCTGTTTGGTAGTTTCTGAATAATGGTGCAAAATGAATCAAATACTATAAGGATTACTTTAAATAAAGCAAACAAAGGTTTTATGACGCAGATCCTACATGGGTGTAAAATATGCAGAACATGGACACAGCACCATGAGAATGTCCTCAAGGGCGGGGGAAAAAATGCAAAATGCAGGGGTTTCAAGGGTAAGAAATATGATACTTCTGAAATGGAAAAGACACAGCAAAAAAAACAACCTTGGACTGGAACAGCACAATATCATGAGTCATACAGAGGTTAACAAGTTGCAGACCCCTGTTCTGTTAGAACCTGGTTTTGGATTACGTTAGTGTGATTTCCTGTAAAGCCTGTAATGTATCAGATGCTTATTAGTGGAAGTCTCATTTGTTTCACTACATCATGCACAGTTTGGTTAAAAGATTACTTAAATAACCTTATCCTACTGACAAGACCACTAATACCATATTTCCATGTGCTGCACAGCTCAAACAAGTGCCTGAAATGGTAATCCCCTCCTCCCACCAGCTAAACAAGAAACCACACATGGGAGAAACAGAAGTAAACTTTTTACACTGCCTTTTTTTGTGCCTAAACCCAAAACATGAGACAACCTGCGGTACTCACTTGGAAACTCAAGTATTTGAAGGAAATTGTATTTTCTTTTACCAGCATGAGTTTTGAGGTAATCCAATTTGAGGTCACTCAAACTGTCTGATCAGGGAAACAGTACAAGAACTAGTTGCAGTATCTTTATTTACTAGAAGGAAAACACTTAAACATCACATACAGCAAAAGAAAAAAAAATCATCACACCTTTTCATGAAAGTTTAAGGATAGGACAAGTAGTTATATAAAGGTGTAGCTTAATCAAGAACTCCAGTGTCTGCAAAAGACCATGTACAAAATCAGAATCCATCACATGCAAATGGATAGAACTTTTCCCAACAAAAGAAAACCGGTATGGATTTCTGTACAGCTGAGAATGAGGCTGTGATGTCAATGTGCCAAATATATTAGTAACAGGCCAGAGGGAATGTAACAAGCTTAGACTTGTTCATGGAAAATGAGTAGATACTGGCGGTTATCGTAAACAGGTAGTGTAGAGTGACTCAGAGAAAATGCAGTCCAATGGCAATCATGAAATCTTACAGAGGAAGGAAAAGGTTTTTATGATTTCTGCTGTTCACAGCACTTCCAACATTGCCAGCTACACTCACTCATCAAAATACAACCCATTGGTACATCGGGCCTCTGTTCTCGAATGCCTGTAGCCCAGACCCCTCCCGGTCTTCTGGCTGGTTCAAACTCAGGTGAGGTTGTGCTGAGGATAGCGATGTGTTGAACTGAAGGGCACCTTTCACCCATTATGACAGCTTTCCAGCAGCTTTCAACAGGATAAAGATTTGCGGATTACTCTGTTTGGGAACAGTAGTGGAAGGTCTGCCAATGAAAACCAAGTCTTTTCTTCTGGCAGGGGCTCTAAAACCATTCTGCCCAGTGACTGGATATATCCTTGCCTTTTGATGACTGAGGGTCAGTTCCTTGCTCTGTCAGCTTCTCTAGAATTGCATATTCATGCACTGCTGGATTTGAGCAAGCAAAGATAAAAGTGCCTTTTTTTAAAAAAAAAAAACAAATGTTTTATTCTTCATGGAAAGACCTCCAACAAAACTGACACTTTGAAATCACAAAGGAAAATGATTTAATCAGAAAATAACTTCATGCTTCCTTAGTACAAAAATACTGTTTTGTATTTTAGTGCTATTATTTTTGGCCTGAAGTCCCACCGCAAACATTCTAAACAAATGCATTATGCACTGAAAACCACTGTAACTGTTAAAAAAGCCTTTTCTGTTAGAGAGTAAAAAAACGCCAAGCTCAGTTTTTTGGTATGGCCACCACTATGTGAATAATTATGAACTTCTTCCTGCATCACTTCACCAACCCACCAATCCCTCAAATATACAGTTAACATATCTTCCATACTCTTCCTTTTCTAGACATAAACCTATCCATTAATCATCCCTGACTCTCTACTTTAGTCGATTACAAACCCACAGATTCACACAGCTATCTCCTGTACTCATTGCTCATTTCACCCCAAACACACTAAAAATCTCCCTTTTCACAGTTCCTTCGGCTACGACGACTCTGCAGTGATGACATGGACTTCCAGAACCAAGCCCTCAAAATGCACTCCTTTTTCCATCAGCAGAGGATACCCTAACAGCGTTATTGACAGGGCCCTCACCCGGGCCAAAAACAGCCCCCGGACCATCAACTTGATCAGGAACCCCTGGCCTAAAAACTGCATTCTTTTGGTGCTTCCCTTCCACCCTAACACTTTCTAACCCCAGGACTATTAGTAAAAACGTTTCCATCCTACAGGCTGATCCCTCCACTGGGGCCCTCTTTTCTGATTGCCACATCATCTCATATTGCCAACCACCTAATCTGCATAACCTTCTTGTTCACAGCTCCCCTGACCGCCCTCAGCAGCCATCCACACCAGGCACTTTCCCTTGCAACAGAGCTGTATCACCTGCAAGTACACATCTAACACCACACTCATTCAAGGCCCTTCAGGACAATTCCAGATCACCCAGGTGACCTCTTTTACTGTATCTCTTGCAGGAAATGCCCAGCTGTCTATACTGGGGAATCAGGAAGGAGACACGGAGACCGCTTCAGAGAACATGTTAGGGCTGTGAAGATTAAAGATCTCTCCAAGCCCTTAGATTCTCATTTCACCTCAGGTGGCCATGATCACATTGATCAGGGTTTCTTTACTCCCATAGCAGAAAGACATCAGAAACAAAAAATATCCAGAAACCTGGTTCACGCCTTCCCCCTTCTCTCAACGACAGACCTGTTTTCGTGTGATCTTCTCTATTCACATGCAGCTTTCGGCTTCACCCCTCTCTTCACCTCTCTCCACTTCGCACCGCCTGAGTGGCCTCTCAGCATCTCCCCTGCTCCCGCCTCCTCCACTCTCCCAGCTTTTGTTCTCCTGTGCTATTTAATCTTTGCTGTCTGCCCTGTCTTTCTCACACCCGAAGAAGGCTCCACAGCCAAAATGTTGCGTTTTCTTTCTTCTCCTTTCAGCATGGAATAAACCTATTAATTATGAATTGTACAGGTAAACACTTCAATAGCTATTGGACAGTTATTGACCTTCATCAGTATCCTTATTTCTTTTTTTACTGAGGTATTACACAATATTAAAATATCCACCCCCCCCACCAGTAACTTTATCTCTGACAAGAGATCATCTTAGGAGAACAGACAGAGACCTTCTGTGGGGTTGGATGGCTGGTCCTTGTTGATGGCAGTCTGAATGTTGCTGAAGGAGGCTGGTGGCGCACACTGCTGCAGGACTCCGATGGCGTTGCAGAACTGGTCCGCCAACTGCAGCGACAACAGAAGGTTCAACAGAAGGTCCTGGATAACCTGAGTCTTCAGCTTCTACTTCCAAGAGAACCGTTTCAGTTCTGCTCGGCAAACTCTTAAACTGCACTACCTGCTAGTAGTTTTAAAATCTCTTCGGCTATTAGACAGCACAACGAGATGAGAAATTAGCATGAAAACCATGCGGCTAGATTTCATCTCCCCTTAGTTTAGTTTCACTGACTTGGCTGAATTTATTCAGCTGGCCCACATAGCATTAAGAACACTTACGGTATGCTTCACAGTAACATCGCCACCCGTCTGCACATCACCGACAAATAATCCAAGTTATTCAGAAAGGTAGATGAAAACTATAATATTAAACCCAACTGGAATGGAGTTAAGCACAGCAGATATCTTGAAAAGTATTTGCTTGAAAGTCATTATGGGCAAGACTAAGATCAAAGGCCAGAAAACTGGTAAAAATCAATCATTCGAGTGGAACTAGAAATCACAGATTTGGGTCTTCGCTTTTAAGAGCTACGACAGTACAAATACCTCACTACAAACAGAACCAAGAACGCCAGCTCTGGAGTATTTAACATTTTCAAAGAGAATGTTCAGACTTTCATTAAGCAGGGAGACTGAACTGTATCCGAGTACAGTTACTAAGTCTTACTATCTGGGAGTGTTGTTACAAACTTACAGATATTAATAAATCATTTCGCTTGCGTTTTTAAAAGGAAAATCTACACCGAAAGCAATTTATAAATTAGAAAAGATTAAATACACGAGTATTCAAATGGTCAGGATAACATATAATCAATAGCTTATTAAAAAAAACATTCCGACAATATAAAACCCGTAACCGTTCGTATTTTTTCGTTCTCGATCATTAGAGATCATGAAATAAACTATTAATAACCATTTAAATTCCGTTCAACGTTGCCTAGAAAACCAAATTCATTTCTTACAGAATTTACAGCATCCTGCAGTTGTGTCAACCGATCCGCCATGTTTGGGAAAGTCCAGTCCTAACAAGCAGCCTTCCTATTGAAGGAAGATCGGCGGCCTCAGCCAATGAGAGGCGCTGATCTTGACACGCTCTTCCTGGCTCTAGAAAGGCGTACTTACGGGGTCACAGAGGGGAGTCTGGTATTTCACTGCTGTAGAATATGCACAAAGGGTTTGAGTTGGGATAAATTTAGATCTTGTAAGTGAGCATGAAATAATTTGGTTTTGAGCCAGTTTTCTCTCTTTAAACGAGTGTTTACTTGTAACCACGAAGTATTGCACGACATGAGGTGGGCCTCTTAACAGATGCAGTGGAATGACTCCAGCAATAAAACAGGCAAATCGGGTGCCATTTGAAACTTTTTTCCGCCTGATGCTGCTACCCCAAGACAGCTTCCATTCAAAACAACGAACTATAACTATTAAGCATATGAATTGTATTTTATGTAATTGTGTATAAATTGTAGAAAAGCATAAACAGGAAAATAAACATTTACTTTTACACCATGCTTTTATTTAATCAAGATCAGACTTCAGCAACACCTTACTACTAAGGTATCTACTAAGATACTAAATGGGCTAAGTATCTTAATACTAGAACAACAAAAACTTCTCTGGCTCGGCTTGTAGCTCCTGACCAGTGTCAACTGTACTGGCTCCTCTACAGAGAGGGCACAACAGCGCCTTTACTTCCTCAGACAGTTGAGAAATCTGGTTTATCTTCAGATGTCCTTGCCACATTCTACAGGTGTGCTGTTGAGAGTGTGCTCACGTTTGGTATTACAGTGTGGTTTGGCAGCAGCTCTCTGTCTTGACTGGAAGGCGTTATAGGGGGTGATCAGGTCAATGCAGTCCATCATTGGGGTACAGCTCCCCTCTATTGTGGACATTTTTACAACTCGCTGTCTCAGGAAGGCTGGAAGTATCGCTAAAGATACCAGTCGTCCTGGTTTCTCACTTTTCTCTCCCCTGGTAAGCATTATAGGAGCATAAAGGCACGAACTTCCAGATTTAGTTTCTTCCCACAATCTGTCAGATTACTGACCTCCACCCCTACCCCTGACTCATGCTGAAGTGTTTTTTTCTCACTGCTCGTCTGACTTGTTTTACGCTGTATGTTATTTAACTTGTTGTTGCTGCTGCTGTTGTTATGTGTTTGTTTTTGGTGATTCCTTTAATGTGTTTGTATTGGAGCGCACAAACAAACAAGCATTCCATTGCACTTGTGCATATGACGAATAAACTGGACTGGACTGGTCCTTGTGAAATTTGTAAATAGTGGATTTAAGGTTATTCTGTGTACACAGTATGTGCTGAATCCACATTATTTTCGCCCAGGTACGGCTGACCAAGGAAGCAGCTGGGGTTAATTTTATCAGACGGGATCTGAGGTGCGTGATGCTTTAATAGGATCACCCGCATTACAAATACAATTGGCCATGGCGAAATGTCCCCAGCTAATCCCAGAGTGACCTGCCGAGCTGTCGGGAGGCCTGCCCAAACGGGTAGAGCAACGAGCCTGGCTGAAATGTCGAAATCGCCTTCAAAAAAAAAACAGCATTGTTCGGTCTGGCAATTTTTTTTCCTCTCTCTTTCTTTCTTCGAAGAAGGTCAACGACCTTTTTTTTAAAAAAAAAAATAACGATCACCCTATTGTAATTGCAGATTTTGGGGCTGGATTCCTCCGGTCTTCGATCTTACGTAACCACGGCAACGCGCCCGGAAGCCGCCGGGTCAGGTGGGCGCTCTTTAGCGGCGGCGCGGACCGTGGGCCGCGGGGGCGCGGAGGGGCTGTTGGCTGTGACTGGGGCGGAGCGGGGCGAGCGCCCTGCTGCGGGCGGAAGTGGGTGCTCGGGGACGCGAGTGAGGATGCGCGGCGGCGCGGGGGGGGCGGACGCTCCGCGCGCTTGAAGCGGGCAGTCGGGGCGCCGCGCAGCTGCCGGCTGGTGTCGCTGGTTTAGAGACCGGCTCGGACCCGGGACCGTCTCCTCCTCCTCCTCCTTCTCACCGCCCAGGCGCCTAACCATGGACAGACGGCGTGTGGCCGGCCTCACTTTCTGACCGAGCAGCGGGCTCTTGTCGTTTGAGCTGTATTGGCGTTTGAAGCCGCTGCAGCACGGTAATAATCATGTTCCTCCGGCCGTTGTGGGGGATATTCTTGGTCCCCTTCGTTGCTATGCTGTGGGATGGAGCAGCGTCCCAGGTCTCGAGTCCCGGTGAGTGTTGCTTTTGTTTTCTGGCGTCGCTGGGTTTATTTCATTGCAGCAGCTGAGCACAGGCAGCCTGTGCTGATCCAGTGCCTTATTATACGAAAACACCGGAGGAGATGAAAGCAGCCGAGGCAGAAGACTTTTAATGTGCATTCCTTCTCAATGTACGCTTTCTGACCCTCAGACCCTGGGAAATTGGCACTGAAGAGCTGCCGTGCAGTCCAGGCGTCATTCTTTCAGTTAATAATAATAATAATAATAATATAGGTGGGGGTTTTAGCGTCATCTGGCAGTATGCATTGCTCAGGGGTAGTTTATGGGTCTTCAGCCTTTTTGTTCACCCCGAGCTCCTTATCTGATGAAGACTTGTTTGATTAAGTGTTGGGCTGCAAAACGTCGAGCGCAGCTCCGGGCTGAGCGTTTCAGCGGCTGAACGTTTGCCTCGATGGGACTTGAAAGATCTCCAGACGCACGTTGTGCAAGTCGGGGCAGACGGAGGCAGTTTGGGGATTTTTAATTTGGAACGACAAACCCGAAGACGATCTTCAAAGAGGCTCTTCAAGCACAGAGGTGTCAAACTCGGTCCCGGACCCTGACGGACCGATTCCCCAGCGGCGCTGAAACTGAGAAAGAGACTAAACTCAGGCACGACTCCGAGGTCGTGCATTTAAATATAGGACACACAATTTTGGATGTTTATGTTTTTTTCCAGGAAAAGATCTTATGACTTCGTAATTATTCTTAAACTTGCATAGCTCCAGATATATCCAGATATATCCGTCTGCCCCGAAACGTGCGTCTGGAGATCTTTCAAGTCTGATCGAGGCAAACGTTCAGCCGCTGAAACGCACGATTTTTCTGTGTACTGTTCTGTTCTAGTTTGTTCTTCGTGTGTCCGGACTGTGAGTAACTCTTGTATTGTATTGAATGTATTGTACTATTATTATATAATTCGTTACACTGTGGCTGTGTTGTGTGTGTGTTAAGCTGCTGTTGCACTGCAATTTCCCTCACGGGATCAATAAAGTATCTGTCTATCAGATACAACCACTGACGCGCCCCCAAACAAAGTTATTCTCCAATCTGCACGTTTGCAAATGTGTCGATTTCCCCACGTTGCCTTTAAAACTCATCTCCCTTTGTAGGACACCGCGAGCAACCATTTAAAGCTCAAACCGGGCAGCCAAATAGGCGGGCATTGCCTGTGCAGAGGAAGCCGGTTTATTTTTGTTTCGTGCGAAAGCAGAGCGAGTTAGCTTTGAGCTGGATACATCAGTTATGCAGTTTCCAGAATTACACATTACTGTGCACTACAGCGTGGCAGGGAGGCGAGAAAACCGCAGTATGTGAGTGAAGTGTTGGAGCTGAGGACCTCAGGTGCTTGCAGTTGACCTGGACCCAGGTGCCTTTGGAGTGATCTTGGTCATCACCCCCTGCAGCCTCGAACCAAAACTTTTTTCTCTTTAACCTCTCTCTCATACAAATGAAAGAAAACACACCAACTTCCACAGCACGACAATTTTCTCTTTTTTTTGCGAACTAAACAGTTCTATACACATATAATACCGGTGTGGCTCTGTTACTGATTTTATTTTATTTATTTTCAGTTTTTTTAAGTTAAAAAGGATACAAAGGCAGGGCTCAAGTAAAAAGAAAGAGACAGAATTCCGTCAATCGAACCTCTCCCGCACCAACATCATCAGTTTCTTTTTGCCTTTTACCTGGATAGTGACACTTTTAAAAAAAGTAATGAGGGGATGGGTGGTAGTTAGTCGCAGAGTGGTAACCCTGACACGGACCTGCCTATCAGCTGGTGAAATGGCTGATGGGGAGTGTGCGTCAAGGTTGTTGCGCTAGGATACAGAGATGGAGCGTATCAGCCTCTCATGTTCGGTTGATACACAGGGCGGGTATTTCCATAGCAGCTGATGGAGCCTTCACCGCAGGTTTGCAGTGTGTTGAACAGAATTTATTTGTTGTTTTTTTTTATCATTGCTGAATCAAGACGTTACAAACAACGTCAGGATTTTTCATTTATGTACCGGAGAATTTAATCTTTGTGTTACACAAAGAATTTTATTTTTAAGAATTTTAACATGTATCAGTTTTAAGAATGATGTCACCGTTATTCCCAGTAATGTACTAGTTTGAAGTGCACTGATCCATTTTGGGGACCACAGATCGTCTCAAAACGTTCATCCAGAATGACTACGGGTTTTTGTTTTTGCTTCATCTGGTGGATCAAATTTCAGTCTTTTCAAAAACAATGGTTGTATTATTCTGAAAATATGTCTATAATGGATTAGGACTACACCAAATAAAAGATATGCATGATAAAGCATTGAGGTTTATCATGAGGCTTTTTCAAAATTCAATTATCCAGGCTCATATGGCATTTCTGAGGAATTGCGTATATTTAAACATGAGAGGAGTGTGACTAATTACCAATTGTAATTTAGTTATTCTGTAACAACATTAAATTATTAGGTTTTTGTAAACATAACTTTAGAAAAACAGCTGTTTCATCACATTTAGGCCAAATCAGACAGTTATGTCTGTTATGAGAAGCTTGTTCAATTTGTTAATCCCTGGAGACGCTTCCAGTACCTTGAGTACATTTGAAAGGGATTATCACAGACATTTTGTATTATTTATTTTGATAAAAAATGCATGTTTAAAGTTTAAAAAAGTGTTTAAGCACAGAGAATGTCACAGAAAGTCAACTCGCCTCTTATTGTAAGTTCTGCTGCATTAACTTCACTCTGAAATATGAAATATAAGTGAAAAGTCAAGGATTTCTTCATTTGTTTCTCATTTTTTAATTAATACACTAATTGGATCATCTGTTCCTTTCCCATGGGAGTGGTCTCTACTGCGTTAAAAACTGCATTAATTACTCCTATACTAATGAAACCTGGCTTGGATTCTGATATATTGATGAACTACAGACCAATTTCCAATTTACCATTCCCATCTAAGGTTTTAGAGCATGTGATTGCAGATCACTTACAGGTTCACATGGTAGGAAATTAGCTATTTGAATCCTTCCAGTCCAGATTTAGTACTAATCAGAGCACTGAGTCTGCTCATGTCAGTTTAGTGAATGGTTTGCTTTAAGCATTCAACTCTGGGGCCAAAGTATTCTTATGTGTCTTGATGTTAATGCAGTTTTTACGGTAAATGATTGAGTGTTGCTCGAACACTCGAATACATTTTTATCAGTTGTACTGAAGTTAACTGGCTCCTTTCAGACGTGATCAACTGGCGGTGTTTTGATTCGCATAAATCCCTCATGTCCCTGGTCAATTACGGTGTGCTGCAGGGTTCAGTCTTGGGTCCTTTGCTTTGTATTACTTATATGCTTCCTCTCTGTCAGGCTACATGAAGACATGGTCTTAACTTTCATTGCTATGGAGATACTACTCAGATCCATGTCATAACCTCTTCCCCCTTCTGATTTACCATCTCTGTCACTTATCTCTTGTCTGTCTGACATTAAGCTGTGACTGACACTCAAGTCCTTGGAACTATACAGGAACAAAACCAGTTTTACTGGTCTGGGCAGTAAATATCAGCCGGAGAGTTTCACACTAATGGAAGGTGAGTTCCCCATTCAGGTGTCGCCCCTAGTGCAGAATTTGGGAGTCATACTTAATCCTCTCCTGTCCTTTGAACCCCGTGTGAAAAATTTGATTAAGACGTCTTTTGTTTTCTGTCTTGGAAATATTGCCCGCATTAGGAATATTCTATCGATGTCCGACACTGAGTGCTTGATTCATGTATTTATAATGTTAAGGCTTGATTTCTGTAAGTCTTTGCTCTATGGGTAATATGTGCTGCAAAATGTCCAAAGCTCTGTAGGCTGTAAGCTCACACTAGACTCTGGCAGCATATTACTTACTAATTACTAATACTTGTAAGTCACGTGTTCAATACAAGATCTTGTTACTGACTTATAAGGTTCTAAATCTGGCTCTGTGATACATCTTTGAGTTCTCCCATGTATACACGGCTTCTCATTGGCTTTGCTCATTTGAGGCTGGTCTCCTGCTCACTGTTGGTCACCCTTGTGTTGTACAATCTGGTTTCTCTCAAGCTGTTCCTTAACTCAACTGGTGAAGCAGTGTCTTGCTCCTCTGCTTGGCTGCTGGTGTGCTGTGGGGTCAGGGGTGCAGAATAGCCAGTCAGGTACATGTACCCTTCAGTGGTGGAAACTGTGGGTCCCCTCCTGTGTGTGAAGCTCCTTGGGGTGAATTGAGCTGTAAATAAAGTTTTTGTGATACATATACAGTAACTTAATAATTATTGAAATTTATTTGGCTCGCATGCAATTTTGCAATGCAGTGCATGGCAAGTCTCCAGATAGTGATTTGTATCCTTTAGTTTGGTTTTTTGATCAGGTATATGTCAGTATTTATTGTGGCTCCAATGCTGTGTGCAATAAAGCAGATTAAAAAATAGAAAATACCGTACAACTGTTTCCTGTTTGTAAGGTAGTGTGCAGAAATACAAGTTTTGTGTTTCAAAGAACTTTCCTAGTCAGGCAGACAAGCCATACAGCGCATCAGCCACACTAATCTGGACAGGTTTCAGATCGTTCAGCTTGTGAAGTCAGATCGTGAAGCTGCAGCATGTGCTCTAGCATTTACACATAGGCCTTATAGGTAAAAGGCTATGGGGACAAATCTTGCATAAAAAGGAAACTGTGAAAACGACCTGTATCACAGACGGCCTGCTCGCCGGAAAAGTGTTCTGAAACGCTGCCAGCTGGCTCTTTTGGTTGAGAAACGCTAATAAGTACACTAAGCTTGTGTATGTTGCATTCATTAATGTAGTATTTCAGAGGTCTTTTTGCTCTATGGGCTATATAAATGTTTGTAGTCCACCCACTGTTTTAAAGCCACATAGTGCTATTATTAATAAACTTGGTTACACTGCAAACGTCAGGTGAAACCCTATCATTTTGTGAGAGCATGCTGTTTAGGTCAGTTACTTCACGATATGTTAAATTTATAACCAGAAGCTTTTATACTTTAAAAGCAATTAAATCATAATAGTTTTTTTCTGTAGTATATCATAGTGGGATTTGAGCTTTCTTCTTTGCAATCCAGAGGGCCTGTAAATCTGGCTCTACACAGGTATTTTGCTAATCCACTTTAAAGAGTGTTTTACACCACCTAAACAGTCATGTGCTCTAATCCACAGCAGAGATCCAAAAATGGATTACAGGCAATAAAAGCAGCAGTTAAAGTGTCTGGCAAGGTTGTGATAAGCACATTTTCAAGGAAACAAGAAAATTCCTGGGACCCCATGTGAGGTTGAGAAGTTGTTAAGATTTTGATGTTATCAAAGTCCGTTTCATATACTTTTAGATATTTTCCAGCGTTCAGCTCACATGATTTACTAGTGAGCCTGCAATGACAACACCAGCAGGGCTCCAGTGTCCCAGAAAAGGAGGTGTCTCTAACACCCCTGTAATCTCAGAGTACCTGACAGAAGTAAAAGAATAAGTAGAAGGTGGCACTGTAAACTGTGAACCGCAGTGTCCAAACACCTCAAGAAAACCCTCTTCTTTTTAGGTGAATAAAGTACAGAATCTGGGTTGCATGAACTCATTTTGAGAGTGCCTGAAGATGTCTCGACTCCCTTTTCAGATTTAAGGAATTCTAATGCAACACTAATCATGGAAGCAATTCCCCAAAACACGGTAAACTAATTATCAAGAGACAAAGATGATCATATAGCTGTAAAGCTCGGCTATGTTACTGCTTAAGCTGCTGCTATCTTACATGATTTATGTACTATGTACTGTTAACTTAGTACATTTTTAATACCCTTATATTAAAGACTGTCGGTGCGGATTTGTAGAAGGAAGCACTTAAATTTGTCCTCATTTTGAAAGAAGGCTCATCCTTGTTGTAACTCTTCAAGCGCGACCTCGTGCTCGAAGGTGGAGTTTGCCACCTGGGCTGAAATTTTTTTTCTTTTTTCCCAGGCCGCCTCGTGTTCGCGCTGGGACGGTCCCGGAACGTGAGTCTGCTGCAGAACGCCACTGTGGAGGCTGTCATACCCAGAATCCCCGCAGACGTCACCTATATCACCTTCCAGCTCCACACGCAGCACCAGAATGCCACCGTGTCTTATCACCGGGTAGGAGCCGCTGCTGTGGCCGGAGATTTATACTGCTCTGGGGAGACAGAAAACTAAAGGTTTTGGAAATGCCAATAATATAACAGTGCATAATGATCACAGCCCTTAACATTAACTTTAATATTAATTTCGGATATGTGCAATGCTTGAAAGCCTCCAGTATTTATACCTCAACAGAAAACTGAAGTGGGGATTCTGCCAGGAATGTTTAAGCTTAATTTGACGTAGCTAAGAGCTATTCAGTAATCCCTGGTAATTCTTTCTGTACAGGGCGGTTTTGCCAATTAAGTAGACATTAGTGGATTTATAGTGGATATACTGGGACAAAAGCAAGCTCCTAGATCTAAAGTAAATTGGTTACTTAAGTGTGGGAACTCTCCATCTGCACAGAGCTTTACCTCCCATCAAATCATTTTTTTTGCTTCTTTTCATTTTTTCCTCGTGGATGAATTTCATTTAAAAATAAATCAATATACGGTCTCTAAAATGTGCAGGATTTTATACTGCAAAACATTTTATACAAGCATGTCTTTGTCTATTGTAACACAGCAAATAAACTTAAATTCTGTGTAATTATTAGATTATATAGTATTCTTTGGTTGTTAAATTAAAGATATTTTCTGTTAACTGTTGTTAGCCAAGATTATAAACTGCTTTCTTTCGCTTCCCTGTTTTTGTACTAGTCGGTATTGTTAATGGTTGATTTGAACTTCTGCGGTATAATTTGGAAGGATCTGTAAAAAATGATTTCTGGTAGTCTGAGGTTTATCTCCCCTCTAGGAAGGTTTTTGGTCATCACACCCATCATGGGAATGAGGGTCCAGACAAGATACAGGCGTGACACAGTGAGGGAAAGTCAAGTGATGTTGCCTGTCAAGAGGTCAAGTTACAGCAGCGAGCACCAGAGAGTCATGAGTCTTGTTAACGCTGTGTGTGCTACAGACTGTGGCAGTGACTGGGCCATCCCCGACCCTGCATGGCTGGCTGCTGTGCTGTAGGGAAGCAATCATGTGGTGGCTGTTGTAGCATGCTGTAGTTTCTTCTCCCATTCAGATGATGCGTAAAGAACACATCAAGCCCTGAAAAGTTCGGACCTCGTAAAAAAAAAAAAAAATTAGTGTGATTGTTGTGTAATAAAGGAAGACCAGCAGCTAAATGGGAATGACTGTGCGGTCATGTCTGTGAGACCATATTCACACATTCTTTTATACTACCACTCCGATGACATTTTGACTCCCGAGTGAGTATATGTGGTAACACCATGATGAGCAGCATCAGGAACATAATCATTAAGCAAAACTTGAATAAGGCATGAAGCCATGCCGCTAACGAAGTGCCGTTTAACCGTGAGTTAAACAGCCCTTTGCTGTTGTTTCCCTGCTACAAAATGACTTTCACATAGACCTCCTCCTTATCAGAAGTTGCCGGTTCCTAGTTGAATAACTTGGAAAGCCAGTTTACCACCCTTTTGCCCTGATTTCAGGTGCTGACCTCGAGCTCCTCTCTGAATGGCTCCGATGCAGGGTTGCTCTTCCCTCTCATGCGCCTGCAGCGAACCCTCACCTGGTACCTTCGGTCTCCTGAGCGCAGCGCCATCACTGGCACGGGTGTGATCTTACCTTACGGGGAAATCCGTGAGTTAAACAGCACTTGAAGTTCAGCTGTCTTCACTTTGTCTTTAAGGAAAAGATTTATCGAATGAGTGTCTTTCTGTGTGTAAGATGTTGAAGATCCTTGTCCCAGAGTCCATCTGTGTCTGCTGGTTTTTGTTTAATTACCAGTGCTAATTGATAACCTACAGTTCAGTTCAGTTTATTGACATACGCACAATAAACAATAAATTCTCCAATACAAGACATTAAGGAAACACCAAAAACACAAAAGAGAGGCAGCAACAACAAGTTAAATAACATACATCTTGTTATTGTGTGATACATATACAATAACTTAATAATTATTGAAATTTATTTGGCTCACATGCAATTTTGCAATGCAGTGCATGGCGAGTCTCCAGATAGTGATTTGTATCCTTTAGTTTGGTTTTTTGATCAGGTATGTGTCAGTATTTATTGTGTCTCCAATGCTGTGTGCAATAAAGCGTATAAAAAATAGAAAATACTGTACAACTGTTTCCTGTTTGTAAGGTAGTGTGCAGAAATACAAGTTTTGTGTTTCAAAGAACTTTCCTAGTCAGGCAGACAAGCCATACAGCGCATCAGCTACACTAATCTGGACAGGTTTCAGATCGTTCAGCTTGTGAAGTCAAACACCAAAAACACAAAAGAGCGGCAGCAACAACAAGTTAAATAACATACATCTTAGAAAAAAAAAACACCAGTGTGAGCCAGTGGTAGAGGTAGAATTCAGTAATCTGACAGCTTGTGGGAAGAAACTCTCTCTCTGAATCTGGAAGTTTGTGGCTTTATGTTCCTATAACGCTTACCAGAGGGAAAGGGGGAGAAAAATGAGAAACCAGGGAAGGGAACCTACTGTATATGCTTGCTGGTTTAGTTTTTGTTTCTGCCTTCAGTCATTGGTTTAAAAAATTACTTAGTCTTATTTCCTACATAGTTCGGTACACCGAACTTCATGCAGTTTGAGAATGAAGAATCGTCTCCTCTTATTTGGTGATCCATTGATGATGAAAAGGCATCATCAGTGGTAGGAATGATACTGTATCAGACAATCCCACAGTTGTTTTTTTTTAAGTCCAGTTCATTATACTATAGCTATCACCCCTGAATAAGGGCAGTCCTGAAACGAAGTATTTTTACACATGCTTCATACCAATTACAAAATGTATTCTGCTTTTTAAGAGCTGAATACAAATTTAAACAAATGAAATACGTTAGCCTGTATTAAGAACTGTGTTATAGCAAGAACAGAAGATCCAGAGTTACCCAGAATCTGCATCTAGAACCTCTACTAGGATTTTTTATTAAAAAAGGCCCGAGTGCAGAAAAAAAGGAAATGGATGAGTTACTTGCTGCAGTGATCATTAAAGGCCCAGTTGGAACAAAGACCAGCAGGCACAGAGGTACTCCCGGACCAGGATTAAAAACCACATCTCTGTGGTGTTCAACAACAGGATGTCTTTCCATTTTCTGATAATTCAGACTCTTCAGTTACATCTCTCGTTAACTGGTTATATTTTTACAAATTCATGCTCTGGGCTATTATTTTAATGTTTGTTTAAAGCATCCTGTGATGTTTGAGTGTTTATAAATGTTCCAATTACATGAACGCAGTTTAAGATTTTAATATTTTCAGTAAATGTAGCAGGATTAATAAAATGAAAATGTTATTTTCTGTTTCTGCAGACCCTGTTCCTGGAGGCTGTAACACTGAGTATAACCTCCTTGTTGATCCCAACATTTACCTGCAGTACAATTTGTTCGAGACCATCATTCAGTTTGCACCTGCGAATATTGGTTATGCGAGGTAGTGTTTCCCAGCTGCCTAAAATTCCTATTCCTATTATTTTTTCATTTAATCAAACAGTGCAGTCTGAGCAGTGGTTAACGCCAGATAGTTTGGGATTCCACTGGCAAAATCAAGGGCTCAAGGGGATTTCATGCCAGGGGAGTTTGCTCCCAGAATATTTTTTTTTTAAATGGAGCTTGAAGGGACAATGAGCCAAATGGCCATTCTGTAGGTATTGTAGTGCTCTGAAGAGCATTCCTTCCTTTTCCACATGCTTGAGAAAAGAGCAGTTACAAGCGAGGGAAGGGCACTCAGCCCACCTAGTCGGTTAGGTACTGTAGTAGATCATGAATCCAAAGATCTCTCCCAGCCGTTCCCTGGAAGAAGCTGGGATATTGGGTAGAACAGCTTGTTTCATAGTCCCACAGTTCTTTAGGTAAAGAAGTGCTTCCTGTTCTTGTGTTCAAATGCACTTCAAAAAATGTATCTGAAATGACATAGAACCCTCTAAATTTAACCTTTGACTTTTTCCGATTTTATGTTGCACGCGTTTTACAGTGTTTGTGCATCTACACTTTACTACCTTCTTTCCACATTAATGATATACTGGAAGAGAATTCTCCTTTGCCTACATTTGGGCATGTGGCATTGCAGGAATAACATTCTCCTTTCCTTGGCTAACGGCTCCTCTGTGGATTCCGAGTTTATTTTTGGCACTCTCCCAGTCCCTTTTTCAATCCGGTCCAGGAACCCGGCAGTGACTCCCTTCTCTGTGTCCCAGGGGCCGCACTCCACCACCTTGCGATGTAAACAGCGGGCAGAGCTCCCGCTGGCGCCTGGAGTATGACGTCTACCAGTACTTCCTGCCAGAGAACGACCTCTCCGGACAGGTCCTGATCGAGCACATACAGAAGGTGGCCAGTGTGCAGCAGATGGTACTCAATGGCAAAAAAGTGAGTACAGTCCCTCCTCCAGTGTCACTGCCAAAGGGATCCTTTCGCAGTTTCAGTGAAGGTTTCATACCTTCTCTGGGTTACCTGGAGAGGCAGTTGTAAAACGTGAACTTTATTGCCATATGTAACCGGTGCATGAACTGGTACAATTGAATTCTTACTTACAGAAAGTCTCTCGACTGTAAAAAAAAAAAAAAAAAAAGGCAAAGAATGCAAGATCTGGGCAGGTCTCAGGTGCAGGTGGAATACAGAAGTAAAGTACTTCTGTCTCCTCGTACTCTCATCCTGCTCTAGGGTTTGTTGTTTTAACAGAAGCAGTATTTGCATGGCGTGCAGCCTTCCTTAGTGACCTTCCCGATGGCACGTACGTCAGGGACTGTATTTGTGCAGTCTGGGGTAAGGGGTAGGGGGATGTTTCTGCAGCTTTTCAGTTTGATATTCTAGGAATACATTGCAGGTGGGTCAAAAGGTCATTCTGAGATCTAATAGAATCCAAGTGCTGAATAAGAAGGTAGTTCTTACACCACAAGTCTTAAAAGTGTAGAACATTGATCAATGTCAGCATTTAGTTCCCTGTTCCTCACATTTTTATCCTCCTCCTCTTTCTACAGCTGGTGATGTTAAAGTCAGTCGACAAAACTATGGTGTCCTTCAGCTCTGTTCCAGGCCAGGGGGTGATCTACTCCGTTATAGTGCGGGATCCACTGTTAAACTCATCTGCCTCCTATGTTCCCGTTCACACCTATGCCTGCAATTTCTCTTCCAACTTGGACAACTGCTACACTCTGGGTATGTATCGCCTGTCTCATTGGATCTTTCCTGCTACTAGAGTTTTTCTCTGAGAGGATGTATTTGGTACTGTTTGCATTCTAGCTGTGGGTAGGGCATCAGAGCTCAGAGTCAGAGCTCAGCTGGATGGGCTGGAAAGCATGTGGACTGCTTCTGGATTCACTTCCAGACGTTTGTCCATGGTCACAGCAAACATTGGTTGAAATATCCTGCACTAGACAAAATGCGCGCATCCTTTTCAAAACACTCATTCTTGACCCCTCTGGCCCAGTCTGTTTTCCTGCCCTTCATCTCTCCCTGCTCCTCTGCATTTCACTATCCCCAGAGCCAGTGCGTGCTCATCGCTGGCTCTGCAGGGCTGAGATGAGCTCTCTGTTGAAATCAGAAGTACTCCGTTGCTCCTTAAAACTCATCTGTTCAGACCGCACCTCTGAACTCTGATCACACTGCTGGGAACTTTCACCAGTACAGTACTCGGTTCCTGCTTTTCTGTAGTCAGTGACACCTTATTTGAACACTACTTCCCGCTCAGTAGACATTGTTTTCACTTCGCTCTTCACTGACACTGTTCTAAGGTGCCTGCTTCTCTGTTCTTGCCATTCTTTGTTGCACTCTTTCTTTTCTGTTGAATGTTTTGTTTTGTACTTGATGTAGGTTTGTCAGTTTTGCAAGTGCCTCTGGATAACAGCATCTGCTTAGATGTACAATAATAAAGAAGGTTGATCCACTTTTTAAGATCTCCTTCCTGTGAATGTACAGGATGTTAACAGATACTTTTTAAGACGAAGGCTTGTTTTGTGGGGAAAAAAACAGGCATGGATATAGAATTTAATCATTTTGAAATCATTTTCAAAACCTTAAATATGAATTAAATATGTAATAAATATTGAAGAACCACTTTGTTACTCCGATCTCTCAAGCGTGTATAAGCAACAATGTAGTTTGAATATATTTAACCCTACACAGTATTTGTATGTGTTTTTAATTTCAGGAAGAATATCTACAAAGGTCTTTTTTACCATCGCTGGTATAGCTGGCCTTTTTGTTTGCTTCTTTGGGCACAGATTTTTCAAATCTGGTAAGAATTCTCCTGTTTGAAAGATGTTGTGGCAAATTAACTTTGAGATGGAGATCTGAAAGACGGGTTTCCCTTAGTGATGGCGAGACGTTGTTGGGAACAGTGCATGAAGGGCAGTAAAAGCGACACTGATGAAATAGCAGAAGTTGGATTTGATTTCACAGGAGTTCTGTTGTTGGTAATAGCAAAAGAAAGGGACACAAGGTGAAGGAGATTCAGGATGTGATTAGTACTGATTAGTGATTAGTTAGAACCAGGACCACAGAAATGGACTTGGTTTATTTAAAATGTTTTGTGTTTTTTATGCATGAGCATTTCTGTTGTGGTTGCTTAGGTAGTATTCATCATAATGCAACTTTTTGTTTCTCTTCAGAACTGTTCTGTATGGGATTTGTCTTTGTGGCGTTCCTGTTCTTCATTCTTATTACAAGAGTGACATCCCTGGACTACGACAGTGAGTGGCTGTTGTGCTAATTAAGTGGACAGTGATACAGTCATGTAATGAAACATTGTTTCTCATGACCTCACATGCTCAGTTACTGTACATTCAGATGGAATATATGGCACCCCTGCTTGTAATAAATAAGCGTGGCAGTGCTTGTCTGATATACTGCTATAGTGACAAAAACTGACTTGTGTCAATAATAAAGAAAACAGAAAAGGCTTCAGCTCAAGTCTGTCTGCCCAGCCGTGTTGAAGTCCCTACAATGGCTTCTTTCAAGAAGTAACTTTAATGATATACCATTTGTAAACCTTTCTGATGTTATCTTCCAATGTCAAAGAAGGACCAGTTCACTCACATCCCTTCTTTTCTCCTTCTGAAAGCTTGGTTTTCTGTCCACACATCTGCTGCCCCTCTCCATGAACAGAAAGGTGCTTTTATTCAGCCAGCACACCTGTGGCTTGTCCCGATTGTCAGATCTGGCCTCTTGCTCCGCTATGCTTTCATAAGCCTCCTTGCCATGTCATTATTGAAAACAAGAATTTGTCCTTGTTCATTTAAATAAACAAATGGAATAACATATAGTTGGCGTGAAATCATTCAAATGTAGACAGATGTTAAATACATTCAGTCGTGCACTTGCTTTCTTAAAAAATATTGATATTCCATGATTAGTTTGCAGTACATAAGTTACTTTGATGGCACTTTGGGGTTTATGATGGCTTCTGCAAATTAGGTTTTTCATAGTACTTTTGAAATTCAATCACATTGACCTTAAGTTATTAGAAGGGAGGAAGCTGAATTTTATGTAACTTAACGTAATAATCCTTATCTTCTTTCATGTGCTGCTTATTAAGCTAAATCAAATCTCATGGCCAGGGAATAGAGGACTTTGTGTAAATCATGAACAGGGGTCAGAAAGCTTTGAATATAATACAGAAAACACAGGGCAGTTGTGTTGGCCCAGCTTTTAGCACCCTTCGTGACATATACCCAAACAGAAAGGTCAGGATATTGTGGGTGCTTTTTTCTCCTTATTTCTGCTCTTTTTCTTCTGCGGGTAGAAAGGACTGGATCCCTTCAGAGACGTTTCTGACATTAGAAGATGTTGGCAGGGATTTTCAGATGCTCTGAAAGTGTTCTGTAAGCCGAAGCCCTAAGTCTGAGTGCTCTGTGTGTCCGGCAGTGCGCTTGGGCCTGACCGCCCTGGGGGGCGCCGCTGGAGGGGTTCTGCTGGTTCTGTGCTGGTGGAGGTTCGGCTCGGTGCTCCTCTGCGTCGTGATCGTAGGGCTGATCCTGGGGTTCCTTGTGTCTTCCCTTCTATTCTTCACCCCGATAGGTAAGTCAGCGGTAGCTGGGAATACATTTACACCTCAGTAACGTGTTTGGTCCTTTAGTTTGGAAAACGGCATGCTTAATCAGGGGCTGTAGTAACCGTGGTTTGTCATTATAGTTTAATACGTCTGTGTTATGTAGTGGGTTGGTGTCCTGTCCAGGATGCCCGCTGCTTGTCGGGATAGGCTCCGGCTCCCCGGGACTCTGAATTGGAGGACGTGGTTACAAAACAGATGGATGTAGTGGGACATCTTGTGGACTAAAATTGTAACTAAAGATGTGGCATCTGCTTTATCAGTGTGTCCTGTTTTAGTTCATAATTACTGCATTGGATGCCAAGATGGGTTTTATGTTGAAAACTTTTTTTTTATTCTCTCCAGGAGACTTGTCCATTTTCCGTACGGATTCTGTGTTCTGGCCAACATTCTGTAGCGTTGTTGTGGTCATTCCTTTGATATTCTTCAGGTGGCCCAGGGAGGTAAGATCGTAATACATTCCCTTTAATACAGAAAGTGGTTAGACCTGCTTTATCTCACTACTGACCACGTGCGTGGTCACCCTGTCATTCGCGTCCACGAGTCGTCCGTTACTTCAAACATCCATTTTACTCGAAACTGCAGCTCTTTTATAGACCACATGCCGAATAACAGCATGTGACTTCTGTCTGTTCCTGCTGGAAGAGTAACATGAACAGAGTAGTTTTCCTCAGTACATGTATATGATTAGATCTTAAGCTTCCTGAATAAGAGGTTTTAATTGTGTAGTTCGAGAGCTACTCTGTAGCTGAAAGCATCCCAAAGCTTATCCTAAGTGCAACAAGACACATGTGACAGAAGGCTGTTGCAGAGGAGAAGCATTCAAACTACCATATAAATTACCATAGATCCAGAATCTAACAGTCGACATCATAGAGATAAGTAGGCACGTCTACAATAGTTAATCTTTCTTGCTTTTCTCATGCTACTCCATTACTCCACTCCCTCCAGTGGCTTCCTGTATTCACGCACATCTAATTCAGAACCCGGGTTCTTGCCTTCAAGTAACTCCAGCTCCCTGCTTCTGCCCGTCAGCGGTCTATCCCAGCCCTCCTCCTCCAGGAGCGGGCTTCCAAGCCCGTGTGTTCTCCGCCCTCTCTCCTCAGTGGAGAGATTGGGAACATCTTTCAGCATCCGTTCAGACAGCACCTCCAGTTCCTAGCTACACAACTCAGTATCTCTGGCACTGTACTGCAGAAGACCATTTTAGTTCTTGATTTAATTCCCTTGTTGCCTTATTGACAGGAAAAAAAGAACACATTACTGTTTTAGCACCTAAGCTTAGTGGGGTGTTTCTGTTGAGCAAGTATAGAATAACTTGGTCGAGTAGCTGAATTCAAGTGGTATATTTTCAGAATAATGAGTCTTAACTGGTGATTTTCAGAGGGTGCAGGATGATAAAATGCTTCATTTCCCCTAGGGGAACATCACTGCCTGTGGAGTTGCCGGCGGCTATGCAGTAATTTTAGCTGTGAACAGCTACATCTACACCAGCCTCTCCTACATTACATTAGATGTCCTGAAGAGAGCCTTAAACAATCAGTTCAGCAGAGCCTTCACAAACGTGCCTTTTCAAGGAATAGGTGAGCATGACCGCTCCTCCTTTGTACTGAAGCACGTATACTGTTCTGTCCTACAGGTTGATGAAATAATTCCATCGGCAAAGCAGTTTCTCACACGGCTACCTGGTGTGGCACTTACAGGGAGAGCCGTACTCCAGTGGTACATGTTCTTGAATGTAAAGCACATACAGTATGGCTTCATGCAGGAGGAAAAGCACTAAACATATTCCTTTATTTGTAGTTATTGCCCTCGTTATGAATCACATTTTCCATTCTGTTCGTCGTCTCCTGCTTCCGATATTTTTCTGAACTTCAGAAGCAGCGGTGGAGCCGATCGGCTCCTTTTCAGATGGATTATTCGGGCTCTGCGACTCCTCTTCCCTTTGCTCTTCGTGAAAGGTGTGATTTGTTAAATTCACAACTGAGGGATGGAGGTGTCTCCCTGTGCTCTTGCAGATTACATCCTGACCACGGTGTGGGCGGTCCTGGCGGTGAGCGGCGTGGTGCTGCAGCTGTACCGGGAGAGGAGCAGGCCCTTCTTCCCACCCAGCCCCTACCTCATGTGGAAACAGGAGAGGGAGAGGCGGAAGACCAACATCCTGGACCCCAGCTACCACATCCCCTCGCTGCGGAGCCGCTTGAAAAGCAGAGTGCAGGATATGTTTCGGCGGAGGGAACCTGCAGGAGAGAGAACTCCCTTACTTTTATAACGACCTTCCGTCCGGGCTCCATCAGGCTTGCAGGCGCCTCCAAGGAAGCCGAAAGCACGTTATCTGGAATATTTCTAGCGCCGATGACCCAGACACCTGCCGTATTATCAAGGTGCTGTTGAAAACCGAGACTTCCTTGGGACGTAACGGAAAAGGTGGAAGTTTTCCTGAACACCTGGAGCGTACCAGCCACAGTAAAAAAAAAAAGAAGATTTTTGAAATTGTAGTGGCACCATTCCATAGTATTTTTAACACATCTGTTACTGCAGTGAAGGCAATCCCCCGATTGTCAGAGAACAAGCTCTCTTGCTGTAAGCGCACATGATCGTTGTGGTGAGATAGAGTAAGGCACACTAAGGATTTGCCACCAGCATTTAAACTCCTTTGGTACTGTCAGTGAACGGCTTGTGGAACTGATGTTCAGTTATTGTCCGTTTGCACCCCAGATGTCACTTTATTCCCTTTGTCCAGCCAGGTCCCGGCGTAGGGAGCTGCACTACTGAAGCAAATACCAGGGTTTTGACTTCGACTGCGCAACAACCTGGATTGTTGCAGGACTAGCGAAACAATTGTCGACATGCAATTATGTTTCTCTGAAAGGTAATAAAATTATCCCAAAAAGTCCTGGTACCAAGAACTCCAAAGGGCTACTGTTTATTTTCTAGTGGAGGGTTCCTTTGTCAGGGGTTTTGAGAAGGTGATGGAAAATGCGTCCCTCTAAAGATCTGATCTGTCTTAAGCGTCTCAGTGAGGTATAAGACGTTTCTTCGTGCAGAATTAGGAATCCCAGGTTGGTTTGGGCAGCTTGTATGTGCTTTGAGCTGATGGTGTGGAATCCAAAACAACTCTGAACCTACCTAACATAATTTGTTAAGCAGTTTGTTACATGAGGTTATTGTTCCTGTAAAGGATTTAATATTCGAGGTTTGTATGTTTGTATCTTCGTTTTACACCATCAGAATGTCCAGAGATGAGAGGAACAGAGGAAGCTGTTTGGATCATCATGCTCACTACATAGCTGTATTGGGAGCGACTACCTTCCCCTGTAACAATATCTCTCATGGTTGTGTTTCTGACAGACAGTACGTTTGCTTCTTTTACATATCCCCTCTTGTAAAACTATCAAGGGCTTTAAAATACATCACCCATGTCTTCATTAAAATATTTTTAAATGTAGCACGTTTTCATGGGAAATTTGTTTTTTCAGCATTTGAGTTAATCGTGTTTTAAAGCCGTCACTATGTTGTTCCTTTTTCTAGAACCATTCAAATCCACAGTTGTTTTTAAATACTCAGATTAAGAAAACCAGCACTGTCTTTTAGTGAGCGCTTCTTGATTGTTTTGCTTATCGACTAAAAACACTAGTTTTTATCACTTCAACTCACAGGAAGGAAGCACTTCGAATCCTTTTTACATACAGTATGTATTTTTTATATATGCAGTCTTCATTTTCCTTGAATTTCACCTTGAATTTTTTGTCCAGCTGCTGTTTAAGTAATTCAGTCTTACAATAAGTAGTATATTTATAAAACAAGAAGTTATTTTTTCCATTATTGTGAAAAGCAACTTTAATAGAACTTTAAGCTGCAAAGGGGGGTATACATCTTCCAAAAGAGGAGAACTAATATAAATATAAATTAGGCATCCCTCTGTATCAGCCCCAGTTAGAGTGCCTGCCCTTTTTTTATAAATGACTTTTTTGACAAATTCTTTGTAACATGCACTGTAGAAAACCAGAAAAGTACATTTTTTGTATGCATTTGGAAAAAAGAAGATAAAGTACTGTGCAGTGAAGATCAGCATATTTATTCTCAAAGGCAAGAGTATTTCCACTGCTTTAATCTGTCTTGGGAACCCCATCATGTTTTCCTAGAGATTTTTGCTTGCTTTCAGGTGCTTTATAGCCTTTGAGAATCAGGAATTCAGTTTGTTTTGCCCTGTGACACCTGTAAAATGTCAAAAAAGGCATGCATTTGTGATTTCCTAAGCCCCACGAGGCACACAAGATTTACAGAGAATGTTTGAAAACCTTGTGTGTTGGTGTTAATAAATATTGCTTTTTTTGCAAGTGTGAGAAAGTGTTTGATTGATGCACAATGCACAGATTTGTTTTTAGAGATGAGAAATTGGTTTTCTTGCCAATTTAACAGTCTTCAGTGGTTTTTGCCAAGTAAAGCATTTGTTCACAAGTATGCCAGTTAAGTATTATTCATAAAAGGCAACTGCTAATTGGGCACATCTGTTGTACATTGCTCCTGTTTGCTGACTTGGCAACATTTTAATACATTAATAGATATGGATGTATTGAAACATCCAAATTAAACTGTGCAGATGAGTATGAAAATGTCTTGCACAAAAAAGACGAGGCTGTTCTTTTACCATGTATTAATTTACAAAACTTTAATTGCAAAGGATTGTCCTATAGATCTCCTAAAGGCAGGAACAAAGGTTTGATGTTTGGAAAACTGTACGCTGTTGAGTGCATCTTGCTCATTAATGAACAGCCTATTACCTAAAGGAAGTCTCAGCCTCAAAGCCACTTCTTGTGTGGAAAATGTTTCCAGTTCTCTAACTTGATGCTTTTGTTTGTTTCTAGTAAAATATTCCCTTAGAGGTGAAACCTAGTTCATCAAGCTTAAGTGCCAATCAAAATCATGGATCATTATTTAAATATTGCAGTATTCCAATAGTCCAACATATAAACAGTGATAACTTGCCAATTTAAGTCTTATAGTTTGTGTGTGGGGACATTATACCTGTTTAATTTTGGAGATATTTCAAGGCCCATGAATAATTCTGTGCAAACAACCATTTAGAATTAGTTCCACAGCTGATGTAATTTTCTGCTTCCGGGGACACTGAAGTTTAGAAGTTGAATTGTCAGATTCCCGAGTGAAGTGCTTGCTCCTTTTAAAGAAGTGGTCTTTTCAGCTTGCAGCGATCCACATGCTTTATGGTCAGAGGTAATGCCCTCGCATAAACACTTCGGAATTCAAGGAGAGGTGTCACCCTGTACGTAAGTCATCATGAGCTTAAATCATTGAACTTGTCAATACTTTGCGTAGTGAAAGACAAAAACAAACCCTTGAACTCGTAGTCGAACCAAAAATGCCACCCCCTTCTTTGAAGGTACTGTGATCAATATACTTAAATAAATGGGCCCACAGCCTTATATAGAAGTACCAAAATACAGATTTATGTCATGGGTAGACATTTCCAAGTGACGGGGCCCTACAAATTTTAGAGTCATATTTTAGTTAGCATCTGCGTGAGATCTGGAATGCACAGTTGTGTTTTGTACTTGACTTCTTAACCAATTAACTCAAGCCATCGAGACATTGAGGTCTGACAAGTTGCAAGAAAAAGAGAAATATGGTGTTCCAGCGATGAGCAAATTCTGAAGAGAACCATCTCTTGTTAGTATTCAGGATTTATTCCATATATGAATGAAATGGGTGTCTGCCAACTTACCCATCAAATGACTGATAACGGTTAGAGATACCAGGTCCCAGAACTAATACTTGGGGCCTGGTTTGTGTGTTCATATGTAGATGTATTTTTTTTGTACACTTTCACTTTGTATAGCTGTTCCCTTTGTCTTGTCACACTCTGAATTTTTATTAAAAAATAAAAAGCAATGTAATGCTTAAAAGGAGTTAAAGACGATTTAACTCCTGCAGCATCTGTTTTCCTTAAACTTTATTGTATAAAAAGAGCCAACACGTAATAGTTCTCATTTTATTAGATTTATATTCATCAAAATATACACATCCTGTTATTATACAGTCCTTTTAAGCCAAAACATTCATTATATTTGGATAGCATTTCTTGTACATTAAAATATTTACTTTTCACAATAAAAAGATCTTTTTATGTATAAATATCAAGCCGCTGTTGTCAGTTGCTGTACTGTAATGAATGAGGCTGATCAAAGGGAAGATGTGTGGTTTTATAGCATATATATATATAGTAATGTTTAACAGGGAGTCATCCGTGTTCCTTGCGTCTATACTAATGTTTCCATTGTTTTCTGCTTCATTGGTTGAATAACTGCAGACTACATTGTTCATACTAAATAGTATTTTAGATGCACGGGGCACAAATCATTTCAATTCTCAAAATGTCTGTTTATAAACTGCTTTACAAAAGCACAGCAGAATTCTTAAGCAGGTGAAAGTAAAAGTAAATGAATGATAGAACTGAATTAGGCTTTTCTTTAGAATTTCACTTAACTTGAAATTCATGGATAGGGTTATTTGTTTCCAAATGTTGTACACATGTTTTATGATGCAATGTTTTACAAGCTATTGTAAAATTTAGGACACTACCTCCTAGTTTCTTCAGAGACATTCAGTTGCCAAAATCATAACACATTTGATTATACAGTACAGAACTTCACCAGTTTCATTTGAGATAAAGCACTAACTGGTTATTTACAGTATGTTATTTGGTCATCAATTAAAAGTATATCTTCTGTAATCTGAGATAAATAATGAAAACCACACAGCATTTAGCAGACTAGCAGAACTTGACAGCATGTACATTTGCAGTAGACAATGACATTTTAGTAATTATCCAATCTGGGTCAGCATGCGTAGGCTGATTATCCAATCTGGTGTAATTTAATCAGTTTCATATTGCAAAAATGCATACAATTCAATTATCTTCATCTGGAATACTTAATGCAGTAAGGTAGATGAGATGGTCTCATTGAAATTAATCAGATGACGAATAGTCATCACCTTGCTGATTATGCCGATTATCAGAACTAAGATGATTGCCATTTCCTCTAAAATAATATAACCTAAAAAAAATGTATCGTCTTCAGTTTGTAAATATAGGTGAAAAGCACAGATAAACACTTATTTCTGAGTGCCACAAAAATCTTCAGGATTTCTGCTCAACCCAGTATTCTCACATACAAGGCCGAAGATCTGCCCGTCACTTGTGTGTGCTGCAGACCCTGCGGCACACAGGAGAGCGCAGTGAGGAATGAGGAAGTGCAGGCAGACTCCTCCAACCACCTCAGTCACAAGACCCACTGTCCTGAACCAGAGGTGCAGCCCTAATGAACTATCCCCCATACTGCCCCACTAGACCCTCAGGGGAGCTCAGAGACATCGAAGAGCTCTGTACGGGAAACGGAAAGAAACAGGCGCGCGATATCCACTTCAGAAGAAATGCCTTTCTCTGGAACCGCTCGCCTTTAAGATTCAAGATTTAATTTAAAAAAAAACAGCAAACATTACTACAAATTTTACCAGCATGTAAGTTAAAATTCCTTTTTTTATATAAATCTACAGGAAACCAGACAGAAAATACAGCAGGGAGAACACCTTTAGGAAAAAAAGTGTCGTGTCACACTGCGAAGTAGTGTGGATGTTGCGCAGTTACTAATCATCGTTGCAGAAGTCCAGGTTTCTTAACAAAGACTAACTTAATGATGAACTTTATGTTTCGATAACCTGCATCTGTCATTTTAAAATTTTCTACCTATTGTTAGAACAGTACTCTGATTCCAGTCTTGACATTTTCATGAACACACCTGGTGCTATACCCCATGGTATGATACATTTGGATACATTTCACTTCAGGAAATAAGTAAGTGGCATTTATAGAATTACAAATGACTTACCCTTAGTCATCTGTAACACCATAAAATAGTTAATATATTAACTGATACGTTCTCTCACATGGCCAGAAACATTTACATACAGGGTAAAATTCGACAACAAATACTTTGTTCTTTCACCGCTCTGCAGCTGCAGCTAAAGGATTCATGCATCTCTCTGTACAATAGTAGTTAAAAAAGGTAAAAGGAGCACATCATTTTGTCCGTTCACGATGCAATTCGGAACCAAGACCAAGCGTTCACGTCCACAGTTAGCTAGGAAAGGTAAAAAGCAGAGGCTCAGGGGCTGCGCCCGGCGTGACAGCTTCCTGACGCCGGCGCCCGTGGGGAGCGAGTGCGTTCGCCGCCGGTCCTCGGCCCCCTAGCTCTTCCTCTGGCTCAGGTCCGTGCTCGTCACCAGGCCGGACAGCGAGGTGCTCTCGGACGTGTCGTCTTTCTTCAGCGTTAAGAAAGCCTCGCGGCTGATATTGAGCAGCTCCCTCAGCCCTTTGTTCTCGAGCTGAAAATATGAATTTTGAGTGAAAACCCAGAACAGTACCGTCAGCGCAGCTGGGCATTTATATCTTAGAGTCGGCAGATCAAGGAAACGAGATGAAAATTAATGAATAAGGGCAAGCAAGTGCAAGGGCAGGCAAGCAAGACTATCAAAGCTGATGTTGTATAGCTAGAAGCAGACTTTTGCATTCTGCTTATGAACAGAAATCACAATAACAAATTCAATAATATTCATTCAGTAACTGTGCCTTAACTCCTGTGTTTTTGTGGAATAATAAAATTTACATCAGGTTAGGATTTTGAAAAAAGCATTTTCCATTTCACAGTAGCTTTCAAAATATGTGAAAATCTACATAAATATAATTATATTTATACAGTCTTTTATACAGTCATGTTTAAAAGAAATAAAACAGCAAGTCTCTGACTTCACTCTTGCGGTAAGATTGTGATGTAGTATCTGGTATGATAAAATAAAGCTCTGCATTTTGATTAATGAATTAATTTCGTATGTGGGCTGAGACCAAACATTTATTGCAATTTATATAACAATGAGACCTGACACCTGGGCTTGGGTTCAACAGAAATTTTCTACAGGTCTGGCCAGCAAGACCCTAATTCCTATATTCACTATAGCTGCTCAAGAGTTACTTTACTCATTTATTAAATTATGCGTGATTTCAGTTTTTAAGTACATACAGTATTAACTTGTTCTCATTCACAAAATGTAACCTAAATCTCTCAGGATTAACAGATCAGCACTCCTGACAGCGGGGAGTCCTACAGTAATCTGCCTTTCAAAAAACTCTCATCAAAATGGTCTAACCCCCTATTAGGAGCTGAAGAATGGGACTCCTTTTTAAGGAAAGGTGAATACACCAACACCCAAGTAGCCACTCCAGATTTCTCAATATGAGGTTAGGCTCTTACTTTATAGACACATTTCCTTGTAAAGCATAGACCAACAGTCTAAGTGAATATTATGCCTGAAAATTATGGCGTTATTTAGTACAGTGCCTGATTCTGTGGCCTTCTGACAGATTATTTCATGTACACAAACAGAATGAGATAAATATACTGTTTAAAGATCATAAGAGACAAAGTTCATGTTTTCATAATCTGCTTTATGCACACTTTAAAGATTAAATACAAGTTAAACAGAAGTTCGAGTTAGTGCTGCTTCTATTCGCGCTTTTTTGCCAGTATGCTTTATTGTCATTATTTCCTGTACATCTTTATTAGCGCAGAGTGCCGGTCTGCGAGTGATGTGAATACAGGTCAGGAGGAAGCACCTACAGCAGACCCAGCACAGGCAGGAGCTGTACATCCTGCTACTACTATTTGTGTCCTAAAGGCAAGAAGTAACGAAAAACTGTGCGCAAGCCATCAGTCAACAGGAGAGCAGTGAAGAACAATGATCCTGCTATCATTTGCGACAAGAAGATGTGCAGAGGCAGAGAGCGCACTGGTTAATCTCTGCAACCTCCCACTGAATCCAGATTTTCTGCATTTCTGTAGTGGTTCATTTAAAAACACACTCCTTTGTGCATTGTGTACATCACAGTGTATTGAATACCCCAATAAACAACATGTGTTGTTAACAGTGCAGATCAGCTCCTGCTGATAAATGTGGTTTTGGAGAGACTCTGAACTGCTGCTCACACTGGTAGTGTGACCAGTACATACTCTCCCCAGCACTGAGCACAGTTAAATAAATAACCACAAAAACGACCCCTCATTTAAACAAGCGACTGCAATCCTTTAGAGGACGATGTGGGCATTTCATTTTGCTGTCCACTTTTGTTAATAATACGGGCAGAGTTTGCATGCAAGAAATAATTTAAAATTAAAAAAAAGATCACTTTCAGGGATTGACTTGAACTCTTCAAGGTTTATGATAACTACAAAAACACAATCTGTGTTGCAAGATAAATCCTCAGCAAGAGGAATAACACTGGGGAACCGGCAAAGAATGTTAATGATAAGCACTACATTGTACAATTAAAGATTTTCAAAAATCCATATAGAAACGTTTCAGGAGAGAGTACAGCTGGGGGGATATAGATCACAAACAACTCCACTGCTTGTAAAACGAAATCTGTATTTCATATCGCACAAAGAAATACAATGAGGCCAGCGGAGCAGTCAAACATGGATCAATGGCTTTGGACAGGGAAGAGCTGCAGCTGCTTCTTCAGGCACTGAACACTCACTTCAAGTTGTCTGATCCGTTCCTCCTCTTCACAGACCCGGTCTTCGTCAAGTTCAATGGCCTTTTTCATCACTGTCGCCATCTCACTGATCTTGTCAATATGAGCTTGCATTTCCTGCAAAGACAGATCTGCCTGATGACACAATTCAGAACGCCACTGGTTACACAAACGAATATCATGATCAATAAAGCAACTATTTCTGAACTACTGTATTACTTCGGAGCACCAAAAAAGAAACTGCTATCACAAGCATATGCAAGAAAGCAGCACTAAAACACACCTGTGCAGAAAGAGAGCAGAGAATAAAATGGAGTAATTGCAAGGGGATTATTAATCCAGTGTACATACAATAGAATACAATGTATTTTTCCAGTGACACCTGAAGAAAGCACCACAGCTACGTACATGAATGTCATCCAGCATGACATCATACAGTATATACTACATCCAAAACCCCCATCGGTCTCAATGGATGTTACCAAGTCACAAAAACAACCTTTAAGCACTCCAGGTGCCAGCGGGTTTAAGGATCATTTTCTATACAGTGTTTGACTGCAGGCATCCGGGGCAGCACGGTGGTCAGGTACTTGATTATTCCAGTAAAAAAGCCATCAGTAAAAGTGAATGCCAAGGGTAATGCCTAACATATGGTTTAAGAAGAAGGTTTAAGAAGCCCGCACAAAGTTAAAAGTCCTTTAAATCTAACAGTGAATCTGATACTCACGTTGGAATGCTGCTCTTTCAGCTTTGTGATTATGACAGGGTCGTCTTTTTTGCTGGCCATTAACAACCTGAAGACCTGCTCCCTGTATTTGCTCATGATGAGCTCAAGAGCTGACTGGTGCTCCTCCAAAGAAGTGCGCAGTTCTGTGAAAAAGAGCAGACACGACAAGCAGTCTTTTACAATGTACACACTTACTGTTCAGTTCTTCTGATGTAGGCCAGGGGGAGGAAATAATCACTAAGCTGACTACTTTGAGTAACTCAGTAAAAGGAATCTGCTAAAGGTACAATCGCAATTTACAATACATCTTTCAGACAATGCTTAATCTTCCCAACTCTTTGCCAACTACTGTTGTTTTCTTGCTAATATTAACAAGAGGTGTGACCCAAGACAACGCCTTTACTTTCACTGGAAGATCATTTTTGTGAACTGAGGACTTCTATCATAGGAGTAAATGGACATTTTTAAGGAATGGACAGGTGGAAAAAATAATGGGATTTCACTTCATCTTAAACTACACAAAATTGAAGAACTTAACACATCTGAACAATTGAAAGGGTTTGTGTAGCTGCAAAGAAACAAGTAAAAAAGAAGAAAGTTTTTTGGCTATTGAGCCTTCTTCAGGTGTGAGGGAGAAAGAGGGAGGACGTAGGGCTATAAAGCACAGGAGAACAACGGCAGGTGAGAAAGTGTCCGAAACGCTCAGCAGCTGAAGCCTTGTGCTCTTTCTTTCTGCTGAGCAGCGTGGAATCAGCCTTCACTCGGGTCTGAATGGTGCTGACTGCAGCCACACATTCAAATGGAGAGGAAAGAAAAGAGATGAAAAGGTGTGGTTCTCTAAGATACGAATGATTATTCTGCTGATGTGTTTCGTCTCGTGGCACGCGAGTCTCACCTTTGTTCTCCTGCTGCAGGTCTCTGATCTGGCGGTTCTCCTGTTGAATGCCCATGACCAGGGTCGACCGAGGCCGGTGTCTTGCCACCTCGTTCAGCTCTTGGATCTCCTCCTGGTACTGAGGGCAAATCAAAGGTGCATCTCAAAAAGCCCTCTTCAGATTTCATCAACATGAATACGCTTTCGTGCACCGAGACGTGGAAATGTATTTAAAGCAGAGAACAGGAGATCTGTCTTTGCCAAAGGGTAGTGGGAGTCTGAAACAAGCCACCCAGCCACGTTGTTGAAGCTGATACTCTGTTTTTTTTCTAGAAACAGCTGGATGAGATCTTGAGGTCAATTCACTACTAACTGTCAGGTGCGCTAGTTGGGCTAAATGGCCTATTCTCACTTGTGGTTGCTCTTTTGCACTAGTAGGCACCTTGTGTTGTTGCAACCAAGTGATCGAAATCTCTCATCTATTTCTTTGGCATGCATTTCACAAGCACAAAGCTCCTTAACTTCAGACAGTGGTCTGAGAACAGAAATCCACCCCCTTGTTCTTCAGTGATTCACTGTTGCTTCCCGACTTCTGACACAAAATGCATACAGCTGTTTGCCGAAAGGCAGCGTTACCTGTTTCATTGCTTCAACTCGCTTGTTTAGGGAGGTTGTCTGCTCAATCAGCACCTCGGCAGCACTGTCATGGTCTCTCAGCCTGTCCACAAGGGCTTTAGCGTCAGCCAGAACTCTGTCTATCGTACAGCTCATTTCTGCAAAACATGGGGACAATAGCCATTTGACAACCGTGAAGAGAATACACCCCACAGCAGGTCGAGTGAAGAGCATCCCAGCGATCAGAGGGGGCATGCTCCGAACGTATGATTCCACTGTAAGAAGGAGGAAATCACAACGCCGCTCTGAAAGAATTCATAGCATAGCAAAATAAGATGAGAAAGAATGTATATACACTACCCTAAGAGAATCAGACCCCCCAGCTTCACCTGCAATACCAATCAACTGGAATCAGGGTGATCACAGAAAGAACTGATCAGTACCTGGATGGGAGACCTCCTGGGAAAAACTAAGGTTGCTGCTGGAAGAGGTGTTAGTGGGGCCAGCAGGGGGCACTCACCTTGCAGTCCATGTGGGTCCTAATGCCCCAGTATAGTGACGGGGACACTGTGCTGTAAACAGGCGCTGTCCTTCGGATGAGACGTAAAACCGAGGTCCTGACTCTCTGTGGTCATTAAAAATCCCAGGGCGTTTCTCGAAAACAGTAGGGGTGTAACCCCGGCGTCCTGGCCAAATTTCCCATTGGCCCTTACCAATCATGGCCTCCTAATAATCCCCATCTATCAATTGGCTTCATTACTCTGCTCTCTTCCCCACTAATAGCTGATGTGTGGTGAGCGTTCTGGCGCACTATGGCTGCCGTTGCATCATCCAGATGGATGCTGCACACTGGTGGTGGTGGAGGGGAGTCCCCATTACCTGTAAAGCGCTTTGAGTGAAGTGTCCAAAAAAGCGCTATATAAGTGTAAGCAATTATTATTATTATTATTATTAATTATTAACAGACTTTATCGGCCTAATCTGAATTGAGTAGACAGCCTCACCTTTTTTCATGAGAAGGCTGTGGTGTTGTGAATCCTTTTTCTGTTCCATTATTAGAAAGGTCTCTGTAGATGTACAATTTTCAAAACATTGCCGTTGGAGAATTAGGTTTCCAGAGCTATTACAAAGCCTGTGCTTCACAAACACATGTTTCAATTCACAGAACAAGGCATCTGCTAGAGCTGCTCAAGAACAGCAACAGCAGCTTTGATGGGCTACATGTAGGCTACTCCAGTCACGGGGACCACAGGAGAATCTCCGAATGATCAACTGTAATGTTGAGACATTCTTGGTTTTACTTTAAAGTAAACATTAACTCTTACGCGCTAATAATAATAATAATTGCTTACACTTATATAGCGCTTTTCAGGACACTCAACTCAAAGCTCTTTACAGGTAATGGGGACTCCCCTCATCCACCACCAATGTGCAGCCCCACCTGGATTATTTAATATTAAATTGTGGGGACTGACAAGTAAGAACACACGTCCTAATAGAAGGCACGTTGTTTCTCCAATGCTAGATCGCAGAGAGATTCTCATCCTTCGGTACCATAATCCACTACGGTTTTTATAAGTCTCTTAAGGACCATTAAAGCATATCTAAACTATCAGTGGGGCAGAGTTTGGGATTTAAAGAAACACAGAACGCGTACAGTATTCCGGGAATCGATAAGTCGAACCCAACCCCCTGAATCCTGGAATAAGACAAACATACAGCCTGATCTACAGCTCCTACCAATGAGCAAACAAGAAGTTTCCCTTATTCTGACACTTAACCGACGGTTCTGTCCAATGATTTTGTCCGATCACTATCACAGGGGGCAGCATTCATTCATTTTTTCCCCCAAAGGACACGCAACTGCCGACTGTTTTATAAATCCTGAAAATCCAGACCAGAGAACCGATTCGACATCCTCAGAAGTTTTTGGCAGTGTTAAGAAAAACAACGAATGTGTCGACGGTCATCCCTGTTGCACTATGTTCATTATGATACATAAAAGCCTATGTTGAATTAAAATATTTTAATTTTCACAATGGTTTACTCTGAAGTGCAATACTCATGACGCGAACTTCTTTATTTCTAAAGTGATTAATACGTAATCTAGTTTAAATTAAGTGTATCACTGACTGCTGCACCGAATATACAGCACTTCCTAATTAATTTTATAAATGTACACATTCAAACATAAATGCCTACATTAATCAACTATATATTAGGCCTATTAACTTTTCTATTTTTACATATAACACAATTTCAAACCTTACCTGAGAACTCCAGCGCCTCTTAGTCCGGAATCTTTTTCCTGTTTATGTAAAGCTTTTCCGGTTGATTGGCGCACGCACACCGGATGCGGCACCCAAACAGACGTCTGGGATTTGTAGTTTATCACACTGTCAGGGCTGCGCTTGGTAACACCAGAGCAGAAAAAGTAAACCTCTCTGTGTTTTTTTAAAAAGACATATAATGTGGTTATCGAGGATATTACCTTCAAAATTTTTTAATTAATTTGATTAGTTTCTTACACGGTGAGGTCTGAAGCTAAAACATTTCACTGACTATACTGTACACTAATCTGTAGGGTTTTCTGTTGTAGTTTTCAGATCCCTGATACATAGCCTTTCTCTCCCATAACAGTCACAAAATAGACTCCAATTAAAAATAATTACCTTTTATTTGGGTAGTATTGAAGTTGAAACACTATTCACGATATTTTTAACATTGTATACACTGTACTGTACATACGTAGTTCAAGTAGGGAGCTGCATCAGCAGGCGTAGGCTGCAAAGGAACAAGCCAAGCTTTATTCCTGCTGAAAAGAGCACACCTGAAGAAGGCCAAAACACTGTGTTTCTTTTCTTCTCTTTTAAGCAAGGAATAAACCTTTACTTCTTCATTTTCTGCAAGAGATACAGTTGGTCGCTGGAGGTACAAGATGCCATCTGGGTGATCTGGAATTGTCCTGAGGGGCCTTGAATGAGTGTGGTGTTAGATGTGTACTTGCAGGTGATACAGCTCTGTTGCAGGGGAATATACCTGGTGTGGATGGCTGGTGAGGGCGGTCAGGGGAGCTGTGAACAAGGAGGTTACACAGATGAGGTGGTCGGCGATATGAGATGATGGGGCGATCAGAAAAGAGGGCCCCAGTGGAGGGATCATCCTGTAGGATAGGAAAGTTGTTGTTAACGGTCCTGGGGATGGAGAGTGTGTTACGGAGGAAGGGAAGCACCAAAGGAATGCTGTTGTTAGGCCAGGAGTTCCTGATCGAGTTGATGGTCCGAGGGCTGTTTTTCGCTCAGGTGAGGACCCTGTCAATAACACGGGTGGGGTATCCTCTGTTGATGAAAAAATATATGTTTCTGTATAAAATACTTTTGTTTAGCAAAGATTTAGAATCAGAAATTGTACAAAATACCTAAAATAAGTAATACAATCCCCAGAGTTGTACGTCATAATCCAGCATACGACAATATTAAATAGTGACTACATATTCAGCTAAACAAACAGCTACTCCATTAATCAAAACCAGAACCTTTTATAGTGAAAGAAACTCTAAAGTCATACAACTAAGAATTCATACAATTATCATTCAGCTAAGAACATGTTCTCTCTTACAATGATGACCTGGCTGGGAAACACACACCACTGTTGCACAGAAGAAAAAAATAACATAGAAATAAAGAGAACAACCGGTAAAAAATAAATTCTAAACATGTGCAAGTGTCAGGCAGAAAAAGTCGAAAATGCTGCATTTAAATTGAATTTGTACTTGCACTGGTACATTTTATTTTACAGTCAATGTTTTATTGTACAATAAGGTACAGAAGTGTCTCCTGGGTATAAACAAATCTCTCTCGGTCCTAATGAGTCTGCACAGAGCACAGAGGTTTCTCGGACCGGGGTTAGCAGGAAGTGATTACACGACAGGTGACAAACGACCAGCACCCAGCTCAACACAAGCACATCCTGTGCTTCTCACCTTTCTCTTCCGATGTGTTATTAGCTCAAGGTTTTAGCATTTATGAAAGCTGGGTGATTTTTAACAAGATGTCACGATTATAGTCCCCCCTCCTTAAGGGTGCTCCAGCCCTTTCACTTTAGATTTAATTCTGTGCACCTGATCCCTTTTCCCAGCCCACCTTAAATGCCAGGCGCTGACGCTCATCCTGGCTCTGCATCTGGTTTCCACACCGTGCGAGTCCGGGACCTGGAAGCGTCTGGTCCCGTTCCCTGTCCGCCGGTTCCGACCCGGTTCATGGTTTTAATTCCTAGTTTGGATGGATCACCTGGCTATGGACTTATTCTTGTGTTTTTAGATTCCCTCTATGGATTACTTTTGGATTGTTTGCCTCGGCCACACCTCCCCCGTGCACCAGCGCACTTTGGACACGCCCCCCTGTTTTCAGCCCCGTATTCCTGCATGACGTTTTCCTAGTGTTTCCCCACTTCTTCGGATTGTGTCGTCCGCATAGGGTCCGGAAAGAACTGTTCGTTACACAAGAGGTTTTCTTTTTGGGGGGGGGGGATTTCTTGTCTTGCAAATGGAAAATTAAAAAAAAAACACAAATAGCCTCAATAAGACCAAAACCTTCATGACCCAATCAAGTAGCTGAGTGTCCCTAAATCCTGATTCTTATTTAATTCCACACCCAATCTCTAAATTATAACTGAATAATCAATAATCTGAATAATCAACTTCATCTTTTAACAATAGTAAAAATGTAATGTAAGACATTGACCCTTTCAACACCTTCTGAAGACAGAGGTAGTACTGTGGGGCTGGGGAATTGCTCACTGACAAAAAGGGTGAGAAAACTAAACGACGTAATTCTAGGCCAATACGTTAACTACGTTTACATGCACGGTAATGGATAAAAATATTGGAACAACTAGATATCCTAAGGAAACAGGATTGTGAGCAGAGATTTGAAAAAGATAGGACCTGCTTAACTGACTTGTTAAGATAAACATACATACTGCATGGATTGTTTTTAAGGAAATAGTAGATTACATTATAGAACATTTCCAGGAATGACAGGAAGCTTCAGCTCAGTTCAGTTTATTTGTCAGATGCACAAGTGCAATGAAATGCTTATTTACGTGTATGGTCCCATACAAAGACATTAAAAGAATCACCAAAAATATGAACACAGAACAGCAGCAGCAACAACAAGTTAAATAACATACAGCTTAAAACAAGTCAGACGAGCAGTGTGAGAAAAAAAAAACACCAGTGTGAGCCAGTGGTAGAGGTCAGTAATCTGACAGCTTGTGGGAAGAAACTATCTCTCTGAATCTGGACATTTGTGCCTTTATGCTCCTATAACGCTCACCAGAGGGAAGGGGGGAGAAAAGTGAGAAACCAGGATGACTGGTGTCCTTAACGATACTTCCAGCCTTCCTGAGACAGCGAGTTGTAAAAAAGTATACCATTGTATATGTAAAATATATTGTATATGTATGGTTTACCATATTAATTAGTAAACTTGAATAATTACTAAACTATAATCATATTTGCAGATCATACAAAATCATGAAGATAAGAAAACATTGTAGATGCCGCAAATGAAATTAAAATAAATTTTTAAATAAAATTCACAACTGGCCAAACACCTGTCAGACATGTAATGTAGACAAGTGTAGGGTATTGCATACATGTTACAAACTATAAATACAAAATGGGAAACAATTAGATAGGAAAAGGCAATTAAGGAAAAAGAGTTAATTGTTATTATTGACAGTTGCACCTAAACATGTTGAGAAGCACTAAAAATGTCAAAATGTTGGTACAATAGCTAAATCACCTAATTAAAATTAAGGGAATTTTACAGTATGTTACTAAAAAAATGTACTAACTAGTAAGACGTCTTGAGCATTACTGAGTACAATTTTAGTCACTTTGTTATGGAAAAGACATGCTTTGGAATCCATCCAAAGAAAAGCAACCAGATACAGTCTAGACCTGAAGGGATTGTACTACACTGACAGCTGAAGGAACTGAACTTGTTAGTGTTGAACAAAATGGAGGCAAAAAAAAAAAAAAGACAGCTAGTCTGATCTCGATGAGATATATCAAACACAAAAGCTGGCTCATCCTAACCCTCTCAGCCGGTAGAGGTGCCAGCCCTCATGCAGACCGAGCCACATGATCGCAAGCTCCAGTGTGGGTGACGTCTGTAACGAACAGTTCTTTCCGGACCCTATGCAGACGACACAACCCGACGAAGTGGGGAAACACTAGGGAAACGTCATGCAGGAATACGGGGCTGAAGACAGGTGGGCTTGTCCAAGGTGCGCTGGTGCATGGGGGAGGTGTGGCCGAGGCGAACAATCCAAAAGAGTAGTCCTTAGAGTATCCAAAACACACGAGTAAGTCCAAAACCAGGAGATCCATCAAAACGCGGAATTAAAACACAAAGGCCGGACCGGAACCGGCGGACAGGGAACAGGAACGGGAACAGATTAAAACCTTAACGGGACCAGGCGCTTCCAGGTCCCGGACTCGCACGATACGGAAATCAGATGCAGAGACCGGATGAGCGTCAGCGCCTGGCTTTTAAGGTGGGCTGGGAATAGTAATCAGGTGCACAGAATAAAGTCTTAAGTGAAAGGGCTGGAGCGCCCTTAAGGAGGGAGGACTATAATCGTGACAACGTCGCCAGGTGGCTGAGTGCTGCCGAGGGTGGGGTGGGGTTAGTAAAACAGAGCTCTCTTGGCTCTCAGTGGCACAGCGCCCCCTGCTGCAAGCCGGTGGCACTCGCAGGCGAGGGACGCTTCTCCCCTCCAGTCAGTGCTGCTCCTGCAGGGTTGTGGGCGGGAGGAGAATGTCTACTTCCTCACTCTTTCCTGTGTGCGGTCACAGGGTCTGGACCCGCAGGCTGAGAAGTGAAAGCACACAGCGAGCTATTCCAGATCAGATGGGTATAACAAAAATAATTGGTGAATCGAAGAAAGTTATCAAGAAAATTGGAGAAAGTATTGTAGCGCCCTCACCTGGCGGTGAGGAGGAAGTGCACCCAGTTGCTGAGGGTATCGTAGCACCGGCTGGGAGTTGTAGCCGGGGGGAGTCCGGGGGTCCGTAAGATGACCAGCTACTGACCCTGCTATGCAAATAGACCTGTGTTAGCCGAAGTGTTCTCTGAAGCTTAGTGTTCCAGAAGTGAAGTGTGTAGAGTCTGTAAAGCCAAAAAAGATCACTTTACACATACACTCCTCCTCAAACACATTGAATTCTCGGGTGTTGTTATTCCTCGTGAAATAAGAAATTGTAGAGTGCAGCAAGAAACCTCTTTGAGGAGCGGTGGCTCTGTGGTTAAGGATCTGCGCCTGTGACTGGAAGGTTGCTGGTTCAAATCCCACGGCTGGCAGAGGAATCCTACTCTGTTGGGCCCCTGAGCAAGGCCCTTAACCCCAACTGCTCCAGGGGTGCCGTACAATGGCAGACCCTGTACTCTGACCCCAAGCTTCTCTCCCTGTCTGTGTCTCCATGGAGAAAAGCTGGGGTATGTGAAAAGATGAATTCCTAATGCAAGAAATTGTATAGGGCTAATAAAGAAATAAATAATAATAAAGGTTTATACCCTGCTGAAAAGAAACACAATGTTTCTGCTGTTGAGCCTCACACCTGAAGAAGGCTCCACAGCTGAAACATTGTGTTTCTTTTCTTCTCTTTTCAGCAAGGAATAAACCTTTACCTGTTCCTTTGCAGCCTACACATGCTGATGCAGGTCCCTACTTGAACTGCTATGTAAATAGTGGGCAGGACATAGGCACCATGGTTAACATTCCTGCCTCATAGTGCTGGGACCGTGGGTTCAATTCCTGTGGAGATATCTACGTGGAGTTTGCATGTTGAGATTTATCGAGGTGCTCCAGTTTCATGCATGGCTGTGTTTGTGTCTGTGTGTGCCCTGTGATGGATTGGCGTCTCATCCGGGGTGTATCCTGCCTGTCACGGACGTCCAAAGGGATTAACCGTGGAGAGCAGGAGAGCGGAAAAAGACCCATATGCGTAGCGGCGGAACGGGAAAAAGACCCGGGCTCATTAGTGCAAAGAGTTCAGGAGTGCCATATAGAAACCTATGCCCTCAGGGAGCGGACGTGGGGCACCCTGGTGCTAGGTGGGTCTCAGGACATCCGAACGTCAGTGCTGAGCGAGGGCAGAGTGCAAGACCCGGAAATATAAAGCCCAAGGGAAAGAGAGGGGCCGGAAGGCCAGCCAGGCAGGAAACTAGGGACAGGACAGAGTAGGAGCGCCCTCTGGCTGCCGAGGGCATGACACTGCCTCGCACCTGTTGCTTGCTGGAATAAGCTCTGGCTCCCCTGCAACCCTGAATTGGAAGACGCAATTAGTAAATGGAGTAAATTCCAGATTTACTAAACATAAAATTGAAGTGTTGTTTTATATGTGTTTTTTGATTCAAGAGAGACGTAAAATTGAAAAATAAATCTACAAAGTGATATTTGTTTGGTGAGTTTACCCAGGTGACACCCCCTACACGCTAACTAAATAATAATATTGCAGTGTTGTGTGCTATAGGACTTTTTTATATAAGAAACACAATACAATCATACAAATTACAATTGTGTCTTTGTACACATTCCACAAAAGCAGAGCCAATTGCACAAGCCTGTGCTAATTCTTTCACCAGGTCCGCAAAGTACACTTAAATTAAATCTACTGTTCTTTATGAACTATTAAAGTCTCATTGTGCATCTTAGTTTTCCAGACACAAATTTAGAAGATGCACTGTGATCGGAAACCCCTTTTTGTTGCTAGGCTACCAAGATCCATTAACATTTACTTTAATTTGCATGCCCTATTAAATAGATACCAAATCATTATTTTTCAAAGCACTTCATTAATTCTTAGGGTTATTAACAGAACTATTTATAAACTCTACTTAGAGACATAACAGTTTTTTATAATTTATCTGCCAGTACTGTACAGCTGTAGTCAGTATACAGTAGATCAGTTAGCTAAAGTTCTAAGCCAAACCACAATACTGAACTATAAACATGTTGGAACAAGAAAAGGTTTATTCCATGCTGAAAAGAGAAGAAAGGAAACACAATGTTCACACCCAAAGAAGGCTCCACCGCTGTTTCCTTTCTTTTCTTTTTAGAAGGAATAAACCTTTACCTGTTCCTTTGCAGCCTTCCCATGCTGACGCAGCTCCCTTCTTGAACTAATCATATCAGCCTGGCGCTGTGTGGTTTTAGGTACGGCGAAAGAGCGTCTCCTTACAAGCACACTGATTGAAGTTACAGGAAACTAACTAAGGCAGTGTTCTGTTTATTGCTAGAATTACAAAATGCAGCGATAATATCGCGAAAGCTGGAAACGGTGCTCATTGATATGGCAAACGTTTCTTTTTCGAATAAATGGCTATGGCGCGCATTACATTGATCAAAATAACCGGTCATGTCTTTCTAACTCTATGTGATGTACCAGTATAGGTAAAAAACACTGCGTTAAAAACGAATAATTCTTACGAATTATGAAGCCATCATTGACGAAACTCTACAACAAAGTACCTAAGTGCATCAACGCATTTTAAAAACGCCCAGCTTGTTTCACGGTGCGCACTTCTGGGTGCTAACATAACGCAATCAACTCCTACCCTTTTCTTTGGCCACATACTTTCTGTAGCGATTTACAGCACCTAAAACCTCCAGGTTATTTTCTTCTCCCAGTGCCAGCGAACTGTTGCAGATCACAGCAGAATGAGCGCTTTACCTCCGGCCGATATTCCTTCCCTCCCCAGCTGCTGCAGAATCGCTGCCCCCGGTCTGAGCTGCGAGAACAGCGAACAACTCGCATCATCGTGCTCCAGCGTCCCTCTCCCAGAGCGGACTGGCCGCCCTGTCGCTTTCCTGAAACACAGCCCTGTTGTACATCGTGCAGATGGCGCCCCTCCGCCCTCCACATGAAAACGGTGGGCAACAAAACGAGAGCGGGAATTTTCCTAAGAGGACGAGACACCCATGAACTCATCATTTCCTTTGTTCTAATCTAGTGCATTTGATATTTTCCCAATGAGAAAAAAAGGTGTTAATTCCTGTCTAAATTCCACTCTGACGTCTCCCTGAATTCAACTGTTGTGAGTTGCCCAGGTGGGCTGTGATGAATAAGGATGCCTCCTATAAATACAAATTATTTGAGACCCTTTTGGATGGACAAGTGTTTTTCATGCCATGCTCAAGCCACTCGATTCTCAGGTGCAGTTGTGGTCCTGATACAGACACTGCAGTCTGACAACGCCGGCCTCCTGCAGGATTCTGGCGTGAATGAACAGTATATAGTGTAGCAAATCCCTCCCCAGTTCAACCCTCACCGCATGGGCTCAAACCCGGGTCTCTGGCATCACTCAACAGGGGTCTTGCCAGCTAATAAAGAAGACCTTCCTCAGACCAGGCGGCCAGCACCCCTGTTATGCGCAGGGGTGTATTCGTTACAGTAGTAAGAGAAGGAGGTGGTACAGTAAGTAGAGAACAGAATACAGAATCTTTCAGGAATCCTGTGTGATTCAGGAACGTTTGGTCTATGAAACCAGGAGGTTGCTGAAGGACCCTTCTACAAACTGAAATAGAGAATTCTGTATAACTCAAAACTAATTGAAACTGCTTAGCTGAATATAACAACAGGAACAGGACCAAAGCTTGCTCTTTCCCAGGCGTTACAGACAGGTTGTAGATTTGAGTTTGAAATCACTGCAATGTGATGTCTATCATGACGAAGCCTTTGCGATCAGCCTGTAGTCTCGGTGGCTTTTGTGGAACATCTTTGGCAAATGGAAGCCAACAGAGTTCCCTGCCAACTTCCACAGTGAGGAAGTCAGACAGATAATAATTATAAACTTTATTTTATATAATGCCTTTAAAGGTGGGTTCTCAAAACACCTTACAGAATGACAACAACAATAAAAAATACACAATATATGCACAATGAGAGGAGACAGTAGATGGGGGTACTGAATACAGCAGGAGCAGAGGGGTAAAGAACAGAACCAGTTCAGTACAGTAAAGGCTCTTCTAAAGAAGAAGGTTTTGAGTCTGGATTCGAAGGAGTTTAGAGAAGGTGACTCTGATATCCTTAGGGAGAGAGTTCCAGAGAAGCCTTGTCACCCACAGAGTGTAGACGGGCTTGGGGGACAGTTAGGAGACCAGAATTAGAAGAGCGAAGGTTCGAGGTGGGGAGTAGGGCGATAGTAGCTCAGACAGGTACTGAGGTGCCAAGCCATGCAAAGCTTTATAAGATAAGATCACTTTATTGCCCATATACAATTTCTTGTATCGGGAATTTGTCTTTTCACATACCCCAGCTTGCTCTCCATGAGACACACAGAGGGGGAGAGAGAAGCTGGGGGTCAGAGCGCAGGGTCAGCCATTTATACAGCACCCCTGGAGCAGTTGGGGTTAAGGGCCTTGCTCAGGGGCCCAACGGAGTAGGATTCCTCTGCCAGCCGCAAGATACGAACCGGCAACCTTCCAGCCACAGGCGCAGATCCTGAGCCACGGTGCTCTGCTCCGCCCCATGTGAAGGCCTTATTGCACAGGTGCTTTAATAGAGGTAAACAGTAACAAGGTCACTATCTAGAGTAACTGATACTCCAACCACAGTCCTATGCAGGGGCACCCCCTTATACAGACATCTGGTTGGGGGGGGACCGGTGAAATTTGACCTGAGAGGTCCTTCCTGGAAGGAGCTGGATGCTGAAACGTTTACTGTGGGCTCCCGGCACGTAGCGGTCTTGAGGATGAGGAAAGGAGGGTGGCAGAGTGACACTCTGTACGTTCTCCCCACTCTAGCTTTACACAATCCTGGCCTCCCTAAATTTCACCCTTAATTAGTTTGAGTAATGAAATCCATTGCAATAGGAAATGAAGAAAAATGATTGCTTCTTAATTTTCCTACGGCAGAATTACCACCTTGTAGCCTGGACTTGTGAGATCTCAGAAGCTAAGGCTGGGCCGGTTCAGTACTGGGGATGGAGATCTCCAAGGAAAGGCAGGCTGCTGCTGTGAGTGTGGGTAGTGGGCCAGTAGGCGGCACTCTTCCCAGTGGAGTTTTCCAGACCAATGCCTCAGTATGATGCGCAGACACTGTGCTGTAGGAGGCAGTCCTGACTATTTTGACAGGAAAGATCACGCAGAGCTTTTGGAAGAGGAAGCGTGTTTATTCTGGTGTTCTGGTTCATTTGTACAATCTGGATTAACTCCAGTTCCCATGGAATCATGTGGAGAGGCTGTTTCCCACTCCTGCATCTAACCTACTGTGTGATGAAGCTGCTGGGCGTCTGCTCCTATATGTGAAATGCTCTGCAATGCTTTGATGAAATGTGCTATATTAATGCATTCTACCACCACAGGGTAAAAAACAAAATGCAAACTCCCCAAATGTTCCTGAACAGTACACACAGATTCAGACTGTTATGGCACTTAATGCCGTAAGCATCATAACATATAAACAAGAAAAACAGAAGATAAAATGAAAACAAAACCACCATCTCTTTCCTCTTCCTATCAGAATCACAGCACTCAACCAAAGCATAGGTGTTTGTGCTGACATGTTTAAATAAAGTCATTCAAACGAGGGATATTACATTGACACTGTATCATACACGAGCAAGGCCTCATTTTGGTAACCACGATACACAAAATACATTGCTGCTCTGGAATGCATCCAGAGGAGATCAACCAGATACAGCGTACATACGGTATCCACAGTTCACACAGTTCGCTGGGACAGGTTACATTTAAACCTTTCATTAAAAAACCGACAGTACAGTTCTCAGTCTCGGCATCCTTGTCATCTAACAAGAAAAACTCACTGCGCATAAATTAGGCTATACAAGGAATAATCCTGCAGTGATCCTCAGGATATTCTCCTTATGTAATTAACCACACAGAATGGCAACTGTGGAGCACGAGCCCACAAGGCTCGCCAGGGCTGACCACAGGGAATGCCTGTATATAATAATAATAATAATAATAATAATAATAATAATTATTATAATAATTGTTTACACTTATATAGCGCTTTTCTGGACACTCCACTCAAAGCTCTTTACAGGTAATGGGGATCCCCTCCACCACCACCAATGTGCAGCCCCACCTGGATGATGCGACGGCAGCCAGAGTGAACCAGTACACTCCCCACACACCAGCTCTCAGTGGGGAGGAGAGCAGAGTGCACCAGTACACTCCCCACACACCAGCTCTCAGTGGGGAGGAGAGCAGAGTAATGTAGCCAATTCATAGATGGGGATTATTAGGAGGCCATGATTGGTAAGGGCCAATGGGGAATTTGGCCATGTTACACCCCTACTCTTTTCGAGAAACGCCCTGGGATTTTTTAATGACTACAGAGAGTCAGGACCTCGGTTTTACGTCTCATCCGAAGGACAGCGCCTGTTTACAGCACAGTGTCCCCGTCACTACACTGGGGCATTAGGACCCACATGGACCACAGGGTGAGCACCCCCTGCTGGTCCCACTAACACCTCTTCCACAGTGTATATGGAAGTGTATATTCACCACAGTGTATATGGAGGAACACTGAGGTGTGAGGGGTTGTTCTGTATTCTTGGAGGCTCAAAGTCAGAAATACATAACAAAATCTCCATCCAGCATGGAACCGTTTCTGTTAATTCATGAAGCTTTCGTATGTTATAGCTGAAAAACAACTAAACATGTTTTTTGTTCTGAACATTTTGGTCCTACCCAGTTAATTATATTTGTTTTTTAGGAATATATATATATAAGATTTAGTAGGCAAGAGTAGGGTAGAAGTTTGTTTGGAAAATATGTTTTCAGCATATGATGCGCACAGCATATGATGAAAAATCAATACATGTTTTTCAGTATGTCACCACATGGTGGCAGTCAAAGCATATTAAAGAGAACTGTTAACCTAACGAAGACCGTTCATCTGTGATTTCATTAAAGTTCTTCAAATTTGTAAAACAGTGCCAAGATATAGCTCATATTTGAGGTGCTTATTTTATTGAAATTTAACTAAAAATATATTTTCATTTTTACTGTGTGGCACACCCCCAGGGCTGCACGAAGTGGTGCTTAATTTGGCTCTTTATTTTGCTCACGGAAAAACTAGCGCATTTGAAAAAGCGATTCATGTAATGGACTTCGAATAAAATAACAATCAAATAAATATTATAAATACTTTGAATATCACACTGTCAATCTCTGCGTCTCTTCATAGTACAAGAATATTATCCATAGACAATTTTAACATTAGACTCACGCAAAGTAAAACACTAAATTGATATACTTTCTGTTTTACATGGTAACAATCCAGTTCAAGTCTTTTAAACTATCAAGTGTAGTTACATTTACTGTATGTTCAATTTGTTTATTGGATTTCAGGAAAAAGAAAGAAGATTACATGGTACGTATGCAATAATGAACAAATGTGAATAATCATCATGTCATGACAGACAGGTACTGTACCTAAACAAACTGTAAATCCAGCAATAGTATCAAAACAGGAAGAAAGGAGTAGAAAAAAGGAAACCAGAGATGTGAAAGTGATAACTGAAGGAAAAGGCAGTGAAAGGACAGAAGAGAGAAGCCACAGGCTTCAAGGTTTAAACAAGCATTTAAACAAACAAAACAATTCCTTTATTTGTTCTAGATCATTATATTTTCTGCTGTGTTGGTTGTGACGTAATAAGAATATCTTAACACAGTGTTGTTACAATCTAAAGATCATGCACTTACCCCATGCAGATATAACTTTCAACTTCTTCTATGACACTTGGCATAAACCTTCATTTCAAAATTAGTTGAAGAGTATCTACTAATGACCAATCTTCAGTGAGAAGAATATACTAGTACTCTAAATCCAACCATGCCTTGTAAGAGAATTGGTGCCGATGTTTGCTATCCTGTCTTCATGTGGCTCAGTCCATGAATTTTCAATAACTGCTTAAGCTCAAACCAGGGAGAGTCAGAGCCTTAACCAGCAGACAGTAGGCGCAAGACAGGACACACCGTGGACAGAATGCCAGTCTATCACAGGGTACGCGCACATGTATTCACTCTGACACTGAAGATCATTAACCAAGGTCGCATGTCTTTTGAAACCAGTGCACATAAAAACTCACGTGGCCTTGGGGGAAACTTGTAAACTCCACACAGAAAGTGTCCCAGGTTCGAATCTAACATAGGACCCAAGAACTGTGAGGCAGCAGCAGCACTGACCACTATACCAAGTGCTTCATCTTCATCTTGATAGTCCATATGTGATTAGTCTATGTCTGATGGATATTAAAATATAGAAGAATACAAATTCACAATGTCTGTTTATTTTCTCCAAGTTATGATACGGTATTTAATTCTAGTTTATATCCTTAAGATCTTCCTGAGCCAATGCCAGGAAATCCAGATGAGTAATACATAACCACAGCCCGATAACACTGTTATTGTTCCTACATGAGGATAGTCCTTTCTTTTTAATTAATTGGTGTGCATAGATGTTTAAATTAAGTTGCCAACAAGATGTAGCTTTCTGTTACTTCTTAAAAGGTAAGCTCACACTGTTATGTTTTAAATAATTTAATTCTAATGTTCCAAATAAATTATCATTAACGTATGGGTTGTGAGGCAAATTGCTTATTTATTATGCTGAAACTGGAAAGAATACAGTTTCCAGTATACTTTACCTCCTTTCCTACAAACAAGCAATTAGAACACAAATTACCTAGTACAGGGTCTCGGGGTGGCTGAAGCCTGTCCTGCCAACAATACCAGCCCATCACAGTCTACTGTAAACTTACTTCAGAACAAATCTACACTTAAATTTAAACTGGCAAAAACATCACAATGTACATTTACAATAGTAACACAATAGTATACAACAGGATGCAGAACACTAGCCCTGACAAGCACACAGCACACTACACACAGCACAAAATGGAGCTTACAACACACAGCTCACAAGCCTAGCACACAACACACAACACACAACACACAGCACACAGCATAGCTCATTACACACAGCTCACAAGCCTAGCACACAACACGCAGCACACAGCACAAAGCATAGCTCACAACACACAGCTCTCAAGCCTAGCACACAACACACAGCTCACAGCACAAAGCGTAGCTCACAACACACAGCACAAAACATAGGTCATTACACACAGCTCACAAGCCTAACACACAGCACAAAGCGTAGCTCACAAGCATCTCACAAGCAGTGTTTAGCACACAGCACACAAGCCTGGCCTGTGTCATGGAGCCCAGAACCGAGGGAGTTACTTGTCAATTTTTAATAAACTTTGTTTCCAGTCCCAGGCTCCGTATCAGATCTCTCTGGCAGAGGGGGCAGGATCTGAGGCAGGTGATAGCTCAGTGATGCACGGCAGCGCTCTGTCTGCGGGTCAGCCTGTCACATCAACACCACTGTCTCGGAAAAACTGTCAGAGAGACGCCCTCTCCGGGTCTGGCACTAGGACCGAGAAGCATGTTCCAGCAGGAGAGACCGGAGAACCTGTGCTCCCCTGGTCTGAAAACATGGTAATTTAGTAAAGGGCTGTCCGACGCCGGATCTCGGGGTGGAATTGCAATGGTGTGCCGGAGATCCCATCTGTAGACTCCAACCTTGAGGATTCTTCAGTGATCCTCATCCTTATACCTTACCATAGCAACTGGTTGCAGCGTCAGATCACTGGAAGGAGGCAGTGCAGGCAGAGAAAGAACAGGCACTTGGTGTAAACTTGAAAAGATGACCAAGGTGTGGTGATTCAGAGCAAGGAAGACAAGCCAGAGAAAAGATGCCTTTCGGAGGATTTACTAGGCTGAAGGAGAAGGTTTTAAAACCTGGCCAGGAGGAAGTCAAAAATGCTGTTGGTGACTCGCTAGGAAACCTGCAAAAGTAAGTCGCTGTGTACGTCTGCAGCTGTCTCATTCACTTGCAGTACACCAAATAATTCGAAATTTGCAGTAAAGAACTGCAATGTGTGCGTTGTTTTATGGTTTTGCTCCAAGACGGGTGTGTCAAAATGAAAAAGTGTCTGCAACTGTTTCAGGACATTTCATTGCAAATGGTTTGAAGAAAAATGACAATTTTAAAGGAAAAATGAAAAAAATAAAATGATACAATCTATACAAATAAGTTTGAGTTGCAATGAATAATAATAAGAAGAATTGCATGGGATTAGGGTGATGGATATAAGCTCTAACTGTGATGTAATCAAATGTATTATTCAAGAATGCTGTATGTATTATATAACAGTGAATATGGATATAAAAAATTTACAAAAGACAATAGAGAAGTGCATTATAAATATGAGAGGATTTAAATTGCTTTTAAGTTAGTAAATGCATGTGAGGTGTACTATTATCTTTTTCAGAAAAAAATATTTCGAGCAAACAGAAAGACAGTAAATTTACTATATGCATTATATACAGTTAACATTTAAAATCTGATTAAACATGAAAAATTTAAAGTGTATATACTAGCACCTTTTTTATTTAGAGAGCTATATTTTCAGCGTTAATTAAAACAAGTTAAAATTAATAAAAATCTTACGTTTCTGAGAAATGTGGTATACATTTTGGAAATCCGCATTTGGAAAAATATTGGTGTTTTTTTTATATTTTTAATTGCTAACTCTGCATTTTAAAAGAAAATGGGAGGTGCTCCAGAGTAATTCATTTTGTAGATGGATAATGTAGAAAGGGTATTTTTTACACAGTCCAGAGAATCTGGATTTAGGGGCCACAAGACCACAGTTTCTGATTTCAGACAGCCCATGTTTGTAGGACATAGAAATGATTAGAATTATAAGCAGGACAAATAAACATTAGGTTTAATAAATATGAAAATGTAAATAAATAACATATGTCACTTCATTTCCTAAATGCATATAATAATAAATAAATGTCAGTTTATTCAATTAATTAATAGACAAGTACAAAATGTATTTAATCCGTCCTTTATTTTTTCAAGGGCTGCATACTTCTGAGACAAATGGTGCATAAACATGACAACATTCAGTCAATTGTCCGCAGGCAGGTGTGGGTACTGAGCACACATTTGAATTACGATGATGACTATTAGAATATCAAAATACATTTTCCATTACGAATTTGTGATTAAGCGGTTCAGTGTGCATTTACTATATTTTGCATATATAAAAGAATAGTGATATATCTTTGCAGAGATCATTCCAAAGCTACTTTCATGATGTATAAAATGAAATTACATTGGAAAGATTGTCATTAGTTCTGATGTACAGGTGTTGCAAAGAGCTCTTTCCAGATCTTAAAGCTTAAAAGATTCCTCTCTATCTCTAAATTACAGATCAACCACACTTCTTTTAAAAAAAAACCATGAGAGAAGGCAAAGGTATTACTTCCTCATTTTCTAAGTTAAAAAGTTTGATGTGATAAAATATTCATCGCTTCAATCAGTTTCTATTTTTTTTTAAATTGATAATGGCAATATTTTGATCACTATAACATTACATCCCACTTAATTCTGAAGTCGTTTCATGTTTTTAGAATTCTTAATGTGTTTGGGGAAAAAAAGAGTAACAATCAGAAGAAGACTGGTTCAGAAACTCGGGGTATGCGTGTCATGCTTTACAGTTTATCATCATTCCTCTCCAGAAAAACAGAAAGAACAGCTTATAAACCTAGCTGACAGGACTCCACTACCCTAAAGTTCAGTGGCAGATGAGACAAATCAGAATCTTTTACACATGAGGAAATGGAATTTGCCAAATAACTTGGACAATAATAAAATACACATTTAAAGTGGTTAAGTATTGGTTTTAATTGTACACTCACCCAATTTGGAACAGTCAGCCATGCCTTCGTGCATTGGCTCAGCTTGATGAGCCCTGTACCTACCCTGGGAGAAGTGGGCGTTGCAGACAGACTCCTCCCAGCCACCTGTCCATCAAGCCATTCAAACCGTCATGTACTATAGGCACTGCGGTGTTGTGCAGGAGGGTCAGTGCTTATTGGAAGAGAAGCCTGTCCCTCAGTGACATCATCAAGAGCCTTCTGAGGCCGGGAAAGTTACAGGACTTCCTTATTCACTGGGAGCTGTAGGAGCCCTGGCCAGCTAATACTACCCAACCTCAGAGGTGCCACCATAGCGCACAAAGCCATGTCACGGTCCATTACTGACATGGTCCAGTTTGAGCCATTCATGTCTAATGCCTTTAACCGAAGCATCATGAGCATGGTAACTTATTGGTAATGTATTGGGTAGACCTACAGGTGCTGCTATCAACTATTGTGTAGACAGTGTCTTCAGAAAGTTTTCACCCGTTTGTTACGTTGCAGACTCTAATAGAAACACTTTTCTATGGGATTTGTTTTGTCACTAATCTACACAATATACTCTATAATGTCAAAGTGTGGTGAAAAATCTAACTTTTTACATGTAATTTCAAAGAAAACGGTGAAATGTGTTGATAGGTTTTCACCCCCTTTGCTGTGCCACTCCTAATTGAGCCCAGGGACATCTAATTTCCTTGTGAGATTGTTTTAAACCTTGAATGGAACCTTCCTGCAGTCAGTTCCATGGGTTGACATGAAGACATACATCTGTCTGTATGACGACCTCCAGTCCACAGTACATGTCAGAGGAGAAACTCCACCGTGAAGACCAAGGAACCATCCATACAGCTCTGTGGTAGATTTATAAGGAGGTATAGATCTGGAGAGGGGTATAGAAACCTGTCTAGGGTGTTGAAATTTCCTGGGAGCTCAATCATAACCATCACTAGGAAATGCAAAGAACATGGAACGACCCAGACTATTCCTAGAGCAGGCCCTCCTCCCACACTGAACAACCGGACAAGAAGGAACTGGGTCAGGGAAGGGGGCAGGATCCCAATGACCGTCCATGGCTGAGATGGGAGAACCTATCCACAGGACAGCAATCTCTGCAGCACAGTGCAGATGGAGCCTCTATGGGGGAGTTGCTAGACAGGAGCCACTGCTGAGAAAAAGCTCCCATAGTAGCACAGCTGGAGTCTGCAAGAAGGCAAGACCATCTGGTAAAGGATTCTCCAGTCCGAGGAAACAAAACCTGAACTGGCCTGAATGCAAAATGTTATGCCTGGCTAAAGCTGAACACAGCCCATCTCTTGTGTAACACTATCCTCACCTTAAGACATCGTGGCAGCATCATCTTATGCGGATGCTTGTCAGGGCAGGGTCTGAGGTGCTTCTCAGGATAGAGGGAACAAAGAATGGAGGCAAATAAAGGCAAATCCTTAAGGAGAACCTGCTTCAGTCACCCAAAGGCCTTAGACTGGGGCAAAGATCCTCATTCCAACAGGACAACGACCTCAAGCATGCAGCCAAAGTGACAACTTCAAAACAAGAAGGTGAATGTCCTGGAGTATCCCAGCCACATCCCAGACTTGAATCCCAATGAGAATCTGTGGAAGGACTTGAAGATTATGGTTCAGTGACGTTGGTTCACCCATTCAACCAAGCAGAGCTTGAGCAAATCTGCAAGGAAGAATGAGTGAAAATTCCCAGATCAAGATGTGCAAAGCTGATAGAGATATGCCCAATAAGACTTTACATTTTATTTGCTACGAACACTGATTATACAAAGTATTGACTTAGGGGAGTGAATACTTAAGATAACATCCGTCATTTTTCTTAAATTTCTGTTACACGCTAAAAAAATGCCCCCATTAAATTGTTGAATGTGATATTTACAGGTAATCAAGGGGAAACAAATTATTCCAATACATTAAAATTTCTAACAAAACTATATTTGCAATTGTTCTGGAGGGGTGAATACTTTCTGAAGGCACTGTACTATGTCCTGCATTGGAAAAACACATCTTACATTTCACTGTCAGTGTTTTGTACTACTTAGAGAGAGATGTGAACTCAATCAATTCTGACATTTGAGTGCCCACATATTTTGAAAACATTTAAAGATCAATTCTTGTTTTTCCTGTTTATATAGACCTTTTATATTTCCCAGAAAACAAAAATGTGTGTTAATACATAGCAAAAATAAAAAGTCCAAGGAATGAGAGAAGGGTGGAAGTAATGTAATTTATAAATGATCTTCTCTGTCCATTGCTGTTTATAAACTCAAGCTGCTAGTGTAAAACATTCATTGGATACCAGTTAATTACTGCCTGATTGCTGATGTGCCTAAGATGAAAGATAATAAGGTTCTATTCCTGCACGTTCATGATTTATGGTAGTGTAGTTGGGCAAACATAAATCCAGGTGAGAAACGAAATGTAGCCTTCCTTTGAGTGACCGAATCTCAACAAACAGCAGGTTAATTGGATAGAAATACAGCATAAAAAGAAAACAAACGGCTGTTGGGTTTTGCTGAGTTGTGCATTTCTGGAGGTTAAGTTTTTTTCTGTTACACACAAGACATTCTGTGGCCTTTAATTGTGTCGGTTGCACAATCCAACATATTTCCTGTTAAAACCAATTAAAATCCCTTGTAGACGTTTGTAACTGATATGTTATAAATTGCACAAAAGTGCAAGAAAAATACTCCATGTATAAAAGGTTTTATCTTCTGTAATTTTTCTATGTTCTATTTGATTTAAACGTACTGATTTGGTCACACATTGAAAATAATCTTTCTTTGAGTATTGTTGTAAATATTAGAGATTATTTAAAGGTTTGTGTCATTGTAACAATGCAGAGCTTAGCAGGTTTTTTTGATCTAACATAAAACTATTTAGAGTTCTGTTTCACAGGATTCAATAAAAAAAATCAAATTAACCACATTATCAGAAATACTTAAAAAAATAACCTGGAGCCTGCTCTGCGACATCACACTTCATTTTGTGTCTTTCAGCTCACTGCGAGCTTGTTTTCCCTTCCTGCAGCCTTGTACTGCAGTTGACAATGTTGTTCTAATGGAAAGCACTAGAGGGGTAAAAACATTTTTTACACAAAATACATTTCCATTAGTGTTGCCTGGAGAAGAGCATTTTCAGGGAAAATGAATTTCCCTTACTGATAATACCAAGTTATATAGGCCTTGTGACATCTATTATATGAACCTTCTCATTCATTTTCTATTTTTAATAAAATGAAGGTATGTAATGACAGAAGGGTGTCCTCTTGTTTAATGGCTCCTTTATTAATGGTTGTAAACGTCTCTGCAGCATACAGACAAGTTGGAGCACTGTACTCAGTAGTTATTGAAAAAGAGCATGTGCTATGCATGTACTTCATTCAGTGCCCATTATCCATTTATGCACCATTATCAAACAACAGCTGAGAGAAGATGCAATGGGGGTTAAGTTTTGTGTTTTGTGTGTAGATCACATTTGTGATCAGCACCCCAGTCTTACACCTGCCTCCTCGTCTTTGCTGTGGAATTGGTGCAGTAAGGACTGTGCAAGTATAAAAATGTAATGAGAGGAGCATGTGGGCCTATACCTGCATCACTTTGCATTAAGAAGCCTTATTTTTTTTGCAGCAGCCAGACTGAAAGTTGTTATATCTGCAAAGTCTTTAATGTAAAGGACTTTACTTTTCAAGCACCTGTCTGTTTCTCAAAGCTTGAATAAAAGATTTATTTCATGTAGAAGTCCAGTTATTAGCTTATATCAACTACTTGCTTCACAACAGCTTCCTGACATTTAATCTCATCCCTAAATCCTCTGTCTGGTCACATTATGCATAATTGAAATGTAGAATGTTATAATTTCCTGGAACCCCACAGTTTCCAGTTTTCACCCCATCTCCAACTTACCCTTTCTTGCATAAATTCTAGAACATGCTGTCACATTTCAGTTACATAACCACCTCATGACAAACAACCTTTTTGAACCCCTCCAATCTGGCTTCCGTCAACTTCACAGCACAGAAACTGCCCTAGTCAAAGTCACCAACGATCTTCTAATAGCTTCTGATTCTGGTTCTATTTCTATACTTATCCTTCTTGATCTCAGTGCTGCTTTCGACACTGTTGACCATGACATCTTACTTTCTCATCTTGAGACTGTGTTTGGAGTTTCTGACACTGTTCTTACCTCACTGATTGCTGTCACGTTGTCTCTCTTAATGAGCAAAGGTCTAAAATCGGTCTTGTTAAGTCTGGTGTTCCTCAGGGCTCAATACTGGGCCCCTTGCTCTTCAGCATTTACATGTTTCCACTTGGTCAGCTTTTAAGATCACATGGCCTCAACTATTATTTCTACGCTGATGATACTCAAATATACATCCATGCCAAACCTGACACTGATGTGGCAGCCTCTATTCTATCTAATTGCATCTTTGACATAAAAACGTGGATGACTCAAAATGTCCTTCTTCTTAACTGTGACAAGACTGAAGTCAGGCTTATTGACACCCCCCATCAACTTCGTAAAGTCAGTCCTGTAACCCTATCTGTAGATGGTTCTGTACTTGAGCTTCAGTCTAAATTGAAAAACCTTGTAGTGATATTCGATTCTGGATTAACATTCGACCCACATGTGCAGCATACTGTCAAAACATCTTGTTTTCACCTCAGAAATATCGCTCGACTATGCCCTATGCTATCACTAACTGTGGCTGAAAAACTGATCAACACATTTGTGTTCTCTCGAATTGGCTACTGTAGTGCTCTACTCGCTGGGGTATATAAATCTACTTTGAACAAACTGCAGTATGTCCAAAATTCAGCAGCCAGAATCCTGACCATGTCTAGTCCAAGTGTTCACATTAAACCTATCCTGGAGTCCTTGCAGTGGCTTCCTGTCAAATTCTGTGTGGACTTTAAAATCCTCATGCTCACCTATAAGGCTCTGCATGGCTTGGCACCTCAATACCTGTCTAAACTATTATCGCCCTACTCTCCACCTCGCAACCTTTGCTCTTCCAATTCTGGTCTCCTTACTGTCCCCCAAGCCCGTCTACATTGTATGGGTGACAGGGGCTTCTCCTGTTATGCCCCCAAGCTCTGGAATTCTCTGCCCAAGATTATCAGAGAGTCCCCTTCTCTAAACTCCTTCAAATCCAGACTCAAAACCTTCTTTAGAAGAGCCTTTACTGAACTGGTTCCATTCTTCACCCCTCTGCTTTTCTTAGTACCACCATCCTCAGTCTTCTCTGTATGTTGTAATTGTGTTTTATCTTATGTATTCTTTTTATTTATTGTTGTTGACATTCTGTAAAGTGCTTTGAGAAGCCACCTTTAAAGGCGCTATATAAAATAGAGTTTATTATTATTATTATTATTCCTGGGTTCCTCAGTTCCGTTCTCCCTGCCATGGCGCCTGGGTGCTGTAATGGGAGATTGGCACTGACAGGGAGAAGGTGGGACTCAGTGCCGGAGCCGCTCTGGTTGTCAGAAGCCCTGCCAGGATTCCTGTATCCTCCCTGCTCTGTAAACAGGGCTCTGGAAATCAAGTCCTCAGTGGAAGAGCAGGTGGACGGAACATGAACCTCCCGAAACATCTAAACAATTGTTCAGGTAGAAGAAGCCTGCAGCAGAACGAGACACTCCAGTCATCTTGGTCTCCAAGCAATTGGATCAAGGTCTCGGTCTGTCACTATACTGTAGTTGTAGAAGCTGTTGTGCTGTCTCCTCCTCAATACCAGATGGCAGGCCCTAGACTGCCACTAATTTGCACATCAGCTCTTTGCTAGCACCCTGTCAATGCATTTTCCAGTTGGCTGTTATTTTTATGAGCTGTCCAGTCTATCAGTGATGCAGTGTTCTTGAGCTTCCCATAGTAATTCCTTCAGTTCTAGCCATATTCTGGTCTATTTAATATTTTTAATATTAATGGCTTCCAACAAGGATACCATGTTAAGGAACTGTCACATCTGGATGTCATGTCATGTAATTTACCAAACCGCTTTATACCACACGGTGTCACGGGAAGCCAGAGCCTACCCAGCAAGCAGCGAGCGCAAGGCAGGGTTCACCCTGGAGGGGGCGCCAGTCCATCGCAGGGCAAGTGCAAGCCCATCATACATGGGGACAATTTGGAGGCCACGGTAAAGTCCGAGGGGGGAAATTTGGCCCGGACACCGGGATAACTCCCTACTTTTATCAAGAAATGCCCGGGGATCTTTAATGACCACTGAGTGTCAGGACCTCAGTTTAACGTCTCATCCGAAAGACAGTGCCCACTATAGTATAGTATATGCCACTATACCAGGGCATTAGGACCCACACAGACCACAGGTTGGGCACCTCCTACTGGTCTCACAAACACCTCTTCCAGCAGCAACCATAGCTTCCCAGGAGGTCTCCCACCCAGGTACTGATCAGGTTCAACCCTGCTGAGCTTCAGTGGGCTGCCAGTTGAGAGTTACAGGGTGATATGGCTGCTGGCCAATTCTGAATGTTGTACATACAATTTTTATCAGTTGTTTTTATTATTATGTGTTTTTCTGATCCATAAAATAGATTCCGATGCAGATGCTTCTAACTGAGACCCAGCTTTACTTGTTCAGGTGAAACTTGCAGAATTGCACAGCAGTAAGTTGCATGTAGAAAGTCACTGGGAACATGAAACTGTAGACTGTAGACTTACACAAGACTGTAGACTTGACGAATGATGAATGATGAATAAAAATAAAAATTCTCACACATGATAATTAATGGGAGCCTCCATCTAGCAATCTCTGCGTATATGAAATTTCTTAAAGTCTAGAAAGTGATACATGATACCATTGTAGTTTTACAAGTTAAGCCGCTTATTCAACCACCATTCTCTTTATTCACAAACCTATCTGGAGAGATATTTTGTGCTTTGACCATCACACATATTTATCAGTTTTATAGTACCACCTTCTAGTCTTCAGCTCACATCTTGTGCCATAAAACTCCCAAAACCTTGGTTTTACCGCCTCCATCTGTGATGGTGAAATATTCACTATTAAAGCTTTGAAAACAGTAGAATTTGGGTCACAATGATGTTAAGATGGTGGGTGTCTTAAAATTGTTCTGAATCAGGTTTGAATGGTACTATTTAATTTAATAGATCAAGTAAAGAATTGATCATTAGAAAAAAATGTTGAGTATATATCAAAGTGTTAAGCATTATGATTTTATTAGATTTTTTTTCTTTAACAATTATGAAGCGCTAATTTGGGAAGGAAATGTTCAGTTCAGTGCGTGTGCAATCTAAGTAACACCATCACAGCCTCATATAAGATATCAAATACTGCAAATGTGCAGAAACCTGACTGTTATGACCCTAAAGGGGTAGACACTTCATATGAGAGAGAGAGAGACCCATCTAGCCCATTTGTTAATTAATATCTAATTGTTCCAACAATCTCATCCAGTCGTTTCTTGAAAGAAATCAAAGTATCAGTATATTCAACAACATGGCTGAGTAGCTTGTTCCACAGTCTTTTGTGTGAAGAAGTATCTCCTATTCTCAGTTTTAAATACATTTCCATGTAGTTTCTGCTTTTGTCCTCTGGTTTGTGCTTCACGACTCTGAAGAAATCCACTGGCTTGACTTTGTCAATACCTTTGAGGATTTCTAATATTGAAAGCCTCACTTCCTTGTAAAGCAACGTGGGGCTTCCAGTCGGTTACCAAATGCCAAGCTGAAGACAACGTTTTTGGGAAGCCATTACCTGTTTCAGAAAGTGGTCTTACAGGCTTGTCAGCTGTTTCAAAACACAGGAGCTAAGCATTCAGTCATACTCTGTTATAATTATAAGTCCCCGGAGGTCCATGAAACACCACCCAGGTCACTGAGAAGCTTCTGGTCTACCAGCTGATCAAATCTAGCAGCAGCCTTTCTGGTGCTACATGATTCTAATGGGTCTCAGCAACCCACCAGGACAGCATTGCCTTGGATGAAGCCTTACACTGTGCCTGGGGCTTGCAACAAAGAACCTGTCATTTCTGTATCAATCAATACAAAATGCCGAAGTGCATTCTGGGCACAACACGCACACTAAGACACTGGCGTCAGGGCTATTGTTTGGAAACTGGCCTTCAGAGCTACAAAGTTAAGAGACGTTTTGGGATGAAAGCAGAAGTTATCCCCAAAACCACTTCTGCCAAACAGACATTCTCAGCTGAAGTCTGGGAGGGATGAGTTAAGTCATTTTTGTCCCAGCAGTTCCAAATCATCCACATTCCTGACGCTGGCTGTGACTTTTCTTCTTTTTACTGTCCAGCGTGGAACGAATGTCCTCTTGTCCGCTTGCAGCTCGCATGTTGGTGCTGCCACACTCTCGCAGCTCTTCTGAGTTTCAAGTGTACTTTTGGATTTTGCAAACAAGGTCACAGCTGCTATCTCTATTGACACAAAACATCTTACACTTCTGTTCTGGTGAGTATATTGGCCTTTTCAGGCATGCTGCTATCAAAGGAATACATTAGGGACGACTGCCTCCTGACTTTTATGTCCTCTTAGGACAGGTTTCGTGATAATTTAATTGGTTGGAGACAGATGTCTGTAAAGCAGAAGACGTGCTTTATTTTGAGGCTTCCTCATCACCTCTTTTATATCATGAAAATCTTTCTTTTTTGACTAATGGATTACGACTACCCTTCATATTTAAGTAATTCCACACTGAAAATATGTATTGGCAACACGTCACGAAGGAGAAAGGCAGGACGCTAGGGCCACTCTGCATTGCAATCTCAATCTAAATGCTAAACAGAAAACCTCAGCAAACAAATTCTTTCTAACAAGACCTCGGGGAAGCTTTGTTTGCAAACATATTCACTGCAGATTTGATTCCTTTTAAAACGGCGGAGGAACTCAGGTGGAGATCTGTCCTCCTCAGATTAAAGTAAATCCAGTGTGGAAGAAGATGAGAGACGGGTAATGGAACAGGTGCAGCCTACGAACAATGATGTAACCTTTTGAGTGTTGTTCTGCGTGTACCGTGCTTTGTAAGGTCACCATCAGTGGCAGACCAGACATGCATAGCTGCTGTCAGGTGGGAATACATTCTGAGGACCTTTTGAAAAATGAAAAACAGAAAAACATTACTCTTAGTGTAACTCGGTGCCTGGGCTTCAAGAGTTACTGCGTGCGTCACTGCTCAGGAAACTTTTTGTTCATAGTCAGACTCACCTTGCAACCATATATGAGATACAAATTATTTCTTATTATGTGTTAGTCCATATTACAAAATGATGTTTTAATTCTTGTCTATACCTACATATTATTGTGAATTATTTGGACATTCTATGGTGAAAGTGAGACACATTTTTTTTTCAGATAATCAGGTTTAATATTCATCATGGCAAAAATACCTCATTAAAACAAGTATTCATAATAGTATTCCTCAAAAAGTATTCCTTAAAAGGGCCATTCCCACTTCAGTCCCATTAATTAATTATTGCTTTTTTATTTCTAGAAATCAGTGTTTCACAATTTTGATTTTGGAAACACTAGTGCATTTTCTCAGTGGTGGAGCTCTTGATCATCAAACACTTTTTAGAATTATTTGAATTTGATATTTCCTCTTTTTAAATTATCTTCAACTTTGAAAAATATTTACGGCTACAAATCAGCCTTAACCCTTAAGCTGCTGTACATTACCTCATTGGTCTGGTTCTCTGAATTCAATTGATCTGGCTCAAGCGGAATGAGGAATGTGTACTACAGGGATGGGGCTGATTAAACAGAATTCCCACCTGTGGCATTGCATGATCCATCACCGAGCAGTGCTAATATGGAGCAACAATGCATATGCAGGTTGACAATGTTCCGAAGAATGTTCTCCTAGTTACGTTTCCTGGCAACGACGCACCTAAATGAAGGATTCAGTGCAGAAAATAGTTAAGATATGAGATAAGACAGCTGGTGCTTGGACAAATCAAATTACCAAACATAAGGCTACCTGCCACTCAAAGACAACACGTCCGTTGTCTACCACTGGAAAGCTGTCACCAAGTATTGGGTTTCGAATCTGCAGGTGACGTTGGGAACTGGTCCTTTAGCCCACAGTGGGAGGCATACAGTGACTTGGGCTGTACCGTGCTATTGCTTCATGCCATCTGTTGATTGTGTGTGCAGCACTTTCAGATTCAACTACAACACTTCAAAGCTGCAATAGAGGGTACAAAGAACATTTTGCTTTGGTACGTAATGACTTTCGTCCGACTGTAAATCACACATTTACAAGACACCCGCACAGCACTAGTAGTAGTGCTGTGGATCGAGCTCATTGGCTGGTTCAGCAATGGACGTGGAGAGACGTGTTGAAGGTCCAGCAGCGACTGGCGAGTGAAAGAAGCCTCCAGCTCTTAGATCTTCAGCAGCCCCCATGAGTGCTGGATCACCCTCCCTCACCTCCTCAGAGAGATGTTTCTGTTTGTGACAGTTAACCCCGCATCACATCCTTTGATGAAGGGTTTCCTTTCTTGGGTACTTATGTGCTTCCTTTCATAACCAAGTAAGATCAGACTGCCACTCCCTAGGGAAATAGCCACACGTTTACACAGCATCCCTTGAATCCCATGTCATCCATTTAACATCCGAGAGAAGATTATTTCGATGCCAAGATAGATGCATATTGGCTCCATAACATCTTCGTAATGCAAAGCGTTTCACTGATTACACAGGAGCCATTATGAAGGATGTTGCATGGTCGCTCAATCCCAGAATGCCCCGGGAAGCAGGAAATGGGCGGTCACTCCCACTCCTGGAGGGCCAGGCGCTCGCCTCAGGGGGCTTGTCCACTGTTCGTGTGAGCTGCACGGGGGATAAAGGTCATGGGGAATTAACTACCGCACCGCAGGATGTATTCTTTTACCCATCTGCGCGTTTCCCTCCTTCCCAGAACAATCGATGGCACGAACGTCGAGGAAGACCACATCGAGCTGACGCAGGACGGCCGGCCCGTGGAGGCTCCGGTCAGGAAGCCGCCTCTGTGTGACTGCGCCTGCTGCGGGCTGCCCAAGCGCTACATCATCGCCATCATGAGCGGCCTGGGCTTCTGCATCTCCTTCGGCATCAGGTGCAACCTGGGGGTGGCCATAGTGGAGATGGTCAATAACAACACTGTTTACATCAATGGCACACCGGTGATGCAGGTAATGGCATCAAAGCAAGTTATGTCATTGTGGGTGAAACATCCAGGGCGCAATGCTGACATATCAAGCTGTTTAGAGACACAGCATGGTTTACAGGCAGCAACCGACTCAACAGTTCAGCAAATGCACTGCTACTGTACACACAGGATTCAGTATAAACTCCTTCAAATCTTTACTTTATTGAAATGTAGTACTAGTGGAGGGAATATCGCTGCCTTAAACAAAGACATTGAAATGTAAGTAAAGGCTCAGCATGAAACTTGTGCTGATGGGATTTATTAAATCCAATTAAAAATGGTTCTCAACATTAAAATGAGCACAAGGTGAAAGCCATTGGGAGTCACAAGTAATAGCGTTGAACTAATCAGAAAAAACAATAAATTCTCAATAGTGTTTCATTCATAGGGCTGAAAATGGACATTTAAAAATACATTTAAATATTTCAGTGGATTTACAGAACACTTTAGTTTGCTAATGAATTTTTGCCGGATATTACTGTCATGCTTATTTTAAAATGCATCATCACACAGGTTTTTGTAATACAATCAAATTGGTTCCCATCATATCAGGGTGTTACAAGTGATTTTTAGTCTTAATGAATCATCCCAATCAGATTTTTTTTCAGCAGAATGTGAGCTAATGACTTTTTGCACTTCAAAGGAAATCCACAGGAAAATAATGAAGGAAAGAAAGACCACAAACGAAAAATAAAATTTTGCCACTTCACAGAGGAGAAAACATAATCAGTGAAGTGGTTCAAGACTGGATTGCTAATTGGAGCATCTGGAATAACTATCTGTTTGGACCTAATCTGGTGTAACCAGCTGTGTAAATACTTTCATTATTGCTTATTTCTCACTACTGCAGTGAAAGCATGTGGGATGCATTGACTGTGAAGTGCTGTGCATGTTTTCCAGCCTGCACAATTTAACTGGGACCCGGAAACTGTTGGCCTGATTCACGGCTCTTTCTTCTGGGGCTACATTGTCACCCAGATCCCAGGAGGTTTCATCTCCAACAAACTGGCAGCCAACAGGTGAGGTGGGCGGGGCGAGAGCGGGGTGAGGGAAGTTGCATGAGGGCATTCTGACTCGTTTGCAACACAAGGTTAATCCAGAATAAATTAACATTTGTATGAGCTAGAAAAACATGGAGGAAGAAAAAGCAGATTGTTTTAGTGGGTGCAACATAACTCTTGCCCCAGAATACCTCTCACAAATGTCCTTAGACCTCAAACTGTATTGAAATAAAATAAAATAACAACGTGGTTCATAAGAATCTATAGGTAGGTTTGCATGTTTCAGAGCTGCAGCTTTGAGTTGTGTTCAATCATGAAATTCATGGGAATGTGGAACAAGCTACCCAGGCATATTGCTGAAGCATACTGAGCTTTAAGAAAATTCTGGATCAATTAGCGACTAGAGGCTAGATGGGCTGAATGGCCTGTTACAGTGTATTCCTGTTTTGTCATTTACCAGAATAAAAGCAAACAATATTAACTAAAATAAATAATCCCCAGTTTTGCCAATGCAGTGCTCCCATACTGTTCTGAGAGACCATGAGGCAGAACACATTTTTATGCTTATGGAAAACTGTTTTATCAGTTCAGGACACCGGATTGCGGTCACATTTCAAATGGGGCTTTTTAAATTATTTTACAAAATGAGAATATTTACTTGAAAGTGTTCATTATTTTACCTGGTACCAAAGTGACTTTCCTCCAAACCCATTTGAACGTGTGAACTGGATGGCTGGACTGTAACTGGCTCAACCCGAGTGAAGGACCTTGTTCAAGGGTACAACAGCTGTGCCCCAGCTGCAGTCCAGACCCACAAACATCCAGCTGCACCCTGGCCGCAGCTCCAGGGGTGCTCCTGCAGCTGGCCATGTGTCGACAAAACCCTGATCGCAATCTTGATTCAAAACACTTTCAGATTCCACGCATACATTTCCTTTCACTCCTTCATGCAGTACAAAATGTTTTATGGCACAAAGGACAAAAGAAATCAGGAATAATTATTTTAGCTAAATAGCATGGATTCCAAGGGCTCATGGGCGTTGCTGTCTATGTCCATCTATTCTCAGTCACCGCTTTGCCCTCACAGGGCCTTGCTGAGTCAGAGCCAGAGCCCAGCCAGTCTGGCACTGGGTAGGAGGTGTGCCAGTCCGCCACAGGCTTCCCTCTCTAATGGTCTCCTAGTGCAGGTTTATCCCTGTGCTTAACGGGTTAATGTGCATTACAGTAGTGTAAAATGCTGATAAGATGATACCAGGGCTGTAATAAAAGCTTCACAGAAAAGGGGACATGCAGCTGACAGAGTTAATAATTAAAGATTCGGCTTCTGATTTCACTATGGAAGCTTAGCTCTGCAATATTACAAGTGTCACTTACATACTGCCATGGAAACAATTACAGAAAAACTCTGTGATAAAACAGCAATAGAAATGAACGAGAAACACAGTATAATAGTAGCAGTTAGGCACTTAGGGAGCACCTTTCTCAGGGTGTGTTAGTTGGCCGTTTCTTGTACCCAAACCCAGGTCAGGGTCAGTCCTGCAGGCCTTTTGTAGACCAGTCCTTCTCATCTTGTATGGATTTAAATACAGGTTTGCTGTAAACGTTAAGCCGCTGGTACGAAAACATCATATTTGTATCCAAAGACTTTACTAAAAAAATATAAGTGAAGTCTTTTAAAGGTCCAACAGCCTGGTACATGAAAGACACACTGATCCATGCCTGCAGCCACAGGGCTGTGACAACAGAAAAGCAGACAGTACAGGATGTAGGAGAGTAACGAGAGTTCAAAAAAGTATGTTAAACAAACCAGTCTACCTTCTGCCTTTGTTGCGCATGAATTAAAAATTTAGACAATGAAGAAAAACTATTGTGGAAGAAATCAGAAAGAATAACATTCTACAATTCAACACGCAGTTAGGAATGGTTATGGAGGTGTCAGGCACAAAGTTCTGTCTCAACTGGCTTGGCAGCACAGCTGGGACCCACAGACAGGTAGAGGATGCTCCCACACCAGGAGCAGCAGCGCAGGGGGAGGGGTGGAGGAAGGATGCAGAAGGATAAATGCAAACGAGAGAGAGGCCGACTGTGGTGTCCTTCACTTTTCAGGAAGCTGAATTATAGAGAATAATGGGTTAGAATAATAGAGGTGAGGGAGACCTTGGCCACAGCCCAAACCTTGTTAAAATCATTACAAAATTACTGAGCATGATGGCTTCGGGATGATCATTTCTACAGGACACCGAATGGGAAAGGTGGGAACTGGGAATGAAATACAATGAACTTGCTTCTCTTTTGAGTTTCTGTGGTGGTAAGAATAAAAAAAAAACTAAACATTTTTTTTAAACCTTTCTCCAGAAAACCTTTTCCTTTTACCTGTTTATGGATGTAAGAACATACACAAGTATATGAGGCATTTTCCCCATAGTTTGGGGAAAAGGGTCAGCTTGGAAAAGGAGAGTTTCATTAATGTTAGTTTAAATGGAGAAAGGAACGAGAGAAATGGTCAAGTATCCTTTTTACTGATGTGAGGGCACTTAGAATTCTCTCCTCACTTTGCCATTTGCAAATAAACCCTTCTAGAATGATTTGTTGATTGAACTTAAAGAGATTCAGAAATGGTGTGCTGTAAAAGCTTTGAGACGAAGAGTAGGAGTACCAGTATGTTGCAATTGAAAAGCTTATCCAACCTCTGAATGATACGTACAGCATAATAAAGACCTTGTATACCTTTAACTCCTTTTCCCTCCAGACCTGTTAAAGGCTGTCTTCTAAATAACACAAATGTAAAATGCTGAACATAAAGTAGAAAAGATTTAATCAACGTGATGCATACAAGTTATATTTTTTAATTATTTTTTGAAAATGCAGAATGGAAATGAGACGTGTAGTTGATGAGAAATGCTATCTGTCCGCACTGCTACGTTCAGCTTGGACTGGGGTGGGAGGAGGAGGGGTTGTAATGATCAAGGGGCGGCCACCAGAGGCCGCTAATGTAACGAGAGTCATAATGATTGTTCTTCATAATCACCAGTTTCTGAACGCCGTTCCACAAGAACACAAGATGGGTTACAAACAGGAGGTGGTCATTCAGTCCTTTAGGCTTGTTTGGTTTCCTGGAAGACGTCAGGATATTGTCCCTCGAACTCACACGAGCCGAGTCCTTTTGCACGCGCATTTTTGTGCCAGGGAAACAGAGCAGCTGCCTTACAGGCTAGTCAGCACTCATGGTTTGATCCAGTTTCTCCTGCATTTGGCTCCTGAGGCCTTTGTTTGTACAGCTAATGTCAATCAATGCCATCCCTGATGCAGTCAGGATCTTTTATTATTCTATTTTGAAAAATCAAGTTGACTGACATTTTGGTAAAAGCAATTTACAGCATAATTATACCCATTTATACCTCTGGGCATTTTGCCGGGGCAATCTGCGTGGAAGGGGTTATAACAGCAATAGGGTGGCACTGTGGCACAGTGGTTAGCAGTGCTTCCACACAGAGCTGGGATCCTGGGTTCTGTTGTGGGTCTAGGTGCTGTCTGTGTGGAGTTTGCATGTTCTCTGAATGTTCACAGGGGTTTTCCTCCAGGTGCTCTGGTTTCCTCCCACATCCCAAAACATACCGTTTTCTGGGAAAAAGTGGCCCCGGTGTGAGTGTGTGTGTCTGCATGTGTGTCTGTGAGAGCCCTGTGATGCACAGGTGTGCTGTCCAGGGTGTGTCCTGCTTCACACCCGGTGCTTGCAGGGATATGAAGTTTCAGACACTCAAAGAAGGCTCCACGGCTGAAATGCTGAAACATTGTGTTTCTTTTCTTCTCTTTTCAGCAGGGAATAAACCTTTGCTTGTTCCTTTGTAGCCTACGTATGCTGACGGAGCTCCCTAATTGAACATCCAGACACACCCATTATGAGCCTCCTGACCACTACTTCCCCTGATGCCCATACTGACATAGCTCATACTTAAAGAACAGTCAGCACAGCAACTGAAACCAAGCACCTGGAAACAATATGATATAGAGATCTAGAGATCTGTAAAATAAAGCTTATTATTTAACAGGTTTTGTCTGTAGGTTGATGCAGTATAATAAGACACTGAAACATATGCTGCAATAACAAAGTACAACCAACAATTAAGTTAAACAATTAAACAAACAATTCTGTTTTCTCATTTTCATTAAGGCTAAGAACTGAAAGCAATGAACACAAGATATTTGAAATTTCTAGTTTGCTAGAGAACATAAGAATATACAGTAAGACAGAACACAGGAAAGGCCATCTAGCCTGACTGGCTGGTTTAATGGCTAATTGAGTCAAGAAGGACTAGTGACCACTGATGGACAGGACTGTATATTGAAATGTCAAAAAATAAAATGATTGTCTTCTTTAATACAGAAGTTTTTGTGAAGTCATTTTGGTTTCTATCATTATAATGTATTTAAGGCATTCTGAAGCCTATTTCTAGAAATTATGAACTAAAAATATCTTGATTACAAATAGTTGGCTCAGGACCATTGTTCTTGTTAAAAACCGATAAAGGACAATGTAATTGTAACGAATACACCCCTGCGTATAACGGGGATCTCAGCCGCCCAGGCTGGGGGAGATCTCCTTTAGCTCAGCTGGCAAGTTCCCTGTTGCGTGACACTGGAGATCCGGGCTCGTGCCCAGGGAGTGAGGGATGAACTGGCAGGGCAGGAGCAGCAAGGGTGGGAACCCCAAGAACCGATACATCATCATAAATCCATGAATATTTAACAAAGTGTTTGGAGGTGTTGCAAACTTGTTATTAATTAATGAATTGCCTTATAAAGCTACTTATGGCTGTGTGCTGAAAACAATGAAGAAGGCACAGGACACAGTGCCTTTCTCAGCACTCACCTCTATAGACATTGCTGGAGTAATGTGTTTTAAACAGAAAACATGTCCTGCTTTAAAATGGGACAGGCAAAATCACAATCAAGGTAAATCTCAGACACTACCATGTAGGTAGACATAGAGACTTTGTAAGAAGGATGCCAGTTTGTAGTATTCTTGATTCATTTAAATCTAGATTATATAAAGGTTTTATTGAAAATAAATCATTTTCTATATGGGTGAAAGAAAGTGAAGTTAGAATTTAGAATGAAGAGTGGCTTAAAATTTGTGAATTTCAATGGAGATATACTAACTCACATTTATGAAAAAACATTAAAAATTAATTTTTCATTACTCTGAGTCAGAAGGCGCACCATACTGGGGAAAACTCTAAATGTTGGAGACAGTGCGGAAACAAAGGTGGTCATTGGCATGTATTCTGGAACTGCCCTAAAATAAGGCTTTTCTGGAAGGAATTACATGAGGCCCTGGAAACTATATTTGAAAGGAATGTACCCTTTACATTTGAGGCTTTATATTTTGGTAAACTGGATTTTGATTGGAGGGGAACTGATGAATATTTGCTTGGAATCCTTATATCAGCAGGGAAGAAAGCTATACCAAGAAAGTGGCTTCTCACAGATCTACCAACAATGACTGATTGGATTAAATTAATAAAGAATATATATATAATGAAAAAAATTGTCAAATATTTGTCTAGATGGGTTCAGTACATTAAACCTTAAACGTCGGTTTTTGTTGAGATACAAAATAACTGAAATTTAATAAGGTATATTTATATAGTCTCCTCCCTTTTCAGATTCATAAATGTATACATCTTCCTCATGTTGACTGTGTGACTATGTACTGTATATAGTTTTGTTTAAAAATTATATAATTGTAAAATACTAGGGGAACAAACAGGAATAGACAATTTTTGTTTGTGATGTATATTCGAAAGTGAATTGTAAAAGTATGGCTGAATAATGGTGGTTTATATGTAAAATGGTTTTGTTTTGTTCTCTAAAATAAAAAAAAAGAATGATTAATTTCCACATTTTGCTTGGTGGAAAAGAAACAACCCTTTCAACATAAAGCACATTTGCATCTGTTAGCCCTGTCAAGTGGTTTAATAGAGCAATGTACCATAATGTGCCATAAATATGGAACACATAGGAGTTAAACTAATATCCTCCTGCTTCCGAGACCAGAGGCCTGACCACATTTCCACACGGCCTCTTGCCTTTTCTATTGGTGCAGATGTTCTTCTTAACCATTTTAGTTTTCCTGCTTTATTATTTATTATTCTCTCACCCTAGAAGTCAAATGCATTTGTTTTGTTAATAATAATGGAAAGAAAACAATAAAAAAGTTGTGGTATCATTTTTTAGGATATTTGGGAGGAATAGTGAAGCAGGAATGGAGATGTCACATTAGAAAATTAAGATTTGCAAGGTTTTCTTTTGACAGCCAAACCTTTTGGAGCTTACTGAACCTTAAATATACATTACAAAGGCATTAGATAATATTATTGCTAAACTGATACAATTCAGAGTTGGGATGCATATTCACTAGAACCTCTATCTTAACTGGATAAATATACCCATGAAACAATGATATTTTATATAATCTCTTAATCAATGATAATTTCTAGGTATAAAAATTGGAACAAGCAAATAATTCAAAACCAATTTCCAATTAAAGATATCACACAAACGAACAGCACATAAGACAAAGTTGAATTCAGGTACTGTATGTAATGAAAGAGTCAGTTTTGAGGTTTCTAAGGTGAAGCCACAATGAAGTCCAGAGAGGCTGTACATTTGTTTTAAGCTGATATGGCCTGACTATGAGTGACCAGAGACGTTTCCCTAGACATCAAGAGCTGAGTATAACGATGTTTTCCCTAATCACACTGCAGCCAGAAACACTCCTCAGCAATTAAATACAAACATGTGTGTTTCTCTCCTAGGGTGTTCGGAGCTGCTATTTTCTTGACATCAATGCTCAATATGTTTATACCGTCTGCGGCAAGAGTCCACTACGGTTGTGTTATGTTTGTGAGGATCCTTCAAGGCCTGGTGGAGGTAAGAGACAGTTCACCCATCACACAACAACAACAACAACAACAACATAGTTTTGGAAAGCCTTTGGTGATAAACAATGGAGTTTCAAGCTCTCCTACCTTAATAAAATTAAATATAATTGAATTAATTCAAATAGCAATATCAATTTGTACTGTGGTCATGGTGTGAAACGGAGTGAAGGGTACTGCTTTCTTCAATCAGAATAAATCGTACATCATGCATTCACTGAACAGTGTTCACCACTGTAGCAATAAGACAATGCAGACCTTGTTTCCCATGAGTGTTGTTTTTACGCACCACAGATTTCTCGGCCTTGGTAAGCTCTGAATGGCCTTGTCTTCGCCAACCTGGGTGGATGTCCGGGAGTTGCATTATCCACTTCAAGCATCTCTGCGACATTAAAATTAAATACAATGCTTATTTGTAAATAAATATGTGATCAAAGAGTCTCCTTCACTTTGATAAGTAAATAAACCATGCCTTTTTTTTTAATCACAGAATTTTGATGTATCCGTGTTTAGGGCGTTACCTACCCAGCATGCCATGGGATGTGGAGCAAATGGGCGCCACCGTTGGAACGGAGCAGACTGGCCACCACATCCTTCTGTGGTCAGTGTCTCTATAGTTCTCATCTTCTTGGGGACACCTAGTCTTAATTTACAGCGACCCGGTATCTTTTGGACAGTGGTAAGTAAGTTTGAGTCCCCTTACAACTAGTTGGTGGTTGTGTACTATCAGTGTTACGGACGTGGTCTGCAGTCCGCGTCGGGTGCTGTAGTACACCCTATGCAGTGCGGTAAGAGCTGGAGGAAACGGGAGGCGTGGTATGGGAGAACACACAGGGGTTTAATGGTATACAAAATAACAGTGACAGTCCAGGAGACAGTGAACAGGGGAGACAAAGAGTGGCGTCCAAATCTTAGCAGGTCCGAAGGAGGGTCAGGCCACAGTCCAAGAGTCCGTTTACCATAGATCCCTCCGGAGATGTGACGAGGTTAAAATACCCGGGAATGGGGAAAACACTATCAGACAACCAACACAGAGATCCTGGGATAACGGGGCAAGGTCCTCCAGATCAGATGCTGCAGCTATGGTAGACTATTGTCTATAAACAATGTTAAATCGTTTAACAAATTGTGGAGATCAATTCCATCTAAAATGTTTAGGGGTCTAGTTCAGAATGCACAGATATCTAGGAATGCTAACCACTGTGCTACCAGGCAACCCAGCAACATATCTATTACAATCAATTAGATAATTCAACCACTCTTTTCAGTAGAGATCACTAAGATATCACTGTACTATACTCAGATGGTCGAGTTTGCTTTAGGTATCCATAACATGGTTAGTAAAGGGATTATATCTCGTATTTTGGAATCAAGAATCACAGAGTGGAGTCCAACTTTACAGATTTGCTTTTTTGACCACTGATGATATTGTGGAGATTCCCTTGAATGATGATACTGAAACGCCCAAGCAAAAAACTAATACCCTTACTGACAAAATAAAAAAAAATGAACAAAAAAAGAATCACATCACATATGAAAAATGAAAAACACACCTAATTGTAATGTTTCCATTTACTTTGATTTCAGAAATCTGTTCAAAAGACCAGATGTAATAAACTCCTACTTCTCATCTTGTCCAATTTCTCCTTCTGTAGCAGGTCTTTTTTAAATACAAAATAAAGAATAATAAATAAATACATAAATACAAATTATATTTTTGAGCATATGTTTGGAGGTTAGGGTAAAAAAGATGTCTCTGTTTGCTCTGAGGAGTTTATTTATAAATGTGCAAGTTGGAAAATTGATTCTTCTTTGCTTTGTACTGCAGTATATTTTCAATGTTATGCAGAAAACGAGCCTTCTGATTTAATGAGCATTTGGTGCCATGGAGACCTGTGCTCTCTACATTAGGTTTTTGATGAAGAGTACCTGCAGATGTTTCAACTGCCTCAGCCCACAGCTGGAAGATATTTCTTTTACTTAGGCATATTAAGTCTTATTCCTTCTTGGATACTTTGTATTAAGCTCTTTCGGAAATAACTTGCTTTTTCCTGGTATTAATTGTTATTATATTGAATATCCTGTTACAATACAATCAAAATAATATCAATGGTCATATAATCAAAACATGTCTGGAAGCCTCTGACCATAGAATATGACTTTTATTGTTAATGTTACAATCTCAGGCTTTTTGTGATGGCACGCGTTTTCTAAAATTAAAGAATGATTTGTAAAACAGCAATCCCCCTAATCCTAATGGTGACTTGTGCCTTTGCACCTGTAGATCAGATGGTGCATGTTGCTACTTTGTTGATTTTTGCTTTGTTAAACCATGCCATATAGTCATCACTAGCAGAGATAAATAGTGGGATAAGCAATGGAATGGCAAAATGATGGAATAGGTCTTTCAAGATATGAGTGGATGAGATCTTCAGAGTGATCCCCAACTAACTTACCAAATAGACAAGATGAGCCTACCGTCATTTATAGCTGAACTTATGATCTTTTTACACTCCAACATTCTTTCTCCAACTGTAATGTGGTCTGTCTACAGGTTCATATGCTGGTGCTGTGATTGCTATGCCTTTGGCAGGTGTCCTGGTGCAGTACGTTGGGTGGTCATCTGTTTTCTATGTATATGGTAAGGCCTTCGAAGAACAAAGCATTCCAAACAAGACTACAAAATGCACTGGGAATGAAGCATGGAGAATGCAAACTGGCTGATGTTCAAATACACGAATACGAGATTACAAGGCGCCCACTGCCCATTAATTGCAGATAAAGGAGAGATAAAACAGCTTCAGATGGCATTGATAAAGACTTAATACCCCAAATGGAGGAAATTACCAAAGATTGCCATCCATTTTTATTAGTCTAAGCCAGGTGTGTAATCCGTAATGCATAAGGATTTGGCCACATCATACACTGGTAAAGTTAAACCAAGCTCAAACCGGCTCAAGAGATAAGGTCTTTTTTTCCATTATCTCTCAGGTTTATAGAGAAATAGTGTGTCTTTCAGAAGATGCCTTCAAACATGTTAACATTAGATAAAAGGTTAGTGCAGCCTGTGTTTACGATTCATCCTGAAATATGCTAAGACCTGCCCTGTCTTTGTCAACTCATTTGTGTTCCCAATGTCCCTTTCTTTACTAAATCCTCTATTGCATTGAGTGTAATTGCAGTGTGATATCTAGCAATGCCTTGTAATGACACCCATTAAAATTGATAATTGAGGCTGAATTAAAATGTATTCGCATGTAAAATCTAAATAAAAAACTAATTTATTACAACTTATTTTTTGTAAAAATAATAATATTTTCTTATAATAATGTTTGGCAGTCCTATATTTGCTATGCTAGTAAACTTGAACATACTATAGCTAATATTTGAACCCATCAGTCCATTATCTGGGTTATTTGCTACCTGATTTGTAAACTGAGCAGTTGAATGTTTACCGTGAGGGTCACAGAGTGCTATGGACTTTGTTCCACTACATCTCCTTCTCTGTAAATCTAATGTTACATTGCTTGCCTTGGAAGTGTCCAGTCCAGAGGGTGTCTTGCCTCATGTCCATTGCTTGCTGGGATAGGGCTGGATGCGTTAACTTACTAAAACGTCTGTCCAGATTGAATTGTGTTCACAGTTACAGGTACTACTGTATGGCTTGAATCAAGTGTGTTTTTGAGCCATTTTGCAGTCCAAGGAAGATGTAAAATACCATACCGTTGCCTTTTTCCAGCCTGGGCTATAACTGGAAAGAGGGCAATACATGAGAATGGAGTATTGCTTTTTCAGCCCCACCTGTAGTGTAGAGAGGAGACAACTTGCAAATCTGACATGTGCTCTTAAATCGCTTTCGTAGATGGAGAATTTTGGAGGCAGTGTTCATCGCCTTCTCAATTATTAATGCTAACAGGCTACTTTTGTACTGCAAATCTGTCAGGGTTTGTAGTACTAGATTAATCAAAGAGGCTATACTTTCAGCAGGAGAAAAAGTAGAATTGTGTTCCTGCAAAAACAAGGAAAAACACTGAGTGAAAGTCTACACCAGGCAATGTCTTCAAGACTTGTGTACTAAAATGTACACTATACATACATTTATAAAGTGTTATTTAGCTGTTATTTCATTATTGTTTGTTCAGAAAAGAAAACAAGTACCACTGGAGTGCCCCTGCAGCATGGGGACAATATGAAATAGAGGTGTTATATGCTGAAGAGCTTCAGATAATGCAAGACTCTTTCCTGAAGGGAGAAGGAGAGTTTTGATCTGTGTTGTTTGTTGCCATTAGGAGTGTTCGGGTTAGTGTGGTACATTTTTTGGCTTTTGCTTGCTTACGAGAGCCCTGCTGTGCATCCTACGATCACCGAAGAAGAGAAGACATACATCGAAACAACCATAGGGGAGGGCATGAACTTACTGAGTGCCACTGAGGTATGGCTCCCTTCAAAATAAATCATTTCTCCCCAGTGGTGCAAAATATGTCGAAGATTTGCTACTGTCTTTTCACAAAATGTGCTCAAATGTTGAGATAGTCAAAATGTATTTTTACATATGTAAATTGTAATATATTGTAAGTATTAAGTATTGTAAATATTGCATATTACAAGTAATAGTTGTACTTGTTTAGTGATAGAGATTAAATCACAGCTGTATAATTATAACACGACAATGCTTGTAATGTAGAATATTCATCTTTCACACAAAAAGTAAAGCTAGAGATTTTGTATTGGAAATATGATATGTAAGAATTCTCTGTAATGTTTGCAATTTAAAATGACATTGTAAACCAGGAAAAATACATTATTAATTGTTAGATGAATGGCCTGCTTGTGCAATTTATGTAAAAGAGTAAGAAAGTGTCACAGATAGCTAATATATCAGGTACTTCTCTACAATAGACAGAATTGTGGATCAGAATAAGATCTCAATATTTGAATCCACCAAGATGGATTTAATAATCCATCAGAAAGAATTTGATATTCCAAGAACATCTCAATTGCATTGCATTTACAGTGTTAAACTCTGCTTTGAAGTTTTGAATTTGATTTCTGTGAGTCCAACTTCACTGTTCAAAGTTACGTTATAGAGGGATATCCTTCACATGTGCAGAAAAGCTGCCATGCGAACAGGTGGATTACATACCTCCAGTGTTGTGAAACACAAGAGCTAAAAAAAATGTTCATTCCCAGAACTCACAGTGACTCACGGGGCCCATTTGCGCTCAAAAACGTATAAGCTTGAAGTGCTTTGAAGCCATGAAAAATATCATATTAACAATACGACATGGATCTGAACATCTCTAGAAATTCAAGACCCCCTGGAGAAGGTTCTTCACATCCATGCCAGTCTACGCCATCATCGTGGCCAACTTCTGTAGGAGCTGGACCTTCTACCTGCTGCTGATCAGCCAGCCGGCCTATTTCGAAGAAGTGTTTGGTTTCGCTATCAGTAAGGTAGGCCTGGGTTAATTGGTTAATTGGTCATTAAGTAATTGGTAATTCATTGGTTCTTAGAATTGTCTGTTTTCCCAGTTTATTCCCATTGGCTCTAAACCTCCACTCTTATGAGATCCAAAAGATGTCGGTTTCACCCTGATGTGCCAGTTATCATTGGGCAACGTGCCCCAGTTTTGCCACTCAGCTTCAACACAACCCTAAATGACACCACACCGCAACCAGAACCAAGTGTCCTGCAGAAAACCCTGACAGAAAGAGGAAGTGTGGGCAGAGCCCTCTGTCTCGCACTCCCTGTGCGGGAGGTTCAGAGCTGATCAGAGGAGAGGAACAGCCCCAGCTGACAGGCTTGCATGCCTGCAGGTAACCAGGAAGATGAGGAGAGTCAGTGGGAACTACTAATCAGCCAAGTGCGTAATCCCAGTCACAGGACTCTCAAGTGTGCTCTCAAGTGTGTGCCATTACTGGTCCAGCAAGAGAGCGAGCTGTATTGTCCTTATCATCTGGATGTATCGGAGACCTCTCATTTTTAGTGGCACGCAAAAAAGAAGCATGACATTGTTACAAATCGGGGGCTACAGATCTAGAGAAATATGAGGAATAACCAAGTGGATAAATCAATAATTAAAATAATCATAACCCCCAGCTTATAAATAAAAAGTAAATCATTCAGGTACACTGGGTTGAACAAGTGTTTATTAACAATGACAATACAAATACAACATAAATATACAACATACAAGTTACACTATGTAAACATTTACAAATAAGGCATAACGTCATAACCACCCAGAAAACCCCAGACTGCTACCAAGTACTTGAAGAGAAAGCTGCCTTCTAAACTAACAGAATATGATCTGGGTGTCTGCAGATCTCTCTCTCTCTCTGCAAATTCAAATGCTGCAAACTGAATGGGAACCTATCTTCCTATTCCAAAAATGCACCCAATAACCAGGAGAGGCCATTTGTAGCCAAGGAATTCTTTACGCAGGAAATTGGAGTTCCCTAAATATCACAGGATTGAAAGTTCTCTTAACTGGGTTCAAATACTTAGATCTAATCTGTTTTATCCAGGTGATCCGGACAGGGAGATCTTGCCTTCCCTCTCTCCTGCTTGTTGATTCTCTTCCCTTCTTTTCTCTATCTTCATCTTCATCCCTTTTCCCTCCCGTCTCCCTGTTTTATGTTCAATTCCTGGACTGTTGATTGACATTTACCCAGAACTTAATCAGCTGAGGTAAACCAAGGTAAACTTTCCAGTTGCATTGATCATTGAATCTGGGACCCTTACATCTCAGAAGACATTCCCTTGCTTTAAGTCAGGAATGTTGACACAAGCCAGGTGTTACCCTGTATCTAGATTCACTTCATAACAATATTTTAGGAAACATTTCTATCAATTCAAGTTGAAACAAGCTCCTAATATTGATTCATGCCATTATGTTATGTCCCAGTGTCTTCTTTGGACACACAGAAATGCCGTTTGGGAAATGCTTGCATGACTGTCTGGGTGACTGTGTGCTATTCAGATGTCAGTCAAGCAGAAATCCAATACTGCTGAACCCATCGCCATTCTGATCCTGCACTTACAGTCATTTCCTTTGGCACCAGGTTGGGATTCTGTCAGCAGTACCTCACATGGTGATGACTATTGTTGTCCCCATCGGAGGACAGTTAGCAGATTTCCTGAGGAGTCGGAAGATCTTGTCCACAACAACAGTCCGAAAAATCATGAATTGTGGCGGTAGGTGTAAAATTCCTGTTTTGAGAAAAATGGAGACACCCGTTCATCTTTTTAAGGTATTACCAAAGGAGTTTTATCATTTTCTGCAAACGCAACTAAATTGGAAAAGAGGGGTGAAAATTCAGGAGTGCATGATAACGCTAGACACAAAAATCAGTAACATGTTTGTGATAATCCTGAATATCTATGACCTGATATGAATTTGAAATTGAAGTGTGCTTAGTTCATGTGCGATATGAACGGCTTCTTTGTCCACAGGCTTTGGAATGGAGGCCACACTGCTCCTTGTGGTGGGTTTTTCTCACACGAGAGGAGTAGCCATCTCCTTCCTGGTTCTGGCAGTGGGGTTCAGTGGATTTGCAATTTCTGGTGAGCAGCCTGTCCTCACCACATGTACAGCAAAACTAGACTCTGGTTTCATTTTTTGTTTTCTTTAAAGCGATTTAAAACTTTTAACAAGAAACACAAACTAAGGTACTGCATAAAATGTACTAGAAACATCTCAGAATACATCAGCAAAAACGCCAGTAAAGATGCTTCAAACATGCTTATACCTTTCTACAGTTTTCTTTCTGAGGTCTAACTCTTCGATGTAAGTCACCAAAAAATGAATGGATGTATAAAACAATCAGGGATAAATAGACCTCAATCGGTTTTTAAAAATTCAATTGAAGGACCACAAATCTTATAGGATCGTTCCAGAGTGCTTATCATGTAGGAACGAATCCTCTCCATTGTCATAGTGGAGACTGTCTCATTGAGCAGCTCTTGACACAGGTTCAAAGACAGATTTCCATTCTAAAGAAAAGTTTTTTTTTTCCAAAACTATTCCGAACATAAGTACTGATTGTTCTACCTTTGTCTGGTTTCATTTTTAACACAAGGCTGCAGCAGATGTTCTGTAGGGATACATGCACTATGAGAATAAACTGAATGGATTTCCTATGTGTTTTACATAAAAATTTAATTTTTTCAGCCACAAAGTGTAATTCAATGTGTGTGGTTGGTGACGCTTGTGCTTGACATTTACATTCACAAAGAAAGCATTATAATTTCTAGGAGGAAAATATGGTGTGCATTTAGAAAAAAGCTTGGATATCTACTTAAACATGCCGGTAATTTAACAACTATCAATAATCAATTAAAGAAACATGCGTTTTTAATTAAAGAAATGTTCTAAATGAATGAACAAAAGTCCTAAGGGTGCTGTATATGAATTTTCTGTGGCTCTTAAAATATGCATTTAACCTACTCTAGTGCAGAGCAGATGCACATTATCTAAATATTTGATAGCATTGGAGACTCCTAGAGAACTTAAGTGGCTAAACTGCAAAATGGATCTGCCTACAGGATTGTTAAAACTCACCTAAGCTCAAGATCTTTCATTCTTTATATTTTATTGCATGATGAAGCTTTCAATTTATGTAGGTACAGCAGCCTGTAAAGTAAATAACAAAAATAATGCAAATTGAAATTCAGCTTGTTTTTTCAAGTAGTTAAAACCACTGCATTTGGATTTTAATCAAGAACTCTTCCACCAATCCCTCTTCAATAATCGTAGTTCTGCGCCAAATGTGGAATCACCAATTGTTTATCAAATAAGCTTATTACGACAGTCTTTATAACAGTACTTGCCCTCCTCCATAACCAACATTATTATTGTCATCTGCCCCTTTTCACACTGCAAGGTGTCTTTAGGAGAGACTGGAATCTAACAGAGGGGTGATGCAGCTCCGGCCACCCAGGTCGCTCTGACAAAGAGCCCAGGAAGTCCCAGAGGTCACTCTTCTGTCTCAAGTCTGAGATTACCAGGCTCACCCACACTCTGCCACAACTGTCCATTCTCGGTCAGTTGTGGGTTGCTGGCCGGTCATATTACCTGGACAGCTACCTCTGGGCTACAGGGACCAGCCTGCATTCAAAGCAAAGGCCTTTCGTTTGGGTCTTTGTGCTGAAGTACAGTAAGACGGAAAATTACAGAACATCTACACAACAGCTTAGAGTGCTTTTTCCTCCTCTGCTGGGTTTTTTGTTTTTAAAGCTCTTGCTTCGATGGACTTTATGCTTATTTCTCTGAGCTTCAAAGAAAAAAAGAGCCATGTTTTTTTCCCACAAAATTCCCTAGTGTGTGTGTATACTGTATGTTTTTTCTAATAAACATTATTTTTTGTTTGCAGGATTTAATGTAAATCATCTGGACATTGCCCCTCGATATGCCAGTATTCTGATGGGGATTTCTAATGGAGTTGGGACTTTGTCTGGAATGGTGTGTCCACTCATTGTAGGGGCCATGACAAAGCACAAGGTACATTGGCACTCTTGCTACACAGGCCAAATGATGGCCATAGGTGAATACTTGGTGTCTGCCTTTCAGATTTAAAAATACTTTCTGTAAATGTATCTATACCAATGCTAACATGGGCATTTTTAGCTTTAAAATAATATCCAGTCATTTGCTTTATTTGGAAATAGCAGCAGCATGGAGTAATGTTTGGGACACTGTTGTGCTTAATGGGAGGATGTGGACACAAATCCTGGATTTCCTTCTCTTCAGCAAAATACTTGACTTCCATTACTCCATACAACTGCTAAGATGTATTAACGGATCTCCAGGCCATAACTGTAAATGAGAATTTGTTCTCAATATAAAAAAATAAAAGCAGTGGAAGTGATGGGCTCAGAACTCTCTGAAATGCAGGTGTCTTCTACTTTTAATATATAATCTTATAATAAATTGAAAATAGAATTAGTCATGTCAATTTTAATTATTCTTACTCAGATAATCAGTTAGACCAAAGTAACTCCAACAATCTCTTCCAGATGTTTCTTGAGTAAAGCTAAGGTATCAGTTTCAACAATATGGCTGGATAACTTCAAAGAAAATCAAAAGCACTGGTTTCAAAAGTTAAAAAAAAAGAGAAATTAGATGAACGTTATATAATCAACGAATATGTTTCATGTCAGAATGTGTTACTGAATTTACAATGTAAGACTTGTTTAAAGATCAGAGTGAAAACTGACCAACATTTCAGTATTGGAAGAGTAAGTGAGCAAGTCCTGTCAGCTCCTAGGATCGTGGTTTAGTTGTATGCTGAGTTGACAAAATTCTGAGCCACAGAAAAATTGTAAAACCCTTTCCATTATATGCCCTTAATTCAATTTAAGGCCAGGGCTCATGGGGTTTATCCTTAATGACAACAGTAATAAAGGAAAAATGATTATTTCCAAATATAAGTAACAATGTAAGAAACAACTATCGGTTTGTGGTTCCGACACTATTGTGCTGACGTATGGGACACCGCATTTCAGCACTAGGGAGTCTTGATGGCTCACAGAAGTTTAGTGTCAGTTGTGTAAGATAGAGAATAAGAGGCAATCTTTCTGTGATATAACATGATCTCAAAGTTTGTTAATTTTTTTTTGCAGACTCGAGAGGAGTGGCAGAATGTGTTTGTGATTGCCTCCATGGTGCACTACACCGGCGTGATCTTCTACGCCATCTTCGCTTCGGGGGAAAAGCAGGACTGGGCCGATCCGGAGAGCACCAGCGAGGACAAGTGTGGGTTCATAGAAGAAGACGAGCTGGCGGAGGAGACTGAGCTTAACAGCGAGAGCTTTGCCTCGAAGAAGAAAACGTCGTATGGAGCCACAGTCCAGAACCCAGGCAATCGCAAGAAAGGCTGGAAATCCAAGAAGGGAGTCACTATGGACCTGCAGGACAATGAGCAGGGCTCTTACCACTATGACAATGGGAACTTCGAGGAGATGTCTCAGTGACACTCGATGGAGTCAGGAGGCAAAACGTCACAGCATAGACTACCGAAGTTTGACATTAGTTTTAATTCGTTACGAAAAAGGCCATTTTCCAGAGAACACACAGTAACACAATGCATTTCCCTGTAATGTTTTTCCTTCCAGCATTCTCAAAGGGACCATAAATTCACCTCTTGATCCTACATACAGATTATGCCTTACACAACTTAAATGTCACGTATGTGTTCGGTAAAAATACAATAGGACCCTACCTGTCTCCCTGCTTGTGAGCAGATCAGATTCTTCAGGGGGTTAAACTTTAATTTCAGGAACAAACCTGACAGATGATGTGTCAGTGGATACTACTAGGGAAGCAGGAAGAACTACAAGGGACCTATAATGGCACCCAAGGCCTGATAACGAACAAGAAGACATATTTAAATGTGACAATGAATAATGTGATATTGGACTCAAAGTTCAAAGGAGGCCTTTTAGCCAAAACACAAAATGTTACCTTTGTTTCTTTTTCAAATATTTTTGTCTGCACCATGATTTTGGCTGGTGCTGTGATCTCCCCAGTTCAAAGGCATGTAGTAGTTACTTTATATATTTTAAACGCTAAAAGTTTTTTTTAACTGTTGTATTCGTGCAAGAGAAGCAAAGTTTGGTGTGATTGCCATCAGTGAAACATACAGAACTGTGGTGGTCTGTCCTGCTCTTGCAAAGACACAGCCCAGATGGCTTTAAAAGTCACACTACTCTTCAGTTTCTGGAACCAATACATTCTGCTCGGTCAGGCAGGAGATGTGTTCAGTTATTATATTACATGTGTCCTCTGTTACACACAACTCAATGATCAGGTGTGCCCACTTGTGAAATGTGCTTGAGCAAATCTGACCATCCCAGCATGCAGTGACATATATTGTACTCAAACAGAGCACTGCAGCAACCATAACTACCTACTGGATACATGGACATTGGGTAAATTAAGAAGAACTAAAAGTGTACGTGATTCAAATGCCTTTTTCAAACAATATGCAATTTCACATATTCAGTGAGGGAAATGTCTTTTCCTTCCTAAGGGTTGGCAGATCAGAGAATTAGAGACCTCCTAATGAGAACCTGCAAATTTAATTAGGGATGTTACAATATACCAATAATACAGTATATTGAATATGTTTTTTATTATGGGAAACATATTTGCTTATATGTTATTGTTGTTGTTCTTTCTTGCTTGGTGAGGTTTTTTTAAACATGCACTTTATTATTAAGAATCCAGACATGTATGTCATTGTGTTCAAGTGATCAAAGCAGTCTTTTCTGTGAGCTTTCTTCATGAATTAAAGTTTGTATTGTCACATCTCTAAACCTAGCCGTGTGTAGATGTCTCAGAAAAACATCACTTTGTTGTTTTGTGTTGAAATGTTACCAAATGTGACCCCAATCTCACACACAATGTAGGTTTTATTTGTCAAGTAGCTGCTTTAAATAATGGGCCTTTTGTCTCCTGTGCTATAATGTCCAGGTTTTATAGGCCAGGCCACAAAGCTTTTAGCAGCCCGTGTTTCAGTTGAGAGGGAAAATTACATTCGATTTCATACAATGCAGTAACTTTTTCAGCAGCTTTCCATTGTACTTCATGCTGTAGTACTTCCCAATACATTATATGCTATATATATTCTGAGTACCAAAAGAAAGAATTACCACTAATTCACAAAGCTATAAAAAATTATCTTCTTTTTTGGAGTGGGTGGACCCACATTTTATTGAGTATGATACAGGTAAATTGCTGTACCTGTTAGCATTTGTCATCAACAGGGGTTCACTGTGAGCCACAGCAGGCTGGGAGTGTGTGGAGACCAGGCTGGAGGCTATACAAGCTCTGCGTCATGATGCTGTACTGTAGGATTCTGCTGCCTCTCCTGGAGCCTGGAGCATGTGTCTGCTCGCTGGTCTCTGAGTCCCACACGTCACACACCCCAAATCATCCCACGGATGTTCAGTGGGGCTCAAGTCTGGACAGTGGAGCATTCGTGGCATAACTGGAACATTCTAATGAGAAAACCATTGTGAGATTGGTAGCAAGAGGTAGTGCACCGAGGACATGCACTGCCCTGCTGGAATGATGTCGACTCACGTTGGGGCAGCAGGTGAGGTCTCAGGACTTGATCGATGCACCACAGTACAGTCACACAGTCAGTCTGGACAGGCGGAAATCTGTAGCACCTGGACACACCTGCCCAGAAATAAGTGTCAGTATGGTCTCCTAGATCATGGTCTATCACTGATGAACTTTATTTGGCCATAATGTCTTGTAAAGTTAGAAATTTTAGACTGTGAACAATTCCAATAGCATTTGACAGTCCAGAGACATAGTCCAGTTTCCATCATAATGATGTCATGAAACCCTGCATTAATAATATAAATTCTTTTGATGGTCAGTATACACATACATGTTTAAAGAAATAGGACCACTTATCAGCCTCAGAAAAAAATAAAGATTTACTGCTCCTTAGGAAATTAGTATAATTGTTTCTTACTGGCAGGAAATGCTTTATCATATCAAAGCAGCATTCCTCTGTGTCAGTGAAAACAAACAGACACATTAAAAGCCCAGTTCCTGTCTGTTTCAGTCAATTCTCACTCAAAAGGAGCAATCTGAGCAAATTGTTCAGCCTCCACTTGAAGTGACCTGTTTCCCACCATCTGTGTGTAAACATCCTTTACTTTATCTTCAAGCTTCAAAACATGTACTGAATAATGTGTCCTTTGTAAGTTTGATAAAGGCCCAATTAATTAAAGATGAATCTGGATTCATCACCCCACAATCTCACCCATTCTAAGAGCTTGACTACTTCTCCCTTTTCCAAGAAATATCAGTAAAAAACTGTGTGCCTGTGTCCGCTGGTGAAGTTACTACGAATTTTGTCAATACTGTTTCTTTGCACAGCACATTTTAGAAGAACTTTCTCTTTAGAATTCAGAAAACACGGATATGCCATTCCAATTTCACATGTTGGGAATGTAAGATTTTCAAGTGTTATTCTATATATTTCTGGTTGGTTTTGTTTAATTCCAGGACTCCTTTGTTGAGCAAAAAATTATTTGCATCAGTATATATCCCTCACTTCATTTACTTTTTCTCATTCAGGAGATGGGAAGCAGTGTAGCATAACGGGTAAGTCTTTAGATCCATGACTGGTGAGTTTTAGTACTTACTGCAGACACTGCTGCTGTATACCTTTAGGGTTATTGTACCCTGATTGCTCAGGTCCACCCAGCTGTATGAATGGGGACTGATATTTGCCAGAGTGAGGCTCTGTGATGAACTGGTGTCCCATCCAGTGGGGAACCACATGCTCTCTTTTACCTAATGACTCTAAGCTCTAGACTGATGGGCTGATGTGGCTCAAATATGGAGCTACCTTCTCCTTACCTATTCAGGATGTGATGTATTTTCCTCCTTGTGAACTGCAAAGACAGAGGAAACTGTAGCTTTTGCTCTATGAACCTCTAATTGGAAAATTAGACATAGACTGTTTTCGCAACACAGTCGGGGCAGTGCAGTGTCACTAAGATATTGAAAGAGAAGAACACAGAAGTCACAGTTTTGTTTCAAAAACTGGTTCCAATTGCAAACTGAGCTCCTAGGAAAATGATTGCTACACCTTAGCAAACAGCCAGGAGAATGAACTTCAATGTGAAGAGAAGTTGAACATGAACCAGATCTTGCAATGAAAAGTGACACACCACACACCTGGAGGAAATCATGCCGGGCGTGTGTAACAGTGTGTAACAGTAATAATCCCAGAACCCCAGAGCACAGGGACTCAGGTGGAAACCAGACGCCCCAAATGAAACTGTTCTTGGGATCTGCTTAAAATACAGTGGCCGTACAGGCAGAAGCCTATTTTACTCACTATCCTCGACAGTGTTTTGATTTACGCAGTTGTTTGCATACATCCTAGAGCAGGGAGGATGCAGAGCTGTCCATGCTTTTCAAGTATGATACAGGACAAGTGAAGCTCACTTGCAGTGCCCATGATGTCAGGCAGCTATTATGTGTATGGCTGCAATAAAGAACTCTCAGAAAGGTTATATCTAAGTATTTATTTAGGGTGAAAATGACCACTTTTCTTTCTGAACAGCATTTTTGATCACTTTTGATAAGTGTATCCAAGTATGAAGTATTCTTCATTAGGCTTCATAGTCCTGATTTCATTTTCTTAACTTTTCTGAGCAGTATTACTGATTACAGTGACATTGTCCCCTAAACCAGTTTTGTTCAACTTCCAGAGTTTTTTTATCATTGTGGTTTTAATTTCCTTCTTACAGATAAATTCACAAAGTTTGATTGACAGAAAAATGGTAGACAAAAGGTACAAGGAGAAGAAAATTCATTTATTACACTTATTACACTTCATAATAACAACAATGCTATATTACAGAAGGTAATGTTTCAGTGAATTACTGAAAGTGCAAGTATTCAGGCATTTCAAAGTTCAAAAGTGCGCAAACTAAAACAAATTGACACAGCTGCCTGGAGAAGATCTGAAGTGTTAATGTAATAAGAATGGATACACCCTTGAAATGTTCAGAAATCACCCGGTGGTCCTGTATTCAGAGTTTCTGAGGATTAATGATGCACATCAGCTACTCTCCTCCAGTATCAGGTAGATTCTGATTGTTGAAGCCATGTGAGATTGATGTGTATCTATCTCTCGATTGAGAGATAAAAGGGCTTGGCAAAATTAATGAGCTAATGAATCAGGTGTTTTACAGCGGACACCCCATAATAGAAATAGACATCCCAGAAAGTATAAGTCCACTTGCTTTGAATTTCAGACCAAGGGTTTTAGATAAGGCCTCTCATTACCTTAACAAAAAGCCTGCTGAATGCCAGAGTCTGAATGGCTTGTCAAATGGAAGAAACAGACATCCTTAAAGGCCGAGTCTGAAAAGGCGTCGCTCAGAAAGCTGTGTTGCACTCTATACAAAGCTGGAGATGCAGTGGTGAGTGGCAAAGGTTTTGTTTACTTCAAAATGCTGTCTGTTGACTCAAAAGCCCTGTTAGTGTGATGGCTGGCGATGGAGCAACAGCTCATCAATGATTTAACAGTTGTTTTTATATACAGATGTCTCCAAGCTTGGTTTCAGGAAATCTTCACTAAAACCTGCCCATGACCGAATAGAGCAGTGCTTTTGCAATAGTCCTAGTTGGAAATCCAAATGCATTTTTCTTGATAATAATATTAAACGTTTTACGGCCTTTATTTTTATAACTGCTCCCAGTATTGACTGTACTTCATTTGAAAAAATCCCTTGTATTACCAGCCTGGTTTGCCAAAAAGCCGATGCAACATTGAAGTGTCACAACTGAAATCTGAAGTAGCACAGAATCGCAATATCACAATGCTGAACTGGTCAACTATTTTTCCTTACCCTAACAGACTTTTTCTTGAAATAAGATGTGTCGGATACAGACAATTTGTTGGCAGAAATGATTTTGAAATGAATAATTTGTAAGACAAATCTGTGTGTATGATCTGTTCTGATATCTTACGTGAATGTTACAAGGCAAAACAGGTGTACATTTTCTGTTAAAGTTAATTATAGAACAGAAACAAAATCCAGTCATTTTCTTCTTCTTTCATTTTTAGTGTAGTAAAAATGAGAATAGTACAAGTGTCATCCTTATGTTCACAGCAACATTGATTTCAGACATTTTCATGAGTAAACTAAACTCAGTGAAAGTTTGTCTTCATTTTGCACTCTGAACCCCGAATAAAGCCGTTAAACAACCTTGTAATTTATTACTGTGGAGCTTATTTTAATTAAAAAAAACAATTAAGAAACACCAGCAGCTGCATGGCTGGCAATGCCCATGCACTCCGAGACAGGAATCGGAGGTTAAATACAACTGAATCAAGACAGATTATCCCTGAGGAAGACGTTGCTCAGCTGATGGAGAGCAGCCAGCCTGTTACCCGAGAGCCGATCAGGAATGAGAACATGTGATCGGATCACTTAAATAATGGATCTACTAAATCAATAACAAATTAATTTTGGGAATTTCTCCATTCATTTACAAATTTCATTTTTACACACTATACTTGCTTTATATGTCTGCTACCTCTCTCGTCCTCACACCTGAAAAAGGCTCAACAGCTGAAACCTTTACTTGTTGACCCAGATACTGTATCTGCTCGAAGCTCTGTTAAACCCTTGTACCAAACCCAGACTTCATTCACTGCTTTTTCTTCCACTTGACATGCAGGGCCTATAAATCCTGAAATATGTACATGGAAATAACATGTAAATGACAAATAAAATGCCTGGTGCTTCATAGATACATCCCACAGCCGAAACAGAAGACCCCTGAAAGATCAAATGCATAACAGCAGGTAGGTATTGAGGCACACTCGATATAGGAAGTAGAAGACAGAATATGATACCAAACAGGGATTGAAAACATAATAAACTTAAGTGTCATTTACTGATACAAGGATGTATAGGATACAAGGGATGCTTACGCGTGTTTTCTTCATATTTCCACTCTTTCTTATGTGCACAGCCTTCATATAAAATGTTTAGGGCATGATATATATCTTCTGTAGAAATACAGTATGTTGCAGTATCATTACATTGCTTGTGGAAAAAGAGAAGGAGAGGTGTGCTTTAGCGTGTTTAGTTAATAAGAGCTGTGCTAGACCGGTACATACAGTTGCCAAATCCTGGATCTTTATTGACTAATCTTCTCTCATCAGCTTCATTGTCTTTACAGCACTCGAAGTCCTGAGTACACTGCTGCTGAATAAGCTGCCATTAAACATACAGTGTTTGCTTAGATCAGTCCAAGGCCAAAAAGCAGCAGCCATCGGCAGATCTAAAGAGCATAAATACAGTTAACCCATTGCCCAGATTCACTGTTTCAGTACAGACAAGGGACTCAATATGCATGGAAAAAAATTGTTAAATTAATAATAAGAACTTAAAAATCTGCTCTGGTACGTATTTTTATCTTTGGTATTTCGGCATTTCGTCCTTCAGTATTGCTGAATCTAATACTTTAACTGGAAATTAATAATTAATTAGTTTATTTTATTAGCAATAAAAACAAATTCACGCTTGACTGCGATTGAATCATGTGGGAGAAACTTTTTCATCATTTCATCATATTTTATTATACAGGCTTCCAAAGCTCTTTATCTGAAGGAGAGCACCCCCTCCTGGGTGACATGTGGCAGCCATTCAGAATGGACCTCAGTCAAGGAACCACGATCAATACGATCATATGAATAGTGCGCTGGGATTTTTAATGACCAATGAGGCAGAACGTGTTGAATGATGGTACAAAGTACAGCACAGTGAGAATATCGCCCCCTACTGGTCCACCAACACCACTTATTCAACAAGCAGGCTTTTGTTAGTACAGACCAGGCCCAGCCTTGCTTAGTTTCTGTGAGTGGATGAGATAAGCCTACACGGTAGAAATGCTACTGCTATGAAGCAGCACACTAAACAGAGAAAAGGTTTCATTCAGTCCTTCATATGTTACTCAAGAACAAAAAAAAAATGTAGTTCTTAATTTACATTTCACTCGAGAATTAGCTTGGAGCAACTGCTATTTACTTGACCATTTGCTTGTATCTCTTGTGTCTTAACCTGTGACCTGCACAAGAAAACATGACATATCATGTGGTTTTATGATTTTCATCTTATGGACATCTTATTTAGCAGAAACCATTAGACAGAACCTTTTTTAACAGAACGTCTAAAATTTTCTTATATCACGTGTCTTCTCCATTACATAAATACTCCAGTGCTGCCCACAACTCATCTGACCTGCACATCTCTTCAATTTCCCCTCCTTCACCCAAGCTTCACCCTCATAGCAGCTCCCTGGCTCATTCCTCATGGCGAGGGGGTTATGAGAGCGCTGATCTTTGGCCAGTTCTGTTAAAGGAGGGTTAACTCTCAAGTATGAGCTGCTCTATCCCTCTGGATTTGTCATGTTAGTATCAGAATGTGATTGAACTACAGAGAAGTTACACATTGATGTAAGCTGTGAAGAGAGGGACACCCTGGATAAAGTTTAGAACTCCATTTTCGATAAATCTGACAACAATGGCCCAACCTATATTTACCAGTAGGGGGGAAATATAATATTAAACTTAGTTTCAAAAACATAAAATCCAGAACAGTGCAAACTTATGAGCATGACCAATTCCACACTTACTGAGCCGTCTGCCACTGGACTGGAGGTGCTGAAACCACAGGAAGGCCTTAGGAAAGCTAAGTCCTTGTTTTTTAACTTTACTTAAACACTATTAAAGGTTTCATCCTGCATGGCATATTGATAGAAGTGTAATTATACTAGTTATAACCATTACATACAAATATAAATAAAATGCTTTGGTCAAATTTTCATTCAAAAATCTCTTAGGGTTTGCTATGTGGTGGAGGTGAGGATCCCCATTACTTGTAAAGCGCTTTGAGTGGAGTGTCCAGAAAAGCGCTATATAAGTGTAAGCAATTATTATTATTATTATTATAATTATTATTATTATTATTATTATTATTATTATTATTATTATTATTATTATTATTATTATATGCAATGAAAATGATTTAAAAAAAAACTAAATCCAGAATGTGGAAAGTAGTGGACAGTTCATTTTGTTATGGGTCATTCCAGACTTTGATACTGTTACAATAGGATGAATTCCTTGTTAAAAAGTTTGGCTGCCTTTTAAACACGAGGAGCTGGCTGCGGGAATGCAGCTGCTGATCTACAGTGGGGCTTTACTGAAAAAAAACGGAGAGTTTAATAAATAACCACTGGCCTCTTTCTCCCTGACCCTAGACAGTCGCAGTGGAGCCTTGGGCTGGAACAAATGTTCCTAGTGGTAAATACTGATAGTATTAAAACAATGAGGACAGCCAGAGCCCAGTGTGGAGCAGCACACCACAGGATTTCCAAAGCAGGCAACCACCAAGGGAAGGTAATGTCTACTCTCTGAAACTCTGAAAGGTAAAACTGCTGCTGGAATAGTCCCAGCCGGTGTAGCATGCAATCTGGAGCCCCATGTGGCATTTTAAGGGTTGTATTTAATTTGATGTGGCAGTCTATTGAACACTGTAATGTGATTAAAAAAAAACTAATTTGGAGATGAATGACTGCTGAGCCATATTTTAACTGTGCCATAACATTTTTTTTAGGTCATGCACTTTGATTTATGTTTATTATGATTTCCTGCTTGATGGAACTGTATTTTGCTGAGATGCCATACACTAATAACTCAATATTTCATAAATCATCACTTGACTGAAGCAGAACGCTAATGGCAGAGAATCACATGGGCTAGTAGGACATGTAATGCTTAATGTTCATATCATGGAGGTTTAAGGTGATACAAACAGATGTGGTGCATACAGTAAGTTCTGTTTCTGTAGAAATGTTGGTAATTTAGTCTGATTTCGATTTAGAAATACTGTACACTGCACTGTGTAATGTATACAAAAATATCCATCCATCCATTTTTCTAATTGCTTTATCCAAGGGTAGCCGGGCAATCAGAGACTACCCTGGGGAAGCAACAGATAAAGGCAGGCAAAACATACTTAAATACTGTACATTGTAAGAAATATCATAACATAACTTTATTAACCCTATACAATTTCTTCCTGAATTAGGAATTTGCCTTTTTGCATACCTAGCTTGCTCTCCATGAGACACAGACAGGGAGAGAAGCTTGGGGTCAGAGCACAGAGTCAACTGTTGTACAGCACCCCTGGAGCAGCTGGGGTTAAGGGCCTTGCTCAGGGGCCCAACAGAGTAGCCAGCTGCAGGATTTGAACCGGCAACCTTCCAGCCACAGGCACAGATCCTTAGCCACAGAGCCACCACTCTGCACATAAATGTGTTTAGGTATACAGTATAGTATACAGTTCAATACAGTATAGATTTCAAATACAGACATTCATTTCAAAATGCATTCCAAAGAAAAAAAAACATCTGCTCACAATTTCAGTTCAACTGAGAAGCTAACCATTATTAAGAAGCAAAATGAAAGTAAAAGGTCTGTGGACCAGTATTTACCTCTCCGGTACAGTGGCCTCAGCATTTACTGTACTCGCTGTAAATTGAAATACTAATAAATGATATAAGGGGTATCTCTAGAAATGTGATCAACTGTAACATATTTCCAAATTTCTAGAGATACCCTTTGTATATCTGTTGTATTAGAACTGACTCTTATTCAGAGATGACTTTTATTCTTCATGGTTACTAACTGAACCTAAACAAATTTCTTCAGAACAACTGAATATAATGTACCAGGTGTTACTCTTGTTACTCATATGGGAGCTATATACCTGTATAGAATGTACTCAGAGGAGCTTTCATAATAAGTATGTTTATTCGAGTGAGGGTACTTATGAATGGGGTATGTAATTCAACAGGGGACCCATGCATGCTTTCATATACAGATTAATACTATGCAGTAGAGACGTCTTAAACACAAGTACAGCTCCTCTGACAAATCCCATTAAACTCCTATTACCTGCATGTGTGTTAAGGCTTCATGGTGTACAAGATACTGCATGTGATAAAAGAAACTACAAAAGTTAATACTCTTGTACTGCTAATGAGATGCAAATGATACGGTATATTCAGATTTTCAGAAGGTTTTGGATTAGGTTCCTCACAAAAGATGAACTCTCAAAATTGTAGATTATAGGAATTCAAGCAAATCCATATGCCAGGGCCCTTTGTTCACTTCCTGGGGTGCTAACTGTGTGGAGTTTGCATGTTCTCAGTGTGTTGGCATGGGATACCTCCACGTTCTCAGTTTCAAAGACATACCAGCAGGTCAACTGTTGTTGTTTTTTTTAGAAAACTGGCCATGGTGTGAGTGTGTGTGTCTCTGTGTGTCTGTACCCTGCGATGGACTGGCGTCCTGTTCAGGGTGTGTCCTGCCTTGTGACAACTGCGTGACCAAACAGGCACCAGCTTCCTTGAGGCTCTGTATTGGATAAAGCAGTTAGGAACCACATGGATGGACTGACAATTTGGCTCAATTGAGCATTGAATGATCTGCTTCAAATTCCTTTTAGTAGTCAATTTTTCAGTAATGGTCATTATGGCAAAAGACAAGGACCCTGACAGACTTAAAATCTTAATGCTTTTTGGTTTTAAACAGAGACGTCTATCAGGAGACCTAATTCAAGTAATTCCCATCCTTAAAGACATTAACAAAATCAATTCGATTGACATTTTCAGAATAAACAGCAAAACAGGAAATGGATAAAAGAAAATTGAAAAAGGAAATTAGAAGGGCTTTTAAAACTGAGAACAGGAAACATGTCTTTACACAAAGGGTTGTGGGTGTGTGGAACAAATGATTTGGCTGTGCTGTCAAAGCCAGTATCTGGGATTCATTCAAGTGATGAATGGGTGATTTCCTCCAACACTAGATATCAAATGAGCTCGACATGTCAAATGGAGGAGACACAGTGTTTCTCCACGACCGGGGTTGGGGACTCATATTAACTTATTACTGGATGATAAGCTGGAGTGGTCTGGTAACACTGACGCCCTGTACAAGAAAGGTCAGAGCCAACTCTATTTTCTTAGGAGAATCAGGTCCTTTGGTGTGTGTTGAACACTGCTACACATTTTTTATGAATCGGTGGTGGCGGCGGCCATCTTCTACGCTGTTGTGTGCTGGGGCAGCAGCATCATGACAAAAGATGCAAATAGGCTCAATAAACTTATCAAGAAGGCTGGCTCTGTGCTGGGGCTGAGCCTTGACCCCATGGAGGTGGTGGCTGAGAGGAGAATGCTGACCAAGCTCACAGCCATCATGAACAACACCTCTCATCCGCTTCATGGGACTGTTACTGGGCAGCGGAGCACATTTAGCAATAGACTGATCCAGCTACAGTGTTCAAGGGATCATTTCCGCAGGTCTTTCCTCCCGGCGGCTGTCAGGGTGTATAACGCTGCCCTAGGCTAGGACTGTTAGCCCTTCATTTGCTCCTCTATGGACAGCATGTTTACTCCATTGTACTTTTTGGATAATCAGTCTGTATAAACCTATGCACATTTTGCACATATTTTATTGTTTTTACAGTGACTATGATCAGCACATTTTGCACACACCTATGTATTTATTTATATTTATTTTGTTGTCTTTTGTTTTATAACTATTCTGATGTCTGTCTTGCTTGTCTTGGGCTGGACTGCTGTAACACATCAATTTCCCTACGGGATTAATAAAGTATTATCTATCTATCTAATGCCTGATGCAAGAATTAGAATGGACCTAATTCAAACTGCATAATATTGTCATGTTACTAATAGAAAAACAATACAAAATTATTTGCCCTACTGTAATACATCATGATCTCTCCAAACCTTACAGGATCTTCCTCCTTCACCTGTCAGAATGAAACAAAATATCTCCTTGTTGTTGTATCAATTACAGAACAATGTCTTTGTATTGAGTAATATTATACTGTAGGAACAGCATAAATATTCTTGGAGTCTGTGATGTCTCCTTGATGGGTTTTCACTACTGAAATGGTTAAATATTTCTGAAGTTGTCAGTCCATTAAGCCACTTCGTAAATGAGGCTTCGGGCCTTTTGAGAGTTTTAAAAGTTTTAAAACAGAATGTTCCCGGGAAATTATCCTTAAAACTGTGTTGGTACTGAAAAATAACAGTTCAGAAAAACAGTGCAAAACACGTTTTCTCGAAACTTCGTATTTCCTTTAAAAAATCACGAAGCGATTGTTGTGTTTGAATTTTTCTTTCCAATACGACTTGAAGAGTCTTAAATTTTGCTCCAACTCTAAAATGTCAGGTTTTATTATAAAGGGTGTTTAGGTAAATTAATACAGCTGGAAATTCTGTACACACCAGATGAAAGCGTGACACACCTTGAAGGTGACATTTCTCCAGTGCGTGCGGTTTGTAAGGACACTTGGAGAAATGAACACGTCTTTGTGTCTCGCAGGACCTTGCTGCTAGTGTGACCTTCTCAAGCCAGCTTCATGAATGAGTGGGCGGGCTCGGATATTACTGTGGTGGGTCAGCTCCAGACGCCAGCAAGCGATGGGTTCCCCTTGTCGGAAAACTCACAGTTCTTCGGTAAGGAATGACTTCAGCTGTACGAGGGTGTCATTGTAACAGACCTCGTGTGATTCTGTGGCGGTGACCTAATCCTGTTTGCAAGGAACAACAACAACCACAAGGATGAAGTGTAGTCTGTAAGGATTATGCAGTGATTTAGTGCTCTGGATGGGGTCTTCCTGGCCACGGGACGAGGAGGCCGGGACCCCCATGAGGCGTAAGCCGAGTGTGGAGCGACCAAGGGGCAGCTGCAGAGGCGGAGATAGGGTGGAGGAGGGAGGCAGGACACGTGTGCAAGGGAGAGAGGAGGATAACGTATAGTATAGTTTGTAATAATGTTTAGTTGAATGAATGTTGACAGCAGCGATAGCGAAGTGCTGACAGGTCAGTCCGACTGAACTGGGCTCTTGTCAACTCCCCCGAACTTTCGGGACCCCCACCCGAATCAGGAACCAGAACAGCACTGAATTCTCCCGACAGAACCCCGGTCTTATTGAGGTCTGGCCGGGCAACACGCGTGACAGACCGTCTACTGTACATCAAAGCTGCATTAGGTGCCGTATCACCACCGCAGGCCAAAACAACACTGATGCCGACAAAAGCTACAGCGCTTTCTCGCGAACCATGTGCAGCTCCTAAAAGCAAGCGAATGAGATTATTAAGAAAGTATGGGACCAACAGGTTCACGAACTAATTGCATTTCAGTAGCGTGCTCGGGGTTTGTGCTCTTGTGTCCCGATGTGGAAATCTCGATCAAATGAGAACAGTTCAAAACAGTTCAGCTTTTATTCTTTTCCCTCCACCGCTGTGCCCAGCTGCACCCCAGAAAGGAAGAGCATGAACACACTGCTTGCATCTGCGCTGGCAGACAGACATGAAAGTGAGAGATCTTAGACGTGGGTGTCCTTTTAACTTCTTACACTTCAGCTGAAGTGGATTCTGAAAGGCTGAACATAGGCAACATCACAGACTTCATGTTTTCCAAAGAAAATACACTCTAGGTTTTGCATTAATAATCTTTAAAGGGTTCGTTTCACATCTAAGATTGTCAACGTCCAACAATGTAAACCCATTTTCGATGGTCTTTGCGACTATCCCGACTTTTACATATTTAAAAAGGAAGATGGAAACGACACACGAACACTCATTAACAAGCATGGGAGAATCAGTTTATCTATTGCAGTTCCTAATGATTTATATCTTGATTAATTCTGCTTGCTAAGTATTAATTTAATACGTACTACAGACACCGCTGTCGATTTAATACCCTAAGATGTGACGTTCACCGGATGCGTTTTGCTTTGGTCGCGTCTGCATGGCGGTGCAAAGCTGACAAACAACAGCCTACATTTACCTTAAACTCAGGCCCATAAATCTCAGCGTGGCGCTCCCTCTGGGCCCGGACTGAGGCTTGATCACCGTGACAGCTATCTGCATTAATCTCTTCCAAAACAGCCTGCTCATTGACAGCTCGGAGCAATTTTATTTTAAATGGAGATGTGCAAATGTGTTTAAGATTAATAGCTTTGGGAGGGGGGGGATAACATTTTCCATAGTAAACTACATACTATCACTTCATGCTGACCCTGATAAATCTGGGGTGTTTTTCCTGGATACTACTCTTAAACAGTCAGTTAAATCAAACGCACACTTAAGTAACTGCCGAAAACGCAATAATTAGCAAAATGTTCACAATTACATTTACAACAATAGGATATTAATGATTACAATACAAATACTAATGATTGGCTTCCTGCTATAATATTTTGTAGCCACATAAAAATGGCTGTGAAATGTAGAATTCTGTAATGTATGACATGTAATGGTATTCCAATATTTTGTGTCCATGATTTTGATGTCATAGATCACACGACCCTCCTACAGTATATGGATAAATAAAATCATCAGTCCTGGTCAGCTGAAAATTAATACAAGATCTGGGCGAACTAAAACTTTACATAGGTACATTCTTAGATATTCTGCTACACCACGTTATTGGCCTGTTATTGACTCAGCATTTCTCAGCGTTGACTCAGGAATGTATTTTGATCCTAATATCCTATTAAAGAACACATAGAAGCCCAGGTCTGTAACAGTTTTAAAAGCATATCCATGTAGATATATTTTGCATTAAACGAAGTACTGGTGTGGATTATTACAGCTGTGCATAAGAAACTGACAGATTCCTATACACAGATCAGAACACCATTCCAAAGAGCAACGGATCCCACACAGAACTATCGTACTCGGTGTTGCTTGGAGTCAGTTTGTCCGCATGCAGCATCCATACTGTAGTTCACACAAAGACATCTGTATAATATTGATTTTGTAGTCATGCAGCCCTGAAAATGTCTTAAAAGTTAATTAACAACTCTGACAACCTTTGATCACTTGGCTCGCTTTCTTAGGTACTAAGGTGCTACAGTAAAACTGAGGTGATGAGTCACACGTTAGCACACACTCTACTTCTTTACGAGAGCATGCTGCCCACAATGAATGCGCTTCTTAATTTCAAACTGCTCTGGACGGGGTGAGTCACAGCAGGGTCCGGACCAAGGGCAGCCACTCCTGAAAGGGACGCAGTTTCTGGCCCTGACTGTCATGGAAATGGTACAAGAGAAGCCAGCAGGAGGTCAGTGTGAGTGTTAGAATGGAGGACTCCAAACAGAAAAAGAAATGTCTGCTTCTTCCTGGTTAAATGATTGAGTTAAGAAACCTAGAACTGCTCTAGATTCTGCTTTTTTGTGATTACGGCACAAGTATGAAAAAAGTAGCTCCTGTCTTTGATTTTGCTTTTCGGAGGCGTGTTTAGAAATTGGTGGAAAGTCAGTCTAAAGCTGAGTATCTGAGACTTGGAACGGATAACCTGTGTTGGTGTTCTGTGCCATTTCATATCTGTGCTGATATGAGAACTAGAGTTCATGTAACTTAACACTTTTTAGGGGGTTTCTGATTGAAGTGGTTATTTAAAAACAAATGTGTTTTTACTTGTAGGGATATGTGCCATGTTGTTGATAATGTCATTCCATGTTTATTTTATGAGTAAGTTATATGTGAGCTTCACTAAAGACATTCAATGTAGTTTTTTAAATGCCAATAAAATAAAAATAAATGTATTGTCACCATAATACATCCAATACCTAAACACTTTATGTTTACAGTGAGCATTCTTTAAATTTTATTTCTTTCCTGTTGTTGCATGTTTTCTCTTAGTTACAGTAGGTCAATGTCAGATGAATCTGAAATACAGTATAAAACAAAGCATAAAACGTGGTAAGGTTGAAAAGCAGTGGTAACCATGGTAAGGTTAATCCATTTTGGTGGAGAGTGATTGCATCACTGAATACATGCCAGAAAGAAGAAAATACAGCTGAGAGGCCTTTCTATTCCTTTTTTCACGATTTCACAAGTTTCACAACCATATTTTATAGATTGCATTACATAGCATTTTTATTTGGATCTGAAAAACTCAGTTAAGGGTGGCAGGTGAACAGGTGTCCAGTCTGCATGCACACTGCCCTGAGGGACACCAGCCACGCAGCAGAGGTTAGAGTTTAGGGGCTGCAAATACCACTTCTACAAGTTTTCTGTGTGGAATATATTAATAACATATTAACAGAGCGATATAAATGTGATAATAACTGAACTCATTTGTAGATTAGTTGCATGTTTAGTATCAAAAACCTTAATCCTGACCTCACACCCTAATAATAACCCCAAGGGTTGCAAGCAGCTTTTTACACCTGGAATACTTTATACATTTCCCAACAGGTGGCATACTGTATATCTACTTACAGGCTGTAATTTTCCGAACGAAACTGTGACCAGATGTCCAGCAGTGGGTGCAAAACGTGAGATGGAGTTTCTGATCTGTGTCCTAGAGAAACAGGGGCACACAGTTACCAAGTGCCTCTGCTCTATGGCCTTAACTTTCCTTTGTGTTTTTTTTGTTTTTCCTGCTGGTGTCCCAGACTTGCTGGCAGATCAGGGCAGTCCCCTGCTGCAAGACCCAGAGCTGCTGCCCTTTCCCAGCTATCCCAGCATGCAGTTCCCTCCAGTGCAGCCACCCATGGCTTCTCCACCTTACTACTCCAGCCAGAACTACTTCCCAGCCTATTCCGAGGAGTGGTACTCTCCCTCGGGGATGTACGAACTGAGAAAGGTGCCCTGTGAGAACAGTTACGATGCAGAAATGGAGGATGGCACCATCCCAGCGTTCAAAAGGTCAAGACAAGGGCCCCATCCTGGCAGGATCAAAGGGGAGGAGCTGTGCGTGGTGTGTGGGGACAAGGCCTCTGGATACCACTACAACGCTCTTACATGCGAAGGATGCAAAGGTAGGTGTCACGATTATAGTCCCCCCTCCTTAAGGGTGCTCCAGCCCTTTCACTTTAGACTTCATTCTGTGCACCTGATCCCTTTTCCCAGCCCACCTTAAAAGCCAGGCGCTGACGTTCATCCTGGCTCTGCATCTGGTTTCCGTACCGTGTGAGTCCTGGACCTGGAAGCGCCTGGTCCCATTAAGGTTTTAATCTCTGTTCCCGTTCCTTGTCCGCTGGTTCCGACCCGGTTCGTGTTTTTAATTCCTAGTTTGGATGGATCACCTGGCTATGGACTTATTCTTGTGTTTTTGGATTCCCTCTATGGATTACTTTTGGATTGTTTGCCTCGGCCACACCTCCCCCGTGCACCAGCGCACTTTGGACACGCCCCCCTGTTTTCAGCCCCGTATTCCTGCATGACGTTTTCCTAGTGTTTCCCACTTCTTCGGATTGTGTCGTCCGCATAGGGTCCGGAAAGAACTGTTCGTTACAGTAGGGTTGTGCTTTATTACCTCTCCCCTGCTGTGAAGTGAAAAGCTGAAAACACTAGCTGGTCCATACTGTGAAAATCGTTTTTCAATTAATTGCTTTTAAAAAAAAATCTTACTTTTAAAAATATTAACTTTGTATCCAGTGGCAGGGACTGAAATTAAGTCCTATTAGTCATAGCTCCACTTAGAATGTACTGCAGGAAGGCATTTATTGCAAGACATCAGTCAGCCCTATCTAAAGTGTTTGTACTGTACTCTCAATGCTGGATATGATATGTTAACAAATACTGCTAACGTATTGCCATGCAAGGTACTGCTGTTTTTGAATGAAGTCAGAGACACACATAACTAAATTTACTATATGAATACTTACTGCATCCATGAAAGTATCTCACAGAGAAAGTATTGTTTTCCTCTGATCTCAGTGCAAATGAGATTTGGTTGAGCTCAGTTTGTCGGGCAGTGTGGAAGAGTGATGCTGGATTTATAGCTGGAAGGTTGTGGACCCAAACCCTGGGACTGAAACATGGCTGTTGTGCTTGTAACTTGTGCAAGATACTTTGCTCAAATTGCTCCAGTAAAATACCTCCTGTAGCTGTGCAAATGGGCTCAAATGTAAATTGCTTGGGATAAAAGCATCTGCTAAATATAGCTGTGTGTTCAGCTGTTTTCCAGTATGAATAATGACAAGAAAGTACTGGAAGACTACTTCAAAATCTGGAACAATGTTTATTAGCTGACAAGGCTGAACGGTTGACTTCTGAAGTGCAGGCACATTGGCACACTGTTTCAAACCAGCACAGGCTTTTGTTTAACAGTAGAAAAGGCCGTACCTTCAGAAATTAATACATTGTTAGTGTCTTCTTATTTATTTTTAAGATGAACTCCAGACAGTTATATAAATCAACCAGAAATGGACTTTAGCATCCAAAACTTGCAATGGGTGAAAATCCTTTTTGACACATTGACAAATAAAGAACAACCAAGATTTTCCACACTATAAAAGTGTAAGTCTAATGAAGAGTTAAATGAATATTTTAATATCATTAGAGCATTGCATTTTTGCAAGTGTCAGAATACCAAAAGTTATATTTACAAAATGGGAATGTGCTTATATTTTATTGTTTATGGGTACCACTGTAATGTGGATAGCATGTCCATCAGAGAATGTTTCTGCGCTCGAAGGAGGGAGGAAATTTAGACTTAGTTGTTCAGTGTTGTACCTTTTTGCTTGCAGTAAAGCACTTCTTTCCCCCTGCTGAAGCAAACATGACCTATGATAAGTTAAACTGGTCCTCATTTCTGCTGTAAACCAAAGATGTCATGTTTGCCTAGTTTTTTTGTTGTTGGGGGTCAAATAGATGTTTACTGGACCTTGGTTATGCGAAATCTGTGATCAGACAATTGACCTTGGACTCATGCGTCCAGATAAAGGATGTTGCAAGGTCCTACTTCAACGAAACCCCCTCTTCACCCACATAAAACAAAACACAGAGAGGCCTCAGAGAGCAACACTTTTTCCTTTGAAACAGTGGCGATCAAGGTCATTATCTGTCCTTTCATGTTTTCTCGTGTTTGTCTTATAACATTCCAAATTTCATGGACAGAATAATTGCTCGTTACCTCAGTGCTCATGGGGCGGAGCGGTGGCTCTGTGGCTAAGAATCTGTGCCTGTGGCTGGAAGGTTGCTGGTTCGTTCCAGGGGCTCTGTACAATGGCTGACCCTGCGCTCTGACCCCCAGCTTCTCTCCCCGTCTGTGTGTCTCATGGAGAGCAAGCTGGCGTATGTGAAAAGACAAATTCCTAATACAAGAAATTGTATGTGGCCAATAAAGTGATCTGATCTTATCATTTAGATGGACAACATATTTTGTTGGTGTAGGATGCCCTATATTATCAATATATCCAGAGCTTCCCACTTTTGTTCCACATAGGAAATTTGCTATTCAGAGTCTACCAGTACTGTGTTACTGTGACAGAGGAGAACCGCAGTCACAGTCTCTCAGGATCACTTCACAACTAGCTGGCACGGAAGACACTAAGGCTCCACATATCGAGCCAGATACAATATATGCCAATAGGCCAGTTTTGTTTTCTTCCACAATATGAGGAACAGTGAAGGAGTCCTAAGACTATAATCACTTGAATAAGTTGTTACTTTAAGCTATTACTTTATTAAAGCTTGAAGATGAGAGGAGGCCAAGTGACCCATGTAACCAGTTTGCTAACTGTTCTGAGAATCCCACTTAGCTGTTTCTTGAAGGAAGCTAGGGTATCGGCTTCAACAACATAGCCATGTTGCGTGTTCCACACCCCCACAACCCTTAGTGTACAGGTCTGCCTCCTGTTATGGGGCTTAAAAGTATTTCACACTTGTATTCTTTAGTTTAGTACACTGGGTGATGCTGAAGTTGTGCTTTAGGGATGACTTTGTCAGTGCTTTTACAGATTTTGGACATTTGAAACGTGTTCCACTGTAGTCTAGCTTGTATGAGCATAGAAGTATCTGTGAGCAATTTTGTTTTCTCAGTTCTTGCTAGTGTATTGAACAATTTCACACAGAAGTTACTGATTTTTGAACTTTTAACTATATTTGATAATATTTTGTTTGCCTTTTTTAACTATAAAACATTATACATTGTTGGCCTTTCTCATTACTTCCCCACACTGACTTGAGACGTGGAATGTGTTAACATAGAGACCTGTTTTTCTATGGCTCTCCAATTAGTGTCTTCCATCTTATATTTTATTTATTTATATCTGCACGAAATACTCTGCCTTTGTTTATATTAAACATCATCTGCCAAATTGTTACTCAGTCCTTTATGTTGTGTAATTCTGTTTGAATTTCTTTTCCTGTTTCTACAGCATCTGCAGGTCCTTGTATTTCTGTATTATATACAAATTTGACAAGTTTGCAGGAATCTAGATTATTCATAAACACAAGGCACACCACCACAGCATGTACATTCGCCCTTCCTGTGTTCTCTGTCCATTACCTTAGACACCTAGAACTTTCCCCTTAAAATTAATCTTTGAAGTGGAGCTTTCACTTTTTCAAAAATAAAAAAATGGTAAAATAAAAATAGTTCATATCATATGTTCTGCTTGTATCCATGACTGCAATTGCTTGTTCAAAGACACTTAAGATGTTAGCTCAGCCAGCCTTTTCTAAATCCATGCTGACTATCCCCCAGAATTATATTACTGTTGAAAACACAATGTTTGAGAACCTGCTAGATCTTGGGTAAGTTAAAACAGTAGAATTTTTCATACATGTCTAACGGGATAGAAGATATAAGTCACTTACAACTCATACAATACTCTGTTTCAAAAGAGCTCATAAATGAATGGAAACTGCTAAATAATCTCAGGATCAAATTGTTTTGATGAGTAGCATTTATAAACACAAATTCTACCGCCTCACTCTTTTCCTTTTGTGATGAATCTCCTCCTGAGTGGTACAGTGCCTCAGTTCAGAGTGATTAATTTATGTCCCAGTCTCACAGCCAGGAACTGGGAAGATCAAGGTCTCAGACTGACTTTCACAACGTCACACACTAAGTCAAAGTTGTCGCTGGGGTAGTGACTTATAAACTGCTATGTACATTTTGTGCACAGATTAAAAAAGTGATAACGGGAAATCTGCATTTTGGAAGACAGGGCATTGGACACGATAAGATGAACAACTTGCATTTCTTTAAATTAAATGAGTCGATTGACTTGATTCACTTTTTGTATTTGTTATAAACAAACAGTGAAACAAAAGGCTTGGAACATACAGTACCTCTAGGGTGGTCACGTCCTGGTAGCAGCTCCTAGGATTTTTGCTCACAGTCATTACAGAGAGGGACCCTCTGCCCCCGGACCCTTCCATAGACATCCCTGAATTCAATTATCGAAAACAAGGCATCTCTCCCACACAGCTGTTATACTACTACAGTAGGGATTGCAACTATTAGCCATCAAATAATTCTTTTGACTCACGTTATAGTTCTTATCTCTGTGGTCACAACAGGACAACACTGTCTCTTTTACGATTTAATGTAAAATACTAAGTTGTATGTGATTTCTTTTCTATGTATATGTATAAATACCAGTTCTGATTTGATACAGATAATTATTGTTCCTGCATATTTGTATTTAGAATTGCATATGAGCTATAAATGGTAACTATGAATGTGATTCCCTTTTTGAGCTTCAGATAATGTAGTAGTTTAATGAGTGCTAATATAATCCAACATTCCTTATTCATGAAGCAGTGCAGGCACGCTATGTCTTTCTCCTTTCTTAAAGCTTGCTACAACTCAGCATCACAGTCTTCCCTGGGCAGAGTCAGTTACCCCTCTCCTATTTCTCCTGAATAACAGTAGGAGAAACTGAGCTCCCTCAGGGCAATGCATTTTTAATGGCTGCCATTCTCCTGATCACCAGGTGGAAGGATGTATAATGTCCAGTTCTGTTGTCCTGTCATATACGGAATTTGGACAGACGTCCTGGTTGAACGAGTAAGGAGGTGTAGCACAATGATTTCTCGGGGGACTCAATTGTTGAATTCTTTTCCCACGTAGTAATTAAAGGGCATAGAACAGTTACTGTATATAGAAAGATAAGTAGTATCATTCTGAATACTAGAAGCATTGCAAAATGTTTTTTCTTATTTTGTGGTGAATAAAACATCAGATCATTTTACTCTTTGACCTGCGTGTTCCTCTGGCAGTGAAGTGGAGTTGCGGTTAGGCCTCAGGACTCCTTACCCGGAAGGTTATGGGTTCGAGCCTCAGGCTGAACCCTTGAGTAAGGTACTTCACTTCGATTGCTTGTCTGATTGCTCCAGTAAATACGGACTCCCCACCTGTATGAATGGGATTTGCTTTAGCCAGACGTGCCAAATGTGTCTGTGAAATTAATAATCGTAATTGGATCTTAGCATGTTTTATACTGATCTTAGCGCAGCCTGACAAATGTTAGAAATAGAGGTGGACCAGCTATGAATTGTGGGTTTCTGTGCAAACATACTATAGGTTCCTATTATTTAACTTTCAAAACGTGCCACATTTTTAATATGCCAATTCATTTGGCTGACAGGGTCATGTAAGCAACTTACAGCACATGTGCACCCGATTGCACAGCTGGGTATTTCACTGGAGCTGTTAGAGGGAGGCAGCTGGCTCAGGGTGTCTCCCCTGGGGTTAAACCCACAGGCTGACCACTGCGCCACGCCACCGTCCTGGATTTGAGACTGAGATGCTTTACCTGAAATGGGAAATCTGAAGATTTCAACACACGGCCGTCCATAAGGCAGGCGTCTCTCGATGCAGAGTCTCCGGGATTTGGGGTTTGTTGCCTTTCTTCCACGCCGGACTCCTGAGACCTTCACCGCCTCACCTTTCCTTTTCTTCCCCAAGGCTTCTTCAGGAGGAGTATCACCAAGAACGCGGTCTACAAATGCAAGAATGGGGGGAGCTGCGAGATGGACATGTATATGAGGAGGAAATGTCAGGAATGCCGTCTCCGGAAGTGCAAGGAGATGGGAATGCTGGCCGAGTGTAAGTGTGCTGGGAGAGGCGGGAATCAGCCGAAGGGGCAAGAAAGACAGGTCAATTCGCCGACCGCAACAGGGTGTGTTAGGACATAGAATCCACATTTATAGACAGCAGCAATAAGAAAATCTCTGACCTCTTACAGCCTGAGCTAAACAAGACCATCAGCTCAGATTGTAGGGCAACTGGAGCCCCAATTTCTCACATGCCTATTAGCCAATAAGCCTAATTTATTTTTAAATAGTTTTTTTTAATAACATTGTCTTTATTGAGGACCAGCCTCAGTAATTTGAAAAGCTGTACAGTGAAATATTTTCTAAAGCATTGTCCATTTCAAATATGCCTATATATTTTCCCCAAGGCAAGAATAATACCGTAGAAAGATGGAAGCTGATTTTAAATGGGCTAGTATACTCCCATTGTGTTGTGACGCATGTGTCTGCTGCAACACAAGGCAAATTTGACCCTACCAAAACTTATTAATAGATATGAATATTGAATGGGTATTGAATACGAATGGGTGAAGCAGTTTCTCACTTCCCCACCTGATCTGCTGGTGCAGAGTGCCTGCTGTGTGTCACCCAGGTGGGGGCTGTGCTTCAGTGGTGCATGAGGGGGGCTCCCTTCAAAAAATGCAATTTGGGATGGAAAGGCGCTATAAAAAATGCAAGTACAGTAATACTGTGTCCAGAAAATGGTCCACGTCAACATATATACAGTATACTGTATTAGAAATGATTTAAGGTTGTGATCAAGATAAATCTAAAGATTGTGTCATCCATTCAGTTTCTGGACACTTGTCTTTCAGGTGTTTGACAGCACTAAATCACATTTGCTTTCACAATATTTATTATTTTCTTAATAAATTACTTATATATAGTATGTGTATAAATGCACACACAGATACATTTAGCAAATGTTATCAGTTGTTTCCTAACCTTCTTTCAAGGTTAAATCTGTTAAGTGTTTAATGATACACTCGAAATGAGCCCTTCTGTAGTAAGAATGTTAACTATTTGCCTTTACAGCAGAGAGCAGATGTGTGTCTAAGGACACCATTCAGCAATGAGGAAGACAATAAAAGATAGAATGAATTTAAAGTAGACACCAGGAAATTAATCTGAAATTAACATAGTGTCTGTAGTTTTCCCATATGTACTGGTTTCCTGATAAGAAGATGAGGTGTTTTATTAACTCTGGGCTCTGAAATGAAAGAACTATGGCTGCATTTGTTTGGAAAATAAATTGAATACTTTTATATCTGTAGATAATGTTTTTTCTTTTTTTTTATCCTGTAAAAGTGTGCACACTTCAGTTTTACTTGTTGGTAGGTTCTACAATTCTGTCCAAGATGTTAATACTCTTTATTAATATGTGCTGCCTGAAATTATTTTAATATGCTGAAAAGAGAAGAAAAGAAACACAACGTTTCGGCTGTGGAACCTTCTTTGGCTGTGGAGCCGCCTTCTACACAGCTGAAGAAGGCTCCACAGCTGAAACATTGTGTTTCTTTTCTTCTCTTTTCAGCTGGAATAAACCTTTACTTGTTCCTCCACAGCCTACACCTGCTGATGCAGCTCCCTACTTGAATTATTTTAATAAATTAATTTTAAATCTTCTCAGATTTCCTTAACATTGAAAAGTTATCATAATGCTATGCGTTTATATAAGAAACTTTGTCTGAACAGCCATCATCAAAGAATACGTAAGCACACATAAAGCATACAGTATATGAATGTTTACATGCGGAAAGACTAATATCTTTTTAGTTGCATGGCTCTTTGTGTGAAAAACGATCGCCTCAAGGTGCTGAACAGAAATGAAAAATAACAGGAAAAGTTGGAAAAGTGAGACAGAAAAATAAAGGCAATTTTGAAAAGTGATACTGATTTTGAACGCTTCCAAGCAAAACCACAACTTGTTAAGTTTCGCAATAACTTGGCGTAGGCGTGATTCATTTAGCCAGGAACATTTTAAAATATGCAACTAGCTCCACGTGCTGGTGTCTGATAGAATCTTTGGTATAAAAAAGAGAAAAGACCGACCTAATAAAAGCCCTCAATGTGAAAGGTGTGAAAAAGCAACAACATCATAAATGCTGAAAATATGTAGAGTATTCCAGTGGCGTGTAAAAATGTATGAAGTAGAAAACATGTTGTGATGATAGATTGTTGATGTACATCGCTATTTGATCACCCAGATATCGATATAAAAGAGATTTTATGTCATTTGCAGGTTCTAGGATATTTAGGAAGCTGACGGCACTGCTTTGTTGGGATTTGTGCGTTGATAAAGGGCCACTTCGCCCAGCGGAGCGAATCGTTGTCGATAGCAGGGGGGAATGGGAGAGAGCGATTTTACCGTTCTTGGGAGTAAACTCCTCCAGGTTGGAAGCTGACGGAGGACAGGACTGACAGGAAGCCGTATAAAAGCTGGATTCATTCTCTCCTGTCGGCTTGGGCCAGAGGAGAGGAGCCACAATGAGTGTTGCTATTTGAAGCTGTCAGGTGATGGAAACACTGAGTGCCCTGATTGAACAGCTCATGTTGCTCATAAATTGTACATCAGAATTTTTATAAATATTGTAGGTGGCAGGCATTCTGTGGGCCTGCACTCCAAACACTTGACGTGTTTCCGAGAAGGAGTGGGGGGACAAAGGGTGGTGCTATTTCTGGATCTAGGCCTAATTCTGCCTGAAAGGCTCTCATCTACTGGAAAAACCCTCTGGTCATGCAAGAAGTAGCAGAAAAACCCCCAGAGAAATTGTTTTCCCATCTACGGTTATTCGGAACAATTACAGTGTATTTCATTGCATGTTGGCAAAATTATCTTGCGTTTAAATTGTGCCGTTTTCACACCTGAGATGTGAGTTCTCAATTCCAATACATAAACGTGAAGAATTCCAAAATATTTTTGATCCTTGAAATGAACAGGGATCAGTACATTTAAATTTCCTCTAACACACTCTTTGCTTTTCGTCTTTAAAAAAATAACTTGCACGGGCAAGTCTAATATACCCCCGTGCTGTTATGAGAAGGGGCGTGCATATAAAAAAAAGCATACCTGTGATGGACAGGCGTCTTGCAGGGATCGGCTCTGGCTCCCCAGCAGCCCTGAATTGGATTAAGTGTTTAGAAAATTGATGAATATCTCTGTACAATGCTTTTTATTTACAATATTTATGTAGTTACTCATAACAATTATAAATTCTAAAATCAATCCGGTGAACCCACATTAATATCCCATTCACTTCAAAGCAAGACTGTAGGAATATTTGAACATACTGTAAGATACTTTAAATCATATTGCAGTCTGTCTGTGAGCAACAGTTGTTTTTGTTCATTGACAACAGTTCACTGACAGCTCCATGACTAGTGACTGTAAGCAAGCAATCTGCTGTGCATTTTGGAGACAAATGGCAAAGTAAAGTGTTCCTTTAAAAAAAAGGTTTTTCGTGTCAGCAGTGAGTCAGCATTGACTCTTGGGTATTTTTTGGTAACTAACAAACAGTCAAAGAGACAAAGTGTATTTCCACCAGCTGTTCTGTTGCTTTAGGTATTGCCTAGTAGGAGTTTAAGCCTATGCTATATTTTGAAGTAGATATTTATGCAGTACCACATGGTTCCCTTCTGGCCCTGTATTACCTGGGTTTATGAATTTAACAGAATGCCTTTACTCACGTGAGTCTTCTCCAAATGCTGTTGACAGGTTTATTGACGGAGATACAGTGCAAGTCCAAGAGGCTGAGAAAAAACACCAAATCCTCTCCTGACCATTTCGGCAGAGAGGAGACAGAGGCAGGCGACAGTGGGGACAACAAGCAAGTCACGTCCACCACAAAGGTTCTGAAGGTACGCAAAGGGGTGGTGGGAGTGTGGAACAAGCTGCCCAGCCATGTTGTTGAAGCCTGGTTTCTTTCACTGAACGGCTGGAGGAGATCCTGGGATACTCAGCTACTAACTAGCAAATTGGCCAGATGGTGTCGAATGGCCTCCTCTCGTTTGTAACCTTTCCTATGCCTTTCAAGGCAGAGCTATGAAGCGGCAGAAAAGAGAAATGCCGGGGTTCAGACAGAGGGCTGTGGGTTTACGTGCCTGGTAGGGGCCGTGTTGCTGTACCCTTGAGAAAGTGTTCAACCCAGATTCCTCCAGCACACCCACCTATATAAATGGGTTCCAAATCCTGCTTGTGAAAATTAATTAAAGTATCATATTAATAATGAGGCTTGTGAAAAACCTACTGATTGCTTCTCAGCAAAACATTCCCCCTATTTTTAATTTTTTTTTTAGCTGAATTTGTTGCTGGAGTGCAGTATTATCAATATTTTTCTTTTCTGGCTGGTGTGAAGACAATTATAGTAGTGTCCATCTGTGGGAGGCTGAGTAGCAAAAGAGCCACAGAAATAAATACAGATACATTCATTCTGCATGCATGCTAAACACAGTATTGTGCTAATCTGTATTGTGTCTTATGGCTAAGATGAAAAACTGAATTGCCACAGAACAACTCTAAGCCACCTGAAGGATCAGTAATGATCATGCTACTGTTTTTGAGGAAAAGACAATCCATCCAAATTCCATAAGAGTGCAAAAAAATATTTTAAGAAGCTGACCTGAGTTTTGGCATAAACATTATCTACACAGAAATCAAGTAGCCACCCCCCTGGAAAGCTAATCACAAGAGCAAGGCTTCACTTTCTTTTAGAAATGCAACATGTATCAGTTATAAGGAAAATAACCTTATTACTTGCAACTAGAGCTTATCAGTAAAATGGTGAATATAATAATAATAATAATTACTTACACTTATACAGCGCTTTTCTGGACACTCCACTCGCTTTACAGGTAATGGGGATCCCCTCCACCCCCACCCCCACCAGTGTGCAGCCCCACCTGGATGATGCACCAGTACTCTCCCCACACACCAGCTCTCAGTGGGGAGGAAAACAGAGTGATGAAGCCAGTTTAGAGATGGGGATTATTAGGAGGCCATGATTGGTGAGGGACAATGGGAAATTTGGCCAGGATGCCAGGGTAACACCCCTACTCTTTTCGAGAAACACCCTGGGATTTTTAATGACCACAGAGAGTCAGGACCTCGGTTTTACATTTCATCTGAAGGACAGCACTTTTTTACAGTATTGTGTCCCCGTCACTATACTGGGGCATTAGGACCCACACAGACCACAGGGTGAGCGCCCCCTGCTGGCCCCACTAACAACACTTCCTGCAGCAACCTTAGTTTTTCCCAGGAGGTCTCCCATCCAGGTACTAACCAGGCTCACACCTGCTGAGCTTCAGTGGGCTGCCAGTTGAGAGTTGCAGGCTGATATGGCTGCTGAATATGTTTGTTGCAGGTGTAGCATTTTGCTGAACAAACATGTCATTCATCAATGCACGATGCTGATCATTATTTGTTATTAGGGTTGATCAATACAGACACTACCATAAAAGTGAAAGGCCAGTAACCTGTGTCCCCTCCATTGGAAGCTACACAAGCTTTATCATCAGCAGCACATTTTGTGTCATTTAGCATACTGTATCTCATGGGATTCTGTCTCATTCATCTCATAGAGCCCGGACAGACATGTGCCTGCTCACTGAGCCCGTCTCTGAACCCTAAATATTACACATCATCCCAGCTCATCCCACAGATAATTGGTACAATTTCATCTTGCAAGAAAGACGTTAAGTGACCAGCTTGGGAATGGGTTCTGTCCTGCAGGGAAATTGTCTCATAAGGATGAGCTCATAGGAAGGGCAGCAAGTAATTCTCGGGACTCGATTAATGTAACACCATGCTGTCAGGGTGCCGTCAATCACTAGATGTGGAGTTCTGTAGCAACTAGAATCCTCTGGCCAGACCATCACACTTGAGCTCATCAATCTTGGTGACGTGTCACAGCTCACAGTGTCCTAGATCATGGCCTGTCATTGACATACCAAGTGTGTCTGTAATGTCTTGCCAGGCTAGAAGTTGCTAACTGTGAACAACCCAAGATGGTGAGTGTCAGTGTGCCGAGGCAGTCTAGTCTCCTACAGACCAATGACATGAAGGTGTTGCTTTCTTGATAAATGCGTTATATCCTTTCTTCATTTTCACCAGACTTGATATTCAACAGGTTAAGTCACCTCATCGCCTGTACCCCATCACCTTTCTCACTGATGAGGTTATGTAGTGCTTATACAAAGGTTAAAGTCAATCATGTGTATTACGTTCACTAAGAAATAATCAGCTGATCAAAATGACACCAAAAACATTTATTTGGTAACCAGAAACCATTTTTTTTCTGTAACAGAAACATGCAGAAACAGAGTGATAGGTTACATTTGATGCTCAGTATAATGTGAAATAAAGGACAAAGAGCTTTGTAGATTCTTGATTTAAAATTTCTTGAGCTTTTAAAATAGTCTCCATGATAACTTCCTGACTGTGCTGTGGTTTATGGAATTATAACAGAAAAACTGGTATTCAGGAGAAAGTGTGCAGTAGATCCTAATCTATTCCTAATCACACTTCTGCTTGCCTGTGTATATAAGGCTCTCACCTGGGTCCTCCCACAGCACATTTCTCTTGTATGAGCACTGTGCGTCTCGCTTTGTTTACAGACAGAGGTGTCTCATATTTGGGGTTTCCGGGATCTTACCATCGTCTTGTTCACCCAGGACTGAAACTGCTCACCTCCAAAGCCTCAAAGCAAGCGGCTCTGCGCCCACCACACCATTTTTCTTGCAGGTCTCCTGATGTCAGCAAGCCTCCCAGAACCTCCAGGCGTCCCTGCGCCGGTTTTCCCCTTACCTATCTCTTGCCTGCTCCTTCCTCTCCACTTCATTTCTGGTCTGATGTCCAATCCACTGCACCTATGGCCCCAGCACATATGTCCAGTATATTGTTTCGTCTCCCCTATCCCCATTCCTTCTTTTCCCTCTCCGACAGGAGACCCTGGTTGCCGATTCCCATCCCACCCTGCAGGGTGCTAGCACATGGCATCAGCTTCCTCGTTCACCCCCTCTCTGTCCATAGCACTCAGGCCTAGGCAGCTACAGCGATGGGTTCTCCCCCAAAAAAAATTTTTTTTCATCCCCTTTTCGGTTGGCGTCCAACTGGTCAGTGTTGGCCCTTGATTCTTTCCCTTGCTAAATCCTCCAGCCGCATACGTAGCCGATATCCCTTCTCTTTTTGGGGGTTTCAGGCTGAAATACGTTCCTATCGCCTAGATAAATTCAGCAAGCGTCTCTCTTCTGTTTCCACGCCAACGCTACTCTTCCTCGCCCCTGCAGCGTCTCCCTCTGCCTGCCACGGAGTCCCAGTACCTGCCCACTGGTAGCTCTCTTCCCACTTCCCTTTCTAGATCAGCAAGTCCCCATGGCAACCGGTACAAACACAGCACTGTCAGAACCCGCTCATCTGGCAATCGCTTGAAACCCCACCACCAAGACAACAAGCTCCTGCTCATGAGCATGCATCAGCAAGTGGCCCTATTCCGGCTCCACACAGGTGTTTCCAAACTGCTCCTTGTGGGTCAATGCACCAGTGCACCATACCATTTAATAGGAGCTAACCACACTACTGAGTATGATGTGTCAGAGTACTGTATTGACCTTCCTCAGGCTCACAACTGCAGTCCTCCTACTTTCTGTGTTGCTGTATGGAAGAACAGAAAAATGAGAATTTCCCTGGATTTTTCTTCCTCTTTTTGCCCTGAGATGAAGGCAATGGACTAACGGTTGTTGCTCTTCCAGCATACATTTTATATTTTGCCATTCAGTGATACATGATCTTTTTATTATACTAAATATGAAGAAGCAGTTCTGAGGTTTATAAAATATGCAAGACATGTGAGCTAACATTTAAAACAGAGGCTGATAAAAGCAATGGAATGAAAACTATCAATTATTCAGATATGATAACAGTGGCCCATAGTATTCTTACTTTGAAAAACCCATCTATTCTTTTAATTTCAGGAGAAGATAGAATTCAGTCCAGGACAGCTCAATCTCTTAAATTACATCTTAGATGCCTACAATAAATATCGGATTCCTCACGATGTTGCGAAAGAACTAGTAAGTTTCCTGTTTTCATCATTCTATGTATACATGTATCCTTTCCATTTTCACTATATGTTATTTTGAGAAAATATAACAACCAGCCAGTCATGCTAAAACTACCTACAGTACATAAGTTTTAAGTTCTTTAGTTCTGCTAGATTTTTCTTATTTTTTATCCACATAAGTAATACAAACAATTATTTGCCAGCTTGTAAATTTGTAACTTTTAACACACACTCAGAAGAAAGCTTGATGTAATGGTGATTCATTTGGTTTACATCAGATTAGACAGACGAATCTCCCAATACTTGACTCTAAACTTAAATGCTGGGCTATTGGATAGAAATCTTGGCCCTTCCTTACATAACAATAAACTGTATGTGAAATGGTTTCAAAACTTAAATGGAGTATAAAAACAAAACGTTTCTTCAAATACTGAAAATTAATTTTAACTCATTTTGTGTTAACTCACATGGAACACTGTCTCAAAAGAGCTTCACTTTATGTAAATGATATGTAAAATGAAAACAAATAAAAAAATAAGTCTGTTGATACTGGGGTTATTTTTAATTCTGGATAATATGATTATTATGTTTTTTAATTGAGCTCCATGACCAATTGAGCATTATTTTTTTCTTTAGCTCCATGACCAATTCAATGCTGAAGAAAACTTCCTAATACTGACAGAAATGGCAACCAGTCATGTGCAAGTGCTGGTGGAGTTTACAAAAAAGCTACCAGGTATCTCACTTTTGATAACTTACAACACAGAGTTCATTGGATATTTACACAGCTTTAGAAGGTGTTACTTTTTTAGAAGGTGTGAATAAATGTGCAGGATTTATTTTCCTTAAGAATACTAATAAATTCCTTCCTCCACTATTAATAAGAGACAAAAATAATCTGAAACTACTATGTTGAAAAATGTTTTAAAAAATGTTGGGTAATTTAGCTGCAGTGTGTTAAGATAAAGGATGTTTATAAATGTTACATAGAATACTGGACGCCACAATGGCATAGCACTGCTCTTGGGTCCAGGGTTCGATAATGTGCTGGCGTACCTTCTGGGTGGAGTTTGCACGTTCTCGGTATGTTCACCCCAGCTGTTCCGATTTCCTCCCACCTCCCACACCCATGCTGGTAGATTGCTTGGCTGTTCCGGGGGGGGGCAGGTGAGGGGCTCTTTCCTCCGCTTGGCCGGAAGCAGCTCTGCTGTGGCCCTGAGGCTGACACAGGTGGGTTAGGTTTCGGGTGAGGAGGAAGACCGGGGCTTGTGCAGAGTGGAGAGCACAGCGCTTCCCAGATACACGTAAGCACACCAGTGCCTGCAGGAGGACCACACGTCTGAGCTGCCACTAGCAGGGAAACCCTCCTCCAGGGAAAGGTCTTCTCCTAGCTGGCTGCAGATCACCTCAGAGGTGCTGCTCCGTTTACCTGAGAGGCGAGGAGAATAGTGTACTTTATTTGCAAGGCATGTGTGAAAATGTGCAAATACTCGTGAGATGAAAAAAGGTTTTGCACCCATGTTTCCATAAGCTGCGCAGGGGAAAGATCGCAGCTCTTCCTCTGCCTCCTCGCGCTTGACGTAAGAACCTCTCTCAGGCTTCCAGGCTCTGGACCACGAGGATCAGATTGCCTTGCTGAAGGGTTCAGCAGTAGAAGCCATGTTCCTGCGATCAGCGCAGATTTTCACCAAAAAGCTACCGGAGGGACACACGATGATGCTGGAGGAAAGGATCAGAAAAAGTGGTACGTACTGTACATCATCTCCTTCACAGCTCTTTCTGTGATTTTACGTCCACATCATTAGGGAGCACCTCATGCTACACACTGTACTGCATTGTGCACATTTTCACTTTGTGGTTAAACACTATCAATGAGGGATACAAATGAGTCATATATATGCAATGAGGCACATTGCATTCACTCTAACTCAAGTCAAAGTTTTTGTTATCGTTTCAGCACCAAAATACATTTCAGAGTTACACATTAAAGTTTCTCATTAAAAGATAAAAACTGACTTCAAATGAACCAGTCATTTTAATCATGTACTGTATTTAGTATTTTTTCATAATATTATATATATATATTTTAATTGTTATAGATTATGCATGCTATTTTTATTTTTTATGTTATATTTCTAAAAGTATTATGCAAAGTATGCAATTACACACCACTCAGGTAACAATGATTATTTCTGTGCCATGAGAGTCTCACCTTTTTGGCTGAAAGAAAGTGGTTTTAAGGGCCTGGGCTTTATTTATGTATCATATCTACAAATTACATTTTAGAACAGTTTCTCAACATTTTCTTTCATACAGTTCCCCTTTTCAAGATGGCTCTCAATAAGGACCCCTTATGTACTTTTTTACCCTTTACTGTTAAAACTGAGGTTAGCCGATGTCTGAGTGATGAGTTTACAAACTGGTGGGTGCTGGGAGGGGTGACATTTTTCATTTGTTTTGGGGGACAGTCCCTGCAGAGCCCAGGGATACATACAGTAGACCCCTGATTGCAAACCATCACTTCCTCTGATGCTTTCATTTTGACCCTGGCATTGAGGCCCTGATCTCCATGTTTCCACTTGTTGAAACAGGACCAAGCTAGAGGGTGGTGGAAGGGAATCATTTCATAAGTTAAACACACAAACTTTCTTTCTCATTTCATTTTCACACCGAGAAGTGAAGGGGCAATCGATTATTCACCATGAGAGCAGATCTAGTACATTGAAAGCAGTAACTGCCCTGGATTGTCACAGTGTTATGAAAGATAAGATCACTTTATTAACCATACACAATTTCTTGCATTAGGAATTTGTCTTTTTGCATACTTGCTCTCCATGAGACACATAGGCACACAGATGGGGAGAGAGGATGTGGCCAGAGTGCAGGGTCAGCCATTTATATGGCGCCCCTGGAGCAGTTGGGGTGAAGGGCCTTGCTCTTGCTCAGGGGCCTAACGCAGTAGGATTCCTCTGCCAGACGCGGGATACGAACTGGCAACCTTCTAGCCACAGGCACAGATCCTTAGCCACAGAGCCAATGCTCCACCCCACTGACAGGGATACAAGACATGGTCAATCAGTCCAATTCTTCAGAGAGCCTCTGTGTACCAGCTTCACATGGCACCCCCTACAGGGCAGGGACTTACTGTAGGTGACACATTTCTTCACACATCAGAAGTAAGAGGCAGGGATGACTGACGTTACCAAACTGTGTCACCTGGCACATTGATCTCTTAAGATTGACGATATGTATTGGCTGTGTTTGATCACAAAGAACCAGCTATTTGCATACTGTGAGAATCAGCAGCAAACATTTTTGCACTTTGTGCAGGGCTTACACTTGCCAGAAATAATTGAAAATATCTTTGACATTATAGACATAGACCTTAACTGCTCTCTTATACAGAGAAAACAGAACCTCTCCTCCATGTTTATTTCTCATGTGTAATCTATTTCTGCGTGCCAGCCTCTATTACTGTTTGGCACAGAGCTGTGTTTTATTATGAGAACAGCACGAACATATTTCAGAATGAATGAAATCTCTCTCTTCTGGGGACTAGTAAAAAAGAAAAGGACATGAGCAAGCGAAGCGAGATAGGTTGCGCTGTTATATGATACATGGTGTACTTTTGACAGAGGCGGTGTACTGTGCATGATTCATCCAATACTTTGATAGGTTATATTGTCCCTGTGGTAGCTACCTATCCTCAGTTACAGTGCCAGGAACCAGTGCCATGTGTTAATTGTATTGTCCGTGTAGCATTGAATAAAGGTTGTAAAGGAGCCAGTACTGACACAAGGACTGGTAATGAGCTATTAGCCCATGATCGTCTTACTGGTAGCCCACCAGTTAAATGATGAAAAAGGCTCAGTAGATAATATATTAGCTGTATGCTGATTTGCAAAAAGGCGTAGGTCAGATGACAGCAGTCGTGCACTGAGGAAGCCTTGTTTCCTACAAAGGGTAGCATGATGACTTGGCAGGCTAGGTTCTAGATGGGGGTGACTTCGGTGTAGTTTGCATGTTCTCCCTGTTTTCTCTGGCACCTCTGTTTTCCTCCAGCCAGCAGAGGAATCCTACTCCATTGGGCCCCTGAGCAAGAACCTTTACCCCAGCTGCTCCAGGGGCACTGTATAAATGGCTGACCCTGTGCTCTGACCCCAAGTTTCTCTCCCTGTCTGTGTTTCTCAAGTTGGGGTATGTGAAAAGACAAATTCCTAATGTAAAAAAAAATGTATATGGCCAATAAAGTGATCTTATCTTATATCAGGTTAAGTGGAGTTTCTGATCATCTTTAGATCAGTGTTTGTTAGAGAAAATATGGATAGATGTCATTAGACTGTTTTTACAGTCCATGTGTACATGACAGGCTCCAAATCTAAATTTTTATTTACATGTTCTTGAAGAGCATTTTGTGAAAGGACAGCAGTGTTCGTCCTTAGGTCACTCGATATAAAGTATTCACATTGTTTTTCTCTTTTAACTGCATGTACTCATATCATGCATATTCACTCAAACACACAATTCTTAAAGGAAACTGAAAACAATGATGTTTGGTCAGGAAAAATAAGATCTCTGCTGTGTGAGGTGTAACAGTACATTTGTGAAACATAAATATTTTCAAAGGTGTGCTCAAAATAGTTCTTGTTATTTTTGAAAACTATCATTTTGAATTTAAAGTGATTCAAAATTTGCTCCAAGGAGAACCGTGAAGAAATGCATCTCATATACAACAAAAAGGGGTGTGAATAATAAATCCAGGGACTAAACTAAAGGAAGAGAGGGAATTATGCATATTCATGGCGGGGCTCGTTGTCTCTGAACTTCATATCAATTACAGGTGCTTTCAATAGAAACTGTATCGTGTGCTCTTCATGGCTCCAGTTTCATCCTTTCTGGAGACCAGGTTTGGTGTCACTAAGAGTGGAAAACCGATGCCCCTGACGCTACATAGAAATATTTTAGTGAATCTTTAGAAAGGAAACTATTTTGCAAACAAACAGAGCCATAATGTTAAGAAAAATACTAAAATGTTATCATGCTTTGTGTTATTTTTGCATGAGTGTAACAGACTTTCACGCTCGTGAATGCATTTCCATTTTTCTGTAAAGGAACAAGTAGGTTTATTCCATGCTGAAAAAAAAGAAGAAAACACAACGTTTCGGCCATGGAGCCTTCTTCAGGTGTAGATTTTTCTGTGTTGGACCTACGAAAGCGAACTGAACGAGAGAAATGCAATTTGAAAATCCACCAGTAAAAATAGAACAGCACTCCACCAATAAATGTGGATGGTGAAAATATTGAGCCGTAGAGAATCTATGAATGCATACAAGATATTGCTCTGTAGCATTTCTGTGAACATATATTAGAAGTACCTGGCATTTCCTTTTAATTTAAGGATAAGATTAAAAGATAAAGATTAAGGTAAAACTTGTCAGACCACCCTTGTAATGCTAGTTCAGCATTTACAGCTGCTGGCCTGTACAAGCAATGTTTGGGAAGGGAATGTGCTCTCAACGTTTGCATGAGGTTGCGAACGATTTTGAGGAACAGGGTTTCTAACAGCCCAGCTCTGAAACTCCCTGGGACTTTGAGCTGGTGTTCAGGTTGGAGCAGTCCCTCAAAATGCCAGATCTTGAAGAAAAAAGACCCTGCCAAAAGCGAGCATTGTTTCTAATCGTTACATCACAAGTGGTATTAATCTCCTGCTGCCATTGTTTGCTTCTGACATTTGTCTGCCTTGAGAATCCTGTGAGGTGCTCACGCTCAATGCCTTGTCATCTGTCTGGCTTTCCCCCTTGTGACCAGCTCCGTGTGGTATTCATGGATTATCCTCTGATCAGCATGAATTTTAAAAACACTCACTGTGCAGAGAAGACAGAGCCTGTCTGCTGGTGACCTTTCCGAATATGTCTTCATTGTCATGCTGATACTCAGACTGCAGCAGGTTCCAGTCCAGGCTGATCTACGTTCTGTAGGGGACAGCAGCTCCACCCACACAGCTCTTTACATGATAAAAGTGTTCGCGATGCTCCACAGACAAAACCCCTTTGACGAAATGGGATGCCTTTCATATGTTCATTACTGAGGGAGACTAATTAAAACGGCAGGGAGAGAAGATGCACATCTGTACCTAGAGCAGGGTTTTGATTTGCTGGGTAGGGCCCTTTGAAGATCTGCGCAAGACGAGAAGCACAATAAGTCGATATTTGCAGAGTCTAAACCTAGGCAATCATTTCACGGAATCTGAAAATAGGTGATATTTTTTAAAAGGCCATAGTTAATTGTGAAATTGCTCTTGATTGCACAGGAAGTGGTATTTGCTGTGATTTTAAATGTGTACTCTAAGCCCCTACAGCTGCTGCTTCAGAAGGAGTGAATGATTCAGTCATTTCTCAGGATTATGTCTGTGATTTTGGAACCTTATTTCTCACCCATATGTTAAATTAAGTCAATATCTGTCACATTAACAACGATTAACATCTGGGATTGGATCCAGTTGGAGATCCAATCCCAGATGTTAATTGTTCCAAGTTCTCGAGAACCTTTTTCGGAGCTCAATTAAATGCAGATGACAGACCTCAGAGAGGTCTTGTTTTGCGGGAGAAAGTCACATTTCCCTTCTTAATATCTGGAAAACACCTGTCACAGTTGGAACAGACTTCTGGGAATGCCTGGTAGTCCCTGAATCACAATTAACTACTCTTTACATAATATATATCTAATAGAAGGAAAGCTATGTGCAAAACTTAAATTCCTTTATTAACCAAGTTTTAGAATACTGGCTTCAGTGCATGCTTTAAACTGATGTCCATCTGCTTTTTCATCTGTAAAACCATCTGTAAATAGTAAACCAGACACAATATTTTATTTTATGACAGGATATCTTTAATTTTTGTCTCAAGGCAAGGAGGTTTTCTTTAGAGTGCTCTTTTGGGGTCTGCATATGAAATATAGGGATGGCACGATCATCACTTTACACACGTCCGACCACATCAGTTCACAGAGCGTTACAGTGGCACCACCTAGTGGCGTAATGGGGAAGCGTTCCACAGCATCTTCCCAATTCCAAGTTACGGGAAAGTAGATTTTAGCATATGAGACAAACGAATAAATCAACGGTGAAGCTGCATCAAAGTTTTCTCCTTATTTGTTCTTGGACTGATGTTTTTTCAGAGTGACATCTGCATGTTGATTATGCTGAAAATGTGTCAAACATCTTTTTTCTCGGGCAGATTTATTGTCCTTGGCACCACTTTAGGAGTTATCATTATAAATGGAATTGCTGCACGGAAAAATGCAGGACACAGCAATAAGAATATTCAAAATCCCTCGGTTAACCTTCAGAAAAAAGAGACAGGTGTGTAGGTGACTGGGCTATAAGGCAGTCCACCTCTTGTTGTCTTCTTAGTGATAAAACATTCTTGTCCCAGTATATAACAGTACTTCTCAAGCGTAGGTTATACTATGATGTAGGACAGGGTCACACAATCTGTTTGGGATATAATTTCAATTCCCGTTTCGCTCTAACACTAGGCTACTACACAATCAACATTTCCAAGAGTCTAAGCAGATGTCCTTCCCCTTGATTGCCTGGTACGGATGCCCAGGTGCTGGTTTTCCATATTTAGCAGCCAGCTAAGAACATTCTCACTCACTTTTCAATGCAAACTTTAAAAAGGTTTCTTCACTGCAGTCCAGAGGCAAGGAGTAGGACATCGGAGTCCGGGGAAAGAAGAGAATACTGTTCCATATGCAATACGTCTTGGGCAATTGCAGTTATTTGCCAAATTCAATTGTATTATTGTTTTTTTTTAAAGATAATTTAGAACGGAAGAAGAAACAAATAATTGAAATCACAGAAAACGTGTTATTTTGCATAACCCAATGCAGTAGGTTGTGCGAATATAGAAAAGGCTACCCAGCCATATTGTTGAAGCTACCCTGCATTCCTTCAAGAAGCGACCAAATGAGAGGTTAATTACCAATGAATAAACACCAATTACTACCAATTAACACAAACTACCAATTAACAAACAACCTTGACGGCCCGTACAGTCTCCTGTCTCTTGTAACCATTCTGGTATTTAACAAAGTTCAATTGGTGCTTCTTTCTACAGTATATCAGGCCCGTGTCTGCGTCCCGCCCGGCATTCCGGCTGTTGAAATGCGCCTCATCATAGGATTCCCACCTGCAGAATGAACGTAGCATTGCAGCAGCGGGGATACAGCCTGCAGCTTAATTTACAGGACGTTTTTGTTCTAGTGATTCTATAAAATATATATATATATCTTCCAGCTGTAACACAAAAAGGAAAATGATCTTATAGAGACGTGATTTGGCATAACATAACGTGCCCGATATTGCAAAACCCGCAGTTGTGGGTGATATCGGGAATTGAGGCCTTATTGGTCCGCTAATAAAAATAGAAAGTACAGTACATCAGAAAAGTTCCAGGGGTATCACAAAACAAATTTGTTGGTAACGGTACAGCAGCTCGTAGTTCTCAAAGCTGTTATTCTTTTGCAGGTATATCAGAAGAATACATTACCCCAATGTTTAACTTCTATAAAAGCGTCGGAGAGCTTCGAATGACGCAGGAGGAATACGCTCTGCTCACCGCGGTAACGATCCTCTCACCAGGTGAAGTCCCGAGATCCACTTTGTTTTTAAACAACTTGTTTTTATTGACAAAATAACGTTTTTTACAAGGTGAATGTAATAGCCAGTAAGTATTATCATTCACGTTACGCGCAGAAAGGAATCAGCATTTCTTCTAATACACTACTGACACCAAAATACAGCTTGTTTTCAGGCGAGGAGAGGACCGAGCACTTCGGAAACTCCAAACATTTATTCCTCAAATAATAATTTAACACACGTAGTAGTAAGTATAGTATTATCATTTTCATTCAAATGTGCGATATTGAGTAAAATATGTTTGACGAGGATTCGGTGACCAGTCTCGTTTACTGTATGTCGGCGGGCCAGAAGACAGGTGAGTGCTGACTTCTGGGCTCCAGGTCTTGACTACAGTAAGGTGACCAGGTGTTGCTTGTGTTGCAGACCGCCCTTACGTGAAGGACGTGCAGTCTGTGGAGAGGTTACAGGAGCCGTTGCTCGATGTCCTCCGCATATTCTGCAAGCTGAACCACCACAAAGACCCCCAGCATTTTGCCCGCTTGCTGGGGCGCCTCACGGAGCTGCGAACTCTGAACCACTACCATGCGGAGATGCTCCTGTCTTGGAGGATGAATGACCACAAATTCACCCCCCTGCTCTGTGAAATCTGGGACGTCCAGTGAGTGCCGTCGGAAGGCACGTCGTGCAGCTTCTGCGACACTGAACGCCTATTTTAAAGAATACTGAAAACCAGCCGTCTGTATGCAACTCTTGCTGTGTTTTACTGTGCGGAGTGAAATAGTTGCTTCCGCGGCGGACATATCACAAGCAGTTACGTTTTCTTGTTTTGATGCAAGTGTGGTCTCTTCCGTTCACTAATTGCTGCATAGAGTTTATATTTTTATATTTTTATCGGGTTTTAGAGTGGCACTCCCAATATTTTTAGGAATTAGCAAATGGCCATTTTAACAGCACATAGCAAAAGGGAAAATAAAATGCATTATCACATATTCGCCTAATTTATGAATGGAGAAATGTTTCTTATCGTCTCTCTCTAATACAAGCCACTGTAATAGCTGTGGGACTAAAATACTGTACTTGGATTTTGTATTTACATTGTATCCTTTGTTCTGAATTTTACTGCCAAAAGCTATAAAGCACTTGATTCTTTGTCATTATTTTATATTATTGAAAACATTGACCATTTGCCTGATAAAATAGAGTATTTTACCTTATAGTGTAATCAGTGACATTAAATACAAGTAAAATACCAAGTTGTATATTAAAATAAACACTCAATGCAATTTTGTAGTGCTTGGTGCTTTTTAGCTTCTGTTAAATGCTGAATTATATATAATGCACTAGGAAGGCCTCTTTAACGATATTGTGTTCCATTTTGGTTACCACATTAAAAAAATCAACATTGCTTCTCTGGAATCAGTCCAGACAGGAGCAACCAGAGCAGATCCACAGCTTATGTGAATGTCCTGCGCTTGCAGACTGAAAGAACTGAACCTTCAAGAACTCCACCGGATGGATTTCTTTCAAATGAACAGTGATACATGAGCAAGAGGACACAAGTGGAAGCTAAGTGGAAGGGCAGTTAAAACCAAGAACAGGAGGCACTTCTTTGCCCAAAGGGTTGTGGGAGTGTGGAACAAGCTACTCAGCCATGCTGTTGAAGCTCAGACCCTGGCTTTCTTCTAGAAAGGGCTGGATAAGATCCCAAGATCAATTAGCTAAAACCACCAAATGGGTTATATGTGCAGAATGGTCTCCTGTAGTTTGTAACCTTATGATTTTGATTATTTGTTTAATTCACAATCACTGCAAAATTGAATTAAGTACTCTTTCATATCAATAAGTAATGTTTTATTACTTATTTATTACTTTACTACGTATTTTCTTGTTAATTTTCCTCAGTATCTAAATAATACTGTTTACCTCCACAAAATATAATAAAAGCATGAAAGAAAAAAAGAAAACATAACCATATGTTGAAGTTTTGTTCTTTCTGCTTTAAAGTTTTGTCAGAGTTAATTCTCACTTGTGTTTTAAATGTCAGTGAAGGAAAAAGTGCTATAAAAAATATTTGACTTCATAGCCCTTTTTTATAAAATGCCCCTGAGTTCTAGAATCCGGTAATGTAACCATCACTGAGTCACAAGAACTTTCTGGTCATTTTTGGGTTTTGTTATAGATATGGATTGTGGGCTGACATGAGGCCCTCTTTCAGAAGCAGTGATTTACAGACACTGTGTTGTTCTCATTAGAGAGTTATGTTGGAACGGTTAAAGAACCCATTCTTATTTCAGACTGGTCAGAATAACAGAATTCCTTTAATATAGGAAATAGTTGTAGATGAGGAGAAAAGACCATTTGTGTTTTGCAGCTGCATAAATAACACCCTTTGCTACCCTTTTGCTTTTCAAAATTCGAGATAGTCATCCAGTGTATTCTTCCTTTATTTTGCAATGTGGTCTAAATGACAGGTTGTATCAAATGTCGATGCCACTAACATTACAATGTACAGTATCAGGCACACTTCTGAAGGAGACTACATATTGAAGTATTGGGTAGAATCTAGTAATACACTCCCCATTTCACTTCTGTGCCTTTATTTGCATGAAACTTTTAAGGAGTATCCATTTGCACCTTTGTATACAGCTGGGCATCATACTGGAACAATGGAATTCAGGTGAAGTGCCGTGTTCAAGTTCCACTTCAGCCTTGAACCCCCAACCTTCCAGCTACAAGTCCAGAACCCTAGCCACTGCTCCATATCCTGTATAACAGAAGGTAGTCCATACTGTATGGGCCAAACAAATTCTCCTTTGAAGGTGGCACTGTGAAATAACACATAAATACAGTTGTACTGTCTGCAAAAGTTTGGCCACTGGTCAAAATGTACTGTATGTTCACTGAATCTTTAAGTGAAAAGAAGTTAACAAAACTTCTGCAGGGTACAAACATAAACATTTCTGCACATGTTAATACACAATTACTATTTATTTGCTGAATTAAAAAATAAAACAGGGAATGAGTCATGTGCAAAACATTGGTCACCCTGTCAGTCAGTACTTAGTAATACCTCCTTTGGCAGAGATCACAGCTTCCAGACAGAATATCTGAAGGTTTGTTCAACGCTGCAGTTGTCTTCACCTGACTTTATGGCCTAATGAGTTTTTGGGGTAAAAACACAAAAGTAGTAATGAATCAACTGGAAGGGTGCCCAAACTTTGGCAAATGCCATGTTCACGCTTTTTAAAAACTGTTAAAAACAGAAAACATAGTAATTGTGCGTTAAAATGTGCAAAAATATGTCATGTTTAAGTTTGTACCCTGCAGAGGTTGTGTTAACATCTTTTCACTTACAGAGACCACTCACCCTGTGGTCTGTGTGGATCCTAATGCCCCAGTATAGTGACAAGGACACTATACTGTAAAAAGGTGCTGTCCTTCAGATGAGACATAAAAATGAGAACCTTATTCTCCGTGGTCGTTAAATATTCCATGGCTTGTCTAGAGTAGGGATGTTACCCTAGTGTCCTGGCCAAATTTCCACCTAATCTTTACCAATCTTGGCCTCCTAATAATCCCCATCTCTGGACGGTGTGGGGAGAGTACTGGTGCCTTCTGACTGCCACCGTATCATCCAGGTAAGGCTGCACACTGGTGGGGGTGGAGGGGCTCCCCATTACCTGTAAAGTGCTTTGAGTGGAGTGTCCCGAAAAGCGCTGTATAAATGTTATTATTATTAGTTGCTATTCCTACTCAAGAGATATTTAGGTATTGCTCCAGTAGATGTCACTGAAGAGCACACCAATACCCATGTCAATTACCAAACATCTCCACCATGGGGAAAGGAGATGTTTGTTTAGTTCCTTGGGTGATGCCATCAGCTTAAAAAGGGTTAAAAAGGTTAGGCCTATAGTTTTTATAGACTGACATACAAATTAGAACAAAATAGCATAATGAGTATGATTGAGAGGAGGTCAATCAGTCCATCTAGCCATTTTTACAGTAAATAGCTCATTTATCTAAGGGTTTCATCCAACCATGCCTTGAAAGTAGCCAGAATTTTGGCCTCAGTAACATGACTGCTTAGCTTGATCCATCCTCCCACAAACCTTTGTGTCCATCCTGTTCGCTGACTTAAATGCATTTCTATGTAGTTACTGCTTGTGTCCTGTGGTTCATGTTTCACTGTCAACATGGAACCAGTCAGGAAACTGGCTTCACACTGTCAGTGCATTTGAGCATTTTGAATACTTGTATCAAGTTCCCCCTCTCTTAGCCTTCTACTGTCAGACTAAAAGGGTTCTGTTCCTTCAGTCTGTCAGTGTAGTTCACTCCCTCCAGCCCCAGAATGTATCTGGTTGCTGATTCCAGATCTCTGGACTGATTCCAGAGTAGTGATATATTTTTTCTTCTTTTTTTTAGCTCACTTTTGATAAATAGATTATCAGAACATATTGTCTGTCTGGTGCCATGATGCTTTTATTAACTGAGCTCTGCTTGCTTTGTGAAGGCTCACCCCAGTACGTGTATGTTGTAACTTTTCAGTTTTTGGTGATTTTACCATTCATTATCTTTGCTGACATTTTACCCATTTGTATCAGACTTTACTGTAATTTCCTTATGGGTTTTTCACTGTAATATTTACTCCTACACATAGTGATTAATTCTGCAATCGATCTTCATGCAGTGATTGAAGAAGGTAATGTGTTATTTTCTCAACACCAGAGGATTCTGTTTTTTATATGTTCTGGAATGGTGCACCGTTCTCCTGCCAAACTAAAATGCCATGTGTTATTTACTGGCCATTATACAGGCATACTGGGACAGACTCCCGGAAAATCAAATCATTTGACAAACCTGGAGGGCCCTACTTCATTTTCTTGTAAAGGCTTTACTGACTGGGCAGGGGACAGTGCAGGAGACAGCAGTATAATTTGCTGCTCTGCCTCCATGTTGCTTATTGTCATTAATTTGAATCAATATTCTACGACTGCATCCAAAGAAGCCGTCTACTGTTTCGAATGTTTGTTTTAAATGACAGGATTGGCTGGAATTCTGTGGATTTTGTATCTAGACGACACTGCACTAAGATTCTCATTGTCTTGTGATGAACAAAAAAGAACATTTTTCTTTTTCAATGGGTTGGGCTGGTAGCAGTACAGACTACACACTTCCATAAGCATCTGCCCTGCTACTTTCTGCTGACACAATCAAAATGTACAATCAAATTCCACTCTGAGGGTGGACCAGTGACAACTACATCTCCATGATCCAGTCTCTACATGAATGTGTAAGACAACAATCTCAAGAGCAGCTTGTAAAAACGTTGCTGACATACTAATAACAGTATGCAGAACATGTCAAGAAAGTCACAGTGAAAGGCATTCTAACACACACCAAAATCTACTACTATCAACAATTCCGTGTTTTCCAACATAAAAGGCTGGCTTCAGTTTCAAGTAAAATAGTGAGTGTTCTTTATCTTATGGCTGACTTTAATCAGACCCCTTACATTTGAATGGTTTCAATAATGGCGTGATTCACAACCCTTTGCTCTCAGGATTCCTGAGTTTCTGGTTTTCATTGCGATCAAATTTAGAATGATTTGATATAATTATTTTAAATAATTAGTCCAAATAATTAAGTTATGATCTAATCACTATATTAAATAATATATTTTATATGCATGATATATATTATTATAGATTTTTTATTTTAATAATATATATTTTAAAATAGATTTTTTTAGAAATATATAATGTGTGCCTGTGTGTCTCATGGAGAGCAAGTTGGGGTATGCGAAAAGACAAATTCCTAATAAAAGAAATTGTATTTGACCAATAAAGTGATCTGATCTTAATGTTAGCATGCCCAAAGGGGTTGGGCAGACAGTTGACCTTGGACCCCTAGAGGTTTTTTTCTCCTTACAGAGGAGTTTTTGGTTCCTCTCCTCTGTTGTTTTGTGGCTTTTTCTCTTTCTGTATTGTAATGTCATGAACTGTCATACAGCTTTGTTAAGTGCCTTAGGGCAACCTTGTTGTGAAAGGCGCTATATAAAAAATGAAATAATTTTAATTGAATTGGATTTAACTGAATACAGTATATATATTTATATTGAAGGAACAAGTAATAGGTTTATTCCATGCTGAAAAGAGAAGAGAGAAAACACATTTTGGCTGCGGAGCCTTCTTCAAGTGTGAGAGAGACAGGGCAGACAGCAAAGATTAAATAGCACCACCACTTCTAAAACCATAAATGTCACAGTCTTGTCCTTCGAAAGTTTAGAGGCATAGATGGAATGCAGCAATAATAATGGCACAGCCACAATTGCACTGCAGCCAAAAGGTTGTGTTTCTTTCCTTCTCTTTTCAGCATGGAATAAATCTTTACAGGTTCATTTATTTTATTTCCACATACAGTACTTAGGTGGAGGGAGTACTACAGCACTGATACTAATGACTAACCCCTCTTGACCTTGTAAAAAAGCTAGGTAGCAGTCTGGAGTAGTAGTTAGGGTCTCTTCATTTGTAACTGGAATGCCAGGTGGGGCCCTGCTGTTGTATCCTGGTGAAGAATATGTCACTTAGATTGCTGCATAGGCTACATACAGTACATGAGCACACTTACTGGTGACGTCAGATAAAAGCTTCAAAATAAAATAAATAACTGGTGATTAGAAGAGCTGGAAACAGTTCTCAAATGGGACCTTAAAACACAAAGGAACTCAGGTTGGAAACAAGAGACAAAGATCCGCTGTCGGTCAGGTACAGCATATTGCATGCTTACAATTCAAATAAGATAGAAAGCAAGTCCTGGTGAACAGTGACATGTCTTGCCATTTGGAAACTGCACAGAACCTGATGGTTTGTGAAAAATCCCAGGACTCTAAAGATGAGAAGAGGTGATGTAATTAAGATATCACACCCCAAATCATGAAACCCTCTCAGCCTTTTCTCAGCAGGGATGGGAACTCTAAGCTCACCACAGCAACACCACATGGCCCTTAATACACTGGGACAGAGATGATCACAACAGTCACAATAATATCTCCTTCTGTCAGCTGATAACAGGTCACCACACACCTTGTTCGGATAATTTCACACCACCAGGGGAATTTATAACCATAACAAAAATTACATCAGTGTTCACACAGTACCTCTGCAAACCAATTTGCAACACTGTACAATATCAGTTACTGTCAATCCTAAAATAATACAGTCAGAATTAGGTATAGCTCAATACATTTGGAAATATTGTTTATTTTTATGTCTGCTTTTACATATGTGTGGCATGTATATAATACAACTCTGGGATGAAAATTTACACTTTACATCTGTGGAGATACATACTATTGATGCCAATCTAAAAGTCAAAAGGAAACGTGTGGCAGGTATTATCTTCTGGCAGATAATGTATTTGTTTTGGGATGTCTCACGAGCTCAATATGGTTTTGTGCTTTGATTGCACATCTATTTGCTTGTTTAGGCAGGGAAATGATCAGGGAATTCTACACATATTTGCAAAACTATTTGGTATAAATGGAATTTATATTACAGCATCAGTGCTGTAATTTCACTATGGAAAATATTCTAAAAACAGCCACTTCAGTCTACAGAACTGCAAATCAAAGGACTGCTACTTGCAGTTTACTTCTTTGGTTTTAATGTGTGGAAAATCAACATGGAAGTGCTCCATGTTTTTACCTGTGAGAGATCAGTTTACAACTTGAATTGATCTGAGATTAATAACTCCTCTTTAATTGGTATTCTTAAACTTGTCAATTAAAACAAATTCTAGCATGTTTATCGCACTTTATTTGTTTTGACAAACAAATATTATTCAAATTTACCTCCTAATTGTCTTCTTTGCAGTTCTCTGCCATGCTCATAAGAATTATTTTATATAGCCCCTTTCAAGTGAAGACATGTCTGAGCACATTAGACTAGAAAAATAAATCAACAGTACATAGGCAGTTAACACACAGAAAAGAGACTGCATTTCTGTATTGAAAGTTGGGAAGTGCTCGCCCAAAGAAGTGTCTTTAATCAGCTTTTCAAGACAGATGGTTAGAGGCTTACAGTCTCAGGCAGAGCAATCACAGTTTAGGTCCATATCTATAGAAAGTTATATCCCCTAGTCATTCAGTGACTAATGTAAGGCATCTTGACATGGGCACACCCAGCAACAGAGCTGGTGGGGTGGAGTGTAGGACCTTAGCCAATCCCATATGTGAAGCCAATCCCATACAGGAATTCAATGCAGGAAATGTAGGGAATCTTGAAGAGGAATAATATTTATGTGGGAACAAGATTCTAGCAGCTGGGTTTTGAGCTTTTAAGTACAGAGTCTGTGGACTGCGCATTTAGACCCCATTCTCAGATGTCCTTCTTTCACCTGTATAATATAACCTGTTTTCTGTTTCAGAAAACAGGTTGTATTATACAGGTGAAAGAAGGACATCTTTGAGATATTCCAGAGAGTAAAGCAGATTTACTCTTTCCTTAGCTGTTACATGACAAATGGAATTACCTGATGTTTTCTACAAGAAGATAATTGGTGATTGTAGGATTGTGACCGTATCTGGACCAATGTAGAGACACACAGAGCAAGTATACTGTAAATGGTGTTTAAGAGACATGCATCACTGGCTGAAATTGGGGTGGAGTGTGGACATTCTTTTAATATCCAGTATTATAAATTTTCACCTACACTGCACAGACACACACAGCATTTTTGCATCCTTATGGAAAATGTAGAATTTTCTTGAAAGAAATTTAAGAAGATGGAACATTTTTTACACATACTGTAACATGGCACTGAGACAAAACTCATAAATGTCATCAGTGATCTATCACAGACTAATTAAATATAATTTGCAGTGGCCAGAACAGGTTTTGCTGCCAGTATTTAACTGCACTACTTGTAGTAAGTTAGTGTGGCTGACAGCTACGACTCTAGGAAACAGTATTGGTGATTTTAGAACTTCTTGTCTTTTAATCAGGTTGACAAATTATCTGGTGAAGATATCGCTAGCATTTGTTTTCATTAGCCACAGCATGAGAGAAGAAGTCAATAATATATTTGCAATTCCAAAGAGACATACTATACAGTATATTTACAAATGATAAACAAGCTCTGTCAGATATTTGTTGAATACAGCTGGGACAGCCATCCATAGCAACAGGAAGGCTTTCTCTTTGAAAGAGACACAACCTCTGGACACAAGAGCTATCAGGACAGGCACAAATCAGGCCAAGGATTATTATCCTTGGAGCTGTGAAGAGGCCTTTCATGGCCTTGTCTGAACTACTTTTTAAACATTTAAACACCATTGCACAGTATGCAGTGCACGGTGTTTCTCTTTACACCAGTTTTTGTACAGTAACAATCTAATGAAATTACCTTTAAAAGTGAAAATAAACTACTAAACGACTTATTTTGGACACCCTGCCTTTCCCATACTGTTATTTCCAAGTACAGTTTTAGTTACACCACAGTTAGTAAGTCTTGAAGCTTTTTAAAGAGTATATGTACACAAATGAGCTAGTAGTGATATGGGACTACAGACCCCTTCCTCTTGCATTTCTGGAGTTAAATGTATGAAGTCAAACTTATACAGCCCCTGGCTTCAACTAAGGGATGATTTATAATGGGCTCATACCCTTTATGCAGTTCATGAAAGAAAAGCTTATGACTATGTTTAAAAAAAAAACAGATGAGATTTACTGTGCAAATTCCTCTGATATGCCCCCAGAGTCAAAACTCTGAGATAACATTTTTAGCCAGCCGATGTCCACAGTCTTTTGTTTTCCTCACTGCTCTGAAATCTCCGAAAACACAAAACAAGTATGGATGTTATAGAGCATTTTTAGGTAACCTTTCTTTTGGAAACAGGTGGAACAGATATGAAGCAGATTTATCTTTGTGTTTCGTAATTGTGGTCTACAGGAAACACAAATATATTGAGAAGCATTAATTGCCCTTTATAATCATGTTCGTGCTTTTAGTTGCCTTCAGGGCTATAAGTGTTGTAAAGATACACTCAAAGGTTAGGGTTGACCAGCAAGGACTCACTGCTGACCAGTAGATGTGGTTGAGAGCTTCACATCCATCGATAAGAAAGACTACAAATGAGAGGAGGCCAATCGGCCCATCTGGCCCACTTGTGAGTTAATTGATCTGAGGATCTCCTCCAGCTGTCTCTCGAAAGAAGCCAAGGTCTCAGCCTCAACTGCATGGCTGCAGCACTGCCCATTGGATAGAGACATGCCTTCATTACTGGATTTAAAATGTACCTCCAAATTGTTTTCACCTGTGTCTTCTGGTGCGTGTCTCATTATTCATTATGAAAAAAATCTGCCGGGTTGAATCTGTCAGCTCGTTTGAGGACTTTGAAAACTTATCAGGTCTCCCATTAATCTCCTCTATTCAAAATGTAAAAAACAAAAACACTTCTCTCAGCCTGTGTACAGTGTACAGTAGTTTAGACCAGCAATATCTTAATCTGTTTTACAGTTTTAAAATACCATCAACTGATTTCAATTCTATGTTTTTAACTGCATATCCTAAGATTTTGTTTGCCTTTTTAATCGCTTTCCTATATTGTCTAGATAGAAGATGTGTCAACGTAAACACCTAAGTTTTTTTCATACACAATACTTACACCCCTTATTTACAAACATCAACTTATCAACCTATATGTGTGAAGCATTCTTTTCTCAGCAGGTTCTTATTACATTTTTCAAAACAAGGGATGATCCGTATGTGTGCAGCCTTCAATTCAGATTCATGTTTTCTTTTTTTTACTTTTTCTTCACTGTCATCCATGATAGCCATTTTGTGCAAATCATTATCATGAGTTGTTAGGGGTTCTTTCTAGCCATGCAAACGGGTTTGGGGAATCTGGAAAAGCTGCACAAGGTATGTACAGTATGAGGTAGACTCTGGGACTTTCTTCTAGGATTTTGTTGAATGAAACAAAATGAACCGAACGTCTTCTCATGTGTAACCTTTCTTAAGTCAAACGACAATATTAACACCAATGCGACCCCAGTCAAGAAAAGTGGGAAACTCAAATTAGTCACGTTTTTTTTTTTACCAGGAAACTCACTTTTTACAAATAAAAAGTTAAAGCCGTGGGTGTGACCAACGGACACTTCATTTGACGGGTAGTTTTGGTGTGACAAACATGGAAATCCACTGTTAATTTAAAACCGTAATGTTATTCTTAAGGGTGGGGTGGGTTTCGGGCGTTGCCATGGGTTGCATCTGTCTTAACTGGAATGGGCACCAGGATCCCATGAGCTCAAAGCGTAAATTAAATACAAATAAACTTCTAGGCGTTTGACAAACGAAGGGTGAAGAATAACGCTTAAAAGGTCAAACCTTTGAATCAGACTAAAAAAAATAAAATAAATTCCGAACCAAAAACGAGATGAAAGCCTCATTCACAAATGCATTCTCGCTTTATACCTGACTGTACTCGCGTACAGCACGTCTCTGGCGCTGGATCGGAAAACTAGGAGATTAAGCGAGCGCTCAGGGGAGGAGAAAAAAACACACACAAAGCGTGAAACTGAAACCAAACGGTTACAAAGTTTCCAATGAGTACACACACACACAAAAGTGGCATCAGCCCGTCCTTTCCAAGCTGGGAGCGGCTGGGAGCGGCGGCGGCTCCGGGGGGCGCGGTGGGTGCCTGACCCGCCCCCGCCCGCACTCCCACCTGCGCGGCCCGCCGGGCAGCCGGCGCCGCGCTCCTCCCCGGTGGGTGTTCCTGCGGGATGGCGGGCAGATCCATTGGCTCTTTCGAACGGCGCTCCAGAGGGCTCTGCATGGCGCCCGGAGAGCCAGGGGCGGCTGACAGTTGGAGCTGGTTGGGGGAGGCGAGCGCGTCGCGTCCGGACAGAAAAACGCCGGGTCCAGCCACAGGTGCCAAGCCGCCCGTCCCTGGGCCGATGCCGGTGAGTAACGTCGGCGATGGGGATCAGTTTGGAAGTGTTTTTGTTGTTGTTGTTGTTGTTGTTAAATGTGTGTTGTCCACCGTCCCACCCCTCTCCTCCCCTCGCCCTTAGCCGGAGCAACAAGTAGCTCAGCTGCCTGCTCGTGGTGGACGAGTCTGTGATCGGAAACATGCATTTAGGAAGAATAACACGTTTTAAATAACTTTGGCTGCGAAATAATAACGCGGGGAAAAAAAAGTTTCAGGTTGCTTTTCATGCGGGGCGAAAAGGGGAGCAGGGAACATCTGAAGCATTCGTGCCTGTGTGTGAATGCATGAGTCAGGCTTTGGTGCTGTCGGACGGGGGTTACAGATTTGAAAACGGAAGGACGCTGATTAATTCTGCTCTACCAGCATCACGGCTTTAATTTGGCTGCGATGTAGCTGCAGGGAGCGAGATTTCTTCAGAAGAGAAAAAAGGTCTTTTCACCGGGGAGGGGGAGAGATATGACAGTACCACCAGGACGTTTCTGAAATCTGATGCTGCTTTAACATGCCGTGTCTTAAATATGAGAGTTTATTGAATTCAAGTCTGAGGATGACGTAATCCAGCAATACTGTATGTTATCTTAAGTACCGTACTCGCGTTTCATTGCATGTGTTTTGTCCGCTAAGACCCACTTTGAGCTCAGCTGACTGGGGTATGTGCGAATTATGGGCGTTTTGTCATTGCTTTCTTCGTCCGTCAATCACAGTAATGTTACAACTTCGGTGTACTTATCAGGCAGTTTAAAAGGTTATTGCCCTCGTTTGTGCTGTTGATAAAGCCTTAGGTAATCCTGGGGACACGTTTTATTTTGTTGATAATCTCGGAAAGTAATGACTCCCAACTGAGAAAACGATCAGAAACCCATTAGACAGTGCGATTATTGCAAAATCAAACGAGGATTGTTTTTTTTACTACACATTAGCAGCTCGCCAGAGGAACCACCCCTAGTGAATGGCTGTTGTTCTTTCAGAAACCGGGTAACGGTTTAATGAAGGAGCTCAGGGATTGTAGGCATCTGTTTCCTCAGACACAGTCTGTTTGCCTTGGAAAATCGAGTTACACCTTTCGCCAGTTCTGCCTACAATGCGACAGTGTTACTGGCGGCGCTTAAGTCCCAAAATGACAGTGGCAAACGTTCATTTTACAGTCTAAACATATTGCAAGGGGGAAAAAAAACCCACTACAGAACCTCGTGGGTAATGCTGTCAATAAATCAGCTTTGTTGTGTGGGATTTTAAAAATTAAGTATTTCATTTAAAGTAAAATAAATTAAATGCCCCCTCCCCCTTCCAGCACAGTGTTCACAGGGGTTAAATCTGCCTAAAATATGGTGTCCTCATGCCTGAATTTAGCTTTAGCTTACAGTAGCACATCAGGAAATGTTTAAAATGATTTTAGGAAGTTCATTATAGGAATGAGTTCATGAGTCATCCCCTTGGCTTAATGTTTTGGGCTGAAGCGAATCTAAGATATTTGTAAACTATTTGCTAAAAAGCAGCGTGTCCAGATCTTGGAAAATTTATTATTTTAGCATAATCCCTTACAGTCTGTCCTTCACTTATTTTTGCCTCGTGGTCGAACAAGCCTTTTTGTTTATTGTGAAACTGCGTGCTGCCTTTGTGTGTTTTTAGATTAAAATATTTTCAGAGTGCTCTACTTGAAGGGTATGAACTGCCTGGGACCAGATGTAGCACATCTGCTGGAAGGAGCTCTTCTGACTGAAAGCTGTGTGTACCCTTTGGGATGTCACTGACAGATGGCCGTACCGACGGCGGATGCATTTGGTCGGTAGAGGGGAAAAAAAGTGAGAAAGGGGCAGGAAGTCTATGTTTTGAGCTGATGGCACACAGTACCTGGCCTTGAACCCGATCTGGTGCCCCCCACTCTGTACTGTAACAGTGACGTGTTCTGCAAGTTGTTCGTCGTGGTTTTTCCCTGTAGAGAAAAACAGTTCACTTGTAGTATAATTTAGTTCCTGATTAGATCTTGCTCCGCATCGGGAAGAGTGGAAAGCATCGTCTTCAAGCTCACTTATAAGGCTGTGCATGGCCTGGCACCTCAGTACCTGTCCGAGCTGTTATCTGTCTGCTCCCCACCCCTGACTCCGGTCTCCTGCCCTCTGCCTTCTCCTGCTGCACCCTCAAGCTCTGGCACTGCAGCCCCAGGGATATCAGAGAGTCACCTTCCCCGAGCTCTTTCACGTGTCAAAACCTTCCTTTTCAGAAAAGCTTTAATTCCAGTGGCGTTTGTCTGCTCCATGTTCTAGTCACCACATAGTTTCTTCTGAACCTCTAACCACTGGTGTAACTTACAGTTCTATGTGCTTAATTTGTCATTTGCTATCCCTATAACCGTATTACAGTTATTGTAAAGATGCTATTTTGTTAGATTCTACGTTTAAAAACACTATATGAAATTAAGCTTACAGTTCCTATCTGAGGAATATTGTGTAAGGTTGGAGTGGGGAAGAGGTTAATTCCAAGCTAAAAAGCAGAAAAAAGCACCTTGACTGTATTGCTATTGGGCTTCACACAACTGAAGAAGACTTTACAATTGAAAGATTGTTTTTTTCTTTTTTTTCTGCCTTTTAGCTTGGAATTAACCTTCACCACTTCTTAATATTCCAAGAGTTGGAGGCAGATGCTGACATTATTTAACACTGTGGGTGAGAATGTCTTGTGTGGGAATTAGTGTACAATCTTTTTAAAATGGTGCAGGCATGTTCATTGTGTTTAAAAGGCATGTTTAGAAATTGTGTTCATTGACAGTTTTTCAGCAACAGAGCGGTATTATTGAGGGAGTTCAGAATCTAATGTAATTACATTTGTTAAGTCCTTATTTTAGAGAGATTTATATCTCGTTTGTTGAAGACGAATCACCAATTTCTGTCTCTGTTTTAAAGTAGCAAAACACAATTGTATTTGTTTTTGTGTCTGGTTTAAGCAATTCATATTGGATCATAAGGAAAGGTCAAAGCTCACATTAAAAACGCCTGGGCGGTTCTGAACCTTTTGTACATGTTTGCTGTGCTTCAGTTATTTGCTCTATTTTGAGTTATGCTGCAGTACCTTTAAATTATTCAATGAGAGCATTAAAGTGCAGTGTAGAAAAACAGTTTGAAAGGTGGACATGATGTTATTTATATTTTATATTACTTTTATGTTATTAGATTGTTATTTATATTTATTTAGAATCACTCATAATAACCATTAGCATTAGGCTTACCTTCTTTTTACATATCATTGTGAAGGGTGTCTTGTACTGGTAGAAACGGATACAATACAGACCAGCGTGTGACGTCTGTTTAACCCAGAGACGGGTCTAGCTGGTGGCTGCAGTCCTGAGAGCATCGCCTGTCCTAGGGGAGAAAACCAGCCTTGTGGGCAGGTGTCCCAGAGCCCAGCAAGGGGACCCGATCAAGTCCTTCGCGTGTCAGAGAACAGTATTGTTCCTGAGCTCGGGGCTTTGCACACGCCTTTGTAGTGCCTGTTTTCCCTGTGATTCCCAAGGGGGGAAATTAAACAGGGAAACAAGAACAGCTGCATCCCTCTCTGTGCTTCACCTGGGAATTGCACCTCTGTGTTAGTGGCACTAGTTTCTCTCCTGTATATTCATGTGTATTTATAACGGGCGGAGCGGTGGCTCTGTGGGTCAGGATCCGCGCCTGTGGCTGGAAGGTTGCCGGTTCGTATCCCGCGGCCGGCAGAGTAATCCTACTCCATTGGGCCCCTGAGCGAGGCCCTTAACCCCAGCTGCTCCAGGGGCGCCGGATAAATGGCTGACCCTGCACTCTGATCCCCAGCTTCTCTCTCCCCCACTGTGTGCCTGTGTGTCTCATGGAGAGCAAGCTGGGGTATGCGAAAAAGACAAATTCCTAATACAAGAAACTGTATATGGCCAAAAAAGTGATCTTATTTGTACTCCTGTGAGAGGGAAGTAATTTAGCTGCTGAACCTTATAAATAATACAGCACTCAATCTCAAGCAGGGGATTCAGCCTGAAATTCTGAGAACATACTGTAAGAGTCTGATGAGTTTCTTAAAATCAGAATCTACTTTATTCTCCACATACAGTGGAAGTGTTTCTTGGGTTTGAGATGATAACTGAGACTATATAAAACATTTGTTGGTTTATACTGATGTATACAATCAGTGCAATATAAATGGCAATACCGTACAATGTGATACAGTACAAAGACGTCAGATTCAAGTGTGAATCATAAGATTCACGTGTGAGCTGCATGCATATACTGCACATGTTGTCAAGGGCCTCACACATCAGAGTAAGAGCACTCAGAATGAATGACTTCTTAATGTTTTCTGTAACCTTCTGCACTCTGAAACGTCCCGTGGGTGCTCATTTTTCAGATTGGAAGTGCAGTGCGTGTGATTTACTCTTAACGCTGCTTTCTTCGCTATTACTCCTGGTGTGGATGTGGTTCAGCTGGCTCTGTGTCTGACCAGTCATTCCGCTGCCCGTGTTGATAGTCCCGGAGAGCTCGGCTCTAGCCCTGACACCCAGGGGAGAAGTATAGGGAGCACACACTCGCCCAGCTCTTGGACACGTTTGATTACTTCAGAGCTCCCCAACCTTCGAAAGGGAGACGCTCTCTGCACTGCTGTTTTAAAACTCGGCGTTGTCCGAGACGTTTAGTTTGTCAATGCATGTACCCAGGCATTTAAAACAAGGGACACTCTGCACAAACTGACAATGTATATTTATAGCCGTTTCTTGAAAGAGACCAGATTATCAGTTTCAACAACGTGGCAAGGCAGCTTGTTACTCCCACCACCCTTAGAGTAAAGGTGCGCCCCCAGTTCTCAGATCTGGGCCTACATTGGAATATGTTGGAGTGGAGGGCTGTGTCAGCATGTTTTAGCTGCAAAAAGAGGCTCAACAGCTGAAGTTGTCTTACCTCCTGTTTTTCAGTATGGAATTCAGATTTACTTATTCCTTAATTTCAATATTTTGTCAATCCAGAAATATGAAACAACATTCATGTAAGGTTAGTGTGAGCTACAGGGAAACCAGTAGAGGTGAATTCTGTGCTGAAATGTAAAAACAGAGGGAACTAAACAGTGTTCAACTAGTGGAACCTTCCTCAGATATTGTGATACTCATGCCTTCTTCACACGCATGAAGATGCTCTACTAACAAAACATGCTTCTGAATGCCACACTGCAAAGTAAAAAATAACTTTCACATGTTCTTATAAGTTTTTGCCATCTTTCCAAAGTCGAGATTCTGTCTCCATTGCGTGAGCCGGTATCTTTTGTATGGCCACTACTGCACGTATTGAGTGCAATGTCTGGGTGTCAGCTACAAATTAGGTTTTGGCTAATCGTGGTAATTCCCTGCCAGATGGTACAAGTCCTATTAAAACTGGGACATGTGGGGACAGTCTTAACACATGCATTAATTTCACCCCTGTTGTGAATCTTGAATGAAACAAGGTATATAATGTAGATATATTCAGCTGTCAATATAGATACGTACATAGCAGTCAGGAATTTTGTACCAAAAATGTATAAAATGGCATACTAGTTTTTGTGAAAAATACTGAGATATGGTAAATATTTATTCGTACAAATGAGATGTCAATATTTTTAAATTGAATAATGACATTTTGATGTTTAAATAATGTTTGCATTGTTTCTTCTGTGTTGCTCTCATTAAAGCAATTAGTAGAATTATGTGACTGATTAAATATTTTCCCTGCAGTATGTAATGGGAGACTTGAACACATTGTGTCTATCAGCCTAATTCAGTTGTGCCAAGTGAGTGCCCATCCATCATGTCTCTCAGACATATGCTTTAGAAACAGAAACATTATGCTTTTCACATAGAAGTAGTTTTTTTTTTGTATTTTCCCAGGAAAGGTCACTTCAGAGAGAAAGATCAAATCTTGTGTTTAGAGTAGTATAAATAGTTAAGGTGTACAACAATATCTCATGCTAACATTTTGCAGGCTGAAAAATGACTTAGTAAACTGTCACTTGGACATCTTTAATTTTGTCTATCATTTAGTCAGTTTGTCTATCATATAAAAGTCAGAAGGATTAAACTACATTCTGGTTAACCATTGCAAAGTGTTGCTTCTCTCAGATATGTTCACTTAATTTTAGATGGGTGTTGTGTAACAGAGCAGTAACAATAAAGGCCTGATGTTGATGTTGAAATTAGATTCTACCTCTAAAACGGGAAGTACAGTGTAGTTAAAGATAACAATCGTCTACGGTTAGTGAACTTCACATTCAGAGATTTAGAATGCATTGAAACATCCAAAATAAGACAGGTCTTCTGAGGTCTGAATCTGCGAGAGCCTAAGTCCTTCAGCTGTTGTCTAGAATACCACACTGCAGTGATCAGAGTGAGCATGAGTGTTGTATTGGTAATTAGTCTGGAATGTGGAGAGGGATGTCTATGTCCTCCTGCACTTCGCGCAGCGAAAATATTAAATGAAAGAAATTTTCGCTTGAATCATTTTTTCTTGTTCTTGGCTGGAATTCTTCAGTATTCTTCAAGACTTCGCTTATGTGCATGTAGAAGAACTTTTAAGTCAAGGTAACTGTTGGCTGTTATTTATCTTCTCAAATTAAGTGTTGTAAGCTTTTTATCAGTAATATTGTGTTACTACATTTGGACAGGTAGATTGTGTGCACTAGAGAGCTCAAAATATTTAGCAATAATTTGGAAATGACTAAACCTTGAGGTAGAAAAGGATACATTTTTACCACAATTTGAGTTTTTTGGCCTGTTGGAAAATTCAGTTTTCGCACCCTGTAACTTTCAACAAAGTTTCCAAAACTGTGTTCAGAACAAGTGAAGTCATAATATTTACGTATATGTAATATTTCATAGCAAGTTGGCATCTGTTGTACTCAGAAAGTAGGGAGGGATCTTTTCTGTAGAGCCAAAGGTTCTGAAAAGTACCTGAAATAATTGTGATTTTTATCTGTGTGAACAGCCAATTAAATGGTTTTCAGTAGCCATGTAGAAGTGTGTGAGATACGCAGGGAGTAGCAATGGAGCTGCTTTTTAATTAAACCTTTAGTTTAACAACACCTAATTTTCAACAAGAACCATGGAGGAAACCCCTTGCAGAGAAGCATCATTTTAAGTGTAAACTACTATGGCAGTCTTTTAACAAGGAGGCACGCTCCCAGGAATGAATGGTGCTACTATCTGAGTGCTGTTCCTCTGGGTTTCTGTAATTCTTCGTGAACATCTGTGTGATATTTGTGTGACAATCGCACAGTGTTACAGGTTGTGTAGCTTAGCTGGTTTTTATTTCTAAAAACATACTCTAGCAAGCTGCTGGCATTGCTGACAGGGGTATTGAGGCTACTGAAATGCTCGTGTTGGCTTGTGTGCTCTTTTAATTACCAGTACTCCTTCAAGCTGTTGTTGGTAGGTTGATCCTTCCTTCTCGACTAGAGGCTGAACTGCTTGCACCTGAGGGAGCTCTTTCTAAAGCTCTCAATTTCCTGAAAGCTCTGCTAATCTTTACACACCACTACTTAACTCTACGCACATTTTTTGTAATTTCCTTAATGCTGTTAATGGGGAGTAGATAATTGAAGGGATTTCATTTTCAATTTTCTTTTTTATGTTCATTTTTACAGATATATTTGCATTTAAGTATAAAGAGCGTGATTTATCTTGATTCCTCTGTGTTAACGTTTCAACTTTACCAGATCGTTTAAATTGGTAAATTATTCAGGAGGAATAATGAAGTTCAAGGATTAGATGCTTTGGAAAATGTTTAAACGTGTGAAGTTATAGTAAGATCTGCCCCCTGGCCACAGGACGAGGAGGCTGGGACCCCCTGCAGACTGCGGAGTGACCAAGGGGCAGCTGTCCGGGTGAAGCTGGGTTCGAGGAGGGAAGCAGAAAGATGAATGAGGGAGAAGGTTAACACCTAGTCTTTCTATTTAAAAAAATATATAATCAGGAATGACTACAGGTTTTGACAGCTTAGGTAAATCAAACGTTTCTACTTTTTTCCCTCCCAAACATCATTGTAAATTTTGTTAACTCCATTTTACATTGAAAAGCATCTCCTTTCATTCATTGGTTTGACAATGATCTCAGAAACCGAGCCTTTTGCATGATAGTTGTGTTATTGACAGGGTCCTCACCCGAGCCAAAAACAGCCCTCGGACCATCAACTCGATCAGGAACCCCCGGCCATTCCTTTGGTGCTTCCCTACCACCCCAACACACTCTCCATCCCCAGGACCGTTAACAACAACTTTTCCATCCTACAGGATGATCCCTCCACTGGGGCCCTCTTTTCTGATCGCCCCATCATCTCATATCGCCGACCACCTCATCTGTGTGACCTTCTTGTTCACAGCTCCCTTGACCACCCTCACCAGCCATCCACACCAGGTATATTCCCCTGCAACAGAGCTGTATCACCTGCAAGTACACATCTAACACCACACTCATTCAAGGCCCTTCAGGACAATTCCAGATCACCCAGGCGACCTCTTTTACTGTATCTCTTGCAGTAAATGCCCAGCCATCTACATTGGAGAAACAGGAAGTAGACTCGGAGACCGCTTCAGAGAACATGTCAGGGCTGTGAAGATTAAAGATCACTCCAAGCCCACTGTTTCTCATTTCACCTCAGGTGGCCACGATCATATTGATCAGGGTTTCTTTACTCCCATAGCAGAAAGAGATTGGAAACTAAAATTATCCTGAAACTTGGCTCCCACCTTCCCCCTTCTCTCAACGACAGACTTGTTTTCTTCTAATTCTCTCTGTTCATTAGTAGAGTAGGTTTGGTTTCCCACCTCTCCTCACCTCTCCACCTCGCACCACTTGATTGGCCACTCTGCCTCTCCCCTGCTCCCTCCTCCTCCTCTCTCCTGGCTGCTGTTGTCCTGTGCTGTATTATCTTTGCTGTCTGCCCTGTCTTTCTCACACCCGAAGAAGCTGAAACGCTGTGTTTTCTTTCTTCTCTTTTCAGCATGCAATATACCTATTACTTGTTCTTTTCTGTGATATTCTAGCTGACTAGAATTATCACGTGCCCATCAGGACATGTTTCTTAAATGGTACTGAAGCCACTGGATCATGAGTATAAATAGATGGGATTAATTAATAACCACATTGGGATGTTTTGCTACTGGTAAGGTCTTTTGGTTGAATGTCCCCATTGGACTTTGTAGTCCACTTTCTATGTCTTTCTTTTTGAAAGTGTTTTTCTCCATCTTTTAATTTAAAAAATATCGATGATATCAAGGACAGTTCTCAAGGCAGAAAATATCCTTCATCTGAGTCATCAGAGAAATACAAACCAAAGGATGTGAGTGGGAACCTAAGGATAAGCTTATTTAACACTGAAAACAGGGGACGTGTCCGTCTGCACACAAGGCATTATGGGGATCTGGAACAAGCTGGCCAGCCAGTACTTTGGATTTTTTCAAGAAATGGCTGGAAGAGATACTTCGATCAACTTACTACTAGCAACAAAACAAGCTAGATGGGCCACATGTCTCTCGTCTGCAAAACTTGTGTTTGTATGTTAGTTTGATGCTACAGGTCTGTTACGTTATGACATTCTCTTTTAAATCTGGTAAGAGTCGTTGTTAGAAGAGTTTGAATAGAGGAAAATATGATATATGTCAGCAATGTGCTGGAGTGCAGAGTGTTCTGTAACTGCAAAGATATGGGTTTAGATCTCAGAAGATAACCTCATCCAGTAAAATACCCTGCTGCTTTGAATAAAAGCATCGATCAAACAAGTGTTGTATACAGTACATAAAAGTAGTAAGATGACTTGACTTTTAGGCCTGTAGGTCTATTTGATTTTCACGGTTTGGAAACAGAAATGCACGTTATGTTTACTTTTGATACACAAGTGGCAGTCTGACAATATTGGGAACATTTTAGCCCTTAAAAAGAGTTTTAGAAAATCTCCGTACCCAGCAATGAATACAGATGAGATGAAATTGAAGGTTTAAGATATATTGGGACATGAATAATATATTTCAAATATAAATTTATCGAAGAGTCAGGGTTATTTATAGAATATGTTTGTAGTTTGGATGGCTGATAGGCTTGTTATTATCTGGTAACTAGTAACTTACCAATAAAAGAGCAGTTGCAGAATCTTTTTTACATGTTTGTATGCTGATAAATGTAATTATGTGCCTCCTGTGTAATAACAGCTTTCCTGTGAGGTGAGGATGTCTCATTTATGACCTGGATACCTGAGCCCCTGAGACAACGTGGGGCTCAGAGACCAGTGAACAGACTCATTGTCCAGCTATGCTAGAGGATAGGGACTGAATCCCAAACTGACATGTGCAAACTGGAGCACAATGTGTATAACAGATTGCAGCTTGTGTGGTTTCCAGAGGTGGCCACACATGATACCAGCCTAGCAGACCACCCTGTATTGATCATTTTTTTTTGATGACATGTTAATCAGCACAATCAGTTCACCTTTGTCATGTTGCTTGCTATGAAATGTCATCTCCTGAGATAAGACTTTATTGATCCCGGAGGAATCCAGCCCCAAGAAAAGCAAGACAGACATCAGAACAGACTAAAATAACTACAGCATTAGAGTAATTAAAAAGTATATAGAATACAAAAATAAAATAGTTAGGAAAAAATAGGTGTGTGCAAAATAGGCTAATCGTCACTATAAAACAATAAAAGATGTGCAAAATGTGCACAGGTATATACAGATTGAAGGTACCACAGTATAAACAGTATATGAATGCAGTGTCCAAAAAGTACATGAGTGCAACATGCTGTCCATAGAGGAGCAAATGAAGGGCTAACAGTCCTAGCCTAGGGCAGCGTTATACACCCTGACAGCCGCCGGGAGGAAAGACCTGCGGAAATGATCCCTTGAACACCATAGCTGGAGCAGTCTGTTGCCAAAAGTGCTCCACTGCCCAATAACAGTCCCATGTAGCAGATGAGAGGCGTTGTTCATGATGGCTGTGAGCTTAGTCAGCATTCTCCTCTCAGCCACCACCTCCAGGGGGTCAAAGCTCAGCCCCAGCACAGAGCCAGGCTTCTTGATAAGTTTATTGAGTCTGTTTACATCTCTTGCCATGATGCTGCTGCCCCAGCACACAACAGCGTAGAAGATGGCCGCTGCTACCACCGATTCATAAAAAATGCGTAGCAGTGTTCCACACACACCAAAGGACCTGAGCCTCCTAGGAAAAAAGTCGTCTCTGACCTTTCTTGTACAGGACGTCAGTGTAAACAGTCCACTCCAGCTTATCATCCAGGTATGAAATGTTATTTCCCGATGGCAACTGGGATTTTCTTGCAGTCATAATTTTCTTATGTGAGTGTCTCAGAAGAGCTAGTCTTGGCCTTATATCCCCGATATTAGATGTACTTGTTACACATGGCTGAGCTTTAGCAAGGCTGGGTTACCATGGAGGACAGTTCAACACACACACGATCCTCTTAACAGATTAATAAGTAAGGCCGTAGATCGCTTCTGGTGTAGACATCTGGCTTTTGAACCTTATCTTTCCTTGTTTTTTATTTAAGATTCTGTTCATTTTAGAGAGGAATATTTTTTATTGGAATCATTTTGATTATTGGATTTGAGCGAGTGCTGAATGACTTTTCTGTTCGTGGATTTTTACTTATGAAATGCATGCTGACATATACCTACAAACAGCAACCATGACAGATTCTATTCCACTTCAGAATAGGATTTCGCTCATTTTTATAACTGTGGATAGTTATAATCAGTTTAATAATTTTTCAGATTTAAAGTAATTTAATGCTCTCTATTGTGAATAGCTCTAAGCCTTTTGGTTAACCTAGAGAGCTTAAAGTAAGAGCAGAACACTTGGACTTATCAGTTTTCATTTTTATGTGTTACATTCATTAACGTGAGTGACTGTTGACAACATTTCTCAGTGTCTTCAGAAAAACTCCAATTTGTTTCTTGTTTTTTCACCCTTTGTTCATCTGTTTGACATTAAGTGGAAACGCGATGGCCTTTGAGTTCACAGTAGACCATTATAATGTATGAAAAAGAGATTTATTTACGTCGCCAGGACCGCAGATGCTGTGCGTTCTTGAAGTGAGGGCCTCTTTATATTTCATATTGTGTCTCCATCCCCCGCACTCATTAAATCAGGCCTACTTTTGTTCTCCTCCTTGGCAGTTACTGCCCTTCAAAATCTTTTCCTATTTTGTTTTTTCAGACTTTTTTTGGAATCCTAGGCAGAGAAGGGGCTTTCTGCTAGCTCTTCTCCTTTTCGTGTTGAGTAGTTCATCATAAGCCACTTTCTGCGAGCTCATTTCTATGTCCGTCTGGGGACAATGAGGGCATTGTGCTCTTCCCATGAGTTAAGGACTTGGAGGAGAGGAACTTCATTGTTGGTGTTGGCCTCTGTCACAGTTTGGCCTGTTAGCTCCGTTGTAGCTCGAACTAATAATTTTGACATTTTGGAAAACAAGGGAATCCCTTAGTTCTGGTGTCCATATTCAAAGCTTTGCATTTTAGAGCACAGACTAGGGAAGAATGGGCTAGAGAAATGTCAATATGAAATCATACGCTATTGAGGAAGCAGATATGTTGAGTTGTAACATATCTCAAGCTCTGTGTTTCAGCTTTCTCTTTTCTGATAAGATAAGTTTCAGCAGTTTTTTGTTGGAACTTTGAATACAAGCACTGGCAGGCCGGCCTGTGGATTCTAAATCAAGAAATGGAGCTGAAATCTAAACTATGTCATTTTGATGTTGACAAATGAACTTCAAATTCAAATGTTTTTCATGTCTTCTTTTCATATTCCGAAAGCTATCCAGCCATGATTTAACACTTGAATTGAAGAAACATGAACCGCATTTTGGCAACTGCTGACTTCTATGAAAATGCAGTAGATTTAAAATCTGGAGAAAGAAGCTGTAGCCCTGGGTTTCTGTGCTGTTTAAATTGCTTAAAAGATTGTGGGAATGTGGAGCCCGGAAATCTGAAGTAGTCCAAATATGAGGTTTCACACGCCAGCTGGATAAACTCGAGGAACCAGGGGGTGTGGTTGCATCCTCATGGGTCTTGGTAATATTGAATGATGTTGCAATGAGAGACAGACAATACACTTTAAAGCTTATTCTTATTATTTGCCATATTATGATTTTGTAATAGATCGATTGTAATATTGATTGATACTGCACACAGATTTTGTCAGTTTGACAAGTTAAAATTTAAATGCTATTATAATACAAGACAGTAGAGTTATATAATACATGTGGCCAGCAGCCATATCATCCTGTAATGCACAACTGACAACCCGCTGAAGCTACTGTAAGCAGATGTGACCTGGCCAGTACCTGGGTGGGAGACCTCCTGGGAAAGCCAAGGTTGCTGCTGGAAGAGGTGTTAGTGAGGCCAGTAGGTGACGCTCATCCTGTGGTCTGTGTGGGTCCTAATGCCCCAGTATAGGGATGGGGACACTATACTGTAAAAAGGCGCCGTCCTTCGGATGAGACATAAAACTGAGGTCCTGACTCTCTGTGGTCATTAAAGATCCCAGGGTGTTTCTCAAAAAGAGTAGGGGTGTTACTCTGGTGTCCTGGCCAGATCTTCCCTTCGTCTTTACCAGTCATAGCCTCCTAATAACCCCCCTCTCTGAACTGGCTTCATCACTCTGTTCTCCTCTCCACTGAGAGCTGGTGTGTGAGGAGTGTACTGGCGCATCATTGGGGCTGCACACTGGTGGTTGTGGAGGGGATCCCCATGACCTGTAAAGCACTTCATTCTGATTGATTGTAATTTTTGTGTATCGTGTCTTCTGCCGGTGTTCTCCATTCTTCCTTTTTCTCCAAGTCCTTCTATGTGGCTGATGTAATTGTGCCTGATATGGAATGAAGGATAGACCAAGCAAACAGAGTATATTTTACTTTAATTTGAGCAAATTGTGCAGATGTTTTCCAGAGGTCCCTTGCGTTCACAGTTTTTCCTCACTGATGCAACAGTGTTGCTTCAGATAGAAGTGTTTAATTTTGAATTAGAGTGGTCTGCTGCCAAGTCAAGTGAATCAGGAATGCAGCATTTTTTTTTTCTTTGGAAAAAATTATTTCTGTGCTAACAGTGAACTGTTGATTCACGCCTCATGGCAAGTTGTGCACAAGATTTTAGGCAGTAATTTGAGTCTCTTCAAACGGATTCGCATGACTTAACTGAGAAACCCATAAAAGTAACATTGTGTATGTAAACTGAAGTAAGGAATGTTGCTTTTGCATATTGAGATAGCCTGTGAATGTTCTCTGCATGAGCATACAGTATTTCTTTAAAATCATCAATGACAGATCTCTTTTTTCATTGTTAGAGAAGTGGATACTGATGGGAAAGTGAGCAAAGGAATGTGATGGGAATAAAGTTTGCCCTTTTGTTTGAACAGCTGTGTGAAGTGTCCAGCGTTTAAGCAGACGAATCCCCCCAGGAAAAGGATCTTAATGGCCAGTGTTTTGTAGCAGCTTGATCTCATCGCCGGCACAGTCCCAGTCTCTCCAAACATTTGCTATGTTGTAAAAGGATGGAGAAACTATAGCTTTGACTTTGAAGAGGAGATAGACTGCACAGCTAAATCAATCATTTTAGCAGAGTAACGTTTTACATTGTTTTTCACATGAGTGTACAAAAATTGCTAAATAGACGCCACGTAAATATAGAGTTCAAACTTTTAGATGACTATGACTTTGGATTTTAAGCCGTCATTTAATTGTAGAAAGAAATACGTACATAAGAAATGTTACAAATGAGTGGAGCACATTCGCCCACCTGGGCTATTTGATAGTAGCTTTCGTATTCGAGGATCTCACCCTGGTTTCTTATAAGACATTGCTGCATATCAGCTGCAACAGCATGGCTGGGTAGTTTGTTCCAGACTCCCACAACCACAATCCTTTGGCTAAAGCAGTGCCTCTTACTCTCTGTTTTAAATGCACAGCTGCGTAGTTTGCACCTGTGTCATCTTGTTTTTGATTCATCATTCGTTCTGAAGGAGTCGGTTGGGTTGAGCTTTTTGAGCACTTGTATCAGGTCCACCTTGTAATCTTCTCTGTTCAGGACTTAAAAGGTCAAATTCCTTCAGCTTGACAGTGTAGTTTATTCCCGTAAGCCCTGGAATATATCTGGTTGCTCATTTCTGGGCTGAATCCAGAGCAGCAATGTCTTTTCTTGTGACATAGTGATCACAATTGTGAATAATATTCTTAATTAGGCCCAACAGATGCATTGTACAGTTTTAACATAACATCTTGTATTTGCATTCTACACTTTTAACTATATAGTGTAACATATTGTTTGACTTTTTATTACTTTCCCACATTGTCTTCTAGAAGACATACTGTACATAATGTGTCAACTTAAATACCTATGCTATATACATAAGTAGCCTCTTCAGGTTTGTTATAGTTTGTTCTCTTTACCTACTTTACCTGCATGCAAACTCTGGTCTACATTAAATGTCATCTTTAATTTTATCTGAGTCTTTTTTTAATTTAATTGGCCTCTTCTACAATGTTAGGTAATCCTCCTAATTGTTATCAGCTGCAAATGTGACTGCTTTGATAATTATTCCAGAATCTAATCACTGATGTAATTAGTGGAGTACCTCAAGGGTCTGTACTAGGAACACTAGGATCTTCTTAATGTTCTTAAAAACATTTCTGTGCCAAAACGTAACAAGAGCAACTTGTTTAATCGCTTGAAACACAACCATGTCGTGGAATACGAAGAGTGCATGGCCAAAAAAAACTGACAAGCGCACTCGCGGCCGAAGTGATTCCCCCAAACAGCTGTCTCTAACACAAGCATTTTCTAATGCCACTCAATATGCAAAAGATTCACGCAGATGGACGAGATAACTAATGCCATTGCATACTGTACTACATAGTGAAGGTAGTGGTCCATAGCTACAGTGGAACATAGTGGTTTCAAAAGACTCATTCAAACCCTTGACAAGAGATGCATTGTACCATCGACAAAATATTTTTCTCAAACTGCGGTGCCCATTTATAAGATGTGAGACATTTAGATTTAGTTTGCATTTGACAAATATTCAAAGTTCTATATTTTTCATAAATGTTCATTGTGCAGTATGTTAAAATGTTCAATAAATATTCAATAGAAGTTATTCTCTTTGTGTTTCCACGAATTATGTCCTTAAATTATTTGTAGGACATTGAGATACGATTAAAGTCTGCCTAGTTTCGCATATTTAAAACATGATTTTTCAGCATATCATGTACTCCTATAATTCCAAGGGTTTGAAATAATGATCTTTAATTTATCGTTATCGAGGTAGATGTGTGAAATTATCGTGATATTGATATGAGGCCATATTGCCCAGCCCTAGTCAAGATGGCACATGGAGAGGCAGGGTGGTAAAGAGCAGGACAACCGAGCAACCACAGGAGAGGAGCAAGGAGGCCAAGCCTAGCCTGTCCTGTTCAAGAGTAGTTTGTATTAAAAGAACAAAAAAAGGTCATTAACTGTATCACTAAAAATGTTCTTTGCTTCCTTTATAGGACGCAGATTTGAATTCTTCCTGATCACACCCATGGCGGTACAGGCTGGGATTCAGGTACATCCAACCCCTAAATTTTCAGATCTTGCCATTTCAGAATCACAGCTTCGTCCCATAATCTGTAAATGTTGATTCCATTACTGTGAAGCAACGTATAGAATGATGACACTTGCTTGTGAATTAATGTACACGTTGTTGTGCTGATTTTATGGTCTGGTAAGATGGTGGTTTTCTGAAAGTTTGTGAATAAGTAAAATGGTTTATACAGTGATTTTAAAAATGATTATTCTGTGAAGGGGTTGGCTTCACTTGAATGCAAAAAAATGATCTGAATACTTTACAGTACATTATATTAGTGTCCCAGTGTTTTCAAATGATAGCTTATTTTATTCATAAAGGATAAATGTTTGTTATTATATCATTTTTACCTCTTGCTTACAATTCTGGGATCCTCACTCTGAAATGTTTACGCTGGAAGCACCTGTAAATAATGGCGACTCAGTTTGTAGTCATTAATAATTTGGACTATCTTGGTCACCTGCTTCAGCACTGTTAATGAAATGTCTTCAGAAATCAAAGGAGATGCCATATACTGTACCTTCAGGTCTCATTATTCCTGTGATATTTCCTCTGATTTAAAGTGGAATTGCTACACTTTTTTATATTTCAGGGTTAGAATGAATCGGCATCGATGAGCTCATTTCAGACTATTAAAGTAAAACGTAGACAATCACGAGGAAAACCTCCAATTCACATGACAAATTAGACGAAATTCCAGGTATATGTAGGGCCATGTTCTGCTGTTCAGAACTTGGCAACCAAACTTCCTGTGATGTGTTGTTGCCCTATTTCATTGTAAACAAACAGGGTTGGGCATACCTCTCTCTTTTAATCCAGTTGTTATATTGCTCACGACTTGTGAGAGCTTCGCTGATAAATACAACTTACTTGTGAACTCTGCACGTTGTAACTCACGCTGTAACTCAGGTCATGTTGTCATGTTTCTGCAGTGAAATGTCTGCTGTACAACCTGTACTTATTCGTTCGTACATAACAGTACATTGATCACTACAGTGACTAGTGAGCAGGAAAGGCCGTATCACTTTGCAATTCGCGCAAACGTTTGCTGTCGCCCCTGGCAGGACTTGTGGCTTGTGACAAAATGGCGACCATACACAAAGTTCACATGTTGTGCTTAATTCAGAATTTGTTAAATTTTGCAATACCGTCAATTCATTTATTTTGTTACAGAAATTGAATAACTGATCTGAGAGATTCAGACTGCAGTTCCCCTTTAAGGGCCAGTGTTTTGCAGTATTGCCTTTTAATTTTCTGAACATTCTTTCTCTATATTCTATAACTGTATATGAATGACCAGGGGATGCATATAGGTTTCAAGGCAACCACACAATTTGCGTATACATTTATTCCAGCCTCTATGCTGGTGGTGTGCAGGGCTGTTGTGCACAGCAAACTCTGGCGTACTAATGATAAAACGAACATGATTGAGAGCGAGATTTGTCGACGACGAGCTGTGACCAACCAGCTCTCCTAACACCACCAGAAATCAGCACTAAACAACAGCTGTAGGACCTCCATAGGCTGTACCATGTAACCCTTTATGTGCTAAGGGCAGATATCAAAACTGTGGGTTGGCCATAATTGATGATATTATGAAGTCTGTACATTAACACTTCTAAAACCAAACCAGAAAGAAATATATTTTAGTGCTAGTTGGTCCAGTTATGTTAAAACACCTTCTTAAGGCTTCGATGGATTGTTATTCTCCTATCATGAGAACAGACTCCAGAGGGGCTATATTGTTTAGAACACAATATGGTTAGTCGGCAAGTGTTGACAGGCGCTATCTGTTTCTTTAAAACATCCCCTGCAGTGGCCCCTTAAAAATCGACTTTAAAACCAGGAATGTTTTTTGCATCAGCTGGAAGCTAGAGAACAAGCCACTGTTTCCTCCAGCAAATGAGCTTCACTTGAAGTGTCTAGTGTTTTCCACATCTGGCACAAAACGGGTTTAAAATATAAACTTAAAGTATCTGTATTTTTATTGTGCTGTTTCTTGCTGTGCTTCCTGTCATTCTAGAATGAAATGTTGATACTTTTTACCTTTGTTGAATGCTTTGAATGATTTGGATGAATCTATGTACAACTGTCCCTTAAAGGCAACGAGTGAACCGTCTGTACGGGTAAAACTGCTTAGATTGCCGTTATGCACTAATGACAGCAATCTGGACTGCTGGAACGTGCTCTTCAGCTAAACACATTTCAGGAGAAGGTAAAACAAACATTTTGCTTGAACTCTGGACTTGTGTGAAGACGGATAGTTTGGATTTCAGTCTCCCTTCCTATCTCTCCAGCCTGAAATGCACAACTGCTCTTTTTTGAGGTGCTTTAGTAATTAGGTGTCATTTGATGTGATCATGTTGTGTTCAGGTGCTCTTTGCTCCGTGTGAATCTCAGGAGGATGCTGAGGCTACAGTGGTGAGAGGGAGGATCCCACTGCAGTTGATTATTCCTTCACACTGGATCAGGAGATCAGCTGTCTGATTGCTCTTCTGAATGACTGGCATTTTGGCATGTCTGCAGGTTGTACTGCTGATGTCATACAGTGCGGTGGTTTGTTTTGGTTTGCAGCTCTACTGGACATCTGAAATCTGCATTTTTATGTACAAAGAGCCATCTTTTCAAATGAAATTTAAATCCGCATACTAGTAATCCACACTTGCCAGTTCCCCAGGGTCATCACAACAACACAGCAATCCCTTGATTCCTGAACTCAAACTGGTGTTCTTGGCATATTCATACACAGAAAGAAATACATTCTTCAAAACTGTATGTTTTTCTGTTATAAAAAAAGCTTTTTACACATCATTAAAGCCTTTTGGAAATGTTTATGCTCAATCAAGTTGTGCAAAAATGTAAAAAAAGGCTTAAGGAATAATTACATATGTTTATGTGTATGCTATAGCTGGTAAGTTTATCTGTACATACGTTGGATCATTTGAAGGAAGTGGTTTATGGTCTCGGCTGTGTTCCAGCACTGCTATGGGCTGTGGTTTTTATTTTAGTTTTGCCATCTGATATCTCATAGCAGTTATAATTATGCTGGCACAATCTGTGGACTGAAACTTTACAATATACGTCTTAATCTCACAGTGGCTATTCTGTTTCTCCATGAGTTTCACCCAAAGCATAAGGAATCTGGGAATTTACCAGTCAATAGTGTACACCTAGAGTCTATTGTTGGCACGCCCAACAGCTAATCTCATTTGTTGTGTCAGCACAAATTGAGAGGCCATTTGACAAGAAAAAAATGAATAAGAACATGTATTTCCTATCCTTTCGATGCCATGATCACATTTCATCTCTCTTATCTTGAAAAAGTAAGCAAAGGATTTGTTTTATTCCCAGTAATGTAACGGAGTGAGACAAAAATGTTAATGAAGATTTAATGTGTTTTATTGTTGCCGCTTGTTTTGCGGCAGTTTTGCAGATTGTGAGTTGCTAAACATGACCCCCATGCAGGTGACTGGACTAACCCTCCAGGGAGGTGTATTATGGAAGCCTTTCTCCGCTCTTGTCAATAAGTGATGTGATCTAGGAATGGCTGCATTAGCTGTACCACCAGCACAACCCATTACGCAGCGGCGGGATCGTGGGGGCCGGGGAGATGGCTGATGTGTGCTCCTGTGTGCAGGTGTGGTTCGGAGAGAGGTTTGACCTTCCTGTGCTGAGTCCGCGAAGCCCTCTGACCCCCAGGCACGGCCCCGGTCTGGCAGATGTGTTCCAGTATGACCAGTGGCTCGCGGTGAGACATGAGGCGGCCCTGGTGCCCATGCAGGAAGACCTGGCGATCTGGCTCACGGGCATGCTGGGTAAGGTGCTGAATTATGTGGACACAGTGCTGAATTTATAGAAGATAACATTTTTCCTTTTGATTCCTTGTGGGTGTTTTTGCAGGGTCTTAATCAACTCATGTTAAATCTGAAACTTTGGCTGCGTTCACTAATAAGTGTGAGATTATATAAAAGTTGCTAGGTAGCATTTTGTTTGAATAATTTGTTGGTTTTAAGCTGGTTTAGAAAAGAGCTGCGCCTGTGACTGGAAGGTTGCCGGTTTGTATCCCGCGGCCAACAGAGGAATCCTACTCCGTTGGGCCCCTGAGCAAGGCCCTTAACCCCAGCTGCTCCAGGGGCACCTTATAAATGGTGGACCCTGCGCTCTGACCCCCAGCTTCTCTCCCTGTCTTTGTGTCTCATGGAGAGCAAGCTGGTGTCTGCGAAAAGACAAATTCCTAATGCAAGAAATTGTATATGGCCAATAAAGTGATCTATTGTGGACGACAATGTCCCAAAAGTATAGAAAATGGAAATAATGCTATTTTAATGGACAGATTGGTGCTTTTAAAATTTTTTATAGTAGAGTTGCAAAATAGGGCAAAAAGGGAAATAGATAAATCGAAATTGCCTGATCGTTTGGTATAATAAGAGGCACCTAAGTTCCTTTAAAAAAATCTGGCACAGCTCTGGCAAAAGAGTAATAAATGCAGAGGTAACCAAGAACAAATAGATACAGTAGTTATTAATAAAATGACACAAACTAAGCAATCTGTACGACAAAAAATCTTTAAACAACATTAAACACTGCATGGTAAACTAAAAAATGTGTGAAATATTTTAAAAGGGACACAGAATAAAAATAAACAGTACCCTGGCTTCCTTCAGGAGACTGCTGGGTGAGATCCTTCGATCAGTTATCTACTAAGTATGGAACTGTCTAGGTGGGTTAAAAGGCCTCTTCTCATTTGTAACTTTATGTATTATGCATTATTATTTGCAGTTACTCTTCTCATGTGTATTTGAACAGATTTGCTCTCTTTTTTTGTTCAAGTTACGTTAAAGTGTTTTTATAACTAAACCTGAAATTTACACTGTGTCAATCCAATATCGACATTTAGGGCCATTCTGGAAACATTGGTTTTGTTTAAAGTGATGGGAACCTTCTTTTTTGGGAGTCAAGTATAAAATGTTGTCCTTTACTATAATAGGTAATATGTTTCGTGATTAAGTACTGGTGTCTATCTCCTAGCCTTTTAAATTCTGAACAGGTTAAATCTTTTCAATTGTTTAAATTTAAAGATTTAAGGATCCTATCAGCCATCATCCAGAACAAGGGAACCCATACCAGAGCTTACAATATACTGTAATTCCCTCTCAGTCAGGAAAGATGTGAAAGAAAACCCTGGGATTCAGCAGAGCCCCGTCAGATATGAACAATATTTTTTTTTTCTTTCATTTCCTCCTGCTGTCATTTTAAAATGAGCTTGCGGCGTGAAAAAGATACTAGACCTGCTGTCACTGCCCGATGACAGAGCTCACGAAGCTGTAATCCAGAAGAAATGAACGTTTCAGTCGACTCTTCTGTCTGACACAGGAGCAGAAGTAAGAGCAGATGCCTTCATGGAGGATCTGGACAACGGGGCGCGACTCTGTCAGCTGGCCAGCATCCTGCAGGGAAAAGTGAAGGAATGCTGTCACCCCGACAGGTGGAAGGTGAGGCCGGTGGTGCAGTTCATCTGCATGGCTGGGCGAGACATGTCTTTCCTGTACGTGACACAAAAACGTTTCGCCCTGCTGTTTTCTTTAACTTAGTATTAGTATTAAAGGTTGTTAGAGACCTAAATGAGCATACTCATTAAAATCAGTAATTCTCTTCTAGGTCTCTTTGAGGGGCTTGATATAAAGGGTTCAGGGTCTTGTGGCGGGATGCAAAAAAAAGACTCTTTGCACGGCATAAACCAAATGTCGGTAACTAAACTGGAAGCCTTGGGTAGTCTGAAAGCTCTACATTTCCGGCGCATGCATATTAAAAGAAACAGTGCTCACATCTGTTTCATAGCACTCAAAATATAATCTGATTTTTGCTGTTTGGATAAATAAGGCAAATTTTTCTGCCCTCTAATAGTTTTTAGATCACCGTGTGAGCTGGAATTAATTAGCGTCAGAGCCCTTATTGAATTCAGATCCTTAATGAAGGTGACATTTGCATACAGCTGTCTGGGCAGACTGACAGAGTTTGCAGTGAACTGTCAGCAGGGCTTGAGTAGGTAGTCTCGGCACAAAGTGCTGCATTGTGTACTGAAAAGTAATGTAGTGTTCTGGGAGATGTTTTTGAAACGCCTGTTTCCTAAAAGTCCTCTTTGTTCGCTTTGTTTTAGCAGACATAAATGTAACATTGCCATCGTAGTGCATTTGTAATACCTGTTTTATCTGTCATTAAAGACAGGGGAAAGGATGTGTGCCATGTTTTATAATGAGGCATAGCCTGCAAGCAGAATGCCACCACATACTGCATATGCTAAAATAATGGCTGAGGAGCCGCCTTGCCCACTGGCCATTTTTTTCAAATACAGTAAGAGGAATAAAGTTTGATGACATTGAATTACAGTACCACCATAGCAGTTGTAAAATACATGTGTGGTTTAGGCAGTCCATTCTTACTCATCTGCAGAAGGCAAGCAAATAAATATCATGCTCGAGGCTGGAATCAGAGAGATGAAATGAACGAGAGTCACGAACCAACTGGTTGAAATTTACAGTCCTTCACATCTTCAGGACCTGAAGAGTTCATGTTAACCTGTTTATATGAAATACCTTTGCTAGATTATCTGGCTTTTAAACAATTTTGATAAATGTAATAATGTGGAGGTCATTTATGGAGGCTCTAATTCCTTAAATGGACCAGATCCATCAAGGGTCAAGACTTCATGATCTTTAGCACACACACAAGCAATCTTAATAGACGGCCATTTAGAATTTTTTTTTATTGACGAAAAACACGACATACGACAGCATCTAAGCTGAACAGTAGGATTTGTTTTCTCTATTTTTGTTTAAATTTGCTACGAGAAGCTCTAAATCCATTTCCTGTTCATTTATAGAGGGAATCTATTTTGCAAATGAAAATTTCTGCTGTAAATGGAAAAAGCGCTTGTTTGTTTTTCCAGCACTTTCCTATGAAAAGGGTCCCATGCAAGAAGGATGCCTCCCCTGGATCCTTCTTCGCCCGGGACAACACTGCTAACTTCCTCTGCTGGTGCAGGGAGCTGGGAGTGGACGAGACGTACCTCTTCGAGTCGGAGGGCTTGGGTGAGTGTAGGACACCCCTCTTCCAGGGTTCCTGTCCTGCTCGGAGAATCCATGTGATGTTACAGTTCGCTGCATGGAAATACCGAAGGTGGAGCTTTTAATAGATTCAGTCAGCCACACAGCAGTACACTAATGTGAAAACTTAGTTTAATTACGTTTTTTTTAATGAAATGTATAATTTGACCAGCTTTTGTAAAGTATCCCCATAAAGATATATACATCGTATACTGAACTGTATATATATGGCACAATAATTTATATATATTTGAGTGATTTGATCATTTTCAGCATTTAAAGAGCACTGGAAGCTTAACTTCAGATTTTATCTCAGGCTTATGGAATTTAATTCGCGGTTTCTCTAATGTTTGCTAATCCTCCTATTTTTGGTGTCATCTGCAAATTTGACTCCTTCACTAAATGAAGAGGAGGAGTAGGCCTAATACAGATCCCTGTGGGACTCCAATAAATACAGCACCTCTTATTTGAACTCTGTTTCCTATCCATTAGCCAGTTCTCAGCTCAGACACACAGGTCCCCAAGTGCCTGTTGCCTTTATTTCAAGAATTAATATTTTAGGAGGAACTCTTTTAAAAGCCTTCTTAAAACTGTATTGTATTGTGTCCATTTCACTGTGTGTGTTTTCTAAATCCATGTGATCCTTAAGATCATGTTTCTTTGTATGTGATCCTCTGGAATTAGTGTTTGGCTACTTAAGTTTTATCTTCTGCAGTTACTCATTTTATTGCATTTCATTTTTTTAATTCTCTTTATACATTTTTCTAATTTTGAGATACAGCCAATGAAAATTTCAGCAATTCAGGATCGATTTTGTTTTGTTTTTTCATTTTGTTTGAAATGGGGGAAAAAGTATATATATTTTCTAGTGTTCATGTACACTACTAGGATTTATTTATTCTCAGTCAGAACAATTTTGGATAATGGATTAGGAATACTTTAGAATTCTTACTGATGTGTATTTCTGTGTTGCTTCAGAAGTCTGTTGGATATTATATGTTTATGGTGGAAATCTGATCTTTTGGAGATCCTTGCAGTGTTTCCATCACACAGAATGAATCTTCATTGCTGCAGTCCGTCCATGGCTATCTCACACAATAATGATTACATGTATTTTTCCTCTTTGTCAGTCTAGATTTCATGTTAGATAAATTAATTCTAGAAATGCTCTGTGCCTCATGAATGTTTTCAGTTCCATCAAAGACCACAAGTGTATTGAATTCATTTTTGGAATGTCGGTTACGTTGACCACAAAACCCCCCAAAAATCAGTAAAAGAGGAACACTGCAATATGAATGCACTTAAAACCAGTGTACAAGTATTGTCATAGTTGGGACAATAACACATTTAATAATGAACATTTTATATGTGTTCGTCTAAAATTTTCCACTCTCCGCTATTTTTTCACATTGAGATTTTTCCCAGAAGACACTGCAGTAACCGGCAAACCAAATGTCTGCTTGTGATTAGTGCATACCACAAAAGACGCTTGAATCATTGCCTTGTGTTTTAAGTTTTAAAAGGGTTTTAACAGCATTTGTTTGTTGTTAATATGTAAATACACTAACATAAAATATTTCTATAACACGGCAAACCGTACTTGACACAAATCACTGCCTAACATAAGCTACTTAACATGTATATTCTCCATATTTTCGAAAGGCACGGTTGTCATTTCTTATCAGCTGCAAAATGTGCTGTACACTGTGAACATGTGCAGAACGTTTGGGTGAATTTTAAGATGAACATATTCTGGCAGTTGCTATAGTAATTAGATTAACGTCCAGAGAATAAGACTTTGTATTGCAGCCATTCTTAATGCTGAGTATTCCTGCATGATTGGAAAACGCTGTATTTATTGGTTGAAAACATAGGCAAGTATTACAGCAATTGACTATAAAAGTGCAGTGGGCTGCTGCAGGGCCTGAGCGGTATCTCTAGGCCAGTGGCTCCCAGTCCTGGTCATGATGCCCGCACACCTGGGTTTCATTCCGGCCCACTTCAGCAGATAACTGAAGCCTTACTGGGTCTAAGAAGTTGCTTCTCTGGAATATTTGCATTTGGTTCCAAGTCCCACATTTGGGATTTTATTTCACTGACAAAGCACAACAGTTAAAGCTCCAACATGTTTAAGACGTGGGAACAAATTAATCTTAAATCAAGGGTTTGATTGTGGATTTGAGGGCTCGGGCGGAACAAGAACCGACCTGTGTGTGGGTCACCAGGACCTGTGTGTGGGTCACCAGGACCAGGAACCGCTGGTCTAGGCTTCCCGTGCTCCTGCAGCACTGTGGCTTGTGTGTCCTCTGACCGGCACTAAATCTCCGTTTGTGTTTTTTTTCTTGTAATCGTGCATTGTGATTTATTTATAGGCTACTTAATGTTCCTGCGACGCACCCATGGGTAACTTTGGAGTATGGCTTCGGGGGTATACTTGGGTCCAGTATCATTTAACCAGGGTCAACCAGGTGGCAAAGCGAAAGCAAATTCCTCCTTGAGCTTTTTGTTAGATGCACTTTACGCCTCTTAAAGACACGCTTAATCTAACCCCTTCTTGAAGTGCCTCATTTATGTTCACATAGGGTTTGTTGAAAAGCCCAGGTTTATCATAATAAGCTGTGCGTCCTTGCTGTTCTTAGTTTTTCGATCTTAATTGCTTGAAGTGTTTTGTGTTTTTTCTTTCTTTCCCTTAGTGCTGCACAAAGAGCCACGCCAGGTGTGCCTTTGCCTGCTGGAAATTGGACGGATTGTGTCTAAGTAAGTGCTCGTTAATGCCACCGAGGACTGACGTGCAGTGCTTTCATTCAGCTCCTCTTCATAAAGCAAGCCTTTTCCCTTCAAGATTTAAAGGGACCCTCCTTAGGCGTTGAGTGCTGGAGATTTTCACGTGCTTTTGCTAGGAGCATGGCAGCAAGTAGCCATGATTGTAATAGGGGAAGTCTTGACAAACACATGTGTGCAGTCATCCCTTACACAAAAGGGCAGGTGCAGGCAGTTACAGAACATCAGGAGATCTGTGAAATTCTTCACAGTGAGCACGGCACTCACCTGTCTGGTCATTAGTCAGTATTCCCCCAACATTCCCTTGGGGCAGTCAGTGAGCTCTTCTCCAGCATTTTGACACATGTGTGCCAGACATTTCCAGGGGATGATCTGTTTTGTTCCTTAGATACGGCGTGGAGCCACCAGTCTTAGTCAAGCTGGAGAAGGAGATTGAACTGGAGGAAACACTGCTCATCACCAGGGGGCCTGTCAGTGTTTTAACCCCTCCAGTTAAAACCTTCAGCGTGTGCTGTCAGCATGGAGACCTTCATGAGGCTGTAAGTGCTGTGTGGTTGGGTTTTTTTATGGCTATATTCTATGTCATTTCACTTCATGACTATCGGGCCAAAAGCCTTGCAGAAGAGACACTAAGGTTCTGTAGAACTCTAACACTGTCCTATTTTGTCCAGCACACCCCTAGGGTACAGATAGGCATGAAAATCTGGTATAAAAATACAGGCTTTGCATTGATAATGTTAGATTGTCTGAGTATTTTTAAGATGGAGGCGTGTTTTTCAAGACACATGACTGTGCAAGTTGTATTAACGCAGATTCTATGAAAAGTAAAACTTTTGTAAGAAAGTGAACACTTACTCTTTTTTTTCCCCATTGATGCATTTTAAATATTTTCTATTGGTCACTTATTGCTTTGACAGGCTATGGTGATTTTCTCACAGTTGTATTACAAAATATCTGTTTGTGCTGTTTGTCAGCTATAAAGGGTTGTGTGCTTTTTGTGACACCTGGAGTGAAATTGCATTTCAAATGCTTTTCCTGCAAATTCCCATTTCAAAGCAAGTCATACCTTTGCTTTTCCCATGTTTAATGTCTAATTAATGTCTAATTTTGTTTAGTCTCGTATTATTTCCACAATTTGTCTCGTTCTTTTTTATTTGTTCAGTCCCCCTCAGCAGCCTGGGTGAGATTTATGGGCACTGACCAACTAGCCCTTCGGACTGAACAGGTCAGGTCAAGTGCACAACAGCTGGGTGTTCATTTCTGTGTCTTAACAAAATATAAGGACATTCCATGCTGTTTAAAATAAAACTTTTTTATCTGTTGGAGAAATTATAGTCTTGAAAGCCCAATATAGATCTGTCTGGAATGGTATTTCCAATTTAGGTCCTGCCAATGTATTAAAACAAAAAGGAGTGTGAGAGATGAGGAATCTTTATTTAGTTTATTCAAGTGGTGTATACTGGATATAAAAAAAAAACTGAATGTCCATATATTTTGCCATTAGTTTTGTGTTGTTCAACATGAAGTGATATAGACACTTGGATCTGTGGGTTGTGTTACCAATGTATAAAGAGTGTTTTATATTCTTTTAAAAAGTCTTTATTAAACCATAGTTCTTTTTCCGTTTTAAAACCCTTTCTACTGCTTCATTAATGTGAATTGAATTATTTTTATATAATACCAGAAAACACTGAAACGCAAATCTGTTTTAATCCTCAGCACATCCTGTATATCTGACGCAATGTATTATATAATCACACAACCACCTGAAATATGCAATGTGTTTTAAAAATCAGTTTGATTCTCATTTTGTCAGATTAAATTGTTTTAATGCTTACCTGTGTCCTCTCTCTGCAGGATCTCTATTTAACAATAAAATATATGGCGCAAAAGATACTTAATATGAGATGGCGTCAAAATGAATTGATATAACAGATGGTAGATAGGGTTACAACTTCCTTTTCCAGACCTGTTAAACACTTCAGGAAAACCTGAACACTCATTTTTTCCTTGTGATTCATTTCTGGAACGTAATAGAAATTGGAAAGTGAGTTTGGCATCCGAGCTGTCCACGATGGCGACTTTGAGCCTGATATTGCAGCTGATAAAAGAGCATCAATTGTGAACTGTATCAAACGTGCATAAGAGGTTACTGAAATGGGAGGAACACCAAAACATTTTGACGGAAGACGTTTTGAGTCTAAGTCACCAAATTGACTGACCAACATCAGACTGAAGCATTAAGTGACAGAGACATTTTTGTACAGTATGTCTTTACCAACTGTGGATATCGGTGTCACCACCCTGTGGCCTGACCCCTTCTTGGTGAAGCTGTGCAAGACTGGGCCTAATGAGTACTAGGAGCTCATACCTTGGAGACCTGCGAAGAAACCCAGATTGCTGCTGTAGTAGGTGTTGGTGGACCAGTAGGTGGCCCTCTTCTTTCTGTCCCTAGTTTTCTGAACCAGCACCTCACTATCAGGACTGGGGACACTGCTGTAGGAGGTGCTGGTCTTCAGGTGAGATATTAAATTGATGTCCTGACCACTTGGTCATTAAACATCCCCAGGCACCATTCTTAAGAGAGTAGTCCTGGTGTCCTGTCTGATTCCACCCTGGGCTTGTACAGCCCCCCTTAATTCAGTTAGCGGAGGATAATGGGTGTGCGACAGCACCCAGGAGGACGCTGCACGGCAGTGGTGGGTGAGGTGGGACACCTCCTGTGCCGTGCCTTTCAAAAGTATTCACCTCCTTCCAAAGGTGTCCCATTTAGTGTCCCATATAGCTGAATAATGTGCGTGCATATTTTATACGTGAATACTTTTAGTCAACACTCAAACTGAACACTTGCAAGAATTGTAAAAAAAAATATCAGCAAGAATTGCGAAGAGTTATCAAACCTAAAATATGTCGATTGCAAAAATATCCCCTTCCCCCTCCCCGTGTCAGTTTTTGGTAGAAGCATCTTTGGCTGCATTTACAGACATCTTTGGTTGTCTTTCTTTTTGCATGTCTCTTCCAGCTTAGCACACTGTGAAGCTAGTTGGAGATAATTGTGAAGCAAAAGTTTTTCCACACAATTTCCATTGTTCTTAAGTTAGGGTTTTAGCAATGACATTCTATGATTTTTTTCTTCCTAAGCCGTTCCAGTGTAGATTTGGCCTTACTGACTGACTGAACTATGAAAGTCCATCTTGGTTTCAAGTCTTTATCGGATCTAAACTGTCTAAACTGCTTTTCGTCTAAGATTTGCCTGTAATTTGCTTCACCTTGTCGCCAGTTTTGGCAAACTGCCTTGACCCTTCTGGCAGTGTATTGTCCTTAATGGCGAGAAGCATCACCGCTGTGCTTGACAGCAGTGAAGGTGTTGACTGGATGATGATCTGTGATGGGTCTGCACAAGATATAACGCTTAGCATTTAGACCTTCAAGTTCCAGTGTGTTCTTATAATGACCAACACCTTTTGCCACGTTTTTGCAGGATCATTCAGGTGCTGTATTGCAAACTCCATACAAGATATGGGATGGTTTTTGCACTTTGCTATCCAGTCCTGCTTTGTGGGGTGACCAGGGTATTGTTGACTCGAGGACAATTCTCTCATCATGGCTATTGACCTGTGTAGCTCCTTCAAAATTACTGCTGGCCTCACGGTGACCTCCTTGACCAGTTTTCTCCTTCCCAGGTCCCTCGGTTTGGATGGACAGCTTGATCTAAGCACTGTCTGGGAAGAATAATACATCTTCCTTTTCGGAATGATTGACTTCTCTGTGGTCAAAGGGATATTCCATGTCTTTGAAAGTTTTTTTTTTACCCTACTGCTGATCTCCTGTTGTTTTGAAAGCCCCTATGCCTTCATGGTTAATTCTTTGCTTGAAATTCACAGACACAGGGGCCTCACAGAGACGGGGTATTTATTCTGGTCTGATATGTGTGTTTTTTGGATTATCATGGCCTAGTGTTAAAGTCTACACAGTTTTGAAGTCATGACGAAAAATGAAAAGGTTCACAACAGTATACCTCTGGCTTCAAACTTTGGTCTGTACTGTAGGTCACAATCCTTAAAATGTTTACCAAGCTGGAATTAAGGTATTCACAAAATGTGTGCTTTAAGTCATAAAGACATGTATCCAGTAAATAAATGAGCGGTTGTATTTATTGATGTTCTAAAAACTTCCGTTGGTTTGAACACTGTTGCCTGAAGTTGTCTCAAATGAAACCTGCCCTGGTAAAGTAGATGGATAAAGCTCACCGGATTGAACATTGTGTTGAGGGCAAAAGTCTGCTCCGTGTAAGTTATTCTATCAAAATTGACCTGACAAGCGTGACTGAGGGAACACAGTTTAGTATTTCACTTGCTTCACTGAAAATATTTGGCTCCTTGAGTAGTGTCCCATGGTTTGCAACTGCTGCTACAATGTGCTCAGATCGTCATGTTGCAGGAATTAAGGCATTAACGGTTGACACGCACATTCCCGGACTTGGACTGCTTCATTGAAAACCCTAGCCCGATGGTTATTATTTTATCTCATTTGTGCATAATTGTATCATGGAAAGATGTAGTTGCACCCAGTAGTAGATTTACAATTCTGTGTTTGATTATGGTTGTATGTTTAGATCCATGCATGTACAGTGCATGTTAATTTTTGAAACAACACATACAATAACCTCAACATTGGTGTATTAATGGACAATACAATAAATATATCATTCATTTTATAGGATTTTCAACTACAGTTTAGTTGTCATGCATGTGTGAGCAATGCATGATTTGAAAATTGAGTATTGATGGTTTGCTCTTTTTCTTCCCATAGGTTCAGCATATTGCTGATGACCCTCCTTGTAACTGCTCTCATAGGTTTTCCATTGAGTATTTGTCTGAAGGCAGATACAGACTAGGAGACAAGATCCTGTTCATCAGGGTGAGTATTCACATCATATACACTGAGCAATTCCCAGAGCCGATTGACCGTGCTTACTGTAAACTAAATGCTATCCCAAATTTGGGAGAAAACATTTGAATTCCTTTTAGCTATATCCAGCTCTTCACCATCACTAGCTCAGATGGAAGTCTGTCCTTGGGCCACGAAGCTCTTGCCATTTTGAGTTCTGAGAAAATTTTTCCCAGCAGCCAAAGCTTGCTGGTATGTGACTTCTGCCCCTCCAGCGTTTTTTCTTCCTTCTGTTGATCCTGACATGCCTGTTTCTTTCTTGAGTCAAGTTTAAGACGCATGCATTCACAAATTAATACGTAATCCTCAGGTTTTTTAATCCTAACTTGAAATGCTCTGAAAGTCTCTAGGATTGTTTGAGCTCTATGGTCCAGGTGTTGTGGGTTCGGGCCTTGGTCATGTCACTAGCTGACTGAGACTAGAATTCCCCAGACAGGCTCATATTGGCTGAGAGTAGGGTGGGGTTAGACTGTCAGGGCTCTCCAGGGGATCGGTGACAGAGCGACCCCCTGTGTCTACCAGAATCCTTACAGGAGAGCAGTGCCTTCATCTCTCCTGCGATCAGAGCCAAACGTCTGGAAGAGGACTGTGTCGCCTGTGACGTGTTAAAAGACGAGCTATTCAAAGGTGGCAGGTCGTCCTGCGGCCGTGGGGATGGTATCCATGAGCCGAGGTGTGAAAGACACAAGCTTGACGCTTCCAGAATCAGTGGGCTTTAACAATAAAACAACAGATACTTCTAAATGAATACAAATTAATAGAATTATCCTAAAAAGTAAACTTCTCAAAGTAGGAAATGTGATCTGAAAATCAATCAAATTTACTATAAATGTAAACCAAAAAGATTGTATACGCTTAGTCCTTATCCGGTCGTGCCATAAATGGTGAGGCTTAATTCTAAGAGGCTTTTTATGTCTGAACTGGATTTATATGTTCAATTACAAATTTGCCTCATAATTCTGAAGTACTGACATGGATTAACATCCTTCCTTACTTGGAAACTGTTTTCTTTAAAGACGGTTCTGGACACAGTTCTAGATGCTGTTCATTATTTATTTTGGTTTCCTCACACTGTCCCTCTGAAGCTTTTCTCATGTTTCTTCTCGTAACAAAGTGCTGCAGAGGCCGGGGAGGGGGGGGTCATCCAACATTTCCTCCTCTTCTGTGTTTCCTTGTCTAAAGAAACAGAGGCAGGGGCCTCCTGAAACATCAGGATGTTTCCTGGAAAATGGGACAAAAAGAAGCTCTGCAAAAACAGCTCAACAGGCCACTCTTAACAAAGAGTGTTCCTTTTCTCCTGCCCTGCTGCACAGGAGCGTGGCTTCATCTCCCTGTCGGATGTACAGTTCAATAGCCTCAACACAATGTCTATTTATACAAGAGTTAAACAGGATATGCAAGAATATATCCTCCTTTAAAAGGTTGAGCATATCCATTTTTCCACCTGTGGCAGGAGCACCTCTGTGAGCTTATTTTATGTCCGATCTAATGCCACAGTGTTAGTTATCCGTATGTTAAAGAGAAACATCTCATTAGTGCTATACCTTTGACCCCACTGTTAGGTTCCTGGTACTGAGACAAGCTGTATAATACAACCCTGCTTGGCACCAGACATCCTCAAGACACAGATGAACTATCCTATCCTTTTTTATCCCTGATTGAAATAAGCAGCAGAGAAAAAAACGACTCAATGTGTTCATTAGCTTTAGTGTAGAAGCTATAGTTTGAACGCTACAGATTTCACAGCTAAGAAACCACAGGGAGACAACTTAGGGAAAAACCATGAAGGAATTCTAATGTCAAGTGAACATACAGTAAATGGGATATGCATTATGTATTGCGTTAGTGCAAGATAAGGCAAGATGCTCTACTTCATTGCTGATTATAGAAGAGCCCTGTTACTGTATTTGTAACTGTAAAGTTTAACGTGCAAAGTTTAACCATTTTCTTGTGTGATAAAAGTGCAAATGCAAGCTTTTGTCCCTGATTATATATATATATCATTTATTCTAATCAAGTTATCGTAGAAAGATAGGATTAAGCTTAGAAAAATGTGAAGCTTTCATGATACAGCCTGCATTGCTACTCCAGGTGTGCAGTTTGGAGTTGTAGAAATTCAGTCCCTCTAGGCTAGAAGTGTTGTAGCACATCAGAAGTATTCATAATTATTCTATATTTAGTGTTTGTGAAGGGTATATAACATACCTGGGATCTATGGTAAGCTTCGTCTTCGCTTGGCTTATAGCTACATTAGTTACCAGCAAGCATCGTGAAATATGTATAATTCTCGGGGATGTTGTATGGTTATATATAACTGTACTAGTAATTTCAGAAGTGGCATTGCATGTTTTCATGGATATGAAGACTCAGCCTGAATTTGGATTTCTTAAGTGTCGAATAATTGGGAACTTTTTATTCCGGCAATTAGTTTTCATCACAGGGTCAGTACATTCGAAAAAAAATCACTTCTTGCGTACACTCTTCTAAAAAGACTGGTGTGTGGGGGCTCCTCCGAGGCTGGGCCGGGCCGGGCCGCGCTGCTTGACCCACGTCTCTCGCCGCCGTCTTGCAGATGCTGCACGGGAAGCACGTGATGGTGCGCGTCGGCGGCGGCTGGGATACGCTCCAGGGCTTCCTGCTGAAGTACGACCCCTGCCGGGTGCTCCAGTTCACCACGCTGGAGCAGAAGATCCTGGCCTTCCAGAAGGGCATGGCGAGCCCCGCGCTGGCCGTGCCGGCCTCGCCAGGCAGGTCCCCTCAGCCTCCCGCCATGCACCCCCTCTCGGCCGTCCGCTTGTCCCGCCCCAGCGGCCCTTCTCCGGGTCCCAGGCTGACCGCGAGAGCGCCGCCGTCCTCGGCCGCCGCCGCGCCGCGCCTGGCGAAGAGGCCGCCGGCGCCTTCCAAGGCCTCGCGCCTGCCCCCTTCTCCTCCTGCCGGGAGACTGCAGGGCTGCACGCCGAAGACAAGGACACCCTCAGCGCTCACCACAAGTCTCGAGAGCAGGGCGAGGCGCGCCCAGTCTCCTTTGACAAGTTCCCCAGTGGTGTCCAGGCTGACTCCTTCACCCAGGTGCACCACACCCCTGGGCAGGGACCCACCTGTCCGCTCTAAACCAGCGTGGAAACCCCCCAAGCCTACGAACTCGAGCCCGGCCCAGTTGACCAAAGCTGCCCCCTCCCCTTCCCGGTGCTGTCCAGCGCCCTCCGCATCCAGGACGGCTTCGGCTTGTTCTGACCCCACGAGCCCGTCTGCGTTGGCTTCGAGGGGGCCTCCCAGAAGGGGCGGGGAACAGGCCGGGCCACCTCCAGCTCCTGTTCCTGCGCCAGCCACTCTTCAGAGACGGCTTTCCCACAGACGCCCAGGGTCGCCTGCGGCAGCTCTGAGGCTGAACACCCAGGGCCTCGGGGCACCGAAACCGACTCCCCGTCCGCTCAGGGCCGGCACCCCCGCCAAGCCAGAGACTCCCACGCCCAAGTGCCATCCCAGCTCCAAGCCCTCTCCTCTCGCACGCTCTGGGCCTTCCAAGGCAGCAAAAAATCAGCCCCCCGCACCTAAACCGATGCTTTCTACTGAGACAAAGGTTCAGACCCAAAGCCAGCCTTCTTCTAGGGCTGTAACAAAAAATCCCAAAGCCTCAAGACATCCAACCGCTCCCTCAAGCTCCACCGTGCGGAGTCCGTTGTCCGTTGTCAAGATTTCCCAGACTACGGTCCAAGCCCCAGAAGGCCCAGCGCGCCGGGCCCAGCCCGCCGGTCAGACTGCGGTGAGAGGGCTGCGCCCAGCACAGAAGAAGCCCTTTATAACTGGAAAGGCTCCCCTCTCCTCCAGTAGGACTGCTCCATGTGTCAAAAGAAATCCCGAACTCAAGAGCAAAGGTGAAGACCCTTATTTTGTAATGAACGGCAAGAAGAAGCAGAAAAGCTAAATCTTGTGCAGATGGCAAGGAGAGAACTGTCTTCCATGTTTGGACATATACAAATATTTTTTTTCCTGTAAAGTGTCACGAAATTATAAAACAAAGCATGTTTGAGGTTGTGATTTTGCACCAGGTTTTCAGTACAAGGAAGAGGTTCCACCATTAATTTAATTTGTGTTTTGGGGGTGCCTGGCTTTGCTACCTCACAGCTGTTCGCTGGGCTTGATTCCAAACCAGGGTATTTTCTGTGTGAGCTCTGCATGTTCCCCCTGTTAACTGGCGTCTCTAGTTTGTCTGGGTGCCTGTCTGTGCCGATCCCGCTAGACTATTGTAAGTCAGGCATAGAATCGAGACACTGCCGCACCAGTTGAAGGGGGAACTGAAGGAAGACTAGTCTGTACAAACCTGGAGTGGTATTCAGTCAGAGCAGTTGGTTTTACAGCCCTTCTCCTTGACCAAGGATTCAGTATCTGAACATCTCAGCTGAGGGCATCATCTCCAATCTGAATACTAGGGCATTGGTTTGATCTAGGTAGAGGGCCACCTCCTGTCCCACCTGCATCACTGGAGGTCCAGCCATCATTGTGTCTGCGAGGGGCTGGCTGACAGTGTGTGACTGTGTGTAGGGAGAGCGTCAGTGCCTCCTCCACTTCCCCATCTGTGTTGACTGTGAAGCTTGCAGTGAGAAATACCACTTCACAGCTCCAGCAATGCGTTTCAAAGGAAAACGTGCACAGCCTGCATTCTTCAGTCCTTCCATCAGGGTTAAGAAAAGAAAGCCAAGTTGATTAGCACTATGCGATTCCAAAATTGCATGGTAAAATAAATCCATCCATTCATCTTCTAATCACGTCAGCCAGTTCAGGGTCACAGGGGAAGCTGGAGCCTCTTCTGGCAAGCAACGGCTGCAAGTTGACTCTCGACGGGCAGACACACACGCACACACACACACACACACCAGGGCCAGTCAACCCGTATGTCTTTAGACTGGGAGAAAACTGGAGCTCCCGGAGGAACACAGGGGGAACATACAAACTCCACACGGACAGCACCCCAGGTCCAGAGCTGAACCTAGGGCCCCAGCGCTGCCAGGCAGCAACGCTGACCACTGTGCTGCCGTGCCGCAGTAAGATCATTCATGATTCCAGTTTTGTTTTTTTAATTAATGTTTGCAATGGTAGCGCTGTGTTTATTAAATATTGCATCTCTTTTTTTGTTTTAAGTCAGTGCTGTCACATTCGAACATAGTACAGGACATGAGAAAAATATAATATTGAAGAGAAAGTTTAAAAATAAACCACCATTTCGCTAGTTCTGACCCGTGATGTTCATTTTGTGGTTAAATATGCTACTGTACATGACTTGTGCCTGGGTTTGTCAGCTGACTGTATGTGTGATTAAATCACAACAAAGCAGTCATTGTATTAACAGTAGCGTGCTTTACAGGAGACTGTTCCTGGAGGGGGTGCTGTGTCTTCTGAAGAGTTGGGTGAAGCTGTTAGTCTGGTATATTTAAGCCAGGAACTGGCTGATTTAGCTAACGAATTGCTTGACTGGACGGCCCTGCTACAGACACACTGACCCTCCAGGACCGGGACTGGACAGCCCTGCTATAGACTCACTGACCCTCCAGGACCAAGACTGGACAGCCCTGCTATAGACACACTGACCCTCCAGGACCGGGACTGGACAGCCCTGCTATAGACTCACTGACCCTCCAGGACCGGGACTGGACAGCCCTGCTACAGACACACTGACCCCTCCAGGACCGGGACTGGACAGCCCTGCTACAGACACACTGACCCTCCAGGACCGGGACTGGACAGCCCTGCTACAGACACACTGACCCCTCCAGGACCAGGACTGGACAGCCCTGCTACAGACACACTGACCCTCCAGGACCTGGACTGGACAGCCCTGCTACAGACACACTGACCCTCCAGGACCAGGACTGGACAGCCCTGCTACAGACACACTGACCCTCCAGGACCAGGACTGGACAGCCCTGCTACAGACACACTGACCCTCCAGGACCAGGACTGGACAGCCCTGCTACAGACACACTGACCCTCCAGGACCAGGACTGGACAGCCCTGCTACAGACACTGACCCTCCAGGACCAGGACTGGACAGCCCTGCTACAGACACACTGACCCTCCAGGACCAGGACTGGACAGCCCTGCTACAGACACACTGACCCTCCAGGACCAGGACTGGACAGCCCTGCTACAGACACACTGACCCTCCAGGACCAGGACTGGACAGCCCTGCTACAGACACTGACCCTCCAGGACCGGGACTGGACAGCCCTGCTACAGACACACTGACCCTCCAGGACCGGGACTGGACAGCCCTGCTACAGACACACTAACCCTCCAGGACCGGGACTGGACAGCCCTGCTACAGACACACTGACCCTCCAGGACCGGGACTGGACAGCCCTGCTACAGACACACTGACCCTCCAGGACCGGGACTGGACAGCCCTGCTTATGGCTATGAATACAATTTTAGAAACCTGTTCATTAGTCATATACAGTAGGGCTGCTACCTTGCACAGTGAGCAGGATGGTCAGATCCATTGTTTGTGAGAAACAATTTCCTTTGGTAAAATGGGCAACCTATCCTGACAAGCAGCTCATGTGTGTTTTCTGATGTTTCTTGCTGAAAGAGAAATCTAAGGTATGTTTTATTTCTGTTTTTAAGAGACTGGGTAGATTCTGGTCATGTGCCGTCGGTTCATGAAAAAGAATATTCTGGCTAGGGGTGTCTGAAGTTTCATGCCAAGTGGTGCTGTTGAAGCAGGGAAGGTCTCAGCTGACCCTGCTTGACGACAGGGTGTTTTACCTTTTCCCCATAGGTGTGGCACAACAATAAACCACATTCTGATAGCAAAGCAAAGCATTCGTCTTCGATTCTGAAAGATCATTCTACACATTTAGTGAAACGATTTTACTATTTTCTAGTACATTCTAAATTATTGAAACAGCATAGCGGGACAAAATATGCCTAGCTTGATTTGCACAGATACTTTTACTAATACTATTCCAACTGTTTGTAAGCATACACTAGAGCAACTGTATGCCAGTGATATGGTAATAGTATCAATCTCCGTTGTTTATTTTGTTTTCTTTTGAACCAGGGTGCTGCAGGTATGTAATTTTATTTAATTTTCATAATTCATATGGTGTACCATCCATAACGAGAGGCTCTGAAGAAGCCAAAAATAAATCAAACACAGTCTAAATTATTTTTGTAGTTTTAAATTCCATATTTGAAAGGCCACAAAAGAGGTTTAATTTGTTGAATTGAACAGATTGATCAGTTTCTTCAATTTTGGTTTACCAGTGTTGAAAGGTTTTGGACTGAAGGTTATGTTATAACAGTAAATAGCAATATGTATTTTATGTAGCCTGATGATTAGAAAATTAGTCCTGCTAATGAGTGGGCTTTTCCCTTAAAACTTAATGTTTAGTGCAAATTGTCTCTATAATATACAGATATGTCTTGAACCATGGCACTACTGTCATCTCAAAAATTAAATTTGGTTACAAAATATTTTGTCCATTATATAGATGTAAAAGCATTTTAAGGCCTAGAAATGTCACTTTAGCTGTTCAGGTTTTTGTGAGAGAAAAGCTATTTTTGTAGCTTAAGTCTTTCACAAAATGGGGTATTTTGTATAGATTTAAAGAACAATTTCATATTTTATTATTCAAATAAAGCTTTGGGTCATATTTTCAAAGATTACCTCATAAGAACTGTTCTGTATGGTATAGGAAGTAGAGTCATTGCATTGTCTGTAGAACAGTCTAAAATAAAATGACAAAAGTCATATGTGGATTTGTGTGTATACAGTATATGCAAAACTGGATGGAAATTATTTAAGACTGCTGTAATCCTTACAAAAATAATCTATTAAAAAATTACCTTGAAAATCCTAGCGTAAGTAAATGTTGAACGTTCTTTTTAACTTAGACTTCACATGCAGTGATACTTTGTAGTCTTTGATTCTGTACTTTTATCTGCAAAAGGCCTTACTGTTTTACCTTACAGAGATTAAAGTAAGAAAGTGTTTATTGTTACTTCAGCTGTGTTCCATTGGTATACAAAAACACATTTGTATATAGATAAAAACCTTTGCGTCTGTGGTCCAAGTAATCTAATTCTGCTCCTTTCAAATAATAATAAGAATGTTTTAAAGGTGTCTTTTCATTGGTCTGAGATGGATGCAGATTTCCTGGATAATGTGTAGTTACGTGTGCATCATTTCCCAACCACTTAATTCAGAGTACAGTCATTTCTTTAGATTGTGTGTTGGCAAACAGATGTGTTTCACCTGTTTGAAATCCTACTGCAAATGGATCACAAGTAAGGGTCCATGTTAAACTGCTGAGAAAATGCCAACTTTTCATGGACTGGACACAGGAAAAATAATATATTTTATAGCTCACACCTGAAGAAGGCACCATGGCCGAAACATTGTGCTTTCTTTCTTCTCTTTTCAGCATAGGTTTATTCTATTGTTTTTTTGCAGCCTACACAGCTACCCACTTGAACTACTACAAAGATACACCTGACACCTGACAACTGAAGAAGGCTCCACAGCCGAAACAGTCTTTTCTTTTCCTTTCAGCAGGAATAAACCTTTACTTGTTCCCTTGTAGTCTATGCATGATGACAAAGCTCCCTACTTTAACATATTTTATGGATGTTTAATTACAATTTGTTTTTCTCTATGCACTGTTGACTTCACATACACATTTATAATTGAACTTTAAGCCTTTGTTAGTCTCGGCCACAGGTAAAACTTATTCTGAATGTGCTTTACCCAAGAAATGCATGGTTTCGAATGTCATGTTCCAATTTAAGGTAGTCTACCCTTTTCATGTGTCACTCAACTGCTTCCAGTTAAGAAGGAATTGCTTTGTCCTAGTGATGATCATACAAAGCAACCACTTTTGGTGTGTGATTCTGATGCAATTTGTTTACACACAACAAAAGTATTTGGTATGTGTATTTCAATGTATTACACATTCAATTTGAAATTAACTTTTTTTTATCCAAAGGTTCCTCATCTAATTTATCTTGCTCTTTGAAATACTGTCGCCATCCTGGTGACTCCCCTGCTGCTACTATAGATTTAATTCCATTTGAGTTCCTGTTCTGTTTTTTTGTGTGTTGCATAATGCATTTTTAAAAAAAATTCTTTGACCATTCACAGATAAAAAGTGCATTGGTGGCAAATTGCTTCACCGGTTCAATTAAGAGGCCTGTGCAGGGAGAAGAGCTCGTACCAGCCCAGAGGAAAATGGAATGTGGACAGCAGGATTGACACTCCTGCTCTTGTCAACAGTGTCAATAGTATGCTTGGGTCTTGAATAACTGAGCTGCCATGACCTCATTTCATCCAAAGATCGGCATCTCTTTAGTCATCACTCTGCGTCATCAGCTTTGAAAATGTAGTTTAGAGGAAAGGGCACCAAGCAGTGGACCAGCTACAGCTGCAACCCGGCTTTTCCTTGGAGGTCTCCCACTCGGTACTGACCAGATCCCCCCTTGCGTAGCTTCTGAGATGGCAGCCCTGCCGCTGAACAGATTCAAGCCTTCTGGTTGAAAAGCGTTCTGCATTGCTATTCAGGATTAAATTTTTATACACATTTCTTTCCCTGAAGCAGCTTTCTTCACTTGTTTGTTTACTCCCTTTGTACTGTAGGTGAAATTCTTCCCCAAAATAACAAATCCTAACCCAGAATTCCCACACCTGCCAGCCCAGTATGTGATCTCTTGTAACTTCAGGGACAGAGAGTGAGCCTATAAAAAGTTATTATACTAAATGTTTGTAAATATTTTTCATTTGTCATTTCTGTAGAATTTGAATTTGTTATTGTGTGGGTATAGGAGTGTTATTGTTCCTGACTTGTTCATGTCTTTCTGCTTTTATGTTTTGTTGAAATATGAACTATTACGTTGTACTCAAAAGTACTGGGTGTTTGCTTTTGAAAATCAAACTTAAGCAGTCTGCATATTGAATGACTTTTATTCTTCTATCAGATGGAAAATGAACAACCACGTACAGTGGATTCTAATCCACACTTAAATCTTTTTAGCAAAAAAAGAAGAGGCTTTCTTTTCGGCATTTTGTTGCTTTCTGTTTGATTAACCCAGTACCCAAATATCTTAGGATCAGAATATCTAAGCCAAGATCTCTTTGGAATCCATGAAAATAATAATGACCATGAAGTTAAAAAATCACATTAATATCAGTATTTTCTAAATTATTTTTCCAGAATATCATGCTCGTGTACAAGAAGGACCTTCTGCTAAGATTGGTATGACAGTAGTGAGAATGAATGCCCAGACACACCCAGAATCTCTTGTAAGATAAAGGAGTGTGCAATAATATGTTATGGGTGTAATAATATATAATTTATATATAATAATAATTTCAGTATTGCACATTGCTGGTCTGTGTGAGGAGGTAATAGAGTTCTGCTGACGATGTCCCACCAGGTTTAACTGGGACAGCTGCAGTGGCCTATTAACAGCCTTGTCAACTTTCTGGCCCTCAGGAGACACCCATGACAACGGATAACCTTGAGGGCAGTTCCAGGGCAACAGGATCCCAACCCTGATCTTTGCAGACAATATGATCCATGATCCATTATGTTTGCGGTTTCATTAACCATTTCCCTGGGGCCATCGTTAGGCCTGGGCCCCCAGAGGTTTCTTTACTGCTACTGGGGTTTTTCTTTTCCTCTCCTCTGTGCCCACATGGTCTACTGTTGATACAATACAATATTGTTAACTGTTATATAATTCTGTACAATGGTCTGCAGCAAACAGATGCAATGGCTCTATAGCAAATATATTGTTGATTAACTCCTTCAGTACGGTAAAAGTTTTACTGGAATTGTGGGATGGCTGTCATACAGTGGAGAGCTAGGCTGTTGATTTGCTATTTTGTTTGTCTTTATCTGTGCTGATGTAGAACCTGAGAAAGGGGATATAGTGAAAATGTCCGTCACTGTCCAGGTCAAAGGCTTGACACAAGCGGTCTATCTCTGCGGGTCGAATGTTGAATTTGAGAGTTAAGAACAGGGCGTAGATCACTCTCAGTGTTACTTTCCCAGAGCCCCCAGGATCGCTGGCTCTCAGGATGGCTTTGATCTGTCGCCACTGTTTAACGACCCGGCTCCTCAGCTTCCCCTGGATGAGGGTCACAGGATCCTCCTCTGTGGGACCTTGGCAGGAAGAACACAGATACAAAAAACATGGGCGGGACCTTAAACAGCACGTTCTGTAACAATCTCGTCAGGACCTGCAGTAGACGCTGAAGGATACTGTGCGATCCGTATTGGAATCTGTGCTTTACTAAAGTGTTATGGAGTTTAGATGCCTCTAAACGCTGTCTTTTCACTTTTCTGGTTTGGCACGCTTGTAACAAATCTATCACTAAGCAATGTGAAGTCACAACATGAATGAAGTTTTAAACGAATGGTCACCAGTAGGTCAAACCCTGACCTCACCCTCTTCTGCATTCCTACGTACAGTATATACTGTATGATGCCTTTAGAAAGTTTACACACCCTTTCTAAAGTAGCAAAATTTTATATACTAGCAACGTCAAAACAAGAAACATTAAATCACAATTTATTTGCCTTTATTTATACATTGTAACTCACAACCTCCAACTGATAAACAAAACCTAAAACATTCTGAAAGGTAGAAATGAAAACCTAGAAAAAATGGATCAGACAAGTGTACACCCCCAGGGTTAGTACTGAGTGGAAGCACCTTTTGCTTTGAATTACCAGTGTTCTGTTTGAATAGGCCTGTACCTACATACATGCAAAACTCTGGAAAGGGTATGTAGACTTTTCCCTAGGCACTGTGAATATATCTCTGTGGCTTCTTGCTGTCTTTTTCACAGCATGCTGGGCACAGAATTAGTGCACTTCTCAAAATGAAATCATGTATTTGCATAACCATCCAGAAGCTGAAGAGACATCTCTGGTAAAATGATCTTAAAACAGCTCAAAGACAGGTGTCATACATGTAGTTCTAAATCATTCCAAAACAAAAATCAAGATGATTGTCGTGGTGCAGCGTCAGAAAAAGATATTGACATCCTTACTGGAATTAGTGTTCGCTTACAGGGTCATTTTCATCTCTGTACTTGCAGCAACTCCTTGATTCATCTCTAATAATAATTCATCACTTCTAGTGTTTTAAGAAGTTCCTAATTTTGGTCCTCTCCACAAAATGAAGTAGCTGCTCCCATCTCTCGGTACTCGTTGTATCAAGCGCAAAAACCATCTCTGCCACTGCAGTCTTCAAAGTAGTCTGTTCGGCCTTCACAACATATACTGGAGTAGGTACGCCATCTTGTGGCAGTGTGGAAATACAGTTTTGTGTGAAAATTAATCGGGGAAAAATGAGTACATTTCAGTTTAGTATGAGGCATAGGGATGTTTGGTTTTTCATTGGTTCACTTCTCAAAATGAAATGTCTATGCGTACACATCCAAATCCAGAATTGACATCTGTCTTAAAATTAAACACCTTTAAACAGCTCAAATACAGGTGTCACACACGTGGCTGGGGCCTGTAATCTTTAGGATCTTGAGAGAAACGTATCCATAGGTGGCAAAAACAACATGAAGTACTCATCACAGACACTCATGATTAAGATTTAAAGACTGTGTTATTGACAGACTTGTGTTGTAGCAATGCTTTTGTCCACTGTGTCTAAAATGAGGGACTGGGAAAAACTGAGATATTGATGCAAGAAATTAAATTCATTTGACAAAATCTAAAAGATAGGAAATAAAACTACAGAAATGCAACTAAAAATACAGAATTAGGAATTGTGCTACGCAGTACAGTCCCGATGATCCTCTGGATACATATCTCTGAAACGTTCTCTTCCTATTGATAGCATTCGTAAAATAGTACTGAAGACATTCTGTTGGACTCAGGTCCAAAATCTGTCCATGACAAACATGCAATATTGTTTTTTTTGCTAAGTAATGCCATTGTAATCCAAGCACTTTGTGGTACCGCTGAGTAGTAAAATCTTAATTTGCACCAGAAGTGTTCTTGTGTTAAAGGAGATTATTCCCCACACTTTGTCAATTAGCTTGAATGACAAAGCTGCTGGGGGAACACTCATCAAAGATGTCCTTACATCTTGTTTCCTAATGAGTCTGCTGATTACAAAATGGCATTCATCACTGAATAAAATACTGCTCACTTCCTCTACTGTCACCTCTCAGCTGTCAATGTCTTCATGCATGTGATACACTACAGTCATTCTGCTGCTTTCACCTGGACAGGCTACTGCTGTCTGACATCAACGATGCTGTTGGATCAGACAGATGTGAGAGTCAAGGGCTGGTGTAGTCAGAGTGAGTTTCGTAGTCTCTGATCTATGGATCAGTCAGCTGACAGCTGAAACAGAACATCTCATTCTCTGGGCACCTTCTTTCCCTGACAGGACAGTTTCAATTATGTCAATACCAAGCAGGTTTGCTATTCTTGAGTTAATTACAATCATGTCTATTAACTAATTGTTTATACAGATTCTTAATCAACTCATTTTAACCATATTAACTCAATTCATGACCTCAGCTCAGTATGTTTCCAAAGGAAACATTTCATGTCAAAGGATCCAACAGTGCTTAATATAGAGTATAGGAGGGGACCCACATTATCCAGTGCTGAGCTCTTGTACCCACATAAGGGACGCACAGCCATTCTGCACCAGCAACCTCATCACAGCTGATCGGGGAGAGAGGCAAGCAACCACTTCACCAGCTGAATGCAGATGGACATTTTTCAAGGCCAGACAGGTGAATAGATTTGGAGAGTTCCGGTCCAGAAGTAAGAGCACCATTTCTGCTTCACCAACACCACTTACAGCAGCTAACTGATCTTCCTTAGAAGTCTCCACTCCCAGTACTGACCAGGCCCAGCCTTGCTTGGCTGCTGCGATCTGACAAGATAATTCTACAATGTGGGACACATCTGTCTGTAACAGTTATACTTCTTTATGGCCGTTTTTCCAGAAGATAAAGTATTCTTAATGACAGTAACCCAAACCCCAGTTCCAACCCTGAGCCTGGCTCTAAGACATCCTATGACCTTTGCTGGGACAGATGGTGCATACTGTATTATCACAGTGATGGATTTCAGAGTAAAAGGCTGAAACATGTTTAAGTTTTATAGTGTCATATGCAGCTCAATGAAGGTGTATTGCTAGATACTTAAGACCACATTCAAATCAAGGATGTCCAGTAAATCATATCCCCTTTGTGACCTTCAAAGCTCACCTAGCAAGGAGACATTACTGTAATTGGATTTGGAGATTACCACAGTCAAAATCCTTCACCAGATCAATACAGGAGGCTCACATTAATTTGTCCAATTTGTTAAGTATAGTTCTATTACACTGACAATGGCTTTTCTATTTATATTTAATCCAGAATATTCTCTAATTTCATTTAAATTACATTTAGCTTCTTGATTAATTGTTTTGATTTTTTCCAATGGCTAATGTTAATGTATGTAAGAAATTTTTCAACATCCACTTACTGTAATATTGCCTTTGCGGTTAGGCAGAACTGCAGTGAAGTTTTCTATGACTACTACTAATTATAAATCTGTGATTTTAACAATACCAGAATACCTTTTGGAGCAGCAGTGTTACCAGTTGCAAAATCACTCACCCATGTCCTTGATTTTTTTCATCTTGCTGAAATACAGCACAAACTTCCTCAAAGAAATGGCTTCTGCAGGGTAGCTGATGGGCAGGCTGTACCAGAGCTTCCCCAGCTCCAGGGGGAGGAGAATGATGTTCATCCTGAAAGAGTGTGCAGAGGGATGAGCAGCTGTTGTGAACTAGCAATGCAAGTAGACCTCAGTCATGTGACGTACAGTAGGTTTGCATGGCCACACAATTTAAAATCCCCCTGTATACACAGTGGGGCGTGTGCCCAATTGAATCTATACAAGACCAATCAAGCTCCATATGAGGTTTGGTACTTTTAGTCAATGTAGGCAGGAGCTGCTCCTTTGCTTCAGGTGTCTGGGTGTTCCCTGGTATCATAAACTACCAGCATATTCAGCTAGGTTTTGAAGGCTACGTAAGTAGTTCAATACAATTTAAACCATTTTAATCCACTTAAGGGGGGTGTACACATGCAGTGCTGGTCCCAAAGATTCTGAGACTGTATTTTCTAAAACGGCACTGCTGTTGCTGCTACTTACAGTTCAGGCAGAGAATACATAATCTTTGGAGTCACATCCTGTGGATTACTTTGCTCATAACGTGTGCTCAGTCTTCTGCGGATGGACCACAATGTGTACTGTATCAACAACGTGCATCATGCTGTCATTAAACTCTGATACCAGTGAACACAGAATCAAAGAACACGTACAAAGGTTTGTAGAAACATTTCTCTAGTGTCACAAATATAAGGAAAACACAATATTATTTGTGTATTTTTTTAATCCACCATTGTCACTGTGAACTCCCATAGACAGTATTACTTTTGAAGTATGCTGTCCAGTTTCTCCTTGTCTGCTGTGCACTCGTCATTGTTGCACACAGAGATGAACACCTTGCAGAACAGCCGAAACTTGTCTTGTAGGAGGCGCTGGACAAGAGTAAGGAGCTGAAAGGGAGAACACATTCTCTGCAGGTTATGCAATTCTTCACTGACGTTTTGGGCAGAGTTAATTAAATGGGAGCATAAAATTATGTGCATTATATGGAAAAAAAGTTATTGTAAAAATGTAAAAAGCAAAAATGAATAAAAAAATTCCAAAAGGAGTGAGATCTCCCTAAGTAGCAGCCTGGTAATAACTCAAAAAACAGAATCACGAGTGGAAAAACCATTCAGCAGGTGAATGGGGTTTACCATGAAGGTTCAAGAGTGACACCAGCAGCCAAGTTCAATTCTCCTGAGCTTCCCTCACTTGTAATCATGTTTGATGTCTATTCCTACATATTCCTATGTGAGATTTTACTCCTTTGTGTTCGTCTCCTCCACCCGTACAGCTGCCCCTGGTCCCTCCTCACTCAGGGGGTCCCAGCCTCCTCGTCCCTCTCAGACTAGCGGGTTAAACCCAAATTTACTGTAGATAAAGCACTCAATAAACATTCTCAGTCCACCTAACTCTCGGGTTTTGCTATTCCTATAGAATAATACTTAAACATGAGTCAATAAAACTTACATTTCTTCCCATATACAGTAATATGCAGCTATTTAGAACAACATGTCAGAAATGTCAAAGCTGAATTTTTAATTACGTAATTTGAGGATTCGTGACTACAACTAAAACCGGGCCAGTTGAGACATGTCTGCACACTTAACACCTTCAATGCCCCCGTAATATTGTGCACAACATGCACATTATTACGAATGTAACCAGCCATTACAGTTATGCTACTGATTACGGCACCTCAGTACCTGTATGAGCTACCATCGCCCTACTCCCCACCTCGCAACCTTCGCTCTTCTAATTCTGGTCTCCTGTCTGTCCCCCAAGCCCGTCTGCACTCTAAGGGTGATAGGGCAGATTTTGCTAAATTCACTATGACTTAACACTCAACCAACTCACTTCTTGGGTGCTGTTATTCCTCGTGAACTCAGCGAAAGTATGTGTAGTACTTCAGTGGTGTGGAAGAGAAGGGTCAAAGTTCAGGGAAAGCCCTGCATCCAGGCCTACCTCCTGCAGCGGCCTCATTTTCTGTGCGTGGCTGAATCTGCACCATTCGGCTCTGAAGCTCTCGTTATAGCGGAGTCTATCAAAGCGAACATGAATCAGAGTGCTGCGCCTCTCGACCTCCTCCTTTAGCTCGCTGGTACTTGGTCTTAGGAGAAGCACAAAGAACCAAAGAGATTTTAACTGCTTCTATAAAGCAATAGCATATACGGTACTTTGCAATCCTTAAGAAGTTGCTACAGTAATTTAAGAGAATGGATACCTTTCTTGAAACAGAAGTAAGAATTTGTTATAGGGGATGAGGTTAGACTCAGGGTCCCCAATAACACTGACCACACTGCCCAACTGGTCCTCTGTCAATTGCAGCTGAAAATGCTTTTCAAGGATCTCCTTAAAATGCTCACGCCTGACATTTCCATCTCCGACCTGATCAGCCTTTCTAAAAGATAAAAAAAAAAGAATTAGAGCACAGAATTTTTGTTTCAAAATAGTCAAAATAAACAAACATGTACGCTTCTCAGCACTGTATTTTTTATTGAGATTTCAAAATGCTATCCTGAATCAATACTAAGGAGATGATTTTGACCCTCTTTGGAGAAAAGTGGGTAATGCAAAATGAATATACTGCATATTAATTCTTTGGAATAGATGCCAGATCAGTACTTCATTTTGTGGTTGTAAAAATGTTGTGGTATCAATTTTCACACCCTCATAGCAAAGCCTGAATCCAGAGGGTCAGGCAGTCGGGCTGGAAGAATCAAAGCCGATTTTGTGTCTGACCACAAGGTTGCAGCAGACGCCTTCATGATTATCGATTTTATTGCAGATACCCTGTCTAAGGCCACTTACTATAAAGAAAAGTAACTAACGCAAAAGAAACCCATACGAATTAACTACAAGTACCAAGCCAGATGGACCAAAGCCTCCTCTTGTCTGCCACTTGTCTTGCGCTCCTCCAGGTGTACAGTGAAGGACAAGTGGGCACTAGAGGTGAGCAGTTTTGCCACAGTGTTCAGTAGAGGTTAGGGAGCTGCTCACGTGCTGCTCCTGCGTCTCCACTTCCTCCGCGTGAATCGAGTGGCGATGTCACACACGGGTTCATTTCAGGAGCTCAAACCCACCGCTCACTTTCCTTACTGTCCCTCCCCCCACCCCACCCCACCCCCCAGAGCCCCTTGCAACGTGCTGCAGTAGCTTTCCGGCTCGCCGGAGACCCCAGCATCTCGTGTACCTGAGAGCCGCCGTCAGCCGCAGGAGGAGCCCGTGACAGAGCTCCAGGAGCCGCGTCTCAGCCTGCGATGCCGTCAGCCCCTCCTGAGAGCCTCCGCAGTCTCTGTGCAGAGAAAGCGGAGCTGAGCACCCCCGAGGGGCACACACCAGCAGGTCCCAGTCTCTCCAGGAGGACAGGGTACCTAGAGTTTCCTGGTAGTCTTTCAAATATAATTCCTGTAGAGGCCCTGAGGCAATACCACGGGGCAAGGCCGCTTTTTAGATTTGCTTGCTACCATTCATTCATTCATTTTCTACCTCCTTTTCCCTAAACAGGGTGGCAGTGGAGCAGGGTCCTATCCTAGCGATCGATGGGCACGAAGCTGGGCACACCCTGGAAAGGGCACCAGCCCATCACAGGGCACACACTCACATGGGGGCCGATTCTCCCAGAGCCAATGGACCTCCTGGCAGGTCTCTGGACTGTGGGAGGAAACCGGAGCCCCCAGAGGAAATCGCAGGGCCCCAGTACTGCTGCCCTTTCGTGCTTCAGACTCTGCTCAGCTCCTGCAGCACTGGTGAACTTCAATGGCCGATCGCAGGGGTCCCGGAGGTTTCTGTTCCAGCACAATTCTTCATCGAATTCAACTAAGTAGTGGCTTAATAGGAGCTGCAGAACAGCTTTATCCAGTTTCTGAGGTACCGCTGGCTGAAGCAGGGCTATAAAACCAGATGGAGTGTGGACGCTCAGGACGAGATGGGAACCCCTTGTCTTTAGCGTAATGCAGGTTTGCGTGTAGCTGCAATCCATTTCAATCCAATACAGTATGAGATTTAAAAAAGCAAAAGTAATAAGGGAAGCGTTAACAGCACATTTCACAGAAGGGATTGTGGAATTACATATCACGGAATCACAGTGCTGTCTTTTTTGTGTTCAAAATCCTTATTTAAAAAGGAGCACACAAAACATCAAAACCTCCAAATTTTGAATCGGGATGAAAAGAAGTGGCACCCTGCTAATATCTCCACACATTTAATTTACATGACAGGTTTTCAGAGATCTCCTGAACGAACTCTACAGCTGAGAGGGAATTTCTTTGTCAGTCTGGTAATGTCCCAAACCAGAATAAAGAATTTCTGTCAGTACTGTCTCCCAGCTTTATCAGTACACACATCACTTCGGTGCTGTGGTGATGTTAATGGTTTGAACACTTTTCATTATTCTGTAAATATTAAATTGATAACCATGCCTTTCTTTCTACTAGTTATCACTGTCTTACTCCAGTCTGAATTGAAAATAAGGTCTATATTCAATGCATCTCTTCTAAATAAGAGAAAAATCTTTAAATTATAGTCATGATTCTGCACGTTAATGTTGTATCGTTTCACGTCTTAAGGTACTTTACAGTACGTGGTGCAGAATCACATTAATGCAGAAGGCATCCAACAGACAATTCTTACTGTAAAGATGTTCAATAAAGGATTTAATTTTTCTCTTTTCTTTTTTTTTTTGCAGACCTGGTTTTGTCTTTGTAACGGTTCTTGAACAGACTTGCTAATTCAGGTCTTACCCTGCCTTCAGACTTTCCAAGTTGTGGTTGAACATGCTGAGGGGGGACCTGCTCACTAGCTTCTCCACAAGCCTCTCGTAATTCACCATCCCGTCTGTGGACCTCAGGGCAAACCTGCACAGGGAATAAAGCACAACCTTCAGCTACTTGTCACCATGTTAAATGACATGAAAACTTGTTATGTTAAGCAGATACAGGGATATAGAGATAGTGACATCACCACCTTGTAGCCTGTAGCCTAACTAGCCATTGTAGCTAACGTCTAACACACATCAAGAATAAATTCACTCTGTATTACTCTGCAACTCACAACTGGCAACCCACTGGAGCTCAGCAGGTGTAAGCCTGGTCAGTACCTGGATGGGAGACCTCCTTGAAAAACTAAGGTTGCTGCTGGAAGAGGTGTTAGTGGGGCCAGCAGGGGGCGCTCACCCTGTGCTCCATGTGGGTCCTAATGCCCCAGTATAGTGATGGGAACACTATACTGTAAACAGGCGCCGTCCTTTGGATGAGACGTAAAGCCGAGGTCCTGAGTCTGTGGTCATTAAAAATCCCAGGGCTTTTCTTGAAAAGAGTAGGGGTGTAACCCTGGCGTCCTGGCCAATCATGGCCTCCTAATAATCCCCATCTATGAATTGGCGTTCTGGTGCACTATGGCCGCCGTCGCATCATCCAGGTGGGGCTGCACACTGGTGGTGGTGGAGGGGAGTCCCCATTTACCAGTAAAGTACTTTGAGTGGAGTGTCCAGAAAAGTGCTATATAAGTGTAAGCAATTATTATTATTATTATTATTATTATTATTATTATTATTATTATAATATTAGTTCAATGGTGAAAAGACTAAAGATTTGGAGTTGCCTGCTGGCACTTAAGGGGAGGTCAGTCCTTACTGTGGACAATGTGTGTTTAATTTCCACTGGATTGCAAACTGGACTAGGTTACCTTAATGGACAAAGCAATGCAATCTGGCTTTATATGGTCACATACTGTATTTGAGAGATGTGCTGTTGCACTATTTTTTATGGCAGATTTGTAAATTCTTGAAAGCATATTAACAGAGAGGATAATTTCCACTGCAGAGACCTTATATACAGAAGTGCCTTGATATCAAAGTGCAATAAAATTCTTAAATTGTGATGAAAAAACAGAAAAATTCTTAAGTTAAATCTGGCAACTGGTGCTTATAGTGTGCAAGGCAAGCTGGACTGTTAAAGTGACTTCACTCCCCAAGATTCCCCAAAGTAATCAAGTCACCCACAAAAAGGGGTGACCCTCCTGAGTCATTTATTTGAGTGGCATGTTATAATAATAATTAATAATCCTTACACTTATATAGCGCTTTTCTGGACACTCCACTCAAAGCTCTTTACAGGTAATGGGGATCCCCTCCACCACCACCACCAGTGTGCAGCCCCACCTGGATGATGCGACGGCAGCCATAGTGCACCAGTCCACTCCCCACACACCAGCTCTCAGTGGGGACAAGAGCAGAGTGATGAAGCCAGTTGAGAGATGGGGATTATTAGGAGGCCATGATTGGTAAAGGCCAGGGGGGAGTTTTGCCAGGACGCTGGGGTAATACCCCTACAATACCCCTGTTACTACCCCAATTCAAATTAACACCCCTATTCAAAGCACCTTACATTAACACCCATTTATGCAGCTGGTTCAATGGGAGTAACTTGCTCAAGGGTACAGCAGCTGTGTCTCACCTGGGCTTCAAACCCCTAGCCTTCTAACTCCAAGACCTGAACCCTACCTGCTGCCCCACGCCGCTGCCCCAGAACTCAGCTAGTTCATTCTGTGTGGGCTGTGCAAAAGACATTTGTATAGCGCTGGACATTTGAAGTGCTTCACTCTTTAAAATGCAACGGTAGTGCAGTACAGGGGGTACGTCTCCAGACTCAGAAGCGGTGGGTTAAGGGTGTAGACCCCTGCTGCAGACACTCTTGTGTTAAGTACTCTACCCAGACAGCTCCAGTCCACCCAGTTGTGCGAGGGGACCAGTCTTTGATAGTGTCCCATCTAGGCTCTCTTTGATTAACATCATGGAAACCAGAATGAGTTCTGTCTGTGGCTCAAATATTCACCATCTACTGTAGCATACTCTGAACAGTATGTAGGTGTGTGTTTCTGTCTGAGTACAGACAAGCTAGATTAAGCCCACAGTAATTTTGTGTTTTCTGTACACATTCATGTCCTCATACAGCACTGACCTACTGGAAACAAAAACCGACCTGTTCTCTGAAGCCTGAACTCCTTAAGCCTTATATCGCATAGCCTAACTAGACTGGAACTTACAAGACTGGCTGAAAACTGCGTTTTTAATAATGTGTTTAAAAAAAAGACAGGTCATCTAAAATACACAGATTTGCTAACAGTGGAGCTGAAATATAAGTGCTTCCTGTAGGACGGGTCTTACAAAAAATCAGATCCCATGCCACTCAGTAGTATTCACGAGGGTTGAACGTGTCACCTGACACGGCAGCTTATTTTTGTGCAAGGCAAGTATATTAATACAGCTTTTATGATCAGAGTCCTGAACTAACTAGATCAGCAAAAGACCTGTGTGCTTAAATACCTACGTTAAGTGCAAACACAGCAACACCGAAATCACCAGCATCTTTAAAAAAGTACACAGTAGAATCTATTGGGAATTGTCAAGTTCTTTGTATAATGACTTTTCATTTTTATTTTTTTATCAAAGGATAGAAGGGAAAACAGATCCGGGGATGTTACCAGTATACCTGTGTTTTTCTACTTCAGAAAATTCTGCAACTAACCCAGTCTCTCTTCTCTTTTACAATTTTATAGTCAATTTTATTATTTTATGGAACAAGTAATAAACCAAACCTACAAATGAACAGAGAGAATTAGAAGAAAACAAGTCTGTCATTGAGAGAAGGGGGAAGGTGTGAGCCAAGTTTTAGGATAATTTTAGTTATTTTAGTTAGTTAGGATAGTGTAGGTTTGGTTTCCCACCTCTCCTCACCTCTCTCCACCTCGCACCACTTGATTGGCCTCTCTGCCTCTCCCCTGCTCCCTCCTCCTCCTCTCTCCTGGCTGCTGTTGTCCTGTGCTGTATTATCTTTGCTGTCTGCCCTGTCTTTCTCACACCCGAAGAAGCTGAAACGTTGCGTTTTCTTTCTTCTCTTTTCACCATGCAATAAACCTATTACTTGTTCCTTTGCAGCCTACGCATGCTGACACAGCTACCCACCTGAACTATATTATTTTATAGTCAATTATAGGGACTCATGGAAGAAGATCATCCTCAAGCACAAAGTAAAGTAAATTAATACATTTCAACCGAATTTTAAATATTTTAAATACTGCTCAATATTAAAATTAGTTTTAAAGAAAGTACTACGTGATACATTGTTAACGTTTATAAAAGCTTAGCCGACTGTTCTGGTCTGGATGCATAAGATATAAGGTGGAACTAAACCCTTTATACAAATCTGTTACAGGGACAATGTAAAGGAATCAATTATCCCAGACAGCACATCTTTGGAGAGAGGCTGGAGAAAACCCACACAAATGCACAGAGAGCATGCATACTCCACACAGATGCTTCCAGCGTCTGGAGTTGAACCCAGGACCCAACACCTGTAAGGTAGGTGTGTTAACTGTCTCACTGTCATGGAGCCCACAATCTTTTATTTTAAACAGCAGATTAAAAAATGTGTTACTATTTTTAAAAAAAAGATGACGTCTTTAGTTATTGAAACATTCCTTAAGACTATGTGAACTGGGCCTTGAAATGACTTACTGTAACACTGTCTCTGAAGTTGCTAGGCACAGCATTCCCATGCTGTTTGTTTGGCTAGAGAGCTAGAGAACTCGGGACGTTTAGCATTTTCGCTATCGTAAGGTTCGGTAACTTTTGCACAAAAAAAAAGACAGATCAGTGTAGAGAATGAACATGGGAATCTGGAATGGACGAGTGGAAAAGAAGAGGAACTCAGAGGAGCAGTGATGTTCAGCTGCAGAGGGGCCACAGACACAGCGGACATCAGCATGTTGGGACCAATCAGTGTCTTTCCAAGACACCCATTCGAGACAAACACTGCTGAGCAGCTGCCACTGGTTTCCCTCCTGAGCCACGCACAGGCTGGGAGCAAGGACGAGGGGTGAAGTGGGTTAAAAAGACTCAAGGATATTTGCTGCCAGATAAATAGCTGAGCTTTTCCAGTACCTCGCTAAGAGATGTTCCAGATCGATCGCTCCCATAGGGATACTGAGCTGAGCCAAAGCTTGTCGGAATGCAGATCGGGTGACCTGTGACAAAAAATACTTCACAGAGGTGAACTGGGAACTACATTATTATCACAATGACCTAATAATCAAATAGCACGAAGGCATACACATCAGGTTTTTTGTAATGGAGAGGCTTTTGTTCAGAACTTGTTAAAAATGTTTCATTTTTTTACGGGTAAATGGATCACTTAGTCCAAACAGAAAAAGCAGCAGCAAAAATCGTTAGAAGAATTTCTCTCTTACCAGGCCTGTCTTTTCCCTGTCACACTGTGCAAATGTGTGGAGCACAGAAAGGCAGGATTCATTCAACTGCAGCAAAACAAACAAGAAAGCTATTACTAGATGCTATATACTGGATACACTACACTGTGCAGCACTGTCAACTACACAGCAGAATGTCAGATTTACTTAATTAAATTGCAGATGTTAAAAATTGTTGCAACAACATAAAATGCATTTTTTAGTCATTTTTAAAGTTTCATTATGTTATACTGGAGATTTAACTGCAATAAGAGAGCTCACAAGCTGGGGCATGACTTCAAGAACCCAATTCTAATGCAGCTCTCAGAAAGCTGTTGACTAAGCAATGCCTGTATAATCACTGTAGCCTGAAACCAGCAACATGCTTTTAAAATTGCAGTATTCTGTCTGTTTAATATCCCACCATACACACCTGCCTGTCACTCACTATAGTTTCCTGACAGATGCTATAGTTTACTTTGAAGGGAAATAAAGTGCCTTTTCAATATCCCACAAGAATCGAGTTAATTACGTGGAAGTTTTTTCAAGGGAAGAGCAACTTTCATGTAATCTAAAATCTAGCCACTGTCTGCTTTACTGTGGAACTCTAATTCTAATTAAGAAAGAGTAAAGATCGATTACTTTGGATTTTCTCCAGACTTACTGTAATTATCTGTTTTATATTCACTCATCAGTCAAGCCCCAAAGGCAGTATGTTCTCAGCACTGCTACAATCCTATCAGATCTTACACATTTCACATTTATGACACTACTTCTTACTATTTGTGTAAGAACACTTGAAATTAAACAACACTAAGCAGTAATTTTTCTGCTTCACATTCATTACAAAACAAAACCTTTTAATTTTGGCAATAAATCATTCTGATAAATTTAAAGACGTACAGTAGCTCGTGAAGCTATAAAACTGTCAAACTGTTTCTGTCAAATCTCTCCTTTAGACACTTTGATCTCTTGCAAGAGTGAGTAAAGGTTCAAGGGCACCTACTTTGAGTTCATACAGTGTTGATCCAGAGATAATTTTGTTATCCTAAGTTATCCTAGAAAACTATACAGCTATATTACAGTATATATATTTGGATATTGCAGATTTACTAGGATTGTTGTTTTTGTTTTAGCCAGAACTGTCAACTAAATGGAATAGAAGTTCAGCTCACCCCTGCACCTCTCAAATTGTTCACTGCTGAAAAATAAAACCCATAGATAGAAAAGGAAGGTACAGTATGCAATGTTTCTGTGACTCTCCCCAGGGCAGGAGTTTGCAATGTTAAATGCAAGATAGAGCAGTCTGTGCCAAAAAGCCAGCCCAGTACGCTAATGCACAAGGATGACATGCTAGCACGCTCCACAGAGCAGTACAGCAGACATGTGTATCATACACACCTCATACACTAGGAGCAGCACTGATGGCTGAAGTGAAAAGCCCTCTATCCTGTTTCTAACACCAGCTGGTGTGAAAAATATGCATGACTGCAAGAAGCAGAGCATGTCAACTTTTAATGCTTGTGTAAAAAAAAAAGTCCAGACAAACTTATTGCACAGAATAATTTTGAAAGATGAGAGTCAGACTCGGCACCCTACTTCACAGTGTCTAAGGCCATGGAAACTCAGTCAGTGACAGAGTCAGGAGGAGCGAAACTTTGTCTTGCCCCAGGACGGGACTAAGCGTCTAGACCTCCCCTTCCCTGTACACAGCTGGAACAAGAAAGGAGGTCGACGTGATGAAAGGCGCTCGGGCCACAAATGTAGTTAGCTGCTCTGTGGCGGCGCAGTGCGGGACTGTGAGGGCTGGGAGTCTGCCGAAGGCCTGCCAGCAGCAGCATGGCCGAAACCTATCACGCAGTCAATTTCTTTCAGATTTCGCCCATACATTAAAGCAGTACTGAAGCAGACTAAGTTCTAGAAAATCTGAGACACAAAATGGTGCTATTAAACAGACGTTCAGGACGGAGTTCAATTCGGATCTCGCACTTCTGCTCTCGTATTTTTAAATGCCCTCTGGCTGCAGACCCCTGGTTCACTCCTCGTGCAGCAAGTGAGGGGGCTGAGACAGCGATGATCTGGGACCTGCCTCCTCCCCCAGGCGAACTCATGGAGAATAAGTAGCAAGTCCTCTATCCCTTTATATCCGTTGGCTCATGTCCTCATTATGAGAATAAGATAAAATTACGGAAATATATTTTAACAGTGTGGGTTCAATGTTTTGTTAGATCACTTTGAATAATAACCATCAAAAGTGCTGTCCACTTAAAATCAGTCAAAAAAAATGAGAAATCAACATTTTGTTTCTTTCATAGAATAATAGTAAAACTTGACACACACTGTACCTTTGCTCTCAGATTGGTAACTATTTCTTCAAAGCTGGAGTCTGTCAGAGCAGGTGTGCTTCTCTGCCACACTGTTTTGGACTTGCATGGTTGTTCACTTTTGACTGGTTTGACTGGAAAACATGAAGAGCATTTTGATTAATCACCCAGCAGGTTAACAACTGTCTTTATTTTTTGGCAATATTTAATTTTTGACCAACATTAAGAAGAATTTTTGCTTGTAAATTATATAATTAAGCTCATTAAACAGCTAATTAAGTACTGAGTAAATCAGTCTATCCACCTATTATCTTAAAGTCTCACATTCCTGATCAGGTTCCCCAGCCTGGGGACAGGGAGCAAAGTGTGAGACTATACACTGGACAGGACCATATAGACAGACAATGCAATCTCCACACAGAGGGTTCCCCAGGCTGGACTTGAACCTGTGACCCTGGAGCTGTAAGACACAGCCCTAACCACCACACCACTGGAAGGCTATACTAAATTGTGAATAAGTAGTTTTTGAATTAAAAAAAGCATACTATAGCCACAGACTTCAAATCCAACACAACTTTTTTGGAAAAGCTTTATGTTTGCAAGAACACACTTCTTTGTATTTGTGAATACGATGTGGATGAGATGTTTAATACTGGAACTAACACAGGGTGGGAATAGGAAGAAATGGTACAGAAGCTTCACCTTGAGGGTTTATCCCGAGTTGTCTGATGAGTGAGTCTGTGCTGATGTGTTCAGGACCATTCTTTTTAATCCTGCAAGATTTGTTATACATTTAAAAACACTGGTAACCAAACAATAGTTAAAAATATGCATTACTGCTAGAAGGAGAGCATGTCAGCTTTTAATGCCTGTGTTAAAAAAAGACCAGACAAACATACTGAATAATTCTGAAAATATGAAAGTCAGACTCGGCACTCAGTGCTGGAAACTCAGTCAGTGGAAGAATCAGGAAGGAGGAACCTTTGTCTGGCCCCTGGACGAGACTAAGTTTCTACACCTCTTCTTCCCTGTACACAGAGACAAAGGCAGGCGGTGTAACACGACCCGTGACTGACTGCCTACATAAGGTCATTCTGGAAACATGAGCTGTGCCTGGTGTCCCAGATAAGTAATAATATCCTGTGTACAGAAGAAAAAAGTGTACTGTACAGCATGTTCTCACCATCACTATGCAGTTGACAAAAACATTAAGCTTCCTTACAGTGAGGTTGCACCGCACAAATTGTGATATAGACTAATGGAAATTCACTTGACCTCACTGCTGATACATACTGTTCACAACACACTGTACTGTATATATAAAAATTAATTTGAGGTTTCATATGCTCCAAAGTTTTCTTATGCAATGTGGATATTTGGAATTTCTTCTACATCATGCTATTTGTTTCCTGACATGTTCTTAAAATCTGACACTACAGAAATGTAGCCTAATTCTTACAGAACTAAAAAGGGTTCTAATGGGTCAGTGAAATGTTACAAAATTCAGAAACTATACAAAAATGAACCAAAAGCTCCCAGAAACCAAGCAATTTCCAGCACATACAGTGGACATATCGGAATGATAAATATACTCAGTCAAACAAAATTAATTCCCTGGCCTCTTCAGGAGATGAGGTGAAGGGACCACTCATCAGCATTCTGTAGTAATGCATACTGCTGTACAGCTAATGGGATACTGAGCATTTATCCAATATTTCTTTTACAGATCCTGTTACCTGATCACTGAGCAGGGCTGTGTAACGCGCAGAAACACAAAGCCACATCCCTGATTTGTCAGCACAAGACAAGAAAGCTGTGATCAGGTTAATGAAATCTGCCTGTAGCAGTACGTTCCACAGCTATATAACACCTACAAAAATGGACTGTGCTGCACTGGGAGATTCATTTGCCAAGTTCAGAAGACATCTCTGAACATACGCCGATACAGCACATCAATTTCCAACCTTAATCAAAAGAACGGAGATGCTCACAAAGCTTTTTTTCTGTCCACTTTTGTATTCGTTACTGCTTTGGGAAGGATTCTGTTACATCAACTGGGCAAAAGACATAGGAGTAATATGTCCAGTACATATATCACAAAACAGAATGTAATACTTTGTAAAATGGCAAATAACACTCACAGAGTATTCAAACATAATCTGCTTAATTGCTTCCTTATTAATTGAAACTCATTGCTTTCTTAAAGAGCTAGAAAGGTACAGTAATTCTGCCACATTCCAATAGCTACAGTAGCTGTCTGTGTGCAAACTCTGTGTGAGCATCGGAAACCAGTGTATTTATATCCATAGGTAATAAATCACATAAGAGCTAAGCATGTACATAAATTTAAAAAACACAGGGAAAAGCATAATTATAAATATACACCTCTTTGCCTCAGATTCCCCAAGCGGTTACACAACCGAAGGCAAACTGCATGATATGTGTCAAGGATTGCCATGTCTGAAGAATTATATGGCATATCTAGGGCAAATCTCCTGGGACACTGAGGGCCTTCCTCTGTTCTGCGCATCCTGGTTTTGAAACATGCTTAACAAGGACTTTTCCCACGAAGGTTCAGAGCTCACCCTGCCCAGAGCCTGGAGAACTCCTCTTCACTAACAAGGAGGCCCATGCTGGTGAGGAAGACCTGCAGCTGCTCCGCTGTGATCATCCCACCAGGCTGCAGGCAAGAGGATGGCAGGTGCTTCTCGACCGAGAAATCTCTGGGAAAACAAATAACAGTTCTGCAGCACCTGGGATACCCGCAGGAGAAAGGGGGTTCTGTAGCTGCACAATGAGATGTGCATTTTTTTATTGAGAGTAAAGGCAGAAAAGCTTTAATCACATGTCATGGCTTGGCTACAGGGCGTGCTACTTCACATAACTTAACTCCAACCTACCAAACAGGCTTGGTGGGAGAATGGCCACCTGTCACTTGTAACCTTTCTTATGTTCTTATCATTCTTGTATTACAGCTGTAGAAGAGCTGTGGAGGGCGACTGGGATCTCAAATACAGTTTTGAAACACCTAAGCAGTCTGAGAGGTCTTGTGCCATTTTTGGTACTGCTCTTCATCTGAAAACACATACAAAATGAAATAAAAAAATCTTGAAGGTATAATAGTGTATCACGGCAAAAAGCATCTTTCTGACTGAAATGTGAATGGGAATGTTGTATGCTGGATCAAAGATTTCCTTCCAGATCGACCTCAGAGAGTCCACTTGAACGGTGTATTTTCAGATGAACTGGTTTTAAATACAGGTGCCCCCCGGGGCTGTGTACTGTCACCTCTTCTGTTCTCAACATGTACTAATAAGGTGCCGACTCAGAGTAGCACAGCCAGTCTGATTCAATACACAGGTGACATGGTTCTCGTGGGACCAACCCCTGGGCGAGCAAACTTTAAAAACATCAGTATTCTTGAAAACTGGTGCCAGTCCAGAGCATTGGAAACAAATGTGACCAAGACAAAAGAGCTTTACAGCTGACTCCACACACCCACTCCATTCTCCATTCATAACACTCCCGTCAGGAAGATGGTATAGGGTACTGAATTCAAATAAAAACATTTATAAGAACTATTTATCCCCTCTGCAATAAAACTGCTCAATGAATGTACAGTATGTAAATACTGTATAGTCCCCCACTACCTATTTAATTATCCATTTACTGTATTTATGTATCACATACTGTAGTTGTGATTTTATGTGACCTTTATGTTTTGCTTATGTTGTACTTCTATGGGAGAAGCCAAAGACAAATTGCCACAGTAGTGGACAATAAAGTATCTATCTATGGGCTAACAGGCTACAGGAAGTGACCAGTAACAAAGGAGTGAAAAACATGTTCTGGGCACCTGCCACAGCTGGAGCTCACATGTCAAAGGTCACTGAAATCATAAGGATAAATAATTATCCAGATGCCCCAGTTTAGTGGTGGCAAATGACACTCTATAATTGCAAAATAAATGTATTAACATGGAATAAAAAACATTAATATACAGTATTAGAGTATTCTGAACTATATCAATAATCATGACATTAATCATTATAAAGGGTGAATTATCTATCATAGGCTATATATAATTTATAAATTTAATTTTCATCCCCCCCATCCAAAAGTGTTCCTATTTACAGGCATACAAAGTCCTACAAGAAGGAACTACAATGTGCAAAGTGCACATTTCTTAGAAAAGGCAAGAAAAGAAATTCCTCTGTTTTCACAATTCCAGAAAGAAAGGACTCAAATTCTACATGTTCTCTGGTGTTTATTAATAACTTTTAGTCTTTTGCTTGTTACCAATACTTAATGGATTAGCTTTTTTGAGCTATATGTCATGGAATGCCATTAGGCCTCACCTATTTATAACACAGGCACAAAACTAGCCAGAAAAAGTTACTTCCTTAGGACAACTTGCAGAGTGTTGCCTTAACAATTTAAGGTTCATCAGCCTTCATCTCTCGTGCTGTGTATACATATACTGAATCTCTCTCCTTCTGGACTTCCTTCTCATTTTCTTTTGTAATCCTTTTCTACTGCACCCATCTACAGCCTTGTAGCAGCTCCCTGACTCATTCCTCATGAACACTGGGGGAAGTGGGGTTGGGTCAGCCATTCTTTCAGCTAGGCGAGTCACATCAAAAACCACTTGCACATGTGTCCTCCTTTCGGATTTGTCAGGATCTAAACAAACTACTGAACATTCTAGTTATTTATATCTGAGTAAAACCTTTATATATTTAGGACTGAACAAACCTTCCAACAGTTTTGTCCATAAACCCTCTGCTACTATTGTACTAGACATATAAAATTCTATAAGATGTGCTTTGTTATATTTTAACAGCAGCGCTACATTGAAGTTTCAATCAGTTAATAAATAAATGGATACTCTGAGGGCCTAAGAAGGGATTAATGTTACACATCTGACCCATAGGACTGCAGACTTACCTGTTATGGACTCTCTCTTTAATCAAAGCCCAAATCCTTTCCGAATCCTGGCTGGTCATTTTCTCAGCATGTGAGTCAACAGGTTTCCTCTCCGTCTGCACATATCCAGGAGGTTTTGCTGTAGTAGGACTGAACCATTCATTCTGCTGTTTCTAAAACAAAATAAATATATATATATACATTATAAATTATAAATGATAAATTATGTCTGACCCCACTCACCCCAGTCATAACTTGTTTATTCCCCTACCATCTGGCAGAAGGTTCCAGTCACTCCAGTCGCACACAACTAGACTCCAAAATAGCTTCTTCCCCAGAGCTAAGTTGGTGACGCCCCCACTCCCTTCCACCTTATTATGATCTCTCCTAACATCCTCCTGTACCCACAACCACTGTACTCCTACACCACCACACACACATGTAAGCCAAAATTGTACTGTCCCCTCGATAGCCCAGTAAAATTGTGACAGGCATAATAATATTTAATATTTATTAATTAACCATACTACTTTTAACCATACTATTTTTTTTTTGCACTGTTCCAAGAATTACCTTGCACTGTTTTTGTCCTGTTAAATTTTCTCTGTTTGCGGAATTTTGCACAGTTTTGATTACTTGATTACATGTTATTTATGTTATGTTATTACATGTTACTGTTATTGCTATTGTGTAACTGTCTATTGTCTTATCTTCTGTCCTATTTATATACTGCACCTGAGTGACTAATGAGAAACACTTTTCACTATACTATGCAGCTGTGTAAGTTTAATGACAATAAAGTTGAATTGAATTGAATTGAATTGAATTGAATAGACACACATTATTTAAGTTTTGCTCACAAGAGTGCCTATCTGCACAATGCAGTACACGTTTTCTTTAATGATTCCATTAACAGGAAGCTGTTGGCAACAGGGTGAAATTTCAGGGAAAAGTTAAGTCAAAAAAGGTTTTAGGGCACAGTTTGTGTGTTTGTTACACTGGTGGAACAGTCATTCATAATGACCCCACTAATGACCACGCTACCAGAGCTGAGTTGGGCATACTGTATACTGTATGTTGTCCTTACATCTAGCCTTCGAAGTGGTGCTGGGATAACGCCACCTCACAGCTCCAAGTTCAGGATCATCTGGATTCATTCTTGCTACATGCCCAGACCATGCAATTGCTCAATGAACAGCTGTGGAGGAATGCAGTGAATTTGGGGATTCGTGGCAGATGGCCTGATTTACCTGGAAATCATACTACCTCACAAACTGCAGGATGTGCTGGGCGTTGGCTGTGTTTTTTTAAATAATTTTGTCTGCCACAAGGGGCTACACTTCACTGATACTGAAAAGGACGCCCAACATCTCAGCTTTTTTTTCTGCTAAGGTGAAGCTGCAATTTCTTACAGATTTCCCATTTTTATTTTTCTGTTCCGCTGGTGCTAAATTCTGGTTAGAGTCTGTCATTTCCTTCATCAATGGACTCTTGGTGGCAGAAACGTTTCCAATGGTCCCACCTGGCCACCTGAGACTGACGTTTGGAGTTCGCTGGAGGCTCAGCATCTAAACTCCATGACAGTTCATACTGTAGTGGGAGTTTGGGAAAAGTACAAACTCCAATTCCCATCAGTTGTCAGATCTATAGGGTATAAATATGGGGCCTCTGTGCCATTATTCCCCCGTGTGTGTCACACCCACACCCCTCCACTATCCCCAGTGCAACTTCTTGTGCAGCAGCCCACTGGTCTGCCACAGGGGCTCAGTCTCATGGCAAAGTGCACAGGGCCTGGCAGTGCACCCCATTTATAGTGCACAGGCCTATAAATGCTCTTTCTTCATCGCAGTTGCATTATTGGAATTAGAATTTAGGCACAAACTGCCTCTTTTCACAATAGCACTATAATTTTTAATCTACGTACTGCTAGTAGTATGAGCTAAACCATTATCTCTATGCATGTGAAGAACAAACATTAATATAATAAAATGAAGTTCTTAATTTCTATTTTTACAGAGCTGACATTATGAAATCACTAATAAATAAATCTTATCTGCTATCAATGAATACCCATGCCTCCAAGGAAGATATCAAAATACACTTATAGACTCAAAATGTAAAAAGCAGTATTATGGGATAATGATAAATTATTATCTAATTATCTATTAACTGGTGGTGATAGGTTCCTCAACCCAAAAGGGGCTGAAGCAAAACATTTTATTTCTGCATTATTGAAACGTGTGTAATACTGAAACCACCATTCATCACCATAAAAACGTAGTTTATGGAGCAATTTTTCACTCAAACTTCCTTTCTATTATCTTTGCTACATTACCTTCTCGAGAGGGACCTTGTCCAGAAATAACACTGCAGGTGCAGAACATGAGGAAAGCAGGAAAATATTCATCTCAGACAAAATAATTACAACACTCAGAATACTGTCCGCGATGTAACCTTGGCAACTCATGCATTATGAAGAAAAACGTTTTCTTCAAAGGGAGTGAAAGTATTTTTTGACACTCTGTTGAAAATTTAGATGCAAAATAAGAACAGAAACAGTGGATATGAAATCGGATAAAATGAGCATTTTGAGCTTTTTCTTCCACTTTAAAAAACAACACCATTGTAAAAACATTCTGTAAATATCTTACTTTCCTATGACTGATATTAAGGCTGGAGTGAAGAAAAGTTACTCTTTCCTACGAGTCAAATCCCGCCATATCATTGAACAGAGCTCCAGAAGAGATCCAAGTGTCAGTGTGATGTGAAGGAGTGTTGTGATGATACACCATGATGGACCTGGCTATGTGTGAGCCAGGAAAGAAATTAAGAATCCTGGCTAGATGATTTTAATTCTTGTAGTTTTATTCATTCAAAACTATGTAGCTTGTCAGAGGTGGGTGTGTGTGTTCACAATTCAGCTGTCTGAGGACCTACAGTAACTGGCTGACAATTAATGTACTGTATGAGTCCTGAGAATGTCCTGACAAAGAGAGAGAGGAAAGCAATCCTTAAATATAAATCAAACCTTTGGAAGCCAGTGAACTGCACGCTTATATGTATTTTTCATTATTATACATACAGTTGAATACCAGCGAGATTCACAATTTTCACCAAAAAACTACAGTTCATATGCAAATGCATTTACCCGTATTAGTAATTACAGTTTGCTCCAGGTACAGTATATCCCAGGATACGGTCACAATGTACATTACTTTTACACATGGTCTGCAAGCCATCTTAGGTTCTTGCTCCACTCAGACACCAGTGCCTTGATTGTGCCACAGCAAGAATCCACGTTGAGCACCTACAGTCATTGCTGAAACCCCCGCAGCCAACAGCTACAGATCATACTGGATCTCTGCTTCGTTAATGTTTAGCCAATCTCATCTCAGTGGATCCTATTACAATTACAATCAGAGTAACTCATTTTCTTAACGTGTTTTAGCCTCGTGCCCTGCTTCTTAATACAGTGCTACTTGTTTTACAGGTTTTGATGGTAAAAGTGATTTTGATGTTTCATAATATGTTTTATTAAAGTACAAAGCACTTCAGATTCGTGGGTGACTGTCAGAAACTAGAAGTGTGATCGTTGTAAGATAAACATATCCACTCCTCCATCTTCTAACTGCACAGGGTCGTGGGGGAGACGGAGCCAATCCCAGCAAGCACTGGGCGCGAGTCAGGATACACACTGGTTGAAACATCAGTCCACTGCAGGGCGGACACAAACACGCACACACTCACACCAGGACCCGGTTTTCCAGAAATCAGCTTCACTGGGAATGACAACACCTAAGATTGAAGCGTCATGAAAGGATTATTAACCCACTCGGCTGAGGGCCGACCTCCTGGCCAGAAGACAAGGAGGCCAGGACCCCCCAAAAGAGCCAAGCGGGACCCCAAACCACCAATGCAGAGTTATGAAAGCATGGAGGAGGCGAGAAGAATTCATGGTGTGAACTGTGGGTCATCGCAGAGGTCAAATAACAGCTTGAGAGAGAGTTTGTTCAGGGTTACTCTATGTAAGGAAGGAAGACTTCCGGAGACCTGGGCAAGCTTATTAAAATAAATACACATGAGCAGCAAGAAGGCACCCTTGAGTTGGAATGAACGTCTGCAATAGCTCCGGGTTTGTGAAAGGAAGTCACTGGTATTATTAAATTGATTATAAATGCCGGTGTTATCTGACTGGATAAGGGCCCGAGTTTCCAATTGTGTCCCCCCAAAAGTAGCAATGGAAATCGGAGACTCCTTCTCTTTATTCAGACGGTGATTAGAATGAGGGACGGCGGTAAACGGCATCGTCTCGGCCTTCTATAACCATTGAATTTGATGAGAGTCCCCTGGGCAAACGGAGTGGCCGGATCAGAGCAAACGCTGAGGCGTGTAAACCTGCCGACGTGTAACCTCCTGGTATCTGAGGCAGAGTTAAGTATAAGGGACTAGAGGCTTGGATTCTAAAAATGAGCCTCTGGGGGTCCCGGCCCAGATGGATGCCCCTCTCCAGGCAGCTAATCGTTTTACTGATTATGGCTCAGCCTTGTAGTGCTGTAACTGAGAAGATGCTGGACTGACCCAGAAGCAGGTGTGACTGAGAAAGTGGAGCGAGAGCAGAACTGGAGCGGAGAAGCTGGCATCAGTTGCAGCGCAGAACAAGAGGAAAGAACCCGGGGCCGAATGGGATGCCGGGGACAGAGACACGAATGAGTCAGGGACACAAGAAGTACAGTAGGACTTACCTGCACCTGTGTGCTGGCGACAGGGACACAAGACGCAGGTAAATGCGCAGGAGAAGAGCGAGATTAAAAAGACATGGAGGAAGAACAGAGGGACTTGAGATTCGGAGGAGTGAGATTAGGCAGGATGATAAGGAAAACAAATACAGACCGCTGAAAGAAGCGCAGGGAGATTGCAGACCGGCTGGTCGGGGGATTGCAGTGGGGGGCTCACAGGTTCCGTCCTGCTGTGGTTATTTATTACTCTCTCCGAAGTTCAAATCTTTTTTTTTTTGCCTTACGATTAAACAGGTCTGTGGGAAGCTGGGGGAAATTGCATGTTTGCTTTTCTCTTCCCTGCTCGTGTCTGGAAGCGTGGTCCACGCATAGAGAATGAATGGGACTAACGTTAGTAGTGTGGGTAGCAAATGCAGCATTTTTTTAAAATCCAGAGCACGGGTCTATGGACGCGAGGGCAGGCTCAGCAGGTCGGCTGCATGGGCAGCTCAGGGTTTGCGCCGGACTGGAGTGTGGCGTTGCTGATAACCTTGTCGGGAAAGGCGGAAGTCTACTGGGAGTGCAGGATACGTTAAGTATATCTTTGAGAGGAAAATGAATTATATTCCTAGATGTATATCTGTGATCCGTGGAGACAGCGAGGCTCATGCAAAAGAGAGAGACAGGGATCTCCTAGGTATTTATAGCGTTTTGGGAGAGGAATGGATTGTCAGGAGCGATTGCTAATTATTGATGGGTGAGTTTGATTGAACTTGGTTGTTGTCATCCCTCCTGAACTTTCGTTATAAAGTCCATTAGTCTTCCAGCATGCCTTTGGTCTGTGGGAGGAAACAGGAGCACCTGGAGGAAACCCATGTAAACATGGGGAGAACATGCAAACTCCACACAGACAGCTCCCCAGTCCAGAATTGAAGCAGAGGCCCCAGTTCTGGCCACTGTGCATATCTCAATTTCAAATCATTTTCTGTTGCTGAATTTTTTATGAAAATACCAATGCTAACACATCCAGACCTCATCAACTACAAAATCTACGTTTAATACTCCAAATCACAAATTTTCAGTTCTGACATGGCAACACTTCTCTGTACAGGTATATGAGGATGGACAACCCTGTTATTTCTGCACTTTCTGCAGTTTTTATACATATATGTATTTGCATAAATGTATAATGAAATAAATTTTAAATTGTATGTCATAAAACATGTCATAAATCAAGTGGATGATGGAAATTCAAACCTTTACAAGCACTTACCCTTTTATCTTTAACCATGAGCAAGTACCATGACAATACCATACAGTATCCTTTTAAGAAACAGCTGGATGACGTCCCTGGATTAACTACCTACTAAGAACCAAAAGAGTCGGTAGTGTCAGATAGCAACCTCTTGCTTGGAACTACAGTATTCTGAAGGCTCCACGGCCGAAACGTTTTGTTTCTTTTCTTCTCTTTTCAGATGGAATAAACCTTTTCTTGTTCCTTTGCAGCTCCCTATTGGAACTACTTCATTGTTATAATCTGTTTATAATAAAAATAATTTGTTGATAAAATCTTCATCTAGTCTATGGTACATTCATGACTTTTCATTCTGTTGTCATCCTGTAGACAAAGGCTTTGTGCACCTGCAGAGAACTGTATTGTTTGCATTTCCATCTGCAGCACAAAACCATGCCCAGGTGCACAAAGCAGTCTGGCCAATTACTCATCAGAGGCAGAGTGGGGAACAGAGAATTAATCTTGTCTGTCATGAAAGACGAATCTGTGAAATCTGGAATGTTGGTGCGTTGGCTTAAAGCAAAGAAACAGGTAAAGGTTTATTCCCTGCTGAAAAGAGAAGAAAAACACAACGTTTCGGCTGTGGAGCCTTCTTCTTCGGCTGTTTTAACACCCAAAACAGGCTCCACAGCAGAAACGTTGTGTTTCTTTTCTTCTCCTTTCAGCAGAGAATAAACCTTTACTTGTTTCTTTGCAAACTCACCTTCCTCAGTGGGAAACAAGCAGCGAAGTCTTCAAAAGAAATGGAGTTGTGTCCTGCCAGTCCAAGCCTTAGAAAACAACATACAGGAGAAAAAAACCATGTGAAACAGCTAGAAAGTACAAAACAGAAAACAACAGTTTAAATATTAAAAGGTTTTAATGTCTGCTCTTAATTGTTCAGAAGAATCCAAAAGAGTATGTCTACAGATGAATACAAAAATCAATGACCAACAATTGCCACATGCTAGGCTGAGACCCTTGGGCGATCATCTGTGTACTTAGGCCAGGGTGACTGATTGTCTGATGTTAACCAGATCAGTCACCTTCCTGCAGTTACTGAGGATCAATCCAGACAGTGTTCACAGGAATCTTATTGCTTTTTAATGGTTTTTTATATACTGTATCACTTGGAATTTCAAATCTGGTATCTGAGAGTCTTTTAAAATGTGGTAGACAAAGAAAATCTGCACAGTCAACATGAAGCATTTCAGACAATGCCAACGCAAATCCAAAGCATGCAAACTGAGAGGCAATTTTCTTGACTGACCCACTTAAAGCCACAGCATGCAGGCCCTCTGAAGAATTCAGATGTGCTTACTCAGGAAGTTTTCTCAAGGCTATTTGTTGTTGCCAGGATTCAAAGAGCCATAATTATGAAACAGGTGCTTCTTATATGTTGAAAACATTTTACATGAGCTGTTATTACTGCTATATAATTACTCTTGTTGTTTACCCATAAAACTTTGAACGGATTGATGTTCAGAATTCCTTCCCCCCACCGTTGTCTTTAGCTGAAAGTGCTGACGCAACTGCTTCTTAATGCAATGTAAACTAATCAGCATTTTATAATGTGAATGAACAGACACCACGCAGGAATGGAACTGCAAGACTGTAGCACAAATAGACTTTGTTTAAAAAACACTGGCCGACTGAATGTCAAAGCGCATGAGGCTTCCTCTTGAAGATCATTATGTACTTTGAGCTTCCAGAGAAATATTGCATATAAGGTAAGATCACTTTATTGGCCATACACAATTTCTTGCATTAGGAATTTGTCTTTTCGCATACCCCAACTTGCTCTCCATGTGACACACAGACAGGGAGAGAAGCTGGGGATCAGAGCGCAGGGTCAGCCATTTATACGCCGCTCCTGGAGCAGTTGGGGTGAAGGGCCTTGCTCAGGGGCCCAACGGAGTAGGATTCCTCTGCCGGCCGCGGGATACAAACCGGCAACCTTCCAGCCACAGCTCCGCCCCAGATATGCATGAGAATAAATGTCAATGCTAACAACAAAACTACTACCTTATCTGGTGTTACTGTCATTACCCCTCCTCCTGCCACTGCTCTTAATAACAACTGGCTGTTGTTTCTGGAATGAATTAACAAAACATAGTGCAAATCCCTGCTCTCAAGGATGCGTCTTGAGGAAGCTCTTAAACCGACATGCTGATGGTGATTAAAAGGGCAAGATCAGCTGAAATCATCACTTTGTACATGACATTACTCATATATTGTGGTAAGGAATTAAGGTTTGTACACCTGTCAGCAAAAAAAAAACAAAAGCTGTTTTATAGCCATTGCATGCCAGGTGCACTAAATCTGGCACGAACTCTAAAAAAAGTCTTTGCAAACATGAGTTCACATAATGGGCCCTGAGAAACATGAGCCTTGTGACATAATTAAAATTAAAATTCATGACAGATGACTTCTCTCTGGTGTAGGAAGTATGAGTAGAATTGAAAATTGCTTTATGCAAACAGTTAAAAAGTTTAAAGTCCAATTTTATTTAATGGAAGAAAAAAACTCAAGTTTTGGACCAAACTCCTAGTTTGGTTATTATAATTCAGGCACACACTGCACACATCAAATCATCTTTTGGTTATTCCTGTCATGATCACATACGGTGCAGTAACATTATGTAATAATATCAATATGTTCACTTGTAGATTTCGTTTTTTTTTAAGTAGCATCAGGTTTATTTGGAACAAGTAATACGTTTATTCCATACTGAAAAGAGAAGAAAGAAAACACAACATTTCGGCCGTGGAGCCTTCTTCAGGTGTGGAGGTTTATTTGTCTGTAATCTAGACCACAAGTTGATTTAATTACTAATGTGTTCAAAAGAGCTTTTAACCATAACAACTCGTAAATAAAAAATCACGCTAATCAGGGCATTGAAAACAGAAACCTGAGCAAAAGAAAGCAGAGAAATCTGGGCAATCCCACAGCTCAAAGGCAAGAAACGCGATAACTGCGACGACCCGGTGACCCAGAGCAGCTTGCATCTGGACCCGTTTATACGGGCGGGCGCTACAGAGGCAGCAGCATGGGCCTCAGGCCTGCAGCAGAGCCCTCCAGAGCGGGCGGGAGCACCGCTGAATGTGCGCCCACGTTACCCATTCCACCCCCACGTCTGCAGAGGCGAAGTGCCTGACAGGCAACACGACACCCAGGCAGCGCCCCGCAGATGGGGAACTGGAGCCAGTCGGGATAAATATTTGATTCCCCCCTGAAAGGCCTTTATTTTCCGCCTCGCGCATTTCCTTCATCTAGGCCCAACGCTCGAGTCAGCCGAGACGCTCGAGGGCCGGGGTTATCCGAGAAGCCTTTTTGTGTGTTAGCATTTGGATACCCATCAAGATGAAAAGCACAGGGGAACAATCAAAGCTATTTCCAAGTAACTATGGCCTGATACCTTCCTGACAGTCGCTGAAAGGGAAGCCTGGCAAACAGACACCACAATCCCTAATTACCAGCTTTGTGTGAAAATCTGTTCCCGTCGTCCAACAAGACTTATAGCGCTACTTGGGAAGCCGTTATGAACGTTTCTTTTGGTGTATATTTCATAAACAAATTCAATTTCCCTCACGGGATTAATACAGTATCTATCTCTCTAAACAAACGGGAGGGGGGCTTAGAACAGGCTATTTTCTATTTGCTCCTATCTGGTAGTGGAAGGTAGCAGAATCACCAGCCCACTGCTGCAGATCTCACCAGCTCTCTGAAGCTGAGCAGGGCTGGCCAGCCCAAGGAGAACCAGGCTGATGCTGCAAGGAATGCTGGTGGACCAGTAGGTGGCACCCTTCTCTCTATACAGCCAGGCCCAGTATGGGGACCAGGGATACTGAGCTGAAGGAGTCATCACCCTTTGGACAAGATATGTGAAGATCTCACAGCACTGTTTGCAAGCCCAGGGGGAGTTAAACCTGGTGTCCTGGCAATATTCCACTCTCGGATTGTATCTGGCCTCCCTGGAGATCCCCCTTAATTCAACAGTTGAAGCAGTTTCTTAATTCGTACTGATCGATTGTGCAGTGGGTCGGCTGTCTCACCATGGTGGGGCCTGCAAGTGGATTCCCTACTACTGTTTGCACGAAGTGCTTTGATACCCTTGGGGATAAAAGGTGCATTATAAATGAAAATAATTCACTAAACGTATCTGAAGTCTACTGGCCACGTGATCTTCAAACATCCCGGCAAAGCGATAAAGACAAATTTGCCATTTTTAATATACAGCAGCTCAAAAAGGATTGCAGCCTTACTTTTGCTGATTTTGAAAGACATAACTGTGCTAGTACCACCACACAACTTAATTTTACACTTCACTGTGCAGTGAAACTAATAATGCTTCAGCTGAAAAGAGTCTCTGTGCTACATTTATTTTCTGAAATTGTAAAGAACACAACAGTACACACTGCAATGATTCCTTGTAGAATCCTAAGGTTTTAAAAAAGACCATTTGCAGAGCAGGACTGCCCAAATGTTGTGAATTTTGTGTTTTCCAAAGCCCTAGTCAATTAGTTCACACCATCCTTGGGTTTAGATGATACAAAAAAACTCTTACACTAAGTAAAAGATGATCTGATTAATGTTATTAAACCAGCAAAGCTGGGGATCAATACATTTTTACCTGTTTAAAAGACAGGTCACTTGCTGGGGAGTGAGGTATCCACACAGACTCCATAGAATTCGGGTTAGTCCTTCTCTAAAAAAACAGGGGAAAAAATCTGTTTTACCTGATTAATACATTCCAGCAAGTATGCCTTGTTGAGTGACAGATTTATAATATTAAGAAGTGCATTTATTTTATTTTGTGCCATTAACAACGACACTGCACTGTTGTCTGAGTCTGTGGTTACTGCAAGAAACGCAAGAAATCTCACATTTCAGGGGTTTCGTTTCTTTCCTGCTTGAGTTGAGACATGTTTTCGAAAATGTTTCTCGAAAACTCTTAACTCTCTGTGACCCTGAAGTTGCGAGGGCTTGTGAGTCTCATTACGAGTGCAGTATCGAGCTGTTCCATGGGGCAGTGTGATGTCACTGTGGTAACGAGCTGTTCCAGGGGGCAGTGTGATGTCACTGTGGTAACGAGCTGTTCCAGGGGGCAGTGTGATGTCACTGTGGTAACGAGCGGTTCTGGGGGGGCAGTGTGATATCACTTTGGTAACGAGCTGTTCCGGGGGGCAGTGTGATGTCACTGTGGTAACGAGCTGTTCTGGGGGACAGTGTGATGTCACTGTGGTAACGAGCTGTTCCGGGGGGGCAGTGTGATGTCACTGTGGTAACGAGCTGTTCCGGGGGGCAGTGTGATGTGCTCATGGATTCAGGGTGCAGGAGGCAGGCTGTGAAGAAGGCAGTTATGTCAAACTGTGTGATAGAAAAGCTCCTGTTCACACTCCCAGAAAGGCATGCCTTTGGTGTTTCTGTGATTAGCATCACCATTACTTGCTGTGCTCCGCTGAAGGAAGCTGGCCTGCCCTCTAATGGTTAAACTTACAGCAGCTGACAACAGTCCTGTCATTCACATTCAAAGGCACTGCGGGTCTACTGTATGTCTCTTTTAACACTTTTATTTAGTTCAGTAGCTGTGTGGCGACTCACGAAACAGCATTCCCACCTGAACCTTCCTGGGCACTACAGACAGATCATAGCTCATAATTATTCCTGTTCTTTCACTTTTTTTCTTGACTCGTTTTGCCAGCTGGGTTTGAGGGAAAGAGATTGAAGACTCCAGAACCATTCTTTTGGCTTCTTTTGTGAATGGAGGGCATGAAACCCTGTGTGTGTGGCTCTTTGTGCCCAACCTGAGGCATCTGTATTCCCTGGCAGTGAGCTTCGCACATATTGTAGGAACATTTGTGTGGATTTAAATCTGTATGTCTTCACCGATAGGCCAAAAGTACTGTACCTACCGCAGCTTATTAAAGAGGAGTTTCTATCTCTGTGAACTGTCTATAGCCCTCTGAATGATTAATGGTCGTGTTTCTGCACTGGGTCCTGAGTTTGCACGCTGGACTTCTCCCCATTTAAAGAATCTGTGTTTTGTCTTGGGTAGTATTGTATTAGGAGCTCGCACTTCCCTTGAAGAACAGAGAATGACGTGCTGCATTCGGACACGTGTGCTGCACTTCCCTTTAAAACGTCCTGCCTCTGATGCTGCACCCACAGTCGACAGTTATCTGAATCCGAGTTCAAGCTTCATATGACAAATATTTAATAATATCAGCTTAATTATTGAGCTTAATTAAACTCAACCAACATAGATTATGTTTGAGTTTAAAGTGCATTTTGCATCTTATTTTGGAATGTTTCTAAGAACCTGACGAGCCATGATAAAATCAGGTAATATTCCAAACATACAGCATGAACTATTAGTTTTCTTTGGCTTTAAAGCATTAAATAAATAACGTCATTAATGTTTGCTTTCTGAATGGTGGGTGTCTGAGGAAATGGCAAACAGCACAGAGGGGAGTAAAGGAAATATGGGAGGGAGGTAAACCAGTCCAAACTAACTGGCACCAGTCTGCGGCAACCAGAGCTGAGTGCACGATCATTTATCACCAAGCGGATTCAAGACTTTGTTCTTCTTGGGCCTGAGCTTTTAGCAAAGTACTGTATGTCACTGGCAATGTAATCTCTGCTATAGTACTTATCTTCTTTTAAGGAAATGAATAATAAAATAGGATGGTGTCCTTAATTACACTGTCCTTTGTTCTTCAATCGCTAATGTGCAGGGCGCGATATGTTATCCAAGTCATTGTGGAATTAGTACAGCGAGTGCCGGCCAGACTGGACGGGATATTGTGTCACACTGACGACAATTTCCTATCGGCTGAAAGCTGACTGCTTAAGGCAACAATAGACAAAGAGTCACCCATCCACACACAGCAGCGGGAAGAGAGCTCACAATTTGCCACCTACCTGGAAACTCTGCCATCCCCGTTGGGGTCATTGGCCCGAAACAGCTGCTGGACACTGCGGAGGCGGGAGCGGAGTTTCTCCGTGATCAGCACAATGATCTAGAGGCAGGGGTTAGAGGGTGGCAGTACGGAAGGAGACCCATCTATCTGCCCAGCAGGCAGACTACAAGGGCACTTCAATTACCCTCCGCGAGCACGCTCTCAGCTGACTCCCAGCTCCTGCTGGTCGCTCTCTTCCCATTCATCACCACGCACAACTGCAGCGTTCCCGAAAACGTGACAGCCGTTCGATTTTTTCACATAACTTTTCTAGTCAGCGTGCTGCTTTCCTTTATCCAATTAAAAAGCACAAAAATAAACTACATAATTGATTTACATCTGTCTCTTCCAACTACCTTCCAAGAGCGTTAGAAGATCATCCTTTCTTGTAATTTGTTTATTATTGTATAAAGTAGGTGGTATTTCTGCAGGTACCATATGATAACAGTTACATATACATTACACTTTGAATTGAAGTTTTTTTAAACACCCAATTCTGAAATAATTATGAAAATTTTACAGATGTCCAATAAAGCAAATAGATTAAGATCTATTAAATTAATTAATTTAAACTGTGATGAAATATTGGAGGTTGTGTTTAACAAATCTGTTTTATCTGGAATATGGAAACAGATTAAAGTCTGGACAACTAGCTTACAGCTCTGACTTTAATTTGGAAGTGGCACGGTGTCTAACTGGCGTCGTACAGGTGGAAATGAAGTGTCCTGTAAAGACTTTGATATAATGTGAAGGATTTCAGCTTAGAACGCTTACTTAACATTTAAATCAAATTCTGACTGTTTGCAATGTATTCAGAAAAATAAAGCCGGTTCGTGAGATTAAATATTTGAAAATGTCATCTAATTAACATTAGAGTATTCCACAGTTGTGCTTCTTTATTATTAAATGGGAAATGGATCAGCTGGTGGTGTTGTAATTACTGTCTGTTCTACAACCATGGCTATACCAGATTAAAGTGCTGCAAAAATGGCAGGTCAAACCATTGTATCAAATTATCCGGCTGTACAAAGACTGCTACAGCACATGATCCCGCGTGATGTTCACCACCTCACCTCATCTACAGTGTGCTGCTTTCTGGGCCACAGCTCGGCAGAGAGGCGCCCCAAAGCCGTGTTAGCCCGTACGGATTTGCTTGCATTTCCTGCAACAAACAAGACACTTTTTTAGGATATTTTTCTTCCATGTTTGTTAGGGAGAGTTTTCAAAATAACAATCCAGCATAACGACGCAGCAAAAGCAGCAATACCTTTTCTCCCATGCCCTAATCCTCCTCGTCCTTTAAATTTCACCCGATGGTGACCCTCTGACTCCCAGGACCGCACAGTTTAAATGAGAGCCTCAGTTCTCAAAACCTTCCCCCAGAGCTTTGTGTCTATCTGCTGGTTTATAGAGGTGTACTAAGTCCAAGCCTTTGGATTTGCTCATCTCCTTAACATCATAACTGTCCCCATTGCACAGTTCAATATACTGTGTGTTCGGAAAGATGACTTTGCAGGGCTGGGAATAGATTTCAAAATCCTATTGCTGAGGTTTCTTCTTCCTCTAGTGCTTCGAATACTGCTTCATACATCAGCTCTGGAATATTGGACCTATGCAACATTTCTCTCTGTTACAATAAAACTGTACGCGGACTTCACAATGAAAAGTGTGGGGAGGGTGACAGCAGTCAAGTTCAACTGGCCTCAGTTTTCCTAAATCATAACCATTCCTGACGCCATTTCCTCATTTTACAACACCTTATAAATACTAGACATCATCTCCTCCTCCACCTGCACAGCTGCTCTCTGCAGGGGGTTCCAGCCTCCTCGTCCTGTGGCCAGAGGGCTGGACCCCAGCCAAGCAGGTCATGCTACAGTAAATATACTGCGAATGAACAGTGTTCAGTTCTACATGGGTGCTGTTATTCCCTGTGAACAGCACACTAAAGTGAGCAATCTAAGACACTAAGAAGCTGTTTAGAACAACATGTTAAGAATGCCAAAGCTGTCTTTTTAATTACAGCATTTGAGGATTCATTACTATAACTAAAACCGGGCCAGTTGAGACACGTCTGCACACTTAACACCTTCAATACCCCCAGCGGCACAGCATGCACATTATAACCAATGTAACCAGCCATTCCAGTTATGCTATCAATGTGCAATAGATTAACTTTAACGCAAGAACAGAAGAAGGTTACAGATGAGATTAGACCATTTAGCCCTCCTAGTTCACTGGGTTGCTCATCACGGTTTGACCGAAGGATCTCACTCAGGCCTTTCTTGTAAGAAGTCAGTGTATTTACTTCCACAGACTAGCTGTTTAGCTCACTCCAGACTCCCACAACCCCTTGGTGTACATGGTTTCCATTGATGCCCTCTGGTTCTATACCTCTTTTTTTTTTTTAAATGGCAAATGGCAAGTAGTGGTACCAAAACAACAGAGTTGATTGTAGAAGACACACTAGTGTCAGCTTGGACCTGCGTTTTTCTGCTGAGACAGACCTTCTTGACTTAGTCTCTGTAGCCCTTTCCTTCAATGCAGGTATCCCGTACATGATGGCCCAGCTCAAAGTCTTTTGTAAGACTTTGAGACACTGGGCACATTAGTGTCTCATAGATACTTATTTTAGTGTTAAAATATACTGTAGCAAGAATTTAATAGAACTTCAATAGAATAATAACAATAGCAAAGCCAAGGCTCCCATAGAAGGTGACACATGCAAATTACAGCACAGACCCAAGGAATCGCTCATATGGACACAGAAACAATTTCATTTCCTATGAAGTAGACCTACATAAATATAGTATTTTACTGCATTTGCGAGAAATTGTTTACCCATTGTAAATTTAAAACCCCGATTCAATCAACAGAAAAAAATTAAATACAATATCTGCATTTATTCCATTGCATGCTTAGGATTTACAATGACCAAGACATGAGTCTAAAATGAAAATGTCCTTCCCTATTTGCCAACGTGTCCTAATTTTGAACGCTGTATAAAGACATACAGTATAATACTATGAGGATCATTATTGTATTAATCCTTCTGTGCAAATGTTAACAACACAAATATCACCAGCCCCTAGTTCTCCTGCAAAGTCTCAGCCCTGGTAAGAAAACAGCTAATGCGCTAGAACGTCAGAGCTCAGAAAGTACTGTACCTGGAGGCCAGGTGGCTCGTGTGTGAACTACATGTGCCGGGGCTGTACTCGCTCGAAGCCCGACATCCCCGCAGTTCCAGACGCTGTCCTGAGTCGTCCCCTTACCGGCTACGTGGTTTTCCCCTCGGACGCGAAGGGCCGGCGGGCCCCCTGCTCTGAGGGGAGACTGGTGAATATTTGGGAGGCTCACACTGACCACGCTCCCCGGCATGTTTTCAGTGTGAGGCACGGGAGCTGCTTTTGGAGTGCAGTTATAGGCATAATATATATATATCTATCTTGCGCCTGTTGTATTTTAGTCGTCAGGGCAACTTGGCTCAATTTCTCACCGATGATGAATGGTCGCCATGGCGCCACCCCTGTGTCTCCAGTGAGCGTAACACAAAGAGATTCCAACGCGCAGATTGTAATTTTCTTTAAGCCTTCTTCACTGTCCAGGCAACCAATTTACCAACTAACTGTATATAAAAAAAAGAGCACAACCACAAAGCAGTTTGTAACAGCCGATGAACCCGGTATGAGTGCAGTATTTTTATACGTAAAATGGGACATCTTATAAATGCTTGTTCATTTAAACCTGAAACACTCCAGATTACAAACATCAGGGTATGAATGACACAAACCACAAAACTTTTTATTTTATTTTATTTTATTTTAGCTCTTGTTCATGCACTCATTTTGGTTTAGTAAGAAACAACCATGCTAGATATAATAAACTGTGCACGCTTGAGCTTTCGCTTATAATTAGCAAACCAGCTGTTCCAACTTCACACAGGTTGAAGCGCACACGCGTGCGCTATTCCACAGCACCGATAGCGTTACTCCGGGACTTGTGAGCGCCTCACGTCAGGAGAGCGAGGCGCCAGTCACCTGCACCACGTGAATCGACACCCCGCCTGTCCCCAAACTCCCCAACAACTAGCAGTGGATGAGGACCCGAGACACTCCCGGTTGAACGCGTTCAGTCCAGGCTCCGATACCCCTCCCCGGCCGGATTCACCGCTTGCCTTGCACCTGCAGGTGCGCGGAGAACTCTTGAAAGGCACCACCATTGGCTCGATGCGTTTACCTCCAAAGTCGGAATGTGGCAGACGTACAGCCCGGGGGCGGAGGGGAATCTGAGCGCCAAGCGGAGCCCGGCTATGAAGATCCAGCACGTTGTCTCAGGCGGGACGGTGGAGCTGAGGAGGTACAAGGCGCGGGACCCGGAGGTCGTGGCGGACGAGAACGAGAACGTGGAAAGTCTGCCGAGTCTGGGGGAAGCGGCAGTCATTGTTGCCGAGAGCCCACCTGGGCTCCGATCAAGACTGTCCTCAGCAGCAGGGCAAGGTAAAGCCCCGCCTGTTAATAACGCAGTTAATGATGAATAAAATGCCGCCTGCCGAGCTGGGACGCTTCAGCACCAGGGCTAGCAACTTGAATCTTTTATCTGCATGTGTATAGGAACACCGGCGTTTTCGGTGTTGAAGCAAGGACTATCTTTAGTTAACTAACTTTAAACTAAAATTCTATATTTCTGTAAACCCGTGTGTAATGCAATATAAAGAGAACGACAGTCATAGCATGCATTGTATTCCCAAGAAGGATACAACAGTGAAACGATTCGCTCTGCCGAATTCTGTAATCTATTAAATAATTAGTAATAATAATTAGGGGTGTTCCTTAAATTTAAACACTAAAAAAAGACAACGTGGGCTGTGTTTTGTTCTCTTACTCACAATGCTGTACTAATGTCTGTCTTACTACCAGGAAAATACTACCTCCCGTCTAAGTGCACTGCGCGCTTGAATTCAGACAACCTTATAAATAGACTGTAATGTATTTTAACAGCCTGGCTACTGTATTTCATCCACACGCTTTTCATTTCCCTGTAGTGCGTCTTATCTAAAGCTCTAAAAGAATACGTCGGAAACACCAAGCATGTGTCATCAATCATACTGAACTGAAGTCTTGTTCATTGTGAATTAATCGGAGCTCCTCTTTATCAGTAACCTATTTCTATGGGCACAAAGGAAGAGGTTTGTACTGTACTTCTAAGTTTAGAATATGAATAATAAAGGTGCTAACAGCTACCATCTCCGTGTACTATCCTAGTAGCCACCTGGAAACCTAAATTGTCATTTCCTGTGAATTCTTGGTATTTAGTGATAGTTTAGGAAAATTGTTTATTTATTGTAAACAAGTTGTTTGGGCACTTGAATAGTAAATACAGAAAAATAACCATTTTGATTTGTAGAGAAGCTGAGGCTGCATTAAGTGTCTAGGTAGTATTTATTGCCTAATAACTCTTGATGTAATAAGATTTTTGTTTGCAAAATGACTAGAAACAAATAAACCAATGCTACAGTACATGTCCTAGAATATTCTGAACCATCTGATGCTTGAACTGTTCTGGTAATGCTTTGTGTTTTATCATGAAAAAACAAACAGCTAGAATCCACAGGGAATTTTTAATTTTTAAAAAATATTATAAACATATCAGTACATTCTAGTAAGTCTGAAAGTTTGTTGTGGGATATTTTTCTGTGTGGTGATTGTAACACATGCTACTGGATGCTACTTTCTGAGGGGTTTTTGTTTTAAGCACATGGACTTACTGTACCTCCTTTATTGGGACGATGGGAAAGCTACTTTACAGGCAGGTAATAGTGAACCCATTAACAAATAAGAAACATGCATAAATAAATACGTAATACATTTATGTATTTATACCTAAATAAATACACGCATTAATGAGAAGAACAAGTATGTGTCTTAAGTCATCTTCATGATATAGAAAAATAACAAAGAAATTGGGTCATTAGTGTGTGAGACTAGATACACAAGATACATGAGTCATGAAAAAAATAAACAAGAAAGAAAATATACGATCGGTTGTCCAAATTAAGGAGGTTAATAGCTGTGGGAATAAAGGATAACTTACTTCTATGGCATTTGAATCTAGTCAGTCTAAATCAACACCCAGATGGAAGGCAATCCGAGTCACTGTGCAAAGGGTGGTCACGACAGTCAGAGTGATTATAATGCCCTTCTGCACTGTAGGATACTTTGATCTAGACTGAACTTGGCTTGCATTCCAGATCATATCAGAAAGGTTTGAAACAGTGCATTGGGACAGAAAGGGACATTAGTCCCTTGAGAATGCTTCTGTATCGTGTAGCCTTCTTCGTCTCTTGAAGGCCAGATGGAAATTTTGTTTTCTGGTAAGCGGGTAAGTTTGATATTTATGTAAGGACAAATACAAAGTCCACACATGAGAGGGCCTCAGCCCAACTTGCTCATTTACTTGCAAGGAGCTTATTGATCTGAAGATGTCATGCAGCTTCTCCTTGAAAGATGCCAGGGCTTTGACTTTGACAACATGGCAGGGTAGTTAGTCACAGACTCCTGCAACCAGTTTTAAAAGCATTTCCCGGTAGGTACTGCTTGGATCCTCTGCTCTGTGTTCCACTGTAGATCTTAAAGGAGCCTGCTGGGTTGACTTTGAGGATTTTGAGCACTTGATTCAGGTTCCCTTGTAGTCTTCTCTGTTCCGGACTAATGAATTCACTTCTTCTAACCCGTCAGTGTAGGACATTCCCGTAAGTCCCTGAACATACCTGAATGTTCTTCTCTAGACTGATTCTAGAGGAGCAATATCTTCTCTTGCAGTGTGACATCTGAAATTGGGCACAGTATTCTGCATGAGGTTTTATAAGTGTCTTATACAGTAGAGCTTTAACACAACACTCATCGAGTGTATTCATTAAATTATACACTGATTTACATTCAGTCTGTCTGTTTTATTGCTTGCACACATACTGTAATATTTCCCACAACTATTCATGGAGTGTGTACTGCAAAAATTGCAAAATGTAGGCATGCTGTAGCTATATTGTGAGTTTGTAAATTGATGACATTTGCAAATTCAATATGATTTGGGCAGGTGCTGTCTTGGAGGTGTAATGTGGAACCAAACACATGTAGTTCTTGACATCAGATAACAGACAGTGTTCTGTCAATAAGTTCTTTACAAGGTTGAGTCCAGAGATCTAGAGTAAAATCAAGCTAAGGATGTAAATTTATCAAAAAAATATGTAGACTTAATATGTAAACTGTCATCTTTAATTTCTTACATGATCTGTTATAGTTTGACAGGGTAATAGTTTGGCAAGTTTTAAATGAAAAACAATTCTCATTATGTTGTTCTCAAAAATAAGCTAAATTTAGACAAAACATTTGGAGAAAAAAAACTGAGCAGTTGGTTGTTGCTACAGTCCTGTTATGAAAAAAGTGGTTTCATTAATGTAATATTTTTTCCTGATATCCCTAAGTTCCAGTTTACTTATGTGAGACAGTTGTGTGCTGTCTGTCTTTCTAGAAAAGCTTTGTGGAGCTCTATTATTGCAGTCTATAAAAGGAAAGGATATTTAATTTTTGAAGTTCAAATGTGGAGTATATGTTTTAATACTGCCTTGTTTATACCTTTATTTATACATTGTATTATTATTATTATTATTATTATTATTAGTAGTAGTAGTAGTAGTTTTTTCACTTAAGTGCAGAATATTTGCTAGTTTGGAGAATTGACCTTTTCTAAAAGCTGTAAAATCTTGTTTAAGTAGATGAACCATGAATCTGAGGGCGGAGTGGGGAGCCACAGTATGTTGGTGTTCGAGGTGCAAAGGATTAAGGAGAGGTCAATTCTACAACATTTCAGCTATGCAGTCTTCAAAGAAAAGATGAAAAAAATGAAACAGAAGATAAACAAGCAGAATCTGTTGTCTTTTTTATTTTCTTATTTTTCAGCATGGAATTAACCTCTCTGGCTTCAATCAATCACTACATAGATATGTACTTACAAATAAATAATGTGGAATGTACAAATACATACACTATTCAGTGTAAGAATTCTGTACAGTACCATCTTATTTTTGTAGGAGTAAAAGTGTATTGTACTAATTTTTAGACATATCCTTTTCTATTCGTGCAGTATTATGTAGTCATTTAAAATCTCTGTGGGTCAATGAATAAATACAATAAATCATTGATATAATTCTGGTACAAATGAATAAATACAAGGTACCTTGCAAATATTTGGATTTGCATATACAGTACATACTGTACAGTGTGCTTAAAACAGACTATAATTTTGTTTTAGAGGGTGGGATATTAATGAACTTCCTGGTGATATTTAAGAGTCTTATACAAAGAGGTTTTGATTGATTTTTGGAATGGATTGGAGATCAGGAGGAAGGAATCAATACTGTAATTTGCAGATAACCCTGGGACAGCATGACGATAGCTTGATTGTATTCATGACTGCAAAATTAAAAACAAATCCCTTTTAATATCTGCATTTCCTTTTCTAAAATTGCCGAAAATTTGAGCTTTTAATGTTACAATGCCAAAATGATCAATAACCAAAAAATGAATGCAAAATTAAAGTGTTATATTTTTTAAAATCAGAATCAAATTCTTTCAGTAACATTACATTTTGGCCATTATTTTTTATTTTAGTAAGAAACTAAAAAATTAAAAACAGTAGTTTTTTTTTGGTAATTTTAGAAGAAGGGGGGTTTAGTTTTTGTAGAAATGATGCTGAACAATACAAATGTCATAGACAAGGAGCTGCAGCACACGCTTGGGATTCTACAGAGAGACCTGTAGAGGCTTAATTTGTCTCCTCGTTAGTGTTAGTCTAGAGTGCTTCACAGCAGCTGCTAACCTCCAGCTTGATAACCAAATTCAACCCTGTGCAAAACCACTTAGACTAGACCCTTCCCACAGCATCCTGTTGTATAAAATTACAAAACGATGCAAACACAGTTTTTAAACATAATTCTACTCACACCCTGACTGCTCAAATTAAAGTCCTAAATTACTATAAATGTCAGCAAAAACTAAAACCTACTTTTGGTAGGAATTGCAGCCTCAAGTCTTTTTTTATCAGATTCTTTACAAACCTTTTACACAGGCTCGGTGCAGTTTTCACCTGCTCCTCTGGGCACTGTTGGCCTCACAGCTGCATCCTTGGCTAGCTTCCTCCTTTCCGGACTGCTCCGCGTGGAGGGATAGCCTGATCTAGGCAGTGTCTGGGTGCCCTCAACTTCTTGATGATCAGCTTCGTCATGCACCAAGAGCGAGGGTCTTTAAACAGTTTTTAACCCTTCTAATGGACTGTATAACTGTATCTGTGCCCCAGTCTCAGAGCTGAGATTCTGAATTCCTTGGTGGTTGTGGTTGAGTCATTGGTTGACTGAGGGACCTTACAGAGATGGCTCATTAGCGCCTTAGAGGAGGTAGCTGTCAGTCCTTGAGATCACGATGCCGGACAGCTCTGCTGCTCTGTATTTAAGAGTGTGCCTCGCGGTACACAGGCTGAAGGCAGTATGACTGTTCACTGGGGCTCTGCGCTAGAGTCACAGCTGAGGAGACAGACAGACAGACAGACAGACACAGAGAAAGTCTAACTGACTGCTGGCCCTTGACAAACAAGCCAAAGCAACTACCTGGTTGCAATGCATTTCTTTCCCAGCCTGTAACTGGGAAATTTTATTTTGAAATCATGAGGAGCACTATTGTACATAGACAGAGGCTTCTCACGTTATTCACCCCTATTTTACAAATAATTTGGCTCATTGGGGTAATTTGTGATACCTACACTGACTTAGGTTTACTATAGTAAATCAATTCAATATTGAATATTAAAATGACTTGTCTATTTTTCCTTCATATTAAGTATTTACCTATTTTTGTTTTTATTGTGTGGTGTAGGTTGTTTATATATAAGAAATGGCAATTTCCATTTCAAAGTGTCATGACTTGCCGGCTCGGAAGTACTGTAACAAAATTATGACAACTGAACAAGGATCTGCAAAATTACTTTTGCATGGCACTGTACAGTATGAAAAGTATGACCCTTTTTTGTTATTATATTTTACCAAATAGAAAATATACAACATGTACAGATCAAGCTTTTGAAAGCAAAAAGTGTCCCTACAACATGAAATCAAGAGAAAGAAAAACAATTAAGACAAAGGACTATTTTAATAAATATTGTTAAGTAAGCAAATCTCCATCCAGGCAGAGAAAGCATTTACAGTAATTCATGAAAGCTGACAGCAATCTGGGAGTCAGCCATTTGCAGGAGCGGTCTGGGCTCGTTGTTATGGCTGCATCATTCACACGTGCTGGGATATCCCTTGCAGGAAGCCAGGAGCACTCTGAAAAGTAGGGGCCTTACGTTTCAAACTGTCCTTTGAGTTCCTTTCCATTTGTTTTTGTGTTATAAAACATTGATAAACTGCACATTGCCAACAACATAATCAAACCTCCACCTTATGAACAATCCTTCTCTATTAGTCAGGGGCAGCGTGGGCAAATGTCCTGTTCCGTAGTGTTTCAGCGAGAGTCGTGGCAGAGCAGTCTTCCTTCTGAGTGCCGAGAGTCTGCACACCCCCTCCGAGCTGCGTTGGCTCCGATTTCTCCCATTGAAGTAGCACTGGATAGCCTGTGGTTTTATTCCCAAAGGTCTCCTCTTTGTGTTTCTGATCCACAGCTACAACTGAAAATACAGGGAATGAGAAACACCCCTTATTAAACTCTCCAGTGAAATCTCTGAAGGCTCCAGTCCTGGATGTACATTTTCTTCTGTTTTAAACTCTTGACCTAACTCTTTTTCTGCTACTTGTGTAGGTCCTATTTGACTTACATTACTGTAAATTTTTAGACAATACTTTAGAAATTCAGGTGGGGAGCTGCGTCAGGTTTATTCCATGCTGAAAAAAAGAAGAAAGAAAACGCAACGCTTCGGCTGTGGAGCCTTCTTCAGGTGTCATACTTTAGAAATGACCAACATAACAACATGAAATTAACACACCAGCACCCTCCTGCAATTTTGATTTCAAGTTTTCAAAAGAGGGGTTGTAAATTGACCAGGTTACATGATTATGTAATATTGTAATTGGCTATTCAATAAATATCTATGACAAATATGTTTTTAAAAATCAGTTGATCAGTTGTGTGTAAGATCCACACAGGGGAAAATGCAGTGCTTTGCTTGTATATTCCTAAATTTGACGCTTTTGTTTTTTAGAATATGCTAACCTTTGGTTTTGGGCTAGGCAATATCAGTACTGTTCCATTTTACTCCTAAACACTCTAATGCAAATGTATTTATTAAATTTCATGTTTCACTCTTAGCATCATGAAACACAGTACATTACAATTGATCGTGATACAAGAGGTGGGCATCTTGAGAATGTGTTACATCAAAAATAAATAATTTGTGTCAACCAGTCATAGTGATTAGTAGTTTGTCCAGATTTTCCATGTAAAATAATTCTATAAGATACATAACATTCGAAGACCAGCTTTAGACACTGAATAGTTCATCTCACAATGAGTCTATTAAAGAATTTCCCAGGGCCACAGACACATAAAAATGATTCCCTTCAATAAGGCATTTATATCATTCTACTGTGTATGCTCCTTAAAAATCAACCAGCAAGCAAAACAGAAAAAAAATACTTGAAACTTGGCAAAACTACATGTTTTGTCAAGACCACTATTGTCAGCAAAGAAGATCATCATGGAATTTTAACCTGACATTCATCCCGGTTCATATTAGCTGACATTTTAGTGAACATAGGCACAATCAAAATATGATAGCGGAAGTCACTCTTGGTGAAAAACAAGGCTTCTTTTCCAAGGCTTCTCACCAGATGGCTTCTCACCGATGTCTCTTAAGTTTCTTTTTTGCTGGACATGAGGACCGGAGCTAACATGACCAACTGTGTTACAGACAGAGAGCCCAGCAGCGGAAGTTACAACCTGTCCACTGGAACCAGCTTCTACAGCTGTGTCAGTCAGATCACCATCGGTGAGTACTCCTGAACACCTGTAAAATATTCTAAAACTGCAGGTAATATACTCTATACAGTATAATAATAATAATTGCTTACACTTATTTAATGCTTTTCTGGACACTCCACTCAAAGCGCTTTACAGGTAATGGGGATGCGATGGCAGCCATAGTGCGCCAGTACACTCCCCACACATCAGCTCTCAGTGGAGAGGAGAGCAGAGTGAGGAAGCCAATTCATAAATGGGGATTAATAGGAGGCCATGATTGATAAGGGCCACTGGGAAATTTGGCCAGGAGGCTGGGGTTACACCCCTACTCTTTTCGAGAAACGCACTGGGATTTTTATTAATGACCACAGAGAGTCAGGACCTCAGTGTTTACAGTATAGTGTCCCCATCGCTATACTGGGGCATTAGGAACCACACAGACTGCAGGGTGAGCGCCCCCTGCTGGCCCCACTAACACCTCTTCCAGCAGCAACCTTAGTTTTTCCCAGGAGGTCTCCCATCCAGGTACTGACCAGGCTCACACCTGCTGGGTTTCAGTCGGTTGCCAGTTGTGAGTTGCAGAGTGATATGGCTGCTGGGGTATATAGTCAAATTACTGTATGAGGGTAATATGGTGGTGCAGCAGTGAACCAGGTCAGTTGCTGTACTATCTGTGTGGAGTTTGCCTGTTCTCCCTATGTGCGCATGTCTCTCCTCCAGGTTTCCTCCCACAGTCCAAAGACATGCTGGTAGGTTAATTGCCTAATTGTGATCACTGACACAGTACATACTATATTCAGAGCTCTGAGATCAAGTGTGTTTGATCAAGTTCTTGACTGGAACAATCTGAAATAAACTCAACAGCAGGGTTTAGACTAAAATTTAAAAAGTGTTTAGCTTTCGGTACTTGCAAAATGGCATTACATCATAATGTACATCCAATGTACAGTACACTATACATCCTATAGTGAATATTGCATGCTGATACCATATATGTACAACAGGACAAATGCAGCTTAAGAACTTGATCAAATTTCAATTGTACTAAATCTTAGCCATTGAAGGAAAAAATCCTTTATATGTTCCATTGTAATTACCGTAATTCATTAAATTAGCAATCGCCTATTCACGCTACACTAACACAGACATACAGTACACATACACAAATATAGTGACGTTTTATCCATTTTAAGATTTTTATGGAGGTTAGCCTTGAGCCTAAGTAGAGAAAATCAATATGCTTTAACAATATAGTAACTTACTCATTTTCTATGAATGGAATCAATACTTCTTTACTGTAATGGTACTTTAAGCACGGTCTCTAATTGTTTGGTCACAAAGCATTGGTATCAATGTCAGCATTCAGAGCTATAAAAATAATATAATTTAAACGGCATAGTCAGTCCCGAGACACAGAGCCAGCATGAAATTGCTTCTGGACAGCCATGTATGTCACAGCCTATCAGTGTACTTCGAGGCCTAAAATTCTGTGCTAGCAAAAGCTGAAAATAGCATTTTTAAAAGGTTTGGGGTACTTGTTATAATTAACTTTGGGGCACAGGGACCTGTTTTACAGTGTGAAGCACTGTATTAAGATGATGGGCAATGTAAGAAATATTTGAAAAGAACTGCTAGGCCTACATATCTTAATAGCTTTGAATTCATTGGCATCTGTTGAAAATAATAGAAAACATTGCATTAAGATGTTTATTTTATTCCTGTCAGATTCATGCCAGACATTTTGATAGCAATAAATACTAGATGATGAAATTCTATAGTGCTTAAGATTTTAAGGAAATTAAACTATGAAATCAGATAAAGTATAACATTGTCAGAACAAAAAAACGTGAGACTTGATGTCAGATATTAATGGACACTTTCTGTAGATCCCTCAACTATGAGCCCTGGTGGAGTTCTACTGCTGCTCATTTTAAAGAAACTGAAGGAACTGAATTGTCAGAAACACTTCTTGCCACTAGATGGCAGCATCTGCACATGCATTTTTCTTGCTCTAGGTTTAAAGCATACTGTGAGATGCCTCCAAACTTAATAATAATAATGTTTCTTTATTAGCCCTATACAATTTCTTGCATTAGGAATTAGTCTTTTCACATACCCCAGCTTTACTCCATGGAGACACAGACACACAGACATGGCTTGGGGTCAGAGCGCAGGGTCTGCCATTGTACGGCGCCCCTGGAGCAGTTAGGGTTAAGGGCCTTGCTCAGGGGCCCAACGGAGTAGGATTCCTCTGCCGGACGCGGGATTTGAACCGGCAACCTTCCAGTCAAAGGCGCATATCCTTAGCCACAGAGCCACCACTCTGCCCCTTCAAACTAATGCCTTGTAATGGACATGAGCCTGCAGTAGTGAGTAGTTCAAAAGACTACAGACTTCATCCTCTTGACACCTAGCATCAAGTTACCTCACTTTTGTCACCAGCAGAGAGCATCATTTATGGTCTTTTCTAAAATAAAAAAAATGTTTTCTGATGAGCAGCATTACCAAACCCAGAGCACTGACTATGAACAGACAGGGCGTTCCCCCGTTGATCCCCATGCCGAGTGCGTGCCTTGTGGAGGTGGGAGGAACCACCAGCAGCACCAGGAGAAGAGCCATCCAAGCCGAGGAAGACCATGCAAACTCCACCATGACAGGTGTTCCAGTCCTTAATCAAACTGAAAACCTGGAGCTCCACCAAGCTACCATGCTGTCTCCACTCCTGCGCTTCATCCCTGAAACAGCCGGCCTGACGCTTGGACCGGAACACTGGCGCAGGGTCGCGCAGCTCGTCAGTTTGCGTGTATCCTGTTGTCACTGAGCATGTGCTGTCAATCACACTGCTGACCTAAAGGCTGGTTACAGATACATCCACACGAGGGGAGCCACAAATAATTCAACTCTGAGGGTCCAAACAAACATTACCAACGATTTCTTCATTGCTTTTTTGAGTATTAATGTGAAGAAGCTTTGAGAATGAAATCAGGGATCCCCATGACCTGTAAAGAGCTTTGAGAGGACTGTCCAGAAAAGAGCTGTGTAAGTGTGTGGAGGTATTATTACATGGTAAAAATGTTGGTTGACCTATCAAGATGATTGTGTCGCGAAACCTGTGCCTTGTGGAGCAGTGAAAGTGTTACCCGCACACATGGGGCAGCTGGGTGAAAGTGTCGCGTGCCTGAGGTGACGGCGAGCGTCCTTGTGTTGCAGGCTTTGAGGTGTGTGGACAGGTGGCCATAGGCTTCTCCCACTGGAGGAACCCGTTTCCGCCCGACGGCTGCCTGCCCTCCAGCCCGGGCACCTGCGAGTCGGGGGATGGCGCGGCCCCTGGCCTCCCGGCCTTCCTGCCCCAGGCCGAGCTGTCAGACCCCGTCTCCTGCCCCGCCTCCATCTCCATCACGCCAGTGCCTTCCTACAGCAGCAGCCAGGAAACCATCAGCGAGAGCACCGTGGGTAAGCGCTGTCCGACTGCACGTGCTGGAAACTCGACGTTATGTCCGCTCTTGTCTTGTGGCGAGACCACACCTGTCTCCCTCTGCATCTGTAGTGGAACAGCCCTGAGAGAGCAGCACAAGTGATGTCGCCCCCTCTGAGATCCAGACAGTGCAGACTCTGGTAGAGGGCCTGCTCTCTGGGTGTGGTGGAGTTATCTGCTGCCTAGGGAGTGGTGCTGGTATTCCTGGAGCTAACAAGTGCCCAGGATCGAGTCCCGAGGGGTACGAGGATCGAGTCCCAAGGGGTGCGGGGATCGAGTCCTGACTGGTACAGGGAGATTCCCACTCAGCACTTTAGCATTCACTATATTTGAACCCAAGACAGTGGTTTTACATGAGCATCACAGCATGTGCCCCGGCTGAGAATAGATGAGATGAGAATATCAAGCTCATTCTGCTTGTAACTGAACCCAGCCTGGTGAAACAAAAGGCCACGCAAGATCACATAGGTCATATTCAATTCTGCCTTTATATTGGCGCTGTGCTTAAAATATTAATTAGATGTGCTTCTTGATGAATGTGTGTTGTATTATTACACCTTTGGACATACAAAGGTGCAACTACCACAATCATTAAAGGTGAAACACTGAGCAATTGCCCATTAGTCTATATTGATTAGAGATGGATGAGGTTCTTTAGTACTTCTCTGGATATAAAAAGAAGGAAAGGGTTTTCAAATATCGGGCGAGAGCAAGGTGTGATTGTTGGAACAAAGGAGATAATAAAAGCCATTGCGTTAGTATTTTACAATCATAATTTCTTGTAAAGTATCCCAAGCTCTTCACATATACAGTAGGAAGGAACCCACTCTACCCATTGCTGAAGTACTGCCTCCATCAAAGTGATGCAAGGCAGCTGCCAGGAGCCCTACCACAGCAGATCGAATGGAGAAGTGAGACGCTACTTGAGCAAACTGAATTTTAGGAAGGGATTTTAAGGAAGCTGGAATTTGCAAGTGTGTCATTTAGCCAGGAACCTAGGGTTAACAGTTTCAGATGATGCAGTGTCTCTAATGGATTTGGGCAATGGGTTTCACACATTATAAGGACCTATCACACCCTGTGTGGAACCTGGTCTCTGGTAGAAAGAGCTGCGCTGTAGATTTCAGATTGTGCTGTGCTCAGGACTGTACTCGGAAGCCAGCCCATTCAGTGTCTTATACGAGAGCAGGACAACCATAAAAGCCCCTTGAAATCTGACATGCAACTTGGTAGGATGGTAGTTCTTCATGTGAGCTTAAAGATACTGGAGACAGTGAATCATATATACACTGTACTGTCACTGTCAGCAGGTAGACCAGTAAGTAAATAATTGCAGTGGTATAATCATGATTGTAGATTATTTGCCATTCATATAACAATTGTTCTCATTCTTCCAGAGTGGAAAATAAACCTGCATGTCTCAAAGGGTCTGAATGACAGGTATTCGGAAAGCTGACAGAATATGAATGCCATTCACTTACAACAGAATTGTAGACATAGAACTGTAGGCATATGTACAGCATTCAGGCTTGTGTGTTATTGAAAGTGTATCAAAGGGGGTGGCTCAGCATTTTGTACAGCAGTTTGATAGATATTTGTTTGGATAAACAATAATGTTGAAAGGGTTTTTACACCAGAAAGAACAAATATGACATCTGGCCTTTTTTAATCGTTTTGTTTAAGAAGGAGGTCAAAGGGTACTGGCTGAGAAGAGGTACAGAGTTTTATAAGAATAGAACTGACCTTTTTAAACTGTGTACAGCAGCTTGGCCCTGACTGAGGAGTTTATGTCCCTGACAAATCTAATTTATGTACAAGCAATGACAGGTCATTTACCCCAGCAAGATTATACAGTAAGCGTCAGGTCTGCAGTAGCTAGTTCACATTTCTTGTCAATATTTTTAAACTTTATAAACTTGCTTTAAGTAACCATCCAGTGAATCATTTATTAGATTTGTTTACTCTGTGCTGCTGAATGGGAGTAAAGGTATTAGTCAAAAAGCTCTGTTTGATTAACAATGTCTTATGAACCCTGTTAAATCAGAGATCCCATTACCTTCATATCTTTCACGGGCTGTTGTAAATTCTTAATTTAAGCTTCCCTGACTGTTATCATTTATGAATGAGTTTGCGACTTGTATAAACAGATCAGCCAAAAGTACTGTACGTCACATTTGTACAGCATTTCCCTTTTAAACTTGGGTTTTATTCACAGAGTCGGAACCTATATATAGCAAACTGCCCCCAGCCTAAAATCTCCTCTGTTTCATCTTTCCATTTATTTGGTTGGTGTGTAAGTGTGTGTGTGAAGTCAGAGTGATTTCTAGTATTAACTGGAACAGTTCAGCCGCAGGACAGCTTTGTGTGCATACAGATTACATTTCAGCGTACTGGTTACAATGCACGTCACGAATCATATGAAACAGATTTTTATTATTTGTAAAATAGGGGTGAATAAAACTTTAGCTTTTGTCCAGCCAAAACATGCTGGTACCGCACAAAGCAAAAAAAGCACAAATATTTCTCAGTTCTAGAATTGAAAGTTAACACAACATTCCATTATCTCAAATGGAAATTGCTTTGCTTTGTTCTGCCTGCACGTTCTTACAGTAAAACAGCACTTTAAAGGATATAAAGAGCTCCTAAGGCTTTAGCCGCAGTACCTTTAGAGCAGAGTCCTCTGGGTTGCACATGAGGTATTGTTATACAGGCTTCAGTTTGTCATGCTTCCTCACTAAGTTTCAGCACCACGATACAGTAGATTACATTTCTTTCCTACTTAATCTATCTCTTAAAAAAGTGTGAGATGGCTGTTAACTATCATGCGTCATGACATAATAACATATAGTATCATAACATAAACATATGGTATGTCGTGCACAAATAAATAGATGATTAAGATACCATAAGCTGGTATGAAATTTGTCTCCATTATGAATAAACGAGCTGCTGACCCAGCTACCTACTCAAACAAGAGTTTTAGTCAGAAGTCAGAAGTGAGTGACTCACACGTCATATTCATTAAACTATACGTTGTAGCTGGTGGAGTGTGATACTATACGGTATATACTGTAGATACTGTATATATAAAGGGTAAATTAAATCCTTTATAATAAAATATTTAACATAATTAAATATTATGTTAAAATGCAGAATAGATCATCTGATTTTGAAGAATCGATTTCACATCAATGCCCAGATGATATTTTGGTTTCAGTGGGGCTGTTGACAATTATAACTGTTTTTATTTTGGGGTCAGTCTGTTGACCATCAGTCATCTTCTTACATTTAAATGACCCCAGACTATCCCATATCCTCTGTCCTTTTGTGGGATTGGTCTGAAGTATTTAACAGTGTAGGTTAGTAAATGATTGAAGATGGATGCAGAGCAAAGTTGATTGGATCAGAGTAATCATGTAGTGATTAACTAATAAAAAAATGAAAAGTGGGGCGTGCAAAATTATTCAGCCCCTTTACTTTCAGTGCAGCAAACTCACTCCAGAAGTTCAGCGAGGATCTCTGAATGATCCAATGTTGTCCTAAATGACTGATGGTGATAAATAGAATCCACCTGTGTGTAATCAAGTCTCTGTATAAATGCACCTGCTCTGTGATAGTCTCAAGGTTCTGTTGAAAGCGCAGGGAGCATCATGAAGACCAAGGAACACACCAGGCAGGTCCGTAATACTGTTGTGGAGAAGTTTAAAGCCGGATTTGGATACAAAAAGATTTCCCAAGCTTCAAACATCCCAAGGAGCACTGTGCAAGCGATCATCTTGAAATGGAAGGAGTATCAGACCACTGCAAATCTACCAAGACCTGGCCGTCCCTCTAAACTTTCAGCTCAGACAAGGAGAAGACTGATCAGAGATGCAGCCAAGAGGCCCATGATCACTCTGGATGAACTGCAGAGAACTACAGCTGAGGTGGGAGAGTCTGTCCATAGGACAACAATCAGTCTTACACTGCACAAATCTGGCCTTTATGGAAGAGTGGCAAGAAGAAAGCCATTTCTCAAAGATATCCATAAAAAGTCTCGTCTAAAGTTTGCCACAAGCCACCTGGGAGACACCCCAAACATGTGGAAGAAGGTGCTCTGGTCAGATGAAACCAAAATCGAACTTTTTGCCCACAATGCAAAACGATATGTTTGGCGTAAAAGCAACACAGCTCATCACCCTCAACACACCATCCCCACTGTCAAACATGGTGGTGGCAGCATCATGGTTTGGGCCTGCTTTTCTTCAGCAGGGACAGGGAAGATGGTTAAAATTGAGGGGAAGATGGATGCAGCCAAATACAGGACCATTCTGGATGAAAACCTGTTGGAGTCTGCAAAAGACCTGAAACTGGGACGGAGATTTATCTTCCAACAAGACAATGATCCCAAACATACAGCAAAATCTACAAAGGAATGGTTCACAAATAAACGTATCCAGGTGTTTGAATGGCCAAGTCAAAGTCCAGACCTGAATCCAATCGAGAATCTGTGGAAAGAGCTGAAAACTGCTGTTCACAAACGCTCTCCATCCAACCTCACTGAGCTCGAGCTGTTTTGCAAGGAAGAATGGGCAAGAATTTCAGTCTCTCGATGTGCAAAACTGATAGAGACATACCCCAAGCGACTTGCAGCTGTAATCGCAGCAAAAAGTGGCTCTACAAAGTATTAACGCAAGGGGGCCGAATAATTTTGCACGCCCCACTTTTCATTTTTTTATTAGTTAAAAAAGTTTCAAAAATCCAATAGATTTCGTTCCACTTCACAATTGTGTCCCACTTGTTGGTGATTCTTCACATAAAATAAAAAATTTATATCTTTATGTTTGAAGCCTGAAATGTGGCAAAAAGTTGAAAAGTTCAAGGGGGCCGAATACTTTCGCAAGGCACTGTATCTGATATCACCTGCCTCACACTGTGGTGTTATCACGCTTGAGCAATTCCTTTTTCATTACATTTCAAAAAAGTGTTGTTTTAGACGAGATAGAGCAAAGGTGGAGAATGATATTCTAATGCTGTGTTAAGTGGAATGTTTTCTCAGTAAACAATTTCAAACATTTGCTTTTCTTGTGTTTACATTTTATTTTAAAAGTCTTTAGTACAAAACCCTAATTAGTAATGGAGGGAATGCAAATAGCAAATCATTATCTTTCTGACATTTGAAAATGCTACTGGATGCAGGCAGTCCCTCTGCAGACGCAGTGTGTTTTTAGAGGGGATGAAAGTCCTCCTCTCTTTGGTTCAGAGTGACAGCACCATGGCCACACAGACACTCGTGAATAGTCTCTGCAATGTGGGCGCGCTATCTTCTGTACCTATTGATTGTATTCACTCACACTGCAATTAACAATTCTGTTTTATTACGTCAAATGTTTAAAAGAAGAAGGTTATCATTAAAATATTACCAGTGAGAGGACAATAATAATAATAATACCATCACTTTATTAACCCTTTACAATTTCTTGCATTAGAAATTATCTTTTCGCAGACCCCAGCTTGCTCTCCATGAGACACACAGACAGGGAGAGAGCCTGGGGTCAGAGCGCAGGGTCAGCGATTGTACGGTGCCCCTGGAGCAGACAAAAGGTGTTACTGGGTGCCTGTGCCTTCAATAAGATTGCATTATTTACACACAGTGGTTATAAAGGCTTGATCCATCATCGTTAGTATTGAACACTACAGTTTGCTTTGGTGCATTTTGATAATATTTAAATTCTCCAACCCTAATCTTAACCCTGACTGTAGACTTGTTAATGTTAATCCTAACCTAATCCAACGATAGCATAAACTGATCCTAGCCTTTACACTAAGCCTAAAAATAACCTATAGCCTAAAAATGAGTCCTGCCCCGTGGCTCTTTTTCACACTATTTCCTCGCTGGCGCTCCAGCAATGTGGATGACAGACTATACCGGCTCTGAGGAATCCTGGTCCTGGAGGGCTGATGTGTCTGCAGGTTTTCATTCCTCCTCTGCCCCCAGTGACCTTAAAGCAGCTCATTGTCGGCTTAATTGGATCAATTTAACAAGTTCTTACAGCGCCTCAGCTGTACTTTAAAGAGACCCACAGGCTCACCGTTGTTTAACTGACTGCTCATGTCTGAACAAGGACCCGAACACACTAGGCTCTCCAGGACAGGAGATTGACACTGCTGCTTTAGGAGAGTTCAGGGAGCCATTGGTTACTTCAGCTGGGCTGTTTCTCATCAAGCTGAGAAGATCTTGAAAACGTAAAAAAGAAAACTCTTTCAGTAACTTACACTGCTCTTTTAAGATTTTAAAATCCAGTATTTCAACATGTCGTAATTGCTGATGCACTATATACAGTAATGATGTCTTTAATGATATCTCGTTCCTCTGTATACTTGTATAAGGCTGAAATAACAAAGTTGAACTTGAACTTGAAATGTTTTTTTTGCTGTATTTGTTTAGAATATGGATTTATTTTTTAAACGTATGACTATTAAAACATATGACTAGTTTTCCCTTTTAGACTGATCAGATACAATAATCATATGGCTCTGTGAGTGACTATAAGAGATGCTGAATTTGAGTATCTTGTTTAATTTCTCTTTAAAGATTTCAAAGGTGGAGTGACTGACATCCTCTAACATTACTGTAAGTTATGTCACTGTAAGAAATATTGTTCAATGGCTTTGTTTATGATCTAGAAAAGCATAGGCATTCTGACACTTCACAATTGTCTGTTCTCCCATCTGAATTGTCAGTGACAGTAATGAAATTCCAGATTCAACAAAGGAAACCTCATTTTGCTTGTAATGTTAAAAATTGAAAGAGAAAACAATTCATTTAATTTCTCCAGCTGCTGTACTGTATAACTGCTGGTAATTAAAGTTCACGTTTTGCATATGTACTTCAATTGAATTTAATTACTGCGGATAAAAAAAGAGTAGGTGTGTGGCATCCTGGAACATGCTGGATAACATTTATAGTGAGGATATTCTACTGATCTTTTTTATCCCCTTTGGAAAAATTTGGAAAAGAACCAATTAGTACATGATTTATAAGACAGAAACTCCCCAGTTGAGTCCGACTCGGCATCTGATATAATACAGGGCAAAACTGCACTTTAGCCCCAAAGAAAAAAGTTCTGTGTTTCATGTACTGTAGGTGCTGTGGTTACGAAAATATAGTGCTTAAAGAACCTAGTGATTTTACTTTATGTTCCTGGGGTTATTTTCATGGGTTCTGTGAAAAGAGAGAGATACTGTCTAGGGAGATGTACAGTACCAGCCTGGGCTGGTACATGGGTATTCACAAGCTCTCAGATGAGTGCCACACAGCTGGAGTTTCTCCCTGTAAGCAGCAAGATTGTGGAGAAGAAAATTCAAAAAGACCTTTGTTTGCGTTTACAGTATATACCTCCTAGCTGTTTGAACTACTGTTTTTCGCTCTCTTGGAGATACTGTATGGGGGTCCAGTGCTCAACGGGGTGCAACTTCCTGAATCGGTCATTCTGTTGGTAGACTTCAACGTGTAACGGGAGCCGATCCAGGCTCCTGTGAAGCGTAGTTCAGGACCCTATGCAGACGGTATAATCCGGAAGTAAGTGGAGAAGGACATCAGGAGAAGGTACAACAGGATCAGGATGGGTTGACAGACAGGGGGGTGTAAGGAACTTAAATACGAAGAGATCGGAGTGCCCTTACGAGGAGGGAAGACAATCATGACACAACGCTCATGTGGGGAGCAATGCTCGTGAACATGGCGAGTGGGCCATGTTCAGGGCCTGAAGTATCGCAGCAGCCACAAAAAGGCTGAGGGCTGAAAAAGGTTGCCTCTTGTCCTGGTGGCATCTCCAGGGCTTGCTGGTGGTGTCATAGAAAACTCTTCACTCAGGTTAGGTGTGGTCAAGCATAGTCCTTTATTCATGCCCATGGGCAGGATACAATCATGCAGATCTGAGAGCAGCCTCTCATACAGATCTGTGAGTAACCTCTCCACTGAGAATGCAAATGCAGAGTTTTATACAGTAAATTGACACAGGAAAGCTCATTCTAAATTTCCATATTAGGAGCAGTTTTTTTTCTCTACAAACATTTCTTTGTAATTGACCACTTTATTCTTAAAAAACAATTTTACCTTGTATATAGACAAAAGGAAGTAAGTAAACAGAAGGTGTGAAATGAGCTAGACATTCTGTGGTTGTAGCATTAATATCAAAAAGTCAAATAATATGCTTGAATTATCCTTTTATGCTGTTGCTAAGCAGAAAAGGCATATGAGCAATGGCAAATAGTCACTATATTATATACTTAAAAAAGGTAAATGTTAAAATTCTTCCTCAGTGGACTTCACATCGCAGACAGAGGTGTCCAGAACAATGAGCGCAGACCACTCTCCCAATTGGGCAGGGAGCTATCGGCTAGCCTGGAGAGCTGTGGCTGCAGCAGTCACATAAGAGAAAGCTCAGGAGGAGTTTGAAGAGGCCATATAAAACAGCCTATTACATGGCCGCCTAAGTCTTCTGGCAAACCAGTCACTGCCTTAGGGGGCACTGGGATCGGCCAAACCTGTTCTCAGCCAGGGAACTGAAGCGCCAGCCTTGAGTGAAGAGATCGATTAGAGGTGGAAGGAGCATGTTGAGGAATTCCTTAATCCAGTGGACACACCCTCCTTTCAGGGGCCCTGAGGGAAGGCTCCAGTGAGATCATGTCTTCACTGTTGCAGTCAATCACTGCGACAGCTGAGTGCCTACATAGTGGCAATGTAACGGGAGCCGGTGAAGTGCGTAGTTTAGGACCCTGTGCAGACGGTATAATCCAGAAGTGACTGGAGAAGGGCAACAGGGCAAACAGGGTTAGGAATGGAAGGGACGGAGAACAGGGGACGGTGCCGGCAGTGATCAGGTGCAAGGGGGGACCGCAGGCAAACAAGTCCAGAACAGTCCAAGGGAGAAATCCAGGCGGAGTCTGAAATGCGCAAGACAAGAGTAGAATCTGGAACAGGATCCAGAAGAGGAACAGGGAGTTAAAAATCAAGATAAGGAAGCCAGGCTTCCAGGCATCCGTCTCCCAATGCTGAGCCCCGAGCTTCCGGAGCACCGGGTTTAAATAATAAACGGAACAAGGAGCAGGTAAACGTGGTAGTGAAACTGAAATACAAAAGGGACGGAGCGCCCTCTAGAGGAGGTTATGGCGATCGTGACAGGCAAGGCAACATGGGTGTAAAAACCTCACCTGGAGATTTTGACATTATTTGGAGTGTCGTGGCTAATGTTCTTCCTCAATTTCCAATGGAAGACGGGTGCAGTACGTCTGGACAGGCAGGCCAACTTCAGTAACTTCAGGCTCATCAAAAGATATACAATTAATAGAGAGGGGTTTATTATCTTGTAGGTTTCAGTTGGGATTAGCTGTGCCTATTTTAAGGTGAACACAATTCGGTTTTTATTTCCCCAGCACCAGAAAATCGCTTATTATACATTTTGCAGGATTAAAGCCGTATTGACCTGGGACATGCAACAATTTAATATCCCAGATACTGAAAAGATTTTTCCAGCTAGAGCTTCAAACCACTTGCTGCAGTACTGCAGGAACAGACACTAGTTCACACAACTAGCAATAGACAGAACAATTTTTCTATCATTAAATTGAATATAAATCTTTAAGTCTTTTTCTAAGGATTATAGCATGCAGCTGTAAATACCAAACCATTATTATATTATTTTATAAGAGATCACTTTATTAGCTTATACAATTTCCTGCATGAGGGATTTGTCTTTTCACATATCCCAGCTTGCTCTACATGAGACACACAGACAGGGAGAGAAGCTGGGGGTCAGAGTGCAGGGTCAGCCATTTATACGGCGTCCCTGGAGCAGCTGTGGTTAAGGGCCTTGCTCAGGGGCCCAATGGAGTAGGATTCCTCTGCTGGCCGATTTGTACTGGCAACCTTCCAGCCACAGGCGCAGATCCTTAGCTACAGTGCCACCGCTCTACATTATGTTATATTGAGAAATTAAAACATTTTAAATATTAATATTTAGGAAAGGAACAAATTTAAGTGTCATACAGGTATACTGGTAATTTTATCTCTGTATCTTGTAATTTGAAATCATATTTGTTATACAGCCCTTAGTGTTTTTTAATAGGATGGTCTTTCAATATCAGGTTTTAGGACTGCAGCGTGTGCAGAGCTATGTAAATGAGTATCCCATTTTGATGTACTACACCTGGCTTCTTAACCTGCAACATTTTATAAGTGGTGCCTCAAATTCTGTGCTGTTTTTTCAAATGGTGCAAAAATTGTACCATTGCCTAGACGTTTAATCAAAAACAGGGGCCTTCAGTCCAGTATTGTACAGGAGTTACGATGAACAGGGGATCATGAAGTGTACCGAAGAACTGTGCTGTGCTGTTCTAGATGCATCATTGTCAGGGAACATTTCATTAACCTCCCATTCTGTTCTGTCTTCCCTACATTGCAGTCGTCTGCCCAGGACTGTAGTATGATCAGTAGTAAGATACAGTATCTTTAACTCTTGTCTTGATGTGGTAAGTTCGTTTTTTACAAATGCGCAAGTTAGAGCCAAGTTAACAGTAGCAGCTGTAGCAAACAAACTTGAACCTACCAAACTTGATGAAGTTTTACCGTTGGAATTCACATTATGTATATTTAAGTATAATATACGTTTCTATATGAGTTCTGCATGTACTATAAGGTAATGTCCCCGAGGAAAGTGTAGTAAGTCACAAATCAGGTTTTATATTAGACTGCAGAGAACTGAAGCTTGAAAATCAAGGACATTTTTAATAAGAAAAATCTCCTATACAATAAATATTCCAATAGTTTTTTTTTAATCCGATTTTTGTTTGATGTACTGATCTAGTTACTGCGTTACTGTCACAGCAGTCTAAGAAACTCTTTCCATCCTTTTGACAACAACCTGTATTTTATAAATTATAATCATCTATTAATTATTTTCTTCAGGGCAAACCAGGCATGAGTAAAATGACATAACTCACATTGAAGATCGGTTGATATGTCACTGTGTATTACGACTGTAAATGACAGAAGTATGGTTTTGCAATAACGGAGCGTCACAAAGTGTAACTATAAAGTTATCTTTCAGATGTCTTATTTCTTAGTCACTAAGCAAGTTAAATAAAGATACTGGTTCAATTTGGGAAGAGGAGAACAAAACCTTTGAGAATGTCCAAAAAAGCTGTTACTGAACATTGAGAGAATTCTGTCTATACAGAAACGGGCAGTAAGTTGCTCCCCCTGATTAGTGGATCAGTAAGTATTCCCCACAGGTGTGAGGTTAACGTGGAGCCCAGCTGGATACCGAGCTGTAACGGGACAATTCAGAGCTACTGGTTGGCCATATTCAGCATTTCTTTGGACTGTGGGTAGGAAGCACAGCACCCAGGGAAAGCCCGTGCAGACACATAGAGAACACGCTTTATGCAGAAGGCAGCCCAGGCTGGAGTCCATCCAGGACCCAAGATCCCAGAACTAAAACTGGAACTAAATTCAATCGGTCAAGCAATTTATCACCAAACTACTGTATGTGACCTGCTGTACAGTGAACCTGCTGGTGCAGAACAGCTGCTGTGTGTCACCCAGGCAGGGGGCTCTATATCAGCGAGCTGAAGCCATTTAGCTCATCCAGCTTGGTTCAATGCTAGTAGCTAATTATTCCCCAAAACTCATTAATTTGCTACTTGAAGGATCCCAGTGTGTCATCTTCAAGAAGGTATTTTTCCCCTGTGAAGCCTGTGTGTGTGTTTATGTATTGATCTTTAAGTACGCTTTTGGGTTTGCTCATTTACTATACCTTTGAGAATTTTGAGAATGCAAATACAAATAAGCTCCCAGTTGCTTCTGCTCAAGGACAGCGAGTAAATGAAGTGCTCGTCTGTTAATCTTCCTTGCTTTCATCTGCCCCTTTCTGGCGAGTCGCAGAGCTGTTGATTTCTCAAAGAGAAGCGGATCTCTCTGCAGAGCGCAGCGCCAGGCTGCCTGTCACTCTGAAATGAGTGAATGTGAAATATATTTTGTGATTATTCAAAAGCAGGTTGCTGCGTGGTTTCTTAATGAATTGTGTCCCCCATTATTTCCAAAGACATGTCGTAGCTGTGCTGGGCGGTGTGATTTATACGAGTCACTCTAACTTAGTGCCTGCAGTACTGCTGCACACCACCGGGTGCAGATGTCTGCTCAAATATGCAAGAAAGTCGTAATTTAGAGTACTGATACCACTGATTACTTTGCTGTGGGAATAATTTCCAGTATTACATTTCACTGTTTAAAGTGGAGAGTTATCCCTTGAGAGAATTAAATAGCCTTTTCCGCATGGTACTGTAAATACAATCACAGAAATAGACAGCTATGTTGTAAAAAGGAAACTATGTACAGTAGGGTTGTTTTTTTTTCTATTATTTATACAGTATCTCTCCTGATGAAAAACCAAACAACTATTACATTTTGTTAGCATCTCTTAGAATGTATTATTTATAATAGCTAAAAAAAACCTCCTCAGCAGTTTTCTCTTCAGTGGACTTTTAATAATCATTAATAATTAATTGCATTTCCATTATGTTTTTCCAGCCCCAAAGGACCCCTAAGCACTTTTCATAAAGGAAACAATGAAATGATACAACCACTAGGCACCCCAAAAACAAGATTGGTTTAGTCTTGCGGATAGTCACGAATTACGTTTTTGCGTTGCAATTTGGATTGGGATTCTCTCTGTCTCTCCCCAGAGTCCTGCACAGGATCCATACTCCCTTTCCTGGCTCCTGTTACTCTGTGTGAGTTTTTGCTTCAGTATCTGATTGTGGGAATCCACAGAGGCAGTTGCACTGACACTGATGTGTGTGAAATGTAAACTACTTTAATTAAATGCAGAGTAGAATACTTATTTTGTGACCTTTAAAACTAACTTCTTGACCCTGAACTGACTTGAGGTCATCATGGAATATGTCCTGAACACGTATGCAATTGAGAATCTTGCAGCTTTCCTTGAAAATCTCACTTTTTTAGTAAGTAGATTGAGTAGGTGATTGTTGGTTCTAAATATAAATACCTATTTAGAAGTGTCATGATTACAAATGGGTGGCATGTTGGTGCAGAGGTTGGATGTGCTGTCTTGCACACTGGGGACCTGGGCTTAATTCCAGACCTGAGATGTTATCTGCATGGAGTTTGTATGCTCTCCCTAGGTTTGTGTGGTGTTTGGCTGGGTGCTCTGTTTTCTTCCCAAAGTCCAAAAGCATACGCTGGGAGGTTAAACTGGCTTCTGGGAATATTGGCCCTGGTGTGTGAGTGTGTCTGTGTCTATGTCTGTGGGTGCCTTGTGATGGACTGGTGTCCCATCCAGGAGTATCCCACCTTGTGCCCGTTGATTGCTGGGATAGGCTCCAGCTACCCCATGACCTGGAATTAACTGAAGCGTAGGGTAAATATGTTTTACAAAGAATGTAATTTCTTCAGTAATTTTTCCTTAAAAGCATCCATCTCATCATATAGAATACAAAACGGAAGGTCTGCTCCTCTTCCAGAGTTACACCAGAGGTAGGACACTGAGTAAAGGTAAGCTGTCATCCATGACCGCTAAAGAGCAGGTCATGTGACGTGCTGGGCCTCACCGTCATTCAGTTTTGCTGCAATGTGTCCAGCATCTGCAGTGTTTTGATGCACAGCACTGACAGGTACCTGTACCTGTGTAGTAGCAGGAGACCCCTTTACGTCATCTTCTTTAATGAGCGTATGAGTAGCAGAGAACATTCTGTCAGCTAATAGTCATCAGATTGGGAGATTCAATTGACTGGTATAAAATGCATCACTGGAGTGTCTTGTCAGCCGGCGAGGTACTTTTCTGCGGCCCTTCCTACTCAGCACCTCCTGGTAGTCTTTAAAAAGCTGCAGCTCGCTCCCATGGCTTCACTGCCATGGACTGCGATCAATGGCACATGTCTATAGGGCTATAGGGAATAATACTGTGTGGGCTATCTGGAAATGGCCCATAAAAAAGAAAGAGGGGTTTGATTGCCCTCTTGTTGAGAGAAAACAGTATTGAAAGGATCTTTAGAGACTGTGCGATAGCTTATTTTATGACTGCACTGTGATATAAGCACATAATGCATATTCCTCTCATGCTGTTTCATATCCAGTTAAACTTTCAGTACTCTCTGCCTTGAACCTGAATTGGATGAAGTAGTTAGAAAATGAAGGAAATTATATTATCTCAATAGACACCCAAAGGAGGCTCCACAGCTGAAGCGTTGTTTCCTTTCTTCTCTTTTCAGCCTGGAATAAACCTATTACTTGTTCCTTATCTCAATAACACCTCATTCTTGACATCTTTGTTGCTCCTAAAATGTCCTCACTGCCCCTCTCCAAATACATGCACTGAAAAAGCACAACAGATACACATGCACCTTGTCTGTTTCACCTCAAATGGGTTTTTCAGTGGGTATTCTGGTAAACTTTATTTTGACTACAGTACTTACTACTTTTATATCAGGTCTTGATTTCATGCCACAAAAGAACATTTATAAAGTAGAGAAGATCATTCAGCCCATAGAGCTCATTTGGTTGTTGTAGTTAATTGATCTTGTCCAGTTGTTTCCTGAAAGAAAGCAGGATATCACCGTGAACAACACGTAATAGTTTGTTCGTTAAATTCTTAAAATACTGTAGATAATTCAAAAACGTGGCTCAAAATAAGATTTAAAAATAAGAAATAGAATGACAATTAAAGCAAGCAAAATATGAATACCTGAAAAATATCCTTGTAAGACTGATGTCATGACCTTTAACGTTCTGCACAGTATTCTCTCCATTCAGTATAAAGAAATTTTATCTCATAATAAATTGTTTATTGAACTTCTGACTTGTTTGTCTGAGATGTTTCATTGTAATCCTTTTTCCTAATTATACAACTCTTTTTGTAAAGAACTGTCATTCTGTTTAATTACATTTAAAAAACTGAAAAGGAATAAAATACTTTCTTTAAACCTGTTATCCCGTGGATCAACATGTTTTTAATGACTGTTAGCTGCTTAATGATTTGGATATTCATTAAAGGATGCTAGAGTACAAACACACGCACTCTGGTCTGGCACCAACCGTCAGAGTTTTTGCACAGTTTCCACTGCAGACATCTGTAGACATGCGGTTGTAATTAATCAGTTATGATGTCAGATCATGGGCGTGATGGCATGGTGGATACTGTTGCCTCACAGCTCTTGTGTCCTGTGAGGAAGTAGCAACATCTTGCCCTGGGTTTGATACTGGGACTGGGGCTCCTTCTGTGTGGAGTTTGCATACTGTCCCCATGTCCGCGTCGGTGCTTCAGTTTCTTTCTAAATGCTGGGGACACGCTGGGCGGTTCACTGCTGTCAGCAGTTTTCTCCTGTGCGTGTGTGCCTTGACCGTGCAGGGCTGCTGTCCAGTCCAGCCTTGTGTCCTGTGCTTCCAGGGTAGGGGCCAGGTTTCTGTGACCCATACCAGGATCAGGCAAATTACTTGTATACATGCAAAACGAACTGATAAAATAACATTAACTGGTGAGTTATATGTATCTGATAGTGGCAGACATGTAATTAATTTGAAGTAAACAATGCTAAATAAGGGCTTATACAGACATATGTTCACTTAACTCAGGGTATATGATTTATATCAACCATAAAAAGCCCCAGAGTAAATTGCGTTTACTCTTGGCTGATTCAAGAGCTGCAGTGTAATGAAAGGACCTTGTCAGCTTTATTAGCTTCAGTATCCATGGCTTCTTACTAGGTAAAGAATAATCCATAAATGGTGAACTCATAGCATCTTGGCAGTTCATGATGTTATTTATTAAGGCATTTTAGTACATTGTGTATCTTTTCTGACAGTGATAGGTTTTGGAGTGATTAAAAATATTCCGAACTACAGTATCTTCATTTTGCTGTGCTCAGGGCTAATAGAGACCTATGATCATCTGAAGTGCTTAGTTTCTTATAGCTGTTTTCTGTCACAAAGAATGTACAGTGATTTGATGTAAAAGACAATGTAAGACAGCAGAAAAAAAATAATTTGAACTTGTAAAGTGCATTTAAACTGAGAACAGGAGGCATTTCTTTGCCCAAAGGGTTGTGTGAATGTGGAACAAGTGGTTATTGAAGCTGATACTCTGGTTTCTTTCCAGAAAGGACTGGCCAGCATCCTCGGACCAGTTAACTATTAACTACCAAACAGGCTCCATGGGCCAACTGGCCTCCTTTTGTTTGCTTTTCTTATATCAGGGGTTCCCAAGCATGTTCCTGGACACCCCCACACCCGCTGGTTTGTGGTCAGTCCAGTTTTTAGTTACAGAATTACACTCTAAATGGGCTTCATAACAGGATCAATGTGAACTGAACATGCTGCTTTTCAGCTCTTAAACATTTTGGAAGTTACAGTACCTTGTAACTATTGCATTGCTTACTGTAAGTAAAATAAAATCTTAAACTGCAAAGGAACAAGTAATGGGGTTATTCCATGCTGACACCCGAAGAAGGCTCCACAGCCGAAATGTTGTGTTTCCTTTCTTCTCTTTTCAGCGTGGAATAAACCCTTACTTGTTCCTTTGCAGCCTACGCATGCTGACGCAGCTCCCCACCTGAACTAAAATCTTAAACTGTTAAGTAGACAAAAAACTTGCAAATAGTCCAATCAAGCAACTTGTTAGGTCAAAGCTTCAATCATGAAATTAGGTTCAGCTGAAGTGAAAACCAGCAGGAGTGTGAAGATGACATCTGCTCTTTATAAGAAGTGTGCTCAGGTGAGACTCTTGTACCTACAGTGGCTGATACTTTTATACAAACAGCTTACATTAACACATGTATATGTAATGCATCCAGGGGGTAGTTTTCTGGAACAATTCAGGTGTATTGCATTACTCAGGGGTACAAGAGCAGTGTTTTACCTGGGATTTGAGCCTGCAAACCTCCAATCAGGAGGCTTAATCCAGAGCCTTAACAACTTTGCATACTAAGTTTAGATTAATTGAATTATGAACTGGACCTGGACCGATTTTTCTTCAGCTTTGTCGGTTCAGTTTACTTCCAGTTTAGACAGATGTTAGGCTTTTCAAAAGTAATTATTGAGCTCGGTAGAAAGAAGGCATTCTGAAGCCCCAGTACACAGGCAAACACTGTATCTCAAAGACAAAAGTGAAAGCAATTTAGGACAGCACATATTGTTCAAACAACAAAGACAAACAAGAAATGTTGGAGTTTAGAAGCAGTTTAAGATTACAAACAGTACAAAGGAAAGTAAAATGTGTGTATCTACTGTATTAGAATAAGGATTAGAAGGAGTTATTTCCGTGCCTGGGGCACTTTACAGGGCAAAACAAACAAAAAAAATCTAAATAATAACTGAACAGAAATAGAGAGCTAAAAACAGAGGGAAAGGTGAACACTAAAAGCCTGACTAAACAGATACATTTTTAGTCTGGATTTAGAAACTGTGAAAGAGTTAACATGTCCGAGGGGGATCCGGCATTCCGCAGTTGTGGAGCAAGGCAGCTGAGAGTGTGCCCCAAGACTCTTGTACCTACAGTACAGTATATAAAGAGTCCAATGTTCAAAATCTCCAATGCTCTAAGGTGAGCGAGAGCCTGAGCCAGTTACACTGGTGTGATGAAGTGCCTTCCACAAGCAGTTTGGATGAAAAACCAGACACGAAACCTGTGAGAAGTTGTTGTTTCTGTTACATGCTCTACCACTGTAACAGAATATTTTATCAAAAATGTAATAGCTTTCACTATGATCACCCAAAATGATCTAACTGAACAGCAGGTGGTGTTTAGAGAAACACTGTGCTGTGTTATTGTACAGGCTCAGGGAACAGGCAGGTCACAAACCCAGGTTCCCTTATTACTCTCTTGGGGGTGGTGCATGTTGCTATCTGTTAGTCCACAGGCCTATATTTGTGAATGTCCTCTCATATAGGCCTCACAATGTACAGTACTTTGATTATGCCATTTAATACTGTTACAAATAAATAAATTGGTAATTTTTTTAAAATACTTTAATTTTTTTTAAATAATGATTTACAAGGAAAGCAGGAAATATATTAAAAGTCAGATAGAAATGCAAGTGTTAATGTTTCTTATTCTTATGTTTTTGCTTTTCAGTGTTAAGTCTTATATAAGCAGAACAGATTTCCTAACTGCTGTAGTACGAGAGGCAGGTATTTGATATGGCGGGACGTTCAGAGCTGAAGCGCCTATTGACTTTCTTGCAGTGCACTTGAAATCAGTGGAAGGCGCTACATTTGGGCTGGGCTGTCACCCCCTTGGTCAGTGCTGATGCTGACACAGCTCATCTGCCTCTGATTGGTCGACTGGGATGACTGATGAGGAATACTGATGCTCCTGCAGCTCACTCTATCTATCCCCCTCTCTCTATCTGCGAGTCTCCCTCTCTCCCTCTCCCTCCGTCTCCCTTCTGCTCCGGCAGTTCCTGCTCTCTCCACAGAGCACATCTGTTTCCCTCTAAACTCCCCCCCTTGATGCCAAGCGTAGTGCTTCTTGTGGCTGGGTGCTGCTTCACGTGTAATAAGCTGTTTTTTTTTATGCCGGTATCTGCAGTCAGTGAGTGGAAACAGCACATTGCTTCAGCGGCTGGTGTGTAGGAGTCATCTTCAGTGTGAGGAGCTGTGTTACAAGCACTGTAACTATAACCCAGTAAACACGGCTCCAGGGGCTACCTCTGCTGCTGCTATTAGTACTGCTGGTGCACAAGTTCGGGTTATTGTCCTGGCTGTTTTGCTAATTGGACCCGAGCCTGAGTTTTAAATTCATCTCCAGAGCCTCGCTTAGAACTTCTTTTAAATTTTGCAACGGGAAGGCAGCCTTTATCCCTGCCAGAGTCCGAGCGTTTCTGCATCTTACGGTAAGTGCCAGCTTGTTTTGCCTAAGCTCAGCTCTTTTAATTTTTTTTTCTGCTGCAGTGCACTCTCTTTCCCAGCCATGCAGTTCTATGACCTTCAGTTTTTCTTGCCCTGAGACAAGGCAGCTTAGGATGCAGGATGAAAGGAAACGATTTAGGGACTTCTTGCATTATTCATGACAGCCAAAGACATATGGGGCACTGTTTTGTAAAAACGAATGTGCATATGTTTGTCAGGAATGCGTCTTAAAATGTGGAGCTGTTGTGCGATTGACCTGCCTTTCTGAAGATGTGCATGAATTTGCCATTCAGTCTCTTCAGCAGAACATTGCATGAGTGTGAGCTGAGGCAGAGCTGCTTATGAACTGGTAAATGATCCCAGGACCTGCAGAGCTTGTCTGTGGCAGCATGAAATCACTACTAATTGAGATAGTTAAATCAGTTTCTTCTCCTTGTTAGTTTCTGCCCTTCTTGTTAGTGTTTTTTGTGATTACAATTTATGAATTGTAGTTGTTTACTAGGCACTTGTCTTACCAGAAATATGAAACCTTAAACCAATTTTGTTGAAAGTCCAGTTTGACTGCTTGTCACATCTTACAGATTTGATTCATAATGTTAAAACACTACTATTTTAAGAAGGCTTGCAAGGAATAAAGGAATAGGCCATTTCGAAGCTATTTTATTTTAATACTGTTAAAACTGTAATTCTTATAATTTATTGTATATTTAGCAATAATGTATCCCGATAATGTGATTTATGAAGGGAACCTTTTAAGAAAACACTAGGAATTTAGATAATATATTCCCTGTACTGTTGTGTACTGCAGTAAAAAGGAAACCTGATATTTATTTGGTTTTGGTGATACTCTTATCCTGGGTTATAAAACATACATGCTGCCTGCTTCTTTTTAAGCACTGTACAGTACCTTGTTCTGCAGTCATTGCGTGTTAACGGTTTGTTTGCTGGTAGAGCAAGCGTACTGCATAGAGGTGCGTTTGGCTTTGCTCCCCTGCTGACCTGCTGCTGGTGAAGATGGGGAGAGGGGGTAGGTGACATCACGCTGTGGCGCTTGGAGGTGTCATGGGAGAAGGAGAACAAGCACAGTTAGTCCTCTCACTCTCTGCAGACTGAGAGAGGAAGCGTTTGCTTGCATCCTGTCAAAATATCTTCGCCATTCTCGTAAGAGAAAAGAGAAGCAATTATCTTTTGCCAGGTCAAAAATACGCAAAACAAAATGAGAATTGAGCTACAGTAGGACTGTGCACTAACGAAATAGACTTTCCATCTGGAATACTGTAGGTGCCTGGCTTGTACTGTGTTTCATTTTAAATACTGATGAAAAACTCTCCCGACCACTTCTCTTTTATTCCCCAGAAGCATAGTGGAGTTGTGCTTACTCACTTCCAAAATGTGGCATGCCAGCCCCATATTTTCTTGGATCAATAAATTCCCAGTATCCTACACGTTCTTTTACATTAGCACAGCAGTCATTGATTTGCGAAGGTTTGAAGATTTAGTTTTTGCCATTCTGTTGTCCTTGATAGTACACGTTGATTTAAGTTTGCATCATGACTTCATACAACTTGCATCATAACACAGATGGATCTCTATACAGCATATTTCTGAACTACTGATGTCTATTTACTTTTTCTCATTGTTTGACACTTTGTTAGAAAATGACTTAATTTAATCCCTGACTTAATTGTCAGGGATTTATATTCCGGACAGACATTTGTACGTACAGTATTTTGAGGCACAAGTGTGACCACTAAATAAATCACTCAAGCAGAAGGTTTGTAATGAGAAGAATAGGTTTCAGGAACTTACAGTACATTTTCACACATTGTGCCGATACTGTTAGATAGACAGTTTTTACTATAACGGAACAGAAAAACTCTTGAATCCTTTCATGTAACAAAATGTGAACTGTACTTACAGCTCTGGTTTCTTCCCACCCCCCAGAACGGACTTGGTTAATTGGCAGCACAACATTTCCACATGTGCAGAGCAGCTGTCTGCCCCTCGTGGTGCTGTGCTCTCCTCACTAGGGCTCCGGCTTGCTGCCAGCCGTACCAGGACTGACTGACCGGACTGACCGACTGGACAGACTGACCAGACCGTCCGACTGGACTGACCGATCGGACTGGGTGCACGAACTTCCAACCGACTGTCTTCCTCTGACTGAGTCAATGCCTGTTGAAAACCGGCCTCCCTTTGCTGACTCACTTTATTTCCCCCTGTGTTTGCCCATTCTTAGTTTAGTGATGCCATATTGCACAAACGTGATCAGGTGATGCTCTTCAGTCCAGTTGTATGAACATGAGAGCGGACAGGAATGAGGGAAGGTCATTCGGCTCATCTCACCCTTTTGGTAATCTGTTTGTCCTTGATGCAGTGTGTCTTTTTTCTTATAAAACCAACTTATAATATGCAAAAGCTGGCTGTAGGTGCCAGCACTGTATACGTGCTTATGATCGGCCTGTGTTGACTACAGTATACTGTATAAGCAGGGTAAAGGAATAACTCTGAGACCTTGCATTTCTCACTTTTTAGGGAGTGATACTGTTGAAGCTCCTTTTTTTTAATTCTTTGCATTTAAACTGTATAGCTCTTTATATGTGCTATCTATCAAAGAATCTCAAATTGCTTAACATGCAGAAGGGAACCCATTTCGTCCATCGCTAATGTGCAGCTTCACCTGGGTGACACATTTCAGCTTCACTATTATTGCATTTCAGGCAGAGAACTGAGCAATTGCTTTGTTAACTGAATTAATGAGCAACTGTAGGAAGGACAGATTGTAAGGATTTAGGAAGGACATACATACTCTTTTGAAAAATGCCAGAAGATTAATGGCCAAGAAATCATGGCCTGTACAATCTCCTATAGTACAGTGTCTCTGGTCACTATACTGGGGCACTGGAGGGAAAAGTTCATAATTCCACTCCAGTCAAAGCATTTAGCAGATTAATAGGGATCCCCTCCATCACCGCCAGTGTGCAGCCCCACTTGGATGGTGTGATGGCACCAGTGCACTCCCCGCACACCAGCTCTCAAAACAGAGTGATGAAGCCAGTTCAGAGAGAGGGATTATTAGAAGGCCGTGATTACTAAAGGCCAGGACACTGGAGTAACACCCCAACTCTTTTTACAATATAGTTTCCCCTTGCTCTACTGGGGCATTAGGACCCACACAGACCACAGGATGAGCGCCCCCTACTGGCCCCACTCACACCAGTTCCAGCAGCAACCTTAGTTTTTTCTAGGAGGTCTCCCATCCAGGTACTGGCCAGGCTCACCTGCCAGGTGTGAGTTGCCGGATGTTAGAGCTGGAAGAGTGTAACCCATTGTTCCACTTAGTCCGACAATTTGGTTTTCCTTGGAGGCAACTCGTGACGGTACTGACCAGGTCCAGCCTTGCTGAGCTTCTGAGATGTGGCTGCAAACTTGGTAATGCTGCTGTCGAATCGCAGTAAGAAGTTTTCTTTGTTCTTCCTGCAATGGACAGGATAGTCCACAGTGTGCTGCACTGTTGTGCAGTTCGGGAATAATCCTAATCTGGATTGGAGCTCTCAGCAGTTTCTTCTGGACGTGTTTGCTGACAGCGGTTTTCTACAGTATTGCAACAATGCAGTGCAAAACCCTTCTTCTGCTGTATAGGATCAGAGGAAGAGTTATCTTCTCTTTCACAAAAAAAAGAAGTGAAAAATAGCTTTTAAGTTGATTAAACCAAGTGTGCTCTGCTGATCATCTGAGAAATGCAGGCTCCAGGACAACTCAGACCCCAGCGTGAGTTGACTGCAGGCTTTGCTTTTTTTATGACCCTGTGCCAAAAATGGTCCTTGCAGTACTGCATGAAGTACTTAAAAATGCTCTCCTGCCAGCAATTTTATACAATTTTATGTCAACCAGCTGTGCTGTAAATGGAATAGACATGGAAAAGATTGCTACATTTCAACATTTCTACATTACACTCTTATTTATCCCAGCACTCTTCGTGATATATCCAGATACAAATCATTCATCTGTGGCAGAATTTTCTTCTTCCATTATAACTGATATTGTCCTTGGAAATGACTTTTTAGAATTAGTTGGTTATGCATGAAGCAACTTTGTTGAAAGAAACTTTTGAGTTTACTGTGCAGATCTAGGCATATGAAACATTATTGTTCCACGGTGATTTTGACTCGGGGATCTGTGGACGTGTGTGATGCATTTGTAGCAACATGATGGAATGAGACTCGTCAACATGGACAATTCAGCTGAAGTCTTGAGTTCCTCACACATCTGTGCTTCTGGCTTCAGCTTAGCCAGGGACACGAGCACTCCTCTAAGCACCGAGTATAGACATCGAAACACTGAGTCAGCAGTGTCAGACACAATGATGTCACTTGCTATTTACAGCTGTGTTCGGACGGCGGTTGAGCCAGCAAATACTGCCGACATTAAACCATTAGCAGGGCAGTTTAAAGGCCTCTGCCTTGTGCCCAAACGTGACTGTAATAGTGAAGTACAACCTGACCTCCCCTTCACCTCTTGTGATGTTCTCTCTGCTGGGCCTTTGCCATTGGCTTCTGGATCTTCTCAGCCCCTGTTCTCACAGGGTTACTAGTCTCAGAGGTTTGGGAGTGTCAGTGGAAGAGACCTTTTTTAAAGTGATTTTCATTGGATCCCACCTAAAGGAATCTATTCCTAGGTACAGTATTATTTATCTGAACGATCTAAAAAAGTTTTCATTTTCCATTTTTCTTCTTTAATTTAATTGAAATGCTCTCAGAGGTTCAGTTTTCTCACATCGTGTTTTTTGGCACTTTTAGATCTGATGTTGTTTCCTATGTTGAAGGTAGACGCCCGTCTTTGAGTTCTAGGTTTAATTGAGCATCATGGATGTTAGCATGTCTGTGGGCGGAAATTGGAGAACCTGGAGAAAACCTGCCAGCTCACAGGGAGAACCTGCAACCTCCACACGGCCTGCAGACGTTCTCCCACAGTGCAAGAGAAGCAGACTGACAGCAGTCGAAGCATTTGACTCCTTTACAGTCTTCAAGATGGATGAGTTGAGTTGTTGTCAGACTGTTAAAGTTGCAACACCATCAAGGTATTGTCTTAACCCGAGAGAAAACTGCTGGAGTTACCTCTAGAGGCTCCACTCTACAACAGACTTGTACACTTCCAGTTATTTTTTCAATGGCTACCAAAGTCTAAATATCTTTTCCATTTTTCCATTCCAATAAGAAAATATCACAGCCCTTTTCTCCACTGAACATACTGCGTGCGCTGAGTCAGCTGGAACCAGTTCTAGTGTTGGCACTGACCTGTCTGCCCCTCTGTTGTGTCCTTATGCTGCCCAACTGGAGTAAGAGCACAAGTGTTTCCTGGCCTGCGTCTTTGGAATGAGTATTGGACTGGTCACTCTGCATTTAAAGTGCTAATTTATGGCATTGAAAACAAAAGTTCAGCGAGAAGTCAAACTCTAATCTCATGAGAGCATAAAGGTCTGTGAACGACAGGGGGCTATTCAGCCAATCTTGCTTGCTTGGTGGTTTAATAGCTGAGTGAATTTAAAATGTTGTCCGGACATTTCTTAAAGGTGCCTGGATTTTAGGACTTTGTAGCTTTCCAGCCGGATGATCAACACCTACTGCTCTTTGAGTAAAGAATGATTTCCCATTCTCTGTCCTAAATGAATTCCTGTTGTTACCCCTTAATTTTCCTGTTGTGACCCCTTTTCTTTCTTTCATTATAAAACACTACAGGGCAGCACACAGTTATCATAAAGGAATCCCACCCATTTCCACCTACCTACTGTATGCATAAACTCGTTTTGATTTTAACGTCCCTTCTGCCCCATCTTCATCTCCGCAGCAAATCTCTCATACCTCTGACAGCTCTTTCTTTACAGACAGGTTGTCAGTTCTTCTCAGCCAGGTGAGCCACCCCCAATAAACCAGTATGCAAATCAGCCAAACTATGGGATTTCTTCCTGAGACACAAGCATGCACTTCCTAGTACTTCTGACAGAAATGCAAGGGTGGTTCATGAGACACGTTTGCTCAGTGCTCCGTGTGAAAGCACAGGAAGGAATTACGTAGGGCATCCCTCACCAGAGACCTGAGAGAATGGATGCAGTGAATGAACAACTCTTGAACTGTTGTTTGCTCTAGAACAGGGAGAGTCTGGTATAGTAGAGTATCTTGTTACCTGGTTTTTGTTCTGCTCATGTTCTTAGTTATATAGTACTGTAGGTCTATGTAATTAGCTGCAGAGCTGTAACACTTCTGATCAACAGTGCAGTGAGAAAACACTCAAAGACATCCGTTTGACATCCCTGCCCTAGAGGGACCTTTTAGTCAAAAGTCTCTCCCTTTTGTGTTTAATGACCCCCGTCCCTGCTCCACAAACCCCAAATGTTCTCATAAAAGCTGCTTTACAAAAGGTCCGTGTCAGACAAGTTGAAAGAGAAGTAAAAGTTTTGCATATTGTAGATCGCTTCACAGAAGATTGGTACAGTCCGGCTGTGAATCTCTGATTGTAACGAGATGACAAGGGAGTCTGCAGTGTTTGCATGTCAATGTGCTGTTTATGGATACCAGCTTGCAGATTCTTTTCCTGCTTTGATTCTGCAGCCCCTGTGGACAGTGTGCATCTCTATAACAGTGTCGAGGTACAGTAGTGGTGCTGTCAACATCAGCCGGGCAGAGAGAAGGGAGAAGTCAGGGGCGCGCTGCTGGGAATTTTCCACGGGAAAACAAAGCACACTGTACAGCTCAGCAGGGAATCCATCCAGCTCTAATTTAAGGAAAGGGGGAACTGGTTACTAGGATCATCTCTAGACGAGAATTTCTCTCTCCAGTGATTTAAACAGGAACATAATCGGTCACTCCATTTGTCCTTTTGAAACAATTTGAAAGATCTTCCCTTCGACCAAGCATTCTAAACAGTGGATTAGCTGGGTCCAGTGGCAGGGTTTCAGACGAGTATTAACATTGATGAAAAATTCAAACTTTGAAGTCACAATTGACTTTGAATGCTTATTGTATTTATAAAGCTCCACAGCCTTCCATATTTTTCCGAAGCCATTATTATCACACTGTTTTTTTAACTAAAGGGGAACTACAGTGCTATTTTTATGTATTTCAGGGTTAGAAAGAATCAGCTTTGAGTGCATTTTAAACCACAATGAAAGTAAAATTACAGAACAAAAAAGTACAGGACCAGGAAAAGTACAGGAACATGTAAAACCTCCAATTTACATCACTAAGTAGTTTTGAGTTTCCAGGTATGCACAGCGCCATATTCTGCGATTCAGAATAAGGCAACAAAACTTCTATTACATTGTAAATATCTCTTTCAATCAAATAGAAATATTGCTCTTGACTTTGAGTTTTGCTGAGAAATGCTTCTTACTTGTTAACTCTGCATGCAGCTCACATTGGAACATGTCTGCAGTGAAATATCTGCTGCACAACCTGTACTTATTCGCCCGTACATCACAGTACATTAGTCCTTGCAGTGACTAGGGAGCAGGAAGGGCCGCTTCATGTTGCAGTTTGAGTGAACTCTCGTCCACATGGCGACTATACAGCACTTTCACAAATTTTGTGTGTCGTTCGGCATTTGTAAAATCTTGAGATACCGACAATTCATTTATTTTGTTACCGAGATTTAATAACCGGTCTGAAAAACTGGGACTGTAGTTCTCCTTTAATTCAGTCAAAATCCTTGCTGAAAGTTGCTGGGATGAATGACCATTCCATAGTGATCCCTATTGTTTGGTTTCCTGAGCTGTTCCGCTGATGAGCTCGGCAGGCAAGGGGCATTCCTAGTGCCAGGCTGGGACTTGACTTCTCGCCCAGGACACCTTGAAGGTGGTCCCGGCCCCTCTCTCTCTGGGTTTTGGACGGGGAAGTCAGTCCTTCATGAGGCGGTCAGCCTTCTGGAGCTCTCCACACTCTGAGTCCAGTGTTGGCATGTTTCTATGCCAGCTCCCATGCCCAGAGCCCGTTATTAGGTGTTTGAGCCAACATCACTCCTTAAATGGCATCTCGCGTCAAGTTGGAGTGGCAGCACTGGCTGTGCTCATTCAGACTCTTGGGAGCGATGGCTGTTGGCCTTGTCCTGTGCGAATCGGCTGTCAGGCTGTTTCCTGAATACAAAGGCTGGCAAATCCAAGACCACTTGACTTAGATGACAGATCTCAGGTTTGAGAAGACAAATACGTGTTATTCCACAGCTGTTGAGGAGGGGCATTAAGCATCCATAATCAGACAGCTTGTATGTTCTGGACTTTCACTTCAGGATTTATAGGGGTTCATGTGTAAAGCAATGAGTTCTAGACTCCCCTGCCACTCTGAAGAGCAGTGTGGTATTGTGGTGTTGTGACGCTCTGTTCTTGAGGAATAACCTACTGTATACTGATTGACTAGGGTGAGGATATTATAGGTGCTGTGATGCTCTTTGTGCACACTGGGGTCTCCGCTGTGCTGGGGCACACTGGGGGCTCTTCTGTGCTGTACTGTGCTGTGCTATGCTGGGGCACACTGGGGGCTGTGCTGTGCTGTACTGTGCTGTGCTATGCTGGGGCACACTGGGGGCTGTGCTGTGCTGGGGCACACTAGGGGCTCTTCTGTGCTGTGCTGGGGTACAATGGGGTCTCTGTTGTGCTGTGCTGTGCTGTGCTGGGGTACACTGGGGTACACTGGGGGCTCCCCTGTGCTGCCTCTCTCTCCTCTTCTCTGGCACTCTCTCTCTCTGCGGGGGGGTGTCACTCAGCTCCCCTACAATGGTGCAGGAAAAGCAAACTGGTCTCTTTCATTAATGTTCGGTTTGTAAGTTGAATGAAAGTTGCCCAGAAGCTATTTTTAATGGTGCAAGCCAGGACTAACGGAGCACTAATGATTGCAGGGGATTTCATTGTTTAGGGGGGCAAATTCACAGAGCTTGTTTCGATTGAGGTCTTGAATGACATTTCTGTATTTAGAAAGATATTGATTCTTCTATGTGAAGTCTTGTATTTAAGTAATTTCCACCTTTCTTAAAAGTATGAATATTGTTTAAAAAATTAATATGGTTTGGAAGTGAACTCCTGATTTTGACATCTGTGTGCCTGGATAACAAACAGTATTGATGACTGATCTATTTAAGTCTAGTAACAATATACAGTACCTATGAATTTTCTCCTAAAGCTATTTTGTTCCAGTTGTTTTAAAAAACTGCAGTACATGATAGTTGTGTAGGAATGTCACTCCCCAAGCCACAAACTATAGTCCATTATCTCCTTTTAACTTTTCAAGCACTAAGTGGGCCTACTGTAGGACTGCTGGATGGCTGCTGATGTTAAAGCACAGGACTTAAATAAACACTCCTTTGCTATGTACATTTTCTACAGGTCAGAATGCCACTGACACACTCTCCCTTCCTTAACTGCAACAACTTAGACACAGCCCCCTGCCCTCTCCACCTGACTGTTGATATACTGACTTCTGTTCTCCTGAGGAATGTCCCATTATGCACAGGGCCAACCAGATGAACCCTTTTCTTCCATGGCACAGGAGGAAAATCGGGTAATCAAGGCAGGTGTGTCCAATTTACTCTCTAGGAGCAGGAGGAAGCTTTAACCAAGCCTCAACTTACACCATCACAAGTTGATAAACATTTTGTAGACTTTATGAGTTTGAATTAATCGTGTGTATCTTTGATATTTGTATGTTGTAAGAGGGGAGTAGGTTCAGACAAGGTGGAGATCCTAGGGAATGAGCTGTTGCCCTCAGTCACCTGACGAGTTGTGAGAAGCCCTTCGGTCGGGTAAACATTTAAAAATAAAACAGGAAGCAGAGACTTCCACGGTTGGTTTTTAATTTGCTCTCTGGAGACAGAGGCAGATTCTCTGAGTGCGAACATTACCACAGGGAAGGGAAAGCTGGTAAGCAGTTCAGCTTCCTGGTACAGTATATAGAGTGAGGGAACGGAAGAAGTCAGTCAGTATCTTGCAGAAGAGCACAGGCTTCTTCTAATATGTTTGTTATGTGGCTGTATTATTTCACTGTTCCATAAAGAAAATAACATTTTGTCCATGCATCTGCATGTGCTTTCCTGAGACTGAACTTCAAGATCCTGTTACATCACCGCAATGCCCATGATTTAAGTCTTGCTATCTGTTACATGGCAACAGTAGTCCACTACTTCTGTGAATTAAATTATAGCTTACATTTCTTTGAGTGAGATGTACTGTTAATTCAAGGTCAACAGCTGGAGATCTCAGTACGCACAGTATACAGAGTGTCTAAAATTACCATTTGATGTCCTCTTACAAGAAAGAGGACTCTACATGACTTGAATGTGCCAAACAACATATGAATGGCACCTGGTCCATATCTAAGAATGTACTGAATTGAAAATGGAGTTTTTGGACATGCTCATCAGTCTACCCATTCCTGTAACGAATGTTTGAGGTCTTGGAGCCCTGGTTAAGACAGAGGAGTCATGAATTCGTGTTTGTGCACCACAAATGGACATTCCAGCCAGACAATAATACAAAGCATACATCCACATCAACGAAATGAACTGCCCACTATGGAAATGTTCTCAGCTTTGCATCTCGGTCTCTTCAAGGATGGGCACCATATTGACAATTCTCCAGTAAAAGGTACTACTCCTGTCTTCAGCAGCTGTTCAATGAGCTTTGCCAATGCATCTCTTTTCTTTCCATACAACTTGTCAAATGCCCCCGAGAATGATCTGAAGTGCTTTTATAACCTGTAACACTTCTGCCTCTTCTATACCGATAATAGTTCATACGATTTTCTTCCAAAGCCTGAGGCTTGTTTTAGATTTCGGCAAACACCTCAGTGAAATAATTACTTAATACCCCGGTTGTTTCTCTTTCATCGCCTGTAAGTTTCCCCTTTTCGTTTCCGAGACGTTGCACACTTTATTCACCCTTCACTGCTGTTTTAATACTGAAAAAAAATGTTTATTTATATTAGTGTACGTTGCAGTTTTGTGTCCTTTTTAATGTCCTCTTTTGCCTGTTTTTACAGTTCATTAATCTCCTTTTCCTTACAGGGATCCTATTCTGTTTTTATCGTGGTTAGGAATCGTTTCTTTCTCCTCATATTTTTCTTAATGAAGTTCTTTAGGCCACCTATCATTTATTTAAATTTTAGGATACATCTATGCTATGTTTCAAGCAAAATGTCTTTAAACTGTGGTCATCCACTCTGTACTGATTCCATATCTGTCCTGTCTCGTTCTATTGAACTGTCTCATTCCTTCAGTCTGGTTCTGTTAAACTGTACACGGTAACTGTAAAGTGTTTATCACAAGTCTCTCCAGTAATCTAAATTATTTTTTCCACTGGACTTCCAACCTCAGAGCTGTTTAGTTGTATCACTCTCGTGTACTGTGTGGTATAAAACTGCTCCATGTAACCCCTTTACTTTTATAAAACATCAAGATCACTGAGACTCAATACTGTGTTGCTTAGATACTGTTGGTAATTGCCATGGTTAAATAAGGATGAGGGAAACCTGCACTTCTTGTGTGGCACAGTAAGAGGCAGTGTAGGCAGAATGAAACTTTTGGAGCATGGCCACTTTTTTGGACAAAAAGAAGGGAAAAATCCTATACAGCCAGAGAGTCAAACTCCACCTTCTAGTAGTGTAAATTGGTTGATTTGTTTGACTACCAATCAGCTGTAATTTGACTTTTTCCAGAAACAGAGTTTGACACTCCTGCTCTGGAGGTTTTTTCCCTTCGTTTTAAAGGGTGTTTGTGCTGAAACAGCTTTGTTCTGGGTGGGGAAATGTGTTTGTCGGTGCTGGCCCTCTTCTTTCCCTGAAGTTTGAAGAGCCCTGGGATTTGTCTTGTGTGTGCAATTCATTTTTTGGGTGGGAAGGGGAACAAGGGATAAATGAACATTTTTTTTGCATTCATATTGTAATATACTTGTAAATGCACATACTATTGAAGCTTCCTAATGTGGAGAAATATTAAACAAAACTTGGAATTCTAAAAGTTTCTAAAAGGAATTATAATATTTTCTTCATACAGTCTATACTCACTTTGCCCCACTTGGTTTGAAGTTTTCTGTACATCTTAATCATTTGGTTAGGGTTAGATTGCTGTTAGATTTGTTGTTGTTAAATTTGTATTACTGGTGCTAGGTTTAACTCACTTCACAGTATGCTTCAGGGTGCTGTATAAATAATAATAATAATAATAATAATAATAATAATAATAATAAACTTTATTTTATAAAGTGCCTTAAAAGGTGGCTTCTCAAAGTGCTTTACAGAATGACAACAACAATAAATAAGAAGAATACACAAGATAAAACACAATTACAACATACAGAGAAGACTGAGGATGGTGGTACTAAGAAAAGCAGAGGGGTGAAGAAGGGAACCAGTTAAGTAAAGGCTTTTCTAAAGAAGAAGGTTTTGAGTCTGGATTTGAGAGTTGTGAGTAAATGTGAGTTCTTACATTCATATAAAACATTTTTATTCAATATTTTTAGAAACATCTAATTAACTAAAATCATTTTATCTCTAAAATTAATCATGGCATTTTAATATCTCTGTTCCTCATTTTAAAGAAATCAAAAGGTACATTAGACTTAAGGTATTTGCGTCCTTTCAAAGTAGGATCTGTTAGGAATCCCTGGTGAGAAGATACACGGATCCTGTGCAGACGCAGGCACGGGTGATAGATGAGGCAGGCGAACAAACCAGAACGAATGGCAAGGTCGTAGTCAAAAGGCGAAAGGCAAGTCGTAAACCAGGAAGTTCACCGGTAGCAGACAGTCCGAGTCGAGAGGCGAGGTGCAAAGTCGAAAAGGCAGAAGGGGAATCCAAAAACCAGAATAAACGAGGTACGGGGAAAAACGCCAGGTAGAGCTCTCAAGGAGTAGACTCAATACCGAGCAGTGGGAAGCAGGTGAAGATGGTTTAAATAGCAGTGCACCGCAATGAGTGTGCGCAGGTGGTTTAACTCGTGCGGCGGCGTTTGTTAATAATCACCCGCTGCTGGGTCTGATTAGCTCGCTTACGCTTTGTTCTTGACTGCCTGGTTGTCGTGACAGTACCCCCCCCTTCACGGGCGGCTCCTGACGCCCGAGACGGCCGATCGGGATAGTCCCTGTGGAAGTCTCCGATTAGCGCAGGGTCCAAAATATCCCTCTCCGGAACCCAGGATCTTTCTTCAGGGCCATAACCCTCCCAGTCAACCAGATACTGAAGGGTACCGCGGTTCCATCTAGAGTCGAGGATCTTGTGGACTGTATATGCCTGGTGCCCCCGAATGCGACGCGGGGGTGGCGGGCGACGTTGGGGAGCCGCCAGAGGTGAGCGGTAGAAGGGTTTCAGGAGGGAGACGTGGAAAGACGGGTGGATTTTAAGGGTGGGGGGAAGTGCAAGACGGAAGGTAACTGGGGTGATCCGGGAGAGTATCCTGAAGGGGCCGATATACCTCGGCCCGAGCTTCTTGGAAGGCAGGTGTAGAGGTAGGTTCCTTGTTGAAAGCCAAACAAACTGGCCTCTGCGAAAACGGGGGGCTGGTCTGCGGTGTCGGTTTGCGAATTTGGCCTGGCGCTGGGATGACTTGGTGAGAGCTGTCCTCGCCATTCTCCAGGTCCTGCGCAGCTTGGAAATATATTGACGCACCGACGGCACCGCCGTGTCCAGAGGGTTGGCAGGAATGAGAGTGGGTTGATAACCTAGTGAGCAGAGGAAGGGAGAGAGACCTGTGGAGGAGGAGGTAAGAGAATTATGGGCATATTCTGCCCAGGGAAGTAGCGATGACCAGTCATCCTGCGAGTTGGAGGTGAAGGCTCTCAAAAAGGTAAGGAGGCTTTGGTTGGTCCGTTCCACCTGACCATTGGCCTCAGGATGATAACCCGAAGTCAGAGATACATGGGTCCCTAAAGCTTGGCAGAACGCTTTCCAAAAGGCCGAGACAAATTGAGGTCCCCTGTCTGAGACCACATCGTTGGGCAACCCATGTATCCGAACGACCTGTTGCACAAACAGTGATGCCATTTCCTGGGCTGTGGGCAATGCTGGGAGGGGGACGAAATGGGCTGCCTTGGAAAAACGATCAGATATCACCAAGATTACCGTATGACCTTGACTGCTAGGAAGGTCCGTAATGAAGTCCACAGCTATGTGGGACCAAGGGCGGTGTGGTATCGGAAGAGGGTGAAGGAGACCGGTCTTCTTGGCACGCGGAGTCTTGATCCTGGCACAGACCGGGCAAGCTCGGACGTACTCTGCAACATCTGATCGCATGGAAGGCCACCAGAAATCTCTGGTGAGTAGGTCCAGAGTGCGTCTGCGGGATCCATCTTTTGGCTCGGTATTCTGTTAGGAATCCCTGGTGAGAAGATACACGGATCCTGTGCAGACGCAGGCACGGGTGATAGATGAGGCAGGCGAACAAACCAGAACGAATGGCAAGGTCGTAGTCAAAAGGCGAAAGGCAAGTCGTAAACCAGGAAGTTCACCGGTAGCAGACAGTCCGAGTCGAGAGGCGAGGTGCAAAGTCGAAAAGGCAGAAGGGGAATCCAAAAACCAGAATAAACGAGGTACGGGGAAAAACGCCAGGTAGAGCTCTCAAGGAGTAGACTCAATACCGAGCAGTGGGAAGCAGGTGAAGATGGTTTAAATAGCAGTGCACCGCAATGAGTGTGCGCAGGTGGTTTAACTCGTGCGGCGGCGTTTGTTAATAATCACCCGCTGCTGGGTCTGATTAGCTCGCTTACGCTTTGTTCTTGACTGCCTGGTTGTCGTGACAGGATCAACTGGAGTTGCTTCTCTCAAATCTAAATATTCATCCAAACCTCAGTTCTATTTTAGAAATGCAATTTCATCAAGTTGCACTACACACTTAAAATATTAGTGGGTTTCTGTTGTCAGAATTGTGCAGACTCATTAGGGCTGTGGCTGAGGAGGACTTTCAAAGAAGCCGAAGAGTTTGTCAAGAGTAAGCTTCAATTTCTGGTAAACTAACACTCTGCTCTCCAGGAGTTTTGGTCTGAGGGACAGAAGCTGCTGTAGGAGTGAACTGTTCCTCACACTATTCACAGACACTTGAATGACCTTTTCTTGATGGCACGGTATTTGTCATATATTCTGTTATCTTGTTTTAAATTATTTAGAAATTACAATTACCCCTCTTAAATGGTTTATAAAGAGAATAGCTCACTGCATAATTCTATGGAGCTGTGAAGGAATCTAAAGTTGTAATGTTATTGAAATAAAGTATGTCTATTGTCCTTGGTCCATAATATAATATAATGGTGATAATTGGAAGACAGTCCTTGGAGCTTAAAGGATGGAAAGTTTTTCTATTTTCTCAATAAAATGTTTGTAACTCAGATTAGGCTTATGATCTTTAAAATTAAAACAAAACAAATTTGAGTTATATTCCAGTTATTGTGTCTATAAAGAACATACAGTATGCCTTACAGTATGCCTTAGTTTCTTTCTACAATATTTCTATATATTTGCACTATAACAGCAGAGCTTTTTGTGTGAATCTGAAAATGTTTACCCTTGGTTTTCAATTACAGTACTATAGCTCTAGGTGCAGGTGAAATGTGCAACACCTCTGTGACTGTCTATTTTGTAAGATGAGGTTTGGCAGTTTGTACTTTATCTTGACATAATAAGGAGTTAAGAGTGTAGAAATCTCAGGACACTTTCTAAAATGCTCTCTCTTAGGAGCAGCTGGGATTAGAAGGTTTGTGACTTTTTTGTACAATTGCTGTAATGCTACATTCTTCAATGCCTCAGGCTGCAATGGCTTCATAATACCATACCAGAAAAGTGCTTTGCTTTGCTTTTTCAGATGTTATTCATTTTGCTATTTAATTCTTATTATTTCTGCTGTTGCTTAGATGACATTTGAAAGGAACCAAATAGCAGTTTTGCTGTCAGATCGAAGCGGTTTCTGATATCCACCTGTGATTTAAACCCTTGGCTCACGGCTTTAATTCTGTGTTCCATTAATATTCTCCCCCCATGCGTTCTGAATATTATTAGCACTGTTCTGTGGCAGCCTAATTATTGCATTATCTCAGGTCACTTAATCTCTTGAGAAGTTTCAATCTGGATTTGAGTACTTTATATAATGGAAACTACACTGTTTAAAAGTCCAAATTGATGTCCTAGTTGCTATTAACAACGCACTGATTGTCTTGAGTACTTTACTCATCTTTGCAGTTGTTTCCACTAACTTATCAGGACATCATGTCCAGATGAAGCCATTGAGCTGTGTGTTGTCAAAGTTCTGCTACTGCTTTGCTGGCAGAAGCTCTGTCAGTGTGGAGACTGCTGTTTGTGACTAAATGTTTTCAGGATAACCCACAGCTATGGTTTCAAACCTCATTTTTTCAACATTTACCTGCCTTGGCCCAGATTATTCGTATACTGGTTTTCCATGCTTTGTCTAGTGTGGAGTAGTACTTAAGACTCTGAACCTGTAACTAGAAGGTTGTGGGCCCAAATCCCAGCCGGGACACTGCTGCTGTACCCTTGAGCTGGGTTCTTTGCTCAGATCAACTCCCTAAAATGGTAGTTTGTGGTATAAATTGGTACGAAGGTAAGTTGATTTGGATAAAAGGTGTCAGCCAAATGAATAATAAAATAATTGGTTGCATGCAACACCCTGTACCTTCCATGTGAAAGTCATAATGCAATCACAAATCTGAAAATGTTCCTGCAAAATGGAAATTTAGGTAATTACTTACTTACTGAGGCGGCATCTCAAACAGAAGCCGGTGCATTGCCTCGCCCACTAGCCTCCTCCAGCGCATCCTGTCTCTCCAGGCGTCTCCATCACTTTCCGCCTTGCTGGCATCTTCTTTCACTGAGTCAAGCCATCCTGTTCTACAGTAGGTCTCTCTCAGGCCTCTTTCCCTCAATATTCTCTTCTGCTACCTCTTTTAGTAGGTCTTGATCTCCTCTCATTACGTGGCCATACCGCCGCAGTCCTCTTGCTGTGACAGTAGCAACAATATCAGGGTCTTTAGAAAGCTCTCTTAATTCTCAGTTTTTCCTTCTTCTCCATTCTCCATTTCCTCTCACTGGTCCAACACTTAATCTTACTAAAACATGCTCATTGACCCCCAGATAGCCTGGTCCCTTCCGGAAGTACACTAAAATGACAGACAGCTCATTTTTGATCAGAATATTAGGACGGCCTCACCCATGAATCATGTGTATTCAGAATTTGCTTTGTATTTTCATTCTCAAGTGTTGGACCCGATGGTCCTGGTTTTCATAGCATTTCGAAGCCCAGTGCCAGCTGGCTGTGGCATGAACAGAACTTGCCTCGACAAGGTGGAGACCAGGAGCACTTCGGCACAGAGAGGCCGAGTTTGTGTATTCACCCCTTATATTTGAGTGGGCAGCTGCGTCAGTGTACGTTGGCTGCTAAGGAACAAGTAAAGGTTCATTCCACGCTGAGCAATAGAAAGGAGAAATGCATTGTTTCGGCTGTTGAGCCTCCTTCAGGTGTGAGAGCCTGAAAAGCACCCTCAGCTGCAACGTTGCTTCTCTCCCTTCTATGGAATTAATTCCATGCTGAAAGGAGTTAACCTTCACTTGTTCCTAACCTTTTCACATACTACAGTATATACATCAAGAGGACATTAATACAGTGCGCTTTCTAATGTGTATTGGTGTGGTATTTAATTGAGTTCAGGTGTTTGTCTGCCTTTTTAACAGCCACATCGCTGATGATACTGTAACTGTGTGATTTGGGCCCCCTTAAAAGGAAGTTTTACCTTGAAATATAAAGTTGTGCCTTCAAACATTTAAGTGCCACCAAAAAGCAAAACAAATGTAGCCAGAAAGAACATTAAAAATGCTCCATCACACGTTGTATAATGAATGGACTGTGATCCGAATTTGAGCTCGTTTGATCAAAGCTGAGGCTGCTTTAATGCTCGTTTGTCACACATCTGTTTTAGTGCGCCACTCGTTCGGGTAGCTCAAACAGATAATAGGAGCTGTTTCTGCTGTTGCTTTGACATTTGATTTTTCTCTCATCAGTGGTTTAAATTTAGAAGACAATCACTCCCCATTGTCTCTGGATACACGCTATTTGAAAAAAACAAAGGAAAAAAGGGGAAAACAATGATATCATATTATGCAAAGTGCACAACATAGATTAACAGATTTCTGTCAAAGGTAAATGTTACACAATGACATGCATGTTATTGTTCTCAGGCAACCATTCAGAAACATGTTACACCTTCTCAAGATCTGTTTAGGTGCAGGCATTTCTACAATAGTAGTTTAAGACATGTTGAATACTGTGACTCCTGGGAAGGAAATCTCCTGCGATAAGCATGGAGACCAGTGTTTTATCTAATAAAAGCTGCAACCATGAAAAAATCATGATACTAGTTTACAACAGAAGGAATAACACTCACCCCCTTCAAAACAGATATCATATTCCTCAGTGTAGGATAAATGACAATCCAGCAGGGATCTTGAGAATATCCGTCCTCAAGTACAGCAGCTCCTTCGAAAACGGTCAAAGTTCCCAGTGGATCCTTTATGACAAGCTGCTCGTAAACCTTTGCTATGCCCCCTTTTGCATTTCTGCTCTTCACCCAACTCTAATGTTGAGGAAGTTAACAGAAATATAAGGAATGAAACACCCCTCTTGTCACCTCTTCCCATTGCATCAAATTGCACTTTGCTATTTATTTGCTTGTGATACGTTTACATTTCCAAATAATGGCTGGTGCCAACATTTAGTTTGGCCTTTCAGCAATGATTGTGAATGAACAAGGTTGACATAAATGGTACGTGTGAAAATAGGGGGTCAAAACACTCATCAAAGCACTGGGTTAATAAGTGTGGTCTCCGTGTCATTTAAAATAATGACCTCATCTTCTAAACTCTCTGGGTGCCTGAGAGTTGTAAAATGATTTAAAAAAATCTTGCTTGCAAGATGTATTTGTAAGTACTTTTTAGTGGGAAAGTTACAAATGGGATCCAATCCAGACCCCGATCAACTACGGTGTGTTAAACACAATCTGACATTGAAGGGCAATTTCCATGCCAATGGCCTTGAAATACATTCGCTCTGTCAGTGATCCCTGTCAGGTCTGCTCCTTCAGTGCGATAGTGTGATAACATGCAGACAGACGTTTCTTTTTTTACATCTTTTTCTGTTACATGCATGCTTGAAATAGACAAAAAGGACAACTTAACAAGCTCATACTGCCATTTCCAGGAAGCACAACCTTGAAATATGCATAAGCAGACCAACAAAAGCCTCATGGAAGTACCTCTGTTTGTGCTTATTTTTCGTGGTTCAAAGCCAGTAGCTAAATGTTTAAAACCTGGCAAAGCATCTCCAAAACCTTTTAAATAAGTGATTTTAGATTTACTGGTTTTTAAATATAAACAATTCTAGAGGCCTTAAGACCTCTAACATAGATTTAAAGGCACAAACTGGATGTGACTCTTGGTTTGAGGGCCACAGGTCAAAGTAATCAGGACCCTACTATGAAACGAGCCGAAGGCTTGATGTAGTACCAGGTGCTGGTGGTAGGGTTGGTGTACTGGTGTACTGGGAGGTGGGATGGTCACTGGTGCAAAGAATTCTGGGAAGGCAAAAGGAAGTTTATAACAATGAACCAGTTTATTCACGATAGAGATGTGAACCATATTTATAACCTGAGCAAGTGACTGCTGGGAGTTTGGAGTTTACCTGTCTCCTGAATTTTTGTTTTAGTTGCTTGTAGTTTTTTTTTTTAAATCCAGTTCTATTTACAAAAAACTGGAGAGGCTATGGAAACTCTTGACTACCTACAAATGTTTCACACTATTTTTTTAATTCATCTTAATTTAAGAAGGTAAAAAAATGTGTCCACTGTAAAACATAAAGAAATAAGTTGTGGTGCTTGGTGCTACAGGTTGCCAACTTCACATGTACAAATAAGAAGAGATTTGCCTTTCAGTGCTTCATCCTAAAACAATCAGAAGACTCCGAATGCAGAAATCTGTATACAAACAGTAGCATTTCTTTTGTTGTGGTAGACGCATGGGGAAATGTAAATAGAAACTCGATGCTGCCACATTCATTTCTTTCTGTACCGCTAACATTAAACACTTTCAGCACAGGCTACAAATACAGTGTTTGTCTTTGTTAAATCATAATGCTGCACATACAGTATTTCAAACATCTACAGAGCCTCAGTTTCAGACAGTGACAGATGCACTGGGCATGAGACTATGGTCACATTTTAAAAATGTAACTGTGATAATATGGCATCTTGCAGTAATTATGATTATCTCACCTTTGGTACACATTTCTGTCTGAAATCTTAGATGATGATTTTTTTCTTGACCATCGTTGGCATTAGTTACAATTTGACAGTTTTTGCTGTTGTGTCTGTGTTCTTTTCAAAGCCTCCGGAATTTGATTCTGTTTTTCTTAAAGCTGAGGTTTTAAAATATACGTTTTAATTTGTGTATCTATACGTGGGGTCCAATACAGACTGATGTCTTAAACTCAACAGATGCACAAGTTCTTTATTTCATTTTAATACTAGCCATGCACAAGCATCTCCACAATGGGACCCTTTTCAACTCTGAAGCATGGTGATCACATTTGCTATTTAACTTTCTACAGTTTCCATATCATTTGTAACCTCTGTAATCAGAAACCATTGTTGCAGTAGATCTCTCATTTACTAAACTAAAAAGCCCTTGTGTGGTTTTAGGATTTGAATACTGCAATCTACAGTTCTTAGCCTTTCATGGAATCGTTCTCAGATGGATATCTGTCTGCATAGATTGTTATGACCGTACAATATTGTCCAAATAATTACTTGTTCTTTGCCAAGTTAAAAATAAAATAATGTATAATACATGTTTGCAATTATGGAAATACTGTGCACAAACACAAATTTGAAGCTACTGAAGTAATTTTCTGTTTTTGAAATGTATTTCTTGTTGAAAGTAACACATGATATTTCTTTCAATAATAAATCCTTTTGGTTATTAATTTCCCATACTACACAGTATCCTGGATCCTATACTTATGCCCCTACTCAAACCTAGTTTCTTAGCTCTTCTTGTTATGAAGCTCATGGATGTGTCTTTAAATTAGGTCTTGGTCCTGTAAGTTTAAAGTCTGTTGTTGCTTGGGACTGGAACCCAGGCTGCAGCAGTTTCACACAGAAGCTGGAAGAGAGCTGCTGGTTCTAAGGTCACAGCACTAGCTAGTTTGAGACTGGAAATCTGTGGAGAGCAGCAGAAGATACTTGCAATGCTGCAAGAGTTGTGTGCCATGGAAACGGAAGAGAGCTGCTGCTTGCTGAATTTAGCTTGGCAATAAGAATGTATTTTTACCTGAAACCCCAAAAAGCAAGGGATGTCATCTACCTTTTTAGCCTGGAGGCTTTGGGAGGGGAGACAAATTGAGGGCCAACACCAAACAGTTGGACACCAACCAAAAGGGGGTGGGGGAGGAGGACAATCACTGTGCCTGCCTAGGCCTGCAGTAAGGACAATATAGGGGTGAAAGAAGAAGCCCAGATCCGGTGCAGGCTGATGCTGTGTGTTCTCACCCATTGGATGGAAAGGGAGTCAGCAACCAGGGATGGGGTGGAGGTGAAGAGACAAAACCGCAGATATAGGCTGGGGCTGTAGGTGCAGTGGTTTGGTAAGAGAAGGCGGGGGGCAAGGGTAGGAGAATGGAGCGGCTGATATTAGGAAGAGAGAGAAGGGGGGGGGGGGGGGCAAAACTGCCCCAAATCTTAAAGGCTTGCCGACAAGAGGACACCTGAAAAACACTGATGATATGGTGAGTGCACAGCTGCCTTTCTTTTTGGTGGTTTAGACTAAAGAGGCAAGAAAGTTACTCTGGTCCTTCATGAACCACCAATGAACAGCCGAATGCAGAGCATGTGTGTTTACAACAAAGCACAACACGGAGTACTAAAAAACATGCATAGCTCCATGTTCAGACAGGGAGCTTTTATTCACAGGGAAGCAGAAGTACGAAATTAGGATTTGGGTATCCACTCAAACGTCTGTTCAGTGACACCATTAAATGCACGAAATTAAGAATTATCCTTGTGTGGTTCGGAAACCTTCATTTCCTGTTGAATATCTTGAAATCATATCAGCAGTAGTTATAGTATGGTGATCACTAAGTTGTAGATGGTGGTTATGATTACTGATTATCTCTAATTCAGGCTCTGATAAATCTGGTTCTTTTGGAAGTCAGAAAATCAACTTAATACAAATATACATTTCGTCCATTTCTTTGCTGGATTCTGTGAAGCATTTTCAGAACAAATCCCGATCAGGTAACTGCGGCATGAGCAGTTTCAGAGGAACCACTGTGATTTACTGTTCTGACAGCCAACAGACCCACGGGAGACACCTACAGAAAAAGACTCTTCTTGTCTCATCTTTATAAAATGTTTTGCTTCTAAAGGCACATTAGAGTAGTCATGGTATCCTTAAAAATGTGATGTAATAAAATGTTCACATTGAATTTAAAGTAAGCTCAGATTCCAGCCATTTATCACAATGTAGTTTACTAGACTATTAAATATACTAATGGTAAATGAAGTTATTGAATAACCAATGTCATTCCTTTTTTCTATGCATTTATAGTACACTATAATTAACATGTAGGGTATACTGTAACTGCCCATTTTCTGTAATTCTTGTTTTACATATTGTGTTCCTGAAAACCCATCAGAAATGGAGACCATTAAATGTAAATGAAGGCATTATTTAAAATACATTCTTCAGTTTCCTAAGACATGTTCGTTGTATTTGCTAGTGTCCTGAAGAGTAATATTTCTAAAGAAGAAAATCTGAGATGAAACCCAGTAGTTGTTCTGAGTAGGCGGCGTGATTCAATTCCAGTCTACTTGGTGGTTTCTCAGTGCTTGGGGGGCTGCAGTATTAAATTACTTTCTCTTTATACTCCAGTGGCTGCAGTGCTCTCTAAGATGATTCACTAGACTAGTGCCACTTGCAGCTTAGGGGTTAAATTGGCCTGGATGTTCATAATAACAATTAGGCTTGGGTAAGAGGAATGATCGATTTAGAACATGTTCTGTATTTCCCTGCAAAAAAAAACATTTCTGAGGGTTGCTAAGCATTTCCGAGATTTCTGACAGGGACAGCGGTAGTGTTTACCCATTACTCCTCCCAGCGGAGGTCTGATAATGTGCAGATCTGTGTGGGGTTGTCTGCTCATTGTGAAAATGGTATTTGACTCATGGGCTCTGGGAGAGACCTGAAACAAAATCCACTGAAAGAGATCCCAAAAGGGTAAAATCCTGTTTCAGCCCCACTATAGAATACATTTTAACAAGCTAGAGCCCCTGAAAATAACAGCAGGTGCTTTCAACATTTTGCTGTTCACCTTATTGGCTTTCTATTTTGTAGCTTTTGTTAGCTGCAAATTATGATTTATGGCAGATATTTATAGTCCTGTATGTTTTCTTACCAGAAAAACAGCTTTGGTTATACATAAAAGTCTGACATAACTTGCATGGATGGGAAAATAATATTTTATGTCCATATTACATGTTTTACCTTTGAATCACAAGTAATATGAAAAATGTGCTGCAATGCTAACACAGATTCGAGTGTGAAATTAAATGTGTAATTCCACTTTTCTTGGCAAGCTTAACGTACAATAGTAGACTTTTACATTTGTAAAGGGAATCTTTTATAGAAAGTCTTATAAAAACACTTAATGCCCTCCTTACCCTTGTACTGTGAACTATATATGAGTTGGTCTGTTTTGCTCTCTGCAACAAAAGCATTAGCAAAGTATCATTAGAAAGGAGAAGACAAATACTAGTTCAGCAGGCTTTTTTTTTATTGATTTAGTATTCATGCAGGTGAGAGAGGAAGACAGGGGAAGACAGAAAAGCTCTTCCCAGTGCTTTATCTTTCTTGGTCAGGCTTCTAAATCTTTGCCACGAGGAAATGATCGTGAGTGGAATTTTCCACTCTGACTTCTGTGTCATTTCTCTTTATCTGCAGTGCCTCTGTTACTTTTACCTGGGAGTTTGCCATTCGTGGCACTGCTGTTTCTTGGCATACTGCAATGTGGCAGAAAATTTAATATTCAGGAAACATTTGCAATCAACATAGTGTCTAGGTACAGTATGTGCTGTAGCTATATTGTATGTTCCCATGCATATTACTTATGTGGGTTAATGCAGCATTGTGAAAGTTTAAGTTTGGAAAGATTGATTTTATTTTTATTTTCACATTCATGTACAGTAGATATTTAAAATATCACTTGGAAACAAAGTCAGAACGCAAAACACATGAACTAACTGAATGATGTGCAATACAACACAACATATTCTAATTTGTATTTACTACTCAGGAAAGAGGACAGCATTTTAGTCCATCAAGTTGCACAGGTTTGTTTTGGCATGAGTTATGTGGGCAAGATGGACTAATGGGCAACAGTTATTTGCAAAATGAGTTAATTATGTGCCTGGAATCATTGTCCATTTTATCAGCACAAACCACATCCATTCGTCACTGTCTAGATGATACATTCATGGTTTTACTTTCCCATGTACAGCACATGCATCAAAATCCTTCAGCATGTCAGATATTTAGTCAGCAGTTTTTGTGCTTACATATTTCTGTGTGGCTCAAGCCAGTTACCCTTCCCATGTTCTTCAGCTGTTATGAAATCAGATGGGTCTGGTTAAATTGGGTCACTGTAATCCCTTGCTGGTAAGGAAGACACAATCTTTCTGAAGTATGTTTAGTATTTACTCTCTAATCTGAGGCATAGATTACAAATATGCAGATTGCTTCTTCCCCCAACAATGTGAGGAAGGACCTAGCCGATCATTAGAGTGAAGTAACATTGCAACCTAAGCAGATAGTATGCTTGTATTTAAAAAAATTATATTAAATTGTCAGACTGTGTCTCATACGAAATGAGATCTTCTGATGTCTCTGACATTCATGCACAGGAGTTAGATACAAAGTCTGTTGCCTTCTGAGACCCTAGCTTCACGTTGTGTTTCTCTATTGCTCTGTCTTCCGGGTGTGGAGACTCCCACAAGAAACCTTCTAACTCACTGCAATTTAATTCCTTGCTGCAACCAGACATTACTTGAGCATTTGTAAATTAATCAGACAATTAAAGAGTTGGTTGTGCCAAAAACATTGTGTTTGCTGTGATTATTGCCTCATTTGTCTATGCTGTCAACAGTAGCATACTAGACATTTAACTTGGTACGACATTTAACCCCACAATGCAAATTTAAAAACTCAAAAAGAAAAAAAAACATGTTTGATGAAAATTTATTTCAGTACTTAGTATGCATCACAACTAAGTGATTGCACTTAGGATAAACTATTCCTTTCTGTGTTGTTATGCTAATGTGCTCAAAGAAACATGGTCATAACAAAAAGAGATCAGCATGATTCAGGGAGATCAGCTTTTATTTTTACAGCTTATTTGCACCCGGTGAAACATAAAAGAATAAAAAGCATAAATGTTAAAGGGTCAATTGCTAATTACTCTATAAAAACTGTAAGATTACTGTAAAGTAAAAGCAATTATAGTTCCAGCTGTGTTATATTGCAATCCTCTTTGGTATTACTGTATATGCTTACTGATTACATTAATAACATCAAACCGATCTCTTTGGACATAAGGCTAGAGCTCTTTGGTGTGTGTGAAGGTGAATGTAACTATTGCAATTCAGGGTTGGGAGGCAATATTTCTTATGGAGGAGAAAGTAAACTAATTAGTAATTAAATTGTGATTTCGTGAATGGTAAACACAAGGAGAATAGTGTATTGTATAAGAGCTGCTGAAGAACCAAAGGCACAGTAGTGTCAGATTCCAATATTTCTTTTTGTTTTAACCAGGGAATATAGCAGGATCATGGAGATCAGTCTTCATCGTGTTTAAATCAGAAAATAATATTCATTTGTTAAATATGGCATTTCATCACTGCTAACTCTCCTGGATAGTATGTGTACATGTGGCCTATGAATATACCCAACTCCTTCCCTACAGGGATTCAAACCTGCTGCCCCCTTCTCCCACCCCAACTCCACAGTGACACAGTGCCTCTTCAGACGACGTAAGCTGGTTTTCAACAGGACAGAATTCAAACTTCAACGTTGTCCTACACTCAATTTATTGAAGAAGTTCAAGTAGGGAGCTGTGTGCGCATGCATAGGTTGCAAAGGAAAAGGTAAAGGTTTATTCCCTGCTAAAAGAAAAAGAATCACTGATTGCATGTGTGTGTGCACAAAGACCTGCTGTGGGCATATTTACTTTCAAAGGTATGGATACCGTTAATACCTTGAATATAAATAAACGAGAAGAGGCCACTTGGTCCGCTTCACTGTCGGTCATTTGGTAATGAGAAGCTGATCTGAGGTTCTCCTCCAAATGTTTCTTTGAAGACATGCTGGTAGGTTAATTGGCTTCTGGGGAGAGTGGCCCCGGTGAAAGTGTGTGTTTTTGTGTGTGCCATGATGTACTGGTGTCACGTCCAGGGTGTGCCCAGCCTGTGCCTGTTGCTTACTGGGATAGACTCCAGCTCCCCCCTGTGACCCCCTAGTGGATAAAGGGGTTCAGAAAATGGACTGATGGAGGTTTAGGATGTAAATAATTTAGAAATGCTGAACTGGAAATATAACCTTATTTTTTCTGAAAACATTCCGAGCTGAAATCTGTTTCAGCATTACACCATGATAATATTATAGCCTGTTTCGCTGAATTATTAACTGTGACTATGACATTTAAGTATTAATGTAACTGTAGGGTTTCTGTTTACTGTTTCAGTTTCTGTGTTGGACAATGTGATATTAATATCCAACATAACACAAGTAATAATATAGCGTAATTGATATTGTATGTCTTCTGTAATATGATTTACACTTTGTGTTATAATTATTAATTAGGAACAAATGTTTTGACTTCCTTTAGAATCTTCTTTTTCAGATTTGATCATGTTCATGATTTGAATATATTTAGAAACACTTGCTCTGGAATCAGACCTTAGACAAATGGGCACATACATTCCCAGACTCAAAGAGCTGTCTTACACTGACAGGCTGAGGCACTGTTACAACTGAACCTCCCTACTCTCAAACAGAGATGACTACGAGAGGCCCCGAAATTCTCATTATTCAAAATGAGAATTTTACATAAGGTTGCAAGCAGGCAGGTAGCCAGGAAAGGATAATGTTGTAGCTTAAAGCTGATATCCTGACTTCATTCAAGAAATGCCTGATTTAGATGCTTTTATTATTTTATGATGTCACCCAAGTGTTTTTCATGTCATAAGTAACAGTGGAACATGACCCTGAGGACACAAGTGAAAATATGTGAATGTGCATAAAACTGAGAACAGGAGGTGTTTTTTTACCCAAAGGGCTGTGGTGACGTGGCACAAGCTACCCAAATTGCTAGATAGGATCCTAGGGTCTCTTACCTACTGAAATCCAAATGGGCTAGATGGGTCAGATAGACTACTTTCATTTCTAAGCTTTCTAGTTTTCTTATATTTCATTATCCTTTCTCACCAAACATTAGGAACTACCTGACCCATACAGTAGTACAGTATGTGTCTCTTGGCTTTGCGGGTTTTCATTTGTAAAACAGTATCTAGTTTGAGTGCAAAGTACACTATCAAGTAATTGCAGTGCAAGTCAATCCCAAGATAACGCAAGCCAGAGCAGCATGCTGGTCTGTCTCATTTTGTGCTGAATGCAAAATAAAACATTTCTATTTATTGGCCACTCAATCATCTTGACTGTCACAATTAAGAAACGTGTTGTACAAGCTCAGCAGCTCCTCCTCTGCTCTGCGCTTTTGTTAATGTTTCTTTAATGGAAAAGTCATTCATTGTGATTTAAAATGTTACAAGTAAAGGCTCTGGGCAGGACTTTATTTATTTCATGCCAAAGGGCGGTATGTATTTTGAATCAAGCAACAAGTCAGTGGTCTATCGTAACGTACCAATAATGACGTTGTCCGCTTTTTATTCCCCTCCCAGGTAAAAGTTTATCTATTCATGGGGCTGAAAATTTTTTCCGCAACCACAAGCGAAGAAGCGCGCCTTGCCCTCTCCCTACAGAGCGCGTGTCTGTGGCCAGGCCTTCCTCGCTCCCTCCTCTGAGGAGGCCCAAGACCATGGAAGAGTCATCCTCGGGGTCTCCAGAGCCAGCAGTCACGAACGGGAAGACGCCGCACCCAGGTCAGTGCGGCAGGACTGCCTCAGCTCGCTCTGCTCTGCTCTACCAGCAGGATGGGAAATTCCTGCCTTCCTGTGGGGAGTAACTGCCTGTGCAGCACCTTCTCGAACCTACGTCTCCTGGGGAACTGCTTTGCATTTAAATGTGCTTTTGCATGTCATGGATGATACCCTTCAAACTATACATTTTACAACAGCAAACTCCTTTTTTTATTTGATCACTGAGTCGATAAACCAACCTACTGCTTGTGTGTTCTGCAGTTGTGCTCGCTGTTGACAGTGTTTTCGTCCGTCAGGCCTGTTGCTTTGAACTAAAGACTCCACAGCTTCACATATCTTCACAGTCTTTAATTGATTTCTCTTGTCTCTATGCGTAATGTTTTTAATTAAAGTAGTATGTCTTTCAGTCTCACTGTTGCAATTTCAGTTCCTTTAAATACCTTGAGAAGACTTTTTCTGAAGTAAATGGTTCTACATGGTAGCCTGGTGAAATATAGTGATGTTGTGCTGGGAGTATGGATACACATCACCTTGGATTCAATCAGGAACTGTGTGTTATGGGGAAATTTGTAAGGAGGGTGTTTATAATGAAAGCCTCTATCTCCATAGGAAGGATTAAAGCTCCAACTGTTCTCACTGAAATGTATCTCATCAGCTTTGTTCAGATACAGTAGAATCTGGGAATAAAATAAATAAATCAGAAGCATCGATCTTTAGATTTTTCTGGGTGCTTTATGTGTCCAGTAAGGTGCGAACTCCAGCTAGTAAAGCTCCGCCTTTGATTGCTTTGCTTCAGTAGAAAGAACAAGCTACTACAAAGGTGTTTATTTTGTCTTGCTATGGACGGCTTGTTTAACAAAGTCAAGGCTGCGGAAATATTAATAACTCAGCAAAGGCACAACAACATTGCTGTAGAAAAGGTGCAGATAAGATAAAGCAGGCGTAACTCTTAGATGCTGCCGATAACATATTTGTAACAAGATAAAGGACAAATCAAAGCCATTAATTGATTAGCACGCTTCTGATTGAGATCAAATGATCTCAGCTTTGGCTTCACAGGTTCAGTGTAGGTGGCATCACTAGTCAGCTGTGACCGATTCCCCAGGCGGCAGAGCCCAGTTGGCTGAGTGCACCAGTACTCTCTCCACACACCGGCTCTCAGTGGGGAGGAGAGCAGAGTGATCAAGCCAGCTCAGAGATGGGAATTATTAGGAGGCCATGATTGGTAAGGGCCAATGGGAAATTTGGTCAGTACACTGGGGTTACACCCCTACTCTTCTCGAGAAACACCCTGGAATTTTTAATGACCACAGAGTGTCAGGACCCCAGTTCTACATCACATCCGAAGGAATGCGCCTTTTTACAGTGTAGTGTCCCCGTCACTACACTGGGGCATTAGGACCCACACAGACCGCAGGGTGAGCGCCCCCTACTGGTCCCACTTACACCTCTTCCAGCAGCAACCTTTTTCCCAGGAGTCTCCCATCCTAGTACTGGCCAGGCTCACACCCGCTGGGCTTCATTTGGCTGGCAGCTGGGAGCTGCAGGGTGATAGGGCTGCTGGCTACCTCAATTGCTGGAGCTGTGGTGCCTGTGAGGTGTAGTAGGACAAGTGATGTGTAGGCAAGCTGATCACAGGATGCACAACTATGAGCCAAGCTGTGAAAAACACAACTGTCTGTTCTCCCTGGGGTGGGATCTAAGAACAGTAAAATAACTGAGGGGTCTAAATTAAATTAAAAGCCACAGCCTCACCTGGTGCTTCTACTATAAAATCTTCCCTGGGTTCTTCTTTACTAACCAAACGTCTGTTTGCTGTCAGCAGAGGAATGTTGTAGGTTTTACTCCTGTAGTCTGTGCTCCATTATCTTCATTTTTGTGCCGTAAATTAACTGTTGTTTTTTTTTTATCATGTCACTCTTGCTTGATCTTATCCATTACTCTGTAGTTGGGGGTAGGTCCTAATGAGTATAATTAGAGGGATAAAATCGGTAGAGACTGGCCTGTCTGAGGGAATGGATGGCCCAGACCCCCTCACTGCTCCTGTTATAGGATCTGTGAGGATGCAGATGAGGAGTCGGTTGGGGGAATGTGGGATGCGGAAAAGGACATCCTGGGTTCCTACCCAGGTATGTGGCTGATGTGTGTGAGACTAGGATCCAACCTATTGTTATTAACTCTGTTTACTGCTATTATCTGAATTGTCTTTTTATTTGCTTTGTCTACAATACATACCACATGGCCACAGTAAAGTAGATTCATTTAGATCTGTTGCCTTTTTATGGTGGCATTCCTGTAGTTGCTTTCACGTGGTCCCTAAAGATGTGGAGCAGCAGCGTTGTTAGCGCAATGAGAAGACAGCCACTGGAAGGAGCAGCTGCCAGGAAGCTGCTACTAGATTTGTGTCCACACAGTGAAGGGGTAGCTCTCGTCACAGACTCCGAGCTTTGGTTCCTACTGAAACGCCGTGACTGATTATGGTTCTGTCGTGTCCCAGCTGGCCATGATGGACGACTTAATTTTGTGGCCGGTTGTTAATTGCACAAGCAGCTTATTTGGATGTCTGCTGATCATGTGAGCTGGAGAGAAGGATGGGACTTGCTGGAATAAAGTGGGAAGGAAGTTCATGGGTGAAAAGGGAGTTGTTGTAATTATTATTGTTATTGTTTTGATTGTAGCCAAGTAAATGAGTGGCACTGCTCAACAATGATTACATGTCGAGATACAGGTCTACTGCTGTTTATGAAAACTATATGATAATAAAGCTTTTATCTTTGACACTGTCATTTCATAATGTTATATTAATCATAGTCTTCAAACGTCTTCTAAGAAAGGTGCTAATGTGATGTGTTTCCAGCATTTTTTAACATTCCCTTTAGACCTCTGCAGTGTTACTGTAGTACATGTCAGTGTTATGTACATGTAGGTACTGTAACTTCACAATCTATGGCCAGCATTCCTTCCATCTACTTTCAAACAAACGCGATGAATCACTTTGCAGGCCTTGTTATCCCCAGGGTCCCTGGATACTTGGAAAAGGTTTCCTTCAGAGTGATATGTTGCAGCAGTTTTGTAGGAGTTAATCAGGGCCTTGGATCGTGTCGGTGTTGGCAAAGTGGTTCAATGGGCTCAAAACAGCTGTTTCTAGAAGCGAAACCGTCCTGCTCCCTCTATTTCACAGCCATTAAAGACGTCAACATTCTCTTGGACGAGTCTGAGGGAGTGAACAGCCCATCCAAGGATGACGACTCGCTGCTCCACCCTGGAACCCTAACCAGTACCTCGGAGGAGGCCAGCCGGGGGGAAGGAGCCGCCGAGGTGAGTGCTGCAGGACTCAGCTCCTCGACCAGGCCAACAGCAGCATTTACTGCCCTGAGAGGTCTTCCGGGGAGAAATACAGTCAGCACCCGAACTGTGAGCGCTTCACGAGAGTGATCTCAGACAAGGGAATTGACAAGTTCGTTTATTCCATCCACCCACCTGTTTCCTAGAGTTTTATCCAATGCAGGGTTGCAGGAGAGCCTTTATAGTTAAGGTGATTTTGAGACACTTCTTTACACAAAGGATGGTGGGAGAGTGGAACAAGCTCCTCAGCCATGTTGTTGAAGATGATACTCAACAATCCTGATCCTGGGATCACTTAGCTAGTGACTACGGAATGAGTTAGTAGTGCCAAATGGCGTGGTCTCATTTGTAACTGCACCTGCGTGTTTCTCAGAACCGTGAATTATTTACTAGTGTTATAGAAGTTAGAAATGCAAAAGGTAAAAATCTGGTACTCAAAGAATCATTAAAACCTCATGTGTAGGCTGAGCTATGTATAAAAAAGGATTCAAAATGATTCAGCCGTTGATACAGCACAGAGATATTAGGAGTACCGTCTCTGCCTCAGACTGTCTGATACCCTTATCAGAAAATGAGGTGTGCAAGAAAAAGGGATAAACTGTCCTCAGTTGTTCACCACTTTTTTCTGTGTTTTCTTTCTGCAGGGAGTGAAGGAAAAAAGAAAATCGAGTGGGCTGTTCTTCAGGGATGGGAAATGTCGGATTGATTATATCCTCGTTTACAGAAAGTCCAATCCCCAGACAGAAAAAAGGGAGGTTTTTGAGAGAAACATCCGAGCAGAAGGACTGCAGATGGAAAAAGAGGTAAATGTTTCAAATCCCCTCCACTAGGTTGGAAGACCCTAGAAAAGGGTGGATTTAATGCAATACAGTTGTAAAACTAATTTGCACGTGCTGACATCCGAAATACAGCTCCATCAGCAATCTACTGAATGATTGAAGGTTATACAACAGAGCAGCTCCAGCAGGTGAATGGAAATGGATGTCAAAATGTCTCATAAGGCAATGGCCTTCCAAAAGAAATATTTGCATTTTCTTCATGGGGAAATAAGTGCCCAGACAGGACAGGAATGTGTCAAGACTTCTTGCCTTGATCTTTTTTTTTACCTTTTTTTAGAAGTTTTTTTTTTTAATTTTGGTTTCAGCAAAGAACCTCAGAACAGTAATAAAACAACCAAGAACACTGCAACAGGTTTACCTCTCAATCAATCCCACACCATTTATTCCTGTTCATTCTTTCATTTATTCCAGTTACTTCATGCCTTTATCCTGCTGCTCAAAGCACAAAAGCCAGTCAGGATCTGTGGAAGATGTCTGGTTGTGGTAGCATGGATCAGGGATGCTCACACACTGCTGCGTAGATTAAACATCAGGCGTTTTCCCATTTTTTAAAATAAAATGTAACAAATACACAAAGAGAACAAAGCCAACCACTTTCAGCAAAGGAAAAGAATATTATAACAGTGATATTGACCTAAGCCTACTACCATATATTCACCATGCCTTAATAATTTACCCCATGTGGAAATGCACACATTCCAAACAGCTGCCCAGAGCACTGGCTGATTTATTAAGGAAAGCTGCCATTTAACAGTTTGTAGCCATCAGAGAAAAAGGAGCAACACAGGAAGCACCATGAAAGTGACTTGAAAATCAAGAACAAGAGCCACTGCTTTACCCAAATGGTTGCGGAACAAGCTGCCCCAGCCATGGTGCTGAATCAAGTAGACTGGCTTATTTCAAGAAAGGCTGGATAAGATCTTGGGATCAACTACCTTCTAACTATATTATGGGCTGAGTTTGCAGCCTTTCTCATGTTCTGCTGTACGTACTGTACACTCATGTACTCTTACAGGCTGTTGCAATTACACTGCCGACAGCAGTCCCAGTCAAGCCTCAGAAGCAGGTCCTCAGGTCTGTAGCACAGCCCACCATGTGGAATTCCCTTTTATCTTGGCTTAGAGAAGGATCACATGCCACCAAGCTCTTGGCACACATCACAGATAAGTGGAGCTTAATCTATCATATAGAGGTCTCTCTTCATCCGTTGGGTACAGTGAAGACACATGGAAAACAATTACAGATGGAAACGGCCGTTTTCGCTATAAAGAATATTATTCTCTAATGTCTCTTCAAGGATTATATTATGAAAGGAGATACTTCTGGATCATCTTTTTGTACCAGCTGCTTTATCTTGTGCTTGCGCAGTGTATATACGTGCACAATATCTAGTGTTTATAGACCAATACCCAGTTATTTATTTTCCATTATTGTGTCCTAAAATTGAAACTTCCAGTCCTGTAAGACTTCCAAGAGAACATAGCAGCTTGTGTGTTGCAAAAACCATCAAAAGAATCATGGGATATTTGGTGTTTCCAAATTATTTATGGTTGTTTGCACTCACAAATATTAACAAAGGACCGAGCGTTGTGCCACAGTAGCAGTGAAGGCAGCAGTGTGGGGGGGGTGGTTAGGACCCATGTCCTCTTAACCTTGAGGCTGTGGGCTCCAATCCTGGGTGACCAATCTTGTACCCTTGAGCAAGGTATTTCACTCAGACTGCTTCGGTAAAATCCCCTAATGTGTAAGTGATTTACACATTTAAGTCACTTTGTATAATAGTGTGAGCCAAATATCAATGAGAATAATAGAAGAGGATGAAGGATAAGTCATCCTACATAACCACAGAACCTCGGTGTCTTGATTTGCTGAGTAAATCAAATTAGAATCGAATGGCACGGTGCAAATGCAATGCAGGAAAACAGTGGTTGGCTCTGCAACATACTGTATTACCTTGGTAATATACATTAAACCTCACAAATACAGTCAAACACAAATTACATTAGAATAGAGGCAGCTGTTACATTGCTTTTATATATCTGTACCTGCAGCATCCTGTGCAGAGTACCGGTTTTCTGTACAATTAGCACAATTCTAAAATTGTCACCCAATTGCAGAGCTGAATCGTGCTGTAATGGTGGGGTAGACTGTACAGTATGTGCAGTGCTGCACAGACTCAGACACAAGAAAGGGATAATGACGCATGCTGGGTGGCATCTTCCAGACTCCTGGATATTCCCTTTGAATGCTGAATGTTTAAATAACCTTCTCTGTAGTTGTGAGGTGTCCTCAGGTACAGGTCTCACTATTCATTTTTGTTAAGTATATATTATATACAATTCCTGTATTGTTGTGCATTTCCAATCAGTTGTATGGGAGTTTACTGACAGGAAGTGACTTGAAAATAAGACATTTTCTAGCTAAACACTGTGTTATGCCCCATTAAGAATATTGTTTCTTTAGCAAAGTGGACATATTTAATTTTTTAATACATTTTTAAACCTTTGACATTATATGGTGTAATACCGAACTTTCATAATAATAATAATCATGGAGTAAAGGAGCATTGAGGTCTCCTGGATAAATAATACTTGGTATTTATTAATAATGGTGTTTTTTTTTCTAACTTTAATACTAATAAAACTGGATGGTATTGAATTTTCCCGTGGCAGGTGGCCTGGCCTTTTGGCGTAGTGCAATTCACCACTGAGCCCTTGTTCAATTGCCGGCAGATGATCTTGATATTATGCCAAAATACATCGTTGTCATATTGTAAAATTGTGAAAATGTATGCACATTTTATTTACTGTACTACAATTTGGGCAATGAAAAAGAATGTTATCTTGTGGCAAAAACACATAAAAATATCATAGTCTCAGTAAAGATTCTGTAATGAAAGATAAAATACAAACAGAACATGTCTAAATCGCTTTAACTTCCAGAGACCATCTAACCAGTATGGTTAACAGTTCTCTTCATTGCAAAGGAACACGTAAAGGTTAATTCCGCGCTGAAAAGTAGACAAAAAGAAACACAGTATTTTGGCTGTTGGGCCTTCCTCAGGTATGACTACTTTTCTTTCTATTTTTAAGCATGGAATTAACCTGTACTTGTTCCTTTGCAGTCAATACATGCTGATAGAGCCCCTCACTATAAATTGTTAATTGTTGTTTATAGTTGTACTGTACAGTACATCACTGTTTGAATTTAATTAATTCATTATTAACGTATGGATGAGAGGTCCAGAAGAAGGTGGTAAATTGGTAAATACTGTAGGTTTGTAATCAATAAAATGTGTGTTTGGCATTCTGTAAAACCCTTTTTCTCTTATAGGCTAAAACAAAATTGAAAAAAAAAAGCTTGCCAGTCTTTATCCTTTGGATGAACTAGTGAATGACAAATGCATCTACTGCCTGCCAGGCTATAACAGCATATGAAAAAAATTCATCCACTGAGATTGTTTCACTGAAGATTTATGCCTTTATCTAACCTGACCTATACAGAGCACAATAAAGAACAAGCAATGGAGGAGTTATCTTATTTTGGTACAGAATTTAGCAATCTCTGTTGTCAGTTTTGGCAAATAATAATGAGCAACGGCTTGCATTTCTGTAGTTCTTATCGTCCTAAAGCATCCTAAGGTGTTTTATATGTAAAAGGAGAGCCACTTCAATACCACTGAGATGCAGGAGGTATCCTACACCAGCAGCCCCACTACCCTGCAGATCAGGTGCTGAACTGAGAAAGCACTAAAAAGGGGCAGGTTAGGGAGGTCAGACTGTGTGAAATTGAGCCACTAGAGTTAGGGGCACAACTCTCACAAGAACAGCCATGGATTTTCAGTTTTGAATCTCTTGGATTTTAAATCCAAGTAATCAGGAGCACATTTCAGTAGTAGTACCTGTATTTATTTATTTTAAATTAATGTTTAAACTTCATCTCAAATGAAGGACTCAGTCATAGGTCCTACAGACCCTCTCCAGTATGAAGTAGTTCACACCTGAAGGCACCACAGCCAAAAAGGTGTTTCTTTTCTTTTCTTTTCTTTTCAGCATGGAACAAACCTTCACTTGTTCCCCTCTACTGTGAACACTCCCATCGCAATGATCGTCTGATGTTGCTTGTTTTGTGTTGCTTCTTTTATGTATTATGTTTTGCTAGTGAAGCAGGAAGAGACCAAGATTTTGAAACATCTGACTTATCATTAGTTTTTGTTAAAGAATGGTGACCACAAAAGCAAGACCTGTCAATGCACCCCAGAAAACAGAAAGTCCTTAGTTTTGAATTTAATTCTACAGTTCAAGATGCTGTTTTGACTAAACTGGGATTTTTGTTTAATCCGTGAGACTCTTTGAGGTAAATCGGATCTTTACATGGATAATCCATATGTTATCTTCATTTTAGTCTCCAGAGGTATCCAATTGTTTGTATTTTCTATAAGATTAAAGTGAAGGAAAATATTGTTACAAATGAGGGTTTAGGAAAATGATGAAGTTCAGGAATTGACAGAGCAGTTTAGTCAATATATAAAATATTTTTTTTATTACCCCCAAAGTTATACCCCCAAACGGTATGATCAGAGGCACGTGAATTCTTTATTCTCTGGCACGGATTTGTTGAGAGGAGTAAGAATAAAAGACACACTTGGTTAAACAAATGTTTAACAATGACAAGACGAACACTACGCTACACACAAAAAAAAACATACAACACACAAGTTAATATATTTACAGGATTTACAGACAAGGCGTTTCAGATGCCAAACATCCAAATCACCCAGAGAAAACCTCAGACTGCTACAAAATATTGAACTCTTAAATAATACCCACAGAGGCCATAATACAAGATAAGCCGATTTCTAAATAAATGTTAAATGATTAAATCTCTCTCTCTGCAAACCTGGATGCCAAAACATAAATGGGAGCCTATATCCCTATTCTAAAACTGCACCCACAAGCAGGAAAGCCATTTCTCACTGACGTATCTTTTACCCAGGAAACCCAAGTTCCCTAAAACACAGAATGGCAAGCTCTCTCTATCAAGGTTCAAGTACTGAGCTCCAGTCAGGTTTGTCTGGCTGATCGTGAAGGGGGGGCTCTTGCCTGGTGCAAGCTTCAGGTCCCAACTCCTCCAGACTCCTCTCTCTTCTCTTCTCTCTCCCTTTTTCTTCTCTTCTTCTGTGGTCTTAAAATTATCTTATATTGTGTGTTTCTGGAGTGCTCTTTGACAATCAACCCACAACTTAGTTACTGTACCTTAATTATATGCCAGCAGCCATATCACACTGCAACTCACCGCTGGCAGCCCAGCAGGTATGAGCCTGGTCAGTACTTGGATGGGAGAAATCCTTGGAAAAACTAAGCTTGCTGCTGGAAACGGTGTTGGTTGGGCCAGCAGGGGGCGCTCACCCTGCGGTCTATGTGGGTCCTAATGCCCCAGTATAGTGACAGTGACACTTTACTGTAAAAAGCCGCTACCTTTGGATGAGACTGTGGTCATTAAAAATCCCTGGGCATTTCATGAAAAGAATAGGGGCGTTACCCCGGCATCCTGGCCAAATTTCCCATTGGCCTTTACCAATCATGGCCTCCTTATAATCCCCATCTCTGAACTGGCTTCATTATTCTGTTCTCCTGCCCATTAATAGCTGATGTGTGGTGAGTGTTCTGGCACACTATGGCTGCCGTCGCATCATCCAGGTGGGGCTGGATCCCCATTACCTGTAAAGTGCTTTGAGTGGTGTGGCCAGAAAAGCGCTATATAAGTGTTAGTAATTATTATTATCTAGGCATATTGAAGTAAACTTTACAATTGTTTTTGCTCAAGGGACTCCCCACATCTCAGCAAACATCCTCTCTGCTTTGAAGCTGGAGTGTTTACTCTGCCAGGTGTCACACACTTTATTTAAACCTTCCTAGTCACCTCTAGCTGTAACAATATTTATTGAGTTTTTCATTTAGTTCAAAATGCTAAAAGAGCTGTAGCTGTAACTATCCATGGTGCTGAAAAACAAACACATTAACTTGTGCATTGCCATAAGCTTACCTGAGGTTACTCAACGTGCAGTTTAAATCAGAGATCCACGGACAGCACTACGGCCAAACTCTCCAGTGAAATCACTCTGTAATTTAACACAAATACAGGCTCTATTGCCACACAGTACTGAAGAAGTCTGGTGTGTGTGGTGAGGGAACTCGTCTTTTTCCACTGGAAATGAGCTTCTGTCACTATAGCAGTATTAAATTAGCCCATCTCTCAGGAACCGTTCACATTGAAATTATTTGCCCTTGTCTTTGCTTGACCCTATTTAATTCTGAGTCCCAACTCTGGAATCTGAACAAAATCAAACACATAAGTCACGTGGCTGTCAGGGGCAGGCTAGCTGATGTGAAAAGGTCTCAGTAATATACTGTACTGTGATTGGTGCAGAATTAGGAGGATCATTTCTAGCTTTAAAGAATTCTGGGAAGCTGTGTCTTGATGTTCCCTTGATTGATGTTTGTGTAGGCAACATTCTGACCGTGAAAAGACAAGTGCATTGTGCAGCCGGCATGCAGGGTGAATATTTCTATTCTAAGGTCTATAATAAGGGAGTAAATAAAGAAGATTTAAAGGAGGCAGTGCTGTAAGAAAATAAGAACTGGAAATATGTAGCCCTAAATATCAGGTCCTGCTGTCCAACACATTGAAAATGTAATAATAATATTAGTAACATTATTAATTGCTTTCCTCATCTGTTACAAGCCAGCAGCTGTATCACCTTGCAACTCCCAGAAAGCTCAGCAGGTGTGAGCCTGGCCAGTACCTGGATGGGAGACTCCTGGGCAAGCTAAGGCTGCTGCTGAAAGAGGTGTGAGTGGGGCCAGCAGGGGGCGCTCACCCTGCGGTCTGTGTGCGTCCTAATGCCCCAGTATAGTGATGGGGACACTATACTGTAAAAAGGCTCCGTCCTTCGGATGAGATGTAAAGCCCGAGGTCCTGACTCTCCATTATCATTAAACATCCCAGGGTGTTTCTCAAAGAGGGTGGGGGTGTTACCCTGGCGTCCTGGCCAAATTTCCTTCTGGTCTTTGCCAATCATGGCCTCCTAATAATCCCCATCTCTGAACTGGCTTCATCACTCTGCTCTCCTCCCCACTGAGAGCTGGTGTGTGGGGAGTGTACTGGTGCACTCTGCTCTCCTCCCCACTGAGAGCTGGTGTGTGGGGAGTGGACTGGTGCACTCTGCTCTCCTCCCCACTGCGAGCTGGTGTGTGGGGAGTGTACTGGTGCACTCTGCTCTCCTCCCCACTGCGAGCTGGTGTGTGGGGAGTGGACTGGTGCACTCTGCTCTCCTCCCCACTGAGAGCTGGTGTGTGGGGAGTGGACTTGTGCACTATGGCTGCCGTTGCATCATCTAGGTGGGGCTGCACACTGGTGGGGGTGGAGGGGATCCCCATTACCTGTAAAGAGCTTTGAGTGGAGTGTCCAGAAAAGCGCTATAAAAGTGTAAGAATTGTTTTTTTGTGTAGTAAGGGTCATGGCAACCCCAAACTATCCTGGAAGCACACAATCCCCACAAACGCAGTGAGAACATGCAGCCTGAATCAATCGCAGGACCCGAAGGCTGTGAGGCAAGAGTGCCACAGCCCTGAAGTAATCTTCCTCTTTTAAAGACAAAGTTTTATTCTCGTTATTTCCTGTACTTCTGCTGATTGTATTACGCAGAGGTCTGCAATCCTGGTCCTGGAGAAGGGTTTCCTGCAGGGTTTATATGCAGCCTTAAATAATCAATAAGCAGAAATCATGCTGATCAAAATAGGTTCATTCAGAGCTTGGCTGGAATGAAATCCATGAGATGCTGTATATCTCCAGGGCTGAAGTTGTATAACCCTGGTATAAACTCTGAGTGTTTCTAAATATGATTTATGTTGCAGCTACAGTAAATACAATTTTGCCACATATAATAATCTTTTTTTTATCTCAACACTTTTGTCCAGTGAGCAGGGTTTGTTTGTCTTCTGCGTTTCTGCTTCTAAGCAAAAGTGCTGCAGTGGTGTAACAAAGAGGCCAAGCACCTACCTCCCAGGTGTTAAATTTAGCCAGAGCCTATTTGTGTGGCATTACTGTAACCTGACACCTCCTAATATCCCTAGAGGAGTTAAGGATTGCTATGATACACATGGAACAGATATTTATTCTAGCTCAGTGATAACGATTATCCCAAACCCTTGCTGCAAAGCTAATGCCGAATTGTCTTGCCTTATGGACTGGAAAAAGAGACATGCTGGTGTTCATCATGCCATTTCACTTATGAACATAAGTGATCATTTTCTTTCACTCTTGTTCATTTAATCATTTCAGTGTGATTGCTCTGGCATCTCGTGGTGAGGTCTGCTGAGCTGAAGCTGATTGAGAGCTAGCAATGTCTTCTGAATGCATCTGAGCACAAAAACACGTGTGTCACATGACGTGACGTTTTCTAGCTTCAGGTTACAATGATCCCATCGTTTGCATTAAATCTAGTCTCTTTCCACACCGCTGAAACCTTACTGATACTCAAGCCAAATCACAAGTCACAGCGTTACCCTTTATTTGACAGTTAAAATACTAAAATAGAAAGTACTGAGCACATGCTGTAGAAATATCCATTCCTTGAATAGCTCTTGGGGAATAATGTACTGTAAATAAGCACATAATAGATTCCTGCACCTGAGGATATAACTTTGATTATTTTAAGGCAGAATTAGGAATTCTGTTACCAAAGGTAAACCGTTATTTTCCTTACTGTGAAAACAGTTTTGTAAAGGCGCTTTGCTAATTATGAGCAATCTTCTTCAAAGCTTGGGGTGGTCTGTTTAACTGGCAGCCCTGATTCATGGGATTATAATATTTTTCTAAAGTTTTAATTGTCATTATCATCTGTGTTCCAAAATGGTCAAATTGAAAATCTTTTTTTTAAATTGATTGCATATTTATTTAGAGATACAAAAACATCTTAAAATAATTAATTATTTAGTACAGTTTAGACTTGAAATATTGTGCAGTGCATCCAAGATTTAGATTAATGTTCTTCATTAATACCATTTCTGTTAACTTCTCCTGCGTATGCAAAGAACATATATCTTATATACTGTATATAATAATATACAGTACTGTATATTATATATTTTATAAAGTACACATAAAGTATACTTTAAAGAACATCTGCTCAAATAATTTGAATATGCTACAATTATTACATTTTTTCCATGTCTAATACTGTCTCTATTTTTGTTGCAGTCATCCTTAACAAACAGCGATATCATATTTCTGAAGTTACATGCCCCCTGGGAAGTCCTTTGCAGATATGCAGAACTAATGAACATACGTATGCCTTTCAGGTAGGTGTGAATTTCTCCCTTGATCTTCAGCTGCCACCATTTCAAGTCAGTAAACATCATACTTTAATTTGTCATTAGATGTAAATTCTGAGGGTCTTCAATTCAGAGCAAGGAAGAAAAAAATGGCAATAGCTTTTTGTTTTTAAATAATCCTGTGTTAAGTAAGGTCGGAGTTTGTGTTCTAATCTGTATTAAACACTTTGTTAACCACAGCTTTTTAATAAATAGCCCGTTATTGGTTATTTCTGTGAAAGTTCTACAGGTTGATTGACAAGGACTATTTGTAGGATTGAATGGAGTCTTGGTGAGTCAACTGCTTATTTCTGTTACTAAAGCAGACCACTGGCAATGGCAGATGTTGGTCTGCTGGCCAGTCCCGCTGAGCTCAATGGTAGCCCTGTGTTTTGAATTTCATTGTTTTTCGTTTATTGACGAAGGCATGAATCAAAGCCTGTCAAACCCCAGGTTTGCAAAAGCTTTTTGATCTTCAGAATGTGTCCAGTGTGATTTCACAATCGGCTACCTCCTGTCTTTGTCCCTGTTACAATCCTGACTGAGAAAAGGGATTTTACTCTGTCTGGAAACTTCAGAATACAGCATCACAAAAGGAAATAGCAGAAGAATTTAGAAAACATTCATCAGTGAGCTTGAGCAAAAGAAAGTGTAAGCACGACAAAATTCTAACCCTGAGAAACTTGAAAAATAGTTGATAGGAAAAAATACATGTTCTTAAAAATTTAGATTTTATTATACAATGGAAGTATAGAAGTAGAACCAGCCATTTACCAGCACAATGCCTCTTGCTTGATCGGCAATAGTAAGCCTTTAATGGTGAAAAAAGATCTATATAACAAAATTATTCATAACTCCAGCTTGGGTTTAATGCAGACTTGGTCCTCGGAGTAAGCATGTCTGTTTCTGTTCTTATTGAATGTGTTGTCTACTGCACAGACAAGTAGTAATAAAGCCCTACTGTATCTGTAGTGGTTTAAGCAACAGTCAGTGTACAGTATACAGTATAAGGAGGCTAAAGACACTTCAGAGATTTCTAAATGTCTCTCCCCATGCGTACATTTTATATTGGTGTGTATAAGGTACCTTATAAAGAAAGTAATCTGTTAAAAGCTTGATACTTGTATGGTGATACTTTGAGTCTAGTTCTTTCCTTTTCTTTATTATGGATGGCTTCGTGTGTCATTCATGGATGTGAAGCTGATCTCTTTGATATCATTGCTCCCCTCCACCGTTTTCTAAACTACAGCCTCTAGTTTAGGCCTGTTTTTCACCCCCAAAAATGTATGGAATTACAAATGAACTCTGTATCATGGATCTACAAGAACATAAGAAAGGTTACAAATGACAGGACCTTTGTCAATTGACTGTTACCATTATCAGCTGATTTATAAAAATAGATTTAAATCTCCAAAACTTCCTTATCGCCAGCATTTAGCTTGATAATTTTAAGCCTAACAACTTGCAGGACTTTGGCACAGTTCTTACCGTTTTCCTGAAAATCATTGGGTGTTAAAGAAAAGGAAGGCTCAGCTGAAAATAAAGTAAATGAGCTCAGTGAATCCCTTCTTTCATTTTTTTCTTACTGGTATTTGCTGGGTGGTGTTGTCTCTGATGTATTGTATGTAGAGGGAGGAATGTTGGGAAATCACTTTGAAGTCTCTGCTTTCACTTAATTGCTTTGTGTAGACAGCATAAGGCAATTTCAATCCGTCTAGTTTCTTCAGGAGTGGAGACCGCAAACTAAAGAATTCCTTGCTTAAATGGGATAAGGATGATATCAGACTGCAAGGCTGGAGACTAGGGACACTGTGGAAGCTACTGCATCTCTATATTTCTCTTTGACATCTTGTACCTACAATATAAAGGATTTCTCTTACTGCCGCTGTTAGCAAAACTCTCGTGAGTTTAAATGAGTGGTGCAAACTGACTTATGCTACTGCAGGCAATATTAATAAAGGACTCGGGGATTAATAATGTTTCCCATTACATTATTTGGACAAAGAATGCACAAGCAATATTATGAATCCCCAAACGTTCAATAAAGTCTTATCTATCTATCTATGTTATATAGACATGACCAGACTTTTTTATCTGAAATAATGAATAATCCACGATTATCCATGATTAATAAAAAATGTTTATTGTGCATGTTTATTCTTGTGCTTTTTGTTCATCTCTGTGTGTAGCACAGTTTCACAGTTTGCTGTTAATGAGTGTTTTACAGTGTCCCCTCTTGGATATACTGTAATACCCTGGCAGAAAATTGCTTTCATACAAGTATGTTTGTTTTTAAAGAAGATCCAAAGTCTCAAAGAGTGTTTCCCCTTTGGATATTATCAGAGACTTTGTTTCTAAGAGTGAAATGCCTTTCGTACTGCACCGTGGAACAGGTCAGGTCTTTCTGTTGGCCAGCGTGTACTAGGAGTCCTCCGTCATGAAGACCACAAACTTGCAGTGCAAAGGACCACGTACAGTAGCTACTGTACTGAACATCTCGTATTCTACTTTCTTACTTACTACCTTAGAGTGGAAGGGGCTCTCTTTCAGCTAGGCCATCACTGAGAAATTGGATAGGTGAGCTACAGTACATATTGCTTTTTTAGTTAGAAGGATCTGAGAAAAATCACATTTCCTTTATAAACAGTGTTACATACAGTAAGTTACAGTATAAAGTATGATCGCAGACAAGGTTTGTTCTGTTGATCAGAGTGAACCTGAAGGCCAGCACAGTACCTGCTGTGTACTTTCTAAAATGTTTCAGGGGGGAAAAACAGGATCACCTTAAGAAAAGGAGTAGAATGAAGCACAAGCACCGGAAAAGGGGATTTTAGAAAGGTCAAGAGAAAGAAACTGATATTGCAACTGAGGCTAATAATAAATAATGAAAGGTTCCTGTAATTGTACAGGAAAAATGTATCCTGTAAATAATGGAAAATGTCTAGATAACGAAGGAGAAATAACTGATTTTTTAGAGTATTTCACTCTGGTGTTCACTAAGGAAGGAGTCAACAGCATGCTTTGGGCAGAAGTACTGTATCTGGGCTACTACAGTCAATCAAGGTTATTTAATCTCCATGGCCCGATGATATCAGGCCCAGCTGTACTTAATGAAACAAGAAATGTTACACAGACGCTATTAGCACAACTCTTCTGACAGACACCAGGGGTAATACCCAAGGACTGGAGAATTGTGAATATAGTGCCTGTTCTTAAAAGGAGTGGCATAACTGAACCAAATCGTTCTAGACTAATATGTCTGAACTCTATTACAAGTAAGGTTCTGGTAAAAATAATTAGAGCCAAACTACAGGATGACCTGAAAAGGAACAGCTGTGCAATGTCAAAGACCGTCCTGTGTATTGACACAGACATTTGTGACTCATATCCCTGCTTTCTTTTAAAACACAACGAGTGGAAAAGTTAAACCTTGAGTAGACAGTAAATTTAAGACAGAAGCAACATACTGTAGCCAGAACAGCTGTAATTCGGGGGAAACAGATAGACGGCAGATTGAAAGACTCAGTATGATGTGAGTCACTGCATATTTTCTAACTCACTGAATTTAATGAATTAAATGTAATAAACTGTACAACACTGTTATACTGTATGTGAAGCAGGGTGAACCCCAGCAAAACCTACAAAGATGATACATTCAGTAAAATGCTCTGAATACAGAAAAAGTACTCAGACCCTGTTCTTGGTGGAAGAACCCTTGACAGTATGTACTGTGAATTTCTCTGGATAGACCTGCTTGCACGGTGGGTTGTTCTAAGTTTGTCTGTTCTTCTTGACAAAATTGCTACAGTTCTTACAAGTTAAATTGGGAAAGCTCGGGGACTACGGTCTCCAAGCCTCACCCTCATGGTGCTGACCTGAGTCTGCCACGGAAAAACATTTCTCACTTTAGTCTTGTCTGATGAGAAACCTTCTGCCACACGTCAGCAGTATCTCAAGATGGGTCTTTTTTTCAGTTCCTGTCGCTTGTCCAGACAGGTCCACTCAGTGTCAGTGTACGAACAGTGGCTCCCATGTCAAAAATAGAACTGTGCAAATCTTTCAAGTCACTGTGGGCTTCACAGAGGCCTCTCAAACCTGTTTGCCACTCGGCTGACCCTTCAGTTTGGGCAGACCGACTGATCTGGGTGATATGATGCATATTTCACTTCACTGTACTCAAAGGGATAAATAAGCTTCTCCTGATCTGTGCCTCTCTACCACTTCATCCTTGGTTAGTTGTGGCTTGAAATTCAATATCTAAGGGGATTAACATAATGGATGTTTTTACTTTGAAGTCAAGTAAAACTGCTTTGATTACACACGGACATAGGCCACCACACTCATTCACTTACCTTTCATAATATCCTTCTGCATGTGAATTGATAACAAAGGGGCTGACGACTGAATATTCAGAATCTTCTAATTGTGTTTAAAAAATATGTTCATTTTGTCTGTTCACATTGTGTTGATTCTAAACATAAAGCACTATTTAAAAGTGTTATGATTACAGACTCACTCAGTGACGAACGCCAGCGTTGCAAGGAGGTGTCTAGTTTTTCGAGGCGTTCCGTTTGCTTTCTGCTGACAATGTGAGCCTGGACAGAATGCTATGTATGCAAAAAGAAAAGGTTTTTGAGCAAATACACATCCTGCTTTATATACTGTACTGCACAGAAGGCTCTGCTTTGCCTTACCTTGTTCTGCATGCTTCATTATCCCATGTTCATGGGCCAGAGTTCCTAGCAGGCTGGGAGACAGTGAGGCACAATGAGAAACACAGCACCTGCTGTCCCAGAATGTCAGTAGCTGTATGATCTCCAGGTAGAGTTTTGCACAGCCTCTCCTGATGATTTCCTTAACCTCTCCATGAAAATGACATTGAGATGGCTTTGCAGCGCTTCACCGGAGTCCTAATCACTCTGGCACACGTTTTCTCATAAGTGGTCTTTTAATCTCTCCCTCTAGTCTGCCTTCTTACAGGCTTCTGTCTTCAATCTCCTTTCCTTCCTTGCTAGTTCTTACTGTAACTGACGATGGGTTTTCTTCTCGAGTGGCTTCATTTTTGCTGTTCTTCCAGGAGAAAAATCTATTACCTGCACCGGCGGTACAAGTTCATGAGCAGGTTGGTGAAAGCAGCATGCTCTGTGTCTTGTGGAAAATGCATCTATTGAAATTCGAGTCCTAAAGCACCTCAGCTCCCTCTCATTAAAGTCACAATACATATCCATCGCTCTGTTTCCATTCCATTGGTGGTGGGAATGCATGTTTCAGAAAAAAATGGGCTTTTTAGTGTAACCAACAGTCTGTTCAGATTTACTTTAGAATTTATATTTATTATACTGTATTCAGTATATTGTACAGTACGTGTACAAACAATAGCATGCAACTCCTTTTACTAGAATGGAGGAACAGAGCTTGGTGGTGGAGCTGTTGTATTGTAGCTAAATAAAATCCAAGGCTACAGTATGTGTATGGTTATGGACTGGTGCACCACGCGACTTTCAGTAGAAGATATTGAGGGTATTTGAAGTGCTAATTTAATGTACCGTACTTGCTCAGATGTAGAGTACAGTATGTTACATTGGGAATATGGCACCAGGAAGTGTGAGATGGAGCTTTTGGCTTGGGTGGCTCCTGTGTCACAAGAAGCTACTTTTATTTCCAGGGAACTGAGAGAAAAGTATCATTTCCATCTGTTTTTTCATGCTGAAAATCCCAACATGCCTGTACAGGAGAGTGAGCATGTGCTGAAGGAACTCTCCTGACTGCACAGCCAGCTCACTGGGGCCCAAGCCCACTCAGGCCTGGTGTAGCCTAATGGAGAAGGATGCATTGCATGGGCAGAAAATAATGACAATTTAAGTGGAAAACGAATGTGTTGTCTTGAATGGCTGATGCTTGAGAACATTTTAAGTACAATTACTTTAAATTAAATTACTTTGATTCAGTTTCGTTCTCTGTTATCAAATATTTAGTGACAGCACAATGACCAGTTAAAAAGCATATAAAGGAACAAGATGTTACACAGTGGTTTGCCTTGGTCCTTTATGTACAGTGCATTTGACATAGACTGTAGTAAAAGCAATTGGTCTCTGAGGGTTTCTCCCACTTTAGGCTCAGAGCAAGTTAAGCCACCCACCCTTATTTTAGAATAAATGTTCTTATTACAGTCACTTAGCTACACAGACATTTAAAAAAGCTGCTGTTCCTTCTTCCCCTAGGAAAAAAAATCTTTTTTCCATAAAGTATAATTATGCATGGGAGTAAAAAGGACATGAAACACAATGCCCAATCGTTTTTGACATCATAATTTTGAAAAAGCTGTCTGATTTTAAGCCTTAGAGGAGTGTTAGCAACGTACAGAAGTTTTTCTGTTGCAATAGATTTCAGCCGTCACAAAAGGATTTAGCGACCTGCCGCCTTCTTCACGGGCAGCCGAATACTGTATCTCCTGATTGAGAGGAAGGTGACCTAAATGCCAAATCAGCTAAGGCAGTTTTTTTTAAAGAGCTGTGGAAGAATGTTTGCTCTGCCAGCGATGAACTGTACATTCTCTAAGGCAATTTTGAAGACCTAAAATTGTCCCGTTTTTAAAACCGTGAAATACAACCCCTCTTAAAAACAGACAGCTACTACTACACTTACGTTTTTCTGGAATTAGTTTCATTAATGGAATAATTACCCAGAGCTACCCATCATCCAGGCGCTAGCCATGTGTAATGGTATTTTTTGGAAGTGCAATCGTAATGTTTGGTAATACCAAAGGGGAAGTGCAAAATGTTCCTTGTAGTGATTAATAAGAATATTAAAAAAGCTTGATATGTTAACTTCAATGTGTTTGATCTTTTTCAAAGTCTGACTACAGTACAAACAGGGCCACATGGGACAGCAATAAATGTGAATTCTTAATGAGTATTAAAAGAAATACAGTAGGTGGTACATATACAGTACTAATATGGACGTCTGTGTGGGTGGGCAGCGTTCCTATCATCAGCATTCCTAAACCTGCTTAAAATTCAGGGAAGAGAAGGGACAACAATTGTACCTCAGTGACTGTACGTGATTCAGTATTGTGAGAAAGCTACAAACAATGGAAAAAAAACGAAGCTTTGCTTACACTGAAGCTGTTGAAAATGACCCCCTGTCTATTTCTTTATCAGCGGTCTAGAAATGTATGCAGCAAATACGAGGGAGAAATTGCAGGTTTTCAGAAAAGTCGGAGGCCCTGTTTGATCGCTAATGCATTCTTCATTCCTCTCCCCCTCCCTGAGGCAGGATGGAGAAAAGAATAAGCAGGTTTCGAGGATGGCTGCCCCGAAAGCCAATGAAATTCGACAAGGACACACTGCCGGATCTGGAGGAGAACGACAGCTACACGGCCCCCTTCAGCCAGCAGAGGATACACCAGTGAGTGCCTGGCTCTTCCTCACAGCTGGGCGGCAGCCTCACTTGGCTCTTGCCAGAGGGGCTGTGTGCATCCTCAGCAGCTTCCTTCCCTGCCAAATGTCTAGAACATGCTACACTGCTACAAGACCCAGGAAAAGGGAGGCGTGTGATAGGATGAATGAAAATATGACTCAATCGAACCTTATGCAATTACTTAAACTAACTGCTATTGTAATCTGGATTCTGCTTTTTAAGTATTTGAGCAAGCAGTGAGCAGTCTTACTGAGGCACCCCAATGTGAAGACGGAATTCAGACCCATTCATGAATCATCATTCATACTGTCACAAAAACCTCCATTTGTGTAGTTTTTTATCTTTTCAGATTGCGCTTAAAAACTCATGGGTTTTTATCCTCTGCATCTTCCATTTTACCAGTCCAAGAATTTGACATTATAACGATGCCGGGATTATTTGCAGGGCTGTTTTGAAACATATGTACAGCTGCGCACAGGTGGAATCAGAATGCACTGCACTCATTGTTGTTCTGAAAACATGAATATTACAAAACACCTTCTGTTCTGACCCAGGCTGCGATCAAAACTAAATTTTAATTTACTTTTTATTTATATTTCTGTATTTTTTATCTAATGCTGCTTCAAGTCTTAGAAGGTTTAAGCAAAGGAAAATAAATTAATATTGAAATAATACTCTTCCAGATGTCGTGCACTCGCCTTCAACAGCTTCATAGTCGCAGACTGCAGCCTTTGTGGATGACACTCGTGTGTTTGGAAATCCACAGACAGTTCCTAGTGCAGGGTATTAAATTAAACAAAGGGGCTCGTCTGTGAGTGTGGCAGCACATCAGGCAGCATGAAGAAAGGAAGTCTGGAGATGCTAATGGCATTTAAAGAAATGTGTGGGAGTCATTTATCTGTAATTAGGGATTATCTGAGGAGAGCATGTTAGTATACCACTTCAGCATCATGCTTTAGGTTTCTCCTTCAAAACAGTGTCTAACAAAAAATGAGAAAAATGAAGTGAAATATCTTTCATTTTAGGAACAAGTAATACTGTAGGTTTATTCCAATCTGAAAAGAGAAGAGAGAAAACACAAGGTTTCGGCTGTGAAGCCTTCTTCAGGACACCTGTATAATGAAGTAATAAACCCATTACTTGTTCCTTTGCAGACTACGCATGCTGACGCAGCTCCCCACCTGAACATTTTTCATTTTAGTTCACTAGCAGTGACTCCAGTCTTATAAAATGAAAGTTGAAATAAAATCACTGGGTCTACAGTTTGGGGAATCCCTAGGGAGTCTAATCGGGGACAGCAGAGTTTACACTGCTACATATTCAAAAGAATCATGGGCTCTTTACTGAGTATGCAGACAGGACCTCAGGTTGACATCCCTTCTGAAGGATGACTTCCTCTGCAGCACAGTATCCCCTGGTTTCCGTAGAAGTCTCCCATACCAGAACTGACAAAGCTCAGCTTCTCCTCACTTCTGAGACCTGAAGGGTAATGTTGCTGCCTAGCTTGTAATTCACAGGGGTGCTGTCCATTTGGAAATTGATGAAAACAGGTGAATATTATTTATTTAAAAGGATATTTTGCAGTTGCATAGGGATATCCAGATCAGCACACAATACACCTGTTTTTGGCTTAAAGTACTCAACTAAAACGATGTTACACGAAGAGATGCCTTTGAATTACTATAGAGCACACCCTGTTCTCCTTATTCAGGCAGCATACAGTATGTTCCTAAACTATCCATGAATAACAAAAAATGCATATACTGGGAAGAGCTCTTCTATTCCACACAAATACAGTATATAGTATATAGTACACCATGCAGATCAACATATATGTGGCAAATAGCAAAAGGACCTGAGAGAAGAAATACAGTACAGCACAGTTTTATGTTTTCTGGAATATTATAAAATGAACATAAGTGTACATTCCAGTACTTTTACAGTTCCCTAGCTCAGTAATCTTCAGGACAGGGGGATGGGGTGTAATTGTGACCCGGGGGTAAAAATAGGGGTGTGAATTTTGAATTTAGCCTCAGTGATGGTCTTTGAAGCTTTGGGCTTTGACAGTGTTCTAGAAGCTTTGGTTCTCTGATCAGTCTGACAATATTCTAGAAGTTTCAGGCTTCTTTGATTGTTCTAGAAGTGATGGGCCTCTTTAAAAAGAGTCCTGCAGCTACAGTAACTGCAGCATGAATATGTTCAGGTTTCGGCTAGCCACTGTCTTTTGATGGCAAGTTACTATACTGGTTTACTTCTAAAACCAATTCACTCCAAATAAGCTGCGATCTTTCGTTAATTTCAGGATAATAAACCGTTTTTAGTCCGCTCTTAAAAACTCTGGGGATACTGTGCTGTAAGAGATGCCTTCTTTTGAGTGAGATTTTAAATGCAGTTCCTGAATACTTGGTCACTAAAGAACCCATGTATCATTTGGAAAGAGTATTAAAGGAATCCCACTATGGGTGAGTACAAACTGACCTAGCTGAAGTTCCCCTTTAATTCAGCTGGTGGAGTAATTTCCCACTTCTCCTCCTGATCTGCTGGTGCAGGATGGCTGCTGTGTGTACTGTATGTGAAGACCTCTGGGATCTTTCAGGATCCCATGCATCACAACCATTTTACATGCAGTTAAATTATTCAGTCTTAGGGTGATCTGTGAATTTGCAAAGGAATTGGACTTTGTAGATTTGCCTTCTTTCTATTGGAATTTTTTCAGGCTATAGTATACCTATAATATAGCAAATATATGCTCTTTTTTTGCAGTCTTTTTTCTGTGCTATTTTAAAATCGAGGAAACTAGTCAGGTTTTCTGCCAGGCAAATACAGTACCTGCATGCTTTATCCCCAAGGGGAATATCGGTATACAAACACCCCATGCTAAGCTCGGTGACAAGCTTTCGGAGGGAATGAAATGGATGATCAAAGACCGTGGGGAGATACTTGTGAGAACAGAGGAAAGTCGAATACATTATAAAACACTAAACACCTATAGAACTACATAAATGGATCCTAAAATGCACCTTTCATGTGTCTGACAAACGCTGTGGGAAATGAGCAGCATCAGGTTGTTGATTTTTTTTAAAGAACCATCAGTGAAGAGTTAGAAAAAAGCTACCATGCTTGCTGTTGACACACACATTTCACTTTCTGTTGTGCCCTGCCATTTGAAAGCTGGTTTCTGTTTCCATTCTTTGCAGCATGCTTTGAAACTGTGTGTATTGGTTGGATTTCTTTGGTTTGCCACCTGTCCCTTTGAGATTGTGTGGGATGCTCCTAAAGACCAGATGATTGCATGAAATCTTGTATTATAAGGTATCCCACTGCTTTTTATTCAATGACTTGTTTTGCATTTGCACATTTTAGACAGATTTGAGTGTTAAACATTCTGTTTTTTGGAGAACTGTAACACAAGCCTCTTCACCAAGGTAAACTGTAATACCCTGTTATGAAAGAATGCGTTTGGCTTCAGAAGGATAATATGAAAAAGGCTTTAGAGGCCCCCTTATCTGCCTTTTCCCCTGTGTTTAATAAAAAAACAATTTCAGTATAATTACCACTGGCACCGCAGAACTCCGCTGCACATTAACCATGCCTTTATCTACTGTAGCTTAGCCATCCTATTAAAATGAATGTTGTTATAGTATTAACAGATCCACATGTTTTATTTCACCTTATAACAGAATAATAGCATTTTGCTTGAAATCATTCTGTTTATAGCCAAATAAGCTGTGGTGGTACTTAAAAAGATGGATTGGCATAATCCACTTCAATGTCTTTTTGAGACTGTTGTTGAAAGATATAGGCATTTTACACGATTTGTAAGTATTATTATTTACATTATATATTTACAGTATATTAACAGTATATATTTACAGTATATTAACATTATTATAAGTACAGTACCTCAGCTGATTCTCCCTTCAAAGAAAAGCCCGTTATGACATCGTGTTCAATGCTCCCTGAAAAATGGGTGCTACTTAGGTAGCTGAGTGAATATTCAACTGAGCTCATCATGGCTGAAATAGAGACTTTTCTTGTTTTGTATTACTGTACAGTATGAGCTCTGTAGCTGGCCCTTTAAACTCAATTAAATATCGTAATATTTCTATTTGCTTTAGTTCCCTGTCCCTCATTAGCTATGTACTATGAAACTCTCTGAATCGGAGTCTTAGAGTCATTTTCTCTATTGTGGATAATAAAAATATTCAAGCACAGAACTGCTCCCATCAAACTTAAGAATGGTCCTCTTCCTTCCTGAAGAATCAGCGTTTTTGCCTTTTTTTCTGCTTGACGGTTTCACAGAATTTCTGATTACTATTTTAATGTAGTAATGTACAACGTATCATTTTAATGATACATTTGGCAAAAATTCAATAGTTACATATATACAGTATATATAAATTTGGCTAAAATTGTTTAATGTTTACCACTAATATAAGTATAATTCAAATTGATTGAATGTTTGTAACATTAAACAAGTGAAGGTTGCATGCATTTTAATTCTGTATATATTAAATATAATGGATGCAAAATATAATTATCCTTTCGAGAAGTCCTCAAGGAAAACACCAGTGAAACTGAGGACCTTTCTGTTTACATCAAACACACAGATGGTACCAGAATGTTGGTGGGAAAAATATATATTTATTTCTTGTTATGGTGTGGATGGTTGTTTTAGAAACCCAATTTCTAATGATGCTGGGGACGTAAAAGATTTCTTTTTTTGCAGCTTTATTATCAACAATAAAGACACATTCTTCAACAATGCCACAAGAAGCCGAATAGTTCATCACATTCTCCAAAGGATAAAATATGAAGAAGGGAAGAATAAGATTGGTGAGTAATTGTAACCATTATTATGCTGATGTGGGCTATAAGCTTTCCCCTTTATTCTTTTTCTATGTTGACCACAGACCTTTTATGACAATTAAAAAGGAATAATGCCTTTAAGCAGGAGCAACTTCTTTACACAAAGGGTTGTGGGAGTATGGAACATGCTACCAGCCACCTCATTAAAGCCAATTCCCTGGCTTCTCCTCAGGAGGCGATGGAGGAGATCCTCAGATCAATCCGTTACTAAAAACCAAACACAGTAGACTGGCCAAATTGTCTCCTGTTGTTTGCAGCCTTTCTTACGTTGTTCTGAACTTCTTAATCAGACACCAACAATCGATTAAAACGGGAATTCACGATGGAATGTCACTTTAATATTCCACTATAAGTATTAGTGCAGTCCACAAAATAAAATATACATCGAGTGACTAACATTTATTTTACAGGACTGCTCTAATATTCATTGACTAACAAACATGTGCTTTTTCATCTGATGCTTGTTCATTCATCGTCCATTCCTTTGTGCAGTTAGTTAGTAAGTGAGGTAGGAAACTAGGACAACTACAGTGCCGTGGGTAGAGAGCAGGCCTGGGTGACACCGGCTCGTCTTCCCGAATCTCAGCCCCGGCCCAGGAGACTTGTTAGTGACCCAGCCGTTCAGCCAGTCTTCTGTTGAAAGAACAAAATACGGCATCAAGTAAGGCGCTACAGTATGTCAGTGCGTGCTGGCTGGGTCGCAGTGACCAAAACATGACTTTTCACTGCTACAAGATTCACTTTTTGACTTATTGCACTGATGAACTACAGAGCCAGAAAATGGTGTTATCACGGAAAGTTTGGGAGGAAGACAACCATTTTAATACGAGATATAATAGGAGGTTTCAAAAACATGGCAAAGTAGCTTGAACCAGATTCCCACAACCCTTAGTGTAAAGACGCGCTTCTTGTTCAGAGTTTTAAATGCGTACACACCCAGTGTCCAGCTGTTCCATGGCTCATGTTTCATTCTGAAGGTCTTCCTCCCCCAGGCTACCAGTAAAGGAGGATCAGAAACATGAAGGGACTACATATAATTTTGGAAGGGAATTCTAGCTGTACCTGTAAGATCAGATCACTTTATTGGCCATATACAATTTCTTGCATGAGGAATTCGTCTTTCCACATACCCAAGCTTGCTCTCCATGAGACACACAGACAGGGAGAGAAGCTTGGGGTCAGAGCGCAGGGTCAGCCATTGTACAGCGCCCCTGGAGCAGTTGGGGTGAAGGGCCTTGCTCAGGGGCCCAGTGGAGTAGGATTCCTCTGCCGGCTGTGGGATTTGAACTGGCAACCTTCCAACCACAGGCACAGATCCTTAGCCACAGAGCCACCTCTCCGCCCGTATTAGCTAACTTAGTATTAGCTTACTGCCAGCTACATGCAAAATTGTCACAAAGTAAATGCGAACCGACTACAGGAGACGTGGGGACAGGAATACGTGGGATTCAGCAGTGGCCCGTCTAGGGGTAATTCGGTTGTAAAGGCGCAGGTGTAAGAAGGAAGGCATCCGGCCCTGTGCTACACCTGTTCATAACTCTTAAGGCGGTACGGCAGTTAGTACTTCTGCCTCCTTTCTCTTGTGCCTCGGCTCTGATTCTGACATGAGGCACCTTCTGTGTGGCGTCTGCGTGTTTCTACCTTTATTCTTACCTTGCAAAGACATGCTGGATTGTCCCTGTGTGTGTGACCTTTCGTGGGCAGCCCACCTGTGATGTGGTGCCCTGTGCTCCTGGGATAGGCTATGGGTGACAGTGGTCATTACCCAGAATGCTTTCTGACAATGAGGGGTCAGAAGGGTTTCAACACATTCTGTTTTGTCTATAGGCCTGAATCGACTTCTGACCAATAGTTCCTACGAAGCAGCATTCCCCCTTCATGAGGTATTCTGTCTGAATCACTTTCTCTATAGCTATTGTACATTTCGGTCTTACGATGTTTTGTTCTGAATAGATTAAGTCTGTCATTGCTTTAATCATGACATTTTCTTTATATTTTGTATGTAACTCAGTGAGAATGTAGTTATTACTTTAAAAGATTTTCTCTGCATGTCACGCCAACGGGCCTTGATTCTGGCCTTTGCTTCTTGTCTCTTGCAACGCTGGCTGATAACATTTCAACGGAAGAGAGGTGTAGCCACTACATGCTGGCTAACATATTGTTTTTGGCAAGCCGTGAAATGGGTTTGTGGGTCTCTGAGAGATGGGTGTTCCTGTTCAAAATTAAAGCAGTTTCTGTCCTGGAGTTATCATGTTATCTCTTCGGACAAATCCAAGACAATTCCTCTCTGTCCCCACAGGGGAGCTACAGGAGTAAGAATTCAATAAGGACCCATGGAGCAGAGAACCACAGGCACCTCCTGTATGAGTGCTGGGCCTGGTGGGGAGTATGGTATAAATATCAGCCTTTGGATCTCATACGGTAATTACCTTGTGTATTTGGGCCGCGGCTCTTTCATTACTGATAGCAGTAGTACTGAAACAAAACACGATTACTGCATTCAGTTTTTCCATGCTTCCTTGTACAACTGATAATGACTTATCTGCTCATTTTCCTACAAACATTACACAACACTGATGAGTCAAATGAAATCTCTGCGCTGGGATTTCTGGTATCACCGTCTTATTAAACATAATTAGCATTTATTCCCCATGACACCTGGAAAGCCTTGCACAGCTTCACAGTTAACAATGTGTTGAGCCAGGTCACACATTAACACATTAATTGTGGTGTATTTGGTAATTCTTGTTACCTATTGCATTGGAATTCATGCTCTGTGCCTCCATGTCAAACCATATTCCTAAACAACAGCTATTAGACAATATTTGCCCTGCATGGTGTATTCTGATGCCTTTTAAGCTCCCCTTGCCCCTCCAAATAAATAAACCTACAGTCTTTACTCTCAATCACAACAGAAGCAGAAAGCCTGTCCTCACATTTCCATGCAGCTGGTATGGTTCTGAATCGATGTGTCGAAGGAAAACTCGCTTTGAAGGACAAAATACAATAGAATGAAAAGCTGAATTATTGCACAGATCATGTGGGGGAAAGGCCGCAATGAGGAAGCACTTCGACTTGCACAGTGAAAGGTTGTCATTTTTCCACAGCCGGTATTTTGGTGAGAAGATTGGGCTGTACTTTGCCTGGCTGGGCTGGTACACTGGGATGCTCTTCCCTACTGCAGTGGTTGGACTCCTGGTCTTTCTGTATGGCGTTTTCACCCTGGACAGCTGCCAAGTCAGGTATCATCACAGCGAGAAACTGAATACTGATCGAGACTCATGAGCTTACCATGTGTCTTGATCACCACAGAGCAACAGAGAGATTCCTTGAGTGAAGTGAATTCATGGAGTACGTAACTAATTGAGTAAGCCCTTGTTTTCTTACAGTAACAGCTTACAGTTTCTTACAGCACAGATATGGCTGGGTAAGGCACATACTGTTGGTTTTGGTGAATTCAAAACTCATACTGACATTAAAAGGCTTGTAATTAAAGTGAGTTAAATAAAATTTAGGCACTGACAAAGAAAATTGTCTATAAGCACTAGTAATCTTTGCAAACGTATACTAATATTATGAATATTAGTATATATTATACTAATGCTTTTGAATCAACCTGGATTTTTTCTTTTTTTTTTAAATATATGAATGGTATTATCAGAATTAAAGTAAAGCTTCCGAACAGTCAATTTCACTTAATAGTAGCATCTTTAGTAGAAGTTGTTTAATGTAAACTGTCTGAATACATATTTCTGAATTTTGAATATTTCACAAAGTTTTGAAAAGGCTAAGGTAAAACATATTTTTAAAAAGAACTGGTGCTGGTCTGATGAAAGATGCCAATGTTAGTATTTCTCTGTGTTTCTTTTAATTTCCTTTTCGGTTTTGGTCTGATTGGATCAAGAGCTGTTATTTACAATTGATCATCTTTGATCAGAGCTCAGGCAGTTTCTCGGACTAATCTCTGCATTTTCTATCTATCCATTTGGAGGCCACTGTATATTTCCTGCTTACTGTCTAAAGAAATGTGATACAGATGAAAAGTATCATATAATCATATAACTCATATAATCATTTACTACTGCGGTGGGAACAAAGAACTATCTTGTAACACTAATAAAGTTATATGAAGTTTTAGAAAACACCTCATTTGATAAGTGTTTAGAATATACAGTATCAGTGTTTTACACTTTCAAGCAATATTCAATTATTTACAGTTTCACAAATGTATTGACACAGATCTGCCTTTTTTTAGCTGGACAAATTGTGGTTGGCAATTGGCTTTAAATATCTACTTCTGTTGTGCTCCAGCTCATATCTCCATAGCGTTACATGTTGCATTAACAAGGATTTAAACACAACACACAATGGTTGCAACCACAATCCAAAATACAATGTTTAATCTTTTTATCCTGATGCTTTTTATCAGTTAATAGTGTCCAATATGTCTCCTACTCACCCTTTGCAAAAGCTTTTTCCTAGGAACTATTGAATTGGATGGAAAAAGAAACTAAAAACATTGTGCACAGTATATTCAGTATATACTGTATATATCAGTATGATTTGCTGTGTACTGCATACATACTGAGTATCTATTTATCTAATGGTTTTTAATATTGCCATTTATTAAGGCAATGGTGTTGTATTTTAAGTCATCATTTGTGGTGTATAATTAATGTTTTTGCTCTTTCAGTAAAGAAGTCTGCCAAGCAACAGACATCATCATGTGTCCTCTGTGTGACAAGTACTGCCCTTACATGAGACTGTCGGACAGCTGTGTCTACGCCAAGGTACTGTGATATTTTCAGCGTACAACTGCACCTTCGACCATGCAGGAGTATGATCATTTATATTTGTGTGCTGACACGTATGATACAGTGATATCTGCAAAGTTGGAATCTCGCAAGCTGTTGAGCTGCAGAAAAACAATGCAATAAGATCATTGGTCAGGCAGGTTGTTTTGCTCTTCTGTTGTGAAAGCTACAGGAATGGAGAACATGTGCCTAAAACTTTCAGATTAATCCAAACAGCCTTAGGGGCTACTGTCTGTCTAGGAGTGTGCAATACTCTCCTAAATTCTCCTAGGTCTCTTGGTAATAATGTACCAGGGCCTGACTGGATATACTGTTACCATTCTGAGCTCTGCCCCACCTTCAGAGAGCATCAGAGCAGCACGCTCTGGAATCACAGATTGAAAAGAAGCTACCAGCTTTCCTGTGGGTATCACATTTCTGAAACGTTGGCTGTCTGCGATAGAGATTTGTCATTCCCAGACTGGTTACTTGTCAAGTCTACCCAGATAGCAATAGAAGCTCTTGGATTCCTGGATTGTGGTATCTGAACAAAAACACAATAGGAAATATGAATAAGTGAGAAAATCTTCTATTTGCTTTTGTGTCACAAAAATAAATTAAGGCAAATTAAGTGATCAAGAATCTTATTTGCAGAAGCTTTTCTCTTCATGAGATTGTATTTTGATTTTGAAAATAGTACAGTAGGGGGAAACCTGCAATGTGATTTAGTCAGACACAGCCAATCATCAACATGCTAACAAAAAATAAAGCAAAAATTAAGAGTTTTCAGCATCATGGTAACTGTATATGTTATGTTATTATGAATATTAGTATATATTATATACTAATGCTTTTGAATTAACCTGGAATCTTTCATTTGTTTTTAAATATATGAATGGTATTATCGGAATTAAAGTAAAGCTTCCAAACAGTCAATTTCACTTAATAGTAGCATCTTTAGTATAAATTTAATGTAAACTGTCTGAATACATATTTCTGAATTTTGAATATTTCACAAAGTTTTGAAAAGGCTAAGGTAAAACATATTTTTAAAAAGAACTGGTACTGGTCTGATGTAAGATGCCAATGTTAGTACAGTATTTCTCTGTGTTTCTTTTAATTTCCTTTTCTGTTTTGGTCTGATTGGATCAAGAGCTGTTATTTATAATCGATCATCTTTGATCAGTGCACAGGCAGTTTCTCGGACTAATCTCTGCATTTTCTATCTATCCATTTGGAGGCCACTGTATATTTCCTGCTTACTGTCTAAAAGAAATGTGATACAGATGAAAAGTATCATATAATCATATAACTCATTAATCATTTACTACTGTGGTGGGAGCAAAGAACTATCTTGTAACACTAATAAAGTTATATGAAGTTTTAGAAAACACCTCATCTGATAAGTGTTTAGAATATACAGTATCAGTTATTTACAGTATGTTACAATATTCAGTTATTTACAGTTTCAAGTTCAAGTTTATTAGTCAATCCAGTCATATACAGGTATACAGAGGAGTGAGATATCGTTCTCCAGGTCTACGGTGCGAATATAGGCAAGACACTGACAAGACAATGTAGACATAGACATTTCTGACAGGGTACAGGGGACAGAAAGTGCAATGTGCCGAGTGCAATTTACTTTACAGCATTGTGCAAAGAATACAGCGAATACAATGTTTCCAGATTTGGTAGTAGGTGCAGTAGGTACCAGGGTGTTGAGGAGCCTGACAGCCTGTGGAAAAAAGCTGTTATGGAGTCTGGTGGAGCTGGCCCCTATACTGCGAAACCTTTTACCAGATGGTAGGAGGGCAAAGAGGTTGCAGGAGGGGTGGGAGGGATCGTCTACAATACTAGAAGCTCTGTGTGTGCAGCGTTTGTGGTAGATGTCCTGAATGGACCGAAGGGAGGCTCCAATGATGTTTCCTGCTTTCTTAATGTAAGCAAGTAATATAAACAATTTTTCAACAATCTCCAGTTTTTAGGCTAGACCTGTTCTGGACACAAACTAAAACAAACTAGTCCATTATATGTTAAACATGCCTTACCAATAGTCTTCACAATCTCAAGCTGCCAAACTAACATTGCTTAACAGTTTTGTCATAAAACTAGGACACAAGTGAAAACTACTGTATGTGGAAGTGCATTTAAAACTGAAAACAGGAGGCACTTCTTTACACAAAGGGTTGTGGGAGAATGGAACAAGCTACACAGCTATGTTGTTGAAGCTGGACCCTGGTTTGAACAATATTAATATTAAACTAAAATTAACATTGAATCATAGACTGTTTAATGTTAATCTAAGTGAGTTCATGAGTGGTTTTGATCAGTCTCTTAAGAGGGACAATAACTCTCTAGTCTTCTTATAATTCTGTACCCACTCAACCTTTATATGTGAACTTCCTTATTTCCTAATAGTATTTTCAGGTTTGAGGTGACTAATTCATCAGTTTAGAATTCAGATTCAGTTAATAGAAAGTTTACAAATGAAAGATTATCATGCAAAGTTAAATTCGTTTGTGAAAACTTTGTATTTGTCATATACTGTAGAGCATTATGATTACACTCATTTTGTGCTCAAATTGAGATGTGTTTTTGAACTGTGGAAATTTGAGTTTATGCACACATTTTCCATGAGGGAGATGATAGAATATTATATACTGTAGGTATTTGAATGTGCAGAATTATGGTTCGCAAAGTGCTCGATGTTTATGATTTGTTTCTTCTATAACTGTAGGTCACACATCTCTTTGACAATGGAGCCACTGTGTTCTTCGCTGTTTTCATGGCAGTATGGGGTGAGTTCATGTCATTTTTCAGCATAATGTCCCTCTGTGGACTGTACTGACTTTAGTATTCATCTGTACGGTATGGAGTGCTGTATAATTGTTGTAACATTAATTATTTAATCACAAACTATGACAGTTAAACACTTTGATTTCACCTTCCTGGTTACCTCTCTAAGGTGTAGGGTTGATTTACAGTAGGCCATGATTACAGAGGGTTTTGGTTAGGAATTGGGCAACGATTGTTTAGAGCTAAGGGAAGCATTAGGTTGTAGAGCCCAAGTTAGGGCCCAGTTCAGGGTGTGTTGCAACCTAGAGCTTAGAGTTAGGCTTCAGATTTTTTTATTATAGAATTCATGTGTCTTTTAAGTGCTCCTTTAGTGTCATTTTAGCAACATAGAACAAAATACTACCATGATTCCTCAAATTACCAACCAGCACGGTAGCAGTCTCATTGCCCTGCGAATGAGGTGCATAAGAAGAGTCATGAGCGCTGAGTAAGTTCAGGTACCTGTCCACAGGGAGCTTTGCTGAACTGTACCAAGTTGTGTTCATTCAGGGTTTTGTTAGAAAGCACTGAAGGAAGTGAATGGTGATGTGGAATAGTTTGTGATCATGTTTAGATTTCTGACATACAGTATCATGGTCATGGACTGAAGACTTTTTTTCTTTTCATAATTGGAAATAAGTGGAGATACAGTATACACTACCTTTCTGACCTGGGACTGAGATCTTTTGAGCTACACTCTCTGTATGAGAACACGTGTACATGCCTCACTGAGACACAAAATTTGTTCCAGATAACCCTGATTCTGCTCATTGTTAAATGATGCAAACTAAAAAGGCAAACAGCTAATCCCCCAGAAGACAGATTGGGCATCAGCACAGATCAAGGTTTTGACACAGATTGAAGCATGTCAAAGCATCTCTGAGTGAGATTCAAGGTAGTCTGACTGAAAAAGAATACATTATTTGCCCTAAATTCTCTTTTCAGAGCTGTTCAGCATGTTTGGAAAGAAGTACAGTTGTGGTTTTGTTTATTAATGTATTTCAAAACCTACAACCTACAAAAAAACACTGATGTTTTATGAATAAAAATGTGTTAAAAACAAGACTACGAAGGAACTATTATAAACATATTTTATGGCGAACATGGTAAACAACTTTAAATGACAAAACAGAGGATTCAGATCACATTCTCTGTCTTTGTTAGATGTTAAATGATCCAAGGACCGCATTCAGCATCTGATCCTGGATCAGACTGAATACCCTCATTGACTCAGCATTCATGAGATTACTCAGAAGTTTGTGTGTTCTGTGCAGAATCCTTTCACACCGTTTCACATTGTCGCAGGCAGTTAGAAACCCTCTGTTGTACTTTCAACTGGAATGCATGTGGGCACCCTTCTGTTCCTTCTGGTGCTGCCGAGTTTGAGATCACAGGAGGACTGGATGGCTCAGCGAAACGTCTCTGAGTAATAAACGTCACAGTGATACTGCAGCACATTCCAGTAATGAGACAGAGGACTGGAACGGGCAGAAAATATTTCAGCCTCTTCATCTGCACTGTGGGACTGGGAGAGTTTTCCATTTAAAGCCTGGCTCTTACTTTCAGCAGGAACTGCAACAGAAAAACAATTATGTTGAGATGCAATCTACTGAAGCTTACTGTAGTAGAGAAAAAAAAGATCGTATATATGACATAGTATTGCGTATATGGGAGGAAGGTATGTCGTTTATATGACAAGATTGTTCCATTTAAACTTGAAACTTATTGCAGTTTTACAAGAAAATTATTGCGTTTAAATGCTATAGTTAATTTGTGAACAATGTGGCCTACGATATTAATACTGTATATTGCATTGTAATACAGGCAATAATATTATCCTGTGCAAAGTAGCATCGACTTTAACAACAGTAGAATATCATCACACTCCTCGTTTTGGGGAAAAAAGTCTAAAGGAACGTGTGTTCTGTCTTGTGTACACATGAAGTACAACACGGTGTCAGTCAGCATTCCCAGGTTAAACGCGTGTGTCTGTCACAAGTGGAAATGACACGACTTTCCAAACGTATGTTATTCTTGATGTGAAGCTGACTGTCAAGTCATCGTAAAGGTATTCCGTTCAATGTTCAAAGAGCCGGCAAAAACCCATGTACAGTTCACGTTTCTGCAGTTTCACGTGAACTGGCTTTTGTATACTGCACATGAAAGTGGATCACTGTCAGTGAGCATTACTGGGTTAAACGTGTGTTTGTCGCCGTTTCTCTGACAAGTAGAAATGACACAGCTTTCCAAACGTACAGTATGTTATTGTTATATGTAATGTGTTCTTGTATGTAATAATGTATTGTGAAATGTCATTAGCTTTTTGATCTGGTCTCCTGTCCCAAGTTCTTACTGTGCTATTAAAATATGTTCATCTGTAGAAACACCTTTTTCAAACTACACGGAATTAGAGACACTAGTCTTCAAACTGGACTGCTGGACTGTAGTTTTCTGGGGAAAAAAATGCAAATCTGGAGCAGGAGACCAGAAGACATTTGTACACATACTGTAGTGCCATGAGGAACACATTTCTATGTTCATGTCCAGAATCCTTTGTAATTTCCTTGACACTTTAATGAAAAGTTTAGCTGATTGTTGATTAGATTGGTGGAACCTGAGTGTTTATACCGACCTCTGGAGGTTTAGCTTTGTATTGCAATGCTAGCAGAGCAAGCCATGAAAAACCCTCAGTCCTACAGATGCTGTGTGGCAGCTAAGGTTTACAGCAGTGTTACATGAACATGCGGTTTATGATATTTACACATTCCTACAAAGAATTCAATACTAGGGCCCAGAACACTGAATACAAATACAATTAAAAACAAAGACTACAAATGAATATTATTTAGCTGAAGTAAGGCAAGTGTGGTTCATATTGTTACAGCTCTAGTCTGGGTTTTATTTTTTTATTTTGATGGGAATGGTGCTGTGGGTATAGAATTCACAAAGGGCTTCATTAAGTCAGAGCCCTGCCCGGACTTCTGTCCGTCATGTAAAGTGTATATTCCTGCGGGCCTTAAAAAATCTTTTTATCTGCTTAAACTGCTTGGTCAGCACAGTTTCCTTAGCCTTCAAAGTATCACTATTTTGTGTCATCCATGCACTGTAGCATACAGTAGGTACTTTATTCAACAGGGTAACATATGTAAAATCTGGTGGATACATTCCTGAACACAAATATGTCTCTCCTGGATGTTTAAAGGAGTATTTAAACAGGGTGGAGAATGATAGTTTCAGGAAATACAGCTAACAAATCCTTCTGTATTCAGAAAAAAGCACTGAGGGAGCAGTGTTTGCTGCCTCTGGTGATGACCTTTTTCACCTGCATCAAACAGTCACAGTCTCACACAGTCTAACTGCGTGCAGGCGGTGCAGTGGCTCTGTGGCTCAGGATCTGTGCCTGTGGCTGGAAGGTTGCCGGTTTGTATCTCTCAGCCGGCAGAGGAATCCTACTCTGCTGGGCCCCTGAGCAAGGCCCTTAACCCCAGCTGCTCCAGGGGCACCGTATAAATGGCTGACCCTGCGCTCTGACCCCAGGCTTCTCTCCCTGTCTGTGTGTCTCATGGAGAGCAAGCTGGGGTATGCGAAAAGACAAATTCCTAATGCAAGAAATTGTATATGGCCAATAAAGTGATCTCTCATCTCTAATGGATTTTCCGGGAACTCTGTATATTTGCATTTTCTTTAATTAATACATTGGCACTGGAGAAGGCCAATACGCTCAAGTACAGTTTGAGAGATGTTACTGGTCAATTTCCAAACTTCTAAACATTAAGAACAATCGGAGTGAAAGGCCTCCCATTACAGCATTCCTGCTCTCCTCATCAGTTTTCACATTTTAGAACGATAATACCACACACGGTTGAAAGCGTATTCTTTAAGCTTCAGACAAACATAAAGAGATGTAAGAAACTGTCAGAGAAGTAATTGTGTGTTAGCTTACTGCTGTGGGGGCATTTTCCGTCTGAATGTCTGCTGTGAGGAATCGATTCCATTTTCCTCTTGTCAGCTCTCCAGGCTTTGTACAGGAAGAAGGTAATGACGGACAGCTGCAGCAGGAAGGTCATGACACCCAGCACAACTACGGTGGTGTCTTCACAAAGCACACAGACACAAGGACATGGAATAAACACGCAACAGCATGTGATGCATTCATGTGTGAGGCACAGAAAGGGCCAACAGTCTTTGGAACGCCTGCGTATGACTGTTTTCTAGTTTATTTTCCAATTTACCTGTTGAACAGGCGTGTTGAATCAGGTGTGAGTGCAAACAGCAGCATTGTGAGGAGGATTTCTGTAATAAGATTTGTTTGGTGCAAAATAGGTTGGAGGACTGAATCCTTTCCTCCTTCTTCCCTCACTGATTTAATCCTACTGCGGCCAAGCGAATCTCAGCCCCCAGGCTCGATTTTGAATGATGGAACCTTCTATGTGGAGTCTGCCTGTTCTCCCCTGTTTTTTTCTGGGAGCACACATTACTTTCCACCTCCTAAAGAGTGAGAGGTGGCTTGGTGAACTGGTGTCTTGGGTGAAATGTGGAAATGCTGTATCAGAATATTCAGCATCAAATACTGAAAAGGTCTTTGTGTCAGAGTATTTAGAAAACAATACTATAAAAGGCCTTTTAATGTGTGCATGTGTTCTGCTCTTCTTTGTGCATATGAGTTTCACATGCATAAGGAGAACTGTTTCTCTGGAAAAACCATTAGGTATGGAAAGTTTAGGTATAAAACATTTGTGAAATCAAGAGAAGTATAGAACAAGTGATGTGCAATTTAAGTGTGAAGGGTGATGTAATTAAGTGCTTAATGGGATTTGCAATTCATCAGCAGGAACAGGGCTGTGTAATGCTAAGAGTCTGTAGATGCTCACTGAGAGAAGAGCACATGATTTGTTCTGTCTCAGCTTTGTCTAGGTAAGGGTTTAACTCGAATATTCGGGCAATCGAGAAAAAGCTTGTATTGTCATTCACAGTCCATAATCGGCAGAACCACACAGTGCATGCTGTAGAACTGACCGTCAACAAATTAACCTGCATAAAAAATATAATTTCTATTCTTATGGGTGATAAATTTGTGAATTAAAATATTAGCCCTGTTTTTTTGCCATATTTGTTAGAATGTTATTACGACAAGAATTGAAACTGTCACAGCTGTAAATGCACAATATAAATAAAATGATCTACTGTATAAAAAGAATTTGACTACTGAACTACAATCAGATATTTTAAAGACACACTACTTTACTGTGTTTTATAATAACATTTCACAATGTGTGCCTTATTCAATCGGAATGTTGGATTCAACCTTGTTCCACTCACCAGCTGAATGTGGGATACTAGTGACAGAGACCCAGAGTGGTAACTGGCCCCTCGGAAGATGAGTTTGATTTCCTGGAGTGTCCATTGATGGCACAGCTGAGTACCTGTCCAGGGGTGGAAGTTAGAGAAGATAGGAAGACACAGATCATAGTGTATCAGTGCATCTGTCTCTCTGACATCAGTATGAAAGTAGTAAACCTCAGCTGAAAAAAGAAAAGTTTTGACTACCTTGTTTTAGTTTACTCCGCTGTTCTCAGTGATAACTTGCACTCATAAGCTAAGAAGTTCAAAAACACTGGCTGTGATACGTTCCTTGAGCAGTTTGTACAGTATAAAGCAATCCATTTTGTTTCTAGAATGCCTTTACCTGAAGGGTGCTACTGTAAGCAACAGAAAAGTAAAACGTTGGGCCCCATAGTGTTTGGAGATGGAACTGCAGCCTGGGTTTCTGCGGGCTTGAGCAGGGGCATGAAGAAGGACAAGCATGTGCTTTATTTGTGCTAAACCTGCCTAGAGACTCTGTAATTGACAGGTTTGGGGATGTTTCCACCACTGTGCCTTTTGGGTAGATGGTGGACTGAGTAAGAACCCGGAAGTATGTCTGAAAATTATTTTTTCTGGGTGCTAACTATCAATCGAGAGTGGTCACATCTGTATTTCTTAAAAACAAACTAAAACTAAACAGAAACGGGCAGAGCGGTGGCACTGTAGCTCTGTAGCGGCCAGCAGAGGAATCCTTCTCCGCTGGGCCCCTGAGGAAGGCCCTTAACACCAACTGCTCCAGGGGCGCTGTATAAATAGCTGACCCTGCGCTCTGACCCCCAGCTTCTCTCTCCCCCTCTTTGTGACTCATGGAGAGCAAGCTGGGGTGTGTGAAAAGACAAATTCCTAATGCAAGAAATTGTATGTGGCCAATAAAGTGATCTGATCTGATCTTATCTTATCTTAAACTTAAGTCTCCTCATCTTACTTTTTGAACAAAGTTCAAAGTTAAAAAAAAAGAACAAAGTTCAAAAAGTTGTAACAGTTTTAAGTGCATAGTGCACTCTTAGTAAAACCTTTACTAAGAAAGGTCATACAGATATATGACCTACAAAAGTCAATTTCCTAAAAAAACAATTGTCACATTTTTCACACTCTTGTGGTTACTATTTTGTAAGTCCTCCTCTGGCAAAACACCTCCTGTAGAGATCTGAGGGTTTTGCACTCCTGAAGCAGGTGTTAGATCATTACTAAAAGCAGAACTACTGCAGGTACTTTAGGCTCCTTAGTGTCCATGTGTGAGCTGCCTTCATGAGTCTGAACCTCAGATGGTGCGTGGGATCGAGCACTGGACACCGAGAATGCCTGTTGAGGACATTTAGTTTGTGGGTCGCTCACCACTTCATCGATTTAAATGAATGCTTAGGATCATTGTCATGCTGGAAATTTCCAGCTGAGGTTCAGCTTCTTGCTGTATGGTATTTGGCCTTAAAGTCCTGGTAGATGTTGGAGCCCATGATTTCCCCAGAGTTAACAAGGGTTCTACACACGTAAAAACATGAGAAAAGTTACAAATCCGAGAAGGCCATGTGACCCATCTACAGTACCATCTACCTCCTTTGGCAGTTGCTCATTGATCTGAAGCTCTCATCAAGCTCTTTCTTGGGGAAAAGAATGACTGGGTATCTTGTTCCATCGTCACACGACCCTTTATGTAAAGAAATGCTTCTTATTTAAATGCCCTTCCACATACTGTAACTTCCACATCTCCTCTAGTACTCTATGTGTTTCACTGGATCTCTTTGTCAATGCATGTGAGAATTTGAATCAGTTTCCATTGTAGTCTTCTCCGTCCAAGATGCAAAAGATTCTGGTCCCCCAGCCTGTTTGTGCAAGACATTCCTATAACCCCCATAACACGTGTGATTCGTAAATGTGATTTGTTTGCTGTTCTCTGCACTGATTCCAGATCAGATTTATATCTTTTTTTGCAAAGGGGTGGAAACAAATAAGCTCCTTGCCATATTTCACAGGACTTTCCCAACATGGGCTTTACATTTGTACACCTGTATGATCTAACTCTGATGAGCGTGTCCTGAAAGCTCATCTGACCATCAGACACAATTCCAGATGTCATTCAGGTGTAGTTGGCAAATTCAAATCACCTCCATTTGTGCTTCATCCTTATAATCCAGTCCTAAACACATAAATTCAACATCATGTGGGTGATATTGAAGGTTACCTGTCTACAATATATAATAAAGTTTCAACAACATCACTTTTGTACAATCAACACCATGTCCCAGGTGTGTGCCGAATCCTGAACTTGGTCCTCCTTTCTAGGAAAAGGACCACAGGTACTGTACCACAGGTAGCAGCGATGCTGAGCGCATGCTGAATCCAGACGAGAATGCAGTGCAAACTGAGTTTGTCATTTTTGAATAATAAGCACTTAACATAAAAAGGAGACCAATGATAAGTTAAATGATAAAAGGATGTTGAGCTTATGTCATTTGTAGAAACAGGTTCTGCCAGTTGAAACCTGTAGCCCATTCCGGTGCTCCAACAATTTAATTGTTTTCGGACCACTTGCGTGTGTTTAATGGGGAAAAAAAGTCTCATTGGTTGGCTTATATCCTGTTAGCTGCACTTGAAAAAACACAAGGACCTTAAACTTTTCAAACTTACATCGGTATTTCTGTAAAGCAGACTATGCCTATTTATCTGCTTATCTATCTTTACATGAGGCTACTGGTCTGTTTTAAATGGTATTTTATCAAAATAATGAAGCTACAAAATAACAGGAGATTATTCCTTCAGTTTCAGCATTTTCCATTTTTCAATTTATCTAATGAACAGGTGGCAGGGACAAAAGAACATGATATGAACAATTTTTTAGACAATTTATGAGCTTAGTCTGACATCCTGCCAGCTTTCAGCCAAGTTCTCAAAAGCTCAGATTTACAGCAGACTCTTAGGAAGCCTGTACTTTAATGAGACTTATAAAAAAAGTACAGAGCACTTCAAACTAAGCGCAGAACTCAGCATAAATCTACCCGCATTTAGCTGTCCAAACTACCATCCCACAGTCACAGAATTGCCATGAATGACACTTTGTCTATATATTATTTATATATTATAAAACACTATATCTGTACTATCCATAATATAGCTGTATTGTGAACTGACTATATACAAGTGAGGTTATTGTGTTCTATTGATTATCACCAACTATTTGGTCATAGAAATGTAATAATTGGCAAAGAGAAACACTTTGGAACTACTTTTTATTGACCAGATTCCAGTACACACAATGAGTAACATTTATTTGGTACCTACCTTGATGATAGTAGTGAAACGCAGGATCAAGCAGGATCTTTTGGAAAAAAGGCAGAATGAGTCTGGAATTTGGTGCAGCTTGTTATATCCTCAAAATGTTCTCCGCAGTGCTCGTTCCTGATCCAAACGTCCAGTTAAATCTTCTCATCAGTATTCCAGACTCATGCTAGATGTGGGCAAGCCTGTCCATTGTCTTTCAGCTAGTTCAAGTAATATGAACTGAATCCAAAGGCAGCTAATTGGTTACTAATCTCAGAGACTTATCTCTAAAAGATTACAAATAAATGTGAGGTAGTCATGTGACTTCTTTGTAAAAAAGGCTTAAAAAAGGACTTTGTCCATCAAACAACGAAATTTCCAAACATTCTTTTAATGTTCACACTGATTTTAGTACACCAAGCTACAGGTTATGACAAACAGTAATTATACTTTATTTCCCATCAGTTGTATTCCCATAATCTCATCCGGTTTTAGAATATACTGTCACTGAGCCAAATGCAGTTCCTAATGAAAGATTAAACTATTCATTCTGACAATGTGTGTGTATCCATTAGTGGCAACATTAATAATAATAATATAGCGGACTTTGTTATACACTGAGCAGCAGAAAACTATTATTAAATTATTTGGATTGAGTTTAGGAGACAAAATTATGGATTCTGGGTACTTTTCAAGTTTTTTCGATAATGCAATAAGGTTCATATCACTGTTCTAATTTAAAGAACACAGCCCTGGTTAGGACCAGCAAACCATTTCTGAAAACATGACTGCATGGCAAATTTCTTTCTTCTCTTTCCAAGGGCAAAAAAGGCACATTTACCCAAAGCAAATCAATAACACTGATCAGTTGTGCATTCAATCCCAATCTGAACAGCTGATCAGTGTTACTTTGTCTCGGCACACGATAATTCAGAAACAGTATATCACCGACCCAGCGTGAAATACTTTCATCCAGTGGGCAACTTTAAAATCATTTCCCTTTTCAAAATGCCCTTGGTGATTACAGCATCATTTACCAATACTAATCAATTTAACTAATTCTCTTTTGTTTGACTTTAATAATTCCTTTTATTTTGCTTGCAAGTAAGATATCAATTTTTGGACATAGAGGTAATGAATTTGTCATTTGGGCGGCAAAGGGTTGTTCTGGTTAGAACCGATGCTTCACAGCTCACGGGTCCTGAAATATTCCCTTTATTAGGTGTGGTTAATAACACTGAGCAATCAGTGGTCTGTGCCGATGATAAATTGCTGTGTCGCTGTGACCCTGTCATTCCATCAAGACATCTCATAAGAGTCCATTCAGCTTTTCCTTTGTTTTTCTTTTGAAAGCAGAATGTGATAAAATGAATGCAGTGTTTTGGTGTGTAAGCTTTTATTTGATCAATAAAGAATTGGTGGCGTTCTGCAGAAATTGCTGAGCGATGCTGAAGAAAATTAAATCTTGTAGGTCTTTAATGAAATGTCTTGACTGGTTTCTTGCATCAGTAAAAGTGCCATCTGTTGGGGTCTCCTTTAATATTTATATTGCTTCTTGTGTTCTAATACAAGGTTCCCAATTCTAGCCATGAAGAGGCACACCTGCTGGTTTTTATTACAGCTGAGTTTAATTACTTCATTGAAGCCTTAATTGAACTAACAAGGTCCTTAACTTGAAATATTTTCAAGATTTTACTCAATAGTTGTTAATAGTTCTTTACTCAATTTTACTCAAGATTTCTACTCAATAGTTCTTAGCTTTGTTACTTATTAAATAATAAGGAAAATATAATAAATAAGACTCCAACATTTCAGTTCAAGAGCTGAAAACGGTCACAGAGCTCCAGTGAATCTTGTAACTAAATGAGGTCTGTGTGGGTCCCCAGAACACATCGGAGATTACCTCATAACCATTGTATTTTGTATGTAAAATGAAATCCCAGACTGTTAGTTAAATTAAAGCTTCAATTATGTAATAACCTGTAGGTTCAACCGGTAATGACATCCAACAGGTCTCATTTCTCAAAAGCATTTCTGAAACAAAATTTACATTTACAATATAATAATAATAAACTTTATTTTACATAGCGCCTTTAAAGGTGGCTTCTCAAAGCGCTTTACAGAATGACGACAACAACAATAAAAAAATACACAAGATATGCACAATGAGAATACACAGTGAGAGGAGTCAGTAGATAGGGGTACTGAATACAGAAGGAGCAGAGGGGCAAAGAACAGAACCAGTTAAGTAAAGGCTCTTCTTAAGAAGAAGGTTTTGAGTCTGGTATGGGGGAGATTAGAGAAGGTGACTCTCTGATATCCTTGGGGATTGAGTTCCAGAGCTCTGGGGCATAACAGGAGAAGCCCTGTCACCCATAGTGAAGACAGGCTTCGGGGACAGTTAGGAGACCAGAAGAGTGAAGGTTGCGAGGTGGGGAGTAGGGCGATAATAGCTCATACAGGTACTGAGATGCCAAGCCATGCAGGGCCTTATAGGTGAGCAGGAGGATTTTGAAGTCGACACGAAACCTGACAGGAAGCCAGTGCAAGGACTCCAGGACAGGAGTAATGTGGTCACTTGCACTAGACCTGGTCAGGATTCTGGCTGCAGAATTTTGGAAATACTTTTGTATTTGTAATACTTTTGTGAGTTTGTTCAATGTGGATTTAGAAACTCCAGCAAGTAGAACATTACAGTAGTCAATTTGGGAAAACACAAATGTGTTGATCAGCTTTTCAGCCACAGTTAGCGATAACATAGGATGTACTCTACTGATATGTTTGAGGTGAAAGAAAGATGTTTTGACAATATGCTGCACATGTGGGTCAAATGTCAAGCCTGAATCAAATATCACCCCCAAGTTTTTCGATTTAGACTGAAGCTCAAGCACAGTACCATCCACAGACAGGGTTACAGCACTGGCTTTACAAAGTTGATGGGGTGCCAATAAGCATGACATTTAGTCCTCTTTCTTTCAAAGATGTTTCTTTCCTACTCAGGATATGGTCACCGATGGTGTCACCTATAATATGCTGATGCTTTCTTCAAATGCTGCACCTTGTCTTGGGATTCAGTCATTGTTGCCCCTGAGCCGCACACTGTTGTTAATGGACTGAAAACGCGGTGTGTTTCAGCAACAGTATTTCTGGAGTTCTGGAAGAGGAGGAGGGCAGTGCTCGCCTACGACTGGGACTTGATAGACTGGGCAGAGGAGGAGGTATGTTGCGCTGTAGGATAATCACTGGACAGGTCAGAGACGGATCTAATACAGTAGCTAATCAGTAGTGATAAACTTCATTCTAGTTTTATGTATGTTTTTGTTTACCTTTTATACACTAGAGATTATTTCTTGACCAACTGAGCCATAACATTTTCACTACAACAAACTGCTTGTTAAAAACGTTTCTAAAACTGATTTTTAGGGTTATTACTTAACACAAAAGTATTACCTCAGGATGATACATTATTCTGTGGTCTTCGAGGAAATAAATATCAAAGAGCAACCAACTAAGCCATTTTTCAGCTAATTATGCTAATTAAAATAAATGCTAGTTTTAGTGCAGCATTTACTTTGAAAGGGTTAAATTGTTGCAGGATAGTGTCTATGATCGAGCCAAAGGCTGTCTTTTTGTGTGTCGTTTTCAGGAAGAAATCCGCCCTCAGTTTGAAGCCAAATATTCAAAGAAGGAGAGAATGAATCCTATATCTGGGAAGCCAGAGCCTTATCAAGCTTTCACAGACAAGTGCAGCCGGCTGATCGTGTCGGCATCGGGGATATTCTTCATGGTTAGTCCCTGTAGCCCCAGCCAGCATGGAAGTGTGTGACGGGCTCTGTCCCACCGCCACTGCAGGGAGGGGCACTGCCAGAGCCTGGCTCAGCTCTGGAGCAGAGCCAAGGATACTCAAGAGCAGACAGGACTGTGAATGGCCAGCAGATTCACAATTGCTGTTTTCAAAAGCCAGAAGAGAGGAATGGTGCCAGACATTCCTGCAAGAAAACTGTCCCATGCTGGTTACCGGGTGTACCATACAGTGCTTTTGTTCATGGCTTTTTAGATCAGATCACTTTATTGGCCATATACAGTTTCTCGCATTAGGAATTCGTCTTTCCGCAGACCCCAGCTTGCTCTCCATGAGACACACAGACGGGGAGAGAAGCTTGGAGTCAGAGTGCAGGGTCAGCCATTGTACAGCACCCCTGGAGCAGTTGGTGTTAAGGGCCTTGCTCAGGGGCCCAATGGAGTAGGATTCCTCTGCTGGCCGCGGGATTTGAACCGGCAACCTTCCAGCCACAGGCGCTGATCCTGAGCCTCAGAGCCACCACTCTGCAGCAAAATTCTGATGTTTAGAATATCATATCCATCTGTTTTCCTTAACCGCTTAATCCTGAACGGACCGTGGTGATCCAGGGCCCAACATGATGGGCTCGGGGTCTCCTGTACCCTTTGGACTGGTGAAGGAAACCGGAGCACCCAGAGAAGTCCACACAGTCACTGTGTAAACATTTAAACTCCATACAGACGGCACCCAGGGGCAGAATTGAACCCCAAACCTAAGATTCGTCGAGCAAGAAAGCCGACTCCCATGGCACCATGCCATTTGAGAATATTCCTGTATATCTCCACAGTTTTGAAAACATCACCCCGAAACCTCCGTATTCATCTCTTTTTTCAATGATGAGCCCATATTGCAAATAAAATCAACCCTTTCCTTTACCCATTACCCAATTTATCATTTTCGCAGTTGTCAATTTCTGTACGGGCCACTGACTAATATTTCTGTGGCAATGGAAATCCTTTTGTAAGGGCTTGTTCTGTGACTTCTTATCAGACTCCCACCACAAGACTTCTAAAAAAGCTACCGTATGCCTGTGCCATTCCTTCTAAAACTAAGGAAGTGATTTGAACTATGATGCCAGCAAATTTAAAATGATTTGTTTTTTGTGTGTTTCTCTTTGAAAGATAAACTTTCATTCTAAAGGGCCAAAATCCATCCAGGACAGAACCCCCAGGCACTACCCACAGTCTGCTAATCCTGCGGTGTCACTGACAAAACTGCTTGTTTTTCCAAAGGATTTATTGTCTGAATTCCTGAGTACGAACTACTGCCCTGTACTTAGTCACTTAACATGAAAGAACAGTGAGTCCAGCAGCTATAGGGACCAGATGGCCAGCAGGTCACTGCTGCTCTCTGTCAATAAAGCCTGGGTCAGGGAGAGATTCTGGACTCCAGTAGGAACGGAAGGCCAGCATCTAATGAGATTTGCATTGCACTGGGGAAGAGCGATCGATGGGACTGGCTTTGTTTTTCATCATGTGCTCTCAGCACTTAAAACAGTCATCACGCTGTCTCATGTACCACCAATCAGAGAGTCTAGCCCTGTCTCGTGGGACATTAATCCAGAGGAGGAGTAAACTCAGCGAGACCGCAAAGTTTATTCAGCGTTTAAGTCCTAAACTCGGTAATAGATTCCCTCCTTTTCAATTAATCGGTGAATTCAAACTTCGAATATACAGAAAAGTAAAACTAAGAATTTTAATGTAATTCTAAAAAAGTCCCAAGCTTTAAATTCCTATTTGATCCTACAAGTACTCTTAAAATAACAGAAATTATATGAATTATCCAACTAAGTTGGAATGGCATATTATGCTGTACAGTACCTTGCAGAAGTATTCAAACCCTTACTCTTTTTGCACATTTTGTTGCTTTAAAGCTTAAAGTCATGACATGTTTAAAATGGCAATTAAACAAACCTACTCCACAAAAAAAATTAGTAAACAGATAATTAATATAACTAATATAGTTCGATTATTTAATGTAATTCATATCTAGGATTCTAGATACTCTCCTGGTTTGAAAGGATTTCAAAGCTATGAAATTAACACGGCCAAAACAATGGGGGAACCAGCAAAATTAGAAATTCATCAACAGGTTTGACAAGACCAGTTGAAATCATACAGGAAAAAAACAACTCTCAAAATGTCACCAGTCGGTTATTTTATCAGGTTCCGCTTTGCTAAGTAGGTACTGAGATCTGACCAGATTCAGGTTTGCTTCCAGCTACAAACTGAATGAATGCATAACGCCTGTCCTGAGTCTGATCTATGTTGTTAATCTTTCCACCTTGCAGATCCTAGTGGTGATTGCAGCCGTTTTTGGAATTGTCATTTACCGTGTGGTGACTGTGAGCACTTTTGCTGCCTTTGACTGGGCTTTAATCAGGAATAACTCTCAGGTTGCAACTACAGGGACTGCAGTGTGCATAAATTTCTGCATCATCATGCTGTTGAATGTGGTGAGTATGCAGTTAATGTGAGGCTTTCGCAATCATTCCCACTTACTCACCTGATGACCTTTATTTTTATTTAGTTCAGGTGGGCAGCTGCGTCAGCGTGCGTAGGCTGCAAAGGAACAAGTAATAGGTTTGACACCTGAAGAAGGCTCCACGGCCGAAACGTTGTGTTTTCTTTCTTCTCTTTTCAGCAGGGAATAAACCTACTACTTGTTCCTTTTTTTTAGATGAGCAATATGAATGACACATTTTGAAAGTATGCGTTATATGCCTATTCTTGTCTTCTTTTAACAGTTATATGAAAAAGTTGCCCTTCTGCTTACAAACTTAGGTAAGCATCTGGAAATACAAATTTTATATGTATGAGTTATCATTAGTTTTAGTGCTGTGATCAAATTGTACAGCTGTGAGAGCATCACATCTTCTTCCAGATTTTTGCCTGTTATAAAAGTTGAGCATGATAATGAAATACAGTACAATTCCTAACAGAAGAAACAACTTGATTCTGAAGGCCAGCATAAAAATAATGCTTTGATCAAGCTAAGTACCTAATTAACTTAAATTGCTTATTAACTATCATAAAATCAGAAAACATCTAATGACAAAAGTTAGATACTGCATCTGAATGTTTTTGAGAATGTTTTGAATGCCGTTGATTTCGCAGTATGCCAATCCATAGGGTTAGACGTAAAACTTTTGACAGTTATTGACACTGTTATTGTCCATTGAGTAAATTGTACAAGTCCACTGAACGCTAATCCAGCAGGTGGCTACAGTAAGGGTAACTCTCCCTGTCCTTCTCTTATAGGCTGTTGATTTCATATGAGGCCAATGCTGAATAATGCTGTATTGTCAGATCTTATGCCTGGTACAGTGTATTATATTCATATGTAATATTATATTACATTCCGAATGTCTGATGCTTTCCTCTTCACAGAACAGCCCCGAACAGAGTCTGAGTGGGAGAACAGCTTCACTTTGAAAATGTTTCTATTTCAGTTTGTCAACCTGAACAGCTCGACATTTTATATAGCCTTCTTCTTAGGGAGGTAAGTGCGCCACTCATCTCAGAGCTTGTGCAGTCACTCCTTCTCAGCAGCGCGGTTCACTCTGCAGCTTGCACCAGCGATAAGATTGAGTGAAAGGGTTACTTTAAAATTGTTTTATAAATTCCGTACCTGCATACAATAAATACTTGACTCGTTCCACCCTGTACATATTACCTTATTTCACGATTCTATATTGACAGTACAGCAGAAGCTTTGCCTTTAAAGCCTTTTTTAATAGGACGTACTTTCTCAGGATACCCTTTTCTGTTTTTTGAATAATTTTACCTGTTAGTTCTGAAGAAGCACATCACAGCTCCAGCAGTTTTAGTGCATGTGAGTAAGGGAAGAGAGAATGCTTTTTTTTTACAGGTTACTTAAACTGAAAATTAAAGTTTCCATTTAAAGAGACTCAAAGGTAAATCTTAAGATGATAAATGTTGTTTTATATAGTGCCTCCTGGGACACATCATCCCAAGGTGAATACATTAATACAGTAAAGAGAATTAAAAAGCTAGTGATCAACACATTCTATTTACGTCATTCTTGTTTACCAAAGAAACCGCGCTACAGATTTAGACAACATAAACAATGAGCTCATTTATTACATCATCCCACTTTTTCCTGACCTGGGGTGGAAGCCAGCCAATGACGGGCAGGGTATGCGTGCACAATACAATAAGAGTTTCCCAAATAGTGAGCCAATCAGAATGGTCATTCACAAGAACACCTACAGTAGCTTTACAGACAACTAGGAATTTACTGTGCTCCGATTATAGAATATTAACTCGACACTTGTTCTCAGACTACTGTAACATCTGCGGCTCACAACATAAACCTCTCATATTGCCACATTTCAGTGGATGTTGTAAAACTCAAATACAAGTTTCATTGTAACCTTACAGGTCTGGTAAGGTTCATTATAAACCAAACGCTGAAACATGCTTCCAGCTAGACTGAAATAAGTCCATTATTAGTTTTGACAAATGACCAGATGTGACCTTTATTGTATTATAATCCATTCTATTCAATTGAAGTGACCTTTATTGTAACTATTAATATTAGTCGTTGTTTCTGTCTGGCAGATTCACAGGCCGACCGGGGGCCTACCTGAGACTCATAAACAGATGGAAACTGGAGGAGGTGAGCAGACCTGCGCTCGTCTGCAGCAGCACGCCGGGACAGCAGGGCTATCGGTCTGGAGCACAGCTTCTAGATTTTAAAACCCTTGTCTAATGAGCTTTTACTGGGATTATTAACACAAAGTTTGTGAGAAAGATAAACCCTCAGTTACCTCCAGTCCCCTGCTCTCTTTGGTATAGATATGTGCATTCATCCCACCATCACCCCTGCGCCACTCATGCTCTGTCTTTATCGCAGTCCTGCTACTGGCACTTGTCTGTAGCTATTGAGCTAACTTGTTGACGTGTTGAGCAAAGGTTGACAGACCTTTGCTCCAGCGCAGTATAAAAGTATACAAAAGCTCTGGGCATCTTGTATCAACTTTCACAGCCGTGCTGGGTCGACAATATCCCAGTCAGTCTCTCTCTATGGCAGAGGGGGAAACCTATCTTCAATCCCACATGGAGTTGGCAAGAAAGCGTTTTAATGAACATGTGGCAAAAGGTTTGGTGGTCAGAACAGACAAAACTGAAACTTTTTTGTCTGAGCGCAAAGGATCATGCAAGCCAAACATAATGCATCACTCATCGCTTGCTACTGCCCAGCATGGCCCTGCTGATGAGAAGCAAAGGGCTTTATACAGTAGTAGCACACAGCTTTCAAAGTGTTACATTAAAGGTAGTAACTGGGAAACAGGCGTGAGTCACTGGGTCCCCTAGAGCATGTAGCAGCTTGGCCACAGGTACGTTTTGTCAGTGCCATTGGCCAAGCATCAGGGAGTCTGATACACTTCCCCCCAGCGTGGGAAGAGCTCGCCCTGGTGTGTCCAGACACAGCGGCTTGTTCTCACACAGCAGGAAGAGGTAGATTCACCTCTGGGCTGCAGGCTTGTCTGCTCTCCAGCCCCCAGGGCGCGAAACAAGTGAGTCTGTCTACATCCAGCAGTACACATGGGAGTTTGTAGATCGAGGGTGTAATTAACAGTAAAATAAGAAAGCAATTCAGATGATGTCCACTAACTGAACAATAGCCTTTGATGTAGTACAAACTACACGAAGAACTATTATTGTTCTTCTGTCATTTGTGCTGTTGTTTATCTCTCTCTCTCCCTCTCCTCTTGTGGTGATGGGACCCTGTCCTGCAGTGCCACCCTAGTGGATGCCTTATAGACCTTTGCATGCAGATGGGAATCATCATGGTGCTCAAGCAGACATGGAATAACTTCATGGAACTGGGTTACCCGTGAGTACGAGAGATGTGTTTTTGAATGCACGACACAGTGGGTATTCGCTCTAATGCCTTTGTCTGTAAGGTTCACGAATACACATATTGTGATTCAAGCTGTAATAAGTAGGCTAAGTTAAATCTTTGCCTAATGAAGCCTTGAAATGAAATCTGGACCAGGAAGAGGTTTGATTTAGTGGTTTTCCTCAGTTACATACATCCTGTTGGATGGCCACTTGCTGATGAAAAAGAAATGCTTAGTAAATCAAGGCTGCAGTGGCTTTGTAAAGTCTTGTTAATCTTGTTGTTGGAGGCACCCAATTGCCCTTGAACTGGCCAGAGGGCCACAGAAGTGGGCGCCAATACTTCCTAGGGGCTCATCCTGGACCTGTCAGCACCTTCTGGTATATTGTATTACGTATTGCGCTATGCATTGTATTTGTCAGCATCTTAGGGTACTGCTAGTAAATAGGGAAAACAAATAGGATAATCTTTTTGCCGTAGTTGCAAATTAGTGTCTCCTGGCTGGCGTGTCATAATGTATTTGTGAAGATCTGTGGATATCTGAACCTAGCTCAACAGGTGAACTCTGTACTGGAACTAAGTCTTGAATGTGTTGTCTTAGGATCCTTTCAGGACGAGTCTGGATGAGCTTCTCAGGTGCTACAAACCCGCTAAGCAAGGCAGGCTGTCTGCCCTCTTCCAGTTTATAACCTGTCTTGCTCCTGGGTTGTAGGGCACCCGCTGCAGAGGTGGGAGGTGAGCTGCTCACTGTGCTTTCTGCCTGCAGGCTGATTCAGAACTGGTGGACACGGAGGAAGTTAAGGCAGGAACACGGCCACAAAGCCAAGGCGAGCTTCCCACAGTGGGAAAAGGATTATAATCTCCAGCCTATGAATGCCTATGGACTGTTTGACGAATACCTTGAGATGAGTATGTGCATCCCAGCCATTCCCGATCCCAATGTCATTCGCCTGCATTCATTTAATGAGTGATCAGAACACTGTTTATTGTAGCATCTTCATAAGCACTCTTTTTTATGCTTTATTCTCATGCTCACCTCTTCTAAACTCTGTGGTTTAGAACATTTTTCACACGTTTTAATAATCCATCCCCACTTTCATAAAAATCCATTTGGCGAAGGAAAGGTTCCTGCTCTAGTTGGCACTGCTGTGCTGTGTCCTGGACATTGCTGGTCTGCGCCTGGCCTGTGCCATTAGCCAGCCTTGTTCAAGATCCTCATGCAAAGTGTCACCTTTGGCCAAATAGGTCAGGGTATCTCCAGTCAGCCGCTGCCTGCCAGCTAGGGTGCAGAGGGACCCACATTGTGTTCAATGGTGAAAAGCTCTGATGAGACACAGAGCTCCTGTGCAGGTCAGTGGGGGTCAGAAGTTGGCAGCAGAGTGTCCCCATTCAATGGGGTTTTTATCGAAAGTGCAGGTAGAATGACAGCAACCAAGGTCTCCCTCACTTCTGCTGTTCTTACTCCTCCGTGACCTCACTTACTAACTGTAAATACCACCGAAAGCCTCACTGTTACCCACATTCAACTTTGTGTCCCTCTTTTTCCCATCTTCACCCATACAGCTGCCCCTTGGTCGCAACTTACTCCACACTGGGGTCCCAACATCTCTATCCTACAGGCAGGGTATTGACGCCAGACATCTTAGATCTGACATACAGTATCACTAAACATTCCTGGAAGCTTTTTCTAAATGAGTGATGTTAGTCCTTGTGAGCTTATAATTAATTGCTGATTCGAAATATAAAAAAACATACTACACCAGCTCTTTGTGTGGGCTGCTTGGGTTACAAACTACAGTCAGTGAGACTTGAGGTTAGTGACCATCATTGTCATGATAGCTGGGGTCTGGTGAACCTGGCCAAGGAGAGTAACAGATTTATACTTCACTAACCCACATCTAACAGCACAGAAAAACCTTTTTGTATTTAAGACTTATTGTTGTTCACCAACAATAATTAATGTGCTTCTGTAGGTGCCAGCTAGAAAAAATCTGAGACCCAAAAATGAAAACCCCCAAAACTTTGCCTTCCTCCACATAAAACAATGAAAATTCAGCTTGATGTTTTTTGTTTTTTTGTTACATTCCACTTGAGGGCATTTCTGTGTAGTGAACCTTGTATAAACTGGACCAATCAGTTCAGCTCTCTCCTGTTCCAGCAGCAGCACATCGTCTCAGACCGTAATGTGAATAAAATGGACATCCAGTGCATTGTTAGCTATAAATGGTCTTTGTTTAACAGACGGGAGGAGGTCAAATTCCAATATTGCATTCCCACTTTCCCGTGTAAAGAGACTCCCTGGCTGCCCACAACTCTGTGCACGTCTGTTCCAGCTCCCCTCCCTCCTACCCAGCTACACCCTCACAGCTGCCTCCCTGACTCATTCCTTGTAAGTGAGGGAGGTTATGGCAGCTCTGTACTCAGACCAGCACTGTCATTTCCTCAGCCAGGAGAGTTAAAGCTGAAGCACCTAGTACTCTGTCCCTTTCTATTCGTCGGTTCATTTAGTCATTGTTAGAATTTTACCAGACTTCTAAAATGCAATATAGTCAATTGCCAATATAATGGGATCAAACCTGTTCAGATCTGCAAAACCAAAATGTTGCCGTGTGCATTTCCCCTTTTATGTAGAATGTGTGGTAAGTTATGAATCTAATTAGATTTATGAAAAAATATTTTTTGCAAACAAAATTAGTTAGTCTTGCATCTGTCATTTTTTGCTTGTAGTTATGGCCAAAAGAAATATTTGCTTACTTGGTAATCTAATTTTTTATTAGCTTCAATTCTGTTTAAAGTACTGTACAATCATACTGTTTGTTTTACTATAAATAAAAAAAATTAAAAATCATAGCCACGAATAAAGGTACAGTATAGTTTCATCATATACAGTAGTGTAACAGTGCTCAGTATATATACTGTAGTATGTGGTGAAGTGTATGTTCTGCTGTGGAGGGAACACCCCTGTATAAACAGATAAATCTAGAAGAAAACAGGTAAAAACACATCAACAATGTTTATACTTTTCTGTTTGTTATGGGCATAACCTGGACGTCAAACTTGACACAATGTTAATGTGATTGACTGGCGTGGCCAAATTCGTCATAACATTAAGAAGGTAGGAGCCTGGAGAGATGTGTGCTATCCCTAGACTGTTCCTCGCTGCAGGTTCAGCAGATATCTTGTCTCTGGGGTCACAGCCATCGCTGGCCCTGAAGAGCAGTAGTGACCCAAGACCTGAACACGCAGGGACGCGATATCTCGTTCCATTAATTAGTTAAAAGCCGAGCTGGAAGGAAAACTGCTGAAATGTGCAGCCTCCCAGGGCCAGGAGTCAGCGCTGCAGTAATCGATGTGTCCTGAGAAAGGCCAATTCTCACTCCCCTTCATCAATACTGCACAGCGCTACCGGCGTCGCACTAATTACAACCATTCCTGCTGAGAGGGGCGCTCTCAAAACTCAGCAGGAATCTGCATGTCGCTGGGAAGCCTGGACTTACGACCAGGCTGCACGATGCTATAACGATACACATGTGTACAGTTCAAAAATTGTGTGAAATCAAATATGCTATTTAATTAGCAAAATTGTCTCCTACATATGCACAAGATGAAGAGTTACTGAGGTTGCTGGCTACAAAACCATTCCTAGATTGAAAATAAATCATCCGGTGTTGTTTTTAAACTGTACATGCAGTATTATCGTCAGGGGCAGTGAAAGCTTCAGAAGCTGCATGGCTAATACTGTTGTGAATCCGCCCAGGCTTAAAATATTAAATGCTGATATCAGATTATTGCATCTTCGAGCTGATTCACCTGTAAAATAGTCAGCATTAAGAAAATATTGTGAAATTACTTGTGTGTTACAAAAATGAATGTATGAAACTGGAACTATATTCCCACTACATTACTATGAATTATTAACCTGCGTTTGCAAACAATTTCTATTTTCAGTGGGAAACTTCTTCACAAATTCCTTTACTTTGATTACTTTTTTGTTTGTATTTACAACCTTAAAACCTAGTCCCGTGTACACCAAAATCACGGAACTCAAAGAATGAGTTTCATTTTAATGTAATTTAAGTGACTTATCTCTTGAAAAACACATTTCTCCTTAAACTTAGATTTGCAGTTTGCAGGCTGGTTAAATAAAGGAAAGAAAATCCGAACCCTAGACACCCTACTGCTGTGAATGAGTAGATCTATTCTATTAGTTCTTAAAATGAAACTCTCAGACACTACCACCCCAAGGTTAGGAAACCAGAGGTGTTTTTTAGATGTAAATGATGAAAAATAATCTAAGAACCACAGACTGAGTTCTGATTGATCACAGACTTTTCAATTTAGAAGGTGGGGAATTGTCTGAATTGGCTTTAAGGATGCAGTTCGATTTTGTTTAACCATGGTACTTGATATAAAACTCTGAGTAGTAAAAGCTGCAGAACACTGTTTTAAAAGAAATAAAGCTTTAGTTTTTAATATGGCAATCATGTTATAAATTCATGTTAATCACAGTTTACAGCAATGAGAATACAATGGCCATGAGACTTGTATTAGAAACCTAGAGAAAGTAAAATTAAAAAATGGTTCTCTTTAGGAAACATCTTTTAATGTTAATTTCTCTTGTCTTGATTTGAAAGAGAGGACAGAGGCCCAAGACAAAATTAATACAATTTTCTGTAATTACTACTACAAAAATAATACTATACAGAGAATGTTAAGATAATAACATTTCACTTCTGGTTGCAGGAGGATTTATCTCCCATAGCCCTATAGAGCAGCACAGGAGTTTTTGAAGTCTCCCCCATGGCTGTAGGCTTGCCTTCTCTGTTCCCTTTTTTCCTCTCTTGCCCATGGCTCAGGTGGACTTATATACCTGAGATCACAACTGCACTAATCAAATCCCGACATTGTACCATGATCTGATAGGAACGTGTGCTTTTCATCACAGGAAGTGACACATACACATTAGGCGTTGTCCACTGAAAGGATTGGATCACATAAGAGACTCAGAAGTGATTCAGAAAAAAGACAAAACAATGTAACTACCTAGTGAACACAGCTACGTGCATGAGGAACATTCACTAATTTAACTGAAAGAACAGAGATAAAAGGTAGAATGACAATGATTCATTGTTAAAATATAATGATGGGATAGGACAGTTGGAACATAAAATGGACTGGGAAAATAAATTATAAGGAAGACACAAAGCAGAAGGTAATATAAAAAAGCAAATGAAATTTTAAATTTACACTTGGCTTGAATGATTGTGATGTGGCATTATAATGAGCTAACTCAACAGCTCTTAAGCACAAGCTATATCTGAAATCTCAGACATATAAGGTTCAGTATTTATCCACAGAACACCAAACTCTAATATGGCATTCAGACCCAAGATATATAAAAAAGTCACCATATTGAACTGAGACACACACAAGCACGATGATGAGTTATATACTCATCTGTCCTACTGTATAGCTAGAACTATGACCATTATTATTTTCCTCTTCTTCCCCTTGAAGGCTCTGTTGTCTACTGCTGTGACTCACACAGCCTCTGCAGTGTCATCAGACCATGCGAAGAACAATTAAACCCCAGATCTAACCCAGAAATGTTAGAGATAAAGAAGGCTGTGAGAAAGACGGCTGCTTGCTTTTGTGAAGTGTTTGCCCATCCCTCTTGAGTAATGAGAATACACTGCGCAGATTATTTTGCTACATTAGTATAAAGCTGTATTGTTTTGCTTTAATCCTTTCCAATTAACTACCATGAAGGGGAAATTTAATTAGGAATGTTTGCCATCTGTGACAGGAAGGTGTGAAATCTTGTTTCTGGAGCCCTGGCGCTGTTTTTACAAGAACTTAGCAATTATGTTATGAAAGAGTTCATGTGTTCAGGTGTCTAAAACAGAAGACATGCCAAGACAACCCTAGTTCAATCTTATTTTAGTGTGACATGAACACTGACGGTGCCTAGGCTTTTTCATAATCCCATTATTCTGAGATGGTAAAACTCCCTCTGGGACCCCAGTGTATGCTGGTTTTAATGAAGTAATTCTAAAGATATCTTCATTGTCAAAATGAACAAAGCTTTTTGATGCACAAGCACAACTGTCTTTATCAGGTGCTGAACGTCTTTTTTTGTTCCAGTGTGGAATTTTATGAGGTTGTGTTTAACGAAACTTTGGATATCTGCTTGCTTTAGTTCTGCAGTTTGGCTTCACCACCATATTTGTGGCTGCATTTCCTTTGGCTCCTGTGTTGGCCTTATTGAACAACATCATTGAGATCCGACTGGACGCTTACAAATTTGTTACTCAGTGGAGACGACCTTTAGCGTCAAGAGCCAAAGACATCGGTAAGATGTTTTTCTTTCCCTGAAATGCTGTATGCTGTGGTTTAAAATTAACTCTAACAAATGAACAAGTTAATCTCATGTAATACTGTATAACCTTGTTTGTTATGTTGATGTTGATGTTTGTTAGCTAAATGTACTGGATTTGTGTTTCCCTGTGTCTTGGGGAGAAGAGCCAGCATACTGGCTTCAGCAACATGACTGGGTAGCTTGTTCCAGACTTTGACAACACTTTGTGTGACAAAGTGCCTGCTCTTCTCAGTTTTAATGTAAACTTCAGTTTAGTCTTCATTGTTGTCCTCCGGTTTGTATTTCTTGTTGATACCTCCACTGATCAGACTAAGGTATAAAAGTGACCTGACAGCTGTGTAGGATGATACCAAATGTGTTTGTTTTTTCAGGAATCTGGTATGGGATTCTGGAGGGTATAGGAATTCTCTCCGTTATTACAAATGCTTTTGTCATTGCCGTGACCTCAGACTTCATCCCCAGACTTGTCTATGCCTACAAATATGGACCATGTGCAGGACAAGGCCAAGCTGGAGAAAAGTCAGTAATTGGTATCTTTATTTTTGTTGTTGTTATCTTCATTGGAAGCAATTAGAATACACATTAAACCACTGCAAATCTGGGTTCAAACAGAGAGAGTAGGAGGTCAGGAAAAATAGAAAACATTGCTTCTGTGATTAAAATTCACTGTTAACATACAGTAGTGTCATTTGTTGAAAATTTGTAATACAGCCATCCACACGGTGAAACCCAGAATGTCAGAAACTCAGGATATGTTTCCAGAAACATGTTTCCTTAATTTCTTTTAAAATAAATTTTCAGAAAATGGAGTCCATTAACCCTGGATCTCTCATAATGCTGTTAAAAATATGCAACGCACAACTTACACCTTCTTAGTGTTGCCCTTCTGATTATGCAGTACTTAAAGGCCATTGAAGACATATGTGACTCGGGAAGAGACCCGTGTCAAAAAGTTAAAAAGGGACAAAAGAAATCTCACTGTATTATGAAATAGTATGCAGTTATAGTAAATAGAAAATTACCAGCATTTTCTGTAGAAACTGGCAGAAGTAATGAGACTATTTTTTTATATTTTTGTGAGATTGTAAAATGTGAAGTTCTTTATCATACGAACAGAAGTGGCCTGTTGGCACAAGTATGAATCACATTATTTGTCTTTAGCCGCAGTTCTAAATTGCCTCTAGTGCTGGACTCGCCATCGTGCATGTGATGGTCAACAGCTCATACGCTCACAGAGTCTTTTCTAATAGGCTAAGGGAAAACTCATTTGGAAGTATGTTTCACAAATGAGAACTTATCTGAAAAAATATCTTCCTCCTATCTAGAACAATTAAACTTTCGTCGATCATAACAGTGAGCATTGGTTATCTGGAAGGTTCATGTGTTTGCCAGGCTACAAGCCTGTAATTTTTGTTCATTTGTATTGGCTCTAACCAGCACACCAGGGAAATGGGTTTATCTGTAAGGCTGCACAATGGAAAATATGAACCTCTCTGATGCTCTCTTTCCAGAATGTATTTCATGTTCGAATTTCCTGTGAGCATATGATATATTTACCAGTGTGCCTTGGCCAAGTACTCTCCTATATAGGCTGGGTATGTTGCACAGTGTTCCTAACACAAGGCACTCTTGTCACATAAATCCATGTTTCCTTGCTCTCCAGGTGCATGGTGGGATACGTCAATGCCACCCTGTCCATTTTCCAAGTCTCAGATTTTGAAAACCGCTCAGAGCCCAGGACAGATGGGACAGACATGTTTGGTTCACCTATTAAATACTGCAGGTTGGAAAATATTCAGCACAAAAAAGGTTTAGAAATACCATCATGAAATCATCAACAAAATTTTCCAGTCTTGCACATCACGATTACAATGTTAAAATAAGGCCGTAGTCTCTAATGCCTGAGTGAGTAAGGAGATTGGATCCTGTTTTTATTCAAGTATCAAGCTGGTCACAGTCAGAGAAACTACTCAACATGGATAATGTAGTGTAGAGAGAAAGGAAATACTATACTGAGATTTAAAAACAAAAAGAGTAAAATTATCTAGTTTTGAAAATAAAAAAACTCATTAAACTGCCAGGCATTGTTTGAAGGTTATTCTTTGATAATACAACTGTACACTTAAGACCTTGCTGAAGTACACTATAAAAATGCTTAGTCTAGATAAATTATTTTGCTTATTTCATTGCATTGCAGCTAAAAAAAAAAAAAAAGATTTCTCTTCCAGCTTCATATTTCTGTCTGTTTAAATGCTAAACAAGGTGCTGTTCAGGAGAGTGTCAGTTAAGACTAGTTACCTGTATATGGGAAAGTGTCGAGCACCAGCTGCCTGGCCTCAGTGCACAACTCTCTCAAATCCAGTCCCAGTCTCCCACACTACAGAAGGTACAAACTCTCCACCACAGCTCTCTCGAATCCTCTCTGACTCTCCCACATTACAGATGTATAAACTCTTCAGCACAGCTCTCTCGAATCCTCTCTGACTCTCCCACATTACAGACATACAAACTCTCCAGCACAACTCCCTTAACCTCCTAACAGTACAGAATATTATGAGCTTCTGAGGACTCTGCAAACTTTCATTTGTTTCACTCAAAGCTAAACAGACAGAAGTGTGCTAGCCATTGTTTTACTCTTTTTTGTGTTTCTGTGCTCATTGTAGCCTTCTGTGTCAGCTGCTGTTGACATGGGAGGAAGATGATTAAACCTGCTGCCTTTTACCCCCCAACAGATACAGAGATTATAGAGAACCTCCAAACTCCAAACAGCCCTATACCTACACCCTGCAGTTCTGGCATGTCCTAGCTGCTCGGCTGGCTTTCATTATAGTGTTTGAGGTGAGAGTCCCTTAACATTCATACGCCTTCTTGGGGGCGTTGAGTTTTTCATGCCTCTCAGTATACATCTATTCCCAAACTTGTGGAATTCCTATATCTATACTTGCATCTGCACAAAGACTGGCATGGGACCCAAGTATCTCCTGGCTGTATTCTTATGTAAGGCACTGTTTCATACTGCGCAGCATATAGACAGAAAAACCGTAATACTAAGATTAAGTTTAACATACATATAAAATATATTGATGATACCAAATTGGGATATTCTGTACTGTACCTCCTTCGTCCATTTCAATATAATTAAAGAAAAGACACTTGTAAGTCTCTATACTGTATGTATCTGATTTTGTTTATTATAAATCTTGAGAATTTTCTTGTAGCTCTTGTCAGTTTACACTCAACTGTCTCTTCATCTGATAATGACAAAATCAGGTAACACTTTTTTTGTTTTATAAGTTATTGGTGTTCCTCTTTGTAATATGTTTTTGCACAGTTTGGCAAATTTCAATAACATTTGTTTCTTCATGCAACAGAAATAAAATTTAAATTGTTGTCATGACAGACACTTCATTACATTAAATGTCAAATTCATTGTGTTGTACAGATTTTTTTTGCAATCTAGGCCTCATTGACTAATACAAAACTATTTTTGGTCATTGATTTTCCACTGATAACAGTGCAATATATTTGAGAATGCCATTAGTGCAAGTGAGATAATTAGCCCCTCAGAATGATATATGTAACTCAGTCTGCTATCTGAATTCTGCCGACAGTTTGGAGTTTATACCCGAGGGAAATTGCAGGCATCATCAAAGTACTGTTTCATGCCTCATAAATCCTAATGCATTTCTGGGACAATTTCAGTCAGTGTGTGTCCTCCAACCCCCCCTGCAATTCAGATTACAATGACAACTAAAAATTAGCTTCAATCATTTCTCGATTTCAGCGTATTGATAATTAATATTTATGCTATTCTCCACCCTTGCCATCAGCCAAAAATATCGGCTTTCACAGAATGCTCTAGACCAGCAGGTACAAAACATTTTGAATGTGTGGATCCCTTTTCAATTTTCAGACAAATTGCGGAAAGAATTCTGGAAACAAACCTTCCAGACACACCACATGCTGCTAGTTGTTACTTTACATTCTAGTTCCTATGAGCATTTTAAAAAACAGCAGCAACAATCTACACTCAGTAATCATTTGCAATGTACGCATCTTAAATTATGTGTGATTAGTATTTATTGCCTCAACAATTCTATTTTGGAAGCATAGGGCTGCCTGCACACGAATGTGTGGAAACTGCAAAATGTCAGATTATTGAATTCTAGCTCTACAACTGACTCACACTGATGTTTTTGTTTTTGCACACTGCTTGTTCTGAGTTTTATTTAAGTTGACTGTTATTGAACTACATTGTCGTTGCTGCAGCTGTTCTGTGTTTAAGTTTTGTGTTTCCTTAATGTTTGTGTATTGAAGCATACATGAAAATAAGCATTTCGTTGCACTTGTGCATATGACAGATAAACTGAACTGAACTGATTGTGTGACTTGATGATTTCACTGGCTTCTGAGATGGGTGTCAGGTTGGAGTGATGTCGGGTTTGTCTTCCCAATCTGATTCCATGGCACATTTTTCTTTTCCACAGACCCTCCCTGTAGTATTAGGCGCAGCGACCCTGAGGCTGAGAACTGCTGCTGTGGGCCACATTGCAGAGCATTTACTGTAGGACTTGTGTTGCAAGTGTTTCAGAGATGCACGTCCAACTGCAATCCCAGAGCAGCAATGTGAATAACCCACAGTGCCCTGCATTGTTAAAACACAAGCACGTGGCATGACACTGTTGCTCATCCAGTGTCTTTTATCTCCTTCTGTAGCATTTGGTCTTTACCATCAAAAACCTGATTTCTTACCTGATCCCAGACCTGCCCAAAGACCTGAGGGATCGGATGCGCAGGGAAAAGTACCTCATTCAGGAAATGATGTATGAAGCCGAGCTGGAGCGTCTTCAGAAGGAGCGGAACGAGAGAAAAAAGAATGGAAAAACCCATAACAATGAATGGCCCTGAGTGGATCACGTGCTTTAAGGTACATGGCAGGGCCTGTTTCCTTTCCCATGGTTCATAAAGTTTCTGTGGAGAGCCATGCTGGATGTTTTCCCTTGAACTAACAGTGTTGGCTAAAACAGAGCAATCTGGGACCTCTTGCCCTAATCTCAGAGAGTTTCAGGTGCTGGGTTACTTCCAGGCAAGTCCACCATCGTTTAACAGGCCCAGCAGTTGGTTTGATTGATAAACATGACCTCACACTCCAGTGTATCTCATCTCCTCTATAGCATGTGGTCTTTACCATCAGAAAGCTGATTTCTAACCTAACTGAGGAATCTGGTGCACCAGCAGAAACACAGGCCCATGGGACCAGGGCATGGAGACCACAGTCAAACTGGAGATAATTGTCTCAGCATTTGCTTGGTTGTCCGGCTGCACTTGTTGATGCCACTGAAAGAGCTCATAAAATGGCTAAATGTTTAAATTCCTTCTATTAATCTCATCACTGTTGTTGGGAAAAAAAGGATTACTTCCCCCCCTTTCCATATCTTGGAACAACATTAAGAGCCAATCAATTATCTCCTGGACTGGCTTGAGTGTAGGAGTCAGGGATGCCGTATTGTGGATGTACAATACCTTCAAAGGCTTACTCAGGAAAAGGTCAAGCACACGTAACTAAGAAGCCCAAGTCAGTGGTGTCAGTCTCTCTGGACAGATACTCTGAGGAGGGCTAGCCTTCAAACACTGACGACAAAAAAAGCTCCACACTGTGTTAAAAAATACTCCTCATTGTAACCCACTTTTCACCCTCACCTAAGCTGACAAACGTTTGCAGCAGAATAACCTTCCTCTTGCTCGTGAGCACTGCTTTGAAATGTGTTTGTATTGTATTTTTGAACTGCAGGTGAAGCCCACGTCCTCTGTTTACGTATTCCTGTTCTGAAGCCCGTCTGCTTCTGGGGAATGAGCTAATGCAACCTCAGTGCATGTCAGGAGATGTTTTACAAGGCAAGCTGATCAGCACATTTACTAAGGAGTGTACTGTAAACAACTTTGCAAACAACAAATACAACATTAACTGTTTCTAACACTGCAAGCATGTTCCTGTCAATGCAGTAATGTACGCAAATTTGTACTTGGACAAAAAACGTTGTATTATTGACCATTTTACAACAATTTGCTACTTTTCTCAGATATCACATCTTCCATAATGGTTTTACATATCTTCAGAGACTGAATGTAAATAGATAGAACTGTAAACTTTTGCACAAGGTAAAATCATAAATACTCTGTGCATTAGTACACAATACTCTTCTTCCACTGTACCCAATGAAACTCCTGTTTACAATTCTGTCCTTTTTTTTATTTCAGGACCTTTAAAAGATTTATGATATGTCATTAAAATGCTTATTTGTAAATAGCCAAATATTTAAGAGAATGTTGAATTTTCATGAAACTTAAGGATCAGTTCACAAACATGAAGCCATGTTTACTGCTTGTATATTGTAATGCAATAAATAATTTAAAATAAATATGCATCTGAACTGTACCAGTGGGTTGAGATTGTTTAAAACTCAGATGCTTTCAGGAAAAAAACAATTAAAAATTAAATACTGTGCCTTTTTACAAGTACTCAGTTTAATTTTTTGGACTTGCAAAATAAATCTTAGTGTCCTAATCACAACATATTTTCTTACACCCCACGTTTACCTTTTTATAAGTAAACAAATTAAAATTAAACCTCTACATTACCATTACGTGGCCTGAAATAAACAACATAGACAATTTATATCACACTTAACACTTTCAGGGTACTGTGTGTGAAGGCAGGCACAAGGGTAAGTTTATGGATATTTTGGGAGTATGATCCTCTCATGGAGGTAGATGCACAGTTCAAATTCAATTAAGGTCCTATAAACAATTTTCAAGACATGTTTCTTTACTTTTTATAGCAAAACTGGAATTTTCAAAACCTTGAGGTGCTTTTTGTCTTGATATGTATGTAACCGTACATTTAGGACTGGTGATTTATTAGACATGAGAGGACAATGGTAAACATTCAAATAGCAATCGACACCGTTCTGATTATGGGATTTAAGGCTTTCATATCAACAGTGGCTTCATTAATCCTTTCCTGTTATTCCCAGGACAAGGAGAAGATTAATAGTGTTTCACATTGTTTCTGTCGGATGAGGGTCACATAGCACATTACTGGGTACTGGGTTTAAATCTAGACAGGGTCATCTTCTGTGTGGAGTTCGTCTGTTCTCCTTCCCATGTCCATGTGGGTTTTTTACAGCCTTGCAAAGACATGGTAGCTGTGCCATTTAATGGCCCAGGGTACAGTCCTGCTTCGTACCCTCTGTCTGCTGGATGAGGCTTCAGTTTACCTCAAGACTTCTCCTGATGAAGCACTTGTGGATGGCGGACAGATCATGTCTAATGAAGGCACTGCTGTGCAGTACATCACAAAATCAAAATTACTTCAGTTTGAGAACTTCTAACACATATATCTGCAAATGCAGACGTTTTGTTTCCAGAAACATATCTAGTCTGAAAGCGAGATTCTAAATGATTACCCCACTAGACTCTGAACTACGATAGTTAATACTCTGTGGTTTACAATGAGGTCCATTGACGTTTACAGCATGAACAGTCATACTTCCCCATGTTTCCCATCTTCATAATTAAACTGTATGATCTCAGCCTACTGATGCTCATGTTAATGTACAGTATGTACAGAGATTAGCTGTTTATGTTCTCACATCATTTTCATTTTCTAGACATTGTGGGAAAACAATAGAAATACACACACAACGCTCAGATGTATAGCCAAAAGCCTATCATCAGAATTTTACATTTTAAATCTGTGGATGTCATGTTAAAATTTGACAATGCACTAAAAAGGCCAAGATCTCTGCAATTAGTCCAGGGAAAAGCAACTAGAGACCATTGCAAGAGCAAAGCAATGCCCAAACTGAACCCTTTAAGTCCTGAACCGAGAAGATTACAAAGGGACCTTATACAAGTATTCAAAATCCTCCAAGGCACTGAAAAACCCCATTTGAATTCTTTAGAATGAACAATGAAACATGAAGCAGAGGACACAGAAACAAAGTGGAAGTGAATTTGAAACTGAGAATGGGAGGCACTTCTTCACACAAAGGTTCTTGGGAGAATGAAACAGGCTACTCAGACTTTGTTGAAGCCGATACTCTATCAAGAACCTACTAATTAGGAAGAAATTAGCTCTTTATTGTTTCACATCATTTTCATCTTCTAGACATTGTGGGAAAACAATAGAAATAGACACACAATGGCTGGATGTGATCCTTGTATGAATTAAGTACTGTCAAACAGCTTCTTCTCATTACTGTAGGTTTTTGGTAACGATATGTTATTAATTTATTATTTATCAGGAAGTATTTGTTCTTAATATTAGCTTTGCTGAGAGATAACCAGAAACCAACTTAGGTTTTTTGTTTAAAAAGTTTTATTTCTTGTTATATATAACAAACATATTCTGAAAGGGTTCAGTGCTGGGGTCAAACAAAAGGGAAAGCAAAGGTTTTGTTGAATGCCTAATTTACAGAGGTTTCAGAAGGCTCCACGGCACGTGATGTGATTTCTTGTTTCACATTGGTGTGACGAGAACAAGAGATTCTTCTGCTTTACATTACATAAGGTTATGTTAAAAGGATCCAATCTAGCCCGTTCGCTAGATGGCATGAAAAATGAAAAAAGTTAGCAAAACACTAACAATAACATGAAAATGTTAGGGAATAATATGTACCTACAGCATTTGCAGCATTGTTTCCTTGGGGATTTATGCCATGTTTACTTATTTTCACTCTAACGTGTCCTTTAATTTTAACCTTGTTAAATAGTGTTGCCAAATGTTGCCGAGATCTGCTCTATGTGTTTCTACGGCAGCTATATCATCAGCGAGATCCCTCAACAGCACCACATGCTTTTGGATTTTGAATGCAGGAGCAGCCTTGTGGTCCCTATGCAATGTCTGCCGTTGCCGTTTATGCTAACGGAGGCACCAGCAGCAGGACCTTGGCCTCTTGTCTCTGCAGAATGCGTCACAGGGAGCTCCAGCACCGTGCTCAGGGTCGCAGCTGAGTGGGAGTTTTAAATTCCTGTTGAAAGGCCTTTGTGCCTCAACCCTTGTCTATGACCTGGCCCTCCTACTTGAAGTCCGGGATATAAGATAAGATCACTTTATTGGCCATATACAATTTCTTCCATTAGGAATTTGTCTTTTCGCAGACCCCAGCTTGCTCTCCATGAGACACACAGACAGGGAGAGAAGCTTGGGGTCAGAGCGCAGGGTCAGTCATTGTACAGCGCCCCTGGAGCAGCTGGGGTTAAGGGCCTTGCTCAGGGGCCAAACGGAGTAGGATTCCTCTGCCGGCTGCTGGATACGAACCGGCAAACTTCCAGCCTCAGGCGCAGCTCCTTAGCCCCAATTATAAGATATATATATAGGTATAGGTCACCTAGCACATTCATAAGTGATTATATCGCTAGGTGACCTATACCTATATAATTCTTTTCCAGACATCATGGCGAAAATGATAAAATAATTTAGCAGCTTCATCCTCTCTAATGGAAATCTTGGCTCGGGGTCTGTGTCCTGAAAGTGCTCTCGTATGTAATTGACTTAATTGATTTTTTTTTTGTTATGGAACAAGTAAAGGTTAATTCCAGACTGAAACACCAGAAGAAAAGATTACATTTTGGCTGTTGAGGGAGACCTCATGGAAGCTCAGCAGTTGAAACACTGTTTCGTCTTTCAGTTTTTCAGAGTGAAATAAACCTTTACTTCATTGTTTGCAGCCAGAGCACACTGGCACAGTTCCCCACTCAGATTTATTGTTAAGTAGACTGCAGAGGTTTATATATATTTTCTTCATTCAGTGTAAGGATTACTGAACATTTTACTCTGAGTGAAAGAGCAGGTATATTTGCGCATAACTAACTCGAGGTCGAGGAGAAAGTTCTTCACGGAACTTCTATATACAGTACATCGCTTCTCGACAATTTACCAAGATCCATTTACACATTAGATAACCAACTACTTCCATCTTCTGGTTTAAAAAGGCATAACACTCAAAAAATAAGTGTGATATTACAGCCGCATTGAAATGTTGCAATTTCCTTTTGAATGTGATTAGAAGTGAGCATTATAATTTATTTTTAGCAATCTGCTCCAATATAAGGAGAAAGGAATTTCCAGTAATCACTCATTAAATTTACCGGGTTCATTAACAGATAGTCTGCAATGCAAATGGAGGTTTGTTACTGAACATTTTATCTACTGAAATATGGAATGGTCTGTGTGCACACGCAAGCAGCAACAGAGCAGGGTGAGGTTTCACTGTAGAGATTGAGTGACCACAGAGGCTGAGAACATACCGAAAAATTCTCCACAGCTGAAACATAGTGTTTTTTTCTTCTTTATTTCTATTTTCTTCAGTGTGGAACCAACCCTTTCTCTTCCAATCAGATATTACTGTGGGAGGCGAGCAGTCGTGTTAGATTAGTGTCAGCTGAGCTGCCTCAGCGGGGCCTCCAGCACTTGTACATACAGTAGGGTCCCTGTCCCCACAATGGATTCACACAGGGCGAATTACTGCAGGTAATCAGTTGATTAGTTGCTGAAGGGTGAGACTCATGGTTTCATTTAGCCTAAGCAGGTTCTGTATATAAAGGGATCCACAGTGCTATTTAGTGTTCGTTTTTCAGAGCATGGGGTTCTTTTGTGTAAAACCATCCTAAAATGAAACTTTATTCTAAAACTTTTCTAAAATGAAATGGCACATTTCCATTGTGGTTTGTCCACGTGCTCAGGCCTCACGAGCCACCTGAGGAGAGGTAGGCCTGTCACAATCAGATGCAGCCTGAGCTGAGAAATTGAGCCAAAAAATGGCGATGCAGCTGTGCCTGCATTCCATGATGAGTGAAGCTGCAGATGAAAAATTAAGTTAATATATTAAAAAATGGCAAAATTTAGTCATGTGATGGGTGTAGAACAAAACATGTTCTTGCTATAAAGTTAAAATTCAATTCTACTCTTAAGGGAAATAACCACAATGCACAGCAATGACAGGGGAAAACTGCAGTTCTGTGGCTTCCTCATCCACATGTGACATGAATGAATGTAACTGTTTGTTTTTTGCGCTGTGTTTCCTTCATGTCCTCTTCAGGATGGCTGAAGGCAGGATTAAGTGCTCCACAATCTTTTGTGTTTGCGTTTGCCCCGCGGTTCAATTTTTCACGTGCTCCGTTCTGAAAACAAAACGCAGCGCAGCAGTTAAAGAGCACGCTGGGACACAAGAAGTCAGGACACAGTTCGGCGCAGGTTCGAAATACTTTTGTTACGAAGGCCGTGGAGCCAGCAAGAGATGCCTGTCTCACTCACTCAGCGCTGAAAGTGCAGTCATTTCTCAGCGCTTTTTTAACTGTACATTAGCTGTAACCACAATGAGCTGTTCATACCACTATATAAGGACTGGAGTGTGTGTTAAGAAGGGAAGACAAATCTAGCAAAGAAATGCATTTAAACACTTACAAAATTGAATATTTTCAAATACTGAAAATGCTAATCTCACAAAACTTCCAGATTTTTTAAGCACAACGCATTCTTAAGAATCCCATCCCACTGCCCTGTAAAACAGGCCAGCTTCGAAATCGGGGAGGAAAAGGCTGAATTACAGTCAGCTCTGACCATGAAGTGCTGTGAAAGGGCTATGCCGAAGGTAGTAAAAGTAAATTTAGGTGTTGCACAAGAGGAATATGGAAGAATTTAACCCACTTTCATTAGGTTCCAGGAACTGAGAATAAACTGCACTTCATGAATTTGAATGGCCCTGGTTGATCTGAAACATCAACAACACTCTTTCCTTGTGCAGGTTGTTATTGTAATCAGAAAACTGAATTGATTGGGTTCAAAGGGATTAAATGAAGCTCCCTGTACCTTAGGTTTAAGAAGAGAGAGAATCTGGTAGCCGGTTAGGTCTTCTTTCTGTATAGTCAACCCTGATTCCAAGTTCTGCTTTCTTCCCCCTAATAAAGAAACAAGGAGAAGATGAAAAAAATACATTTTTACACAATAAGCAGATTTTCATGCCATCAACATTTTAATTAACCAGTGATATTCAAAATAAATTTTCAATTGTTTGAATGTCTTATGAAACAAAGTCCTTTTTGTATTAAATTAAAAGAAATAAAGGCTGAGGCGGCACAATGATGTGTTCTCATAGAAGGGCAGCAGTACCTGTCGAGAGACTCACTAGCAGACCAACAGCTATGACTGTTAGAGTCCCAACAGTGCTGAAGTACAGGTAGGACAAAGAATACCAGTGTTCAGCCAGATAGGGCCTGCAAATGAAAAATACACATACTGTACAGTACTGTTACAGCGTTAGGTGACTGAGAAGTGTCTCTTAGGTTTTAGATCAAGGTTGTGACACTTGAAAGACTAAACACTACACTTCTAGCTTCAAAGCAAAGAGGATGTTTGCTGAGGTTTATTCTCAGATCCTGGAACCTTCAGCAAAAACAATGGTAAAGTTCACACCTCGGTTTAACTTGTTTCTATTTTTGTTTTTTTGTGTAGTTTGTGTCTTGTCATTGTGACACATATTTGTTTAACCAAGTGTGCCTGGAGTATAACTCCTCTCAAGAAAAAGAACAAAGCATTATCGTGCCTCTAATTCAACCATCCGCTCTATCCTGTCTGATAAATCACTAACATGCTGGGGGTTATGGATAATTATTTCACTATTGACTAAACCTCTTGGTCAGATCCTGATTTTCACCATTTACGTAATCCCCCATTTGTAACAGTAATTCCAAGGTTCTTCCGAATGGTTACACCCCAGGACTGCCTATTAGAAAGTATCAATTGATATTGTTCACACCCGAAGAAGGCTCCACAGCCGAAATGTTGTGTTTTCTTTCTTCTCTTTTTAGCATGGAATAGACCTATTACCTGATAAATTGATATTGACAGCGGATCTAAAAAAGCTGTATTCTATTAAAAAATATACACCTATCCCTGCTCATACCCTATTAACAGAGTAATTCTGAAACTACGGTGTATTTTTATGTGTTTGTCTTCACTCGCTGTTTCTCTGACTCTCTGAGAAGATGCCAAGGTGGTTACTGCCCAGGGATGTGGTGGCATCCTATTGGAACACCTGCTCCCCCAGGAGAGAGATCGTACCCGAGCCCCCAGGAAGGACGGCAGTTCCTACCTGGGCTCCTCCTCACCCCACAGACCATGCGCCGGGGGGGGCTGCCACGTCACAGCTGTCCAGTTGGACTCTCCTGCGGGCAGGCTGCCGTTACAGCCAGCAGTGCTGAGGCTCAGCGGCCGGCTCCTCCCGGGCGGCGGGGGGTACAGCTGGGCTCCCACCCCCACCCAGAGAGAGAGAGAGAGTCCACACAGCAGTCCCACCAGCCCTCCCTGGAACACAGACACGCCCACTCACTGCAGCCCACTTCCTGCACACCCAGCCCCACCGCTGCTTGTGACGCCCGCATCCCACTGCAGGCTTGTCTTGAGTGCCACCTCCAAAGAAACAAAAAGGCTCTTACTATTCCTTTGTCTTGCGGTTTACAGTGGGGGTTGTTTTCAGCCTTATGAGTACATGCAAGGAAGACATTTCTCTTTCAGCTGGGCACCTTCACAGCCCATTTCAGAAAACACCACAGCTTTGAGGTCCACAGCAAGGTCTCTTCGCTTCCTTGTGGAAAAATAATCTGACTGACCAAGTTACTTTCATGATAAAAAAAATGCATTTGATTAACTGTTGTTTTACAGTGTCGCTTGCTTTAACTATTTAGATCTTTTACAGTGCAGTCTGAGCAATGGGGGTGACTTAATATTAATTAACTCCTTTTTCATTATCCGTGTTTTTAATTGATTGCAGGTATCGAGAGACAGATAGAAGGCTTAAGATGGTACTTACTGTAGAGTTGGCACAGGGAAAGAAAATTCCCAACGCGAAGAGCCCGAGGAGTGGTCCTCCTATCATGCCAAATACGCTGATCGCTGCCTGCAGGGAGCCAAACAAACACTGAGTACGGAATGTGGCCTAGGGTCACCAAGAAGCCTGTAACTCCAGAGACTCAGACTGTCACGAAGCATCTTTCAGGACCCTATGCAGACAGCAAAATCCGGAGGGGAGTGAGAAAACACGGGGAAAAGACTAGGGATAGGGGCTGGAAGAAGAACAGGGGCCGTGTCCAAGGTGCGCTGGTGCTCGGGAGGGTGTGTCCAGGGCAAACATGTCCAAGGGAGTCCGTTAGAATTTCCTGGGAAAGCCAATGACCAAAGCCGGGTGATCCATCCTGACACAGATGAACGAAGTTAAAAGCCGGAGCAGGATCCGGCGAAGAGTCGGGGGAATAAAAGGGGGGTAACAGGGCCAGGCGCTCCCAGCCCCGGACCCAGATGGTCAGGACGCCGTTGTGAAGCCTATGCTGTCGGGTCTCTCCTGGACTTGCTGGTAGGTGGGCTTCCGAGTGTCCATCTTCCAAAGCTGAGCCAACACCAGGACCCCGCGGACGGCAGTCCGGAAGCCCGGGACTCCATCTGGTTTTGTTTCTCCTTGTTTTTTGTTTAGGGCTTCGGAGCCGCCCTGAAAAGGAGGGGGTACTGTCACGATCACAAACCCCTCCTCTTAAGGACGCTCCAGCTCTTCCTCATTTTCCTGAACTCCTGCACCTGCCTCCGGTTCCTGCCCCCGTCCTATAAGAGCCTGACGTTCCTGCCAATCTGGGCTCAGCTTTGGAAGATGGACGCCCGGCTGCCAGGACGCCAGCCTACCCGCGAGTCCAGGAGGGGCTAGACGGCATGGGCTTCACAACGGCGTCCTGACCATCTGGGTCCGGGGATGGGAGCACCTGGCCCCATTACCCCCTTTTATTCCCCCAACCCCTCCCCAGATCCCGCTCCGGGTTTTTACTTCGTTTGCCTTTGTCAAGGATGGACCACCCGCCTCCCCACTGATTTCCCTACGAGCACCCTTTGGACTTCTTTACCTGGACCATGTCCCCCTGAGCACCTTCGTCACACCCCCCTGTTCACCAGCCTACCAGCCCAGTTCCTCGTCTCCTCCCCGTGTCTGTTCACTCCCTTCCAGATTGTCCTGAAAGACGCTTCGTGAGACAGGGACTGACTAGGGTCACTGACAAGCCTGTTATTCCTGAGACTCAGACTGTCTCAAGAGACAAGGACTGACTAGGGTCACCGACAAGCCTGTAATTCCTGAGACTCAGACTGTCTCAAGAGACAGGGACTGACTAGGGTCACCGACAAGCCTGTATTTCCTGAGACTCAGACTGTCTCAAGAGACAAGGACTGACCTGAAGAAGCCCACGAGTGCTGACGCAACTACAGTGTACATACTCAAATGTAATGATCTCATATCCTTAAAGTTCTGCCAGCACAACCACAGGTGACTCAAAATAAGGAGAAAAAATGCTTTTTTCTACCTGCAGGAGACCCTCCATCAGAGAAGCTAGGCCAGCCATTCCGATGCACAGGGCCCCATACAGTACACCTATCAGAGATGAGACAAGACCATCAGAAAGCAGACAACTGAGAGAGCACCCCCTCTCTTTCATTCCAGGGTTAGTACAGTAGTTTATTTATCCAAGGATTTCACTGAGACATTGTGGGAGAACCCCAGGGAACTGGGCAACTCAGAGGTCTTGCAGTATTGGAAGACATAATTGTGTTATCCTGTGAAAACAACTAGGTTTCCGGAAGTGTTGTACCACATTGTTAATCCTTACCACACTATAATATTACGCTGATTTAAATAGGATTCGGATACGTCTCTTGACACTTCGTCACAGGCTGGGTACATATTAGAGATACTGTACTAAGCTCAAAGAATGAAAATCTGAGGCTTTTTTGATGGCTGCACCATAAGTCTGCTTGTTCAGCCCTCAGTGCTAAGTACATGACAGCATAACATAAGGACTTACAGTATGATATAGACCAGAGGAGGCATTATGGCCTCTCATTGGTAGTTTCGCTGCTGGTAGCTGATTGATCCAAGAATCTCATCCAGCCATTTCATGAAAGAGGCACAGTATCATCTTCAGCAACATGGCTGGGTGGCCTGTTGAATACACCCACGACCCCCTTGTGCAAAGATGTTTTAAAACCATTTCTTGGTTTAAGAAGAAGGTGAGACCAGGCTCAATGGCGTTTTTTCAATTTCTGACACTTTAGATGTTCTCCGGGTGTTCAGATTCATTTTAATCACCTCCTCCTTGAGTTATAATTTTCTCAAGGGCAGAGTTGTCTTGGAAGTGGCACCTGTTGTTTACCCCAAAAATACCCTGTATGGCCAGATCCTTGGCGGGAAATATTTTATCGCACGACAATAACACTGAAGTTGTGGTGTCCTCCACCTCTCTGACTCTGCCTGGTGATATAAAGACTCACTCAGCCCCTTGGAAGTCAAAGAAAGCTTGCTGTCAGAAATCCTGAAGTATGGCTTCACCAGATCCTCCACAGTTACAGCTGCCAGAGCATTGATACTGGAGGAGACTGTGCTGTAGAAATTAAAACAGAGGTCAGCTCATCAGGAGGCAGCAAAACTCTTAACACAACAGTGCTTTAAAAAAGAAAATCAAGAGGTGTACAGCACCGATTAGGTGTCTAATCGACACACATACTGGTCATATTCTTACCTTAATGTCCCACTGTATGCTGATGCTACAAACAGTCCAGGAAGTCCAGGAAAATCTCTCAGGATGTCCATAACCATGTATGGCATGAGCTGACAAAATGAAAAACATTGTGCATTCTTTACTGCAGTCATTTAGAGAACACCGTGTTATACAGTCATTCCTCCATAACTGGGCCACTAAACCCCTAATTGTGATTCACGGCTAACTACTGTAGCTGTTGTTGCTTTTAGAGGTGATGACACTGAAAATGAAAGTTTTTGTGCTCTAAACAAGTTTGAGTTTAGGTTATATGATTAAAAGTTCAAACAAACGTTTCTTTAGCTGTCTGAAAAAGACATGCAAGCATCTCTGTCTATCCTAATTATTCCTTGTGGAACAATCTGAGTGGCGTGCCTGGTCAGGCGCGGATATGATGTGTGCTGTCCACGGGTCGCAGTCCTTATAGATGGAGTACAGACACAAGCCTGCAAACACAGCGCAGAACAGGATCACCCACAGACCAACCAGGTTAATGTAGAGGGACCTGCAGGGGGGAGAGACCATTCAAAACACCAGATCACACAGACGCCAAGGTCCTTTTGAACTCCCTCTTCGGGACTTTTATGTGATGCCTGTGACTGCTTGTTTCCTGTGATTTTCAAATTTAAACCTCAGCTGCATGTGAGGAAATTCCAGTTACACTTGTCTACTGGGACTCTGAGCCTTAACTGGTTAAGCTCCTTGGAAGCCACCTGATGTTTGACCAGTGTTAGGGGATTGATTAATAATTTTTATGTTACTGTAAGTTCTAAACTCATAAAGAGCCGGTAAGTATTGTATCCCTCTTTCCAAAGCCGTATTCTGTAGCCCATTTCCATTCACTTTATCTCCAGCGAATGATGTGGGTGTTGATTGAGAAGGAGGTAGCAGCTACCAGGCACCCTGAGAACCCGGGCCTCTGCATGCCGGAGGCTGGGTGATGTTAGAAGCGAGCCTGCAGTTACCCTGCAGTCCAGGTGCACTGAGCGGTCTGACTTACACTTTCGCCTGAAACAGAGATTTGCAGGAGATGTATCTCTGTACTTGTGCTTGGTTGACAGCATAAATCCCTGTCCAGGCAAACGTGCCTCCAATGAGGATGGTCCAGAAGGTGTGTCTCCTCAAAGGATCGGGGTCAAAGCTAAAATGAGATGAAAGAATGAGTAAATTCAGTTCTAATGCGCCATGTTGACAGAAGTATTTTACAGGAGTGTCAGCTCAGCATGGAAAATTAAAGAAGTGTATTTCTCGGCCTGGAGTGTGTAGCTCTGATCGCCTGCTTCACTGAGTTGTGAAGACCTGATTGGATCTCCCATTGGATCGTTTCAGCCAGCAGATCCTGTCAGCCAGTCTCAAGCTGCTGACAGCTGACAGGCCCGGAGAGCAGGAATCGTGACAGCATCATACTGGTGTAATAGTGAACCAAAACTGACAATTGATATGATCACATTGAATACATAACTGAAAATAAATTTAGATATTCCATAACAAAAAAATGTTATTGATTTTCCCTTGACCTTACACCACAAAATAGATTGAATTTCCAGGTATGCACAGCACCATGCTCGCAAATTCAGATCGAGGCAACAAAACTTCATGTGATGTGTTGTGGCCCTATGACATTGTAAACAAGCAAGCCTTGTGAGAACATCTCTTTTAATCGAATAGAAATATTGCTCTCGATTTCAGCACAGTTTTGCCGACAAATACTACTTGTTAACTCTGCATGCAGATCATGTTGGAACATTTCTGCAGTAAAATATTACAGTTACAGTTACAGTACTTTCACAAAGTTCACGATTTTCTGCTTAATTCGAAATTTGTAATTTTTTTCTATAGTGTCAGTTTATTTTGTTACTGAGATTCAATAACCGGTCTGAGAAATCGAAGTGTTGATTTAATTTGACTTGATTTCGTGCAGTTAGACCACAAAAAAACGGCTGGTTTTGAGAGGGTGTATAGACTGTCTATAGGCACTGTGCCTGCGGCATGGTCTTTGCTGGGTTAGGACATCCCTGAATCCACAGTACACCAGCCCAGCGCAGTCGACATGTCACAGAGCTCACGCTAGTGACTTACTCCCAGAAGTTCAGCCTCCCTCCATAGTCAGAGTCGTTGAGAACGGCCGAGAACCCCCCCTGCAGCACCACAGATCTGACGATGACCGAGGCAAATCCTGCCACCATGATCCCCACTTGGAACACGTCGGTCCAGACCACCGCCCTCAGCCCCCCCTGCAATCACAAGCGAGAGGCGCTGGGACCGCGGGGAGCAGCACAGGGCTGCGCCCCTGTCACCCCAGGCGCCGGGGAGCTGCTGTCCTACCAGGGTGCAGTAGAAGGTGCAGACGGCGCCGGTTGAGATCACAGCTCCCCACAGGTGGAAGCCGGTGACTGAGGAGTGGGGAAAACGACACAAGGCAAAAGACACAAAAGACACATTCTTTTAATGGACAGTTTGAATTCATAAAGTAGACCTAGCTAGCGTACTATTGTTAGTACATTTTAATGCATATGACAATGGTGACTATGCATTGCAATTTCCTTTGGCCTAATTAATTAATTAATCAAAGTGGGTGAGCATAACTACTCATCATCCAGGTGGGGCTGCACACTGGTGGTGGTGGAGGGGATCCCCATTACCTGTAAAGCGCTTTGAGTGGAGTGTCCAGAAAAGCGCTATATAAGTGTAAGCAATTATTATTATTAATTATTATTATTATTATTATTATACCTGAGAGAAAATGTCTGTCTTTGTTACAATACATGACGAACTGGGAAGAGGATTTTGTCTAAGATTACTATTGATTTATCTGACCCTTTTATCAGACATGTCGTTCATTTTTACCCATTTAGCCAAAGACGTTTACTGGAGCAATATGAGTGAAATACTGTACGGCAGTGCCTTACCTGAGATCTGGGCCCACTCTCTTGCTTTCCGCTTGCGCCCTAACCGTTTCGCCGTACTGCGCCCTCTAGTGGCTGTACTGGGCAGTACAGGCTTACTTATGGATTTGTATTGACGCGTTTTACCCGGTTGAGTCTCGGGTTTTCGTACACCTGCCCATTACTACATTAATGAAGCAAGATTAATTTAACAATTTATCCACATTTGGCACTTGTCTGTTTTACAAAACCACAATACCGATGCAGAGAAGACTGGTGAGCAGTGATCTGATGAGCCTTTAATTAATGTGATTGACGCTAAATCAGAATGGAGGTAATATCGTTATTTCTAGCAAGACTATATATACAGACCTTGGTTTAAAGCGAGGGCTGGAGTATAGATTACTATGCCGGTATATAAAACCTGAAATTAAGGGGGAAAAAAAGTTAATTTTCTTTGTGCGCTGATAAAAAATATTTTAAAGTAGTAACAGGACACAACAGTATATTCCAAAGAAATTGTGATTTCATGAAAGAGACTGCAAGTTAGTTCTATCCAGTCACTTGTGAAATACATGACAGTAAGTCAAATTATGAAGCCTGTCAATCAAGACTTTATTTGACAAGCATGGTGAGTTGTACTTAAGTCTAGATTCACGGTGGAGACAAGGGCTAGCTGAGTCAGTATTTAATGGAGGTACTGTACAAAATTCCATAATCCCATGAGTCATTTTTGAAGGACATAATAATTCTAATTATAGGAAATGTATTTTTACATTCATAACAGCATCTTGCTCTCCATCATTAACAGTCTAACCAGTTTTTTTCTCATCCTGGCTCTTGTCCATTTCAGGTATATTAATCCATCTTCTATATGAAAAGCACATTATTTTCAAAAAAGGCAAAAAGCAAAACAATATTCATTCATCACAATAGCTTTAATATCAAATCTAACTTACAATGCCTTACATAATTACTTTAATGTTTTTTCTGTCATGTATGAATGAAAAACATTCCAAAATGACAAAATTGTTTTTTGAATGTAATGATGTCAATTTCATGTTTATCCAGAGTTCTCTGTCACTGCCTGTCAGATTTCCTGTGTGTATTTTTTGAAAACCATTTAAAATTATATTTGCGAATTAACATAAGGTGTCATTGCTGTGAATGGATTAATTATTCATTTGATTTCAGTCCACACAGTCAAATATATTTTATCTTGTAGGCTGCAGTCTCAGGTATCCCTTGACACCTTTTCATCAGGTTTAATTCTGGAATATTTCAAGAGAATGAAAATGTACTCACTGTTTGAATGATGAATATTGCAGTCCCACATAGCCTAACCTCTTTGCTAAAACGCATTTCCAAATACTGTGAAACAAACGTAGAAAGAATAGCATTAGAGCACTGGAGCCCCTGTACACATTATTTATTAAGACTACTGCATTTAGAGCATTTTTTTAATGTTAGCTGACTTTTAGACTCTTATTTTTTATAGTGTAGCAAGATCTACACTTTCAATTACACTTGTTACCTGTTGAAATTGTTTCTGCTGTTTTTATATTTGAATTGAAGCAATTGAAATAATCTGTATACAGCATAAAACATAGAGAAGCTTATGAAACAGCATGCAAGTACTTTTGCAAAATGTGTGACGTAACCTGCGTACTCCTGCATTCTTTTGAGATCTGTCTCATCTATTTAGATAAATCCTTCGCAACAGCTTTTACTTGACATATTTTATTCTGTCTTTTAGCATTCTGTGAGTGATGAAAAGGAACAAGATAACTCTGAGATAGTGGAATTCAGATATGTTGTAAAACGAACCCACTACAAAATGTTATTTTTGATACTTTGATTTCAAGGTCTGTAACAGTGACGATTGTCTCCTTTCCCATTTGCAGTATAACACCAATGCTGTAGCACCAATATACTGTATAACATCAGGAACAGGTACAGTATATCTACTCTGCAGTCACAGGCACAATGCCTAGTCTTGGTTTACAGTATGAGACGTCTCTCTCTTTGGGGTGCTTGTTGATTTTGAGACTGCTGTCTTTGAGGTGCTTGACTGACCCTTGGTTCTTTCTTAACACTAAACTGGAAGAATAACCACAAATCCCCTAAAATAAGTATGAACCCCCAAAGAAACTTCACAACATGAAGAAATTTTAAAATCAAAGCCCAGTTGTTACAAAAGGTGTTATTAACTACTCACCTCGTACGTGCTGGTAATTCCCAATCTGTAAAAGACGGGAAGAAAGAATTCCGAGCTGATGAGGACCACCAGAGCATAGCAGAGGGCAAAGAGTCCGAACATGGCGCCAAACCGGTACACCTCGGATGGCGTTCCCAGGACCGTGACTGCAGACATGAAGCTGGCAGTGAGGGACAGGGCCACTGGCATGGCAGACATCCTACGACCCCCCATCAGAAAGTCCTGGGACGTCTTTTGCCCACCATCAGCAATGGCATAATATATCCCAATGGCAGCTGAGACCACCAGCGTGAGACCAAATACCACGTAGTCCCAGACGACGAAGGTACCAGCAGCAGAAGAGACTGACATGATGCCTCCAGGTCCTATTGCTTCCGTCTTTGTCTCTGGTCTCCCTGTAAATCCACAGATCACTTCGAAACAAGTCTTCCTTTAATGTAAAAAGGGACTGAGGATTTTCATTTTCAAGCAGCCAATTGATTTGAAAGAGGTGATTCAATCCACAAAGCTGAGCGAAAGTGAAATGTACGTGGTGTGCATCAGCACTTTCAGACTTCAAGTTTCCTACCTAACAAATTTCAAAGAAAAAAACATTATTCACCTACAGTACAGTTATGTTGTCCTTTACTTTACAAGAGATGAACAACGTATACTCATGATGTTCAAGTTTCAAGCATTATTTATCTATTCCTATTTAATGGTAAATATTTAGCATCTGTTGCTAACAATTACACCAATTAATATTGTCTACTACTAGATTGTCTTCACCGGTTCACCTGATGATTAGCTCTGGTAGGCTGAAGTTTAAAAAAAAAGGATCTCATACAGGAAAGCTCTTTCTGCTGTCAGACAGTGAGGTTTCTTTGTATCCAGTGTAACTCAAGAGCAGTGACTGTTCAGACCGAGTCTTATAAGTACCTGGAGCCTCAGAGCACCTCCCAGGTTTCAAGAGTAAGTAGGTGGGACCTGTACTGTGCATGCTCTCTCTTTTCCTTCTATTTCAGAACATAATGTGCTTCACAAACCAATACATTCACCTTGAGTCAGGTGAGCTGATAAGACAAACACAATACCTATTTGTAACAACATGCAATGATAAAATGAAGAAAGCAAAATGTGAAGCATATTTTCAAGGTCAACAGAGGACTGTTTGAAGGTTTGTAATTATGAATTATGAATTAAATTGATGACTGTTTCTATTTCCCAATAAAACAAATATTTGTTAAGGTGTTAAACACCCAGTTTTCACCCTATTTATAAAACACCACAAGTTCCTTTTTGAATTGAAAGCCACTATTGTGGAAGAAGAAGAAACCTATTTCTGGAATATGGCATTGTCTCTTATTGCCACCAATCTGGGCACTTTATATTAAACCAAGCATGAGCCTTGCATATGATATCAGTCTTATTTACTTTTGAAACGTACTTATTTTATTTTTAACATATTTCTCAGTGATATATTTATATGACCTGAATTAGGGTTTGGTCTTCAAACAAGGCTTGGTCAAGCATAACACTGCTATTAAAGACAGAAATAGCAGGAGTGATTATAGACTTTTGAACAGAATGCAGTCAGTATGTCATTCTGTACTATCATCATGACTGTGGGGCTTTCACAAAGTTGCCTGTTATTGACCAAGCTATAACAATGTGTAGGCTATAATTGAATAATCGGGACTAGTAATGGCCACAGTGACTAAAGAAAAATTAAATGGTTAGATTGCTGCTTTCACACAGCTCTATGGTGCTGCATTTAATTATGGGTAGAGAGCACTGACTCTGTGGAGTTGCATGGTCTACCCAGCTCCATGTGGATTTTCTCAAAGTGCTCTAGTTTCATCTCACATTCCATATGGACCACGCCAGGTCAACTGAATCTAATAACAGGAATCATTTACTGAAGTGCAAAGCATCCATATTTTAATTCCCACTTCTGTAAAAATTTATACACATCTGAACTTTTTTTTAATTATTTTATGATCGTTTTATGTAAGGTCAGGGAGTGCCTGTAGGTTAAAGTCTTGTTGGTGTAATCATGCAATACATCATTAAAATATGTCAAAATACTGTATGGTTCATGTGTACATCAAAATGGCCTCCTGACTGCAATCTGGTACCCTCATTGAAATCTAACTGATAATGCAAATTTCTTGTTCTGCTGTTCAAACCTTAGTAGGTTCAGTGACAAATACATTCTATTTTTGTTACAATTCAGCAAACTCTAAAGCAGGCGTCACTTATCCTGTTCTTGGAAGGCCGGTGTGCCAACAGGTAATCAGTGCACCTAGTCTCTTATTGACCTGAACCAGCTCATTATTGCTTCAACTGGACCAGTAGAACATCTTCTCCCAGCTCTTTAGGGCTGGTGCTGTGAAGGAACTGGAACACCTGTAGACACATCAGACCTCCAGGACCTCTGCTAGCAGCTGGGTCCCTGAAGTGTAGTAGTTAGCAAGTCATAACGTTGACCTCACATGTCACAAGAGAAAAAAAATCCTGGCTGCAGATAATCAGGAATGTTAAGGGTGGGGATCTTAATCCAGTGTTTGCAATTAAAATGGATTCCGAGACTTGTACTTTAATTGATATAACTGAAATAGGAAAAAAAAGTTGCTGTCAATTCCAACAATCTCAAACAAGACGATGGAAGAAAGGACGTGTATTATGTTTTTAAAATATCAGGTGAAGCTCATGCTGCGAGATTGGAAATAATTAAACACCAACGTCAGCATATGAAAATCAGAAAACAAAATACGTTTTACTGTGAAGCAATCATCTCGACGGGTTTTCTTTCTCAAGTTCTATCAATGATATTCTGAAAAACTATTCGACTCCGTAGATTCAGCAGACTACTCCTACAGAAAGAGCATTGCATACAAACTGAAGCGGTACAACCACGTGGGTTAAACCACGTTTTCCCACAATCCACCATTCAATATGGCTGCGCCCGGAGGTAGCGGCGTGTGTGTGTAAACAGTGTGGATTTTTAAAGAAATATCTTAAATTTTGAAATAGAATATTAAATCACCTTTTCTAGATTATTTTTCTTTAGGATTTTTTTTAAAAAGGGCTGGAAAAATGAAGACCAAATCGTCATATCATAAATCGGAAAACACTTTTAGGGTAAGTTATATTTCTAAATAGTTCTTCAATTTCTGCAGCCCAGTCATGTTCCTTACAGGGCAGATATAATAATCCAGCACAACACAGTATATCATAAATTACAGGAATGCTCATTGGTACAGTCAGATTTCGATCATATTCCACCAAGGACAAAAGTTTCGAGCAAGCAGAAAATATACTGTATGTGAAATACCGTGGTTCGATGCGAATATTTAGACGAGAAATCATTTCCTAGCGAACGCATAACACGATGAGTGTGATTTTTTTTTGTTACTGTTATTTTTTCTCATTTTGTGTTTTGTTTTGCAGTTTCTTACCTTTTCTGAACGGCTTGCTAATGTAAATATCGATGTCATTCATCGTATTGACAGGACGGGAAGCTATGCAGAGGTGAGTTTCACGATTACTCCAATTACTCTTAATTGTTCTGATCCTGATCGTTTTCTCCATTGTTCTTATCTTAAAAGCCACTTATGTCTCAACCTTGTGAACTGCGTTTAATATCCCCAGGAGGTTGAAACATACTTTTTTGAAGGGCTGATGAAATGGAGGGACCTGAATTTAACGGAACATTTTGGTAAGTAATATGTATCTTTTATACAACTGTGCATTTTTAGGCCTTGGAAAGGAATCTTCTTTTTCTACTGTCTGCAACAACAGTTCTTTTTGAGAAACGAGCAGACCATAAAAAGGTGTATGCGCTGTGAACAATTGCAGTGCAGGAGCAGGTTTTAAGATAAGAGATAAAATAAGACCACTTTATTGGCCATATACAATTTCGTGCATTAGGAATTTGTCTTTTCGCATACCCCAGCTTGCTCTCCATGAGACACACAGACAGGGAGAGAAGCTTGGGGTCTGAGCGCAGGGTCAACCATTTATACAGCGCCCCTGGAGCAGTTGGGGTTAAGGGCCTTGCTCAGGGGCCCAATGGAGTAGGATTCCTCTGCCGGTCGCGGGATATGAACCGGCAACCTTCCAGCCTCAGGCGCAGATCCTTAGTGGATCTTGAACTGTATTTGTGTTTTGCAGTGAAGTTTCTCAAAGAAGTGATCCACAAATGCCAGTCCTTCAACCTGCTGGTTTTCCACCAGAGTTCAGTTGTGGAGAGTTTGAAGGTCCACCTCAAAGTCAAAGACAGCCTGGCCTATCAGCCTCTTTTGGAGTAAGTACAATAAGATCTTAACGAATGGGAATAATACACACAGAGTAAAATGCCAATGTGTTTGCTGTTTATCTTAAGGTTAATACTTAGGGCTGCCAGATATAGGAAGTGACTAGAGGACATTAGGTGCTCATTTCTCAGTTCTGCGGTGACACCTGTACCCACACTTTCATACCGAATAAGAGGTCACAAGAGAGAATAAGGTCCGCCTAAATGTTACACTTTAAGAACAGTTAGATTGTACTGTTTAAAGGCCTGTTAGTGTCATCTTGCTTTTTATTTTTTTGAAGGCCATACTCATTGTCATAAACAATTCTAAGTACTGTCAGTAAGGTCGGGCAATACAGCCGTGTAAATTGTTTTTATTAACAATTCAGCTTAATTGTTTACACTTATGCCAGGATTTTATTTGTGAAGTTCTGAAATGGCTCAAAATTATTTAAGAGATATTTTTATTGAGTTGCATTTTTTGTACAGTGAGCCTTTTAAAGACACCCTGAGTAGAGGCGTCAGGTGAATTAATAATATGAGCTTGAGTGACTGCTCACCCATTCTAACAGCTTCATCCCATTCAGGGTGCAGCCAGGGCCAATCCTGGCAAGCAACGGGTATAAGGCAGGGTACACCCTGGATAGGGTGACAGTCTATCATAGGGCAGACAAACAGACACAAACATGCACACACTCACACCTAGGGCCAATTTTCCCAGAAGCCCATTAACCCACCAGTGTGGTTTTGGACTGTTGGAGAAACCTGCTCACCTGGAGGAAACCCACACAGGCCTGGAGCTTGAGGGACTAATATAATACAAATGAATGTCTTTAAATACCTCTGGAGTCCCCAGAAGGTACAAGATATATAGGTATCATGTTTTGGTAACTTAATTTTAATTTTAGAATCATGTGTTGTTGTCTGTAAGTGTTACTGAGCAATGCTGTTCTTTGTTTTGTCATTTAGCCTAGTGGTTCTGCTGGCCAGAGACCTCCAGACTGATTTTTATCCCCATTTTCGAGATTTCTTTATTATTGTCACCTCCCTGCTGGAGACTCAAGACACACAGCTGTTGGAATGGGCTTTTACCTGCCTGTCCTACCTCTACAAGTACCTGTGGAGGCTCATGGTGAAGGATATGGCCGAGATTTACCGGTGAGCTTACATTCTTTAACGCTTCAAATCTAAACGCAAAACTCACCTTTCTACTAGGGCTTATATCAGATTGCCATACAGTTTATCCTTTATTTTCTTGTTTAATTTGTTTCCTTTTACTCTATATTTTTCTTCTTTCTTTATCTCTATGTACAGTGTCCTTTATAAATAAAAAATATTTTTATATCATTATGCAAAAATTTTGTTTCTCTTGTTCGCAGGTTGTATAGTACGTTGCTGGCACACAAAAAGGAACACATCCGAAATTTTGCTGCAGAAAGCTTTGCTTTTTTGATGAGAAAGGTGAGACGGGCTTTGTGAACTTCTCCTTGCTATAATAGTAGTTATAAGCAAAAACGTCTTTTACTCACTTAAAAAATTAGTTTTTTAAATCTCATCATTTAGCTACTGGAGCATGTTGAGGTGGGGATGCGGGTACTTGGGCAGGGGCGGGGAGAGGCAGTGTGTGAGCTCACACCTGAAGAAGGCTCCACGGCCAAAAACGTTGCGTTTTCTGTCTTCTCTTTAACCTATTGCTTGTTCCTGAGAGAATCGTAACCTTGGCGCTGTGTTCTCTCTCGTCAGGTGTCTGACCTGGATGGCCTCTTCAACTTCATGTTCCTCGATTTGGAGGAGCACCCAGAGAAAGCAGAGGGCGTCGGACAGCTGCTGTTTGAAATGTGCAAGGGCGTCAGGAACATGTTTCATTCGTGTGCCAAGAAGGTAACAGCTTTTGCAGGCGATGCGAAATTGCATTTCTGTAAGATTACCGTCTGCTAGAAATGCGCATGTTCTTATGAAGGTCCAGGTGGGGCTGGTGAAGGTGGAGGGGATCCCCATTAAAAAGCGCTTTGAGTGGAGTGTCTAGGAAAGCACTATATAAGTGTAAGCAATTATTATAATAATTATTATTATTCTTCTGTATATTTTATTCCGTAGGCATTTGCCATTGCTCTGAGGAAGCTGGGGCCCGTGACGGAGAAGGAGCAGACTCTGCCCTGGGTGACAGTTGGAGAGGCGCTCGAGCACATGGCCCAGACCACAGCTTCACACGTCCACACGGAGCACTTCGTGGTGCTGTGGGATGCCTTGCAGGTGTCTGCGCATTCTCTTCATCGTATTTCTGCTCTCTTCGACTCTTGTTTTGTTTTCCCTGTGTGTTGAAACTGTGGTGGTTTTCAGGCATGCGCCGATGAGGTGTCGCGCGAGCTGCAGGGCGCGGACAGTGAGTGCTCGCCCCAGATCGAGAGGCTCCTGCGGGTTTACCAGGCGTTAGTGGAGCATGGGCACGGGTCAAAGGTCACCAAGCCGGAGCTGGTGTGTGAGGTACGATTCCTGAAAAAGACGAGACATTTTGACAAACATGACATTAAAAAGGAATGAAAAGGTTTTGCTTGTATTTGTGTCGTGAGGATAGATAGAGAGGGGGAATAGCCTTTTTTTGTCTTTTGCATTTTACTGTTATGTTTGCTTCTACAGATGACATTCCGTACCATTCTGTAATTCTTTGATGCTTATTAGAAGTGTTGTTTTTGATCCAGTTGAACAAAATTTGTTCTTCGCTGGTGTTTCTCTGAATTTTATGTGTTTCTTTTTACTGTGGAAGCAGTGAACCTCTCCCAGCTGCCCAGCTTTGACATGCACCACTGTCGCTGAATTAAGAGTAACAGCACTAGGCGGTTCTGTTTGCTGTTGCAGACGCTGATGCAGCTTGCCCAGGCCCCCCAGCTGCATGTGTCCTGCAGACAGCAGCTCTTGAAGGTGATCTCGTCTCTGGTGCTGGGCGAGAATGTCACCCTGCCGTCCACCTTGATTGAGGAAGCTGTTCGGAAGGTACGTCATGCGGAAGCGCTGTCAACCCCATGTCCCCATCTCTCTCACACAGCTCAAGCCTCGTCACCCCTTAGGGGGGATTTGTTTGTACTCATGTGCCGCTGCTCTGTCCCATCCTTGTGTCCTGCAGGTGTTTGGAAGTGGAATGGGCCAGGAGCTGATTCTGCCTTTCTCGGAAGAGATGTTCAGCATGAAGCAGTTCGAACAGGTAGAGAACCTAAAAGGTGTTTGGGTGGGAAGAACTGCGGCAATACCGCCAGATCAACAGCCGTCGTTGTCTGATGGTGCTCCCTTTTGATTATTGAAACAAGTTAGCCGAGCAAAAACAAAGGGCTGTTTCATATAGCTGTTTATCCTTTTTATTTCTGAAGACATTCAGCACAAATCCCTGTAGAAGTAGGTGTCTGGTGTCCCATTACGAGCTGAACGCTCCCCTTACTTGCTGTATCTGATAACATTCATGTTGTGGAATGGTTTGAAGGTGTAGAGTGTGATTAACCCTTCAACACTTCTGCCTCTCTGCCAGCTTTTCCTGCCCAGTCTGCTTCAGTATTTGGAGCACCTGTTTGGGATGGATGACTCTGTCGTTCGCCAACTGGCTCTGGAGTTGCTTGCGAAGCTGATCTTGTTCAAGGCCGCACCTCCAACTGATGGATCCATGGCCTTCGAGAAGTACCCTCTCGTTTTCACAGGACAGTCTTCGGGGTGAGTCTCCGTGGCTTCACCAGCACGTGCAACAGTACTGTCGATCAGCATGCTCTTGTTCAGAGAGCTGTAGCTGCTGATCTGAAACGCCATTAATCACCGCGAACATTTCTCCCCCTGATCTGATGTGTTTGGGCATCTGGTGCAGAACGGCTGCCGCATGCCACCTGGGTGGAGCTGTGCTTCAGGTGAAGAGGGTCCCTTCCTGAAAAAGAAGTGCTTTTGATGAAAAGCACTAAGTAAAATCAAGAAAATATTCTTATGATGGCTTTTTTAAAGACGGTCTACATTAGGCACGTACTAGTGTGCACAAACCTGATATGACAGGGAGACTGAGCGGAGGGATTTGAGCTGTATGATACAAGTTCCTCCGTGTGCCTCTCACACTGACGCTGGCAGCTGCACTGATCACAGAGCCAGAGGGTTTTCCCTGCAGGCACTGCATCCTGTTCTCTACAGCACTGCATCACCTGGTGTTACAGGTGTGGTGAAATATACAAGGTGGCGGTGAAAGGCAGTCGCCCTTCTTGAACAGCTTAGTCAACTGCGAAGAAAGGCACCTGCCTTCTGATGAGACAAAACAACAAGGTTCTGAAAATCCCATGGCATTTTTTCAGAAAGAGTAAGGATGTAACCCCAGCATCCTGGCCAGATTTCCCCCTGGCTTTTGGCAGTCACAGCCTTCTAATAATCTCCATTCATGAACTGGCTTTGTCACTTCAGATGTGATATAAAATCAAGGTCCAGACTCTCTGTGATCACGCTTCTCAGCAAGAGAAGGAGTGTTATTCCAGTGTTCTGGCCAAATTTTCCATTGGTCTTTACCAGTCATGGTCTCCTAGTAATCCCCATCTCTGAACTGGCTTCATCACTCTGCTCTCCTCCCCACTGAGAGCTGGTGTGTGGGGAGCGTACTGGTGCACTCTGCTCTCCTCCCCACTGAGAGCTGGTGTGTAGGGAGTGTACTGGTGCACTCTGCTCTCCTCCCCACTGAGAGCTGGTGTGTGGGGAGTGTACTGGTGCACTCTGGCTGCTGTCGCATCATCCAGGTGGGGCTGCACACTCAGGGTGGAGGGGATCCCCATTACCTGTAAAGCGCTTTGATTGGAGTGTCCAGAAATGTGCTATGTAGAATGTAAGGATGATGATGATGATCATTAAGAATAACGATAATAATAAAACTGTGCTCCCGTCAGCGATGTAGTTTGTCACTCAAACACACTTTATCAGTGGAGCTGCTCTCACGGTCAGCAGCTGTCCTGAGCTCGCAGCTACGAGGCCGTCGGTGTTTCATCTGCTGAATACCAGCGCAACCGGGAATCTCGCGGCCGCCCTGCAGTTACAGAGGCGAGTTTGTCTTCTCCCCAGAGCGGCTGGCGCGAAGCAGGACCCGACCCGGGAGAAGAGGGGGCGCAGGTTTTCTGTGCCGGAATATATCCTGTCCCTAGTTCATGTTCCAGAGGAGGGAACACTCCCTGACCTGTCCACCCCCTGGGCTGCCCTGGTCGTTCTGCCCCACGTCAGGTAAAAGATTTCACCAGCCGCAACGTCACCTCATTCTTTGTTGTTTCTGGGTGTGGAGACGTGTGTATCGTTTTGAGTTTTTCACGTTGTCCCCAGCCAGTGTTTACTTCTGTGTTTCAGACCTCTTGAACCAGGGAAAGTGATTCCCGTTCTCGCATCATTGATTGATCACCTGTTAGACAATGTGGAGGACCAGTCTTTGGGAAAAGGTTGGTCCTTAGATTCTGAAGTTTGTTTTAAAATGCAGTCTTTTTAATCAATGTTACTAGGATTATGGAAAGCAGGTACTTGAGATATTATCTATATTATCTCTTAAGCAGAACAATTTGTAACTGTTATTTTGTCATTGGTTTTCATTAAAGGGCTGATAATTACTCAAGACTGATAAATTGATGTATTTATTTGAGTATGAATATGAACATTTGTATTCTGTAGTTTATGTTATAGTTCTGTAGTTTTATAAGCATAATGTTATGCTTTGAATTATTAGGTACAAAACCTGTGGTAGATAAAATTTATAAAAAGATGATAGAATGAACTAATGAAAGAACAAGTCTACTTTTTTATAGATTAACATATTTTAGACATACCGAGGAACTTCATTGCCTTGCATTCTGTGATGGATGTTCAGTTCAGCATGTCCACATCCTCTTTATCTGTTCATCCTAAAGCTGTTTCATCTCCTCGTGGTCCACAGGTGGGCTTTTTGTAGCCCAACAGGCTCTGAGCACCATGCTAAGCTTAAAGGAGTCTGCAGAAATACTGTCCCTGGTGCCCGTGGAACGTGTTAAGAATATTGTAAAGTAAGCAAATGAAGTTTTGAACAGCTTTGACATGGTACATTTTTCACTTAGTACATATATATTCTGCTGATGTCATGTCACAGGTTTACTTTGCTAAATAGATGTTAACGTCTGTGCTGTGCCTTGTGTGATTAAATACAACAGAGTAGCAGTCTTGACTGCTCTGTAGTTCAACATCCCGTCTTTAAATTTCTTTATGTGAAAAAGTGAAAAAATAGTTCAAGAGAAAACCTGTTGCAGTTCTATAAACTGTAAATGTTTCTGAAATACTGTGACTGTAACACAAACCTGATCGAAGGGAAAAGCATGGACATGTGATTTACTGATCTGATAATCAGTCTTTTCCTCTAATAGGCAAGCTTCTTGTGCTAAGACCCCATTTGTCACATATAATATTTGAATATTTCCAATATTCCTAATAAGGAAATAATATTTCCTTATTTCTCACTTTGTGATGTTCAATAACTGTCTCTTTGTGGATATCCCTTTTCGAATCAGAGTCATTCATTTCAGAATCAAAGTGTTAAGCTTTCTCATCATCAACAAAGGGAATTCATACCTGGTTGATTGTGTACAGCTCTCGTGTCTGACTCCACTGTGTTTGTCATTGGATGTCACAGAACAAGGGTGCAGACTTATTGATGGAGGCTTGAGCGATCCTACTTGGGGAAATCTTCTTGGAAAGCGCATTACATATTTGTGTTGCAGGAGCTTCCCCTCGGACCTGTCTGCCCTGCTGCTGGCAGACCTGTACTACTCCAGACTGGCTCTGAACGGCTGCACCGAGCACCTCTCCCATGATGCCTTGCTGGGGTTATATGCCACTCTTCACCGCAACCTCTCTTCAAATATATCCAAGGTGACCATTCATGTTTTTCTGCTGTAAGGGAAGGAAGGATGCATTGGTTGGTTGGTTGATTTCCATGCTATTGCTGACATAACATATACATTCATGTTAGCACAAAAACGTGTTTTTTTTTCTCCTCCTCAGGTTCGACTGCTGACGTTGAGAATCTTTACACACTTTGAAGCTGAGCTTCCACAGCGAGTGCAGGCAGGTTCTCCTTTCCGGAATAATTTTTCCCCGATGTCTCAGGGACTTTCAGAATCCAGCCCCCGTTTGCCATGAATTGAATTTTGATTACAGGGTCCAGCTGGTCCAACAGTTTTAAAAAAATGGGGTGCACTACATGTTCTGTTGCAGTAATAGTTACTGTTCCCGTTACTGTAGTAAAAAAAAAAAAGAAATTAAATCTGAGCGGAGTGTTTTTTTTTTCCAGGATGAGGAACGAGTGGAAACGCAGACAGTGTTCGCAATCTCCCTGCAAGCAGAGCTGGTTCCAGCGACTGTCCACGACTACAGGGAGAAGCTGCTTCACCTGCGCAAGCTCAGACACGACTTGGTGCAGACTGCTCTTCCCAGAGGAGCCTTCCAGGAGGTGACGGAGCCAGCGAGGCGCTATGTTCATAACATGCAATGTGCTGATAGTCAGATAATTCACAGGGTCTGTCAATATGAACTTTGTGTTATATGATCAATTAATCTGACCTATTCAGTTCATTTTGAATGGAATTTAAATCGGGGGATGTTATTTTAGAACTGTATAATGCACAGCTAAGGACTCACTGAGAATATGCCAGTGAGTAGCAGCTATATCACCCTGCAGCTAACAGCTGGCAGCCCACTGCAGCTACGCAGGTGTGAGCCTGGTCAGTACCTGGATGGGAGACCTCCTGGGGAAAAGTAAGGCTGCTGCTGGAAGAGGTGTTAGTGGGGCCAGCAGGGGGTGCTCACCCTGCAGTCTGATCATGAATTGCTCAGTTTCAGGGCTGTTGGAAATCAGACTAATTAAACACTTTAAAAGAGGCCAGGACAAACATGAGGACTTTCCACCACTGTGCAGTCAGTCCACATATAACGAAAAATATTTACAGACTAATTAGTGGCGCTATCTGACAGCTCCTGGGTTTGGTTCTGGCCTGGGGCACAATCCCATGTGGAGTTTACATGTTCTCCCGGATTTTCTCCAGGAACTCCAGTTTCCTCCAGGTGCCGTCCAGGTTGATCCCTGTGTGTCTAGGTTGCCATAGCTTTCTGATGATGGATGAAAGCTATGACTTTTCACTAGCTGTCACACAGACAGTTTTCTGCTGCTATCCGGGTGAAGTGTTGGCATAGCTACACATCCGGGTGAAGTCAAGCCCATGTCCTCTAGAAGTCTTTGTGTTTTTTTGTTTTCTTCTCCAGGTTCCCCTGCGCTACCTGATTGCAATGCTGTACCTCAACTTCAGTCCTCTGTGGGACCCTGTTATTGAGCTCATAGTGTGAGTACTTGTCTTGTCACTTTTCTGTGTCATGTGTTGCAGTACGCATCCATCAGGATTCATTTGTCGGCTGCTTCTGATCTGTTTTACGCATCATTTATAAAATGTATCGTAGTATCATCATTGTGGATGTTACTGAGTCTTGTTGCTTGTCTGTCTTTAGATCCCATGCCAAGGACATGGATAATAAAGATTTCTGGAAAGTCTTTTACGAACATCTGGATATGGTGGCACTTTTAGCAGGCAAGTCCTCTTGACTCTCAATTTCAGAATTAAAGTAGGAGGCCTAATTCCATCCACTGTCAGCAGGCTGTTCGTCCTGCTGAGACTCTCCGCAGCTCAGTTCTGAAAAATATGTTTCATTCCATCTTTTCACTGTGGTAATCAAATTACTTCTTTTATGGATTGTCGCTTTCCTCGGTGAACAAGAGTTTTTAAGCCTCTGTACCTAATTTTGTGGCTTAATTTTCTCAACACACTGCTTGAATGGAACGCGTTGCGTTTTGTATGAGAACGCTCAGTCTTGCCTTAACCTTAATCTTAAACGTAATCAAATGTACAGTAGTCCTGCTCGGTAATAAAACAGCACCAATCTAGAGACTATTAGCCAACGGAATATGTAGATCTTGGGTGTTGCGAGTATTATGTGGTCTGTATAAGTGTAATATGTGTTTTTTGTTGTTTTTATCTGGGCAGCACTGGGGCAAGTTCCAATCAGTTTTGTTGACATGGCATTGAGCTGAAATGAACCTCACACTAGTCTTGGCCTTATCCTTACATGAAGTATTTCCAACCATTTGCGATTGGTTGCCCGACAGAGAAAGAGCTCCGTGAGGAGGCCAAGGAGGAGCCGGGTGCGAGCCTTGATCGGGACAGAGTTGCATGCGGCGACGTGGGGGTGCTGTACCTCGAGCAGCTCGGGGGTGCCACGGAGCTGGACGACCGGACCGACTTCACCAACTTCCGGTTCCTGCTGTGGAAGGCGATGGCCCTGTTCCCCGACAGGGTGGAGCCCCGCTCCAGGGAGCTGGCTCCGCTGCTGCTGAGGTTCACTGAGTAAGTGAGGCGCTGCAGGGGCGGGGCGGCCGGCTCGAAAGGGTTTTTCGCTCCTGCGTGGTGTGTGTTGTCACCATCACCGCTCTGTGGCTGGACCACGACGGGTCTTACACTAAGCAGAGGAGAGCTCTAACACTGAGCAAGGCTGGGCCTGGTCAGGGCTGGGTTGGGAGGCCCTCGGGGGGGAACCCAGGTTGCTGCTGTGAAGTGACGTTGCTGGACCAGTAGGGGGCGCTCTTCACTCCGGAGCAGAATTTCTAAACCCAGTACTGTCTGCTGTGACCGGGGACACTGTACTCTAGAAGCATTTGTCCTTTCAGTGGGCAGTTAAACCAAGTTTCTGACCATCTCCTCCCTACGGATAGCTGATGTGTGGTGAGCGTTCTGGAGCACTATGGCTGCCGCCGCATCATCCAGGTGGGGCTGCACATTGGTGGTGGTGGAGGGGAGTTCACATTACCTGTAAAGCGCTTTGAGTGGAGTGTCCAGAAAAGAGCTATAAAAGTGTAAGCAATTATTATTATTATTATTATTATTATTATTATTATTACGGTCCTGGGGCTCTTTTTTCTAAAGAGAAGTGGCATTAACTGTGGTGTCCTGGCTAAGTTTCACTCTTGGCTTGTGAAATCTGGCGCCCCTGTGGGTCGCCCTTAATTCACCGAATGAGGCAGCTCCTGCCTCCTGCAGCTGGAAGGCGGCGTGTCGCTCAGGTGGGGCTACGCTTCACCGGAGGATGAAGTCGGTCCCCTCCTGCACGTGAAACACTTTGCGGCTCTTGGCAATGGTGAGCCCTGAGGAATGAAAGTATTTTTTAATAATGAGCGTTTTAAGCTGGAGGTAGCGGTTCCGAATTCGCGCGATGTGAAAGCGAGCCCTGGTGAGAGTGCAGCTTGTCCGCTCTTGTCCCTCCATGGCAGTAACGAGTACTACCCAGCCGATCTCTTGGTGGCGCCGACGCAGGACCTGCGCAAGCAGCACGGTGCTGCGCCGGAGCCAGAGGAGGCCGGAGAGGGGGACGTGGGAATGAAAGACGAGGAGGAAGAGGAGGAGGAGGAAGAGAAAGACCGCGCAGAGCCACGGAAGCAGGCTGGGAAAAAGACGCCGAGGAAGGCGGCCGCTAAGTGAGAACAATTTAGATCCTGATTGTCATTTTTCTACTTGATAGGAGCCCCTTCTGTGCATAAAAGGCAGTGGGTGTCAGGAGCCAGGTGCCCAGCCATCCTGTTGAAGCAGATTGAGTCTTTCACAGTTCAGCCTGGCCAGACCCTGGGATCAGTTGGCTGCTACTAGATGAAGATGCAAGATGGGGGGGGGGGATGGTTTCCTCTCATTTGTAACCTTTTATGTTTTAATTCATTTCGTTCACAAACTGCAAACACATCAGCTCAGTACAACCCTTTAACGCGCCGACTCTGAAGCCCTCTGTTGCATAATCTGCAGCGTTAAAAGTAAGAAATGCCTTTATCGGCATGTTTTCTGACTATTACGATCACAGGGTTCTTTTCGAAATTGAAGTGGCTTGTGAAATCTGCCTTAATTCACCGAATGAGGCAGCTCCTGCCTCCTGCAGCTGGACTGCGGCGTGTCGCTCAGGTGGGGCTGCGCTTCACTGGAGGATGAAGTCGGTCCCCTCCTGCACGTAGAAGCGCTTTCATTTTCACAAGAGGAAAACGGATTTATTTGTTCCTTAAATTGAATTTTAGTAATTTTTTTAAGTCTTACAATACATTTTCTTTGGCAGGCAGCTGATCGCTCACCTGAAAGTGTTCTCACTGTTTGCCAATCCACGGTCCCTTTATCTGGAGCCAAAACTGAGAGAGCTGTACACTCGGGTATTTGGTTTTGATTTGTTTTCAAGCTGTTTGAGTGTTTTTGTGGGAAAGGGTTTGGTGGTTACATTAAGCTGATACCTGTCCCTCTTAATGTGATGCTTTTTTACCTGGATCTTAGCATGAGAGACTGCATTGCTGTGCAGTTTGATAATGAATGAGATGTAAAACTAATTTTGGCAAAATGTTCACAGGTAACAGAGGAATAACCCATATGGTGTTTTAGAACAATTTGCCATTTAAATAAGGAATAATTTAGAGGTGTAGTACAACGTGTGAAGTGTTACCTGGACCTGTGACCTGCCAACTAATGCTGTGTCTGCCCTGAAAGTTGATCTGGTCTTTAATTAATCACATTAAAATGCAGACAATGACTTTTTTAAACTTCTGATTTGTTTTGTTTTTTTTAAACTCTTGTTTCTCATATTTTATCCTGAAAGAAATTTGATCTCAAAGAGGTACTGAAAACTACTGCTATCACTTTGCGTGACGTTTGATTTTTTTTTACATTTAGCTACTCTCCCATCAAGACCAAGGGATCCAGAAAATAGCTCTGGAGTGCATCCTGACTTACAAAGACGGCTTCCTTCTGCCTTACAAGTAGGTTAACCTGTTGCGGGGGTTTACTGTCTACACCTCTTTTCTTGTTGCTCAGGCTTGTCCACGACAACCAGGTCTTTAAGAGATTTATTGCCCTCCACTCTTACATCAGTCCTACTCATTGAATGTGCAAAAGCACTGGTGAGAGCACTTCAAATTTATGCACCAACATTTTGTGCCAAAGCATACGCTTTGTTTGAAGGTTTTATGCCCAATTAGGTTTGAATGTTGTATGACTAGTACAGGACCTTCCGGATTGTGTTTTTGTGTTCTGGTTTTGTTAGCGTCTTTAATGAGAGGAACGTTGCTGAACTGTTGTTCCAGCACAGCTGGAGTCTGACACTGCTGCTGATGTCTTCCTGTTCAGCTCGACAATCCCAAGCAAGAGCATTTTGCAGGGCCAGGATTTGAGCTCTGATCTTTCTCAGATAGTGTTAGATTTTACTGGCAAAGTACTTGCGCTAAAAGTAGCTTGTCCTGTTGAAGTAAGTTTAACTTTTTAAAAGAACTGGGTTGTTTGTTTGTTGGGCTTACAGAATGAGTTGTGAGCAATCACAAGTGTTTACTGGAAAATAAAATAAAGCGATGTTACTAGAACCAGCAGTAATGTCTCCGAGAACATTGAAGAAAGTCGCAGACGATTTAACAGTGTGATGTGCTGTTGTTTGGGGGCAAACTGGAAAACAGATGAATCATATTGGCAAACGCTTTCTCATGTCTGATTTTGTCTCCTTCTGTAGGGAAAACCTCCAGAGGCTCCTGGATGACAAGCTCTTTAAAGAGGAGATTGTTCATTTTAACATTTCTGAAGACTGTGCCGTAGTAGAGGCGCCCCACAGACCGGGACTCATGCCTGTTCTAATGAGGTGAGACCAGAACCCAGCCCCGAGCAGAGGCCTTCTGCAGAGCTGTGGCTGCCTGGGAATGCGATTGTGTTCTGCTAAAACCGAAGTCTTCACAATGGGTTGTATATGGAGGTATAGCTGCCCTTTTAATGATCATTTTTAATGGTTAGACACTCGCTGTACCATATTTTTAGCCAGCAGCATATTTTTAGCATATCCCACTGAAGCTCAGCAGGTGTGAGCCTGGCCAGTACCTGAATGGGAGACCTCCAGGGTTAAGGCTGGTGCCAGTAGAGGTGTCAGTGGGGCCAGTAGGGGGCGCTCACCCTGCGGTCTGTGTGGGTCCTAATCCCCCAGTATAGTAATGGGGACACTTTACTGTAAAAAGGCACTGTCCTTTGGATGAGACATAAAACTGAGGTCCTGACTCTCTGTGGTCATTAAAAATCCCAGGGTGTTTATTGAAAAGAGTAGGGGTGTAACCCCAGAGTCCTGACCAAATTTCCCCCTTGCCTTCACCAATCATGGCCCTCCTAATAATAACCATCTTTGAACTGGCTCCATCACTCTGCTCTCCTCCCCACTGAGAGCTGGTGTGTGGGGAGTGTACTGGTCCACTCTGCTCTCCTCCCCACTGAGAGCTGGTGTGTGGGGAGTGTACTGGTGCACTCTGCTCTCCTCCCCACTGAGAGCTGGTGTGTGGGGAGCGTACTGGTGCACTCTGCTCTCCTCCCCACTGAGAGCTGGTCTGTGGGGAGTGTACTGGTGCATCATCCAGGTGGGGCTGCACACTGGTGGTGGTGGAGGGGATCCCCATTACCTGTAAAGAGCTTTGAGTGCAGTGTCCAGAAAAGTGTAGCAATTGTTGTTGTTGTTACCACCTTACCACCACTGCAGAGGATTACATTTCGCAGTCAGGTCTCCTGGATGTGTTTTAAGGGGGTGATACCCCAGGCGAAGGGAGAGTCAGTGTGCATGCAGGCCCTGTTTTGCAGAATCCTTTACGGGCGGATGAGGAGTAAGACGGGCAGCAGGTCCCAGGGTAAAGCAGGAGCCGTGACTCGGACATCCATCGTCCTGCGCTTCCTAGCGGGATCCCTCCCGGAGGAGATCGGGATGTTCATCGACCTCCTCCTGGAGCCCGTCCGTCACTACAGCCAAGGTGCCTCCCTCTGCAGTATCAGCGTTGCGATGTTGTAGTCTCTGTCCCCGAGTTGTCTCCATTTAACAGCACACAGCACGGTTTTGCTGTGTGTTTTTATGTTAAACGGTTTTACAGTACTTTTAATGAAATAATACTGTTTTCTCTCGCGTCGGCTGTTCGTTCGTAAACGGGGAGAGCTGTAAGCTGGACTGACGCCCCTTGCCTGCAGGTCCCTGCCTGGCTGCGGTACAGCGAGCCCTGGAGCAGACGGACCTGTCCAGGGTGCTCCCTTTGGGCCAACAGCACAGCATTCTCAACAGCATCGAGCTCGTCATAAAACGACTGGGCCACCTGATTCACCACTACCTGCCAAAGATACTGCAGATCCTCCTGTGTGTCACAGCCTCCGCCTCCGCCGTGCTGGACCGAAGGGAACAGGTGAACAGATCTGTATTAGAACGTCAGGCTACTAACGAGAGGAGGCAGGCTGGGCAAACGGACTCGTGGGTTACAATTAGTTAAGCGATCCAGTGATCTCATCCAGCCGTGACCTGGAGGAAACAGTTTTCTCAAAGCAGAGGGTTGACCTTTTGTAATTGTTAGGAACAAACAGCTCTTACAGTCAGTTCTGCTTATTCATGCAGCAAGTATGCCGAAGTGTGCACCATACCTACACCCTCAGCAACAAAAGCTACAGTGCTGAGTGTGACGTTCAAAATAAACTAGATGTTTTAGTAACAGAGTGTACAGAATGCTCTTATGAGCTTCCTTAATGGTGCTGTATGTTCATGTTCCCTGTTGTGTTCCGGACCTCATGACCTTGTGTTTACCGAAAATGTGACTCCCAAGTGGTAGTGTTCCTTGAGCCACTTTCCTGTCCCGGATTATGGCTCCTAGACACAGCAGATGGAATTTGTATTGTCTCTAAAGGGGGGGGGATTGTTACTTCACAGTAAGGGGACTCGTTAGAAGATTTGAGTTTTACTTTATTTTGTTCCATCTTCTGTTTACAAACCGGTATTTGAGTAAATGTTTAGAAAATACACCTGAACAGCACATTCACAGAACTGCACAGAAAGGGAGCTTCGAAGACCAGAAGAATCGTTTGACCCTTCCGGCAGATTTCTCGGCTGGGGTTCTCACTTCTTTCCCGTTTGCAGGTACAAGCAGGATGTCGCAGCCCGTTGAAGAACCTGAGGCGCCTGGGAATCCTCCGAATCCAGGATTTCTTCGATGGCTTTGAGTCTTACAGCTTTGCTGCGGAGGAAGTTGACGCCGTGTTCCTGGCAGTGGTTTGGCCCCAGGTGGGGAGCGCAGTGTCTGCACTCGTCCTTGTTGCGTCTCTCATGAAGGACGTCTGGCTGTGTGCATTCTCTATCATATTAAACCCTCAGCCATTGTTCAATCTCTTCTTCAACAATAAATCAGACATTGATGTTATGGGGCTGTTCTCCCTTGTTTGTGAAGAAAAGCATTGTATGTGCGCTTTGTTTTAATCCTTCCAGAGTAAGAAACGTGCAGTTCTTTTGATATATTACAGGTCACCCGTCTTCCTTCTGAGAGCCCTTATGCACCGACCCCACTGCTGAAACTGCTCCATGTGTGGAGTCGGAATGCCAGGTGAGGCTCCTGTCCTGACCTCTCTCGCTCCTGTCATACAAAACACATCTGCCAGCAGCAGAAATACCTGATTTCATGGCAGCGTCCCCGGTAATTCAGTGATGCGGGAGACGATTCCTTTTTCACTAGAGAAAGACCTTCTTTAGAGGCAAGTATATCAGCTAGCTGTTGGAACCTACCTGTAGTCGAAGTCTTCGCTTCAAGCGTGTGTTAATGAGAAACACACTTCAGGGCTGAAGGTGTGAGAGCCTTTGTTTAGGTCATTTCCACGCTCTTTAACTTTCAGAGCACGCAGTGCTTTAGCACAGACGCGCTGTGTGGGGGGTCTGCTCAGTTCGCAAGCCTCCTTTCGTTGGCCGTGCCGCACAGTAAAAGCGCGTGACGTTGGGAGGCCGTGTGATGTGATTGTGTGTGTTGGCTCCAGGTATTTCCCTCTGCTGGCCAAGCAGAAGCCGGGTCGCCCGGAGTGCGACGTCCTCCACAACGTGTTCGCTCTGCTCTCGGCGAAGAACGTCTCCCAGGCGACGGTGAGCGTGGTCATGGACGTCGCCGAGAGCCTCGTGTCCGCGCCCGACTTCGAGCCCGGCGAAGGCGCCGGCCCTCTGACCGTCGGCTGCTGTGTGGTTCCGGAGCCTGCGGAAGGGACGGGCGCTGCCGGAGGTACCGCTCCAGGAGCGTGGGTCGCCTGGGGGGAGGAAAACGCAAGACAGATAAAACGTGGACAGCTTTTGAGTGTGGTTATTAAACAGCTATTAAGAAATGTAGCCGGTTGTAACATAAGAACATAAAAAAGTTACAAAACAAGAAGAGACCCATCTGCCCATCGGTTTGGTAGTTAGTAGCTGAGAAGGAGCCGCAGTATCGACTTCAACGTGGCAGGGTAGCTTGTTCCACTCTCCCACAACCCTTTGGGTAAAGAAGAGCTTCCTGTTCCTGGGTTTCAGTGCATCTCCACTTAGCTTTCACTTGTGCCTCTCTCATTCGAGGTTTCACTACGTATCCTGCAGAAGTCCACTGTGTTGACTTGGTCTGTGCCTTTGCCAGTGAAATTTGTCGCAGGACAGAAATATGTCTGCGTTGTATGTCTTTTAATGGAATGAGCTCCGCAAATCATTCTCCGTGCGGTTACAGTAGTTGTTGTGGCAATAACGTATTGAACTTGAATGAATGAACTATCCGCCCGATAGATGCTGTAGTCCGGGAGTGTTTGACCCTCGTTGCTCTCCGTCTAGAGCACCTGACCCTGGGCTGCAAGCTGCTCCTGCCCTGCATCCCGGCCGTGCTGCAGTACCTCAGCGGGGTGGTGGGCAACGCGGAGCGGATGAAGAAGAAGAAGTTCAGGGCACAAGTCAGCAAGGAGCTCGGCATCCTGTCCAAGTATGTTGGCGATTTGTTACTGGGCCTTTAGAGGTGCTAATGGGCTTTAAACACCTGTAAGAAAAAGCTAAGAGTGTTTTTTTTTCATGCTTTCACAACTAGTGATTTGTTTATTGTTTACAGCAATGGAAATTCACCAAGCTTTGTTTGTCTTTTAGGATCAGCAAGTTTGTGAGTGACAAGGAGCAGAGCTCAGTGCTCATTAGACTCCTCTTACCCTATCTCCACAAGCCCAACAATACACAGGTATGTTTTTTATGACTTAGGGAGTCCTTGGCAGTCCTTGATTTGGTGACGAAAAGTGATTTTTCTCCTAGCAGTAGGCCAAGGAGATGTATATATTATTGTCCTTAAAGCATTGAAGAGACTTGTTATTTAGCTGGCACTTTTATCCAGAGCAACCTACGGAGCTTAGTTACTTCTTTTGTTTTAGATACAGACTTTGGTAGCAGTTAATGCAGCGAGGTTTGTTGGAGCCTTCTGGGTAAAGTTCAGCACTCAAGAGTACAGCAGCTGTGTTCCCACCTGTGGTTTGAACCCACAGCCATGTGGTCAGGAGTCCAGAGCCCTGAGCACTTGCCAAACTGCCCATTATTTCAGCTCTGATGTGATGGTGGAAGCAAGCAGAGCAGATGACTTTAATTTAAAGGACCTTAAGAGGTGTCATTAATGCTCACAAAAACTGGGATATCATAAAATGTCAGTGGGTTTTTTTGGGCCTTTTTTTTTTACATGTCCAGTATTCACAGTTGTTATTTTCTCTTCAGGAAACGGAGATTGATATCTTGGAGACGACTCAGAACTTACTGAAGCAAAGCGCAAACCCAGCTGCCTTCCTCAAGCCCATAGCCAGACTCTTCTCCATAATCCAGAACAAGCTGTCCCGTCAGACTCTCTGCAGGCTGTTCCAGGTCACAAACTACAACCGCCTTTGTCATCAACACCTTGATATCTCGTATCAACATCTCGAATAAAAATGTGTTGTTTTTTTTACACAGCTAGTTATATTGTTTCAAATCCATCCTGTTTCTATTTACAGACATTAGCGGATTTGGACAGTGGATTGAAGTACATTACTGACATCACGGCCAAGGTTATCCCTCTCTACATTATTTTTTTCGATTAGTATAACCTTGCCTTGTCTTTTCGGAATTTTGCGACCAATCAGACCATCCCTAATTAATTAATTTTCGCCTCTATTCCAGCTGAATGCTTTCGACCGAAAACACCTGGATGAAGTCAATTTCGACCTTCGCCTGTCAGCTTTCCAGTCGGTTACCACACACATCAAAGAGATGACCACTCTCGATGTCAGTTACCTCTTCACAGTCATGCAGAACTGCTTCCATTCCATTGAGGTGAGTCCGTTTCTGGGTTTTCCATGTTTTACCCAGGAGTGGAGGCTCACTGTTTGGAACCACTGTAGAAACCAGTTAGTAGCATGTCACTAACAGATGCCCTCCTTGTTATCAAAGATAAAGTCAAGACCAGTTTTCCCATTTTTCTTGGTGTATTTTAAATTTCTTTTTACAAGGCAGTTTTACCTAGTGTAGCAATGAGCATCTGGATGTTCATTCAGGACTTTGCTGTTTGTTTGTATATCAGTCAGTAAACAAAAAGTAATGAAACAGCTCACGTAATTATGCATAATAATAAGCAGTGGGTATCCCTGGCTATTTATTCTGGCTCTGTGTGTGGAGTTTGCATGGTTCTGCTTCTGCTGCTCTTTGGGTTGTTGTTATTCTGTCATAGATAGAGCTAAGAATGTACAGTGGGTGTGTTTTGTAGTTCATAGACTTGTGGTAAAACCAGTAGTTTTTAATTCTGATTGTTTTCAATTAGTTGTGCTTTCTTCAGACGGAGACTAGCTAGCCAAAAATATAATGGCGTTCATAAGAAATATTGCCTTATCCGCCACCAATTCAGAAATTCATACTTCTACTTGATTTATTTAAAAAAAAGGGTTAATCTGAATTTGTAAGGTGCATCCCTCACGAATAAGAACCCCTGCTAATAATACCTTTTCCTCTCTTTCAGTTAGGCGATATGTCCCTGGGTGACAGCGCCACCTTGTGCCTGATGGCTATCATCGCTCAGGTAGCCACTGTGGACCACACTGCAGAGGAGTTCAGAGAAATAATCCAGCGAACTATGCTGGAGGCTGTGAAGAGAGGGCTCAGGAGCAAAACAGAGGTAAAATTATGGAACTGCAGTTAGTGTCAGTAACATTATTGTTATGTTGGGAATAGCGGTTCACAAAATGTCACACAAGACCCTGCAGATCTTGTAACCAATGTATTATTGAGATGGTAACAGATTTTTCCTCTTAAAAAGTGGTTTAAAACTAGCACTTTTTATATTAATGCATGTTATAGGTAATGAACCTGAAGATGTTGGTCATGATTAAAGGAAGTATGACTTGAGTAAAGAGGTGTGAAACTATGTTTGTTAAAATAACTAAGTATGCATTTCCCAAGAAACAATAAGTTTGTACATAGAAATACTTAACACAGAGTTTGGTATATCTATCAAAATGCTTTTTCACATAAATGAATGTAGAGACGGATGCGTGCTAATTTGCATTTGAAATGGGTCCAGCCCATTTTAAATTGTTAAAAAGTGTAGTTAAAATCCTAATTCATCTGGTTTCTGCAAACACTCATCTGTCGCTGAGGTATGATGTTAAGAATATGTCATTTGATGGGCTGCTTTCTGAGTAAATGGTCATTGTCCCCAGGTTTACAACATTTTTGATAGGCAAAGTCATGAGTTCATATGATCGAAGCCTTGAGTTTACAAAAGTGCATACAAAAAAAAGAAATTGGAGTGAATGGAAACGAGCCATTAATGGTTGTCTTTGCTTTTTCTTAACCTGAGTTTTATGTTTTGCGGTTTCCACAGAGTGTTCAGCAAGCATACACAACAGTGCTCTCTAGCCTGATCCAGACATTCCCCTCGAACCCGGAGTTAAAGGACTTGGTCCAGCTGACCGATTACAATGACCCGGAGTCTGACTTCTTTGAGCACATGAAGCACATCCAGGTAACCACAAAGCACATCTGTACAGCACTTACCTGCAGCAGAAAGACTTCAGAAAGAGCTGCATCTACTCCAAAAACCAATGCTTCCTTTTATTAATGTCTTTAACAGAAGGATTTGTCTGTCTTCTGTTTGTATTTTCTTAGATCCACAGGAGAGCTCGAGCCTTAAGAAAGTTTGCTAAACAGCTCACAGAGGGAACTATAGTTATGTCACCCAAATCCCTGCAGAGCTACATCATGCCTTATCCTATGACTGCACTGTTTGACGAGAAGATGTTAAAGGTAACACGCACACAACACGTTCAAGACCAAAACCTTCTTGTATCATGTTTGTACGTCAAGTGGTTCTTGTGGCTGTTGGTGGCAAAAACTTTTTTCGGCATCTAAGCTCAGATAAAGAGAGTGACAACTGTGAAGAGTTATGAAATGATGAGTGTTCAGTGCTCTAGAATTACTCTGGAAGTGCATTAGCTACAATACAGTACAGTATGTATTAGAATTATATATGCGTTACAAGAACAATGTAGATGTCTTTGAGCACATGAAGCACGTCCAGGTAACCACAAAGCACATCTGTCAAAGTCAGATTTGAAAGCCCAACATCTCTGATAGGCTTCAAATGTGGTCAATCTTTCCACAGTATTACCACATTTGAAGCCTATCAGATATGTTGGGCTTTCAAATCTGACTTTTGGCCTAATGTCATTTGACTTTGTCACTTGACAAACTGATGTTATCCTTGTTTTGTTCTTTGTTTGTAAAGGCTTTAAGATGCTGTTATCTTGAGCCGTTTTAAGCACTAATGTTTGTCTTGACAGTACGAGAATGTGATCTCTGCATCCGTGGAGCTTGTGGGCGCAGTCTGTAGACGTCTGCCCTGGTCCAAATACATGTACTACCTGAAGTACTTTGTGCACGTGCTGCAGACAGGACAGGCAGATCAGAAACTGGCTGTCAGGTGTGTGCTGATTGCTTACGGTTTAAATGAAAAGAACATTTTTTCTTTCTGCAATTCCTCTAACTACGCGTCCTGTGTTATTCTTATTTCAAAGAACAAAAATACTGCATGAAGTTAACATTTTTGGCAGATAGACCCTCTAAAGCAATGCTAGTTGTCTCTGTAACCTGGCAAATAAGAGCAAACCTGTAACCTTTCTGATTGATTATTATACATTATTTAAATTACAGCAAGGCATTGAATAGTTGCATCCAGCAATGTTTATATTTGGGCTTGTTGTACATAGTACATGCCTCTAGCGTTTATTCCATTGAAGCTATTTTTGTACAAAACCAATGTGAAAAATACAACCACTGTGTTTCGCTCCCTTAACAGTGGTCTGTTTTTATTGTTCCCTTTAGCTTGCTGGTGACTGTGTTAGACGCTTTCCATTTTGATTATGAAACGCTTGGGAAGGAACTCAAAGCTGCAGAGAACAGCAAGATGGAAAGTAAGTGAAAACAGGGAAATAACAGAAATCCGGAATATCTGATGTCTAATCCGGTAATAATTCATCCGAAAGGATTCCAAAACACTTTACTCATAGGATGGATCCCATTACATCTCCCAGTTCTGCAACAGCAGCTCCACTACACAACTGACCAGCTGGAGGAGGGAGAAAGTGTTTCATGAGTTGAATTAAGGAGCAGCAGCAGGAAGACAGAGCAAACCCGGGGCAGAGTCAGGGCATCAGTGTAAACACCTGCTCACAGGAGCACTGCTTTGGGATCCCTAATGCTTTACGGTCTCAAACAAAGTTTGGCATTTGCTACACCCTAGTGTCCCAGGTCACCATACTGGGGCACTAATTCTGCTCCAGGTCCAGCATCAAGAACACTTAAAACACCAGCCTGGTTTTCCTTTAAAATTTAGAGAATAAAAGAATGCACACCAGAATGTCACAGAAGCGCCGTCTAAACAAAAGGCGATATATAAAACAGGATTGTTAATCCTGAAGAATGAAGACTTTTATGCCAAAACATTGACAGTTGAAGTAATAAATATATTTTGGAGTATGTAGTGTGTGTCCAGTCCATCCTGTTTTTTATATGTTGCTTTCAAGTTTCCAGTCCCAGTATTGACCAAGCCCAACTTTGCTTAGCTGCTGAGATCTGACAGGAGCAGGCTACAGGGTGCTGTCAGAATATTGCAGTATCAGCTGTGGATGTGGATGTTTGCCTGTCAGGCCTTCCAGCATTTAGACCGTTCATGTTAATTTTTAAATGAATTTACTTACGTCGTGTTCTTACAGTTGTATGCAAACATTTGGGCACCCCTGGTCAAATTGCATGTTTCACAGAATCTCTGCGTGAAAAGAAATAAACACAGCCTCTGCAGGATACAAGCTTAAACATGAAATATTTCTGCACATTTCAATGCACAATTGCTATTACTAATTACAGATTGAAAAAAATAAAACAGTGAATGCAATATGTGTAAAGGTTTCGGCACCCCGACAGTCTGTACTTAGGTACACCTCCTTTGGCAGAAGTCACAAATTCAGGACTGGGCAAAAAACTGACCAAAACAATGTAGAAAAGGGTGTTATATTCAAGTAGCACAAACATAAAATACACAGTGAAAATGGAAAAGCACCAATCCTGAAGAGAGAAAGACTTCAGCATCATATATGCATCATTTTCATCTTCTAGACATGGTAGGGAAACAAATCAGGATATATAGTTAAAATTGTCTGATTTAATTCAATGGGTTTTGTGTTAAAATTGAATAATGCACTAGTAATTTATAATGTTATATACCATTTTGATCAGCATGTTATTGAAAAAGATACTGCTCCTCTACAAGCTCTCTGGATTCAGTCCAGAGAAGAGCAGCCAGATACATTCTAGGGCTGAAGGGAATGAGCTTCACTGACAGGCTGAAGGAACAGAACGCTTTCTGTTCTGTACTGAACAGATTATGAGAAGACCTGATATAAGTATTTGCTATCCTCAAAGACACTGACAAAGTCAACTCAGCTGTCTTCTTTAGATTCGAGGGTGAGACTTGAGCCAGAGGACACAAGGGGAAGTTATGTGGAAGTGCATGTAACACATGAGAACACATGAGAACAGCAGGCACTTCTGTTCTGCTGTTGTGGGACTAGGGAACCAGTTTCTCCGCTGTGTTAATGAAGTAAGTGCCCTGGCTTCTTTCAAGAAACAGCTGGATGAGTTCCTCAGATCAATTAACTACTAAACACCCAACAGGCCAGATGGACCAAACTGCCTCTTCCGGTCTGTAATCCTTCTTGTCTTCTGTGTGAGCAGGTGACATGCACGTTGCCGCTGGGGTGGAGGAGGAGGTGATGGAGTCTGATGACAGCGACACAGAGGAGGGCATGGAAGCCGGGCCTGTTGGAGCAGGAGCGTCCGACACTGGAGTGGCCTTTCAGGAAGACGGCGTCTCCTGTGCAGCGGCCGCTAAACAGGACTTCACAGGGCTCTCGAGCAATAAGGAGGAGCTGGAGTTCCTGATTCAGACAATTCACCGCACGGTCACCAGCAGCATCCTGCCAAAGCTTCACAAGTGTCTCACAGCTAAGGTCAGTTCAACCAGCACGGCGCAGGGAGACGTCCCTGCTGGGGGGGCGGTGCAGTGCGGCGGTATGGGGGGTATCTGTGTGGACCGGTAGCCGTGATGCCCTCGTTTTCCTGTTGTGCTGCAGGTGAAGCGCGACGACGAGCACAAGCTGGTGAAATCGAAGGAGGTGAAGGAAGAGGAGGTGGTCAGAATTCCCATAGCGTTCGCCATGGTCAAAGTCATGCAGTCCCTCCCACAGGAGGTCATGGAAGCAAACTTACCTGGGTAGGTGTGGTCGATCAAGAGGCAGGATAACTTACTCCTGTCACCTGCCATTCAGGGTGCTGTGACTGCTGTATATGAAGAACAGGAGGCTCACGTCATCGTCTGGTTTTCTGGGGCAGCAGTCATCCCCGTAACACTTGGTGTTACCGCTGTTGTTTTCTCATGGCTCTTTGTACTGTGTTCCTGTGCTCTGACAGCATTCTGCTGAAGGTGTGTGTGCTGCTGAGAAACCGCTTCCAGGAGATCCGAGATGTCGCTCGCAACACCCTTATCAAAATCATAGAGACCCTGGGCTGCCGCTACCTTCAGTACCTCTTGAGGGAGATGCAGTCGGTTTTAGTCAAGGGCTATCAGGTAGAGTCCGTCGGTCTCGGGGGCTCGCAGCTGTGGCTTGTGCTCTCTGTGCTGTAGATGTCCGGGGCTCACGTGGTGCTTTCTGGGTTTCATCGCAGGTGCACGTCCTGAGCTTCACCGTGTATCAGCTGCTGAAGGCTGTCAGTGGCTCACTGCAGAGCGGAGACCTGGATCCTTGCATGAACATCCTGGTGGAGGTCAGAATGGCGAAGATACCACTGTTGTTCGGTTTAGCTACTCATACATCTGGATTGAACAATTTTGGTGGTGCAGTTAGTTTTTCTCCTTTATGTGAGATGGAAGCATGTAAACTGGATTAAAAACAAAAGTGAAATCGTGTTTTAAATGCTGTACATTTTATTACAAAAAAATCAATATACAGTATGAAAACTAAGAACTAAACAAGCATGAACGTTCTGATTTTTGTCTTTACACAAACGCCGAAGCGATGGAACTGTGGATTCCTCGTGTTTCAGCTGGTCTCTTCTCACCCCTTCAGATCTTCAACAATGAGCTGTTCGGTAATGTGGCTGAAGAGAAGGAAGTGAAAGGAATTGTCTCCAAGGTGATGGAGGCAAGAAGCAGCAAAAGCTACGAGTCCTATGAGATCTTGGCCCAGTTTGCTGGGAAGGACCAAGTGGCTCGTCTTATTTTGCCCTTGAAAGAGGTAGAACGCACAAATCATTTCTTTTTTCCTTTCCTGGTGGGCTGCTGCTCAGGGATGGTGTCTACAGTCGATATGCTTTGTGTTTCGGTCATAGTTTCCCCCATAAAAAAAGAACATTTTGAATCTCATAATAAAAGCTGTTTTTGTAGGTGACCTGCACCAACTTTGACCATAGTGCCTTTCGCTTTGGACGTACGCCTTTATTTTATCTTTTTTTTTTTTTTGCCTGATGAAGAGCAGGTTCTTGTAAGTTGATCAGTTGAGGACGTGTGCTGTTGGTCCCCCCAGATCCTAGAGGACGCCAGCAGGCTGAAGACGGCGAGAAAGGCCCACGAAGTGCTGCGCCACATTGTGGCCGGGCTGCTGCTCAACAAGGCGATGACGGCCGGCCCCGTCCTGCTGCTCAGCCACGGGCTGGTCAGCGAGAGCCTGCCGCTGCTCACGCAGAAGAACAAGTAGGTCACGCCTGCGGCCAGTGCCTTCTCGTTCCCTGGGCAGACAGCAGAGGACAGGGGGGTATCTGTGTGCCTGCCGTTCATATCTCCCTGCAGGCATTTTAACCACCCAGGTCAAGGGAACTATCCTAGTTGAAAAGCTGCTACCATGCACGAGATCTTACTGGGATGTGAAACCTTTACGTGCCATTGTCAGTATCTAGATGTGTCCAGGGCCTACTGCCTCTCTCTGCCACCACAGCTAGAAGACAGAGTCTTGTCTCTGTTGCCATCATCTCGCTGTGCTGGGTCAGACACACATTGACTCAGATGGGAGCTGGAGCAAGACAGTAATGCTGCTGCATTGTTTTCTGAGCTTGAGCTCTTGACATGCTGACCAGTGTCGGTTGTTGCTGAAAATGTCTGAAAGCCTCTCTGTGGTTGTGAATCGCGCAGGGAGAAGCTTTCTGAGCAGCCGCCCCCCGACCCCAGACTGCAGCCCCCCAGCTGCCTGCTCCTGCCCCCCACCCCCAAGAGAGGAGGACAGAAGGCCCCCATCAGCAGCCGCACCAACATGCACATCCTGGTGGACACGGGGCTCAGGGTGGGTGAGCTGGGCAGCCTTCAGGCTGGCCGGGCTTCGCTTGGGCAGTGGGATGAGCAGAGCTTGGTTTCCTGACGCTGAATCTACAGGGAGAGTCCTCACCAGAGCGCAGCTGCCTTTTCTTTTCTGAAATTAATTATTTAATTAATTTAATTTAATTTAATAAAAAAATGATTTCAAGGCACGGTACAATAAAACAATTGAACAGAAAGGGACACGCACAAACTACGAGAGTAAATTGAACATTTGTTATAAAATTGGGTATTAAGACAATGACTGAGAGGGATATGAAGTCTGATACGTGGCGGTAGATCATTTCATAGCTCTGGGGCAGCTGCACAGAAATCAGAGTCTCCCAGAGTCACGTACTGTCTCCCAGAGTCTGGAGCCTCGTGGTGGGAGCTGTAATAAGACCATAGCCTGAAGAGCATGAATGACATGTAGGTGCAGCAGGCTAATCGGTCCTGGAGGCAGGCAGACATGTTAGTGGACTAAACCACCTGCCACACGTGCGCTCGCCGAAGAACTGGTGCCGACTCGGTGACGAGGCTGCTGCTTCAATCTTTTTGTTTCTCTCAGCTGCTGCACATGAGTTTGAAGAAGTCCAAAGTGAACTCCTCTGAGAGCTCGGTGCTGGAGATGCTGGACCCCTTCGTGAAGCTCCTGCTGGACTGCCTGGGGTCCATGCATGTGAAGGTGAGCCAGCAGCTGGCCAGGGTCCCCCCGGAGCGCCGAGCCCATCCCCGATCCGATAAGAGTGTCTTTCAGATGTCATTGCTCGCACTGTAGCCCTCCGGTTAAAATGGAACATTTTGGTTACAGCATAATAGAAGACCTGAAGAAACTGAGCATACAGAAGTCTGAAAAAGAGAACATAAAAGCTGGGATATGGGTGTGGATCTTTTAATAGGAAAGGTTACACACAAGAGGACCCGTCCCCATTTAGTAGTTAGCAGTTCTAAAAGACCAGATTGTTCCACACTCCTACAACCCTTTGGGTAAAGACGGCTCCTGTTCTCAGTTTTAATCAAAGGCATTCAGAGAACTAATGCAAAGAACTTAGCGGGACGGACGTGAAATTAAGTAGTGATGTCAGATGAATTAATAAATGTTCCATTTTAATTATTCTTAGATATTTTCTGAACATTTCTGCGGGGGATTTCTGTCGATCGTTTCTCTGTCGCAGGTGATCACTGAGGCTCTGCTGTGTTTCACGTGGGTTCTCAAGTTCCCCCTTCCTGCCATTGAAGAGCAGGCGGAGGTGCTGACAAAGCAGCTCTTTGTCTTGCTGAAGGACTATGCCAAGGCAGGGGCAGCCAAGGGAGAAAACTTCCATCTGGTTGTCAACTGTTTCAAAGTGAGTTTCATCATCATCCCTCATTTTCTATGAGCAGAGTGCGCGCTGAGTTGGTTTCTATTAAATGTGCAAATCTGTTTTAAAGTGTTAAACCGAGAGTTAATGTTTAGGTCATCGGCATCGTGCGCAGTACTTTCGTGTGAGATTTTTAATGTGCTTAAGGCAGAATTATCTGTTCTAGGAGACAAGACAATTGTTTTGTTCAGGTGCAGCAGTCAGCAAATTACCTGTATCAGCTTATTTCTGTGTATCAAGGTAGAAATTAATCACATGATTATAATATCTTATGTAATGGAATCTTAAAGAATCTAAACATCAGAAGCTGCAGCCTTCAGGCTGATAGAAAATGGATTCTTTGCCTTCTGCAGCCTTTCACTTTCTAAGTCAAGCTATTTCTTAGCCATTGCCATAAGGTGCAGGTTTGTTATTTTTCTTCTGCAATTTAAAATGTGTCTTAAGTAAACAAAGTTTCTTATCAAGGTGTCTGAACCTCCTCCAGTCCGACTGTGCTCAGTGGGGTGCTACTGGAAAAATAAAAGTGACAGTCCCTCCGCCTCCAGATGTCCGTTGCTAAATGCTTACTTACATCTGTTATACACACAAACCCAGCACACATCCAGAACAGCACGGGCAAAACGCAGAGCCCGATGTTCACTACAGAAGTAATTTAGTGCCAGTCGAAAGAAGAGTGCCGTTCAAACACATTCTTAGACATACAGATGCAGGACCAAGGGCCTGTAAGATCTTGAACTGACCCGACCACTCTCTTCATAGGAGACTGGGAACACAAGTGGTGTTGCCTGGCTAGTTGCCAGCTGAGCACCAAGAACCTGAAGTCGAATATAAATTCTCTCTGTCTCAAGATTTAGTTTAGCTAAGAATGTGTAGTGCAAACAAGACCCAAACTTAGTCTTAGAGTTTTAGCTGAAGTTGTTTAACTTCTGAAATACTAAACCGTGGTTACACAGAAACACGAGAAAGGATGCAAATTAGACTTGGCCTTTTCGACCCAATGATTCAAACTTTAGCCACTAAGTGAATCTGAACATTCCTGCAGCAGCTGTCTCTTAAAGGATCCCTGAGTCTGGGCCTCAACTATCAGGTTCACAAGTATAACTACGCTTTGTATGAAGAAGTGAGTCTTGTTTTCTTTGCCCTAGATGGAGCCTATCTGCATTCCTCAGGATGTAACATACTTGGATATCATTTCTGTTCCATCTCCTTTAGTCTAAACTAAAGAGCTTTAGCTCATTTGCCCTGTTACTGTACTGTATGACAATACCCTGTGACCAGGAATGAGGTGGTGCAAGAGCTCCTTCTGGTACAAACCTGTGACTTGCTAGGGAAATCATGTGAGAGTACCGCAAAGCCCAGAGTGAGCAGGGAAATAAACATTCCCGGGCGTCAAAACATTGGCCAGTGGAGGTCAGGGCCAAGAAGATGGAAGCTTGACGTCTATAGATCTCATTCACTTGTTTATCTTAGGAAATATAGCTTTAGCACAGATTTAGGTCATCAAGTCATGTGCATACGCCAGGGCCAATTCTTATTTTATTTTTTTAACAGAAAATTCTGTAGCTGCCATGCTGAGGTCATGCCAACACATTGTAAAGCTTTCAGTTCTGGAGGCAGTCCGCTGGGCAGTAATCTCTGCAAGTGAGGCTTGTGGGCTACAAGCCAGCCAGGTTGCATCTAGAGCAGCCTCTGGATAATAAAGCTGAGGAATTTCCATATTCCCGTCTCCTGAAAGATATCTCCCAGACCACAGGGAAGCATTCTAGCTCCTCTTGTAAGGGCTCTTTCCAAGGCTATATCCTTGTTGCACAATGCTGTGCTGGGCACGTGTAAAAGCAGCTTTTACCATTTGCTAGTCGGACGCTGATTGACTTCTTACCTCCCTCTCAGTCGATCTCGATCCTGGTGAAGAACGTGAAGAAGCACAGCATCACAGACAAGCAGCTGCAGGTCCTGCTGGCCTACGCGGAAGAGGACATCTACGACCAGTCCAGACAGGCAACAGCGTTCGGGCTGCTGAAGGTAAGCAGGCTGCAGGATCAGATTCCATCTGCACTGGCTCTTTCCAGATAGACACTGGCACCACTGGAGGGGTGTTGGAAACAGCCAGAAAGTGAAATGGCACTGTCAGTAAAGCACAAAACATGCCACACAGTGGAGCCTTTGAAAGGATTTAAAGGTAATCGTCCCTGGAGTTTTCCCAAGGAGAGGAGACAGAGGTTGACATCCTCTACTGCTACTAATTAAATATTTGCCTCTTTTGAATACTCTTTCTATTTTTACGTAGGCTATTTTGTCGAGGCAGCTTGTTGTTCCGGAAATGGAAGATGTGATGCAGAAAGTGGCCAAGTTTTCTATAACTGGACAGAACGAACAGATCCGTGTCCAGTGTCGACAGGTACGTTACAGCATTTACTCAGGTATCCTCACGCACTTTAAAAAAAAACAAATTCAGGAAACTGCCAAATTAAAGGAAACCCTTGAGTAAATGAGGAATACCAGTCTACTGAAAGCAGGTGCTTCCACTCAGGTGTGGTTTTTCTGGACACTCCACTCAAAGCGCTAATGGGGACTCCCCTCCACCACCACCAGTGTGCAGCCCCACCTGGATGATGCACCAGTACTAGAATAATAATAATAATAATAATAATAATAATAATAATATTTATTTCACTTATCAATGATATATACATTTCAAAATGTTATACTCATTTCATCTACAGCTGAATATTTTACTGAAGTGATCTGAATGAAATACCATCCTCAAGAGTACAACAACAGAACACCTGAATTCACACCCACAGCCACAGTTAGAAGAGCAATCAAGAGCCATTTCCTCTGTTCCTTTATCAGAATCTGTATTTACTGAACTTTAGAGAGAAAAGTTCTTCGATTTACAGATTATGGATCTTTTATTTTCTACATACAGATTTATCTCAAATACCTGCTGGATTATCCCCTGGGCTCGAATTTGAGGAAGCACATAGATTTCATTGTTTCACAGCTAAGGTAAGCGTTTATTTTTGAAGGGGTACACTTTTTGTGTCATCAGAATTGAAAGTCAGTCCTAAATTACTGACATTAACGACAACAAACGCGTTCTCTCGGATATGCAGTGTCCACATCTCTGTCCTGTATGGTTCATTCATGCTAATGTTCCATCACACAAGTAACTGTTAGTTTCTTGGAAAACATTTCTGCTTCAAAGTGTAGACCAAAATGATCATCTGTAACAATTCTGTAGTCATAACTCTTCTTTGTATCCTCGGTTGCTGTATGTTTAAAATCTCACTTTATTTTGACAGTTACGAATATGATACCGGAAGAGAGTCAGCCCTGGAAATTATGGCCTATATCTTCCAGACCTTCCCCCAGGTAATTGAATGTAGTGTGAGATGCTGCCCTCCGGTGGCCAGTAATGGCAAACGCTCCTGAGTTCAAACGTTTGAATGGGAATTAAACTTTATTGTCCCTAAAGGAATCTGTCTTGTACATCAAGAGCTCATAAACATATGACATACAGTATGCACCAATAACACAATACAGCAACACTACAATGCCGCGAAACAAAACAACGTCTAACAACATCACTCTTTCAGAACAAAAAGAAAAACAAGCTTGATGAACGACAGAACTTACAAAACACCGATGAATGGTTTTAACTCACCACAGCAGGCAAGAGCTCAGGAGTGCGTGTTGCTGTAGTGCAGTGCCAGTTTTAATTGTTGGTTGGGAATTGGCTTGCTCCAGGCAGTTGTGCACATGTGGATGCTGCACATTGGTATTGGTGGAGGGGATCCCCATTACCTGTAAAGGAGGTTACAACACTGACAGGGAGAGCTGTATCTCCCTTCCAAATGATGGTAGCTCTCCTATAAGGTGTGTCAAAGACATTGAAATGGGGAATGATTGAATCCTGTGTCAGGAGAAGACGTGCCCGGTCCTCTCTGGACCTCCTGCTGGTTTGAAGGAGTTTGCATTGAGCTTTTATTGACAGTACAGTTGTGCTGGGGTATAAGAATCATTGGCGATTAACAGATCTCAAAATAAATCCTATTCTTTTTATTGCAGTAGCACAGTCAGTCATTGTCTATTGAAAATGACATTCATGGTACATGCACGAAAGCCTTATCCATTTGAAAATTAAAAGCAAACTTTTAAGTCAAAATGTACTGCTTAATAGACCAATTGCTGTCTGTCAATGATCCCCAACGAACATAGCAGAGCTCGAGCAAGCTGGCGAAGGAGAAGGGGTGAAAACTGCACCATCATGGTGTATAAAGTTAGTAGAGTATTTTCCAGAAACACTTGCAGCAATAATTGCTGCAGAAAGGTACCTCTACTAAGTATTAACTCTTATATAGAATACTTATGCTATCAGCATATTCTATTATGCTGTATTTTAGTTTTTGATATTTTTTGCACAAAGTGCAGCTGACATTGAGACATTGAACTTCCATCACCCTGAAGCATTCAAGTTTCACGTTACCTTTTTTAAATCTTTCATTTTGTGTGTTCACATCATATGTAGTTAAAAAAAATGTAGAAGAGGGTGAATAGTTTTTGCAAGGTGCTGTAGCTCGGGCGATTCTTAAACCTTCTTACGAAGCAGTCTGGAAAGGCTATCACCAGCACAGCGGCTGTATGACTTGAGCATTTTCTGTGATCTGTGTCTGCATTAGAAACTGCTGCATCACCACTGCGGCCTGTTGTTCGCGCCCCTCGCCTTGGTGATGGTGAATGATGATTCTCCAAAGTGCAAGAAGATGGCCGCCCTGGCTATCAAATCGCTTCTCAGCAAGCTGGACGTAGACCACCAGGACAACATGTACGCCTTGGTGCAAGCCTGGCTCACTGACGAGAAGGTACGAGCTAGCAGATTCATTTTAAGTTTAGTTGGCAAAATTACTCAACTTGGTCAACTCAGGGGACGTCTTCAGAATAAGCAGTGAAACAAACCAGAGGACTAAACTACTTGTAAGTGTATTTAAAACCAAGACCAGGTGGCACTACTTTATACAAGGGGTTGCAGGAGTGTGGAACAAAATATCCTGACTCCTTTCAAGGAGAGATCCTTGGATCAGTTAATAACAGTAAGATCCAGAATCCTACAGCACATGCCTCCCATTTTCAGTCCCACTCGCTCTCAGCTTTCACTTGTTTGTCACTGTCGGTCCATCCTGGGCTGCCCCTTTTAAGCCCCTGGGTGTGTGACGGTCCTGAGAGCCCGTGTCCGTTTCTGTCTCTTGCAGAGCTCACTCCGGCGCCTGGGGGTCCAGGTCTGTGGGCTGTTCGCAGAAGGAGAAGGTCTGCAGTTCGGCAGACGACTGGAGGATCTGCTCCCTCTTATTGAAAGTGAGATCGACCCTTCGAAATTTGAAAACGTGAGTTATTCTTCAGAGTGGTGAAAAGAAGCCCAAAAGCCCACAGACAGTATTAAAAACTCTGTTCCACTTCTGCATTTGCACCCTTGGGTCTTGGTGCATTTGACTGCCAACACAGGTATTCGGGTGACACAGGTGTAGTGTAAGAAGTAACTGGTCATATTTGTTCATTAGCCATAACATGAGCTTGTTTCTCCATTTTCCTGTCCTGTGCATGTTTTTATAATGGCATGCTGTTTGGTGCAAGTGTTTTAATTGCATATTTGGTTGTATTTTAGATCAATTTTATTTAAAATTGTAGGTTTGTGGTTTAGTGACTCAGAGTCACATGAAAGGACATCTTGTTGGTAGATGGTTGATCTGGAAGCCTGGTTTGCATCTTTGTTTAAAATCCGGTTGAAATTATATGTTATTTGAGAAATGGAAATCATGCAGTGACTATTATTAGAGATCTAAGTGAGAACGGCAGCATATTTCCTACGGCAGCCTTGTGTTGTCCAGACAAAAATCAGCTTCAGCAAAGGACACGAGACCCTCATTCCCATTTCCTGAATTCAGGAAAACTGCTTCAGAAGCCCAGAGAGCAGACAAGGCGAAAATAATACTGCTTTCCTGCCTTTCTGTTCCGTCAGATTGAAGAAGAAGCCGATGAAAAGGCTGCTGACAGACTGCTGTTCAGTCTTCTCACTCTGGTGACCAAACTGGTGAAGGAATGTAACTTCCTGCAGCTTTCCAAACCACAGGAAACCCTCAGGAAAATCTGGAGTAAGTGTTTGCTTTATCTCTTGTCCTCTGGAAAATCGTACCTACTATCCTGGAGGGGGCTGCAGGCTGTTCTGTTAATGTATCGTGCTTTCTCTGTTCGTTTGCATGAATTTAAGTGTGTATCTCAGCTGTGCGAGTGATTGTTCTAAGGGACCCAGGCTGAGTTCTAGGTTTGAATTGATCTCAGCTTCAATTAATGGCAACAGTTTGATGGCAAAGGTCTAATTGTTTCATTTACGTTTAAAAGTTCAAATTACATTTTTCACCGCTGCTTGCTGGGAGAGACTCTGGCTCCCCTGTATTGGATAAAGTGGTTAGAAAATGGATGGATGGAAATGAAATACACAAATCTGTGTTCACAAATACCTCATGTCGCTGTACAGTCATGGTGTTTGTGCTTCATTACAATAACCTGCGTGGTTGTTTTTCCTCATCTTTTAAAATTTTATTCATTTAGGTCACATTGACTCTCATCTGTGGTACCCCCATTCCTGGGTGTGGCTGACTGCGTCTCAGATTTTCGGTTTGCTGTTTGCTGCTCACAATCCGGAGGATTTGGTGAGCCAGTGGAACAACAGGAACGCTGAAGGAAATGGGAAGACATCAGAGCCTGTAGCCACCACTTTCTTACTGGATAATCTAGACAAAAAGGTATGAGGAAAAGTCTCAGGGCACCTTTTATTTCTATCCCTTGCAAACGTATTATTTTAGATGGTCAGTTTTTAAAAACGATTTAAAATGAGCAGCTTTAAACACGCCGGTGTGAGCTCAGCAGGTATGAAGAACATTTGTGCATCAAAATGGTGACTGTGGACACTGTGCACTAGGAGACATAAATGCAAAGACGTTTTTTTATATATGCCTAAGGACCTTAAATACTTTGCATATAGGAGGGTTCCTAGTGAAGTAATAATAATTCCTTATACTTATATACCGGTCCCTCTAACACCTCAACCAACTGCAACCTTAGTTTTTCCCAAGGAGGTCTCCCATCCAGGTGCTGGCCAGGCTCACACCTGCTGAGCTGCAATGTGTTGCCAGTTGTGTCTCAGCTGGGTTATGCACAGCAGGCACTGAGTCAGCTGCCTCACTCCACATCGGACTGACTAGGTAGAGAAGGGAGGTATTGGTTCACCAGTCAATTAAAGGAGTATTTTAAGTAGGCCAGATTGTACAAGCCATGAGTCAAATGTGGTCAAGACAGGAATTAACTCCCCTACTGTCACAGATAGTGCCACTAGATCTTTAATAGATAGATAGATACTTTATTGATCCCGTGAGGGAAATTGCAGTGCAACAGCAGCTTAACACACACAACACAGCCACAGTGTAACGAATTATATAATAATAGTACAATACATACAATACAATACAAGAGTTACTCACAGTCCGGACACACAAGAGGAAACTAGAACAGAACAGTACACAGAAAATCGTATCACACGTATGAATATAAATATAGATGTAACCATAGATATAAATATAAATATAAATGTATTATAAATATAAATATAAATGTATTTAATGACCAAATACTCAGGACCTCAGTTTAATGACTCATTCAAAGGGTGGCACCTCCTATAGTACAGTATCCCCTGGTCCTGGTTTGGAACTTTTGAGGCAAGAGCGCCACCTACTGGTCCACCAGCACCACTTACAGCAGTATCCTGCTTTTCCTTGGCAGTCTCCCATCCCAGTGCTGACCCGGTACAGCCTTGCTTATCTTCTGATACCTAACAAAATGATACAAGGTGGTCAGACGGCTGCTGTCAATATTACCATCTTAAGATTTTTCCACTCTCTAAAAGGAAGAGAAATACGAAAGATGTCAAACCCTAGAAATCAAATTAACTTAGAATTACCTGCTCAGCAGTCTCTTTGGTTTGGTTTCACTTTTTGATACAGCGGCCTAAATGGAGTTAAATGCAAAGGGCTTTCAGTTAGCATTAAAATTACTCCATAATAGCGAAGAATCCCTTTTGGAGGTATTATGTAACATCTTAATTAGATTCTGTAAGCTGAACCTGGCTGGCACCCAGGAGAAATGACTGCTCTGCTCCCTTTATTCCCCCGCAGATGAGAGAGCTGGTTTTATCATTCTGTCATCAGCTGCAGTCGAAGTTCCTGGATCAGTCGCTGGGAGAGCAGGTACGAGGCCTCACAGCCGGTTCTTTGTTACTGTTCAGGCATTAATAATCTCAAGAAGAGCTGCGAACAAGAGGACCTTTCACTGTGCGGTGATGTGCTCAGAGCCTGCGGTCAGCCTGGGCCAGAGAAGCTTCGTCTTGTCTTGACAGGCGTTGGCAAGTCAAATATCGCTTTTGTTGCAGTGACCCTCTGAACCAGAAGTAACAGGCAGGATTGTTTACTGGAAGATTAAGGCCTGAAACCTGAATTAAGGCAGATTTTGTTCAGTAATTTTTAATTAAAACTGCCTCTCAGTGCTGCCCAAGGACTGCTCTGAAAGGAGCTGTTGTTTAATCTAAAACTGGTTGTCCTGGTTTAGAAAAAAAAAGATTTTGCCCGTGGTGGCTTGCTTAGGATGTGGAAAACTTCAGTGTGATTTTTTTGATTGTGGAGTGGTGATCTGTCCTTTTCATGACTTCAGGTGATTAGAAAACTCAATGCCTTCCTGCACTCTTCTTCCCCACAGTCTTTGGACTGTTTGTTTTTTCTGAATAATTTCCTCACTTTGTTTTTTTCCCGTGCTGAAACTGAAACTAATCAAAACTGGGCTTTATTAAACCTGCCATAGAATTCAGTGAGACGTGTTCTGCACGAGAGCTTTGTTAACAATGATACCGGTCTGTTCCTTTTCACTAATGGTGAATGGTGAACTTACAATGCAGACCTATTAACATATTTAGACAGTATGTATTGGGATGAAGTACCTTGTACAGGGTTGAAACAAGAGTCCCACGTGGGATTTGAACCCACATCGCTCAGGGGGTACAGTCCTGAGCCCTGAGCACTCGGCACACTGCTGCCTGTTCTCAAATACTGTGATGTGACCAGCTGGAATGAGGACGTTCATTTAAATTCATGCAACTCCAAGAATATCTAATGATTTAAAACAGGGAATTAAATGATTTAAAAGCATGGAATAATCGTGTTGCAATCGAGCGACAGTATTATCTTTTGTCATTTGCGAATGAACCAATAAGACGTTCGTTGTGCTCGTACTGTCGATATCTCTCCTGAAGGGTGCCTTCCCTTCCCAGGGGGGCTGCCGATTTCAGCCGGTTATTTCTCTCCCAGGTGGTGAAGAACCTCGTCTTTGTGGCCAAGGTGATCTACCTGCTGGCGCCGGACTCCGAGCCGCTGGCGGGGGCGGGGGGGGATTCGGCCGGCGAGGAGGAGGCCGAGGAGCCGGCCGGCGGGGCGAGAGACTCGGGGGGCTCGGACAGGCTGCCCTCGCTGCTGTGGGTGATGAAGAAGCTGTCCGTGCTGGCCAAGAGGGAGGCCGCCAGCACGCCGAAGGACCCCTTGAAGGTGACTCGAGTGCCGTCTGCCTGCGCTGCTCTTAACGTTCGCTGCTGCACCCTGCGTTTCGGGAGCGTAGCAGTTTGGTATTCCTGTGGCCTGTGACACCCATACCAGCACCCAGCGTTCCGGCCATGGAGCAGAGCCAGCGGGACCGTTAGTCTGCTGACAGAGCGTGAGAGAGCCCTTGAGCTGTCCGTTCCCATGGCTAGGACGAAGGAAGCCCAGAAAAAGTGTTTCTCTGCTCGTTTGTAGTTTTTTCTCTGTCTAGGTAATTGATCAGCGCAGTTCAGTTTATTTGTCATGTTCGCAAGTGCAGTGAAATGCTTCTTTTTTTCCAGTTTATAGAATTAACCTCTGTTGCCGCTGAGGGAATCTGGCAATTGGGCTTGCACATCGAGAGCTCGTAAACATATAACATGCTGTATAGGACAATAATCCAATACAGCAAACGGTGCAGTACCATAATAGAAAACAACATTTAACAACATCGCTCAGTCAGGACTCTTCCAGGACCTTAAGATTAAAAGAAGCCAAGTAGCTGGTAAAGAGTCTGAAAACCACAATAGTAATGAGACCTTTCTTTTCATTGTTCAACAGCTGAATGCTTTTAGGTATGAAGGACGTGAAGGTTCTCTTGGTCTTAATGCAGGGGATCTGTTACACCTCCTCCCAGGGGGTAGGAGAGTATATTCTGAAAAGAGTGGATGTGAGGGCTCATCTAGGGTTTTATGTGCAAGATTAATGTGTCTTTCTGTTAGACGTGTTAGTTGTTTGAAAAGTAGGATTTTAGAGTAGAAAAAATGTCAGTCTAGAAACTCAAGTATCTTATTTTGTTTTTGTGAGACAGTCTGTGTGATTTCCCTTTCCTTTCTTGCAGAGGACCTGTGTCTTCAAGTTCCTGGGTGCCATTTCGGTTCATCTTGGGAAAGACAGGCTGAGCCCTTATCTGACCACCATAATTGGACCCCTGTACAGAGAACTGGACAGCACTTACGCAGAGCAAGGTACTGCTGATTAACAGCCCCTGTGATGTTATCAGTCTGTGCAGATATAACATCGGATATGATGGGATATAATACTCCTTGAGAGTAACCCAGCTCTTGTTCCTTGTAACCAACCAAAGCTTGTCCCCCTGACCCTCTGAACAACATCCGGTTCAGACTTAATGGATCTTTAGTCTAACGCCACAGCCTTTCTTTGAATTGTCTAGTTTGTATGTTCCTCTGCATAAGTCTTGGACTAGCAGAATGATCCTTAATAAAAATTTTCTGAAGGGGAAAGAAATCAAAAAGCAGAAGCCACAGGTACTGTATGTCCTTGTCTGTGTGCGCTATGTTATTCCACTTTGAAACAAATCAGATACTGGAGCGAATTCTGTACAAGTTAACGCCATGTAGAAAACATTCCACAGCAGGGCTGCTCAGTTTTTCTGTTCTCATTCCATTCATCGCAGGATATTTCTCACCTGTTCTTCAAGTGTTGAGGTGAATTACAGGCTAGATGGGCTCAGTGGCCTATTGTTTGTAACCTTTCTTAGGCTTCCTTTGAATTCATAGTAATTGGATTTCCTTGGGTCATTAAGCTGGCCCTATCACATTTCAGTGTTGCACTTTTTTTTAACATTCTCAGCATTTTTCTTAGCTGGAAGCTCTGTGTGTGTAACACTGTGATTTCTGTCCAGCATTCTGGAAAGATTAAGATGCTGTTCTTCTTTCCAGACCCCACTCTGAAGAACCTTTCCCAGGAAATTATCGAGCTGCTGAAGAAGTTGGTGGGCCTGGAGAGCTTCTCCCTGGCCTTCGCCGCTGTTCAGAAGGAGGCCACGCAGAGGCGGGCTGTGCGGAAACGGCACAAGGCCATGCAGGTGAGGCTGCGGGGGCGACACAGCTGGGGGCCTGGCCTCCGAGCCTCCGGGGGGGCTCCCCTCTTAGAGATCGAGCTGCGCTGAGCCCTGTCTCCCATTTCCACACAGGCGGTCGCCCATCCTGATGTCGCCGCGAGCAAGAAACTGAAGAAACACCAGAAGAAGATAGAAGCCAGGAAGAGGAAGATTGAATTTCTGCGTCCCGGGTATAAGGCCAAGAGGCACAAAAGCCGTGGACTGAAAGACTTGGCAATGGTGGAGTGAGGAACCAGCAGGCACTCCCCAGGCCTCAGGGAGTGAATTTCATTGGCCATTAAGGAGTGTGCACCTCGTGTCACGTTGACAGTACTGATGGCAATCTTTAACTTCACTTTCAGTGAATAATGTAAGGCTGAAAATACTTTCTGTATTAAAAATTTGTACTTTATTTTTTAAAGGATACCATTGTGTGTCCAGTCACACTTAAAGTGATTGTTTTTGTGTGTTACTGGAACCTGAAAGTGACCTTGTTAAAACACATTGTACAGGCAGCCACACACAACATCCAGAGGAGATTAATGGAGGATATCAAATGTCTTGAGCTGTGTGTTGCATTTAATACTCTGTGAAATATGCTATTTTCACCACTAGAAAAAAACTAATAATGAAAAACACATAAAAATGATTTTCACTTGTTAAGTGCAGCCCCCACCTGGGAGACACACAGAGACCATTCTGCACCAGCAGCCCCATGAATTCAGGGGGGCTTTCAGGAAGCCCAAATCATACAGGCACCTCCAACAGCACAGTGTCCTTGGTGATTATAGGGGGACATTGGTCTGGAGATTCCGGTCCAGATGGAAGAGTGACAGCTGGTTCACAAATCTGCTCATATCTGAAATGCTCTTCAGTTTAGTTTTCATTTTTCATTGCTCTGTGGGTGTTTTGAGTTAAACCCTGATGCTAATGCCTTTTGTCGGCATTATTGACAAAAAGCTATTGGTGCTTTTTCTGCCCGGTGCTGTGAGCTCTTTACCTACACACCATTCAATATAAGAGCTATGTCTGATTCATCCGATGTGTTCTGTAGAAAACACCCTTGTACCAGTCTGACAAGATTGGCTTCATGCTTTCAAAGCACAAATAATACCATTGTGCTTGGCCTTTTTTTGTTGTTACTTTGTAATGATGTATTAAGAGTTACAACGTGTAAGACGAATCCATTCTACTTAAAGCAGCCAAATGTGTGATCGAGTAGAAACAGAACCCACACTGACAAGGAAACTAATCGTAATGTCCTTTTGTTTTACTTATATTTATATTTTGTTTTCTGTGAAATTTCACGTATACCTGTTTTACTAAATCCCTCTGCTTTGGGGAATGACGTGCTGCTCTGTGCTTCATTTCAGTCTTCATTTTGTACTGAACGTGGAATACTTCTTGGTGGTGTTTTACCTCAGGTTTTTTGAGAATGTCACGTAACCAGTGTAGATTTTAAACATTTCTTTTTTACATGTAGGAGAGGGGCAGTGTTCAGGGAAGCCAACAATGGAGGTCCAGTATCACAGTTTAATTAGCTGAATGAATTTAAAGAATATTATGAAAAGGCATTTTCACGGTCAGTGGAAAACATCAGCTATGAATGTTTCTTAGGCCTTTGTTCCCAGCCAAAATAAATTATTACAGTGCTTCAGTGGCATCTGGTGGACAGATCTAGTATTGCATATTAAAACGTGGACTTTGAATTATTTTAACAGCCATACCATAAAATGTTTACATGTACTTATTCCATGCTGAAAAGAGAAGAAAAGAAATGCAATGTTTTTGGCTGTGGAGCTCCCCACACACCAGCTCTCAGGGGGGAGGAGAGCAGAGTGATGAAGACAGTTCAGAGATGGGGATTATTAGGAGGCCATGACTGGTAAAGGCCAGGGGGGAAACATGGCCAGGAGGCCGGGCTAACACCCCTACTCTTTTCAAGAAAAACCCTAGGATTTTTAATGACCACAGAGAGTCACGACCTCGGTTTTATGTTTCTTCCTTGGAAAGTACCTTTTTCTCAGTATAGTGTACCTGTCACTATACTGGGGCATTAAGACCCACATAGACCGCAGGGTGAGTGCCCCCTGCTGGCCCCATTAACACCTCTTCCAGCAGTAACCTTAGTTTTCCCAGAAGGTCTCTCATGCAGGTATTGGCCAGGCTCACACCTGCTGAGCTTTAGTGTATTGCCAGTTGTTAGTTGCAGATTGATGTAGCTGCTGGCTGTATTTATTCATATAACCAATATACAGGTGTAGGAGGAATGTCTTGAACCCTCCTTTGTCAAAAACCTTGGTCAAAAGAATACTTTCTGGTGAAAAGAGAAGTTTAAAGATCAGAAGAAATGACACAGAGGAGCTAAGCTCTAGTACTGTATTTATTGAGATCTTAGTGTGAAAACATCACAATTTACAGAATCCGTCCTCTTCTGAAGACATTGATAAATATGAGATTTGGAAGACATCCCAAGCATTTTTAGATTTTATATTAGTGTCAGTTTCTAATTAAAACACCAAGCAAAACATGGGATCTGTAAAAGCAACACAAAAGTACTAATAAAGCCCAATCTAAGTCTTCAAAACCATGAAATCCACATAAATACAAAAAAATAACACCAGTACATAAGCTGCAACAAAAAGTTAGGTAAAAGGTGTTTGCAGTGCAGTGGCACTAATTTCCTCTTCCTGAGGTCACAGACTGAGGCCCCATCGCTGAAAAAAACATCACTTCTTTCACCATCAGCCACAGGTAGTTCTTAACCCACATCCCATCACTGGATGAACACAGCTGTTCCTTCTGGCTTCCTGAAAACGTTTGTGTTTGAGCGTGTCTCAGCTTTTAACTTGTTAATACATTTCCTGGTCCAACAATTTCTTGGAGAGTATTTACAAGTAGGAGATAAATGTCGAGAGGATTAAAGAACAACACTGCAGCTTTACTGTCTGCTTTTCAGAGCTTCAACCAACCTGCACAAAAGAAAAAAAAAGCATTAGATCATGATTTGGCCTTCCGTGACTAACACAGTAAGCTCAAGAATTACAATAACTTCATGCATTTTGCTCTTCACTTCATCAGCCTCTGAAGACTCCCCTTGGTGACAGGCAAGAGCCAGTCTGCACCAGCAACCCCAACACAGAACGGAGCAGGCAGTGAAGTGCGATTCTGCTTTTCCAACTGAACTGAGGGGGGAATTCAGGGAAGACCGATTGTACAAATATAGTGGAATTTCACCTGGATCCTCCACTGTCTCCAACAGTGCCAGGGAATCTTTTATGACTAAGTCGTCAAGACCTCAGTTTGGCACCTCCTCAAACCGTAAGAGGGAAGAGCACCTACTACTTGTCCACCACCACCAGTAACAGCAGCGGCCTGGTTTTCTGTAGTGGTCTCACACCCCAGGACTGACCAGGTCCATGCTTGCAGTGCTTTCGAGATCAGATAAGATCAAGGCACACTGGAAATGCTACTGCTTTCAAAATGCTCGGTTCAGCTGTTGGTTTCCTGGGGGAAGCTATATAAATATGAATGCTATCTGAATTCCAAACAGATGCCCGAGGGCGTTTTTCTGCTTTTGAGACAAGACAACAGTACACAGTTAATCAGCAGATGAAAAAACATTTGCTATGTTTCCAGTATGAAAGATTGTGTTGTGTTAATCTCAGGATAAATTAACATTTTATGCTTTACAGCTGTTCAACATACCACTCCATGGCTTCATCTAATCCAGTGCCTTTTGTCGCAGATGTTTTGAAAATCTGCCATTTCCTGTCCTTTAGTGCAGGTAACCCAAGTGAGTTTGCCACTTCTGTGGGTGTCATCGCTTGCTCCATATCCTGTTTGTTGGCAAACACCACAAGTATAGCCTTTTTCAGCTCCTCCTCCTGTAACAGAAACAAAAAGCTCTCCATTAACCTTAAAGAACCTTGTCAGACTGCAGATCTCAATGTCAAAGTGTCTTTACGAAGAACATTAGCAATGCACCTGAAATAAATATTATTTTAAATTCAGTAACAATTTGACATTTTAAAAAATGTTGCAAATGGCGTTTGAGTGTAAATGCATGTGAAACTTCCACCCAATATTTTCAGATGAAAGATTTTGACTGAAAACGAATACTACTGAAAGACTTGACACAAGCAGGTTTCTGCAGTTCAGTTACAGTTAATTTTAGGAATATCTGCATACGTAGGAGCAAGAAATGGAACAGGATGTTGTCAGAGGCACTGAACAAACTAAAAGGGAATTTCGTGCCACAATTGAATGGGGAGATTCCTCAGGAGGCCCAGCTGAACGCTGCTTAGAGAGGAGTAAGGGGGCTTGTGACTGAGCCAGCAAGAATGAAATCTCCACTTGGGCTTGAACTGGCAATTAAAGCAAAGCCCGTCTGGAAACCGATTAAGAAGAGAACCTTCTCTGGTGGAAGTGCAGGAAGTCTTCAGCTTTCCAAAGCCATCACAACAGAACAGTTACAACAGGAGCAGAACTATAACAGAGCTGCAAAACATACCAGCTAAAACCCTCCACATACATAAGTCCCGGCATTTCAGCGGATGGCTAAACCAGTGGACTCTGAGTATGTGAAATTCAATCTGTGTTGAATACACTAACCTAAAAAGAGACAAATACCTATTAACAACTGAGCTCAAAGATGCTTTATTTCACCTTTCCTACCATTAGAAAACCACTTTATTTGTAAATTTAAGTGAGAAACAAAAGAAGGGGGGTGCAGTGTTTATCACCTCTGCCAAGGAGCACTAGGGCCCTTGGATTCAATTCTAGATTGGGGTGCACAAACATACAGGTAGGTTAACTGGCTTCTGGGAAAATCTGCCCTGGGTGCGAGTGTGAACGAGTCTGTCCTGCGATGGACTGGCGTCCCATCCGGGGCGTTTCCCGCCTCGCACTCCAGCTCCCCTGCGACCCTGTCCTGGATAAAGGGCTTAGAAAATGCTGGAGGATAAGAAGCCAAGGACAGAAAGGCATTAAGACAGGAACTGCTCTCCAGCTGCGGACAGGTGCCTGGGAAACCTGAGGCAGAAGATTTTGTGGCCAATACCAAAAGCAAATTAAGACGACATCTCTGTGGAACAAACAATGAAAAAACATCGGAAGGAAACCAACAGTGAAAGAGCTCAGTTTGAGAATGACCTCATGATTTTTTCCCACTGCTTTCCATACCTCCAACATGGCCACGAGCTCCGATTTGGAAATTCCCATTCTGTCCCGGTCGCTGCTGTCGACTACATAAATCACTGCATCCGTGTTGGAGTAGTAACAGCGCCAGTACGGTCTGAGGACAGATGACAGCCAACAAGAATGAGTAAACACCAAATCCACCCAATTCAAGCCATTCTGCTGGAGAAAAAACTCATTACAGTGACCTGTGGTGGACTTTGTTGTAAGACACAGTCAGCAGAAGACTTCTGTCTCTCCAAAACCTCTCTTTTGCATGCCTGCGACTGTTGATTGCATTTTGAGAACTCCCGCTCTCACACAACTAATACACTTTCCATGTAAAATTCAAAAATGTATGATGAACATTTTTATACGAACAAGTAATAGGTTTATTCCATGCTGAAAAAAAGAAGAAAGAGAACACAACGTTTCGGCCGTGGAGCCTGAGGAAGACACCTGAAGAAGGCTCCACGGCCGAAACGTTATGTTCTCTTTCTTCTTTTTTTCAGCATGGAATAAACCTATTACTTGTTCCTTTGCAGCCTACGCATGCTGATGCAGCTACCCACGTGAATTTTTATATGAATATGCTGTACATCGAGGAGTGGTTTTAAGTCTTTAATTTGTACAATACATGTCCCCTCAGCATCTTCCACAAGTTTAAAAACATTAATCTCCAAGATTGTAGGTGATGCCTAACATAGAATGAGCATTTTCTTTCTCCTGTACGGGTGCCAAAATCAAAAGTAACTTACCTTATACTTGTCTGTCCTCCAAGGTCCCAGACTTGGAATTTAAGGTTCTTATACGTTACTGTTTCGACATTGAAACCAATAGCTAGTAAAAGAAAAATTGAATCAAAAATGTGCAGTTATTTCAGCTGCGCAGACAGGCAGAACAAAGCTATTAACACCGGGGCGGAGCGGCTCAGGATCTGCGCCTGTGGCTGGAAGGTTGCTGGTTCAAATCCCAAAGCCGGCAGAGGAATCCTACTCCATTGGGCCCCTGAGCGAGGCCCTTTACCCCAACTGCTCCAGGGGCGCCGTATAAATGGCTGACCCTGCGCTCTGACCCCAAGCTTCTCTCCCTGTCTGTGTGTCTCATGTAGAGCAAGCTAATTCCTAATGCAAGATACTGCATATGGCCAATAAAGTGATCTTATCTTAGCTCTTATCTATCACAAATAGCAGATGATTTGTAATAGATAAGAAGCCTGAAGAGCTTCAAGAAACGTTGTGTTTTCTTTCTTCTCTTTTCAGCAGGGAATAAACCTATTACTTGTTCCACTGCTCTGATCATTTGTATAACTGTATATTTGTGTGCATGGCATGATCTAGTGAACAAAATTGTTCATTCTGAAACTGAATGGGCAGAAACTAACACTGACTATACAGTGTGTGTACGGTGATGAGGAAAAGCTTGTGTGGCTGCTACTGTGCCAGGAGCCCCATGACACTGCAATCTTCCTCGGACTGCAGTAAACCTTTCCTCCGAGGCACAACAAGCAGACAGGCGGCTCGGCTACTCACTGGGAATCGTTGTCACCACCTCTCCCACTTGCAGCCTGTACAGGATAGTCGTCTTCCCAGCTCCGTCCAGCCCCAGGATCAAGATCCTCATCTCCCTGGTCCCAAACAGGCTGGAAAACAGGCTGGAGAAGAAGCCACCTTCAGCAAGAGGGAGAGAGGAAATCGATCAGGTTGATTAATGTTGAAAGGAAATCAATCACCACATGCTCCTCTCAGCACCATTTGTTTTCTTTGGGCAGCACAGTGTATTTTCAGATCTGTTCCCCCCCCCACCTGAGGCGGATTTCAGCTCCTGAGTTTTTTTATTTTCCACTCCACAAAAACAAAACAACCGCCTCTCAGACAACAATAAGGGAAGACTGTCCAGAGAAGGCGAGTTTTAGGATAACACACACAAATCAGATTTTCTCATCGTTTTCCCCACTAGTCCAACACTTGACAATCAGCTTCATTTGCAAGGATGGAGGTTGTTCCGTCTGACAACGATTTCGGTATTAACTCACAGTCAACACCCACATTTTCAGTAAACTGTAATACAAATATTAGTCCCACACAGTCAGCCATAGTTTCCTAGTCTTCTAAGAGATCCTTTCAGTAAAAAAAAAAACATATCGTGATCTCTGCTAATCTTTTTAATCACGTACAAATCGGCATTAATCCGAAACAATTACAGATATTGTATTTCTACAATAACAAAATGTTTTTAGACGCTCTTAAATTTACCATTACAACACGAAACAATACAAAATCGTCTCTAGGATGAACTATGTAGGTGCCTCATCAGCTGTTTTGCTACTGTTTTTTAAATCATTTATTTGAACTTAGAAATAAGAACGTTTAAACAGCTTAAAGTAAAGCTGCTGTTGCACTGCAATTTCCCTCACGGGATCAATAAAGTATCTATCTGTTTATTTACTGCTTTAATCTACCTTACTCATATATCAAAACCTGTAGGAGTAACCAACGTGCATCTGGTGTTAATACTACGGTACAGTGTCAGTCCTATCCTTACACCTGAAAACTAATTTGACCCACAGACCCCAGGAACCGCCGCATTCTTCTGAACCTGTCGAAGGAGTAACGATTTTAAGTGGCCCTTCCCAAGCAACAGACTAACCCTCACTGAATATGAATCGATCAGCAGTCGACCATTTCGTTTCCTGGTAACTGAAAAACGCACACATCCGTTACTCGGCACAACGTTCATTCGGTGGATCTAACCTTACTGCACGCATCCCGTTTCAATTTGCGATTGGAGAGTTATCTGACAGCTTACCCATGTCTTGTTTGCTGTAGGTTTGTATTTCCAGCTGCTGTTGTGATGCTCCTGTCCAGCAGTGCCCTGCAGACAGTGACGTGTCACTGACCTGCAACACAGCTATCTAACGCTTAAGGAGACCAGATTCGACAAATGCATGAACCTGTTCCTCAAAATACGATGTTCTTAAAACAGGTTTAAATACTCTACGGTAGACGCAAGTTGTATTCCTTAGTTATTATGTTTCTGACTATGCATAGGCGTGTGTATTTTTTTTTGTATTATTGAAAGATATTTGAAGGAAAGTGCTGCTCATTGTAAGGTTTACACTCACTTCCGTAAACGCATGGCAAAATGACAAGTACCTCGGACACGTGATCAAGACCATGCAACCAGAAATAAGTATCAGAAGTACCGCACCTGCTTGTATTTAAACAAAGTCCTTTTACAATTTTGCTACAGTAAAGTTACATTTTGTGCACATATTTTCACTTATTTGAAATCATACTGTTCAGTTCGACACAGTCTTACTGGGTGTATCTAATCTTGTTGATTAAATATATAAGAAAACAGCGTTTTCAGATATCCACAGCACATATTTTTGTACAAAGTAGACTTTGTAGAAATATCCTCGTTTGTACAATGCCATGTCTGGTATGATATAGCATTTCATCAACTAGAATTAAGTAGCAGTTCAACTCCTGCAAGCTAAATTGACTTAATAAATTTAAACATGTTGAACTACAACTTAGAAATTATTGGTAAAAATCTATTAAAAATTAAAAATGACCTAAAAATAAATGAGAAACCACTCATCCAGTTCTGTTGTCCATCTCTGATTTTTTCTTCTTGTTATTCTAGTTACTTTTCCCCATTTCAGTGATGTCTGTGATCTGTGGCATCTAACGTTACTTTTAAATCATTTAACCTTCTGTACTAAATACAAATATGCTTTTCTGTTATTATTACTTGTGCACTACATTTCAACTTCTTCTAAAAGCAAAACTCATAAATCATGTATTTGTCACGTACTGTATACAGTATATTCTATATTATTACATGAACATATATACTGTATTTATTAGACAAATAATAATTCCATACACTTATATAGCGCTTTTCAGGTAATGAGGTATTTTTGGTACAATAATTTGTCCTTCATAACCAAACCATATCACTCAAACTACATTAGACATCCTTTGTGTGGTGGTATTTGCAGACTGACAAGGCTTCTCTGTGAGTCACAGAAGAAAACTTTCCTGTTGGAAACTTTCTTCAGATATTGTTACTAATGTTTGGTCAGAATGGAGTTACACTACACAATAGTCAGGCTGTTATTATTATTATTATTATTATTAATAATTATTATTATTATTATTATTATTATTATTATTATTATTATTATTATTATTATTATTATTATTATTATGGTCTCAGAGATTTTGAATTTTACTAACTACATGGTTTCAGCAGTTACAGTACCTTTCCTTAAACTTACAGTATGTTCCTAAGGAAGCATCAAGTACCTTTTATATACAATAACTTCCCACAGTGGACATTTGATTAAAAAAGATCAAGTTCTGCATGCTTTCCTCATTTCAGCTGTATAAAGGAAAATTGATACCTATTCAGCTACATAACACTTACACTCTATCACAGTCCTTGTGAAATGAGAGGATTCATCTGTTTTATTTTCTTTTTTGGGGTTTAAGGGCTAGTTGTGAAGGTAAGACATATATTTTACATTTCCTTTTAAAGTTGTAAATTCTTCACATTACAGTTTCAGCCTTGAGGTTGCTGTCCACACGCTCTGCTCTCACAGACTAGAGATTCAGAGCGATGGTTTGTGAGAAAGTCAGCAGTCAGCCTGGTGCCTCTTGAACTGGAAAGAGAAGACTGAGGCATGAAAGATGAAAATCGCTTGACATGTGCCAGATGTGTCCATGTGTGAAAATGATATTGTTGGGGAAAAATGTTAATAAAGACAAATCGAGATAGGAAAAATATAGATTATTTTATCTTTTGTTCTGTAATCTTGTGAACAAACAAGCAGTCCAAAACATTACAGTTTTATATTAATGAGTAATAATAATGAACTGTATTTTATACAGTATAATATTTAAAGAAAAGCAACCATCTCACACTTTTCATGCTGATTGAACACAATCAGTACTGACAATTCTGTAGATGATCTGTTACCCTTTATTTTTTAGGTATTCACCAGACTACCAAAATGATTATAACCATCTTTTTTTTATTTCAGTTTTCTTACACTGTATATGTGTGTCCCGCGATGGACTGGCGTCTTGTCCAGGGTGTGTGAGTGTGTGTGTCCCGCAATGGACTGGCGTCTTATCCAGGGTGTGTGAGTGTGTGTGTGTCCCGCGATGGACTGGTGACCTGTCCAGGGTGTGTGAGAGTGTGTGTCCTGTGATGGACTGGCATTCTGTCCAGGGTGTACCCTGCCTCGTGCCCACTGCTTGCCAGGACAGGCTCTGGCTCCCCCGTGACTCTGTACAGGATAAAACAGTCAAAAAATGGATGGATATTTTTTCACAAAACTTGTCGATACTGATGTGAGCACAAATATTGCTTCATACTGCTAGAAGTTCAGAAGAAGTTATATTTTGTCCTCAATTATTTTTACTTATCACAATGTCAGTAGCCGGGTGAATCCTTTTTATTATTGCTTTCGTCAAATGTTGTAACAGTTTTCAAAGATTTTGATTTATGAATATTAATACATATATGGCCTTTAACTTAAAAAAAAACATACACTGCCCTAAAGAGTTACAGCAAGAATATTGGAACCTTAATTTTAGGTTTATTTGTTATTGGGTATTCAATTCTAAAATACAAATGTGAACTGCTTATGCTTTGGTCTCAAAACATGATTTTAAACACGCTCACTGTGCTCTTCTTAGTGTTCATTCTCTCTCCTCCTGTGACAGATTTGAAGAGATTCATGTTTACACAGAACATAAGAACCTAAGAGAGCTTACAAATAAGTAAAGGCCATCAAGCCCGGCTGTCCTGTCTGGTAGTTTGTATTGAATAAGATCCAAAGATCTCATTCAGCTATTTGTTGAGAGAAGCCACGGTACCTGCTTCAATAACAAAGTTGGGTAGCTTGCTCCACACTCCCACAACACTTAGGGTAAAGGAGTGCTCTCAGTATTGACTACACTTCCACACAGTTGTCGCTTGTGTCCTCTGGTTCATGTTTCCCACAGCAGTGGAGAAGAATCTGAACACACACAAAACAATTCTCCTTAGCTCCTCTTCTGAATTTTCTGAGAATAAGTTATGCTTGCCATCCAAAGAGCAAACCTACAGTACCAACAGGGAAACAAAATTTGTGAACAGTTATTTTAAAGAATTACTGTTTTCCCTGAGGCTATTTTGAACTGTTACTGAGGAAGAAACTGTTTCATTGATTGTAGTTCCCCAGTGCCAAATCCAATAATTTTTCAAATGCGCATTTTAAAACAGAAAGCAAGTTTTCTATTTAAATTTTATAGATGAAAGCTAATTGCCGAGCTCAACTTCTTAAATGCATAAAATGTTGAAATACATGTTTCATGAGGCTTTTTTTTTACAAGAGCCACCCACAATAACATTTGAGGCGCGAGAGCACCAGGATTAAATATGGAGGGGCAGGATTGGGGGCAGGTGCTCGTAATTAGCAAAATAAGAAAGAACCGGAGCGCCCTTAAGAGGAGGGATCACAATCGTGACAAGAACTGCCCCTTGCTGTCTGTATGAAACCTAGCTCACTCAGTAGTTTAAACTAAGTGTAAAGTACTATGAAGAGGAATGCATGAAGATACTCTCACATTTTTATTAAAGCTATAGTTTTTAAAATCTTTTAAATAATGATTTATTATTATTTAATTTATTCATGCTCCTACACAAATCCTCCAGTTGAGAGTCTGCAATAAAGGACCCAAAGAATCTAAAAGCTTCCCAGCTCAAGGCCAAATATATCTATAGATTTTGCCTAAGCTATTTGAATCAAATGGCTTTTTTAATTCCTTTTTGGGAACATATCTATAGCAAACAAATTACGCCTAGGGATGTTTTTTTGCATCAAGAAATGATGTTCTGTCTGTACAACTGAAACACATTTTGGAGTACTTTCACAATGCTTTTCTGTTTTGATTAATCCAAACATTTCTGGCTCCAACATGCCAAACAATATGGTCTTTAACATCATCCCTGAAGACATGGTCTTCCCTCTTTGTATTAATATTACTGGATAGAACACTGAATTGAATACATACAGTATTGTAACACATACGGGCAACATTAGGTTGTGCGAGCTGGCTTACCAGCGCGGTGATGCACCGCCTTTCCCTGTGAATAGCAGGGACCGCAGCTGCCAGGCTGAGGGGAGATCTACCTTTAGCTCAGCTGGCTGGGTCCCTATTGAGTGATGCCGGGGTCCCGGGTTCAAGCCCCCAGTGGTGGAGGGCTGACCTGAGATGGCAGCAGTGAGGGCACATACCCATGTGAACCTGAAAGTGCTACAATACTTTATCATAAAATCAGACTCATCTGATTTCTATCTTTGTTATGGTTGTGCACGTAGGTAATAAGGAATTAAAAAAAGATTTGATTCATAGATAAACACTTCTGTGTTTCCTTTTGGTATTGCTGTTGGATTCCTTTCCCCTAGTTTACAGAACCAATACTCCTGCAGATAAACTTATAGTCCTTCCACTGAACTATGCTTTGTTTGTTTCAAATCTATCACTACATTTCCTGCTTGCAAAACCTACCACTATGACATTGTGCATACCATCAGACCGGGGTTTGCAAAATGTACAAATCGAGGCATCTGAATAAATAGCCAGGATCTGAAAGAAAGGCTTCACATATCAAAGCAAGGTTGTGATGGGTCAGAGGGCATGCCTAGTGTGTAAAACACTTGATTACAGCGTTGTGAATGTTATGCTCAAAAAGCTATTGAGTCATGAAGACGATCCCCCTATTCCAGTGTATTACCTGTAGTGTTATCTTTTAAAAATCAACAATACGAAGAAAAGTTTCACAACCCAAAGCAAAGCTGGGAAAGCTCAGAGGACCTGCCTAGTGTGTAAAACACTTAGTTGCAGCATTGTGGGTGTTGTGCTTAAAAAGCTACTGAGTCATGAAGAAGACCCCAGTATCCCAGTGTATTGCGTGTCTCATGCTGCTGTTATAAAAAAATCATTAACATTTTTTTTAAAGGTTTCACAACCCAAAGCAAGGCTTGGAAAAGTCAGAGGACCTGCTTAGTGCGTAAAACACTTACTTGCAGCATTGTGGGTGCTGTGGTTTAAATACTATTGGCTCATGAACAACATCCCCCTTTCCCAGTACATAGTGCCACATTAAATAAAACCACGAGAAGAAGAGATTCACAACGCAAAGCTGTGTCAGTCTTTCGTGTAAAAAAATCGGTTTGAACATAATGGGTGCTGTTTTTAAAAAGCTGTTGAGTAAAAAATATTAATTTTCCAGCTGTCAGCACTATTGTGAATATAGTTGACCCTTACCTGAATGAAAACAGGACATAAAGAAAGTGTTTCAGAAATTAAACAAAGCTTTATTCCCTTGCTTACAGTCTAGGTAATTGGAGACTGTGCTGTTCTGCTTCCTATGGTCATATAGAGTTTTTTGCATGAAACTCTATTGAGCAGTATTTCTCGCGTTGTGAACGTACTGTATGTACACAGAGGTCACCCAGTGTTCCAGATGGTGCATAATTGCGCATCAATCAAAACCCTGAGTGACAGAAAAAATAATTAGCTCCCAGATACGTTTATGTAGAGATTGTAAAAAAATTACACAAGTCGTGGTCTTTAAGATGCATTTGGTTTGAAGGCTCTCTGTGTTTCCCTTGTGAAGACACGGACATAAGAATATTCGTGGGTAGTCAAAAAAAATTACATAAAAGTCAAGGCTGTGAAAACATTCACAGTGTACTTTAAACATCAAGCAAGCGTTCTCGTAACTCTAAGAGGTTTCGTGAAAACGCTACAGGTGTTGCCGAAATCGTTCTCGAACTGCAAGCCAACTTTACCGCGGTGTCTCCGGTAGGTGGCAGTATAGCCTATTGAAACACAGAAATACAAGCTGCTGGGACAGCTCCGTGAAGTTGGCCCCCCCCTACAGACACCACAAACGCTGAACCCCCTCTATCGTTAGCGCTGCTTTCGTTCCCGAGATGTAGCGCCTTGTTTTCCCGGTGATCACGTTACCATGCACGGCGACTTTGAACCCCAGTGACCCCGTCTGGCGAGTCCAAGCGCTCTGTTACCGGTGCGAGAGTTAATTTTATTATTTTTATTTGCTTTGGCAACACTGATTGTACCCATCGGTCATGCTAATAAAGCACCTTGAATTGAATTGAATTGAATTGAGTGACAGTTCTGCAACTGTGTTCCTCTGTTTGTCCTGGTGAAGGTACGACGGTGGATTGGGCTATTAATGGCAGTATCTTCTGTGCGTTTGTCTGAACAGGAAAATTAAAATCGTCTCCGATCTCATACCCTAATCGGAAGAGTTGCGGATGTGGCCTTAAAAAGCGAATATTAGCGAGCAACTTTGCATGTTCTTACAAAGACGCTTTAACGAGCACGTCTCCATATTTCGCAGCTGTGTCCTCTTTAAAAAGCCGAAGAAGTCATCGGTTTCTCATTGTGTCGTTTTTATATTGTTATGTAAATCAAGGGCCGTTTAAAAATTAAACGATTCAAGATTTCGAGCCACGCATTTAAAAAAAAGTTAGGATTGGCAACCTCGTGTATCACAAGACCGTCGTTTTTATATATTTCTTATGTAACAAAATCGTAAATGTGAAACAGGACCAGGATTTTTTAAAGGGGGCACTACATTGACCCAGGTAGTTCATAACGCAGCTTCAAAACAAAACTGGAAACTGCTGTCTCACACATGCAGACCTCAGACGTTAACCAAACACAGGTACTTTTAATCACCTGATGTGATGAAAACAACGGGTTTGCATTTTGAGCAATCTGAGTCCGGTGGGGTGGATGTGTTGCAGTTCAATATAACGCCTCCCTTTTCCGAGTATGACGCAAATACAGAAAGACCACGACCACCAGCTCTTTTAAATGAGATCTTTGAGTTGACTTGCCGCTGTGCTTGTTGAATACTTGGCGTAACGCTAGATCGCATTAGAAGGCTCCCGAATGTAGTGAAAATATCGTCACTACGTACTGAATTTATGCATCTGTCATTTGGAAAATTATTGCAATATTTAACTCAAATTGCTGAACATTCATTAATAATGAGGTTTATTAATACGTGTGTATTAACAAAAATGCCATTTACTAATAATTACACTTAATGTCAATCATTATTACTAGCTGTGAATGTTAAGATATCCTAGGGAGTGAAGAGAACAGAACTTAAGCCAATAGTTATATAAATGGAGCGTGAGCCTTCAATGTGTTCTTTAAAATATGGGAGTCAACTGAATAGATTTGTTAAATATTTTATTGTGGTTATCAGAGGAAAGCAGGGATGATGAGGAAATGGATGGTACCGAGAGAAATATTTGTAGGCAAATGCAAGCATACGTTAAAGAAGAAAAAAGAATACCCGTCAACTTAAAAGTGGTTATTTATGATAGTTCTTCGGAACACTGTCCCTTCTTTGTACATATTGCAACGTCACCGACTGTCTCAAACGTACAGTAGAACACATTTCAGATATAACATCCCAAAAGAATGGACATTCTCTGCAGCCACAAAACGAGACTCTCTGACAGAGAAGGTCTCTCCGGCCTGGACACTCATGTAAGCCGTCGTAGTGGAGTTGAGAGGGGTGCAAACGATTTAGCAGAGCAACACGCCAACGAGCTCTTCCCCACGTTGAAAGGAAGATGTTGGAACTGAGTAAAAAACTTAATTAGTAACGTACTGTAAGCTCCTACTGACACAGGAGGAGACAGAGAAAAGTTAATTTCAAGAGAAAATGAAAGTTCTCAAAAGTAAGCGAAAAGGCACACCGTGGTAAAGAAATGTATTACCTTAAAAATAGAAATGCTTAAGAAGGTCAGAGGAACAATAAACGTTTCTTTTTTTTTGCTCAAGTAATTATATGTTTAATTTCCATTTTTTTAAATAAAACGGTTAACTTTACTGGTCATTAGTTGGTGTCTTTTGTAACGATTTAGCAGTAGCGATGTGTTCGCTTGTTCGTCCGGAGTGTCTCGTTAAACAAAGGAAATTTAAGCCGCAACAGTACAGTAGCGTTCTGTTTCAAACGCGCACCTGCGATTCTCATTTGTTTCGTGACTAATAGCAATTGAGTATCTCATTAATAACTACGTACCCTCATCCGGCAAATTGTAGCCTAAATGCAGTTCTCAAGTTAAAAACTAACATTAATTTGCCAGGAAATTTAGTTTAAATACAAACAAGAAACAGACAAAGTAATAATTGTACTGTATATTAATGTGGCCTACGTATTAACCCACTAATCAAATTAATTGAAATGTTCTGATGCACAGCTCCTGCAGTTCGTGCTAATTAGTACAACAACAACGCTGAGCCCTGGGAACCGGATTAAGCAAAAATTCAGCTGAACTCCAACTGTGTTCCGCACATTTTTTCGCTGCAGTTAAACTCAGAGCTGGAGATGATCTCCAGAAAGTACCTTACTAAACAAACTGCAACTTAGTACGCAGCAATTGCAATCGTTGCAGTTGACCCCACGGGCCTGCTTGTCTTATGTTACAATACAGCCTGCGTGCAGTTCGTGAGCCACTCACTGCGTGAGGCAGCCGGGGGTGGGGGCAGCTGCTCTGGCTGTCTCCTGTAAGACGGAATCTCCCGATTATTGGTCCTCGATTTTGAGTTCAGATTTACCAACAGTCAGCCTCTAGCTAGTAATGTAAATTTCAACGATATTACGGACACAAGCAGTGCAAAATCTTCATCGCTGCCCGCTGCTCATCAGGCTTAGCTAACAACCTCTGCTTCTGTCTTCCTGTTCGGGAGAAGCCGCCTCTCACTGGTGCTGCTGAAAAATACCGTCTTCACCACAAAACAGCTGAACTTGTAATCCACATGGCTGCAAGTGGGTCTTTCAACCTTTGGGGGGGGCAGTATTTTTTTTCTATCAAAATATGCTTTATTTCCAAAAGCAACATCTCACAATAGAAACATTCTCACAAATTTAGTAAACATTCTAACCAGGTATGAACTTTACATGCAATAAAACGTTCCAAAAAGGGGTGATTCTCCATTATCAATTCATGCAAGTGGACGATGGGGCCGGATTTGCGCACTTAAAGACTCCCTCCAAGCCCTACCACTTGCTTTTGTCCATTAGTCCTGTACAGGGCCCAAAGTCCTTCCCAGCGCTTCCTCGCCATGGGGAAACCCCATTTGGTGACGTCACACTTCATCCTCCTTCTGAGGTCCGTTAGAATCCTCTCCTCCAGCTCCCTCGCTCCCCACTCTGTGTTGTGCCAGATGAGAGTGCTCCTTGTGTCCCACAGTCCCTGTTTTGTTAGGGACAGCAGCAGCCACAGCAGGAATCCCCTTGTCCAATCCGGTGGGTGCCAGCCCCAGCAGGATGCTCTGGTAACAGCACCGCTCCCTCTCGTAGGAGTTGCAAAAATTTGTCCACTCTGCCTCATACCGATCTGGTGAAGGGGCAGCTCCAGAACACGTGCTCCTGAGTCGCCTCGACGAAACACGTGTCCCGGGGGCAATGAGGGTTCCTGGTGAGCGAGTGTCTGTGAAGGACCTCTCTGGTTGCGAGCCCCTGGTGCACTGCCATCCAGTTGAGGTCCTTCAGTTTGTTGTCTAGTTCCTTCTCCTGCGTCCTTTTCGTTGGCGACCAGTTGTCCCCTCACCTCCTTGTACAGGGCTCTGTGGTTGGTGCAGAGCTCTGGCTGTCTCGTGGCCTCGTACCTCCTGCTCCACTTGACAGCGTGGGTGTAAAACTCCGGTCGCCTCCCTGCCTTGGGCCCAGTGTTTGACCACTGGACCAAGTGCCTCATCGGGACGGAGAGCCACAGCCTGACAAAGTACTGGTACTTGTGGCCGATGGGCTCCCGCAGTGCCCGACAGAGGTTTCAGAAGAAGATGCAGTCGAGTTTTGGGGGAAATGTGGTACATCTCTATCCCCTTCCTCGACCGGCTGGCACATCCGGTTCCTCATGATGTACTCATACCTGCCGCCCCAGATGAAGCTGAAGATCATCCCTTGCAGCGCTTGTCTGAGTCTGGCCGGCAGCGGGTACACCACCGTCAGGTAAACCAAAGCTGGCCTCAACACCATCACTTTCCCTGTGAGGGTCAGGAATGAAACCCCCAGTATTTTGAGGAGCTCCATGCAGAGCTCGAGACACTCTGGCACTGCCGTCCTGTCCTTCCAGGGTCCGAAGAACTTCAGTTTGCTCTTCTGGCGGTTGAGTTTCGACCCCGAGGCCCTAAAGTATTACTCCATGACCTGCAGGGCCCTCTTTCACCCCCTGTCCAAACTCAGGAACAGCGTTATGTCATCTGCATATTGGGAGATCTTCAGGGTTTTCCCCACGTCTCCCTGAATCGCTAGGCCATCGATGACAGGGTCCAGTCTCCTCCATTGAAGAGCAGGGAGATGACACCTTCCCTCATGTTGTTCTCGAGTTTCCCCCAGTAGAAGATCTTCTGCACCACTTGCACCAGATATGACACCAGGGTGTCCCAGAAGCAGGTGTAGAATTCCTTTTGGGAGTCAGTCCGGCCCCGGCACCTTGGCATTCTCCATGGACCAAAGCGCCGCTTTCAGCTCCTTCGTTGTGATCGGACCCTCCAAGTCCTCCCTCAGCATCTCCGGTACTCTTGCCTTCAGCCCCTCCAGAAAAACATCGCCTGCCTCCACCTCCGTCTGCTTTTCTGAAAAGAGCTCCGTGTAGAAAGCGGTCACTACTTCTACTTTCTCGTTCTCGTCCAGCACTTCCTCTCCATCTCCCCATCTCAGGCTGTGGATGACCCTCTTTTTCTGGGCTCCCCAGACCTGATTGAAGAAATAAGAGGAACAGGTGTCATTATTTTCATAATGCTCCCTTTGTGCCTTGACCAGGCTTTCTCAGTGTACAGGTTAAGGAGCATCTCCTTCAGGCCCTGTGCCCGGGCTGGATTGAAGGCTCCTCCCCCATTAGCTGAGCTGTACTCCTCCTCCAGTTGCTACTGGAGCCATGCAGCTTCCCTCCTCACCCTGGCCGCCTTCCGTCTGCTGTACGTCTGCGCCAGGGTTCGGGTCCTGTCCTTCACGGCTTCCCACCATTCCACCACAGAGCTGTAGCCGCACTTCCAGCTCTCGTAGTCTTCCCGGGAAAAGTGCCCTGAAGTCGTCTTCCTCCAGTATCTCCCTGTTCAGCTTCCAGTACCCTCAGCCGAATGCCGGCAGGTTGGCATTAGCCACCACCGTCACGCAGTCACGGTCGGAATACCACACCAGGGACACCGCTACTGACTCCAGGGAGTGGGTCATGTGCACGAAGATGTAGTCCAGGCGGCTGCACACTCCCCGGGAGTTTCGCCATGTCATCCCCGTGTCGCTTGGGCGACACCGTCTGAAGCGGTCCAGCGTGGAGAATTGCTTGAGTAATTGCTCCCCCCTTCTCCCGGTCGACGTTGAAGTCCCCGCTGAGTACCACCTGTCTGTTTGTTGTGCAGCAGCTGGCCAGGTCAGCAAACACTTCCTTCTGGACCACGGGTCCCGTTGGAGCATAGACATTGATCGCTCTCAGCTTCTGCACCCTCCAGTCAATGTCCGTGACCAGGATCCGGCGCTGCGCCACCGAGAAGGATGAACTCGGTTTCATTTCTGGGTTCCCTAGGAGGATTCCCCCCCCGGAAGAGTGGACCCCTCCTACGCTCCAGCATGATTCCCCCTTGGTCCATTCCTGGAGAATGTCAGCTTGTCGCTTTCATCCTTCAGGTGGACTTCCTGTAAGAAACAAACTGAGAACGGCATGGAGGCCAGATCGTGAAAGACTCCCTTTCTTTTCACTGGGTCTCTCAGCCCTCTCACATTTTTCTTTAGGAAGGTAAGTTTCACTGTCATGGTGAATCAAGTGAAAGTTTAAACCTCCTCTTTGTGAGCTTATCGTGATAGGAAGTGTACAGTACATCTAAGGCGCTGTCTTGCCTAGATGTAACTCCTATCATTTGGAGCCTGAGGGGAATATGCAGGGGTCCCTCCAGGTCTTGCCAGGGACTGAAAATTGAAGATGCTGGTCAGGTCCAGCCCTACCATCATCTCCGACTCCATGGCGGCTCCGCAGTCGTCCTCGTCTGTGTTGAGGATACCCTCTGCTACTGCTTCGGGAAGGATCTTCTCCTCCCTTGCCTCTGCTGGTTCATACTGGGCTTCGGAGGGCTGCGGTTCTATTTCCAGGACTGCCTCTTCCCTCCTCTGGCTGTTCCTGGGCCTCGGGGGGGGTTCCATTTCCAGGAGTACCTGGAAACGATTCTCCCTGACCGGTCGGGAATGAAAACAGGGGGCGTGTCCAAGGTGCGCAGGTGTTCAGGGGGTTGAGTCCGGGGCAAACAATCCAAAACAGAGTCCAAAGCGAAATCCAAGACGAGGCAAAAGTCCAAAGCCAGGCAGTCCATCCGAGACTAAGACAAACGGGATTAAAAACCGGAGCTGGATCCGGTGGAGGGTCGGGGGGAACGGGACCAGGCTCGGGACCAGACCCTACCGGTCCCGGACTCGCCTGGTACGGGAACCAAGTCAGAGCCCGGAACAGAGTGAGCGTCTGGCTCTTACAGGGAGGCAGGAACCGGGAGCAGGTGCACAAAGTCAATTCAGAAGTGAAAGAGCCGGAGCGCCGTTAAGGGGGAGGGACTACAACCGTGACAGTATTTATCTTGTTGGCCTGTCAAGGTGCTGTAAAGGGTTTCAGGTCACAGGGTTAAATTTCTGTGTTTCTGGGTCTGTAAGATGTAGGCCTCTGAAATGCACAGTCACTGGTATAAGTGTTTTTGTTAAGTATTGTGTGTTGTGCAGTTTTGTCAATGTGTGTTGTTAATAAATAGTTGTCTCTCCTGTCTATCAAGTTGTGACTCAATTTTATTACTGTTTCTTCAGAGATGTGCCTGAGAATAAAGAAGATAAGATCACTTTTTTTGGCCATATACAATTTCTTGCATTAGGAATTTGTCTTTGTCGCAGACCCCAGCTTGCTCTCCATGAGACACACACACAGGGAGAGAAGCTTGGGGTCAGAGCGCAGGGTCAGCCATTTATACGACACCCCTGGAGCAGCTGGGGTTAAGGGCCTTGCTCAGGGGCCCAACGGAGTAGGATTCCTCTGCCAGCCGCAGGATAAAAACCAGTAACCTTCCAGCCACAGGCGCAGATCCTGAGCCACAGAGCCACCACACCGCCCCACTCATGTGCCTCAGATTATACCCTCTTGGGTTTCATTTTGACATTTGCGTATTGAGGCTGATTCTTTGTTCCCACTTCCCTACTTTGTAACTGTATACAGTAAATCCACCATTATATCGCCACTAAAATAAAATACATTTCAACATCAAAAAGGATACGTTGCACAGAGACACAATAAAACATACTCTAAACTGAAAATGTTTAATTTTTTAAAAAAATAATCTTTTAATATGTGAAATCAGTGTTTAGAGGCTTTGTAATTTAAATACAGTCACATATAGATTAAAAACATCTCAGCTCTTGGACCATTGGATTTCCAGGTAGTGTTTCTGCTGGCTGTAAGTCTGTTTTATTGTCTTCCAAAAAATGTATTGTGTTTTTCACAATAGGTAATTTTTCAGTTACCTCCTATCTGGAAAATGATGAAACAGAATCACAGCAGAAATTAATTTATACTTCTGTTAATAACTCAGTACTGTATTTCTTGTTGTTATCCAGTAATTGAGTACTTTATAACATAAGTGTTTAATTATTGTGTAGCGGAGACATTATTGCATGTTTTCTGAAAACCCGTAAAAAGAGATACCAAACTGGCAGTGGAAGGTATAAAAAGCCATCCGTTTTCCTTAAACAGTAACAACACCTGAGAATTGTATAAAACTGTCATAAAAACTTTTTAACAGCTGTGCTCTCATCATAGCCATTTGCTGTAGTTTAACACGTCTCAGCGGATACTGTAGCTAAACACAACCAGTGCTCTAGACTGTCTTCCCTCGGTCCTTTTGCCTCCTGCACATCATCTCTTGCAACAAAAGAGCAAAGTCCTGTCTCCCTCGTGCCTATCTGCAAGCAGACACTAGGGGACTGAGCCTCTGACATAAAGAACAAGCAGCTCCTTCCACTCCCTGTAATCCTTATTCATTTCCAGTGTCTAGACAAGCCGTGCAGCCTCAGGTGAATGACATACTCTAGAGAGCAACTGAAAAGCTTGTTTGGAAAATAATGAAATAGGAATCATTATAAAACCAGTTACTGTCACTAAACTTTTAAGAGTGTCACTGAGGTGGCGTTGTCTTGTAACACTGTAAGCGCTCATGAATGAAATTGTACTATCATTATAGCATTAGAGCCAGTGTCATTGCTGATAACAGTGAGTCCTGCACAGACTATGACAGGACTCACAAACAGACCCAGCAGTGTTTTCTTAACTTTAATCCGCTCACTGTTTTTTTACACTGTAGGCCAGATACTGTAGGTCAACAATGCCATTATGTGGTAATAATGGAATTGATAACAGAAGGAAGGAAGGTCAGATCCTTATCTCTCACACTTCTGCTCACCTGCATTTGTAAGTCTCGCACCCAGGACATTCTCTAGTCTAGTGCATCTATAGCACCCCTCCCGCCTCCCCATCTACACCCCTGCAGCAGGTGCCCAGCTCAATCCCCCCGTTTCCCCTTGCCAGGCGAGCTTCGCAGAAGGCACGGCACTCTGCCTATCTCGCCTGTCTGTCTCACATTATTGAGATCTGACCGAACTTCTCAGGTGAACCCAACTGCCTGTTTCCACAGTGAAGCTCTGCTGCAGATGTGGCATTGCCCCAGCGTTAACAATTCCCGGGTGTCCAATTCTGTTCTGCGGGTTTTCTAGGTCTCTTTAAAGCAGCAGCACCTGGAGGGATTGGGAGAAGCTGCTAAACTGGTGTTAAATGAAGTTAAAGCCAGTAACCAGATGCTTCAGCTCATAAAGGACATGGGGGGGCTGGTCTGCAAGAATCCAATGAACACTTGCAGACCCCCCAGGCTCAGGACAGTCCTGACAACCCTTCAGTCAAAGGGCCCTGTTAATCTGTCCGAAAGTGATATTTCAAAGATGCAAGGAAAAAGGCTTTTAAAATTTCCTATACACATAGAGGGTCTATTAAATGATTTCATTTCACAATGCCAATATTATATTTTACTTGTTACAGACCTCTATCCTGTTTCTGATTAGAGGGCGCAGAGTTTTTCTGTAATTATTATTTCTGCACACGGCTTATAGCACTTCTTTATTCTCATGCAATGGCAGCAAATAAAGAAGTTAGAGAGGCAGATTACATGTTGCGGTTAGCAATACCTTCCTGTCAGCGAATGGCTATGTACGGGCCATTTGAATAGGTGTTCAAAGAAGAGGAAGGAAAGTGCTTCTTTCTTCCTTTCACTACACATTTACTGGCACGCACAACACCACAATCCCGGGGCTACCTGCACACACAGCACTCTGCTTTGAATGTATTTGTATATTTCACACCTCATTGTGTGCTTTTTCCCCTTCTTCTAGATAAACGTTTGATCGAGTCAAAAAACAGATTCACAAGGTCAATAATCCATTATTGAACTACAGTTGTAGAAAAAAAAGCCACATGTACAGTACCATCTGCAAACAATCAAAACATAATTCCAGTTAATGTTTGTCTGATTCACAGTAATTATCAATTAAGTAACAAAACAGAAAGCGATCAATGTACTACTAATAATAAATAATTCTGTGCTGTTCCATAAATGCAGGATATAATAACATAGAATTGAATTTACATAGAATTAAGTCTGTGTCCTGAAAATGGTTTGTCACATTCTGAAGAATGAAACATTATTTCTCATCTCAAAGTATTTTTTCTTACCAAATGCCATGATTCCAGTGGTAATAGAATATCGCGTTTAGATAAATATAGTTCCAAATCACACAATGTTCAATCATATGTTTTATATTTGAATACAATGTTTTATGATAATCAACCAGCATAGTACTATGGCATCTGTAATTGAAGCCTCGTTCCAAGTGAAAGGCTTCTGGACCATGTAAGTATTTTTAGTTTTTTTTTGTTTGCTGTTGATCTCAAACAAATCTTTCCCACAACAGTTGAGAAGTATGTAATAGATACCGTACTGTATGTTGCAGTAATATTTATAGAGAAACTGAGCATAATACAGTTTCTGGGAAGTATTCAGGTTTGACATCCACTGTCAGAGCTTGTCCTCAATAGTAGAAATAATAAGATGTGCTTTTTTTTGTTTGAGACACAGGGTATCACATCAATATCCACCTTAAAATTATAGTCATCTACTGAATTCAATAAACTGTAAAAAAACACAAGAGCCAAAACAGTTAATGTCAGCCATGTCAGTCGCACAGTCAGCCAGCACACGAAACCAGGGGTGAGGGTTTCAGAAAGTCTGATGGGGGGTTTAAGCATTTGTTCTCCGGCCTTGTGTCTACAACTGAACGTCCACCTGTCAGGAAATCCCCCACACCTTGAGCAGGTGTTTCAAGGAAGGGGACCTCCCAGTTTCTAACGGATCCATGACAAGGAGTTCCCTGTGTCTGTTTTAATTCCCGATCGCAGGACATGTTTTTTTGTTTCAGAGCTGGTTTCACTGGGGTGCACTGTGTGTTATTGTAACAAGGGGGCAAAGCTGGCCTCCTCTGCGCAACCGCTCTTGTTCAAGAGGGGTTTGTGTGTTTGCTTTCTCCGTGGGCTCGCCTGCATGATGCGTTCAGCGTTGCGGGAGCCACCTGTGAGTTATGTGGATGGTGAGACTGACCACCACTGACGTACTGACCTACTACGCAATGAAAGCTTTCATGTCAAGGCGTCCTTGCAAGCAATACTCCATTAAATGCTAAAAACAAAACACCACCTTAAGACCTTAACCTTATATAAATGTGACTTTTTCATGAGAGCACTCCCAGTTCCAAGGAGATTTCCAAAGTCACAAGATGTCATAAGGACCATCATCGTGATAAAGAACAAGATCTGAGCTCATGTGGAATATCAGTGTAGTTTGTGCATGTGATCTGTGATCCCATCGCCACAGTAATTGCCCTAAACTTCTTTACTGATCATATCTGTGAATCGCTTTCAGTATGCAAAGCATAAGCAAACTGCTAACCTTCCCTGAAAACAGTGCAGGGATACCCTGCAGAGGGGAAAAGGGTGGCTGTGGAGCTCTTACTGGTCTTTTTAAATGCGCCTCTTCCTATAATGTGATGCAAAATAGCTTTTCAGCCAGAGGCAAGATGATATGTGGACAGCGGGCCCCTGCAGTTCACTAAATTTTGCAACTGCTAGAGATAATAGAATCTTCTGAAAAGCTGTCAGATGCAAAGCCTCTGGTTCTGCTGTAACAGTAGTAGCACAACGTACAGTCATTCATAAGTACAACAGCAGATAAGCAATAAACTCACAGCTTCTAGTATTAGTTATTTATGTTATTAATGTATCAAATAATATGTTATTTATTCAGGAAGTGTCCTTGCTTTTTTATTGAAACTTGCATTTGTCTGACACCTCACATCTCCTTAAACTGTAAACACAGTGTGAGTTTTCTTCCTTCATTTCCTGGATGATTGACTATGTAGTAATCACACATGAACCGTATGTCTGCACGTGCATATAACACTGCTAAAAAACATTGAAGGATTATTTAATAAAAAGAGAGGATTTTCCTCTTGTTCATAATATATGTCTTTTATTTTCAGAGGCTATTTGATTTGAGCAGTGGGTTGTAAAACTCAAAAAGAACGTGGCTTGTAGCTGCAAGTTTTGTTTATGGGACATTACACAGATTTTAAACTAGTAGAGAGCTGTTACACATGCTACAAAATATAGCCAGTTTTTCTATGAAAATCTATGCACATCATTCTGAATAAATTAGAAGCTAGATACAAGCATGTTCCACCAGGGAGAGTTAGCAGCTTCGCTCCTTGTCATGGGAAGTCTGCATGACTAAGCAGAAAAGGCAGGAAACAAGACATCCTTTTAGTTAATTATAAACTACTTCTTTTTTGTGCTCATTGAAACTTGCTTACCAAACCAGCATTTCCATGAGAAAGTAAAATCAAGATTTGAGAGGACTCAGCAATTTATTAGCATCACAAACATGTAAAAGGTACTGCAGAAAAAGTCTCAGGTGAACTGAACAGTTCTAAGGGAAACCACAGCTGGTTCAGACATGATTATGATAAAGACATGAAATTTGATATTAAATAACTGACAGAAGCACTCCTCACATCCAAAAGTTCCTTCACCACTTAAAATGTATACGTTGCTGTACAACATATGTTTATCAAGCTGACACAAGTGTCACAATTAGACTGTTGACTGTCCTAATGCCCCAGTATAGTGACAGGGGCATTATACTGTAAACAGGCACCGTCCTTCGGATGAGACGTAAAATAGAAGTCCTAACTCTCTGTGGTCATTAAAAATCCCAGAGTGTTTCTTGAAAAGAGTAGGGATATAACCTCAGTGTCCTGGCCAAATTTCCCATTGCCCCTTACCAATCATGGCCTCCTAATAATCCCCATCTATGAATTAGCTTCATTACTCTGCTCTCCTCCCCACTGAGAGCTGGTGTGTGGGGAGTGGACTGGTGCATCATCCAGGTGGGGCTGCACACTGGTGGTGGTGGAGGGGATCCCCATTACCTGTAAAGCGCTTTGAGTGGAATGTCCTGAAAAGAGCTATATAAGTGTAAGCTATTATTATTATTATTATTATTATTATTATTATTATTATTATTAAACTCTGGTCTTGATAGCTGATCTTGATTATTAAAGATCCTCAGAGGATCTTTAAATACATGTGTAAGAGTAGAGGTGTTAACCATGGTTCTGCTGAAAATCCACTCTTCTGAGGTCTGACCTCCCTGAAGTTAAATTAGTGAAGCAATTTCTCCACCTGATAAACTGTGCTGCTGCATGTCACCCAGGTGGGGGATGCACCGCAGTGAGTGATGAAGTGGGTGCCCTGTCTGTAGATAAGTGTAGGGTTTTGCAAGCAGGTACTGGTAACAAAAACATGAACTACACTGTAAATATGAAATGGGAAAAAGAAGAGAAAGAGCTACTTATGAAGAAGACTGAGGTGTTAATGCTGACACATCATTTACATCTTATGCAAGCAATGTTAGGATATTAAATTAAATGCGTGCAATTTAAATCAAGGGTTGTTAGGTTAAAATTGTATGAGGCACTAGTTTTGCCTTGTTTAGAATATTATGTACAATTGTGAGATAGAAAAGATATCACTACTCTGGTTCAGGAAAATGATGAGAGCAACCAGACTCGTTCTGTCTTAAGGCAATGATTAAACAGCTCTACGAGGACCTAGAGACCTAGACCTAGAATTCTGACCATTACAGAGGACAGTCACCACCCCAGGCATGAGCTCTTCACCTTGCTGCCCTCAGGCAAGAGATACAAGAGCATACAGACACTGACCACCAGATTCCTCAGTAGCTTCTACCCACAAGCAGTGCGATTAGCGAACCATTTGGCCATGCCTCTTGGACCACACCTACACCATCTATCTCATTGTAATTTTATTTATTGCACATAAGCAGTCATTGTTTACGTGTCTGCATTGTTTAAATTCTAACTGTTTACTTGTACATTGTCTACTGTTTGTTTGTATATCGTCTTGATGCACTGTCTGCACTTTGTGTTTTGAACTTTTTTTTAACAATCGAGAGACTTTCTGTAAGTAAGTATTCCATTGTACCAGTACATGGACCAGTTACATATGGCAATAAAGTTCAAGTTTAAGTTCAAGAACTACATTGACAGGCTGCAGGAACTGAATCTTTTTAGTCTTGAACAGTGAAGACCACGAGTATTCAAAATCCTCAAAGAAATTAACAAATAGAATCAGATTACATCAGAAGGAACAGTGAGACACGAACCAGAGGTCACACTTGGAAACTGTGTGAAAGGGCATCTGCACTTTGCATTTCTTTCCTCAAGGGTTGTGAGAATACAGAACAGTCTACTCCACCATGGTGTTGAAACCGATACCCTAGCTTCTTTCAAGAAACAGCTGGATGAGCTTGGATCAATTAACTACTAATTACCAAATGAGGCTAGATGGGCCCAATGACCTCTTCTCATTTGTTATCTTTCTTATGTTCCTATATAAAATGCCAAGGGGTTCTGTAGAATGAAAAACTCACTAGAAATGTGTTAAATTATAATTACTTTTATCTTTAATGTTTAAGAGTGTCAAATATAATTTCAATAAAATGTATTGGGTTTTTTTCTAGCCTTCCTGCATTTCTCACTGTCGGGAAACACCCCTACATGTATAGTGCAGTTATTTAAACTGTATAGACAGTGCTGTTAAATGAAGAGGTTAAAGTTGCAAGCTGCGTCAGTGTGCGTTAGCTGCAAAGGAACAAATAGAGGTTAATTCCATGCTTGAAAAATAAAAAGAAAGATAAAAAACAACACTGCGGCATCTTCATGTGTACTATTTAGCTGTGCTATTCATGACCACTGACAGTGCAAAAACAAAGCTCTTCAGTGCAAGAATGAGTATTATGCTTCATTTAATAAAGGTGAGACTGTACAAACATGCGTCCCGCTGCATGCATGTTAGTAAATATTAAACAACCTAAAATACCTTTGGAATCTTGGCAGCTCAGGCAGATCTCATGCACCACAATCCAAGCAGGAGTTTTCTCAGTGCTGAGTGTTTCCTGCCCAAGGGCTTGATAAGATTCTCTTTTAGGTAACAGGCCTTCACAGGCTCCAGCCTTTCTCTTGCCAGCTTTAAAAAAAACAGTCTTTTCTTCAGACCTTAACCCCAAGTCCCCAGGGGATGTTTATGAAACTTGTGTGACTGAAACCATAAATTGAAAGCACAATGAAGTCATCTCAGCCTTTAAGCTTTTCCAAACGCAGCGAGACTATGATATCAATAAGTACGTGCCAAATGGATCACCAGTGAATTTCCTGTAAAATACAGCTCTGTGGTTTAGGTGGTTTCTGACTTATTGTCTATAGGGTCAAGAGCGATTATGCTGCATTCAGTTTGCTGAGATAACCAGCTGCTTTCCTCTTAATGTCTTCTGAAAACAGCTCGTGGCTGCTTATTCTAAATCGAACGGGAGGACCGCGGGAGAATTGCAATATGCTAAAGAGGCCATCAGAAGAGTGCAAGGAAGCAGGCTGGTTTACCATTGTCACACCCTTGAACAAGCTTCCTGTCTCAGGTTCTTCCAGCTGCATAAGTGGGTTCAGAAATCAATCACTATCAGGGGAAAGGGTGTAGATGTGGAGGTAGAAGGGAATTCAAGAGAGATATTTGAAGGGAACTCTTGGGTGTGAAAGTTATATATGTAGGTCAGCAGTGCCGGATTAGAATTTGACCTTCTTCCTGAACATCTTCATTTAATGAAGTAGATTAACTACTGAATAGGTTCGAGTGAGGAGCTGTGTCAGTGGTTTTTGGCTGCAAAAGAACAAGCAAAGGTTAATTCTGTGCTGACAAGTAGAAAGAAGAAAAACTCACCCTACTTCTGGTGTGAAAGAGAGGAAGGTAGCAGGGATCTAAAGCACAGGCGGGCAGAGGACCTTCTGTGAAAAGAGTGTCCAAACAGAGGGAGATCTGGGGGAAAGATGTGGGAATCTAAGATCTGCAAATGTATGGAGAAGCTTTAAAAAGATTTTAGTCTGTCATTGAGAGAAGAGAAAAGTCGAGATCCAAGTTAAAGGATAAGCTTGGCTGCTGATTGTATTCTGGAGTAGGAGTCCTACAAACCCTGTAAAAGGATGCAGAGAGACAGGGCTGGAGAGGTGAAATGGTGAACTATCAGTGCCCACTCTCACCTGCTGTGCCCTTTGTCTTCTTGTGTTTTACATGTCCGCTACCTTCCTCTTTCTCCCTCACACCTGAAGAAGGCTCCACAGGCGGAACCGTGTTTCTTCTTCGTCCTGTCTGGCGTGGAATTAACCTTTACTTGTGACTTAATAGCGCCACAGATGACTGTGGGAAGGAAGGGAGGTACGAGGAAAGGGCGTCTCACCCTTTTGATTGATTCTTTAAGCAAGATCCTCATGTGGCTAGCTGACGGTCCTCATGTGTCCTCATGTGGCTCGCTGATGCTCTGCGGGCTTGGCCGGGGCTGGAGAGGGGTCTTGGGATTAGTCCCACCGCACAGCAGATCAGGCGGAGAAGTGGAAATTATTTCTAAACCTGAATGGAGGAGGGAATACAGGGAGGATTGGTAGTACAAGCCCAGAGTGGGATTTAGCCAGGACACTGATTATTAGCCCTTGGCCAAGTGGTTATGACTTCACTTTAGTGTCTCTTCTGAAGAATGCCACCTCCTGAAGCACAGTGTCTTTGGTTCAGAAACTGTTTCAGAGGGAAGAGCTCCTTCTACATGTCCACAAATTCCATTTAGAGCAGCAGGCTTGTTTGCCTTAGATACTCCCATCCCAGAGGTGACTAAGAGCAGAGGAATGTTTTAGCCCATCTAGCCCGTTTGGTGGTTATTAGTTTGTTGAACCAAGGATCTCATCCTTCCACTTTATGAAAGAAGCCAGGATACCACCTTCAACAACATGGCTGGGTAGATTGTTCCAAACTCCCACAACTCTTTGTGTATAGAAGTGCCTCATGTTCTCTTTTAAAATTTTCTAAATGTATTTGGTTTAAAAAAACTTGTCTGTATGGTGAGATGTAGTGCAATATTTAATCTCCTTCACTTTTGAGGCTGCCAAAAAAACTTTTTAAAAATGCTTGAAAGATTAGCCTTGCATTTAACGCTATCATTGTTTGTACCATGAAAATATTTTTTAAATGATCTGAGCCATTCAACAAACGAATGCTTTCTTTATCTTTTATCATTTTTATTGTTTCGGACAAATGACTCGTTATACTTTAGAAATAGACTTTTACTTTTATCAGAAAACTGGTTTAGCTGTACGAAATAAATTACTTAATGATCTTGTCTTTCTTTCAGTCTGATTTATTTCATGACTTATTTCCTTGAATTGTGTCTGATTCAGATAATGAACCACAGTTCATTTTCTCAGGAGATTTTTATACTCTTCGCTGCCCGACCACAACATTTCCCCCAGACGTGTTCCAACAGCTTGGAGATTTTAAAGTCTTAAACCCAAAAGCTGCTGGGAGCTGAAGGCATGAAAAATCCACATCAGTTCCAGATCATTCTTTTGTATTGGCAAACATGTGCAAAAACAAAACATTTGTGGTGTGTTTAAATCTACAGTATTTATTAGAATAGCTTATTAAACAATTAATGAAAACTTAAAAACTTAAAAATGACTAACTGTTGTTCACTGTTTGTTACATTCATTACAGATTGTGAAAACACAGTGTAGGATGAGAGATTTTTTAATTTAATCATTTTATTTAATTATTAATAATTTATTTCAGAATGTTGTCCTAAAAATAACAACTCAATCTAAGGGTGTGCACACCTCATATGCATGAAACTTTACAAACGAAAAAATATCAGTGAAATTACATATTCCTTAGTGTTTGTATAAAAATCATATTCTTCCATGATTTGGCTATTCTGGAACTCCAGGCTCCTCTTTGAATGACAGTATATAATGAGTTCAGAAAGATGTGTACTTGCATGTATTTCAGCATTCTTTTATATATACAGTATAGTATACTACAGTATATACTATGGAATTTTTATGCCTTTAATGTTTTAGAATAGCTAGGCTGTATACATTTGCACATACTATATGTCTTATCATTCCTGCTAAAAATGACTAGAATTTGAATTAAATTCAGGGATGCTTCATCCATCATGTTTATGCTTATCCGTAAAATAAGCCTATCCATAATTATAATTATAATTATAATTATAATTATAATTATAATTATAATTATAATTATAATTATGAAGAAATTATGTAACATTTAATGAGCATTGGGTATATAGTGATTTAAATATCTTTGGATTTCAGAAAGATCTTTCCAGAGTGCCATTTCCGTAGTCCACACTACAGTAAACACACCTGTGGTTTTATACCCCATTAAGTGTTTATTCTGAGAATCCCTTATAGCAAAAATACTGTAATGGAACCTGTTTCAATAAGGCATTATACAGTACATGTAATCTTTTCATCTGAATGGCTTAGGTCAAACCATCATTGAATTCAGAGTTATTGAACATGAAAAGGGAACTTGTGGCTCCTTTCAGTTGATATTTAAAACTTCTCTCACCTCTGTGACTAAATGTACTTCTCAAAACAAACGTGCAGTTTCTATAGGACATTGTGATGGAAAAAAAAACATTTAAATAAACTCAATTGCTCAAGATGTAATTTAAAATTTGCGTGCTGCATACCCATTTCTATCATGAAATGAGAAATTGCCTGATCTTCATTCTAATATGTTTCCAGGTCTTTGTAAACATAAAAAATGTTGGAGGAACTCACATGTGCACATTTTATATTCACTAAAATAAACTCCTGACAAGCATAACATCATATTCGTATCCCACAATTCCCATACAATAAATGAAACCCAGAGTGTAATTCCCATTATTCCAGAACTGAAAGAAGAGAACGCATGGTTGTTAGAGGGTGTGAGTGTGCTGTGGTTTTCATTCTACGAGCAATCGTAATTACTTAACTGACCTAAGTTGGGTAAGCAATCATGTTTTTACCTATTGATCAATTGCTTATTGAAAAGCACTCGTAAGGCTGTAGGGACTGGATCTGTCACCCTCTGTGATAATGCTATTTCCTGACAAAAAGAGTATGATCAGTAGACTCTTTTCTGAGCAGGTTCTCCTCGTCTAGGGAGACCTCGCCATATTAATGACAATCTAAACCCCAAACTGCTCTGATCCCTTCCCTTCAACATCTATTTTCAGAACTTTTCTGTGAACTTTAGTGATACCAGATTGTTTTCTGAGGCTGCGAATTGATTTGTTGCACAATCACAATTCTGCACAGTTTTTTCAGCACTTCTTTTGAAATCCTTCCAGCATTTTCAGAAATAATGCTTACTATGCAAAATGTACAGTAAGTACTTGAAACGATCTCAAAGAAAAGATAAAACAGGTAATTTATTACATTCAGAAATTAAGACTCGACACCAACAATATCTTGACAAATATAATGAAATGATATGACATGAAAATGAATGTAATAATATATGAAATATCTCATATTTTGTAGTAAACATTAATGGATGACTTGTGGCAAAACCTGTTGTTTAAATATAAATTGTACTGCCTGTTATACACACACATGTATCAGTATCATTACTGCAAATGTGCACACATAGTTGCATATGTTTGTGAAAATTAACGTGTTCCTTATTTCTCGCGTACACAAATCACTTTAACTTTTGTTGTTGCATTTAAAACAAAATGCAGTTGCTGAAGGATATACTGTAAAAGTGAATTATATTTAAGAAGCAGAACAATTCGAAAACACAATAAACATTTGATATGATTTTTTCTGCTATAAATTGTTTAGCCAAAAAAGTATTCTTCAATCAAAAATATTAAACCACACAGACGTTTGGTGCAATGTTATAGATATGATATTAGGGCACAAGCAGAAAGAACAGAAACTGAGCTGATTCAATGGTAAGGCTGTGAGAAAGAAGCCGATCAGAACACAGAACACTAACATTGGTGCGTTCACTGGTATATAATCCGGAGACTTTTTCTAACCAAATGAGTTTGTTTGGAAGAGCCCAAACACATTTTTATTTTGTTTGTATAAAGAGAATTCCAAGTCAGTTAAGAAATGCAGGAGGGAAAAGGTCAGTGTCTGGGGTGCCTGGGAGAGTTTTATGATGAAGTCCAGAGATGGAGAATGTCTGTAATCATTGTTTCCCACAGATGATTACTTGGAGAGGGTGGAAAGGCAGTGAAACACTGGAACTCCTGTGTACCTGCATATCGAGGAAGACAACATAACTGGGTGTTGACAGTTCCCAATCAGAAACACCTGACAAAAAGTGACAGCTCTTTTACATCATTATTACTTTTAAATTGTAAGAAGCTGTCTTTTTTCCAAATAGCCACTTTTAACTTTATGACAGTGTTTTAAGCCTAACAGTAATGGCTCCTTAGTATATTTCATCATTGCTGGGTTACATCACTCTGGCATAACCTAAAACTGCATATATTCTTCATGGAATGAGTCATTCTTCCAGTATTTCCTAAAACAGCTTCAACCTACTATATTGAGTTGCAAATACTACTTGAAAACAGTATTTTCAAGAAATCCCCATTTCCTGAACTTCCCCAATTTTAGTTATATAATGACACTCTCTTTCTAAATAATAATCTGTAAAACCCTCCCCAAAATAACAAAAAGGACAACATTCAACAGTAGGCTGCAACACTGTTTTTCTATATAGTTTCTGTTGTTAATGGTCTTGATCTTGAAAAAGCAATGAATGAATGCATTACAAAATCTGGTATGACAGTATTACCTGACACCCGGAATAGGTATTTTAAATCACAAAAAATCTAGATGTCATGAATGTAAGTGTTGGACTGTTTCTGATTGAACAAGTATTCAAAAGCCGTATGGACTTATGCTAAAATGGACACAGTGGGAGGATTATCATTTACAAAAAGAGAAGTTTGCTAATGGTATGCAATTCTGTGTGTTTTGTCGTGGTGACGTTTAGACTTAAGCTTTAAAAACTCCCATCCCTCTATCTCCATGATCACAACTTCTGAGAAGTGAAATCAAGAGCTGTCACTGAACACATTGCTTGTATTTCGCCTGTCATATCCCTGTGCATCTCTTATGGACTCCTTTCCCATGTAGGAAAATGGTAAGTATGTTTGCTAACATTTACGGAACTGTCGAAACTGCAAGAACCATTATATATTATCTTTACTCCTAATCACCTTGATTGCATCTCATGCACTCTCATACTGCATCTTTGCTTTGAACATTAAGGGGTAAAAGTGATCAACTAATACCGAACAGTGGGATTAAATATGGCAGTGTGATGTGCATGAATGTCAGTCTGCATTAGGATGTAGCTTATACATCCGCACTGATACGTTTTAGCAGCTGAAAATAGTCATCGAAAATGTACTGTACCTACAACAAGACCCAGAGTGCTCTGTGAAACATACAAATGCATGTTTCAAGGAACCGGGTACATGAAATACAAGTACTGTACAATTTTATTTGATTCTAATTAATCAATGAATTTAATTATATAGGCAGTGATGGTGCAAAACAAGTTGTCGACTTATGGAAACAGTCTATGCTGACAGGTGAAGTCTCTTGGTAGCACGTACCAGAGGTTTCAAACCTTTTGTATTTAGAACCTTGGTATTTTTTTTTTGCAGAGCTACCTTGACCAAGATATCTTAAGCCAACACTTCCAGGATGCTATTGACGTGCTCCAGCGTCATTCAGATGGCACACAACAATATCAGTCAGGTACAGTTTCTGTTGAACAGCAGTGAATTCAGATCAAGATACCCATATGTATTATATTAACACATTTGGGTCTCAGAAATGAGGTTCTTGAAAACCTTAAGATTCCCTTCTTGGTTTTTATATATGTAATTAAAGTTCACGTAGGCTGCAAAGGAACAGGTAAATGTTTATTCCATGCTGAAAGGAAAAGAAAAGACACATAAGACTGTCACACCTGAAGAAGGCTCCACAGCTGAAACATGGTGTCCCTTTTCTTTTCCTTTATCTGTTGCTAAATATAATTCATTTATTTGTTTGCTTGTTGTTCCTTTTGTGCTGAAAAATAAATTAAAATGGAATAGCCATTGATGCAAAAGCTTTATTTTTAATCTCTGAGGCAAATTTGGTCACAATATTTTGCAAAGTCCCAGCCACCAACACAGGGCTGAATTCCTAAAACCATGAGGGGACTTCCCATTGCCTCTCATTTTATTTACTATTTTAAACTCCGCTCAAATTAATCTCCACACCGTGCAAAAAAACAGCACCCTTTTAGCACTTTTAGAATTCGTTTTTAAAAATCCCTGACATTGAGCCTCCAAATTGTCTGTCAGCAGTACTGTCTTTGTGGGACATTTCCTCCCCCACGACAGTCATACTAGCTCACAGACAACCTTACTCACACCACACAAACTTGCAGAAAAAGACACTCTCATTTCCAAGCAGAATTTCTTCATTTCTTCCTCAGCAACGGTTGCTTTTCCTTCATTTGTATTTGCTGTTTCAACATAAGAACAGGAGAACAGGTACTAACGAGAGGAGGCTGGCCCATACAGCCTGTTGGGTAGCTTGTGTTGGATTGAGCTAAGGATCTCAACTTTCCGTTTCTTGAAAGAAACCAGGGAACGGCCTCGAATAACATGGCTGGGGAGTTTGTTCCACACTGCCATCACCCTTTGTGCAGCCTCCTGTTCTCGGTTGTAAATGCAGTTCCCAGCTGTGCCTCTCATTTGTCATCGCGTGTTCCTCTCTCTGTGAACAGAGTACAAGTTCTATGACGCCCAGGGCAGTCAGCCAGCCCCCGTAAGGACCAGCTTCGGCTGCTACTCCTCTCCTCTCGTTCCCGATGCGCCAGTATACAACTGGAGTGAGCTGCCGGTGAGTGAGAAGCGAGACGCTGAGGGGCTCCAGCTGATGAGCTCAAGGACCGGGGAAGATGCGGTTCCGGCACGTGACTGTGTAAAAATCTATTTGCGTGTCGTACACCTCACTCCTGTCGCCCTTGTCGGATGCATTTTCTTTCTCGTTTTGCTAGCCCTGGGCCCACACTGTCCCCAGCGCAGCTCTGACACACACTCCTCCTCCGGAGAACCAGCTGGCTTACTCTGTGTTTGCCCAGCAAAGAGGTGGAAAAGGTCAGGAATTTCCATTGATCCTGTTTTATATTTTTTGCCATGTAAACCATGCTACCCAGAGTCCTTTGTGCACATTACACTAGATTGCACTGTTACACACTACAAATCCAGATTGTTTTAGGATTTTCATGTATATGAACTCAATATTACCATAAACCTCAATATTCTAAGAATGAAAATGTATGTCCATCACATATATGAATGAAGTTATTAAAATTGTAAATACATTTATTTCCTAATGTTACAAAAATGTCAAAGAGAGTGGGTCATTGTCCTTCCTTTGTATTTTACGTTCCCACAAAATTATGACTAGGGGTGCAGGGTTCAAAGGTTTTGAAAACCGTAGTGCATTTATTGAGTTGAAGTGCAGATGCAGATCAGACGTCACTCGACCATGTAGTGCAGGGTCTGTGCAGTTCCCGGTAAATGGATTTCGACTTGGGCTGGCAGTGGCGGTGCAGTATTAGCGTTGCAGGAAAAAAGAAGAAACCAGGAAAGAAAAGAGTCCATTTCTTAACTTCCTACCACATGACTCGCACCGTCCTTATTATTGTGCCGAATCTACTGTATGCTTCCCCACGGGCCGCTTCATTCAGTGTGAACTCTCTGGCGCAGGGAGGAAGAAGCTGCGGCTGTACGAGTACCTGCACGAAGCCCTGTACGACACCAACATGGCCGACTCCATACAGTGGGTGGACAAGGGCAGCGGCACCTTCCAGTTCGTCTCCAAGAACAAGGAGAAGCTGGCTGAGCGGTGGGGCAAGAGGAAGGGAAACCGCAAGACCATGACCTACCAGAAGATGGCCCGAGCTCTGAGGAACTACAGCCGCACGGGGGAGATCATCAAAATCCGCCGGAAGCTGACCTACCAGTTCAACCCCGTGATCCTTCAGAGACTCAGCCCCAGTCACCCGTCCGGGAGGGAGACCCTGTACTTCCAGTACATCCCCACGGAGCAGGGCTACTGCAGCATGGACACCTGGCCAAACTGCTACAGCAGCTTCAACTGTGACAACGAGTACGACTTGAACTGCACACCAATTCAGTCAAATCCCTGATGCATGGCAGCCTGATGTTTATTTACTCTTGTTTGTTTGTTTATTTTAATCGGGGAGGGGTTGTATTTTGTAAATAAGTTTCAGTTGGTTATCAATGTGTTCATTGAGTTGTATGCATGGTATTTCCTAGCAGTTTTGAAGTACTGTACCTTTAATTACAGTGAAAACGCACTGAAATGTAATGGGGCCCCAGTAGGTATTGAGCACTTAACTGTATTCACACATGATGACGAAATGTTGATTCTGCAAACATCTTAATTTTAAACCAATAATCTTATTTTTGTGCAGCCGCCCTCTGTTGGAACGCACAAACAGTAAAGGTAACTAACCTGGAAACAAAAATATCATTTCCTAATTTTTCAAACGGATGATTGAATTTTAGGACTGGGACAAAACCTGGTGTTGTCATTTAAATCAAAACTTGCTTGTTCAGCTGTGTTGGTTTTGTGACAGCGAATCAGAACATTTATGATCTCCTGTACATGTCTGCTCTTGTCTAGAGATGCATTATTTAGTTTTTCCATTTTAGCTTGGCTGGTGATAACGATGATGTTATAAGAATCCTGAAGAATCATGTGCTCAGTGATGGCACACCAATGAATTAAATCAATGCATTCATTTAATCTCCATTTCTTACAGCACACATGCATTATTATAACTGTATAATATTACTGACACGTTTGATTAGTAATGTACATATATGTGCCAATTTCTCTGTAAATATTTCCTGCAGTGGACTGGTGTCTTGTCCAGGGCGTATTCCAGCATTGTGATGGTTTTCCTTGACCAATACCAGGACTAAGCAGCTCTCCAGAAGTCAATGGATGGGTCAAGACAATTCTGTTCTCTGCCTCTTCTTTTCCTCTGATGCTCAGCCCTTTAATCAAAGGGATTAGAATGCGTGGAGCCATGGTGAGGGGCCAGTAACTGAGAGGCCCTGGGTTCGAATCCCAGGAGAGATACTGTACTGCTGTTGTACCCTTGAGCAAGGTTCTTCACACAATTTGCTCCAATAAAATTCAAAGTTGTGTTGAATGCACACATTTGATATGTGAATATATAAAGCATTATGATATAAGGTGTTCTGGATAAAATCATGAGACAAATTAGTAATACATTAGTAGTAATTCACAGATGTCAAACTGTGGGGATGGAAATTAGAGCAGGGCATGCCTTCTGCCATCCAGGATGAGTGAAATATACCTGACAGAAAGGAATGTAGTTTACTCTTACTGTCATGTGTACAATTGACTGGAGATCTTTCATCTGCACAAACATTGCTTTCATCTAAAATCATTTTGTTGTAAATGTTGAGAAGACCTGTTTTTGATTTTTTGTAAATAAATTGATCTACTGTGTTTTTTGGAATGTGTCAAATAAATTATCTGACATGTGTTATATATACAGTACAGTGACGTCCTGAGCTGTTCTTGTTATTGTCTTTCTTGCTGTTGTCTCATACTAAGTTGCCTAAACAGGTTTTCTTCGAGTCTACTTCTTATCTACTTCACCCCTTTATTCATACTAGGAAATCTGCTGTTGAAAAAATGTTGCTGTGCAAATGCTGTAATACTATATTGACAGGGATGCTACAGGCACTTGTTGACTGCAGGATCAGTGGCAGTGTAATCTCACAAAAGAGAAATATGCATTACAGATATGATCATATCTGAACTAAAGTAAGTATATCTAGACAATAAAAAGCAATAGGTACCGGCTAGAAAAATAAAAAAAAAATCAACAGTTGCTTAATAGCCAGTGAGAAAGCAGTGCCCCGGTTCAGGAAACCAATCAAGAATAATAGTTGTGTTATTGCTGTCTGGATGGATTGATGTTTGGTGGAAGGCTGTTGGTTTGCTGTGGTGCAAAAAAAGTCAGCTAGTGCCACCTGCAGATCTGTGACACCCTTATCACTTCTCACAATAAGGATCTGGGGTCCAGCAGCACTGAAGCTGTGGCTGGAAGTCTGGCAGCTGAGAGAGCAGACCCCCGAGTGCCTCTACAGATGCTAAGATATAAGAGTGAGAAGGAGAGCACTGCAGGAGACAGACCCTCATTTCTCCTGTAAAGAGCACACATTGACTGGCGCAGCAGGATCTAGACCACAAAGGTAGCTCTCATGTTCTGTTTTTGTTATTTAATAAAGGATATTATATTTGTAATAATTCTTGTATATGCTTGAAATACTACAGGAAATAATGCAGTTTAAAAATGCAGAAGAGATACAGAAAAATAGAAGATGGATTCATGCTCTTTAAAAGATCGCCTGATGTGAGACAAACATCATATGTTGCAAATCATAGTTGTTTCAGATTTGCTTTGATTAACTGCGATTTTACCTGGTTTTCTCGGATAATAATTATATGACAATATTTTCTTCTTCTGACAATATTTTATGTAGTTTCATTGTACAGCTTAAGGAGAAGGCAACTTTGGATTTTGAAACAGTTTGTAAACTGATATTAATATTAATAATTAATTATTAGTCTCATTAAAATGGTACTTCTTATGCTTCTCAAATTCAGGCTACAGTTTGTATTAAAGATACAATGAAGTAATTAATTTATCTTCTGGCAGGCCTGGACACACTGCAGGGATGCATGACGCATGACCTAACTCCTACACAGGAACTCCTAACACAGGCCTTTTTAAATACTGCACACTGGACAATTATGGTAAATATTAATAATAATAATAATAATAATAATAATTGCTTACACTTATATAGCGCTTTTCTGGACACTCCACTCAAAGCGCTTTACAGGTAATGGGGACTCCCCTCCACCACCACCAATGTGTAGCCCCACCTGGATGATGCGACGGCAGCCATAGTGTGCCAGAACGCTCACCACACATCAGCTCTCAGTGGGGAGGAGAGCAGAGTAATGTAGCCAATTCATAGATGGGGATTATTAGGAGGCCATGATTGGTTAGGGCCAATGGGGAAATTTGGCCAGGACGCCGGGGTTACACCCCTACTCTTTTCGAGAAACGCCCTGGGATTTTTAACGACCACAGAGAGTCAGGACCTCGGTTTTACGTCTCATCCGAAGGACGGATTAAGCTTGCGCAGTACATCATTTGAATATCACAGGTGATTAATTTTTTTTTTTCTTCCAGAGTTCAGTAAAAGGAGATCTTGATGTTATCCTGGAGTTTTTAGAAGAGCATAACAGGCAGCAATATGGAAATAGAAACTGCTTGATTTGTGGTAACTGTTTTTACTTGCTAAATAGACCATTATAAAAAAAAACATTTGTTACAATCAGTGTAAGACAATAAGTACACATCACAGACAGGTGCATATGTTTTGTCAGCTGAGGTACATAACAGTACAATAACAGTAAAAATAACAGTACATATAGGCTTTCAGTGACACATAAAATGACTCAATTTCTCACTTCTCAGGAAAAGTGTTTTGATATAAAGTATTATTATCATTGTTAATAATAATGGCATTTGCCATACAAGGTGAAGCTAAGGTGCAGGATATGCCTTTTGTCCTGCCTCTCAGTACTGAACATAGGACATAAATATACCTTTTAAACGATGTGTTTCTTTGGAAATATTGAGTCCACACTCCAGAATTCTTGAAAGCTTTCCCAAGCAAAGAAAATAGAACTGAAATTAAACGTTTGACATTAAGGGCCAGAGACAATTGCAGCAGGCTGCTCAGAGTCAGTAGTATTGTTATAAACAGTGGTAAACGCCAATGAAACTGTGGCCTGGTAGCTTTAAATGCCAGGGTGTGTGTATCTGTGTGTGCCCCGCGATGGACTGGCGTCCTGTCCAGGGTGTGTGTGTCTGTGTGTGCCCTGCGATGGACTGGCGTCCTGTCCAGGGTGTATCCCGCCTTGCACCCTTTGCTTGCTGGGATAGGTCCAGCTCCCCCATGACCCTGTACTGGATAAAATGGTTAGATGGATGGATTTTAGTGTCTGCCATGCATTGTACCACAATACCGTACTGGGTACTGTATGCAGAACAAATGTTTTGTTTTACTTAATAATTTTTAAATGGTGCATCAAGCCAACACCATCATACAATGGACATCATCACGCTGTTGTCTACTCACTGAATTATGAATGCCTGTCGTGTTTAAAGAGCTCTGCTTTGCTTTCTTGTACAGAGAACCATATTTTTGGGAATAACTGCCAAGAATGGTGCGAGGGTTCAGAAACTGCGGCCACACTCTCTTTCCCATTCCCAGGGGGCCACACTGAGCAGGTACTACATGCTACCAGCTGCGCCTTACTTTCTCAGTTATGTTTCTTTCACATTCATACTTAAATACTACTGAATCTGTATACACTGTATCACTGACAGGTTTGCATGGAAAACCACATGAGAGATTTCAAATGAATTGTGTAATTGTGAGTTGTGAACAAATACAGTATGGAAAGTATTCACACTTGGGAGTACTAACTAAGGTACCAATTACATGGTCATTAAAGATCTCATGGCACCTTGTAAGAGTAGGGGCGCTAGCCCCACTATCCTGCCTAATTCCACTCTGAGCTAGTATGATCCGGCCCCTCTAAATGACCCTCTAAATTCAGAGGGTGAAGCAGTTTCTCCTTTCGCTACCTGAACTGCTGTGCAGCGAGGCTGCTGGTTCAGAAGAGCTGCTGTGTCTCAGCCAGGTAGGGGCTGCATTCACAGAAGAGGGTTCCCTCCTCTTTGTAAAGCTCTCTTGGATCCTTGCATCCCGAAGAGGTACATGTTCTATTTATATTGGTGCTGCTGTTGTGATTGTTATGAATCCATAAATTGTCATGAATTAATAAAAGCTCCTGATTACTGCTACAAATGTAGTCTCAGCAGCTATCCAGAAACATGAACTTGAAGTTAATTGCAGTATGTGTCTACAAGTAACCAAAAAGACAAGTACGTCTTTCTGGAACAAGCCATTAGGCCGATGGTGTTTTTCAGAATCTCGGGTTCACATGGGTATGCGCCCTCACCGCTGCCACCTCAGGTCAGCCACCCCACTGCTGGGAACTCGAACCCAGGCCTCCGGCGTCACACAACAGGGACCCAGCCAGTTGAGCTAAAGGGAGATCTCCCGTCTCCCGTCTGCTACTCGCTCAGCATTGATGCTCAGTTGCCCTGAGACCCGCCTAGCACCAGGTCACTCCTGTCCTTGGCCTGAGGGCACAGGTTTCTATACGGCTTTTCCTGAACAGCTGAGCCCGGGCTAACCCCCGTCTCGCCGCTACTCATAGGGTCTTAATCGCTCTCCTGCCTCTCCACGGTTCATCCTTTCGGACATACGTGACACCCACAATGTCCACCAGATGCGTTACACCAGCAATCAATGACTGGTTCTCCCCCCCTTGGCAGGACAATAAGCTTTTCTACTCAGAACATGTGAAATGGCCAGAGGACTCAAAAGATACTCCCTTCACAAGCTCTTTTCCTGCAGACATGAAAATAACTTGCTACAGTAGTGAAAAAAGTAAGTTGTTTTTTTGCCTTTCGTGGGGTAACTTTATTAATGCACATGAACCAACTTGTTAATGCTGTTTTAAACATTTAGAGTTTATACAAGAGTAGAAAGGCACTTAGTTCCTCATTAGCAGAGTACTATCAGATGGCACTACGTTAATATACAGTATATTACAGTTTTTTCTGGATTCATACTTGTAATTTGCCACCTCTTTTCTGAAATGCTCCTTTTTGTAGGAGGAATAAATAAGGAGCCAAACATTATCCATTAATTCATAGGCTCTCAAGTTAGAATGCAGGGTCATACTGTGTCGGTGAGTACAAGGTGCAGCTGTTGATTACTTAGTATGTTGGGATAAATGCCAATTCTTTCACTCTCCGGTAGAACACCTCAGCACTTGCTCTGCGTATTTCCTTTGTTGCCTCACCTCGCAGAGTTGTGATGAAAGCACAGAGTGCTCTGTATTCTGACTGCCCTCCTCATTTCCCATGACAGGGAAGAAGATCCGACTGTTTCAGTTCCTGTTTGAGATGCTGGAGGACCCCAGAATGGCCAGTTTCATATCTTGGGTCAAGCCCTCCGCTGGTATATTCCAGTTCTCTGCGCAGAACAAAGACGAGCTGGCCAGGATCTGGGGCCAGTTCAAAGGCAACAAAAAGGTCATGACCTACCAGAAACTTTCCCGAGCCTTGAGGACCTACTCCAGAACAGGAGAGATCACCAAGGTGAAAAGGAAACTAACATATCAGTTCAGTCTGGTTGTTTTAAGGTCACTTAGGAAGATTAACACACTGTGAGTATTAATTATATGTACTGTACATTGTAATTACTGTATAAGCCCTGCTTTCCAGGATAGCCTTCTGCTCTGCGACCCTGAGTTGGAAGAAGCAGTTAGAAAATGGATGGGTGTAATTATGAGAAATAATGACAAGTAACAACACGCAGGTACAAATCTGACTGAATCACTAGCAAAAGCCAGCCAGAGGCCAGAGTGCTCTGAGAGCTAGACATGGTTTATCCACTAATGAAATATCAAGAATTCGAAAATTAAGAGGATCAGAGCTCTTCTGGATTGTTCTCAGAAGTTCAAGGAAAGCGAAGTCTGTAAGGAAAGTCATTCCTTGAGCAACAAGATCCTCAGGTTGTGTGTCTGAGAGGACAAGAACGGCAGAAAATCCCAGTTTTTCTAGAATGGTAGTGAGGGAAGCACTGCAGCTCTGAGCAGTTAATTATGGCGTGTGCTAGGGCATGTTTATTTCATTGAGAGTCTGTTCAGGTCAGTCATGAGCCCCCAGAATTCAGGTCTGTTCCCTTTTAAGGTTTTTGAGGTGCCTTAGACGCAGCAAGGTGCCCTGCAGGTTAAAGCTGATGGTGTCAACGCCAGTCTAATGTGTTTTTTACCTACTGGCTTAGTTTTTGCCTACACTTCCTTTGGCTAGAAATCAACAGGAAAATATTAACCTGAAATATTAACTTGTTTTTAGAATTTTCACCTCAACAAATACATTCAAGTGAAAAATCAGAATTATTCTTACTGTTCTCAAACCCACATGAAGAGTGAACGCGGTGGTATTTTAAAAATTAAAACTCCCCTGTTTTGCAGTAATCCGATGAACTGAAAATACTGAGAACTAATTAAAAACATATATGAAATATTGCGAAATGAGCTTCTGTGTTTCAAATGCTTTAGAATCATTTACACGGTACTAAATTGAGTGAAGTGTATTCTATTATTTTAAGACACCCTATAAATTTCAGTATGCTGTTAGGAAGCGGAAGTTAAATGTGTAGAGATTTATTAAATACAGTGGATACGTCTTAATAACAACAGCTGCAGCAGCAATGTTGCTGAAATGGAAATATTAGGGAAATGCAATCACAGTATAGTATGCTCCAAATCATATTTTGAAACTGTTTGATTTCAGGAAATCAGACATGTGAAGGAATGGGAGAGATTAGATCTGGAATTTGTGGAAGATCGATGGTACTGGGTTAAAGATATTCTGCTTAGAGTACAGAATATCTTCATCCCAATATGAAGATGAGAACTGGATAATGGCTATATTACAGAGAGTAGAGACAAATGATGAATTTCCTAACTGGGGTGATGTAATCAGTGGAGTACCTCAGAGACCATTGCTCATCCCCATGTTTATCAATGATCAATGAGTCTGGCATGGTTACTGAATTAGTCAAATTTGCAAATGACACAGAAATACGGGGTTAAGAAAACACTGTAAAAGGAAAGTCAAAAAGACTTGAAGCTTGAAGAGGTTAGGTATGAAAAAGGCTTTGACTCAGCATTTACAGTACTATATGTATTCTGTATAATGTGGGTAAGCAGTAAAAAAGGCAAACAGAATGCAAGTGTATTGATAATAATAATAATTGCTTACACTTATACAGCGCTTTTCTGAACACTCCACTCAAAGCTCTTTACAGGTCATGGGGATCCCCTCCACCACCACCAGTGTGCAGCCCCACCTGGATGATGCGACAGCAGCCAGAGTGCACTCTGCTCTCCTCCCCACACACCAGCTCCCAGTGGGGAGGAGAGCAGAGTGCACCAGTACACTCCCCACACACCAGCTCTCAGTGGGGAGGAGAGCAGAGTGCACCAGTACACTCCCCACACACCAGCTCTCAGTGGGGAGGAGAGCAGAGTGATGAAGCCAGTTCAGAGATGGGGCTTATTAGGAGGCCATGATTAGTAAATGGCAATGGGAAATTTGGTGAGGACACCGGGGTAACACCCCTACTCTTTTCGAGAAAAACCCTGGGATTTTTAATGACCACAGAGAGTCAGGGCCTCGGTCTTACATCTCATCCAAAGGACGGTGCCTTTTTACAGTGTCCTCGTCACTACACTGGGGCATTAGGACCCACACAGACTGCAGGGTGAGCGCCCCCTGCTGGCCCCACTAAGACCTCTTCCAGCAGCAACCTTAGCTTTCCCAGGAGGTCTCCCCTCCAGGTATTGACCAGGCTCAGCCTTGCCAGGCTTCTGAGATCTGATTAAATCAGGCTGGAGGTGGTGCTCTTGGTGACCACTGTTGTGGGAGTGCACATATGTCACTGCTAAGTCAGGATATTGGAAACTAATTCAGGGCTGTGGGAAGAGGCTTCCTGCTGATTATGATTTGCTTTGGGGACAGTGAGGATGTCAAAGAATGGAGGCTTAACCTGATAATTGTTAGGATCTATGCTTAATCAGGAGGGTTCACCTATGAACAGAGAATGAATGAAAATGAAAAAAATGAATCTTTTTCCTTTCATCCATGCTCATGTATTAAAACAGCAGAAAATATTTTTTTTCACAATTAAACAATTCTCTAATGTACAGTATAGAAACACCTAAAGCTATTAAAGTATCATGGGTGTGATAACTGTACAATGTGTCTGTACAGTAAGTCTTAAATTAAAGTTTTTGTCCAACAAACTTTTATCTTTCAGTTGTTTTTACCGATCGTACCAGTGAAACTCATGTCATTTAAATTGTTTTGGTAAGAATAGGAACTGCATCAGCTCTGGAAGTCAAGGTTTCGTGTTGTTGGAGCGTCTATGGTTATAGAGAGGCACTAAGACAGGCGAGTTATTAACAGAATAAATGAGTATCTTTACTCTGAGATAAAAGACAGGCTTAAACACCAGAGAGACTAACATAGGCAGACTGCTTCAGCCCACAGGGGTTTAAAAACGGGAACCAGGAACAGGTACACAGAAGTTAAAACCATAACGAGGCCAGGCGCTCCGAGCCCCGGACCCAGATGGTCAGGATGAAGCCTGTGCCCTCGGGCCACTCCTGGACCCGCTGGTAGGCAGGCTTTCTGGCGGCCGTCCTCCAATGCTGAGCCCGGGACCACGGAGACGCTGGGCTTAAATAAGAAGACGGGAACAGGGGACAGGTGCACGTAATGACAATTATACAAGGTGGGAGCGCCCTCTAGAGGAGGGATGACGATCACGACAAAGTGGAGGCCATTCAGCCCCGATCGGCTCATCTAGAACCTTCCTTTATACTGTAATGCTGTGTACAGTGAGGATCACAGGACAGTACAGAGGAGCTTTACAGGGATTGTCAAAGGTCCGTTAGCTTCCACAGCTGCAATACTCTCAAGAACTTCATGTCAGCCTAATTAGACACTCAAATTCCAAACTGTCTGCAAAATTTTATGGTGGAAACAAACAGGTTCTCTCTCAGCAGCAGCCACTATTACTGAATTTAGCCGAGATTAACAGATGCAGTAAAAGCTTTTCAGTTCCCGGCCTGCTAAATGCAGAGACGGAATGGCTCGGGGTGATCCGCATTGTCAGGTGCACGGCGCTCTGTCTGTAAAGCCAGACACAAACTGTGGCTGTTGACAGTGCTTTTTTTAGTAGGATGTAGAAGAAATGAACAGTATTCATATTCTTTGCCAAAGGAGCTGTGAAAGTGGCACACATACAGGAGGCTTTATAGATGACTTGCACCTGTCACTGGAAGATTGCGGATCAGTTTAGAACAAAACAACTGATGATCAAGAATCAATAAACTGATGTCAACCAAAAAGCATTCAGTTGTTGAACAATGAAAAGATTGTTTGGAGGTAGGGATCTTATTATTATTGTTGTTGTGTTGGACACTTTACCAACTACTTGTCTGTTTTTAATCTTGTTTTGATACTGGATTGAGTTCAGACTGAACAATATTGTTAAATGTTTTGTATCATGGTAAAGAGATCTTGATGTGCCGGACAAATTCCCTTAGGGGTATAAAGGTTAATTCATTCATTCACAGGTTGCAGTGGAAGAACATTCAAAATGTGTTCGTTTCTACTCTGAGAATGTTTATTGTGTAATCTCTGCTTGGGCAATACATTGAATATCTGCATGTGACCGCAGTGTGAAACCGGGTTATCCTGATCTATCAAACCATCTTCAGGACCATGCTGGATTGTACTTTTACTTTCCAAGCCAGCTGACTGGGCAGCCCGTTTCTTCTTCTTAGATGCATTTTCCAAAATAAGGTCAGTTTTGTTTCCCCAGAAAAGGTGGCTTCTGTTTTACCCCAAGCCTCTGTCCCAGCAAGTGCTCCTGAACATCTGGCCCAGATCTGCCTGAGCTCATCACCAGGCCTGTGTTATGTTCATGCAACACTGTCATGCCAGTGTTGTGTCACAGATCAGGCACAGACTACACGAGTACGCTTGGCACACATCTGCCGTTTATTGTGCATTTTAGAGACTGGCAGTGAGCTGTCAAGACCCCCGTTGTGCTGTAACACAGTATATCAGATATTGATACTGGACCACTGCAAACCGACATACTGTAACGGCCCTGATGGCTTTTTCCACTGAGACAGCGAGTACAGAGGGCACACTCTGGAAGTTTGATGAGAGAGCACGTTATAAATACTGTATCATCATTGGAAAATGCAGCAGTTTTGAAGCTTTCCTTTTTTTTGGCTATTTATTTCAGGGTGCGAAATTCAGGATTTCATTGCTTTCTCCAAATATTGAGTTATCACAAAAAAAAAATTAAACAAGGTATGCCTTGTGTCTTTGAATTATGAGTTTTTATCGGATTTAAGACAATGCTTGATTTTTGTGATGAAAAGTATTTTAAATAAAACTCCTTAAATTGATTTTTATCCTAGTCTCAATGATTTTGAGTCTAGTGTTTGGAAGAGTCAATTGTTCTTTACACACTGGAATTATTTTTTGCCAGAGCAGCACATGACAAATAGCATCACTCTGTAGCAATGCATTGTCTTCTTTTCTCTATCCTGCCTGTTCTGTGCTATTTCAAGAGCTCTCTGGCAAGGTACAGCCTTGTGGTGTCAAAGATAGCTTTGCACATGCTTTTCTGATTACAGTGACACACTGTCACAGGACCCAACCCTTCAGGGACTGGGTAAGGCCAAAAATATTCACAAAATAAAAACATGGCATGGGTGACAGAGATTCATAATTCAAAAAATTAACAGAAACATACAGAGGCCTTGTCAAACTCTTTGAGAAAGAGTAAGGGCTTTAAGAGCCCTCACAAACTGAAATGATTGGAAACTACAATTTCCACAATGGACGTTAATGGAGGTGACAGATTTTTTTTTGTAATAGATAATGTAGTTTAAGATGAAAATCTGGTAAGAAACAGCTTTGATACTGTTTTTAATTACAATATTAGAAATATGCCGTAATTTATCTGAGCCTTTTAAACAAAAGATTTTCTAAAGCTTAACACACAGGGGCTGGAGCAGACTGCTTTTGTTTTCCCAGGCTTTTCCAGTAGGTGGCGGTACAACGCTTAAAAACGCTTAGAATGGATGTGTATCATTCTAGTTCAACCATTTCAGACGTCTCCTACTGATTAGTTTGTACTTAAAACAAAGCAATGACACTATCGCTCATACACCCCAGGCACTTCCAAATTGTTTTGTTCCTGTTTTGTTAGAGTCCCAGATGACAATGCCTTAAGCTACTCATTTCTAACTTGAGCTGATGCGAGTTATATATGGACTGTAGGAATCCTCCACAGAGCCCTGGATGTCTGCTACCAATAAAGGTTACAGATTTAGAAATCAACTGTGAAACAAATTACATAATACTGCACTAGAGACCCCTAGCTTGGTCTTGTTGTTTGTATGAAGTATTAGTTATGATTATTAATAGGACTAAAATGTTTGAAATATTGCACAGAATATTTGTTTGCTTTGAGACAAAAAATATTTTTAAAATATGATTTTAAAGTCAAAATGCCTGAATCTTGTAGTGTGGAGCTTCTGAATGCATTTGGAATGATGTGGCTTCATTTTCACTTTTAAAATGGATCTCGCAGACTTCACTGTCAAATACTGTATGTTCAAAATAGTATTTTTAGTGCTGGAGGTTAATAATAAGGCTACAGATGTTATTCATGCATGTAAATACCTAAGAAAACAAGGAATGAGGAATAACTCATTGTTTTGCTCGTGTCATCTACTGAAATCTACAAGAGAAGATTTTAAAAATGCTTGCTAAACTGTCCTCCATAGCAGGTCATTAATCAGGAGTCCCTACAGTATTTCCAGGAGAGGGGAGATACAGGCAGCTGGAAAATTTCCAGTACAGCCCTGTCAATTCTGTGTGACAGCAGCTCAGACTCTCTGCAGTAGTGCACATCTGAGCCACATCGCCTGTCCAAAGGGTAAAAAAAATAGTTTTACAATTCAACTTTCAGGGTTGAGGCGAGAGCCCAAGACACTAAATGTTCGACTATGAGGATGAAAAGTCAGGCTCTCTTTTCCTGTGTTTTGTTCTCGACTGATGTGCAGTTGCTGTTTGTCATTTAATTCAAGTGTGTCACAGCCTTAAGAAAGAGAAAGCTTCTTCCTCTTGTAAAAAACAGCACTGGGGGCTCAGACATAGGAGCAGTGAAGGAAGAGCAAAGCAATGTGTAGAACTGGTACATCGTGTTTGTTCTGCTTTAAAGGGGAAGTAGTCCCAATTCCTCACATCTCAGTAACAAAACAAATTCATCGGCGGTATAGAAAACCTTTACACATTTTTTAATCAAGCACACAATCGATAACTTTGTGAAAGTACTGTAAGTCTCACAAACCCCTGGTCTCACCGCGGGCGGGAGACAGAGTCCCAACAAATGAACCTCTCAAACAAAGCAAACTGAGAAAAGAATTTCATACGAGTGAGGAAGACTCCATTAGTCATTCACATGCACTTGTAGACTATATTCTACTGAGATTTGTTCACATTAATGATGTTTCGCTATAATGTGTGCATCAATAATTATTGATTATTACAGTCATTGCTAAGATGGAGCAAATAAAAAGAAAATTGAAAACAATAAGCATTGTATTTGTGTTATAATAAGTATTATGAATATTTGATGAAGATGTGTGCAAAGGAAATGCATTCCTAATTACAGACCTCTTCCCGAAGCCCTGGTGGCTGGTGGGATGAAAGAGTCCAGGAGGAATGAAAACCTCTCGTTTGCCTTGATCTTTCCCAGTGGAATTGAGTAAGGAGTAATGATAAGGAATGGCTCCCAGCACCTTCTATGGCTATTGTCGTGCATCGGCCATTTACAACCTTTCACCTGATAAATGAAAGTGATTCCAGACCAGTTAGACAGACATTTATTGTGTCCAGTGTAATGAAATCCATACTATAGCAAAGCTGTATGATAAACAGCCCTGAAAGGTTCAGAAGGAAACATGTTCTTCATGTTCTTCCCATAGCCCTGCAGGTTTTCTGGGTGCTCCGATTTCCTCCCTGCTTGCAAACACATGATGGCTAGGTTGTGTCACTAAACGGACTCCATGAGCATGTGAATGTGCACGTGTGTAGGTGTGGGTGTGTGCACTTGTGTGTACAGTAAATGTGTTTGTGTGTATGTGTGTTCTGGTGAAGGTGTGGATGTGCCGGTGTGTGTAGGTGTGGATGTGTGTGTATGCTTGTGTAGGTGTGTGTAGGTGTGTATGTGTACGTGTCTGTAGGTGTGTTTGTGTGTATGTGTGTAGGTGTGGATGTGTGTAGGGGTGTATGTATGTGGGTGTGGGTGTGTGTAGCTGTGTATGTATGGGTGTCCCATCCAGGGTGTGAGAGTGTGTGTGTCTGTGTGAGTCCTGTGATGGACTGGTGTCCCATCCAGGGTGTGTCCTGCCTTGTGCCTGTTGTTTGCTGGGATAGTTTCCGGCTCCTCTGTGCCCTGACCTGGATACAGCAGTAGGAAAGCGAATGGATGGGCGAGTGAAGCTGCACAATGTGAGATACAGTATACTGTTTTCACACCGTTCTTGAAGTCTATGGTTCTTGGAGTAAGAAATTGTTTGATTATTCTAGCAAAGTAAGTGGAAGTTAAGGGCTGATTAACTGCAAAAAGTCTTAAAAGGACAAAAGAGTTAAAAACTCATAAGTACTACTAGTCTTAAATGTCACAAATGCCTCTTTTTTGTGTGCCAGACCTATCAAATAAGGTTGAATTAAATAAAGAACATAATGAAAGAACGTCGATTGAAGTGGCTTAAAACAAGGTGGGCAGTTCCATTCTAAATTCAGGCTTTAAATGCATCACCAGAGAATCTCAGAAAGTTTATGACTATCGCGTTGGCCAGGAACACTTGGAATAACTCTTTCCCAGATGTAGCAGATTCATGTTTATAGGACTTGTGTCTCAGCCACTGAAATGCAAATTATTTAATTCATCATAATTTTGTTTAGATTTTGCCATTTGCAGTCAGAAAACCATGTTTTTCCAAAGGATGCATTTTTTCTCACAATAGTTTGTATTTTTTTAGATGAAAGGAAAAAAAAAGGGAACAGTTTTGCAAAACACATGGAAACGTAAGTAATGGACCCAAACAGGACTTTTTACACAAGTGCAGCCATCAGGATCCAACCAAAAACAGAATTCCTTTATGTACAGTAGCAGGTGTACTGTAGGTCACTGTTTCAGTCATATCATCTGTCTCCACACATTCTAAAATACATGACTTTGGGATCATTAGTTTTGCATTTACATGAAAAGAATAAATAACCAGAAGCAGAGATGTAAATTGAATTACAAAATGTGGCGACACTATTTACATTTTATTTAGTGGAGTAACACAATCATCTTTGATACAAACTCTCCTTAATTTCTATATATAATATATATTTTAATATATATATAATCTAGATTCCAAATTAGTACATTTGCAGGCAATACCCAAATAGAAGGATTACACAATGTAGAAAAAAAAATAAAACGTTTTAGATAAAGTTCAACACTGGGAAAACAGGCAGATGAGGTTTAATAAGACAAGCACAGGATGTTATGTGCAGGGAGCAAATAAAAAGATAAATACAAAAAATAGGAAAGATGAGATTGAAAAAGCTATTTAAAAATCTAGTTGTTTATATATCATCAATATCTTCCACACAATGAGGAATAAATATAAAAAGGTAAAACAGAATATAAGGATAAATGATTAAATGTTTATCATTTAAACACTGGGCTGCTGTGTTAAAATCGTGCAATGCCTCAGTCAGCCCTCATTCAGATGTGTATAGTTTGGTACAGCATGATTTTTGACACCACATTATAAAAAAGATATTGCTGAGCTGGAGTCTGTCCTGAAAAGAGAAACCAGATGCATTCTGGGGCTGAAGGGGATGAACTACAATGACCCAGGTGAAAACTAAGTGGAAGTGCATTTAAAAGTGAGAATAGGAGGCCGTTCTTTACTCAATGTGCAGTCTGGAACAAGCTACCCAGCCATGACATTGAAGCTGATACCCTGGTGTCTTTCAGGAAACGACAGGATCCTTAAATCAATTAGTAACTAACTACTAAACATGCCAAATGGGACAGTGGGTCTTCTCTCATTTAAAATCTTTCTCATGTACTGTAACTGTTTTCGCTAGGAATGACAACACCCAAGACGAAAGCATCATGGAGCAAAATTGTGGCTTAACCTGCTTGGCTGAGGGCTGGCCTCCCTGCCAGAGGACAAGGAGGCCAGGACCCCCCTGCAGGTTGACCAAGGGGCAGCTGCAGAGGGGAAGATAGGAATTGGGATGCAAGAGACATGCAAGAGAGAGAGGCTGGGATCTCGTAGGTATTTATAGAGTTTGGGAGAGGAATGGATCGTCAGGAGCTATTGCAAATTACTGACAGCTGAGTCTCTTTGAGCTTGGTTGTTGTCATCCCTCCTGGACTTTCGTTATAAACTCCATTTCAACAGTTACTATTTGTTTGATGAATGCAATGCCCAAAATGAGATGAAGTACACATTCCTAAACGGAGTTTTACATTTACTGCACTACTCTCCTTCTTCAGAATAGAAGAGGACATCTGTTGAGATCAGTCAGAGTGCTTCTTCAGAATGTGCAGCCTGCAGCTCTGTGTTCTCCTGGGCTGGATGGTGACAGTACCACAATCCAAAGCACCCTAACAATGCCACTCAATGCCTTTCCCATTGTTGTGGTGCAAATGACCGTCGTTTCAAATTTCTCAGAATGAAAACAGCCTGCTGGGAAAAAAATGTGTCAAAAATAACATGAAAACCTTCACTTTCCCTTCACTCTGCATCCCGTTTTTTTTTTTCCCTGGCAAACACATCTGGAATCAGACGTGCCACAGATTTCTCCTGACCCTCTTCACAGCCAACTGTTCCCCCCAGAGCCCAGTGATGCCCAACAGCCTGCCAGTGCTGACCCGCCTTCGGAACCAGAGTACTGACCTTGTGCACCTGGCATCTGAAGGTGAAGTTTGAGTTTAGCTACTCAGATTTGGTGAGGTAAAGAAGACAGGGAACTTTCGCGATTGAAGTATTTTAAGGAAAACGCATTGACTGCTGACCTGACCTGAATTATTAAACATGCACAGAATGACAACTAATTTAATGGATGAATTTTTAATTAATGGATTCTCTTTCCCCTTTTCCCTATTCCTTTGGGTATACTCTATGTTACTCAGAGTAACTGAGTAACTGCAAACCTCCCCTGGCATAACCATTTCTCTCTGTCCGAACGCAGCTCCCATGCACATTTCAACACTATATTTGGATTTTACTAATCCACCAGATAACACAGAGGACACATGATACTGCATAAATGCCCACATTGTGCTCCTCTTAGCACCAGCACTTTAAAAGGAGTTAACAGTATGTTTTAATGAAGCTTAGAAAGAATCTCTCACAGTTAATGTTTTCGCTCTCGTCTGATTTAGTCAATTAATGTTGCCGTGCCCAGCAAAGACCTCCAGCAGCCACCAGTGCTGCTAGACCAGAAAGGATTCCCCGGATAATCCACGGGGATGGGGCAGCCCAGCGATGTCCATCTTCCCGAGCTTGAATAAGGAAGGAGGTGCCAGCTGCCTGCTGTATATAAAGAAGGGGGGATCATCTCCCCCTGTGATCTGATCTTGAACTGCAGCTAAGCCCACCGGACCCAGGCTTTCACAATCACTGTGCCTTTGCAGCGTTCAGACTCTTTCGGGGATAGAGTTGGCAATGCCAGAACCCACCAAGAAACCTGGTAAGTTTGTCCCATTTTCATTACACAGAGGGAAAAAAATCTAAATCTAAGAATGGAATGCCATGATGAGGGTGCAGTAGTTCTAAAATGCTGAAAAAGATCATTATCTGTGATCATACAGGCTGAGAGCTGGATGGCAGATCCCTTAAAAACCTGTGGAGAACTAAACTAAGGCCACACACACTGGCAGCGTTGAAAAGGATTTTGGAGTACACGACATGGGCTGCACACATTGACCTGCTGGTGTCTTTTCTTCATCGTACAAAAAGAGCATCTTTTGTAGCAGCTCAAGTTCATCTCTGACTTCACGCTGCTAAGAGAAAACAACACCACTCAGCTACTTCCCTCACACCCATGCCACCACAGAGCAAGAGTTTATGCTCTCCTGCCAAAATGTGGGACATGTCAGGACACATCAATGTGCTCCTATGTCCTTCGCTGCATTTTCTCTTCAGCTGGTACAAATATTACTGCTTGAAACACTTGATATTTAAACTTGCTGCAATATATATTAATCAAAGCATGTTGGCAGACCATTTTAATCAAAGCAAAGCTTTTTATATCGATTTGTTAAAATACATTAAACATCTTTTCACTTGATATTGTGTTTAAAATTTAATGATTTCATATTCTATATTTTCTATAATAAAGAGGTATTGCTTTGTTTTAAAAGTGGGTGACATATTAAGGCATTTGCTCTCCATTAGCTTGATGAAAAATCTATTTATGGTGTGCAAAAAGAAGTCAAGATAAATGTCTGCTGATTTGATGTAACAGACTGTTGTTTTTAACTCCTTGATTTATACGGTTGCATTTCCGGGATAACCTTCTTACAGTCATGAGTGGGCATTACTTCTGTTAACAGTCTCTAAACATTAAACCAGGTGTGATGTACTGGCCTTGTGTACAAGCCAGTTGTGAAAAGGGAGATGTTACTGTTGATGGATCAACTGCAGTGAGGATATATTGTCATATTGCAGAATAGTGGGAGACCCAGGCTGTCCTTTAAGTCGTGCAAAAGATTTCCTGGGAAAAGCTACAATGTCCTTAGTGCCATGGCAGAAGATATTGTAAGCATTTCGCAGTTTCTTCCACGTAGCTACACAGTTTCAGTTGTCACTTGCAGGCTCATTAAGAAGTGAGTGCTGACAGCCTCTGATCTTCACTGTCCTTTTTCCCGGCTTGTGCTCGCTTTCTGAAATGATAGATGGTAGCTTGTCTTGGCTGAATCTGTAACTCCCTAAATAGCTGCAGTAAGCAAATGGAACGGGTCCCGGTCTTTGGCATTGTCAGTTACCCAGACTCAGGAATTACAGACGTGTTTCGTTTTCACTGCCGCATCTCTTCTGCCGTCCAGCAGGCTGTCGAAGAGCAATAGGGATTAGGACAGACATCTATGTGATACCTTTGATCACAGCTATTTTAATCCATCCATTTTCTAACTGCTTCATCCAATTCTGGGTCACAAGGGAGTCGGCGCCAATCCCAGCAAGCGCAAGGCAGGGTACACTGGTGCACTGGTCCATCATAGAGCACACACAGACACAAACACACACACTCACACCAGGATGGATTTTTGTAGAAGCCAATTAACCCTGTATTATGTCTTTGGACTGTGGGAGGAAATCGGAAAACCCAGAGGAAAACTGTATGAACCCAAGAAGAACATGCAAACTCCACACAGACAGCTGTCCAGCTTTTAAATGTTCTTTTTGTTTCTTTTTTGGCCAACTCACACACAGACATTAAACATTTTCCATTGTTTTAAATAACAGAGCAGCCTTCCGAGAAATGTATCTTTTCTGTCAAATTGATTGAGCCTACGACTCTCTGGTCTTATTCCATGGAACTGGGAAGTGTATCTTTTCTGTCAAATTGATTGAACCTAAGACTCTCTGGTCTTATTCCATGGAACTGGGTGTGTAATCATTCACGCACTAATTTTTATTTAGTTGAAACTGCCAGATATTTGTCTTTGTTTGGGTTTAGCCCACTTTCACTCCCCAGAATTTTGAAAGTTCGTCAGGACAGCTGCCAACAACAGGTGCCCATTCTGCTCATCTAGCCCATGTGGTAGTTCAGAAATTGTTAGTCCAAGGAGCTCATCCAAATTAGAGCTGTTTTGACCATGCTCGTACTGAAACAGGGCAGACTGGCACATGGCCACGGAGCATGAAAACTCACTGAAACCTTCGCTGGAGCCCTGCAGAGCTGATGGCAGCCTCCTTCATGCACTGGCCGGGCGCTTTGTCAGGCTGTCCATTTCTCTGCGACCCCATGAGCCCGCAGTGCCGGCAGGAGTGCTGAAGTCCTCTGTCTGATAATAATACTGCAAGTGCAGAGGTGTCAGGTACCCCACAGGTGAAAAGCCGGGAATAGAGTGTTAACTCCTGCCCCCCAACTCAAGTGGGGCTGACCACACGGAAATTCCAGTCATGGTCAGCGAATGACATAGTCGAGATTTAAATGAGCTATTTCTTGTCTATGAGGCACAGGCTGCTCTTCAGTTGACAGAATTCTTCTAATGGCAGAACCACTCTGATGATGTGCCAAAACCCCCACAATACTGCATTGCATGTTCTGTATGCATTTAGATATTGAATACCAAGCTACAAAGTTACTATGGTAGGGCTTTAAAAAGTACAGGCCCTACACATTTTGTGTCTCCTTTAAAACAACATGGTAGGATGTTACTTTGAGATATCAAGATGCCTTTATGACCAGACACGGGCATATCAAGGGCCAACCTAACACTTAACCTGAACACCGAACATCAGTGCTTCTGGCCGGAACAGTTTCAGCATATTTCAGTGACAGCCGCTTCTCCCCGGCTGAAGGATATGTGGGTGTGGGTCTTCCTGCTGGGTAGTTTGATCTGGCTGTGCTGGAGATACAGGGGTGCAGAGAGGATACTGTACACACTGTGGTAGCAGGGCTTCCGAAGTGAGGAAGGGTCGTTCGTAGGAAAAATAGTCACTATCATGTGAAGATGTTATGAAGTGACCCATGAATACATTTGTTTGCCTGCTTTATTTACAGTATGGTAATTGGAAATGGCAATAAGAAATGCTGTGAGCAGCTGTTATATGCATGGGATATGAGGAATATGAAATATTTATGGTCTTGTGTGACACCTGTGGATGTAACCGCATCTCTTTGGGTTGGGAGAAAATGAACACGTACAGTAAGACTCTATTAAAATTCATGAAATGTACAATGTACAATCAGTACCAAAAGCTTCCATCTTTTCAAGCAAATGATTATGATCAAGTGATCGGATGAGACTTTTATGTCATGTTTTTTCAGGTATTCTTAAACCTAGTGGTGGTTTATAGTACCAGCTTTATTCATCTGTCCTGTCCTTCTGATGGGAGGCCTGTAAAGACTCCTTATTCCCGCCCATAATTTATAATGAAGAGCTGTATCAGTCACATGCACTACCAGTCTCCACTGATCCAGCCTTCTGTAGCTGGAGAGAGAGTTTCCATAAAAACTAACACGTCCTCACATCGATTTACTTTTAGACTCCAGCTACCAGATTCATTTCGGATACTGGGGTACAGGAAATCAGCCTCAGATTTCAGAGCCTCTGAGACTTCAGACCATCAATAAAATCTACATTGTGTGCTTGTCACTAGATTGCAGACCATTCAGAGGAACTGTAGATATATGAAGCAGCTGAAAGAATCACAAAAGCATTTGTGTTGTCAGGCTTGAATATCAATTTATCCATTCTAGACCCCAGCTGAATAAGGTCCCCGCTCAAAAGCAATTTGCATCTGTCTATGGCTGTCACAGGAGCACAGCTAAAAATACCTGCCTCTCGTTGAAGTCCAGTGGGTTTTCTGGTGAAGTAAAACAATACCATAGTCATGCAGTGGGCCAGTAGGTTTTTGACATAGCATCCCGCACACTGAGTTCTAAATGCTTCACTGGAAGCTAAGAGAGAGGGATTAAAGATTGAAGATTGCATCAGCCATTTTGCCAGTCTAAAAAGGGAGCTTGTGTCCACAGTAGCATCCTTCATATTTTTTAGGTAATGCAACAGCAATGCAAACTATTCTTTAAGATCATTAACAACGAAACCGAAGAATCTGGCAGGGTGTGCTGGCGGCACAGTGGAACCTACAGAGGAGAACTGCCTAAGCAGAGGCAGAGGTGAACTGGAAAATAAGATGGCAGGGACACTAAAGCGAGAGGGAGCTCTGAGACTCAGGACACCAATGACGTCAGTCCGCAAAACGGTGGTCTTCACTGCGGCTGCGTAAAGGACTTGTAGTAGCTGCAATGGCCACTAGGTAGCGCTCTTTAATTACTATATTTATTTCACGTGTTGATTTGAACTGTGAAAGTTCATTTGAGATACAGTATAGAACACATAAAGAAACCACCTTTTTAAAAATCTTTTTCTACAACTCATTAGCCAGTAGCGCATTTAACTAAGGGCATTTTTATAATTTGAGGAAGTATTGTGGCTAGTGAACTTTAAAGTATTTTTTCGAGATTTTGTCGTCAGAAAACGATCGTTTATTTGCGAATAATGACACGGCATTTTCTATTAGAGATGAATTGAGAGAAACTTTGACAAATACGAAACCTGTGATTGTCACGGGGCTGTTATGATAAATCAATGTAATGTTTTGTGGAGAATTATTTTTGTACAGCCATGCAGTTCGAAGGTCTGGAAGAGGCTTTGTAAGCTGGTTTCTACAGAAGTTTCAGATTTTCTTTGCTGTGATTTTTTTCATATGCTAAGGTGAGAAAACAAGTTTTAACTTTTGGCAGTGCGAAGGTGAGGGGTGCTCTCTGGTCTGTTGTTTCAGGGTGAATTTCAATATGTCAATATTGATATGTCAGTCAATATGATAAAAGAGTGCAGCCTAACACACAAAACCTGATACAGAGAAATCTATGGATTAGTATATGCATATTCCTTTTTGTGTTGGCATCAGTATCACTGTATCCAGAAACTCCTTTTCCTTTTATATGCTACACTGATTGCCAAATGAAGAGAGTGGACAGTACAGCAAACGTGGCTTGAATTGCTTTTATTAATTCACTCCATGAACTCTACTAGAGCCATGTGTGTGAATTTAGATGCCATGAATGGCTGCTTGCAAGATGGGCTGAATGGTCTCCTCTCTTTCTGCAATTGCTTAACACTTGAGCTCTCACTATATTAGAATCTAAACTGAGATATGCACCAGGCATCTTACAAATAATCAAACCTTGGCCATACACGTTCGTCTCTCTCAACGATCAGCTGGCCCTTCACCAACGGCTACTGTACTTCCCATTACCTGCAAGTCACAGCTGGCAGCCCACTGAAGCTCTGCAGGTGTGAGCCTGGTCAGTACCTGGATGGGAGACTTCCTGGGAAAAACTAAGGCTGCTGCTGGAAGAGGTGTTAGTGGGGCCAGTAGGGGGCGCTCACCCTGCGGTCTGTGTGGGTCCTAAAGGTGCCAACCTTCAGATGAGACGCAAGACTAAAGTCCTGACTCCTGAGGTCATTAAAAATCCCAGAGCCTTTCTCGAAAAGTGTAGGTGTGTTACCCAAATTTCCCCCTGGCCTTTACCAGTCATGGCCTCCTAATAATCCCCCTCTCTGAACAGGTTTCATCACTCTGATCTCCTCCCCACTGAGAGCTGGTGTGTGGGGAGGGTACTGGTGCATCATCCAGGTGGGGCTGCACACTGGTGGTGGTGGAGGGTATATCCATTACCTGTAAAGAGATTTGAGTGGAGTGTGCAGAAACATGTTATGTAGTGAAAGGATATAATAGTAACCTTCATCATCATCATCATCATTCTTGTGCTAATTGACTTCTGATGCAAGAACAGGTTCAAACTCCGCACTTTGTAATACTTACCTCCTTCTTTGACTTCTGTCTAGCTTCGATCTCCATGCATGCTTTCTAAGAAAAGAAAATTGTACACATGACTCCACATGTTTTATTCCTTTCTGAGCAGTGGAATTTCACTGGGAGAAATAATCGGTAGCCTTTTAGGTTTAACAGCTGTATTAGGGATGAGGAATGTGCTTTGTCACTATTATTTTAAAATGATGATTTCAAAATGAAACTGGAAACAGACTGTCCTCTTACATTTTTTTCATTGCACAACATTTCCAACCAGGAACTCTCGTGTTCTAGAATAAATTGCTGTTCTCTTTCACTTTCTTTCTTCAATCAGAGTATCATCTTTATCATGTCAAATAGTTCATTTAGCCTCTGTCATTTGATTTCTGGTCTCAAGCAATTCTTGGGTACTGATCATACAGTAAAGGGAGTTGAATCTCTTCAGCCTTGGACACAGGAGAATGAGAGGAGATTTGAGTCTATACAATCCTTAGGGGTATCAGTATGGCAAACCCCAGGAAATATTTTGCAGCCAGCAGTAAAACAACAGCATGGGGTCACAACTGGAAGCTAAAAGGGAAATGATTTTGAGATGGAGATTGTAAAATGTTTTTACACAAAGAGTTGAGGGTGTCTGCAGCTGTCTTCCCAGCCAGGTAGTTGAGGTGTAAACTCTGAGCACTTTTAAGAAATGGCTGGAGTAAGTTTTAGTTCCATTCAGCTACTTAAGATGGACTAAAGAAAGACCTTTCTCTTATTTGCAAACATGACATTCTTATGTTCAGGTTATGAACTTCATGGAGGATTCAATACTTTTTACAGAACAGGTGTTTTAGAAACAATAGCCATAAAGTGTTCTTGTATACTTACAATATGCTTTTAATGAGCGATGTCTGTGAATTGTCTACAAAGTTTAATGATTTCGTTTGTTCTACTCCACTTTCATCTAGGGTTAGCTAAATATTATAAGAAAATGATGTGTGTGTCAGCCACCACAGATTAAGCAAATAGACAATTAATCAGTTTCCTGCAGCTCTTAGTGAACTAAAACAAGTGTAAAGGAATAAGAACAAATCAGGGTCTGCATTAAATCAGGAAGCTCTGCTGACGCCATCAGTATGTGTTCACAACCTCTCCTTCTCTTCCAGATGGAAAAGACGAGCAGCCAAGCGCCACACCTGAAGGTGAGTGATGATCTGTTTTCGGTCAGCTCCTCCCCTGAGACCTTCCCCTCCTCCTGAAACACAGAGTTCTGTAACCTGCAGCACCAGCTGACAAGTGAGTTTCAGGACGGGCTGAGAGAAGAAATGGAGGGTGTGCTGATCCGGGTCAGGGAACAGCCTGGGAATGAGAAAAATCGATATTTTATTTCAAGTGAAAATTGCAATTCTTCAGTCACCATCACCATTCCAATTGTTCTTCTGTTATTAAATCGCATGTTCAATCTGTGACCACTGTTTGTCCCACAAGCCACAAATTCTTGCCTGTCTCTCCCATAAGGGGATGGTCAGTTATGCAAAGAAAAATTAGGGGAAAAACAGTTGCATCCTACACCATCACTGTTTTTTTTTCTGCAACTTACAAACCTGGAGAAAAAAAATCTAATTTTGTTCAATATCTCCTCTGTGTAGAGATGCACATACCTGTATGCAGTTCAGTAAAACAACAGTAATGGACAATAACTGCTGTATTAGGTAATTTTCAGAACACAGATGTTAAACATTAGAGCAAAGAACATTGACAGTCTTCTTTTTTGTTGTTATTATCACCCCTTTGCTAATTTTGAAAGAAACAAAAATAAATCAAATTAAGCAAAGCAAGACAGAGAGAAGGAGTTTAAAAAGGAGTCAGGCCGAACTGTCACCCACTCAGCTTCAACAGCAGCGAGGGCCGGAGTTCCTGGGGTCCGAACTGGAGGAATCCTCACATTCCCTTCCTCAGGAGGCCAGAGGGAATGTGAGCTGAGTGATCCCAGCTTATTGACACAGCTGGCAGACGTGACATGTGACAAGGGTGATGGCATTTTATTCAGTAGGCGCTGATGTCAGATCTGGCCCTCTCTTGTAACCCTGACCTTGAAGGCCATGGCACTCCAGCAAGATGCACATTCTGAAGCTCAGGGGGCACTGAACACTTACTAGTGCTTCCTCCACTTTCACATGGAGAACATCCGTTTGCATTGAATAAAAATCCTTCTTCGATGAGAATGATTTCAAATGGAAGATAAAAGTAGCTACTGTATTAATGTTACCCATTTCTCAGTAATATGTAAACATACCTTTTGAGAAGCTGTGGCTAGGTTTTGATTACAGCAGTTAGTATTATTGATGAATCAGTTAATCAAATGTATTCATAATTCACTAATGCGGCCTCCCAGGGAACCAGATTGTCTTATTTTTAAAAACTGTAGACAGGAACCTGTTTACCTATCAGGAATCTTAGCAAATGAATCTTGGAGTTTAAGTGAACTGCGAAGTTTAAGAGATCATGAGGAAGGTTAGACCCTAACTTCTCAAACTTCTGCTCACCTTCAGTACCTATTGTATAAACAGTAAGACTGGACTTCCCTTCATTTATCTTTCTTGCATCCCTCTCACCTCCCCATCTACACTCTTGTAGCAGCTCCCCAGCTCATTCCTCACAATAGTGAGCCTTATCCTCACAGCTGGGCTGCCACTCCCTCAGCTGGGTGAGTCAGGTTAAATATTGTACTCTCTACACACTGTACTTAGCCCCTCTATTGCATTCATTAAGATCTAAACCAACTACTGAAATCCTAATGTAGCAAAAAAAGGAAATCAAAAAGTATACATGACTGTTTAACGGGATTGAAATGAAAACGTAGTTGTATTTCTCACATTCAACACAGACTGGTATGTTAGGCAGTACCATCATCTCCAGATAAAGGTGGATTAGATCTGTGTTTTTGGTGACAGTCATTTATTTGTGCACTGTATAATATCTTCTGTAAATGTATTTCAAAGCCACACATGAAATAAATAAATAGAATCATTCTCCATTTTAAGACGTGCAGTAAGATGAGAGAGACAGTGACAGGATATCATTACTATAGCTTATCTATATTAATATATAACCTATGAGTCACACAGGTTAGCTGCCCCCACCACTGGAAGCTCAGCAATTTGCCTGCTGTTTGCCAGTAGATAAATAGACTACAGTCAGGTGTCTGTTTTGGATCCTAAATATAAGTATTCAAGATACATACTGAATACAGTATATACAGAATATACTGTAGACTGTATATATCTTCCATTTTAAGCTTGGAGTAGACTGCTTTCATACAGAGTGTGTGAAAGGATATATTTGTGGTTGCTAATTAACTGCTTATAAGACATTAATAAAGGCATATCCACAATTAATAGCTGTAGCAATTTGTTTTTGTACATTAAAAATCCTGTAGCTGAAGAAAAAACTACTTAAAAGTATTGGGCTTTTCATGCCAGCATTAAATGAGTATGTAGAACAAACATCATCACCTCTGCCGCTCATAGACAGTACTTTTCAGACAATATTTCATTTTCATGTCCTTGTTTTTTGTTCTTGTTCTAAATTTGCCTACTTGCAATTTCGCTGTGCTGTGATGTGTGTCAGGCGTTGGAATCGTACGCCATGGCTCGAGTGAAATAGACATAGCCAGGGACCTTGTGTCCCATCTGCAGATTTCATCACTGAGGTCTTACTGTTGTAAAACAATGAATGTCTGCATATAGTACTAAGGAAAGAAAGACAAGATATTGAAACCAGTGTGAAACAAACTGTGTTTGTTGCATACGTAGCTACAGAACAATCTGAAACCCCACCCGAGAGCTCTCCTTCCCCAGGTTGGTGAGAGTCTGCTGTGCTGTGTCTTCATCGGCAATAACACTGAGCACCATACAACCACACTGACCACTATGTGCGTGTCTCCTCCTATTTCTTCCCTTCCTGCCTGTCCTTGTCTGATGTTTTTCTTTGTGTGCATTCTATTTGCTCACCTTTTGTACGTTATTCCCTTGGACTCCTTCCCTTCCTGAACTAGCATAGTCCCAGTTTTTCACTATGACTTTTTTTCAAAAACTGCACATGCTCGCGCACGTAATGTAGGCTTTGCTTCTTTCTATGTTCTGTGAATAGCTTTGATGATTTGTGTTGATCAATGTAGGCCTGCTACAGTACATGTTTCCACACTTCTGTGTGTGTATGAGGTACAAAAAGGAAATAAAGACTGAAAATGCAGTTTGATTTTTCATCTCTGGTATGTTAAGCTGCCCCTTCATCTCCAAGCGAAGGTGGGGGTGGAGCCTTTATATTCTGTTGGTGGTGATTGATCTGTGCAGTGTGTGATATCGCACGTACAGTAAATGGACACACATGTATTTAGATGAAACAAATAAAACACATTTACTTCATCATCAGCAGGAGTTGGTTTTCTTTTCACCTCAAATCTCAATTAAAGGGCAACTGCCCTTAAAACGTTATTTTCATATATCGGAGTTAGAAAGACTTACAGTAGCATTGATTAGTGCATTTCATAAAACGTGCACAGTAACATCACAAAAGAGATGAAATTTCCAGTAATGCAGCACGGTGTTCTATGATTCAGAATGAGGCAACAAAACATCCAGTGATGTGTTGTGGCCCTGTGAAACTGTAAACAAGCAGGCTTGTGAATATATGTCGTTTAATCCAATAGAATTATTGCTCTTGATTTCGAGATGGTTTTTCAGGGAAATAAAACTTACTTGTTAACTCTGCATGCGGATCACCTTGGAATATTTCTGTGGTGAAATGTCTGCTGCACAACCTATATTTGTTCGCTTTTATATCACAGTACATTAGTCAGTGCAGTGACTAGTGAGCAGGAAGGGTCGCATCACTTTGCATTCTGTGGGAACTCGAGTGTGAGTTTGCGCCAACATGGCGATTCACAGTGCTTTCACAAAGATGCACAGGGCAGGTCGGACTGCAGACCCCCCCTTTTCCTCCCAGGGGACTGCATTCAGGTGACAGGCATGTGTGGGACCGGTCAATTAAATAATTAGCCCTTAATTGACCTCATCATCTTCCTCAACAGATCCTCAACATCTAGGAGGTGGCCCTTTAACTAGTGTTTTTTTCTGAAGTAACTTAAAGCCTCCAACCTTTACATAAAAAACTTGCAAAAACTCCCACCAAGTGACTTTGGGGCTCAGTTAAGGAAGGAGCGAGGCTGTGATAAATCAAGCAGGGGTGGGGGTCCCCAGGACCAGGACAGGGATCCCCCTGATTGAGGGCATGGTGCTCAGTATATTCTAAGTCCATGAGCCACCAGGACTCAATCCCCCCATAGGCAGAGCAGATCTGCTCCTGTCTCTCACATCGCATCCGATAACCAATTTGTAACAGATGCAGGGTCATACTGACAAATAAACCAGGCTTAATGAACAAGAGAGGCCTGCGTTTCACCAGGCATTTATTCAAGCTTTATTTCCTAACGAGTGCCTCATACACTGTAGTGTCTGGAGCTTGCCAAGCTTTAGTCCAAGAAATGTGTTTGATGCACAGAGCAAGCAGGAGAGCTAAAGGATGATGCACCTTTTAGCGCCTCTGGTAAGTAAACATGTGCCTTACCATTGAACTTACTAACGGACTGAATTGATATAGTAAGTTAAACAGGCTGCACTTCAGTTCAAACTTCTATTTAAGTCAATGCTTCCGTGAAGTGTATTATAGCACAGAATTATAAGTAAATATATCATAGAGGAAATTCAACCTATTGAAAGTCTAGCCTGGTGAAAATCTAGAGAGTAAAACCCAGAGAGGAAAGACAAGAACAGTGGTTTCCGTCACTCAGCCAAACATCTCTAACCTGGCAAGACGTTACATCCAAACACCGTTCACGCATGACGGGCCGTGATCCTGACGGGAGACCCCCAGTCACGACACTCCACAGAGATCGGCGCGTTATCACGCTCCATCTGATCGTTACTGCACTGCCAGCTCCACTGCGCCGCAAGCTGAGCTCGCCAGCTCGGTGACAGCAGCCCAACGAGAACGAGGCGAAGCAGCCGTTGTTTCAGGCAAGGTGACGGGTTGGGATTCGACTGCTCAGTGCCATATTGGTCAAGTCTTGGGTCATCGCCCACTGCCCATCCTGTCCTGACGACATTCCAGCAGGACAGCGCAAACCCTCCTGCGGTCTGTGTAACACCACCTTCCTTGCAAGTTGAGAATTGGACAGTGATGCCATGGACGCCCTCATGGTCAGACTAGTGCCCCGTCGAACACCTGGTGGATGAGCTGGGATGATGTGTGGCATCTAGGGCTCAGAGACCAGTGAACAGGCATCCCAAAAGATAGCACCTGCTACTTGTATAGCCTGGTGTAGATCTATACAGTATAACATATATTACGTGTATGCTACTAGGCTGTGAATGTTACAGTAAAGACCCTGTTGCTCCATAATATCTCAGTGCATCTACTTCAGAAAAGGTCATTCTCCTGATAGCTTTGAGAATTTCTTGCAGTGATAAGTGATACGCAGTATATTGATGTGATTAGGGTGCAAAGTTCAGCAATCTGAGAAAAATAGGGCACGTTTACATCAATAAATGGCTACGAGTACAGTTCGTAATCAGGTGAACAGTTCAAGGCCTAACACTGAAGATCTGTACACCAACCTCTGTAAAAGAGGTTATTCTTCTGTGTTCTGATATCTGATGAATGTAAGTTGTTTCTTTAATATCAGTAAGGGATTTTATGTCACAGATTGCAGACTTGCGGTCAGACATGTCAAGATGAGCTGCAGTAGCGTTTGTTTGACTGTTCCCAGACCATAGCCAGTCAGGCACAATAAAGGGAGTCCAGAAAAAAATATAACCCAATAGAAATGTGGCGGAAATAACGTTCAGCAGGTTGCACACTAGAATGTGGTGTCCTGATGTGATTCGTTTAAAGGTCCCGGATGTTTGGGGGACGATCACTCAGTTCAGCATTACAATGATCTGGAAGGCTGATATTGAAGAGCCACGAATCCCATTCCAGGCTGCAGACTGCAACTCTAACAGGTCCTTTTGGGTTGAAGTAAAAAAGAAGAAACATACTTAATCCTGATATTTATGAAGTCATTGCAAATAGATCATTTGAACTGAAGTACTTTAATTAAACATTAAATTAACGTTAGTCACCTGTGTCTCCAATTTTCACATTCTTGTTTTGTCTGGAATAATAGCTGTGCTTGTCTTTTGGTAGAACCTTGTGTGAAAGCACAGTCAGAGCTGACTGATTTCTGAGCGTAACCCGGACACTGTGAATTGTGTGCCTGTGTCCTAACCTCTGTGCAGCAGTTTCCCTGGAAGGAAACACACTGAATCACCCTCTCTTTGTGTTTTTGCACATACTGTATAACTGCATTCCTTTCTGGTTTGTCCTTTGCAGAATGATGGCTGGAAATTAACCTACTGTATGTCTTTGAATAAAAGAGTTCTTTAATTTCTGTTGATGGACTAGTTCCTCACATTGCATGTGTTGAGATCTACTCCTTTTCCCAAGGGAGAACCACATCCTTATTTTTAAAAGGTAGGTCAAGCAAACAGTAATAAATTAAATATTAGTGGAGTTTCCATTCCCTTAAGTTTCCAGTGTCTACATGTGCAGTTGTCATCTATAGTAGGTTGATTCTGCTTCCAGCAAAAATAGTTTTAATTACAAGCAAAACAAAAGATATTTAGTTTTTATTACAAAAGTTTATTTTTAAATTATGTGCATTTAGCAGTAAAGGAAGTTTGGGGTCTCTGAGAATATGAGATGCAAATGTCAGCAATTGTGCTGTAAATCCTATTTAGAATATATTCAGTTTTCTTGACTATCTTTGTGTGATATGCTCTGCTTTAAGAGTGTGTCCTGAAATGCAGATTGTGATTCTTATTTACAGTAACTATAGCCCAATATATAGCTGTGGCATACAAAAGCATTTAGTATCAGCATGAAGACTGAGTACACTGTTACCTTTATGAATAAGTAAAAGTTTGCTCCATGGTGAATAGAGAAGAAAAGAAACACAGCGTTTCGGCTTTGGAGCCTTCTTCAGGTGTGAGAGGAAGAGGAAAATCGGCAGTTGATAAATAAAGCATCTCTTCCACTACTTTTCCATTTCAGGACATAAACCTATCCATTAACCACCCACAACTCACTACTTCCGTCCGCAAAAACACACAGATTCACACAGCTACGGTACAGCTGCTTTCACCCCACACATAATAAACACTCTCTCCCCTTTTCACAGTTCCTCAGGCTCCGACGACTTTGCAGCGACGACATGGATTTCCAAAACCAAGCCCTCAAAATGCACTCTTTTTTTCATGAACAGAGGATACCCCATGTTATTGACCCCATGCTTTATCAACTGCCAATTTTTCTCTCTCACACCCGAATAAAGCTCCACGGCCGAAATGTTGCGTTTCGTTTCTTCTCTTTTCAGCAGGAATAAACCTTTACTTGTTCCTTTGCAGCTTACGCCTGCTGACACAGCTCCCTACTTGAACTACGTTACCATTATGTTAAAATTCCAACTGTTCAGTGTCCTCAGACAGGCCTTATACTGTACGTTAGCTCGCCTCTCTTCGTTTAACCTGTATGTGAAGCTCCTGTTATTCAGCACACATTGTGTTTGCAGAGAAGGAAGAGGATGAAATTCTTGTGGCTATTACACCCCCAACACCACAGGAAGGTTTGAACCTGGTCTACCCTTTTGGCTGTGTGTGTGAGGTGATGTCCTTCAAGCTCTCCCCTGCCCATCTGGGAGGCCTTGTTCCTCACAGTCTGCCATACATGATCATGCTGGCTCAAAGCCTCAGGTTTGGTTTTTAGGAGCAGTTACAGTACACCCCACTCCCTCCACGGAGGGCTGTAATACGACACATGATTGTTTTTCCTGGAAGGTTCAGACGCAGGGCGGAATCCCAGAAACCATGGAAACAGCTGAGCTGTTGTCAGCTTGGGAGCTCTGGGAGCTAGGGAGCCGAAATTGTTGATGATACTCTTCAGCGTTCGATTACATCCTGAAGGTCGTGGGCTCTGTAGCTTTCTGCTTGACGATTTTCCCTGGCTTCAGGTTCATAGAGTCATGGGTTTGGTTAAATTCGAAGAATTCATAGTCATAGTTCATAGTCATATGAAGTCATATTCTTAAAATTGTACTGGCTTGTGTCTTTATACTTGTAAAAAGACAACTATCCAAAATGTGGTCCCCACAGAATTTCAGGCCCTGTTTTAGTTGGCTCTCTATGTTGGTGATTCACCATACAGCTTTAAAAATACATCTTGTTTGTGACAGGGTGTTGCATAGTCACTTGATGAAATATTAACTCGAATCTGCAATGTGTATTTAAATCTTCAGTTAAGCAGCTCTGCAAAGTTCCATACTGTACCTAAACCAATGTTTATAGGCTGTGCACAGTGGTTATTTGCACATGAAAATAGCACAGGAAAAAGGGGGATGGGTGTAGAACTGGTATTCTGCTGCTGTCATACAGAATAGACTAGTCAGTTGTGGTTAATTCTCAATTATTAATAGTGAATTAATTCTCATCTGATGTTTCTATTTAAGTATACAGATTGCCTACTATATGTACTGTCGGCTAGGACTACTGTCTCGTATCTAATATACATCGCACACGAGATTTTTATCTGCTCCTGAGAATGAAATCATTGTCCTTCTACAGCATGAACCTCATTTCAAAGCCTTGCTTTTGACATCTTCCATAGTGTGACACTTCCACAAAGCCAGTCATAACCTCATGCTAAGTCACAACCACACTCATTGTTCAGAAGCTTCTTCCACAGCTTTCATCTCATGGCCAGATGTTTGGTTCCTGTCACTTCTTCTGTGGTGCTGGGTTCAGAACTGAGTGACCTAACGTTAACATGACAGCAAAAAGCCTCTGACTGAACCACCCCCTTTGTTGCAGATAAAGAGGATGATCTTGCAGCAAGCACTCCATCGCCTCAGCCACCGCCAGGTTGGTAATTAGGAGCCATTATCTTTGTTTCCATTCTTCCTTGTGCTCTCATTCCTGTAGCATCTCCAGGGTATGAACAGCAGTTTCTCAAACTACCGAAATTGCACTGGAAACACCATATCCTTGTAAAAGATACAGTCAACCCGTTGAGTAGGGATCGCACACAGATTCACTGGAATCAGTTCAGCACTGAATCTGAACTTTAATCAAGCCATAATCCTTTGTGAACAGACATGTAATAGGTAATCATATTAAACTTGAAAGGATGTTCATAAAAATATATATAGTTTTTTTTTTCTTTAAAAGTAAAGTATACATGATGAAGTTATGTGTCAAGACCAAAATGAAGGAACAGTTCTTCTGGAAAAAAAACTCAAGAAGTTGTGGACAAGATCCACAAAATATTCTAATTTGCAGCCTATAAATAGATTTTTAGCTTAGATGTAATAATACTAATACCATGTTTGTGTTTCTATTATATATGTATATCATAGAATACATGCAATACAGTATGTGTATCTATATATACATGCATGGCATTTATATGTGAATGAACGTATTCATATACATATATAGATGCAAAATAATGCATTAAATACACATGTACGTGTACATGTAGTATACAAGCATGAATGTCTTCTGTTTGTCTTTGCTATATATGCCACCTGTCATTTTCTATTCATGTTCATTCCATGTTCTCATTATTTGGGACCGCTCAAACCGAGTTTAAATTCTGAGAAGTATGGAGGTTACTACATGCTCACTATCGTAAGCTATTCAATACTGCGCCTTTGCATTTTATTAAAGAAAAATGAATTGGTGAGGAATTATGTGTCCATGTTGATTTTGATCCAGTGTTTGAGAATTTAAATTCAGGTCACAGGGACTGTCATGCTGAAATGGACATGCGCAGACACAGTACTGTACATGCAGCTTAAGAACAGGAATGCTGTCCTCTGGCACAGCGAGAGAAGAGCACATCTCTGTCTGACAGCATTTTAAAAAGTCTTTATATTTATGCTTTGTTTTTCTCACAGATGATGGCAATGTCCCCCAAAAGAACAATGAGTTTCCTAGTAAGCAGACTGATCTGTGTTAATCCCAGACTCTACCGTGTGTCAACTTTTAGCAAAGAAGCCTGATCTAAGCATCGATCATTAAAAGCAATGGACGTTGAATATCTGCTAACAGGATATTAATAGAGTGATATTTCCTCTTTTGTTCCGCTTCTACTGACTGTTGATTTAATTACATGCACATAACTTTTCTCTTAAGATTCTGTATTTTAATTCTTGGTAAAAGAACATTATTTCACTTTTTCAAGGGTCTGGATTTGGAAAAGTCTGTAATATCACAATAGATGTACTAGGTGCTGATCGGTTAAGCAGTTAATAAAAAAAAAATCCACCCACTTTTAGCTGATGTAACATTTGGAACAAATGCACAGGAAATATGCATCTCTGTTACTGACCTGTTGGATTTTAAGGCTGTTACAGGAAGGCTCTATTAATTTAAATTAACTCTTGGAACAGTTCATTTTAAGTCAAGTTAGTGGTAGCTGTTCTTCACTCTAGCCCAGTCAAATAGAGTTGCTTTCCCTTGTTTCACAAAGCGAGCCCTGAGAACTGAGAATTGTCTGAGTCATGTTGAAAAAGGAAACATCCTTAACTTCAATGAAAGGAATCTGTGCTGTCCAGCATCCACACTGCCAGCTCAGATGAGCACACGAACATGTAGTAACAGCGAGGTGGCCAACCGGCCCTCTTCTGGGGCTCTGTTTCGTATTGTCTTGACCCAGTGGAGTAAGAGCAGAATGGAGATACAAAAACATAAAGGAAAGTAGAGAAATCTCTGCAGTGACAAAGTTTTTAAAAGTTTTGGAAATTATTATTCCAAACATCCCTCTTCTTATAATACGGTACTGTATAATACAGCTAATACAATTAAGCATCAAAAATGGCTTGGTATTTAAATCACATATAAGATAATAATTAATAATAATTGCTTACACTTATATAGCGCTTTTGTGGACACTCCACCACCACCCCCACCACCACCAGTGTGCAGCCCCACCTGGATGATGCGATGGCAGCCATAGTGTGCCAGTACACTCCCCACACACCAGCTCTCAGTGGGGAGGAGAGCAGAGTAATGAAGCCAGTTCATAGAGGGGATTATTAGGAAGCCAAGACTGGTTAGGGCCACTGGGAATTTTCGGGCCAGGATGCCGGGGTTACACCCCTACTCTTTTCGAGAAACACCCTGGTATTTTTAATGACCACAGAGAGTCAGGACCTCGGTTTTACGTCTCATCCGAAGGACAGCACCTGTTTACAGTATAGTGTCCCCGTCACTATACTGGGGCATTAGGACCCATACAGACCGCAGGGTGAGCGCCCCCTACTGGCCCCACAACACCTCTTCGAGCAGCAACCTTAGCTTTCCCAGGAGGTCTCCCATCCAGGTACTGGCCAGGCTCACACCTGCTTAGCTTCAGTGGGATATGGCTGCTGGCGATAGTCATAAAAATATATTATCAATAAGGGCACTTACATATCACATCAGGGTTGTTCAGCAGCTTTCCTCTACCAAGGCCTGTTTCCAATAGTTCTCTGAAGGCTCTCTGAAGTCAGCATCTACCTAAGCTGTGAAAGTTTCTGTGTCATTTTCTGACCACCGACAGCTGACACACAACACCGTACAGGCATATTCAGTTTTTTACATGTGCTGCTTGCTTTATGTCTGAGTGCTTAGGGCTGTGGAAGCTATAGTATTATTTTGCATGATATGCTGTAAATTTCTTTTTATTTTCATTCAGACGATAGCCTTCCTGAGTCAGCCACTGGAAGAAAAGACTCAGGTAATGCTGCCTAACTCGCTTTCTGCCTTAGCTCACTGCAACGGTCTCAAAATCTTTTATAGGATCGGTCCAATACCATAGGAGCTAGAGAAGCTGCACCTATTCATTTTCAGTCCAATGCAAATCACCTCAATGGTGCATTTGCTTCATTGGACTAAAAATGACAATAATCCACAATGAAAAAGTACTGTTCCCAAAACGTCTATAGATGATGCTCTATTGCACAAGCTAATCACATACTGTAAAATGCTATGGAGTTTTTGGAAATAATAATTTTAGTAACTTCAATTTGGTACCTTTTCATACTGGATGGGAAAATGAATAGGGCATGAACCGTTTCTCCTCATGGTCTAAAGTCAACAGAAAGCTGAAGCTAATACAAGCTAATAAAATATAGTTAACAAACCCTGGAGCGAAGACCAGGCCTGTCAGGGATGAGTTCACGGCAGCTGGGAACTCACACACAAAACTGTAGCCCCAAATTCCTGAAGTAAAACTAAATGTTGGAAAATCGGCTATAGAAAAGTTTCAGTTTCTTTTGTACTCTGGTCAGGCTACAGTGACTGAACTTGGTTTTCTGAACTAAAGAGAAAAACAAAGGTAAAACTTTGGAAGAAAACAGTATTTTATTTCAAGATTCCACAGTAAGGGCTTGCCAAAATGTTGGCATGCTGTCGTCAAGTTCAAAACGATTTTTCAAAAGGTGATTTTAAGTCGCGGGACCTTCTTTTAAAGTTCTTACTGAAGCTATAAGCATTTCTCTGATGCACATATGATTCATTCAAAATATCCATCCTCAGGATTGCGTCCTGTGTTCAATGTAGCACAAGTGTTCCATTGCAGAATCCCCTGTGAAAATACTGGAGGAGATGCCAGCACCGGCCTGGTGTCAGCCTGCAGTCCCCTGTGTCTGTCTGAGTCTGAGTCTGAGTCTGAGTCTGAGTCTGGAGGAGATGCCAGCACCGGCCTGGTGTCAGCCTGCAGTCCCCTGTGTCTGTCTGTGTCTGAGTCTGAGTCTGAGTCTGAGTCTGAGTCTGAGTCTGAGTCTGAGTCTGAGTCTGTGTCTGTGTCTGTGTCTGTGTCTGTGTCTGTGTCTGTGTCTGAGTCTGAGTCTGAGTCTGAGTCTGAGTCTGAGTCTGAGTCTGAGTCTGAGTCTGAGTCTGAGTCTGAGTCTGTGTCTGTGTCTGAGTCTGAGTCTGAGTCTGAGTCTGAGTCTGAGTCTGAGTCTGAGTCTGAGTCTGAGTCTGAGTCTGTGTCAGTCTGTGTCAGTGTCTGTGTCTGTGTCTGTGTCTGTGTCTGTGTCTGTGTCTGTGTCTGTGTCTGAGTCTGGAGGAGATGCCAGCACCGGCCTGGTGTCAGCCTGCAGTCCCCTGTGTCTGTCTGTGTCTGAGTCTGAGTCTGAGTCTGAGTCTGAGTCTGAGTCTGAGTCTGAGTCTGTGTCTGTGTCTGTGTCTGTGTCTGAGTCTGAGTCTGAGTCTGAGTCTGAGTCTGAGTCTGAGTCTGTGTCTGTGTCTGTGTCTGTGTCTGTGTCTGAGTCTGAGTCTGAGTCTGAGTCTGAGTCTGAGTCTGAGTCTGAGTCTGAGTCTGTGTCTGTGTCTGTGTCTGTGTCTGTGTCTGTGTCTGTGTCTGTGTCTGAGCCTGAGCCTGAGTCTGAGTCTGAGTCAGTCTGTGTCAGTGTCTGTGTCTGTGTCTGTGTCTGTGTCTGTGTCTGTGTCTGAGTCTGTGTCTGTGTCTGTGTCTGTCTGTGTCTGTCTGTGTCTGAGTCTGAGTCTGAGTCTGAGTCTGAGTCTGAGTCTGAGTCTGTGTCTGTGTCTGTGTCTGTGTCTGTGTCTGTGTCTGTGTCTGTGTCTGAGCCTGAGCCTGAGCCTGAGCCTGAGCCTGAGCCTGAGCCTGAGCCTGAGTCTGAGTCTGAGTCTGAGTCTGAGTCTGAGTCTGAGTCTGTCTGTGTCTGTCTGTGTCTGTCTGTGTCTGAGTCTGAGTCTGAGTCTGAGTCTGAGTCTGAGTCTGTGTCTGTGTCTGTCTGTGTCTGTCTGTGTCTGTCTGAGTCTGAGTCTGAGTCTGAGTCTGAGTCTGTGTCTGTGTCTGTGTCTGCGTCTGTTCACGGCACTCTGTTTTTCCCCTGCTGCCGAGCAGTGTGGTCCCTTGGGGAGGGCCAGCCCCCCGAGGACCTGGACAAGCACGAGAACACGCAGAAGTCCTCCCTGCTGATAGAGAAGCCCCAGAGCGGCTCAGTCACCGTGGGTACGCTCCTGCTCTGCTCCTGGGGAAGACATCGGACAGCCAGGGAGGGGTGGGGGGGATACCCTTCGGGACTCGTACTGTAGGTCACCGTTCACCACCACCTTGTAAATTCATCAACCCTTCCAAGCCTCTTAAAAGCGACCGTTTAAGGAGAGAATGAAACGTCCTGCTGGACTGAGACTCTCCAGAAGTTCCAGGTTGTAAGCCCAGTCAGTGACATGCAGTGATAATGTCTGGGTGGATGGGGGTGGGTGTTGTTGGGCAAAACGTCCCAGACTTTTAGCTTTCTTCTGCAATTTTCAGTCGATGGTTGAGTTCCTTTGTACACAACTGAAACACAATTTTGCGTTGAATTCGAACTGGCACGATACCCATTTTGGTTGAAGCTAAACGCTGATCCTGATAGTATTTTATGCTACCTGCAGCATTGTCTGTATTGATCTGTTTAAAAAAAATACATTGAAAATAAAACCTCATTTGCATTTCAAACAAATGATTAAAAATATATTAACTACCGCTAATACTCACACTGCTAATACACACACAACCATCGACTCTTAATAATGGCTGCTATTTCCTTGGTATTTATTTGCAAGGTGGAGATATCACGTTCGTGGCTAAAGTGGAAGCAAAAGACTTGCTCAGGAAGCCTACGATCAAATGGTTTAAAGGGAAATGGATGGACCTGGGCAGCAAAACTGGGAAACACTTACAGCTGAAAGAAACTTTTGACCGTTTTACAAAGGTAATCCTCCCTCTGTGTTGCATATTGTCTGTGAGCTTTGGCGTTTGTTTCAGGTGGTCTGCAGAATACCGGAAGCATTCGCCAATCAATCATGGCCTTGAGAAATCAATTAATTAATTGGTGCGCTGGTGTGCATTTTGAAAGTATAGCAGCTAGTTAAAAAAACAGGACACAAATTAAGTTTTTTATCACATAGGATAGAAATTTTCCCCTCATCATCAGAGGTTAAGTCATAATGCCAGGCTCTCTCAACATGTTTTTTTTTTAATTCCTAGATCCACACATTTGAGATGCACATCATCAAAGCCAAGGAAAACTATGCCGGGAATTACAGATGTGAAGTCACATACAAAGATAAATTTGACAGCTGGTCCTTTGATTTGGAGGTTATAGGTAGGTACTCATTTTTGTTGCCTTTGAATTTCTTACTATTTGAGTTCTAAAATTAGTATTTTTTAACGAAACAATGAATGAGTCTAACTGCAATGATATTTTTCAGAGGTCCCGGAACTAGTTACTCAAAATATCGATATCCGATCAGCCTTCAAGAGAAGGTAATGAGATGAACTTTGGTTACATGATGATGTTTACTTTGTAATGCTTTGTAAGTATGCTGTAAGATGTACTATATGGCTCATTTAGTAAAGCATTTATTTAGAGCACTGGCTTAGCCCTCCAGACTAGGCACTGCTGGTTGGCTACTGGGATATGTCTCTTGTTGAGTATGACAGAGATTCCCAAAGAACTGGTAAACCTTTCCCTGCAGTTGGACTTGAGTCATCAAGGCTGTCCTCAGCTTGTAACACCTTGATTTGGCTGACCTGAGTTCTCTGTTCTCACTGAGATGTGCCAGTCCTCCAGTCAGTGCCACCTCACCTCACCTCACAGTGCGAGTCAGAAGCAGGAGGCTCTGACGGGACACATTTCAGAGCAAAACACAAAAGCTCCCTCACCCTTCACCAAAGCCAACAATTAACCTGGGGGTTAATAAAATAAAAAAGATGATCTTTCCAAATTATTTTCAAATGGAAATGAAATGGAAGTTCTTCGGAAGCCATGAGAATGCTGGCCATGTTTCAGATGTGTCTATCCAGTTTTAATTACTTGAATATGTTGAGATCTCCTTTTAGCATGTGGTGGACATGGTCATCCCTATCCATGAACACCTGTGGCTGACACCCCCTTCGCCGAACTCCCCCATGGTCAGGCTGCGGCTAGAAATCTAGACAAAACCTTTGACTCCTCTGAAATGATTCTGAAAACCACTGAGATTACTGAACCCATGCCAGTATCCTGAGTATCATTGGTGCTGCCTAGATCTCAGGGTCCAGCATTGACTCTGTTTGGGGAGCATTCTGAAAGTTCCTTTCATGCTTGTGTGGATGTTCTGTGGGTGCTTTGATTTCTTCTCACAGACATGTATACTTGGATGCAAGGGCTGTCTCCAACCTTTGTTCCGGGAACCGACACAAGCCAAGTGATTATTTCTGTGTAGGCGACCACTGCACCAGCTAAAACCCTTGTGCACCTCAATGCTTTCTCAGTCATTGTCCTGAGAGAGCTGGCTGGGAAAGATCTCTCTCTCTCTCTGTCTTGCCTGACTGTCTCACATAACATTATTGTAGTTATTTTACCATCACACAGCTTCCTTCATGTGTGTGAATCAGTCCCTTTCTCTTTGTGTGGTCTTTTAATGAAGCATTGTCTGCCTGTGTTATTAAAACGTTCTTTTAAGATGTTCTGACATGTTCCTTGCGGACAGTGCATTTGTTGTACTTGTCCATTCTTTGGCAGGTTTTTGAATAACAACCTGCTCTTCTTGCTGTGTGCACTAGTGTGAGAGACACTGCCCTCCTCCGTTCTGTGTGTGGTCCGTTCAGGTGTGACCTCACACCTGAAGAAGGCTCCACGGTCCAAACGTTGTGTTTTCTTTCTTCTCTTTTCAGCAGGGAATAAACCTTTTTCTTGGTCATATAGCAATGCTGTCGAACCCTTGAGCACATTACTCAGATTGCTCCAGTTCATGCCCTGCTGTATAAACGGGTCTCCAATTCATCACCCTAAATTATACTGTGTTCTTGCTCCCACTCAGGTGACATGGGCTGAATTTTCTCCTCTGGACTGTGACTTTAGCTGTTAAACATTCCTCAAAATTCTGATTCCTCCAGGAATTCTGATTTTTAAGTGCCCTCATCACTGGAATTCAATAAATTATTTATTGCACAGATTTCCAGGAAACATGATGAGCAGTATGACCTCAGACACACACTCGCCTACAGTACGTCTGCAGGCCCAGCTTTTAATTTACAGTATCATTCAACAGCTTCACTGGGCAGCAGAGTTTAGAATGTCTTGTTTCAGAACATCTCACTGTCCAATGTCTGAACTTCCATTTGTGAAATTACACTTGAACTGTCTCCTGGTGTAATGAAATGTATCTTATAGATGTATATGATTATCAGTTTAATTGCTTGTAAGCAAGGATGCATTAGTGGAGTCTGTGTGCCCCTGCAGGAAACAACTGATTCAGAAAAGAAAAACAATGCCTTATAGAAGATGCCATCAGCTCCAGAAGAACCGTACAGAAAGAAATAAAACAAAACCTTTTATTCTTGCTCATTCATACTTTAAGGACTGAAACAATCCACAAAAGCAGGAGTTTTGTTCTGCAAATATAGCAGCAAACCCCTGGAATTTGACTGTTGATTCTAAACAGCTCTGTGTTACTGCCAGCTATTTCAATGATGTAGAATAAGAAATGACACCATCTCACAATATTGAGTTTGAAGCTACAAGAGAAAAGTGTGAAATCTCCAACAAAGCAGTTTCTGTATGTATGTCAGATAATGTCAGAGCAATGCACATCTTAATCCTTAATCCGCCTTGCACAAATAGGTGTGTTCAAAACCAGACCAGGAAATGCACAGACTTTTCTTGTGTAAGGCCCGATTATGTGTTAGGAAACCTAATGTATAGATTGTGCCATGTGAGACACTTGTGCACTGCTTTATTCCATTGTCTCGTTCTGCAATGCCTACCACTTTTTCTTTTTACTAAAATGAATTTCATCTTTCTCATTAACAACAGCACCGAAGGCCAAGAAGATGCAGGAGAGCTTGACTTTAGTGGTCTCCTTAAGCATAGGTGAGAAACAGTAATGACCTCAATGTGGATTAGAGCCCCTTTTTGATAAAGATTGTTGAACACTGAAAGCCTTTACCAGAAAGTAAGATTTTCCAGGTTATTGCTTTTCCTCTTTTGTTATCTAGTGTTCACCACAACTGAATATATTTATTTACCTTTATATTAAATCTACTGTATATTGATAGTAAATTCTATATTACACTGTTATTGATTATGCAATCTGAACAGTTGCAATTAATCCAGTATCTCTGGATTCCAAACAGTATATAAATAAGATGTATCTATAGATTATAGATATTATAGAATGCCACTTGAGATATGTGTTAAATGCTGCATTTATAAGTACTGCATTTATAATACTCCATAGTAGAAAGTTTTAAGTGGAGAGCTGATTGATAATTTAAATAGATGTTTTTAAATTTCATGTTCTTATACAGGAGTTGCACAAACACAGTTTGTTAAGTCACGAAAAAATAATAAATATTCTCGGATCTTATTCTTTTACCTACGAATTTCTCAGTCACTGAGCTGCAATACATAAAATATACTGCATAGTGTTTTTCGCATGCTGTATACAAAATGAAAGCTTTATATACAAGACCTACTGTTTGCATCCATGGTTGTTCTTTATTTCAAATCCTCTCATAATCAAATCTTCTGATCTATTTTTATTACTATAAATTGTAACAGTCAGTTTAATGTTGCATATAAAAATATCGGAAACATTTTCAATCATTATATTAATTATTGAAAAAATATACATTTATTTGGGCTTGTCTCTTCTTCTTTCCTATGCATTCAGAATGAACAGGTTAGTAAAAAGCATAAGTTATTTAAAAGATTAGAACTTACTTTTGGTAAGTAATTCTGTAGTCTTACAAGCATGTTACGTAGCTGTAGGTTTAAGCAAGAGTGTTCAGCTACTGTAGCTTGGTAACACTTCATTTAAAGGTGTCATTTATAAATGCTTTATTAATATTGAAAATAATAATTCTATGCTCTACTTTCTCATTACATTGGTAATGTTTATGCTTATTCTATTGCATCCAGAGATTGTTCCGTATTACACAGTGGTGGTACTGAATTTGGTAATACTTACTGTAGGTATTGCAAATAACATTATCACCCAATCACATTAATAAACCATATATAAATGATGCTGTAAATAGTGTTACCTCTACTTTGTTATTATATATTTTAGCTCTATAAATATTTACATACATTCTTAATATTAAAACTTCTGAAAAACAGCAGTTAATACACATTATTGCCTGAAATAAAAAAATAAAGTAATCAAAGTTTCATCTGTTTGACTGCAAACATTCAGACATTGGAAAATGTCTGTGAAAGAGCTGATTGTATGAATGTTGTTCATATTTGCTGAATAACCAACCCATGTTCAGTAAAGACAAGCCTGCTAACTAACCCCTTACTTAATATATTTGCTACCTGAGTCTCCAACAGAAAGGCAGATGATGCCTTTTGGACATGTACAGTCTTAACATTCTTTCTTATATACATAAAACATGTATATAAGATCAAATTAATCAAAAGGGATGGGCATTTTTCCATGAATACTGAATATCCAAGAATACTGTAGTGAACTAAGGTGAACCGTTAGAAAAAGAGTTTAGGAGGATACAGCTAACTACTTACAGTATCTCTAAGAATACAGCTCCAAACCTTTCCCCTCCTGTTTACTCCATATCCTTTTCAACCTCTACTAACACATTTTTCTGCATAATACCCATAGTACCCCTGATATAATAATTACTTTTTCTAAATTAACTTTAGGTCTTTCCACCCTCCTCCCCTGCCTGTCTACCCAAATTCCCCCAACAGCCACACTTCACAAGTGCAATATTTTCATGATATTAAACCCCGGCCACATCTCCCCTTTCTTCACCAGCTGACCAGAGTTACTTATGATGTTATTAGAGTTACTGTATATATAATGTAGGTAAATGTGGACTAGCCCATCCCTGGATGTGACAAAGACTGGGAAGCACCTCTTGAAAGCTTGATGTTATGGATTCTGTTGTTCCTCTCTCAGTTTAGACATCCTTGTTGGCATGACTTATTAATAATAAACTCTACCTTCAATCATTTAATCACAAAAAAATGGGAGAGTTTTGTGCCTGATGTTTTGGGTTTTTTTTTTGTGGCGGGGAGTGAATTTCAACATTGTGGGTCTTTTGGAAGTGCATGTAAAATCGAGAAACAGGAGGCACTTCTTTACACAAAGGGTTGCGGGAGAGTGGAACAAGCGACCCAGCCGTGGTTTTTGAAACCAGTGACCTGAATTTGAATAGATGGCAGGTAGAGATCCCCTGCTGAATTAGTTACTACTCACCAATTTCGAATTCCTGTGAAATACCAATCTGCAGAGGGCGCAGGCTGTACGTTAAGGAGCCATCTTAATAATAGCAGAGGACAAGAACAATTCCCTTCCTCCTGCCTCCTACTTTGACAGTGGTTTCCTAGGATGTTCCTAGGAGGCAGCGGCAGAGGTCTGGGTCTTCACTGCGGTCTTCCTCCCTCTACCCAGAGAGCACAAGCCGGAGGAGACCATCCCCGATGTGGATGTGTGGGAGCTCCTGAAGTCCTCCCCACCCCAGGAATATGAAAGGATTGCGTTCACCTACGGCATCACAGACCTGAGAGGGATGCTGAGACGGCTGAAGCGCATAAAGAAGGAGGAGAAGAAGAGTGAGGGTAAGACCTCCGTCCTGGGATCTACCTTCCTCCTCACCTGTCTGGGTTCCAGCCGCCCCTTCTTCTTACTGAAGAAGGGCAGACCGTGAAAGAGGCTTTGGCCGTTGGGAGGATGTGGAAACTCAAGCCCGTCATTGCAAGTTGTTTGTCAGGCACTTAAAGCAGCCAGTTATTTTTATAGCACTTTTCTCAATGAGGTGATCTCCAATAATAGCGTCCTTAGTAGCTTTTATCTCAAAAAGTTCAATGTCTGATCTTTGGATTTCACTGTTTGTCGAGAACTTGTTGAAAGGGTGGACTCTGTTGGCCCTTTGTCAGTTTAGACATCCTCCTTGGCATATGTTATATCTGGATATCTGTTCAATAATATTGTCCAGCATAAGCTACAGGAAAATAATCTATAGATATGACACATTCACTGGCCACTGATAATACAAGCTCCCTGCCAAATGAGTAGGTTCTGAGTGACAGCTAAGGCACGGGAGACCGCAGGGAGACCAGGCAGAGTTCCATCTCCTTCCTTGATCAGAACAATCCCCAGGTCTCACTCCTAGAGAAGACCAGGAGTTATTGAGAAAACATGCTGCACCAGCACAATTTCCCTCTAAACAGCTTCAAATAAAATACAATCATGTTGGAATGATGGGTGGAGTACCAAAACTTTATTAGGTGCTATTTCTTAAGAATTTGACTGGAGACGGACTTATGAGAATTTGGGGAAATACAAATATTTCTCCACAAAGTCCTGATTAAAGAGTGTGTTTAATGTTTTATTTGAAGCCTTTGCTAAGAAGTTAGATCCCGGCTACCAGGTTGACAAAGGAGGACGGATAAAGTTTGTGGTCGATTTGGCTGACCCTACAGTGGATTTAAAGTGGTATAAAAATGGACAGGAGATCCGGCCCACACCAAAGTAAGTGCCGTCCTTTTTTGTGAAAATACTTTTTTTCATCCCCCCAGTTTCTTACAAATGGAACACATTCCTAGATTCCTAAAAATGTGTTTCATTTGTGCTTGTTCGTATCTTCCTTACATTTTACCTGTTGTTGACGTTTCAGTTTTTCCTAGTTTCCTAGTGGCCCTTCAATGATTCGACAGCAATGGTTCAGCCAAACACTTTACCCAGTTCCATTTTTTAGGTCAAAGTTCAAGACACACTGGAAAAAAAGACAACTGTGCCAACAAATGCTGCACTCTACATTCACATACAATCATTTCTGTCCTTAGAGAACTAAACCAACAAATACATTACTACATACAGCTGCGTTCCCAAAACAGGCAGCCTGACATTGACTCTTTCCCCTCTTATTATTTACGCTTCTGAGAAATCACGTGTTACACATTTTTCTGTTCTTGTGTTCAAGCCCAGGCCATCTCTGAATCGAGAGCCAGTCAGGGAGCCTGTCTGTTGATTCCACGATACTGCCCATTCGGGGCTTTCAGTTGGCTGTGCTACAGATTACGCCTTCTAAACACTCCTCGCCGTCAGATCAAGACAGGCCTTTCGCCTTCACGAATCGTTATTATGCAGAAACATCATTCCTCTTGTTAATGCCATAGTCTCTGATGTACTGAAGCCTATACTAACAAGGGCTTGAGGAAGTCAGAAGTTATGGCCCTGCAGGTGTCAAGGTGTGCCACCCAGACGGCTGCTGTGCTATGAATGAAGCTCGGTGACAGAGCTGCCCTGGATAAATGGCCAGAGCCCAGCAGGGTTTCCTGTGTGTGCATTTCCAACTGTGACCAGCAGGGCAGTCTGATCCCATAAACCAATGCAGGCATCACTTTGCATAATGATACATATACTTTTATTTACATCTCAGTGGTGAGGGATCTAAGCTCACGACTGAAGGGTTGTGGGTTCGAGTCCCTGTCGGAGACACTTTAGTCGTACAGTTGCTCCAGTCCACCCAGATCTTTAACGGGCACTGCAACACCGCTGGGTGTAACCCTGAAGGGGAACAGCTTCCGTTTGAAAGGGGCAGACCCATTTGCTCAGTCGACTACAGTAACATCAGAGGATCCTGCATAAGCTCAGAATGGGTGAGCCTCTGTGCTTGAGTGGCCTCAAGCCATGGGCTCAGCATTACTGCTGGTGTATACTGTATCTGTCTGAGGAAACATTCCCTTCTGCCACGTGTGAATAAAAAAACATTACTGTAAAACAAGCAATTTCAGTGCCTTCTCAGGCATACAAAGATGCCTTGAACTGTTGGTGCTGTTAGAGACCAGACAACAAGAGGACCTGGACAGCGATAAAGGTCACTCCTAAATGAGACAGTGCAGGGACAGCTCTTTCACAAACCTCCCCGAGGACAGCAGGAAATGATGATGTGAGGGGTGTCCTCTGTGTGGCACTGGAGCCCAGACTCCCGCCACAGAGACAGCCCCGATATTTCCAGAAATACTCTCATCCCATCTTGCACGAGTTAACACCCACATAGCCTACCCTGCACCTGTGCCTTGTCTCACACATCAGGGTCTCAGCGCACAACTCATACCCAATCTTAATTTCCCCCCGAGAGCTGTTCCTGTTCTTCATACGTAGGTTGGCAAGTGGGAACGAAAGGTGTAAAATAAAATCTCAGACTTCCTGTGACCTTCAGTTCAGGCAGTGATACTTAACTCATAGGATGAGATTTGTCATGCCGAGCAAAGAACATACACTAATATTTCATAAGCCCAAACGCTAGACTGTGAACCATTGCCAGTACCAAACATACTGTACTGTCCTCAGCTACATTTTGGTTGAAATGTAGTGTATGATGTAATGACAAATCCTTTATTGTTAACAGCAGGTCCTTCTCTGTACAGGAAAAAGGCAATACCTCCTTTAAAGGCCATTTAACTGCATTCTGCTTTGTAACAACTGTAAATGAAGTGATGAGCTATTTTCATCATGTTATTTCAATTTTAGCTGGTACCGAATCATTCCATAAATAGCTTCTTGGGATATTTCTAGAACAAAAACGATCTCGAAAGGAGGCAGGGGTCAAATCTAAAGCTGTGTATCCAGTATCATGTCCTTAATTGCTTCGCCACAGTTTTTAGGAACTCATACAGGCAGTTGTAGGGGTCTAAAACGCTCTGCCCTAAAAAATGCAGATATTCTTCAGCAGTTATTCTTCAAGTTCTCATCCTCTGCTCACGTGCACATGGGTTGTCTCCGGGCTCTCCGGCTTCCTCCCTTCATCCAGAGACATGTTGGCTAAGTCAATTGCTTTCCCCCTCTTGATCTCTGGCCCTGCCTTGTGCACTCTGCTCCCAGGTCACTGTAACCCTCACCAGGAACAAGTGCTTTTTCAATCATCAAATTGGGCGATTCTATCTTTTCGAGGCAGACATTATCGTGTGAAAAGGGCTGGAGTTTAGGGGGATCTGTAATGTTCATCTTGGCTGTTAAAGTTCAAAGCAGAATAAGCTAAAGCCATCCAGGAGGTTATTGCTCTTTTCCAGTCCCTGGTCTTCAGTGCTGTATCCTTGAAGTATCTGAATAGGCAGTTCTGTTGTACCTCTCTTCTGTTGTTTTGTCACTAATGATTCTTGAAGTCCCCTCCAGGCATGATGTTCTCTTGTCATTTTTTGTCTGTTAATTCCTGTCGTGGTCCTCCTACTGTCTGCTATAATTTCCACTTCCTCCACCCTCTCCTGTGGTGCAATCCTGGCCCTGCTGCACACCCCAAGTCAAAAGAAGTAAGTCTTCTTCATCTTCCATACAAACACAACACAACTGATTGTGAATGACCTTAGCCTCTTAATTACTGGAGTTACCTTGTGTACTGTGCTTTTTGACTTGCAACGCAAAAAAATTCAGACTTTTTAAAATGCCGGTGTTTATTTCTTTACAAATGGTGCTAACAGTCCTGCTTGCATGTCCTGAATGTTCGATATTCGGCATGCAGTAGATTCACTGGCCATGCGCGTTGTGCCTCTCAATTGATTCGTCGAGCCCTTCAGATTTGGGGAAATGCTTGGAATTTGTCCTACAGTAAATGACCTATGAACTGGTTGGTCAATGCAGCACAAGATTAGGCCATTAAAAAAAGGAAACTGCATGGAAGCAAGTCACTTGCAAGACCAAGGCAGATAGTTAGCTGGAAAGCACTACTATTTCATCTGTAAAAACCATCAACTAGCAGAAAGAATTGAATTTATATTCTCAGCCCACAGTTCTGAATCCTACGTTTATTTTTTTATTAGTGTTCCTTCTCAGTTTTGAATCAGCTAAATATTCTGTATCATCCATTCCCTCTGGTCCTGTTATACCAGATATAAACCACGGATATAGATCCCTCCTACGGCGTGCAGGATCATGCCTGCCGTGGTCAGCATGTGGAATTGCTCATCAGCCTAAACAGACCTCACCTCTGGAAACACATCACAATACAAAATTCACCCAGAATTTGTATTTGGAAAATAATCCCATTGTATTATTTTTCTCTCTTATTTTTACTTTACGCGTGCACTTTGAATTTGTGTATCAGTCCTGCAGACCCTGAGGCGTTGGCATTTAAGACACCTTCTCTTCACTTGTCAGCTGGAGGCCAGACACTATTGTGCGTGGTATCACAGTATCACAGTGGGCCGAGCTAGTCAGTGACAGTGGGGGCACACAAGCACCCCTGCACCATCAGCCTACCATGCGCAATGCCACTGGGACACCTAGCCCCAGACAAGGATTGGCACAGTCCTCTTTTAACCTCTGACCCCTATTAGCCAATCCCTGACCTCAGCAAAGGGTTTAACCCAAAAATGTTTCGTACTTTTTTTACTTCCATCTTAATTTTTCTCCACGGTGTATGGTATCTCAAGATGGCATCGTGTTTGAATTATGCAGCTGCATAACTCCTGCAAGAACCCATGTTCAGTACGTCTGATTGACTAAAGGTGTTAGCCAAGTAAATGAATACACAGTACGTTAATGAAACAATACTCAGGATCATTAACGGGCTGGTGCACTTCGCAGGTACATCTTTGAACACAAGGGCACCCAGCGCATCTTGATCATCAATAACTGCACCCTGGCCGACGATGCTGCCTACCAGGTGGCAGCCGGAGATGAGAAATGTACCACTGAGCTGTTTGTGAGAGGTACACAAACCCTTCTGACTGCGCAGCTGCCCCAGCCCAGGGAGAAAGGAGTGGAAAGTCATACGATTCTGCAGGCGGGGCAGGCAAACAATTCAGAGGCTGTAACTGTACTCAAAACATCTTTGTAGAATTAAAAAAGAAGAGTAATACTGTATGTTGAACAGAACCCTAGAGATTGTCAGCGAATCCTCTTCAGGAAAAAAACGATTTTATTGCTAAAAATGTACAATATTACATCTTGTCATGATGTCACGGCATCTTCCTCCTTCTTCCACAGAGTTGCCAGTTACGATAACGAAAGAGCTGGAAGACGTGAACACCACCGTCAACGAGAGAATCGAGCTGGAGTGCGAGGTGTCCGAGGACGATGCCCAAGTGAAGTGGTACGGATCGCCTTTCCTTCAAGATGCTTTCCGCCACCTTAGATACGCTCCCGTTGAGTCAAGGCGCAGAACTGGGCACGCCTTGGTCAGTCCGTCCCGTTTCATTTCCCACAGGTTTAAAAACGGAGAGGAGATCCCGAGAGCCATCCGCTCGAGGTTCCGGTTCAAGAGCGAGGGGATGAAGCACATCCTCATCATCGACGACGCGATGAGGGAGGACAGCGGAGTCTATACGGCGATGACAACAGGAGGAAAGTCAGAAGCCAAGGTCAAGGTTGACCGTATGTATTGCCCGCTACGCACTGTGTCATGCCTCTCCGCGGCGATTCAACCTGTGTGACAGATCTGGGAAATCGGGCGGTCTTCTGGAGTTTATTCCAGCCCAGGTCTTTCATCAACTCTGCACGTTCATCCGCTTGCTTGTTATGCTACTACTGCTGCACCTGCCTCTTAAGTGCAAAAAAAAAAAACATCTTCAAGTGTATTGTTTCTAATAACGTCAGAAGACAGAACTTTCGGAAAGTGCTCCTCAATTCGCTTTTAAAATTCGCTCCATTAATGCTGCCTGAGCAGCTCTCAGTAGGTGATCCTTCTGGGCTGAACTGCCACAGGTGGGAATGTTAATGTAACAAACACTCCCACTCTGAGCATTTCATTCCCATCTCCGGGGCTCCCATTGGTTACAATTCAGATAACACACCTTAATCAGCTGACTTGATGTCTGAACCTTAGAAGTCATTGCAGAGCTGATACCAGTTACAGATCCCAATCAACCTCTTTTTATGAGCTGCAAGCTTTATTCCATGCCAACCATGCAGAATAATAACTGAAATCAATTAGTATGTGATTAAGATCCCAGCTAGTACCCAAAACCAGAAATCACAGCAATTCCTCGGGACCAGTGATGGGGACCCATATCTTGGCTGACGGGGCACTCATCAAGAGCAGCTCTACCGCAGGTTTTATACTGAGGGTTTCTTTAAATCTCCAGCTTCTGAAGAACAAGGGAAGGCTTCATCGTGTCCAGTTAAGCAAATAATGAGTTCAATCAGGTGATTAAGGGCTCTGGTGAAAATAATACAGAGGACCCTTCTGTTCCTCCAGAGCTGGATTTTCACATGCCTCCTCTTCATTCTGTGCAACATGTAGTCCATTCTCGAGCACTGCAGGTGTGGAGCTGTGAATGCTGATGAGTTTATCACGTAGAAACTGCTTAAAAAATACAAATAGGAATCCATACAAAAAATTCCATAAATGGTTAGGATTTTATTTCAGACTTAGAATCCACTGTTTAGAGCCCGAAATGTATCACTTGTTGCTGTTCTCACTGCGCTTGTGTTCCATCTCCTGCCAATGTTGCTTTAGTCAAACCCCTGAAGATCATACAGGACTTAACTGACCAAACGATCAGACTGGGAAGGCCACTAGCACTGCACTGTGAGATATCTCCTGGAAACGTGCCGGGAAAGTGGTACAAGAACGGTCAGCTCATCCAAGGAGGAGACCGCATCAACATCATCCACAGAGCAAGGTACGGTGTGAAATCTGATGACCCACAACCTGGCGCACAAGGCCTCCCTCTCACTACAGTGGTAGCTCTGTTTGCCTGCTGTCCCTGCTCCCTGTATGGGGTAGCTGTTTGACTTAAATAGCACTCCCCATATGCGGGGTCAAAGTCATACTGGATGCATAAGGTGAAACTACTGAGAAAGAGAGGAGTTTATTCGCCGTACTTTACAGTATGTACATGTACATCAGGATTGATATTCAAGCTGTTCTTTCGGGACTTGCAGAGTACAATAGACAACAGTTTCACACAATGTGCACAGTACTTTACAAAACAGTAAGTAATTATTATAAATAATGATAGTTAAAACAGTAAATAGTACTAATAATTATAATTATATTACAACAAAGCACAATAACATACAATGTGTAGTATGGAAAAATAAACACACAGGACTACAAGTATGTGGTAGCTAAGTCAAAAGTTCAGAGTGCAGAGGTGCGTTGAATTCTAAGGAATTGCACAGTCAGGATGTTAAGGATGTGCAGGGCTGTAGGGCGGAAGCTGTTCTTGAGCCCAGTGGTCTGTGCTTTCATAGCGCGGCCCCGCTTGCCAGAGCACAAGGGGAAGAGCAGTTTGTGAAAGCGGATGGTGTGGATCTCATCTATTGATGGAAAGTCCGATTTTATCATTCTCTGTGGCCTTCCATTACTGGAACTATGGGGGAAAATGCTAATATGCACATTTTACTTTTCTGCTGAAACAACTAATGTTTCAGACTTCCACCTTCTGATGAGTCATTTGAACCAAGCTGTACTTAAGGAACTGTAAGTTACCTCACAAATACAAATAGAATGGCCAAGAGTTTGGTGTAAAATCATGCTTTTAATGTATATAACATCATATGACTTACTGTTTATTTGCACAATATATTGTACAGTGCAAGGTTTCATGTGATATGGAATTTGTGCCGTTTTTTGTTTTGCTTTTAAAACACTGCATCAGAGTCGTGTTTTCTTCATAGGAATCACAGGCTAGAGATCACTAGCACAACTGTGGATGATGAGGGAGACTACACCTTTGTTCCAGAGGGATACTCCACAAGTCTGAATGCCAGGGTTCATGTCATAGGTACGTGCCATTCACACTGTGGATGAACTTACAAGATCTGCGGGAATGTTTTCATACTCCCGTCAATTCATTTTCTCCCAAACGGAATACCTGCTGTCCTTCCTGAGACCACAGCACCTTGCTTTAAATGCACTTGCACCTATACAAACATTTAAACAAAGATTTTACATACGAGAGGAGGTCATTTGGCCTGTGTGGCGGATTGTAACGAATTGATTCGAGGGCCTCACCCAGCTGTTTCTTGAAGGAAGCCAGGACACTGGTTTCAACAACGTGGCAGGGGAGTTTGTCCTATAGTTCCACAACTGTTCATCTCAAAAGGCTCTGCTACACTGAAATATTTTGCAACTGAATTCAATCAAAGGTTCAGTTATGAAGATATATAGCTCAATAAAACACACTTATTTTCTGAGGACCAGGACTGATCAAATGCAAGCCAACACAGAATTTCCTGGGGGTTTGCTGAAAAAAACAAATATCTAGTTTGACAGCTCACCATCTACACTACTAACACTGAAATACATGCTAACACCTTTCCCCCAGTCTGCAAATTCACCACTTGCCAAAGCCACGGCCCCACGGTGGGAACACACCAGACTTCTGATTCATCACCAGCAGAGTCAGGGGCCAGACAGGCAGCCCCTACCACTCTTCTTCCAGCAGAGTCAGGGAAGCAGGCCGGCTGTCTCTCCTGCTCTCTGGTCTCAGGCATTCAGGAGAGTCAGGAGCCCGACAGGCAGCTCCTCCCACTCTCCTTCCAGCAGAGCCCAGAGCTGGTCAATCTGCTTCTCCTACTCCTCCTACACTGGACAAATGCACTTGAACTATACTAGTAACACGTCTTATGTAAACCTTCCAAGACCACTGATACTCAACTTAGAACACTTTCTTCCCCTATACAATAACACCTCACCTTGTACTCTCACCTGGGCTCGTCACATCCACACAGCGGTGGTCTGACAGGGAACTTGGGAATGTGCTCTGCACGTACGGCACCACTGCGTGACACACACTGGACCCAGAAGCAGATTCCCTTGCTGGGGTCTGCCTGTGCTGTTAGACCCCCCTCCAGGATCCTAGCCTCCCAGGGAAGACGACATGGTTCTTCCCACCTTCTGACCCTCCCTCTGTCCATTCTCCCTCCACAAGCACACACACCAGCACACCCCCGCGGCCTGCGCTGCTGCCCAGCCAGGCCACTCCCCACTCTGCCCGCACCTCCACAGCCCCCCTGCTCAGCTCCCAGCGGCTGCCCCCTCCCCGCTGCAGCTAGTCACAGGAGCAGGAAAGGGTCAGGGGCAAGAGGAGGTCATTCGACCCGTCCAGCTCGTTTGGTTGCCCATACCCCATCGAGTGGAGGACCTCAGGCTGCCATTTCCTGACAGAGGCCAGGCTTCAACTCATCTGTGGGTAGTTTGCTGCCGCCTCCCTTTGTGTGGAAAGAACACCTGGATTACACCTGGCTGACCAAGGCAAACCCAAACTGCTTCCTGTGGCCAGAGAAAAGATGATGAACAAGATAGCACAAGTAGAAACCACTTTCGACATTTACAGTCTATAGGCCATATACATGCACAGTACATAATACCTCATATTTAAGATACACAGCCTAGGAACATATCCAGATAAAGACATCAAAAATAAAAAGTATAGGTAATTAAATTAATACAGAAGTTGAATTCATATACAATGGATATGTGTGGATATTTCTGTGGATTTATTTCACACATTCCACACTTGCAAGTCCAAACTTGCAAATAAAGCAATAACATTTCGGATTATTGTTTCATGTTATTTCAGATCCCCCAAAAGTACACCTTGAAAGTCTTAACTTCCCAGAAAACACTGTGACGGTAGTAGCTGGAAACAAGCTCCGCCTGGAGGTGCCCATATCTGGAGAGCCCACTCCCAGAGTTGTGTGGATGAAAGGAGAAAGGGTGAGTGCATTGGACACCTACTGTAGTTCAACTTCTTTGGTTTGTTAAACTAAGCCACACAAGGGAGAGTCTGCACCCACTGCTTGTCTAACGTGCATTCTTCAGTCTTCCTCTGTCCAGAGGAGGATAGGAACATCTGGTCAATCAGCTGCTATCCCTCTAATCAGATATGAGGTATTTATCATCAGGGAGTGTGGTCTGGGTTCATGCCTATGCCTTAAGTCTGAAGTGTTAATCCTGAGCACCTGTAAAAGTAGCCAGTGGGGAAAAAAAAACGAATAGCTGATCTGATACAATTTACATTGCGTGATATGGGTGTTTTCCTTCAGGAATGTTGAGGAATGGCAGTCCTGAACCATCAACAAGGGACAGCGGCATTAAAGAAGGAGTTTCTCTAAACTCTCAGCAGGGCAGCAGTTTGTCAGCCTGTGGAGTGGTTGCAGACTTGACAGACTGTGGGTTCCTTTCTGCAGAGACAACAAGAATGAGATCGAGGAGCATTACTGTTTTTTATTCTATTATTATCCACCAGTGTAGGAGGGGTAATGCAGGATGAGATACATCTGTATTTTCAGGTCATCCTTGAAACTGGCGCCCGGGTGCGAGCAGAGTCTTTCCAAGACCACAGCACCTTCACCATCGACATCGCAGAAAGGGAGGACACTGGGAACTATAAAATTATGCTACAGAACGAGGCTGGAGAGGATTCTGCTCAGATCAAAATAAAAGTGGTTGGTAAGCATAGAAAAACATTGCTTCCCATCATATGAGCAAAGAGTTGTATTGAAATACCGGCGTGGACTAGTGGATAAGAACTCTGGAATCCTTAACCTGGCCATGGGGTCGTGGGGTCAGAAGCCAAGTGGGGTCCGGCTGTTGTAACCTTGAGTTTCACTCAGACTGTTCCAATAAATGTTTGGTTGTATAAAAGGGGAATTCTCCACATTGTCATTGTGAATGTCATTAATTATAAGTTATTGTTATCTTGTTAGCTAAAGTGTATCCATTCCCCAGATAAACAGCACCAAGCGCTGACGTGTGACTCTTTCTTCCCCAGATGTCCCTGATGCCCCACCAGCCCCCATGGTCCCTGAAGTGGGAGGGGACTGGTGCTCAATGGTGTGGGATCCCCCTCCCTATGATGGTGGCTCCCCAATCCTGGGTGTGCAATAGTTCTTCTTTCTCTGCACGGTCACATCATCCACCCCAAGGGGGTGGTCACTGTGTGTAGGAAAAGCAAAAGTCTTTGAAAATATTGCACCATCTACTGATTTTTATCATCTGCTACATATGTGCTCAGGCAAAATTTACATTTCTTTTCCCAAGAACTTAGAGAGAAATGAAACACCTCTCTTATTACTCAAAATCGAATCCAATTAACTTTTTTAGCGTAACCTATGAGCTACAATGTTGCTAAAGCAAAAACTATCTGAAAGCCGTATATACAGTAACAACATACGCATTATAATTTGAATGACTCCTCAGGCTGTAACAGACAGGAAAACAAATACTGTGCTGCAGCTCTGTTGAGTTTCTTCCCCCAGTAGGATCGGAGGCTGTTCTGATTCTGACGGGTGTCAGTGTCTGTGGCTCCTGCTTTCTGTGGACAGAAAGTGGTCACTGAGCCAGTGCTTTGTCAGGGTTTCTTTCAAATCATTATCCTGATAGTCTCCCTAAACCCCAGCTTAGCTAGACCATCGTTTTTTGGTCATCCATGTATGCACACAGCTGTTTATCCTGCAGCCCCTGTCAAATCTTTAAACAGCTGTATAACGGTACCTGCTCCTGAGTGTAATAGGGGCTCATGGGTAAATCCACAAGATGTGAATCTCATTAAGTATTAAAGGCATAAACTGTTAAACACTGATGGAGATTATTTTTCCTCTGGGCACTACAGGATATTTTGTTGAGAGGAAGAAAAAGCAAAGCTCCAGGTGGATGAGGCTGAATTTCGATCTGTGTAAGGAGTCAAACTTTGAACCCAAGAAGATGATCGAAGGTGTTCCCTATGAGGTCCGTGTTTTTGCAGTGAATGCCATAGGCGTCTCCAAACCCAGTGAGCCGTCTAAAGCATTCATACCCCTTGGTAAGTCCCCTCGTGTTGCAACGTTTCAAAATGTCTCGCTGTTTAATTGTTGAACCAACCCTGCTGGTGGCCGATGGAGTCACAGACACCACTGTGACCATGAAGCATCGTCCCTCAGACATCTGGTATACATGAGCCCACAAGCACAAATGCTTTTTGTGCTGTTGTATTATGACACTTATATAGTTTTATGTATGTTTTGTGTTATGACACGTACATAATGGCCATGTTTCAACAAAATAAAAATAAGCCTGTAATGCATTTTGTGAGGTCCATATTATAGGCCACCAAGGCCCTTATTTTCATGTAGTCTTGGCTGTCATTTGCTATCAAATCCAATAAAATAATACTTTTCACGCATGGCAGTGATTTACAGGCATCTACAGACCCTCCAGGGAACTGGCTGTGACCCCAGGATTGGAGCAGTGTGAGGGAGGGAGACCGGTTCTGAAATACGCTGCTCATATATAGAAACACATGTGTGTTGTTACCATCATGAGCGAAAAGCAGACTGTGATGATCCCTCTGGAGGGTTTATGGGAAACGTCACTATTCACAGATCGGGGTGGTGGTGCATTTCACGTTTGTTTACAGATACTGAAGATGTTAAACATTTTATTCATCTGTGCACAGTAATACTATAGTAAGACAGCCTCTTCAAAATTTCCATCCTCCATCCATGCTGCTAATATTCACTATTGCACAGGGGTGGTTGGCCCTGGTATAGTACTTCCATACACCTTGTTGCAAGTCTTTATCCCTGCTGATCCGTGATCATCATCAGAGTGAGCTCCAGAACCAGGGTTAAAAAAGCAGTTAAGCATCAAACAGAGGCCCTGAGGCTGACTTTATTCACAGCCTTGTGTCTTCCACAATTGAAGCAGCTTTCTTTTGATCTCTCTGTGCTCTGTGTGTCATTTTGTGTCATCAGCTGTAACCAGTGAACCAACCCTGCTGGTGGTCGACGGAGTCACAGACACCACTGTGACCATGAAGTGGCGTCCCCCAGACATGATTGGAGCTGCAGGCCTGGATGGATATGTGATAGAATACTGCTTTGAAGGACGTAAGACAGCTTGGAAAGACATGTTTTTAATTATTCGTTTCCTGAAACACCTGATCCTAAATCCCATCAATAGTTTATGATGCACATACATGTTTTTTTTTTTTCATTTTACACTGTGAGGAGATGAGTTTGTTGATTGTTTGGTTAGTGCTGTTCGAGGGAACAACAAAATGCTGAGCTTCAAGTCTTGAGAATTCATTGAAAATGCCTGCCAGGTCAATGTCAGATATATGAATTGATTGAGAATCTGTGTCATCTGGAGTTCAAAAAGACGAGACATGATTTAGTGATTGAGAACAGTGAAAGATACGACTTCATACTACAGAGTGTTGAAGATTGACGGAATGATCAGGGCACGGGTGAATGATTTAGCTCAAGAAGGACACGTACTCACACACAGCTGCGCTTTCTGGTTGGCGAAACAGCAAGTAAGACCTCTCTGTCTTCTCCCTCCTAGAGGATGAATGGATAGTGGCCACTCCTGAGCTGGTTGAGAAGACAAGGTTCACAATTACTGGGCTGCCCACCGAGGAGAAGATCTTTGTGAGGGTCAAGGCCATTAATGCTGCAGGGGCCAGCGAACCCAGACTGCATCCCCACCCCATTCTCGTGAAAGAAGTCATTGGTGAGTTTACACACGTGACCCTTGAGCTCAGGCCTCTGTGAGCCCTGCACGTCTAACTCCCTGGAGCGTGCCATGTCGCCCTTGTGCTGTTGACGCTGGTCTCTTGCCGTCAGCACCTTTCAATTAACTTTTATTTAAATAATGCCCTGCCGGACAATGGTAAGATTCACACTGGGAAAGATCTCCATCTTGCGTAGCATTACCCAGGGACATGTGACAAGTCTGTTTCAGCAGCGCTAGAGGCTTTATTCATATCTTGTTTAACAAACAAAGGTTTCTCACAATAAAGCCTTGGCAGTAGTTCCAAAAGTAACAATAGTAACCGTTCTGCTCTACTCAACACAGATTGAAACATACGTAATACCGTCTTTTTATCTTAAATGTATTTAACACTGGGACATTTTTGAGGTACAAAAACAATGAATGTTTTGTAAATGAATATCTGGTCAGTTGCAAAGCAATGGAAATGAACCTTTTTCGGGAGTTTCAAAGTTATTCAAAGAACAGTGCAGACCGCGCCCAGTGAATTGCACACACTGTGAAGTTCTGCACTAACGCACAGGCCCTGGAGTGTGCTGGGACCCTGAACACTCACTCTACCTTTTTCCTTCCAGAACACCCCAAGATTCGTGTTCCCAGGCATCTTAAGCAAACATATATTAGGAAAGTTGGAGAAGTTGTCAATCTTGTTATACCCTTCCAGGTAATAATAATCATTATCATCTTTTGTGTTTTATGGGTGTGTCACCTTTCATGATACACAGTCCTGAGGTGTTTCCAACTAAAACAAACACTTTTGACAGCTGGAGTCTGGAGGGTTTTCAAGACTAATACAGTAGCTTACAGTGGTTGAGTGGGTTTACTGGGTCTCCCGGTGTTTGTCATAGTGGGAACTGAAAGGCCAGCGTCTGGAGAGTGTAAATGGCATGTAGGGTTACCAGTTCACTGTTCAAGCCCTTAAAGGTGAGCAGCAGTAGAATGACTATCATTCTGAAATCAACAGCGAGCCAGGGCTCCTGTTCAACTATCGAAGAAAGCATACAATAATTATACTGTTGGGTGTTATTTGAAGGTCCTTAATATTTGATAGTGAGCTGAAGCTGATGGATCGTGAAAAAAAAAGCTGCTCTTTTGTTTCCGAGTGTAAATGAAATGTGCAGGAGTAGAAGCCAGTTTTAGCCTCTTCTCCAGAAGACTTAATATACCAGATACCCGCTGTGCTCCCCAGGGCAGACCAAGGCCTAAAGTGAGCTGGATGAAGGACAAAGCTCCTGTTGATCCGACTCAGGTCAGCATCCGCAACAGTGAGACGGACAGCATCATCTTCATCCGCAAAGCCACCAGGAAGCACTCCGGGCATTACAAAATGAGCGTCCAAGTGGAGAACTATGTGGACGAAGCCACCATAGATATACAGATTGTTGGTGAGTCAATGAGAATGTTAATGTCCACACCAGTGAAATGACACAAACAAAATGAAGGAATAAAAAAGAGCTCATGTTGCCCCAACACTGGCAGAGGAACAGAATGATTAAGACCCCCATCATTTATGTTCTTTTGTGCAGTCCTTGTGGAAAGGCTGTGTCAAATCTTTTCATCCAATCCCACTCCTTTTTCTATTTTCTGCCTCTGTCCAGTGGGGGTTGAGTCTAGGGTGAGGGTTAGAGTTAGTGTGGCAAATGAAGAATGGCCATAATAGGTCCACAGGTCCTCATCCTGCCCGGTTTGTAATAAGAAAACAATCTGGCAATTCCAAATTTAGAAGACAAAGGGAAAAAAATCTCATCAGCTTCATTATCAATGTTAATGTGACTGACCAAGATAATACTGTAGATGCTGAAATATATAATCATTCCAAACATTCTATGATATTTAATCTGCAGTACGCACAGTCCATTCTTATATACTCAAAACTACAGAGAAAAACACAGGTGACTTTCACTATTAGAAAATGCACTGGTGTTCACTTCATTTTTCCATTGTTTCGTGTTTGAAATCTTATTTAAAGGCTTTTGGTGCAGGCACACAGCACTGTGTGGTATGGAGAAACTTTCTGTGCAAATTCCCTTCAGTTCTGTCGTTTTTGTCCCACACAGACCGGCCTGGCCCTCCCCAGCATGTGAAGATTGTGGATGTCTGGGGAGAGAATGTGGAGTTAGAGTGGACTCCCCCTAAAGACAGCGGCAATGCACCCATAACTGGCTACACTATTCAGAAAGCAGACAAGAAGACAATGGTATGTGCTGTGCTGCACACAGAACATAATTCTTTCTGACTGTAAGAGTGTCCACTAACTTGACAAGATTGACAACTGATCAGGAATTAACATCACAGTAAAGAGAAATTATTAATGAGGCTCCATATATCAGCTAGTGACTAAGTGGAACAATTACTGTTTACAGCTGTATTTTATTCTGTAGGAATAATTTGCAACATTAGAAATAACCACGCCCTGTTCAGTGTCTTGCTTGGACATCTTCTCATAGACAACAGTAAAAATGTGGGCACTAGTGATCTTTCATCGTGGCCCTTTGTTATAACTATGTGGACCAGCAGTTTCCACTGAGCAGCTGTGTGTGCTTGAGCAAGATCCTTTTGGTCAGATTGCTCCCCATGAGTCAGGTTGCTTTGGACAGAGGCTTCTGCAGAGTAAATGAAGGAGGACTGAGATAATTTAATAAGCTCTCTTGGCCTTCTGCAGAAGGTGCCCCTACTTGGGATCCTCCTGGACACTTTCCTTTACCTCCTGGACCTCTCAATTACCCATCGATAATCCTTTAGTTATAAGGACAGGGCTGACTGATGCAGTGACTGGTCTGCTTGTACTGAAAATACGGCGCTTTTTCAGTAAAGAACGTTCTGTTTTGCAGGAATGGTTCACAACACTGGAGCATTATCACAGAACCACCATAGCGATCTCTGACCTTGTTGTTGGAAATGAATACTATTTCCGTATCTACTCGGAAAACATGTGTGGGCTCAGCGAATGTGCTACAATGACAAAAGACTGTGCCCTTATTGTGAAGGAAGGTTAGTTGTTACTGCTACATATTCCAGGGGTGATCAAGCTCAGTGTTTTGAGGCACATCTTTTGTTAAAGTAGTGCTAAGAGGTGGGAGAACTGTTAGGGAGTAACACAACAGAATACACAATCACACTGGAGATAAAAACAAGTTTCCTTTAATGTCAAAGTCCCTTAACAATTATTGTGGTGGGTCCTCAGAAACTCTTGAAGGAAAAAAAGAAAAAAACATATTTTTAAACCATGCGACCCAAAGGTAACGTTTGCTTTTAATGATCTTATCTTGGGTTCCTAGATTGTTTTCAAATACCCCAGAGGAACGTAATGCTTAGTTTTAATGCAGATGTTAATTAAAAGAGATGCCAGAATGATCAATTTCACCCCACAAACCCCGGTGTGATTAACTGAACAGTCGATCACTCTGCCGAACAGTGCCCTTGCTCTCTCTGTGTCCCAGAGAATGGTCCTTGTATTGACAACAGGGCTCAGTTTAGCATATCAGTGCTATTATTTATTCCTGGCTTTCATTACGCCAGCTGAGAATCCAGGTCAACTGATACTCGCCCATGTTTCCACTCTTGTCATTAGTAACTGCAGCTGTTTTAAGATGCATTTACTCTGAAGGTGAGTGGCAGGTGAGGCAATCACTGCTTATTCACAGCTACCCTGCACCTAAGAAATACAGAATAGATTAAAAAACACCTGTTGCAAAAAGCTATTGACCTGGAAATCTAAAGATCAGGAGGGTAGCACTTATTCAGGAAAGCGGGCAGCGGAGAAGGAACAGGGCCCAGGGAGCAAGTCTCTGTGGGTCCTGTCAGTTGTACATGCTGTACAGAGAATGAACCAGAACAACAAACTAATGAAACCAAAAGTGAAGTGGCTTCAATGTAGTCATCCCACCCAGTGACACATGGCTTTGGCGTCCCTTTTCTCTCAAGCTGTCTGCCGCCTCAGCAGCCTCTCTGGTGATCCACCGACTGCAGGGGCAGCACAGAAGAACAGAGTGCCACAGCTGCAGCAGCTGGGTGTGATGATAATCCCTGTCTGTCTGTCACCTGCACCTCTTTCTGGGACCTGCACAGCCAGGGCACTGCAGCGCTGAGCTTTGGGCCAGACTGTGGCGATGAGCTTTTTTTCCAACAAATACAAAACTCCTTTTTAGGATCATTTTTAGTTCACTCAAATTCCAGTTGCTTCTAGGATTTATTTTTGAACTTCCTGCAAGAGATCAAAAGGAAAACAAACCTGACAAAAACTCTCTCACTTTTCTTTGAAAGGTTTGAATTACAAGAATCCAGATTACAAGGATTTTGACTTCTCAGAGCCCCCAAAATTCACACACCCCCTGGTGAACACCACGGCAGTTGCTGGCTTCAACGCTACACTGAACTGCAGTGTCCGAGCTAACCCCAGGGTATGTACGCCCCACGGTCCAGTCACTTCAAAGAAAACTGTAACAAAATTTAACATGTGTGTCATTATGCTGTGAAAAGCAGGTCACTGATAGTTCTGGCAGAAGGAACTGTTAACTGTCGATGTTAGAAGACCTCTAAAACCATTTCACATATGTTGTATATAGTCTTTCAACTTAACAGATGATGTAGAGTATGTGTACCTGAAGATCAGGAGGGATGATAGCAATCAAACCACTTTTGTCCCAGCTGTTCTAAATCCTAATCATTCCCAGCATCATACTGCATCCCTCCTTCATCCCATCTCCACCTTGTAGCTGCATGAGGGTCCTGGGCTCCTTGTCTTGTGGCCAAGGGGCCTGGCCTTTAGTCAAGTGGCTTACGCCAAACCTCACTATAGAACACTAACACTGAATAAACATCCTCAAACACATGTAATTCTTGAGTGCCATTATTCTCCGTGAAGTTGTAAAAGGATTGGACAACAAATTTTGCTGTAGTCAAAGAACAGTGAAAGCACACAGTAGTTTTGAAAAGCAGCCCTCAAGCTGGAAAAAACTGATTGTGCCCAGGACAGTACCCTGGGGAACACCGCAGAAAACTTCACTGTTTCTTTCTTCCTGTTGTAGCCAAAGGTGATGTGGTATAAGAACAAAATTGCCATCATTGATGATCCACGGTACCGGATGTTTAGCAACCAGGGCGTGTGCACCCTGGAGATCCGGAAACCCAGTCCGTATGATGGTGGCACCTACACCTGCAAAGCTGTCAATGACCTGGGTGAGGCTGTGGTAGACTGCAAGCTGGAGGTGAAAGGTGAGACTTGGAGTCACCTGCCTGTCTAGAGGAATCTTTTCCAGACTCACCCAGACATAGTCTCCATCACTAAAATGTATGGAGTATATCATTTGAAATGAAAATAAAAAATAAAATAAAGCCCATATATGAATATCTTAAAGCACAGATAGATCTAACATACTGTACCTTCTTACCTGTTGAGGAATGTAATCAACGATTCTGGTGGGCACTAGAAGTTAACATGCAGTACAATCGTCCTGCCTGCTGTACTCATGTAAAAACAGTTGAAGTGGTTTCCACTTGCATGTCACATGATACAGTGTCAACTGCTGTTTTTTCACTCTTTTTCATGAATCTCTGATTCACTACTTTTTATCTTTTACCCTCTCTCTTTTTGAACTTTTTAAAATGTTTTTTTTTCCTTTTTCTTTAACCTGACAGACTTCTTGTGGTGCAACAAGGTTTTGATTACACATTTTGTTTTATATTTGCATCACAACCAGGTGCAATTTTGTATTTTTTGTGTTTGATGCTTTTTTGTCCAGGTGTTTTTGAAACAGTTCTGTGATGATTTCTCAATATGCTTAACTTTTGGTGATTTTCTATTTTTGTCATTTTTTTGGACATTGTTCATATAAACGACCTGCTTGTGCATGCAAGTCCATAATGCTATTGACATTTTAGTTGTATACTTCATCTTTGCTTTCAACTTTTAATCACTAGATTCCTCTACCTTTTCACTGCACACAGTTTGGGTCTGGAAAGGCAGTTTAGTTTTCCTGAAACACAATTTAAATATCACTTTTGAGACAAATTTAGATGTTTTAACCTCATGCTCTTTTTTCATTTCTGAAGAGTAACATAATTTACCCTATCAGTGATGAAGGCAATTTTTACAACTGTTCAATTGCATTCAAAAAATGCAGAAAGCTATGAACAGAAAATTGGCCTTTGACCTAGATTCTTCCTATACAACATGACTGCATATAAAACCTCAGGCCATGGCAGGGAATTTCAGTCGACTTTGGACACAATGGTGGCATTATGAAAATAAAATCACATCAGTTTGAACTCCACCTTATTGTCTTCTGCAGTGCATCAATTTGTTTGTAAAAAGAAGTATAATTTTCCATGACTTACATTTCACCTAAAATGATCCTCGGTTGTATTTCTGTACAAGCATGAAGTGATCCTTAGTTCTATTTCTGAAAAGTGCTGAGGTTTGTTTTATAAAGCATGGATAAACAAGATGCAGCACATTGATGTTTCATCTTGAATAGACTTGGAGGATAGCTACTGACCCAAGAGTATTCTAGACCTCAAAATGCAGCTTGGCATCCTAATTTTCAAAAACTGTACCTCAACTGTTCAGGCCAAAGAAGCAGAAAAGTTTATTGTATGTGATATTGCACTTTATCAGCTCGTTTTGTGAGTTGTTTGGAGGCACTGTAAAATCATTTAAAATCAATCTCCAACAAATCACAACAGCCCAAACCTTTGTTCTATCAGAAATTTAAATTAAATTAAAAACGAATTTAAAAATTAATAGGAATGGGTCAAAGGCATTACAATTGCATTTCTTTAAGGAAGATACTGTTTCTTTTCATAACACAGAACTAGTTTAAGCCCAATAAATGATCTTTACTCAACAGTCATGTTGCAATATATGAGAGCAACCCTTCGCTCCTTCACTGTCGAATCCATTCCAGCTAAGTTAAAATGATTTAAATGTGTTTTCTTCTCTCCTCTAGTTGCGTAAGGATTTGTGAGTGTATGTGTTCATCCAAGGTAAGCTTTCATATGGTCAGTGCATATGAAGCTTATGTCTGTCATTGTATACCTTCCTACAGCAAGTAATACAGTAGGAGCGAAAACTCCCATTAGTGCCTTGTACTTACTCCTCGTGTAACCTGTACCTTATAAAAACCTTGCATTATCTTACACCTCTGGAGTAACTGCCTCTCTTGTTCATGTAACATGCCACAAAACGGGTGAGTAACTAATTCATGAGCACAGCCCCCCACCCCCCCGAATTCACACTTTGTCACAACCACCCTCTGTATGAAACGGTTTGATCCACTAATTCCTTTAATATTTAGCATGTTGTTAATTAAACTATATCTTCCAATGAAGTCTTTTCAAAGTGCATTAACCACTGATATCCCTGCAAGTAGCGTAACAATTACAGAAGCAGAACGGTCCATACCTCTATCTGCAAGAACTTACTACCACTACTAAACTGAATCAATGTCCAATAAACATGTCTCACTGAAAAGTCTTGTTTCGCATTAAGGGTGCCAACACTTTGGTCCGTGGCTGTACTGCTGTATTGATATTTGGTTATTTACTGTATATTACTAGTTTAATGGAGGGGTCCCCAGTCCTGGTTTTGGGAGGTGAGTGGGTCTGCAGGTGTCTTTAAAGCAGCAGCACCTAAAGAGCTTGGAGAAGCTGTTATACTGGTCCAGTTAATAATAATGAGACAATCCAGGTCATTCAGAGCCAGGACGAACTTAAAACACTGCAGACACACTGGCCTTCCAGGGAGAGGACTGGCGATCCCAGGTTTAAATGTTTTGTGGAAATGCAGATTGCTTCCACCCTATAGGCAACCCGAATTCAAGTAATTGCAGCATCAATACATTTTAACAGATAAGTGTTCTGAAGAAAACGGCCTTTTGATGGTACCCTCAGGATCCTGAGAAAAACAGTGCTGATTCCAGCTTGCTGAAGATTTTGTGGTTGCATTGCTGTTTTGCTGATTGCTTGGGAATTTCAGTAATCATCTGTGAATCTGCAGATGCCTTACTTGCTGTAGAGCCCTACACGATCACCTTAAATTCTTAAAGTTCTAAAGTTCCACATTTGTATCACTTACAATTCTCATATTTATCCGATCACTGGTTGCATCAGTATCGGCACACCTGTGGTTTGGTGTTTTGACATCTTATCCATTGCTGAGTTTACCCAAAGATAATCAGGAAGCACGTGGTGCCTTATGTGCTGAACACACCTCAGGTCATGTAACAGAAGACTAAATAATGACTGCCATATGAATGTACAACATCAACCCTATGACTGTCTTTGTTCAGCAACTTGTTCTAACATGAAATTTCATTTCTAAACTACTTTTATCACTACTGTTTTTCTCAAATAAAACGACTATAATGACAGATGTGGGGCTTTTGGACACATCGTTCTCAATCACGTTCCTGATGGATCAGCTGCTGAATACCTTCTAATCAATCCCGTCCGTTTCCGCAGTCGCCCTGCAGAAAGGGGATCGGGCTGCGTGCAGTGATTAGCACATGCCGGCCGCGGGGGTCCTTCAGAGAAGCGCTGTTGCTCAAACTCCGCTCTTGCTTCAGACAGGCTCTCTGGTTTGGAAAGCACGGCTCTGATTGCGCTGTTGGATCTTTATGTTTCTAGCCAGAAAGCACCCCCCCCCCGGTGTCACCCTGGGCGTCTGCAGCCCGCTGCTCTGGGGGTCCGAAAGGTGCCGGCGTGTCGCGGCTCTCGAAATCCCTGCAAGCTGACCGTCTTTTCTCTCTCATCAGGGGGGTTTACGTTTTATGAGCTTATGCAGCGGGGAGTGCCTTTACACCTTATCAAACAGCACATGAGCGAAACAAAGAGCGGCGAGCCCGAGAAGAAGTGACTGTCTGCTGGCCGCCTTCTCCACCTCCTCTCGGGGATGACCTGCCACTGCGCGCAACAGCCAACTGGATGATCGTCAAGATGAGAGTGTGGCATGCAATGTGTGCTGGCATGGATCTACTGTAGGTAGCGTAGGGTAGCCATGTGCTGTATCATCAGCTCTCACGCCTCTTTGCCTGTTTGATGCTGGTATGTAAAGGCGATATTTAAACTCTGCAGCATGTCGCCTGGTGTTTTCGGCAAGTAGCTTTTAGAATAGGCCCATGTGGCAGCCGTGGGACAATGAAGTCCGCCGCAGCAGATGCTGATATACTGTAATGAGCTTTGCTTTATCACCGACTGGGATTCTCATATCGCTGGTGTAGCCCCACGTCTAGAAATGGAGGTGTCATTTGATTCTTTGTTGATAAACGTGCTGAAACTGTACAATATAAATAAAGTCCGCTCCTGCATGAAACGTCAGTTATTGTGTGGAGTACGTACTGTTTACTGTTGGGGAACTAAGCTGGAGGCGAGAGCACTCTGTATACTTGTAAAGCCCTAATAAACACAAGAGAAAAAAAAACATCACAAAGATGATTGAAGGCAATTTAAACTGTGCTTAACCTGTGCAGAAGTCCACACAGCTGAGATTAGCCTGCTGAACGGAGACTAACCTATTGACTGCTGCGGAGACTGACAGTGTTCCTCCAGGAGCCAGGCTGGGGTGTGACCCTTTGATTTTTAGCTTTTTTTGTTCAGATATATACAGTATATATACTGTATATATCTACGCATGCTGACGCAGCTACCCACCTGAACTACAGTATATATATATGTGTGTGTGTGTATGTGTTTCCAGGTGTAATACAGCTTTGTGCATTATAATATATAGATAGATATTCTAGCAGTGGCTTTTCATTTTAATAGTTGCAGCTGAGACACACAAACCTCTTCTGTAGCTGACCAGCACACCCTGAGCACTGACGAAGCCTTCTCTGTAATGAATTATTTTCATTTCAAAGTAATGATGTTACCCTTTAGAGTAACAAAAGACCGAAGTAACCAACAGTGGGACTGCTGAATAAACATTATGAGCCTGATTAAGATATCTGTTGGTGTTCTTGAAAGGATTCTGTTATGTTGGTAAAGGCACATTAATAACGTGGGAGAGGATGAATGACTTGTCAAATATTTAACTTCAAATAAGTGGAAGCTATGTTACGATTGCTTCATAGATGCCTGTGCAGTTCAAAGCCGAAGACCTGAGATACTGTATGTTAAAGATGTTGTGGGCATGGGTTAAGTCTGAAATACATTGTTTATCCCAGAATATCAAGATATTGTTCATATTCTTTGAGGAATTTTCTGTGTTAATGGCTAATTTGTTTCCTTAGAATTTGTTTTCCATTCTTTTATCAGGTGATGCACCCATTCTTTATCTGGAATATTTCAAAAGCTTTTTGTGTATTCAGCATGACTCTCACCTCTTAATTGTTATACCTTGGTTAATATGTCTGGTTTTGTGATATTTGTTTTTGAATGATTAGGTTTTGCATTTCTAATCCAACAAGATAATGTACCAGAAAATGCACCTATTTGCTCTTTATTGTCCACAACCTTTCCAGCAGAGGTTAACAGTATACACATTAAGAATACTTTGACTTTGAAAGGGAAGCAACAAAAATATTTATTATATATATAATAATCCCTTCAAATAAAACTTGGTATCTCCGTACTCCCCCGATTTCCACTTAACATATATGATTTCAGAGCCGCTAGCCTGTCTATTACACTGATCAATAACCAATATTTACTCTGTCTGCATCATTGTGTTACTCAGTTTCACAGTTGATTTGTTGCAAGTGAGGAGATTTAGGTAGCGATTGGTACAATATGTGAACCAGAATAAGTTCTTGTCATAAGCACTTCTACTTCAGACCTTATAGAAACATATTTCCTGTCATTTTATGTACTGTATTTCTTAGTTAATTTTGAACTCTGAGAAATACAGATCTTGTGCTTTTTAATGTTGTTTTTTGGGTGGCGAGGGAATTTTCTTCATTGTTTTGCTTTCTTTTTTGGTATTAGTGCTACTGGTTAAAGCCTAGAGAGCAATGTTAGCCCATCATTAATTGTAAAGCATGTCTTTTAAGGGAATTGATTTGTAATATACAGCATTATAAAGGTAATAAAATGTTGTTTTCAACTTATGTTTTATGCCAAGTTTGTATGGTTCAATGGTGTGCACAGAAAGTCGGAAAACCTTTCTAAAGGTTTAAAAATACCTTCAGAAAACCTGACTACAATTCAGGAGAAACAAAGGGTACTCCAACAAGTAATACATTTTTGTTAAATAAAGTGAAGACTTGGTAAAATGTTTGCTTGGTAACCCAGCAGCAGCCTGGCCACATGTATGAGGAAGTCTCACCCCTCTGGATAAAGAGCGGAAGGGTGTTGTATTGGTGGCAGAGTGGGATTGGTGAAGGGTACATGTATGAGGAAGTCTCACCCCTCAGGATAAAGAGCAGATGGGTGTTGTATTGGTGACAGTAGTGGGATCGGTGAAGGGCCTCCAGGGCAGAGTCTCCATACTCACACCATTGTCAGGGCTCCTGTTACGAACGTGTTGTTATGAACCCTGTGCAGGTCTCTAAGAGAGCCCGATGGCTTACGACTCCGAGAAGAGTGAGGCAGCAGAGTGGCCAGTAGTTCCAGGTTAGAGGTCCGAGTCCGGGGAGAGAAGGCTGCAAGGCAAACAAATCTGAAGGAGGCGAGACAAGAGGGTAGTCGAAAGATCCGAGGCGAGATGGGTCTTCCTGTCGGTGGTCAGAGGTTTGAGGATGATGCAAGCTCAGGAGGCAATATAGATTCCTAATACTGAGCAAGGGCTAGGAGTGAAGGGACGGTTTAAATAGTGAAGGAAGAGGAGATTGAATAATGAGGATCAATTGATCCCAGCTGTGCTCGTAACAGCTCCCCAGTCCTTGTCCTGCCAGATGGTCTGCAATCTTGAACTGGACAACCAAGGGGGCTTTGGAACACTTGCAATCACTTTCAATCACAATTAGGTTAATTATGAGATGCATACATTAAAAGGGTAGGCTTCACTTTGTTTTAGAGTAATAATAATCTAAATAATCAAGCAGCTCAAATGACTCTTATTAAGTCATTTAACGGTCCGATTGTGTTGCTGAGAGCTGCAGAGGAACAACAGGAAGCCTGTCTTGCACCAGAAACAGACGTTCTGCCCTAGTGGCAGAGGATTGGCAGGAGCTGGGAAAGGTTCATCATTACCTCCACTATATAATTACTGTAAAAATGTGACCAACCTTTTGATCACTGTTGATTACTGCAGCTTCTGCTCTCCAGCCCATTTGTTTATTCAAACATAACATAGAACAGTAATATATCATTAAAAGCCCGAGGATCAGGCTGACATTTGTATTTTGTAAGCGCTTTATCACTTTTCAAAGTTAATAGGCTTATTCCTTTTAGGGAAACTACTGTAAAAAATAATGTTTAATAAAACACGATATAAAAATAACCAATAAAGGGATCTATGACCGATGAGTGTTCGCCCAATCCCACAACTAAATATGTCTGATTTGAACAATCACACCATTTCTCCATCAACAAAACTGGATACATAAGAACATTTGCTTTGCAAGAAAATAGCCCTTTTTACACTACTACAATCCATTTGTGCCTTGTTATGCTGGGGAGGCTGAAATTCAAAGACCTTGGACACATCCCCACTGAGTTATTTTCTATTAAGACTGAAAAGATTTCATTCTTAATTCTAATTCTAATGCTAATTCATGTTTCTGGATCTTCTCTCAGACATGTCTTTTGTGGATCAGAGGAAGCTGTTCATCTTAGTCATCAAGATATTAGAAATTTAGTACTCAAACAACCTTTATCAGGATCTATTCTGAATGACCTAGCGACTCTGCAATACTAATGTACTGTGTACAAAGTTATCAAAAACCTCATACAACCCGCAAACTGGTTAAGATGACAGGTTTCTCCAATCTACTGGACAGTGTGATGCATTTGGGGAATTGTTACAGGACATATATACAAACAATAAGCAGTTGCTGATTTCAGCTCCTGCAGTAATGACAATAATGCCCACTCCTTTTTCATTTTCATTTTTATATTCTCTCATTTTACTGCTGTGGATGCTACTAAAGTCACTTAGTTGGCAGCTATAATGAGAGAATGTAAAATGACGCTACTAAAAGAACCCTACTCCTACACCCTCACTCAAATCTAGTTCTGCTCCTCTTCGTCCATTTTATTAACCCCTAATTGTCCATCAATTCCTCCTATCTGGGCTTCTCCCTGTAGTCCTAGTCTGCTACAGTCTCACCTGTATTAGAAAATCCAGCTCTGGAACATAAGGGATAGATGACTACAATCCTTTCTCTAATTTACCCCTTCTTACAGAAATTCTGCAATAGGTGGCTGAAACCCACCTGCAGTTTATTTAGCAACTAATGAGCCCTTTGAACCTTTATAATATGTACTGAAACAAACCTTATTGGTGTAGTTAATGACTTACTTATGGATTCTGACTCTGGACCAATGTGTAGCTTCTGATATTGCATTTTACTGGATGTTAGAGACCTGTTGTTAGATTAGCTCCTATTTGGCTAATATTTGCACATCTTGGCTGTTTTAAATCTCACAATGACTCAGTTACTCAGACTGTTCCACAGAATTTAGTGCTCAGACCTTTAGTATTTAGCACATTAGCTATTTACCATTATTCTCATCTGATGACACACAAATTTTCTTGCAAACCTAATCAGATAATACTTTTCTTTCTGCTCTTTAAAGGTGTGTCTTATATGAAGACATGGATACAACCATTTATATAAGCTTAAGTGGCTTTAGTGTGATAAAACTGTAGTCTATGTTTATTTGCTCCTACAAACAGCTACACAAGGTATTTGACTCATGGCTGTGCTGAAACAAAACCTTTGGCTGAAGTTAGAAGTTATTTTTGTTTTTGTATTGTCATTTGATGCTCATGTCACTAATGTCATAAGGGTATATTTTTCCCCACTACTTAACTTTCCCAATTTAAGATCCCTCATTTAGGCTGATACTGAAAAAAAGATACATGCCCTTAGTTCATCCCGATGACTGTAATGCCTTATCTACTGGGGTGTTTACTAAGGGAATAAACAGGCTTTAGTATGTTCACAATTATCCAGCTTGTGTGGTAACTAAAACTATTCTGCTTCAGTGTGGAACTTCTGTCCTGTGTCAACTGGATTGGCGCACTGTTAAATTTAGAGTGGTTTTAAGGTTCTTCTGTCTGCATAAACAGGTTATTTATTTTAAGACTGGGCTCCACTCCATGGGCAAAAGAGTCTTCTCTCGTGCAGCTTCGTGATTGTGGAACTCATTGCTTAAGTCTATCAGAAACTGTGTCACTGTCAACAGTTTTTAAACTAGCTTAAGGACATACAAGTTTCACTATAGCTTTTCATGGATGATTTTGTTTTGTACATGGTCTTACTGTATATGGCCTAAAATTACTGTGTGATTTGCTTTACTGCTGTTACATGTTTGATACACGTACAATTGTTCAGAGCTTTGAGTCTTTTAAAAAGGATTTATTAAGTACAATGCATAATAATAAATAGATAAGAATAATAAATACATAAGATTAATGTAATATAGATAGTTACATAATATAGTAATACCGTATAGTTAGGATACATATTAATAAAATGATGTCCCATAAATGATGGCTAAGACAAACAAGAAAAGTAAAGATAAATGACTTGATCTGAATGTGGACTGCGAGCAGGTGGGCAGCGAAGGTGCTGTCCAAGTGTTGGCAGGTGTGTGGTTCACCCACTGGGACAGAGGAAAGGAGAACAGCAGCTTCAGGGGGTTGTTGTCCCGTGTGAGTTATAAAGCAGGGGGGCGAGGTAGGAGTGAGTAACCAGGTGAGCAAATTATTCTACACACCCACAAACCTCTGTGCAAGTTCCATCTCATTCTCAGCCTTGAACTCAGTGATACTCATCAGCCACTACACTATATTACAGAACTGTCATCACTTTGTGCCCTCAGGTTGTGCGATTTATTCTGAGTTTACAGTAAGTTCAGAGCTGAACATGTCAAACACTTTCTGAATCTGAACACCTCAGGCCCAGTCTCTCTATAGCTTCTTTCCAAAGCCCTCTGCACCAGCCCAAGATTTGCTCCACTTTCGTCCCCTTTAAAATGAAAAATCAATGCATTCAAGTCCGAAAACTATGGTTTATATGACAAATAATTGACATACTTTTATTTTCCACCTATGTTGTGCCTCTAGAAAGAACGACATCGTCATATGTTTATAATTACTTCCGGCAAACTAAGATCAAAGTCGGCTCTGGGGGAAAAAAAAAAGTAAAACCCTGTCAGTTATTTTGATTGACAGTATTTGACTAAAATACTTGACTCAGGGGAATATTTTTGTCACAAGGTAACCATAACTAAAGGCGACACTCTGTACTCTGATTTTACAGTTATATTATAGGCTATACTCTCACTGGTAAAATCTCATTTAGGACACAGTAGAGAATTTTGATCACCATATTACAAACATGATGTTGCTGCTGTGGAAACAACTGATACAACCCCGAACTCATATACTACTGCATACACTCGTGTACTCCAGTATACTACTGCATACACTCTTGTACTTCTGTATACATCTGCATAAATTTGAGTACTCCTCTATACTACTGCATACACTCGTGTACTCCAGTATACTACTGCATACACTCATGTGTACTCCAGTATACTACTACATACACTCATGTATTCCTGTACACTACTGCATACACTCATGTATTCCTGTACACTACTGCATACACTTGTGTACTCCTGTATACTACTGCATACACTCATATACTCCAGTATACTACTGCATACACTCGTGTACTCCAGTATACTACTGCATACACTCGTGTACTCCAGTATACTACTGCATACACTCATGTGTACTCCTGTATACTACTGCATACACTCGTGTACTCCAGTATACTACTCCATACACTCGTGTACTCCTGTATACTACTGCATACACTCATGTACTCCTGTATACTACTGCATACACTCATATACTCCTGTACACTACTGCATACACTCATGTACTCTTGTATACTACTAAATACACTCATATACTCCTGTACACTACTGCATACACTTGTGTACTCCTGTATACTACTGCATACACTCATGTGTACTCCAGTATACTACTGCATACACTCATGTGTACTCCAGTATACTACTGCATACACTCATGTGTACTCCAGTATACTACTGCATACACTCATGTATTCCTGTACACTACTGCATACACTTGTGTACTCCTGTATACTACTGCATACACTCATGTACTCCAGTATACTACTGCATACACTCGTGTACTCCAGTATACTACTGCATACACTCGTGTACTCCAGTATACTACTGCATACACTCATGTGTACTCCTGTATACTACTGCATACACTCGTGTACTCCTGTATACTACTGCATACACTCATGTACTCCTGTATACTACTGCATACACTCATATACTCCTGTACACTACTGCATACACTCGTGTACTCCTGTATACTACTGCATACACTCATGTGTACTCCAGTATACTACTGCATACACTCGTGTACTCCAGTATACTACTGCATACACTCATGTGTACTCCTGTATACTACTGCATACACTCTTGTACTTCTGTATACATCTGCATAAATTTGAGTACTCCTCTATACTACTCCATACACTCGTGTACTCCAGTATACTACTGCATACACTCGTGTACTCCTCTATACTACTGCATACACTCATGTAGCACTTCTTTTTAAAGTTTTTTTTTTGTGATATACTCTGATTGCTCCAGCAGTTCCAGACATTGCTATAGATTATATCTGCATGTAATATTTGCTTTAAAGAAAATAAAAAGTCCAACATATCTTCACCGTTCTTACTGACATTAAAAAAAGAGACACCTTAACCTAGCAATCACAATACAACTACCACAAATGTGATGGGTATTATTGCAGTTTTCCCATGATTTTATTACACCTAGCAATGAGTAGTTATGTTGTTGTGGCCAAGCACCGTTCAGCCTCACGGAGACTTAAGCAACAAATGATTAATTTATTATGCGCTGTTGCTGGCCTCGTGTAGTGTGTATACAGTACATGGAGAGTACTGTGTATAAATACTCTTTGAAAGCAGTAACATTTGTCGATGGCTACTCTCCGAAGTTTGCGAAGCGCTCATTCAGTATGTTGTGTCTGTAGCTTATGTTACAGATGGCCGGTCTATATCTGCAACAGTAACTTTCGCCCAGCTGCCGTGTCTGTTCGCTCCTGCGCTCAATCTGCACGGCTCAGCCTGCCACAGCTGTTTGAATTTCCCGGCTGCGCTCGATTTCCGGGCTGCCGTTTCCTGACCGAGCCAACAACAAGATAACACAACAAGGAAAGAAAAAAAAAAACTAACCCAAGACTGCGCTCTGCGAGTTCAGGCTCTGCGTTTGCGTCGTGCCGAACCACAGAGGGGGGAAAAGGATGACTTTATAAATCGGGCGCAAAAGGGTAGTAGTGGTGGTGGTGGTGGTGGAGGAGGGGGGGTTAGGAAAAGCGAGAGAGCTACAGCACCGCCCGCCAGCCCGCAGAGCAGAGCCCGGCGCCGCCGCCCGTCCAAGCCGAGCAGCGCCGCAGCCATGCCGGCCTGCCCGTGGCCGGAGCCCCTCTCGGCGCCGCAGCTGAAGCGCCTGGAGGAGCACAAGTACAGCGCGGCGGGGCGCTCGCTGTTCGAGCCGCCCTTCCAGGTCTACTGGAGCTGGCTGGTGCAGCAGGTCTCCCCGCGGGTGGCCCCCAACACCCTCACCATCGCCGGGCTGCTGGTGAACGTCGCCACCACCGTGATCCTCGTCTACTACTGCCCCACGGCCACGGAGGAGGTGAGCCCGCAAGCCGACCCCGATAACGCTTGCACCCTAACCCCCCCCCGTCGAGGGGTGCATGTGTCTCAGCTGCCGTGATGAGTCGTGTTATTTCCAGCCCTCTGGGGCAAAACGAGACTTTGAATCTCCTGACCGCAGAGCCGCAGCCAAGCCGTGTGTGTGTGTTTTTTTTTGTTTGTTTTGTTTGTAACTTTCGGGGCAACTGGTGGTGTGTGTGTGTGACTGCCTTGGTTTTTACGAAGTGCAAACGCTCGTCAGCTCATTTTATTTTTTTCCTCTCCTGTGAAACAACGCTTTCTAGCTCGGCCTGGCGAAAACCGAGGTCGTGCCCTCGCCCCGTTTCCTTGCGCTTTCTGTTGGTGGCGTTTCGGGGGTGTAACTGGAGAAGGGGGCATCCCGTGACGAGGCGTCTGCTGGGTTTAAAAGAGGCCCTTCAGTTTAGGAAGTGTTTGAATGAGAGTCCGAATATCTTCTTTCTGCAGTTGCGGGACACTGTGGGATACAAGTTAAAGGAGTGAGGACAATGTTGTTTTGTTCGTCTAAGACAGGGCCGTCGGGTTCCTGCCCGAGCAGCCAATTAAACAATTATCCTAATTATTTTCTTTAGACATTCACTGGACTTACCAGAAACGGGTCTTTTACAAAACAGACAGTTATTTAAAGGCCTCGGAGCCCGGTTAGAAGTAGGGCATAGTGCTGGCCTGCAGTTAAATCCTAAGGTGACGGAGTCTGAATGGTGCAAAAAAGAAAAAAGAAAAAGCAGAGGGCGTTTGCCTTTGGGAGTTACCCGAGTTCGTGAGCTCTGATCTAAACTGTGAGCTGCAGCCCTCCTACGCACACAGGAGCAACGTAGCAGTTCAAGGGTCTGCAGTGATAAGATGCCCAGTGTCTGTTTCTGTTCCTGTAGCTGTGGTTGCCATCGACCCTGCGATCCCAGGACAGAGACGTGACAGGATTGTACACCTGGCCTGAAACTGAACCAAAGTCACTGCTTCAAATGAGCTCTCAACCTTCAATAAATTCGTATTGCTGCTTCATTACCACGCCGATATTGTACGACACTAACGTTCCCCATTCCAGGAGTGGACTGATTTAGTGACCCTTACTGTTTCTCCTCCAGGCTCACCCTCTTCTGCCTTTTCCCTCGCTAAAAACGGGATAGAAATCCCTGTCCTGTATCCTGTCTCTTTGATCTGGTGTCAGCCCTGGCGGGTGCCCCTGTCTCTCTCCCTTCTCTCCCTCTCGGGGCTTAGCTACCTTCCTCAGTGGCCAGTGACAGGTGACCAGCACACCCACTGCAAGTGAAGGGCGTTCAAGTTGTCTCTTCCAGCCTGCAATTCCCCACCTCACCGACACCAAGACTGGGTTCCCCACAGACAGCAGTCCTCTGTGATTGAGAAAAAATGAAGCACAGTATCTCTTGGAATTTGTGTTTTTTGCGTCCCTTGTGCGCTTGCAGTTATCCATTTTGTTTTTTAAAAAACGTCGCCTCAGTCACATCGGTACTGCCTCCCACTCGTGAGGTGTTCAGCTATAAAAGGAACAGTGCACAGCTGATTCCTGCGAAAGGGAAAAATATTCTGGAGGCTCTTATTTAAAACAAATATAGGACTGTCAGGACTTACATGTTAACTCTGCGGCAATATCAGTTTAGTCAAGGTTTAGCTCTTATTTTTACATGTTCGTTTATTTCAGTGCTTATTTCAACGCAGATGAAAGGAATCCACTATAAAGCTCAAAGTATTAGTCAGGACGTGGTATTAAGGCTTTAGTAGGAGTTAAGTAGTTAATCAGGCAGGGTGTGCTTTTGCAGGTGTACTTAGTAATGAGTGTATGTGCTTTCTGTGTACGCAGGAAGCAGGTATTTGTTTTCATACTTGTAACCCAAATAATGAATGGCTGGAGAGGCAAATGAGGAGTTTTTCTTCTCCACTGTAAGGCCAAGGGAGGGGATGTTTTGGGAGTATAGGTACTCTGCTGGAACACGTGAAGGTGAAGTCCACCCTGAAGAGGCAGACACAGCTGAAGAAGGCTCAACAGCCAAGAAAGGGTTTCTTCTTTCTCTTTTTCACTGTCGAAGTAAACTTGTCCTGTTCCTCTGCGGCCAACACAGACGGACTGCGCTCCTCACTCGAACATCTATGTCGTAAGATAAGATTTTATTGTCCCCTGAGGGATTTTTTTTTATGGACACACGGCACTCATGTACATTTAAATGGAATGCAAACAAAAAAAAAAAGAAGAAAAGAAAAACATTGCATGTCATTCTATTACAAAAAATAAGAAACACATTGCACATCACTCTATTGCACATGTACAGTATACCACATAACACCATGTAACATTTATAACACATCACAAAACATATCGCACTCAAGTGGGTGGTAAGGGTCAAAATTGTGTTTATCCTTGACATTTGCATTGACAGCTTTAATGGAAAGTGGAACAAAGGAATGTTTGTATCTGTTTGACTTACATTTGGTAATGTATGTCAGATAACAGGATGTTAACTACAAAATGGCAAAATCAGAAAAAAAAACCTTTCATCATGACAAAACTGACACGGTGTGATGGCTTCTGCACATGTGGCGAGAGAAGTATCTCCTTTTAATAATGATTTTAAGCGTAGTATTGTAGTGTGGATCCTACAAAGAGCAGTGAAACAGGTTTTTCTAGCTGGGCAGTACAATGAGATCTGTGTACTGTGATAAGTGGTCCATTATAAAAGGTTTGTTACCCAGAGACTTCTCCAGTTACACTTGTTTTTCTTGTGTGGTTCAATTTTCCACTGTAGCAAGCAGATGGTGGCTTTTTAGGGACTTGTTTTCGAGTTTGTGGTTATTTACAATTTCAACTTGCGTAAGGAAATGGAGAATTTCATCAATTTCTCCACTGCCCACAGATAACAATCACTGTCAGATTGAACAGAGTGAAACGTATAATTTCCTGCTGTACTTATTTGGGAAGTTAAATTCAAGGACAAAACAGTGGCTGCTTGGCGAACAGCGAAGGAAGGTTAAGTGTCCCTATTCTAAACGGTGTAAAAAAAAATCCCTTCCTGCTGGCACTAGAAATTTCATGACCTCCTGTCCGACACAGGTGCACTTTGAAGTCAGGCTGTTTTGTACTTCGGACCTGAGAGGTAAGGTAATGAAATTCTGCCTGCGAGGGGACAGGAAGGTCTGGCACAAGTACTCAGAGTCCCAAAGAACATGGGCTTTAGAGACCTGTCCCCATTCTGCACGAGCGCTGGTGTGCTGACAGTTCTCCCTAAGGCATCGTCAGCTGCCTGTTCAGAACTTCAGAACTTTTCAACATCCATGTTCAGGAGAATGAGTGCTGGTGTCAGGCAGAGGGACAGCAGGTTCCGGAGGCATTTCTGTCAGGGCCGGGCACAGAGCCTCCCATTCCCCAATGGGACCACACACAGGGATCGAACCCTGGGCCCTGGTGCTCCCGGTGCTGTCCTCAGCCCTGCTGAGCCACATGGTCCTCCCCTTTCAGGGCGAAGCCGTGTTGAGGAGTGGCTGTTTTGTGATACCTGTGCAAACGGAAACACTTTTATTCTCCCCCAGGAATCCTGGGACTCCGGGGGTTTTGCAGGTCTTGAATGTGGGGTGGGGCCTGTCCCCCTGGGGCTCATGGGATGTTTCCTTTGTGCAGCGGTGTCTCTTGTCATTTCAGGCCCCGGGATGGATATTCCTGCTCAGCGCCTTAGGCCTTTTCGTCTACCAGTCGCTAGATGCCATCGACGGGAAACAGGCGCGGCGGACGAACAGCAGCTCGGCGCTGGGAGAGCTCTTCGACCATGGCTGTGACGCTGTCTCCACAGGTAACCTCGCTCTCGCCTTTCAGCTTCGGGAGAACTGCAGCTAGCTGTCTGCTCACAGAGCTGGCGCTGCGCCTTCACCTGAGAAAGTAAAAAAAAAAAAAGCCTCCTTCCAGGCTGCGGTCCTTTCCAGCAGAAAACGAGCGCTGTGTGTAGGTGGTGTCGGGCCCGTCTTCAGACAGCAGTTCTAGAGATGGCTAGTGCCTTATTAAAAACAGAACGGGCGTCTTGTGCATGGCTGGTTTCCGAGACAGGTCAGAGGTCACAATACTTTGTCATACCCTTCCAAGATGAATTGGATGTGAGCTGTCCCGTTTCCTATCGGAGCTTCCAGCGAGAGAATTCACATCAATTAATCAGCTCAAGCAGAATCATATGAACTTAATTACATCCTTTCTCCTGTAATACACTTGTCTGCACAAATTGCTTGAGATGGGGTTTCTGAGTTGAAAGTGTATCCCGGCAGCTCACTGCCAGAAATGGAACCCTTTCTTTCCTGGTGAATAAGGTGGGTTTGTCCTTGATATTGAAGATTGACCCAGCTCGGCCTAACATTACAGCTTCGCTGTTTGCCAAACACTGGTAAGGTACGTAATGAGCATTCGATGTCGGCGAGGTCAGTGCAGTATAATCATTGGGTAGGGCTCCTGTGCAACTTCTAGTTTTAAAATGTTCCTGGACATAGAGCTTTGAGGAAAACCTGAGTTTTTCTTGGACAACTTGATTTTTGCATTGTAGTTCAGTGGTGACATTGCAGGAAGAGCTGTACCTAATGGTAAGTTAATATGTTAAAGTATTTTAGGAGCGTAACTGCAAGATAATGGTGCATTTTGTGAGTCTAAATATGTTACATAGCTTTGACAGTAAATAAATCGGGAATCTGCTTGAAATGTTCAATGATTGTTGAATGTTTACAAGTTTAAATGATCAAAATTGCACTGCACTAAGTCTTCATTGTGTTTTTTGTGGGTTTTTTTGCAGTTTTTGTGGCGGTGGGAACATGCGTCGCAGTGGGCATCGGTGGTTACCCCAACTGGATGTTCTTCTGCGGGTTCATCGGCATGTTCATGTTCTACTGTGCCCACTGGCAGACCTACGTTTCGGGAACATTGCAGTTCGGATTGTAAGCAAGCCCTTTGTTCAGAGCGCGGGGGGTGGGGATGTTTGGTCCCTGAGGGGCGTCTCTGCTCACACTTCTGCAAACATCAGCGTGTCGAGACATTACTGGAGTCCACGCTCCACATAGAGAAGCCAGTCTGGTTTTGGTTTCACCACTTCATTGATTGAGAGCAGTGTTTCTCTTCCCCTCGATGGAATAGTGCATTGACCCTTCGCCCTGCAGCAGGGGTGGGGTCATCTAGACCCCTGTCTTGTGGCGTTAAATCAGTAAGCTGGCATAGGTGCTCCTCAGCCTAAAATAAAAATTAAAAGGCATCTGGTCAGTCACAGATGTCTCGCAAAATGACTCGGACTCTGGCAGTGATGTAACAAAGGGCAGATTATTTTTGGATGGAAGAAAATCCTCAAGTAATTAAACTTTTCTTTTGTGTGCCTGCGCCCCCTGTCCTTGGCACGGAGTGTGGAAAAACCCGGTCGAGGAGGGCGGCCTCATAGCTGGGCACGTGATTATTCTTCGTTCCGCGAGACAGGTTAGATGCTTCGAGAACGGAGAAGGCTGCCGTGGGCGATGGTCCGATGAGCCTGACAGCCGAGGAATGTCTTTGAGCGGGCTTGTAGCACACACGCACTCGGGTTAAGCCAGGCAGCCTCTGCACAAAGACACACAGTGCCCACAGCTCTGTCTGCTCCTTCAGAGCAGCTGAGTGGCATTCTGTCCGCTGAAGCGAGAGAGCTGAGCATCATCCTGCCCTGCGGAGGGCTGGCATCGCTGGTCTCGTGGTCTCACAGCGCTGACTCCAGTCCTCCTCTGTGGACTGCGTCATCAGAATTAGAAGTTGCGAAACGCACTGCCCTCTGAGCAAGCGTGATTTTTTTACCTAGTAGGCTCCGTGAAGGGTCGTGTTTGTAAGAAGAATGAGAGCCTTTTTTTGCCGACCTCACCAAGCCACCCGAGTGTACGGAGGTGTCGGAAATACGAGGTGGTTTGCAGGCTGTGTTGTCAGCAGGGTATCGGCCGTGTGTGCGGCAGGTTGCTCGTTCCGTGATCTGTCTTCCAGGAAGCGGGCGTAGACGCAGCACTGCAGGAGCTGTCCGAACAGACCTGCCTGTTTCCTGCCATGTTTCCATCTCCCAGACCTTGGTCTTGGAAACCATTTCAGCCACTGATGTCAGGTTCTGTGAGCTGTTGTTGGCACTCTTCTGCTGCTGGCCGCTGGCAGTACAGTAACAGTTAGACGTCGGGCAGCCCCACCTGAATGAGCTGAGTGGAATCCAGACTGTAATACTGCTGGTCTTTGGGTGTGGAGAGTGTAAGAACATTCTAATGACAGAGTGGTCAAAGATGGTTTTTATTGTGAGGCGCCATTGAACGTTTTGTTACCTTTTCGTTTTTACATTAACACAATTCAAGACATAATACAAGAAGGCGTACATCCACATGTAATAAAACTGTGATGCGAATACTGGACTTTCTGTGCCATAGATAATAGAGACAATATGTTATTGTATTCTCTAATCTCAAGTTTATTTTTTTTGCTTCCAGAGTTGATGTGACGGAATGCCAGACTGCTATAATCATTATGTACCTGATGTCAGCCTTTGGCGGAGTCAGTCTGTGGGAGACCCAGGTAGTGAAGTTTTAACAGTTGATCTTAACAGTTAGACGTAAGAAAATGTTCAGGGCTTGTTCTGTGCCGTAATGTACCTGAGCGTTTCCGTTCAGATTATTTTATCTTGCTGGCGGATCAAATCCATCTTAAGAGCAGCTACTTGAACTGTTGAGTATGAATTTTGGAGAATGTGAAGGCTTGTTTTCACACTGTTGATGAGTGATGACATTAAGGCCTTCTATGTCATGCTGTGAATTTTAGATTCACCTCTCCGACTTGCTTTAAACCTTCCCGAGATCTACCTTTTGAATTCAGTGTGGTGGTTAATGGCAGACTGGTTCCAAACATCCCTCAACAGACCACTATTTGTTTGAAAAGGGATTTAATTAGCAAAGCCACGAGGGCTCCACACTTAAGCTCTTCTACTTGCATCACATGATTCAGTTAACCTTTGAACTTTTTACCTTTGAGCAGAGCTGCATGTAGCAAATCAAAATGACATAGTATGTTACTGCTCACCAATACTACTTCTGTGTAAAGAAGAATGAATCATTTGGATGGATCTCTGACCCCTCTGAAACAATTTTCTGTCTGTGAAAACTAAAATTAATACACAGCACACAAAACTCCTGCACAGTCTTGCTGATTTCATTTGAAAACAGGTTACTGGGACTCTTCCTGCTTGTCATAATACAAGCTCCATGTACTAATTAATTTTTAATTTTTCAAAATTAAAATAAATACTATATTTAGAATTTTTGTTAGACAAAGAATTAAACTGAAGACTCTGCAGAATCTTCTGCTTTCAATCAATTAGAACTCTATAATCCCAAAATGCATCAGCCTCCAAAAAGGTGCAGAATTATTAATAGGAGTTTTTCAGAGAGAGAAATCCATCCATGCCTTTACATATCAAAAGATTATTCTTAAGGTTGTTTTAAAGGTTTACTTTTGTGTTGGATTCTAGTCCCGTTAATAGAATTTCTTTGAGTCAATCATAATATTATAGGAAAGCAATACATTTTTTAATTGAAATATTGAAATCCCCCGTTTCCATTCGTGTGTTAATGAACTCTGATTTTGTTGATTTTGTGATCTCCCTTTTTAAGATGTACCGTTTACTGTTAAGGGGGGGGTTTGCAGTAAGGTTCTGTACACAGTCTAAGGTGCTTCCTTTTAGGTAAATAAAACACTCTAAAGACTGTGCTCCAGTGTAAATATTTAAATAGAACTTTTGTTTCACTTTCACTCTGTGCTGCCCATGGAAGCTCGAGTAAACTGCACATGGGATTGACTCGAGGTAATTATCTTCATGGCAATGGATCTGTCATAGACATGAAGTGACTTCAAGTGGAGGTGGCTGTAACCTCGCAGGCCGTTTCATTTGACATTGGCTTCTTTCAGTGTTAAGCTGAAGCATGTTCACGGCTTCTGTAAAGCCATTGTAATGTTAATATCGGTTCACACTTTTATTTTCCTTGAAGCTTCCTGTGATAGGACTGAAACTCCAAAGCTTGCCCATACTTGGGATTGTGGGCGGGGCTCTCTATTCATGCACCAATTACTTCCGGGTCATCCTGAGTGGCGGCGTGGGCAAGAATGGCTCTACAGTTGCAGTAAGTTATGACCTGGCTTTTCTTGACTGTTGTGTGTTTCAGCAGGTATGCCTGAAACTGTGACTTGCTGTTGGTCAGCTCCATCTTTAACTCAATGCAGAATGTTGGGGATTTGTTTTGTTTGTGGCTGTGCTCTGTGATTTATATGCAGTGTAAGTGGCTATTACATGAATTGATCATTTAAGTTGTGGAATTGTTTTTAAAAATTGAGCTGGTCAACTTGCCAGTTTACTGCAAAGACTGTTGCAAGAGGAGCCCATTCACCCAACCAGTTAATATAAAATAAATGTGTTTCGTTTGTCCATAATGGAGGGATGAGAATCATTTTTGTGAAGCCAAGGTAAATTTCAACCAGCGCGTAGTAGGAGGTGTGTGGAATATTTGGGGGTTTCTTATTCTGCATTTGAACACTAAAATGCTAATTCACGGTTCAGATAGCTAATAGCAGATGTAGTTTGTTTGAATCCTAACAGATCTGAAATAGTACCTTTATTCCCTACCAAGGCAAGGAAGTTTTAAGTTTAACTGTAGTTATTTTAAATAGTACTTGACGCCTGTTTTTTTCCTACAGGACACTAGTGTTCTTTCTCCCGGGCTTCCCATAGGATTAATCCTAACACTGGCATTCATGATCTTCAAGAAATCTTCCAGCCAGGTCTTCGAACGTCATCCTTGCCTGTACATATTAACATTTGGATTGGTGATTGCGAAGATTTCCAATAAGCTCGTTGTAAGTAAGGAGTTTTAAGATGGTCGTCTCAGCCACACATCATTACAGATTGTAGAGAAACTAGTGTCTCAGTGTGATCTGCTTGATAAAAACAGATGTATTTATGAAAGATGGGAATGTTGTTGACACTTGGCCAATAATAGTGGCCTTATGGTGAAAAACGATATGTTTAAATGTTTCTTTGTAACTTAATAGTTTTAAGGTAAAACATTACTAGCAATTACCAAGTAATTAATTAATTGTGTATACAGTTCTCTGAACAATGACATGATGTGCTCCACACTTCTATATTATAACGTTAGACGCTAATGTAGTTTGTACAATTGTGCGAATGTATTTACATTTGGGCTAACTAAATTATCAAGGGAAACTTGTATTGTTTAATACACTGGTATGGAAAGACAGTGTATTCTTAGATGTTTATATTAGAACTTAAAGCATCATTTTAAAATGACAACATATAATTTTTAATGTTCAGTTTTAATTAATTAAAAGACATTACAGTATTGATGTCTCTTCTTAGATTTATTCAAAATAGTCAGCTGAAAATCAAACAGGAACTAACTTTATTTGTAATAGGAACTTCGTAAAAATTTTATCTTCATCATGCCAGGTTGCTCATATGACGAAAAGTGAGCTACATCTCCAGGATACAGCCTTTATTGGGCCAGGCCTGCTGTTCCTGAACCAGTACTTCAACAGCTTCATCGACGAGTACATTGTTCTTTGGATAGCACTGGTGAGTGGAGTACAACAGAGGGTGTACTGAGCATCAAAAGAAACAGCTCTCATCCTGTGTGTTTATAGAAGAATAAACTATGTTCGACTGACCATCAATGAAAGAAAGGAACATATGCTCTATTAAAAGAAGATTGTCTTTGTACCATGATGATAAAAAACAACTGGCCTAAGTCACCTCAGGAGGTGTCTTAAGCAGTGGAGCCAGTCCTCTTTAGTGATGACTCAGTTTTATGCAGACCTCCCTGATGGACCTAAGGTGGCACAGACAGGCAGAACAATATACTACATATTCTAATGTACAAACAATATAATAAGTAATCAGTCGGGCCAGGCGTGTCTGGCTGCTACAGAGCTGCACTTGTACTGAGTGGTGACTGGCTGCTCCTCCTGCTGACTCATCGTGACACAGCAGTCTTCCAGCAGGACAGCCACCGCCTTATTGCAGGGGCCTTGTAACAGCAGCTCTCCTGGAGGGATGAGAGTTAGGGCCACAGACTTGAGGGCCAGACTTGAGCCCTCTTAGACAGTTGTGAGACGAGCTGGGACAGCACTTAGCATCTAGAGCTCAGAGACTCAGACCAGAGAACATGCTGGTCCAGTCTTTATAAACTGGCACACAGTACCACACCACACCTGCCAAGTGCTGCAGAGCTCGTGTCACAGATGTACATGCATTCATGGTTAGTACTCATTGCTATGACAAATGTAATGCAAAAGTTCAGTTTTAAATACAGACAGACTCCCCTGTCCTATCATCTTATCTGTGAAAGCTGCTCATCGACCACTTGTTTGTATTTCTGATCTCCCCCGCTGGTGCAGGTCATCTCGGTGGCAGAGCTGACGAGGTACTGCACAGGGGTGTGCCTGCAGATAGCAGCCCACCTGCGGATACACGTCTTCAGCATCGTGCCCCAGGTCTCCCCACAGGTTCACAACCACCACGACTGACTGCTCGCCCCGAGGGAGGAGAGTAGCACCGGCGAGGTCCCCCTCGTAGCAGCAGTTCACCAAGACCCCCCAGTTGAAAATCTGATCCACCTGGATGTTAGCAGTTGTGATTAGATTACTGACTGGATGATCTCACTTACAGCTATTGCTGAATTCATAATCTAATTGGCTAAAGTAATTGGATTAACTAATTTAATTATTCTGATTCTTTCTCCACTGGATGGATATTGTTTGTATCATACTGGAAATTATGGCAACATTCCAGCTATTGGCATCATACAGATATACAGAGGTAGGACTATAACAGACACAAGCAGAGATTCAGAGCCAGGTCAAACCAAGGAGAAGGAAAGGAGTCTAAGCTGAATGGAGAGAGGAGACGGGGCTTGATATTGTGCTCTGTCAAGGTTTAGCATGTTTTCAGTCACAGGGACTCCTTACTGTTGGTGTACGCTTTTGCATTTAATACAGTCCTTCTGATGCAGAGTATACCAGTAAACGTTCTACATCAAAGGAAGGTTATCTTTTTCAGCAAGCTGAAAATAAATTAAGAAACATAAGGGTGTGTTTATAATTTTCAGTATGTAAATGTAGATAAAATTCTTTAGCTCATCTGCAAAACTTTCTCTAAGGAAAAAATATTTTTTTATCAATGTTCAGTCTCCATTTTTAAAACAAAATCGTGGCTCTAAATTAAATGGCAGTCTTCTTTAATCTTAAAATTTCAGATGCCTGTAATTGGGCACAATTGCCAAATTAGTGAAATTAAAAAAAAAAAGATGCATTGCAATGAAATAGCTTCTGGTGGAGATTTTAAAGATTTGCCTGATTTTAAAGAGCAGGATTGCAGCACGGAAGGGGACCAGGGCTCTGTTTTAATGTTCGAACCAGTGGCAGACACCTCTAGGGCCTCACTTGAAACCTTTTTTATAAAACCATTCCCGGTTCCTGCAGTGAGGAAAGTCTCATCCCCAAATGCAGGAGCAGCCTGGAGCTCAGGTGTGCCTGTCACTGGTTACATTGAAGAGGAGCTGCCATGTGGCTGTTTCACAGACCGGGACACCTCCTCCTGAAGGGCACGATGCACAAACCTGAACTGAACGAGGATCAGTTTAACAGCCTTAAGCTCCTCTTGTTTTTACTGAGCATTTCGACATAAGAAGCAGCTGAAGTGAACACTAACCTTTTTCACAATTTTTGCAAGACTATTCAGTACATTATAGTATTTATAATTACCAAAAATGTAAATAAAAGCAATATTTATTAAACGGGCAGGTTAGAACTTCATATTATTTCTGAAATTAATCATTTTTCAAATGTATAATACTTTAAAAATTTTGAAGGTTTGTGGTAATCGGTGTTTCATTCAAAAGACCAATAATGATCAAATAGTTTTATTCTGTGATACTTTGTCAGTTATAATCTGTACGTGAAAATAGTGCCTAGACTAGAACAAGTACTTTTCTTATTCTGCATCCTGGTGAGCGTTTTAAGAATTGTTACTGTTTTTTTATAGTAGGATGATCAAAGGGAGAGGAGATCACTTAAAAATGCAACTAGTGCTTTGTGAATTTTAAAGTTGGTGGAGAAATAGCTGTTTTTCTAATTAAAAATTGCACTATTGTTTTGAATAAACTGAAATTAGTGTGAGTTCAACTGTGTTCTTAAAGCAATCTTTACATTTAGCACTATATAAGAAAACGGAGGAAAACATTTTGAGATATTTGAATGGTACATAAATTATGAACCCATTTATTGTTTTAATATGTCATATCAGACCAAAAAAATCACTTGGTATTTTTCTCCACATTTCTCCCTTATAATACACCAGGAACGTACGTGACAAGCAGGAGTAAATACTTCAGCCTCCCTTCTTCATGTGCAGAAGTCCACAGTTAAAGAAGGAATTCACAGATGCAACATGACTGCATTTTATTACTTTTCTAGTATATAGTTTAGACGTGATTAAAACCAGATTTTTATTAACGGAAGTAGTAACTGTGTTTAAAAAGGTGTTGGGTGTTTCTAATTTAACTCCATAATGCTAACACTGGACATTAACATAATCTGAAAGCACATTTATACTAACATTTAACACCGTGAACGAATGGCCAGCCGTGAAAATGAATATTAACATTTTAACTATTATATCACGTAGGATGAAGGTATTTCCATTGCTGTGGCTCCTCAGAATATCACGGACTGAAGAGGTTTGTGAGCACTGTGGTGGCGGAACAGGGAAAGCCCACCTTACAATACTGAGCGCAGTGTGTGCACAGTGGCAGTTCACAGCCTTCAGCAGAGAAACCCTCCTTTGGCAAAGAGCTGAGCTGGGTGTGAAGTGGAGCATTGGTTACACTGAATTTTCTTACCTACAAAATGTTATATATTCTTTGTTTACACATTTTATTTTTGTTATAAATATATATACATGCAATGAAGCCTTTTACTTACTGTGTCCATCATGCTTTTCTTCTGCAACGCAAGACCTTTCAGTTCGGCGTTCAGGCTGGGTTCCCATCAACAATGCTTTCTGGCTTGAAAACCCAAAGCCACTCCTTGTTCATTTGGAGCTTGATGTAAAACGAAGCCCAATTTGAAAAGACCTGTTCAGTAGTTCAGTTAGGTCCTAATGAATGTGATAGAGGGAGGCTTCATCAACATGGCTGGGTAGCTTGTTCCAGCCTCCCACAACCCCTCAGCCCACCTCCTGTCTCTTAAGTTTTAAATGTGTTTCTACATATTTCCATTTGTGCCTCCGGATGATGTTTCACTGTTCAGTCTGAAGGATCTGCTGGGGGTGACTGTTGGTTAGATGTCCAATGGGCCCCTCTCCCCCTCCAATAAACAGGGCAACAGAACCAGTTCTTCAGCAGTTCGGTTAAGTGCTCATGAGTGAAGGAGCACGTAACCTGGCTTCACCCAGCTGAGGGAGTGGCAGCCCAACTGTGAGGATAAGACTCACTCTTGTGAGGAATGAGCTGAGGAGCTGCGGCGGGGGGGGAGGTGGGAGGATAACGTGAATCCCTGGCTGAGAGAGTTATACACGGGGGGGTGAGCTGAAGAGTGCGAGATTAGGATCTATCCTTACTCCCAAAGTTCTGGCAAACTTCATTAGTATAAGGTAGAACAACAGAACAATACAATAAGCAGAGGCCCACTGGAAGGAAGCAGCTGTTGTCTTAACTCAAAGACGAAACTAGAAGCAGCTTTAATTGTGCAACTAGCTTTAAAAAAACATCATTCTTTGTCCCCAGTAAAAGGGGAAGAGGCATGTGCTCAAGTCCTACAAGAGACTGAGGGGATAAAGCAATTGAAAATTAACACTACCGTTAGTGGGTCACAATTAAAAAAAAAAATCAGCTGTTCTAGACTTGCCAAAAAAGATTTTTGACTTTATTGTTGCACTCAAATTTCAGAACCAAACAAACCACCAAATTAACAGCCTGCTGACTTTATTTTTCATGAACAGGCACACGCCGAGATGTAAATAGGGCCATACCAGTCTCTTGATAAGCACATATCTACGTGCAGTAGGAAAAGGCAAAGGTCAGAAGAAATAGTCGACTAACAGGAAAGCTGTCAACAGGAACTGCTGTATTTCACAGGCAACGCTTAGACCAAACCTATGTGCGCCTGTTCATCTCTGGGGTGGGGAAGGATACTTACTTTCCCGGATGGGAAATTTGTTTGCAGGCAGTAAAAGACACGACACAATACATCTAACACAACATAAATCCATTAACAAATAAGCAACATACAGTGGACTCCGGAATTATTGGCACGCCTTGCTACAGTATGTTGACAAAAGTCAAAATAAACCACACAGCTAATGACAGATACTTAATACTCATGTTGGGGGAATACATGTCCTTTTTTTCATTTCAAGGTTCAATTGTTAACGAGTAATGCTGTTTTATCTGAAAAACATAGGTGCCAAAATTATTGGCACCCTTCAGGATCCATTCAGATACAATCAAACACATCTGAAAAAATGATGTATACTTGTTTGAGTTCAATTTTTTCTTAAGGGACTAGTGTGTACTTTAGTGATTTCCTGTTTCGCTAGGGTATAAAAATAAAGAAACGCGCAGAAACACCTTTTGTCCATCAGCATGGGGAAGGTCAAAGAACCAACATTGGTACATTGTAATAAATGACCAGAGTATGACTTGCTTATGAAATAGTTGCATACAGAAGAGGAGATAAACCTTGAAAATGGTGATCAGCAAAACACATTGTAAAAGTGACCGCAGTAAGAAAAGAATGAAGGTTTGTGCATATTTTTTAAAAGTTTCACAACATTCAAGAGGAATAAGTTACATGCTAAACAGGTAGTAAAAGGTTTAGATGACTGCTTTCATTGTGTGTACTGCAAGGTGTCAGTCACTCTTACATAATGCTCTTTTAGCAGCACAGAGACAGTTAACATGCAATGAAAACGGGATCTTTACAGACGTGAGTAATGGTGTTGAAAGAGTGAAAAGCAGAAGAAGCAGTTTCAGTTACTCTAGCTGTTGAGGTCGGTCTCCACCGAATGAATTGCAAGGTTCTGAGGTAATGGCTTTCACACTTCCCTGTTCACTCAATGTCTCAATACAGGACTTTGGTGATGCGCATTCAGCCCATGGCTGTTACCGACACAGGCACAGGGGCGGCCTCTGAGCCCCAGGACACGGTGGTGAAAAGTAGCTGTGCACACTGCAGCGTGCCCCGTTTACACACGAGGACACACGCAGGCTGATCGCACACGTCCCACGACAGTCACGCCAACCAGCTCCGGGACTTGTGTCACTGTGTCGAAACTGCATGGGGCACTTTGAGAACGTGCTTGTCCGTGGTTTGTGTTCAAGAGGCAAACCACCAATAACTTCCTTAATGGTAGATTAGCCCGAGCTCAAACACGCTAAACAATTAAAATAATAATAAGCTTAATTTTATATAGTGCCTATGAAAAGTGGCTTCTCATGTGCTTTACAGGAAGGAAGAAAAAAGCACACAATTTGAGGAGACAGCAGAATTACAGCTACAATAAGGGTTTGGAATACAGCTGGAAAGCCAAGGGGCAGACAGTACTCATTAAATAGAGAAGGTTCTTCTATTCCCAAATTAATCATCTCCTGCACAACTCAGTCTCGAGAAATACTAAATAAAAATAAACTTAAAAATTCAAACACTCCGTACACTAATCAATACACAAGCATCTTGGTTTGGTGTGTACTGAGCAAGTAGTTTAATCATTAAAAGATGTATTTCAATTAATTGAGTTGCGTTTCAATTGTTTGGTTAAATGTCTGCAGAAAAACACCTCTCCGTGGACTCTCCAGTACTGTTCTGGTTGTCTTACTTTTAACAGTCACTATAACAAGCGAACAAGCAGACTCAAGTCACACGGCCAAATTTGGAGTTTTATCATGAAAATTCAACTCGGCTCTTCAAGATGCTATGAGCACCTGGTATTAACTTACTTGAGCACATTGGGAGCTCATGTTTTACGCAGAGTAATTAGCATTGTACCTGCAAATTCAGTTTTTCACCTTACCGACACAGGCGCCTTTCAGGAGCCAGTGAGAGTTTATGCAGACATAATCACGAGCACATCAGCCAAAGTTATGGCAAACTCAATCTTCCATTTGCTACAGAAAACATTTCAGGTTTATTGTATTCGAGTCCATCTTATATGAGAGCTATGAATTTACTACTGCAGCTGTGCTGTGATGGAAATGCACTAAAGCCTTTTGAAAGGTTTCATGTACGTTTCTTATACTGTAGCTGTAGATATGACTATTTTTGTAAACAAAATATCTGAGCTGCTATAAATCATACTGTGTTACAACTGATATTTCACCAGCTTTTATCTTGTTAAAAATAAAAAATATTTTCCCTGTACCGTTTTTAGATGATTGTACAGGTTACACACATACTGTACATTACTATAATACCTGTTTTCCTACTAACTACTGGAAAACAATCTGAAAATGAAAAAAGGATGTCTGGCTTTTTGTTTGTAATTTCACAACAAAACCTTTAATTTCATAAGAGCCATTCAAGCCTTCACAACTCCGTCCTGTCCACACAGCCCCAATACTGCAACAGTGAGGCATTCCACTGCAGGTATGTTTCTTTCTAAAGGTCTCATGCATGTAAATGTTAATGAATTTTAAAAATATTTGCACAACCATGCAGAGGGGACACTTACATAAACTAACATTACCAGGACTGCTAACCCCAGTTGGTTGATAACTGTTTTCCTGTAGACTGCACTTGTGGGAAATGCATGGATATAATCAGGATACATTTTTTTTTTTTTAATGTTGTAAAATCTGTCTGATCATGACACAGAAATAGCAGGCATGTGACTAAGTACTGGATCATGAAAGTCAAAGAGCAGCGCTGTGGTCATCAGAATACAGGAATACCAGAAGGATCATCAGTGTACTAAAATAATCACAAGGACTCACTTAGTTTCATTCATTATCCAGGGAGGTTCTGAAAGATGGATTCTAGAGATTTTTTATCTAGTGTTATCAGCTAAAGGGGTGTCCAGTCCTGGTTCTGAAAAATTGGGGTGTCTGTCAGCTGTCACTTGACCAAAATCAGTTTGTTTCAGCTGTGCTCGAACCGGTTTAAAGGCTTCTCTTTCATTTATGAGAAAGTACACTGGAAATGAAAATTCACATTTATTTTTTATGATCACCCATCTCTTTCATCCAAGCAATTCCAAATCAGTTCTGCCTGGCCTATAAAATAAAATAGGATTCAAAACTTGAAGTTGCTGTAAGCTGGAAGGATAGTCCTTTTTTTTTATCAGGAAATTAACTTAAAAGAAAAGCCATTTACATCTTCAAAATGTCTCCTTAAGCCTTGTTCCATAAAGTTAACTGTACAAAAACGTACACTATGCACATTTAAGGGAAACCGTCTTGGCTGATGTGGAGGTATTGTAAAAGTCTTCAAGTACAATTTTTAAAAATCTCTTCTGTACAAAACATCGATCATAGTTCCCAACCCTACCATTTGTAGTCCTTGAGTGCTCTGCGACAAACGGACCAGCTAATACTACCGCACGTGTAGAGACCTAAACCCCCTGCCCAGATGACAATGACAGCACCCACACTGCTCCAAAGCACTTCCAGTGGGTTCGACCACTGCAGAACAGGCACTTCTTGTGTAGACGGACACGCGAGCAAAGCACGGAAACCTCTAACGCTGCCCCCCGCCTGCACGCTGAAAACACGCACACTGGACGGGATGACATCGCTGTTAACGGCTTCTAATTATGAACATGGCCATTTAACTTCATCAGCGCTGTAAACCTTCCGTCGTAGCCCAATTTACTGAAACGCGCCGAGATTAGGTTTTAAAATTGCATTCATCCAGGGAGCCCGATTTCAAAGCAGCGATTCAAAAGCCCTGCTGGCTTGAGAGAAATGGCGGGGAACAGCCTGTCCACGGACTAACCCCCCAGGGGGGCTCGAGTTTCCAGAGTTATGACCCCTTGGCAGCTCCCTGCTTTCACTCCAGCTGCCTCTGCTCAGAGCAGACCCCCCCCCTCTCGGAGCTGGATGAAATGTCAGCCATCCCAACCCACACCAGCGGAGCCGGCAGGCACTGCCAATCAAGGGAGGGAGCGTCGGAGAGTCCTCGCCGGGGGGGGTGCGAGGTGCCACAGCGAGACGCACTTCGAACCGGCAGCCCTTCAGGATGCTACTTCTCCTTGTCCGCTCTGGGGGAGCCATGTCCCGCTGGCACACCTCAGGGGGGTTGAAGGTAGACGGGACGGGCGCGCCCTACACCCGCTCAGGATTGAGATCCTTGGTCCTCCGTCTGGGCAGCAGCTTGCGCTTCAGTACGATCAGCTGGAAATGGCGAAACACTTTAGAGTTCAGATTCTCTGCCAGACTAAGCGGTAAAAACACAAGCTTCCAGAAACTAGTTTGGGGAAAAATGCATGCTCCGATTCCAGTTTATATATGATTAAAGAGCTAACTAAATCTATTAATCTGCTGCCCACCCACTATAACCTTCTTTGTAGAGCTCACCATTCTTTTCAGTATTTTGCATCGCTGGAAGTCACCAGAGTGAGTTTACAGCCCCACACCTTGGCTTGGAATACAGACTTGTAAAAAACTCAGGAAACAACCCGACCAGAGATTCACGGGTCTTTCCCAGGGCACTCTTTCAGAGATACTGCCATTAGGACTGAGTGTTTCTATTTACAAACTACACAATTAAAGGGATAATTTTAGTGGGGTCAGACTGTTCAAGACCAGAGTGGAATTGTGTCAGGACGATGGGGTTCATATTCCTGCTCTTACAAACAGTGGGATCTCCAACGATCAAGTAGTCAGGACTGTGGCTGATCCAAAGGACCTCTTGTTCACTGGTTGGTAAGTGTGAACCACGGGCAATAGTGCCATCTACTGGTCCTCCATCATCATTTACAGGAACGTTTCATGAATTCCTCTGTAATGTCAGGCCTAGGACTAATATGAACTGTTACAGCACTGTTGTATCATACAGAAAAGTTCTGTACCATACAGAAGAAATTCCTTCTTTACTGAATAAATATGAACTAACCCACTGCCATAAGTCTCTCAGTGAAGGTTACAATGGCTATATCTGGGGATCCGTGGACAGCAGAAGCTGTCTAGTGTGCCAAGCCTCACAGACTAACCAAATACCTCCTGTCTTAAAGAGCTTTTCAGTATGATAAGGGTAACTCACCTGTTCTGCAAAAAATGAGATAACTGTGAACACAACTAGGGTCACCAGAACACAGTGAGTCCAAAACTTCAGCTTATCTCTGTACACTCTCCTGGGGAGAAATGAACAAACAGGTGTCAACTTTACATCTTACAGTAGAACAATGTCGAGTCACACAGAATCGACGCAGAGTGACAGCAAACCTCCAATGTCATGCTAGTTATTACACACAAGAAAAACAAACCCATTTGCACAAATGCAGAAATGAGACATTTTAATATAAATCGGAGGGATTCACAGAACCCTACATCACAGTTCTAGCTAATTTCTTCTGAGCTATAACCACAGCAAAAGCCTTTAATTTTCAGCAGTGTGGCAGGTAACCTAGAAATTCTGTACAACTGAAAGGAGTCGTACCTAATTGCAATTCTGCTGTGATCTAAAAGACCTCTCTGAAAAAACAAAATCGGATGTTCACTGGTTTTTAGTACAGCTCTGCTTTTTGACACATTCCCCACAACATGGTGGAGCTTTTCTGATTTTCACAGTTGCTCAACTAGCTCAGTAATACTGACTGAGGTATCCCAGGATGGAGACAGAAAACACCTTGAAATTTATCAACAACAAAAAATCAGATAATGCTGAGACTATGATGACGGTAATGTAAGAGTTCAAATGCAAGAGTCTGAATTGTCAGATAATTGTAAATGTAAGATTTCTGGATTACACCTAAGAAGGCACATTTGTAACTGGTGCAAAACTGAACTGCTTCTACAGACTCAACCTCCTTGGCCGAAACAGGCAGTAACTCCACCTGCTGCCTCGGTGACCTGTGACTAGCTTTCTAGCTAACCAGGAAGCGTTTTCCCTTGAAAGGAGTCCAGCCAAACAAGTAGACTCTTCCTACAGGAATTCAATTCCATACGTGGCCCCTGTGGAACAAATTAATACAACTCCCCTACAATCCTCACCAATACAATCACCACAATGCATCGGAGGGTCATGAAACACTTGGTGAGCAAGAAAGATGCCGACAGAACAACTCCGATATGGTCACTTGCAGCCAACAACTCTGCATTGGAAAGTGCAGAACTGACAAACTTCACCGCCAGTGTAATGTGAAAATGAGCTTCCATGAGAAAGTAAGGATGCCAACAGCTATTCAGATTTTAATTAACTTCCTCCATCTTTTATCTGTCAATTTTAACATTTTATTTTAAAGGTCTGAAAAAACCTTAAAGAAGTTGAATCTCCTGTATGTCGTGACTGGTCACAGAGCCATCTAGTGGACATATTGAGAAGGACAACTCCATGGGGCCTGATGACACACATCTTCAGCAAGTCAGGATAATATCGCACACGGTTAAGACTTTAGACATGTATTATTGTTTAATGCTTCATCTTTGGGATCTTGAACTGTCCACTCAAGACTTGCACTCTTTCAGTGCCCCAGTATAGTGATGGGGACACTACACTGTAAACAGGCACCGTTCTTCGGATGAGACGTAAAACCGAGGTCCTGACTCTCTGTGGTCATTAAAAATCCCGAAGCGTTTCTCGAAAAGAGTAGGGGTGTAACCCTGGAGTCCTGGCCAAATTTCCCCCTGGCCTTTACCAATCATGGCCTCCTAATAATCCCCATCTCTGAACTGGCTTCATTACTCTGCTCTCCTCCCATCCTGGCACAGGCACACCGAGTTTATACAGCAATTTAAGGGCATTTAATACATTATCTTGAGGTCCTTTTGTGTACAACCGTGACATTGTAACCCTATATTAGAAAAAAATACTGTACTGGTTATACTTAAAGCTTGTTTGACAGGTTCCTTGGTTGATATTTTATAGCAGTAATGGATTTATTGACAAATTCTCACAAGTCTACAACAACTACTATTCAAATTGATACAACTATTATTTTCATGCTGAATAGAGTACAGCTAAGCAATAATCTCTTGGGTTGACCACCACCACAGAAAAAGGAAAGATCAAAAGAGTCTGCATTTTGACAAGCATTTACAATCAGGGCCTACATAATGCATCTTCAAATTTATTATGCTCATTGAAAATAAAAAAGTCTGGGTCTGAGACTGGGTGCTCAGTAGATCTATGTTCACATGTCACTGCTATGATGATATACTGACTATCGGACTACAACAAGGCAGATGGGAAAACGACAGCGCTCTCTCCTAAAGAACACAGCTCTTCCCACTGTTGCCTCAGATACTGGCAACAGTCCAGCACTGAGAGAAGATCCTGCCAGTTCACAGCACATATTTTATCTGCTCGGGGGTGCTGACAGGAAGGGGCATTCGTTATCCTCCTATAACAACAGTGCAGGCCTGCATGCAACTGGCCTTAATAAATCAGGAGGAGGACAGTGAGTGTACAAAGGTTTGGATAGGAAAAAGTGTCTCATCTTCTGTTCTCATTACTGCCAGAAATTCATACTGCGTCTATCAATAGAAATGAAGTGCAGGGAAACACTGACAGCATTCAATTTTCCAAGAAGGAACCCCAGTGTGTTCATATACAAAGACAAAAAAAGAAAGCAAAAGGTATCCGACTATAAATGGAGTTAAAATTACCACACACGAGAAAAGAGTACTTGCCACAGCCCTGCAGCTGTAACATCTGTGTTCCGCATTATTTAATGGAGAGGAATGCACAGAATCTACATAGAAGTGCATTTAAAACAAAGAAATGGTACTTCTTTACACAAAGAGCTGTGGGAGTGTGGAACAAGCAACCCAGTCATGCTGTTGAAGCCGTTGCCTTAGTTTCTTTCAAGAAACAGCTGAGTGAGATCCTGGGGTTAATTAGGTACTAATTATAAAGGGGAAATGGTCTCCACTCATTTGTAATGGAGTGACCAGATTTTAATGTGGATTTTGTTAACAAGCCTGTGTGTCAGCTTGGAGACGCTTTGTTTTCATTTATAACCATTGTTTTATAACAGTATATATATTATATAGCAATATAAACAGCGTGATTTCAGTTTGAAAAACAGAATAAATGGGTCTCCAAAGGTGGTGTTGCTGGCACTCACAGGCCCTGGAGTGAATGAAGATGCGTCATGTATCGGGTGCGGCCCGCGGGCCCCGTCTCGCTCCGTACCATTCGCGCAGCTCGCGCATGTGCAGGAAGCGGTTGCGGTACTCTCGCGGCAGCTCGAACTGGGAGGGGACGGGGAACATCGACTCGTAGAAGTCCCGCAGGACCGCCTTCACCGTGGGGGCGTCCTTGTGGCCGTGGTCGATGTTGTCGTTCAGGCAGACGAACTTCCTGCAAGAGCGCAATGGCGGGCCGCGTTACAGAGCAACCAGGCGCCCGGAACGGACCGGCGGCTCCACCGGAGCTTATTTCAGAGAGCAAAAGACGCTTCCTTTTCTTCTCCAGGTCTCCACACGTGAGCCTTACGGCATCACCCGCCAATTTCACTCATAAGAGTCAACAAAACGAACTGCGCTTCCAGCTCTTGCACAACGACAAGAGATCCCACTCTGGGCAAACAGACTCCACTCGGAGGTTTGGGACAGAGTACTGAAGTGCCCGCATCAGCAAGCCAGTGACATTCTCACTGAAAGAACACAAAAAGGCCCTGAAGGAACTTCTATCTATCAAGTAGGGAGCTGCGTCAGCTGCGTAGACTGCGCAGAAACAGGTAAAGGTTCATTTGATAGATGTCACACCTGAAGAAGGCTCTACAGCTGAAACATTGCGTCTCTTTTCCATTCAGCAATGGGATGAACCTTGATGTGTTCTTTTATCTACTAGGACGACGTGATGGATATATTGTAATTTAGGACTACACAAATCCTCAGTCACACCTACAATACGAGTCTCTAACCTTAGCAAGAGCCACACACTTCAGTGCTGAAGGGAAAGGGAAAAGGCAGCTGTCAAAGCCAACATCTTTACCTGGGGTTTTTCCTGATATCATCCAGCTGGCCAACCACATGCGACACATTCGTTCTCACCATTTTGAAGGCAATTTCATCTTCGCCCATGATTTCAAACCTTTTCAGTAGAAACGAGAATGCTTGTTAACACCTAGAAGTGCAGTGTGTTAAAAATACATTCTTGAAGCTGAATTGAGGCTCTCACACTTCATGAACTTAATTTAAAAAAAAATAATCAGAAAAAATAACAGACGACAAAGATAAGAAAAAGAAACAATATGAAATAACGCATAAACTGAGGAAGTATAATAACTAAAATATTGATATAAAATCAGGCTGCAACTCAGACAAGTGATCTGGTGCTGTTTCTTTCAGTACTTTAAACACACGTAACAGGATTTCCAAATGAATTGTATATCTCCCTGGAAGCCAATGCGGAGATGCCAACACAGGAGTCATAAGTGCTCTATCTTGTGCTCTAGCAAGGACCCCAGCAGCTGAATTCAGTAAGGCTGTAGCTGTAATCACTTATAAGTCCAGAAAGAAGAGCCTTATCCAATCTGGATGAAGCTAAAGCATGAGCTACATAATCTGCACTGGGAAAAGAGAGAGAAGATCTAAAGTTTGCAATATTACTTCAATAAAAAACATCTTTATTAGGCAACTCAAAAACATAAGAATAAAATAAACACCTAGTTTCTTTTATATTTCAAATTAGGTGTTAAGTCATCCACGTCTATTTGTGACATGGTTTTGATGAACACCTCCATCTTCTGAAAATTGATTAGCAGATTTCTTTACAAAATGTTTTCTTCATCTCAGCACACCTTTATGAAATACCAAAACAACAAAGATTATTCTAAATAAAGATGCAAGCCGCATGAAGAAATGCAGAACAGCTGTTAGAAAGCTCAAACTGAGCTCAATGCGAACAGATCTAGTCTTCACTATTCTATGCTCTGCCAGTGCCTTGCCAAGGACGTACTTGTATTTGTTCTGTTCTCTGTAGGCCTTGTGGATACGGTCTGTGATCGGCTTGCAGTTGATGACCAAATCTTTGGTCACGGGAGGCTGAAAAGACAAAAAAAAGACATGAAAGTAAACACTCTTGAAACAGTGCACTCGTTTAAGTCTTTTATTTAGAAAACAATGGACAGAGCAGGCCAGTTCAATAGTCCAGCAGTGCGCACAGCTTGATCCCAAGATATCTGCAATTCTTCCATTGAGCTGGACAGCCAGAAGCAAGCGATAAAATCCACCTTCTAAAGGCTTGAACAGCTCTCACTTCCTGCCGTTTGCACTGGGATGAACACTATCAGAAACAGGCTCTTACCATGCTGGGATCATAATATGCCTCTTGCGTGGGGTTGATCGTGTCGATGTGGGTGACATTCAAGGGCAGCGACTTTGAACAGTTTATCAGCGTCTGCTCCAGTCCTGTTAAATCCTGCGTAGACAGTGACGATCAGTTCAGCTCTGACAAAGATCAGACGGACAAGGCTAATGCACAGCCTGACTGACAATTTAATACTGTTACTGTGTAGATGCACAACGATATTTTACAACATGCAAAACACCTATGAGCATCAAAGGTGAGTACCGTTAGACAACAAAACAGCAAGTATTTTTCACACAAACGTCCTAAGAATTAGCCTTTAAATATCTAAACAATAAATACAGAATATTTGTGTTAAAATTTTACACTTTAATTTTTGGTTAAACTGGTAAATCATTTTGGCAAAACCTGGATACGTCCTCTAGTTCCTCCCTGTCATGCTGTCACCCTTCACATGGGGACGCTGCTCCTGAAGCACTAATCTTCTGATAACAGGACCGACCATCCATCTCTAACCACCTTCTCCAGTACAGCGTCACGGGGGCCCTGGAGCCTGTCCCGGCAAGCATCAGGCACAAGGCAGGATATGTCCTGGATGGGACGCCAGACACATACTCACACCAGGGCCACTTGTCCCAGGAGCCAATTAACCTGCCAGCATGTCTTTGGACTGCGGGAGGAAACCCATGCAAACATGGTGAGAACGAACAAACTCCCCGCAGACAGCACCCCAGGAGCTGGACCCAGGGGCCCAGCAACGCGAGGTGGCGATGTTCTCCTGGGCAGAACCGCGTACTGGCAGCTCACCCGGACCGCACTGCCTTCTCGGCTTTACCAAAACCTTCGGTCCCCTAGCCTCTCGTGCAGGGCCATCGGCGCCGGAAGGGAAGGGTCACCTGAAGGCTGAGCGGGAGCTCGTGGATCCTGGTGGCCAGCGTGCGGATCTCGCGGTCCGACAGCACCCCGGAGCTGTCCGTGTCCACTTCGTCGAAGACGCGGGAGATGTTGAGCTGCTGCACCGCGCTCATCAGGTAGTAGAAGTAGGAGAAGGCGAACTGCATGTCCTGGGAGTGCCGCACCTTGTGGGACGAAGTCTTGTCAAACTCTTTGGGAAACCTGTCGTACGCAGAGGCCTCAGCATCAGAAGAGTCGACAGCCACAGACTTTCAGCTCTCATTCACTGGCTGCACACCGAGGAGACTGACGCACAACCAGACGCAACAAGACACACAGGAGATGCAGAAACAGATTCGATGACAAAGCACTGGATCTGAATAGCAGCTGCTGGCGGGCCTATGCAAGTGCTTTTCGAGCCTAAAATAAAATTCTCTGTGATGAACTGAAAGACCTGACGTTTTTTTCTTCATTTTGGATGACTCTTTTTTAAAATCTAACCTTATTTGATAACCTAGTTAAATTCGGGCTTTAAGGGTCAGGAGATTGAGCGGACACTTTTAAAGCACAGCAAGCACCACGCTGGCCTCACATGTCCTGCAGCTCCTGCATGACGAGCCGGTCGATCGTGTGGGGCATGTGGGCGGGGACCTTCCGCGACGTGAAGCCGAACTGGCCGTTCAGGAGCCTGTTCACGTAGCGCAGGGAGTCCGCGAACGTGTCTCGCAGCTTCCTGCCGACAGCTCTCACGTCCGTTTGATAATCCAGCTCCTTCCTCAGCCTCTCTTCTTCCTGAAGAGCACAGCAGCAGGGCACTCGCAACACAGTACGAACTGAGAATTCAGCTGCCTCCCTAATTATTACAATGCAACACTAAAATATCTAATGCGAGTTTTATATTCAGCGATTCACACATTATTCTTGTGTCATTTTTTGCAGTTTTCACATTCTCAGCATAACACATGCACAGAAGGCACCAAATATACCAAGTAAAGAAAACTACAACAAGACTAAATGTCCCACAGGCAAGTTACAAATTAGCGGAGATTTCTATCTACGGGTTGGGTGCACCTTTGCATAGATAATTCTTTATTCTGCCAAGTATTGTTTTGCATGTCTGCAGTGACCATGCTTGCAGCTCTTCGGTCACAACTTCAACTGAGAACTCAATGGAGATGAGATGATACACAGGATGAAAAAGTTAATAAGGGTAATAATATACTGTAGATAAGTTTCAAAAGGCGAATAAGAACAGTACAGGCGGCTGAAAGCAGAGAAATAATTTCAAAAACCAGATCAGAGGGGCAAATCCACAGCTCAATCTATCTTAAAAACAAATGTCCTTTTCTCTATATAAAACCTATGCAAAGCAGATTTCCTTCCTCTATTAGCCCACCTATCTACTTAAAACAACTATCATAGCTGTGGGCAAAGCGGTGATTCTCACGACACGAAGTCAGTACAAGGCGAGATTTCAACAGGTCCTGAAAAAAAAACCCCAAGAGGTACCGCGACCGCCTCCGAGTTCCAGCTCTCTCTCAGCAATTGAAGACTTTGGCTACAATGAGATCGGTCACTCACTTCCAAGAGGTCCTGGAAATATTTCCTCTTCTCCCAGGGGAGGAAGCCCCTGCCGCTGACCGAGTACTGCTGGAGTCTCCGGCCCAGAGGAACCCCCCCGTGCAGCTCCCTTTCCGGGTCCCTCTCTCTGGGGCTCGCCTTCTCCATCTGCGTTTCTTCCGGATCCTTCGCCCTTGGGACACCTCCCACCAGGGAACTCAGTATCCGGGAGGGGGCCAGGTCTTGGGCTGCAGCTGGCAGAGCCTTGGCTCGAGGCCGGTTCTGATCCGCCTCACGGAGCGGCTGATCATCCATCTGAACTCGGACGGGAGGAGAGGTCAGCTGGGTCTTGCGCTCTGGAGCTGGTAGATGGGGCGGCACCTTCTCCTTCTCCGAATTTTCACCTCCAAAGTCTCTGTAAGGTCTGTGGGGATCCACACCTTCCTGGGACTTCACCTGCACTGGTTTCCCAACGTTGCTGCCATTATGACTTTGATCGCGTCCTCTGGCCCAGGCCGATACCCTAAAGGGCTCCAGGAGAGCAGCTTTGGTGAGGTTATAGCCTTTAAGAGTGAGATCTCCTTTCTCCAGCTTTTCCTCTAGCTTCTGCAGCTCACTCTGCACATCAGCAGGCAGTAAGGACGCATCCAGCACTGGCACCTCAATGGCATCCTCGGTGTCCGCCGGGGGCCTTCTGTGAATTCTAGGCCCTTGCTTGTCTGTGGGCACGTCTTCAAAAGAGACCTCTGGCTCCAGCGGGGAAGCAGTTGCTTTGACGTCCCTCCCATCATCCTTCTGAGCCTGGGTCACATTGGACTTCTGGACTTCCCGGGTGTCCACGTCCACTGTGATGGTCATTTTGAAGTCCTGGTCACCCTCGCCCTGGAAGGTGAAGTTGTACTGGATGGTGGTGGCGTTCATGCCGCCGTGCAGGAGCAGATGCATGGTCTTCCACTTGTTGGCCACGGACGTGTGACGCACGATGGGGTCGTCGCTGACGAAGGCCTCGGAGATTCTCTTGGCGATCCCCTCGAAGCTGAAGTAAGGCTTGGTCTCCCCCTGCGGAATGGAGTAGTGGGTCTTGTTCCGCAGCAGGGTTACTTTGTACAGCTGGCCGAAATGATCTGAAAGAAAAAAACACAACTACACATAACCAACCCACAACAACTCTGACAGCATCTACAGTAAGTTGTTTGTGATGTTTTAGTGACTGTAGCTAACCCAATATACAGAGCTAAAATTCCTAACATCGTCACACAATGACTATCAGAAAAGTCAAAGAACAGGATGATTTTAAATGGAAACGCTCAAGTCCACTTTCCGCAATTTATCAAAGAAGTAGTTATAGGAACTCCCTCATGCGGTAGTACAACTGCAGAAAAGCGTTCGGTAGAGCTTAGCAATGAATGTTCAAAAACAAAGCATTTCACCTAAAAAGGACACAGGTGAAATGAGTCCAACCAAGGTGTTTGGTGCTTGATCATTCAGGTCATCCTAATGAAACTGCATGTAGTTTTCACCAACATCGACACATCAGTCAATGAACTTCAACAGACAGAGTCAATCGAGCTATTCACAAGCCTGGAACAAAAAAAAAAACTCACGGAAAAGCATCTCGGGATCGTCTAACTCTAAGCGAAACATCAGAACTATTGTACATTAAGAAATCTAGAAACTGACTACAAACGTTGTCAATTGCAGAAAATTGCCCTCAATCAGCAAAGACTCCTACACGCTGTGTAAAAGATGGTGCTTCAGGATAAAGCTTGAATTGAATTGATGGTTGATAGAATGGTTGAACCTTCACACCGAAAACTCCAATATGAACGAGGGTTCAGGTGGGCTCAGAACACAATCAAACAAAAGACTTCACAGGAAATACAGCAGGAAGCCTATCCTCTAAAGAGCTGTAATTTAATGAATGCATCTCCCTTCCAGTGTCCCTCTCTTTGGAGCTTGCTTCCTCCTTTCATGTTTCTACAGGACACTTCAGCTTCGGGACACCTCTCACATCTCAGTGTTATGGGGGGAGATGGAGGGGCTTTTTGGCTGCAGCCTGCAGCCATGCCTACCCCCAAGCACAGCACTTACACAAACACCTCCAGAATATGCAGAGTTACAAGACTAACAGCAGTACCAGCAACAGCCTGGCCCTCGTCTACCGGCTCGAATCCCTATTCCACCAACAGCCAAGTGAGACACAGACACACCTTCCATGCAAGCGCTTAGCTGGCTACCCAAAATATCAAAACATCCCCAGGAATCACTCCCCACGTGCATGTGACAGCCATTTGTTTACCAAAAGATTATCCTGATAACAAAGAAGGCTTTACAATCCAGCACCAGCGGCCTCAGCTCAGACCAGCAGGGACAACCCTCTTCTTTGTACAAAACGAAATCCCGCCATTACAGTGCGCGCTGATCAACCACACCGCCGATAATATAAAAGCAAAATAATCTCAATAGCTAACTGTGTTGGGTTAAACATGAAATGTTCCTTTCAGCTTGATCCATCCGGATGTTGTTTAGAGGATCAGAAAGCAGATCATGGACAGGAGGTTTAGACCGTGATTTAAGACGTGTATGACAAAGACCTGTTTCTGTTTGAAATAAGCCAGATGTGTCACCAATACGGACAGATAAACCAACACGGTCTGAAGAAAGAAAGGAAAGAGTTCAACCTGAACACTCACCTTGCCCACAGTCGCCAACATCGAAGCCGCAGGACAGCACGTTGCAGGCCTGGTCACAAAACTTATCTGCTAGCCAGGAGTTGGCGCAGCCCTGATTGCAGTAGGAGACGCCGCCGATGCCCCCTAAGCCACCCGCAAAGTTCCAGGCCTGCCCGTGGCCGCCCGCCGCCCCCGCTCCGCCCCCTGCTGCTCCGAACCGACTGCTCCCCGTCGCCCCTGCGGAGACCACACAGCACAAACACCGATTCAGGGTGGACAAGAGGTAACGTGTCATTCAGCTGCAGGTCTAGTCCTGCTGCCTCGTGTTTGAGAACCCTAAACACATGGGCTTTGTTTCTCTCAGGATTCAGGATCTTTTTGAAAGAAGCACGAGCCTGCCAGACGGTTTTTTGTCTTCTGGCAGTTCCGTACCTGAAGCTGGCACTTTTAACAGCGCAGAGGCCTCAGCGTCAGAGGGGATGAAGGGTTCTCCTAATAATAATCGGTTAAATTCCTGCGTGCAATGAAAGCCAGGCATTCAGACACGAATAAAAGCAGAAAGATTGAGCCACCCTTATAAAGCCCATGACTCTCTGGCTTTGCCAACCGAGACTGAGGGAGAGGCACTGTGCTGTAATCCCCTCCCGATTTACTTTTATCTAAAGAGCCAGACCCGAACGCTGCATACCCAGACAGTCTCCCCCGTCCCAGTCGCAGGCAGAGTTATTGCAGGCCTTGTCACAGTATCCATCCCTGATCCAGGAGCCAGGGCAGCCCTCCGCACAGTTAGGGACAGGCCAGGTGAGGTACACCTTCAGACACAGGGGGGTTAGAGGACAGAGCCGCCGCGCTGCCGACACAAGCTCACAATGTAAGTGCTCTTCATAATAAAACAGATGCCTGCATTTCTATCACTGCAAGAACAGAAACAAACTAAACAGCCATGGTTTTCTCCTGAACCCACCCCAGCTTGAGGGAAGACATTCAACTCAAAACTGAAGAACTGTTTTCCCAACCAACAGCGTGCGTCAGGCTGTCAGGGTGGAAATGGAATGGAATTCACATTTAGACCCACGTATGCGACGACAAAAAAAAAGCAAAGCACTGCTGCCCGTCATTCATAGGATTTCAGCATCCTGGCCAAATTTCCCATCGGCTTTTATCAATCATGGCCTCCTAACAATCCCCCTCTATGAACTGGCTTCATCACTCTGCTCTCCTCCCCACTGAGAGCTGGTGTGTGGGGAGTGTACTGGTGCACTCTGCTCTCCTCCCCACTGAGAGCTGGTGTGTGGGGAGCGTACTGGTGCACTCTGCTCTCCCCACTGAGAGCTGGTGTGTGGGGAGTGTACTGGTGCACTCTGCTCTCCTCCCCACTGAGAGCTGGTGTGTGGGGAGTGTACTGGTGCACTCTGCTCTCCTCCCCACTGAGAGCTGGTGTGTGGGGAGTGTACTGGTGCACTCTGCTCTCCTCCCCACTGAGAGCTGGTGTGTGGGGAGTGTACTGGTGCACTCTGCTCTCCTCCCCACTGAGAGCTGGTGTGTGGGGAGTGGACTGGTGCACTCTGCTCTCCTCCCCACTGAGAGCTGGTGTGTGGGGAGCGTACTGGTGCATCATCCAGGTGGGGCTGCACACTGGTGGTGGTGGAGGGGATCCCCATTACCTGTAAAGCACTTTGAGTGGAGTGTGCAGAAAAGCGCTATATAAGTGTAAGGAATTATTAATTCGTATTATTATTATTTCAGCCCTCCACCCCGGGGTGCCCCTACTTTCTGTCCCTTGGAGTGACTGTAGAAGTCGTCCGGCCACACGTCCTTTCCAAACATGACGTCGTCGTTCAGGTAGACGAACTTCTGCGACAGCCCCGGGATCCGGTGGATGTGACTTTCGATAGCAGGGGAGCTGAAGGTGGGCAAGTGGCTGTCGTTGAGGAAAATCTCCTGCAGACGACAGAAGGTGAACTAAGACCCTAAGGGGTAAAATCGAAAGATGATACTAGGGAAAAAACTACAGGCAAGATGGGGAAAAAGGTGCAGGTGCCGTACAGTGCACTTTCTCGAGCTCCCCATTGCTACAATCCACTTCTGAATGCACACGACAGCAGTAGCAGACACACAAGTGGAGCTTTCTAGGTGCATCTGGGTCTCCAGCCAGACAGGTCCTGGAGAACTGAAGCAGCTCGCTTCGCTCTGGGTGAGAGCTAAGCAGGGGTGACTCGTGCACAGCGAAGGAATGTACTGTAGCTCAAGCAGTCTGCTCCCTATGAAATTAAATGAAGCTCCCCTCACTTCTTATCAGGGGCAAGCAAGCTAAAAAAAAAGATCAGTATTTATGTCCCCACAGATCTTTAATACATTACAATGCACCTTCAATGTACCACCCTGCCATGCTGCCATTAACCTGAATGTCCACCTCCACACATCAGCACTCCGGAGCTGGAGAAGGGAATCGGGCCTGGTTTGGCTACGGTACCTTATGTGTCACAATGGTCACTCTGGGATTGTCCAGGTTCAGCCAGGAGGGGATCTGCCCGTTGGTCACGATGAAGATGTGCCGGACCCAGGGGGCGTGCTTCTCCACAGACCTCAGGGAGTAGCGCAGCTCCTCGTTGTCCTCAAAGCGACTGGCTGACACGTCCTCATCTTGCTTGGACTGAGGAGGCAGAGTGGTACAGAATCACAGCCAGCCATGCGCAGCCCCCAGTGTAGATCACACATACCGATACATACTGTACTTACAGAACCAGGGTCAGTACTACTCAACTATGAATTGGCTATGAACTGATAGCTGATGTGTGGTGAGCGTTCTGGCGCACTATGGCTGCCGTCGCATCATCCAGGTGGGGCTGCACATTCTTGGTGGTGGAGGGGAGTCTCCATTACCTGTAAAGCGCTTTGAGTGGAGTATCCAGAAAAGCGCTATAGAAGTGTAACCAATTATCATCATCACCAACTGTGGAAACTACAGGCTGCGACCCACACAAGCGAGACTCTTCTGGCAGGGCACAACTTCAAGGACAGAGGGGATTGAAAGGGGACCTGAAAAGGCACTAGCAATTCTCCAGAAGTAACAAAGAAACGCAGAAGCCCGGCCGGTACCTGGCTGATGATGCTGAGATCCCAGAACAGGTATGCCAGACTGACCGTGAGCTCCTTCCCATCTACGGTCAAGTTCTTCCTGGCTTGCTGAGTCAGCTCCGAGAAATCCTTCGGACTGTTCAAATGGAGAAGGGCGATGCTGGCTTCGGAATATAGCTGTAGCTGTAAGAAACCAATAAAAAAAAAAACTCCATTGCAACTCCAGGTTGCATTCCTAAATGTGGGTTAACTACATACTACCCACAGTTCTCCCTCAACACTGCAGCTTTATTACAGAACCTCGCTCTGTATTGCGTTCAGAGTGCAGAGTGATCCCTTCAGCCTTTTAGATGAGCCTGCTGGGGTTTTCATCGCCTAATGCTGCTGAGGAATATCAGCCCTGAGAGAACAAAGCTTCTGTAAATATTTTATGTATGACCTACCTTTGCGCGAAATTCAAGGACACAGGGCTCCAAAACATGGCAATATGGAGGGGGAGTTAAAATATCGCAAGCCGAACTCAAGGCCTGTCTGGGCTCTTAATGTATGGCCGTGTGTTTTGATTGGTTTTGGGCCGCCAGAACCCCACACCAGGAATTTATTGCTTTCCGATACTGGATAGCCGGACAGACAGGCCATTCGCAAAGCCTACAGGACTGGGACTACATTTTAAGTGACAGAACACACGGGTTACCATTGTTCAGAAACGACTGAATAAAGAAAAGAAACCAGTCCAACTGGGAGCCTCACACCCGAAAAAGGCCCAACAGCTGAAACTTTGCGTTTCTTATTTCCGGGAAAAGCCCGTTGATGTAACAGGAGAACCACCAGCTGCCAAACATACGGCAAGGAAGCACCACGACCAGCCAAACAAGAAAGCCGAGGAAAGGGTTTGCTGCATCATGAAGAGACGCTTTGCTCAAAACGACATCACAGAAATCCTGCTTTTTTTTCCTCCCTCTTACCACTGCCCTTGAGGATAGCAACTCCTACACTGATGAATCTGGAAACATGGCAGCAGCCTCTCTTCATAATCGTCTAATAGCAGCACGGCCAGTTCAGAATGTGTGGTGGGATCAAGCGCTGGCATCTGAAAAGCGTGCTGTGAGCTTCACTTGCACGTCTGAGACGAGGCACAGCGCACACTCTACCGCTCCTTGAAGGAAGCGCTGCATAGTCCGTGTCGTCCAAAGGGTGCTATTTCTGTCAGCCCTGTGATGAGGGAGAGGGCTCCTGGAAAATGAGAGTGATGCCCATTCCATTTTTGAAAACGCATTCTTACCACAGCCTCTATTTTTACTGCTGAGACAATGCTTGAATTATAGCCCCCCTCATATTAATATACATTCTAAAACCACTGGCTTCAGTGCATGGAGGTCTGTCTTTGACTTTGGCAGCAGCTACGGTGGTAGACCTGGAAGCCTTCTGCTGAAGGCAAAGGAAGATTCATTCTTAAGCACCGTGCATATATATATATAAAAAAAAAATGCTTTAAAAAATTGCCCATGCATAATATAAATTATATATCTGGTTATGTGCAAACGTTTGGGCAGGTGAAACTATATGTTTCAGTGAATCTCTGAGTGAAAGCAAGTTGACAACCTCTCTGTGGTAGAGACTTCAACATAACATCTTTCTAAAAATTTTACCGTTTGCTGATTTTAACAGATTGGAAAAAAATAAATGTGACCGTGGCATTTGAAATAAATTGGGCACTCTTCTAGCTGAATCATGACTACTTCCGTGTTTTTGCCCCAAAACCTGATTGACTCGTTAGGCCTTGAATAAAGTCAAGTGAAGACAACTGCAGTGTTGAACAAATATTCTGACCCTTCTAACCTTTCGGTTCATGACTGTTGTTCTGCCTTCTTTCAACAAACATGGGCTGCTGTTAGAAGCTGTCTGAGGGCTTCAAAAAGATAATTCACTCTTACAAGCAGGGGAAGGCTATAAAAAGAACTCTAAATGCTTTCAGCTTGCAATTTCAACTGTCAGAAACATCATTAAAAAAATTGAAGTTAAAGGAAACCATTGAAGTCAAGGCAAGATCTGGAAGACCCAGAAAACTCCGACAGAACCGCTTGAAAATTGCCCAGATCTGTAAGGCAGAACCCACAGATCACTGCAAAGGACTTGCAGAAAAGTTTAGCTAAGACTGGAGTCTTGTCCACAGGTCCACAGTAATGCATTGCTTACATCATAATCTACATGGGAGAATTGTCAAAAGGAAACCTTTCGTACAACCTCATCAAAAAAACTCAACATTTGAAGTATGTAAAACAAAACCTTGATAAGCTGGAAAACTTTTTGGAACATACTGCTGTGCACTGAAACGAAAACTGAACTTTCTGACCATAACCACAGACAATAAATGTGGTGAATAACGGGTGAAGCTTAAAAAAACAAACATATTTGCCAACTGTTAAGCATGGGGGTGGATCCATTATGCTTTGGGGTTGCGTGGCAGCCAGTGGCACGGAAACATCGTGTGGGTGGAAGGAAGAACAGATTCAACTAAACATTAACACATCCTAGAAGCTAATGTCCCAGAGTCAGCGTAGAAACTGAAGCTGAAAAGAGGATGGATATTTCAGCTACACAACAATCCAAAATAGACCTCAAAATCAACCATGAAGTTCTTACAGGAACGAAACATTAGGGTTTTGCAATGGCCTTCACAGCCACCAGACTGGAATACTGCTGAAACTCCGCGGGGAGGTCTCACACATGCAGTCCCTGCAAGACGACCTAAGAATATTTCTGAGCTAGAAGAGTTCTGCAAGGAAGAGTGGGGGAAAAAAACCCAAGAGCAAGAACAGATGGACTCTTGGCTGGCTAAAATTCTGAAAAGTTTTGGAAACTGTGATTTCTAGCAAAGGAGGTGTTACTAAGTGCTGACTGACAGGGTGCCCTAACTTTTGCACATGCCATATTCACTATTTTATTATTATTATTTTAAAAGTCTCCAAAACTGTGAATAAATACTTATTATGCATTAAAATTTGCAAAAAGACGTCATTTTTAGGCTTGCATCTGAACATAGAGGTTGTGAACTTCTTTTCACTGAAACACACAGTTTGACCTGGGGCGCCTGCACTCTTGCACACAGGTGTATATAAATAGGCAGGGCAGAGGGTCCCCACGCCCCGCGGCCCCGTAGTATCTGCATGAACACAGGCGTCGTCTGCAGCAGGGCACCCAGGAGCCGGCCCACGGCTATTTCAGTCTCCACAGGTTTCCGTCAAAGTCAAACGGTGCCGCTGTCAGATACTAAATCAAAGCTGCAGCGACTCGGACTTCAGTTGAACCCAGGGGGGGTGGGCTGGGATACAGGCTAACGTCTCCCTTCACGCCGAGTGGCTCCTGCTGATGGCGACGCTGAGCGCTTTGTCACAACACAACTCCGCCGGGTCAGGACACAGAGACCACGGAGACAGAACAGGCTACCTACCAAAGAGACCCAAACACAGCGCTTGTGTCCCCGAGACAATGTAGGGAAACAATCAAAAAGGGCAAACAAAATGTACAACAAAATTATGAAAACACAAGCGCAGTTTAAAGGAGTTTATTAAAACTGAGAAATATACTATTAAGTATTTGGAATAATGTGTGCAATTTTGGCCAGGACATTACAGAAAAAATATTGCTGCCCTGGATTCAGTCCAGAGAAGAGTGGAAGAGTCCAGCTCTTAATGGACTGCACTACACTGACGGGCTGAAGACAATCTTTTTAGTCTTGACCAGAGATGACTACGACAGAACCTAATCCAATAACTCAAAATCCTCCAAAGATATTCACAGAGGCAACACAGAGACCTCTTCAGAATGAAAAGTGAAATATGAGCCAGAGGATCTAAGTTCAGACTATGAGGACGTATGTTTATAATTCTTTATCCAAAGGATTGTGGGAGTATGGAAGAAGCTACTCAGACATGTTATTGAAGCCGGTACCCAGCTTCTTTCAAGAAAAAGCTGGATGAGATCCTTATAAAGCATTAATTACCTGGTAACTACCAAACAGGCCAGGTGGTCCAAATGGCTTCTTCTTGCTCAGGACCTTTCCTATCATTCTGTTTACTGACCAAGATAAGTGCCTTCTGGAGGCTTGACAAACTGATTATAACTGTTAAACCACTGAAAAATACAGTTCAGGAAGATTCATCCAGCGTCTATAAGCAAAAACACAAGTAAAGAATTGAGCAGAGACTATCCCAGCAAGCTAGCCTAACTGAATACTTTGAAGAGCAAATTCAAAATCTGCCCAGGAGGGTCCCATGCCTGCTGTGGGGGAGATGTTTTCAGAAAGCCCAGAGGAAGCGAAGGCAGATGACAGCATGCAAAGCCAATACAATGGAGTCAACATTACAGTCAGTGCAACGCGGGCTATAAATACCGGCCCCATGGCACAGCCCTGACCCTCGCCACTTCATAGAAACAGCCAGTGAGCACCAGGAAGCAGTGAAAGAGGAGAAGCCTGGCTATTGTTCAGCGGGTGAGCCCACGCTGCCCTGCCCTGCCACTGGGGAAGGCATTTCGGCACCAAGGTCACAGATCATCCTGCAGCTCGCCCTTCATCATCGTGCACTTCGTCATTAGACACCACGACAGAAAAACACAACTGCTGCATTGCAGGGTTATTAACAGACCAGCGTCAGCCTCGAGAGAAAGGTCTATAAACTCTCCTTTATATTACTGGAAAGGTGTCTCCTAAAGATCTGGGCAATTTAACCATGATCAATTAAATAGGTGATTGGTTACATTAAGTGATTTAGAGATCATCTGGAACAAAAATCAGGAGCCCCTTAAGCTGCCTTAATTGAACACTTGTCTTGAGTAATTGACTGATAAATTACAAATAAACCTAACTTTAAAGAGGCTTATGATGCTAATAATGAGATCCTGCTCTTCAGGATTAGGGCTGAAGTCTCCTGGGGTAAGAGGGAAATGCAGTTTTAATAAACCTACAGATGTGTGATTAGCGCAGCAGCAGAGTGATTTCTGCAGACTGCACCGACCAGCTGAAACGACCTGGTATAATCTAGACTCTTGCTCAAGGAGCCAGTGATACTACAGGTGCAGACTAATACAGCGAGTGTCACTGACGTCTAGTTCAACAACGACACCGCACCGCTAGGCAGAAGCAATGGCTCTTGCCTGTACGAGATGTGTGAAGAACTGGGGAAGTACAGGTTTCCTGCTGGTCAAATCTGTTGACATCGTGAAAGGACAGCAAACCCTCCTCACACCTTTGCTTCTCGTAGCGTTTTTTTAAAACCATCATATTCACGTGACATCCCAACAGCTGACCAGACGGAGCCGGAGCTCCACAGAACAGCGCTCGAACCAGCGCCAGTCTTTCTGCCCTGCGAGCGCCACCCCCTCCTGCGGGGTTCGGCCTCGGAGGGGCGGCAGGCCGGTCACAGATCCCGCGCGCCGGATGAGCTTGGCCTCAGACTGACACCTTGTCAGAGCAGCGGACTAGCAGACCGCTAACTCCCGCGGAGACGGCGCGAGGGGGAGGGTGGGATAACCACGCCAACCTTCCTTTGTGCGGCCCTGGCAAGGGGCCACGAACAACAACTGTTCTAAAGTTAAAGAGAGCGCACCGGGCTCGGGTTTCCCTCTAATACCCTGCTATTATCACATGACAGTCCCAGGAGACAGGGCCCTAGACTCCGAGCCCGCACAGGCCTATCTGGGCCGAGGGACAAAGCTCATTGTGACTAGAGACACCAGACACTGGGCATGACTGCCATTTTATCGCAGTTGTACACCTCTGCACAGGCCTCACCCCGGGGGCTCCGCGCCCTCACCTGGGTGCTGCTCACTCTCCGTGCCAATATTCCGAATCGCCCCGAAGATCACCTGCGCGCGACACAGAACAAACTGCAGGCTGAGACTGAGGACTTGGACTGAACGAGGGCCGCGGCTCAGACAGGAATCCGGGTTTAACATGCACTTCAGCGAAACCGCCATGAAACGCAATGATGCCTTTTTGTGGCAAAAGGAACAGATTTTATCTGAGATTAAATAAATCCACTGCAAGACTTTTAAAGTCTGCTCGTGTCAACTACAAGGTGTGCACAAACACTCCTGGGGTGCCTGATAGCGACACTTATTCACTCAAATAAAATCACATTTGGGCTCAACTGCTTGACTGGTTCTTTTTCAAATTTGGGATGGGCAATCCTGAAATGCAATCTAGAGAATTGAGACTGCCAAAGAGAACCAAAGACTGTAAATCCATTCCTTTTCTCACCACGTTACCAACACAGGGTCGTGGGGCAGCTGGAGCCACCATACTGCCCAGAGGTTTTAACTGGTTTCTCAATCCCACCATTTTTATCAGAACAGAAAACCTTGAATGATAACTTTATTAGAAGGAAAAAAATAGCAAATAAAAAACACTTTCAGTTTCTACAAAGCCTATCCCTCAGCAAATCAACGTGACAGGAAATTGGATAGCAGAATTTTGTTTTTGGTCACCACTGTAGTCAAGGCTTTCCCCCATCAGTGAGACGCCTTGCGACAGTGACTCACTTATGCTCCGCGCTTTTAGTTTTTGTTGCAATCCAGCTCTGCATGACCTCACTGAGACTCCCATACAGACCTGACTGGCCTGCTACCCCCTTTTCGCAAGGCTCTTGTACAGAGGCCTGTACAGAACCTGCAGAGCTGAGGGAGGGACCTGGGGGCGAAGTCATTCCACTACACCCCCTTCAGAGGGCGCCTACATCCACTTCAAACGCTGGGGCGCCACCTAGTGACAACCTAGAGGCAATGACTGTACCAACAAGTCACGTGAATACACTTCACACTCGGATCATGTGAAACCCTTGAATTTGGTTGCTATTAAGTAAGAAGCCTACTTAATTCTTTGCTTGGGTGGGTGGCAGAGTTTATATCGGCTCTCTTCCTTTTTTTTCTTCCTCCGAGATGATTCTACGGGGAAGTACATCTGAAACCGGGAAGTGGAGACACTTCTTCACACAAGGAAGCCAATACCTTGTCCTCTTCCTTTCAAGAAGAGGCTGCAACAGATGCTTGGATCAATCAGCTACCGATAACCAGACAGGTCAGATGGCCCAGATGCCCTCCTCCTCTACCTAACCATTGGTCTGTTCGAGTATTACAGTATGAACTCCTGCAAACACACCAAGCACTGGGCTGCTGGGGAAGTGTTGTGCATTTAAGGGTGTATTCCCACAGCTCAGTTCAACACAGAGAATAAACATGACAAGAAAGATCACACTAGGCCGTTAGGGAAGCAGGGTTCCTCACTGTGCACATTGTTGAGCTCTCACTATTTCCCATCAAGGCATTCAGCGGCTGCACATTCTCCCATTAACACTCAATTCAATCTTGAGGCCTGGGACAACAAACGATATGGTAATTGAGCATCTGCAGACATAGACGTTCAATTGTGCATCCCTGTGCAGCGCAGCGCAGCACAATGGTTTGAGAGGGCACAGCAAGAGCGAGCAAGTCGAGAAGAAAGAGACATTTTGTTGAAGGAGGTACAGAACTGCATGTCTGATCTATTTGGGTCTGGCAAAGATCTGTCCGAATTCCAAGAAGTTTAAAACATCCTGGCCAGAGGCTGAAAAAATAGTAAGTGCCACTTCCACCATACAAACATGATACAAAATGTCTAAACAAATGCTTTCCGTTTTAAACAAGGTGTGCTAACATAGAAGCTTATGGCCTTGTCTTAATTGCTCTCGTTAACAAGCCACAGATAAGGGGGGGGGGGTGTGGGGGGTGCTGTTAGTGATGGACACTTCAACTTCCACCCATGACATCTCATGAAAACGTTGGCAAACAATGACAAGCGCACAGCTCTTGCCCATGGGCAAACCTCTTGGGTCCCATATGTCACAGAAACATTAAATACAAGAAATATGGACGAAAAAACAGGCAAATTATGCAAACAGAGCTTGTCAGTTCTGTTATTTACATTTCTGGGTTCACATTCAGTCTTTAAAGCTGGAATAGACATCTTGAAATTGCAGTACTTCTGCAGAGGACTAACTTGAGACGACAACTGTACTATCAAAGGCAGAAAAACTCCAATATCAAAACACTCCAGTAGGTACTTCACTAACGATACTAAACTACAGTAGCTGAACTTAATTCAAGAACTCGCTTTCAGTACAATCACCTAACTGATTACATTATGAGTCACACTGCTCATGTGACAATTTTGTGGGTTTAGGGCATTTAACCTTTAAGTGCACCTCGTAAATTTTAAGTCAACTTTGCTATTTTTCTGACGTTGAAAAAAACACCAATGTTCTCACTGGTTATTGAGGAGTGACGCTTTCATTCAAGCGTCTTAAACAGGGCTATTTAGTAAGCAACTTCCTGATTGAAAAGGTGTGGGTCAGCTCTGATTCTGGCATACTGCTGGTCAGACTTGCAGGAACACATGGACATAGGTGGCAAACTCTTATACTGCACCTTTATGGACTGAGAAACTACTTGTATCAACTATGTTCCTGTAATTCAGAACTAACAACACTGAACTTGACTGGGTTTCATCAGCAGCCCTAAAATAAGGAAGTAAAGGGCTAGACAAAGTGACTCCTTGCCCCCTGTTTTGAGCAACCAAAGTGTTTCGTACAATGGAACTCTGAAAGCTGATGAGGTGCCAACTCAAATCGATGTCTGGTTAACAATACTGCCGATTAACAGGGTGTTCAAACTAAAATAAGCAAAAGCAAAACCCTAATTCTTCAGAACAGGCCAGATCCCTCGACAGGCAAAGTCTTAAATGCTCAGACTGCCCTCATGGGGGATGACTATAGCATTTAGAATCGAACTGAAATTGGTTCATTAACACGCCCGCCGTTCTCCACCCGTTCTGCAAGGAAGGTTAGGTGCAACCCTTACCTGCTTGATCTTACTGGTGACCACCTGCGGCAGCTTGACTCTCAGCTGCTCCGTCTCCTTGAAGGAGGCAGGAAAGCCGCTGAGATACGCCAGGCTCTGCATGAGCACCAGCCCCGGTGCCTCCTTATCCGTAGTCTGGAAAGCAGGGGAGAAAGGGACATTCGAGCTGCCTTGCCTGAGGAAAAGCCTGGAAAACCTGAACCAGATTTCCGGAAATGAAACTCCACAAGCCATGTGCATCTTCATTAAATTACAGTCTATCCAGCACACGGGCTCACCCGTAAAACTTTCAAGTCTTTAAAGGTCAGTACCTACATGCCATTATTTGATATTTAACACAATGTCAGTGTATTTCATGGATATTAAGAACAATAACGTGTATGTTCAAGTTTACTTCTGCAGACAGCTGCACAGAAGTGATCAAGTTTAAATGCACTAAAGCAGAGCTCAGATCTCGTCGGCCACTTCAATCAAGACTCTTTCAACACAACCAACAGTTTCTGAGCTCTGCTGGTTCTGTCAATGAAGTCACCCAGGTTTCTTGTTTTCTGCAGCTGCCTTTCGGGCTCTTGTAATTCTGTATAGCACTAAACATCATCTTTCATTTTTTTAATTTGTCCTCCAGTGACATCTTGTCACTGTAATGAGCTTTAAGATGCTGCGCACCATGGAAAAGGACATAAACATAAGACACTATGTATTTGAAAGGAAGAAGTATTTTCTTTTTTCCCCCCAGTTTTAAACACACTGAGACAGATTAAGCTTGCAAAAGACTGAAGCTTTAAACACAGGCAGAGGTGTGTATATTTAAGTGCCTCAAGATATTTCACACGTACCAGATATGCCCTTGAGATGGAGTTCTGCAGGCCCTCGTTCAGCATCGCTGCATGAGCTTCATTTGCTGGAATACATAAACTAGAACTAGAGAAAGACAAAGCTTGGGAACTGGAAATCCACCTGTAGAAGATTAATTTAGATGCATGGTAGAACAAAAGGACAATTTAGATCTTCTAAACTTTATTTCATCTGAAACGGTAGATGCGTTTTTGTTCATTGCACCAGTTGCTCTTAAAGGAGCAAAATACAAAAGCTAATATCTCTCTAGCGTGCAGTACTGCATTGAAATTACTGATAAACACGCTGCAACCTGTAAGTTACAGCTTGTTCACAAGTAGTAATTAATGGAGAACTGGTGGGGGAGCAGGAAATACTTAGCTCTACCCTGAAGGATGTGGGTTTTCTTTAAAAAAAAAAAGACCATTAAGTTAAACTGAGCAATGTTGTACAGCCAGACCTCATATTCAAAGCTTGGTCATGATTCACATTTTAAATTTGCTTTGTTTCAGTAACCATTATTTTTCTTTCACTTTGAAGCCTGGATCGAAATCGCCCACGAGCAGCAGGGCTGACAGCAGCCTGCACAGGTTCGATGTCACAACGTGTTCGTCAGTACGGCAACAAGAGCACCTGCCGATCTCATTCCACCCCTGCGCGGGTCAGGAACTGCTGTCTCGCAAAACTCATGAGCAAGTCAAGAGCAATAAGGGTTTCAGAGGTGGGTCTGGAAATAAGGGCACACACACGTGTGAGACTCACACACGGCTTTGTGTTGCCGATGCTAGGCTAGTGTAGTAAAGGAAAGAGGTAAAATGACCTGCAGATGTGGAGCACTGTACGATGCTGAGTTCACGTCTCAGTGCTGCACAAGCCACAAGCCACTGCCCTGCCCTAGGAGTGCAGTAGAGGGACACCCGTCTCCTGACACACCTCACTGAGCACGTGTGTCACTGCCCAATCACTAACAGAACTCCTATCAACTGCCTGCATCAGTACATCCCCAAAGTACTTAATTCATCATATGGGCACCACTTTACCCATCAATGAAGTTCAACACCCACTTAGCAGACTTTCTGCCCAGTGCAGAAGAGAGAAACTGCTGCACTGAATTAAGGGAGAGCTTTAGGAGGAAGAAACCGTCGACACGTCTATGTGTATTTTGAAACAGGCTGAACAAGGCTGCACCTCCTCTAGCAAAGTTTCAGATGACACGCTCACGTGTGCCTTATCTCTGAGCCGTATCCCAGGAGTGACAGCCCTCCGATACAGTGTTTTTCCACACTGCCAGGGTCAGGAGGGAAATATCTGGAACAACTCATGTCTTCAATTCTACACCCGACCTTCAGCCTCACACCTGAAATCTGTCAGGGTTTGCAGCTGACTGAAACACAGGGCTATCAGGTGCACATTGACAGAAAGGAATGTGAGCACACAAACACAAATCTGAAGCAACCTGAAGGCTATTTCATCATCCCTGCAATTGTTTAACCACGAGACATTAAAAACTACAACAAAGAAGTATGAGAACCAGGAGCTTCTACTGCATTTGAAAACGGAGAACAGGAAGCACGCCTTTACACAAAGTGTTGTGGGAGTATGGAACAAGATACACAGCCATGGTGCCTTATTCAATCCCCTGGCTTCTTTCAAGTAACAGCTGGATGGGATCCTTGGATCAATTAGCTATTAACTACCAAATGGGCTGGAAGGGCCAAATAACTGTAATCATTTTTATGTTTTTATTGCTTCTTGGCATACGTGATTGAGGAACAACTACTGCGCACAGAATCCTCTGCGAAATCATTTTCCCTTTATTACAAAAACGCATCATCAGGAGGTCATGAAACAAGAACACAAGAACCTTTACAAATGATTTTTGGTAGCTCACTGATCCAAGGTTCTCATCCAGGTGTTGCACCGAAGAAAGCCAGGGTATCGGCTTCAACCACATGGCAGGGCAGCTCGTTCCACCCTCCCACCACCCTCTGCGTAAAGTCGTGCCTCATGCCCTGACTGGAGGGGGCTCTCCCAGCAGCGTCTTGAAGGAAGCCAGGGTATTGGCTGGGTGGGACAAAGGCGTGAAGGGTGGCAGAGAGGACAGAAAGGCGCGGGATACCTTCGCCCTGGGAGTCGAACATGAGCACCGTGACGCTGGTGGAGGGGTTCTTGGGCTTGGCCACGTGCAGGATCTGCGTGGCGGAGTGCAGGGAGGGAGAGACGGCAGCCAGGTCCTTCAGGGAGACGTTGCTGGGCAGGGCAGGGTCCAGCACCAGAATGGGCGCGTTGATACAGTGGGACAGCAGACATTCGGGCTTCTCGCTTCAGGAAAGGGAGAGGGAAGACCCATAATCACGACACACGCGGTCTCACCGTTTTAAAAACCCTGACGCCCGATCGGGCGGCGGGGCCTGGCGTGAGGTCAGGAGAGAGACGGAGAGAGAGCGCCTGTGAACCAGGGGCTTCCCCGAGAGAGGAAAACACGAACAGGACAGGACCATCGAGCGCCACCGCGATCACGGGTCCGAGAGCCCTGCGCCCCCGCGAGGGCAGGGTGGGATCAGCCCAGCCAGCTCGCTCTCGGCTCTCTGCTGCTGGGGGGGGGGACCCCCTGCAAGACAACGGGCTGGAGGAGCGTCTTCACTCCCTCGCCCCCCCCCGACAGAGGCTTGCAAGAACACGCAACGGGCTGGGTCAATTCGGGACGCTACGACAAAAAAAAAAACTGGCGAGCCCCAACAGAAAAAACTTAACAGGACTAAGAGAAGACAGCAGAACGTGTGGATTCAAAATTCCCTCTCGTGCTGCCGTGGGGACATTTGCAGCAATTTTACACGAACAAATTCCACAAAACACAGTATGGAGGCTCGTTATTGATTTGAAAGGCCACACACTGCCAGGGGTGAGAATATACTAATACAGTAACCCCATATGAAAAGGACTTGAGTGGCCAAGCTACCCATTTCACACAACTGGCACAATTATGGAGATCCGGTTGGTCACGGGTGGAAACTGAAAGGGAATTAATTTTACAGGGAGAACGGGAAACGCTTCTGTACACAAAGCGTTGTGGGTGCCTGGAACATGCTACCCACCCGTGCTGCTGAAGCCGATACTCTGGCTTCTTACTAAAACAGCTCAACCAGATCCAGATTAACTCTTAACAAGCAAATGGGTAAGATGGGTTGAAGAGCAGCAAACGAGAAGAGTACCTTGCGTCCTCAGATATTAAACCACCAAAAGTGCAAGATACCTGCCTTATGTCTTATGTCACGTCTTATGCTGTTAATATATAATATATAAACTGTTATATAAGTACAGTTTGTGAAAGCGTATTCCAAACACACTTCTTTCTACTTGTGCGATCAGTTTACGCGTAAATGTTGAAAGCTTTAAAAACACATCATCCTATTTTCAAAGGTTACAGTTAATAAACTCAGTAAAAACACCAAAAAAATCAAAACTCCTAATTAAAAAAAAATTAGAGGTCAAATATATTCTGGAAGTGCATTAAAGGGAAACTGCAATGCTATTTTTATATTTCAGGGTTAGAAAGAATCTGCACTGATGATTACTATGCAATGTGATATGTACATATATATATGTGCCTTTCACCACAATAAAATTAATTCTTACACGGTAATCTATAAAACCTCAAAATACACCACAAAATAGATGAAATTTCCAGGTATGTGCAGCACCACGTTCTGCGATTCAAAATGAGGCAACAGAACATCCGGCGAGGTGAAGCGGCCTTATGACACTGTAAACAAGCAGGCTTGTGAAGACATCGCTTTTCATCCAATAGAAATATTGATCTCGACTTCCAGATGGTTTTGCCGATAAATACTACTTGTTAACTCTGCGTGAAAATCACGTTGGAACATTTCTGCGGTGAAATATCTGTCTTAAAACCAGTCTGATAAATTAGGACTGCAGTTCCCCTTTAATCCAAGTTTAAATTTAGTGACAGTCATTTTTGACATGCAACTACTTTGCCTGTTAAAAATGAAGATAAGCTCAAATGAATGATTTGTGTGCCTCGCACAAATTGTGAGGGCTTATGGGAGGGAGGTTTTTTTGTTTATGGTTTTAAATGCTATACAAAGTCATAAACTCGTAATTGTAAAGTTTATCACCACTGGTAGATCTTGCTGTGGTTCTGAAAGATGATCGGGGGTTTCTCAAAAAAGGCAGAGGCACAACTTACAGCGGTTCATGAGAAAAGCTTTGAGGAAATCTTCAGAAATTGCTGAACTACGACAGAGGCAGTAACCAAACAAAAAAAAACCTGTGGCTTTGGGTAGTGGTCAGCACATAGACCGTTTTCATTTCTCACAGCATTGCTGAGCATATCTGAAAAAGGGCTGCTAAGAGAGATTAATTTGTCAACAACAAAATAAGCTTTTCATAAATGTAAGAGGCAATGTTATTTTGGAGGGAATCAAGGGGACATTATTATTATTAGTAGTAGTAGTAGTAGTAATATAAACAAAGAAAACTATTTGAATCTATAGAAGACTGATGGATTATTGCGCTACGGAAAAGCAGATTTCAGTTTTGACTTTTTGGATTTGCATGCACATATTTATGGAGCTCTCTATCTCACCTGGCCTTTGGCACTTCAGTTGTGTTGCTAGTATTCCTTCCAAGGTGTTCCCTGTGGACAGCAAAGAAAAAGATTGAAATCCGCCATTGAAAAATTGCTAACATATCAGTCTCCAGATTCATGAACTCTTTATATTTTCAACAATCCCTTTTGTATTTTAATTTCTGAAACATGAGGAATGACCATCATTGATCCACACAGGTGAGGTGCCACAGAATTTTCATTATCCTCCCTTTTCTTTCTGTAACTCCGTGGTCTGAACTGGTGACCCAGGTCATTCAGCCCTCAGCAGTTCAGTCAGCACATGACTAACAGCAAGCCTTGCAGTCAGCCAGAGCCTGGTGGAAGTCCAAACAATAACTACCCTTTTCAGATCTGCTTAAGATGTTATCAGCACTGCCGCAGGAGCAGTCCCACAAATGATGATAAATGCAAAACCGAGTGCAGCAGAAGCAGCACTTCCCTTCAGTCTTGTTGCACAAAACAAAGGACCTGAAGGCCAACGAGCGACATGAATCTGACTAACACTTCCCAGCCGCTTTGCCTCGGCGAGGAAGCAAGATTAGGCAGGCAAGCGAGTCGGCGCAGGAAGCACTTGGGGTTTCAGGAGTTTCGGCGGCTCCTACGGGCGCAGGCCTACCTCAGCACTCTCTGCTCCTCCTCCATCCTCTCCCTCACTGCGCCCAGCTCCCGGATCAAACTGGCGTCTGTGCCGTTCACCCAGGTGTACACCACGTCGATCGGCATCGGCAGACATAACCTGCACACAGAAACAACACCAAGCCACTGTGACCCTGTAACACACACGTACATGATTCTAGCATTCAACGTGTAAGCAAAAATGCAGGTGTAATAATCAGAATCCAACATGTTGACAGAGGAAGTGGTCTCAGGCTGCCACAGGACTGAAAATCCAGTGGTCCCTTCTGACAGCTCCAAGTACAATCCAGGGAAGCTGCCTGCTCTACCCCAGGACTTGGAAGCAGACTTGAAAGCACCAGCTCTCCACCACCACCACCACAGACACTTAAGTCCAGACACCAGCGACAACACCAGTCAGCGCCATATCACCAGCAACACAGGAAAAGGGGAGCTGGGGTTTCAATGTAGAGGTGGAACGGTAGAGCTGCATGACAGAACTGGGGACCTGGGTTCAATTACTAGGGTGCTGTCGGTGTGGAGTTTGCGTGGCTTTCCCCTGGGAGCTGCAGTTTCCTCTATCGGCTTTCTCCAAAGGCATTCTGGTAGCTCAATGGCCTTCTGGGAAAACTGGCCCTTGTGTGAGTGTGTGTCTGTCCGCCCTGCGATGGACTGGCGTCCTGTCCAGGGTGTGAGAGTGTGTGTGTGTCTGTGTGTGCCCGGTGACGGACTGGTGTCCTGTCCAGGGTGTGTGTGCCCAGTGATGGACTGGTGTCCTGTCCAGGGTGTGTGTGCCCGGTGATGGACTGGTGTCCTGTCCAGGGTGTGTGTGCCCGGTGACGGACTGGTGTCCTGTCCAGGGTGTACTCTGCCTTGTGCCTGTTGCTTGCTGGGATAGACTCCAGCTAGCTCCCTCGGGACCCTGTACTTGCAGTACTCAGTGAAAATGACTGTTTACTATGCGATGTGATATGTATATAGGACATATTGTATATTACTGCTTTAGTTACCTGGCAGTGGTGACGCTTAAGAAGTTTTCAAAAAAAAAAAAGAAAAGGAATTTTTTTAGGTGCTCTTCACGGTCTTTGGGAAAAACCTGTTGTATGTGCCTGTACTCTTCAGGGGCCTTTTTAATAAAGGTAATATAACTAGCTCATGGAGGAGAAGGACTAACATGCTGGACAAAGAGGTTACAAAATGCATGGATGGCTTCCACACACAACCGACCCCTCGGAGATCTCAGGAGTCAGGCACGAGGCAGCACCGCACTCCGCCACGTTCAGGTGCCTCCCCGACGCCGCAGGCGAGGAACTCACCGGTTCTGGAAGGACTTGCCCGCCACATTGTCTCGATACGAGTCAAACAGGACGTGATACTGGTCTCGGCTCCATTCCACAACCACCTGCGGGAAGATCGGAAGACCTCAGCACGCGCAAACCCCTCAGGGAAAAGAGCCGCCGCAGAAGATCCAGATTCACCCCCAGAACCGCATCACGATGAAAGCAAAGCCGGTTTTGAAAAAGACACACCACTCCGATTGGACAACAGAACGGAGAGCAGAGAATTGATCTTATTTTTGATTGCTCAGCTAACTGGAAAATTGTATCTGTTGGCTTTTTTTAACAACACGCAAGGAGGAATAACCCTTCATCAGCTGCTTGGACGACTGCTCTCTGCACCTCCTCCTGTCTGCGCCCTAGCGAGGGAATCGAAAAGCAGGAAGTCACAGGACTGCACTGCCTCTCACCATCTTTCTTGAAGGGCCTGGGAAGAGTGGAAAAATCCCACAATGCTTCCAGACCCACCTGCAGATTTTAGAGCTCACCACCGTGGTCTCTACTACTCTATTTCCAGCTCTTCTTGCTTCACTCACTTCCAAAAGACCAAATCTTTTGTTTATACCACTCTGCAAGGTCTCTCTAAATTAAACTAAATTAATTCTTATAGCTCACGAAGTCTTTAATAAGTAGTCACCTAGTCCAGGGATACGCGCTCTGTGGCTCTTCTAATCCACCTTGATAAACTAGCCCTTGCTACCTGCTACTTGCTTTAGGAATTTTGTTTCAGCATTAAAAAGCCAATCTGAAGGAACTCTGCACTCGGCTGTATTGTTTGGAGTGTTAACTTTTACACAACACCATAGCCTGTAATGTCTGAACCTCATTTTAAAAATAAATGCAGGAAAATACTCCAATAAACAGAAAGATGAACCAGAAAAAAAAACAAAACAAATGTACACGGCTTATTTGAACACATGGGTAATTAATACACACATGTTCTTCAACGCAAGAAGCAAATGTTCAGAAAACAAATAAGCCTGCAAAGATGTTGATGGCTCATCCCTAAAGGAATCAAGGCCGTCGCTGAAGCGTTTTCAAAAGCCCGTATAAAAATGGACGTATATTCAGGGAAAAACAAAGCCAGATGGACTAGCAGCTTGCTTGCTCGGTTCCCCTTTGCACGAACACAGCACAGTAATATTGAATGTAAGTCTAGGGCTACAAGCTGTTCAGAAGCCACAACGTGAATCCTGATGAGGTCTTAATCTGGTATTTTGGAGAGGCTGGGGAGGAAGTAAATGCAGACTCAAACACAATGGGCACACTGCAGCGGCCGGAGTGCCCAGCACAGGTACTCGCACAAGAAACCTGAGGTCCCTTTTCTCACGCTGATCTCCAGGCGCATCTCCGGCGTCGGAGAACCGTTCCACTCAGCTCTTCCTTCTTATTCTTCTGGCAAAGGTCAGCCAACTCAAAACACAGCCGGAAGAACTGGGGGTGCCGAGATCAGAAACCTCTGCCCTGCCTCTGGGTGCCAAAGGTGTAACGCACTGGGGGACATGTATCTGCCACTTTGTCCACTTTTTCCCAAAACAAAGGATGTTGCAATATAACCTGGAATGACTGAATCAATACTATTAATTTATTTACCTGAACCTTTTTATCACTTTACACTGAAGCGCACACGATTGGAGATAAGCACAAGGAGTAAACCCCTCACAGCTGCACCGCTGTTTAAGACTGCCAGAGCTCCATACACAACTCATCTCATAAACTCATTAAGCATATTCTACACATCACTAACTTAGTCTTCTAAACATGTGCAACGCCAAACGTTTCCTGCAATGTTAAGGATAAAACATGAGTGTCTTTTGAACCAATTCAATTGGAACAACCAATCGTTTTTCCTTTGTTCAGCCTAGAGTATAAACGCCGACAGGACCTCTACAGTTAAGCAACAAACCTCTTTAAGATAAATACAGCCACAAAAACACTAACACACACTCTTGTCATTTCTGTACTATGCTGTATATGTTTTGTCTTCTGCAGGTGCGGATGGGTGGTCTGCCCTTGTAGGAATCCAGTCTAGTACAGTCAGTGGCGCACACTGTGATCAACAGACCTGGCGCAGCCATCTGGAACTGGGAAAGAGGAACAGAAGGGCTCAGTCAGGGTCGGTGTGCCTGCAGGTTTGCATTGCAGCTCAGCTCTCAATGGAAATCGGGTCACTCTTAATGGGATCAATTTAACAGCTTCGCCTAGATGCTGCTGCTTAAAGACTTAGTCCTAGAAAACTGTAGATACCGACCCCCCCAGGACCTGCCCTGCTACAGACACACTGGCCCTCCAGGACCGGGACTGTACAACCCTGGATTAAGCTGCCGACTTGGAAAGGGGGGCACTGTAGCCTTCTCGTCCAGTGATATCTTCAAGGAGACACCTACTTCCTGTCTTCCTGACAGGCAGACCCCAAGTGGTGAGGACTGGGAACAAAACCTCATCCCCTCTGATCCTTAGTACAGGGGGCCCCCAGGGCTGCTGCCTGAGCCCACGGCTGTATTCTCCATTTACACATGACTGTGTGGCCAGATTTAACAGCAACTGCATCATCAAGTTTGCTGATGACGCCACAGTAATCGGTCTTATCAGCAACAATGATGAAACCACCTACAGGAGCAAGGTAGCAGAGCTGGTGGAGTGGCGCCACAACAACAACCTCACACTTAACACACTTAACAACAGCAACACACTAAACATCAGCAAAACAAAAGAGATTATAGTGGACTTCAGGAGGCACGGAGGGCATCACACCCCCATCATCATTCAGGGGGCTCCAGTCGAAACTGTCAGCACCTTCAGGTTCCTCAGCCTCCAGATCACTGAGAGGCTGAGCTGGTCAGAGACCACTGCTGCCATCCTCACTAAAGCCCTCCAGCGCCTTCACTTCACTTCCTGAGACAGTTAAGGAAGTGGGGGATGAGCAAGGCACCACTCACCAATTTTTACCGTAATACGATTGTCCTGACTGGTGGTATTACAGTGTGGTATGGTGGAGCCACAGTACAGGACAGAAAAGGCATACAGAGGGTTATGAGCTCCACGCAGACAATCACTGGGACTGAGCTATCCTCCATCGACCAGATATATCTCGACAGCTGCCACAACCGGGCTCGAGCTTTACTTTGGGACCCAATTCACCCTGGGCACGATCTGTTTTTACCCGTGGGTTCTGGTAGGAGGTATTGTAGTATCAGAACACCGATGAACAGATTCAAAAACAGTTTCTTCCTCCAAACAGCCCACATCTTAAACAGCTCAAATTAGCACCTGCACTTTAAGGTACTGCACTGTTTGCAATTTGTCCTGTCTTGGCCGCACTATAATGTCTATTGTCTAAAATAATTGTCCATGTCTGTTTGTCATTTGTGCCTATTTTCTTTCTCTAATGTTACTTCGTACAGCTGGGAGAGTAAGCACTCCAATACACTTGTTGTACATGGCAAATAAAGAAATCTTGAATCTGCTACTAGCATGCGTCTTCCAACAACATTATTTGCTATTAAACATCTGTGCAAAATATGTTACGACTTTCCATTCCTGTAACGTCAAGGCTCAAAAGCACTCGCGACGGAAGTTATTTTTCCTGGGAGAGAGAAGAGTCCGGCACAAACTCCTGCCGTGCAGAAAATGGACCGACAGCTGTCAACGTCACTGAATAAACACGTTCATCTCAGTTCCGCAAAGCACGGTTGCATCGCGGCTCCAGTCACACACAAAATAAGTGACTGTTCAGCACAGTGGCCCGCTCCGATTCTTATTACAGCCCCTCGACAAGTCAGCCACTTCTCAACCAGACAGCTCCACGGACACTGTGTCTCAAACCGCAACTGTTCCAAGCGCGGCGGGGACGCTCCTCGGAAGTTCAGCGATCGTGCTCGACCAGAGACTCAAGTTTGCAGGCGGCTTTCGGGGACGCCTCTCCCGCACGCAGCGCCGAGCCCGGGGGAGCGCAGCCAGCCGGGTTTTAAAAGCAGTTAAGGACAGCGCAGCCCCTTACCTCGCCGAACTGAAAGGCAGACACGATCATGAGGACGATACCCCCGAAGCAGAGGTACAGCCCGTAGCGGTGAGACAAACAGGTGTACGTCTGTCTCTGAAGCAGCTTGAGCAGCGAGGTGAGCACCATGGCTAGTATCAGCTTCCCATGCTCCTTCATTCATTCGCCATTTTCACAACAGCGTGACTGCTACCAGACAGACGGAAGGGGAAAACAGAAATACAGAAGAGCGCGAATGAAATATGACATCCGCAGAACACCCATCACACCCCCATCATTACCACTATATCACGCTGAACTCACTCACTCACACCCCCCCGCTCCACTTCCGTACCAGCAAATAACGTCCAGCTGGCACAGCGCTGCAACAGGGCCGTGGCTACCGTCCAGCGCCCCCTGCCGCCCCGGAGGGCTTGTACAGTATGGACAGCTTGTATAATTCAATTCAAGGGGCTTTATTAGCATGACCGATGGGTACAAGCAGTGTTGCCAAAGCAAATAAAAATTCACATGAAACAAAACAGAAAATAAAAGTTAAATAAAATCTACAGACATTTACAACAAAGACATGTCAGAAAATAGTTACATATACTGTAGACATATTGAGCATTATTGGGAGACAGACTCACTGTTCCTCAGGCTGGGACAGGAGATCACATACTGGGCTGCCAGTTCAACTGAGTCCCCTCCTCCCTCTCCCAGTAGGATTGGCACCCGTTGTGATTCTGGCAAGTGTGGGAACTCTGGGATTAGATTTCTGAATTTCGGGAAGAATGTTTCTCTAATCCCAGAGTATCTGTCACAGTGCAGTGGGAAGTGCACGTCTGTCTCTGTTTCCCCCGTTACACACTCTTCCGCAGTTACTCAACACTTACACAGCGATAACGCCGTGTAAACAGTAATCATGAATAGGACCCAGAGTTATTCATTAACTCTTGTCTACAGCGTGTGGTAATCATTTTTCTTAAGCTGATACACTAATATCTGGCACCAGTCAACGGTGTTATAAGAAAAAAAAGTAAATAATGAAAACAAAAAACGACATTTTCTTTTGGTTCTTCTTTCAGCTGCGTATATTACCCAAGCTTTTTTTTTTAATCAGAGAGGAAAAAAAAAAGTCTTCTTCCAGCCACCAGCTCGGACAGCCGAAAGTGTTAGTGTGTTAGTTGTGAATATAACATATGTTTTTTTGTACCTCAGGTGAGATGGCGAAATAGTCTCAGCAGCCTCCAGATGGCCTGGGTTCAGATTCCAGGTGGGGCAGTGTGGCTGCACTCTGGAGTCTTTGTACTTTGCTAAATTGTGCCAGTAAATGCCTGCCGTATAGTTGTGTGTCCATCTCATCGCCTCGACTAGGACCATTCAGCCTTGCCATCCAGCTGTAACTGCGTCCCCAGCTGCACAGAAAGAGCCCTTCAGCAGAGCATCACACAGGCCTCCTGGGCGCTGGCAGAGGTTCATCAGAAGCCCTCTCTTACACCACGGAAAACCAGGGACCGAGGCGGACAGATTTCACAGTGCACAACGCGCACCTGACACAGAATGGCAAAACCCCGCCAGAGCACCCCAGTGCTGTACAGCGGTAACCCCCAAAACCCAAAACGCAACGGCGTCGTAAAACCCCAAATGGACACTGTGGGCGACATGACACCCTCCAAGTCGAAGATGCAGGGGCTCCAGGCAAACGTTTGGAAGCCTGGAAGGGAGAGAGTTTGGTACCCCATGCAGTGCCTCTCCTGACATGGCTGACAACAGAAGACTGAACTGAAAGTTCACAAGTGGCTCCTTTGGCAGTACGTAGTTTTAATTGATCCAAGGATCTCATCCAGATGTTTTTTTAAAAGAAGCAGGGGTATTGGCTACAACAACGTGGCCGGGTGACTCGTTCCACCCTCCCACCACCCCTTGTGTAAAGACGTTCCTGCTGCACTTCCAAGCAGTTTCCACTTGACCACACACCACTCCTCCAGTCCTGCTGCTTTCTGTGGCAGCCTCTGTGACATCCAGCCTCAGATTATCAAGCGGTTTCTTAATGACCTCAGTTCCTTATTACATTCAGCCATATCGAGAGAAGACAGTTTCAGAGACAAGTTTCTTCCCACAAGCTGTCAGATTTCTGAACTCGACCCCTACCACTGACTCACGCTGATGTGTTTTTTTCTCACACTGCTTGTTTGACCTTTTTTAAGATGAAAGTTATTTAACTTGTTGTTGTTGTTGTTGTTGCTGCTGTTCTGTGTTTATGTTGTTGGTGTTTCCTTAACATCTTTGTAACAGGCACATGCAAATAAGCATTTCATTGCACTTGCACATATGACTCTGAACTGAGCTGAAGATCTTTGGGGAGAGATAGGAATCCCTGGAATTAAAACGACAAGTAGCTCCAAAAAGCATCACTCTGAACTAAAGTAATCCACCTCCTAAAACGTTCTTTCATTACACCTGGATAGGAAGCTGTTCTTCCCAGTAGCTCCTATCAAGACATGCGATTCGGCAGCATGGAGAGAGGGGAAAGTGTCCATGAAACTGTCCATGCAGATGTCACGGTTGTAGTCCCTCCCCCTTAACGGCGCTCTGGCTCTTTCACTTCTGAGTTGATTTTGTGCACCTGCTCCCGGTTCCTGCCTCCCTGTAAGAGCCAGACACTCACTCTGTTCTGGGCTCTGACTTGGTTCCCATACCAGGCAAGTCCCAGATCTGAGGGCCTGGTCCCGTTCCCCCCGACCCTCCACCGGATCTCACTCCAGTTTTTAATCCCGTTTTTCATCGTCTCGGATGGACTGCCCAGCTCTGGACATTTGCCTCGTTTTGGATTTCCCTTTGGACTCCCTTTTGGACAGTTTGCCTTGGATTCACCCCCAGAACACCTGCGCACCAAGGACACGCCCCCTATTTTCATTTCTGACTCCTGCATGCTTATTTCCCCCGTGTTTTCCTCACTCCTCCCGGGATTGTGTCGTCTGCATAGGGTCTGGAAAGAATGCCTTCGTTACAGCAGAACCACGACCACAAGTCTTTGACAAACTCGACAGTGGACCCAGGTGTGAAAAGTGATCAGACCTGCAGATCTGAGATCAGGTATCAGACCTGCAGATCCATTGTCAGTGATCAGACTCATAAATCTGCGATAAGGGATCAGACAGACTGTCATGGCACAATCATTAAGGACTGTAAGGCCAGTCCGCCAGTGTGTAGTCCTGTGTGTTGATAGCAAGCGGTGAAATAAAGGAAATGGTTTCATGCTCAACCTGTATGTAGGTTGTAGTCTGGAAAAATGTTTAGTCCATTTGGCTGGTACATCAAACTTCTCTGTTTTGATTTTTCTTTGGAGAGCACCACTTTGATACTTTTCTGGTAGATGTAAATCAGTATGGCAGTAGGCACTGTAGAGATGACCTGTTGCTCTTTTAAAACCACAGATTTACAGTGTCTGGCAAAATAATTCAGACCCTTTATGTGGTACCTTGAATACATTTTGAGAAATGATAAAACAATGCCCTGAGCCCATGCTTAGATGTAGAGGGGTGCACTCTCGGTGCCGCCCTGGTGTGAATGAACCAGCTGCACTGCCGGTGCCCCTCTGCCCAGCTCAGGGCAGCCAGCAGGTCCATAATAGGGTCAGAGCTGGGATAGTGATGGTCAAGGCCAAGTTCCACTGTGCTTTGACAGCAGTATATTGTTAACAGAGGGTGTCTCAAGGTTTTAGCTAGCAGCTATATCACCCTGCAACTCGCAACTGGCAGCCCACTGGAGCTCAGCAGGTGTGAGCCTGGTCAGTACCTGGATGGGAGACCTCCTAGGAAAAACTAAGGTTGCTTCTTCAAGAGGTGCTAGTGGGGTCAGTAGGGGGCGCTCACCCTGTGGTCTGTGTGGATGAGACATAAAACTGAAGTCCTGACTCTCCGTGTCATTAAAAATCCCAGGGTGTTTCACAAAAAGAGTAGGTGTGTTACCCCAGGATCCTGGCCAAATTTCCCCCTGGCCTTTACCAGTCATGGCCTCCTAATAATCCCCATCTGTGAACTGGCTTCATCACTCTGCTCTCCTCCCCACTGAGAGCTGGTGTGTGAGGAGTGTACTGGTGCATCATCCAGGTGGGGCTGCACACTGGTGGTGGTGGAGGGGATCCCCATTACCTGCAAAGCGCTTTGAGTGGAGTGTCTAGAAAAGCACTAATCATTTTAAATATAATTCATATTATTTTTCGCTTCCTTGATTGATGTTGTATTATACTATAATAAAAGGAATGGGTCCTTGAGTTCTAAGGCACGTTTCATTGAAAAGGACCTCTCCTTGCAGTTGCCATAATGTGCTTGTTTCTCTATCTCACCTCAGTCTCACTCCTCCACGTTGCCAGATGTAAAGATTGACCAAGTGGCCAGAGATTCCTGCGTCAGGCGTTTTCAGTCTGGAAACTAACAGACTGCTAGTCATGATAAGACCCTAGAACAGTGTTTATTTTCAGTTGTGTAAGATTACGGAATTCGGACAAAGACTTGAACTCCAGAGAAAGCAAATACCACTAAGAATCAAAATGTACAGTACATTGAAATCTCCAAGCATGAAAAGCTTACTATTGCTTGAGTGTAAAAATTAAAATAGATCATCAGAATCAGACCCGGCTAGGAATAAATGAACTTTAGGAGAGTTATAAATGAGCTAGTAATAGGTTTATTCCATATTGAAAAGAGAAGAAAGAAAACACAACATTCGGCCGTGGAGCCTTCTTCAGGTGTCACACCGAAACGTTTTTCTTTCTTCTCTTTTCAGCATGAAATAAACCTATTACTTGTTCCTTTGCAGCCTACGCATGCTGACACAGCTACCCACCTGAACTACTTATAAATGAGCTATTTCATCAAAGGGTAAGAAGACATGAAATAAAAAACCAGACAAGGCACAAGAACTGCATCCATGCACAGGTGATAATCAGACAATGCAGAGCACATAACTTTTCGCGTTCACGCTCAGCAATCACTTCGGTCTGAAACAAAGCGCTGTTTGTTAACGAACAGTTGTCAGGTGGCAGGTCTGAATAAGCTCGAGCACAGAGAATGCAGCTTGAAACCCCGTGCAGACAGCTGAAGTTCCAGAGGAGGAAAATCGAAACTCTGACCTAGAAAACTGGGCCTATGAACCATTCCTAAGCCACAGCACTGTCTATAACCCACCTGAAACGTAAAAGAGATGATTCAATTGTCGAGACAAATACTGATGAATCAATACTCTAGTGACATAGTGAATAAAACAAAACCCAGATACAGAAAGATAGCCAGTCTTCAGAGATACCGGGTTGAATATAGGGATACTATGGCTAGTGATAGATCCAGCAGTTTCAAATTGTCAAGAATTATAAAGGGTGTGAAACTAGTTTTCTGTCGTTAATTGGTTTCTAAGGCCTAGCTGGCCTGTCATATTATTTGCTGCTTCACCTTTGTTTCACATTTGCGTAAATCCTTTGTGCAGTTTTTCACAATTAGGCTTAATATCATCAAACACAACATTCTCTCCTCTCCTCTCGCCCCACAGCAGTGCCTCTCTGTGTCCCTGCCCTTGCTGGCTCTCCTCTTTCTCACTTCACACTGCTCATGCCTGCAGTCTTTCTGACCTGGCACCAGGCATGACACCCCCTCCCTGTGTGCGACTGACTCCTGTCTCTCAGCCCCTTGCCCCTGGGTCTTCAATACAGGGTTAATCAAAATACTGTCGACAACTTTGATGGCTTATTACAAATTAATGACATGGGTTTCATAATAACAGAGAACACAAAATGATTTCTCCACAGGTGACGCCATTGTGGATACTGTGCTACTGCAGCGCCATCTGTGGCGGAGATAACAAAACTTTAGCAGAATAATCGGCATTTCTACTTGGCGACAACATTTTGACTAACCCTGTGTAATGGCGCCCTGGGCTCCAGCACGCTTGTATCACTGCTGCAGTCAGGTCAGTGCTTCAATAACTTCACATAACCTTGATTGATCTGCATAATTCTCAGCCCACGAGCCTTTTTCTCGTGAAAGTATTAGAACATGCTGTTGCAGTGCAGCTAACAGGTCATCTCACTGTAACTAAACTTTCTGAATCCTTTCATTCTAGCTGTAGACAATTGTAAAATATTGAAACTGCTCTAATGTGGCACAGCGGGGCAGTGGTCAGTGGGTTCAAGTCCTGGGCTGCTGTCTGTGTGGAGTTTGTATGTTCTCCCTGTGTTTGTGTGGGTTTCCTTCTAGGTGATCTGGTTTCCTACCACAGTCCAAAAACAAAAACTGGAAAACCAGCCCTGGTCTGTGTGTGTCTGTGTGTAAGTGTGCCCTGTGACGGACTGGCATCCCATCCAGGCTGTACCCTGCCTTGCCCTCTTTGCCAGAATAGGCTACAGCTCTCTCACTGGATAAAGTGGTTTGACAACGGATGGATTTTGTTAACCGTGAAGTTAATAACTTAGTCAAGTCACACATAAAACTAAAATCGCTACAAAATGGCTTCCTGCCTGGAATGGTCTCTAGGACTTTGGGAAGCAATCAGTTAGCAGCTAAAAGAAAAGGCTAGTCTTTCGGTTGTGGTCTGTTTTTGTTTCCTTGCACTTTAAATAAATTGCAGTTTTTTTTTGGACCTAACATGTTTGCGTGTATCCTGGATCTTGCTATTTTAAAGGTCCCATTACAACATGCTCAATGGACTGTCACCTGTAGTGTAATCTACAGTACACTCACTCCTACAGGATATTGTGAGGGAAATGATCATGCCTCTTCCCCAAGTTGGCAAACAGAGGTAGATCTAATTCACATTGTTCCTCCCGTGTCCAAAGTTCAGCCAGCAAAGAGAGTCTCCTCTCCAGTCCGTGGGCTTGGACCCCCTACACTCGAAACACATCTCCTGGCCCTTTCTTGAAGCCAGAAACTACCACCATATTCCAGAGGTACTGCACCTGCCTTCTAGGCAACATCAAAGAAGTACTTTAACCAGATTTCCACAGCCATGGGCAATGCTATCAACGATGATGGGCCAGGGTCATCCGTCTCCAGTTTCCAACATGAAGGCACTTGGCCACAACAGCAACCTCAGTAATACTGACAAATCAATCAATCAATCAATCAATCAGTTTTTAATGTTGTATAGCACCTTTCTCTCCAGAACATTCCCATGGCATTCCTTCACCCTGCAGCCTATGTGGCTCCTAATGCCCCAGTATAGTGGCGGGGACACTAGACTGTAAAAAAAAGTGCTTCTACATATTCCACTCAAAGCTCTTTACAGGTAATGGGGATCCCCTCCACCACCACCAGTGTGCAGCCCCACCTGGATGATGCACTGGTAGCCAGAGTGAACCAGTACACTCCCCACACACCAGCTCTCAGTGGGGAGGAGAACAGAGTGAAGAAGCCAGTTCAGAGATGGGGATTATTAGGAGGTCATGACTGGTAAAGGCCAGGGTAAAATTAGGCCAGAATGCCAGGGTAACACCCCTACTCTTCTCAAGAAACACCCTGGGATTTTTAATGACCACAGAGAGTCAGGACCTCAGTTTTAAGTCTTATCGAAGGACGGCACCTTTTTACAGTACAGTGTCCCCATCACTATACGGGGGCATTAGGACCCACACAGACCGCAGGGTGAGCGCCCTGTGCTGGCCCCACTGACACCTCTTCCAGCAGCAACCTTATCTTTCCCAAGAGTCTCCCAGCCAGGTACTGGCCAGGCTCACACCTGCTGGGCTTCAGGGGGCTGCAAGGTGTGAGCTGCAGGGTGATATGGCTGCTGGCATTATCCAGCCATCCCTGGAAGGATCTGATGTCATCGGCCTCAACAACGAGGCTGGGCAGCTTGTTCCATCCACCACTTATTCCAATTCAGGGCTGCGGGGGCGCCAGAGCTTATCCCAGCAAGCAACGAGCACAATGCAGGGTAATAATAATACAATACAGGGTACCAGACACACACACACACCAGGGTCAATGTTCCCAGAATCCAATTAGCCTACCAGCATGTTTTAGGACAGGGGGACAGGAGCACCCAGCAGAAACCCATGTGAACACAGGGTGAACATACAGACTCCACACAGACAGCGCCCCAGGAATTGAACCCAGGGCCCCAGCACTGCCAGGCAACAAAGCTAACTACCAAGCCACTGTGACCCCCGGACTTAGGACATGTGGAGATTTATTCCGCAGTGTTTGAAGGGCAGCGTTTTGAGTTTATACGGGTCACGTTTTAGTGCGACGTCCGAAAGCAGCAAGTGCCCCAAAAGATCACTTTCTTGGCCACATACAATTTCTTGCATTAGGAATTTCTTTTCACATACCCCAGCTCTCTCTCCATGAGACACACAGGCACACAGAGGGGGAGAGAGAAGCTTGGGGTCAGAGTGCAGCGTCAGCCATTTATACAGCACCCCCAGAGCAGTTGGGGTTAAGGGTCTTGCTCAGGGGCCCAATGGAGTAGGATTCCTCTGCCGGCTAAGGGATATGAACCGGCAACCTTCCAGCCACAGAGTCACCGCTCCGCCCTTAGTTTAGTTAAGCACTAAACCCGCTGCTGCAGCAGATAACAGCTCACACTTTCCCAGAGTTTATATCAAGCTCATGAAACGTATCAGCACCACATGAAAGCTTTACAAAAGCTCTACGTTGTGATTTATCTTATATTTACCCATATTTGACACCTGCCACTTTTTTTTTTTCCACGCGGTACGAATCAGGTTTCTGCATGCTTTCCGCTTTCTGTCTCTCTTCACCGCTGTCTGGCGTCACAGCGGTGCTAGTTAACTAGTAACGAGTTTTAAATATATATATATAGCGGAATTACATAATTTACTGCCAGGAATCGGAGAGCGCTTCAACTTCTTTGTTCCCTTTCTGTTTTCGAGCTCAAGGGCGGGTTCGGGGGGATCCTCGTTGCCTTAGCGACTAACCGGTGAAACTTTGTGGGCGCAGTTTTATATTCGGCTGTCTCTGTAGGGAGAGTAACCCGCTGTTCAGCTTCGCCTTTTTTTTCCAGAAAAGAAAAAGAAAAAAAAAAAGCTTTAACAATAAATCTCAAGCAAACTTGAGCAAGCTGGTCTGGCCAAAAAGAAGGCGTTAATGATCAATCTTTGTCGAAGTTTGCAGAAAAAGGTGAACTTCTCCTTACGCACCGGGGCGGGGACATTGTGGAGGTTGCATCTGCCTGCTGGATTTTGCAGGGCACCGCAGTCGACAGTAATCCATCAGTGTGTGTGTGTGCACCAGGAAAGGGGGTGTCGGGGTTTTCGGGTCTGGGCGATCCGCGAGCGCAGCGCGAGGACTCGCCCCCACGGCAGCTGCCCGCCACGTGACCGCCGCGCCGTCACAGCTGGGCTCGGAGAGCGGTCGGGCTCCGGGCCGGGTCTGCCCCAAGACTGCTCCTCCGGGGCATGGCAAGAGCTCCGGCTGGGGCTGGACAGCTCTCTCCCGTGTGCTCCCGGGCTCGCCGCGATTGAAAATGCTCTGGTTTCTGGAAGGGATGTGCCTGTTGCCCACGTCCTTGGTCATCTGGTCCTCCTTTTCCTTCGTCCTCTCCTATATCGTCGCCCTGCTCCGGCGTGATGTCGACGTCGTGTTCCCGTATATAAGGTAGGTCGCCCCCGGATCGCGGCTGTGTCTCCGCACAGGTGCGGGCAGGACCCCTGCAAGCCCCACAGTTAGGTTTAGTGACAGCGTGACAAACCAGGAGGTCCTGCCGGAAGAGAAGCAACAGGTTAGTTTGTTGTGGTTTTCCGATTGACTGGGAGGGTCAACGCGTTCGCCTGCGTGGACCTCATTTTCTAAAATACCTCATTATTTTAATTCAGTGCACATCAAAGATTTTGTACTTTGTAGTCCTACCGGGCGCCGCTGGGCTCGCAACCCTTCTGATCTCGGAATATTTACGCCCACTACCTACATATAGCGAAACTATTTTAAAAAAAATGATTTAAAAAATACATTTAAAAAAAGGGTGTTTCGTAGAATCTGAACCATTATTTAAGGCGCATTATTTAAGTGCGTATAAAAGGTAGATCATTGTGTTTTAAATGGCTTTATGAGTAAAATGCCAGACAGTTTCGCTTTCCCCGAGCGGGGCTGTTGTTGATCTTGCGAGTTATTCCGGGAACATCTGCCCCAGTTAAGCGCAGATGAGGTTTACTATACACCCAGCCAACGCCGCAAATCTGTTTTTTTCAAACAGCGTAAAGTAAAAACGGCGGAGTTTTGATTGCCGATGCCGGCACGCTGTTGATCAAGCTGTGAGTTCACCTCCCTTTGCGCCCTCACACCTGTCTGTCCCGAGGTGTTACTGCGTGAAAAAAAACACTGCACCCCAAATCGAGCTCACCGTCTGCTGCCACGGCGACAATGTCCGTTAGTAAAGGAAAAAATAAATCACAGGTAAACGCAGTAGACCGAAGCATAGCCCGAGAGCACATTTGTTTTTAAAAGTTTAAAATGTTATATACTGTACTCGGCGTTTATGTGTTTGATCAAGTCTAAAATAGGACAACAACTTTTTACGATTTGCAGAGTATAGTGGACCACAGACTTATTTTATTTACATTTTTAAAACTGAGAGTTACATATTATAAATGTGCAAGTTAAACCTTCATCACTAGAAACTCATATAATTAAAAAAAAAACACGTTCACTGTATCATCTTCGCTCAGCTGCAAACGTCCCGAGCAAAAGGGAGCGAAGATGTTTTAACTGCGGCCTGAAAATCGTCCACAGCGAGAGGCTGGAATCTGAATTAGGTAAAAGTCATCATTATCAGATTCAACCCGGCTGACGCGGGTGTGCCTGTCCTGGAAACATCTCTCACGGGTCCCGGTATCACAAACTTTGGGCTCCGAAAATCTTCAGAAACCGTTTAGATAGGAACGTCTGGAAAAGATTTTCTTCTCTTCCAGTGCTACCCTGTGTCTGACCTGTCAACAAAAGGGAATCTGCAGAGAGAAGAAGACCAACAGTTTTTCCTTTTTCCCTGGGTTTTTCCCTGCATTTGTTTCGTTTCCCTGCAGTTGTTTTAGTTCTGGCGAGGCTCCAGACAAACATGGCTGCCCGCCAGTCCATTCCCTCTTCACTGCTGGTGCGTTTTTGTGTCGGAGGGATCCTTCACCTTTCCTTTCTCGCAGCCCCGTTTCAAAGATTCGTTCTCACCAAGGACCCCCGTCTTCCACAGTAGTTCTAATCTTAAGATATTAAAAGCAGAAACGGATCACCAGTAAACAACGTTGCAGGAGATAGAGGTCTACTGTGCTAAGTTTGTCCACACTGCTGTGTGCAGGTGAAAAATGTGCCCTTGTTTAGGGACCCCATTGGTCAGTTTTTAAGACCTCCAGGAGGTACCTGATTCCTGGTTCAGAAGCACTGCTGTATATGACATGACTGAAGTTATAAACTATCGCTTTGCTCCATACCTGTCAGTGAAGTCTTGGCTGATAGTACTTCATCAGCAGACCGCTGGTGGTTAGCTGAAAGCCCCTCTCTTGAAGGAGTTTGCCCGTACAGATCTGAAGGCTGATGAGACAAAAATGAATGGTGAAATATGAACGACAGAATCGGAGATTGTTGTGGTGCGGAACGCAAGTGAGAATTTTCAACCACAGTTCAGTTCATCAAGAACAAGTAGATCACAGGTTCCTTGAGAAACAAAAACAAATTCTGCTTTTAACTGAAGAATAAAATACAATGCATGCTTTTTTGTTTTAGTTGAGAAAATCTTAATTCGTATTAAGGTTTTTAATTCAAGGTCAAGTGCTGAAATAAACAGGAGTCGCTGAGTGTCTCCCTGACATTTCTTCTTTACTGCTTTGTCTTAGTGATACAGGGACGGAGCCACCTGAGAGTTGCATTTTTGGTGTGATGATAACCATCAGTGCCTTTCTGGGTAAGTACGGAGGCAGAGAATTGGTCTAGGCAAACATGTAAGAGCCATGGGGGTAGTACTATTACACTGTCTCAAAATGCTCAGACACTTGTTACTTTCCATATGAAAATGGTAGCTAAAGACTTAAGACACGCTCTCCCATGAATACGTTTTTGTCTTGCGGACGGCCAGTGCCAGACCTCCTTGCTTTGTGAACTCATGCGTGGTGTGAGCTCAGAGCCTGGATTTGAGCAGGCAATCCTGGGTAACTCTGATTGACTCAAGTGTCAGTTCGGATGAGACTGTGTCGCAAAACTAGCGTCTCGCCAAGTGGGGTTTGGGCACTCTCTAGTCGTGGGGTGTGACATCAGCTGCCTGACACGTGCTGTCCTGGCATGAGTATCTCCTGCTGGATATATACTGTAACAAAAAGAAAGAAAATAAAGCACACGTCTGTAAGACTTCCCGGATTGTAACTCTAACTTCACTCCTCCTTTAAAGTCTGAAAGAGAAAAGCTGCAACTTAAGAGGTCTTGCTTTTCTCACTGGTGGTTGCTCTCTTGCACACGTGTGCGTGTCCCTATTTCAGGCTTAACCGAAAGATGAAATCACACTTCCCTTTTTGAAGAAACCAAAAGCAGAAATGCTCTGTGCTTGAAATTAATTAACAGCAGGTGCAACACTGTTTGCTGACTCTTTATTCCAGCGTTAAGTCCTCACAATTTAAAAAACAAATTGTGCAAGAAAGGAAAGTTTGTTAAAAAATGCCTGTAACATCAGATGCCATTTTCCTGTCTGTAAAACCAGTTTTCTGTAATTAATTTAATTAAAAAATATAATTGGATGAAAATCAGTTACCATACCCCAGTTTTATCACGGTCAGGCATGAATAATCCTTTGATGTTTGCTAATCCATTAATCCCTATTTTTATTTCTTATTAACATTTTCCAGGTGTGTCCACTATGTTTACAAGGTACAAGTTTCTTGAGAAGTTAAATGAAACAGCAGATAGACTTGACCCCAGACTGAATCTGGCTGCACTTTGTGTTGGAATAATTGGGTGCTTGGGAATGTGTGTTGTGGCCACCTTTCAGGTACATAAATCGAAATGATAACATTACAGTCTCACAGCGGTACACAATACCGTAGATTCAGAATGCATTACATCTTTTGGATTACTTTAGACATGTATTCACTTTTTAGGGAAAAGATCCATTAATCTAATTTCAAAATAAAATGTCATGCAATTTGAAGTTTATATGAGCTGCATTTTGCATTAATTCATTTATTTTCTGTGTTATGCTTGCTTTGTGTGACTTCCGGATTCTTCCTTACCTTAGATTGTTACCCTCCAGGTGACAATTGAAAAGGTGCAGGACAGACAGCCTAAAGCTTGCTGCCCGTTAGCTCTGTGTCTGCCGTTCCAGTGCATGGGCAGGGTCTCACTAGTTCACTGCTCCATGTGTCTCGTTTCAGGAAACAGCCATCATGGTGGTTCATGACCTTGGTGCTCTCCTTGCCTTTGTTTCTGGGGTCATCTATATTCTCCTCCAGTCCATCATCTCCTACAAGATGCGCCCACATGGGTCTTCACTGGCCACGTGCCACACCCGCATGACAATCTCCATCATCTCCCTGATCGCTGTGTTCCCGAGTATCCTTTGTGCCGTGGCTCCGCTGGGCCACGAGCAGCTGTAACAGGCCCGTGTGTCTGGGGAGGGGCGTGGATCTGCGCGGTTCTCAGGATCCTGCAGTGCCGTAGTCAGTGCAAACGCCTGTAGCGGGAACAGTTCATTTTTTATCCGCAGTTAGTAAGCATGACCGTCCGTCTTTCGGATGAGACGTTAAACCGAGGTCCTGACTCTCAGTGGTCATTAAAGATCCCCAGGTATTTCTCGATAAGAGTAGGGAGTTATCCCGGTGTCCGGGCCAAATTTCCCCCCTCGGCCTTTACCGTGGCCTCCAAATTGTCCCCATGTATGATGGGCTTGGACTTGCCCTGCGATGGACTGGCGCCCCTTCCAGGGTGAGCCCTGCCTTGCGCTCGCTGCTTGCTGGGTAGGCTCCGGCTTCCCGTGACACCGTGTGGTATGAAGCAGTTTGGCACGACATGACAAGCATGACCGTTGTTGAAGTCAAATTGTCAGTAAAGAAATTTTAAGGAATGTGTTTCTCGGTTTGCAAAACTGTATAAGGATGTACCTAGATAAGATCATCATTGTTTCTTATCAGCCTCACATTGGCCAATAGAATTCCGTATAATTAATAATAATTCCTTACACTTGTATAGCGCTTTTCTGGACACTCCACTCAAAGTACTTTACAGGTAATGGGGATCCCCTCCTCCATCACCAGTGTGTACCCCCACCTGGATGATGTGACAGCAGCCAGAGTGCACCAGTCCACTCCCCACACACCAGCTCTCAGTGGGGAGGAGAACAGAGTGATGAAGCCAGTTCAGAGATGAGGATTTTTAGGAAGCCATGATTGGTAAATGGGAAATTGGGCCAGGACACTGAGGTAACACCCCTACTCTTTTCAAGAAATGTCCTGGGATTTTTAATGACCACGGAGAGTCAGGACCACAGTCTTAAGTCTTATCGAAGGATGGCACCTTTTTACAGTATAGTGTCCCCCTCACTGTACTGGGACATTAGGACCCACATGGATCACAGGGTGAGCGCCCCCTGCTGGCCCCACTAACATCTCTTTCAGCAGCAACCTTAGTTTTTCCCAAGAGTCTCCCATCCCGGTACTGACCAGGCTCACACCTGCTGGGCTCCAGGGGGCTGCCAGCGGTGAGCTGTGAGCTCCAGGGTGATGTGGCTGCTGACATCAATATGGCATAAATATGTACATAGAAAATATTTATGAGGTTATAGAGGAGACATCTTTGGAAACCTTTTTTTCACTTACTTTTTGCCTCTAATATTGTTCCGTCCTCCGTTTAATCACCCTGTACATTTTCTTGTAGAAGTTATAAATCCCAGGCTCACCTGCGTGCCTCAACAAGTGAAAGAGCTCACTTGAGCACAGCACAAGCTGTATAGAGATAAGATCATGGGTTCGAGCCTGGGTCATGTAAGACCACGCATTACATCCGGAAAATACTAGCAGGTGGTAGGCACTCAGGAAATTCAGATTTATGGACTGAAAATTAGTTAGAAAATAGAAAACAGAGGGTCAGATAAGGGATCAATACTCGATTTGGGATGTAATTAGTGGAGAACCACAAGGATCTGTAGTAGGACCACTGCTCTTCCTGATTTATAGCAGGGTTTTCCATTCTAGGTTAATTATTGTAACTAGTCATGTTTGCAAAAGATAATAAATTTGCAGGATTATCAAACACTGTAGAAGCAGCAACCGAAATTCAAAAGCATTTAAGATCAAACTTGGAGCTGGACAAACAGCGGGAGGACTATATTGATAGATAAGCACGCATGCAGTTAGTAAAAATGTCAAAGAAAAATCCAAAATACGAAACGCTAGAAGAGGCTGTACTCATGAGAAAGAGTGAAGTATCTGACATGACGCCATGTCATTTACATCTTCTAGAAAATGTGTGCGAGCAAACAAAGTGCTAGGATGTATACTGTTGTTAAAAGCGTAGAATTTAAACCAAGGAATGTTACGACAAAATGTCATGTTAAAATTGTTATAAAATAGTAAGCCCTCATTTGATCACCAAAATTATTTGATACTGTTTCTCTTAAATCAGTCCAAGGAAGAGCAACCAGATACAGTCTGGGGCTTTGGGAATGTCCTACACTGACAGGCTGCAGGAACTGAGCCTTTTTAGTGTTGAACAGAGAAGACTTCAAGGGTACCTGATACACGTTTGGCTAATCTAGTCCATTTGGAAGTTAATAGCTAATTGATCCCAGGATTGAAGCTAATTGAAGCCAGGGTTTTACCTTCTGCAACATGGCTGAGGATATTGTTCCATCCTCCCGCAAACCTTAATATAAATAAGTGCCTCCGGTTCACAGGTTTAAATTCACTGCCCCTTAATTTTCGTTTATTTTTGTGTTCCACTTGTGATTAAAAAAAATCCAAAGGAATTCCCATAGTATAAACCTTGGGTATTTTTATATAGATTCTTATTTAAACTAATCAAATTCACAGATGATGAAACAAACGGGGGAGTGATAAACAGAGACAGCAGTAAGGTATTTACAAATAGACATACAGATTGGGCAGGCATGTGGCAAATTACATTTAATGTCAGTTAATACGAAGTCAACCACACAGGGACATGACTATAGACATCACATGGGTGATTCAGAGCTACAAGTATCCACAGGATGTGTGTGTTTATGTAGATTCTTCAATGTTCTCATCAAGACCAAGTAGGAAAGCAATAGAAAAGACAACTGAATGTTTGGGTATGTTATTAAAAAGGTGGAATTTAAATTCAGTTCAGGGAAGTAGTGCTTCTTCTGCTGTGTATGATTAAAACCTTGTGTTGATCTTTGTTCACTACACCACAAAAAGGTTAAAACAGTCTTAAGGTGAGTTCAAAAAGGAGCAACAGCAATTAATACTGGTCACGAAGGATTGTCATATACAGACAGGTCAAGGGAGAAATCTTTCCATTACCTTCAGTTTAGAGCACAGGTGATTGAAAGTTTGGATTCAAGTGAATTGGTTCTGTTGTGGTATAGAGAGTGTTAACTGGAGGGACAACTTCAGTCACAGTAAAGCAACAAGCTCACAGGGTGACAACTGGAAGCTAAATGGGAATTTGTTGCATACTGAGACACAAAGAGTTGTGGGTGTCTGGAACAGGCTTGTATGTGTTGTTGAAGACCAATGGCTAGGCTCCTTGAAGAAACAGCAGGAGGAAAATTTACTGTAGATTCAGTCACCTACTAAACTGTCAAGATTGGCTGAATGGCCGCTAATTTGTAGCTCTTTTACCTGCTTATGGTCAATGATTAATGATTTGAAAAATTAGATTTAACAGCTTCCTGGTCTCAGCAAAATGAGTCTTTTGTTCTTCTTACTGCTTCTCCTTGACCTCTGACCTCACTAGCGATCATATGTGCTGCTTGCTTGAAAATGTCCAAGTTACACTGGGACCCGCATGACAAGGTACTGCATCTGTTCATTATCCTTGCAAATCAGATGTACAGTCAGCTCCTGTTCAAACGCCTCTTCAGAAGTAGTTGTTGATCATTGTAGTTCAGCTCTTTGAGCTGCACTGTATAAAAACATCAAGAAACTTTCTGTGTAATTATAAGCAACAAACATGATGTATTTCTTTTTGGTACTTGTTTCATATACTTCTAAGAAGCTGCTGTCAGTCTAACTACTAGTAAAAGCAAATATGCATCTCTTTCAAGCATCTTAGTCTCCTGAGCTAATGTAGAGAAATGAACAGTGTTGCGCTGTCAGAAATTGTGTGCTAGATTCCATACTTTAAAACACTTGAAAACTCCAAAAAGAACACAGTGAAAAAAATACATTTTATTGACAAATACCACGCTTTGTTTAAGTACTGGCTTACAAACTGGCTGTGCCCTGTGAATGTTTTCACATCTGGTTGGAATAAGCACGAAGAAGTGCCCTAGGCTTGTTCTCTAATCCCCCATAAAGAGACGATGTGTATGTCCACAAAGTGAATCTTGTCTTACTCTAATGCAGGCTTCCTCTGTGATCTCCTCCTGTGTTCTAGGGATATGGCTTGCATGTGACAAGTGCTGCATGTGAATGGACAGTGGCCTTTGGCTTCGTCTGTTATTTCCTGACCTACATTAGAGAGTTTCAGGTACGTGAGGTCTCTGTACTTGCACACGCACTTTCCCCTTTTCACTCTTTTCAGCTCGGTGGATTCTAGGAAAAGAGAATTGTTGAAAGTTGAGCCATAACCTTTCAATTCTTTTAACTCTGTCGAGCACTTACTGTACATGCCTCATCAGATTTGTTGTTTCCACACAAATGACATTCTGCTAAAGCAGAGCCTTACACCATGGAAGATAAAATTGCACTTTTAAAAAGAGCATTAGATTTTTCACCTTTATTTCACGCTTTACTGAAATAATTTTTCGTTTGAAAAACGTTTTGATCTTTTTGGCCAACATAGTCAACTAATGTTCATTTTTAAACCTATGTGATAAGGCGTTGAGTAAATATGGATCAATATTAGACTTTACATGTATGCAGTGTAATACCGATATTTCTCTGACACTGAAAAGCTTAAAAGGCAAACGGATAGACACGTGAAGGTGCACATAAGAAATTCTCTGTCTCTCTCATCTTTTGAAAGTAAATACAGAATGCAAATATTTTACTTCTGTGCAAAGAATAAACGTGTACATTCTCAAAATGTTTCTCTGGCACTGGAATTACTTTGTTTCCATGAATATATTTGAATCTGCTCAAAGCTGCTGGATTGATTTTCATTTCTTCAGAGGAAGAACTATGACAGAGCAGGGTACAGAGAAGAGGTTCTCATGCGGGATGGCAGCTCGGTCAATCATGACGATAAAATCACTGCATATTGTCTAGTTTTTGCAGTGGCTTTGCTTTCCTATCAAAAGTCACAACACTTTTTAGAGGCTGTGAAAAAGAATTTTGTATCGGTGAAATCAGTCTTCTGAAAGATGTGAGAGCTCTCACACATTCATTCCTTCACAAAAAAGGGAAATGTGCACTCAAATTTCTGTTTCAGATAACTGGCTGGGTATTGCAAAAACCCCCCACACAAAGGCGCAGCTCTGATGATCTATATGTATTGAAAATATTTTTTATTTAACTCTTTCTTTTCTCTCTCAACAGACGTTTACATTGAAGATGAAGATACAGATATTTGACTGTTCTTGACACTGCATTTTATTCCAGAAAAGGTTTCTTGGGCTCCAGAAAGGTTTATAGGACATAAAGGGATTCTTTTTAAAAAAGAAGGTTAAATCAGTTTTATTTTCATAGCATTTTTATTAAATTGTACATCTGTAATAATACCTTGTGCAAAAATAACATTAGAAACCTTGAAATAAAAAGGTACCATTTTATCCATGTCATTGTTATACTCTTTTTGATCAACAACATTAAGTGTGAAGTTTGGATTTTCAATGCCTTGCCAAACACCCATTACATTTTGTTGGCGGGTGTTATGCTTAGGACAGCAGTAATGATTGCCCAAGACTTCATCAGCCTTGATGCGCACTGTGCACACCCAGGTTTTAATCTGCGTGATTAGGGGTGGAATGAGGAGATTCGGAAACTCCCAGCCTGTTTTAGGCAAACTCAGGTTTAATACAGGGAGATGGATTTTATCTCGGCCAAGCATACTGTATATTCCAAGGTCCTGCTTGTCGTTTATTCATTTAGTTTGTAAAGGGTTCTCTTCTATTTCGGTAAGACAGAGCTATGACAAAACACCTAGTGAGGGAGCCAGAAAAGATGCGGAAACCGTCACCTGACATTCTCGAGAATTGAAAAAGAAACCCTTTTTTGCTGGAGATTTCGTCATGGTGTTATTACACTGTCTGGGTCCTGTTGGCCAATGCATGCTTTTGCATAGTGATGCACTTCCTGCTGCAGCCCAGACCAGCTGTACAGTCTGGTCTCCGCAGAGTGTGGCTCCGGTTGCTCAAGCCGCCTGGTCCAAGGAGCTGTTTGCGACTTTTATTCCTGCCTTCAGCTGCTGAATGTAGCAAAACAGCGCATCAGGAAGGCAGAACCTCAGAAGGACTCTCTTCACTGTTCCAGTTGCGATTTGACTGACAGACCCAATGCTGAGCCCATGAAGACGGCTCTGGGTCACAGCTGGATTCTGAACAGAGATGTGAACGCAGGCCTCTTGTTGGAAATCACCTCACCAAAAAAATTCTTAAGTTTCTTTTCTATCTTATGACTGCTCTTACATGACCTGATAAAAATCCCAAACCTTATGCAAACGAGGGTTTTTGAGGAAGTTGGTCATTGTATTTCTTTCTTTAAAACCGCTAAATCAGAAGCGCAATCGTAGAGTTTCCTTATCAAACACACACAAACCCTGTGACAGCAGAACTGCTGATAGGAATGTTCTGTGGGTGGAACCCATCTGAGAAGAGACTATGACCTGGTTATGTTTTTACCAGAAATGTGGAAAAAAAATAAATAAAAAATACACAGGCAAAGTAGTCAAGACTGAAGTTTGTCCTGGTACACTTACACCTGGGTAACTGTTTACCTGCAGCTCTTGATATAGCACGTGTAATGGCTTTTGTGTGTTAATAAGGTTACGAAACGGTGAAACATTGTAATATAACGGAAATGAAAGTAAATGTTACTCAGGATATCATAAATCCTTGGCATCAAAAGAACCAGCAGAAGAGATGTTTCAGCAGAAGAGATCTTCATTCGTACACATTACTGTTGAGCTATGATCTGAGATTTTAAGACTGATCCTCGACCACAGTCATCCCATCAGTTTGACAGTCTGTTGTTTTGCATTTGGCACAACACAAATTCACAAGGGATTGGAGCAGCAGTGAGTGTAACACTGTGAGTGAAGTTAGTCCCGCCACAGATGTCAAATAAAGATGTGTTGGATAAGTTTGCATTATGGGTTGCCCCTTAAGGTTTAATCACATTCACACTAACTCAAATAACACATGTATAGAAGTAGAAATTCAGAAGAACCCAGCCTTCATTTTCTTGAATCCATCATAGCTGAGCGAAGTCACAGACTCAAAAAAGGGGAACTTAGATATGTGGAACTAAAATGAGACGGAAGAATTCAACATTTTTTCTTTAAAGTTTTCTGAGGAAACTAATTTCCGACTCACACACTAGTCGAATTGGTAGCTTAAAGTTTACTGTGTCATTGTTGTTCAGCTTTTATTGTCACGTCATTTGCCAAACTGCTTCATACCATACGGTGTCACGGGAAGCCGGAGCCTACCCGGCAAGCAGCGAGCGCAAGGCAGGGTTCACCCTGGAGGGGGCGCCAGTCCATCGCAGGGCAAGTCCAAGCCCATCATACATGGGGAAAATTTGGAGGCCGAGGGGGGAAATTTGGCCCGGACACCAGGATAACTCCCAACTCTTCTCGAGAAAGATCCGGGGATCTTTAATGACCACTGAGTGTCAGGACCTCGGTTTAATGTCTCATCCAAAGGACAATGCCCACTATTGTATAGTATATGCCACTATACCAGGGCATTAGGATCCACACAGACCACAGGTTGGGCACCTCCTACTGGTCTCACTAACACCACTTCCAGCAGCAACCTTAGCTTTCCCAGGAGGTCTCCCACCCAGGTCCTGGCCAGGCTCAACCCTGCTGAGCTTCAGTGGGCTGCCAGCTGAGTGCTGGAGGGTGATATGGCTGCTGGCATGGCTTTTAATGTGATGCATTTTATTTACATTATTATAAACGAGTGCTGTCCTCAGTGTTGGATTCTGGGTGTCTGTTTCTGGGTCTATGTGTGCCCTGGGAAGTACTGGGGTCCCTTCTTGCACCCATTGGTTGTTGGGTGAGGCTCCGGCACCCCATTCATCTGTACTGGATGAAGCAGCTAAGAAAATGGATGGATGGAAGGAGAAATATTTTTCAGATGTGTTTTTCAGACATACTTAAATTGACAAAATCTCCTCTTTCTAAAACAAGAATGACTGTATTCCAATCTCAGAAATGCCAGGCAAAGTGTGCTCTCGCATCTCTTCCAATGAAATGTTTGGAGAGAATAGTGAAGCAACACATTACAAAGAGCACACGGGCCCTTTCTGCCCCGTTTGTCTGGTTTATACAGAGACAGCAGAGGAGAGGAAGACACAATACTCACTTTGTTAAACAACATCTATCAGCATCTTGACCAAACATTTGTAAGACTCATTGATTTTGTCAGCTGCTTTCAATGCAATATAAACACTCTTGCCATCACAGCAACTATCTAAGAACTTCAAACTAAACAGTAACATGACAAGGTGGGTTCTAGTCTTCACAGGTGTGAACAGGTCAAAGTGGAGAAATGGTTATCCGATATACAGTACACTTCAAATGGGCTGTGTCCCACTTAGAGTACATTTTCTACACTAACAATTGTAAAAAGGAACACACAGTCAGACATCTTATTACGTTTGCTGATGACACAGCCCTGGTCAGCTTATTAAAAGACCCAGAAAATCATCATGGGCCCATTCTAAACAATTTTACTAAATCAGTCCTCTTTGATGTTAAAAAGAACAAATGATTGATTTTAGGATAAATGCAACATCCCTCCAACCTATAGAGTAATTAACAGTTAGACTGTGAATATGGTCAATGACTACAAGTACGTGGGACAGTTTACTGTATACTGTATAAAAGGCCAAAAGATTTATTTTTCTTAGGAAACTCAGCTTTTTTTCCTACTGTTCTAGAAATTATTTGCTGAAAGTGTTTTAAACATACCGTCTCACTATTAGTTTGGTAACATCAGTACCATTAATTGTAATAGGATGGAAAAATTAGTGAAGATAAACATCCAAATCACTAGGGCAAATAAATAAACCTCAATGTACTCTACAAACAGAGGGCTCTGAAGAGGCCAGGAGTATTATGGAATGTCTTTCACCCTCTCCACTGTGAAATGACACTACACTCATCTGCACCCAGTGCAAAACTAACAGGCTCCTTTCTAACATAAACCTGTCATGATCATCATCCCTCCTCTCAAGGGTGCTCCATCTCTTTCCTATTTTAGTTGTCTATGTGCACCTGCCCTCTGTTTGTCCCTCATTATTTAAGCCTGGTGCTCCCACTATTCCTGGCTCAGCTTTGGAAGACAGACACCCAGAAGCATCGGCTTCACCGTCTGAGTCCGGGGCTCGGAGTGCCTGGCCTCGTTACCCTGGTTTTATCTTCCTGGTTTCCTGTCCCTGTTCCGGATTTTAAGTGTTTGTTTAGTCTTGGTTGGATCCCCCAGTTTTGGACTTTGGACTGCCGCCCGGATTCCCCCTTTTGGACTTTCCTGAACTTGTTTGCCATCGCTGCGCCCCCCGAGCACCGGATCACTGTAGTCACGCCCCCCTGTCTGTCAACCCGTCTTGATCCTCATCGTCTTTTCCCTGTTGTCTTTCATCAGTTACATCCGGATTATACCATCTGCATAGGCTCCAAAACTACCCTCCCCTTACAGGACCTTTCATTCCATCTTATCTCCTGAAACACTGCTGTACTGTCTTCTTTGTCGGTGATGTCTGTCTGTTTTGTTGTATTGTTGTGTTGGATTCTGACATATGACAAATTTCCCCCAGAGGTAAATTTAGATACTAATAGCTTGAAAGAGTTGGTAATAAGGCTTCAAATAGAGATACTAGCAGCTAATCTCAATATATGTAACCACCTTGAAACGTCTGCTCAGGTGACTTCAGAGTCTGGGCATATTAGCGTTTTGCTGCATAGAAAGTTTAATCACATTCACACTAACTCTATTAAGAAGCTATTAATGGTATTCATAAAAGAGGTTCAGGAGGAAAGTTAGATCCTAATCTTGCAAACTTCTGCTTGCCTACATTACATAAGTCCCACACCAAGATCTTCCCTTTGTGTATCTCTCTCGCATTTCAGCATATGCTATGGTCAGAAATGAAGACAACACTCTTACACACAGAGTTGCTAAAACATTTCAGTGCTCACTGCAGTCAGAGACAGATGGCTCTATCTCTGCTGCTCGCCTGGTTCCAGTTCCATCCTCTCCAAGGCTTGCTGCCTTTCCTCGTACAGTCGGATTGAGAGATCAACCACCATCCGTCGCCTACAAACTAGGACAGAATAAGCTTCCTCGCCAGCTCAAACATTCAGCTCCACAGCCTCAGCCTCTCTGCAGAAAAACAACCAGCACCCTTCACCAGCCACGCTTTCTCCAAGGCATGCCAGAGCTCTTCCAGCTCAGCTCACCTCTCCCCGGGGCTCTGGAACAACTGTGGCTGCTTCCGCTCTCTCCTTCTCCTAAATCTCCGCTACCCCCCTCACCCCTCCTCTGAAATCTCCCATTGCTGTCCCCCCCAACACCTCCTCCCCCTTTTCTGGTCGAGTGCCCCACCCCCCAGGCGCACGACACCAGCCTATGTTCGTCGTCTTGTCTCTTCCTCCTTTCCCCAGTCCTTCTTTCCTCAATCACACAGGAGCCCCTCAGCCACTTCCCCACTCGGCCCTGCAGGGGCTGCACTGGCTCCAGACTCCTCAGCGGTTTAACAACTATACCACCCCTGGCACCCTGTGGTCTTGGCAGCTAAGGAGGGGTTACCCACCTCTCTTCTCCCCTCCCCCCCAAAGCTGATGTCCAATTGGTACGAGTCTGGCCCTCAACTGCACCCCACTCCTGGAGGGGACACCTAGTTGCACAGAAGGGGGGTGAACACTGGGCCAGGACCCCCAGAGGTTTATATTCTCCCACTGGGAGTTCTTGTTTTATAGTTTTGCACATGTTGCAATTGCAAAATATACGGAAGTGCATTGATATCTGAGACCAGGTTCTTCTTTGTACAAAGGGTTGTGGGAGTACCCAGCCATGTTGTTGAATCTGTTACTCTGGCTCCTTTCGGCAACATGAGAGGACAGCTGTGAAATGGGCTTCTTATTTTCTTAAGCTTGGTAAATAAAGAAAAGGTCCAATAGAAATGTCTCCCCAGTTCATTACACTGGATGGGAAAATATATATCCTGTCCTTTAGAGAGATACTGTAGGAAAACCTCAGATTTAGTGCTATATGGTGGGACTTTGTATGTTCTACCTGTGCTCACATGGGTTTCCTCCAGGTACTCCGGTTTCCAAAAACAGGTCCAAAACATGTCCATGTTCATGTCCAAAAGCGTGCTGGAAGGTTAATTGGGTTCTGGGCAAGTCGGCCCTGGTGTGTGCGCGTGTTGGTGTCTGGTGTGTCCTGAGATAGACTGGCATCCTGTCCGGGATGTACCCTGCCTAGTGCCCGTTGCTTGTCAGGATAGGCTCCAGCTCACCCGTGACCCTGAACTAGAAGACATTGCCAACAGAAGATGTAGGAAATGGATGGATGGTACAGATGGTGAACAAATGAGACCCTTCCCTGTTCCAAATAATGCATCACTAACTAATTTAGACATTTCCTTAGCCCGGTGGATGGCACAAACTGGAAATTATGCTTTCCATAAATATAAGTCAATAACCCCTTGCATCTTTACAAGTCTTAGAGTTCATCTGTTCAATGCTGGAGGTTCAGTAGCCTAGTTTGTAAAAGAGCTGCCTCCTCGCCGTTACGAATCTTCTCCTGGCTTCTGATGAATTCTTAAGAACGATCCAGTCACTGTTAAATACTAATACACTTGCTTGGCCATCTAGGTTTTTGGAATTGTCAGTGCCTAGATGACAATAGAAGATAAAGGACAGCTGAGCTTGACACAGTATATCCATTTTGTGTTCATTTAAAGAACTGACCATTGCGAGATGTAAAATTTTGGTACACCGACTCATGGTAATACTGTATATTAAATATTTCTAATCATGCTGATCCTGTGAGAGAATTCTTAATTCTTACTTATTAAACCTGATAAAATGAAACTCATAATGGGGATGAATATGCATCAGCAAAGCATTGTTAACAAGCTTTGTTTACCAGACCATGTATTTTCATATAAGGATTCTTTAAATGTTTTCTTCTCCACTTTGTTAAGAAATTGGTACTTCTGGTGGTCATGAAACCTGGCCAATGCATCATCCATACGCATCAAAAGGTGGTCTTGTAGCCAGGTACTCAATGGCAAAGTGGGCAGAATAATAATAATAATAATAATTGCTTACACTTATATAGTGCTTTTCTGGACACTCCACTCAAAGCTCTTTATAGGTAATGGGGACCCCCTCCACCACCAGTGTGGAGCCCCACCTGGATAATGTGACAGCAGCCAGAGTGAACCAGTACACTCCCCACACACCAGCTCTCAGTGTGGATGAGATTGATGAAGCCGATTTAGAGATGGGGATTATTAGGAGGCCATGATTGGTAAAGGCCAGGGTAACACCCCTACTCTTTTCAAGAAACATCCTGGGATTATTAATGACCACAGAGAGTCAGACCCTCGTTTTTACATCTCATCCAAAAGACAGCGCTTGTTTTACAGTATACAGTAGTGTCCCTGTTGCTATACTGGGGCATTAGCACCCACACAGACCGCAGGGTGAGCGCCCCCTACTGGTCCCACCAACACCTCTTCCAGCAGCAACCTGAGCTTTCCCAGGAGTCTCCCATCCAGGTACTGACCAGGCTCACACCTGCTTAGCTTCAGTGGGCTGCTAGCTGTGAGCTGCGAGCTGCAGGGTGATACCAGCTGCGAGGGACTTAATGTCCCCATATAGTGATACCTTTGTGCTTTTATATATATTAATACTGTAAAAATGGCACCATCCTTTGGATAAGCCAAGGCCCTGTCACTCTCATTACCTGTAAAACACTTTGAGTGGAGTGTCCACAAAAGTGCTACTGTATATACAGGAAGTGTAAGGTTATTTACTACAGCTCGTGCAACTATACCTTCCCCACCAGAAGCATTAGGTCACAGCTATGGAGTCTGAGCTCAGAACTCCTGCACTAGAGCTGTGCAGTCCCCTCAGCCCAAGAGGATCCAGGGCTTTCAGGGACATCTGGTGGTCAGCTGCAGCTTGTGCAACATGCGGAGCATCCTCAAACAACCACAACACCCTAACCCCCCCCTGGGGCAACTGCAACAGTATCCTGATCCTGAAAGGGGAAGTCGGTACACTGGAGAGTCCACACAAAGAGACCGATGAACTGACAAGACCAACATTTAAGGACACTGTTGGAGAAACAACCTGGAGAAAAGTACTGAGAGGAGCCGGGCCCCACTCCATGCCCAGGACAAATCCACCCCACTCCAGCACCAGCAATCAGAAGACATGAGAGATCGAGGCCAGAGCACCTCCATCACTGACTGGAAAACGTAATTCTCCCATTTTCCAGAACACCATGGAGATTTGCACCAGAGGCCATGAGATGACAACAACCACCATTAGCGCTCTCCCTGGAGAGGACATGGTCTACAGACTCGAGAGGAGGCACGCAACAAGCCAGCTGTTGTTGTCCATGAGTTTACAAATGACTGTGGCAGATCCCCCTTAAATGCCAGCGTACAAGGGGGAACCTGCACCCCCCTTTTCCTTGAGAGTTTAGTTTCAGACAGACCAACCGTCACGTGAATAAACCTACCCAACCCAACTTCAGTCTGTTTGCATGCCTAACTCCTTTGTGAAGGAAGTAGCAGTGGAATTATCCTCCGACTTGGTCGATCCTGTTCTGGCAAGTCCTCTCTTCACCTCTTTCTTACCGGCGGGCAACAACATCACACATTATAATAAACTTTATTTGATAAAACGCCTTTAAAGGTGGCTTCTCAAAGCGCTTTACAGAAAAAAAACCCCAGGAACAACAAATAAAAATAAACAAAAAAAGCACCATTTCAGTAAGAGGGGTGAGCCTGTTTAGTCGAGGAAAGCAGATGTGAATTCATTTTTCGAGCCTTGACACAATTCACAGCAGAGTCTAACAGATTTTAAATCGTCAGGCATTTTCTTGACGGCAAAGGTCTCGCGGTGGATGTTTCAATGCGTCCATTAATTTCTGGACCAACCTCTCTAATTCGTGCAGCTACACCGCTGTGTCGGCTTGTCATCGCTCTAGCACCGTCTGTACAAACTCAGACGCATTTCATCCAGTCGAGGCCATTCTCTTCGATAAATTCATTCTGAAGCTGAAATATGTGCGCTCCTGTAGTTCCTGTGGGTAGCGGCTTACAGAACAGAAAGTCCTCATGGGACATACCCTCAAACTCGTATCTAACGTAAACGAGTGAATTGGCCAAATCGACTGCAGACTCATCTAATTGCAGTGAAAAGCATCTGCTCATCTTAACGCGCTCGATCAGCGTACTTTTGATATCATCCGCCATTTAAATAATTCTGTGAGTGACTGTCTTTCAGAGGGGGCAGCAGGTCGAGCTGTTTAGCAGTTTTTTTTCTCCACACATAATACGTGTCAGCTCTTTTGCCAACGGTAAATAAGGTTCTTCAAAAATAGTGTGGGGCTTACCTGCTTTAGCAATCCGCAAGCTCGCATTTTTTCCCCGTTTCCGTTTCAGGAGTCTGTCTCAGAAGTTAAAATAAGTTTTTATTTCATGCGCATGGGAGCGAAACACAGAGACGCTCGGTATATTTTTCTCAAATTAACCTAGAACAGTTCTTGAATATTTTTCTGTTATCTATCACACTTTCCTGTGCTCAGAAGATTACCAGCGTTCGTAGCACGTATTTCTATGCTTACAATATTGGCATTGGCCCAAAATCACGCATATTCCCCTACCTCCACACATTCCTATAGAGTGGTATAGAATTACATTATAGCTCTGTGTCCACTCAATACGACACGTATTAAAATAGAAAATATGAAAACCCGTCCCGATTTTTCAGAGCACACAACAAAGATCCAGGGTCAAATAACGTACCAGCTGGCGGCGCTCCGCGTACCACAGTTTGAGAACCACTGCTGTAATCGGTAAGAATCTCAACCTAAGATAAAGTCTCTCACTGTTCGTAAGACTGCGGCGGGTCCGTCCCAAACTCGAGCAGATGACCTCTGTCTGCTCTCTTAATCTTTAAACCGGGGAAGCGGCTTCCGAACAGGTGCAGCCAATGATAACCTACATGTCCACGATAGCCTTGTGAAAATGCAGGTATTTTCTGGCTCTGGAGTGTCTCCACACCGCCCTCTGGTGGCTCAACGCTGTTTACACACGCCAGGCCTGCCTGCTCTGTTACAACGACATTGCTATAAACAGCACACTTTCCATCCAGAACAAAATCAAACGGAACAGGAACGGGGCTACATCAGTTGTTGCTTCAGGAATCCTACCAGCATCAGGCAAAGGCAAACAAACACATGGATAAGGACAAGATGTGCAGGAAAGGGCTGCAGGTTTCTGCGCCACCAGAAACTTTTCCATGGCAAAGGGACATCTGTACAGACAGGACAGAGAACACAAGACCAAGGGAGAGCCAAAGGGAAAAGCAAAACAAACCATTGGGTAAATAAGTGGTGATACCAGAACGCTTGGAGATTCGGAAAGAAACAGACTACCACACCAGCAGGCCATTGTAATCCTACTGGAATCACAGAAGCCTGATGGAGATCCATGAATACATTCTGTTCTGAAGAGATAGGAAAGACAGCTGGGGGTAGCTCTATATACAGTATCAAAAGGTGTATTCAGGGTCAGGAACTTCACACTGACTGCCTTCTCGTTCAATATCCTCTTTTACCAGCAGGTCAGTGGAGTCGCCATGGGCACAGATGGGATTGGACCCAGCTATGCCAATATTCTTGTCGGCTGGGTAGAAGAACGCTTCTTCGCTTCCTACACTGGCTATGTCCCCAACCACATGCTCTAATGACCAGCTAGAGCACTTCCTGCATCACTTCACTAACTTCCACCATCTCTCAAGTAAACAGTTGACATCTCTTCCAACTACTCTTCCGTTTCTGGACATAAACCTATCCATTTACCATCCCCGGCTCTCTACTTCTATTACAAACCCACAGCTTCACGCATCTATCTCCTGTGCAGCTGCTTTCACCCCACACATCCTGAAAACTCTCTCCCCTTTTCACAGTTCCTCAGGCTCTGACGACATGGCCTTCCATGACCCGGCCCTCAAACTCAAATTGCACTCTGTTTTGATTGGCAGAGGATACCCAACACCTACTATTGACAAGGCCCTGTCCTGAGCCAAAAACAGCCCTCAGATCCTGAACTCAAATAGGAGCTCCCTGACTCACAACTGCATGCCATCGGTGCTTCCCTACCACCCTCACACCCTTTCTATTCGCAGGATCCTTAATGACAACTTCCTCATCGTACAGGACGATCCTCCACTGATATCCTGTTTTCTGACCACCCCATCATCTGCATATCCTCCCTTGACAGCCCACAGCAATCAGCCACAACAGGCACTTTCCCCTGCAACAGAACACACTGCGAAAGTAAAAACATACTGTAAATCATCAATGCAAAATAATAAACAATGAGCTGTAAGAGGTTGCTTATGAAAAAGACTTGGGTATTTCTGTTCATATACTGTATATAGGATTTACATCTTCCAGATAATGTGGAAAAGCTATTATAAAAGTTAACAAAATACTAGTACATATCATTATAAACATAGAATTTTCCAGGGATGTCATGTTAAAACCATCTAACACATTACTATGGCCTAATTTTAGAATATTCTGTACCATTTCGGTCACTATGTTATAGAAAAGATACTGCTGCTCAGGAATCCACCCAGAGATGAACAGACAGATACTGTACATGCTGGGACTGAAGGGACTGTGCTACACTGACAGGCTGAGAGAACTGAACTTTTCCAGTCTTGAACAGGGACGACTATGAGGAGACCTGATACAAATAAGTCCCTGACAGGAGCGTGCCGTGACAGTCCAGCAGAAACGGTATGGAAGTGACCTTTTTAAGCCCAAACAACACCCATGTGTATTAAGCTATTTTTGCAGATCTAGTGCTATTACTGAAGTAAGAAGTGGGCTTTGGAACTTTCAGAAAGTGGGTTTATTACTGAAGAGACGTCTGCTGAGTTACACCAGCAGTATCACACATGTAAATTAAACTCACAGCCTTACAATTCCTAATCTCCAGCCACTTCTATCTTTCAGTCATGCTACTGTCCTTGCTAGGAAAAGGAATGCATATTATCATGACACCATTTAAAAGAACCCACTTGAATGCCAAGAGCCAGGATATTATATATGTATATTCATTGAGTTGTTCAAAGTAGGACCGTGCCTTGGTAATCTGAAATAGGGGTGTGGGCCGCTTTTTCTAGGCATTGAGCGTCTGTTGTATCACAAATTCAGAAAAGATTTCCTGCTGGTGGGCAACAGCCGCTGGTGAGCACTGAGGCGTAGAGCAGTCTCACAATTCGGCTAATCACTCATGCGGGTCTGCTTTATAACTTCTTGTTTCAGGGCAAAACCCGTGTCCACACTTTCTTTTTGTAAACGTTTAAACAATAAAACCTCAGCAAAGAAACAACACAGCAGCAAGGAGGACTCGCAATATCAGTATTATGAGTATAATAGCTGAATCCGTTATATTGTTGCTTGCAAAGCGGGTACAATTTTCATTGTAGCAAAAATATTTTAATGCCTACTGCCAATCTGCTCAAGTTGCTATGACAATGAGGCAATGTAATCTTTTCTCTTTATCGTCGCGGTTCCGATGGTCTGCAAAGTCTACAGTTTCCGTGCGGTCGATGATCTCCGAAGAAATGCTGTTTCTATGTTATAACCACAAGATGGCAATAGAAAGTTGTTAATGTTTCCGAGAACCGCTATTGATTGTTCAGGCAGATATCCGATGATTCATAATTCTGAGAAAATCTCCTTCTTTCTTCTTCATTCTAAATCCCTATAAAGAAGTTATTATGCCCGCTGGAAAATTTTCCGTGCACGTAGGATTATCCGGCGGTGGTTCACCTTGATTAAGTTCTAGCGCAGCTGTTGGACTTGAATTTTCTTCCAGCGCCCTTATTTAAAGACTGGAACATGGGGAGAGCACACTGGAATTGTGCTAACAGAGAAAATCTACCGGAAAATCGGTAGCAGGTTATAATTATGGACGGTGGTTTGTTAACACTGGCCAAGAAACACACAGCGCTGTCCCCTTTCCTCGCTGTATGTACTGTATTAGGTATGTATTTCTAAGCACAGCAACATTTCACACCGTACAACACACAGGCTTTTACTAGAGCCACGTAACTGTTGCTTAATACAACATTTTAAAAATTGACTGAAACATAAGTGTAGATATCTAAGAAGAACCTTTCAAGGGCATCGTGTCCTTCAAGAGTATGCAGTCTCTGAGAATTAAGGGAGCTGATGTTAATCGGGTCTGACAGTTTAAGGAGGGCGGCACCTTCCTGTCTCTTAATTACGTATTCTGCGTATATCAAGTTAAAGTTACTAGCTCCGGACACCTGTTCTGCCCTTTCTGGTTATTTTTCATATTCCATCTGTCCATCCAGCCATTTTTTGAATACTTTATCCAATACGCCCTGGCCTAGACGCCAGCCCATCGTGGGACACACACAGACACACACACAGACACGCACACTCGCTCGCACCTGGGCCACGTTTTCCTAGAAGCCAATGAACCTCCCAGCACGTCTTTCGGCTGTGGGTGGAGACTGAAGCGAACACAGGGAGAGCATGCAAACGTGCAAACGTGCATCTTCACCCAAATCAGGGTCACAGGGGAGACGGACCCTATCCCAGCAAGCAGTGGGCACAAGGCAGGGTACACCCTGGACAGGATGCCTGTCCATCACAGGGCACACACAGACACAGACACAGATCCTGGACAGGACTCCAGTCCATCCCAGGACACACGCAGACACACACACACACACACACACACACACACACACACACACACACACTCACAATGGCCTCTTTTCCCAGAAGCCAGTCAACCCCCCAGCCTGCCTCTGTACTGTGAGAGGAAACCAGAGCACCTTTAGGAAAGCCATGTGAACACAGTGAGAACATCCCAAGCTCCACACAGACAGCACCCAGCCCAGAACTGAGCCCGGGGCTCCAGCGCAGCAGCAAAGCTGACCAGTGCACCCCTGTGCCACCCTGTACAATGATCCATTGTATTTAGTTTTGCCTGTTAGGACAAAGTTAAATTTACAATGTCAGCCTGGATAATCGCCATGTACAGTATACAGCAGGCAAAGGAATAGGAAAAACAGGTATTCCAGGCTGAAAGGAAAATGAAAGAGATGCCATGTTTCAGCTGAGGAGCCTTCTTCAGGCGTGTGTGGCTCCAGAAGGCTCCATGGCAGGGAATAAACCTTTACTGGTTCCTTTTCAGCCTATGCCTGCTGATGTACAGTAGCTCCCTTCTCGGATTTATACTGCATAGCATACAGTATGTCTGGGTGAAGGTGTCCACTCCAGATTTAAAGCCGTGTCGCTCAGGTGAGGCATCCTGAGCTCCAAGCAATACACCACACTGCTCAGGGAACGTACTATGCAGGGAAGCAGAAAAACAGCCTTCTCTTTAGATCGTCCCATCTTTCGTGGAACTAAGGAACTAAAATTCATTCCCATAATAGATAGTCACCATTTTTAAACTGGAATTCTCAACAATGTGGTAGTTTCATTACTTCTTCATTAACTGTTTATCCATTAAGGTATCCAGAAAACATTAGTTATTACATTAGCACGGTGTATCTAGTACATTAGTGCAGCACGTTTACACTGTACTAGTACTGTAAGCAAGAACGCTACAGGAGTTTCACCTTGCAGTCTGTTCTCCTTCAGTCTCATAAGCTAAGCAAGGCCTGGTCTGGCCTAAACTTTAATACAGGCCGTAATGGGAGACCACTATGGAAAAGCAGGGTGCTGCTGTAAGCTGTAGACCAGTAGGTGGTGCTGTCCTCCCTCTGGACTGGGATTTTTGACCAGTGTGGTGACCAGGGACAATAAGCTCTAGGGGGAGCTGTCCTCCCTCTGGACTGGGATTTCTGACCAGTGCGGTGACCAGGGACAATGAGCTGGACGAGGTGCTGTCCTTCAGATGAGATGTAGAGCCAAGGTCTAAACTTCTTGATCTTTGAAAGATTCCTGTTTCAAGGCACTGTTTGTAAGATTAGGGGTGATAACCTTGCTGTTCTGTATTCCTCCAGGCTTAAAAGAGTGCTACAAAGCCACAGACAAACATTTGATTTGTAAGTTTTGACATCATCTTTAATTTTATCTGTTTTACTGTACTTCAAGATAAATTCTTAGTTTAGTTCCTCTGAAAAACACCAAAAAAGGTAGAGGCATTGAAACAAATGATGAAATTCACACAACATATAATCCAACAACATTATGTCATTACAAAGCAGTATTATTCTTATCAAACCAAAAGGATTCTCAGCAGGTCTGACATTAATGAGAACTGCTAGTAACCGATCCCAATTATATAACTTAATCACAGCTAATTGGACAAGGAACAATTTTAAAATATTATTTTACAATCTGTTTAGGTTTTTGTGGTATTATTGTCCTTGCTTTTACAATCCATTTGCAAATTATGAAATAAAGACATATCTAACTCCAGAGAGTAACTCTCTAACCCAAATTAAGACTAAACAAGAGCCTGAGGCACCTACCCTGTACATACATTATCTCCTGTAAGAGAATTCTGTTCCATTCCTAACACTTGGATGTTTCTGGTAGACAGTCCTGGAGAGACAGAGAGTGCACCTACTGTATGGAGAAAGCAGCGAGCCTGAACTTCAGAACCCCTCAGTCTGAAACAGTTCCAAGCAAAGGTTATATTGAATCTAAAAATCAAAACAAACCAAATCAAATCCTGTTCAAAAATGTTCTGAACAGATTGCTTTTTAAATGAACAACAAATTGATTTATATAAGCCACTAATTGCTTCAGTGTGTCTTGGAAGGCTTTCCTTTGATCAGTGCTTGGCAGCCAAACACTTAGGATATTATCAAAGCCAACTTAAGAACATAAGAAACTTTTATGATGAGAACAGAGGCAGTTCAGCCCATCAGAACTCACAATTTTGTTACATACTGAGCGATTCTGAACATCAAGCAGAGGCCCAGAGAAACCCACAGTTTTGCTCTCGTTCTTGTTAATGTTCGTGCTGTATGGCTGGTCGACGAAAGCTGCCTTGAAGGAGACCTACAGTATCTGGCTCAACAAATCAAATGGTGCTAATGAGATTCGTAAAGAAACAGCTTGAGGCCTCTCCGACGAGGAGTGGCAGGTGTCTCCGGGGAGAGAAGAACACTGCCTAATCCCTTCTCTTCCAAGGCGCGGAGGCCAGGTAGGAACCACATGCTAGCGCTGATCAGCGGTGTGTCCTGAAAGCTCTGGAGGGCTCAGTAGGTGAGAATAAGAACCTTGAAGGGGATGTTAAACTTTACTAGTAGCCACTAGAGAGCAAACCGGTGGGAAGAAATGTGTTTATGCTGCTTACCAGCAGATGGAATTCCGGCTTCTGCTTCCTGCTGCCTTTGGAGCTTGTTCCTACGGCGTGATGAAGGTCAAAGGGGTCAAACCCAAGCTGTTTACATATCAAGAGTCAAGAACATGATGGGTAGACACATTACTTGTAGGAGATGAGACAGACTTCTGGCCCATTTGGTAGTGAGTAGCTAACTGATCCCAGAACCCTTAGGATAAAGATCTGCTTCCTGTTCCTGGTTTTACACTCACTTACACACAGTTCCCACATGTACCCTCTGCTTCCTGTCCATCCTGAGGAAGTCAGCTGGGTGTATCTTGTCAATATCCTTGTGGATTTTGATTATTTGTCTTCTGGACACTCATGGTGTTCCCTATTCAAGGCTAAAAGGTTCAGTTCCTTCAACCTGTCCTGGTAGAGGATATTGGGACAGTTGAGTTACGTTTTACAACATAACTCACCAAACTCAAAGCTGCCTTTCAGATATTGCAGAACCTTTTTATGGTATTAGAGAAGAAAAAGAGATCAGGAAGAGACTGGGAACTGTAGGGTGGGTCAGTGTCCAGTGAAGACTGCAGTAAAACAAAGGCTATGTGCAGGAAAAAAAGATTGAAGAAACACAGCAACACACTGCACCACTCTGCTCTCCTCAAGGGAACAAACTGAACACCCTAATAGCTGCTGTTGATTGAAAATTTCATTGGCTACACAGTGCATTGTCTCCTTTACTTACATGAGGTGACTCCTGCCAATGTGTTGCTGAAGCACAAGTAGAGTATGTTAATAATTATTTCAAAATCAAAACAGCAACTTATACTTTGTTATTTAAGAGAGAGCCTTAGCTTTTACAGTTGAATGCTCTTGGCAGCCTCTTTAATTCTACCTGACACTGTTACATGTGCTTGCAATATTTTCAGACCTTTTTTTCTCTTTGCGTTTCGTTAGTGCAAGTACATTTTTCTTTCTAAGAGATGTCATGATCTCATCCTGTAAAACCTCTTTAGAAGCTTGCAACATAATAACTCAGTCCGAGGAAATGGTAGGGCTTGCGTTTTGTTTTGTTGCAGGACACGCAGCACGTAACACTCTGAGCCCTCATGGCAGTATCCTATTGGAGGAAACTGAGAATCAGCAGCCCTGCTGCTAATGAGTTGTGTGTTGTGTCACATCATCGTGCGCCTTAAAGTTTCCTGGTTCAGTATGGTCAAATTAAAAAAACATCAATGGCTACTGAGCTGCAAAGAGACTGTTACTTTGCGGAGGGAGCATCAGAAACATTAGATGGATGTTACTCATCCAGCTCTGCTACAGCTAAGGCTACAGTGCTAAAAGCTAATAAGTCACCTGAGTCGTATTTCAGTTCCTGGAGGAAACCAACTGATCACACGCACCAGGTGAAGAGACTGTTCAGCTTGAAGTCCGGGAAGTCCAGTTTCTTACTCCTTGCTCAAATGAGAAAGTCTGGAAGAAGATCTGACCGAGACGTGGAGTGGGAATTATCATGTCAGAAGACACGGCAAGCAGATTTGTGGATGACAGCGCTTAACAGGAATGAACCAATTCCATTCTGAATCAATGTTCCTATAAGGTTTGTTGCTCACAAACATAATTTACCGAACTCAAGCTGCCTTTCAGATATTGCAGACTTAGTGAAGGTTTTATCTTACATTGTGGCTGATGAAGGAAATGCAGTCATGCTTTGTTAAGCCATGCTATTTATGGAAAACAGTTGCATTGCAAACTTCATTTATAGTGTTTCATCTTTGCTTGCTGTTTCCATGTAATGCAATAAATTCAAAATCCTAATTTGGATAGAACAGCAAACTCTTTCACATTATATAAACCCACTTAATATCTTCTCAGTAAAACTGCTTCGTAGCTCTGTAGTATCAACAGACATATGGTAGCCCTGTCTATTCTAATTAGACATTTTCAAAAAGAAACACCCCATTCGGGCTCAGTTCACATGTGATTGTTATTCTAAGCAAACTAAAATATTTCTCATTCACTGTCAAGATCATATTAATATCGGAGAAAAAACATGTTTTTGAACTCAGTTTAATTACGGAGCCATCTGTTAAATTAAGGAGTCCAGTAAACTTTTATATTAAACACAAACATTTGAAACTGTTAATATCCAACAGATTTCATGTGTTGAGACTAATCTTTGTTTAATGTTGGAATTTGGTTTTAATGATCAATAAGAGCCCAAGACTTTCCTCCTCCCTTCTAGAAAGCAGCCTGACCCACAAGTATAAAACAAAAACTTTTTCTTCTGTACGGGCAGACAAACAATATATTTAAAAAAAGTCAATGCAAAGCAAAAAAACACAAAGGTTATCACTATGCTAACTCATATTGCACCTGATGCAGTTTAACATTGTTTAATTGCTGAAGTTCCAAAACAATCCTGTAAGTCTGCTGTGCAAGATGCTGATCTTTGCTTGACTGAACAAAAAAGAGCTTGACAGAAAAACACACAGAGAGACGTTTCCAACCAGGTTGAGTCAGGTTCTGTCATAAAAATTCAATCCATGCTTTTGCCTTCCTCAGATCTTTTCTCACTGCAAGTAGCCAGCCCTAGAGCTCCTGTCAGCCTGCCTGCTCCCAGTCCTGCACAGCCAGCAGGATCGTCCACACTGGGACATGACTGGGAGCCCAGCACACGGCACCCTCAGGAGATCTGCATGAATGGATATTCTAACACTTACAACAGCAATAAGGAATTTTAATAAATCTGCTACTAGTTTTCAATGAGTTCAGTTAACGCGTTCCCCCATCAAGCTACCTCATTAAACAGGAGTGTCATCTGAATGCTTGTTATTGCTCAGTGTTGTTTTTCTTTCATTACAGAAACAAAGGATGAGGGAGAGTAAAGCCATTCACAGTATTCTTACTGAACTTGCAGATTCCTACTAAAACTGATTTCAAAACCAGTTCAACAAAACGTCCAGACAAGGAAGAGTTAAAGAACTTCGAAAGCCAGAGAAGTCCTCAAGTGAACTCGCCAGGCCGTTTTCAACTGATCCGTCTGTAAACTCTGCATTGTCCCCTGGCTTCAGATCTTTTTTAACTTGAGCAAGTCCAGAACTCCATTGTAAAAGACGGCTTATCTATTTCACGGACACGGGCTGACAGATACCTTGATTTAACACACCCCTGCATTTCCTTTTCAGAATGTACGTTTGGGGTTCTGACCAGAGACAGGAAACTGTCAACACCCCTGTTTTTTAAAGACTTTCCAAAGTAAAAACAACCCTTTTCCTGGTCATCAGGTTCAACCAGGAATTTCTCCGGGCTCGGATGATGTTTCAAAAGAGCAAAAACAACAAAGGAGAAGGACAGAGGGGAAAGCTGCAGTATTTGAAAGTTAAAGGGCTGAATGACCGGATGTTATTCTTCAGAATTCCAAGTGTTTCTTTTTGCTTTGTTTAGCGTTTTCAGAAATCACTATCAGAAATAGTGAGTTATTTTCACGCAGGTAGGAGCAACAACAATTTGAAATGAAGAAAAACAACATGAGGACTGAAGCATGACAAAATGGTTCATAGCCACTGCTCATCTAACTTATCCAGATATAAGATGCAGACTGTATTTTTCCTGGTAAGACTAAATAATTAGTGAGATATATATCTACTTGACAATTGTGCCCAGAGCATTCTGACATGAAGCCCAGTCAGAATGACGGATAAGATGCTTAAAAGTAGTTACACCCCATGAGCAAGACAATGCACTGTATGCAACTGGACGCTTTATTTTTTCTAAGACTTTGAAACCAGTTACGGAAATTCACCCTAACAATTAGGTCATGGTGACAGAAAGGGCGTTTGTTTAGCTTTGCACTTTCCTGTCCTTAATTGATCTGGAGGTATTGTACCACTTTGAGGAGGCGTCTGGAAAAGCACAGCCATTTATAACCACATGTCTGCGCCTGACTCATTGTGCTCATTAACTCATATCGGTGACTGAAAAGAGCCTTCATCGGCTCTCCAGAGACGAAATGACAGGACTTTTCCCAAAATGAAGAAAATGCTAATTTTACACGGCTAGATGCTGTGGGTTAAAGATAAGATAAGATCACTTTATTGGCCACATACAATTTCTTGCATTAGGAATTTGTCTTTTCACACACCCCAGCTTGCTCTCCATGAGACACACAGGCAGGGAGAGAGAAGCTTGGGGTCAGAGCGCAGGGTCAGACATTCATACAGCGCCCCCAGAGCAGCTGGGGTGAAGGGTCTTGCTCAGGGGCCCAACGGAATAGGATTCCTCTGCCGGCCAAGGGATATAAACTGTCAACCTTCCAGCCACAGGCGCAGATCCTGAGCCACAGAGCCACTGCCCCGCCCAAGATAGCAGCTAGGTGAAAGGAGGTGATCAGTCTTGCTGAAATCATTTTAAAAAACCAAACAGCTACCAAAGGCCGTAGATCTCATCTATTCAGCTACAAGGTCGGGTCCACCCAGGGGTCCGAGCGGGAGACTTTGCCAGTGTGAGGCCTGTAGAGGTTCACTCCACGCAGAAAAGCAGAGGGAAGAAAAACAGAAAACTGAGTTAGGCTCCAGGGCTGAAATGTCATGTTTTTTTTTTCTTTCTGCTTTCCAGCATGACATTAACCCCTACTTCCTACTAGTATAAGACTTCTTTGAACATTTGTTCAAACATACATACTGTATACCATGTACGTAGAAAAAGTTATTTTTATATAGGTCTCATCTGTAAGATGAAAAACATATACATAAGTTACTATACTTGAGCTCTTTTCTGAATGAAAGCTACGAGCTTATATTTATATTTAAGTCAAATCTGTTAGCATATGGGCTACATTTCAAATGTCTTTTTTATTTCAACTTTCATGTTAGAATGATTCATGCTAAAACATTTTCTTTTAAATTGCGTGTTTTCTAATGTAAGAAGAAGATTAACAATGTTGTTAATGGTCCATTTTGGGGCCTGACAGCATTAAGAGTACATGCCCTACAGTCCATTGAGTGACTGCAAATTGTGCTCCATCTCCTTATGTTATTCATTTCTGTTCACAGTATCATTCTAAAGCAAAATCACCTGATCTGTCAGTTTCCAAAGTGCCTTCACACGCAACTTCCTCATATCGTTGGCTAAAAATGCACTTTACTTATTCCAACATAGTGCTTGGAAAATAAAAGCTCTTTCAAAGATATGATTTCTGGGCTAAAGAAATGAAAGGTCATATTTTTTGTGGCTGACTGACATTTACAAATGTTGTTGAAGCCGATACACTGGTTTCTTTGAAGAAACGGTTGGATGGGATCCTCAGATCTATTAACCACTAACGACCAAGTGGGCCGAGTGGCCTCCTCTTGCATGGTCCTATGTTGATGCCGCCAGTAATACAGGTTTTCTGAAAACATTTGGTGTTAATATTATATACTAAAAAGTCAGAATATAACAGCAAAGCAAAAGCAAGACCTGACATTAGAAAAGGCATGCATTTGTTTGTTTGTTTTTTTGTTAAAGTCAACAAAATGTTCTGAAACCATCTGTATGCCTGCAGACGCTATACAGTACCATGTGGTATCCTCTTAATGCGTATCTGGCAGTCCGTTCTGTAAAAACCCCAACAGCACTGGATGTTCCTGTGGATGTATAGACCTTTTCTAGGTAAACCGTGTAACCAAGGTCCCTGCTTGTAAGTAAAAAACATTTATGAAGGAACAATTATTTATAATGACCCTTAATTGTAGCTACAAGAAAAAGCTACATTTACTTACTGAAAAGGATTAGAAGATGAAACTGGATAAAATAAAACACGTTTAGATAAAATAACGACTAATTACTAAAATAGTAAACTTACCCAACACTGATTTTTCTGACTTCTTCAACAGCAAATGTTTTTTTTCTTCCATTCCTCACATTTCATGCTCTGACACGCCAGTTTATGTATGTGTTGGGGACGTTTGTTTCAGTACCTCCACCCTTCTTGACCCTTTTCTGTTCGTACTGTATATTGTTCCCGGGCTGCTGCAGTAGCTGCGTGTGCTCTGAGAGATGTCATTGAGTTTCTGTACCAGGAGTGTGGAGTTCAAGCCCAGTGATAAGATGCTGACACTGTTCAAAGCACAAAAGAGCATTACAAATGAGAACACGCTATTAGGCTTGTCTAGCTCATTTGGTAGTTTTCAGCTAATTGATCACTCTGTGGTTTCGTGAGAGAAGCCAGGGTATCAGCTTCAACAACAGGGCTGGGGAGCTTGTTCCAGGCTCCCACAACCCCTTCTGGAGAGAGGTGCCTCCTCTTCTCAGCTTTAAATTCTCTTCCCCTTAGTTGCCATCTGTGTGCCCCAGTTGTTGTTTCACTGTTGATTCTAAAGACGTTCATAGGCTTTTCTCTGTCAGTGTCTTGGAGGACTTTGAAAACGTGGATCAAGTCCTGTTGTGTTCTTCTCTGTTCAAGATTAAAAGAGTTCAGTTCCTTCTCCCTGTCAGTGCAGGACACTCCCTTCAGACCCAGAATGTATCTTGTTGCTCCTCTCTGGAGAGATTCTACAACAGCAATATATTTTTTGTAACACGGCGATTCAATTTCTATACTGTAAATGAGATTTTTACTTGTGCATTGCACAGCTTTAACATAGTGTTCCTTGATTTTGAATTCTACGCTTTTAACTACAGCATATATCCCAACGTTGTTTTTGCCTTTTGAATTTTTCTCCACATTGTATCCAAGATCTCAATTACATGTTGACATGAAGTCTTTTTCATAAGCAGCTTCTACAAGATCGCTGTTTCTTATTTCGTATAAATTATTTTTACTTTTGCTACCTGTATGTAATACCCTCCACTTTTATACATTAAACATTGTTTGCCATGTGTTCGTCTAGTCATGAATTGTATCCCAATGTTTTTCAATTACCTTTGCTTCTACTTCAGGGGTAATACCCTTATTTTTGTATCACCAGAATTGTTCAGACTACTGTATAGACTAGTTTACTAGCTGTACCAGAGTCTAGATCAGTGATATCACATTAAATTAAGAAGAGCAGAGATCCTAATGTGATCCCTGTGGTACACCACTAATTACAGCATTTTCTGCTGGTCTGGTTTTAGAATAAAAGATTCAGCAACTTAAATCCTGTATATGTCCTTGAACAGTATATGACAATGCACATGAAATGTTGTGGGTTAGTTGTGGGTTGACTGAGTTTGCTACCAAGATGTCCTGATTTTGCATGCCTTTTCACATAGCTGGCTGAGACTCTAATGCTCTGGGCTGTGACAAAGCAAAACTCACAGGCTCTGATTAGATCAGCATTGATCACTTATTACAGCAGGTCCTCTGACTCGCACATCAGATAAAAGTCCTCTCATTTTTAGCTCACGTTATTCGGAGCAGATGCCTCTGTACATTAGAAATACAGCAGACAGCTTGGCAATTTTACCAGGAACATTCTGTATTAGAGCAACTATTAAATTGCAAAACCTCAAATGAGGTTTGGCTTTTCTGTTTCTAAGAAGCTAAAGGCGATATGGGTTCTGTGACTAGCTGGCACTAGGGTTACCAATGTGAGGTTTTACCAAGAGCTTAAGTTATGAGCCCTTCCATTGAAAAGAGTTAGATTTATATTTTCCAGGTACAATATAAATAAATGAACAAGAAAGCAAAAAGTACAACTGGGGGGACTAATCCAGTACATTACATTACAATACAGTTTAATATTGATAAGATGCAACAATAAGGCAAATGCCTTCTATAAATAAATGTATTTTTAGATGAAAGGTAACTCAATATAAAGAAAATATTAAAGAATCAAGATGGGAGCTACAAATCATTTGCAGAAAGCTGAAGTGTTACTTACATAAATAATAAAAGCAAGGTTATATTCCAACTATAGAAATAAACTGGACAAGAAAGTACAAAAACGTCCCAGTCCAAACAGTCTAAAACACTGACAGCTGTTTACTGTCCAGCTACAATCATTGGAAATTACTACAGTGTGTGACTGCTTCCATATTTAAACTGCGTCACCTTACTTTGCAAGTATTAAGGACAACAAATGATTTGATACTGAATTTTGACTTGTACTTTTATGAACACCATTCCACTCATATCATTTCTGAGTCTTTTGATAGCCAAAGACCCAGGTTGTCGAAATGCACTTATTGGTGAATTCATTCTGCTCTACCAGTGACAATCTTATTGAAGAGTATTAAGTGTCTGTTCTGAGTATTCCAGTCCCCCCTGGAGGAAACATCAATATGGCTAAACTGGCATGTGTTAGGGTTTGGGTTACACTGCTGGAGGGAGGAGACGTCAAGCCATCTTTTTTCTCCTTCCACAGATGCTTGCCACACTTTTCATAGCTCTGGAAATGGTTTCATTACACCTCCAGTGGGACAACTTGATCTGCTTTCTGTTCCTCTTCCATTGGTGAGCACATGGCACCACAGCAGCCAATGCATCTCCCACTCTTGAGCTGACAGCGGTTCTCAATCACCACATGTCAGACAAACTGGGTGCGCAATCGCTCTCCTCTTTGTTTAGGGATGCTCATGTTTTCATGGTTGCAGAATAAAAATGTATTTCAATGCACTGAACTTGCTAATTGTCACGATCGTAAGTCCCTCCTCTTAAGGGCGCTCCGGCTCTTTCCCGTTTTCGTTGATTTCGTGCACCTGACTCCTATTACAGCCCCTCCCTTTTTAAACCAGACGCTCCTACCACTCCGGGCTCAGCTTTGGAAGATGGACACCTGGAAGCCCGCCTACCAGCGGGTCCAGGAGAGACCCGACGTCCTGCCCACCTGGGTCTGGGCCTTGGAGCGCCTGGCCCTGGCCCTGCACCAGATCCCGCTCCGGTTTTTAACTTTTGTCTTGTCTGTCGTGGATGGATTAGCCGGTTCTGGACTCTTGCTCACCCTGGATTTCTCTTTGGACTCCCTTTGGGCTTGTTCACTTGGACCACACACCCCCCGAGCACCAGTGCACCATTGACACTCCCCCCTGTTGGTCTACCAGCCCAGTTTCTCGTTGTCTCCTCCCCGTGTCTGTTTCACTCCCTTCTGGATTCTGCCGTCTGCACAGGGTCCTGATTAATGCTTCGTGACACTAATGCTTGGTGTGTTAGCCACTGCTTTCTGAAAATACACATATAGAGAGAAAGTTTCTCACTTGTCAGAGATGCTGGTCCAGAGACCTCAGTGAGTTTCCCTTCAAGGTATCGTGACAAAACACTGCTGGGCACCAAGGCATTCAGAAACAAATGGGACGACAGGAACTTTACAACATCCTCCTGGAAAATGCTGTCATCTCATGAACCCCAACAGACGACGACTAAAGAGCTTCTTTGACTGAGGTCTTCAGTCTTGGAAATGGCAAACAAGGTTGGTTCCAGCAGTCATTTCACACGAAGGTCTAAGCAGTAAAACGCAAGGTCACATGCAAGATCACAATAAACAAAAAAAGTGTATTATGCTATATGTGCTGGAAGGCATTAAATGCAAAACAAATGCTATCGGCTGCCATAGGGTACTATTCATAATACAGTGACTATATAGTGTAGTCAGTGCTTGAGTCAAGGCTTGGGAAAAATCAGGCCACTGCTGTTAATGGACATGCTACAACAGTAGGCTGGGCTTTTCCTCCTGGGCCATAATTTCCAAATCAGTGCCTTGGTATGATGTCATATATGAGGTTCCATTAAACCACAGGTGGCCAACTTTGGTAGCTTAATTCCAATCCCTTCCAAATCCGTGTTCAAGCTGATTCTTAATTACTGATGCCATCAACAGGATCTGTGTCAATTAGGCAACTAACGATCAGTCCAGTCCTAACGATATTGGGAGGTTCAAAGGCCTGTAATGGCAGGGAATCCCTTTGTCAAGGTTGAACCTTTCTGGGTCAAACCAAAGTCCTGACTGCTTTGTCATCAACGATACCTTGGCCCTGTTCGCAGGAGTGTTAACCTCAGTTTCCTAGCTAAACTACATTTTGACTCTTTTAATCTGGCCTGCCTATGTTTGCCCCTTAATTCAGCTGAGGATGGAATATTTCACTTCACCTGATGTGTGGTGGAGTAGGTCTGGTCTGAGCTGGTCTGAGCTGGTAGAATCGGCACTTCTCTGGAAGATCAAGTGGGAACTTTCCAATATGTAAAGGGCATTGGGATCTATTGGAATAGAAAGCTTGATGATGATGCACCTTCTCTCCTTCTTGGCTGAAGACGGCATGCTAGAAGAGTCATTGCCCAAGCTGTGATACATTGTCAGATTCAGTCTTTACAACAGCGTTTACTGTCGTTTAAAAAGTGTACTGAATTGTATCAGTGAAGGAATGATACTCTTTACCAAGGAGGGCAGGATCCTCCTGAAACAATATGTATTCTGGAGAGTTATGAAGACAAAAACTGCCATTGAAATCTAGAAATGGCATTTTCTGAAGTTGTATCTGCGACTTCTAAAAGTGTGTAAGAAAATGATTAGACGTGTTTTCTGGAGTATTTTCAAATGTATGTTAAAGAAGAAATTACAATATAAAATTTATGACGAATGGTACAGACTGAGGTCATGATTTAGATAGACGTTAACCTTGGTGTTACGGATTGCTGGTAAGTGACATTAATCATCGTGAAAGAACTGCGTTTGATCACGAAGCTGATCTGCTATTTGCGTGTTCCAGGCTGAATCAAGATTGACAGATAAGCCAGAGGAATAAGACATTCTTTATAAAGTCTATCCCTCTCTTTGAAGTTAAGGAAGGGCAGCATGAACTGTGCCTGGCTTTTCAAGAGGAAACGGAGGGTGTGCAGATTCTTTCAGAAGTGCCTTCTTAAGGAAAACGATTTGATAAATGCAAACTAAACAGGCCAGCAAATGCTCATCGCTCTTTACAACACTGGGCACTTCGGCAGATCAACTTTATTGAAGGCATCAAACACTAACCAGCCCCTTAGCGAAAGAATTTGGAAAGGGGCTGGTGCAGAACACAAACCTTCCCCTGAAAATGATGTAGGAGGACTTTGAACAACCGAAGTCCTCAAAATTAAAAATCGAACGACTCTAAAAAAAAAACACGCATTATTAATATTTGGTGGATAATGTAAATAATACGATGCTTTCCTGAAAGAAAAAAATGATTTTTCTGATTATCATTGTGTCCTCGTTTAGGTTCACCTCCGAACATGAAGTTAAAATGTATCACATATTAATCTTTCGTGTTTTCGTGTGCTTGCTCTTAATAATTCTGCTAAACCTAACACATAATCGTTAGTGTGCAATTTGATCCTCAAACGTGATTGTTCTGGGCCACGGGCCACGTTATAAATTAATGGGTAATTATAGCTTCTAATGAAGAGCTCTTGGGGGTAGTAAGTAGATTTCTGTCGGTCTAAACTGGGGACTCCGGTAATACCCTGTAGGCAGACACGAGCACATACTGTACCTTAGCCACGTTGTGAATTACTGACTAAGGTTAGAAGAGTTCATCACAGGTAATCTCACAGCTCCCTCGAACCGAGCTGCTGTTTGTCGTTAAAACACGGTAAAACCCAATTCACAAATCAAAAATGTGCGGCGTGTTTTCAGATTTCGTGCCGCCTCTTTAGCCTTCCTCGGGTTTCTCCGCTTGTCACAGAGAGGGATAATTTACTGACGTTTCGCCCAACACAAAGCCGCGTTTATGAAGGAAACTCAGCCGTTTCTTCTGGCTCCCGGAGTCGTACTGTAGGTGCATGACGTACCGAGGGCTGACAAGGGGAGTGAAGTATAAGCCTGTTGGGAAGGCACAGTCTCTGACTGACCTGTACAAAAAGGGGGCTGCGCACAAAAGCCACAGACGGAGAAACACCCGAGCGCTTTCTCCAGCTGTCCCGACCCAGGTCATATTGACCTGTACTGAAAAGCCCCGGTGTAATGTAGTCCATGTAAGTCGATGGCGAGAAAACATTTTATCGTACCAGCGACGCGAAGGAGGGATGCAAGCACTCACTTGATTATCGTAGTGGTTCGCTGTGTAATTTTTGGTTGCATTTCTCGTTTCAGTCCTACTCGATCATTTCCTGAAGCCTATCCAAATAAGGCAGGAACCTACTGTCGCAGAATTAGCGTGCTGAACCTATACTGTACATCACTCGAAACAGACATTTTCTTTAAAACAACTTGATGGATTCAGTCAGTTATACAAAGGGCTTCAGAAGGGCGTTCGCTTTATTTATACGCCTGGCTGTCGTATTCTGAGCAGTTTGTCTTTAGGATGCCTTTTAAAAAACGCCGTTTGACAGCCCACGCCAATAGCGTCGTGGAAACTAAACTCCTTGCCGTGGTTGTTTTTGTCTGCTGTTGTACATGGTGCTGTCATTCAGCCGCCTCGACATTGTCGCAATGTTATTAGCGTTGGTTATCGCGCTAATTGCCGCCGTATTGATCAAGGAAGGCGGCCCGAGAAGTGTGCACTTGATCCCGAGCTCGCGGAGATCGGGCTTGACGCGATGAAATCTCTATCCCATCTTAGAGAAGTGCAGTGACGTTATTTGTAGAAGTGCCCAAAAGTCCTTAATGAATAACTTTGCGAGGGGAGAAAGCAAATGTTCCCCCAGCTGTTTCCTGTCGAAAATGTCTGTGTAATGTAGATAAATGTGAGGATTTTCTCTAAATCCGTCTCCTGTTCGCTAAATCTCACTTCACAAAAATCAGATCAGAGCCTGCGCACTGGAACAAAGTCTGAAAATTGAAATGTGACATTGTCTACATCTCATCCTCTTTCTCGCTGGATTTTTTTAATGACTTCAAACAAATTCATTTTGCAGGGCTTCGCAGTTTAGAAACCCGTGGGGATGTCTAACAGACATACAACAGAGTTCTTTCAGTGGCAATTGTGTGATGTCTTCAAGGTAACTTGCTAATTTTATTTTTTCCTTTAAATATTCACCTTCTGCTTTCACTCTGCACTTTGTTGTGTTATTTTAAACCAATCTGTTTAGCCACGTTTTGTGACTGAAAAGGGCTAACTGCCTCTGCTAGGAAAATCGTTAAACCCAAATGAATTGCATCTTATAAGTTTAGCTCTGGGGAAGTATTTTATGATATCTTATTTACATTTTATGTCAGCCTTTAAACATATATTAAAATTTTTAAAAAAACTTTTGATTTACACCGTAATTTTGAAATGTGTTAGTATGTGCCTGTTTCAATATGCATAAATATACTGTACTGTATATGATAACGTTTATGTTATATTTTAATCGATCTGTATATAGCGCCTTTTATTTAATTTTGTATGAATGGGGAGATCTATAAGTGCTCGTTCTTTGCACAAGTCAGCGTTTTTTTTAATGTTTGGAGAAGCATTAACCCTAATTAAAAATCATTCAAGCCGCATGTATTTGAATTTGAATCTTTCAAATCAACTTATGCTGACTCTGCAGAAGTAAAAAAAGAGAGGATAAATAAACTTTTGAGCGAAAAGGGAAACGCTTTTCCTCATTCTGTGGTTACACAAAGCTTGAGAGTGGTTTAAAACTGCAATTTATAACATTATGATGTAGGATCTAGTGCAAATTCTCTTTATTATGTAAATTTGGCCTGCAGCGGGTCGCTGGCTCGGGCGGCTAGGTCTGGCCGCTCTGCAGTTTTCCATCTCATTGTAACTCCAATTTAAGCTCGCAGGAGCTCGGCTCAGCACGCACGTTATGAGCGAGCGGTTTGGTGCTGCTGGCGCCGCCTGTCTTCCAGCTTCCCCGCGTCTCTCTGGTGTTTTCTCCGGTGTGTTGTTTTTTCTTTCGCTGGCGTGTTTCGCCGAGAACACCTGAGGTACCAGAGAGCTCCGGAGAGGGAAGCGGAACGCGACTGGCAGATTCTGTGCAGATTGATGTCCGTGTCGTTAAATTAGCAGGGAACAGCTCAGATGGCCGCGTCTGGCTTTAATGTGCACCTGCTATAGGCTCTATGCTACCGACTCGTAGTTTAGCCTGCTTGGAGCTGATGTGCCCACATGTTAAGGCTAGGTAAGGTGAATGGGAACCTTTTTTTGTTTTGTTTTGTTTTGTTTTACGTTTGCCGAACGATGTCCTGCAGGGTGATTAAGGGAGCTAATTTAAAGGATTTTTGTCACGACTTGCTGACCAAAAGAGATAGGGTCATCATAACCGTATCCCAGAGAGATGCTTCATCTCAGACATGAAATCTCGCCCTCTGGCGTGTCTGAGCAGCCAGCCGTCGAGGAGTAACAGTGGGAATTAAGTCACGTTTTCCCTCGCCCTGGGTGGGTCGCTGCGCCGTCGTCACTCAATTGGTCTTTAACGCGGCCGCGTCATGCGCTACAAGGCACGGTAGTTCGCGTCGCTGGGTCAGTGAGAGGGAATGTGCACTCTGAATGCACATGTGTGGAAAAGAAATGCCTCTCCATGTTTCCTCACTCTAAAAATGACGTATCCCTGTATGTGAACCATGCCGCACCTACAGTATGTGATCTTCAGAATTTTCCGAGTGTAACCAGCGTCTGTCTCTCGTCTGTCTCTGTGTTCAATCGCGTGGTTATTGCACCGACACCACGAATCAAACCACTGACAAGAGAAGCTCAGACTAAATGCCTCTAAAGTTCCTCTCTGCAAAGCGTCTGTCACGTTTTACTTAAAGAGCTATCTTCCTTTCTTGTTGGTTGCAGTTTGAGATGTACACTTTATCCTGTGCCCATATACTCTACTTCATCCTGTGTGTTCTGTGCCTGACTCGGACAGCTGCTGCAGTGCCAGAGACTTTGTGTGGCGCTGAACTTGTGGACACTCTGCAATTTGTGTGCGGAGAGAGAGGCTTTTACTTCAGTAAGTGCGCTTTTTACTTATTTATGGATATAATGCTTTCCTCCTGTCCTAATGGGTTACTTAATAAATAAAAAAAACCACCCATTTGCTCTTTTTTATTTAAGATTGCATAAGTAATAAGACTAACCGTAAGAAACTGTATTAGATATGACTACATCTTTGTTTAGTATTATAAAACATATTTTACAGCTTGTACTGTTCTGAAATTGCATTGTTGTACTTAACAAGGTTAGGCAATTTGAAAAATGCACCAGAAATAGGTTTTCCATTGTAAAAGTAATGTAATGTAGTGTCTTTCATGATGTATCCTGGCATTATCAGGATTTGCTTTCTGATTTGCATTTAACAGCTTTGAAATGATCATCATTTTGAAATGATCTGTGGCGTATTTAGTAGAAACAGGTCTTCAGCAGATGTACAGTATCGCTGGATAAGTGCTATGAACTTTAGTTGCCTGTTGTTTTCCTTCCAGAGTAAACCCAGTGTCAAGGTGAACAATCATTGTTTCAAAAAAGAAAACATACCTACGGGTACATACTCTACACTCAGTCCTGGCCTTTCATTTTCAGCCATTAAAACTGTGTTGTGCAAGACTAATACTTAATGTCCACCATCCTCCTCAATGTCTGCTCAAAGCCGTGTGGCAAGGTGAAGACTATCTCGTTTGCTTTTGTTTCATCCTCCTCCAGTGCTACCACACCCCCTGTAGGCCAGGTCCGTCATTCAAGAACACAAGCGCACTAGGAAGGTCAGGTGGCCATGCAGACCACCAAGCTTTGGTAGTTAGCCGCTGAATCATCCAGTAATTTCCCCCAAGCCTTTTCTTGAAAGAATCCAGGATGCTCATTAGTTTGTTCCATACTCCCACAAACTATATACTGTATGATTGGAAAATGGGTCTAGACTGTCTTCATTGTAACAAGTAATAGGTTTATTCCATGCTGAAAAAAAAGAAGAATGAAAACACAACGTTTCGGCCTTGAAGCCTTCTTCAGGTGTCACACCTGAAGAAGGCTCCATGGCTGAAACGTTGTGTTTTCTTTCTTCTTTTTTTTCAGCACGGAATAAACCTATTACTTGTTCCTTTGCAGCCTACGCCTGCTGACGCAGCTCCCCACCATGTCTTTATTGTAGTTCCTTTGTTGTTGTTTTTTTCTGCCAAATTATTCAAAGCCTCTAGAGAACATAAGACGGTCAACAGACACTTTCTGGAAACAGAACACATGAATGATTATAAATGAGAGGAGGCTCTTCCACACATCCAAGCTGTTTGTTAGTTAGGGGTCCATTGATTTGAAGATCTCATCCAGCTGTTTCTCAAAAGAAGCCTTAACATGCAGTGCATAAGTGAAAATTATTTGCATCTGATTTCTGTATTAATTACTCAGGCTACTCTCTTAGCATGTGGCAGATGATTTGATAAATGCTTTAAAGTTGCAATAACCAGCCAGATATTTGAACCGACATTCAATATGCAATATTCCGGGTTTCAATATCAGGTTAAAAAAGAGATTCTTAGCAGCTGATTACACAAACATTTAGACTTCAATGGTGACATATACAAATGTTTATATTTATACCAAAGCTGCCAGTGCCATCCTATTTTTGAAGGTCTATATTTTTCTGTATTTTAACAAGTTTTTTTCTTGCACTGGATAAGACAATAGGCACAGAAAGGGGTTTTTGGCTGGAGTCTCGCTCATTCTTGGCAATATGGCTGCTTCTGCTTTTCACTGAACCTTAAATACCAAGAAAAACCCTTGACTGAGCCAGACACTGCTGGCGTTTGAGTTGCATGTTCCTGTGTATTTGCCTTGACACAATTCTTTGCAGTTCAGCATTTGATTAGCTTTGGCAGACCCAGAGACAAGAAAAGACCACACAAATGTGGATTTGAAAAGTCTGGTATTATAGCCTCAGGGCATTGATGCCTGCTATCAGATACACGGTTCATCCATTTCAGGTTCCCAGGCATGAAAAAGCCTGTGATTTAAGAGGACTTTAATGTTCACAAGTGAATAAGGCGCATCTTTTAGAACAAAACTGCGTTCTAAAACATACAGTATGAAGAAAGCTGAGCATTTTGGTAGTGCTTGTGAAAATTGTGAGTCTTTTTCCTTTTTTCAGTCAGAGTTTTTACAGAATTAAGTGTAAATTTAACTGAAGCTGTGCAGCCTTTCACTTCAACCTCAGTGACTTCTCAAGAGCCCTATGCAAATCCATGAAGACATCTTCGAAAGTCTGGGTACAAGCGTGTGACAATGGATCAAGAGTCACACCATGGCCCTGTCACTACCCCGGATCTGAGAAGAGGTTTCTTGCAGAATCCCAGTCTGACAACAACAGACACCCCCCAGGATTTCTAGCAACATGCCTCTTAAGGATTTTGAATACCTGAATCAGGTGCCCTCGTAATGTTCTCTGTTCGAGGCTAAGAAGATTTAATTTCTCCAGCCTGTCAGGGTAGGACAGGCAGCCCTGGGATGTGTACTAGATTCCAGAGCTGCAATTTTAGGATTTGTGTAACAGACCAGTAAAGCCTCATTTGTAATACTGTGTACCATTTTGGACAATACAGTATAGAAAAGTTATCGCTGCTCTTGAACCCTACCAGCCAAGTGCAAATATCAGTGTTCACAGTTCAATGCCAAAGGCCTGTCAGCAGCCCAGCTGCCCAGTGCCTTATGGGAGTTCTTGCCACACAACACTCCTTGACATAACTTCCGTTCAAGAGACACAAGTTGAAACTGCAGAATTGAATAGCTGACTGCCAACACACTGAGGGCTTTGACCTGTTAGGCTTTGCTTCCTGTGGAAAGCGCGGCAGCCATGCCTCCTATGAGCAGTCCATCATCGCTGATGCCGTCTCCCTGTCATCAGCGTCATCGATGTTCTGTGACACCGTACGGCTCAGCTGTTTCAGTGAATATAAGCCAGCCTCCACATGGCTGTCTTAGTCTTGCGGATGACAGGCGCTGACTGGGGACATGTAGCCCCAGACAGTGATGGAGAAGAGCTTCTAGAGTTGGCTTCTCAACAGGATATCTCCCTGATGCACAACCCCAGTCTTCCCGATGCACAACCCCAGTCTTCCCGATGCACAATCCCAGTCTTCCCGATGCACAATCCCAGCCAGCCAGGAATATTCCATTCATCAGGACGCGGTTGGAGTTACTCACCTGACCTGTGCTGGATCAGTCTCACCAGACCTGTGCTGGATCAGTTCTTAAGTGGCCACAGTGCCCAATTCTAGATGAGTTTCTGCTTGTGAACATTTGGCTGCCGCTTTCTAGCCATCAACAGCCCAAGGAAGATACACATCTGACTGGCTTAAGAACAGCATCCAGAGTGTATCTGAAGAAGGGGTGTACAGTCCAATCAGCGTTGTGGTGCTCTTGATAAAGCCACTTGCACAGCATGACTCACCACTCTCACCCCTTCTACATCTCATGCCTTGATGCACACAGCACATCACTCCTAAAAGAGTGGAATGTGAAAGATCAGCCAATCTTGATGCGGTCAATCCATCTCATTGAGTCACTTAATGCTGCACATCATATAAAATGGAAGGAAACAGCAGAATAGCTCATTTTCTCTCTATCTAGCTGGATGTGCTGGAGTCTGATTCATGACTTCGAAGTAGCGTGGAGACCTGCACAAAGGCTAACCGTTTACGTTGTGTAAGCACGTGGCTGTCTTTCTGGAAAAGAGTACACACCACACCATGGGAATGAAAGAAAGGAGACGTGTTTCCAACAGTTTAACACGTTTGCAGAAAGCCAAAATCTTTGAACACAAATTGTCTTTCATTTGGTCAAGATTTCTGACTGGTTTCTGTACAAGGCCTAAACAAGTCTGTCTCTACTGAAATATTGACTCAGTGCTGAACACATCCTCTGTTCTAAATCAGACTGGTGATCAAGGGACCGGGAGTCCACCGTTTAAGCTCCCATTGATCGCCACCCATGTTTACTTGTTCTTGTTATCACTTTTGTTTCCTATTTTATTTATCCGTGATACATCCAAGGTTGTGCAGATATGGAAATCATCTGATTCTTCACCCCAGATATTCCCGAATAAAGAGAAAACCAAGGAGATTGGATTTTCCTCATCTAGCTCTGCTGTTGCAGCATTCTAAGCAATTGCAGGCTGTGGTGCATTCACAAATTGCTGAAAAACAAGCATACAGTATATAAGGAATAAGAACTCATGGCCATTGAATTTACAGAAACTGATATTACAAGAATAAACATAACTAGGAGTGGATGATGTGGACAAATAGAAATTTCATTAAAACATTTCTTCAGCAAGACTGAAGCAAGATAGGTCATCCATCATGAACAGAGACAACATTGCCAACATCACAGAAATCACAAAAGCATTGCTCCCTTTTGACGTCACAGAAATGAAGCGAGTCTTGAGTGGCCTACAATATGTAGAGGCAGTGGGCTATGGGCTGGCTACATCTCGCTCAAGTTTGCAAAAATATCTTGGTCCTAGTGTTTGTGTTCATTGCAAAAGTAGTAATCTGTCTGGACACATTTTAGAAGACATGCTTAATGGACAAAGCCATTACCATTCCCAAATCTGGTAAAAACATAACCACAATGACATAGAACTGCTGATGGATTTCACTACTTATTGTGTGTTATATGATTTGTGAGTGCCTAATAACTACAACTCATACTCCCAAAAGTGAGAGCATTCTTTGTGTCAACCAAACTGAATTCTGAAAGGTCATAGCACATGCGGCCAAGGACTTTAACATCTACATTGCAAATGGGTACTATTAAAACATCAAGACAGGCATAGTTATAATAGGCATTACAACCTCCTTCTGCAGAGTATACCATACTGGCCTACTTCTAAAGCTGTCAAAAGTACTTCCAGCCGAGCTTTGTAACCGACAAAGGGAAGGGGGTAAGTGCATGCAGGGCACAGATCAATGGATGTCCACATGGTTCAATGCAGGCCACATCTCTACCGCAAATCAGTTCCTTGTGGCAAAACCCCTACCTTCAACCTGCGGAATTTATACTGTAGCCTACAAGGACAAGAATAGAGCCAGCCTCCACCACTGCAAGCATTAACCCTACAGTGTGGTGAAAAAGTAAGTACAGCCACTTAAGATTTTATAGTTTAAAATATTTAGACATATTTGACCTTCACCCAATAAGTCCTAATAGTAGAGAAAACTAATCTTATTTGACAACACACAAAAATTCTACTTTGTCATTACATATTTTAGAAATCGCCCATTATTCAGTATCTTTGTATGAAAAGAAAGTGCACCCTTGATTTGATCACTTGTGGCACCCCAACAACTTGAATTAAACATTTCCTTTAAGAGTTGATCCTTCTCTCATATTGCCTGGGAGAAGTCCTGATGTTTGAGGGCTCTCTTGTATGCACAACTCTCTTCAGGTCTCTCCACAGCATCACTATGGGGCTTAGGTCTGGACTATGACTTGGCCATTCCAAAATCCCGATTTATATATTTTTGTGCCATTCTGTTGAAGATTTGCTTGTGTTTTTTGGATCATCATCCTGTTGAATGTTCTGCTTTCAGTTCAGCTTCAGCTGTCAGACAGACAAATGGTCTACCATTTTCCTCAAGAACACGCTAATATAGTGTGGAGTTCATGATAGACTCAATGATATTAAAGCATCCAGATCCTGAGACAGCAAAGTAGGTCCCAAACCATCACCCCACCACCATGCTTGATGGTTGATATGAGGCAGTGTTTGGTTTTCTCTAAACATGACGTTTTGCATTATGGCCACATTTTTGCATTTAAGTCCACTTTAAACTCATCTGCTCAGAGCACATTGTTCCAGATATATTTCCATCAAGTGCTGTTTTGCACATGTTCTTCTTGGAGAGCTGGGGTTTACTCCTGTCTATCCTTCCATGAAAGCCATTCGTATTCAGTCTTTTCCTGGTGGTGGAGTCATGAACTCTGACACTTACCATAGCAAGAGAGGCCTGTAGATCCCTGGATGTGTCTTTGGGGTTCTTGGAGACTTCTAGGAGCATCACACGGTCACATCTTGGAGAGAGCCTGGTAGGATGGCCACTCCTGGGGAGATTGGTAACAGTCAACAGTTCCCACCGTGTTTTTACTGTGGAATGATGGACTTCATATTGTTTGGAAATGGCTTTGTATCCCTTCCCAGATTAATCAGCAACAATTCTTTCTCTAAAACAATGTCACAAATTTCCTTTGATCTGGATACAATGTGTTACCACAAACCAGAGTGCTTAAGACCAAACTGACAATGTTTTCTGTTTTGATATAGAGATGATTTGCACGTCTTAGTGCACCTGATTCTACATACCCTCTTTACTGAGATGGTGCACTTACTTTGTCACATAAAGATATCGAATGCTAACTGTTTTTTTTAAAAAAGAATGACAAAGTAGACTTTTTGTGTGTTATTTGTGACATGAGGTTATTTTAATCTACTGTTAGGATGTGGTGAGGACTAAGCGAAGGTCAAATATGTCTAAATGTGTTAAACCAATCAATCTTAAGGAGGTGTACTTACAGTACTTTTTCACCCCACTGTATATCCACATGTTCAGAGAGACACAATGCTGCGCATCCAGGAGGAATATCTTCTGGTTTGGGGTATTTGCATTCACTGAATAAAAAATAAGTATGTCTTAGATTGCTCACTTAAGTGTGCTGTTCACAGGGATACAGTATGAGAACTGAACACTGTTTATTGAGTTTTTTATTCGCAGTATATTTACTGCAGCATGACCTGCTTGGCTGAGGTCCAGCCCTCTGGCCACAGGACGAGGAGGCTGGGAGCCCCTGCAGAGAGAGGAGTGACCAAGGGGCAGCTGCACAGGGGGAGGAGGGGTGGAGGAGGGACACCGGAGACAAATACAAAGGAGAGAAGTGGCTGATTTATAGTATTCATAATTGTTTTTAAATGGAGGAAATGACATCAGTAATGAAATTAGGATGTAGGTCAAATGAGGCCGATTGAACTTGTCTATGGCCATTCTTCCTGATCAGACTCCATTTGAAATTGCCGTTCCCCCTAATGTGACATGAAGATTGCTTATGGATCCTAGGTGATCCTAGGTGTTATTTTAGAAGTCCCCTCATTCCTTTAAATATTCTGAAGAGACTAAGTAGTGTATCAGTGTGGATGTTCCTCGCTTTTGTTTTCGGTCCAGTGTTAGTTCATTCACTGGTCGGTCTGTGGGCTAATGCTTTGGCAGTAGGGCATTCTATCAGAACCGCGTGTGCTCAAGGGGGCAGCAGCAGAGCCCTGTTTGGATTTGAACCCACAGCCTTTCACCTTCAAGCTCAGCACCCTATCCAATACACCAACCTTGGCCAAGCCTTCCAGGTGACAGGCCTACAGCCATATGAGCATCACAGGAGACGAATACGTCAGTTCAGCTTGCATATCATTGTAAAAGCTGCTTTGCTTAGATTTTATAAATTCAGATTTCATTACCTTGACACGAATTTGAAATAGTACACAGTGGAAAAAATGTTTTATTGAAACGAAATGTGGTTTTACCCAGCCCAAACCATAGTCAGTTTTTCCAATTATTAGTATGAACTAGAAATCTTATTATGTCTTGTTAAATGTTAAAATAGACTGAATCATCTAAAAGTGACGGCTCCAGTTATAATTATTAAAGGCAATCAAATTTTTGGTTAATTTTTTTTTTCTCGGAAACCAAGTTAAAAGTCAAACTAATTATATGCAACTCAGATGCTAAAGTAAGAGGTTGCAGGGATGTTGTTATTCCCTGAGATTGATTAGGGAAACATATATGATTTATCTTCAACCAAAATTAATATACAGTAGTACCTTAACTGAAAATGAGACAATTCTAACATTTTGGAGGTATTCTGAATTGAATTTAGTTTGCTGAATTAAACTAATTTCAGTTTCATACTATTTTCCTTATGAACTTTCATTAAGATGAACTGTTGGTAAGCTAATGAACCTCTAAAGGAATATTCCAAATGATTAAAGCTTCTCCTTTTTTATTTGAGGCTGTTCTAAAGCCAGGGGTGATTTTTCTCCCCTGTCACTTAGAAAGGTCAAAATATATGAAATGTAATTTTCTTATTGCCATTTCTATTTGGGAGCTTTCAGATAGCAAATGTTTAGCCCTGTACTGCGGGGAGATCTCGTCAAAAACATCCTTCTAATTCATAAGCATCTGAAATAAACAACAGTTTGTTGAAACCAAATCCTGTATTATAACAAACGTGAAGTGGTGTTTTACAAAATGGTCTGGATGAAAAATGATGTTAAATCACTGGACTGCTCTGAGTAATTTGGGTCAAAGGCTTTGGAATGGCTTATGGGGACATGATGTTTACTCTTAAAAAAAGTATTGTTGCCACCTGTTCCCATATCCCCATTAATTAATCCAAGGAATGCTGTTTGTGCTTTTCAGAGTTTGAATAACCCTGAAATTATTTTGCAGGTGGTACTTATTTTTACATATACTGTACATAGTATAGGTACATAGGTTTGCATGTCTCAAATATCAGGATTTTCTGTGGGCTACATACTCACCATTGTCCCAGTCAATGGTTCCTGTGCACACTTTACTCAACAGAAGCAAACAAGGCAGCCTGTTATCCTGAGTGCTTTGTAATCAAGTCAGGTGAGCGCCTCTGACCTCTTGTGTCCAAGCTTTAGTATCATATTGTAATACTCCACAACTGTTTTTTGAAGCTTGTTAGTTTCAAAATATAATGGGAATAAAGAAATATATAGGGCCTCTTTATAAATAAATTAATGCATGGCTAGATCTGGGAGAAAGGCTTAAACTAAGAATGCATGTCCACTGCATGGGATACCCCGAAATAAGTATCCCCCGATACTTAAGTAAAGGTTTGCTGCCTATGCATGCTGACGCAGCTTCCTACTTGAACTACCAAGTAGCCTTGTGTTTGATCATCGGTAGTTTCCAAACGACTGATCATCTGTGTCTCTCTAATGGATACAGACCATCACATCACATCCAATAAACGCTTCCCCAGTCCTGGGACGCGCTGAGCGCAAGACAGGATACACCGTGGACGGGATGCCAGTCCATCCCTGTTTAATGAATATTCATGTATGGAAAATAAAAGAGTTATTCCTGATAGAATAAACGAACAAATTCTAGTATGCCAGAGCTAGCGCAGGGCAGAGGGCTGCAGCAGGGCAGAAGAAACTTGTGCGGTGACCAGATTTTCATGTTTGCTTTACTTGGAGCACTGTATGTGTTCCTTAGCAATTCACATTTCCTTTGGCATTCTACAGATTTTTATTGCTGTTTTTCAATTCTTTGGGGTGACAAAAGGAGCTCCTTGAGCAAAGGACTTTTGCAGGTTTGCTTTTTAATGTGTAACATATAACGAGGCGTTAAAGCAGCTGATAGCATGCTAATATTAACAATGCTTCATCTCTGTGTGTATGGGTGGGTCATAAAGAAACCAATCACTTATAACTGCAACAGACTCACACAATGTTATTTCCTGGGAAACGGCAATAGTTTTTTGTAGCAGGTGCACTGGCATTTTATTGAAAAGACTTGGTTCTCGTAGAGCCTGGATAAGCATGTGTCTGGTCTCTGGGCTCTGAGCCCTAGATGCCATATGTCATCCCAGCTCATTCCAGGGCTGTGGAGTGGCCCGGAAGTCCGGAAAGGAGGGTCATGTGTAACCGAACTGTCACCTTGCCATTGCCCAAGAAAGCTGTTGTTACACGAACAGCACAAGGACATAATTTGTCCCGCTGGGATATTGTCAGGTCGGGATGAATCCTCAGGAAGGGCAGTAACAGTCCCAGGGCTTGGATTGTCTAGTAGCTGTGTAGTCAGGTGGCCATCAATCACAGCAAAGTGTCGATCTATAGTGACTAGACACTTCTGCCCAGACCATTACACTTGGGCCTTCCCCTTGACTGGTACATTAGCATGCTTTTCTGCACAGCCTCTCCAAACACACTGACATCCATTAGGGTGGTCTGTCCAAAACCATGTGCTCCAAACAAAGCTTGGCGGCACAACTGTCAGGTCCACCTGAGGTGATGTAATCCAGCCTCCCACATACCAGCGGCTGAAGGCTGTATCCACCAGGCTTGATGAGCAGCAGGTTAACTGGTCGTTTCATCACCTGTGCAATCAAGTCTCTAAGTGATGCACGTGCAAGTGAGAGCCACTTGTGCAAGCCACTTGAGTGTGAATGAATCAAACATTACATTAAAAACATTAAATCGATATACAATATCCACACATTTTAGTTTTCAAGCACCACACATACATAGAGAGTTACCACCTGGAGGGGATGCCAGGCCATCATCCACCCAGGATGTTTTTAGACTGTGGGAAGAAACCAGAGCACCCAGAGGAAACCATGTGAACACAGTGGGAACATACAAGCCCCATGCAGATCTAACCTCACGAATTGAACCCAGAGCCCCCGTGCTGCGAGTAAGCAATGATGACCACTGCACCACCGTGCTGCTCACCGTATCCTTCCCCTACATTGATTTCTAAATCATTTCAAAGAGGCTTTGTATTTTTCCATGTTTCCCTAACTTGAGAAGAAGCTTTGGAGATTTTTAATAAAGGAAAGAGTGAAATCAGACTTTCAGCAAGTTTGCACATTCTTCACTTTCCAGATATTTGCAGAGTCTGGTCTCTCTTTTAAAGCCCAGCTCGAAAGTTGGCCTGTCTGCTGTATTGTGTGTGTTTATTGGGAAATTGGTTGTGACAGAATTGAATTTTGTTAAATTGTTAGCTGTCCTGTTCTTATCACGACTGTCTGTTGATGTTGAATGATTCCTGTTAAAGGGTATAAGGAGCCTAGTTTGGCTATAAACACTTTCTTGTACCAACAAGAAAAAGGTTGCTTTCAGGTCTCCAGAATTTTCACAGCCTCCATAGAGCTGTAAACTCCTTGACACTCAGCGGGCTTTATATTGTGCCAATTCCAGAACCTACGTTTTATTAATCACGATGTGCTTGCAAAAGCTGTATGCTAGCTGCGGTACTCCAAAAGAGGAAACTCTCTGTTTATCAAGTACAGTATCTGTGACAAGGATTGCCGAGCATTATTGCACTGATAATGTACCTGCATCGTCCCAGACCTTTCCAGAAAGGACTTTTTTCAAAGAATGAATAATAATAACCTGTAAACCTTCCGCCTGGGAGTTATTGGCAGAGCCTGTAGGTTTTCCAGTGCTGTGCTCTGTCCCAGGCTTGTAAATTCTGCCGTGTTGGCAAGGTGAGTTCCTGCTGAGGATCGCATGGGTCCCTCAGAATAGCTGGAATTATTTCCCATTTCTGTGGTGCAGTGACTCACGGAGGATGCTAGCCCCGGACTGGGACGCATTTCTTTCCAGACCCCCTCCCATGGCAGTGCTCTCCTGCAGCACCAACGCCATCCCTTCCCATTCTCCCTTCCCGTTAAACTGGCCGTTTCCACTCGCGCCTCCTGGACGGTCCCACACAAAAGCACTTTCCACAGGCCCCTTGGTGTCCCCCACTAATTCATACCACTTGTGCAGGAAAGGCCCCACAACCTTAGATGGCTCATAAGGATTCCCTGGAAATATATAGCAGTCTTGACTTTGTTTGAAGGAAATGCTGAAGAGTAGGTTCGCTCTAATCCCAGAAATGGCTTGACAGTGCATGAGCTGACACCCTAGGAATGGGGGCAGAGATCTAATTAACCCATTTTTTCTCCTCCCCGACTGAAGCAGGCAAATTGAATGAAACTTGTCGCTCTCTGCGGGCTGTCCCAGTTTTCCTACTATTTCAAATGGATTCTGCAGCCATTCAATGGAAAGAATACTGTACTGGAATGAAAACTGGAAACCAAAGCCGCCATCAGCGAGCTGCTTTGGAATCTTATTTTGTACACGGATGCCTGCCAGTTGTATTAAAGTATTTTTCCAAGTTTGTTTACAAAAGCTCACAGACACAAACCTTTGTTTACGGGGATCAGAAGCAATAATCCTTCCTAATACACCGGTTTTAAATCTGTTTCAGGCGATTAGTTTCTCAGCTCCAGCTGTTTGTTCGGCAGAGTTTCAGGTTATTTTGAGAAACAGCGGATGTTAATTTGTGGGGCTTTACTCATAGGCGTGGAAAACAAGCCAAGAAATCTGCCCACATCACAGAAAACTGGCTAGCGACAAGCTGTCTAATTGCATAATCATAAACTCTGGCTCAAACATATGCTTTTGAGTACACTAATGTTTTTTTCTACACTCAGCCTGCTTTGTTTGGACAATGAGAACAATAGTTAAACCTGTTTTTAATATTTAGCTGTATTGTCTTTAGTCCTCTGCAGGGCCTTCTCTGCATTCATGGCAGAAGTGTGGATGGATGGCTGGGTTTTAAAATAACCCAAATTATTCAATTATGTTGAACAATTATAGAAGGCATTGAATTACACAATTCACATTTTTGCAAAAACATAGAAGCAACCACCCAACTCTGTAAATACATAAATCAAATATGTTATTCAAATACAGCGTCTAAAATGTAAAACCTATTCTGTAAAGACTTGTTTTTTCTCTGCATCTGCAGATGCGTGGGTAAGCGCTTACAGTAGATGTGTACATGCCTTCTCCCTAGTGGGAACAGTGCACGTGCTCCCCACAGGGACAGTGAAAGATTGTTGTCTAGTGCTCGCCTCTAGTGACAGGTACCCCACAGTTTATCCCAGGGATGAAAGGTGGCTTTATCCAAAACCTTAACACAGTTTAAAATGGTTCTCCCAAGAACAAAATAAAATGAATACGCTACACAACATCAAGTACTCAGGCTGCTCAAAGAACAGCCTGAGGAGGCTTTATAATCTTCAGGGCAGAGTGTCGCTGTGCTTTCCTGGAAAACTGAAAGGCACAAACACAGTGGTCCCTGTAATTACTTAGTGCAGGAAAGGGCTTGTGGTCAGGGGCTGCGTCTTTCTCAGAGTTAGGTCCCCTTCTGCATCCAAACCCAAATTGTCGCGACCAGGCAAGTGGATACCAGAAGTTAATGCTCTCTGTCAGTGCTGGCAGCATTTCTAGCCAAGTGCTATTAACTCTGAAAGGGAAAGGCATTTCCTCCTTGTAAATGCCATATTAAATTATTATTATTTAATTTGGTAACAGGGAAAGCCTATTGAGCTGTATAGCTCATTTTCAAAAGTGTCCCGGGCGAATGGGAGTTGTAAATGGAGATGGTGCTTTTATAAGTCACTCAGGAGGGATGTGTGTGTGTGTGTGCGTGTATTTGGAGGTGGGGAGCTAGGGTGACCAAAGTTCACATCGACTCGGATGCTGAACACTATCTCTTAGATACTGTAGCAGGTTGAGGAGGTTTGGAGGACCAGTGACCTCCCAAAATCTGCAGGGGTCCATTCTTCTAAATCCTGATGCAGAATTGCTAGCTGCTAAAATGAGGATTTTTTGTTAAGCTCTTAAACCATTAACCATGAGGTTTGGGGATCCCCATAAACATAGGTTCATTTCTGATTTATTCCCACTTTGTTCTTAATTCGTACATTGATGAAAATTTCAGTGGAGATGGAAATGAACAAATTTCAGGCTTGAATGAGCTGTCTCTTTCCTTCTGTTTTTTACTTTTCTTGAGAATGTGCCTTTGGTTCGGGCTGCTGTTCTGGAATTAAGGAGAGCAACAACTGGCTTAGCAATTTCCCAGCTCTTGTTGGCCAGCTGTTTAGGGATTGCTCTGTTTTACAACAGGGCATCATTTTCAAGTAGTCAGAAACACATTACACAGAACAGCGACTCCAAGTACCCTCTGAATGGGCCTGGCCTGTGCTCAGCTGAGTCTTCTGAGTTCATTAAATTCATGTTTCAGCCTTTGGGGTGTTTTGGCATTCATCTCTGTTATCAGTTGGACGTAGGCTGAGATTGTTTGTCTAAAATTAGCTGTGTTTCGTGTTGTATTGGAAATGGTGGCAGAGAATCGGAAAGACTGAGTGGTTTTGAGAGAGAGAGCTACCCATATGTTTTCAAGCCAATGAGCTTGACAAGTTGAGAAGTTTGGGATCTTCTGTGTTGTACATGTTATCTTACCTAACAGCATTGTATATTTATGTTAAATAGCCAGCCTGCATATTTCTGTCTACAAAAATGCAAATGCCTTTAAATATCAATTAAAACTGTACAGATTGAACTTAATATTACAGATGTGAGTGTGATCCTTGAGTCCTTGAGACCAACTGTGTGCAATTCAAAAGGTGATCTATAATGATCCTTATCATTGTACCATTTGTTTGCCTCTAGTTTTAGCAAAATGTGAAGACTTTGTTGTCCAGTGTAGTGGGCGTTGGACATTACATGGATGAGGTTAGGAGTATATGGTATCTCATATGTTTGTTTTCTTTATGGCAGCCCATATTATATCTGGACAGTTAGCAATTAGCAATTAGCTATCATCTATTAGCTATTTATCTTTTTATCCTTCTGCTATTTACTTAAGCTAATATCTAATGAGTCCATATGCACACACCAATACACATTAGAACAAAAGTGTGTTCAAGTAGGGAGCTGCATCAGCAGGCGTAGGCTGCAAAGGAACAAGTAAAGGTTTATTTATTCCCTGCTGAAAAGAGAAGAAAAGAAACACAATGTTTCGGCTGTGGAGCCTCACACCTGAAGAAGGCTCCACAGCCAAAACGTTGTGTTTCTTTTCTTCTCTTTTCTGCACGGCATAAACCTTTACTTGTTCCTTTGCAGTGTTTGAAAATGTTATGTTCCAACGGAGTGATCTATTCATGTAGGAACAGCCCAGCACATGGATTCCTAGATTCCTAGATGTAAAGTAGTCGCAGACCAGTGCTGTGCTGTGGCTGATTTACTGTAAGTGACCTCTCTGGGGGGGATGATTGCTGATGCCCGTACATCTGCTGTACTGCTGGAGGCATCAGCTCGGCTAGCAGAACAGTCAGTTTACATTACCTTCAGGGCAGTGATTGGCAGCTTAAAAGCCAACAACAGGAAGTGAAATATAGCCGATGAGAATCCAAGTAACCGCTGTGCACATCTCGTGCAGAACTATTGCACATAGACCAACTGTGGTGGACTGAGTGGTCCCAATTGTCCATAGACTTCTATTAACATCTAGTACATCTGATGACACAAATGCAGTTATAATACTCCTGGCAGTAGACCAACCCAATGTTGGGAATATTCTCTCACATATTTGTTAGGTACAGAAACACTGTGGGTAATCTGAATAATATGACAAAGAACCTTTCTAGGTAACTGTTAGAATGATGACATATTATGTGTTAATATAAATATAAATGAGGTGTTTTACCCCTATATAAAATAGCACCAAGTTCATAAAACTGAATTTGTACTTTGAACTTTGTGAGGACATTTCTGCAGTGTAAACTGGATATAGAAAGTGCTCAGTACATCATAATGCAGTATACTGTCAATCGAAGACTATGAAATTTTAATGAGAGAGACGATGGAAGTGGAGACAAAAAACTGTTGTTTTGGAGGAGCTGTGTTTGGAGCTTTCTCTGTTAATATTGATTCTGTCTCACGTGGGAATGGATTCATGTTGGGCAGAACTTGTTCCCGAGACCTCATGAGAACTGTTTCTAGACGAGGAGAGATCACCTTATTCAGGCTATAATGAAGCAGCTGACTCATTTGAAACTTTTTCAGTTGTTTTTTATTGCAACCAAGAAGCTGTGGCGGTGAGTTTTTGTTTGACAGCAGCAACCGAGAGACTGCGTTTACTAACTTTAGCACTTTATTAATCTGGAGATATAGGACGTATTTCCTATACCTACTGGGGCTGAAGGTGGCCCTCATTCCTCTAGGAGCTTATTAAAAGGAAAGGAGTCAGGCCTTTCCCTGCTGGACAGGCTAGTGGATAATGAATAGGAATTCTGAAAAGTAAAACATGATATTTTCAGCATCGGGCGACTGTGACGTCCTTCACTGGAGAGTAACTGCCAAAAAGGGTCCGCACAGTGCAATGTGATATCCTGTAAATTTTACTCTAAAGAAATGTGTGTCATTAACGCCATCCATATATCACAGAGTCAGCCAAGGGGCTGGATGTGAGCACAGGGCAGTTATTGTGTAGCTTTGAGTCAATGGATGAGATCCATTTTGAGCAAATGTACAGTCTTTTAGCCAAGCTGATACTCACTTTCTTGCTCACAGCACATTTTACTGGTCTCCAGCACAGCTGTGAAAGCCAAATTTATTCGTAACAAATGTATGAACTTCTAAAAATAGGTGTATTCAGTAGGGGCGTACAGGGCTTAATTAAGTCGCCCACAGGCTCTTGTTTATCGCACTCTTCTCCGTATCGCCCCTGGTGGATACCCCCCTTGGGTGAAAGGCTGTTTCATGTGGCCACACGCTTCAGCCCTTAGTGGTTGCTGTGTTCTGTATGGAGCAAGCAGTGACGTCCACCAGGCTCAGCTGTCAATAGGAAGGGGTGCCGAGAGTTTGTAAAATGTCCAGCCTAAGGCAGTATCAACTATCAAGACACATGTAGCTTTATTTTGCTAACATCAGCAACTGAATGGAGTGATTCTGTAGAAGCCGGTGTTCAACAGAGTTCATGCAGAATCCCACCTCAAGCAAAGGGGATTTCAGCTCACAAATTCACAGTTTTGTTGATGTCTTTCAATTGTTTCTTTTGAAAAAGTGTATGTTTAACCCTGTTGCTCTGGCCCCACATGAGAGTTAAATTCTGAATTATGTTTGGTCCACCTGGGTATTAGTGCTTCACAATAGGCGAATAACTCACTGGTTCAGTTCCTGTCCCAGTCCTAGCAACATCCTTACTCAACATGATTGTCTCATGTTGTAACCCAGGAGGTTAACAGCCTGGCTGTATTGTCACTGAAGTTGAAGTGTGACTAATTTCCTGCTACTGCAGCAGTGATCACGAGGCAGTGAACCCTTGGAGGCTTCAGTATTACAAAGTCAACATTCCTTATCATTTCAAAAGTTAACTTAACCTGTTTACTGCCATCTACATGTGAGGGTAACAGGGAAACTACAAATCACATAAAGGCAGTAGAGAGGATGTACTGTATATTTTTAGGGGACTGCTGAAGTTCTTAGGGCACAATAGTGTTGACGTTTACTCATGTTCTAAAGAAATGCACAACAGAAAACAGGGTTCTGATCAAAAAGGCAAGTTTTGAAATTAGAAACTGAGTCAGCAAATAAAAGCTGAGTATTTCACATCTGTCAGTCTGATTTAAGGCTTTGGCAGGAACTACAGTTTAATTGAGAATAATATAAAATGGGACATGAGGCTTTTAAGAATTTTTAAAATTTGCTTTTGAAAACTGTTTAAAAATACAGTAGCTAAAGGGCAAAATGGTTTCTTGCTCTTGTGTCATACCTTGAAAATAGTTCTCTTTATGCAATTGAATTCACCATTGAGCTACAAACATTGCAAATTTCCAGTTACAGATATAAATCTACTAAAAGGAGAATAATAGTAATTTGAAGAAGTGTAGTGAATAGTGTTTCTATTTTTAATTAGCTGAAGCCTGTACTCAAGGTGATATATGAATTTCCTTAAAAACCTGACAGGATATAGAAATACAGAACACAGAATAACATTGGCAACAATAGCAGTGTGGAGTCGTGGCAGGTATGATCTCAGGCCTGGAGGTTGCCAGGTTCAACTCCTATACCTAACAAAGTCCTCACCGAATAAAAGGGTCTCCAAGTTGCAGCTTTTTGCATTTGACCTCCCTAGAGCAGTAAAGGAACAAGTAATAGGTGTATTCCGTACTGAAAAAAAAGAAGAAAGAAAACAACGTTTCGACCATGGAGCCCTCTTCAGATGTCAGGTGTGAGTCACAGCCAAAACGTTGTGTTTTCTTTCAGCATGGAATAAACCTATTACTTGTTCCTTTGAAGCCTATGCATGCTGCCACAGCTACCCACCTGAACTACTATTCCCTAAAGCTGGGTTATCATCTTGAAGCCTGATCTCACCAGGTCTCAGCCGCTAAACAAGCTTTAAATACTGAAGGGAGAGGGCCGTGGTTGGATAATTGGTTCGGGAGTGAGAATTTGTGGAATCTGGTGCATGTGGGAATGTGATGGGTTCAATTAGGATTGAGATTGTGAAACAGTGGGTTTGGGAATGTAACGGCGTTTGGGTGGGAGAGTGTGGGGCGTGACAGCTAAGGGATGAGATGTCAAACCAAGTTTCTGACTCTTTGGCTATTGCAGATTTTCAAAAGAGAAGATGTCCAGGTTTAATTCCACTCTGGGCTCGTACACTCGGTCTTCCTCAGGTTTCCCTTTAGTTTGACGCATCCCTCCCCCTGCCCTGCAGTGCAGTGGGGCTGCTGTGTGTCAGCCTGGTGTGGGCTGTGCTTCAGAGGCAGGTGCAGTGGCGTAATGCTCTTAGGGATGAAAAACCCTCTGTCTGAAGTATGTTAGCATCCAATATCAAAACAGCCCAAGGTACGACACGTGTTGTCAATTGCAACACGTAATTTACAGCGGTAAAATCAAATGCAAAGATGCCATCACAGTCTCAACAAGGAATATTACAGATATTTTTTTACAATACTTAGTTTTGGCCAGGGGTGTTTTTAAGAACCTGAGACAATTACAAATGATATAAGGCCCTCTGGGGCATAAACACACCCAGGATCTAGCCGGTGTTCTAGGTTGAACGTGTGAGGGAAGGTTGGAGAACCACGGATAGCTTTAGGATGTCAAAGTGTTTGCTTGCTGTTCTCAGCGTAAAGAGAGGGCGTTTGCACTAGTGGCTGTGAAAGTGTACGAATCTGTGTCTCTCTCTCTCTCCCTCCTCCCCGCCCCCCACAGACAAGCCCACCGGCTACGGCTCCAACACGAGGCGCCCCCACAATCGCGGCATCGTGGACGAGTGCTGCTTCCAGAGCTGTGAGCTGTGGAGGCTGGAGATGTACTGTGCGCCGGTCAAGCCCGGCAAGTCGGCCCGGTCCGTACGAGCTCAGCGCCACACGGACGTGCCCAAGACGCAGAAGGTAGGTCCAGCTTCAGCAGCCACCCGGGTGCCCGCGGGCGGACTGGGATTGGCTCCCAGCTGAAGCCGCAATGGCTCGCTGTCGTTGAAGAGCAGCGCGTTGGTTTTCAAGTCCATGTCTGCTCGTAGATGGAGCCAGTATTTGTCATCCTCATTACAATACACCACTTTTAATAGCAAGAAAACACTTGAATCTAATGTTTTCAAATACGTTATGACTGTATACAACCAGAGCGATGAAAACTCATGTTTCTTATGTGGATTGCTTATGTGAGCAATGACTCAAAACCCAGACTCCTGTCGAGGAGACCAAGCACTAACTGGGGCCAGGCAACGTGCCGTGCTTAAGTCAAACCCTGTCAGGTCTTCTGAAATGAGCTTGAAAGGGACTTTTTCCATTAGACACTGGTCATTGGTCGACCAGGAGGTGTCCCTCTGACTTTCAGACTGGAAAGTCTTTCGACAGGGCACCGTGTGGTAGAAGGTGTTGTCTCTCACATGAGATTATAGACCATGGCCTTGTCAGAAATCTGTATGATGAAGATCTTACAGCCAGTCTTGACAGAAAACCCCGGCAAGGTCATCGCAAATTCCAGTTTCCAGTTCAGACCAGTCTGCATTTCCCCTTCAGTGAATATTAAAGAAAAAGAATTGAAGAATCAAGAACTGACCCCAACCTTCAAGCCCCTGCTTCATGACTCTGACCTGGTCAGTTGAAAGGTCTCTTATCTCAGTGAGGATTAAAGTCCATTTCCTTTCCCACTCTCACCCCCAAGTATTCCTAGACAGGCAAACCCTGAAGAAAGGTTAACATTAAAGTCCTGTTGGGTCAATTTACACCCTTAAAAACATACTATGCTAAAATGAATGAATAATGCATTGAATTTGAAAACTCAGCTGATACAGAAAATGAAGGACAATATATATGGAGTTTAAGTGTCCTTTGAATCAGTGGTGTTTAGTTATGGAGGACCTCTGTCTTCTGTTTTTGCCCAGCTGAGTTCTTAATTTTAGGCAAATTTATTTCAGTATTGTATTTGAGACATGTTTCTGAAATTTGTTTTTACACTTTTAAAAAGACCTGTGGCAGTTTGTGAGTTTCAAATCTTTCCCCTTTCAGGTCTCCTGCCTGAAATATAATCAGTCGGACCTTGGCAGTACATAAAGACTCTCACTGTGGGAATAGTTGATACAGTGTCTTTCCCACCTGTGTCTGTTAATGTTAGTGTTTAGACAGAAATAAGGGAGAAAATTCTTAATTAACAAGATGAGAAGAACCACATAAAGTTCTGTGTGCTGAAGAATAACACTAGTGAAGTTGGTTATTTATTAAACCAAGGACTGAGTGCAAGAACAGGTAAATAAGTCAAAGTAGATAGCAGATCAATTATAACATCAATTAACACAATGATAAATAACTCATTTGGAATTAAAACCAAAAACATGGGCTGTCTCAGGAACTAGATGTTATTAACACATTGAAAACCTGTCAGGAATAATGGCAGGAAGGACATGTGTTTCAGAGCAATTTCTTGCTTCTTCCACTCTAAAGTTTTTCTTCTTCTTTTTCTAAAGATTTTAGCAACTGTAGGAGGTTTGGTGTATGAAGCAGACTTGTAAAAGGTTCTGTGTTTAAGGCTGTGTCAAGCACTCTATAAAGAAATATTTATCTGCTCAGCTTAAAGCCACGTCTGTCTCCTGAGTCTGGCTGCTGTGCTGTCACAGTGAGCATTCCTGGTGCTGAGGCTGTGATCTTGGGAGTTGGGAGTGTTTTCCTGTTATTATTGTTTTTGCACAAGGCCAAACAAGACACCAATCTGGATGAGACCTTATTTCCTGGCTCTCCTTTGCCAGGAAACAACCAGTCCAAGTGTTCCAGTGCCTCGTTGAAACTTTAGTTTTCTCAGCCATGTGGCTTTGCTAAGCACAATACATGCCTTTCTGGGAGGCTGGACAATTGTCCATGTGCCAGGTGCCTGGTGTCATACACAACATGCCTGTCCATGTGCCAGGTGCCTGGTGTCATACCCAACATGCCTGTCCATGTCCCAGGTGCCTGGTGTCATACCCAACATGCCTGTCCATGTGCCAGGTGCCTGGTGTCATACCCAACATGCCTGTCCATGTGCCAGGTGCCTGGTGTCATACCCATCAGGCCTGTCCATGTGCCAGGTGCCTGGTGTCATACCCAACATGCCTGTCCACGTGCCAGGTGCCTGGTGTCACACCCAACATGCCTGTCCATGTGCCAGGTGCCTGGTGTCACACCCAACAGGCCTGTGTATGAGTCAGGTGCCTGGTGTCATACCCAACAGGCCTGTGTATGAGTCAGGTGCCTGGTGTCATACCCATCAGGCCTGTCCATGTGCCAGGTGCCTGGTGTCACACCCAACATGCCTGTCCATGTGCCAGGTGCCTGGTGTCATACCCATCAGGCCTGTCCATGTGCCATGCAGTCTCAAGGCTTCTGTGTTTTGCTGAGACACCTCTGAACCTTTAGCCTGTAGGGTTCTGCTCCTCCTGTGTCCATATGCTGATTTCTGCTGCTTTTTGTTGAGTTGTCACACTTGGAACAACCCATAGGTGGATCGTACCATAGCTGTGTCATTAGTTAGGAAACCCCAAAAATAACACAATAGCTAAGTTACACAGACTATTTCGTCTGGGCAATGGATCTCCCATTGGGCCTTGTTCATCAGTAGATTTGTTTCTTAGCCCTCAAGGCCTGCAGAGGTCAGGAAAAGGTCCAAAATATCTTGTGGTGCCAGTAGACCATGAGTTTGATCCATTTACCCTGTTGGTGTTTAGAAAATATTGTGTTTTTGTAAGCTTTTAAGGCCATTCTTCAATACCCATTTGCTATTTTAGACTTCTTTAATTAAGCCGCATGCAACCAAATTGATTACATTAATCAAATCAAGTTATTTATTGTATATCATTCAGGTGTTAACTGGCAGAATTTCAGCCCTTAACCACAAATTGAAATACACTGTGAACTATTCAAGAAATGGTTGATTAGAAATATGGGGGTAGATCTGTTCCTTAATGATTTTGTATATTGAAAAGTTTTTTTTTTCTCGTCTTTCTATGAGTGCCACAACTTTAAAATTATCACATGCAAATGCTGTCATTTTGTATTTCGTTACAGAAAAATGTATCTGGTAATAGTCACCCATCTTGCAAGGTATGTCTTTTTCCAGGCAGATGCAAGTAGAAACCTAATGCACGGAGTCTGGCATGCTGTGATGTGGTGTTGAAGCATGCATAGTATGCTGGAGAGGTCTTTATTGATATTCAACAGCATGCTTGCATGGGTTTGCATGTGATTTCAGCAACACAGGTGAAAAAACAAGCATTAGAAAACAATATTGCATTTTTAGTTTTTATTTTGCCTAAAACCTGCAGAAATCGAATTATTTTGTAGTAAAGGTTACCCTTGAGTAATTCCTCTACAACTGAATAACCAAATGTGAATTGCTAATTGTTAAGCTCAGCTCAATGCCTCAACCCTAGCACTTGTGTACATGGGAGGTGTGCATTTTCATCTATCATTTTTCACTGTGTGATCTACAGCGCTCTTCAGAGAGCTATCATCAGTTGCAGGCATTAGACTTCTCACTTTCAGAGGAGTCTGGCCAGTCACTGTTGTGGAGGAAGCTAAGGATATAATAACAAACTACAGGCCTACATAACCTTAGTGGCACTCAGCCAATTGTGTCACTACCTGGGGAATCCTGGTCACAAACTGGACCCTATGATTCAATTAGTACCTCTGCTGGTTTGGCCAATGAGAAGTCCTGAGATCCTTTGCTAATTTCATATCTTGTCTTTTTTCACATGATAGTCGATATTTTGAATTATGTCTGGTCATTGCTCTTCATGTTATACTGTCTTGGGTAGGTGTGTGTATGTTCTAGAGTTTGTAAGCATCTCGCCAAGACTATGTGTTATTACTACTGCTCATGAGGTTAGCTGGTCATTTCTGAATCTACAAGACCATGCTTTCAAAAAACTGCAAATTGGCAGTTCTCATCCACTCAGCTTTCTGTGCCGAGTTCATCGTAGCCCCATGTGGATTGAATAAAACCCATTAATCAAGACAACAGTCCTCTTGGTAGTCTTATATAAAGCCTAAAGGAAAGTGTAGGAAGGCAGCCTCAAGCATGCTTACATCTTCACTATAATGGTAAAAGCTTGCTTCTGTTAAAACATGACAGTTAACACAGTGTTTCAGGAAAAGTATGAGCTCAGAGGTTCTGTCTTGAATTCCCACCTGTATGGCGTGCTCTTAAGAAAAGTGATCTTGCTTTTTCCTGGACAGTTTGGAAAAGTGAAATCTATTAATGGAACTGCAGTGCTTGTCATTGCAAGTTAACAGACTTGAAAGCTGATGGCTGTTACTGTAGACTTCCATGTATGCTGAGCATCAAAAGAAATTTATCACTACGTTTATGTTGGTATGACCACAGAAATATAAATTATAATAATAATAACTAATAATTGCTTACACTTATACAGCACTTTTCTGGACACTCCACTCAACGCTCTGTACTGAAAATGGGGACTCCCCACCACCACCAGTGTGCAGCATCCACCAATATTTGTATATTGATTAAAATGTTTTCAGGCACTTAATCCCCTAATAAGTCAGAGCACTGCCTCGACACAGGCGTTTAACCTATTCTGTGTCAAGCGTGGTCAAATTCAAAATGGAAAAATTCAGGAGAAAAACGAATGCCCTGCTTATCAAGAGAACAGCATCTTTGTGCCATCGGACTATAGGAGGCCAGACTAAGTGACCACAGCTGGGCTCGCTGGCAGTGGAGACCAGTCCTCTTTAGCGATGATTTATGGTTTTGCTTCGGGACTGATGGATGTCTGTGAACATTGTGCAGGTGGGCAGAATGATGCCAGCTGTTGTGAACAACAGACCTGTAGGATAATCTGGACTGGAGTCTCTAGTTGCTCCACTCCACTTGTAGTGACTGTTGGCGATCACCCTGCATGCTGTCACGTTGATCAAGTCCTGGGATCTGACTTCCGGGCAGGACAGCACTCGTGTAACAGTGCTCTTCCTGTGGGTGAGGATGTTGTAACAGTTCTGCTTTGAATGCCCTATTTAGCAGAACTCCACCCCATTGGACAGCTGTGGGATGAGTCACAATAGTGTGCAACATCTAGGGCTCAAACACCAGTGCACAGACTCATATATCCCATATAGCAGCACCTGCAGACTGGTGCCAAACCAGATGTACAGGTCGTAGTGCCTCAAACAGTGTCCACACATCCCACTATCCTGTGACATGTTTGCTTTCAGAGTTGATGTCATATTGATGACAAATGTTAATGCTCTGTTGGTTCAATAAACTCTCACTTTGCCTGTTACTGATAATTTACTGCTAAAAACTGTGAATATGTTGCAGTTAAACATGATATGTGTCTTTTAATGCTCATTGTGTGTTAGCCTATATGAAGATTTTAAACTTTTCACAGTGGAAGTGTGCAGCAGTTAATCAGTAGCAGAGCCTGTGAGCAGGGGGTAAGAGGGGGTAAGAGCTTGTACTAATAACCAGAAGTGTACAGGTTCAAGTCCTAGGTGGGGCACTAGGTTTCAGTAACATGTCCTGCTGAATAAATTAATACAAATGTAAATCACTATAGAAAAACAAAACACTTTATTTAGGCTTTTATTGAGATCCCCTGTGTGAGGCTGTAATGCTGTAGCTGACCTGTCTGAAAGTCACCTATCACAACTTGAATAAAAGTCAGGTTACTGCCACACTCTCCCTGCCAGATCTTCCTTGTAAACAGATCTCAGGCTCAGAGGGACTCAGACCATTGAAGAGAAGACTACACAGTAATCTGAAATATCTGCTGAATAATGTGCACAAAGTTTGGCACAAATGTACAATAAGTATGGATATTAAAGTTCAATATAGGATAGGGGTCAATGAAGTCTGGAAGAACATCCATTTCACTAAAAATTCTGTATTTTTCTGGGTTAAATGTGAATCATTTTTTAAATGTTAAATCTTTCAGCATTAAATCTTTTAATCAAACTGAGTTTTGACGTATGAAGTGGAGAAGTTAAAGCCACTCTATAAGGAAATATTTATCCACTCAGCTTAAAGCCACGTCTGTCTGTCTCCTGAGACTAGCTGTAGAGCTGTCACAGTGAGTGTTTCTGGCACTAAGGCTGCAATCTTTCCCCCGATGTCCAAAGGCCATCGCCCTGGTGGCATTTTGGAGTGTTTTCCTGTTATTATTGTTTTTGCACAAGGCCAAACAAGACGCCAGTCTGGTTGGGACATTGTCTCCTGGTTCTCTCATGCCAGGACTCAGCAGAGGCAGTCAGCCCAAGCATGTGACCAAGTGCAGGTCTCCACATCACTTCTAACAGGCTCACCAGCAGGATATATCATTGTCCATCATGACTGACATAAAAGTGATATTCCAGATTAAGGTCTACACAATATCAGATTCATGTCGTATATTCACAAGACAATGCAGCATTATGCCTGAAAAGTTATTCCTGCTTTTTCCTCATATTTCATTTCTGTAATCTTTTTTATTTTCTTCTAGCTGACCAGACAAAAGGACACATCAGAATTCCTTCTGCTGCTGCAGAAGTCATTAGTGACATCATCAGTAGCCTTTTAAGTTTTTAAGGCATTTTGGCAAGTTAATCATTTTAGATATCTGTCTGAACACATATGAACAGAGGAAGGTTTTTTTTGGCGGGTTTAGGAATATATTACAGCGTGTTAAAGAAAACGAGTAACCGCAATGCTTAAGTGCTGTCCGTCGGCGAAGAAGAAACCTTTCAGGCCATGGTTCTTCTTGTGACCCAGATTATTGTAATCCTGTGCGATTAGAGGACGGAAAGCAATTACATTCAGTCTGTCTTTTTTATTTTAGGAGGTGCATTTGAAGAACTCAAGCCGAGGCAACAGGAACTACCGGATGTAGAAGAGCAAAGCCCAGGAGCATGACAAGGAATGGGAGAACGAGGGGTGTGGTCATACATTGGTCATGCCATGCGTACTGTATGTCATAGAAAGGAGGAGCATACGCGCCCTACGAACACAGCAGGCCAATGTAGCTCCTGGGAACTGAGCGCCAGTTATCGGTCTGCGTTTCCTGCACTTTCCCCCTGCCTCCCTGTGTCCCAGATATATTTCAGTTCCGGTTGTGTTCTGGCACACTGACGTGACTGGTGTTGGATAAGCTACGGTTGCTGCAGGTCTGAGCTGGGCGTGACAACCCAGTGTCTTTACTCTTTTGTGTTTGGATCTGGAAAGCTGTTGGGCAGTGGGCCCTAGACTGTCCTGTTGAGCAACAGTCCTAGAATAAAACTTGCTCTATGTATTTCTGGCTTCTCAAAGGTTATATAATGGACATCCCGCAGCAGGTTTCTTTTTATGCAAGAATACAGGGAGGAATAGGGGGTTTACAATGCCAAGCTGTTTATCACATTAGACAGTGACTGGAGACAGCCCCTTCAGAGGGCTATCGAGCAACCTTTGCTTTACACAATGAAAATGTATTTCTCTGTTTAAAAAAAAACGTGGTAGTAACACGGCTTTATGAATTCATCCCCAGATTGTTTCTGAGAATACCAAGTGTATCACAAAATGTAACAAGATGTCAAATGTGTTGAAGGCACATTTAGATGCTTTTGTCATGCAGTGGATATATACAGACATGACTGGTAAACTGACTTCATGTGAGGACCACAGCCTATCTAGAACTGTAATTGAATTTTAACATCCAGCCAGGGGTTCATGGGTTTGTAATAAGCTTAAACTCTGAGCAGCTGAATGCTATGTTTCTTAAATAATGTGAATGAACAAACAATGTGTTGGCACCACCTATGCATCAAACAACCACAGAGTTTTAGGTAAACTTAAGATGTCACACCAGTTATTTTGCTGGCGAAGGAGTTTTCCTTCGAGACAATTTACTGTAACCTCTCATGCTGTACCACAGTCCAAAAGAGTCCATGGACTGTGTTGAAACAAGAGGGGATATGTGAAAACAGAAACAGAATGTCAAGAAAATTGTTTGTGGCCTGTATTACCCCTGCTCTAAAGTTGCTTCCGCACTTTGAAGAAAACTGGGTGCATAATTTCCCCCCAAGTGCTGGAAAAGAACCCTTTAATTTAAATGTCAGATGTGCACTGCGAAAATGTGAAAGAGTGCGTTTCTTCTTGGGTCTCTGCTCACTAGGGCCAGCGGACACCAGAACATTACAGCTGTCTCCCATACTTGCTGTGTACTCGTTGTAGAGATCAAAACCATTTTCCACACCTTTCAATAAAAGACCCAGAAAACTAACCTTATCCCACCAGCAGCATTTAACCCCAATATTGACGACTTACAGGCACACCATTTTGCAGGTAGAAACTGGCTGCATTTCATAGGACGAGACTTCAAAACAAAAGGATTAAAGTTAGCGCTCCAGCACAATGTTGAAGAACGAGGTTTTTACTGTGCCCAGCGGGAGCCAGTCGATTAATGATTGAGTAAACCTGGCCTGCCTCCTTTATTTTGTGCATTTATGGAGGAATCAGTGCTCTTTTAGGTATTTCATCCTAAAAAAACAGGCTTTTCCTGGAAAAATATACAAGGCCATCCCACGTATCCTATCATAAAGCATGTATCATTCTGGAAAATGCCAGTGGACAATGTTTTTGCTAATTTCAAAATGCCTGTTCTTTGAACCACAGCTTTGGCTATCGGCTATAGTTTCCAAGTATTGTAGTGTTTGCGCAATCCTCAACATTGATAACAGTTTACCTTTCCCACTTTGGGTCGCACACCACAATGACCATGAGCGAAGCCGTTACTGCAGGCACAAAGTCTCCTCTCCGAAAACATCTCACACCCAGAGTAGCTCTGAAGGCCAGGGGTCAGTGAAACCTGAGCGTGTCGAGGAGAACAGTTGCCAAGCGGTGAAGGTTTTCACAAAAGTGTTCCCAACACATGTAATGTTCGGTAACCTCACACAGACCTTTTCCTTCAGGTAATAAATGCTTTTTGTATCTGTGTATAATCAATCATATTCCATATATGTTATTTTATGCATTGTTCTACTATCATTGTACATGTATAGCAAACCATATTAAGAAATCTTATCCACTGTATAATGGTGCTATTTTGTAGTTTGTTACTTGCAAGGGTTGACTAAACCAGTAAAAAGCAAAACTAACAAGATAGAAGTCTTCCCTTTTGCACAGGCTTATGGCCACAGTTTTTAATAGTTTTTTTATTATTATTATTTGTAAGCTATTTCAATGAGTTAGGAGTGTAAATGAGCAAAAGTATTTGTGTGAAATCTGTGAATGCATGGAAAAAACGTCTCTTGATGTGATCCCAAGTTTCTATTTTTTCTACTGTTTTTTAATTATTCAGTATTAATCCCGATGCCAAATGACTTGATCAAAAGCACTGTGAAACTGTAACCTTCCATTATTGCTAAGGTGTTGAAATTCAGTGTTATCCTGTTTGCCTGTCCTAAAATGTGTACTGCATTATTCATCGATGATGATGTTTCAGCCAGGGCTTTACACTCATGTATGCTGTGCGCAGTATTGAAGTACCGTATTTTAGGAATGACAAGCTCAATATTTCTCAACCTTTCCAGCCATGCTTATTTGCTTATGTAAATACATTTGTGTTCATTTTATCTACGTTCCCAGAATAAAATCATCCCACCTCAGCATCAAATAGCAACCGTACAGTTCTGCCATGAGGTTGGAATTAAGTTAAAACCAAAGAGCGTATTACATTCCAAAATAACAAGGATTAAAAAAAATAGATTGTTAGAAATACTTCACTGCTAGTGTTATCTGTGCTTCCCAAGAGCTCCTCTAATGCAAACAACCTGTCAGCTCTGTATATTAGTGATACATTTGCAAAAGAAGTCCCATTTGCAAAGACAAGCCGGATTCAGATGTGGCCTAGAATCCTCTCATCAGATGCTCTAAAACAAATATGAAAACTCATTGCCCTGTGTCTTTATATTGCTGTGTTTGGCTGATGCCTTTTCCCAAAGTGACTTACAGCTGTGCCTGTTTACACTGCTGGGTATTTTCCTGGAGCTGTTCCAGTGAAGAACCTTGTTCAAGGGTGCAGCAGCAGTGTCTCACCTGGGATTTGAACCAGCAACCTTCTACAAACCCAACCACTGCTTCTCTAAGTTATGTAACATACTACAAACATTATTCATATTTTTCAGCGCCAAGCACATAACTGTCACATGAAGAGGTCCAGTCTCGTACTTCTTCATTTTCGCTAAGCCTTGCAGATGGCTGAATGCTGGAAGAAGAATGGACATGGTTACTGGGATACGTGGTGCCATTGACATGGTTACTGGGATACGTGGTACCATTGACGTGGTTACTGGGATACAGTACCTCCTCTAAGGGGAAATGCCCAAACAGGAAAGTACTTCTCATTTATTGACAGATACCATTTAAGAAATCAATGTAAATCTGTCCAGAAAAATAAATAAAAATTGTCCATTCGTCTGATTTATTTTCCTGTCTCTGTAACAAAACAGCACATGACTCCTGGGGAATATCCTCCATAACTACACATATATAAAACATATAGATGTAGCGGAGTTAGTTCGGACACGGTGACGTCATCGCCCTCCCTGCGCGTAGCAGGGACCTCAGCTGCCTGGGCTGGGGGGGAGGTCTCCTTTAGCTCATAGGGCTGGTTCCCTGCTGCGTTGCGCCGGAGACCCGGGTTCGCACCCCAGGTGTTGTGGGATGAAACGGCGGGCTGGAGGGCATGAGCCCGCGCTGAGCCACGACGGTCACATAGACAGTTAAGTCTTTAGCATGCCTACCCGACATATGGGGATCCAGAGGCCATAGTTCATCCAGCTGATTGTAGCAATGTTATTGTGACACTTTGCAAAAGTGCTCTCAGGCAGGGTAAGGAGCAGTAGTCAAAGTCACTAACTATCTTCTAATAGCTTCTGATTCTGGTTCTCTCTCTCTATCCTCATTCTTCTTGATCTCAATGCTACTTTCGACACTGTTGACCATGACATCTTACTTTCTCGTCTTGAGACTGTGGAGTTTCCGACACTGCTCTCAAATGGTTCTAGTCTTATCTCACTGATCGCTGTCACTTTGTCTCTCTTGGCGGATTTAGGTCTGAAATTGGTCTCGTTAAGTCTGGTGTTCCTCAGGGTTCAATACTGGGTCCCCTACTTTTCAGCATTACATGTTTCCACTTGGTCAACTTTTAAGATCACATAGCCTCAACTATTATTTCTATGCTGATGATACTCAAATATACATCCATGCCAAACCTAACACTGATGTGGCTGTCTCTATTCTATCTAATTGTATCTCTGACCTGGATGACTCAAAATTTCCATAATCTTAACTGTGACAAGACTGAAGTCATACTTATTGGCACCCCCCATCAACTTTGTAAAGCCAATCCTATAACCCTATCTGTAGATGGTTCTGTACTTGAGCTTCAGTCTAAATTGAAAAACCTTGGAGTGATATTCGATTCTGGCTTAACATTCGATTCGTGCAGCATATTGTTAAAACATCTTTCTTTCACCTCAGACATATCTCTAGACTACACCCTATGTTATCACTAACTGTGGCTGAAAAGCTGATCAACACATTTGTCTTCTCCCAAATTGACTACTGTAATGCTCTATTCGCTGGGGTATCTAAATCCACATTGAACAAACTCCAGTATGTACAAAATTCAGCAGCCAGAATCCTGACCAGTCCTAGTGCAAGTGATCACATTACTCCTATCCTGGCGTCCTTGCACTGGCGTCCTGTCATGTTTCTATTGGACTTCAAAATCCTCATGCTCACCTATAAGGCTCTGCATGGCTTGGCACCTCAGTACCTGACTGAGCTATTATCCATCTCACACCTTCATCCCTCTAATTCTGGTCTCCTAACTGTCCCCCAAGCCCGTCTACACTCTGTGGGCGAAGGGGCCTTCTCCTGTTATGCCCCAGAGCTCTGGAACTCTCTGCCCAAGGATATAAGAGAGTCACCTTTCCTAAACTCCTTCAAATGCGGACTCAAAACCTTAGTACCACCATCTACTGTCTCCTCTGCATATTCTCATCATGTTTATCCTATGTATTTTTTATTGTTTATTTTTAATGTTGTTGCTGTTGTCATTCTGTAAAGTGCTTTGAAAATCCACTATTAAAGGCGCTATATAAAATAAAGTTTTTTATTATTATTATTAGCACTGATACTAATATCACTAATCACTGCATGAGCTGATATATTAGCCAGACCCATCTCAGCCAGATGGGTGGAGTCCGGTTGCTGAAGATTTTCATATTGTGCGCCATGTGTGTGTTTTCCATGAAGTACTCGTTCATACAAAAGGGTGACAAAACAAAACCACTAATTATACACCAAGATATCTCTTTAGCATTACATGCAAGGATATGGAAAGAATCATTTAAACTTAATGTAAAAATCATCAATATGGAAATAAGATAAGACAATAGATGATATGGATTTCGGCAAGTTCGATCTTTTTAAGAGAGTTCCTTAAGGAAGAGGTGCACACATTGTATACATTATGATGGGGTTTTTTTTTTCCCCAAAAGAATCTTGATAAAGCTCCTTATAAAAGATGCTCAAATTACAAGTGGTAGGTATTCAGGGAAATGTGTTTGAATTAAGACAAAACAGAGAATACATATAAGGGGTAAATATTCAAATTGTGGAGGTTGGAATTAGGGGAGTAGCACAGGGATCTGTATTACCTCTATACTGTAGTACCACAGGGCCACTCCTATATCATTAATCAAAATCCTGGTTAGTAATCTTGTCACGGCTACAGACAATACTAAAAAGGTAGGTTAGCAAACATTGTAGAAGCGGCAAATGAAAAACAAAACGATTTACTTTGAAGACAAGGGGAATACCTGATTGTAACGAACAGTTCTTTCCGGACCCTATGCGGACGACACAATCCGAAGAAGTGGGGAAACACTAGGAAAACGTCATGCAGGAATACGGGGCTGAAAACAGGGGGGCGTGTCCAAAGTGCGCTGGTGCACGGGGGAGGTGTGGCCGAGGCAAACAATCCAAAAACACAAGAATAAGTCCATAGCCAGGTGATCCATCCAAACTAGGAATTAAAACCATGAACCGGGTCGGAACCGGCGGACAGGGGACGGGGACGGGGACGGGGATTCAAACCTTAACGGGACCAGGCGCTTCCAGGTCCCGGACTCGCACGGTGTGGAAACCAGATGCAGAGCCAGGATGAACGTCAGCGCCTGGCTTTTAAGGTGGGCTGGGAAAAGGGGTCAGGTGCACAGAATTAAGTCTAAAGTGAAAGGGCTGGAGCACCCTTAAGGAGGGGGGACTATAATCGTGACACTGATACTGATGCAGATGTATGTGCAGAGTATCATGTGCAGGTAGCAAAAACATTTCGTGCTTTGAAAAAGTATTCAGACTCTTACTATGCTCTCCTCTTTCGTAAAATCAGAAAGTTATACATCCACATTTTGATTAACTTAAGATTTTATTCAAACCCTGATTGATCAAAGACTTGAAAGGAATACAGTACAGTAAGTACCAGCAAACATTAAAAAGAAAAACTAAAATATGATTGCAGAAATATTTAGACCTATGATCTCAATATTCAGTGAAAGCGCCTTTGGCAGCAATTACAGCTGCAAGTGTTTTTTGGTTACTCAAAGACATTCGAGTTCTCATTCCTAAACCACTCCAGTGTAGCTTTGGTCTCGTTTTTTGGGTCATTGTCCTGATGAGGGGTGAATTTTTGTCCCACTTTTGGGTCTGAAGCAGTTTTCCTCTAAGATTTGCTCCATCTATGCTCCCATCAGTCTTGACAAGCTTCCCAGTCCCTATTGATGAAGAAGTATAACATAATCTGCCACCACTATACATATGTTGACTGAGTGACGCACTAGGTTGGGTTCAGTAATTTAATTAGATCCTAATGAATGCAATAAAGGGACTAAATACTTGAGAGTACAGTATTAAACCTGACTCACCTAGCAGAGGGAACGGCAGCCCAGCCGTGAGGATAAGGCTGCCCAGACTTGCTCACTATTGCGAGGAATGAGCTGGGGAGCTGCTGCAAGAGTATAGAATGGGAGGTGAGAGGAATACAATTTAAATGTAGGTGAGCAAAAGCGTGCAAGATTAGGGTCTAACCTTCTTCCTGAACTTGTAAATTCGATTTTATAGAAGTAAATTGAGACCAAAAAGTTCTAACATTGTCTTGCTGACCATAAAATTTAGATTCCTTGAAACTAATATGAGATATTTTTGAGATATGAGATTTTTTGTTTTCTGTCCAGCCTCTCAGTTTTGTGGAACAGCCTAATATAGGCAGTGTCTGAGTGTCTTTCATTTCTTAATGGTTGAGGTCACCATATTCAAAGAGATATTAAGGGCCATTTAAAAATGTGTTACGCCCTTCTCCTGATCTACACCTTTCTACAACTTTATTACTGGATTGTATTGAAAGCTCCTTGGTCTTCATGGTGGTATCTTTACTTAAAATCATTATGAAATCACGTGAACCACTTTTATTGTACACAAACAGTGACCCTAACTGTGTGGCTTGTTAAGGTAATTGTGCGTGCTTCAATTAATCTAGGTTGGGCACAGCAAAAGGTTCTTATGCAATCATGACTTTTCCATTTTTCTTTCATATTATTTATCCATTTTTTCTTTCTTGTTTTGCCATGGGAGTGTGCAGTTGGTTTTGTTTAATACATATGTGAAGTAGTAAGATGTAAGTAAGATTAGTACTTCAAAGTGTCATGGCTGTAAGCTTTAAATCAACATAATGTGCAATCTGAATACAGGATTTTGCAAGGCACTGTGAGCTGTAAATACAAAATGTTGACATAATGTATAAAATTCACATTTTCTAGGCAATGCAGGTAAGTAAGAAAAAATGTAAACAGTGTTACGATAAAAATCTGAGAATTTAAATCAAGGGCTATTATGTTAAAATTGTGCAACACACTAGTATGACTTCAATTAGAATATTGTATACAATTTTGGTCACAGCTTCAAAGAAAAGATTCCTCTGGAATCAGTACAGGGAAGAGCAAAACAGATACATTCTGGGACTTAAGTGATTGTACTACACTGGCAGGCTGAAGAAATGGTGTTGGACAGAGAAGACCACAAGAGGACCTGATACAAGCATTCATAACCCAAACCCAGTCTCAAAGGCTCTGACAAAGTGAACCCTGTGGACATTAGTATCAGTGGCGTCAGAAACTCTAGTGGACTGGAGTACAGAGTATGTACTGCACGTGTAAGTGTGTATGAAGCTGAGGACAGGAGATATTTGTTTACCCATAGGGTTGTGAGAGCCTGGAAACTGCAACACTGAAGCTGATATTCAGTCTTCTTTCGAGCAAGAGCTGGATTCGATTCTCAGATCAATTATTTTGAATCTATTAAAATGCTACCTTTTTGTGACTACACACAGTTAACCACCTACAACTGTAGATAATCATACTCAAAATGTGCTTTGCCCTTATCTTATCCTGTGTTTTTGGCCAATTGTTATCAATTGCAGTGGGCAAACGTTCGTGTTTCCTGCCACATTTTAAACTCAGTGATCTCCTTACTCTTGCATTAGAGTCAACATTTGGGAAACACCCTGAAGAGTAGTTAATAAGCCACCATCATCTAATTGGCATGTTCTAGGTTCTTGGCACTATGCGGTTTGCTGCCATTCACTGATCTGTTGAAATCTTCCACTTTGCTCAAAGGGCAAACAAAATGTTTGTTTCACAGTGCACTAAGGAAGACATTATTGTCCCGTAAGGAAAGTGGAACAGGGAGCCAGGATCTGCAGTTAGTGCTCATGGCTTCTCTTCAATCCTCCAAAGACAGCCAGCAACAGTAGTCAAATACACTTACGTTCTTTTAAAAAAACATTTTCTTGACATGTAGACATACTAGACTTATTTCTTTACTAGTAAAACACAGCTTTTTATTTTTTAGTTGGTGAACATACCCAATTACACAGGACAATTTATAATTGTATGTCTTCTGAGTATCCATATTTTTTTCAGAATCTTTAAAATGTTGTGCAAATATGCACCATACAAACCATATCATGTCCAATATGGTTTGAAAAATCCTGTTCATCCCCTAATCTTGACTTTGTTTCTGAGGAGATTGAGATCACAGGGATTTGTATAGGTGCCACATGCAACGTCCATCAGGAATTTTCACTTTATTTTTCATGGCTTAACCTACACGGACATAAGTCATGGCTGGTGGATCACTGTTGTTTTGTAGCCTTAATAATAAATTGACAACCTAAATGCTAAAATGTTTTAGTTTTGCTTAAGAAATGATTAATTTATTCGCCAGCTGCCTTTATCCAATGTGACTTAGATTTTTAAGAGGTTACTTAAGAGTGTAATAGAAATTGATATGGGTGGTTTCAAACCCACAAACCACTATTTACAAACCACTATTTTTTCAGGGTATAAAAAACAATCTTACATTAGATGTTGTTAGTCTGTATCACTAAAGGGATGACATTCCTATATGTCACATTTAATTCAGAAAGTAACTGAACATGCCTAGGACTGGACATTGTGATGCTTCTAGACACACTGTGCAGCTTCTTTGTAATCTGCCTGATCCTATTCACTTCAGTTATCAAGAGAATTCAATTTGCTTTATTTTCAGGATTTTCTCAGAATTATGGCATCTGGGTGAGCAATCAAAATACCATTTGGAGAAAGAAAAGATGAACATGTGCAGAGTGGATTTGGTATTAGTTAACAGTGGCTCTTTAAAGTTTTCCAATATTAAGTGCCAGGTTAAGGTAATGTAATTAATAAAGTAGAGGCAAACTGTGCACAAACATGTCCATTATGTGCAAAAACAAAATGTTCTGAAATCTTTGTTAGAAATTGCCTGAAGTTGGATATGTCAGTTTTATTTTCTTAGGTTACAAAAACCTAAAAAAGTAGCATTTTTTATGAAAGGACCAACAACATCAAGATGAGTCATTAATTGATTTGGCCACTTGACAATGTGTACATATACTTCGTTTGCAGAGAGAGACAATGTTTGAAAGTGCAGTTAAATATTTATTCTTTTCCAGTAACTTATGTATTGCAAAAAACAAAGGAGAACACATCTGCTCCATTTTTTAATGCGAAATTAGATTATCATTGACATGAGAAATGTGGTTGACAATACCAGTCCAAGATCTAGGACAGGAATGACTGGGTTTCTGAAGAGCACGGTCACCTCAAGACGAAACAGCCTGGTGCGGAGCTATGCGGGGTCTGTGATAGCGCACCACACACGGCCTGGGATGGAACACCGCTGGTGTCAGCCTGGCTCGAACGCCTGAGCCGGGCCCTGGAAGCAAATGGGTTTAGATGGGCCACGTGGATTACAAAATCCATCCATCTATTCCCTAAGCTCTTCATCCAGAACAGGGTGGAGGGACAGCCGGAGTCTATCCCAGCAGGCAACGGGCACAAGGCTGGATACACCCTGGACAGGACACCAGTCCATCGCAATGCACTCACACTCACACCAGGGCCAGTGGGAGGAAACTGGGGTGCCTGGAGGAAACCCACAGGAACACTGGGAGAAGATTCAGCACAGACTCCACACAGACAGCACCCCAGGGCCTCAGTGCTACGAGGCAGCAATGTACACCACTGTGTCACTGTGCCACCCTGTTTTATGGAATCATCCCTAAAAGTATTTTTGAAAAAAAATGGAGAAAGTTAGGACTATCTGGAAAGCAATAAAAGAGAACAATAATACTAAGCTCTTATGATTAATAACTAACAGTAAACTCTGACTATAACAAGTGACCTATTTCTAATCTGGAGAAATAGCCTAGTCTTTTCATTCAGTTGTGCCTCCTCGGGGCAGTCTGATAAATCTGCCAATTAGCAGGTACATTCCTTGCATTCTGGAGAAGATCAGCCCTATTTTTTTACACGTCCTAGCCCAACGGTGCAGAATGACCGTAGATTTGTAGCCAACTACATTACATCTTGTCCCACTCCTTTACTGCACTGGGTAGAGGCGGTGTCCAGTTTTACAATAATAATTTACAATAATAACAATACCTTAGAAAGTTTGATTTCTCACGTCCTGCTGCTGTAGTGGAAATTCACTGAGGCCTGTCTGCCGCAGGAGAGTGCTGGCTTAGCTTCACTTAAGTAACCATGATGTCAGAATGATATTTTCCTTGGAGAGTTTCTTGATCTCTCAGTGCAGCTGCATTGTTCCTGGAAATGAAGGTCTGTTCTTCAGTAACAAAAGAGACTGCTTAAGCTTTCTCTCCTTCAACGACAACAGCACAAACAAGTGCTCTGTACTTTTAGAAAAGAAAAGTGTCCTGCAGTGATCATTACAAAGACTGTGCTCTTTCGTGTTATGTTTAATTGTAGATGTCTAGATAAAGGATGAAAAAGGAGAAATGTGGGTTATAGGAAATAATGGTAGAAGGAAATGTGTTTTTCCAGGGCTAGATGAGATGGCAGTTGTCAAGTTGCATATGGCTCAGACCTCTCTGAAGCCAATTAACAGTTTGGACTTCACAAGCCACATCACAGAGCCCAGTTCTATTTTACTAGCCTCACATACACAGAGTGTCATTTATGGACAAAATGAAGTCATATTCCATGTTCCAGATAATCATTTTCAATGTTTTCAGCTTGACCACAAAATGTCTAAAAACTAGACATTCAGAAAAAAAACCTTTGTACCCAGCTAATGCCAGTTAATGTGCCCTTTCTCAACCTCTTTCTTGTAGATTTCAATATTGATGGGTCTTTTGGACAAATCTTTATAAGCTTTTGATCACAGTGCAGTAATAAAATGTAGTAAAAATCATGCTTTTCCCTTATTTACAGAGAGTTTCAGGCATCAGAAAATAAAATGTACTGTACACACCCTTCATTCTTCAGCTGGAGCGCACTTTAACGAGACAATGACTTTACGCCCTTAAAATTATAAAATACTTATTCTGAATGTTTAACATTTTAAAATGAAAAGACTACGAGGCTATCTATATATAAGTTCTTAGTCTCAGGTCAAAAACTGATCCCTTGCTGAAAATCAGAACCTCGTCAACTTGGGTCATTTTTAGACAGTTGACCCCAACTAGTGTCCAGTTTTCTGTCCCCATCTAGTGGACTCCATGAATGTTTAATTTTGAGAACCCACTGTGCTTGACTTCAGGTGACAGAGGTCCCTCCTGGTATAAAAGCCAATTCCACCTCAAACGGGGCAACTGTCTAAAAAACATATTAGGAGCTATGGGTCGTACATGGTCATGATGGCGGCAGAGCGTTAATAGTTACACTGACTTCATAACACACAGTGATGGTGGCTCTTCAGAAGTTCGAAAAGCCAAAACAAGGACAACCTGCTGTGAAAAACAGAATTCCTGGAACAAGACGCACCATTTCTGGAATATCCATCCATCCACTTTTCAACCACTTTATCCAAAACAGGGTTAAGTGGGAGCTGGGGTCTATCTTGGCAGGCAAAGGGTAGAAGGCAGATTACTCCCTCAATGGGACGCCAGTCCATGACAGGTAAGTCACAGACACACACTCATACCAGGGCCATTTTTTCCAGAAGACAATTGTGGGGGGACACTCACACAAACCAAGGGAAAACATGAAACCTCCAGGCAGACAGCAGTCCAGGAGGTGAACCCAGGACCCCTGATCTGCAAGGCAGCATGCTAATCACTGCGCCCTCCTGCCACCCATGTTTTGTGGGACTGCATCGTAATCTCCACAAGCTCGGAGCTTGGATGTCCTTCCTTGGTGAGATTCAGATTGGAAAACAGCTGTAACCATGGAAGGGCCAATGTCAGCAGGACAGAACAACTACCAGGACCAGCACTGCGAATAGGCCGTTTGTCCAATTCTGTACATCCTACTGCACCCATTGGTGTGACACCTAAAAAGGCTGGAAAGCTGAAATGTCGTGTTTCCTTTCTTTTCTTTTCAGCAGGGAATAAACCTTTACTTGTTCCTTTGCAGCCTGCGCATGCTGACACAGCAACCCACCTGAACAACCGAAAAAAAACGGCTTAGTTGAAACATGAATTGAAGAACAAAGTCAGATTTCGGCTTCAGTACACTTTGTTACAAGGAATGTGCTGCCAGCCACATACAATATGGTCTGAAACATTACACAACACGACCGGGCAGAACAGACGGACAGCTGGGTGAAAATAAAGACTCTGGCCACATCCTCTCACAGGGGTTTCAGGCCTCCTTTTGCAGAAAGACTGATCTCCTTCTCCATCCTCTCCATTTATTTGCAGATTTTGGCTTTCCACACCTCTCCTCCTGTTCTCCCTCATTCTCACCTGCTCCCCGCCCCTTCCTACCTGCTCTGTCTCGTGTTCTCCTACGCCTTCGTATTTCTACTTGCCCTCTCTCCCTCACACCTGAAGAAGGCTCCATGGCTAAAACAGTGTTTTTCTTTACCTGTTTCTGTGCAGCCAACGCATGCCGAAGCAACTCCCCACTGCAACTTCCAAAAAACATGTGGTTTACTAAATTAAATTTGAAAAGCATTTTGTGAAAAACCAACAGCCTATAGAAACGCGTTCTAAAATCCTACACAATGGAGTATTTTTTTTCACTTCAAAGAGCAAAAACATAGCACACTACACAAAGATGATGGAACCACATCTGGTTCCACAAGTTTATTTTGTGTTCATGTTTTCTTTAAGGTTTCCTAGAAATTTGTCTCTGAGAAATGCAGAAAGCCATGAGATGCAGAGCCTCACCCTCTGCAAAGTTTATTAGCAAGGGGAAAGTCCAGAGAAGGGCAGAGGAAGCAGTCTGGACTGCTTTCAAGTGGAGCAATCTCTGCACAAAGGGAGAAAAAAACATGCTAATTTTGATGGTTTCACTTGGCACGCTCTCTGTGGTAAGCTAAGTATCTTTCAGATAACTAGGGACATTGTATTGGGATTTAAATTTCCACTCAAATCCCCGCCTAACAAGGGTGACATATTTACTCTTTAATTAGTCCAGTAAGGTTTAAACTGCTCCAGTTCTGGGTGATGTCATATAAACATTCTAATTAAGATTCTCCACAGGAGGACGGTGATTATAATTTGCTCAAAGCAGAACTCGTAAAAAAAACACACAGCAAGAAAAAAAAACATGGACTTTGACTTAGTTATTAAAACATTTGCCAGTTGTCTTTTGAAAGGTCACAGCAATTACAGAAACCTTGGGGTACCAAACAAAAGCACATGATGAAATGCAGAGAAATAATTACAGAGCCTGGCAAAAGTATTCAGCCCCTTGCACAGTTTTCACATTTTGCTGCTTTAAAGCTTGCAGTCACAACACTTAGAAGTAGGAATTGAGATTTGTTATATACTCACCATACGCCACACACAACAACTAAGCAGAAAACTAAAAAAAGTAAATTAATAATGAATGCGAAAAAATATATAAGCTCCGCTATTGCAGAAGTAACCATGTGTAAATCCAGTGCTAAACCTAAATGAATTTTGGTGCACAGAATTAGGAGTTACACAATTAGTTGAGTGGCTTCTATCTGTGTGCAAAAATAGTGGTTCTCATGGTTTCAGAATAAATACGCCGGTCTCTGTGACCTACTTCAGTCAGGTAGCCAATTTCAAGCAAATTAAATAAAAAAATATTAAGTTTAAAAAAATATGTAAGCATTATTTTGTAATTTAGTGCAATTGGATCATCATCACAGGCAGGGTGTGAATACTTGTGCAAAGCACTGTGTCTCCAGACAGTTTTATGTCAGATGCACAGTGCACAGTGCTGTGAGTTACACTCCTCAATTCTCAATGAACGCAAAGCAATTCTCCTAATAAAACAGTGATATTTACATTTTTAATTGAGTGTTTTAAGATGTTGTGACACACTCCACCCATACCAAGTACAATTCCAGAGACAGGTGCGCATTGAAAAGTCAAAGCAAGTATGGGAGGCTTTGGTTTAGACAACAAAAAGTTCAAAAACACTCAAACATCACTACCAACATGCACACCTCTAGTATAGCAGAAAACGAATTAAAACCATGTGATAATGTAACTGTAGGCTTTGTGCGCTGGTGGTTAAACGCTCTGCCTGGACAGTTGGGAACTGGATAGAGACGGATATTCCCTGTGCAGTTTATTGCTGAACAGCCATATTTACACCTCCTGCGTTCTTCCCTTCTCTGTTCCTGATATCCTCTCTTTCCCAGGCACGTTTTCCCCACAACGAATCAGAACAGGACCTAAGCTTACAATAATGATCACATATACCCTTCACCGATAATCTAATCAACTCACACCACCATCTAATCTATTTACAACGATTAGAGGCTGTTTTGCGCCTCTAGTGGCAGGACAGCTGTAACAACAGCCTCCTCTTAGGCCAGCTGGCCTCCCACAGCCGTCACGAAATGTTATTCGAGTTAAATATTGTGAACCAGATACTAAGGTTGACAAAAAAAAAAAGCAAAAAAATGTTTTTGGGTCATAAGAGAGTTCAAATTAGATGACCGATGTAAGAAAAGTATTTTTCTTTTTACAGAATGCAGTGCAATATATGTTTACTGCCCCAACTGTACGCTTTTCAAGATGTCATTATACACTTATAATACACTATATAATTTTGTGTTGGACTCAGGGCAAAGATCACAGCCATATCATATACTGAGGGCAAAGGTCATAGCCATTTGGTGGAGTTAGATATGCGGATGTATTTTAATGACTTCTCCTGCACTATTGATTTTTCTTCTGGGTCTGATGCCCTTAAGAAAGGATCCCTTTTGTTTCATGAAAAACGTCTAACAATGTCATCACACTGTTCTTCAGGCAGCTCACCAGTTTCGTAGACTACAAAATACTCAAATAGGAACAAGAACTTCAAGACAAATACTACACTTTTCATTCATTCTGTATCTCCTGTATCAGGGGCCTCCAGGACAAATGAATGTAAGCAGTTCCTGTGACATTAAACAAACATTAGTTAAAGGCCTGGAGATTCACATTCCCATGTATTTCTGACGGTACGAAAAGCAGAAATGAAAGAAAAAAAAAGACATCTAAAGAAGGCTGCAGTCTTGTCCATTTGGAGAGGAGAGGAAACTGACACAGGAGAGAGAGGTTAGAACAACAAATTGAGAAGTAGAGAGGTTCACATCCAGTTACTGGAACACACTACTCCCAAAAGGCCAGTTCAGTCCTTCAATAGAGCCCATCGCCCTCCAACACAAATATGGACAAAATAAAGGCACTGGTATCCAAGTAAAATTACTTCAGCTGAGTTAAATGATTATTATTCATGTAATATTTCTCTTTCTCGATGCTATAGCTTCTGTGATGGTAATAAGGTAAGTCTCTGTTGTTTTCTTTAGAACAAGAGAGTCTGGGGGAGCTGGAAAGCTGTGTCAATACTTTTTTATTTTCTCAGATAAAAAAAAAAAGCATTTCAACTCATTCATCTCCATAATTGATATCCATAGTTAGAATAAGTGCAGTGCCCGCAGGAGAGGTGAATATCAGACAGTACAGTACAGCTACCACTCTGGTCCTGACAGCCTTACAGATTTCTCTCAGCCACCTTCCTCAACGAGGCACACATCAGTGAGTCTCGCCCGATATGGAAGCTACTTTGAAAGCCTGTATAGTTTTCTATCTCATGTCTGAGGATCACAAATTCTGTCACCGAAGATTCTTTGCATCAGATGATCCAATTGAATTATGGGCGTATTGGATCGCTCAGCCAGCAGCCATTTCACCCTGCAGCTCGCCCACTGGAGCTCAGCAGGGCTGAGCCTGGACAGCACACTCACCCTGTGGTCTATGGGAGTTTTAATGCCCAGGGTGTACCCGGCCTTGTGCTCGTTGCTTGCCGGGTAGGCTCCGGCTTCCCGCGAAACCGTACGGTATAAAGCAGTTCGGTAAATGACATGACATGGATCGTTCAGTGAGCATTTGGCAATTACTGCACGATTGTTGTAATGCCCAGTGTAGTGCTCTGTGCTGTGTATTCAGCACTGAGCTCATGTTGGCAGGAAGCCCAGGTGCCTTCATCCCAGTCCTGAGCTCTTACAAGTGTGTCTGCTACAGCTGGGGATGCTGGGAAGACTAGACACCAGTGGCACCCCAGCGGGAGATACCCATCATGCCAGGGTGGCGATGTGTGACTGCTGTGGTCTCCATCAGGCTGTCCGTCACAGGCTGACCCAGTCTGTGAATCACAACTGCAGCCAGGATACTGTCCACCCATCTACGTCAATGCCTCAGCATCCCAACGTCACAACATTTTGACTCAGCCCAGCCCAGCCTGCTCATTAGAGCACTGGCTTTTTGTCCTCAGAGGCCAGTGCATACACACAGCTGCAGTAATAAGCAATCATCCTACTCGCATCTATATTTGCGGGTCTTAAAACTATTCTGCCAAGTGTGGGGTGTCACAGATATGCAAGTGTCCAAGTTGAGTTTATACGTTTAGCAAACTGATTATTTGGAAATGAAATGTATGGATAAGCTGTGAACACATGGCTCTTTTGTTGTGTTTATGAGTCCTGCTGAAAGGATGTGTTTGCTCTCGAAATGTAAATGGAGTTCGTCAGGAGTGTGCGGGAGGAATGGAGGCAACCAAACCCCCCTTCCTCTCCGCTGCGCTAACTTGTAATCCCGCATGACGTCACTTCCTGACATGCTATAGAAATGACAGCAGCCCCCTCCGCTGGTGCTGCTCTCCCCCACAGCTCATTTCACTCTGCAGGGGCTCCTACCCTCCTCGTCCTATGGGGGCCGAGTCTCGCCCAAGCGCGTCGAGCCAAAACTCTCCACGCCTAACCTGTCCAATAAACACGCAGGACGCGGTTTCCAATTGGGCGCCGTTATTCTTCGGATATCGGAATCTACGTTTGGGGGTCGGGGGGGGGGGGACTGTAAAACATAATTTGTTCACACAAAGGGAAACTGAACTGCGACGCATGAGCACCTGCAAAGCTGAAGCTGGCAGCGTGAGAGGGCTGGGGTGTAATTGGAAATACAGGGCAGTCCAGGTTCTGGAAGACTGGTCTACGCCAACGCCAGCCCAGCTCATTATTGCAAGAATGGCTTAAGGGACTTAAACCTGCAGACCTAAACCTGGCTCTCTAAGACTGGGATTGCTTGTCCCTGGCCTAGATCTCTGTGATGATCACTTCAGTTCTTCCATGTGCTGCTTGGATAGCAAATATATCCAGCCAGCCCCCAGTCCTACCTTCCAGTCCTGGAGGGTCAGTGTGTCTGTAGCAGGGCTGTCCAGTCCCGGTCCTGGAGGGTCAGTGTGTCTGTAGCAGGGCTGTCCAGTCCCGGTCCTGGAGGGGTCAGTGTGTCTGTAGCAGGGCTGTCCAGTCCCGGTCCTGGAGGGTCAGTGTCTGTAGCAGGGCCGTCCAGTCCCGGTCCTAGAGGGTCAGTGTGTCTGTAGCAGGGCTGTCCAGTCCCGGTCCTGGAGGGTCAGTGTGTCTGTAGCAGGGCTGTCCAGTCCCGGTCCTGGAGGGTCAGCGTGTCTGTAGGTTTTCATTTCAACTCTAAAGAAACCAAAAAAGCCAAACTAGTTGGCTACTGGCTTCTGGACCCATAGAGCAGCTTCTTCCAGCCCTTCAGGTGCCACTGTTTTAAACAGACCAGACCAGTGTGGGCACCCCTGCTCTATGTGAACTCATGGAAGACAGCCATCATCACTAACAGTTAATGAGATGTGTCCTGCTATCACAAAGAACACAACCCCAGCCTTTGGCCTTCATGTTTGAAAAACAGAGAACGGAGATCGCATGACTACAGCCAGTCTTGTGATTGCAGAAAACATCCTCATGGCAAACACAAACCTAAAGTTTGTGATGAAGACTCCAAATGTTTCCTTCATCGGCAAACCAATGCATTGCCAACAGGGCAATTTTTTTCCAACTTCTTTTCTTTCTGAAAATGAAATGCCACATCAAAGCAAGGTGGCAGAACCATCAGGAGGCACACTGCACACTTCAGTGTCGGTGAGGGAAGCGGGTTTAAGAGATACAGCACACTTACTGCGACTTTCTTCTTGCAGAAGAAAAGAAGTCTATAGTCCAACCTTTCTTTCATTCCTCACCAGCTGATTAATTCAATCAGAAAAAACACTTCAAAGATAATCTTTAAAATTAGATTGCCCAGTGTACTGACTACTACAATACCACCCCACTGTGTAATTCTCATTGATTCGCAGACAACTTCAACCACCTTTCTGTGAAGCTTAACTTATTTTTACCAGGATGAAAACAAACCTCATTCAGGGGTCTCGCACCTTTAATCATATCTGACTCACAAAAAGGCTGTTCAAAGTTAGACGTCACCTTATTTCCACTTCTCTTCTCCTGCCACCATATATAAAGGGATGGACAAACCTGTGGGATGCAGTCAGTCAGGGAAAGCAATTGATTAGTTGGGTTTCTATGCGAACCTGTTGAACCTGAATCAAGTCAGAATGAGTTTCTCGGCATACTCCATTTTACTGGCGGTGGTGCTACTTTTTGAATGCCACACAGACTCAATAGCAGTATCTGCTGCCAAGATCGAGGACTCCAGAATGCTGAACGATGCCTTCAGCCACGAGCCGTTCCTGAATGAAGAGGTGGTTGATAAGGGCATCAGCACCGTGCCATCAAACCGCTACCTGGCCCCAGAAGGCACCGTGGGAAACGAAGGGGGAAACTCAAAGATCTTCATTTTCACAGTAAGTCTCTCCTTGCTCTGCCGAACAGCAGGCAGATTTATTTTAGCATTTCGTCCTATGATAGGAACAGATGTTTCACTTTGTCAAATGCTCAAAATGTCTACCACTCTACTAAGAATATCACAAACATGAGGCATGGTAACTGTGTATCAAAACCAGTCACCTGCAGCCGCTGTAGAAAAGAGAAAATTTTATTTTCTTATATTTTATATATATATACTGTATGTATGTATGCTTTCTGCCAGAACAGTTTCCCAGCTCACACCGTCTTACAGGCTGTAGCCTTCATTTCTAAGTCTTTTTGACCTTGACCGCGAACAGGACTTCGGCATGAAAAAGAACTACAGAGGTCTCTACAGACCTGCCCTGTCCATGGATCTGCCGGCCAGACAGCTGCCCTACTACACCGTCAGAGAGCTGGATGCAGAGCAGCCAGAGAAAGTCCAGGCCTTTGTGAAAGAGGAACGCAGGGACACCGAATCAGACCTGAGCTCCAGCATTCCAGTGGGCAGAAGAGACTTTGACAGTAAGCTTGTGCCAATACTTCTCCTGCTCACAGAACTTTAACATGTACATTGTTGTGATTTATTAGACCTATGAAAATGTTGTTATCTCCATTTTAAATGTAAAGACTATTTTATTTTTTAGCACAAAGAGAAAAAAATAGATGCTGGCGATTGCCCTTGCACATGGGTATTGATGATCAAGTCCCGTCTCTCTGGTTTTCTTCTAGTGCTCAGATGCATGCTGGGAAGAGTATACCGGCCATGCTGGCAGGTGTGAGAGCCGAGGGCCAAGAGCACCCCAGCACTGCCCATGCTCCACCCGTGTCCCACCACGCTGCATTGCTCGTTACGCTCAAACTGTTTTATTATTGCAATACACTGGAAAATGTATAAAATGTTTATTAAAATGATCTGAGAACCTGAATAAAAAAATGTTGCAAGCCTGAGAATCTGAACGTGTGACATGTATACCTTCCAGTTCATTCAGAACAAGGGTTACAGGTGAGAGGGGACCACTCGACTCCTCCAAGTCATTTGGTCATGATAACCAAAACAAAAAGGACAAACGCACAAACTGGAGCACGAAGCTGAGTTTTATATGTATGTTTTCCTTCACTTTTTATTTACATTTCTCCTTCTACCATAAAGGCAGTATACATAAAAAAACAATGAGAAGGTTAAAAAAAGAGAGCAGATGGATATGACATCTCTAAGGAAAGATTTTGCTTGCCAATGCTAGCCCAAAATACAAATCCAAGTCATGATGTGGACTCATTTCTGGGTTAATTCCACCCGAGACAGAAATGTGAACTGAAAAAGAAGTCAGCGCATTTAAACCCTCCTGAATCCTAATGAGAAGTTCGGTAACCAACCTGGGAGAATATGAATCAGGGTGCACAACATTATCCCTTTGAAAACAGATTAGCAATCGCGATGTCTGGGGTTGGTCCCGTCAGTCCACTGGGGCTGAGGCATTTGGTTCTGAACGGCCATCCGGCTCTGTTATATTACAATCTGAAGAAGTTTGTCAGCTTCCCCTGCCCTGCGATCAACTTTCGCTTGGCAGCAGCTTTGCTGGTTCTCCCTGGTGCTCTGGCTCTGCCACCCGGGTTTCTAGAGGGCTTGTCTGGGGTTTTGGGTGCCTCGGGAGCTCTCTTCGGAGGAGGCTGGTTCTCCTGACTGCAGGGCCCGTTTTCACGAGGCGCGTCCAGCCCTTTCCTCTTGCAGCTCTTGTTTCCTGGCTGAGTGTTCGCAATCCCTCTGCCCTTATTGCTCAGGTTTCCTTTCTGCTGAGTGTTTCCAGAAGTGGAGCCAAAGGCAGGTCTCTTGATTAAGTTTTCACTTTCTGTGCTCTCGGTCACTCCTTCATGCGCTGTCGTTTCCAGAAAAAAAAAAGTGAAAAAATAAATATGCGAGGAAAGGAACCGGAAATCGCTGACGTTCACCTTCAGGTTTAGAGGCATGACATGTATTTGAAAGTCCTGAAACCATACATCCGTCATTTTGACATCTAACATAATGCCTTTCCAGTCTTTCCCCGGTGAAATTGACACTGTAGGACTCACTCTCACATAGCAGGGAAAAAACAGTTTACAAAACATGAAATCACTTACAGACTGGTTCTTTCATTTGGGAAAACACAAGTGTACTGAGAAAAAGAAAAGTGTAAAAGGATTGTACAAAGAATTAGAACAGGCTTAAAAAAAATTCTTAAACCTTCAATGGTGTAATGGGTGCTGCCAATTAATATACCACACTGAAAAGACTTTGCATGTAGAAAGAGAAGAAATCTTCCAAAGGAAAGAAAAAAAACAACTGCCGGTCCCAAATGAGAACAATGGGAGAAAATCAAATGCTGACTTACTAAAAAAATAAACATCTGGGGGACTAACTGCAGCTTAGTAGGAATAAAAACTCCCACATGGATTGCATATAAATCCAATCCAGCCTAGAGATGACAGATTTAAATCCAGCCTGTGCCTCAGGGCATCGGATTCCCCCATTCCAAGGGGAAAATAATGTCTGAGCATCACAGGCACTGGTCAGGATCCCAGGCATAAGATCATATGCAAGGTCACAAATGAGAAGTGACCATTTCACCCATCCAGGCCGTTGGAAGTTAGCAATTAGAAGTTGCTGTAACTGGCACTGGTTGGGGATACAGGAATTCCTTGGTGAACCATGAACCTGCCACACACATCACAGCACGCGCCAGGCCTAAGCAGGGCTGTAAGGCAAAGGCCCCCAACCCTGGTACTGGTGGACCCCAGTCCAGTTGGTCTTATAGGTCACCTCTCTCTCAAGATTGGGTGCACCTGAAGGTATTGTCTATTAAGAAAGGAAACCCTCTCAATTAAGAGGGCTTATAACACTGTTATGAGGGATGATCAGCATCATCTAAGTAACCTACATGTGGAGTCCAGATCTTCTAGACAAGCAAAGGAGGGAACACAAATGCCTTTAAATTCAGAGAACCTGAATTTAAAACCTAATAACACGTTCTCTTCTTCTATGGGAAATGACAAACCACTCCATTACTGACCTGCAGCAGGTCGCTTGTCACAGGAGCCACCAGGAGGGCTGGCCTGTCGAGCTGCTGGGTGAATGCAGGAGGGTCCCAGATCAAGACTGCGGACCAGAAGGGTTCTGTCCCTATCCGGGTCACTGTCTCTATATGTGCAGGCAAACTGAGATTTAATGGCATTTCCCATTACCTGTAAAAAAAATATACAGAACTGTGTTAAGCTGCAGTTGAAAGCATTTGTGACTGATCATTCATGAAAGGTTCTGATTTGTATGTTTTTTTTTTTACCCAATTTGGCCTCCATTTCTTCCCACATAATATATGAGGGTCTTGAGATTTGTGAGGGTTTGGTTCAGGGAACTGTCACGAACAGCACAATTCACATTTAACCAAGTCCACCCCATACCGACAGATCAAGTACTGCAGTATATGGCAGGTAAGGCTAAAAGACAAAGAACCCTCCCTTATAAGATAATTAAAGTACTAATGCATTGGTCTTAAATAAATGAACAATAACACTGATTGATAAAAAAAACAACAGTAATGACAAACTTTTACAATCTTGAATTAACATGAATCTGATGCCTGCACCTTCTCCTTCTGCATTCACAGGTAATGCCCTACTCCGTTTATGCCCACTGTAATGAAAAGGGCAGTAAGAAGTGTCAGTGAGCCTGTGAAGCCTTCTCTCGGCTGTCACTCAACACGCAGCTGACACGGGCAAAAAGATGGGGATGCAGGTAGTGGGTACTTGGGCAAGGGGCAGAGAGAGGCTCACTCATCCGACAATCTCAGTCTGTTGAGCGGCTAATTTGAAAGTTGTGCTTAACCTTCGGCTGGGTTTCACCCTGCACTGCTCCTTTCATCCAAGACCCAATAATCCAGACCGAATAGGGAATATGTGATTTTGCACGTTAAACTGGCAGATATTGTGTCATTCAGTACAAACACACAGACTCTCTGAACATGAACAAAGACGAGCACAGCTGTCCACAACTCAGACAAGAATGACGCTATTGTCAGGAAAATGACCTGCCTACTAGAACACTACTGCATTCATCCTTTTAATATTCATTATTGCCCCAAGTAGAACAATTAAGCTTTAAAACTGCCTTTTCCTTTGGTGTTGTACGAGTCTGCATTTAAACCAATATTTATACCAAAGATTTTATCCTTGTAAAACACATTTTTTACGATTCTGATTGTATGCGATATCTGAAATTCGACTACAAGACGGTCATTCCTTGACTGCATCGTGTATACTGTACTGCCTTTTCATCTTGAAGTGGGCCCTCCCCTACATGAGACACTTTATTTACCCCAGAGGAGCAGCAGCCTGGGTGACAACAGCCATTCTGCACCACCAAGCCCGCTGTACACCAAATCACATCAAAAAGTGAGAAATCGCTCCACCAGCTGAATTAAAGGGGAACTTTAGAGAGGCCTGACTGTCTAAGTTCAGGGTGCAATTGAGCCAGGACTCCAGGGTTAAAACTCCAACTCTTCCTCAGCTTTGTAATGACCAAGGAAATGGGTTTAATGTCTAAACTGAAGGACAGCTCCTCCTCTAACACATTGTCCGGTCAGTAATGCAGGTGTGCAAAGTTATCTAAAAATAACCTTAATTTTTTTTTTAATTACAGTAAAATGCAGGACAGCAACATTAATCCACATTCCTCTTTTAGACCGGACTCAGCACTTTAACAAGAGATATAATGAAAATCATTCATAAATTACAGTAGGTTATTGTAAATTTGAATGTTTATTCTGCTGTTGGTTTGTTTTTTTCTACAAAATAAAAAAAGATATGGCTTTCCTGCATTGGCTCATATAAAATGCAAACAAAGGACATTTATGAACAAATCAGAACCATGTTCTGCTGTTCACGTGGTCGAATCTTTGGCAGGAATAGTGAACAGCTGATTAGCAGCATGTTTAAGGCGCATGGACTTTCTTCACTAATTTTAATCTCAATAGTGACGCAATCCTGAATGTACACATTAGTTCCTGTCATTTAAGGCCAACTCAATCCTGTTTCTCAGCGTCCAGATAAAGACACGCAGACACACACGCAGACACACACGCAGACACACACGCAGACACACACGCAGACACACACGCAGACACACCACTCAACTGTGCCTTTAAATTAAACTCAAACAAGCAGTGCTTTGGAAAAATAAGTTGCTTGAAAATCAGAACCTCATAGGCAAAGCTCCAGACTTAGGTGTCTATGCTGAAACGTCAGGTGCATCTTTAATTTAAATCAAGGGATATGCCAGTAATTTTATAATGCACTAGTAAAAGGCTGAAGAAACCAATCTATTTATACTTGAACAGAAAAGACTACGATCTGATGCAAGTATTCAAAATCCTGAAGGCCACTGATAAAGTCACAAACCAGGGGAATATATTTGGAAACTGCATTTACCAGTGAGAACAGGAGGCACTTCTTTCTTTAAAGGGTAGTGGGAGTGTGGGACAAGCTAGCCAGGCATGGAAGCCAATAGCATGGTTTCTGGTTACGTTTCCTTCATCGAGCGTGCTTGTTCACGCTTCTAAAGCAAGCAGCATCTTTATTTAATAAACGTGCCATTAAATGTAATGGGCAATATCACACATTTCAAACAGCCTAGGAAAAGGAACTTTGCAGGATACTGCTTTGTTCTGCAAATAACATTATACAAATGCTTAATGGGCAAAGCCCCCAGGATCCATTGTGATGTAGTGTGAGGGATGGGCAATTCCAATTCCAAGGGCAGCTCCTTGAGAGGCTGGGAAAGCTGCAAAACTGCTTCGCTTGGGCCAGTAATTGGTTGTTATTGAATCGTTAAGCACTACGCTGAAATGAAACCTGCCGACACCAGCCCTTCAGTACTCATCTACCAAACACAGTTTTATGAAGCTACCCCTGATTTTCCATGTCCATATTAGGATTTTGTGTAAAACTGTATCAAGATGAACCAGATGCGTTTCTCAATGGACACTTAACAAAATGAGCACAATTTAAGAGTATTAAGCTCATTGATTTAAAATAAACTGGTCAAGAAAATGACTTAAACATCCCTTTTCAACATCGTTGCGGATGTCACGCTTGAGGGTCAACACTTGTTCGCCCATGTTTTCTACAAAACATGTATGAATGCTTGAACCTGTCTACTGCTTCATTGATATAGCAGGCACATCACCCTGGCTCTAGGCTCTTGAGGCTCAAGCACACTCTTGTCTCATTGCAACTGCAACAAGACCTTTTGTTAGGAGCAGGTGGACTAAGAAAGCGAGTCCGAATAGCTTTCAGAACACAGAAACACTGGGAAGCTGCTACAGCTGAGAGATCAGTATTAAGCCGACTGCAAGCATCTGTAAAACACAGGGATGTGCAAAATCAGTACAGAGAAATGCTTCCACCTTCAAAATGTTCAGCTCCCGCCAAAGTAAAATAATCAAGAAGTATCTTTGCAGACTTCCATGCAGAAAAGTTAGCCAAAGAAAAACTTAATGTACTAATCTTTAGGGCGTTTGCGAATCCCAGTTCTCAAGCACTTAGATTTTTGTGCTTTATTCTACTTTTGATCTCAGCCCTGGCTGGATTACGGATACTAGGGTTTCTCTTTAAACCTGTCAGCCATGGCAGGAATGGACAACTCAAAACATGCTTCACAGAGCACACTGGATTCAAAACAATGAGATCAAAGCCTGAGAGGAGATTCTCAAAAACATTTCTAAAAACAAACAGCACCTAAAACAACATCCCTAAACTTGTGCTGCAATTTAATATGTCTGAACGATGGGGTTCATTGCAGGAACTCGTGCAATAAATTTCGTTTGAAGAAAAAACTTCTAATCTGTACAGTTTTTGCATATGCATTTTACTTTATTAGTGCAGTGCTGATGAATTACAGCAAAATACAGATTATAGAAATATCAATAAAGTGCATTCCACTTCATCTTGTGTATAGAAGAGCATTGTATATACTGTTACTGTGAGCACTTCACCCGATGTCAAATGATCTAATTCCAGGAAAAGCAGATGCTTTCAATTAGCAGTTGAATTTAACTCAGGGGATTACTGATGGGCATAAAAAAAGATCCCTGTTCAAAGAACGTTAGCAACAAAGACACCTGCTGTTACTCCGAACTAACCTGTCTTTTTGCACAACAGAAGGACTACACCATCCCAATGTAACCCAACACATAGCTCTTAAGATGGTAACTATGCAGAATTACAGTTACTGCACCTCAAACAAAGCAAACACTAAGGCCAAGAGAGAAGGCAGTATATTACTCCGAGATGCAATTTTAGGTCAATGTAAGGTATGGTCAAGCATGCATGCAGAAACCCACTGAAATGGCTGATGGGATCATTTAGCAGATAAGAGGAAACAACAGCAGTTTAAGTTTCCACTGTTATTTGAGCAAATGGAGTGATACAAATGTCTTCAAAGTTTAATTGAACCAGAAAGTTTAAACTCAAACAAATTCAGGAAACTTTGAATAGCTCTGGGACTATTACATTGCATTGAAGCTGTTTTCACAGTAAAATACCAAGCAAGTGGATAGCTACATTAACATCTGTTAGTACAATCAAATAAAGCTGTAATCAAGAAGTTATTTTATAAAATGCATTTAGCATATTTTTGGACAATTCTAGGAAACAGTATTTTTACTTCTTGTAACAAAAAGCAGCCTAGCTTTAATGAATAGTGGCAGTTTTAGATCCAGGTTTTATTTGTTTAAAGTCTTTTACAACTTGACAATAAAACATTACTTAGCAGTAAGTTGGCTATGATGTCTGATGTGCAAGCCAGTTCAGCTACTTGGACTGACTTTACACCTTCAGAAAAATCCCATTCAATGAAAAACTGTTTTGACATACCTGTCTTTTCTTCTTTAAAAGACATGAAAGTACAGCAAAAGTATATCCAGAGATTATAAAGAAAATTAATAGGTGAAAGAAGAAATAAAAGTTCTTGAAATATGAGATGTTTATTCTTCTAGGAGAAAAGATCATTAAGGGGGTGTACATGTTGACAATGGGAGTTACCCTCACAATTTTGAATTCTGATTTTAAAAGAAAACAAAATAACTGGTACCTGTGGTTGTGTTTTATTTCCACGATCCCGAACCCGGTGTCTAAGTGGCTTTGGAGATGATCCAGTTGAAGGTTCGGGGGACCTTGAACAAAAACAGGAGGAAATTCGGCATAAACGGTCTGTCGACAAAACCATTTCACATTCTTGGCAATTCAATTAGATCTAACACAGGAAACAATATCATTCGCTTGACAGACGCTTTCATCCAAATCGGGCTACATTTGCATTTCTTGATACAGTTGGGCTTTTTCACTGGAGCAGCCAGGGTGACGTACTGCGCTCTAGGGCACAAAACCTGTGCCCCACCTGGGATTTGAACCCACAACCTCCCAATTATGAGCCCAGAGCCCTAACCACTACCCCCACACAGCTAGAATAACAATATTCAACAGACATGCATATATAATGAAAACGTAGTTGAAGACCTTTGGCTGCACCAGACACGTTCACATACTGCATATTTCAGGAGTGACCATACCTAAAGAGCTGTAGGACACAGGCCCCTTCATCTCCACCCAGGACTCCCTCATCTCCGAGAAATAGCTGAGCTTTGTTCCTGCTCGGGGCACGTAGAGCGTCCTCGTCCAACAGCGCAAGCAGCACTTTCACAGTGTCTCTGCCGCTGTAGGCTGTGGCGTGGTTTATCGCATAAGCTCGGGGCTGAAAAAACCAGACGGGGCCGTTAGTACCGACGTGCGCTTCCTCCGTCGCTGCAAATTTCATAGGGGCTCAAAGAAATGGATTTCATGTTGACAAAGCCACAACACAAAGAGATCAGTAAAAGCATTGCAGTGGCTCTGCCTTCTCTGGCTCTCTCCAGGTAAGATCAACATCGGGGCCCCTGCTTTTTCATTGTGATCAGCCTCACTTAACGCCCAAATTGCTAACCCAGAGGTTAGGGGGAGATGGTCATTAGTGGAGGTGAAGGGAACTGGAGATGTCAAAACATATTGAAGTAAAATGTTACAGATATCATGCCCAATACAATCACCCCTTGCTCCAGTACGTGGTGTAATAGAGCTGTATTCTTGGGCTGGCAATGAGAAACAGTATATTGAAGCAGCAGGCTTTTAAAAAGGAGATGAAGGAACGTTAACAGGTGCAGTGAGAGAAGGATGTCTCCTCCAGCCTGCGCCGTGCAGGCTGAATAGAGGATCTCGGCCTGGCGTGAACGAGGCCCGTACCCGTGCTGGGCTGATGCCCGCGGCGCCTGCGTCGGTGGCCTCCCCCCGCGGGCCGGCGCCGATCCGCCGCTGGAGCTCCTGCAGGGCCTCCCGCGCCGCTCGGCCCACCAGGTCCCCGCTGCTCCCGCCTCTCAGCAGGCCGGCCTCGATGGCGGACAGGATCCGACCCCCTGCCAGGCTGGAGAAAAGCAGCTCTTGGCAGCGTCGCCCCTCTGCGCTCCCGCAGAACAATGCGCGCCATTCACAGAGCTTCCCCGCGCCCGCCGGAGGGCCACGGCGGCGCGGCTTTGATGTCGCGGCTTTGCTCAAGACACACTTCAGCTGACAGAATGTGGTGAAGCCAGATGTTTTGTTTTGGGAAGCAATGGAACTACTTTAAGACTCTCAATTAACCAGCATACAGTAGGTCACCCTCGAGCACTTGCTGAAGCTGTCTGTGTCCCGTGTCTGTGAGTTGTATTAACAGGGGAAACCAAGCTGCAGCATGAAAGCCCAGTTTCAGCATCCCTTCAGTCGATCCCTTTGCTTTAAAAAGGTCACTTCACCTATCACTGCTTCCCACATGAACCCTCTACAGCTCAGGCTTTCCAGGACTGGTCCTGGACACCAGTGACACCCCGAAACATCTTTTTTTTTTTTTTTTTTTTAGAAAGAGGGGGAATCCTTTTACATTATTCAACAATTAAGCAAGCAATTTGCTCAAGCAAACAAACTTTGCACTCCGAGGGCTCAAGAGTCTTCAGATTTTTATACCAACGGATGTATAGATTAAACATTAACCCATGAGATAAAAAAAATAGTAACGGTCTTCAGGGATTCAGGATTTAAAAGTTACAGCAGCTCTAAAAGCTGCTGGGCAGGGAGTCGCCAGGTACATGGAGAGCTGGAAGTCTCTGCTCCACTAAGTGCTGCCCTTCACAGCCTTAAGCCTCCTTTATCAGGCCCTTTACTGGGATTCGTTCCACTCTTCTGCGGAGGTTTCCCTCTGCGGCACATTGCTGCCTTAAGCCAGAGAGAGAGATAGTGCTGTGTGATCCTAGGGATAAAAGGAATTTCAGTTCCAAGCTGGAAAGAGGAGGAAAACATCTTGGCTGTGGGTCCTTCTCCAGGTCCGTCTGTAGCTTTTTTTCCCTCATACCTGAAGGCGGCTCCACAGCCAAAACATCACTCCCCCTCCCTGCCTCAGAGTGGAATTATCCTCTACGAATTCTTCCACAACTCGCACCCGGACCTCTGAACTCCACCATGGTCTTCCAGCCCCATTCATATGAGGAGTGTGGGAAACGGAAATTAAAGACAAAATAATTAAAGGCACATACTGTATATTTGCGAGTAATGGAAATGCAGTGACAAATGTTAGGCAGCCTTTTTAACGATAAGTGAACCGATTCATGCAAATGCTGCCTTGAAATACTTGGCAGTAAGATGCTAGCCTCAGAAACACTTAGTATGGATAAGCTTCTCTCAGCTTTAATCCATTAGCCTACTTTTCTAAACCTTAAAGGAAATCAGAAAAGTGAAAATGTGCTAATGTCGCGGGCACTGCCAAAACCTCATAAGTTACTGAAGGCCACAGGAGCTCTCACAATTAAAAGGCAATGGGCTGGTAAAAAAAAGGTGGGGCGAAATCAATTGTTTTTGATGCATGATTCCTCAGATGAGGGGAGAAAATGTACTAAAGGGCACTCTCAACTGTCCAAATCAAAATGTTAACAATTAAGCCTTAGAGGGCCAGCATCCCACTGGTTTTTAGGTCTCTTTAAATCCACAGCTGAAATTCTTTTAAGAGTTAAATCCGTTCAGTTTCACTGATGAATAGCGCAGTCATTCCTAGTGCGCACGTTTTAAAGAACAAGACTCCACAGACAGTGCGACAGCTCTGGGACTGGAGGCGTGCATCACTGATCCATGTCCACCACATTGGCTATGGTGCAAAATAACTGGCTAACATGTAACGGAGCAGGACGGACGCCTCTTTGGTGCAGCCCTGGGCACGGCTGGACTATGATCTGAATGATGGATCGGATGTCAGCAATGGACACTGCCTCCAAAATCCCCTCTGGTACAAGAAGTATTCCTTGACACACAGAGGAATTACACTGCTCCACTGCTTGGGCATCCTGTTTAAGCTACTTAAGTAAAGAATGGAAAGAAATGGAACCATTTCAACTACCATACCTTACATTTTTAATTGCTCACGAGTTCCTTTTGCAGCGCAGAGCAGTGAACACGCTTGGACTTTGAAATCAAAGAGCAGGTAGGTGAGACATAATGAACGTAACAAGCAAATACACAGCAGGCTCACTAACCCGAACCCCATGCTCATTAGATCTGAGGACGTAAACCAGGCTGAGCCTGGTCAGTTCTGGGACGGGAGACCTCCGAGGACAACTAAACAGCTTGCTATCTGAGGACTGCAGATATCTGCTGCAAAAGGTGAAAGTGGTCCTCTTACCACTGGACCAGAACTTCCAGACCACTGCTGAGGTATGGTAACTGGGCTGTAAGAGATTCTGTCCTTCAGATGAGATGTTAAGCCAAGGGCCCATCGACTTGCTCATTAAAGATCCCAAGACACGGTTTTGTAAGATTAAGGGTGGTAATCTTGGTTTCCTGGCTATTCTCCAGCCCTGGTTTGTACAATCTGACCGCCCTAAAGCTCCCATTCAATTCTTAGTCATTTTTTGCCCCCCTTCCAATCTGCTGTGCTTTGTGTCAGCTGGTGCAGAATGACCACCGTGGGATGAAACCAGTTTGTGTTCCCCTCAAACAACTTATCTATAAAAGTAGGTGCCAATGCTCCCAGAAACACTACAATACAACCTACGATCTAAAAGATATGCATTCAACTTAAAGGAGATGAACTAGAGGCCAATACCACACAAGACAAATGCTTCAGGAAGGCAAAATTCTCACAAATGCAAGTCTCTACAGAAGCTTCAAGCCATCAGTTAAGGCTACTAGAAGCTGGGAAGGTGCCAAAAAAAGAGGAATGTGTCTAAACGATCTGCCCTTTGTAAACTCAATGACATTGATGCATCCAAGTGGACTGCATACCGCCAAACACAAACACAGAGCACATTGCATTTGAAAAGGCACCTTAGCCACGCCTACAATTACAGGGACCCAGCATTTGAATCATGATCATTAACTAAACCTAATTAACGAAAATTGAATTGTTCTGTTATCATACTCCCGTCATCAATTCCTCTAAGGTTACTGAACATTCATTAACTCCGGCAAATCGTACTTACTACACCTTGGTTAATAAATGGCATACCCATTTCTAGACCTGAAAACCTACATAGCTATAACAGCATAAAGTGAATCATACCTAAAACAGAACACAGATGATGCCAAAGAAAAACGATTCCCATTGGGCACAATAAATGGACAGTATAGACCAACACACCATGAAATAACACCTCTCATCCCGGGCTATGGACTCAGAGCTGGAAGACTGCAGATTCAGTACTCTAGTGAGTCTCTGATGTTGTATGCCTGAGTCAAGTACTTCTCTCAGGCTGCTTCAGTAAAAAGCTGTATCAACAGTGTAAATGTGTACTGTACAATGCATCAAACTACCTTGGATAAAAGCACCAATGTAAAGAATAATACCAGACAGAATCTTACAAAGAAGCCCTGCTTGGTGGTAGAGCTAAAAATCATTTTAAAAGCTGTTAAAAATTAGATTGAAAATGGATTCATTTGTAATTCTGGCATAGCTGTTCAGAAACACACCTGGGACACTAGGATGCTGTACTTCCCACAGACAGAAACAATAATTCTAAGAAGTCGTGGCTCATTTTTTACAACTTAGACAAAGCCTGTTCGGTGAAAGAGTTAAAAACTAAGTGAGGATGGTGACCAGCTCTTGGCTTGTACTATATTAGAATGATAGAAAAAAATACCACTACCACCAGGGAAAACAGATGTTAGCATAACACGAAGCCTCAATGTTAAAAAAAAAAAAATCAACTTACATTTGCAAGTTTCACGGTCTTTTTTTAATGCAATCAATGTGAAGTGGTCTTCGGGCTTTAGAAAGAGCTCTGCGAGCTTGAACACCCCCCCAGTAACAGCATATTTTGGTTATGCTAAAATTATCTTGTTTACATGTTTAAAAGAAACATCTTTAAAAGAACATTCTTTGAAAATTATATTTAAGAAATACATTTTTTTCAAAATAGGCATTTTGTTTAAAAAAAAGGGAGATGAATGTATATAAAAGCAGCCAGACCAGACTCTAATTACACATTTCCAAGGGCGGCATTTTTGCGTTGTGATGCAATCACATTAATGACAGGCTAGCCAGAGAAGGCCTTTGTGATGCACTGACTTGAACCCAGGTCTTCTACTGGAAGTGTTACAACTTGACAAAAGAAAACGCAAGACACTAGTTCAGAATTATACAATAATTATTCCACACATTTTGCCATTCTACTTCTCTGAAAAACTAAAAAAAAATCATTTCTAAGAATTGACAGAGAAAACATTGATTTTCTTTGGCCATAGAAGTTTCCATAATTTCAATTACAGGTATCTTGTTCCACACATTCATACTGCAAGAGCTCTAAAAAAATCGTGAGCACAGTTAATTCTAATTCCGAGCGCAGAATTTTGGTGAAGCTTCTGTTTCTGAGAAGAGGTAAATGTTTTAAAATGACTGTAAACTACTGTTTGTTCAAAATACTAAAACAAGCTCCAATCTGCTGGACTTTTTTGTCTCAGATTTAAACGAGGCAGCCCGTCTTCAATATTTTGTTTTGGGTAAAAGACTTATCCCAGAAACATTATCCCCAGACCTTACTTATCACTAATCCTGGACATCCTAATATTAATTTAAACAAATCTAGGACTAATTAGTATCCGCAAAACCGCATCATAGGGGGCTAAATAAACACCTGACATATTCAATGGCTATAGGGCAGCAGTCAGAGCTAATCAGTACAGCAATCATTTGACTTACTTTTTTATAGTTAATGATGAATTCAGTTTTAAAAAAAACAGGTTCTGTTTAAAGATAATTCCATACATGCTGGCTCCACTTCCTATCATTAATAACCTCTCCCCGTCTAGACTTGACTTGACTGTTGTCAACTGTCAGATCTCAGCCTCCTGCAATAAATGACAGTCCCAGCGTTAATGTACAGAGTGTGCAGCCTTCTTACTGAAACTCCCACCCCACACACACACACACATATCTTTTTTTCCACTAAGAATTAGGAAGAAAAAAGCCACGGTCATGGATTAAATTCAAAAGACTGCTAAAATATAAAACAGACCCAGCTCACATTCCAAGAACAGGAAGAATACGTCAGTATTCTGTTATTATATTAAGGTCAGCACTTTCCCTAGTTTGTCCAATATCCAGAGAAAGACTTTTCAAGGCAGCATGTTTAAGGCAAATGTAATTCTATAGCTATTATGGAGTGGAAGCAAATGGTATGAAGACTGATCATAAACAGTTTATTACAAGGGTACACTTCAGTACTCAAAGGCAAAGTGGACTGCATATAAGGTCATTTGTATTTATTTTTAACCCATGAATAAAAAAAAAAGACTTGAAGTATCAGTTCCTCAAACAAACGTCCTGTTTACAGCTTCAAGAGAAACCGTTTAAGCTAAACATGCCTCTGGAAATTATTATTTTTTTTCAAAAATGGAATCAAACCATCTTTAGAAACACGAAGAAACTACTAAACAAGAGTACTATCAGTCTTGATGGGGTGGATTCAATCTCTCTGCTTCAGTCTCACTAAAAAGAAGTTATCCCATAAGCATTAGTTTCCTCTAGGTGGGTTCAACCAAGCTGAAAATTCACATTTTAAATGTATTATATTTTCAACACCACCCCCCTCCCTGTTGTCTGTTTTAAAGAGATTTATAGTGATAGATTTATAGTCTATCTGCAATTCATTTATCCTTTTTTACCAAACTCTGCTACCAGCAGATGATACAGGATTCTCCAATAGGACAACCTAAATATTTCATAGCTTTCAGCTGTCCTGACTTAAATGGTACAGAACCAAACCACCACAAACACGACGTCATGACTTTTGAAGTTGATCTTGTGCGGTTTCTCTATTTTAGAACAAGATGCGCCAATAACTTCAGGTTCTAACATGCTCATGAAACTGGGCCCTCCCATACTTCCACTTGAACTGAAGGGTAAGGCAGCTGAGCACAGGGATAGTAGAGTCTGGAAGGCTTCTTGGATTGAGAGGCACCAACAGGCCAAGCACAAGGGAGGTCCAGAGCTCTCATCCCATTACATCATACCTTATTTCGCACGCAACCCTTGCTATATGTTTCTGTAGGCTGTGCATCCAGACACCAGTGTAATCCCTTCAGCCTTTCTGAATTGCAATACAGCCAATATATACAAAGTACACTGAAAATGAAACTATGCTTTGTACATTCACTGTCCTCATGTAGATGCAAGACTCAGTTATTTATATCCCCCCCCCCCATCAGAATTACAAAGAAAAAAAGCAAAATTGCACTCTTCTCTTTTATATTTGTTTTAAGGTACTCACTCACGAAGGAGAGGACCTATAAATGGTATACTGAGCATTACAAGAAACGCATCGCTTATAACTGCAACATTTCACAAAGTCACCAAGGAAATATTTTTCCTGATCTTTTGTAGGACCGTAAGCGCACCGACATCTCGTAGAACTGACATGAAACGCGAGCTCATTCGGCTGATAAATTCAGGAAGAGGAGTCTCCCACGAAGGCCACAGGCTAGCGGTGTGTGTGGACGCAATACAAGCTGGAACACGTGCTTTGCACCAGGTTGTAGGTGCAGTCTTCTGGGATTCAGCCACATTTCTTGCACAGTGCCAGTTCACTGGTATCACAGCCCTAGACCCCACAGCTCATGCCACAAAGGCGTGCCTGGCATGACCACTGGGCGCTGATCTTGCAAGAGCGCTCCGACACGAACCTGTCATCTGTCGTCCTAGCTGCTGTCGCGTGACTATGAGTCGACTGGAAAGCTGGGCAGTGAGGTTCCAGGGCTATCTCAGCGCACTCAGGCAGCCATCAGTCACCACAAGTCGAGCTCCGCAGCGACAGGACACTCCTGCCCGGCCCATCATCACAATGATGATGATGATGATGATGGCGGTATCGCAGAGATGTTGCACCCAACAGTCTCCAAGAACAAGGACTGTTTCTAGATCACTGACAAACTGTGACTGCAGTTTCCCATTCATCACACAGAGCCACACGGAATTAAAATAAAACCCTTTTGCCACGGGGAATACAAAGAGGTACAGAGCCGTGCCCTTTCCATGCTACCATCAACATGGCACAAAATAGCACATGCCACAGCAGGGCAGGGTGCAATCCGAGACGAAACCAGGGCATCACCTATAAGCCTGTGCCAATCTAAGTGGTCCGATCTGTTTCCAGACCGGCAGCTGCTGCTTGGTGCCTCTCATTTAGCCTCAGACACCTACCAAACATCAGAGTCCCAGTGCAAGGAAGAGATCAAAAGGAGAAAGAGACCGGAATGATATACATGCTGTAAGAAATAAGGAAATGGAAGGCTAGTGCCAAGAGGTAGTTTTCACTAGCCAGTGCAGGAGCATTATCATTTGATGAAAACGATGGTATTCCCTAATACAGCAGTAATCATATCATCAAGTATGCTGATGACACCACAGTTGTGGGCCTCATCACTAACGGTGATGAATCAGCCTACAGGGATGAAGTGGAGTGGCTTGCAGCCTGGTGTAAGGCCAACAATCTGTCTCTCAGTGTCAACAAGACCAAGGAGATGATCGTTGACCTCAGGAGGACTCGGGCCGTCCACACTCCCCTGTGCATCGATGGTTCACCGGCGGAGTTAGTGCACCGCTTCAGGTTTCTAGGAGTGCACATCACCGGAGACCTCTCTTGGACCAACAATACATTTCACTTAGTTAAAAAGGCACAACAGCACCTCCACTTCTTGAGGAGACTGAAAAGAGCTGGACTTCCACCCCCCATCCTCAACAGCTTCTATACAGTAGGTGCGCCATCGAGACCGTCCTGACATGCTGCATCACCTTCTGGTATGGTATGGGAACTGACCGGGCAGCTCTGCAGCGTGTGGTGAGGACAGCTCAGTCCAGTGCACTTACAACACGCGGTGTGCCAGGAGAGCGTGCACCATCACCAAAGACCCCTCTCACCCTTTTCACAGCCCCTTTACACCCCTGCCTTCCGGAAGACGGTAGCTCAGCCCGCGAGCCAGCACCACCAGGCTCAGGAACAGCTTTTCCTCCGCAGACTGTCAGATTACTGAATTCCAGACGGCACATGGACTGACCACCCACCCACTGCTGTACTATCACTACCTTCTCACTGACTGCACGCCTGTCATGTTTGCACTGTTGTGTTACGTCTATGTGTTGTGTTACACTTGTCTCCTGCTCCCCCCCCACACCACCCCTGTATTTCAAAATGCTTATTTGCACATTACTACTGTAAATACCCATGGATTCATTTATCTCCTCATTACATTATTTTATTCTTATTAATATACCTATACTGTCTCAACTGCTGCTAATTGTCTGCCACTCGCCTCTCCCCCGTGTGTGTTCTTCTGTGACGTTATTCTGATTGTTCAGGTGTATTGTGCACTCTTGTACGTTGTACGAGTGTAGAGTGACAGTAAAGTGAAGCTTGACCTTGAAAACCCTGCCACGCCATTAAATCTTCAAAAATAGCACTTGATCTGATTAAAAAAAAGGAATTTAAAACCTTCACAACGGAACACCTTGATCGATTTGCAATGGATGTTGAATTAGGATTGACGAATCACAAATGCTCCATTTTTGGAGTTGAAAACGGATGGTTGAGACAGAACTCGCAAATGGCAAGCATGTAAGGACATACATGCGGAAGAGACCATGAACACTCACCAAGGGTCAGGAATTTCTCCAAGCAGCTCTTCGAGATTATCCATGAAATGCACAAAGCTTGAGAGGCCTTTTAAGTGTTTTCTCAGTGGGTCAGTTTCTGAAGGAGCATAGCTTTTTCCACCCAGCTGTATGGCTCTGACGAAGGACGTTGCAGCCTAAAATAAAACATGAGTTAAAGCAAAGTTCCTCCAATTTTGACTAATCCTTACTATTTGAAGTCTGCAAAAAGAGAGTCAGCCCCTTTCAATGCAGCTGCCTTTTCTAGTTAGTTTTAAGAAGTGACCAAAAGAAGACCTGTCTGAGATCAAAGAGATTAAAATCATATCCAAGATGCAGGACATTTGAAATCAGAGAGGACCCGAATGCTGTTTGATAGAAAGCTAAGCAAATTCAGTAAAAAAGTATTAATTAGGCTAAAGCATTTTCACATACAGTATCTCAGTAGATCATTTATAAGACTGTCCATACCGCAAGGATGTATGGTATGGTATGGTATTGCTGACAAAACCTCTGAATTCTGCTCTGTTAACCCACATTTTTGAGAGAACAGGTAACCAGTAAACGCCCACCCGAGCCTATTGCCAGAGACAATGTCCTCTTTTTGCCTCCTACCAAGAAAAGAGACGTTTGTTTGTCGCGTGCTGCATGCTTCAGATCGGTGAAGGCAGCTCTTCCAAGGCCTCTGTCAGGAATGTTTAGCACATGGGCCACAGCCAGATCGTTCTTGGAGTTCAGCAGCAAGTTTAAGTATGCACAGATTAGCCTCTTCATCACTTTCAGCAACTGCATTGGAAAGAAATGCAAAACAAACGTTAAGTTCAGCCTGCACAAAACGGATAGAACATCTGTTTTCAAAAACAATAACGCAGCAGCTGTTTTAGGAATAAGGCCGAAGAGAGAGTAAAACCGTTCAAATGACACTTAGAGATAGGAAAAATGTTTTTCCAGTTATCAAATAAAAAAAGGCACCTTGAAGACTATAGCTGGTGAAGGCCACCCCACCCAATTTAAAACAATCTAAAATAACATTGTTCATTGCCAACCTCTACTGTTAACCAAGCAGCCAATACTTTACAGTTCAAAGACCCTGCACATTTCTTTCAATAAGCCCATCTACATATTCACAGTGCATTTAGAAAATTGTTCGTTTTAAAATCAAGAATGAAAGAGCACACTGTAGCCACAAATTGTTTGCAATGCATCCTAGATGTCTGAAAACGTACTCATAAATCACCAAGCAACCAATACCTCCCCCCATCATATCAGAGAACACAGAACACACACACATCAAAAGCTACTAACAAACTTAAGCAAAGGCTGTCCCATCCATTGCTTGTAACTTCTAATTAAGATCATAAGAGCTTAAGAATTACTCCACGGACACGGATATTCTTGCTGTAATCATATGTCATTTTATAAATCCTGCTAAACTAGATCCATTTGCTCTCATCAGTCAGGGCAATAGGATTTAACTTTCTCGTTACTGAGGGAGCTTCCACTGAAAACACTGGACAGGAAGAGCAGAACACGACGGAAAAAAGTCCTCTGAAGACCTATGTTCTTGTCAGTTTTACGGTTTCACAGTCGAGAACACTGTGTTCTTTGGCTAACCAAAGTTCAAATCTATTACGTCAAACAAGGCAGATAAGACTAAGGCACAAGTACTCCATGTATTGTACAGAACCACGATATCAGATGCTTGCTGAGCAAATCGTTAATATGTATCCAATTCCTTGACGCGTGGATCCTATAGCAGGTGTCCAATATCATTTTTGAAAACTTAGAAAAACATTACGCTTGGATCTCAATTTTATTGATTCAAACACTATGAAAAGCAGGCACGTTTGTTGCTGATGACCACAGGATTTGAATTTAAAATGTCAACTATCTATCGTGTCATCTACATACAATAATCACAATAAAATATTACGAACAACGGAAAAAGAAGAGTGGCTGTCTTCTGGAGTCAAAACAGCACTAAGTGTACCTGGGAACTTGTCCATCGGGGCCTGCTGGATGGAGTCGATGGAACTGGAGGGACAAGGTCAATCTGATCGCAGTATTCAGAGTTACCTGACAGAAACTCAAACAGCTGGACCTTTTTCAAAGGAGAGAATAATCACCAACAGCCAAGATTCCCCTAGTACAATCCCACCTGAAAATCTGGATGCCAGTCAAAATTCAGGATCGCAGGGGAGCCACGGCCCATCCCAGCAAGTAACAGGCGCATGGCAGGATACACCTTGGATGGGACGTCAGTCTATTGTAGGGCCTCACAGACATGCCTACTTAATGCAACAAGCCAATCAACCTACCAGTACATCTCAGGACTGTGGGAGGAAACCCATGCAAATGAGAGAACATACAAACTCCACACAAATAGCACCCCAGATCAAAAACTGAAGTCAGCTCCCCAATGCTGAGCACTGTGCTACCCTACCATCAATTCACAACATAATCTGAATGTAATTTTTATTAATGACATTTAGAAAATGGACTTTTAGAAATGACATTTCTAAATTCCAAAACATTTAGAGATGAAGAGAAGTCAGCCCTGAACCAGTTTTATTTTACAGAGGTTAAGGAGGTATTCTGGGGGATGAAGGGAGTGATTGTTTTAACACTACATAAGCCATGACTTAAACAGCACCTCAAAAAGTAAAGGAGCCTCAGAGGTCACATTGCACTAAAGCATTGCAGAAGATTTCCTCATTTATATGTAGCAAGCAGGATTCCCAACAGGGGTACTTACAGCTGCAAGGCGATTTTCTGGATCGCTTTCTATTTTTAACTGCTCAGCCATCCCAAAGATGTCAATCAAGTCTACAGTATTCGATCTCTTCAGGAAGGAGTCATAGCTTTTCCGTATGATGTTGTAATTCTCTGGAGCATGTGAACCTTCATGGAATAAGTTCAGTTTATCCTTAAGTAAATAAGCCCAGGTGACAATGACTTCACTCAGTGAAACAGCAAATTCTCCTTTCTCCTAAATGGAAACAAGAAGGGAATAATATGAACCCAGTACTCATGTTCATCTCATGTAATGTATTATCTGGTTCATGTCTTTCATTTCATGCATAGAACTGATTAAGCCCATTTATCTGTCCCCCCCCCCCTATCATAGCAGAATGATGATAACCTTATGAAAATCTTGTCCACATAAAAAAGGGATTTCCTCCTGGATACACAAATGTTTTTCATCAATGTGTTGCAATGCTGTTCCCTCATCCGCACAGAAAGCCAAGCTGACATAAAAATAACTATTAAAGCTGTTAAGTCATGTGCTCCTCATGGAATCCCAGCAGGTACTAATCCAGTTACACATTCCTCAGATATTACAGGGCTCTGTACATCTAGCCAGGGAAAGATTCCTCTGAAGAGCAGGGCCACATTATTTTAGACCACAGAAATTAAAACCGTAACTAGTGCGTCTTCTAACACAAATAGGACTTGACTAAAACTAATAGGTTCGGCAGCGCATAACTACAAGTATGTGCCGTACACACTTTTTCAAGAGGAGAGGATTAAATTTCCTGCAACCTGGTGTCCTCTGCACAAACCAAAAAACAAACTGAGAAAAGATGTCAAAAACACAAAACAAGTATGGGAAAAGAGCACGGCACACTGAATGACTGGGGTACAGAAGGCAAACTCTTAGCACCTAAATCTCCAGTCCTGGTGTTGGTAGGTTTTTGTCCAGATACGTATAGTAGGGTGCATCAGGGGTGAACACTAACATACTTATTTGGATTCATATGGAGACATTCAAGATTTGGATTTGAATTTAGTCTACATTTTATTTTCTCTATGAATGGAAGGTTGACTGCCAGTGTGAGGACAGGCACATGACGTCAGAGCTGATCACAGAGTGGATTAGCACTCAATGAAACTCCTAATGTTCACGGTTAGAGAACTACTTCGTCGTGCAAAACCTCACCTGTTTGTTCACCTCGGCCATGACCAGCTGCAAAGCCGTGAACATGTCGTCTGCATTGCATATCGTTATCCTCTCGGACCCGAGCAGCCGGTAACAGTCTCTCCTGAAGGCTTTCACCAGGACCTTGAGATTTTGTTGAAGAATCGCCATTTTTTCTAGAAACCAAACGGGGGGATACTTGTGAACAATAAGCACATACATGCGACATAAAAGCGATGTTTCTGTTGGTGGTTGGTGGTGATGGCTCCTTTGACTGATCGAAGACGTACAGTTATGAGTTGCCTAACCAGCACTACCTAATCCAACTAGATTGGTTTTAATTGGGGGTCTGTGTACTCGCAATTTTATAAGACAAGTGTTTCAGTTTTCAGCGTCCTCGTGTTTGGAGAGGCGCTTTATAAATAGAAGTTGTTATTATTACTAACAACAACACCAATGCGTTTGAAATACAACGCATTCACACTTCAAACTTCAGAAAAGCAACATCAAAGCCAGTATCAAACAAAACGATCAAACGCTTCAAACCTTACTTAAAGTATAAGGGGAAATAACCTTAAGATACACGTTAAAGGCAGCTTTAACATATTTTTAAGTACCTGCAAGTCCCTGTGTCAACAACCGTGATGCTCTCCCTAGGGAAGCTGTTTCAGAAAATGTAAAAAATTTAAAACTCCTGACAGCAAGACACTGGCCAATGAGAGGGGGCAACCTTTCACCCGGATATGATCCTGGGGAGCCAATCAGATTGCTGGAAGCAGAAAACAGACTCGCGCGGGTTCTCTGTTTCTGCGTTGTGCAAGCTGGTGGTACAACTTGAGTTTAACACGAAAAACCACTGAAATACCACCAACGTGTTGGATTTAGCGACCTTACCCGTGTCATTCCGATATCCTGGTAGGTACGCTGTTAAGCTGTTGTGGAAAAAGTAATCATATGAACGAGTGACTTCACTTCACTTATTTTCAGTGTAGGGCAATATATATTTTTAGTATTGTGAGGACTTTTAAGAAAACAAAAACATACGAAATAAGTTCAAATGAAATGAAATTGATTTGTACTTTTATATTAAGGAAAACACCCGGCGGTTGATGCATGCCAGCATGTTGATTGCAGGGTTTTATCAGAGCACATTCTGTATCGGTGCAGGTATTATCACTCGGGGCAGCACATGTCGAGCACAACTTCATTTGTGTGCGTTGCTGACTGCTGTCGCTGTTTTAGTCCTCTTGTCTCCACCCAGAGCACATTTCGGCTGAGCAGCAACCACGTTGCTCACTGTGCTGTCAAACCATCCCGTGAAGTTTCAACGAATTTTCTTCTTAAGGCTTCGAGCATATGGAGTTCAGTTTGACTGCGCCGGGTTTCGAGTCTTTATCAACCAGTTTCCCTTCGTAAGCTGCATGCAGTAAAGACTGGAAACATATTGCTCCCTTACAAACGTGCTTAGTTTTTTTTCCCCTCTTCAACCAGTAGAACCAGTTCCTTCCAGTCCCCGTGAACTGCTTCAACTCAGTGACATCTGTGGGTTTTCAAGCATAAACTGCCCGTGACACAACATTTAGGTCTGGACTTTGACTAGGTCTGGTGAGTCCGTACTGTAGGTCTTCTGTCCAGCTGGGGTGATATTGACCTGAATCAAATCGCTGCTGGCTTAACTGGACCAGTTTACCAGCTTCTCTCTTCAGTCTTAGGGACTGCAGGCACACTGACAGCCCTTGAGGACCAGGACTGGGGAGCCCTGCAGTGCAATACCCCCGGACCTCTGTGTTTCTCCCCCATACCGTGTTGCTGGAGTCTCAGACAGTGATCCAGGCTGATTTCTGTCTAAATTCCACTGTTTCTTGGTACCCTGGGATCGCTTTGGCTATGCAGGCATTGGCTCCTCAGCACGTCTTATGTAGTTCACACTCCGTCACGTGAAAAAGTAGACTTTCTTGTGGTTTCTTGATCGGAGCCATCCAAGTTATAGTTCCTTCTCCGAGAATCATGGTAACTCACTTTTCATTTGACCCTTTCCCTGTTTTAGGAGAATCCCCTGCTGTAAAAGAAAGGGAATCTGACACCAGACATCGAGAAATTAGAATTTTGTTCTCTTGTCTGCGGGAGCACTTGTACTATTCAGAAACAACTTGAAATGCGAACAAGAGGCACTTCTTTACACAAAGAGTTGTTGGAGTGTAGAACGAGCTACCGAGACATGTTGCTGAAGCCAATACCCTGACTTATTTCAAGAAATCACCAGATTTCTTTCATTCAGACCCCTGAATGGCTAAACATTTAACACCTAGATGGACCAAACTTGTCTTTTGTAACCTTTCCTATTTTCTTACTAAAAGTTATCTGTCGGCTGAATCTGGCATCAGAGGGAGAAATATTAGCTCATGGTTTACGTGATTTTTCTTTTTGATCAATAATCGGTATGATTAACAGGTTCCCCTGTGTGTATATTTAAAGCCATCACATACAATCCAGTTAAAAATAGTTGTCAGATCATAGCAGGATAAAAAATTCCACTCTGCATATCCCCGCTTCCAACATTTTTCCTATATAGAGATCAACTTTCATAACGCACTTAAGTCCATTTAACTTTTCCACAGTTTTTTTTTCTTCAACTCCAACAAAGCAAGAAGTGCCAGAAAATAGAATTCCTGTGTGACAGTCGTGGTCCCATAGGGGGAGAAAGTCCTTTCCCAATTTCCCTACGCTCAGCTGTGCATGTTGATCTCTCTGCCAAGGTGGTCATATGGATCCCAGAATCCACACTCCAGCAGGTTGATAAGTAGAACATAATTCCTCAGATGTGTTTGTAACCGACAAGTCATGGTAAATGTTACAAACTAAGCAAATATGTCATGTCAGTTGCTGGCAGTCACATAAGGAATAATCTAAGCACATTCAAGTGTGTTCATGTTCCCAGATTTGTGTTGTGGTTGTGTGATTTTGCCAGATTAATTATTCTGCTGTGATTGCAGTATTTAAAGCATGCATTATACCACAGAAAATAAGTGCATTAGAAAGGTTTATGTTTTGTACCATGGAGAGAAATTGTAAAGCTGCGCTTTACTCAAAGCATTGTGGGTATCCGAAACAGGCTTCACAGTCAGGTTGTTGTGGCTCAAAGTCAGGTCTCCTCCATCAAGCTGGGAAGAAGCTTGATAAAATTTTAGGTTTACCTAGATACCAAATGAGCAGAATGGTTGGAAAGGCCATATTCTTATGTTCTTCAGAGCATTCTCGGCAGAAAATGTAGAAATAATCAAGTAAAAGTACAGTGCCTTACAAATTCAGATGAAAAGTGTTAAATACAATTTGCATTGAAGATCATCTGGTAGTTGTCATTTGAATTTTTTTATTCAAGTCATGCTCAGATCTACAAATGATTTTTTAGTCTTTGAAAAGAGGTTTCTGTACCTGACTGAGGTGATGTTCTGTTGTTTATGGGCTCAAATGTTTATGACCTATGTCCCCTGTGGTTCTTTCCTGAGGCTTTCAGATAGCATTAGTGGTTTATGGAATGGGGAATATTGGATTAAAAATGAGAATCTAGGCAATTTAAAGCTTTTCAGTACCTTAAAATAAGTGCTTGACCAGAGTGGCGCCCTACACTAACGTGATAGGTCTGGGTAAACGGAGCTTTGATCCTGTTACAGCTGTGTCAGCCTGCTTTTGTACATGTGAATATCGGAGAGAGGAAAAGACGTGCAGAATACCCCCCTGTGTGAAAGTCTTCACTTAATTCTTGGCTGCAGAGACCACATCTCAACCTGGAGACGCTTCAAAGAAGTAAAGATGAGAAAAAAGTGGACCACGAAACAAACTCCTGTATCATATAACTTGTAAAAGTCTATAGAAAAGAGGCTTCTCTCTTCACAACCACTCTGCAATTCTGTCTGACTCCTATTGCATGCTTAATTTGCAGTGTTCAGGCATACATTTGCTTATTAAAATCATCTTGCTTTTAATTCTTAGGTAAAATCTGACATTTTCTCTCATAGCTTCTGAATTAATGAGAGACGTACTACAGTGGCAGAAAAAAAGTTTTTGAACCCCCTCTGTTAGTCTGGATTCTTGTGTGTTGTAGATCTCTGCAAAAGTCTTCGTAAAAGAAAAAGATGTGCTGATTTTTTGGCTTCTTTAGTTTTAAAAAAACATGACTCATTTTATAAAATAACTTAGGGGTTGCTGGGAAACTTCACAATATTACCTTCAAAATAGTCCAGATTCAAGTATATTTCAGTAATCGTGATTTAAAACTGGTGAAATAGGTAACAGCTTCATTACTGGTATTACCCTACAACTCAGTCTAGGAATGGGTGTTTGGTAAATAGGTTACAGAGTACTTTAACTTTATGATATGGATTGCTCATTTACTTGTTGGATCAGCCTATTAAGTAATATTGATAACATGAAATAGTTATCAGATTTTCATAGACAATTTACACAATGCTTGTTCAGTCTTAATGAAGATGGATTGCAGAAGAAATGGTGTGTATCTGAATCAGTATAACTGAGCTCAGTGTTAATAACCATGGCTTTCAGGGTCCTGTGGCAAGACTGATGATTTACGAAGTGGTGATTTTTCCTTCCTTGTAGCTAAGGAATTGAACTTGTTTTCTGCCTTTATAGATTTAAAGGTTCCTTCTGTGGTCTCAAGCATCAGCGGCTTATGACAGGGGTATTGTGCACGCCTGGAAACTGTCTGATTGCTCTAATTAGTAGTCATCTGGCCAGTCTTTGTTTCCATGACAACACACGGCCTGGTAAACAAACATCTCGCAGGTATCCCGGACTGGAAATGGGCAGACGTTGGCGTGCAAGAGCCCTGCTGGTCAGAGGGGGCAGTGCATGCAGCATGGGAATTCAGTGAGAGTGCCTTAGGCCAGATGGGTGAATGCTGTGCTCATCGTGTGCCTTCAGGGCTGGGCAATTCTGCCCTTAATCAAACAGAAAAAACGTGTTGTTTGGATCGCTGGAGTAAAATCTATAAATTATTGAAGACGTTCAAGTAGGTAGCTGCATCAGCTCCCAGCCTGCTCCCAGCTGCTCTGTCTTTTGTTCTCCCCTGCTTTATCAGCTGCCAGTTTCCCTCTCTCCCTCACACCTGAAGCACGCTCCACAGCTGAAACATGTCTCTTTTCCATGCCTTTCGGCACATCATACACCTTTACCTGTTCCTTTGTACTCTAAATTATTGTCCGACACATCTTATATTTACCTGCACGATTGTGTTTTCAGTCATCAGTGTCTGCGAAACTGGTGCCCTGGCTTTTCTCAAGAGACGTGTGGAAAGGATCCTCTGATCCTCCATTTGCTACTGAACACAAAATGAGCTGGATGGGTGGATTGGCTTGGTGAAGAAGGCAGCCCTTCGGTGGCACAAGATCAGGTGGAGGAAAAAGAAGTATTTTGACCAGTTGAAATAGGGGGAGCTTTAGGGCAGACTCTTTGAGCCTCAAGTGGAGTTTAGCCGGAAAGCCAGGGTAAAAACTCTTACTCTTACAAACAGGGGTGCGGGGTCCTTGACCTTCAACAGCAGTCTGGACCTACATTTGACATCTCACCCAAAGGAGAGCACCTTCAACAGCAGTATCCCCAGTCACTATAGTGTGGCATTGATTAGGAAATACTGCTCCATAATCCAAATAAGTGACCTAAGGTTCATATGTAGCTGGGAGTGTAAGACATGCATTAGCAGATAAAATATTTTCACTTAACACATGTCTTAGGTAGTATTTGCATGACACCTGGATTCTTAGTTGAATAGAAGTGTTAAATATGATTTTTTGCCTTCTAGTTGCCTGGCTGTGCAGTAGGTGAGAGAGATGAAGCAGGAGCCAGCAAGAAGTCCCAGCTACGCCTTGCCATGTGAGGATTATGTCCATGTGGTGGAGTTCAGCCCCTTTGAAAGCGGATCTCCTGCTTCACTCATAGCTTATGGTGGCAACCAGTTCGTGGTGGTGGGAACATGCAGATTTCAGGTTTGTGTTCTCTTGAAGAAATTTCATTTCATTTATTTTTGGAGAAAATGGCCTCTGACTTAGGTGCCAGCAAAAACTGCTAAAAAAAAAACCCTAAAGCTAAAATTGATTGCATGATTGTTTACTCCCTTGGCTATGGCAAACCTACATGTGTCATGCTGTTACTTGAATGGGCATTGCAATAATGGTTCTCGCAGTTTCAGAATAAATACGTCTGCCACTGTAAGGTCCATCAGTCAGGTAGTACATTTTGAAATTTCCAACAATGATCCCCATCAAACTTGGCAGTGCTTAGGTGAGTGGGAGACGGAGAGTGGGCAAAACTGCACCATCATGGTGTACAAAATTGGTGGAGTCTTGAAAGACTTGCGGTGTCAATTGCTGCCAAAGGTGCTTTCACTTAGTATTGACTCAGGAGTAAATACTTACACTATCAATTTATTGTAGTTCTTGATTTGAAATCCTTTGAAATGGTTGAAATAGCGCAAGGTCAGCCATTTATACGGCACCCCCAGAGCAGTTGGGGTTAAGGGCCTTGCTCAGGGGCCCAATGGAGTAGGATTCCTCTACTGGCCACGGGATACGAACCGGCAACCTTCCAGCCACAGGCACAGATCCTGAGCCACAGAGCCACCGCTCCGCCCCTTAAAAACAGGCTCTGCAGTCCGTGGACTTGAACCCAGACCTTCACATAAAGCAGTTTACTCTGGAGGTTTGAGCCCGTTTTCTCACCGACTGCAGACCAGCGCACTACACTACGAGTCACAGCGCCGCGATTACACATAACGATGATGCTAAAAATCTCTAAAAAATGTTATTAATCTTAAACGCTATTTTTTTTCTCTTTCTATTTTGTGCACATTTTGGAATCACCAGATTCTTGAGCGTGATCTGTTTTCTCATTAAGACAAAACCGTGACTACCCTTTGGAATATGTACTCCTGGGTGATTGCAAATTTGGAATGAGAAATGGGTAGCACTTCTGCTCCTTCAGATAGCTGATTTCCTGAAAGTTGGTGATGAGTGTTGATATTGTACATCATGCAAAAGATCTATCAGCTTGCATCACCCCACCTTTTCTGGGCATAGCTTGCACTATATTCTCAATGATGTATTCAGCTGCAGGACAGAAAAGTGGTAAATTGGGGGTTCAATCCAGTCCACTATTCTGGGCAGAGACTTTCTGGATTTGGAGTCTGGAAAGCCTTGCTTTAATTACACTGCAAAAGCAGCAGGAACTCCTGGTGATAAAAGAAGCTAGTGTTCTTAATGGGGAATGGTTAAACCTTTCTGCTTTTCATGATCAAATAAAAGTCGGTTTTGCACGACAAAAGGCTTTTACAAATGGTGATGTGTACAGATTTTGTGGTTAAAGTGATCAAAGTAAAAACAGAGCATTTGTTTCATAACAACATGCACAAACCAACAGGAGCCTTTCCTTGTGGCTTTTGTTTTCTGGCCTTACTCCTACACTGGTGCAGAGTGAGCAGTAGGGACGTTTCTTCTTCACAGTTTGCGTTCTTTGGTCCCCGGCTTCCCCCTGTCTCAGCTGATTCTCCCACAGGCCTCTACTGCTCTGTGGGCTCTCTTACTATTGGTGCTCAGTCCCAGATTTCTCCCAACAGTACGTCTCATAATTCCACCCTCCAGTGGGGCACCTTTGATCCACAACGAGCTGTTCATTTGTGCTCGTTCTCGGGACGGGTCTCCCCCTTTCCCTCATGTTCTCAACTTTGTGCCATAAAGCAGTTTTTTGACATTATATTAAAATACCAGCTATGCTGATGCAGGGGTCAGCCTTAGTCTGTGACATAATAACAATTCCTTTTTTTTACAGTATAGTGTCTGCATCATTATACTGGGTCATTAGGACCCACATAGAACACAGGCTGAGCGCCCCCTACTGGTCTAGCTAACACCTCTTCTAGAAGCACCCACAGCTTTCCCAGCAAGCCTCCCATCCAGGTACTGGCCAGGCTCACACCTGCTGAGCTTCAATGGGCTGCTAGCTGTGGGTTGCAGGGTGATATAGCTGCTGGCAAAGTGACAAAAAAAACAACACGATATGCACCACTGTTGTGCTAGCTTTACTCCAGAGCAGGTCCAGGTTCTGTGCAAGTGTGTGTGACATGAAGTGCCAGTGTGGTTGTAGAAAATTCAACTCATCTGTCTCCCCTTGTGTTGCTCTGTGACACCAATGCGACAGGAGGAAGACACGGAGGTGGAGGGCGTTGAGTACTGTGCCCTCCGGATGTTCCTGCATGGCGTTCCAGTGCAGGCCATTGCATGGAGCCCCGAATCTAGGCTGGACTCCCTCCCACAGCAGATCAGGTATACAGGGCAGCCCTCCTCTGTAAACGCCTGCAGTCAGCACCCGCGCTCTTTAAAAATGTGTGCTGCTGTAACAATGACTTGAGCTGCTCCTGAAAGGACAGCACAGCATCAGTGCCAAAGCATTAACTGAGATAATGTCGCCAGAGTTTCTGTTTTCATGGCCCAGAATATAGAAATATGTTCTAAAACTTCACCAGCCCATTGTCTTGTTCCTTGTAATAATATATGGGTACCTACCTCAAAAAGAGGTTTAATGTAGGCAGTGTTATGACATCTGCTCCCTGTTCTTTGAAATTTACTTTCCTTTTTGTAATGTAGTGCTGTGCAGTTTACTAGGTTAACCAAGTTGGCCATAGTTGAAAGCGAGCACTTTTCTTAAGATGAAACTTGTACACTAGTATCTTAGCAAAACTAGTGCACTGGCCAAATTTGAACTGCATTGCTTGTGGGGGGGGGACTTCACTTTATAGTTCCAGTACCACTGTCCAATCTAGAGATCATGGTCCACCAGTTCTTCTGAGATACCCTCATAACCCACACAGCAGATCTTTGTGAAACTCTCCCCAAGTCTGGGAAACCATGAGAGACTTCCTTTCTTTGGAAAAGGGTCAACATGTTGAGTTTTTGAAACCAATCCTTTTCTCTGAAACCTGTGTCGGTTGACAAAAAAAGTATTGTACGGTTAACCATGCAGTATAGCTCTTTAATGCCATGACAGTTTAGCAGGGCCCAAAGTGTAAATATAGCCACTATTGAGGTTTCTCCCTGAACAGTGGAACAGTGGCACTGTGCCGTCCTGTCTGCTGTCTGGTGTCATTATATGTGATTTCAAAGTTATGATTCAACATCTTTGAAGTTCCACAAAAAAGTAAATTAATGTCTTATGAAGAGCATTCCACATTACCATAATAACTGAAATATCTGAGCTGTTATAAAAAGTATAAAGCATAAACCATGTCAGCGCCCCTCAGTCAGAAGAGGTGGCCTTTTCAAAGTCTTAAACAGAGATCAGTATTATGCCTGTGCATTAGTGCTGCGCGCCACACTGAATCTAGTAAGACTCGCTAGATCCCGTAAAACCTTTTGGCCATATTGATGTTACCTGGTTTGCAAAGACTTGTACTTTTTAAATGTTCTTTTCTCATTCATGTTTTTCAGACTATGTACTGCAGGTGCCGACAAAAAGTTGAGACTCTTAACCTCAGATCTTCGGGAGAGAAGTGATTTGAGGGTAAACATCCGTCCTACTGTCCTTGAGATGCTGCATTAACGCACCTCGTCATTAATAACAGTTCTCTAGTTTAGAGACTCTGAACATCAGCTAGATTTTTTTAAACTATTGAAAGAAAGCTGTGTGTATACCCCAGTAACCCCAATCTCTAAGAATGCCTTTGTGCCAGGTTCCAGCGGACAGATCTGTGTCATAGAACATCAGTTGACTTAAGAATCTTAAGCGCTAATGCTCCCTGTCACACAGCTGAGGGATCTGGGGTTGTTGATCTCAGGTCAGACCGCTGGGGGCGGTATATAAACACTCCAGAAACTGAAATGAATTAGTGAGCATCCAAACAAGCTTATTAGAGAAAGTGGTGTCACTTGGAGGTAAGCCGATCTCTCTCTATTAAAGGGAACTAAAAACCGCAGAGGTCTCATGCTTCAGGAGTAGATTGGTACTGTCTAGGGTGAGGCAGACGAAAATGCTGCAAGACTGTAGGTCGATACATCTTGAACTGAGGGGAATATTCCCGGCTGTTGCCGTGTCAGCAGCACGTGAAATCACAGGTTCGATATCGGTCCCTGGCCAGACAGGATTCACCAATAGATAAAAGTAAAGGATCTAGACGTGGGAGATTAAACGGCAAGAGTTAAGGGCCAATCGAGGATAGGAAGGTTGAAACACAAGGGCTGGTCTGTCCTCAGCCAATTAACAGCATATGCAGTATTACGAAAAAAAAAACATGGTTTTATGTAGGTCGGTCTTCCAGAACATACTACCTTGAGTGAAGGATCTGCTACATCCCCCAGTTCAGGTTTCATGGCTCTGCCTTTGTTCTTGGGGTGAGATGGTAACATCCTGGCTGAGTCACTTTCTATGAGTGACCAAGTGGATGAGATCCTGAGGTCAATCTACCAGCGGGCTAGATAGGCTGAACGGGCTCCTCTCATTTGTAACCTTTCTGATGTATGATACGATAAATGGATCCATTGAGGATATTGTTTTTTTTTTTTCCTTTGCACAAGTTGAAACCTTCATGCCTTTTAAATTTACTGAATGTAAACGAATAATAGTTTTATGGAGGAGTGGTGAATAGGTGTTGTGCTTTCTTGACAGATCTAACATCTAAAAAAAATGTTTAATTCATACAAGAAGCGAGTAGCTGTGCACCAGATTAAATTTCCACTAGAGAATTTCAGCCGCAGGAAGCAAACCTGTTCAGCTGGACTGCTGGTTGGGGAAAAAGGTCAAGCCTTAAACTGGGGCTAACATAAATTCTTAAAAACCTCTTAACTAAATTCGTCTTGTGTATGTCTCCTTTTCCCTTTTGTTTGTGTCTCAGTGGACATAAGACATTCAGCAGCTAAGCCAAACACCGCAGTACTAGAAAAACAATGCAGTAACTCTTGTATGGGATTGAAAACCAGCAGCTATTTTCTTAAAAACGAGTGCAGAACTGGTACTTGTTCAGTATGGCCGGAAAGTTGATCTTGTTCCTCTTAGGCTTTACTGTACTTGTGCTTTTATGTATATGTGAGTGTTATATATTGTATACTGAATGAACTATTGCTGCCTTAAATGCAGTTCTTTTAGTAAAGTGAGAAATTGCAGAAATGACGAGGGGAACTGTAATATACATGCACAGGCGATTTTCTTGACCACTTATGCGGGGCTAGGGTTTTCTGCACCTGGTAAGTTTTAGCACAGATTGAAAACAGTGAGCATTTCCTTTCATTTCAATGCTTAAGTTATTTGTTTTTAAATTTAGTGGTCATTTGCTTTTTTTGTTGCACCTGTCCTGTTTTTGTTGCATGTCTGCATGCACTCATAACAGTGGAGGTTATGGGCCTTCAAACTTGACTGAACTTGCCTCAGCCACCACCTCAACACTGTTCATGTCAAACTTTTGTGCCTAAATTGGTTTGAATAAATTGAAGTTATATACCTGTAATGTTTACGGAGCAGCTTACCTTTGACAAGTGTACATTTAATAGAAGTGTATGTTTGCTTTTGAAGTCAACTTTCTTTAGAGTGTTCAAGTACTGGTTTGCTGTTCAGAGTGCAGTGTTTGATGTGCAGATAAAAGTATGCTGAGTGCTGACATTGTTTGTGTCTATTGCTCTTTTGCAATGCTTGTGAAAAATCTTTTTCTTCTCTGCAATAAAATACTTCCTATCTAGATGGTGATTTGTGTTTTTATTTTGATTTTATTTCTAACTTTATGTCCTAGGTAATGGAAGGCCATACTAATTATATCAACCACTTGAATTTTGAACCCAGAGAAGGCAAACAGATTGCATCAGTCAGTGATGACCACACCTGCAGGTTAGTACAATGTCTGTGTATTAATGGACAGCTTGTTTTATTTGACATGTCACATTCGTTTGCAGTATTTAGTCCAAGTTCTAAATGTAAAGTCTGCCTGAGATTTCTGGCACACATTATGTCATTCTTATAGGTACAAACCAAAATATTGCTTAACGGTGCTGCTCCCTTGGTCTTAAAGCTCTGTGCCCACTCAAGCAAAGGGTGATGTAGATGACAGGGGTTCAAGAGTTTACTAGGTGCCTGCACTGTACAACTGTGAAAAATCACTGGAAGAGTACGGTTTTATGATTCAGGTACAGTGTAGTGTGTTTTAATGATATTGGATTAATACAGTACTGTAAGGATAATGATAGCCCTTGTGCGTGCTGAAGTACTATATAAGAGCAGTTTCCGCCTTAGTGTAATTTTGGCTTACCTAAGGTTGTGCAGATCATAACCCTTGTGTAACAGGGGGAGTTCCTCTGTTTCCAGTGATTTCCTGAGCTCCCGCACACAACTGGTTACTAGGGGTTAGTTAGGCAGGGTGCACTCTCCTTTGGCTCTTTTTGGCGAAGAACGTTTTGAAACGAGAGCAGGTCGTTGGGCCCAACCAGCCTGTTTGGTAGTAGAAGATGTGGAGAGAGAACCCGTGTGAAAAAGGAGAGTCGAACCTACACCTCTCCTGTAGTTGGTGCCAACCACCCCTCCCCCCCCACTGTAAGAAGCGTACTGGTTTAACGGGCGGGCAAGTTAAAGGAGCCAGTCTATCTGTCCTCTCCCCATGCGTGATGAGTGCAGCTCCCTCTGTCCCCGCTGGGACTCGATCCCGGTCGCTCGCGGGCTCCGAGCTCACACACATGCACGGCGGCGCTCCCGAGACAGAGGGTCGCTCCGTCACGCCAAGAGCCCGGCCCGGAGTCTCCCGCACTGCCTCTGCCACTGTCTCAGCGCACAGGCTCTGTTACACATGCAACAGCAGGCTGCCCCTGGGGTGGCTGTGAAATAAAAAATCCCCCCAACATATGTTTGTGGATAAGTAAGTATCTGCACAGCAAGCATCTTATTTCTCCCATCCTTACTTAGATGTATTCAAACGACATTTTAATATCGTTGTGCAAGTGCATAGCAATATTGTGCACAATAGATAATATTTCTTACACGCTGTTCTTGTCCTGTGCTGAGTTATGCTTTTATAATTTGTATTAATAACTTCAGGTGCACCACTGCACCATTTCTGCAGTGTGAATTTGCCCTTGGCACATGACAGAGGTTTTTCGAGTTAAAGCTGGCAGTGGGATGCACATGCTGCCATCGTCTCAAGACGATGTTTGTGTAAATGCAGCTTGTTTTGTTTTTCAAAGGCTGCCTCCCCAGCACAGAGAACTTACTGAAGGCAGCACAGCCAAACCCACCAGTGTTTCCTGCTGACTAATGCAGGGAGCTGCAGAGGCTCAGTAAGCAATGATCTAATTGTTCTCGTTTCTGATGGTGCGTTCAGCAGCTTGCTCAAATACGCATCTAGCCCATCAGAGACAAAAGCTCCAGTGTCTAGGAATCCAGGGGAAAAAGGTTACGTGAATGGGGCTGTGACTTTGCCAGACTGTGCAGTTTTCCAGGTGAAGCCTGAGCTGCAGACTTGTGTTAAAGTTGAGGTGGAGAATAGGGGAGCGTGTTGCAAGGGCTCACATATCCAGTATTCACTTTTTAAAGTGAATCATTCTAGTAAACGTCTTGCCTCTATTTTTCTTTTTGAACAAAAAATACTAAAGTACTAGAAATGTGGTGTTACGCTCATAATTTTAATCATCTTTAGTTTAAATTCGTTTTTCGGTGTATCATAGTTTAAATGCTAACATTTTTAAAGAGTGTTGTGGATGCTAACAGTTTCACTTGAATTGAGAGTAATCTTGTTCTGTGCTGTTGCTGCTTCTACATTAAATGTTTTTCTTCTATTTCCTTCGATTGTTCATAAAATGACTTTCACTATCTCATTCCAAAAATCACATGTCCTTTTACTGAAAATGATAGCAAATGGCAGCATGGCTAACTTACTTTGTCGAGGTGAGCTGAAGGTTACTCTGTGCTGAAGGCGGGGTGGGAAAGTGAGAACAGTTGTGCTGAAAGTGTTTTCTGTTCCTTATTAATGGTGCAGAAACCACTGACACAGCTCTTCCAGTATGAAATCTAAAGCTAAGCATAACATGTAGAAATGTTACATAGTGGATTTGCACAACTGCTTCACAAGCTTTGAGTTTTTCTAAGTAATTGGTTAAATGTGGAAATCCAATTAGCATTTGAGTCTTCAGGATTTTTTATTTTTCCTTTGGGTAATTGTTAACATGCTGGCTAAACAGTGCATTTCAATTAATTTTAATGGAAAAAGGGCACGTCGCTCTCGGTAGCTGTAGGTTCATTTCAGTTTGCTGTGCCTGCTTGTATGTGTTTTCCTCATTATGACAAACGAACAGCATTAGCAGATGCTAAAAATGTGCAATAGTACTGGGTTGACTGACGTCTAGGCTGGCTCAATCCTTTTTTCAAATGTATCATGTTTCGTTGATGGTTTGCTTAAAACAAAACTGTTTTTTTATTTCATTTCTTGAGCTGTTGTAGGCGTGCTGCCCAGCATCAGTGCAAATCTGTTTTGCAGTGTTTTCTTGCACTTGTCCCCTGTTCAGACCTGAGATCCAGAGAAGTTAGCCTGACCCTGTTGTTTTATTGATGTTGTACTGTCTGGGGAATAAGATGAAAGCTCCAGAAGTTGCCTTTACCCTTTCTCCATAGTTTGGATAAAAGAACTTCAGTTTATGGGTATATTGTAACACCACTCCTCATAAAATCCATTTTACATTCTTCTACGTCTCACAGCTGAAAGAGGCTAAACAAGCCGCAACATGTTTCTTCTTTCTACTTTCCAGCGTGGAATTAACCTCTGCTTGTTCCTTTGCAGCTTGCAGGCTGGCACAGTGCCACACTCCCACTCCAGCATCTTCTGTGTTATTCATTGAAACATTGAAATTTAGTACCGTAGTTTTTATGCTATTGTCTAGTTTCTACATCTTCTGAAAATACTACATAAACCCGTCAAAAGATCTAAACAGACAGAAAATGCTGCACCATTTCTGTAGATCATGGTACAGAATTATGGGTATCACGTGCCTTGCCATGCTGTTTACTAAAATATGGCGTCAAATAGGCTCAGGAAATCTCTTGACTGATCCTTGCAGCAGGCGATGCTGCAGTACTTGTATCCTGAATAACTGGAATACAGTAATTTATCTGCTCTCCCTTGAGAACTAAAGAATACATACTTATGTAGTTCAGAAAATGTACCTATGCTGAACATACTGCAACAGATTCCAGTGCCAGTTTTGTCATAAATCCAGGCAGCCATTCCTGCTTGTTTGGCCTCTCCTCCTCTTGCTACGAGTGCATGTATGCGTGTGTCTGTGGCTAAAAGGCATTAAGAACTTACAGGCAGCACTATAGCAACTCCTTACAGTTTTTGGTTTTCTTGAGCCATCCACCTGAATGTCACTCCTCACAAGTGTGCCATTTCTGTTGTTTTTTCTTTCCCCAATCTTAAACTCCCGGGAGCTATTATTGCAACAGGAGTTCTGTTTCCATGAACTCATGGATCTCTGTGGGTATCTGCCCGCGTGGCGTTTGTCGAGTTAGCCTGTATTTATTGATTCATATCCTATGATTGTTAAGGCCGAGGGCAGGGATCCAGACTGGGAGCTGGGGGCCAGGGCGGGGTCTAGGTCACTACTGCAGGAAGCTCCTGTGCTCTGATCGAGCTCCAGTCACGCCAGAGAAAACAGAGGCGTTGAAATCTGCATGAAGTTTTGAAATTCTGTCTCGTGGTGGAAACGGAGAACCTGAGAGGGCAGTGGGGGTGGGGGGGGGAGATTAAGATTTTTATACAAAGATCATGTTAAGAAGAGAGGCTTCCATCCTGTGTAAAAAAAAAAAAAGAAAAAGAAATCTTTGATTTCACCGAGGTGCCCCTCAGGTTTGCTCTGCTGACGGTTTATTTTAAGACCGTTTTAAGTCACGCACCTGTTCAAATACACGCCAGCAGCCATATCACCCTGCAGTCACCACTGGCAGCCCACTGCAGCTCAGCAGGTGTGAGCCTGGTCAGTACCTGGCTGGGAGAAATCCTTGGAAAAACTAAGGCTGCTGCTGGAAGAGGTGTCAGTGGGGCCAGCAGGGGGACGCTCACCCTGCGGTCTGTGTGGGTCCTAATGCCCCAGTATAGAGATCAGGACACTATACTGTAAATGCCAACGTATACTATAAAAGCACCATCCATTGTATGAGACATAAAACTTAGTTCCTAATTCCTAGTTCCTGGCGCAATTTCCCCCTGGACTTTACCAGTCATGGCCTCCTAATAATCCCCATCTCTGAACTGGCTCCATCGCTCTGCTCTCCTCCCCACTGAGAGCTGGTGTGTGGGGAGGGTACTGGTGCATCATCCAGGTGGGGCTGCACACTGGGATCCCCATTACCTGTAAAGCACTTTGAGTGGAATGTCCAGAAAAGAGCTATACAAGTGTAAGGATTAATATTAAGAAAAATAATTAATAATATAGTGGGCTCAGACTTTGGAATATAGGTGATCCCTGTTAAGATTGTAGAAGTTAAATCTTAACAGTTTTGTACTGAACTTAGTCAAGACGTTAGATCGCCCTGGCAGGTTGAGGAGGGTTGTTTTCTGCTGTGGTGAAGAATGAATACAGGTGTCTCTGAGGTGAGGAATTCATTTTGCTTTCTCCTTCAGCAACATATCTGCCCTCTGTGGCCAAGAGCTTTATTAGGGTTTAATTTTCTCTCGTGAGTTATTCTATAAGTCAGTTCTGCTACCACGGGAATAACCATTTCATGTTCATAAGGTCATAAGGTTTTACTGTTAATTCATGTCCTGCTATGTTCCTAGTTGTATGTTTTATAGTATTATATTGTAGAATATAAGAAGCAGCTTACTAGTTTTTTATAGTTCTGCAGTTGTTGCATGGTAAAACTGTCCAGAGTAATAAAGTAGAATACTACGTCATGTTTTTTCTTCTTCAAAATCTGATGTTTAAAATGAAATGTGAAGTCCGTGTATTGAAAGCAGAGCTAGTGTCGTTTGCCAGCTTATTTCACTGGGTTAATGTTGACTCTGCAGGCAAATATTAGCTTAATTTGTATCCCCTTGTTTTCTGAAAAAAACTTCAGAGCTTTAAATGCAGAAGAACAGCGTGTGGTTGATTATACTCTCTTCAGCCATGAAAACAGTATTGGCATTTGCCACTGCATGTGAGTAATAAGGTGCTGTACGTGTCATTTAAATCAAAATTGTTTTAAAAGGAGGGATAAACTGATAAGGCTGTTTTGCTTAACTGCTGGAGGAATTATAAAAGCCAGTGGTAAAAACAACTTAAGCTCTTCCAAACTTGGATTGTAGCAGGTTTTTGTAAGCCACTGGGAAGTGGGTTGAGATCACCAGCCCTGTTATGTCAGCTTGAATAGAGGTTTACTTGAGGTGAAGTTCAGTGGGTTCTTTCAAACAGGAAGTCGCACATACTACTGAGAAACTGACAGAGGTGCGTTCATTTGGGTCTGGTGGGAAACTGATTTAAAGGCCTGCCTCTCACAAGGCACAACCCTGGCTTGACCCCGGCTTTCATTCTAAATGAACTGCGGCCGGCTTATATGCAACCATAGACACCCAGCAACTGAGCTGGCTTTCAGCAGGCTTTTTAAAAGGCATGAGCTTGAACCTTAGGACAGAACAAGCTATTCTAAGGTCCTAAGGAGGGTGGGTGAATCTAGATCACGGGGGTAAATAAAAACTACAGTTGCTTTTTAAGGCTTCTGCATTCTTTTTTTATCTTCTTAAAATCACATTTTCTGTTTATTGCCAAATTAGGTTAAGAGAGCCCTACAGTATGTTGTGGTGCAGTGTAGAAGCTGTGAAGTTTCCAAATGGCTTTGCTTGGAATCATGAATGTAAGATTCCAGCATCCTGAAGGTCAGAATCTGATCAGCAGAGTTTCTACAACCTCTGTAGATCACATTGCACTTTGTAATTTTTAAATGTTGTTTCTGCCCAAATTCATGATTTTGGTTCTGCCCAATTCATGATTTTGTCTGAGTCTTTTTATAATGTTGTCGTGGTTGTTACTGTGTATGTCATTACTCCTGTTTTTGTATCTGTAAATTTGACTAGCTTGATAACTACAGTATATCGGAATCTAAATTGTTGGTCTAGATCTGGAAGAGCGATAGGTCACACCATTGCAGACAGTGGTGTCAAAGTTGAAGTTACGACTCTTAAGTAGACATGCTGTTTCATGTTTAATTAGTTTATGATCCCTGCTTCACCTTGGATTCCTGTAGTTTCTAATTAGAGAATTAAGCCTTAATGAGGGACCTTATCAAAAGCTTTTTGAAAATCTAAATTTGTCAGATGCTTTAGTGCTATCAACTGTTGTAATTCTAGAAGTTAGTTCGTTGGCGGTATCTTAACGTGAATGTTTTCCAAGTATTCTTCACTTCTGTCTCCTTTTATGAAAGGATAATACATTTGCAATCCTGAAAGAGACAAAATGCATTACCAAGGTTAATAAGGTGCAGTTCAATAGAAGTAAATACAAAATCGGGGTGAACTTGCCTCAAAAAGGTCACCTAACCATAAATGAAAACATTTTTCAAAACCTCCCAATTAAGCAATCGAGTAGTGAATGATACAATCCAAATTCTAATAACACTGCCAGTAAATAGTAAATGAAAAATGTAAGCATGCAATATATTATTTTTAAAAAATATACCTGTTCATTAGCTTGCATGCGAACTGCACCGCAAGCTGACAGCTATGCAAGCTCGCTTGTGCCAGGGGGGGTCACAGGGGTCACCTTTGGGGTCACAGGGGTGACAGTTGGGAGGATACCCTAGCTGCAGGAGGTGCGTGGCTTAGCCTGGACCCCGACTGCGAAAGTCGAGACTCTACGGCTGGTCTCTCACAGGGCTGCAAGCTTGTTCTTTCCCAGCAAGCCTTTGGGGTCACAGAGGTAAGAATACCCCAGCTGGTTCATGCTCTCTGCAGGCGGCGAGTGATATAGCCAGGACTAGAGTCGAGTCTCTAGGGCTCAGCTTGCACTCTGACGCAAGAGCCTTTATGGTTTCAGCCACTCAGGGACTCCAGCCATTCAGATTTCCAGCGCTGTTATATTGTCCCTTTAAATCTATAAATTTGTATTTGTGGTGTTTTCAATTACACACAGGCACTGCGAGAGGATCTGGATCTGTTTTTAACAATGTGGGGGGTCAGTGAAATGATTTGTAGTTTTTGTTTAGCACTAGCATTTAATGTGCAAAGTTAAAGTACAGCAACATTAAACTAGAAGAGAACAGTGAATAATAAAAGACTGATTTTAATTTGTTTCTAGGCTGTTTTAGCTCATAGCTTCAGATAACAGTGCTTTCAGCATCTGGTGTAAATCCTGTCTGGCTTGCTTAAAGAATAATTTTGAGTACATGATAAAACCCTCAACAAGTCATCTTGACATTTGGAGGTGCTTTGGAAGAATATCACTTTGATTTAAATTGAAACAAGTCTTCTGAATTACCTAATAAATTGCTAATTCACATGCAATGCTTGTGGCATTTATTATTTGAGCTTAGTGTGTTCCAAATTAAAAGGCGTCTTGTTTTTCCAAGAAATATCAGGGTAATGGTTTTGGTTTCTTTAGGAAACTTTGTCAACTACATGCATTAGCGGGTGTTGCGCAGTTTGAGGCTGTTAACCGGAGAGGACTGGGGTAGTTTATGTACCTGTTATGCGTGTAGAATTTGTCACCCAAGATGGTGACGAATCATTTCCACGTGCATTTTAAGTAAGAAAAATATTTGCTTCTCATCACATTTCACTGCCAGTTATCTGTTTTTGTTGGGTAGATGTTGCCAGTGAATAAGAATATGTGAAACACAGACCAGCAGTTGCAAGTGGAAACTGTGGATATGCATTTAGAATTGAGCACAAGAGCCACTTTACCCAGAGGATTGTGGGAGTGTGGAAGACCCTACCCAGCCATGAGGCTGAATTCGATACCTGGGCTTCTTTCAAGAAACAGATGAGATCCTGGGATCATAGCTGCAAAAAAGTAAAAAGGGGAAAATGGCAGAATGGCTTCATTCTGTTTGCAAACGTTTTAATATGACATCTTATGTATGAAAATACAGCTGTTTCACAATATATCTTTGATTTAAACCTTCAGAGTACAGCACGACTAGAAATCAGTTCTACTAGTAAAACGTTATCACAATTGTAAATGGTCTTGTGATAATGCAAAACAGATACACAAGCACATGGTCACTGTACTGGGCTTGTATCTAGTAACCTGTAAGTGTTGAATGTGAAAGACAGCAAGTAAGTGGTACTTTCTAAATCCACCGACGTCAGCTGATGCGACAGTTTATGGATTTATTCTCTCCAGTTTCTCTCCAGGTAAGAAACAGGGCTGACTTTCAGTGAATAACCATCTACAGTGTGGTCCCGACATCTTTGAGTTCACGATTCAATCTAGGACAGAAGAAGAGCAGAGCAGGATGAAGTGCAATTTTAAAATTAGCTGAGCAACAGTCTAGGATGATGAGACAAATCGAGCCAATGAGGGAGCCTCTCCCTGCCCCCTGCCCAAGTGCCCACAGCCCTGCATCCCAACATGCTCTGTGTCAGCAGTGTGGGGAGTGACGACTGGAGACGACTGTACAGGAGCTCTGACAGTCTTATTGCTCTTTTCATTACAGTGGGGTGTGCTGATCACAGAACAGGATATTAGCTGGGAAGGCAGGCAAAGAGAGAGAGAGCAGGCATCAGTTGGATACAGAGGAGGGATTCATGTTTTTAATTTTGACCAATGTTTGTCTTACTTAACTTAAAGTCGATGCATTAGTACTTAAATTATCATAGAGTTACTTACATCTTTTAACCATACATTCAATATACTCCGTCTAGTACATTATGAGATGGTGTAGGAGTGGACTTGGTTATATGTAAAGTTGGACTATTTGTGATGGTTTTCTGCACTGAACCCTCGCAAATGTCAAGATCCTCCTAACAGAACAATGAGGCTATATGGACAGATGGACCAAATGGCCTTCTCTCATTTTCAGCTGTTCTGAAACCCTCATTTCTTCTCAGAATACATTGTAGCATTAATCTTCGTTGTTCATAAAACTTCAACATCTTGCACATTGTCTAGTTCCACATTGTTTTTAGTGTTCAAGTTTAATTGTTTGTTGTGCTAGTCGTTATTTTCTAAGGCATCGTTTCTTTAGGAACCAAGGTATTATGTCATCTGTGCCACAATGAGGGGTTTAAATGACAAAGTAAAAAATCAGTTTGCAATGCATTCCACAGTATTTTTAGCTTGAATTAATCTTCTTATTTCAGCCTTTGTTCTTTCAGCTGTCAGCACCCATTTCACCCAAAGCTCTGAGTCCTCCGTTATCGTCTTTTGTTTGTCCAGAATCTATTTTTAGTTAATCACACGCCAGACTGTCCCTTCAAAGATGTTGAGCTAGCAGTGTTTTTTTTAATTGTTGATCCTTTACACTTTGCCATTAGGCTCTTTTTTTAAAGATTTTTTTCTTTTTTAATCGAAGGTGTTTGGGTTTTTATAGGCTGCATTAGGCCTGTGCTTCATATAGTTAAGACAAACCTTTTCGAATTCATTTTCCTGGGGGGGGGGGGGGGGGGAGAATCCCCAGACCTGTTGAGCTCAAGCCATTGAGCGTTTTAAAGAAAGATGCTTCAGTCTCTTTCTGTCCTATTCACCGTTATTCAAAACTGTGTGATAAGATGTGCATCAACAAAGTTAATGCTGAATAAGGCAGGTTTAATTAGGGGTTTCTGCTTCATAAAGAGTTGCTAAGGAGTGTTAGACCCTCTTCTCAGGAAACCACACGACTCTGGTAAACCAAGCTGAAGACTTCTTTATTGCAATAAAGAAATTAGGACTGCCGAAGTTATCAGCTTGACCCCGTCTCTCACTCACTTTCCTAAAGACAGCACCAGGTTTTTATTCTTGAAGATGAGCAGAATTTTCATTCAAATAACGTACATTTATGATTGGTCAGTAGCAGTTTCTTACCATATAATATGTAAACAAGGTGAGAAAGTTATGCAGTTAGGTCTTGGGCAAGTAACCAAGACCGTAATCAGCTCAGACTATTCTCTTTCATGTTGCTAATTCTAATCACATGTAGGACACATGAGTTACACCTGCACTCAAGAAACCTTGAAGATGCCTGCCCAGGCATTAACCATTAACATGGACCTAATTGTCAACTCCTAACAGGCACAGGTTCCTTCAGGGGTCGTGATGTGAAAATGAGAAGTCCTGTCTGTGTGTGGACATTTGAAGGTGGCCCTGAGCGTGTGTTTCTAATTAATTAATCTAATTAAGCGCGGCTGGATTGCGGACAAGCTGTCTTGAAATTCTATCATGTCAAATTGCAGAAGCTAAGCATCGTTATTGTCTGTGCCTCAGAAGGCAGACCGTGAAGTGCTGCTGCATGGGATGTTTCGTCAAGCTGATGTCTTCTATTGGACCAGACAATCTTTATCTGCAGGGGGATGGTGAACCCTGCTCTTGGGTTTCATCAGTGGAAGCCAAGTCTAGTTCATGCTTTTAAAGTCGCCGTTTAGGTAAAACCAACGCGACACATAATCCTCGTGCACACTACTAAAATCATATCATTTTCCAGTCCGAGCTCTGTTGCGCCTTAATGAGTGCATGGCTGATACGATTTTAAGTACAGTAATCATAGTTATACTATCTTAATTAGTTCCTCAGAAACTGCTCATAAGGTGAAAACTCTTACTTTACTTCCCATGTTATCATGTCAGATCAGAAATAAAAAAATATATACCTTCAAACACCCAAACTGCACCTTAATGAACTTGAACTTTATTGCCATACTGTATGTCAGGGGTGGGGAACCTTTTTTCTGCCAAGGGCCATTTGGATATTTATAACATCATTCACGGGCCATACAAAATTATCAATTTAAAATTAGCCTGCTATATTTGGTCAAACATTTAATTAACACACCCCTAATGTGATGGCTAGAACTGCTTCTCTTTGGTGAGGCTTGTGATGTTAGCTGGTATTGATGATGTTGCTACTGTACTTTTCCAGGTTTGCGTCGGTCAGTCTGGAGCACAGTCGATCAAACAGCCACTTGCTATCATTGAGTTCCCTGACAGGTTTTCCCTTCATCTCCATGAACTGCTTGACTTCATCCCGCAGTTCGTAAAACGCAGTGTGTTAACACTTTCGCAACGTGTACACTCCCAGCCTGCCTGGCACTGACTGTCCTCTGAGTCACCGCAATACAGGCAGTCGGGCCGCGGGCAGCCAGCGAGAAGCATGCGTGTCTGACCCGTCATGTTATCACGATATCACGATAAAAATGTTCGTATTAGTCGATATCGATAATTATCACGATAAATGTCAAATTATTATTTCTTTCAAGTTGAAAGGCAGATTTTTTCTCCTGAGTGAAAGTTGAAGAAACCAGACAGTTAATTGGTAAATTAAACAACTCTTTATTTTAAGAACACAGCACTTGCCAAACAGCAGAAACATTAAACAAATCTGTTAGCTGCCCGGTTTGCAACACGCATGCACACTCGCGCAGTATTTTGTGCGCATGTGCAAACATGCAAACAGAAACATATATATCGAGCTTTTGTTAAAATTATATAGAGGAAAATTATATCGCGATAATTAGCATTATCGAATTATCGCTCATCTCTACGCCTGCGGTTGACTTGGCAGGGCCAGACCAAATGACGTTCCCCACCCCTGCTGTATGTAACCGGTCCATGTACTGGTACAATGGAATTCTTACTGATAGAAAGTCTCTCCATTGTTAAAACAAGTGTAAAAACATGACGTGCAGACAGTGCATCAAGACAGTATACTGTACAAACAAACAGTAGGGTGTACAAGTAAACAAATAAACAGTTTGAATGTAAACAATGCAGACATGTTAACAATGACTGGAGATGTGCAATAAATAAGAAATTGAAATGAGGTAGAGGGTGTAGGTGTGGTCCGAGGGGAATGGCTAAATGTGTTCGCCAGTCGCACTGCTTGTGGGTAGAAGCTATTGAGGAATCTGGTGGTCAGTGTCCCTATGCTCTTGTATCTCTTGCCTGAGGGCAGTGGGGTGGTGACTGTCCTCTGTGTTGGCCAGAATTCTCCCATGGTAAACAATAGGTAGGAAAACTTTAACAGTCCTGCTCATTTCTGGTACAGTAGCTACACCACGGCAATTGTTAGCAAATCCATAAAGTTTAGGTACTATCCTATTCCATATACACTTAACACACACAAGCCTTTTATTATAAAAATGTTAGAATGGAAAATAATAAATTCCTCATCAGAGAAGATGCGAAAGGAGAAGAATCTCTGCAATGCTTTCCAAAAGCCCAGCTTGTGAGAGTGAAAGTCCATTTGCTTGTTAAAATGAAAAAAGGTGGGAATTGCTATGTCTCGTATGAACTAAAACTTGTATAGTGGATGCACGTACAGCAGGTGATGACTGTACTTAATTGCGTTTATCTTGGTTTGTGGTTTCTGTTGAAGTTTGTCAGTTATGTCCTTGATTGCGGTCCAAGTGTCTTTTTTAATGATGGTATAATTGGAATCACAGAACCATGGTAAATCACATCATTCTTATGAAAATACATTCTTAATGCAAACCATAGAAAACCACTGGAAATGTTTAGAATGGCAAAGTCTGTCTGCAGCTGTGAGGGATTGTATCTGAGAAAGATGGACATCAGTCAGCTTGGTCTAAGGATCTACAGACAGATCCAAGGAAATTCTGGAAGGGAAATATACAGTGCGTGGAGCTGAAGAGGGCCCCAGGGACTAAAAAAAATAATTTAGTCGTTTCAAACAACATAAAATATAAAGTCAACATAAAACAGGCAGGAGAACTATTAGGGAACTGTGGTCGTGATATGGTTTGAAATATACTTTCAAATTACACCAGTAAAATTCACATCGTAGGTTTACAACTTCAGGAAAGCTAAACTGTGTTATTGTTTCTTCTTTTAGTGGAGAAACTAAAGCACAGTTTGAGAGACGTTTAATCAGACAGGATCAATGTGGAATCCGTAGAGAATGGATGGCAACAGCTTAAACAGATTTTGCTAAAAGGCACATAACAGCTTCATCCTGAGTGTAAGAATATCAGGTACATAAAATATAAGGAGAAAGCAAGCACTTTATAAAGTCATTAAAAACATCCAGCTAATGGAATGAGTTGCAAGCATAGGTAAAGCGATATAGAGAAAGCCAAGAGAGATGTAGAAAAGTGAATAACCTGAAGGTTAAAATTAGGGGATAAAAGAGAAATGGTTAATGTACTAAATGAAACTTAATACATTACATGAAAATTAGCTGCTTGCAAATGAGCAAGCTACTGTAGATGGAATAAATGGCCACCTCTTCTTTTCTTAATAAATTTACAGTGGGCAGTTACGTCAGTTCCACCCGATCTGGAATCACCAGTTTTCTCTTTGCCTCTGCTCACAGAAGTGACCACTGTACCCACCTGGTGGGGGGGCTGTGGGGGAGTGAGCTCTTCCTGGCTCACCTGTCAGGTCACTTACCTTTTTCCTTAAGAAGTGTTTATTGAATTTTAGACCACTTCTCACTTGTCAGGCTGTAAGGTCTGCTGCAAGTGACGGGAGGTTTGGCTTCAATTGCAAAGGGGTGTGTCCTACATGGACGTCATTTCTAGCCTGCTAGGAGAGCCTGCGCTGAGTAATCCCTGCCTTGCCCATAACAGCTCTTGCCTCTTGGGAAAGCCCCGGTCGCAGTCAGCTAGTGACATAACCCAGGCTTCATTTCCGACGTCTGGATCGCGGAGCTCAGATACTCTTGGGGTGAGAGTCTTGACTGGCTGAACTCAGGAGACCCCTTGATTTGATTTTTATTCAGCATGCACAAGCGCCTGTGTGGTGGGTCTCACTCCCAACAGCACCATGGTAGAAGGAGACTTCAGATGGTTTTTTAAATGTCACAGCTGCCCTGGGATTCACAAGCAGGCAATGCAAGATACACCCAATACTTAGCAAACTCCGTGTTTTTTTATCTTCATATTCTGGCTGAGCCCTTGATATTGTTTTTGAAACAGTTAAAAACGCAAACACTAATTATTTTAACACATTTTTCCAGCATGCTTTATTTATTTCCCACTCTTTTTGCACGTTATTACATGGAAAATGTATGGTTATAACAAGTGTAATATATTATTTAGGACCCAGATGAAAATTTCATCAATTACCTGTGCAGAAAATAATTTTAAATTGTTTTCTGCCGAATGCCTTCTCCCGAGTTAGCATATGTCAAGAGAAGAACTGAATGCAACTGATTTTTGTAACAATCAGCAAATGATTGTTGATTCTATGTAATAGATGTGATATTGGCCTTAGAGAGGAGAATTTAAAAACACAAAGCCAGGTGTTCCTGCTTTTTCAGGAAAGAACAGTCAAATGTATTTAGGAAACCTTAAGATGCACACAGCCCAATGAAACGGGAACAAAATACGTTATAGAATTATATTATAATTATAATTATAGAATGTTATGGATAGGAGTATGTCTCAATTAGAATAATACTGCAAGGAGCACAATCATAATTGTCTTTAAATAAAAAAAAGAAAGTGCCTGAACGTCAATTGGGACCTTGTTTTAATGATCAGACGAAATGAAAATGGAGCCTTTTGAGCACGCTTATCCGAGTTATGTTTGCTAAGGCTCGTGTTGAGAAAACGCTCATAACCACTGTGAAATATGAAAAGGAGGTCTGATCGTGTTTCGGGGCAGCTTTGCGTCTCGGCCTCCTGGCGCCCCTTGTAAAGACAGGGTCGGCCGTGAAGTCCAGTGCTTTCCTGCGCGGTTTAGCCAGACACCTACTGTAGCTTCCTCTGCCAGGGAGCTCTGGCCTGGTGGGAGGAATGGCCGTTCCAGCGCGAGAGGGAGGCAAACGCCCATTTGACAAAGAAGTGGTTAACTGCACACAAAATAAATGTTCTCGACTGGGCCTTTCCCTCACCAGACCTCGAGCCAGTCCAGCATTTGTGGTTGGAAATTGCAAAAGCAGTTCACAAATTGAAACCAAGTGGTCTAAAGGACCTGGAGCGGCTCTCTCTGGAGAAATGGAAAAATATCCCCCCTCAGAAGTGCCAGAACCCCGTGGCACACTACAGTCGGTGTCTTGTCAGTGTGATCCATATCAGAGGGGCGTTTACAAAAAAACTGACCACGGGGATGCAAGTAAACGTGACCTTTGTGTTTCTGGGCTTTAATTATTTATGGCCGTGGTCTGTGCGTTGCTATTAAGATTAAGTATGACATCTTTTGATTTTTTTTCAGCAGGGTACATGAACAAATCCGTAAAACTTCCTGTTATACAATGTCTTTTGTTCTTTTCTCGCTGGGGGCAAGGTAAATGTGGGGAGCCTGTATGAACACCACCGAAAATTAGAGGACTATGTGAAAACATCTAGTTATCTGGCCCGTATGAAATTTCACTTTTATTTTTTGCACCCAGCTTGGCCATTTTCTTAGTATGTATTCGCAGTATGATTATGTGTGGCCAGAAACACACCCACAATTCCCAACTAACGTGTTAAAAAGGTCCAGCACTGTGGCATACTTGTGCATTTGCAGCGATTCACTAACGCTGTGGTTCTGTTTTGTGAATGTGCCTGTGTGCATTTGTGCTGAATGTGGCCTGTTGTACGTTCCCTCACAGCTTTCAGGATGAAGATCTTTACGTTGTCTCAGTTTCTGTTAAAGCAGAACAGTTCTGCTGTAATGGGTAAATGACAGGTGTGCTTCCGTTCATGTTCATTCAAACATATAGGGCAAAAGTTGCACATTGGTTTCTTCTGGAACTTTAATTCCGTTTAGAATGATTCTTTGAACTTAAGGCACTGTAGACCCTGGAAGGCCATCAGAAGGGAGGCCCTGGCAAAGGGCAAAGTTCTTGTCAAAGCTCTAGAGGCATGACACTCAGCTTTCCATGTCCAATCACAGAAGCACACATGGATTTTCTAGTCGAGAAAAGCTAGTAAAATGTTGAGTTAATGAGACCCATACATGGTGCAAGGGTGACTAAGCTGTGAAGGCATTTCCAAGGTTCCTCGGTTAATGCTCTGTTTGTGGTTTGTGACTTGCTGTGTGTTCCTCAGTCAAGCAAGTGATATTTTCTTGGACCCAGTAGATAAGAATGGTGCCACATTTGTCACTTCAAAGAATCCTCCTCTCTGCCAAGGCATGGCTTCATAGGAAACTTGTTTTATTTCTCTTTTTTATTGTTTGAAAATGTTACGAGAAGGTTCTCTCAGGAAACAAAAGAAAAAAAAGGCTGATATGCTTTTTTTCCGGCATTGTTGGGTGTTTTTTATTACTCTTTTTTTTGGAGCTTTCTCTCACATGCAGACTGCAGTACAGGCCTAGAGTTTCTATGGATTTCTGGCAGCTCCATTTTAAATCTTGTTTTGATACACCTGACGCTGCAGATTGTGTCTGTCCTTCTTCTTTCATGGAATTGCAGGGGGCTAGAAAATGAACACATTGGGCATTATTTTGCTAGGCAGTCTTGACTGCAAGGAGTCTGCAAGGAGTGTTACTGTTGGCAGCGCATAGTGAGGGTAAGATGGGTGGGACCCAGTGTCAAGTCAAAGCCAAGGGATGTGAATTTCCTTCACCATCAGCTACCTTCCCTTTCTCCCTCCGTTGGCTGACAGAGGGAGCTCAGAGGTGAGGAGACACTTACTGGACCTTTCTGTGTACATTCTGCTTGTGCCAACCACGGCCTGGGATCACATAGTGTTTTCTCTATCCATCATCTCTGTTTGTTTTATTGATTATTTATCATTGTTAAGTTCATTTTTACAGCGGCACCCGTGTACTGTAAGATTCTGGACTTGTTGAGGGGCGCGCAACGTGCTCATGGTGCAGGTGTGTGTGGGTGTAGTGATCAAGCCGCTGGGTATTTGCTAGATGTCTGCAATTTAGGGAGCCATGGCAGACTTCAGTCTTCAGGAGTGCACTGTTTCTTGCCTCACGCATGGCCTGGAGGTTCAGTTCATTTCTCTGCACAGCGCTCTTACCCAGTAAAACAGCTATAGCACCCTGCAACTCTCAACTGGCAGCCCACTGAAGCTCAGCAGGTGTGAGCCTGGATGGGAGACTCCTGGGAAAGGTTGCAGCTGGAAGAGGTGTGAGTGGGGCCAGCAGGGGGCGCTCACCCTGCGGTCTCTGTGGGTCCTAATGCCCCAGTATAGTGACGGGGACACTATACGGTGAAAAATGACTCTCCTTGGTCATTAAAAATCCCAAGGCAGGGAGTAGGGGTGTAACCCCGGTGTCCTGGCTAAAGTCCCCCCTGGCCTTTCATTCCTAATCATGGCCTCCTAATAATCCCCATCTCTGAACTGGCTTCATCTCTTTGTTCTCCTCCCCACTGAGAGCTGGTGTGTGGGGAGTGTACTGGTGCACTCTGCTCTCCTCCCCACTGAGAGCTGGTGTGTGGGGAGTGTACTGGTGCACTCTGCTCTCCTCCCCACTGAGAGCTGGTGTGTGGGGAGTGTACTGGTGCACTCTACTCTCCTCCCCACTGAGAGCTGGTGTGTGGGGAGTGTACTGGTGCACTCTGCTCTCCTCACCACTGAGAGCTGGTGTGTGGGGAGTGTACTGGCGCACTCTGGCTGCTGTCACATCACCCAGGTGGGGCTGCACACTGGTGGTGGTGGAGGGGATCCCCATGACCTGTAAAGTTCTTTATTATTATTAATTGTTGTTATTCTTGTAAACTGTGAGACACCAGGTTCAGCTCTCTGATTGATTAGAGGGCAGCCTTGGCATGTGTCCATTGAAACTGTTCGATATTTTATTTGTTCTAAACTACAGAACATTTTTTATTGAACGTGTTTGCTTCAGCTGGGTGGTCCTGACCGTATTAGTTACGTATTACGTATTAGGGTGGTCCTGACCGTATTAGTTATGCCAAGTGATAGTTTTTCTGTATTGTGTGCAGATGTGTTTTTTCATGTGTGTCTTACCCTTTTCACATTTGCTTGCTCCCTAGGGTCTGGGAGTTAGACGGATCTCAGAGTGCCTCGTTTCTGCTTCGCTCGCCCGGGATGAGTGTCTGCTGGCACCCAGAAGAGGCTTTTAAGGTGGGCACAATTAACAAGTGTGCAATGAACAAGCCACGTTATCTCTCTTGCACGTTTGGTGTGGTTTTTAAATGCAGTGTAAGGATCATGTTATATAATGAACAAGACGTTGGGGAAAAATAATTTTGAAAAGTCTTTGGTTACAGTGACCTATGGGGTGTATATCTATACATACAAAGTAAAATAAACTATTAAAAACAATTAATAGGTTTAAAAGGAACAAGTAATAGGTTTATTCCATGCTGAAAAAAAGAAGAAAGAAAACACAACGTTTCGGCCGTGGAGCCTTCTTCAGGTGTGAGAGAGACAGGGCAGTAGGCAAAGGTAAAGTAGCGGGAGAACAAAAGCTGGGAGAGAGGAGGAGCGAGGGGCGGGAGCAGGGGACAGACAGAGAGGCCAATCAAGAGGCTCCATTTAGAGCCATTTATACGCCTCCCCTGGAGCAGCTGGGGTTAAGGGCCTTGCTCAGGGGCCCAACGGAGTAGGATTCCTCCACCGGCCACAGCATATGAACCGGCAACCTTCCAGCCACAGGCGCAGATCCTGAGCCACAGAGCCACTGAACCGCCCTACAAGAAAAGAGGGAATATTGTAATTGGTTTCCTAACATTTACTATTCAGGCACGTGTATATACATACAGTATAATGTGCGTATAACCCATGACAAAACAATAAATAGAAGCAGTGTCTCCAGGTCCTTTCAGACTGTGGTCTCACTATTAAATGCACTTCACTGCCTCAAAGGAGAACTCAGCTTGAATGTTGGGGCGTAACAATTCATCATCATAGTCATGGGAAGCATCACTGTCTCCAAAAAGCAGAATTTTTAGTGTTAGATTGTTCTTCACACTCTTTCTTTCATTTCTGGAACAAAAAAAACCACAGCCTACCTAGTTTGCTGGATTTTGGTGCCTTGCAAAACAACGTAAGTGCAGATCTGTGGAATGTATAAATTTAGTTTCCTTAATTACGGGTGACCTATATACGAAATGATTAATATCGAGGCAGCTTGTAAGGGGGACCCTCTGTATCCGCTGTTTGTGTATAACCCAATCAGACCTGTGCCTTCCCATGCCACAGTTGTCTTGCCCAGCTGCTGTGTAACAGAAAAGAGAAGGCATGTTTTTACCCCGTTAAGTGAACCACTGGCCTTCTCAACACCTGTATCTGTTTTCAGTACACTTCCACATCTTTTAAATGATAACTTAGCTTGCAGACAACAGGTGCAGTCCTATGGCGAGTGCTGTTTTCTTGCCGGGACTGTGACAAACGAGCTCTGCCATTTTCAGGTTCTGGTCCTTTGTTTTTGTCTGTCAGCTGGTACTGTCTGTTGATCTCTGGTGATGTACTTTGAGTAGCGCTTTCTTACATAACAGTTCTTCATATTGTAAACAACGGCCGCTAATTATGGCAATGAGAAACCCATGTAATAAGAATGGTTGTAGAATAGAGGAGGCCAGTCGGCTCGTTCAGAGATCTTGGCCACTTCTCAAAGGAGAGGCCAGTGTGGTGCAGAAGTCTCTGAGAGAGAGCTTTCAGTGAAGGTTTTTACAGAAGAACAAGCTGCCCCCACCTCACCCTGTTGCGGTGGATATTACAAGCTTCAGAGTTGATGTGGATGCCTGTGATAATTGTGTGGTTTACTCACTGACTGATTGCCTCAGCGAGCAGCAGGAATACCTCCAGCAGTGACCCGGAGGCTTTGCATCAAGATCTGGATACCCTGGTGAGACAGTTCGGAAATAAGATGCACATTTTGTAAAAAGGCAGAAATTGAATAGATAAGTATTTATTTTAAAAGTGTAGTTTCCAGAATATTTCAGCTTGGTCACTTGAGTCAGATGTTGGATTTGTTTTAGGACAGATTTAAAAACATCAACTTCTGCATTTCTGTCAGCGTGACTTGGGAGTTTGGGGGATTTCATCCATATCAGGTATATTCTGAATGATTATTAATTTTTCAAGGAAACAGTCATCATGGCTTACGTTGTAATCTTCTTGGGGAATCCAAAAATACTTTTGAAAGGGCAGAAACTACTGAACTGTGGAAAAGAAAATGCAAAATTTATTGTTCTACATTTTGCTTATTTTTGGAATCCAAGCTGCTTTTCTTTCTCTGCAAATTCAGCACATTCAAACTGTGATTAATGGAGCAGAAATCTCAGTCAAAAGGCAAGAAAATGGTATAAAATGTATCTTCTACTTTAAAAATTATTTTGGGGGTGTATCAGAACACTTAATGTAGCCAAAATACTATTTTTTTTACATTTGCATGTCGTGATTATACAATTAAAAATTGAACTTGTTACAGATTTCTGAAGTCATGTTGAAGTTCAGGAATGTGAACAATATAGTGCAAGTATCACTTATAAATCATCTCTGCTGCACAGCTGCTTTTGCTATGAAATCAGTCAACCAATTAATCAATCAATCAAACTGTCTTTCCAGCCCAGGCACTGTGGCTTTCACTTACATCTGTTTTATGTAGGACCAAGGAAAATGTGTAAGTTTTCAACTCTTTCTTAACCTCTTAAGTGCAGTGCCCGAGCAGAAGAAAACGAGCACCCTAAAGATAGCGACACTCTGTAACCAACGCTGCCTTGCGTGTTGAAGGGGATAATGGCGATTGTGAGCCCTAGAAACATCGGATCTATGTTTATAATAACATCACGCAGTTGGGTGCGCTGTGAGATCTCGTTCTTGAGGTCACAAAGCTCGTCACTTTCAACATGTCCTCACAAAGAGGTTCATTGCACAAGCTCTTCATCCGTCAAATGGCTGTGTGCCCATCATCTTCATCACCCCATTTAATGACTGAGACGGGGTGCTCCCAGGGACCCAAACGGAAGGGGTGCAGTGACAAAGGGACTGCCAGCAGGGGGACTGCAAAACACATTCTCAGTTCCCCTTTGATCGACGATTGCTCATTGTGTAATTGAACAGAAACTGGGTATAGCCCCATGGGGCTGTGTTGTTTGTTAGTGTGGCTTACGGTAATGCTGGTAGACCAGGGAAGACTACTTGTGGAAGCAGGTGCCACATTGTGTAGAGCAGGTTGCTCTTGTCTTGAGTTTTTTGAGGCAGGGTACAGCTTACCTGTCCTGGCCGGTGGAAGGGGAGCTCTTAAATTTATTTAGAACTTGTAGAGCCAACAAGGAACCTCCTTGTGCAAAGCTCCCCAGAAGACAGCCGTAAAGCGGGAATCTTCCACCATGGTGCTAGGGTGAGCTGGAAAAGACCCCTGTCAGAGCTTGTCAGGGCTTTGCAGAAACAGCAGGCAGGAGAGAGTCAGATCATCACACGCCGGACCACCCTGGCTTTCAAAGGCATGTGACTAGGTAAAGAGCACTATTGACTGGAGCACATGTAAAGGATTGATTTTTCTGAATGGCTGAAACACCTCGCCATCCTGTAGAGTTCTGGAGGGCAGCAGTCTCATCAGATGGATCGAGATTTTAGCAGCTCAACTCGGTGTGTCAGCCAGTGCCTAATTTATAACTCATGGGCTGCTAGGGCTGATTGTAAACAAGAAAAGAGCAGATGGACTGGGGACAGCAGAAGTGCTGGAGCACTTGATTGTGATGACATGAGCATGTCATGAATGTAACACATTTTCAAGCCACCACTTTTGATAAAAACTTAAATGTTTTTGAATGACTAATTCCAGAAATCACCATTCTATACCATGGGTCATGCTCTAGTTTTGAAACATTTCCGTTCTGGTGGACCTGTCATGGGTAGGGTTTCAGAATCTGCATGTGTTCATGATCTCCCACTAGGCTCCTCTGTATAAGTAACGGGCCAAGTACGGTAACTTCTTACAGAAATGACGTCACCCCCTTGAAACCTAGACTATGCATGATTCTGCCTCAGAAGAAGAGTCAGTGTCTTGGCTCAGAGCACTTGGCAGCTGTGTGGAGTGTTGCGAGTGCAGCTCTGAGCCTGCGGGTGTCCAGGATTGAGTAGCGGCAAGGGCAGAGAAGGGCTACATGTGTTACATGTGTAAACTATATGTAACTTTGCTGACATAATTCATTTTAGTTGAGTGATATAACCCTCGTCTTTTTCATTAATTCAGAAAACCATGACTCAAACTTAAACATTTTTGGTTGAAAGAGAGGTAAGAGCAGGTTGTAACATGATCAAGGAGCCTCATCTAGCATTAGCCAGATTTTAGGAGCACTGTACTATGTTCTCAAGTATTTTTCTTTTCCAGGACACACCATGGATAGGACACCCGTCCATCGCAGGGTAGATAGAAACACACACTCACCCCAGGGCCAGTTTTTCCAGAAGCCATTTAACCTACCAGTATGTCTTTGGACAGTGGGAGGAAACCAGAGCACCTGGAGGAAACCCACCCAAACATGGGGAGAATGTACAACCCCCCCCCCCCCAAGACAGCACCCCAGGTCTGGAATTGAACCCAGGGCCCCAGCGCTGTGAGGCCTCCAATGTGCTCGCTGTGGATTGAGCGTGGTCTACAGGCTCTTCCCAGAGAACCTTCTGCTTGCACCTCGAGCAGAGCAGGTCACGGTGCCCGTTTCTTTTCTGGCAGTGTGCGCAGGGTATCGGCAGTGCAGCAAATCACGAGGCTCTGCTCTGGCTGCATCGTTTTACACCTCAAGTCAGTTTTGCGAAGTATTTTTAAATCGCCAAGGCGCATGTTCAATGTTCTGTGTCGCGAGGAGGCACCCATGCTGTGCTCTGAGGTCCAGGTGAGCAGACAGTCTAACATTGGGAGTCACATTAAGCAGAGGTGTCGGTGTGGAGAAGGGGAGACAGGGAACTCCCACCGTGCTGTCTGCAGAGTCCATCGCCTGTGTCGTGTTGCAGAGTGTTGGAACAAAAGATCTCATTTCTCATCCATTGCTGCTGTACAGAACTGCCACACAGACAATGCGGTGTCTCCACGAGGCAACACTGCAGAAGAGGAAAAAAGGCACTGAGCACCAGAACGGCGAATAGGCCGCTGACGAGAGGCGGCTATCTACGCCACCATGCTCGAACACTTGTGCGTTTTTTTGCTCTGAAGACACAGGGCCACTGGTAGTTGTACTAGATAAGATCAACCCTTCAGCCCAGGCATTAAGTCGCAATGAAACCATACCCCAAATTGGACAATATACAGCAGCCTGTCAGACCTCACTTGCGTGTCCTGGGGAGGCACAGTACCAGGTGGAAACTCCATGCAAACGTTGGAGAAACATGCAAACTCCACACAGACAGCCGCTGTAGCCCGGAGTTAAACTGGAGCTGTGAGGAAGCAGTGGTCACCGCCACGCCACCCCCACTGCCCTTCAGTGCGGAACAAGGACAATTAAGAGACACCAGATAACCCAGCCAGCATGTCTTTGGAAGGTGGGAGGAAACCAGAGCGCCTTGTTAAAACCAACATGAACACATGGATAACATGCAAATCCCACACAGACAGGAGCCCCAGAATTGACCCCAGGATCCAGGAGCTGTGAGGCCGCGGGGCTCGGAGACAGCGGTGGCTGCAGCGGAGCCCCATGTGAACTGTCGAATATGTGGACGCATCTAGACAGGGGAATGAAGCAAACATGTCTGCTGCCCGCCGATTCAGAGCAGCTGAAGAGCACACTTCTCTTGAAAGGCTTTTTCAGAAGCTGAATGATACCGTGCCAAATAGCAACCACACTTAATTGTGCTTGGTAATGCCACTAATAGCCATCCATCTGTTGTCTAACCATCCATCCGTTTTCTAACTACTTCTTCTAATTCAGGTTAGCCGGGAGCTTGTGCCTATCCCAGCAGGCAACAGGCACAAGGCAGGACGCACCCCGGACGGGGCACCAGTCCAGCGCGGGGCACACACACTCTCACGCCAGAGACAGTTTTCCCAGAAGCCAGTGAACCTACCAGTACTTCTGTGGACTGGGAAACCAGAGCACCTGGTGGTATACAGGGAGAACATACAGACTCCACACAGACAGCACCTCAGGTCCAGAATTGAACTCAAAGCCCCCAGTGCTGAGTGCTGACCCACGCACTACCATCCCGCCCTAAAAGCTAGCCCTGGTTTATGAATTTGTACTGTTCTTCCAGTAGAATACAAATTGTAGTGTCATTATCCCTCTTGGTTCTGCCTGCGCAGTGTATAAACCTGACAGAGTTCTGTGGTGAAGTTTCTCAGGCACTTCAGAGCAAAACCAGTTAGTTTGCGTGTTTTCTTCCACACATCTGCCTTTTGGGCAGCTCCTGGAATGCAGAAACATTTGAAGGTCCCTTTGGATACTTGCTATACTCTTCTCCTTGAATTGCAGAATTTTTTTAAAACTCTGTTTATCCTGTCATGCTCATGTCTTGTCGGGGGGTTAATGTAGTTAACTGGAATATGAGAAAGATCAGTCAGTGTTTTGTCACTAGTGCTGAAAGCAGAAGGGTTGTTAAGTGGAGGACCTCAGTGTAACAGGTGACATTGATAATCCAGAATGAAAGGGAACACTACTTCAGCGAGCAAGCAGCATGCATAAAACACTTATTCAACTTCTTAAATCTTGAATTACTTGATTATTGGACTAAATACTTATTACTGAAATTCTGGAAGCATTACTAGGAATTTCAAGTCAGATGTCATTGGGGGGTTAAGTGTAAGGCACTGGTATCCTTTAGAAACCTCTTAACACTTCGTATGGATGACCAATTTCATCAATACTGGAACTACTAGTGGAACTGCAGCCCTTTCCTGGTATTTTGAAAACAGTCCATAATTATTCAATTATCACTTCATTTGTTTTTAAAAAGAAAGTTAAGGACAAGTCAAAACATTGTGCCCAGTTAATTCAGCGTTTTGGAGGTTTCTGCCCACCTCCTTCGTCTCGCTGTCTTTGTTCACCCGACTGAGAAGATCTTGGTTCTGTTGGCGCAGGTGCTTCAGGGAGACCTGGAAGACATGCTGAGGGGCAGCCCCGCGAAACCCCTCTGCTAGTGCTGTTATTTAAATCATAAGAGCTATTGGATGTAGTGGTGATTCTTGGAGTCCGCTGAATGTTGTTGACGTGACCTGGATAGTGACAGAACAAACAGTCCCCAAAAGCACGCTGTTAAGGGATTATGAGTGCCTGGAGAGGTTTTGTGTCTGACAGGCCCTTCTGCGCGTGACTGCCTTCCGTCTCTCCTCTTTGCAGTTGATGGTGGCAGAAAAGAGCGGGGTGGTGCGCTTTTATGACCTGGTTACCCAGCAGGCCATCCTCTCCCTGGACAGTGGGCAGACTCCTCTGATGTCAGCGGACTGGTGCCTCGCCAACACCATTAAAGTTGGAGCGGTGGCAGGAAATGACTGGGCTGTCTGGGACATCACCCGGTCCAGGTAACTCATCCGTTACTCAGGCATTGACATGAACAGTGGGACGTGAAGTAATTAAGGGTGTTTTTTTCTGTGCTTTGTATTTGTTTTTGCAGTGCTGTTGTCGGCTACCTACAGTATGTGGATTTCTGGGGCTTTTCTTTTAATAACGTTCAAAAGCATCGAAGAATATATTGCACAAAAGCAGATCTGTTGAACACAACCCTTTACAGAGCTGGGACTGTAAAGCTTTTGAGAGTTTTGTGCTTTATTGGTGCCGCTGTAACCAAGGCACAAAAGAGGACTGATTTGCAGTGGTCTTTCAATAGACAGTGTTAGACAGAGTCACATCGGGCTCAGCATTCATTCGCGTGTCCATGGTCTAAGGACATGTTTTTGGGAAGACAGGCTTTGCCAGAACCTTAGGCTGAGGCTGGGACGTGTCTAGTAAGGGGAAATAAATTATTAATGGCACACACCAGCTGCTGAGCAAAGAATTTCTTGGCCTCTCGCTGCAGGAACCTTGAAGAGGATTAAGGCTCAGGAAAAAAAATTTTGGGAATAACACAGGACCCTTTGATAGAAAATTCTGTTGCAAAGAATTTCATCATTATCTTTGTGTGCAGTAATACAGATGGAGGGGAAATGCTAAATCTCCAAAGACTCTTTCAGGCAGAAAGTAACCTGTGGAAAGTCCTGAACAGTAGGAATACCTAGAAAGTCCAGGACTGTGAAAGCCATCGCTAATGGAGTTGACCTTGAGCAAGAGTGGAGAAAACAGCGAAAGCGTTTTGTCATCCCATTTTCAACCACAGGCTCCGTCACAGTGCTAATCTGGTCATGTGACCATATTCCAGTGCGGTTCGGTATTAACTCTGGCCAAGCTGAGCTCTGTACCCAAGTATCTGTGCAATCTGAATCTTTTATTTTTACTTGTAGCTACCCACAAGAAAAGAGGCCTGCGCATGTGGACTGTGCCCAGCGATTCAGGTAGATACATCACGAGGAAATGGACAGGGGTTTTAAAACCAAGCTATATATTTTCCTCCTCTGTTGTTTCTGTATGCTTTCTAGATGTTTTTACAGCAGTAGCCAGTGGCCCAGCAGAATTATTCTAAGAGCTGAGCTGCAAACAAGAAGACCTGCTGACACACCAGCTCCTTCGGGACCAGGACTGGCTGCGCTGGTTTCGTTTTGTTTAATATAGAGAGGCTTGTGTGCAACACTAGTGGTGCGGACTGTAGGAAGTCTCAGGTCTAAGATATATGGACAGTATGGGCTGTTCTGAGTCCCATAGTTACCCAAATATACCATATTTACCCCAATATAAGACACGCTTTTTTTGTACAAGTTTCAGGGTGGTTCAGTTGGCCTACAGTTTGTATTCACATACAAGTAAAAAAAAATTAGGGACATATTTACCACCAGAGTGCTGAACGGGGTTGGATTGTTTGCCCATACTGTAACGGACCGTCATTTTACCTCGTTCCAGTGTGTTGCTGGAATTGAGTGATTACAAAAAAACATGTATATTCATCTTCAGCTATACAAAATTAACAAGACATCGCGTTCAAGAAGGGGGCATTGCTGTCTGCTGAACAGCAAAGGAATCGTTAGGCTGGGAAGCAGTTATGCAGTCGCAGAATTTTGTCTTTTGAATCCCTCTCCTTTTTTCCTTTATTTCTTTAAAACCAAGATAACTTTTTTGAAATTTCAACAACTTCTGTTCAGAAAGGTAACTTGTGCTTTGTAACGTTTTTTTGTTTAATTCCACATTCCAAATTTTAGGTGTGGCTTATATTCAGAGATGACATGTATTCGGGAAAACACTGTATTTATTTCCTGTTCCAGGTGGTCCAGAGTCAATGAAAAGCTTTTCGCAACAACTGGGTACCCAGGGAAGATAAACAGCCAGCTGCTGATCCATCACCTGGGCCATCCACAGGCAAGTGAGCCTTCTGCTCCCTGTCGGGCGCGGGCAGCAGTTCACAGCCCGGCTTCGTGCTCACCAAGTTACAGAAAGGTCCCACACTAAAGTGCACGTAAAGTGTGTATGTCCAAGTCATATCACGCAGTGTTGTTTCATGCTTAAACATGCTGCAAACATTCAGCCAAATTACTTACATCATAGGATCGAAGAAGAATACAAAATGATCAGTTTTGAACAAAGCTCAGGACAGCCCACTGAGCCGAGTGTTAAATAAACTGTTATAGGTCACAGTATTACATCTTGTTTAAAACCTTAAAATAACATTATATCAACATAGCATAGGGATCTAGGATGGTACACTTCTGTGCTTTTTGGCAACAGGATGAATCATGTGTTTTTTTAAAGAAGTACCCAAAGACTAGAATTTCAATAAAAGCACACATCTGAAATTTCAAACATTTGGTGCCCCCCAATAATCTGCTTTTCATATCGTACCTTTAAAAGCAATCATGGATATGCTGATCTGATGAAGGTAAATTATACTGTTGTGTTGTGTATCGATAAGTTAATTGTTATTTCAATGTTGTTTGTGATTGCAGCCGGTGATGATTGGATCAGCTTCTGTGGGGGCGGGGCTGAGTTGGCACAGGACCCTCCCACTGTGTGTGATTGGTGGAGACCGGAAGCTTTTGTTTTGGATGACAGAAATGTAAAATCGGCTGCATAATATGTTCTGTTAAAATGGCTACAATTTCAATAAAAACTTTTTTTATAGAAGTGTATCAGTTAAACAATGAGCAGTTGTTCTTCTGTTCTTCTGAGAGTGCTTTGCGTGTTGCCCACAAAGGACAATAACAGTTTGATTAAAGAGAGCAGGACACGGATGTTTTTATTAGCTTTTCTTAGAAAAGTATTTCAAAGAACTTAACCACCGCTGTCCAGCCCAGCTGAGGGCGAGTCTGGGGTCAGTGCTCTCTGGAGTGGAATGTGTCAGCGCGCTGCACAGCAGATTCGTCACTTGCAGAGCAGGCTCCAAGTTCGGCACAGAGCAGGCTCGGTCGAGACAGACGCAGTGCACGAGGGGGGAGCCTGGGCGCGTTACTGGCAGGCTGTGGGTTCGAGCCCCAGGGGGGACACTGCTGTTGAACCCGTGAACAAGGCACTTCACTCATGTGGATTCATGAAAACACCAATACAAACATGAACAGCTTTGGATAAAAGCATTGGCTACATTATTAATAATAAAGTTCACATGAAATGAAGATGTTTATAACAACCTTCAAGAACCTGTGTTAGGCAGCACATGTTCCTGGGGTGGCAGAGGTGTGTATTTGTGCCTGTAAGGCTCACCTCTCTAACTCTTCCAAACGGGCTAGATGGGCCGCCGGCTCTCTTCTTGTCCATATCCGTTCTTCTCTTGTTAGGAAGAAGGTTTGCTCTTTTCAAAATTATTTTACAGCTGTGAAGAGCATGTTCGTGTGACGTGTGAATAAGCAAAGATATAGAAACCAGAGGAGTGAAAGGTGGTCAGATCGACGAGGAAAAAGAAACCCCTTCACAGAGCAAGTGAATTGCCCCAGGGCTAGCATACGCAATGAATGCTCAGCTAAGTAAGGAAAGGTAGGCAGAACGGAACACTGTTGGGGCTGTGCCTAACTTAAACCCTTTTCTTCCCCAGTGCCATAACCATAGAAGTACCTTAAAGTGTGAGACGGCATCTCAGGGATAGAAATGGATCCATTTAGAAGATGAAAAGGCATGAGCACATGTGCTCTGTTACTCAGATGTTCAGGAAGGAAGAAACACAACAATGGTAAAAAATGATCCAGTCTCCAAGGTACCAAAATTGAAGAGTTCCACATAGTAGGAGAATTTCAGACAAACCAACCTGATGGTGGATATGACACATGAACCACTTGCAAAGCATTGATTCAGTTTGATAGGCATTGTATAAGCTATACTGTAGCAAGTGAATGTAAAGAGTCACAAGATTTAAACAAGAAATGTATCTGGACTATCATACAAGACATTAGAAAACAGCTATAAATTGAATGGTTCGAGATTAATCTGAGGAAGCAAAAATACAACTGTGTGTACTACATCATATGATTTGCAAGCACTGTCTGGGATCTAAAGCATATTGCTGTTTCCAAATGTGACTTAAATACTCTCTTGAGCAGCACTCTGTCTGCAGAGTCATCAACACAGAGTGCGTGCACACTCACACATAGAACTGACAGCCTGCGGGCATCGTGAATGAGCCTACTGAGGTGGTCAACAAAACTAACCACACGGGTAGAAACTCACGAACAAATATTAAACGGCGTCAGTATTATTCAGCTACGTGCAACATGTGTCGATCCTGTCATCCCTTGAGCCTCCGTTCCAACTTCCTTAATGACAGGACAGTCCTCTCTCTCTGGTCCAAGGGAATTGCACTGGATGATGGCCCTACAATGTCTTGATTTGGAGGTTTTGGGGCAGTTTTGCATGAAAGGTTAACTTTGAGGAAGCACCCCTTTTAAGGATAGGTTAGTATTCAGTAAGGAGGGTAATAACATGAATCAAAGTAGCCAATAAGCCCCATGTAGCTAATAGTGTGATGCTGAGATCAGTAGGAGCCCCCAGTGAGCTTTCTAATCTACATTAGTGACCTAATCCTGGGTGGTGTCAGATAATTATTCAAAATTAGGTTGAGAAGCAAACCCCACTCATGTAGGAAGAAATGCGGTGCAGGTATTAAATGCAAATAAGATTGTACATTCTAAATGTCAAGCAGGATGCTTAGAATTGCTGTAAAAGGTTCTGAGCTGACATTCAAAGATCTCTGGACCCCCGGTGGCTTTAAAACTGCAACATGCTTCTGCAACCATATTCAGAGTACTTCGCTCAGTTCCAGTCATTATACTGCATGTCAGAAATACATTGGGAGGAATTTCAAGAAGGGCAGCAATGTTTTCCATTCGAAAGGAACGACAAACAATTGGCAAACGAATGAGAAGGATGTGATGGAGATGTTCACAGTCCTAAAGGAACACAATAACTAGCACAGCTTCAAGCTTAGCAAGGACACTGTGACCAGAGGACACAGACACAACACGCAAATGTGTTAAAGACAGAAAACACTGTAAGAGTGTGCGTGTGGCTGGTACACACAGAGATTAGAGTGTGGGTTTTTTTTTAATCGCATTTTGCCTTGGAATCTTTTAGGAGGAATGCAGCAAAAGTGGCCAAATTAGAAAAGTTTGATAGTGAAGCTGAAGTGCAGGTCATTTCTGGGACATTTAATTTGATGACGATGTGCAGACTGCACATTTTTAAAAACAGATTTAGCAGTAATAACACCACGTCTTTCACATTTGCCTCGTGAAATGACTGGATTCCGGGCCAGATCGGTCTTGTGAGGCACCTTTTTCAAAGACTGCAGGCACAGGAGGCCGTGTTGACACCCAGCCAAAAAGTGGGTGAACCCCCGAGCAGAGGGTATTTGAGGTCATGCCAAGAGAAGGAAACGGAACAAAGCTGGAAGAGATTTTTTCAAAGAAAACCTCAGGAAACTAAGACTGGGGGTCTTTTAAGGTCGTATACTGCTGGTTGGCAGGAACCACGAGGAGCAATTAGAGATTTCAAGGAAAAAGTGGAGGGGGAGGCGGGCTGGTCGGAGGTGGAAGGCTGTGCTTCAGTCAGTGTGCAGGAGCTGTCCGACACGGCTCTGCGCAGCGGCTGCCACACTCGGCCCCCCCATTTCACAGCGAGGAAAACAAACACGCTAGTTTAATAAAGGGAGGAGGACAGTGTCTCTTGTTTTCTCCTCTCTTTTTCACGCCTGTTCCTTCTTCACTGTCCTCACAGGTCAGATATCCTGAGAACATCGAAGGAGCAGAGACCTTCCACAGCACAGGTCGATAGGCCGTATTCATTTAGAGCCATTGGTCACTTACTGACTTGACCTTTTCTGTTCCGGATTGGAAACGTGCTTGACACGTGACACAATATGTTTAACGCAATGTGAATCCATTAAGAAATAATAGACATGCATGTGTGATGCGAAACAAAATAAATATTGATAAATATAGTCAAATATACAGTCAGCAATCCCAATTGAGCAGGATAATTGCTGTTGGAATTAAAGTGACTGTAGCTGATAGCTGTGAATTTTCATTTTTTGACCCAGTAACAAAGACTGACTGAGGTAGCGGTTTTCATTATCAGCACTTTTACTTTTAAATACGACTTCTACCTAAATGCCGTGTTTTTAATTTAAAATCCTGATGTCTTGAAGCCTGAAGTTCAATATTGGGCAGCCCCTTACAATGACTGAAGTATATAATATAGTATTGATGCATCTCACGTCTGTCTCCTGTTGTAGTGAGGCTGTTTGTTAATTCTGAATGCATATAAGCATGAATGTATACTTTACAAAAGAAATTTGTTGCATTTAGCCGTGCTTAATCTGGTACAATTACTTTCGAGAACATTTAAATCACAACTGTAGAATGTGCTACCATCTAGTGGTGGATTGGCATGATAGCATTTTGTTCATCAAAATGAAACGTAAACCGACGTCTTCGCGGAACACCAATTACAGGAATACCACGAAAAGAAAACGTCCTGACTGTGTGCAATTAAGCGATTGTTGGTTGACAGCTTTTTTGTGATTCTTCCAAAAAAAATCATTCCTCTCAGTGCTTGTTATATCCGGTCCTAGAAAGATTCGTATTGTAGAGCTACTGTATTAAGTTAGTCAGTTAAATTATGTCTGTGACTATCATTTGAGATTCTCCTGTGTTCCAAAACGGTGACATTTTAGACCTCAAAATAAATGTCCTTCTTTTGTTAAAGAGTTTAATCGAAATACGACTCTAACCAAATCTTACATTCTTTTCCCACACTGAGACCCTTTACTCTGTTATACTTTGCCTCTGTTAGTCAACGTTCACACAATTTTCAAACATATTTCACTCCGGACTCGCGTGAAGTACCAAACTATCTAGCTACAGCTGCCTGCCAATCCGTCAATACCAGCGAACAAAACAATTAATATTTAGTTAATATTTAAAATTTCTTAACTCTCATTTTCAATACACAAAAATGTTTATTAGCAAATAGCAAAATCACTGCAGTAATACATCGGGTGGGAAAACAGCAATTACCACGATACAGTACTGTGGTATATTCGCTCTGTTTTTTATCTTTTGTTTTATATATTTATATTCGCTTGGAAAATGCACAAAAGCCTGATTGTTTCCGGGTTGCTGCTAATCACGTGAGCTGCACGTGACTCCGCCGCGTGACGTTCCGCAAATAAAACAGGAAACACCGGAGCTTGTGTGATTCTCAGACAAGTGTGTGTTTCTTTCCTGCTTACAAATTAAAAAGTGCAAATAAAGACATGGACGAGGATGGACTGCCAATCGTGGGATCGGGAATTGACCTGACAAAGGTTTGTGTTGTGTAGGTCAAAGGTGCATGTGTTCTACGAAACAAAATGTGTCGGTGCCTGACAAAATGATTTGTCTATCACTTTGCGGTAACGTTTTTGCTGTAAAAGGACGTTTTTAGGGTGCAGTTGGAATAAGAAAATAATATGAAATTCGCAGTGTAGTGTAAGACAATTCGATGCAGTATTTTACTAAATGTGCACGCTCGACGAAGGCATATACTAAAAAAAACTACTACTAAAAAAGAAACACTGATAAGACGTTGTTTCGTGTTGCAGGTTCCAGCCATTCAGCAGAAGAGAATCGTTGCGTTTCTCAACCAGTTTATTGTGCACACGGTTCGGTTTCTCAACCGGTTCTCCACGGTATGCGAGGAGGTAAGTGCTGCTCCGCTTGTGTTAATTGTGTCGCTGGCTTCACGCTGCTCCGATGTGTTGTGCCTGTGTAAGATTGCACGGCTAAGACCACTTGCTCTGCCTGTCTGACACTGAAATATGTTACCCCGACATCCTAGCCAAGTTTCCTCCTATTAATCCCCATCTTTAAACTGGCTCCATCACTCTGCTCTCCTCCCCACTGAGAGCTGGTGTGTGGGGAGAGTACTGGTGCACTCTGCTCTCCTCCCCACTGAGAGCTGGTGTGTGGGGAGTGGACTGGTGCACTCTGCTCTCCTCCCCACTGAGAGCTGGTGTGTGGGGAGTGGACTGGTGCACTCTGCTCTCCTCCCCACTGAGAGCTGGTGTGTGGGGAGTGGACTGGTGCACTCTGCTCTCCTCCCCACTGAGAGCTGGTGTGTGGGGAGTGTAGTGGTGCATCATCCAGGTGGGGCTGCACACTGGTGGTGGTGGAGGAGAGTCCCCATTACCTGTAAAGAGCTTTGAGTGGAGTGTCCAGAAAAGCGCAGAAGTGTAACCAATTATTCTTCAGCTGGAGACCGGGACTCACACAATGAGACTGAGAATTCTCATGTGCAGCACTGTGTGTGGAACTCGCAACCCAAATCCATCATAAACTTTGCTCATCTTTTCATTATTTGCTTTTGTTGTGTATGTGTACACTACTGCACAGCGCATTGAGTTTCTTGAAAAGTGCTGATAAAATTATAATAATAATGTCATTAGCTGTTATAATCCACAGATAGTTAAGAGAAAGATGATTTTTGTCATTTGGTCTCTCTTTAGGGTATATTTTGAAAAATAAGGAGGTACCTACATCTACCATTTCCACTTCCCTTACAGTTTTTTCAACACTTCATTCAGTATGGTGTTGACGTAAAACACTGCATTTTCTCATCTGAATTTGTCCTTTTAATTATATTTTAAATAACAGCAGAGGAAACCCTTCTTAACAGTAGCGTATTTTTAAATTAAACTCATTTTGTACTGATATGCACAGGCTGTTCATTTGATAGACTATGCAAAGATTGTTTTCTCTACTTTTATAGAAACTAGCAAGTGTATCACTTCGGATTCAGCAAATTGAAACAACTCTGAATATTTTAGAAGCTAAGGTAAGTATGTTACCTCTCCATCAGACCCTGGTAACTATAGTTAAATATAGAGTACAGTTTCATAAAGAACCCTGATGCACACAGTGCATGTTACACTGTAACTTACAGTAGTGCAAAGTTAAGACACAGGGAAAGATTTACCACTAACACAGAAAGACATCGCCTGATTCAATCATTGCCATTGTCAAATGATTTAGATAGTTGATAAAGAATAAGTTAGTGTCTTTTATGCATTAATTAGAACCCCTCGTTCAACCATAGTTCTCAAGAACCCAAGTCCAGTTTGATTTCTACTGTAGGTTGAAGTGAAGATTAGAGACAATTTCAAGTCACTGATAAGATAAGATCACTTTATTGCCATATACAATTTCTTGTATGAGGAGTTTGTCTTTTCACATACCCCAGCTTGCTCTCTATGAGACACACAGACAGGGAGAGAAGCTGGGGGTCAGAGCGCAGGGTCAGTCATTGTACGGCGCCCCTGGAGCAGCTGGGGTGAAGGGCCTTGCTCAGGGGCCCAGTGGAGTAGGATTCCTCTGCCGGCTGTGGGATACGAACTGGCAACCTTCCAGCCACAGGCGCAGCTCCTTAGTCACGGAGCTACTGCACATTTAAACAAGTAATTGTTCAAATAAGAGAGCTAATTTGTGATGGCTAGGGTCTTCTGATTTGGATTCCAAAAGATTAATTGAGCACACGACCTGTTTAACTGATCACAGTGAAATTGTTCCAGGTCTATGGACACGTATGATTTATTGAGTATCTCATATTTAAATAATTTGGCCCTTCCTCTCCGAATAAGTTAGAAATGTGCAGATTGCTTAAAGTCACAAGGAAACAGTCAACACAGGGGAATGACAGTAACTGTTATTGTGCCACTTTCTGGGGGTTTAAAACTTTTACAACTTTAAATGGCTCACATTTCCAACGGGCGCTTTTATGTTGGTTTTCCCCTATTAGCTCTCCTCTATTCCTGGTCTGGAAGACGTGAGGGTGGAGAGGTCCGCTCAGAGACAGGTGTCGGAGCCCAACGGTCCAGTGTCCACGCCAGTGCAGGCCCCGTCTTCGGCAGTCCCAGCCCCCACTGAGGTGACTGCTGCCCGAGGGGTGACCCCAAAAGCTGGACTTTTGTTTGTTCTGACTTCTTGTTTTCATTCTTTCCAGTAGGATTCAAAATCGTTTAGAGGACATTTTGGGGGTTTGTTAGTTAGTTTTGTTTCTGAGATCTCTAGAGAGCAAACAGCTGGCCGGCTGTGAACGACAGAAGGGCAGGCATCACTTCCAGACCCTGAAGGGTGATCCCCCATTCCTGGAAGTGGGCTTCGACTAACCTCCTCGCCTCTCTGTGCCCCTTTCTCCTCGCCGCCGAGACGCGCATCGTAGCACTCAAGTGAACGGAGCAGGACCTTTTTAAACGTCCTTCCGTTTCGTGTTCACACAATGGACGTCCCGGCTCTTTTCTCCCAGCCCCAGCAGAGGCCAGCGGAAGCAGCGGAGCAGCCGCGCTCGGGAGCCGCCGGCGACGACGTCCTGACCGTTGCCAAGGACCCGCGGTACGCCAGGTACCTGAAGATGGTGCAGGTGGTGAGTATTTCCTGCTGCGCCCTGGGCGCGAGGTTCCGCCTTGAAAGTCAGCAGCTCCGCCCGGCTCTCATAGTTAGGAGTTTGTAGGCCCCTGGTGCGCATCTCCAGCGCTCCGGACCGGCGGTGTATTCGGGATCTCGCGGTACGGGGCCCTCAGGAAGACCTGATGGCACGAATGTGTTTAATTGCTTTGTCTTGACCCTTTTTACAGACCTTCAGCTTTTAATCATTAAAGGGGCTTGTAAATGGAACGGGGGGTCAGTGCAAAAGCCCTGTGCTGCGTCCTGTCATTCGAACGTGGTGAAGCTAATGGAGAGCAGGTTAAGGCGACGATGAAACAGGCTCTCGCGGAAGGACAGTGGCTTCGACCACTGAATCGGCGCGGATGTGGGCTTTGACAGTTCTCTTCTAAGAGACGCTGACCTGAATGATTTGATATTGTAATTGAGGCCTTGGGAAGTACGTTATACAAATTCAATGGTGAAGCCAGCTGGGTTGACTTTGAAGGATTTTGAAGGCATGCATCGGGTGCTTTCCTGATTCCAGAGCAGAAATATCTATATCGTATCTTTGTGACCAGAATTGTACACACTGCAATAACAGTAGTTTTACTATTTTACTGTAAGATTGTGTTGAAATGCGGTCTTACTGTTGCCTTGATATCTTTTAATTGTCTCTGTTTTTCTACTGCGTTTGCTGATCTTCCTAATTTGGTATGATCTGCAAATTTGAGTAGTTTACTATTTTGTTATCTAGATCATTAATGGAAGACCTCTGGCCTTAATAGATCGCTTTCATGTCCCACTAATTATTCATACAAATTTGAGCATTTACTCTGCCTCGGTACCCTCTGTTTCCATTAGCCAGTTAACCTGACTTCCCTAAAGTGCCAGGTTACTGTATCATAGGCTCTGTTTGTAGCTGCTGCTGCAGGTTTAAAGGTGACACTCTTCCAGCGGGCCCAGGGCTGCCATGCCAGCACCCGCTATGGAGACACTATGCTGTAGATGGCACTTTCCTTCTCATGAGACATCAAACCACGGCCCTCACTGCTGGGCGGTTACTGATCTCGTTGCAGTGCTCCTCGAAGCAGGGGTATCCGGGGCAAATTCCACCCCGGATGTGTACAATCTGGCCTCCCTGTTCCTGCTTAATTCAACTGGAGAAGCAGTTTCTTCTCCACCTGGTCTGCTGTGTATTGGAACTGCTGGTGCAGAATGTGTGTCTCCCAGGTGGGGCTGCTGGTGCAGCATGGCCGCTGTGTGTCTCCCAGGTGGGGCTGCTGGTGCAGAATGGCCACTGTGAGTCTCCCAGGTGGGGCTGCTGGTGCAGAATGGTCTCTGTGTGTCTCCCAGGTGGGGCTGCTGGTGCAGAATGGCCCCTGTGTGTCTCCCAGGAGGGGCTGCTGGTGCAGCATGGCCGCTGTGTCTCCCAGGTGGGGCTGCACCTCAGGGCTGGGTGAAGTGCATTGGAGAGCTTGAGGATGAACAGGGCTGTCTGGGAGGAGGCGATGGTAAGCTTGCCCAAGTGTAATATGAGCTGTGTTTGTTTCAGGGTGTTCCAGTCATGGCTATAAAGAACAAGATGGTTTCTGAAGGGCTGGATCCTTCACTGCTGGAGTAAGTTTCTGCTCCTTCTCTCTCGCGTTCTCGGCGAGCCGTGCTCTCCAGAGCATTCACATCTGTGTCTCTGGTTTTGGGGACCCGGGTTCGAGGCTCCCTTGGCGCCTGCAGTGTAGGAGCTCGCAGCCGAGCCCGAACCCGGGCGTGAGTCCACGCACACGATCCGGGTGCACGGCCGAGCTGAACCCCTGCTGTCCCTCTCCGTCTCCCCCTGCTCCAGCACCCCCGACGCCGCCATGCCAGACGCGGGCGCTCCCGGCGCGGGGGAGGAAGACGACGGCAGCTCCGGCAGCGAGTCCTCGTTCAGCGACTGAGGCCTCGTGGCGGCGGGGGGGGCTCCGCGGCACCCCCTCTTGACTGCAGCGTGCAAAGGCGGCCGGCAGACTGGAAGATCCGGGAGAGACGCCACTGACAAGGACGGCCGAGAGAGAGCTTGGCCTTCACGCGGGTTCGAATCAAACGATCTACAGGGTCTCTTACCGAAAAGAGTCTGAAGGAGATTTCTGCTGAGAACAGCTGATTAGCAGTGTTGACACTAAAAGAATGTATTGCTCTTGTTGAAATCTTGTGGTCTGCAATTTTCACATCCAATCACTTCACATCTAATCAAGAACATTAATGATCTGATGGTCTGAGCCCAGCTTTTTCTATAGGCAGGTTTCCAGTCCACTTGACTGTATCACGTGAAAAGAAACACCAGAGAGTCCATTTTGATGTCCTAAACGCTGGATAGTTTGTTCTAAACCAGTTACTTTCTCTTTAAATTGTGTGTCATGGTTCTTGTCTAAGATATTTATTAACCCTTTGTTTAAAATGACTGAGTTTTATGTGTACGTGTTTAATCCTGGCTGTTTTTTCATTAACCACTGTTCCAATTATAAATGGACTGTCTGTGCGGTGACAGGCAGTACGGATTTGACCCTTTCAGTACTGCCCATTCATCTGATGACCCAGTGTAACTGAATGTTATCATTCACAGCTGAAATGTGTTCTTGCAGATGGCATGGTGGCACAGAGGTCAGCATCGCAGTATCACAGCACTGTGGCTCTGGGTTCAATTCCTGGGGTGCTGTCTGTGTGGAGTTTGCATGTTCTCCCTGTGTTCAAGTAGCTATCCTCCAGGTGCTCTGGTTTCCTCCTTCAGGCCAAAGGACCTGGTATGAGTGTGTATCTGTGTGGCTGCCCTGCAGTGGATTGGTGTCCTTTCCAGCGAGTATCCTGCCTTGTTCCCATAGCTTCCCGGGATAGGCTCCAGGCCAACATGCCCCTGAAGCAGATAAGTCTGGAGTGAAGAGCCTTTTATTTGAGACAATGAGATTGTGCTCAGAACAGTAGAAACCTTTCTGATGAGTATTGAACTTGTAAAGACTGAAAGTCTTCGGTTTCCCTCTTCTGGGATGAGTATAGTATTGGGTGGAACAGGAGCATACAGTTCAAGTGGAATTAAGAACAAATGTAGTTAGTCCCCAGAATAAAAAAATACTTAATGTTTTTTTTTTCTTTTGTATTTATGGCCTGTTTTCATGTGCACTGTTGTAACACACGGTGGGAGGTTGTTTTGAAAACCTTTAATGATGATGAAACACTAGAGCCTTTATTTTGCACTAACAGAGTACAAACTCTTCCGTAGCTTAGAGGACAGGCCAGAAAGAGTCAGCTGTGGACCAGCTGCCCACGGTCCGTTACTTTTGCAATCTTCTGATCTTACCAGGTTGTCCAATTATGGTTTTGTGCAGTGTGTGCATAAAGCTTTATCTCATGCATATGATTATCCATTTTAATAATTTTTAAAGATAATGAGTGAGATGCCTTTATAGAGCAATGATTCAGACCTCAAGTCTGCAGTCTGAGGTCACTGCTCACTGAAAATCTTGCCTTCTTCCTCTTCGCAGCTGGCAGGGAGCCCAGGTTCAGGTTGTAAAGGTCAAAACAATTTGAAAGTCAAGACTGCTAGTTATTTTATTCTAGCTATGGAAGAGACTGCAGCTGGATTTAGATTTGCTACCTTGCAAATGTTGCAGCTTTGAATCTCAATTCTTACATAGCAAAATTGAATTGTGCCGAATTGTCTTCATTGCACCAGCTGCAGATTTAGATTAGAAGACCTTTATTATCCCAAACCTTTGAAATTCATTTGGCACTGTTGCTTCATAACCATCACCAATAGAAATATGCATACAAGTACAGAAAAATACAATAAATGCACCTGGAAATCCTACAAGATATATCATATAACTCTACAGTTATTCAGTACATTTGAACAATTAGGGGATTGTAGATGCAGACGTGCTCCTCTGACAGTGTCGCTATACAATATTATGGCCACATTCTGCACCAGGAATAAATGAGCTTCCATGTCTGGTGGTGTTTGTGTTGCAAAAGATGGCAGTTCCACCTTCTGCTGTATCTACACAACCTGCTATAAAGAAGTTGACTTAATGTACATCTCACTTTATCTTTTATTTTTTTCCTTCAGAACCTTTTTATTCAAAGACAGTCATTTGGCTACTGTAAATAATTCTACTGGCTTGTGTGACAGCTTTCTCCAGTTTATTCTGATCTCTCATCCACATGTCACTCTACACTAATGAGGCAAAAGAGGAGAATTCACTAGACCGCACTATTGTATTACAGTAATCAAATCTTTAGTGGAGAATTCGTTAAACGTTTTATAAAAGACAGGTTTAAAAGTCTTCAATGTTAATTTCAGCTTAATCTTATTTTGCCCTCTCTGGAGGCATTTCAGTCTTAACACTTGATACAGTGGTCATCTCAATTCTAAAATTTCAGCTGATAATTTATTAAAATGGGTTTCCTGCTTCAATTCTTTTTTGTCTTATACACTATACCAACTTCAATAATCTGCCCATACATACAGTACATACTGAGGACAGGCTCAGTGATCACAGCCCAGCCATGGACACTGGACACAGACTGACCTGGCTGCCCGGAGAGGACAAGTTCTTTGACCACAGCTTGGACACAGGCAGACCTGTCTGCCCGGAGATAACAGGCTGCTCTGGGTGCCAGCTAAAGAAGCAGAAACAGATGCACTTTCTGCTGCACTGTGAGTCCTACTCTGGGCCAAGACCAACATTCTTCCCTAAAATAACAAATCTCAGTCTCGGAATTCACACGCCAGAATCAGACCAGCTTTGATCCTACAGGGATAAGAAGGTCAATAGAACTGCAGGCCTGTATGTGATCTCCTGTCACCGTCTGAGGACCAGAGAGCGAGCCTGTCTCACAGTAAGGTTGTATGTAATGTATGCTGTGTCAACTGTACCTTCTTTGGCAACACTGCAACTCAGTGGTCATTGCCTGTAAAGCTCATTGAGTTTAGTGTTATAACACTGCCTTGGGATGCTGAGTCATTCAAGAGCCTCCTTCCATTCCTCTGGAAGTTTCAAGTTTAAAAAATGAAAAGCTCCTCTTCGTAACCCAGGTTGAAATAGAATACTTATTCCCTCATCCTTTCTGGTCAGAACCACACTTTGCTAGCTTCTTCAGCCTCGTATGAGCTTAAACCCAGGAGAGAGCAACAACTCTGACTAGTTGGAAAAGCTATTGATTAGCTTGGATCTGGTGGAAAGAAAGGCCTTACAAATCAAGAATACAGTTACTACAGATACATGCAGTGACAATAAATTACTCCTGTGGAAAGTCAGTTAAGTAAAAATATTGTTCATTTAGTCATTATCATCATAGATTAGAATCTCCAACATTGTCCATGCATCTTGTCCTGCATGTTCCCAGCTCTGTCCACAGCTTAGCTTAGTTTCTCCACTGCAGAATGAAGCAGTTTCAGGTCTTCTCTCATCTGACTGAGGCCACCCTTCACTTTCTGGAGCTCGTCTAGCACCTCAACTCGACAAGTGAAGGGATCGTAACGAACTGTGAACTGTTTCTTTATCTTGGAGGAATACTGCCTGTGCACATGAGACAAGAGGAATACATGTAAAATATTTTAAAACACATTAAATCTGCAATACAGTACTAGGCTTAAGCCTAGTAGAGGTATGGAAAACATTGCTATTTCTCTCAGAATCAACTGTCCTAAATTTAGAGCTGTCTTCCAGAGACTTTGCTGTAACAACCACGAAACATGTATTAAGCCACCAACGATTTTCTATCCTCTTTATCCAATTCAGGGTTCAGGGGAGCTGCAGCCTATCCCAGCAAGCAACAGGTGGGGTACACCCAGGACAGGACATCAGTCCATCTCGGGGTGCACACACACACACACACCAGGGCCAATTTTCCAGAAGCCAGTTAACCTACCAGCTTGTCTTTGGACCTTGGGAGGAAACTGAAGCTCCCAGAGGAAACCTACATGAGCACAGGGAGAAAGGGAGAACATACAGACTCCACACCCAAGGACCTCCTAAACCCAGGGCCTCAGTGCTGCAAGGCAGCAATGCTGACAACTGCACCATTGTGCCAATATATTAACCCCCTATATCAAAATTAAAAAATAAAAAACAAATGAATCTAATAAGAAAATGCAGTAGCACTCGAGTCAATAAAAAGTCAGTAGGATGGTATGCGCTTGTAGCTATTGAAGTCATACTTGCAATTGTCTCTTATAAAACTTCAAGGCTCTTTTCTTGAAGGACAAAAACGGCTTGAGATAAGAGCAGTCAAGGACATTTTCTCAAACAGACAAGCAAAGTTAACGGACTGCACCATCATCATAAAAGCATGAATACGATGGGTGCCTGACTGTCTGAGTGCTACTGGTTCCACGGGAGCTGGGATACTCAGGAGGCCAGTTATACAATAAGCATTTATTGTGTTCACAACTGGAGTCTTTTCTAACACAATTATGGGAATCCTCACAGGAAGGGTTAGTTACAGATATATTTGAACACCTGGTCGTTGTATAAAGCTGTCGGTGTAACGAACGCAAAGACCAGTATTCTCATTTCTTCTTTTTGGAAATCGTTGTGTATTCATCTGGACCTCCGGGACTTCATTCCCACCCTGGGAAACAGGCCAGGGGTCCTCTGTGGACTTGTGTCAGGTTAGAGCCTATCAAACTACCAGAAGTTACAACCTTTCACACTCTTCTGTAGAACCGTCATATATCAGCCATCTTCAACGTGACTCTGCTTTCAGTCCACCAGGACTGTAGCCTTGAGCCTAGCACAGAAAACAACACTGTTATTTGCTTATTGATCTGTGATGACAAAATCATCTCTACAGGAAACATGCTTTTAACATCTTCCTTTAATCCCACTTGTTTGAAAGGGCAACCTTTGCATCTTTATACCTACTGTACGATAAAAATGAGAACCATTTTTCTCAAAGAGTCTTGTGATTTCCTCTCTGTTGCCCCATTTGGGCTCTGCGGTTTTCCTTTGCTGAACACATCTGTGGAGCTCCTAGAGCAGGCGGTCTCACCTCAGCTTGGTCTTGGCATCCTCGAAGCTTTCGGACACAAAGTACACAGGCTGGTACGTCTGGTCTTGGTAGGGTTGGAGGGCGGTCACCTCTGGATTGAAAGGCTTGTATTCAGGCTCGTTAGAAAGCGCGTACTGAAAAAAGGACATGGACCTGAGAGAAGGTACCTCAAAAACACAGTGCTAAATGAGAACAATTACAGCCGTTATTGTACCACAGCAAAGACTACTCGGTGACCTCAAGATCAACACAATGACAGAGCGGACTTTGTTGTGACTATATAATGAGCAACTGGTCATGTGTCTCTGAAGGGGCACATCAGGGTTTTAACACTCACCAGAAGTTCCCCATATGATGACAGGAGGCCAGCTCCATATGCTTTAACAACTCCATTCTGCTTGCAGAGTCCAAATTCTACTGTGAACCAGTACAGCTGGAATACAGGGGAAGAGGGACTCACCAATTACACAGGAGAAGCAATACAGAGGTTACAAGAAGATGAAAGAGTGTCCATACCCCAGTGTGAGGGCACCCTCTAGCACACCTAATACAATCAAAGTTTATTTTACGACAAGCAAGAGCACCAACGGACATCTGTGTATAATAGCTACAGTAAAAGTTCAAAACAATTCATAACATACCAACTCTATTTACTCTTTCAATATAGGCAGGAAACGTAGCAAAGAGAGGTGGTCATACAGCCCATCAGACTCTTTTTTTTCCTATGTTCTTCTTAAACATGATATCCCAAATTGCATTGTAAAAGTTACAGTCTGTTGCAAAAAGATCAACATACAAGCAAACTATCTTCTGCTGAAATATTCTTATTTCAATGACGCACAAAATTATTTTGATGTATTACAGATATTATTCACAGACACACTTTTATATATTCTCAATAATGTGTGGATTAACCTTCATTTCATACAATTTTGCTGCAGTTTGTGTCTGTATACAGTAACAATATGATGAACTGCCCAACAAGCAGGGGGCATTCCTGTCTAAAGCTTCCATTCCTTTTTTTTTTGCTCTTGACATCTGACGTTTTATCCCAACACCAATGTATCCCTTTAAATAAGACAGGGATAACAGTCATAGACAACGCTTTAAAAAAGTCCAATAATTTCAGCAAAAATTGAGTAATTGACTTAAATTTGAAATTAGCCCTCTTAGATAATTATCTGTAACTCATAATTAGCTCTGTTTATGTTTCTTTTCGCAGGTGCACTTACGGTGGCCAGTTTCTCAATGTCCTCGTCCGAGGCTCCCAGGGAGACGAGCCCGATCTCCTGAAAAACGACACCGCGGACAGTGGCTGTGGGAGGCAGAACTCTTGCGTGTCTAACAGCTGGAAGACTGACGACTACAGGTACCAGTTCCTCTCTGAACCGGGGGAATAACAACGCTTGTGTGAATCAGGAAACCTGACCGGCACCGGGACAACCTGTGCTTTGTGTAACGATACAAAGACTACGCGGGCACCTTCTGAGCACAACGCCGCCGATCCGCACTGACAGATTCTCACAATATGAATCGTCAGCGTGCGGTTTGTACGAACTGCAGAAACCCGCGACTAACGCTGTTTATCTTACCTGTGAAAACTTGGCAAATTCCACGTCAGTCAGCATCGGGACGTGTCCGAGCAGTTCGTGGCAGCAGTCGCTGAAACGGGGCCAGACGCGCAGTGTAAATATAGCTTTCACTACATGGGGAGCAGAAACCGCTCGTATTTAAGCACATGACATCTGGCAACTTGTGTCAGGGAGCTCCTCGCGTGTTTAAGTGAAAGGGAGAAAACATCGGGTCGCTTAACGATATTAAAAATCACGAGAAACAAAAAACTAACCTTTATATACGTATGGCAAACCTGTTTAACTAAGGGAACAAGTTATAGGTTTATTCCATGCAGAAAAAAAGAAGAAAGAGAACACAACGTTTCGGCCGTGGAGCCTTCTTCAGGTGTCAAGACACTATAACTTGTTCCTTTGCAGCCTACGCATGCTGACGCAGCTACCCACCTGTTTAACTAAAGACCGCTAGATCGACGACATGAAGAATAATTCTCAGGGGTACAGTGCCCGTTTCACATTACCCCCGAGATATGCCTCATCTCCCATTTTGTAAGCGGTAGTTAGACAAACGGGGCTCAGTGTTGTGTCCTGGGATGACGGGCTTTCCGCCCAGGCGGTAGCCTGCCATGCGCCCGGTGCTTGCCGGGATGGGCTCCGGTCTCCCCCGCGGCCCTGTATCGGATAAGGCGGAGAGAAACGGGGCGGCTGGGAGGAGGAAAAGAGCAGGACTTACGGTTCTGGCGAATGCATTGGGGACGACGAGTGGCGGACGTACTGAGTGCACTGGAAGACGCGGAACGCCAGGCTGGCCAGGAAATCTCTGGCGGACAGCAGCCCGGCGGCGGGTCGCAGCTGAAACCCCGTCTTTCCTAAGGGACGAGGATAGGGCGAGACACTTATTGAATCGATCTATCGTCATCTTACTCCTTACTCCACTTTCTCCTGAAACCCATAAACAAAGGGAAAGGTACTGTATGTGCACCACGCTGTATCCGATGTGCGCGATGATCGTGGCGCCTGTCCAGTGTGCCGAGGCCGCCGTGGGTGCGTCTGCAGCTGAAACACGTTCTGTGGAAGGGCAGGTTTGTGAAGTAGGATCTGTGTCTATACAATTAAAACGGCGTGACTTCATTTAATGAATTTCCATGAATTTCCACACGGAAGAGCGCAAGCCCATCCCCTCGCTTCGCGCGTCGATATACCTGTAACGCAACGGGGGCTCAGGCGGGCGCCCTTGCCGCATTAGGTCGGCCCCATCCCGACTGAGGCTCGAACCCGGGACTCCCGCGTCTCTCTGCAGCGACCCAGCCCCGTGAGCTAAAGAGAGATCTCTCCACAGCCCAGTAGCTGTGGTCCTGCTATCACAGGGAAGGGCGGTGACATCACCTGCTCTGGTACGCCGGCTCTTACACAGTGCCTGTCGGCCGTAAGCGTTACATACCTTTAAGGAATCTGGAAACGTCCCGGAGCTGTGGAATATTGTCTTCCCTGTATCCGCAATTCTTCTCCAGCTGCTGAAACCCTTCCACATACTGTTTGCAGGCGTGTGTGGGATAAATGCTGCTCAGGCTTCTGTACACCTCTCTCCTGGAGGGTTAAAGTTTAAGATAAATTAACAAAACACACACACACACCCGCACCACAGCGTATCACAGGCCCCGACGCCACGGCTCCATGACTGTGGATTCTCCTACAGCTCCGACTCACCAGGTGGCGATTTCCTCCGGCGTGTACTGCACAAAGGGCAGCGGATCACCTCTGAAAAGCAACAGACACCAGGAGGGGTATCAGCTCAACGGGCTTAGATTCTTTTAAACGTGTCCCTTTTAATCGTTCTTTCCCCGTTGTTATTTGTTAACATGCTTTGATGTACGTTTCAGAGTCTCTCGGCAATATTGGCTGTCTGTTTCTATCCTAAACATTCAGGGCCTTTGAACCATCTTTATTTTTTTTTATTTTCAACCCATATGCAGAGTTTATACCCACTGAGAGTACCTATATCACATCAATAACGGACGGCTGCGCTCATCGCTTTCTCTTTTAGTGCTGGATCTATATTCTCTTTCCATAGCGGCAACAGCAGGCCGTCCTGATGATGAAAGTCGTGAGCTGTATCATCGAAGGCGCGCCTCTGTACCAGAAGCTTGTACTGTATAATACAAGGCTTTGCTTTCGCAGGCTTACATCGACTGGACTATGGATCGCTATCAACAGTGTACAGTGAATGAACAAAAAGGTGCTTACTCTTTATGGCTGAAGGCCAGGTCAGAGATCTGCGATCTTCTTTTCCTGTATTCCAGATCCTTATATCCCTGTTATTGACAATTTATTATAATAATATTAAATTCTAACATATGCGAACCCACCGGGTGAGTTCATGTATTCGCTACTGGAGCGCCCGAGTACCTTTTACATGCTTTTCGCCTCTACGGAGCTGAACTTTGATAAATTTCCTGAAGTATAAAAATAACGCGACAGTCTGCTCACGGGTTCAAATTACTCAGTTTCTAGAATAATATGAAACGCTTGCGAATAACCTGAGAGGTCTTCAGATTATGTTTTAATTATCAATCATAATAACAAAATAGCGATATGTGCAATATACTGTATAAAATAACCAACTGACAAAAAAAAAAGGAATTAAGCGTCTTCGTGTTTGTATATTCGCGTTACATCCTAAATTTCCTAAACTTTCAAGGGGACCGACACAGGTGTACTTACAGGATGATGGTGGTCTAAATCCGGATTATATTTTGTGATCAAGTGATGACACTGGTCCAGGTCGCTCAGTTTTCTCGGAAACCACGGAACTGAATTAAATAAAGCAGATTTGCCAGGGTCAACATCATAAAAGCATAAACGTCTTTGAATTTCGCAACCACTACCCCTGGAGAAGGAGCAGGAGGAGCAGAGGTAGGAAGATAGGTAGGAGAAGATGAAGAAGATGCCGATGAAGATCCATTCTCGTTAAACTGTCATACACAACACTACCTTTCTCCTCCCGGATGCTTCTGACATCGTCTGCCACTCTTCTGAGGGCATGGATGAGGACGTCCGTCTCCGAGCTGCGCACCTCGCACCTCACGAAGAACTCCAGATCCTCCGCGCCCTTCCTGGGCTCCCTGCCGGGACGGGTTTCGATGTGATGAACCCTGGCTTCAAACGTCTGATGAATACAAAAGAAAAAGGTCGAAGCCGTCATAAAAATACATTTTGAATACATCCGATTGCTCGGTTTTCAAAATTATTCACCATGCTACAGCGGAGCACAGTTGGGTATTTATAAAAGGATATATATTTTAACGAAATAAAACAGACGTCATCTTCCTAAAATCGCAAGTCCACGGCAACACAGACACACACACACACAAAAGGTTGTTTCTTTACCTCAAAAACTTTGCCGATCCTCGACAAGCCCGCGTGTTTCGCGTTGCTGAGGGTGAAAAGTAGGTTTAGAGTAGCTTTGCCGTCTTTCTCTCCGACCACCAGGCCGTCCGGGCGGTGCGAGGGCCCCGGCTGAGAGAGGCCCTCCCGCTCCTTCCTGGCGTCCTCGATGAGGCTGCGCGTCCGGCCCGAGTACCGGCCGCCCTGGGCTCCGACCTCGGTCTTCATCGACTGCGGGTATGGGCTTGAGTTGCTCAACGTGGATTTTGTTTGAGGACGCGACGTGCCTGGGGCTCTAAACGGAATACTAAATGTTGAATTGAAGCAAAGGAGTGTTTACTCAAGTAAGAATGCCCCAGTGAAAATCCGCACCTATCGGATGAGGAACAGCGCCGGGGTATGGGGTATTTATCGGCTTCTCCCCACATTGTCTTTGTGAAGGTGTTACGCACACATCTGCGTGAGACATTGAGATTTTGTGCCCACGTCCCCAGTGAGTCACGACACTTGACAGGAAGCGTCTTTTTACTCCCCCCAAAAATAGGAACAGCTGACTTTCATGAGAGTCCACGGAAGAAAGAAAAAAAAATTACTTTTTTATTACGCAGAACATTTTTCACTGTAAATTCTATGCTGATTGGTTTCGGTATAATGTTAGGAAATACTTCATTGTACCGATTAGTTTGTTTGGGGAAAAAACAGTTACAAGACTACATTTTCGGTCTCTTACAGCGGACCTTGGACACATGCAAGATCATATTGAAAACATTGGGAAAATGCCGAATTAAAAGTGCACTATCCGAGGTGCTGAAACGCGTTTAAAATGTTTTTTTTTAAAATCTATTGATTTTTACTTCCTCGTTAACATTGTCAACGCAACAGTAAAAACACCAATTACAGTACTTGTAGAATTACTGTGTCTACATCCCCGTGGTTATAAAAGGCCGGTAGGGAACGTTTGCTTTGCCTCACAAAGCGAAGATCTGTTCCTGTGTCTTAGTGATTAGCACGGATTCCCTTATCTGCACACAGTCATATCACATCATTCGAAAGCGCTGATCTCTCAGTCTGTGAAGAGCCGCTTCACTACCCAGTAAAAACTGTATACAATAATAATATAGAAAACTGAAAGGTGGTACTTTTGTTGCATTAATGCTCGTTTTATTCCATTATTGAGCTTTAGGATTTCAAAAGAAAGAGTTCTGAATTTCACGTAAGAGATTTTAATACAAAATATCTCGGGTCTTCACTCAGAAGTGACAGAAAAAAATATTGAATATACATCATAATAGAAAATATATGTCATGCTGCTTGATTAGATGGGACCTTTATTTACCTTGGAAGAAAAAATGACGACTCAAATCTCATTTTGTGACTCGTCTCTAAATGAGGTTTTAATGAAAACTCCAAAGTGCGCACACTCGAAAAACGTGATATTCCCAATGCTCTAATCCGGGGATGAGTTTTTAAACTTTATACACACAGGCGAAGAAGTCTCTATAGTCAGAGCGCTCAGTTCTATTCTGTTTAACGTTTTAGCGGGGAATGAACCACAGACTGTTCCTATGCTTCTGTCAGTCCAACCAAACACTCATTCTTTCCGTCTTTGGGTAGATTAAGATTCTCGTTTACCACAAAAAAATAATTGCAGAATTGTAAGGTCACTATTCTATTCCAATTACTCGTGTAATTCTTATAATATAATATGTTCAACACGAATATGAGGACAATATTACACTCTATCAAATATTAAAATACCAAAAAGGAATTTGACATTTAAAAGCTTGATTAAGGACATACAAACTCACATCTTTTTTTAAATTTTATTTTTAGTATTAAAAATCATGCAACATAGTAAAAAAGTACAGCACACCGATATTGTTCGGAGACGTTCGAACAATCACCTTTGCTTTATAACAAAATTCTTTTCCAACGCGAAGAGGACGTTACAGCGTTCCGTATCGTTTGTCTTTGTACAAGAATTAAACCAGCTTCATTTTATGGAAACAGACGGAGATGGTGACACATTTACTAGTGAATTGTGGCCATACTGCAATTTGCCAATACCGTACATCACTGTAATTGGGTGAACTTTACAACTGCGTTTCTGTCTTTTAACGAGATGAGAAATCTTTCTCAGTTATTATTATTAGTACTAGTAATCTAGAGTACAAATTACATTTCTGTAGTAAAATAGGTGTAGTTAACACCTACGCTTATATCTTAGGTTTCCGTTTATAGATGCATTTATATATATTGATATTCATAATCAACGCCCGGTTTAGCAGTTGCTATTAAAAAAAATAATCTACAATTAAAAATATAAACTTCAAAGAGCTGCAGTGATACCTTTTAGCACGAGAGCGGAAGGTCCCAGCTGGTTTCTGCTAATTCTAGTAATTGTGCTCTGTCGACGCTGTGGCGCAGCTGGATGAACACTGAGAAGCGTTTCAATATCTACACGTTAGAAATAAAAGCTGAATCGAACAGCGTATGGTTGGCTACGAAACATTAGAAATAGACACGCTTTTGTGTTATATTTTAAAATTATGGAAAGCTACTCTCGTCTTACAAATGATTATTTATAATTTTTTGAGAGTAAAAAAAAATAAGCTAGTTGCATGCCCATGACTGCACTACAAACAATTATCAGTAATGCTCAGATTAAATTCTATTAACATTTTCAAGGCTAAATAAAACCGATATACATGTTCTACAAAGAATGAAATCATGAAATCTACAAAGATAGAAAGACAAAGCAATTTTTTTTTTCCAGGGGAGCTAAAACATTTGTTTTATGGCATGCAAATATATAGTTATATTTAAACACATCGCGTTCACTGAAGTGTAACACCAAAGTAAAATATCCGCATCAGATATTTTATATAAAAATGTCTCCATCAGAGTTTATTTTCGTGTTTCTCCATTCCCATCTTCTGAAGGGCATTGCACAATATTCCCATTTCACCTGAAATAGAGACAAAATTCCAATTCTGTTATTTGTGCCAGTGTTAAGCTTTTTAAACGGAATTACCAAACAATCATTTTGCAGTTTATTGGAAGAGCTATAATATTCGTCACCAGTCGTCACGAGAAATGTAACCCTATAAATAGAGGGGAAACGGTCTAACTTAACGAATATTAATTTAATAACCAATACATTAAATATCCATTTTCTCCAAATTGGCTTTTCTGCCAAATTCAGCCAGTTCCTCCTCATTCGTATTTCAATGAATCGAGGAATTCATTGGGACGGGACCGGATTACTGTTATAATTATTAAAATCGTTAAAAATACATCCGATTGTGAAAGATAATGAGGCGCGTCTTGCTCATGTTGTCGGTTTAATCTGACGAACCAAACCTGATCCTTTTTTAACGCGTGTCGGAATCAAAACGGCGCTCCTCTTACAGCTTCGCACAAACACAGCCTATTGAGGCCGTTAAGCGTCAACAGATGGCAAAACGACCTTCCAAACCGATGGAGGAATCGCGTGCGCCTTGGTTTTTTAGCACGTCGGACAACATACTGTACCTCCAATGCTGTCCGCCAAGTTCTTGAGCTGCTGCATGCTGTCCAGCACTTCGATGCTTTGTGTGTAGGGGTTGTAGCGCACCGAGAATGGTCTGGGAATGGTAGCAGCAAATTTCCTGCCACAGCACGCAAGGAAACAGTCATGAATGTGTTTCTTTCAGATGAACTGATTTCACTTGACTTGGACTCAGTACAGATCAATGACTTCACGAAGACCCGGGTTAAGTCAATCTCTTGAGCCAGTCCCAATCACAAATTACTGGCATACAGTAATTACCACATGTGATAAACACGTCAATCAATGGATCCATCTACTTGTGTAAATATTAGGTGTTGGCTGAGCTACAGTGTACTTTTGTATATTGAACATACCATGTTCGACCCAGTGGTTCAGGTGGCTATGAGTTTAAAAGTCAGGATTTGCTCGAGCTGACAGTTTTGTGCCCAATGGACACTGGCTCTCAAGCACTTACTCTAGATCGATGAGCTGTGATGACTTGTGTATCAAGGCATGACATAAAATGGGCTCAAGACTCGGTTTAGACAGAAAGTTATTCTGGCTGTAATTGTGACCTCTGGCTTGTGTTTCACTGTTGATCCTTAAGAAACCTGCTGGGTTAACATTGTCAAGTGCCTTTCAAGACTACAAGTGTTCAGCTGCTTCTCCCTGTCACACTCCCTTCAGCCCCAGAATTTATCTGGTTGCTCTTCTCCGGACTGATTCCAGAGTGGCAACGTCATTTCTACATTATTGTGTCCCACAGTGTACATACACTATTATTCTAAGTTAGATCTTACTAGTGCATTATACAATTTCAACGTAACATCCCCCGATTAACATTCTATACATTTGACCATATACCCTAGAATGTTCTTGTCTGATACACTATATGACCGTGCCATAACCCATTTTACTGACTGAGCTGTGAGGGTGGGGGAAGGGGAGTTACAGACAGTGGTGGTGAAGGACTGGAGGGAGGTCCTGCCCACCTGTGTGGGCTCAGGCCAGGACTGTGGTTTAGGAAGTAGGCGATCAGCCACACTGGGGTGGGAGAATGGACTTAATCAAGCCCATGGGTCCACTGAGGACTGTAGTTGCATCTCAAGATGAGCTGGGCTTGGTGTGTTGTTGCATTGAAGGCCTCACCTGAAGAAGGCTCCACGGCCGAAACATTGCGTTTTCTTTCTTCTCTTTTTAGCAGGGAATAAACCTATTACGTGTATATTTTTTTATCTTTAAATGGTTTCCCTTGCACGGGCACTGTAAATGCACTGTCGTAGGATTGGGATTTTAATATAAACAGATCTACACCCTTGAAAGTTGCATTTAGGGAGCTCAACACAGAAATTAACACACGAATTTGTTAAATTTTATGATGCTGCCAATCAATTTAAAATTGTTACTGAGATTTACTAAGCAGTCTGAGAAAGGGGACTGCAGTTCCCGTGTCTTTTCTGCAATGGATTGAAAACACCGATATCCAGAGACACCTGTCCTAAAATAAAAACATATTGTGGATAAATGGCAGGATCTACCCCCTTTTTTTAAAATTCTAATGCTGATGCAGCAGAAACAAATATTCTATCCAGAGAGAATAACAAATATGTACAATCACAGCAAATTCTGTGGCTTTTTAAATATTCTTTAAATTAAAATGACCGTATTTTTTTTAGTTCAGGTGGGGAGCTGCGTCAGCATGCATAGGCTGCAAAGGAACAAGTAAAGGCTTATTCCCTGCTGAAAAGAGAAGAAAGAAAACAACGCTTCAGCCTTGGAGCCTTCTTCAGGTGTGAAAGAGAATTTAAGAAATTCTGAATTAAGAACAAAATCCCAAACTTTGTGAAAGTACTGTACTGTAACTGAAACAACTATCATGTTGTCAAGAGTTCATGTGAACTGAGATGTGAAGCTGCCCTTCCTGCTCACTAGTCTCTGTGATGACTGATGTAATGTGATGTAAACCATCTCAAAGTTGAAAGCAATATTTCAATTGCATTAAAAGAGAAGTCTTCACAAGCCTGCTTGTTTACAGCGCAACAAGGCCACTTCACCTCACTGTTTTGTTGCCTCGTTCTGAATCGCAGACAATGACGGCAACATGGTGCTGCGCAGACCTGGAAATTTAGTGATGTAAATTTGAGACTTTACACGTTACTGTGTACATTTTAATTTAATAGTGGTCTGAAATGCACTTATCAATGCAGATTCTTTCTAACCCTGAAATATAAAAATAGCGTTGCAGTTCCCCTTTAATGAGGTAACTGAATTAACAATCAACTCCTAGAACAAAGAACAAGATCAAATCCACCCCTGTAGGGGAATGGAGTGAAAGAGGTACTATCTGAACCTCACAGGTCCAGGGGCTCAGCACATGGAGTGAAATGGATCCAAACTCCATTCACAAGCGTTGGGTTCACCCTCAACTGGGGGCTTCCAAACTGCCCGGATACTTGTCAGGGATACTCCGGTCCAGAGGGCTTTCTACAGAACTGGTGGAGAAGGTCTACCTTGGCCACATCCACAAGTCTTAAGCTACTGGTGGTCTGAAGATATTACTTACCTTTACCTCAAAGAATGTATTTACAGACTTTGGATGTAGCAGTCTACAGGCTATTGTAACATTGTGTTTATTGGTTTTGAATGTAATTCCAAGAAGATGCATGCATGAGGCTGCTGTTGACACAAAAGTAGACATTGTTACCTGACTTTTTCTTTGGCATCTTCAAAGCTCTCAGAGACGAAATACACAGGCTGAAACTCAGTGATTGGGTAAGCCTGCAGGCTGGTCTTTTCAGGGTCGAATGGCAGCAGTTTTGGCTTATCTGTTAAGGAGTACTGCAGTAAAGAAAAATAAAGGAAGATTGTTCTTAAGAATCAGGAAGAAAGAAGTAATCACATTTTATTCATCTTACAGCCAAGAAGCAGTAAATATCACACTGATTGTAATTACACTGCATGCAAAAATGTGAATTGAAGTACATAAAACAAAATACACAAATTAAAATAACATAAGGAATAATCAGATGGAACCATGATGATAAACACATCAATCAATTGATCTATCGACTTGCGCAAATATTAGGAGTTGGCTGAGCTACAGTGTACTTCATACAGTATATTGAACATACTGTGTTCATCCCAGTGGTTCAGGTGGCTATGAATATTGGGACACATGCATGTTAAATGCATTTTGGAGTTTAAAAGTCAGAAGTTGCGTGCAGATCCCTTTAAGGCCTGCATGAAGTCGGCACTCCCTGAGCTCACCAGACTGTGTGTGTATAATCATTTGTGATGTTCTGCCTTGCCTTTTCTGTAGCCACTCTGAGTTCGACCCGTACTTTTGAGATGTTCCGACTTCAGTTTTGTCTCCAGCATGTAAACTGCTGCTCAGTGGGATTCAAATCTGAAGATTGACCTCGCCAGTCTAAGATTTCTCATGTCGTTTCTACATGGGGAAGCCACAACCAAGTGCAGAAGCATTTTTTCTACAAAAGCTGCCAAAAGTATCTGTAAATGGCAGAATTCATTCTGCGGCTGTCGTTCTTAGTTATATCATAAACTCTGTTCTTTGGAGCAACTGTAGTCCCTGTCTTCCTCCACGGCTTAGCCTTTCTCTCACTTTGTAAAAATTCATCTGTCCGTAAAACTTTGTTCCAAAACTCTTCTGGCGAATTCGATACTCCCGAGTGAATTCTAACCTAGCTTTTCTGGTCTTGGCGCTGTTGAGAGGTTTACATATTGCAGTGGAGCTTTTGGAATTCTGTTGTCCCAGTTTGTGGGAACTGAGAATTTTAACACTCTCACCAATGGGGCCCCAGATGTTGTGGGTGATTTTGAGGTTTTGCCTGACAGCCCTGATAATGATTCTGTCATCAACATCAGGCATTTTTGTTGACTGATTGGCGAAATATGCTTGTGACTGCTTTCTGCATATTACTAAATGTTGTTCTTGGTACGGCCAGTTCCTGTGCTACTTTTTTTGTTTTTATTGTAATATTTGACTAGGGACTCCAAACACTGGAGTCCACATGATCCAGTTGACAGGGATCTTAATTTCCCAACACCAAGGCTAAAATGGACACGTCGGCCCGTTGTCTCAATATGTATGCAAACGAAAAGGTTTTCTTCAAAATAAAAAAGGTTCAACACTCAATTTGTTTATTTGACCCAAAGGTAGAAATCAGCTTTTTAATGAGAAATTATTCTTACAGTTTCTAGTGAAATCTGAGTTTATGCTTTACTCTCCTAATATTTTTAGGGAACTGTATATGACATAATAATGCAGCAAATTATTTTATAGAATTTACTGGCCACAGATTCATCTCTTTGTGTATCCCTCTGTCTATCTATACTGCATTACTTATCCTTTATCCTTATTTTAAAGCTGGCTGGAGACTAGTAAAGACATTCATTCAGAGCACCACTGGACCTCTATCCAGATATCCCCAATAAGCATGACTGAAATGTAGTTAACAAATGGAAAACAGAGTATTGATAAGGGGTAATGTAATTAGAGATCTAGGACCACTGTTCTTCCTTACAGATCTAGATTCTGGTATAGCTTGTAAATAAGTAATGCTTGCAGATGATACCAACATAGGAGTGTTTGAAAACACTGTAGACATAGCGAACGTACTGTATGTAAAACAATCACATTCAGAATTGGGTAAACAATGGCAGATGACAATGAAGGCAATGTGTAAAGAGGGCACTAGTGGAAGTGCATTTAAAACTCAGAAAAGGAGGCTCCGTTTTACACAAAGGGTTGAAGGAGTATGGAACAAGCTACCCAACATGTTGCTGAAGCCAATACCCTGGATATACTACTTTTCTATCAAGAAATGGCTGCAGGAGATGCTGATATTAACTAGGAAGTACAAAACATCCTAGATAGGCCAACATACAGTAGATATGACTTCCTCTGTTTTTTTTTCTTACATTCTTAAGCAGGATCGATACAATTAGACAACAGTGCTTGACTGACAGAGCCTCACTAGGGCTGGGTAGGTTTGAGTTGCTCAGAGTAGTCTGTGTGAGCTCTGCTGCAATGTAGCCAATTGTGGGTGAGAGCACTAAGAAAAAGACAGCTCTGACAGGTGCAAGTTTCACACAGGGAGGACCATTCAAAGCTAGTTTACCCACTGTGCTTTTACAAGGTTGCAGTAATAAATGCAATTAATACAAGGTGGGATGATTTTAGTTACCTAATGCAGAACTATACAGACATTACAGCATGTGCACAGCACACAGTCGTTCTAGTTGATTAAATATGTCTGGTTATACATTGAAACAAACTGAAGTTCTTAAGAAGCTGCTCCTTATGAATGTGAAAGAATAACAATAGGTCAAGGGAAGTCAGATGGCTTTATAAAGGGAAACTAGTAAATGACAAACTGACTGAGTTACTTTCTTTCCTGCTACAGGCTGAGTCAGGCTGCAGAGTCTCCGGCTGAAAGGACTCAACCTGTGGTTGAGTACAAGGGGTTGGGGGGGGCAGGAGTCTCCTGACATCACAAGCACTGTTCTGTGATGAAGCACAGATCCATGCGGGACCTTCACAAAAAAAACACCCCTTACAGGAGACGTGTAGCTACCCAGAGCTAGATGACGACCGAAAAGCAATTTTCACCAGACCTGCCAAATGGCCTCAGCACTGGAATATTAGGTGACATTTTTTAAAGTGATGCGAAATGCTCCCTTTTATCCAACAAACATGGCTGAGAAATAACCTGCGTATCTGTGATGATATCAGCGATGATCGCTTCCAATTATATGGGAAATGAATTCCACTCATCTTGTTTATTCCTTATAACAAGGCCATGCATTGCTCTCAAGTACCCGTAATGAAGTGCACAGACCTGCAGCTCTCCAAAGGATGAGAGCAAGCCAGCTCCATAAGCCTTGATCTCAGATTCCTGTTTGCACAGCCCGAACTCCACTGTGAACCAGTACACCTTCAGGAGAACAACAGATGGCATCGTCAGCTGAAAGTGAATCACACTGAGTACGAAGCGCCACGCTTTGCCGAGACTTCTTATTTGCCATTCCAAATTCATGCTTTGAAAAGAGATCTGCCAATGCAGATCCACCCGTCTCATCTGAAGGTGTTCCGAAAAGAGAGGGAAGGAAAACGGACGAGCAGTGCCGAATATTCCAGGGAGCTCACTTCAGGGATTGTTGTACTTACTGTCGCAAGCTTTTGAATATACTCGTCTGGAGCTCCCAGAGAGGCCAACCCGATTTCCTGGCAGAGAAACCAACGTTACTTGATGTATACTGTATGTATGACAGTCTACCATTTACACAGTACTTTTAGTCACTTACGAACAAAGCAGAAGAAATGAGAAACCTAAAACTGGACGGATATTTTAATCCAAATAAAACCAAATAAATTGCAGGGTCTGCTTTACTAGGGGCAGCCACTAATAATGCACTGTAGAGCTACAGTGACCTTTTACCCCTAGGTGCCCAATGCAGCTGAGCTGTCCAAGGGGATTATACAGGATTTGCTCACGTTGTTCATAATCCCCAGTCACGCTAAATAATCTTCTCTGTTTCACCTGAGGTACTAGTTATCCTGAAAAAAACTGGTCTCCTGCCAATGATTGGACAGCAGATTTGTCTTTTCATTCCTGTGTTTAGTGTGGCAGAAAGTGGTACATCCACACTGGCCTGCCCACTGTTTGTGACTGATGCCCTAAGGGAGCACTGTAGAAGAGCCTTGCTTCTGTCCAGTGCAACTAAAAAGAATACCCTACCTGAGAAAACTGGGCAAAGCTGGGATCTGCAAAAAGAGGCACGTGTCCCAGCAGTTCATGACAGATGTCACTGTGGAGAGAGAGGGCAAGCAGTTTGTTTCACACAGGCAGCTAAATGCAAGACACTAAAAACAACCTCCCGTTAACTGCAATGCCTGAGCAGCTTGTGAACGGTTAACTGAATTTCCAGTATAATCTTACAGATTTCTAGCGGTTTAGTGGTCTTCCATGATCACATCACGGATTTCCAGTGGCCTCTAGTTGTTCTATTAAAGTGAAAACTGAATACCTCTCTACAACATATTGTGTTTCACTGAGGATAGCATCACCCAAGAGTTAAGTGTACTGAAAATGTTACTGAGTGTCTAATCTACAGTAAATTTGGGTTTAACCCGCTAGTCTGAGAGGAACGAGGGGGCTGGGACCCCCTGAGTGAGGAGGGACCAGGGGCAGCTGTACGGGTGGAGGAGACGAATGTAGGGGAGAGAAGAGGCTGACGTACAGTATTTACCATGTTTTATGTGAGGAAGTAACATCAAGCTGATTGACCTTGGCTGTCGTCATCCCTCCCGAGTTTTCCTTATAAGCTCCACTCTTACAATGATTTCACTACACCTTTCTACAGCTTGCTCTATGTTTTTACTATGGTACATCACAGTAATTGGTTTCTCGCTCATTTGGAATCATCACTTGCTCTGTCAGTACTGACCTGTGAGAAGTGCTCAGAGCTCCTCTGGCCCCTGAGCCTGCAGTCATTGGTCAGCTGACACCCTGTGAGCTCCAGGGCCTTAGCTAGGAGCACTGTGCCTCTTATTTACCCCCTACCAGCCTGCAGGCTTGTACTGGGCAACAGGGGTGGCCTCCTGCCTCAAGCACACCCTCTGGGCAAGTGTCTTCATGCCGTATGTATGCAGTTTTAACAATATTTCAGGAGGGATGACAGCTCACTTCCTTGACTTTCACTCTCTGCCTCCCTCCTTCACCTGGTGTCCACCTGCGCAGCGGGCCCTTGGTCACCCCTCACTCTGCGGGGGGGTCCCAGCCTCCACATGCTCTCGCCAGGCACCTGACCCTCCACCTAGTGAGTTAAGCTTAAGCTTCTCACTCCACAAAATTCTCTTAATGGGGGACGATCCTCACGAATCTAGTTATATTCCTGCCAATGTAATTCTTTTCACAAATTGGAAAAACAACGGCGTGTAGTCGTGCACGAACAGGCAGGATGTCTGCGCTGCACTACCCCCACCAGTGTGGGGCACACTCACGGCTCAGGGGTGTACATGGGTCTAGAAGAGTGGCGGATGTACTGGGTGGAATGGAAGACGCGGAACGCCAGCCCCGCAAGGAAATCCCGCGAGGACAGGAGGCCGGCCACGGGACGCAGGCGGAAACCTGTGCAGGCTGCAGAGCAGGAAGTGTGGGTGAGAAATAGCCGATTTCACCCTCGCCGAGCCACACCCACATCTAGCCACACCCTCGCCGAGCCACACCCACATCTAGCCACACCCTCATCTAGCCACACCCACATCTAGCCACACCCTCTCTGAGCCACACCCACATCTAACCACATCCTCATCTAACCACACCCTCGCCAAGCCACACCCACATCTAGCCACACCCTCGCTGAGCCATATCCACATCACATTTAGCCCCACACGCTCACATCTAACCACACCCCATCTGAGCCACATCCTTATTTAACCACAGCCTCGCTGACAGGTTTCATGTATTCCACAAAGGGAGAAAGGAATAAATAAGCAATTAATGAATCTACTGTGACATAGGTTCGTCCAAGAACCTTTCCACTTTACGTGGAAAGAGATTTTCTATTTGATCCCTTTCACTTTGTTCGGCTCAAATAAAGATCCAGGAAGAACACTGATTAAATTCCCTGCCCTAGGCCAAGGATGGGGAGCTCCACAGAACTGTAGTCATATGGTTTTTAAAGGTCATTTTCAATTACCATCCGATTGGCATCACAAAAACTAGCAGAATTACTTTGTATTTCAATAACTGGCTCATTAGACAATGCAGGCCAAGGGTGGAAGGATGAACAGAGGACCCTCAGGGCCCTGAATGCTGCCGTTTCCACCTGTTGCCAGAGCTCTTGACACGTGTGGACCGTGTAGCTCTGGGCTGTGGCAATGGCGCAACTTTAGGAGACCCCGCGGGGAACTCTGACCCCCGAATCGTGGCTTCAGCGTGAAGCAGGGGGATCTTACACTGCAGGAACCTGGAGATGTCCTCCAGCTGGGGAATGTTGTCCTCTCGGTAGCCGCAGTACTGCTCCAGGAGAGGGAAGACGCGGTTGTGCTCCCGGCAGGCGTGAGTGGGGTACAGCGTCTTCAGCTCCTTGAAGACGGTGCCCCAGGTCTGCTTCTCCTCCTCCGTGTACTCCACTTTAGGAATGGGCTGGCCGCTGGGGAATAAAGACATTACAGGTCAGGGCTTCACGTGAAGCTCGCATCAATAAGCAACTAGCTGCCAAATCAGCAAGAAGAGAAGGATTCCCACTTACAACCTTTCTTACACCCTTATATTCCAGAGGATCTTGGAAGGAAAGATCAGGAAGACTGGATAATGCAGGGCAGAAGTGCACACATCATTTAAGTGAGCTTCATTACTGTATTAGTGTATGCAATCCGCACTTTTATGTTAATGATTCCCTCTTCAGAGGCCATGTGAAGAATAGCTGAAGCAGCTCCATTCAGGCGTGCAGGCTTTGTAGTAGCCTCTAATAACGGGACACAATTAAGATAACAAAGCCAGGGGATGCAGTTTGAAAGCTGGCTCGCTGCAATTTGCTTCTCTTTGTTTGGCTATAATTTTTAATAAATAGCCTCAAAAGAGAAAGAAAAAAAAGATAGACAGGAGGGACAAAATTAGCAGCAGGATAGCTTCCAGCACTTCTACACAAATGTAAGAGAAAGAGAGAATTCGCTGTGAAGAAATTCCATAACCAGATGATAGTTACTGCCTATAGTTGTAGGCGATGTCAGCAAATTCCTTCCTCCTGGCTCTATATACAGGATCCGTAAATCCCTACAGGAGAACAGAGAACAACAATCCACATGAGACCAGGGGTACAGCAGCTACATGACCCAGCACAACCTATTTTTCAAGCTCCGCCATTAAAATCAGAAAATCAATTACACCTCGAGAGATAACCCATATCACCCAGATTTAAATTAAAAAGACATATTCAGGCAAGGCTTTGTAGATTGTTTTTGCTTACGCTGAATAGATTTCAGTTTAATAGTGGTTAGAAAAGGAGTAATTATTTATAATTACGGTGCCTCAATTAAACTAATGACATCAATTTTTTCCCCTCTAGAGCTCACACTTCTTTTGCATGAGAATAGGCGAGGTCTGGAGCTGTGATCACTGCGTGACTCACAGAGAGTACAGCACAAAAGGGATGAATGAGCAAGAAGCCATACAAGGTACAAAACAAGTTCAGTCAAACCCGACACAAAGCCTTTCAAACCACAGCACTTCCTGTCCCAGAATGCTCCACAGAATTCTTTGCAGCTTGTGCCTTATTCTGAGTTTATACCCAACACTGTCCCCAGGGGGAGCCATCGCTAAACAAAAACTGCCATCAGTTTCTTTTAAAGGACGACTTTTAAAGTTCTGGGTTAAATTTAAATACTGGGTTGTTATAAATAAATTTAAATGATAACTTTAGTTATTTATAATAGGAGCAGCCCACTTCTTCAGACCCTGAGCCACGAAATCTGTAATATACATAAATTTGGTGATAATGCATTGCACTCTCAGCTTAAGAGCTGCATACAGTATATGTTTTTTTTGTTGCAAATTAATAGCTTTCTTTATACTTAGTTAGACCATGGGGGGGGGGGGAAAGACATTCAATTCTCAAGACAATCCTGAGAATGTGTGCCAAAAAAAAAATTGAAGAAAAGTTATAGGAGTGATTGCTGAAGGATTTTATGTTCTAAGAAAGCAGCAATCTTAGTCAGCTGTTGGGATGTAAATAAAGCCTCTTTTTGGTGAGTAAAGCAATAGATCTGATCTGATCAGCAGTGCTCAGGCTTCAGACCGCGGTGGAGACGGGGGTGTTGAGAGACTGTTCTTACAGGGTGGTCAGAATCCAGCTCCGCGCCATAGCTCAGGATCTGATTGGCAAACCGATCCAGGTCCTGGATGTAATTTGGGAACCAGGGAACTAAAAAAAAGGACATGACATGGAAAGTTTGTTAGCAACAAAAGATCATTGTGAAGCTGTGGATTCCTCCACATCACATGGCTTCCTTAAGGTCACATGAACAACTCACATTGTTTTGTGTGTTTTACGCCCCTCGTTGATGTTTGATTAATTATATTCTTCCACTGATGTCGCTGTGGTGGTGCACTTAAGCCACCATCCAGAGTCACACCCGAGTCTCTCTCAGTATGTCATCACTTACATTGTGTTTGCATGTCAGACAGTACTAGAACTTCGGGTGAATTCAGATAGTCTTATAAACAGAATGTGAAAGAAGACGCATGTACAGTATATGGACATAAAGCAAAAGAATCCCACCGCCAGGATACAGATCTGCTTTAAACACACTACTATGGAAGGATGTGAGATACTGTAAATCGAGAAATGGATTCAATAGCTTCTAAACATTTGAAACAGGCAATCTCTCAGTCTGTGAATCCCTGACTCTGGGCTAGATGGAAACTCCACACTCTTACAGTATGTTAACTTTTGCGCTGTCTTATAGTTCATTTTATCATTTAAATGCTGCAGCAGTCAAATGATTACAGCAATCACCGCCTCTGAATCATGTCACCAAGAGTCATGCAATGCGCTCTAAAAGATGCATTTTAATTTTGTGTGCTGTAAAAATTTCCAACATTACATAAGAGTGTCTGCTCACGTTTGGAAGCAACTGGCACCATCACTGATCTTCAAGTTTGTGCTCTTTGAAGGCACCTGCAAACCCTCATGCAGCCTGAGAAGCAGGTTTCTAGAAAATTGATCACTGTTCCCAAGACACATGTACTGTATGACATCCTCTTGAATTAGCAATTTCCATTAGAAAGAAGTCCATCAACCAACTTACTTGGTATCATGTGGCTTCATCAGATTTTTTCTTTTTCACTGGTAAATGTAATCTGTATGGTACTGACTGCACTTCAATTGTCATGAATAGCACAGATTCGTCAAAAAACAAGCTTGCCAGGAAATTAGAGGTTATTGCATACATCGCCAGCAGAGGTCAGTTTTTGACAAGTGTTTATAAAACCACGCTGAGATCTTCCTGAAAGCCCACAAGATGAAGAGCAGAGAAAAAGTGTTTGGCATTGAAAGCTACATTTTTCAAAACAAAATAAATATATTTGTTTTATTAAACTACTGTGTTTCTGAAATTGCAAGCACACACCCATTCACATTTATTTGGAGCTGTATATACAGTATGCTCACATTGACCAAAAGTTTACAATTATAATGAATTTATTACTAATTAAACTAAGCACCATCTTTAATGGTTAAGTGCTTGCAGTTAGCATTTTTGCTAAGATGTCCACTCTTAACAGCCTAAATTTCACCAAACCGTCTTCATCTCTTTCTTTGTTTCAATAAATAACACATTTAAGTTAATTTCTATTCTGCTTTTGTTGTAATGGCCATGAAAAGCAGGAGAAGACGAATTTAGGGCAATCTGAAATTAGATAAGAACGGACTTCCCCACTGGTGAAAAAACGTTTGTTTTTTTTACGGCGTATTTCTAGAAAACCTGACAAAAATAAAGAATCTGAATTGCACAGAGGCATGGAGGTGGGGAACTGTAATATCACAGCTTTAGAATGCTGATGAACACATTTTAAATGGCACAGAAATATCCTGGAATTTCAAAATCCATGCCAGGACACTTCCCTCTGCAGATAAGGATTAATGAGTAACAAGAACAAGCGGGTTATCTGAACTCACAGTTTCACAAGAGCTGTCCCTTCTTTTGTAACAACGCCTTGCTGACGCATTCTTGCACTGAGGGCATGAAGGCTGCCCCTCACAATTCAGGGAGGTCACAAAGAATAGGGGGCTTCAGCCCTGAGCGCCATAAATACTAGCTCTCCGCCACATCAGGAGTAGCATCCCTCAGTCCTCAATGGACACCCAAGTGGAGTCCAAATATATGCAGATGTCAGGCGCCTCATGGGAATGCTAATTAAGCGCTTCTGTGAGCGGAGCTGCATTTGAAATATTGCAGAGTTTGTGCAGGGCTCCTGGGTTGTGACCAGCAGACCGGGGGGGTCAGATGGCCGATTGGTTAAATTTACGGCCATTAAGGACACTGGTGCCTCCCTCTCTAAACATATTTTACAAGTGTGGACTCCCCCAGGGCACAGCGAACAAAGCCACTGCATCCTCCAGCCCCACAGACGGTCTCCAGCAGGCAGTAAATATCCAGTAAGGATACAGACTCCTCTGCTGGAAGAATACCATCTACTGTTTGTGATACAACAAAAACCAGCAAATGAACTGGACATCTATTAATACTTCCTGAAAAAAAAACTCGTTCTTTCAGAGCTGAAGACCATGCATCAGATCTGTGCTCAAAAGCCTGCTTGTGTGCTCAGACGGAGCCAGTTTGTCTTCAGAAACTAAACTAATGCAATTCAGGGAAATAACTAATAATTAGTGAACAAAGGGACAGAATGATAAATCTCGGAGCTGACTGGGGCCCGCGCTGCTCAGGGCCTGATCGAAACTCAAAGTGTTTCTTGTTTGACCATTTGCATGACTGCCATCCAAAGTTCACGGACGTTTTACCGAATGTTCACTTTTATTAGGTTTATTTAAATTATTTTATTTTAAGATTTTCAAAAGCCTCCTGTGTGGGATCACAATCCTCCAGGTTCTGAAGGAACACTGAATGTTTAAATTAGATTGTAAAACAGCGTGCCTCAGGTGTTCTGCACTTCACAAATGTTTTATGAACGCGGATTTTCATATCAACTTTCGTGTTCCTTGCAGCTACTGGAACTGAACCCAGCAGTGCCCATATCTTCACGGACTGCACTGCTGAACATCGGCACGTTCAGAGTGGCTTAACAGTTACTTGTTGAATTTCCTTCTTTCACACACAGTCCTTTTTGCACCAGGATATTAAGGCTACATGTTACCAGAATCATCTGCTGTTCAAGGACTCCAAATCTGCAGTCTTTCATGTCAGGAACTGTGTGTGTGGAAGCACAGAGCCCAGGCCAGTAGTTCATTACAGCTGCAAGTTTCACTTGTCTTTAAATTTAATGACAATCTGGGGGATGATTATTGATTGAAGTAGTACACTTTCCCGAGTGGCTCAATGGGCAAAGACACAAGTTTGAGCGAGCAAAGGCTGACTTCTTTAATCACGGGGTCACGACGGGAGCCGGCTGGGACTGGGGTTCCCCAACCAAGGGTACGCAGTGCTGTCAGAGAGGGACTCTCCTCTCCTCCAATTGGCACTGAATCTCCGGTATGGGGCTGTGCTGCCTGCGAGGCATCAAACCCAAGGAATAGTGTGAGGGGAGGGTGTCTGCCCCCTCCACCCCCACCGCGTGCCGTTGCAGGGTTTGTAACCTCAAGCCGAGACACAGTTAGCGATTGCAAGGTGGATGGGTATCTCTAAAGGGACCGTCAGCTCCAAATCGCAAAGAGAAAAAAGGTCATCTGCTCCTGTGACGCATGCAGATCAAATCAGGCGATTAGGAACACAGACTAGATCACTGCAAGCTGCTGCTCGTTAATGTACCGCCCCCCTCCCCCCCCACAAAAAAGATCTTCGTCGTTTTAAAAGGTAATCCTTCACACGGGCGACTTGTGATGCAGCACTTTTGGAAAAGCCGCTTTTGCCAGTTTTTGGCGCGGCAATGAGCTCTTTTGCCTCATAGATCTTGGATCCCAGGTGTGAATCTGGATGGGAGCACCTTCCGTGTGAAGTCTGCGTGCTCTCCCTTGTTCACATGGGTTTGCACTAGGAGCTCCAGTTTCCTCCCACCTTCCCGAGACTGGGTGGCTGGGCTAATTAGTGTCTGTAAGGTGTCCCCCTGTGCTTGAGTGTGTCCCCTGTGGTGGACAGGCCTGCTGCCCAGGGCGTGGGCTCTCCCTGTGTTCCCAGTGTAGGTAGGGCCAGTTCCTGCCAGGAGTTAGCAACTTCCTACTGATGGAAGCATTTGGGTAAATACACAGGCACTCCAGGTGTGAAGCTGGACACTCTGCCCCTCCAGGAGCATTCAACAGGTAACGGCACCGTTGCGACCGAGAGAGCACGAGAGCCTGCTCAAGAAGCCCCACCTGTGTCCTTGGCCTTGTTCCGAGAGAGCTCGTGCACGTGGCCGCTGATCTGCGCCCGCAGCCCGCTGACGATGTGGTCCAGGGTCTCGGAGCTGGCCATGTCCACGCTGACGAAGAACTCGTACTGGTTCTTGTTCAGGCGCGAGGGCCGGGACTCGATGTGCGTCAGGTTGATGCCCTTCTCCTGCAAGGACAGGCGAGGGTTGGGGTCCTGAGCACACACCGCGCAAGACCGGGGCTGCAGGGGGGCCACGTCTCGTCTGTCTCGGGCTCTTGCGCACTGAGCTCTGTTACAATTAACATCATTCCTCACACTTACACAGCTCTTTTCTGGACACTCCACTCAAAGCTCTTTACAGGTCATGGGGATCCCCTCCACCACTACCAGTGTGCAGCCCCACCTGGATGATGCACCAGTACACTCCCCACACACCAGCTCTCAGTGGGGAGGAGAGCAGAGTAAGGAAGACAGCTCAGAGATGGGGATTATTAGCAGGCCATGACTGGTAAAGGACAGAATTTATGTACAGTAAATATAACACAACCTATTTAAATGAGTAAATTTAAATATGTACTCTTTAAATTCTGAAAATACAAATAAAGAAAAAAATTAATACAAATAAAAAAAGAACACAGTAGGTGGCACAGAGGGAAGCAGGGGGTAGGAGTTACGCGTGAGGTGGCCGTGGTTTATGGGGGAAGAGTGAGCCTCAAGGTTTGGACACGGACGGTGAGCAGCACAGGTACAGTACATCGCTACCGCCACCGACAAACCCGGGACAAGAGAGGTTGGGGTGGCGGCATTTGTCGTATCCGAAATGAGGTTATGTTTTTTTAACCGTCTCGGAGAGAGAATTCACTTTTAGATTCAGAGCAGTTTTTGTTCTTGTTTTTGTGCAACAGTTGTGCAGGAAAACTGAAAGGCTATTTTGAAGTGGTTTAGCAGATTAGCTGCATGAAGAAAAAGGATGAAAGAAACTTGTCAGAGCACAGAACAAGGCTCGGGCTTGTGTTTTGGGGAGCCCTGGAAGCTCACTGCCGAGAGCTGTGGACTTGTTCTCTACAGGGACTTCAGTTTTGGCGACTGGGTTTTTTTTTTTACAGTGCACTGGGATGTTCATTTGTGTCCCTCATGGATGCTTCTTATTTTACGTTTGTTATGCGTGATGACGGAGATAACTGATCGCGGCTGTTAGTGACATAAAAACTAGAGGTCTGCGGCTTAACTCTCTTGGTCAGGTCTGCGGGTGTACTGATGATTCTGAGGGATACAAAAACCCTTCGTTACTGGAGAAGAATCCGTGACACCCCGTATCTATGATATACTTACACACTTCAGAAACCTTTCAACTTTCCCATCCACACACGGCGCATCGTATAAAAACTACAAAGCATAAAGTGTTGTTTTTTCATACAGCCACCAGAGGACAGCATAGTATCAGAAAACCCGAGGTTCTCAGCCTCCGAACACACGCTTTAACTCGCCGTAGGCTTCTCCAGAATCTATTGTAAAAATAGGATTTCAAAGGCATTTTTTAATATATATATATACACCGTACATGTAGGATTTCAGTGGTATTTTTAATATATGTGGGAATACAATTTTACCTCGAGTTTAATAGAAAACAGTTTTAGTTGATTTATCTATGATTAAATGAACCATAAACTAAAGCACGCTTTAGTTTATGTTTCCTTTAGGTATAAAATAAAAGCCGAGAATCCAAAGTACATCGCAGACTTAATTACTTACCACGTAAACTACAGTTCTGGGAAACCTATCGTCAAAATATTTGAATGTGTAAACTATTTACAGTTAAACTTAGAGGCTGATCGTTTAATAGCAAGCTACTTACTAACCCTTCTGAAAATACGCTGTGGTATTCCTGAGACATGCCTATAGTCATGATTTCGTTCACAGAAATTGCTATAGGGTTTCTACATCTGATTAAAGCTTTACATGAAATTGACAATTTCCTGTAGAAAAGTTCTGCATCAGGACATTATTACAGGAACATTTTAATAATCTCTGTGGTAAATTACTGTACTGTAGTTTCTGAGCATGTTCAGAATAACTAGCAATGACTTGTGGTGTAACTACTCTACAGCTATGTGCAAGAAACAACTGTTCTTAAGCTATACATTGCTGTTGACAGAGCAGATTTCCTCTAGAATGTCAAAAAGGCTACTTTTTACTCTTCAATACATGAATACTGTTAAAAGATGATACTTTTGTACTTTTACTCTAGTAAATTCTCAGAAGGAAACCTTTATTTTTACTCAGTTATATATTTTTCAAAGTAATTGTATTTTTACCGAAGTAACAGTTAAATACCTTTACACCTCTGTACAGAACCATGTCATTAACACATACACATATGAAAGGATTAATGACATCACAGGATGAACACCTCAAGAACACTTGCCTTATTTTGTGACACTTTTCCTCAGTAACATTTACAAAAATATGTTTTTTGATGTGATTTATGACAGATGACAGATGGAGTATATAGATGATTTATGACAAGATTGCTTGTCATAGAACTCCTGTGCTAAAATACACCATAACACCACAGTGTGATAATTAAAAGATCCAACAGGAGATTTAGAAAAACTCAATGAATTGGGAAAATATTCCTACCTATGACAATTAAGTTTTGTGTTAGATGTCTGTAAGCTAAGATAATCTTTATTTTGCAGACTTAATAGACTGTGTAGCAAGAAAAGAACCTTCCCTATGTGAGAGAATACAACCTCTCAATAAATTAGAGACAGCACTATATGAGAGAATTTGATAGTTTGGACCAGGTTATCAAAGCACTGATGCAACAGAACCAGCATGAAGCATTAATAATGCTCTTATCTTATCTTTGCAAATCCTCCATTTGAGGGAATCAGTAAAGGCATATGATCCTCCGACATGCATGTGGTATTGAACACAGGGGCAGCTAGCCAAAGGAAGAGAGGGAGCATACATGAAATCTTGAAAGGTAAAGTTGTCAACAGCAGGTGGTGTTATAAGCAATAAAAGCAAGTGACAATTGTTTTAACATAATGCATTACTCTGCAGTATACTGCACTAGATGAGGGCTTCGATCATCCTGCGTGAGGTTTCCTTGACTTGAACGATCTGTTGTTTGCTGTTTGGGAACAGCGGGGCAGCTGGAGCAGGAGGGAGTGGACGAATCCAGCACCGCCATTGGCTAGTGTTTAAAACGTGTAACGGAGGAGTTTTGTTTTTATGTTGTCTAGAACCCATCTGGAACGCGTTTTCCTCCATCTGCCAGCTCACTTCTAAACCCCTTGTTATTGATACCACATGAGCTTGGTGCGATTTACACAACAGGGGACTTCGGTTTGAATAACCCAGACTACGTTGGGATCTTCAGGGCATTTTAAACATTTAATACAAATATTGTTAAAGCTTACGGCATCCTAGAGGCTATTCTTGAGCTGAAACCTGTCCTATAAAGAAATCTGGGAAACCAGCAGAATACAAACGTCAGATAGGATTTAGTGGCAGTTTTCATGATGGCGTTTCCTCTAGCTTTTACGTTAATATTGTAACGCAACGGGGGCTCAGGCGGGCGCCCTTGCCGCATCTGGTCGGCCCCATCCCGACTGGAGGCTCGAACCCGGGACTTCCGCGTCTCTCTGCAGCGACCTAGCCCCGTGAGCTAAAGAGAGATCTCTCTACAGCCCAGTAGCTGTGGTCCTGCTATCACAGGGAAGGGCGGTGACGTCACCCGCTCTGGTACGCCGGCTCTTACACACAGTGCTTGTCGGCCGTAGGCGTTACAATATTATTATACATGTGCAACTTTCATTTAGGAGAATCGCCCATTTTCTTCTGGCTGTCCTCCCCTCATTTGGAAAAACTGATAGGCAACCCATTTCCCTCACTGCTGTAACCTCTCTATCAATCACCCTGCAAGAGGCGGAGGTTCGAACTCATGTGTCCTACAGATGAAAAGTGTAAAAACCCATCTGGCTGGGTTTCACGCTGAACTTGAAAGGAAGACTTTAAGCCAGGAGGAACTGACTGCAGCTCAGTCTGCTAAGCACATCTTTTCCTGCTCCTCCGGGTAACGTGGTCTGTGTTTTATCTTCTTTTAACCTTTTACTCCTTGGATTTACTGCATCAGGCATACGTTTCTTAAAAGGCACCAGTTTATAGCTAAAATGTCCTGATAAACTCTGGAATCAGTCTCTTCCTCAGTCCTAAGCTGGACAGCCAAGACCAGCGGATACAGAACAACCCTAAAACAGACCAGATCCAGTCCTGTTCCCCACAGGAGGAATGACATTCTTATTCAACATGAGCTTCACCGTTGCCCTCCACTCATACTGCCAGCAACACTGTTACATCCTAATGAGCGAGACAGAGGGAAGAAGCATGCAGAACGCATGTAGCCAGACTCGCCTATAGTAGCTGAGGGAGTGGCAGCCCAGCAGCGAGGACAAGGCCCACTACTGTGAGGAATGAGCTGGGGAGCAGCTGCAGGAGTGTAGATGGGGAGGCGGGCGGGGGAAGTCCTGTGTGCTTATATACATAGGCAAGAGGAAATGTGCGAGATTATGATCGAACCTTCTTCTTGAATTTCTATTCTAATTCACTCCAAAGCTCCGTTTTGTGCTTCATCCAGCCACTTCATCTCATCTGGCTTGAGAGTCAACTAGCAGATTCAAGTCTTTCCTGTTTACGTCGCCACGAAGCTCATCCGTGGATGGTGTTCATTAGACATGAATGTGATGGACACCGCAGAAGAAAATGGAATGTGGATCATTTGGCGATATTGATGTTCCTGTTCTTGTACCTTAGATCTTTACACTGTTGTCTAGCTTTCAAAATGAGGATGTGACACTTAGCGTTTTCCTTCTTCGTTCGGCCTCCTTTAAAATCACCCAGTGGGGAAGCAATTGTAAAGCTAAACAAATGATACATAGTTAAAAGTGTAGTATTTAAATGAAGGAATATAATTTTAAAACTGGATAATGGGCTACTAGTTAGAATATTGTGTACAGTTTTGGTCACCAAATTATAGGGAAGATACTGCCACTCTGGAATCAGTCCTGAGGAGAGATACAGTCTGGAGCTGAAGGAAATGTCCTACAAGGACAGGCTGAAGGAGCTGAACCCTTTTAGTCTTGAACAGAGAAGACTATGAAGGGACCTGATACAAGTGTTCAAAACTCTGGAAGTCAATGATAAAGTCAAATTAGAGACATTCTTTCAAATGAACAGTGAAGAATGAACCCAAGAACACAGGCAGAACTACTACTTTTTACAATTAAAAATTAAATTACATTTAAAAGCAAAAATAGGAGGGCATTCTTTACCCCAAGGGTTGTGGGGCATGTAACAAATTAACCAGTCATGTTGTTGAAGCCAAAACCCGGGTTTCTTTCAAAAAGCAGCTGAATGAGATCCTGGGATCAATTAAGTAATATACCCAGTGGAACAGATGGGCAGAATAGTTCCTCTCGTTTGTAATTATTCTTATGTTCAGGAGATTTTTCAAAACAAGACAATTACGCTCCAAGCAGCATGATCAAAATTTCACACCTGCTGAAAACTGATTCATTTTCCTTAGCATTGCTTGTTCTTTGTAAAAAATAAGAAATCTGAAAATTTAAGGAGTAGATCAATTAATCTCTCTCCCCCCCCCCATCTGCAATTTTACTTCATTTAAATATGAAACCCTTTATATATGCTGCATATTCTGAATGAGTCCTGCTGTTGTTTTTGCTTGAACTTTCATGTGCCGTTTTAACAAACTGAGCGGTGCCAGGGGCTTGGTAAATTTTACTTCATTGACATTTCTTTCTGCTTGAAACACAGTTTGCCGTGCTAATTAAGTACAGCATGGCAATAAAAACATGTGGAAAGACTTCACAGTCTTTCAAAGTCTGTCGAGGGGTCCACTAGGGATACTCTTAATGATAATCGCTCCAGGCAGAAATTTTTTTACTGAAAAAGTCTGATCCTAAGCTGGTTTGACACGAATATTCTTCTGCAGTTCAATCCTCCCCCCCCCCCCCATGTTGTCTTTTCAAAAGCCTCCTTTTCTAAATACAATAAATCTTGTAAATACCGATCTTACACCCAGATTGGTGGATGAACCTGGCCTTTTCAGAAGCATTGTAATGGAAGACGTAAGTACTTTGTAAGACAGAAAGAGATGATGGGCCAGGAGAGTGAAGATGGCACACCTAGGTAGACAGACAGGCTTGTGGCATTCTTTTGAGGTAAAGTGCATTCTCACATCAGGAGCTAAGAGTCACAGGATGTACAAAAAAAAAAATGAATGAACACTATGTGTGCCCTCACTATAGGATAGGATCACTATACCTTCTGAGAAACTGAGGAGCAAGTGGGCTGGAAAGGCTTTTGTCTGTGTGAGGTTCAGCAATGAAGGCCGCTTCCTCCCAGGAGTGTCACTAGAGCTCCCACAGAGGTACAGCACTAGAGCCAGGAAAGAGACGCTGCCTCTAAGACTAATCCTGAGACAGAACACAGGAGGAAACGTCAGCAGTGGTTTGGCTTCAGTTGTGCTGCATTTGCATCATCTATGATTATTCCAGTGAAAAGTAATAACTTTTTTTTTTACATTCTATTAGAACAACAGGTGGTTATGCAGAAAAGAAACAGAAATTAATTTGGGTTTAGAGTTGTCAGGGCTCTTGGGTTAAATGCATTGTCAGTTCCACGGGTGAACTGATAATAATAATAATAATAATAATAATAATAATAATAATTGCTTACACTTATATAGCGCTCTTCTGGACACTCCACTCAAAGCGCTTTACAGGTAATGGGGACTCCCCTCCACCACCACTAATGTGCAGCCCCACCTGGATGATGAATTCTGAGCTCTGAAAAGGCACAGTTTGGGGGTTTTCTGCATGTGTTTTATGGTCATGAAGGATGTGTGAAATTCTGGTTAAAAAAAAAATCAGGTTGCCCCTTTCTGGGTGGGAGGATCCTTCAGCTCCACAGCTGGTTGCTTGTGAGAAAGGAGGGAGTGTGATGAACTAAAGGTCACAGAGAGGTGGAGGTGGAGCAGGGGTGGAGCTCCAGGAATGAGATTCTATAGGTCCACAAGAGCTTCTCTTCTTTGAGATGTAAGGTCAGAGTGCAACAGTTACCTACTACTTGTACTTGATCTGTGGAGAGCAGGTTTAAAGGTTTGCCGAGACAGTTAACTGCACTCTTTAAGTGCCTTTAAAACCATGGGCAGTCACATTGCTGAAACGCCAGTGTGTAAGGAAATTAAAGCAATGTTGCTGCTTACTGGAACGACTGGGAAGTCTGGGTATTTAAAACCTGCTGTTTATTCTAAAAATGTGATGAAATAAAAGATTGATGTCAGTGAAATTCTCAGTTTGTCAATAAACCACTCTAGCTACAATCCTAGGCAATACGATTAATACAATCTACCCAACTTAAGTGAAAAAACAATTTATTATTACACTTAGGAATTCTATACTTTCAAGAATATAATGTTACTATCAGAGCTTTCGTTTCTTAAAACTAGAAAAACTTTACATTTCTTTTCAGTGGTGGATGATTTGCGATCTTAATAATTATGAAATTTAAAAGCATCCTCTAAGCGTCCTCATTACAAATAATGAAAAGCTGTTCAAGATGTTGTTTTAGGCCATTCATCCAGGGACTCGCACTCCTGGCGTCTAAAGGTTTTATGGGGAATTCAGAAACTCCTCAATGACTAAAGACCAGGAATCCATTATCCAATAAGAGAGTTAATAAAGTCAGACTTAAAAATCTGAAGGCCCTGGTCTTGAGCACCAGGAGCGAGGGTCACTGCTCTGAAATGTGTCCAAGCTTTCAGGAACAATGCTGAGAGTTAATAAACCAGAGGTGTGTAAACCAGGGCTGTCTAGTCCTGGAGGGTCAGTGTGTCTGTAGCAGGGCCATCCAGTCCTGGTCCCGGGGGGTCAGTGTGTCTGTAGCAGGGCTGTCCAGTCCTGGTCCCGGGGGGGTCAGTGTGTCTGTAGCAGGGCCGTCCAGTCGTGTTTAATTAGACCAGTTGAAGTCTTTTCTTGTTCTTAAGAAGCTGGAGATTTAAGGAGACCTATGAAGCCTGCTGGACAGCAGCTCTTGAGGCCCAGTGCTGGGGACTCCTGACTCCAGAGGGAGAGTTTAGGGAAGGATTATCTGCCCATAAAGCTTTGCTGAAGAGAAGGATAAAGGATAAAAATGGGAGAAATGGGCAGCAGATATAAAACATCCATTGAGAGCACTGCACTAATGGATATATTACTGCACCTGCACCATGTGCTTGGCCGCTAGTAAAATCTCTTCTCAATCATTGCCAAGAACAAGAAGTGGGCGTTCGGCCCATCTGACCACTTCTGGTTGTTTAGCAGTTGATTGAGTCTATAATTTTATCCAGCCATTTCTTAAAAGTGTCCACAAAAGACAGGGAACATTCAAGTTTGTGACGTCACTTCCTCAATCTGGGCTTTCTGCCTCTACCACTTCAGTTTTATAAACATACAGCGATAGCATGCAATAGCAAACTGGCCACTGCACCCATCCCATTTCCAACAATGACAATACTGTTCCTGCGAACTCTTTTACAGTCCACATGAGGGTCAGGCGCTTCCTGGCAGCTATATGTGACAATCACATTGCACAGCATCGACACATGACTGCATTGTGTTGCGTTGAATTTTTCCCCCACACAGGAGATTTGCATAAAAGACCCCGAGGGGACCCAATTCAAGTATTCAAAACCTCAAAGGCACCAACAAGGTCAACTCGGTAGACAGATTCAAAATGAACAGTGAAACCCAACACAGAGGACACAAGTGGAAACTACATGGAAGTGCATTTTAAACCAAGAACAGGCAGCACTTCTTTACCCAAAGGGTTGTGGGAGTGTGGAACAAACTTCCCAGCTATGTTGTTGAAGCCTCCTTCCTCCCTGCCTCCTTCTTGCTTCAGAAGCTACTAACTACCAACGGGGCCAGATGGTAGTTCTTCCTGCGGCCTTTTCTTATGTACAGTAACTGCAGGAGCACACAGAACATGCACCGCAGGTACAAACATGGGAAGAGAGTCTCATGACATACTCTCTGCTCCTCCACAAATGACTAAACTCAAGTAACCTTGTGCCATGGATAATTGCTTTTGTGAATGTGAGACCCCCACCCTAGCGAAAAAAGCTGCTAGATTGCTGGCTCAGTAATATAAATAAAAGCACGCGCAGCAGGCCATGCAGGTCCTGTTAAGACGCTCCTGCAGATACGCGGCGGTGTGTGAACAGGACCTTCCCCGAAAGGACAGTTTACCCAACGAGAGAAGGCCACTGTTCACAAACACGAGCAGGCCTGATCAAGGTGAGGGTCAGACCATCGCCCTCGGAGTGCTGTTTGATCAGGCCGGGAAGGCAAACAAACCGTCCCGCGTGGACGTCAAAGGCTGGCTGCCTGGCACGCGGCACCCCAACGCTGCTGCCCGCCTCCCGCGGCACCCCAGGCAGAGCCTTCCAGAGACACTGACGGGCAGCAATGCGCCACACACAGACCGCAGCAGGGCCTGTCTGCTACTTCTGATTTGCAGGCAGGCAGATTAGTACATATATTAGACATACAGTAGGTGCTTATTCATGACCAGGCCCACATCGGGGCGGTACAGGGGCTCTGTGGCTCAGGACCTGCGCCTGTGGCCGGTTCATATCCCGCGGCCGGCAGAGGAATCCTACTGTTGGGCCCCTGAGCAAGGCCCTTAACCCCAACTGCTCTAGGGGCACCGTACAAATGGCTGACCCTGCGCTCTGACCCCAAGCTTCTCTCCCTGTCTGTGTCTCAGGGAGAGCAGGCTGGGGTATGCGAAAAGACGAATTCCTCATGCAAGAAATTGTATGTGGCCAATAAAGTGGTCTTATCTCACATTGCTGAAGATACTGATAAGATACAGCTACTCTGGTGAGAGTTGAAAATGTGCAGCCTAATGAATCTCTAAACTCAAAATGTACACCACGCACTGAAAGGTTAAAAGAGTTTTTGTCTTTAACTGGGAAAGGGAGCCTCTGGGCAAGTGTTACATACAGTAAGACAGTCACGCTGGTTGTCCCGATTTCCTCATTCCAATTGTCACATTCGGACACAGGACAGGAATTTCCACAGACAGGTGGGGGTATCGGCGCAGAAAAGACTGACCTCAAACAACCGGAGAGCTTTGGCCAGAGCTCCCACCTCTTCCTTCAGAGAGAAGATACAGGAGAAAACTTCGGACTTGTTGGTCATCTCCTCCAGGTACATGGACCCCTGAAACATAATGAGAAAGAGACGATGGAATCGGTTAAGACTGCACAAAAGACCTGCCAAGAAATGTGGTTAATTTTATCAACCAAAAAATGTTTCACCCTGCGGTCTGTGTGGGTCCTAAGCCCCAGTATAGCGACGGGCACACTACACTGTAAACAGACACCGTCCTTCGGATGAGACGTAAAACCGAGGTCCCGACTCTCTGTGGGCATTAAAAATACCAGGGCGTTTCTCGAAAAGAGTAGGGGTGTAACCCCGGCGTCCTGCCATTGGCCCTTACCAATCATGGCCTCCTAATAATCCCCCTCTCTGAACTGGCTTCATCACTATGTTCTCCTCCCCACTGAGAGCTGGTGTGTGGGGAGTGTACTGGTGCATCATCCAGGTGGGGCTGCACACTGGTGGTGGTGGAGGGGATCCCCATCACCTGTAAAGCACTTTGAGTGGAGTGTCCAGAAAAGCACTATAGAAGGTGTAAGCAATTATTCATTATTATTTTACAGACAGTGAGCTGTATGGTGCAGACAATGTTGGGCTGTGAGCGCTGCTTAATCTTTCATCTTAAAGGGCTGATCCAGTTTTTTTTTTAAATTATTTTCTCTTCACAGTCCTAGCCCACGTAATAAGATCAGGTTTTAGATGCATGCTGGGCCAACAGAATGGATTAATTATACTGTACAGTATATGAACAGAAAGAGAGGTGGGTGCTTTCAGAAAAAAAACTAGGTACATGTTATAGACTCTGTAGGAATAATCCCAAAAAGAAACCTCCCCACAGACACTCAAAGAAATGCATTAACATACACAGCACACAAAATAGACACAGGGGACCCCTCACCCCATTTCAGAGCATCAGAAAGAGCCATTCGGTTCTACTTCTCTGTACCTAAATAATCACTGCTGTGTATATTGAAAATGTACCCCCGTAAAATGTCTAATAGGGTCCAGTTTTGGAGGAGCCCATCAACCCTAAGCTGTGTGCACTGGGGCAATGGGAGGACGCTGGATCTATTGTCCTCTACTCATGCACACCTGGGAAGAACATGCACGCTCCACACAGACAGAGCAGAGCCCTGGACCCGGACGCCGAGACGCTGTGATGGGGGAGAGAGAGGGGCAGGGCCTGAGCCCGTCTCGTCTCAGGTGCACAAGCACGCCGTCACTGGACGCAGAGCGTGGCGCCAGCCTGTCCTAAGTCCAGACCCAGCACAGTGGGCGACGCTCTTCGGTCATTAACGCCTGAAGGCAGCACGTGTTTTAGCCAGCCCTGGCGGGGGGCATTAAAGAGTTTCTAGCATCATCTGTTCACCATGGGCTGTCTAGCCCTGAACTTCAACCCCCTTGAGCTCGGGCCAGACTGAGGACATGTTTCAATCATGCCTGCTTTGCCGGACATGCAATCAGACGCACACAACCATCCCCCACACCAGTTCTAGAGTGAACAGGAGTTGCCGTCAGACCTGGGAGTCAGTCTGTTGACTTTCACATGTGTGCAAAGTCACACTTACTGTACCTTCAGGTAGGAAAAGTTGTTTGCACTGTATCCGCATCTGTTATAATGGGGATGTAATGTTGACATAGAGAACATAAAATGCACTCGTGTGATCACGAAGTCACTACGGCGAATATAAAGAAATTGTCAAGAGACCCTATATTTCAGGTTCACACATTTTGTTTAAATCTGCAAGAGTGCACCCAAGAATACTTTTGAGACACTCGACGTAGTGAAAGCCGAACACAGTCGTCAAGGTAAAAGGACAAGAAAGAGGAAAAGATGGGATGAACGCGCTCTGCAAGGAAAGACGGTGGGAAATCAGTCGTAAGGCTGTTTATAGGAGCAGTAACGGGACTATTGGAAAAGAAACGGCTCTCTTCATTTGCAGGACCCACAGCGAGTCAGTTTGCGAATTATTCTCCGCTGTTCTGTCTCTGAATGATCACAGAAAGCCATGCCTCACGGGCTGGACAGTCCACAGAACTTTCTACAGTTTCACACAATCGAGGTTTTTTTTATCCCGGCGGGTTTAGAGACGCACAAAAAAAAAAAAAAAAAACCCGGTAAGGTCTGTCACGAAACACATTGCGGTAGCTTTCGATCGTTCTTTCCACAGGCTGGACGCTGTTTCAAATAACTGCGGGTTTGAAAAGATTATTCACCTGACCAGCTTGTAGAGGTGGCGTCATAGCCCATGAATGCAACGTATCGTGGCCGTTTGTTTTCCCAATAATAAATAACCATATATTTTCACATATCAAATAAGAACCAAAACTACACACCTAGCAATTGCTACACGTTGTTATTATCATTATCATTACTACTCACCTTTGTGCTGGAGTCCCCATTAAATCCGCGTAATTCTGCCTTTGTGTCCATTCTCTTGTCTTTGGTCTGGTTTTGCTGCACAGTTCTGTTTTCTCCTCCGGGATCTGTGTCCTCATCCGGACGGGTGGTATTTAAACTCTGGCCGCTCACCACACCCCCTCAACATGTGAACCTTCCGGGGGCCCGTGCCTCTCACGCGGGGGGCTCAGCCGTATGCGTCACTTACCGCTGAGACGCAGGTGAGGAGCGTGTTTTTAAAGTGCCTTATCGTATTTGTCCGTGCTTGAAACTTTATTTTTTAAACGCGTTTACATTTTACAGCACATTAACACCGCCGCTCTGAAATTAAATTAAGGATGACTTTATTTGACCAGTTTTAGTATTCAATTGGTTTATGGCGTGATCAGTTTAGAACAAATACTCGTTTAGAGTAGCAAAGTGGGAATACAACAGGGCTTCCTGAGTTCATGTGACTTCGCCTTGCCAGCAGCCATGTCACTCTGCAGCTCAGCAGGTGTGAGCCTGGTCAGTACCTGGATGGGAGACTCTTGGGAAAGCTAAGGCTGCTGCTGGAAGAGGTGTGAGTGGGGCCAGCAGGGGGCGCTCACCCTGCGGTCTGTGTGCGTCCTAATGCCCCAGTATAGTGACGGGGACACTATGCTTTAAAAAGGTGCCGTCCTTTGAATGAGATGAACAGCTGCGGTCCTGACTTTCTGTGGTCATTAAAAATCCTACTCTTGAAAAGAGTAGAGGTATTACCCTGGTGTCCTGCCCTTTACCAGTCATGGGCTCCTAATAATCCCCACCTCTGAACTGGCTTCATCTGTCTGTTGTCCCCTATATACAGTATCTATCTCCTGTCCTCTAGTGCTATCGAAATGTGAGGAATTATTATTATTACTACTACTCAGGGCTACAGCTACACTATTCTCTATCCAGAAGAGACAGTGCTACAGAGCATGGGCCTCACTGACCTCCCCCTACAGAGAACCAAGGTTACCTTCAGTCATGTTTTGTATTTCTGATGATATTTTTGGCCTCAATTACATCTACCAGATAAAAACAAACTACTGTCACATAGGCCTGAGTGACCAAAACAGATGGACAAATATAAACATGACAGTTACACAGACCCGGCAAGACCAAATAAATCACATCTACCTGAAACAATTTCTATCTTCTGGTAATCCCTAAAATGAGTTTGTTATATTGCACAATAATAACAAACAACAGCATCGGAGATATATTTAGTCATTTTAGTGGCCAGTTTCTATCAGTCAAACCCTGCCTTGTGCCTGTTGCTTGCTGAAAAAGGGACAGACCCCACTGGGACCAGGTACAGAATAAAGTGGTTAGAAAATGGATGGATAGACGAAATATAAAAAAAAAACTGCAAAACAATATACTTTTTAGGAATTTTATGTCTACATAAGACAAAGTAGTATGTCAGCATAGAATTCTTAAAAGGCAGCAACAATGGACATTATACCAAGCAATAAAATAAAGTCACAGAAAAGGCATATTCTTTAGAAGCATGTTTTGAGTGTCCTCTTGAAAATGGGCACTGAGGTGTTGGAAGACCAATCCAGAGACGCAGGACTGTTGGCTATCTGGCTCTGTGCTCTAGACAGCCCAAGCCTGTCTGATGTGCCAGGGCAAAGTCATGCCGGAGTGCGGGAAACTGCAGGATGGACTCAGGGCATTCAGGAATTTCAGCAACCGCAATCCAGACTCATCGCCGCATTTCAGGAAAACCAGTGGAGAGGTCCCAGGGTGGAAAAGCCAGCAGACAAGGCATTGACATACTGATTCATCTGTTTTCCAAGTGCTGTACTCAGTACAGGGTTGTGGGAGAACTGGAGCCTATCCTAGCAAGCACAAGGCAGAGAACATCACAGGGCACACAGACACACACACTCACACACCCTGAGAGGACACCAGCCCATCGCAGGACACACACACACACTCTCACACCCTGAGAGGACACCAGCCCATCGCAGGGCACACACACACACACACTCACACACCCTGGACAGGACCCCAGTCCATCGCAGGGCACACACACACACTCTCACACCCTGAGAGGACACCAGCCCATCGCAGGGCACACACACACACACACACTCACACACCCTGGACAGGACCCCAGTCCATCGCAGGACACACACACACACACACACACACACACACACACACACACACACACACACACACACACACACACACCCTGGACAGGACTCCAGCCCATCGCAGGGCACACACACACACACACACACACACACACACACACACACTCACACACCCTGGACAGGACCCCAGTCCATCGCAGAGCACACACACACACTCTCACACACACACACACGCACACACACACACACTCACACACCCTGGACAGGACCCCAGTCCATCGCAGGACACACACACACACACACACACACACACACACACACACTCACACACCCTGGACAGGTCCCCAGTCCATCGCAGGACACACACACACACACACACACACACACACTCTCACACCCTGGACAGGACTCCAGTCCATCGCAGGGCACACACACACACTCTCACACCCTGAGAGGACACCAGCACATCGCAGGGCACACACACACACCCTGGACAGGACGCCAGTCCATCGCAGGGCACACACACACACACATACTCACTCACTCACTCAGCCACACCAGGGCTGATTTTCCCAGGAGCCAATTAACCTACCAGTATGTCTTTAGAGTGTGGGAGGAAACCAGAGCATCTGGAGGAAACCCACTTGCTGCCTTGCATTTATATAATCAGCTCAGATTTAGAAAGAAGTGTGTATCTGTTCTAACAACAGCAGGCACAGACAAAAGTCCCCTGTAAGAAATTACCTATATGGGAAATGGTGTTTTGAAATATGGGACACAAAGTACAATAAAAAAATAACAGCGTGTTTTATTGTGGATCTTCATCTTCTCACAACTTTGTTACAGAAGGTTTGGCTACAGTATGTCCATACATAATTATGATTTAATTATTAATTAATTAAGGTCCAAAGGATCACTCACATACCTGCAGCATGGCAACCCAAAAAGATACCATGACAGCTGATACCATAGCAATACCTGACTGAGAAGAATCATGGGAACAGATCCCAGACCTGAGCCCTGGAACGCACCAGGGAGATAGCAGCTAACATCCGATTTAAATACAGCTAAGGCTAACATCTGATCTCAGAACTCAGAGAGCAAAGCCTGATATACCAGTACAATTGTCTGGGCGCTGCAGGGAAATGTCATGACCGATATTAGCAGGAATTTTGCTAAGGTTGAAAAGAACAAGAACGGGTCTTCATTTTCTATCTGCAGCCATAATTAATTCTTTAGCCACTCTGAGCAACTGTTTCAATGTGGTCTAATTTCCTTAAGCAAGTTTGAAGCAGATCATAAAGCCCATTAGTTATTAAACCTAAGAGTAGCTGCCGTGCTATAACTTGTAGCTGAAAGAGCAAATGAAACATTTGCCTGTAATTGTTGAGCGGGCTGGTTGACCCATTGCTAATGTTAGTACTAACAGGACATGGGGGTACAAGGCTGGCTTTAAGCAGGGAAATGGAAACTGGGTCCAAGGAACAGGAGACAAGTTTCCACATAATGCCCACGAGAAGGAATAAATTGGGCAAAAGCAGCAACAACATTCAGAGCCGCAGCACAGACTGCTGGAGCTGTCACCATGCAAGACGATATTGTCACATGTCTGATATTGTCCATTTAAAAAAAAAATAAAGTCCCCAAAAATGATTGCCCTGATCACAGGAGGTAGATGAAGTAGGCTAGCCAAAAGGGTCCACTATACACTGACTTCTCTGAAAAACAGCCTTTGACCGGAATTCATCACCACCTTTGATAAGGTCTTAAGGTTTAAGACTCAAGAGTCAGTGAGTAGGCCAGGCGGTGCTGCTTGAAGGCCTGAGAGAGATTTTTAAATAACAGAAGAGATCCACTCTTCTTCACAGACTCAGCGGCTTCTGTTGAGTGAGACTGATTTTCTGTATTTCTCTCTCGGTATCTGTGGGGACATACAGCTCCACACAAGTTGCATCACATGCAGAATTCAAAGGCGTCAATCATGTTTAACCGTTCTGATTCGTGTATGGCAGTCTGTTGATGTATGATGTGTAAGAATCCTGTGCGATACAGGTTAATGATTTACAAATGACAGGGTATGTCAAATGTCCATTAGGGGAGTTAAAGTAATCAGAGAACAGCGCTCATGTTAATAATAAACAGTTAATTCTAGTATTGGCTCATTTTGTTTGTTTTTTTAAAACTCCTTAAACACTAGTAACTGTTAGCAGTGGTCTGGAACAGTGTCTGCTCGCTGGGAGATAAAGGGGTGTGTTAAAAGCACAGCCTGTGCATTAGTCACACGGACACAGACAGCCCCTGATAGTCACGCTCACTCGGCCCGTCAATCACATTGGCATGGAAGACTCCTGTTGTGTGCGAGGCCTCCTAAAACGAGGGAGAAAAGGGAGTCCTTAACATGAATGGGCTTCGAAACCCCTGCATGTGACATACAGTCGGTCAGGAAAACATAGATGGCATTGTGACCCGTGAGCATCATCCGATTCTGATAGATCTTTACGACTTCCTCCCTGAGTTCGAACGGATCTGGATTTACTCCTAAGAATCCAACCACGATTTGTGGAAAACCCCAGCGATGCAGCATTTCTGTGTTTTTCAGCATCGTGCACAGTGATGCCCTCCTGGCAAAGGAAGCTGTGTTCTGTCCTTGTTATTACTGATCACTAAAATAAAGTATTGTTGAATTACATTTCACAGCTCTTGTGCGTGTCTCATCAAGTGGCCATGGGTGTTACAATATTTACAGGACCAGTAGTAGCTTTATTGATTACCCAGGGATAAATGGATAAGAAAATGAAGTGTAACATACAAGTTGTTTAGAAATTAATTTCTATTTTATTAGATGTATTACAAAGAAGAGGTAATATATTTTGTTCCAAATATTGTGTTATTTCCACTCGCATTTTTGCCACAGTAGTGTTTCACCGTGGTCCCAGTGAGTAGAATGGGATGCTGAGGTCTGAGATGGCTCGTTCTCTTCTTTCTCCCGAGCTCTGGGTGAGCACACGGCCAGAGTCTGACTCAGGACAGGCCTTTACGCTGACCAATCAAACACTTTTGGCACTGCACTTTTCCCGTAGGGTTTTGAGCACCTCTAGACTTCATAAGAGCAATGCAAAGTTGTGTTCCAAACGACAGGAGGCCTCTTAGTACACCTAACCCATTTGGTTGCTTGTAGCTAGTTGACTCAAGGATCCCGTTCTGCTCTTTTTCGAAAAAAAGTCAACTGTTAACTTCAGCAAGATTTCTCACCTCCACCACCATTCCAATGACTAACTGTGTGCAGTGCACAGACCCCTCCTTCTCCAGCGCACCTGCATTCTTACATCTTACTGTCCATGTTGTGTGTTGTTGGATATGTTTCTCGTTCTCACGCTCACTGCTGAAAGGCGTGAGAAGTCCATCTTGAGTAGAAAAATACTCCATTCCACGGATCAGTCACTTCCGAGCTGATTTTCATTGCCGGCTCTGAATATCATGTTCAGTGAGTTGAAGAAATCAACAGGCACAGAGTTATGCAGTATATAGGAAAGAACTGAGAAAACAGCTGGAAGTGGTGATATTTTTGTGCTGAACTTTGCACAACAGGACACTGGATAGTGTCCAGAATCCTCACTGATTTCCAACCTGCGTTGTCAGACCTCAAACCAGTGACGTTTCCACCAAAGGCAAACAGACATTTCTTTCCATTCTTTCTGCTTAAACAGGTGGTCGCTCAGCTCTAACCATTATTGCTGTGGTAAAGACAAGAAAACACATCTGAGTGGAGAAGCAGATCCCAAAGCACTCACAAGCTCAACATGAACACATACAGCACTCACAAGCTCAACACCAACACCTTGTTTGGAGACTTTGGTGTTCATGTTGAGTTTGACCACTGCAGCAACAACAGTGACCAGAAGCACATGAATGTCTCTTGTCCTTGCCAACGATGAACTTGCCTACCGGATACATAATTGGGATAGCCCAAAACAGGACTGTGACTGATGAGTGACAGATGGGTCCCAGTTTTGGTTAAAATGTCTGAGGTGTGTTCCACTAAACTGTGCTATGCCAAAAAAAAACATGTCGTTGCCACAAATATTTTTCAAAATAAAATTAGACCAACGTCAGGAGGCAGTAGGCAAGGCTAGTTTCTTATTTTAGCGTGAAAACCTCGCAGGTTCCTCTGAGACATCCCAAAATTGAAACCCTTTAGACAGGTAATATAGCATATGAGGAACACCACAGTGGTGTAGTGGTTAACATTACAACCTGTCCGTGCTGGGGCTAGAGTGCAATACCTGGGCTGCTGTCCGCATGGAGCTTGAATGTTCTCCTGTGTTTTCACTGGTTTGATCCAGGTGGTACAGTTTCCTCTCTCAGTCCAAAGACATACTGGGAGGTTAGTTTGCTTCTGGGAAAACTGGCCCTGGTGTGAGTGTGTGGGCATGTGTGTGTCTGGCCCGCAATGACCTGGTATCCTGTCCAGGGTGAACCCTGTGATGCCAAGTTTTCACTCAGATTGACATTGATGGAACTGATACTTTGATATCTGTGTGTGTTGAAAGGTGCTTTATATATTGGACGAATGTTGAATCTGTAGGTGACGTGGTGTGGGTGACTCAAGGAACCTTCACACATAAAACACTCCGATTTTCAATCCTTTCTAGGTCCAAGATGAGTTCTGCCTTTATTTTTAAAGATGTAATAAAAAAAACGATTTCGGATAAAAACCCCAAAACAGCTTTAGAGAAGATGTTTACCACCTGTCTCTAAATCTCCATTGATAACTGATTCCCCTTCTCAGTCTCTGCAGTTTGACCCACCCTATACACACTAATCACAAGCTTATCCTCTCTGAAAATGCACCCATTCCAAACAATTAATCAATAACATAACTGGATAACAATAATACGACAGACACATTCCTGGGTTAAATTTTATCCTGTTGCTGTTACTTTTTATTCAAGAAGAGAGAAAATAATGATGGGACCTGATTCTCATATTCAAACAAACTGGACTTCAGAATCAGCAGTGAGACTCAAGTGGGAACTTTGTGGAAGTGCATTTACACTCAGGAATGGGGGTGTGTATCTATAATGTAATAATGTACTGTTTCTTTATTAGCCCTATACAATTTCTTGCATTAGGAATTTGTCTTTTCACACACCCCAGCTTTTCTCCATGAGACACAAACACAGGGAGAGAAGCCTGGGGTCAGAGCGCAGGGTCAGCCATTGTGCGGCGCCCCTGGAGCAGTTGGGGTTAAGGGCCTTGCTCAGGGGCCCAACGGAGTAGGATTCCTCTGCCGGCCGCAGGATTTGAACCGGCAACCTTCCAGCCACACGCACAGATCCTGAGCCACAGAGCCACCACACAGCCCCTTTTACACAAAGGGCTGTGGGAGTGTGGAACAAGCTGCCCTGTCATGCTGTGGACGCCAATACCCTGGTCAATCAGCTGCTAGCGACCAAACAGGGCACACTGGGCCACTGGCCCACCGTCATAAACATTGCTGTTGTTCGTTTATGAATCTCACGCCCGGCGAGATGACCGTACAGTACAGTACATCTATGAGGCCCAGTCATGATTCTGGCGGCCTCTAGTGGCTACTTCTGTTATGGAACGGCCTGCCATAAGGTGATCTATTCGCACGCCCTTTGAATCCGATTGGTGAATAAGCTGCAATATTTCTCCATAGGCAAGATACAAAAGTCACACTGAGATATTTCTGTGCTGAAAACTGATGTAATTAACATGAATCTATTTCAGTTTTGATTAATCAGTTTTTAAGATGAAATTTGCCTGTTTATAATTCCTTAGTGCCTTTGACAAATAGTTTCTCAGAAGACCCCGGTGTAATTTTGCACATTATACAGTACATAAAGCAAGGCTATGACTTGTACCAGTCCCAGCTGGGACAGGCTGCTTTGTGAGGAAAAGCTTACTTACTTTTGTCCCACTTTGGAGTCCCTGTCCTGCTCTTGTCCAGTGTTTCAGAATCACCTTTGTCGGGTCAGAGTGGCTAAAGTAAGGTGCCATGGCAGTGTGACCCAAGTTCAGCGGAGTCCTCCGGTCACTGCAGAGATGGGCTGCCCCCCAGTTCCTAAGGATTACATAGGCACAGAAGAGACATGACAGATGAGCCGACGCCATCTGCCTGCTGGTAGCTGATCTACAGTAACTAATAGCTGAGGAGCAGTAGCTGGGGGACAATATTGTCATGCCTGCAATGGCCTGTGCCTTTGTCAGGGCTGGTGTGCTCCTGTGTTTTTCTTCCGTCTGCTCCCCTCACTTAATCGAGGTCTTCCTGGGGGTTGGGGGGGTGACATCACTTCTGTAACTCACAGAGCGCACTGAGACTGGCTGCACACCGGCACCCACAGGGGGGCAGCTGAGAGGAAGACATTTATCTTAGGCTGATGCTGGAAGAGGTATTAGAGGGGCCAGCAGGGGGCACTCACCCTGCGGTCTGTGTGGGTCTTAATGCCCCAGTATAGTGACAGGCACACTACACTGTAAAAAGTGCTGTCCTTCAGAGGAGATGTGAAACTGGGGTCCTGTGGTCATTAATAATCCCAGAGTGTTTCTCGAAAAGAGTAGGGGTGTTACCCTGGTCTTTACCAATCATGGCCTCCTAATAATCCCCATCTCTGAACTGGCTTCCTCACTCTGCTCTCCTACCCCCTGAGAGCTGGTGTGTAGGGAGTGTACTGGAGCACTATGCATCATCCAGGTGGGGCTGCACACTGGTGGTGTTAGAGGTGATCCCTATTACCTTTGAGTGGAGCTTTGACCAGCTTTGAGTGGAGGGTCCAGAAAAGTGCTGTCTCAGTTGTAAGGAATTATTATCAGGTAGTACTGGATGTGCCATACCTGCAGCCTAGACAGCGCAAATTAACAAAGGTGTGGACCCTGTGCAGGTTCCCACATTCAGGGACATCTAACAGCATATATATTATAATATACCAACTGCCACCAAAGTCTAGAGACTGGCCTACACCAAGAACCCGGAAAACAATCCACAGAGAAAACCAGAAGCAGGAGACAGGAAACAAGCTGAAACCAGAAGTAACAACCATTTAAATAAGAACCAGAACAAGGACTCAACCGAACAGGAGAAAGAAAAACAAAGACAAGAAACAGATTACCTGTAACAGGGAAGGAGAAACCCCCCCCCCCCAGAAAAATAGAGATCTGAGCTCAAACCAGAGATATACAATACTAAGCACTGAAAGGACTGCCAGCGCAGTTTATATACTGTAGGGCTGATGGAGGGAGGCGCGGAGCTGCAGATACACTGGTCAGCCCGTGATTGGGCGCAGCCGTCTGTAGGGTCGGCTAGGCCAGCCACCAGGGCTTGGGGCGCCCCCTGGTGGTGAGATGACGGAACTGTAACACTGGAGTCTAATCCATTGGTCTCTGTCGAGAGCAGGGCAGGAATCACCCTGGACAGGACACACACACACACACACACACACACACACACACACACACACACACACACAGAGCAGGCAGGAATCACCCTGGACAGGACTCCACACAGATACACACACACACACAGAGCAAGGCAGGAATCACCCTGGACAGGACTCCACACAGACACACACACACACCAAAGCAAAAATTGTTTCAAGCAGAAGATTATTCTGGTCGAATTTGGTTATTCCCGTGAAGAGAAGAGATTTGTGTCTTTGCACTTGCTGACAGGACACCTGTCCATTCCTGGGCCTCGTCTGAGCCACCATGCACTGACAACACTTTTGGGCAGTTAGTAGCTATAAGTGATCCTAGGATCTCATCCAGCTGGGCCCTGAGTTTCCTTTTTCACTGAAGAAATAAATCTTCAGAGATACCTCTTCATGCCTCTGACTGCTCCTATCGGGTCCCCTGTTAATCATCTGGGCCCAGTGTGGCTCAGCACAGCACTCCGTGGGCTCTCTCTCCCACGCTCAGGCCACACTGACCAGTCCGCCTGCGTCCTGGCACAGACTCGGACCTGCCCACCGTCTCCGAACAGAACTGACGTCAGGGTTAAGAGGGGGAACAGGTCATGCGGTACCTCATCCGAGGCTCTCCCAAAATCCCGAAGCCTTTTGGTCAGAAACCCTGCAGGAGTCAGTACTTTTTGTACTTGACTTATCCGGGGAAAACAAACAAACAGAGACGCGAAGTAAAATGTCTCCAACAAAAGCGTTACCATACAAATACAAACTCCGGTGGGTGGCTTCGTCGGCGTCAGATAAAATTGCGAACATGTCCTGTATAATACGCACGATGCGCTGACCTGCCCGTTGGTTCAGTACGATCCCCTTGTTTAGTATGGGTATTACATTACTGATCTGCCCGTTGTAAGGAATCCCCCCAGTTTTTGACGTCCGTGAAACGGCGGTTTCTGTTGGGGTTTTAGAAAACCCGTGTCCTGATATCCTGTACAGTAACTGTCTCTGGAAAAATAATAATAAAAAAAACTTTTCTAAAAAGCAAGTCAGGACAGATACACCGCGGCAGCGTTTCACGAAAACAGCATGTTACCGCGGCAACCTACCAGACATTCAGTACGGCCCAGAATCGCACCTGTCCCGGCTCACCTGTTCGCCAGGCACGGGTCCGGGGGGCTCGCTTATCCAGGCGTCACGCTTATCCAGGCTCCCGTAACCGAATCGCAGCCTCCTCCAGTCCAGCAGCCAGTCTAACAGACACGGACAGGCGACGCGTCGCCCTGCGCAGTGTGGTACCCCCGGTTTCTGCTTCGTCGTTAGCCCTTCTCCCCGAATGCCGACGGATGTTTCTATCGAACATTGTATTTTTTTTATTATTTAATGTGCTGGGGGAGAGTTACAGTGCTGTAAGAACATAATCCATTACTTCGCAAATTACTCGTGTTAGAATGATTTGTTAAAAGTTCCGAGAACGCGAGTTAACGTCTGCAGTCACTATATGCAATCGAAACAAGTAGCTCCTCTCACAAGTAACTTGTCACTTTAATTGCTTTATAAAGGTAACTTTGCCAACGGCAATGTTCTGCAACCTGCCTCACCAAGGTGCAGAACATTACAAACGTTATTTTATTAATAATTGCTTACACTTATATAACGCTTTTCTGGACACTGCACTCAAAGCTCCATCCCCACCACCAGTGTGCAGCCCCACCTGGCTGATGCACCAGTCCACTCCCCACACACGCTATCAGTGGGGAGGAGAGCAGAGTGATGGAGACAGTTCAGAGATGGGGGTTATTAGGAGGCCATGACTGGTAAAGGCCAGGGGGAAATTTGACCAGGAGGCCGGGCTAACACCCCTACTCTTTTCGAGAAACGCCCTGGGATTTGTAATGACCACAGAGAGTCAGGACCTCGGTTTTATGTCTCATCCGAAGGATGGCGTCTTTTTACAAGTACAGTGTCCTCGTCACTACACTGGGGCATTAGGACCCACACAGACCGCAGGGTGAGCCCCACTAACTGGCCCCACTAACACCTCTTCCAGTAGCAACCTTAGCTTTCCCAGAAGGTCTCCCATCCAGGTACTGGCCAGACTCGCACCTGCTGGGCTTCAGGGGGCTGCCAGCGGTGAGCTGCAGGGAGATATGGCGGAAGAACCATTTCTGTTGTGTTCTTACGTTTGTATCGCAAACATTAAAATGATCGAGATCCTACAGAAAACAATTTTCTGGTGGTGGGGATGATGGTTGTCTTGTCATTAAGCACTCTCTCTCTCCGTGTCGTCTTTATCGGGGACGGATTCAGGCTGACGGAGGCTGGACGAGTCGTTCCCGAGGGTCGGAGACGTCGATCCCCCCAGCGCCGCTAGGGGGCCCCCGAGGGCCGTCTCCCGGCAGCGCGCTACCTGCTTCAACAAGTCACAGGATGTTCCCCAGACCTCATGCCAAAGAATTAATTTACTAAATGGCTCCGATGGCTGCAGGGGATTCCACGCCTGACGCACCTGGAGAGCAGCACCTGCCGCCTCTCTCGAAGTGGTTAACAAAGTCAATAAAAGAAAGAGCTTCCCTGCGCGCTGTCGCCCTTTCTCTGGGTATTTGGTCAACACGCTTATTATTCCGTCTTTATCAGCTGCTAATCGCTCTCTCTGGAAAAGAGAAAAAAGGAGCAGAAATAATGACTGTGAACGACTCCCGTCTGTGTGCATCCAGGCCATTCGTCCCGCGTGTCGCTGCGTAGCCCCTGGTCAATTATCGGAAAAGGAGTTCTAATACAAAGCAGACATTGCCAGACACTGAAGGAAGCCATAGGCGTCATTCTTCCGCTCTCCCGCTGGAATTATGACTACACGGGGCCAGTGACTGGGTTCGCAGAGGTATTTCCACAGTCGCGCAGGGAGATGCGCCGACGCGGTGGGCTGTCAGCAGCCTTTCTCTCTCCCTCTCTCTCTCTGTGTGTGTGTGTGCAGTAGGCAGCTCTGAGGGTCTTCCCCTCCAGTGGGGTCAGCTTTGACGCGAGCCTCGGACCCGTCTCCAGTCCCCGCAGGTCGGGAGCAAGGTGCCGGCCGCCGCCCGGGGTGCCCACGGTCCCCGCGTGGCGAGTGGGGCTACTCGCACAGCTGTGGACAGTAGTTCCAACGATGGTCTGTTTTCGGGGATGGGTTTTTTCTTCAGTTTATAATTGATGTGATTTATAGGAAATGTCCCCCCCAAATACACACACACTCCACCCCACCCCAAAACAACAACAAGGAAAATACAAAAATGACCTCTGTTGTTCGAAATGTTTTCATAAAAAGTAATGTCGGTTTAGCAGGACACGAGGGGCGACGCGCGCTCCCGGTGAAAGATGCTGTTACACGCTCAGGCTCGCCGTACCGCTCGGACCCGTGTCCGGAGGGCTGGAGCTCGGGGGGGAGGGAGGGGTGTTTCGGAAACTTCTCGAGCCGGCGAAACAGGCGCTGCGTGGGGAAGGGGTCTGAAAGATCAGGAAGTGTGACTGTTGTCCGTCCGAGCTGCTCAGAGACCTCGCGGGCGATCGGCTCTCCTGCTCTTTGATCTGCAGCGCAGTTTGACACTCTTTTTAATCGCTTTAGATTCGGGGTCCCGCCAATGGCGTTATAAAACCGAGTCCTGTGTTTTAATACAGCACACAGGGCTGGAGCGCCAAATTAAAGAAGCAAAAACACGAAACTCTGAACTATTTGTGTTTCTTTTTTTTTTTTTAAATTAACACCAGCAGTTTTAACTCTGTAAAGCGGGATTTTAAAAAAAACATATCTAGATTTTTAAAGTGAGTGCTGGCACCAAGAAGATCTCGCGTGTTAATAACAGGGGCGGCCAAGCAAGCACCGCGGATCCGCCCGCAGACCGAGCAGGGCGCTTCTGCACTTGAGGGACAGAGACGGCGCAAAGCGGTCCCAACGCGTTTCACTTTGTCTTTTTTTTTTTTGTTTTGTTAAATCCGCGCCGGTCGTTGGCAACCGCTCCAAACTTGACGAAATCGAGCGGTTGCTACCCCCAGTGCCAGCGTCCAGTTGTCATATTAATTATGTCACCGAGCAATGATTGGAGCAGTCAAAACAGCGCGCGGCTCGGGAGAGCTCTTCTGCCGCTGGGAGAATAAGGGAAGGCTTTCAGAGGGCACTAATTGGACCCCAGAAACGCTCTGACAAGGCATGGAAGATAGGTTACAGAGAGACCCGCAGCTCTGAGGGGGCAGGGAGCTCCGTGAATAGACCCCACGCTTCTTTTCTAAACTCCCTTGCTGAGCAAAAAAATGGGCTGGTTCTTGAATACTGGCTTGATCTTGAATGCCACAGCCAACAGAGAAAAATTGGACAATTTATTGTAAGGTCTTTTTGTGTGTGTGTTTTTTTTTTTCCAGCTATTCACCGCTACCCTGAAGGGAATCGGATGGTTTGTGTCCGTCTGAAAGACCTCTTCTTTCACTTTTTTTGAAGAGGGAAAAGTTGTAGAAATACACGCTCGCTCGCCTACTGTAACAAAACAGAGTGTAACAAATCATTTTAAAACACACACACACACACAAACAACAACTGTAGCTGAAGAATTGCGCGCACCGGCGATCCCCGCTCTGCCCGTTTTAAGGAATATTTAGTTAAAACGGGAACCCGCCGGGAAAACCGACACCAGCTTTTCAAGAACTCCTGAATGGACCCGGGGAGTGGAAAATATGTTAGTCTGAGCCGAGCTTCTAGTTGACTGTGAACTAAGTATCACAACAACTCCCGTCCAACACATTCGAAATGGGGGGGAAAAAGATCGAGGCGCTTTAGAGATTTTTAAACAGTTTTAAACACCCCGTCGGTTTTCACAGAGAAACAGGCCGACGGGAAACAACGACTTTAGCGCTTTTCTAAAGGCCGTTCTCTCTGTTCAAAAGGTCGCAGAGGATCTATATTTAAACGAGATCCGTCTTATCTGCGCGATACCCGCGTTGTTCGCCTGCTCCTAATGAAATCCACGCGTACTGCCCCGGTCTGGTGGAGAGAGCTATCCTTTCAGCACTAGACAGTAATTGCTGCTCGGGCACAAAAAGCAGTGTCTGTTTGTTTGTGTGGGCTGAAGCCACTCCGGTTTTTAACTTTTAAGTTTTGTTATTTTGTGAGTCTGGTCACTTGTAAGTATCTAGCGCTACAGGGCAGCACGCTTTCACGCAGGGAGCCCCACGCTGAAATCTGATTTCTGATTTTTAAAGATCACGGGGTTCACGAACGTTACTTATGATGGAAGATAGTGTCTTCTAATTCATAGTCGCGAAAGAGGAGTCGTGCAGACTTCGCGACGTTTTTGCTATGCGTGAGTTTTGCACCATTACATTAAGAAAAGGTTTAGTGCTGGCTAACGAATGGCGCTTTCGCTGTTTATAAAGCGGTTTACATGCAGTGGGACTCCTCTCCTCCTCGCGTGTGCGAGGTTTCAAACCCCACTGCTGAAAATCAAGTCCCCGTGTGATTAAGAGGGACGGAGCGCGCTCTCCTAATTGGATAGCAACCCGAGACTGGATGGGACAGGAAAAGGAGGAAGGGACAAAACGAGGGCCCGGCCCAGTCCCGGTCTGTGCAGACGGGAGCTGTTTGTTCAGGGGCTGGGGCGGCACGCGCCCGGCGTACGCGTTGCAACAACACTCGGAGCCGGAGGGGAGCGCGAGCCGGCAGCGGGGGGCGTGGCCAGCCCCCCGCGCGTGGGGCCGTGTGTGTGCCTTGAAAAAGCCGCCGCCGCCCGCTCGCGGCACTCACTCCGGCCCGGGGAGCGCGCGAGGCGAGAGCCTGCGAGACCGCCTTCACAGCGAGCGCCGCCAGAGCGTGCTCACCAGCAGCCACACGCGAGCGCCACGAGCGGCACGCACGGCCCTTCCCACCGCAGCCCCCCAAAGTAAAAACAAAAAAGGGGGAGACGGACAAGCGAGCGGACCTCCGTTTCTCTTCCTCCCGGCATCCGCTGCCAATGGATATCGCTGCCAAGATGGAGCTCGGCGCCAGCCAGCAGCACCTGCTTCCACCCGCCTGCTTCTTCGCCGCCGCCGCGCAGGGCGCCCAGCTCAGGCCGGCCGACAGCCCGGGCGGCCCGCCGGCCCCCAAGCCGGCCCGGAGGCCGCGCTCGTCCTCGCCCGAGCTGCTGCGCTGCAAGCGGCGCCTGACCTTCGCCGGCTTCGGCTACACCCTGCCGCAGCAGCAGCCGGCCGCCGTGGCGCGCCGCAACGAGCGCGAGCGCAACCGCGTGAAGCTGGTGAACCTGGGCTTCGCCACGCTGCGCGAGCACGTGCCCAACGGCGCGGCCAACCGCAAGATGAGCAAGGTGGAGACGCTGCGCTCGGCGGTCGAGTACATCCGCGCCCTGCAGCAGCTGCTGGACGAGCACGACGCCGTGAGCGCCGCCTTCCGGGCGGGGGTGCTGTCGCCGGCCATCTCCCAGGGCTACCCGCAGGACATGAACTCGATGGCGGGCTCGCCCGTCTCCTCGTACTCCTCGGACGAAGGGTCGTACGACCCGCTGAGCCCCGAGGAGCAGGAGCTCCTGGACTTCACCAGCTGGTTCTGAGGCCTCCTGTGGCTCCGGGGGACCCCGACCCCCGCGCTGGGCAGCGGACTTGTTCCCAGCGCGCCTGGAGGGCGGCGGGAGAAACGCCAGAGCCGAGCAACCTGACAGCACAGGGCAGCTGCCGCCCTTACTCGTTTGCACTGCGGTCGGTGCGCCGGGCCGAGGAAGAGGAGGGCGCCCCCGGTCCCCCGCCGGGGCGCGGAGCCAGTGCCGAGGAAGAGGAGGGCGCCCCCGGTCCCCCGCCGGGGCGCGGAGCCAGTGCCGAGGAAGAGGAGGGCGCTCCTGTAGAGCCTGCGAGCCCTGGCCTGACCGCCGAGGACGCCGAGCTCGACCCCTGGCTGTGCCGCGCCACAGCCGAGCCCTGAAACGTACTTCTCCTTCATCATTTCCGAACTATGCTAAACCCAATCAGAGAACGTAATACGTATTTTTGTAAGCTCCTGTAATGTTCCGACTCTAAAAAAAAATGCTTCCAATCTTTTTTGCGGATTTTATTATATGGGAAAGTCTATTTGTTTCTAACCTGTCGTTTTTTTTTTTTTGGGAATATATTAAGCTATTTTTGTATATAAGAGAGATTTATAGGCGTTTTTGTACAAACGGTTTGGAGACGTGTGTATCCTGACGATATATGAATGTGATGCCTCTCACCTCTGCCTCTTTAGACGGGGTCTCAACCTGCCCGGCCGCACTCCCGAGCACCGCCGTGTCTTACTTTCGCCCCGAGCGCAGTGTATGCAGCTGTTGTCCAAACGCAGACCGCAATGGCTCCCCATTGGTTCTGTTCTGCTTATGTTTCCGATACCATTGCCTTTCCTACTGGGTGTATTTAAAAAAAAAAGAGTCCGTGTTTTCTATATATATATACTAGTTTCATAATAAAAGCAAACTTTTTCTAAAGCGCATGTGTTGGCGTGCAGTGATTGATTCTTAAGGGCTCTCCCCCGGTGTGTGGACAGGCGACACCTTGACACCTCAGCCAGGTAGGCTCTGTGCGCTCCGTGCGCAGTGGGACAGGTCTGCCCGGGGTGGGGGCGAAACACGCGCGTCCGGGCGCCCCGAATCACGGAGAGCTACACTGCCCCCCCCCACTCAGAGCGGTCTGGGTGTTTCGGACTCGGGTGGGCTCTGCCCGGCCCGCGCCCCTGAGCACACCCGGGAGGGGGTGCGGTTTTGCCCTCGGGGTCCCTGAAGAAGACGCCCGGGGTCTCCGTTCGCACCCGACTCCGCGGGAGAATCCGGAGCGGTCACTGGTTAGGGGGGCAGAGTAAGACAGGGCAGACCCCAGGACATCCGCCTCATCGCCCAGCATCGCGCGGCCTTCTCCCGTGACGAGGGCCGGCCCGCAGCGCCCGAGACCATCACGCCCGGCGCGTGTCTCATGCAGCCCACGAGCATCATTGGGCGTAAACACAGCAAGTCGGCTCGGCGACTCGCCCCCTGGTCATGTGCAGCTCTCGCAAAAGCGTGAGTACAGGCCACGTCCACGCTCCTGTTCCCGCTGCGTGGGGTTTTTATAAACTGCTTGCGGGGTCCGTTCACTATGATCACCTCGACAAAAAGGGCATCGTTTGGGGGAAGAAAGTGTCACGAGACGTTCGGAGGGCATACATCTGCTGCTGGGTGTCTGACCTTAACCTTCAGTAGTGGGGAGCTGCGTCAGCAGGCGTGGGCTGCAAAGGGACAAGTAATGGGTTTATTCCCTGCTGAAAAAGAAGAAGAGAGAAAACACAACGTTTCGGCCGTGGAGCGGTCCTGAAGAAGGCCCTGAACCTGAAGAAGGCTCCACGGCCGAAACGTTGTGTTTTCTCTAACCTTAACCTTGTTTTTCTAGCGGATGTTAGGCGGGTTGTAAAGATGCTACTCACGCGTGCACTCGCGTTTGAATGCGACTGAAACACCTCCGTGTCCCGAAAGGACGCGATTCCGGCGCAACCGACCCGTCTTGCGGTTGACGTTCAGATTGGCAGGAATGAGGCAACTTAAGCGGCTAATGAGCCCAGCAGCACCATACCTCGTGGCTGTTTTTAGAGGTAAAAACCGCCCCTTTCATGTCAATCTAGTTGAGAGGATACAGAAGTTCGATCAGTTGTGGGTTTTTTTGGGGGGGGGCGACTGGAGAGCTGCAGCTGGGCGCGTGCCTGGCTGAATGAATCGCCGAGGTCGCGCGCTGGTTGGCCGATGGCATGCGCCGACTGTCAGCGGCGCGCGCCAGGCCCTTGAGACCTGCTCCGGGGCACCAGTGCTCGTCTGCAGCTCGCAGGCCAGCCTCTGGGACGTGCAGAGGGCGGACACTAAACACTCCTGGCTCCGTGCTCCGCTAATCTGGAGCTGGAAGATACTCCGCGCGAAGTCTCCTTACCTATAAATTTACTGATAAAACAGACGCAGATAACACAGATTGAACGGGAATGCACGTCACGTTAAAAGCGCCAGCTGGGTGACACTGTAAATGTACAGTGATGATGGATTGATTGATTGCCAATATCTGCTCTAGGACCCAAAAGAGTACATACCCGCTTTTAAATCTCTGTAAATCATCTGATATCTGGAAAATCGCGAAATACTTTTTTTTAAAAAAATATCTGCCGCGCTGCTTCATGAAAATAAAAGCACAGCAGGGGCCACCTTTTCTGAACCAAGACAAGAGCTCGATTTAAAGGCGGGTTTCAAGTTCCAGTACTGTATACCCTTCAAGGCGCGGATTAAACCCGCGGGTGAGCGGAGAGACCAGCCCAGGCTGGAGCCCTCTGTGCTCGCTCGCTCCGCCGCGCCGCTCGCCTGTGCCAGAATCCCGCAGGAGGCCGGAGGAGCCTGACCGCTCACCGGGCCGCCTGCGGGGGAACACCCCGTCCCTCACCGGGCCTGTCAGGCGCAAGGGGACAGACACCGCCGTGTCGAATCGCCTGTTCTTCCCTGTTGCGTCTGAAAAAAGTGCTAAAGAAACTATTGGGATTTTCACTGCCTCGGCCCTTTTTTCTTTTAGCACTCGATCTTTTTTTTTTTCAAATTAATACCAATCAAGCTTCTCTCGGGGAGAGCAAGCTGGGGTCTGCGACAAAGACAAATTCCTCATGCAAGAACTTGTATATGGCCAACAAAGTGATCTTATCTCATCTCATCTCATTAATGAATTTGGCTGACGGTCTCTTTAAGAAAGGAAAAACCGATTTATAATCGCTGCCTGCGTACTAAGTCGTGTGTTTCACTGAAGGAGTCTAAGCCAAGTACAGTACCCCCTCCCCCACACCCCAAGAGTAGGACAGCCGTGTCCCACTTCTAACTACTGCAGCCTGGCTGAAAACAACCCCCTCTGCCACCCCGCTGGCCCGAGCACGAACGAATGAGGACTGGCTAATTGAACTCACTCCTAACTCATGTCGATTAAAACACAGGGCCAGAAAACGGCCCCCCCCCCTGTCTCTTCTTTTTTGAAAAAAATAAATAAAACATGACTAAAAGATAAATTTGAACCCGCAGTTCAAACCGAACCTTCTTACTTCTTTCACCCTCTGGACGTTTTTATTTTATTTTCCTCATGGAGAAAACGGATGAAGGATTCCTGATGCTGTGACACTCTGCCCAAGCTATGAGAGAGGAGAAGGCGAGGGGAGAACCCGACTGGGAGAAATGAGGCGTGTACGTTGAATTGGAGTCCGACTGAGCCCTGGGTGAGATGCCGATTCAGGACGCATCCCTTTGCACCAGGGTTATTCTGCAAGGCCTAAAGCACACTCCGGCACAGAGCTGTCCATTTCTACTGTAGACCAGGGCCTAGACCAGCCTGACACCTTTAGTCACCTGGGGTCCAGTGGAAAACACGCAGGTTGAAGAAATGGAGTTTATTTAACTGAAGTTCGGGAGGGATGACAACAACCACGCTCAGTCATCCCCAGCTGTCAGCGATCAGCGATCACTCCCTTCGTCCTTCCTCCGCCGAACGCTATAAATACCAGACGCGATCTCTCCCTCCCTCGCGTGCGACTTCTGTATCGCAGCTCCACCTCTGCAGCTGCACCTTGGTCACCTTGAGCGGGGGTCCTGGCCTCCTCGTCCTACGGCCCGGAGGGTTAAGCCAAATATTCGCCCCACAATAGTTCGTTATGCTCCGATTTTGGGGCGTTGTCATTCCTCGGGAATAATGATGTGCTGCACGGGAGATGCTGCTTAACTATCATTACTGTAGGTACTATTGCAATATAAACACTAAAATATAACGGCTTCTTGAATATTTTGTATTTGCACTATTTCACAATTTCCTTGCTCTCACTGTGCAAAAACCCGTTTTTAAAAATTGTTGCTGGCCCCCCGTTTAAATCATTAATCTCCCTAATCTGCCTGAACTCTTTGCAAGAAGTCAGAAGGGAGGCTCAGCTGTCCTGACCTGTATCCCTGGTTGACAATAAGAGCATAAGCCGGCAGTCTAGGTCTGCTTAGTTTCCACGTGAATTTCAGTCTAGAGGGAATGTGAGGCGTGTCCTGTCTCCAGTCCTGCCTCAAAGAGGCCAGGTGGCTCACCTTGCCCTCGAAATTAAGCCCACTGCTAATTAAAACAGCTTTGAATGACGTTGAAGTCAATTGCAGAAGCAGTAGGGATACTGTAAGTGTGTTGAAATGCTGAGGAGGAAACATGACAAAGAGCATTCGAACCTGGGTGAATGACACATTTGTAACTGGAAACAGACACGCCGTCCGCTAAACGAGTCAATTCGTCATCAGAAATGGGTCTCTGTGGATTCATCACGTTGCATTTTGAGGAAAGCCCAATCTCTTGCCTTAAAAACAAATCATTAAAAAACAAACAAACCGGAACAAACAAAAAAGAGAGATACATTTTTTTTCTTCCGTAAAGAAAAAGCAAAAGGCTATCGTGGGTTTGGGTGGGCTGTGGAAATTGATTCACCAGTCATCTCCTTCTGCCATTTTGCGTTTGAATGGCCCGAGGCAGCCCCTTTCATTCCAAGAGAATGCGCTTGTCTGAGGAGGCACCAGCATTGAAATGTAGTGGGGTTCAAACACACAAGTGACGTGGAATTGCCTTAAAAAGACTGGTTTTGGGGGGTCACACACTGTAGAGGTCTCTGGTTAGACTTGGCATTGTGAGAGGCCCTGCACCAAATGAATGAAATAACAGGCTTAAGCACCATTCAGGGGAGCTGAATGCAAATCAGAGATAAGTAGAAGTTTTCTTTTTTTTTAAAAGAGGCCGATAATTTTTGTTCATTGCTCCTATCTCTGCAGGCAAGGTTTGCATGTTAAACATGATTTACCAGGCTTTATTCCCTGGGTTCTATTGAATTCAGTCGTCTTTTTTCTTCTTCCTCTAGTGATTGCCTATCCTAGTCTATGATTAATGAGCTGCCGTGCAATTTGGTGGCCATAATGACAATCAGCACACGACTATGAACTCACATTCCTCTCGCAGGTTTACCAGGCGGTTACCAAGAGGGGCCCACGGAGGAGGAGGGCTGTGAGGAGACAGCTAAGCGTTTCTGCAAACTCCTTTCTGCCCTCGTTTCGCTGGCTTCCTGCTTCTCTGGGCCTTTCACATGCGACCGAGGAAAGAGAGGGGCAGTAATCCCGTCCCCGCCAGGCCCTTAATGAAGACACCAAGCTGATTCGGCCAGGCAAAATAATATTCTGTGTCTCCAGGAAGCTGAATCTGATTCATTAGATTGTTTTTAATCTGAAGCAACAAGCACAGGTGATATTTATCAACCTTCAACGTGATGTACTGTAAGTAAAGAAGACTGAGGTCTGTTTCTATCGGCCCCTAGACCAGCGAGTTGTCCGTGTGACGTTTCACACAGCCCACACAAAGAAAAGTTACTTAATTGTGGTGACTCAAGCCAGTGCATACAGTACATTAAATCATCATGTAGACTTCTGCCCTCATCCATTAAGTAGAATTTGTGTTTTTTTTATAGAAATGATAAACTGTTCATATATATATATATCTGCTGGTGTCTTTTAGTGTTTGTATTTATCTTGCCTTTATACAGACTTCTGCTTTTGACATCCCATAGAATACTACTATTGCAACCACTCCTACTGTTACTTCTTCTGTTACTGATGCTGCTACATCTACTACAACAACTACGACTAATAATAAAACCGAAGTGAATTATGTTCTTTCATCCTCCATAAAACTCAACAAGAAAGTTGCTACATTGAAGCCTCGTTTAAAAGCTGTATTCGACTCTTATTTTTTTTTCCTGTTTTGTTTTTTTTTCTCGGTTGGGCTTATGGTGCACTGACTGCTCGTCTGAAGCTGGCCTGAAGTGTGAGCTTTTAGTGTTTAAAACATCGAAGTGTCTGTTTAAATGTCAGTCCGGTGTCAGACGCTTGGGGTCGGTTATGGCGTAAATCACGAAATAGGTTCACAGCGAATCTTGTCTGAGAGAGAAGGGCTTCGTTTCCCCCTGTTAGATGTTATGATTATTAATTACAGGAACAAGAGGGTACTCGTTTGGAAAAAAAAACGCGTCTTTTTCATACGGTCGAAGGAAAGCTTGGCCTCGTCGTTGCTAAGGAGTACTTAGCAACGCCCAACAATAGCTCTTTTAAAGGACCCTTCGCACACACTGACCACGGCATTGCTGCGAGCGCAGGGGATGCTCTGGTGTTAAAGACCCTATCCGCTCCGATTCAGCCTTCAGAAATGGCCTGTGTTCCGGACATTTTGTTTACAATGCTGGAATTCAATAGCGGGCGTCACGATGTGTTGTCGTCTCAGACATGGAGGGGAAAGCTTCTTCTTCGACGCTTCTTCGACGCTTCTTCTTCTTCTTCTTTTCTCTCGCTGAGAGGCAAAACTACTTGTTGTTTTTTCTTTCTTTTTTTGTTGTTTGTTGTTGTTGTTGTTGTTGTTGTTAACGATTGAAAAGATGCAGAAGGGGAGCGCGCAGCGACAGGGGGAACGCCCCTTGAATTTTAACGGGGAGACCAGCAAAAGAGCCCCAGTCACCAATTAGTGATGCTGGTTTGTAAAAAAAAAAAGAGAGAGGAGACGTCTTTTCATGAGATGCAGAAAGAAGGAGAAACGTGCTGTTCTCTGCACGCTGCCGTTATAAAAATGTCGACTCGTACAGTACATAAAAAACACTTTTTTTTTCATTTTGGGGAGCTCCACTCCTTCCCGGGAGAGCTGCAAACTCCGAGACCCGCAGAAATTTCAGAAATTTCAGTACCACAGACAGCACTCTGTGCTTAATTTAACTTTCCTCTACCTGGTCAGGATTGAAGGAGAGTATACTACTTCGGAACGTCGATTCGCGTCCTTTTATTGGCCGTTGTGAAAATGTGTGAAGTGTCTCAGTGCTTTCGAGTCCAGGAGTCTATACTGTATACAGTAGGCCCCTGGCCCCTGTGGTTTGAACTATTGTATTATAGTAAGAATTAAGGCGACGACTTAAACATATGCCCTCCCATCGCCCGCCTAACACACCATCCAAGAAGGACTCTGACCCCAAGCCTCTTTCTCCCCCTCTGTGTGCCTGTCTCATGGAGAGCAAGCTGGGGTATGCGAAAAAGACAAATTCCTCATGCAAGAAATTGTATATGGCCAATAAAGTGATCTTCTCTTAGCTACATACAGTTTATGTACAACAGGTAGCTGTAGTAGTTGACGTAGGGGAGTTTTGTCAGCAGGCGTAGGCTGCAAAGGAACAAGCAAAGCTTTATTCCTGCTGAAAAGAGAAGAAATGAAACACCTCTCTTAGTTACCTCTTATCCACAGGGTCACTGGGTCAGGGTCACAACGCTGTGTCTCTTTTTTTCTCTTTTCAGCAGGGAATAACCCTTTACACCTGTTCCTTCACATGTAGTTGTGGGCGTGCAGGACATACAGTACTGTAAGAAAAGATACAAAGGACTCCATTTCATCTCATGCAGCTTCTCTGTATTTTAGTAGCTAACTGATCCCAGGATCCCATCCAGCCGTGTCTTGAAAGTATCGGCTACGCCCCAGGACCGGGTGTCCAGACCCACATTCCCACAGCGCAGGGGGACACAACCAGAGAGCAGGACCTTCCAAGGGGCTCCTCTCGTTTGTGCCTTTTCTCATGTCCTACACATCTAAATACAAACAATCATTTATTACTCTTTTTTTCAAATGTTCTCCTTCTAATAAACGTAATAACGATTAATGCCTTTACATGTACTGTACACAGCACTTTTCTGCACACTCCACTCAAAGCTCTTTACAGGTAATGGGGATCCCCTCCACCACCACCAGTGTGCAGCCTGACCTGGATGATGCTCCAGTACACTCCCCACACACCAGCTCTCAGTGGGGAGGAGAGCAGAGTGCACCAGTCCACTCCCCACACACCAGCTCTCAGTGGGGAGGAGAGCAGAGTGCACCAGTACACTCCCCACACACCATCTCTCAGTGGGGAGGAGAGCAGAGTGCACCAGTCCACTCCCCACACACCAGCTCTCAGTGGGGAGGAGAGCAGAGTGCACCAGTCCACTCCCCACACACCAGCTCTCAGTGGGGAGGAGAGCAGAGTGCACCAGTCCACTCCCCACACACCAGCTCTCAGTGGGGAGGAGAGCAGAGTGCACCAGTACACTCCCCACACACCAGCTCTCAGTGGGGAGGAGAACAGAGTGCACCAGTCCACTCCCCACACACCAGCTCTCAGTGGGGAGGAGAGCAGAGTGCACCAGTCCACTCCCCACACACCAGCTCTCAGTGGGGAGGAGAGCAGAGTGCACCAGTCCACTCCCCACACACCAGCTCTCAGTGGGGAGGAGAGGAGAGTGCACCAGTACGCTCCCCACACACCAGACTTTCTTCACTCTAACCTTAGACAGTCCGCCGGCCCATTGCGCTGCTACACTTTCAACACGTGAAGCGAACCTCAGGCTGTAGAAAAGCCAGCAGTCGCGTATGCTAGCTCGCCTGAGATCACGCTCCTGTCTGCGAGTGCCGGAGCAGCGCCTCTCAGGCGTGCCCCGCGCCAGGGTCTACTGTTCGGACGTGCAAACAAACCGGTGGCCTGCCAGCACGTCGCTGCACGAGGAGCCCAGGGTGTGTAGGGGGCTCTCGGGCCCGACGAGTCCAGGACCCCCTGTCTGGTGAAAGACGACCAAGGGACAGGTGCAGGGGTGAAGGGAGGTACGGGGGAGAGCTGAGGCCGTCACGTCAGGATTATTTGTGAGTTGCGGCAGCCGGGGCTTCATTAGCTCGGCCGCCTTCACCCCTCCCGAGGTTTCGCACTGAAGAACTCGCGTTTAATCAGACCCACGGAGTGGGATCACATCGCACGAATCCCGTTTAATCACCACCGACTGGAGATCGGCCACCAGCCGCCTGCCCGGCGCCGGGGGTCGCACGCCCTCTCGGGGTCACAGTGTCTTCGAGTCGTCCAGCGGGTTGGCGACGACGGAGCTGTGAATGAGCAGGAAGAGCGGCAGGTAGGTGAGGAAGCCCAGCAGGTCGAGGGAGCGGATGTGCCTCAGCTCGCGGCGCACTGCCTGCTCGTGCTCCTCGCGAATCCCGCCGGCCTTCAGCTCCACGAGCAGCTGCTGCGCGCTGATGGTGCGCGTCCGGGCGTCCATGTTGCACAGGAACAGTTGCTGGAGAGATAACAACAATAAGAAGAAGAAGAAGAAGAAGAAGAAGAAGAAGAACAACAACAACAACAACAACACAACAAAGGTAAATAAAAGGAGCGCGCTTTTCCGTCTGATTCGGTTTCTTTACTGGGGTCAAGCTAATTTGCACAGATCGGACACAAATCACAAATCTGCAGGCGGGTTTTACATTTTTATTCCTTACAGAAGTAGCTCTCAGGTTCCCGATAGAGAGCGTTGGGAAACATCCCATGCACGGACAAAGGATACTGAATGTGATCCGTCCTTACCCAGCTTCCGCCTCTTGTATGCGAAGTTGCTATCACACCCCTTCATGTTTCCCTGTGGACGTGTAGGAACAGGTGAGGGTGGTGCAGTGGCCAGCATTGCTGGGGCCCCGGGTTCAACTCCGGACCAGGGTGCTGTCTGTGTGGCGTTTGATGGACTGGCGTCCTGTCCAGGGTGTGAGAGTGTGTCTGTGTCTGTTTGTGCCCTGTGATGGACTAGTGTCCTGTCCAGGTTGTGTGTTTGTGTGTGTGTGTCTGTGTAAGTCCTATGAAGGACTGGCACCATGTCCAAGGTGTGTGTGTGTGTGTGTGTGTGTGTGCCCTGTGATGGGCTGGCGTCCTGTCCAGGGTGTGTGAGTGTGTCTGTGTGTGTGTGTGCCCTGTGATGGGCTGGCGTCCTGTCCAGGGTGTGTGTGTGTGTGTGTGTGTGTGTGTGTGTGTGTGTGTGTGTGTGTGTGTCTGTGTGTGTCTGTTTGTGCCCTGTCCAGGTTGTGTGTGTGTTTGTGTGTGTGTGTCTGTGTAAGTCCTATGAAGGACTGGCACCATGTCAAAGGTGTGTGTGTGTGTGTGTGTGTGTGTGTGTGTGTGCCCTGTGATGGGCTGGCGTCCTGTCCAGGGTGTGTGAGTGTGTCTGTGTGTGTGTGTGCCCTGTGATGGGCTGGCGTCCTGTCCAGGGTGTGAGTGTGTGTGTGTGTGTGCCCTGTGATGGGCTGGCGTCCTGTCCAAGGTGGATAAGAGGCAAGGGAAAGTGGCATGATGTGATGATGCTCTTCATGAATGAAACGACTGTATAGAGTGTCACGAGGCCGAAAGGTGTGTGACAGAATGTTTATTACGGGTGCAGCTGCTACAGGTCATTATAGACCCTTCAGTCTTCTAATGAGAAGAGGTGTCTCTAATATACTGCAAAGCCATATTCTCTTTCACAGTTCTTTGCTGAGTTTAGTGTGCATATGTTCATACATTTCAAAAGCTAGTAGTGATATGGTGCAGTATTTGCTTTTCTCGAGTTTCAGTCAAACCTCCAGGTGTCTCCATAATTTCAACTGCAAATTTATTCCTGTGGCCTAAATACATATATGTGTAAAATCAATGACGAATAGCTGTATCAGTTTCCCCTCCTGAGAAAGTGTTAATCAGGTTAATGTCTATTAGAGACACCTGTGTTAGATTTGTTAAAAGTCTATTTAGGTTGTTATTTTTGCAGTGTTACCATCCAGAATAATATACACTGGTATATAAAACGAGGAGCTCTATTGCTTTTTTTCTTAAATATTAACATCCTCAAGATATAATGGATTCCAAATGGAATTGTGTTTTGAAATATCACAGAAACATGAATAAATCTGTTTTGCACTACAGCAAATCATGTGAAAGAAAACTCTGTGTCCTTGGGTTTGGAAAAGGAGCTTATAATAATAATAATAATAATAATAATAATAATAATAATAATAATAATAATAATAATTATTATTATTATTATTATTATTACATGATACAAGAATAAACTAAGCTTGTAGCACTGACATTGACACCCCAATCAATGTCCCATTGCCAACATCACTGAACAATACAGCCTCTAGGCTCCCTGTATAGAAAAGTAAAAGATGAATTTATTTGTCCTTTTATGCATGACAACAGCAGGCTAGACCATCTATTTTCCAACGGCTCTGTCCAGCTCAGGGTGGCGGGGGAGCTGGAGCCTGTCCCAGCAGGCAATGGGCGCAGGAAGCAGGCCGAACCCCCCAAACATGCACGGTTCTGTTTGCTTCGCACTCAGACCCTTTTCAAAGATGATAAAAAACATTTCCAGGCGATGGGACCTTCTTCACAAGACCCCCGGGCAGCTTTCTCAGAACTTTGCAAAGCTCTCGAGCTAAGCCGACTGTGTGCGTGACAATAACTGTTTTCAACGAAACCGATGTCATGATTGCACACCCATGAGGAGAGCGAATCCGTAACAGTGTGGAGTGAGTTTCCCGAACCGCACAGGGCCTTGCGAAAAAACAACACAAAAACCTGAGGAGCAGAGCTGTGGAGTTTTTGAGCGCCGTGCCGAACTGGTTAAAAACACCCATTTTGACGCATCCTGTCTGCATGGAGCCCAGCAGCAATCCGGAGGTGTGGGTGCTCTTTTTGTCTGTAATAGCTCGTAATTTCCAGACGACTGTTCCCATGTTCGTGTCCGGGGAACACTTAGCAGCTTATCTGAATACTGAAAAGAAGTGTGGATGCGATTAAACCGATATGCCAAATAACTGCAATGGGAAAGGCGACAGAACATCTTTCTTCGCTGGTATCCAAGCACATTTCCACAATTCAGCCAAGACAGGTCTCCAGGATACTGCCTGCCTCCTCACCTGAGCACGGAGCTGTATGTTCTTTTTTATAGCGCTTACAGCAACTTTTAGTCGGATTGTTACCTGCGATTCAAACCCAGGACCTGAAGCACGAAAGGGGCCGAGCAGAAATAAGCTCTGAAATGGGATAACCACACTGGCAGACTGAAGAAAAAGAACAGAGAAAGCACCACTCTTTCCTATAATTTGAGCGTGGATCAATCGTAATCTAACTACACTCATTCATTTCAGAAGCCCATTAATTTCAGTGCCCGGGTGAAATTGGAAGACCTCAGCATTCATTCACCCTTGCGCTGGCCTTTATGTGTGCACCTGTTTGCACAGCTAATGCGTCCTGTTCAATAAGTTCGGGTAATCCTTTGGCACTCACACCAACAATAATCCTTTCCCGTTCGACTCTGTAATTACAAAGGCCTACACGGAATAAACCCAAACTATATAAGCAGGGTTAAAATTACTGCATAACAGATATGAGCCCTCTTTCAAGTCTCGGGTCAGACATGGTGTCCACCTTTCACAGCAGAACCTAACACCAGTTCTGAATGTAATTCCTGCCTTTCCATTGTGAATTGCAATATTACACTGCTCCTCATTTAGGTTAAACACACTGTGAAGCATAAACCCAATTAGGAGACCTGCAAAGTGTGTTTTAAAAATGCATGTAACTGAATCTATATTTTTTTGGTTTCCTAATTCATTACAGAGAGTTTGTATTTACTTTTTAAAATTGAATACCTGTGTTCTGTGGTAAAGCACATTTTAGCAGACACTGACTTGACCAACCTAAAATTAATATATACTGTATATATTTACACTATAAGTTTTATAACAGTAATAAGTCTTTTAGTCACAATAATGATCATATTTACAGTGATATCAAGTGATACACTATAAAAGCTAGTTGGACAACATGGACAACACTGGGTTCTGCGTAGTGTAAGGCACCAAACCACTGCCTTAACCAGATACACTGCAGTGAAATGCCACTTCTGTAGTAACCAATGTACTCAAATTTATATATAATTTCAGTCTGAAACAATGTGTTGGTTATTTAAATTAAAGATGTTTCACATGCAGTTTTTTTACCTGCAATATGACGATCATAAAACACGTAATAGGTTTATTCCATGCTGAAAATAGAAGATAGAAAACACAACGTTTCGCTGTGGAGCTTTTGTTGTGTGCAGATATTATAACCTAAGCACTTTTCATAAACCAGTCACATATGTCTCCATATACAATTCAGAAGGGAGTGCAATGCATAAAGCACTATAAGTAAATGAGGTTTTTGCTTCTGCCTACAGATCTCATACAGACAAGTCAGACATGCTGATTTTTGAATGCAAGAAAGCTTTCGGTGTCCGCAGACCCTGCCTGTGACCGGGTTTTACAAGCCTCTGGGTGTGACTTCGGCTCTATAAGCTCTTGTCCTGCGTGTGAATCACTGTTCTGGGACTCGCTCATCTCTACAGCCACTGAAGGCAGCTCTGGCCCAGCCGCCCCTGGGTGCAGCTGCAGGGACTCCTGGGCTCATGAGGGATTCCCGGCGGCAGCACCAGTCCCAGGGGGTCATGGGATACTCTTCTCTGCCTGCATCTCAGGTTTGCTTTCGCTCTTCTTGATTATGCCCTTGGCCCTCTCGTTTAATTTCGAACACACAAAATTAAAAAAGTTTTGGCAACAGCAAACTGCAGACCTCACCGTCGCTCATTGAAGTGCTCGGTTTTGCCCGAATCCCAGTGGTCATATTTTGACACACTGTACTTTTGTTTTGGAGTGAATGAATTATTGTGAAAGCAACAGATCGTCGAACAGGAGAAGATGGGGTTGTGAAAGTGTTATGTTTTTTTTTTGTTAAATCCACAGCAAATTTGAAATACATCAAACACAAGCGCAAGTAAAGAGAAAAAGAACAGACAGAGAGACAGATAAATCATCAATGTGGAATGACAGTCACATGTTCTCCTTACTTTGGCTTTGTACAGCTTCAGCTCCAGTGCTTTAAAGTCCAGTGTGCCAATGAGGGATCTCATGAAGTCGCTGAAATATATACAAATATGTATATCAGTGAAACTGTGGGTGTCCCCCTAAATCTGTATGGTGTTTGCGAGTTATAAATTATGTTTGCTGCTGGTGTTTTAAGGTGGCCTGCCACAGCTGAATGACTTCCAAACTAGATCAGTAATGCTCTAGGCAGTACCGGATTTCCCATTAGGCACTGTAGGCACAGAGCCTCGGGCCCGCTACATTTTTAGGGCCTATGAAGGAGAGAGGCACTAGTGACTAACGAAAAACAGCACGCTTGCGATCGACTCTAGGTGCTCCAAATCAAGAATCATCCGCTCTCTAGCGGCTGTTGTAGAAACTAGAAGTATCGGAGAGATGGGCCGAGTCGAGCACTCGCTCCATCGGTCAGGTGGTTTAGCATTAGAATAATTTAAAGTGCATCATGTCAGGCGACGTCATTCAATTGGCGTTACCCCCTCTTTTTGCACTCTTCGGAGTGAAAGTGCCCAGGGCCTATGAACATGTGCCCCTGGCTCTAGCGCTCTCCGAAAGGACAAGCACAGGGTGGGAGCATACAGGGAAAAGAGTGAATCCACAAGGACTGTTGAAACCATGATGCAAATGAAGAAAACTTGAGTCATTAGGACACTGGCAAAGACTTAGTGCTTGCACATATCTATCACATTAAATAATAAGGAAGCTTTCCCCTTGCCTTGTGATTTCAAGGAAGAGTTTGAGAATGGATAAGAATAATCAGCTGGATTTGACTGCCTGTAGGTATGCAATGTGCTTTGTCATCCCATCCAGGAGAAGAGTCATGAGCTTTCTAATTGCTTCATACCTACAAACCAGGATGAGTTCTGTCCCGATGAAAATTACCATCCTGCCTGTATATGGAGTCTATGGAATTGGAACATGGGAAAATATCCAGGGCTCAGCTATAGGAATTTCTAGCATCAGTTCACTTTCATGCCACGCAATCTGTTTCAAGAAAGAAAAAACTAAAAATCTGACCTAAATGTGACCGGCAGATGTTTAACAAGGCAGCTCATCTTCAGTCATTTGTCCTGCCACACTACTGTGTAAACAGAATCCACTGTGACATAATTCAGCAGAACCCGTCCAATAAATATAAGCTACGATAAAAAAAAAAATGCGTAAAAGATGAGAAATTACAGGACATCAGCCTAAGGAGGCTGAAAACACAGAGACTGAAACACGAGTTCGCGTAGTATTTAGTGTTTGAGTGCTGAACTCTTGGCGGGTAAGTCTCCTGTCAAGTTCATGAGCTGATGATAAACTGTTCTGAGTCCTTTGTGATTGCTTACACTGCCTCATGGCTGAAACAATTAAGGGGAACGCAAGCCTGGCCCAGCAGAATAACGGCTGAAACTGTCAGAAGGACACGGACCGGCCTGTGCACAAAGTGACCACTCGCTGACACTGAAAGGCTTTCACAATAATTAAGCAGAAACAGGCACGCCTCTGTTTTAGGCAGACGTATACTTGCAGCGTGTGGCAGAGCCGTGGTCAGACCCTCTGCATCTCCCCACTAACAAGTTGTGAATGCCCTGTTAAACAAGGATGCTGCCGGCTCCGTGCCACCAGCCTGATGGCATGCATGAGTGCTCCCTGTACTCTCATTGGCCTGCCAGCTACAGAGAGGGCCTTGGCAGGGCCTTTGACAAGAATGAGGGGAGACAGCACAGCTAATGATCATTAATTGCACTTGGTTTGCAGTAAAAGCTCTAATGGGAAGACAACACCCAAAATAATAGCTGCGCCAGGGTCCGGCCTCGCGCCTGGCCTCACTCTTTTGTTGCCCTTCCTCAAACCACGGCACCTCAGTCATTACTGGCATGGACAAACCAGCATCTATCTGGCGCGCCTGACTCACACTTATGCAATGCTATAATTTGGCAGTCCTTTTTAAAGAAGCTTGTGTAAGACGCAAACACATGCTGACCCAGTTAAAGTTTGCAAAAGAAAAAATGATTTAGCTTTCAATTTCAATAGCATTTTTTTTAATGCATGGTCTAGATTTAGTCATCTTGTATATTTTTGGAGGGCATGAGAGAGAGAATGCACAGGCTTTTAACCACGTTCTCTTTGAGGAGGATCGTGTTACCTGTTCACTTTTGAATATGTAGAACAATGCTTTCCCTGCTCGACTGCAGGGAATTACAGGAAATAAACACCATGGGATCTACTGTTCTTTTGGAAACAGACAGAATTGGATTGACAGTATTCTCTCTGCTCAGTGGAAATGGTCAGCGTCTGCAGAAATGCAATATGGACGCGAACTCCAAATGTTTCCTGCAACCCATGTGTATGTACAGTATACAGTAGTGAAAGCACAACGTTGTCACAGAGTGTAGCATAATTTGGGAAAGTTGAAGGTTAATACCCCAAAAACTAGGGGTAGAAATATGTTCTCTAACCTGTCCTTTATTATTTTGCTGATTTTGTAATTGAGGAGGCTCCCAAATTAATTTTTACAGAAATTTTATTATTATTCAATTAAAGCCTCGATACCAGGTTTGAAGAATTTACTATAAATGACACAACAAGAGGATAAAGGTCCAACATCTAAATTGATACATTCAATGCATATTTTATAAGCTTCTTCAGTCTCTTTAGTCAAATAATTTCTTTAGCTTCTGTCTTTGATGTCACTAAATGGTCACCACCATGTCATTAAATTGGGAGGAAAAAACGAGGAATTCCAGAGGTGACACCAATCTTATGTCAGAAAGATGTCTTTGTTTACAATAAAAGAAATAGTTTCAAAGTGTCTGACTGAATTCACAAGATCGTAACCAGTTTTCTAATGTGTAAAAAAATTGTTCGAGATATATGTGAGGTAGAGCAATTATGACAAAAAGCTCTTATTTATTCCAGGTTTTTCTTTTGGTAAGAAAAGGGCATCTGTTGCAGTTATAGCCCTGCCAGTCCATGGTAAGCTTTCAGATTGGATTCGAAAACATAATATTAACATTCGTTCCTATGCTGATGACACTCAAATATACATTTCATTTACACCCAATGACAACTCGTCAATTGTCACTTTAGTTAATTGCATTAATGAAGTAAAGTCTTGGATGTGTGAAAACTTTGTCATTCAACTCCGATGAAACTGAGGTTCTGTTGTCTGGAGGCAACAATACTGATAGAACTACTATAACTTCAGCACTTAACTCAGAGGATTTAAAAATCTGCCTCAAAGACTCAGCACGTAACCTAGGCATCATATTAGATACAAGGCTCTCATTTAACTCTCATGTTAAAACAGTATTGAAAACATGCTTCCTACAGTTAAGAAATATTGCAAAACTAAGGCAGTTTCTGTAACGAACAGTTCTTTCCGGACCCTATGCGGACGACACAGTCCGACGGAGTGGGGAAACACTGGGGAAACGTCATGCAGGAAAACGGGGCTGAAGACAAGGGGGCGTGTCCAAGGTGCGCTGGTGCACGGGGGAGGTGTGGCCGAGGTGAACAATCCGAGAGTAATCCTTAGGGAAAATCCAAAACGCAAGGGTAAGTCCAAAACCAGAAGATCCATCAGAAGAAGGAATTAAAAACCACGAAGGCCGGGTCGGAACCGGCGGACGGGGAACAGGAACGGGAACAGAGGTTAAAACCTTAACGGGACCAGGCGCTTCCTGGTCCCGGACTCGCACGATATGGAAATCAGATGCAGAGCCCGGAAGAGCGTCAGCGCCTGGCTTTTAAGGTGGGCAGGAAATGGGAAACAGGTGCAGAGAATGAAGTCTTAAGTGAAAGGGCTGGAGCACCCTTAAGGAGGGGGAACTAATATCGTGACAGTTTCTCTCCACTCAAGACACAGAGAAATGAATGCATGCTCTTGTGTACAGAAGGTTAGATTACTGCAATGCCCTACTATCAGGGAGCACCCACCACTTTTTCAACACCTAACAGCAAATTCAGAATGCAGCAGCTGGAATTGTTACTAGGAGCAGAAAGTACGACCATATAACCCCCATACTTAGCTCTCTTCATTGGCTTCCTGTCAGGTACAGGGCGGACTTCAAACTCTTTCTACTTACTTACAAGGCTCTCAGAGGTCAGGCACCTGTCTATCTAATAGAATAGAATATTAATGTTTACAATCCAAGTCTCCTGCTTAGATCACAGAATGCAGGTCTTCTTCATATTCCACGCATTAATAAAAAAACGATGGCGGTAAAGCCTTTAGTTACAGGGCCCCTAGCTTATGGAACAGTCTCCCACCCCATGTTTGGGATGCTGAGTCAATCTCAGTATTCAAGTCCAGACTGAAGACCTATTACTAGCCTGCTGCAACCATGGGTGCTGGTGCTGCTGTACCTGCCATTGTTTGTCTGTGTTGGCCCACCAGGTAGATACATCTGCTCTGACCCAACTATCCTACTCTCCTCCCCACATGTCCGGATGGCGCCCGGGCTGGGCACCATCTGAGTTGGCCATGGATCCAAGAGGGACATCGTGGATACAGCTATCATTTATAGGATTTTGCTGGTTTACAGAGATCTGAATGGAGTACTGACATACAGAAGACATGATGGATGGATTAATACCCTCATTCATTTATATCTTTTTTAAATTGTATAATGTTAGCATGCCCAAGGGGGTTGGGCAGCCAGTTGACCTTGGACCCCCGGAGGTTTCTTTTCTCCTTATTAGTTTGTGGTTCCTCTCCTCCGTTGTCTTCTGGTCTTTTCTGTTCTGTATTCACATGTATGGTCACTTGCATTGTTGAGTGCCTTGGGGCAGCCTCAGAGGCTGAAAGGCACTATATTAAAATAAATCGAATTGAATTCAAAATATAACATTACGTCTCGCAAAGTTAAACAGAGCACAGTGTAGTTTCAGAAACTTATCGATTCTTTCTTCCCACACTAAATTTCACAAAGCTCAATTCTGTAATGCTGATCCTTTAAACTTTTCTTGAACAGGAAAAACATTTTTTTTTCTAATTAAGATAAAGGTCTTTTTGTATGTAGCTTGATTTGTGATTTTAAAATGCATGAGTCGCTGCTCTTTAGCTGATTAGGGGCACATCCCACATTGCATGTTACTGTACCTCTGTCACAAGAGAAGAGGGATCCTTCAAAATCTATCTGCACCCAAAGCCACCAGCAGGTACACTGAACACTGATGTTACACAACCAGGGGAACTGAAGATCACATTTTGTCCCACACTTTCATCTGTATCACGTTCCTTTTCAATGGTTACACTTTGCAATCCATTGGATACATAAATTATGAATAATGCAGATAGATATTTATTAATTAGCTATTACTATTTCATAGGAACAAGTAATAGGTTTATTCCATGCTGAAAAAAAGAAGAAAGAGAACACAACGTTTCAGCCGTGGAGTCTTCTTCAGGTGTGAAAAAAGCTCTTACACACCCGAAGAAGGCTCCACGGCCGAAATGTTGTGTTCTCTTTCTTCTTTTTTTCAGCATGGAATAAACCTATTACTTGTTCCTTTGCAGCCTACACATGCTGACGCAGCTCCCCACCTGAACTATTACTATTTCATATGCTTGGAAGCAGAAGTGGAGACAAACTTCTAATTGCAATTTTGTGTATACGGAGTCAGTCAGCAGCCAGAGACAGCTGATTTGCCCTTGTTAGGACTCGCCAGCAGGGCATTGCTGAGTTTGACTACTGAAAAGAGTATACAGTATATAAGTGTCTCGCAAGGAACACCTTACTTAGATAGACTCCCTTTAAGAAAAAACTCTGAGCCTTTCTCTTAGAGTTACACAAGGTTGTGGGGAAGAGAAAGGCTTGTTTTTTTATGAAGATGCGTTTTAAATGTGAAAAATGCTATGCAGATAACGGGCCAGCACACTGAAAATGGGTTGGCTCTTTTATTGTGCTGCCAGTTCTCAGTCTCTTTGAAATCAGCAAAGGCTGGCAACTCACCATCAGCTGGCAAGCGACTGCAGGCACTGTGTGACTTACTGGACGGAAACCAATCTGACGAGTCTGATTTGGGAGCAAAGACAAAACCTGCGCCGGGCGCGAGGTGACAAGCAGCAGTGAAAGGAGTGTGGTGAGCAGGTCCCATTCCTTTGCAGAGCTACAGCGCCCAGTGAAGTTCACAGAGGAGCGCATCTCTCATCTCAAGGGGCTATTCCTTAATGTCCCCTCCGCCGACATTGAGTGTCCACTGCAGGAATGTGGACTCGCTGCTCTTGGGGTGAAAGCAGAGAGCCTGCAGATGCATTTAAAGTGAAATTGCTTCAGAGGGAAAGTCTTCCTGCAGCATATGGCCAAACCGAGGGGCAGATGGATTGGGTCAGAGTGCCAGGGGAAAAAGAGAGCGTCTGTTGTGATCTCTCTCCTTGCCTAATTCAAACAGGACTTCCCCTGTGGCCACCCCTTTGTTCCCATCAAGGCAAAAAAAAAAGGCAAAAGGACGCCTAGTGTGAATGTGATGGTTACCATTCACTCCTCCCAGTCACCCCCAGGTGATTCTCCGATTCGCTGTCTGGTGGTTTTAACCTCTGGATGTGAAGGGTAACAAAGGCGTCTTTGTCAGTTTCACAGAAACCTTCAACACAAGATCTTCAGCCAGTTGTTGTTGTTGTTTTTTTATATGGGCACTGCAAGACAGAACGGCTCTGTGTCGGAGCTCATGTCTGCGGAAGCAGGGATTTTCCATAATCAAGCCTCTGTTGAGTGGTGAAATGTCAAAAATGATATCGTTTTGTGCCAGGAGAGGTGGCAAAGGGCTTCTGGGAAGCACAAAAACATGATTAAGCGTGAGCTGTGCTAGGAGCAAGTCTTTACTTCAAAACTAAAGACCAGGATTCGATTGCAGCCACAGTGGAGCTTCAGTCGGGCAGCGTGTCATGAGATCTGCCGCACCACCTTGGCACGTGACTAGATCGTGGCTTATTCTGCACCAGTAGGGGAGCTAATTTGCTCTGGTGAGCTCTCCTCTGCACACTGCCTTAGTTACTACTGCTGGCCGTGTGCCCAGGAAAGCCAGGCTGAGGCTGCCCAGGCACCCTACTAATAGAAATCTTAGTAAATTAAAAAGCTGATGGGGGGACAGTCATGCATCTACAGCCAACCTTGAATCAAAACTGTATTTCTACAAATGGCATATAAAATTGGGAGCCTGTGTTTATGAAATGAAATGTGGCTATATTATTTTTTTCCCTTTTTCTGTTGGTGTCCTTATAGGATCTGATCTGGAAAAAGTTCACCTGCATAATTGCAAATAACACAACTCCCCCCCCCCTCCTCCTCCTCCTCCCCTTAACTCCTGATGAAGCAGAAACAGAAGTGACATTCTGTGACAGAAGAGAATGAGGGGGACAGAGACTTGGGGGGGAAAACTGACTCTAAACTGGTGCCATATGGGAAATAATCAACTGGTAGGCTGTGGCTTCCAGCTCTGTGTGTGTGGTATTTGCTTTAATTACCCAGCCCTGTGACAGCGCTGCTGACACGCTCGCTGAAATGTGGCTCTTGATGGCTTAGACCTTCACCTCTAGCCTGGATTAATGGGAGGGAGGTCACTCCAATGCAGTGTAAACAGCTACTTAATCTATTTCCACAGCCACTTAGACCCATCCTCTCCCCTTATTTATGGGGGGAGAACAATCCTTCCCTGAACCCCTTTGTGGTTGCGGACTTAAGATTCGTGGCCCCGTTGGTACTCACTCCAGTGTGGTTATTTTCTGCGCCAAGCTGGCCATCACGGCGAAGAGCTTGAGGTCTGTCAGGCCATCTGTTATGTGATAGTCCACCATTTCCAAAATCTGGAGACAGAAGACAAAGTGGGGGGACAGACAGACAAAGGAGACAAGAGAGTTATACTCGGACACTGTAAAATCAGAGGGTTTTAATCAGTGTTTGCCTTCTCTCCTTTTTCTACATGTCTATCTCTGCCTTACAAAAGGCCATGACCTTTTACTGCGAATAATGCCGGTCGGTCCTGGACTAGTTCAATGTTCTGTAAGAATGTAGAAGAAGCAGCCTTGGAAGTTGATTTAAGATGTCACAGAGCTCACATGCTTGTGTTACTTCAGCAGACACACACCATGGAACAGGTGTTGCAGGAAAGCCCGCTGGAGAACTGCCCCTGGACCTTCGTAAGTGTAGCATAACAAGGCGAGGAGTGAATGCAGAGCTCAAAAAGACAAAGGGCTGTGATGGGCCCCTGTAAACACATCACACAGCATCTCGTACTGTGCCCCTGCTATCGAGCACAGAGGGTGCTGGCTTTTACTTGTTGAATGTATATTGAAGTATATTGTGTTACGCCAAGGTATATCAATCGCAGAGTACTGGAAGAGAAAGGGCGGTACAGTGAACAACAGAAAAGCACATTCAGCTGAAGAATACTTTAAAAAGCATGAGTGGAGGAGTACTCCTTCACAGCACTATTTTACAATCATTCTCTTAAGTCAATAAAAACTGAAACAATTAAATCATATACAGATGATTAAACATAAATCCATATTTATTTAAAAACTATAGAAAGAAAATAAATACTAGGTGCACAAGGATTTTATTTCAGTGCCCATGTACACCAACAGGGTTTGGGGGCTCTTTGCAGGGTAAGGCAAAATAAACAAGAGAAAGAAAAAATCGAAATAACAACTGAACGTTAATATAGGAATAAAGGCAGAGATAGACATGTAGAGAAAGGAGAGAAGGCAAATACTGATCAAAAGCCTGACTGGAGAAATGAGTCTGTAGTTATCATTGCCCAGATCAGCAGGGAGTGAGCTCCGGAGCTGTGGAGCAAGCCGGCTGAGCAAGACCCTTGTGCCCATGAGAAGTGTCAGCAAGAGGTGACTCAGCAGAACGTAAACCCCTCCAGCCCTGAGAAGTGTCAGCAAGAGGTGACTCAGCAGAACGTAAACCCCTCCAGCCCTGAGAAGTGTCAGCAAGAGGTGACTCAGCAGAACGTAACCCCCTCCAGCCCTGAGAAGTGTCAGCAAGAGGTGACTCAGCAGAACGTAAACCCCCCCAGCCCTGAGAATCCTGAAGTCTTTACCAGCAGCTGCCAAAAAGGACTAGACAACAACGAGGCAGGACTAAGATTAAATTGCGTTACAAACTCTTTTTTTTTTTTTCAAATGTTTTTTTTTAAATATTTTTCCAAGCTCTTTGTTTGGAAAGTGTGCCCGTTCTTTATTCCAGACATCCCATTCCGGATAATCCCACAGCAAACAGGGGCTGAAAACACCTGTGCTGGCAGGCCGTCAGGGATTCTCTCGCGTGCAGAACCGAGGAGAGGACGTTTCATCTCTCTCGGCAGGCCCTGCTGTAGCTCACAGGACCAACAGGTGCTGCGCAGGGCCGAGAAGACATGGCCTGTGGCCCAGGGAAAGACCTCGGATGAGCCCGGCTTTCATTCTAGTCAGTAGCGAAGCATTTTCATTTAGAATCCTTCAGAATGGGAGCCTGAAGATTGGTAGTGGAACAATGATGAGGACTGGGACAATGGCCCACAAACGGTCCAGTGGACAGCTAGCCTGTGGTTCTGGACCACTCAATCCCCAAAGCCCAGATGGTTTGAATTGTCAGACTTTGTGTTGCACTCAGAATAAACTTGATATTATATGTGATGTTTTCATATAATGAATAACAAACCTATCATCCTGAGGTATTATATATACAAAATTAGATCATATTATTAAATGATGATAATTCTTGAAGAGAAAAATACCCATTTAAATCATTTCAGAAATAATGGCAGGGTTTGTTTTCTCTCCTAAACTAATACAAATATGAAAAAATATACAAATAAAAATATGAAAAAATAGCACCAAGTGCGTATTCACTAAATTCTGGGACAAAGTGATTTTCAAAGCTTTGACATCTTCAGGGGGGAAAGAGAAGGTAGGGAGAGACACAAGTAAATAGACCCAAGAAAGGGAAAAAGAAAAAGACATTTCACCCAGGCAAGGTAAGTGTTTGTTTAGTATGAAGCACACAGTGGATTTAATATTGACTCAGACAATATTGCTGACTGATCGCGCGAGAGACAAAGGTCCCTTTCTACTGTAAAGAAAGAAATAGGCTTTGCTGATTCTTTCTGTCAGTACCTCAGAAAACAGTGCATTGAAAAGATGTCGATGAGCTTTGATGATAAAACTCAATACAGTGTGAGGTTCAGACCTTCTTGTGACAGAAAATACACTTTGAAAAGAAAGGCACTTAAACAGGACACAGTGACCCTGTTCTCCTGAATACCTGGCAAAAGGTGATGCTGACCGAACAGGTGAAAAAGGTGATTTCCTCTCAGGGATGCATAAGTAGAAAAACTGTTGGATTTGCTAACATAACTTTTTCTCTTCGCCAAGCTACAGAAGATGGAGAACTCTGCAGCAGAATTATGCGTAATCATTTCAAGGTTCTTGTTGTACAGTATTTGTATAATACCAGTTTTATCTGATTCAGATTTTTAAAGTGATTTCAGTCAGATTTTGTAAGTGTCAGAGGACAACTTTTCCCCCCGTACAGAATTAGCAATTTGTAAAAAATGTCTTCATCGGAAAAGCCAAATGACTCTCTCATCTTAATCATGCTCAACGGAGCACTGGATCCACTGTTGAGGTGTGAAGGCTGGAAACACACACAGTCTATAGCTTTTCATCTCACACTGCAGGGCCCAACAGACACAGCTGCACTAACGCCACACACGCCCTGTGGTCAGCTACTTCAGAGGGACAGGATCGTCCCCGGCTCTCCTAGACCATCTCAGGACAGGAAGAAGAGCTGGCTGAACAGGACTCACGTAATGACGTTAGTGCTCGAGTATCTTGATGGGTTAATTAGATTGGTTCAGATCTTACTCTACAGACAGAGATTGGAGGTACTGTAACATCAGGTAGGGGTGCCCTGCAGTCCTGTGCACGCCTCCTTGTACTGATTTCAAAACCAGCACAGAGCTGCGTTCATCAGCGGTACACTCCTGCCTGTGAGAGCTGCCGTGTCAGTTTCTCGCAGGGTTTAACGGTATTCAGTGGCCTGAGGGTTTTGTAGAATTATACAAAATTAAGCGTCCCTCGCAGTTCCCAGGAAAGGCACCGGCCTTTCTGATAATTACCCTGTAAACGTAAATCTCTTCAGCGTCACTCAGGGCCTCCGGGGGAATAATCTCTTTCAGCGCCAGAAGAACTTGAAAGCAAGTGAGATAGCCATCCCTGTCGTTGTCTGCCTGGAAACACAGAAGGGGAATCCCTTTTAACAATCCTAGATTTCCCGTCTTCGACAATGCACAAAACATTTTAATGATGCCTCTTGAATAATTAGTGTGAGTCAGGGACCTTTTCAGTAATGACCGCAGTGTATTCGCTATGGCAGGTAAAACCACCAAGTCCATTCGCCTTCATAATTGCATTTTTGAACAGGCGACCAAGCTCATTTCCATGATGAAAATGTGGGCGTGTCTCGTGGGGACCCCCTTCGACTTGGGAAAGCTCGATAGCCACAGCACTCCGTGCCGCTCGTAAAGAAAGAGGATCTTTGGTCTTCGGTCACTCGTTCGCTATGACCACGCAAGACCCCCCCCATTCCAGAGACCTTTCCCCCCATTCCAACACATCTGCTCGCTTCTTCTGCGAAAAAGATGTTGACGTAAGAAGTTTGATTTTTGAAAATAATGAGCGACTGGGAGTAATAACCCTTTACATTCTAATGAAAATGGGCCATCGATAAGCCTGACAAGCTAGGACTCCAGACCAGAAAAAACAATGTTGAGATCCTTGTGCATTTAACCTCTGTCACAAAGGGCAAGAGGTCAGACTGTTCTTCAGGTCAGCCTTTACAGAGCTGCAAGACGGGCTGGATTTCAGAGCCCAGTGAGCTTGGCAATGAAAACACACTCAGGATCTAACACCCTCGGCCTCCTATTGCTGCCAAAGACAGGTATCTGCGGTCCCTTCTCTTTTAAGCACAGCTACCTCTATTCTGAAATGCTGAAGTGCTAAAGACTTTCACACATGGCTGTCAGTGGTGTATAATTTAGAATAATTTGTATTCGTTATAATGGGTGTCACATCCAAGTGCACACAAAATATGTTAACATACAGCATGGTATTACACATGCTGAAGTCTGCATACTGATTGTTAATAGTCTTAAATTTCTTTATAGTCTTTTTATGTGAAAAGTCTGCAAAATGACGATACATAAACATATTCAGTAGGCGTCTATCTCAAAGATCTATCATTGATTGAGGTCCATCAAGATTGCTGCTAAGTTACATAAAAATCACCTGCCTTTATTAGAATGTGCATGTGTCAGTCTTCCATCATCATGTATTACAGTTCAGAGGTGACCTGACAAGGGCAAGCATGAGTACAGGACGAAGATCAGCTGTGTTGAAATTGTATTGTTGTTCACATACACTTCTTGTTAACTTTGGCAGAAATACTTGTGTTATGCATATGCTACATATGTAATATATATATTAAGACTGATCAGAAATTGAGATACATTGTGAAGCCTAAATCTTGAGTCTTCTTGCTCTGTACAATATAGATTATTTTATTATCCTCTCCATAAACCAAATCTCTGAATCTATTTCAGGACCTGATCCCCAGTTTCAATGTGCCCAGAAAATCAATGTGCTGCTCCTTCATTGCGTATCGTTTCTGTCAAGTTTCCCTCAGAAGAAAATTGTCCAAAGACAAACCTGGTGAATGGGAAAGCACAGTACAAAACTAAATGCACCTCACTTCTGAACACCTGCTCTCCTTTTCTCCTTCACACACAATACAAGCTCCTAACAGCCCTAATTAAGGGCCGCTTGACTTCGGAGTTATTGAAATGCTGTGACGTAGACACTCTTCGAATAGAAGGTGAGTTAATGTTGTACAGCTGATCTGTCTTCTTAGCTATCGGATAACAGAAGTAAACAGTGGTTTTATGAGCAGAATATTATGCAGAATACTTAGTGTCTACTGAATATGATGACTGAAATTTCATAGTGCATCTATCCTGGCTGTTGTAAATGAAGGAGAAATAAGAAAAACAAACTTCTCTGTTACACCTGAAAGATAGATTGTGACACAGAGACACACCTAGACAGGTTTGTATAAAGCTGTCTGTCTTTATGATGTACAAAAGCATGCAAGACTCTGTCATCAACCCCTTCACGAATATGGAAGCCACCCAGAGCTGTGGAGAGCTGTTTACAGAAGGACAGTAAATTACTGTCATTTCCGTCTCTGGCCTTAAAACCTGTATTAACCACAAATGTGCCAGCCCCTGCTTGCAACATCTTGGTAACAAAGTTAAGCAAAGAGTTAGTATTGAACCAGCAGGAGGATACAGCTGTGCCAGTAACTCTGCTAGTCCTTTTAAAGACTGTCACTTTATCAAGAGGTCAGAAATGATGAACATAAGAAAGGTCACCTTAGGAGGACAAAGATGGGAAATGAAGGTGCCTTGATCTTATCGCAACCTTAATCCAAAAGATGGCTGCAGGATTCTTAGTCGGCAGGTGCCCTGTGGTTCAGAGAGCCTCTCTCCTGCCCAGAGTCTGGCCAAGGGTATGGTCCCAGAGATGTCCTCCTGCTGTTCCCTGGAGGAGTGCACTGCAGATGAACACTTTCCCTTCACCGTATACCAGACCTTCTCTGTATCCCCTATGGACCCAGCCAGCCAGGTTGCTGGTGCAGCCCGGTTATCTGTATCTCAGATTGGGCCATCTTCAAGTCCCCCGTTATGGTGGCGAGAACAATGTCATTGTGATGGGAGAGACCTTGACCTACCTGGCTGAGATGGAGACCCCGGTCAGACACAGCAGCCACAACTACAGAGTCCGGAACACCGGAACCCTCCAATCAGACCGCTATCTGGGTGGTGCTCTTTGAGTGCTACCCTAATCCTCTGGACTAAGGCCACACTTCCACTCTGCACACCCATGCCCACCAATCTCTGCCCATGCACTACCACTGCTTTTATAACCAGAACTTCCAGTTCCTGGACTGTGCCTCCTAGCAGCACCTGCACAGTGAGATCTACTCCATGTGCTTCGGGGTGGCATGCCTGTCTGCCCTCAGAGCCTGCCTAAGAACTCGGATGTTGACTGGCAGTGTGCCAGGATAATTTGCCCAGGAAAGGTGACCCGTCCTGCCCCATGGAAGAAGAGGCTGTCGCTGGCCAGAGGCCCTGAGAGGCTGATGGTTTTTTTAGATGCTGACATTAACAAAAGAGACATGTGCTGTGACTCCAACGCCAGCCATTAAATTAATTAGAAAAAACCTGCTCACCTTCTCTTCCGTTATTATTACCATTATTTGCAATCAAGGTCCAATTTTTCAGCTGTGGTTCTATAAATTAGCACTTGGTGGAAATAAGTATCAACAGGCTTCTAAACTGTGTTGATTAACAATTGCCAATTCCAATTTTAGGAGGCATAAAAAGAACAATTAATCTACCAGTCTGTTTTTGGTCTGTAGAAGGAAACCACACAAACGTGGGGAGAACATGCAAACTCCACACAGACAGCACCCCAGGCCTGGACTCAAACCCAGGGCCCCAGCAAGCGGGGCATCAGTGCTAAACATTGCACCTCCATGCTGCCCACATTAAACACAGGCTAGCCTAATCGTGAATTCAGATCACAATGCACTAGGGACCGCCTGCCCCTCCACTTGGCCAGTGGCTCCTTTCTGGAGAGATCCAGTCCTCCTTTCTGGCTAAGGAACAGAGAGAATTTAAGAAAGAATAAAGGCTGGAGCGGAAATAAAATTGTTCTTGTGGGAGAAAAAGTGTGTCTGTGTTGTATAGTTACATTGGAGTGTGAAGCAATACACTGTAGTGCACTGCAATTCTCAGCTTCCAGCGTCTTGATCTCTGATGGCTCTGGCTGTGTGGGGACGATGTTAAGTCGGTACAACACTTACCACTTCAAAAGCTCTTTTAAACACAGCCAACTTCTCCGGGCTGAAAATGCAGTATTTTGCCAAAAAGTCAACTGCAAAAAAAAAAACAGGGAAGCAAAAAGAAATAGTCGTTAGTTGTACAAACGACAAACACTCCTCTGTATCAAAAACTGACTTCGCCAAATGCACCACCAAGAGCATGCTTACAAAACTGATGAAAAAAAACTCAGAAATATGCTTGTGCTGCATAACAGAGCGCTTAAAAACCTGGCAGTCTTTCTTTGAAAAATCTTTTTTACCCCATTAAAGACACCTGTCTTAAATCAATAATTTGCCAGCTTTTCCAAGAAGGAATATAAATGCCTTTTTCAGCTTGCTACAATAATCCCATTCCTCTTTTCTCTGCTTTACATGAGCTACATTTTACTAATACTGAGAAGAAACTCATACATTAAAGAAATGTGTGTGTTCTAGATTTAATCAAATGGTTTGGACATACATATTAATCACTATCAAAACGTGAATCAAAATGAGCAGACAAAAAGATTGTTTTTGTCCGTATGACCTTCCTAAGTATTCCTGACACGCAGGGCTGGACAGACAGCTGTGGGATGTTCCGCCACTCTTCCTGCCCAGCTGCAGCTGCTGGTGAATGGTGGCTTGTGGCGGTTGTCTCCTGCTGATAGTATTATAAAGCCGATCCCACAGGTGTTCTGTAGGACTCAGGTCTGGAGGAGACGTAGGCCATCGGAAGTCTTGACATATCCCTTCTTCAGGTCACATCACTGTGGGGTCTTGCATCGTCATGCTGGAAGACCCAAGATTCCCAGGCTGGCTTCCATGAGTGTAATTTTCCGGGCTGGAGGATGTCATCAGTAGTAGGGTATTCCCTGTCTTGCGTCCCTTCATCATCATGTTCCCCCTCTCCCACTGAACGGCTTGAGCAACACAACGCTCACTGCAACCTCTTCAAACAAGTTGTCTGCCCTCAGGTGTGTGAAGAGCACAATGGCATTCATCTGTGAACAAGACACCCCGCCACTTTCTTGTTTGCAAAACCACATTGTCCCGGGCCAGGAAAAGAAGACTGTTTAATCTCTCAGCTGTCCACCTTGAATGGTCTCCATCCATGCAGAGAGTGAGCTGCAAATGTTCTGCTGATAAGCAGACTATTTCTTCTGCTGTAGCCTTTGCAGTCTGAATGTGATTACACGTAGCAAGTGGATGTGCTAGTTTGTGGAGTGACCCCTGTCCTTCCCAGAGCCAGCTTCCCGGTCTCTCTGGACTGACCTGCTCATTGCTGAAGAAGAAACTGTGGCACCTTCTTCCGCAGGCCGGACTCCATCAATCATGCCGATAGCAAAAAGGCGGTCTTCATGACTCAGGTGAGAAACAGCAGCTCATGTTGGTCATTTTTTTAAAACTTTACGGCATTTGTATCAGACAGACAAACAAAGCAATCGCTGTTGGGCTCCGAATTCTGGTGCAGTATTTCAAGGAACAATACTACACCGACACCCAACAAACTTGTCGACAAACAGCATCATATCAGTTTTCATTTCTGTCACACAGTGATGTTGCACAGTGACACTTATTTTTTCATTGATTTTCTTTATCTAGTTTCATTTTAGTACTCCTTACTGTTTATTGTCGATAGAAGTTACATTGCATGAAGAACAACAAAACTGAAGAATTCGAGGTTTGAGGATGTTCACTGACCCAGACAGTGAGGGCCAGCCCCCTGGCCACAGGACGAGGAGGCTGGGACCCCCTGCAGACTGCGCAGTGACCAAGGGGCAGCTGTACGGGTGAAGCTGGGTTGGAGGAGGGAGGCAGGAGACAAAATGCAAAATTATTCAGACCGTTTAAAAGTTCTCAAATGTTGCTGGAATACAGATGATACACATCGTTTTCCAATCAGCATTTTTCTTCAGGATATCTGCTGAAAAAAAGACTAATTTACTCTTTAAAAACATTCTGTTTGAGCATGTGAGTGTGCGATACAAATACAGATTGGAAAAACGTGTGCTGGTATCATTTATAATCCAGCAACATCTGAAAACCCCTGAAGGGTTTGAATACTTTGTGCAAGGCCCTGTACCTTTAAGAAATAACGTAGGAAATTATTTTGAATTGAACAGCTGACATGACAGCAGCTTGATTGTCTTTGGATGTGATTTTTACCCTGAGCTGCTTTTTAGCTCCCTAAGTAAAACATTTCTTTTCAGGAATCATAACATTATGATGTTATCGGGGGATTCTGACACGCGCTGTAATTAAAGTCCTGACAATAATGTATTTGGTAGATTGGCCACTACACAGCCATGGTTTGGGAAGTCGCTGCTCTTAATTTGTACCTTTGCCTTTGGCACCCGCTACGCCCTTTGTGAGGTGAGGAGATGGCTGTGAGCATCCTGATTATAGCGTCAGGGCCTGACGGTGCGCAAAGGGCATCAACAGTGGCTCATATTACCTTCCCATTCAGAGAGAAATTACTTGTTGAGCATATTGCTGGATATCATGTGGCACCTGATTCCCCTCTGTGCTGCCGGCGAATACTGTACGTGCTCATTAAACTAATGACCCTGAAGATAAATAACTAGAACACGTCACTCCACTTCTTTGACAGATTCATATATTCGATTCAAATAGCAAATCTTGCTTTGTAAGTCATGAATTTTTACAGGAAGGAAAGAGTTCAATTTTGGGTGCCGTTTTGGCTGGTGGCGGTTTATTCCCTTACGTACTTTGTTTTTGACAATAGTTTCGCCACTCGAAAAAGAGGTTGTTTTTTTTCTAAACCAAAGGCTTCGGTCATTCCTCTATCCCTGGACTGCGGCCCTCCTTTCACCCAGGGGTCCCCGTGGGGAACCGGGCTGAGGTCTGTCTGTTCATACTGTATCTTCAGATTTTGGGCGAAGAAGGACAATCAGTCTTGCAAATTAAACGTTTTCGTGGAAGATCTTAGCTGAAGTTCAGGAGAGATAATGAAATGCAGGACAACCTCACTCATCTGTTTTAAATTACAACCATTACCCACTTGTGCTACATACTGTATATGCTGTATGTGTTTACTGCACATGCCTCTACTCGAGTTTTGCTGCCTGCATCCTGTCCCCTCCCCATCTCCACCTGGTTTAACCTTTCTCTCTGGATGGGGGCTGAGCCGTCTCGTCCTCTGGCCAGGAGGTTAAGCCAAACAGTCAGTAAACACTCGCAAAGCTTATGATTCTTCGATGTCATTATTCCACGTGAACCATACTTTTTAAACAAGTTTCACACCGATTGCATTAGAAGAGATGTGCTTTTGAACGCACTGCTGCTTTCCTAGATATTACTGGGGAAGCTCAAAATGTGACTTAAGCTCACACTCCATTCCGGTTTAATGCCGGTCAGGATTCCATCATGATGCAGAGTAAGTTCTCAGTCATGAGGAAGGTGAGATGCCTACCTATGCCTTGCAAAAATATTCATTTATTTGAAATAATGTTGCATTTTGGATGATGCATTGTATATGTATTGAACATTTTTAATAGTGAATATTTTTAATCAAAACTTGCAACTGTGAAAACTCAACCTGAACACTTGTCTGGCTGAAAGAAGGTTAAATGCTTGTAAGAAAGCCAAGGAAAAAATCCAAACTAAAATTGCATAAGTATTCTTTCCCTTTGCTATGGCAAACCTAAATTAGTTCCGCTGCTCAAAAGTAATTTGAAAACTCACACACTTAGTTGTATGTCCTCCATCTGTGTGCAATAATAGCTGTTCTCATGTTTTCACAGTAAATATATGTGTCTCTTAGAGGTCCCTCAGTCACTGTATTTAAAGCAAAGATTCAACATGAAGACTAAGGAGCTTTCAAAACAAGCTCAGAGATAAAGTTGTAGAAAGACACAGATCAGAAGAAATGTACTGCAAGGAGCTGTAAAACAAGTGTTAGAGAAGCATTTGTTGAATCCTTATTTAACATTTTAAAATACATCCCAACTACACAGGGTTAAGGGCTATAATGTATTTTAGAGTAAACTACTACATGAGTCATTTTACAGCATTTATTATTGTAACGATGCTTACATAAATCAAATATTTCATTTTGAATTTCAACAGGAGAGATTGACATCTGGGTTTTGTGTTTAGAATTTTGAATGGAATTGAGAACATGAATCTAACGCTTTGATCTTATGAAACTATTCTCTTTCAAATTGTTTTTGTTTTGGTTTCAGTTCAGCCTTTACAGGTTGTACTCAAAACCAGGGAGTTTGTGTTCCAGATTTACTTCATGACAGCTTTGGGGAAACAATGAGGCTTCTGAAGCTGCTGAAGAATATTAAATAGGTCTTTACCTAAAATACATATGTTTCACCTAAAAAGGAATACTGCAAAATATGCTACATCTTCTGAATATTTAGGTTATGAATGAAGAATCAGATCTTGAAAATTCTATTTAATTGTTTGAAAATAGCATTAAATGTATTGTAATAACTGCAGGAACTTTCTTTGTCTTTTTCTGAGGTCAATTCTGCATTTTAAAATGAGGTCTTAGCTATTTAATATTTACGGCTGGCTTCCTCCATCTATAGCACTGATCCACTAATCCGCCATCAAAATGAGGCACAGAGCGACTTCCTTTTTTCATGCAAAAAGATTATATTCACATCTAGTCAAGTTTACTTGTTAAAGGTTGATTGATCAAAACCCAGAGCTCCAGCTTGTACATCTGTTTGCAAATAACTGTGACTGGCCTTTCGGACATCAGTATGGTTCTGATTGGATCCCGAACGACCAGGATTCAGAGGCTTTTCCTAAACATCAGCTACTCAGACATCTGGCGAAACCCAATCAAATCTTTCACAAATCAGTTCAGCGGCAGTCAGTCCGTTCGCTGGATGCAATGGAAATTTCTTTGTCTCCGTGGTCTTAAGGCCTTATCAGTTCTTACCGACACTTTCTCCCTTGATAAGCTTGTAAATCCTCTCGGGGTTCATTACACATGCACGAAGCTTGCAGGAAATAATAGTTCAAGCAAGAGACGAGTCGACTTGCAGCTCAGAGCAATACCAATGGGAAATTACCCACACAAAAGGTGCGCTGGGGTGACAAATGAAGAGAGAGCTTCAGCCCATTGAGAAAGCTGGAGCCCTGGACAAAGCTAACACACTAATGCTGGCCTGATATCCTTATCTGATTACACTTCGGCGCTTGATGGCTTTTTTACTTTCGCTTAGAGGACACAGGTTGCCTCCTTTAACGTGCAGTCTACCAGAAAATGTTAATCTGCAGAATGACTACATAGAGAAAAGCCAGGAGTAATTTCGCAAAAACGTAATCCGTAATGAAATAAAGGCAATTCAGCCCCGATAATAATAGGAATAATAGGCCTGCTAGATTTGATTTTAGGGAGCCAAGGTTTCAATTTTTTCAATTTGTTTTTTAAATTTACTGTGTCATGCAGGAAGTGTGAGCAGCCACAGTATCCAGTTGTAGCGCCTAAAGTATTGTATTTAATTATTTTTATTTGCAGATTTTTAAAAGACTGCTTACACATTTATGTCTACAAACTGCAGTTAGAAAATTCCCTTTTTTTCTGCCAGAACACGGTCCACACAAAACAGCATGGTGTACCTCCTTCTTTGAAATCTTTTCTTCTCATTCTTCCACAGTCAACACTTTGATTCATGTCTAAGACAATGACTTGAAAAGCTTAGGAATTTCAGTTTAGTATTGTACCATTTGTACTGGCAACCTTTAAGAAACAAGTTAAAGGTTTCTACAGAATTGCCCCCAATTCTCTGTACAAATCTATGAGGTCATCTATAGGTTATATTCTTGGCCCGGCTCTTTAAAATAGCAGAGGTAAAAGTGAATATTGACTGATAATTATTTGTGGATGGCGACAAATTGTGGACATCATTTCTGGACCACTTCAACAATCGAATTTTTTTATAATTAACTTGATCATAAACAGGAGCCAAGACCGCTGATTAAAGCATAATACAGTTTTCCAATAGCCAGCTACTGGGGAGAGATGAGCATGCTGGGATGCTTGCTGAGAGTGTCGTGGACGTGTGGCAGTGCGAGTTCTGCAAATATATAGGTTCTGTGAAGATATGGTTTCTGTGATCCCTCAAGAAGGTCTGACAGTCTTGTTCCCTGATACTTGTCCACTGACAGACAATTTGGGACAGAAAATCTGTGCAATAATAAAAATCACCAAATACGAGAAGTTAATAAAAACACAAGTTTTCATTAAAGATTTCCACTTTGTTCTTCACTCTTTGCTTCTCAGGCATAGAGTTACAAATGCCCAGAGATCTTTTTTAAAGTGCTCTTTAAGGATCGTTCATTGAGTGGTGTTGAAATAAAGCTTAATTCATTTCTGCATAATTAATTTTCCTATTTTTTATTTCATATGGAATTCCCTGACACTGTGCAGTAAGTGCGTAGCAAGTTTTGCCTGCTGCATAGACAACAGATGAACATCCTGGAAAAATTAATTCCTTTTACAAAACCACCACTCACTCAGGTACAGTGGTGCAGTAAAACCAATTAAATGAAGGAAAGAAAGGAAGACAGACATAAATTATGGAATTCTATAACGCAGCACTTCAATTGCGGTTGGAATCACTGAAACATTATGTTGTTTTACAGGTTGGTAGTGAAGGATGCCTGTAATTCGGCCTCCACCTGCAAGAGGGCGCCGACACCCTCTATTCAGGTAAACCGCTCCCCGGGAATCTCACCCAAGAAATCACAAACAGGAGGCTCACATGAAATTCATCACCTTTCAAGGTTCATCCCATATCTGACAGAGTATGCTGGGAGATGAACAAGAGTTCTGCTTTCACAGACAAGCCGAACAGAGCAAAACTAGCCCAGGGGAACAGGAATACTCAGAGAATTTCAGGGAAGAAAATTCTCCCAGACAAAGGTAGTCGCTGTGAGATGTGAGTCTTGGCTGAATATTTCTTAGTAGATGTTCCTCCTTCGCGCCAGGAAGTTAAGAAGTCTGACTTTCAGTTCACGACATTGACAGTACTTCAAACAGGAAGTCAAGGTACTCCACGCTCAAGATACACCTCGCATGCGACTTGTGGCTGACAGAGAATGATGATGACAAACAGAACAGTAGTGGATACGCAGCATCCTCTACTCCTGAAGGGAGAGGATGGGTGGAAGAGGTGGGGTGTAGCACTGCACATCAAAAAGAGCACCTGGGCACAGGAGGCCACAGCATTGAACAGCAGTAGAGGGGATGAGATAGCTATGGAATCAGCAGAGAGGGGGTGGTAACAGTTTAAAGAGGCTCTGCTGAAAGCACACAACACACCGCGACAAAGTGAACCAGAGGCTAGACACCAGTGGCCACAGAGCTTTCAGAAATCAGTGAAGGAAACGATCAGGAGGAAGTAAGCACCTCGTTTAAAAACAGAAAGAAATCTTGCATTTGAGGCCACAAGAAACAGATGTGAGGTGTCTCAGAACAAAGTTTGGAATGTAGATAATGAAAGCGAAGTAGTTGATCAATGAGATGATAATGTACAGTAACTCAGGAGGTCAGCAGTGAAGAAATCAACATCATACACTACCTCCGGCTGAAGAAAGATAAGCTTCTATACTTTAGCACAGCATAAGTGTTAGCACATAAGAGAAAAGCACATAAGACAGGGCCTGATGACAATATACGTTTTTCACATTAAGAAACGAGAAGTGGCGCTCACAAGCCATCGGCACAGCTCCTTGACTTGTTCCTCTTTCTCAGATTCGCCCAAGACTGGGGCTGTGGCCCTCGACGGGAAACTTACTAAAGCCAGAAAGTGGGGGACAAAACTGAGTGGAGTACAGACATGTCTGACGTCTGGTACGTGTGAGGCTATTCAAAACAAAAGGGCTACACTTGAGGACCCCCTGTACCTATGGGATAGTCAACATGGACAAGGTAGAACTTTTGTACTTACAGTATAGGGGTAAATGTTCTGTTTCAAGGATATAGCCTGACTTTGGAATTGGCAGATGTTCAAGCCTGGATTCAAACTTTTAAACTAGTTTAAACCCCCATGCTGTGCATTTGCTGTGTGGATACATCATCATCATCATCATCATCATCATCATCATACATTTGAATGATGAAGCCTGGAGTGGAATCGTGAGAACTGAAGGTAACTTTACATCCTGCAAGAGAGTTGATCTAAAGAACGGCGCCGCCAGCTGGACAGAGGACACGCGCAGTGCTCGCTCGGCTCGGGGCGAGCCGGTTCCCCGCCCCCCCGAGCGGCGCGCGGTGTGGAAAGTCGCCCACGGCTGGCGGAGCCCCACGTCAGCGCCTTTTCACCGCCCTGTCAGCAAGCGGCTCCCTGTTTGTGTGTTGAAACGGGAAGGAGCAGAATGAAGTCGTAAACACTGGCACACGCAGCAGCCTGCGCGGAGGGGCTGGCCTGCAGTCACTGGCTGCGAGATTTCCAGTGATAATGCAAACAAAGCAAAATTATACGCTATTATTGCAGCCGTTCTCCTTGACATTGTGCCATTAATAAGTGTATTGTGGACGGCTCAATTCTGCTCTGGACCAGGATAATGAGCTCTTTGACAGAATTTTTTTTTTTTTACCTTTCTTCAAAGAAGCCAAACATGTGCTACACTTCTGCTTATCAATAGCGGTGTTGTTTGTTTGCCCAGTAATTATGAGCTAATGTCAAGTGCATTAAGGTACTCCCAACTAGAGGCTGTGCAAACACCGGCTGCACAAAAGCTCGGTATCACACGCACTAAAAGAGCTTCGTTTTTGTTCATTGAATGCTCACTCTCATAACAGGGGTGTTTTCATTTTTGATGGAGCTATTCAGGACTGTAATAACAACAGCAGAAACAGGTAGGAAGCACTTGAGCGTTACCACTTCAGTACATACGGTAGTTCTGGTATCTGGGGCTCAACAGCAGGAAGAAACCACCAAGGACTGGAAGGCTGCCAGTGTTGTCCCTGGATTGTGAACATCGCATCTTGCACGCTTTCCTCCTGCTTAAAGTGAGACCGCTTGGGCTGCTCTCGTGCACACAGTGGGGTACAGGTACATAAGCACATTGAAATGCAATCAATGTATTTAACGAGGCGTTGGGATTCATCACGCAGGGCATCAGGAGAAAAGGCTTGCCTGCAGCATCTAGCGAAGCCTCTTGCCTTTCCTCGTGGGCTCCTCAGCTAAACAAACACGCCGGGGAGCCAGGAAGGAAGAACACCCAAGGCCAAGTCTAATTCAAGTGCACTGCTCGTGGATTATTTTCTTTTTCTTTGGGTTTGCCTGCAGCTTGAGGGGGGGGGGGGGGTAGATGCCAATTAAGACCGATTACCACCAACCATTAATGGCTTTCACTTAATAATGATGAGCTATGTTCACAAATGACTCAGATGAATATACCATGCATGTGCTGAAAACAGCAGTCAGACCCATTGTGATTAACACTCATCACGGGAGCTGGGTCATTAATATCACAGGTGATAGAGGAATGGCTTGAGGAGAAAACTCCTTTGTCATTCACTGGGGCCAAATTATGTCAAAATGACTGCCCTCTGCCCAGCTGTGGACTGCCAGAGGAGTGTGTCTCATCCACGCAATGGAAAGCCAACACCATATACTGCTTTTGTAACTTGTGAGTGAATGATTTACTTTGAACTCAGGGCGAGATTTCAGACACTGACAACTGAGATTCCCTGAAACTATTTTTAATGATTGATTTGGCCGATGCATTTCTCCAAAATAATGTATAGAGATAATTCCAATTAATTATTTCTATAGACACATTTTTGTGCTGGTTTATACAACAGGGTGGATTGGGGGCAAGCTGGCCAATGCCATACCTCACTCAAGGTTGCAATAGCTGTGACTCCAACATCTTGGATTTGAGCCTGCAGCCCTCCAGGTGGGAGTCCAGAGCCCCACAGCCCTAACTATACTAAATACTGCAACACAAGGACAGTTATTTACTGTTACCCAGCAGCCCACAGAACTAATGATAACATTATTATTGCCTTATTAAACACAGAAAGACTTGAAAAGAAGAATTATCTGAAAATGGCCCTTGATACTGTCTTAAGATATCGCTAAATATTACTATTACTGTAATAGATTAGGTTACGATACTGTGATTCTACTAATGTACAAGAAGGAAGGAAAGGGAACACAATCCCTCATGCCATCAAATTTTAGTTTGTTTTTAAGGAAACAAAACACATAACCTGGAACTGTGCCTTGTTGTTTTCCAAATACCAGTGTAGCAAGAGTTGTGTGGACCGTTCAACTTGGCCACAGTCACTCTGTAAATCGTGTCCTGAGTCTTCAGCAGTGGGCTTTTGAAATGATGAATCACAGCAGAGATGCTTTAACTGGTGGTGGTGGAGGGGAGTCCCCATTACCTGTAAAGCGCTTTGAGTGGAGTGTCCTGAAAAGCGCTATATAAGTGTAAGCAATTATTATTATTATAACTGTGAAACTCCCACTGCAGAAAGAAATATGATCTAATGATTCCAGTACATCCATTAGTGTTTACACTGCAGAATCTGTGGACTTGTCCTGTTTCTGACAAAGCAAAATAAAGATTGATTACCCCCAAGAGAATGACACCTTTTTCCTGATAAAGCAGTGAGAGCATTGCTCAGCTTAGTCAGTTCAAAGGGCTCTTTAAAACTACAAAGTGCTCTTCTATCATTGTAAACAGAAGACTACAGTATATTGTACTGTATAGTGTGCTTTGCTTGCACCAAAAGGTTTCTTAAAATAAAGGATTTCACAGGATCACTGCAGTGTGCACGGCGAAAGATCACTTTCTGAGTACAAACGTTTGGCTTCAGCACGCGAACAGCAGACAGCCTCAAACAACCACGACCCACCCTCGCGGCCACGATGAAGCACCCCGCTTCAGGAGATCGGACTTCAGAAGGTGAAAAGGGTCGGGTAATTAGAAAATTGGTGTACGTGGCGTGTGGTGAGATTATGAACTGTTTTCAGTGGTAATTCCTGTGACTTAACAACAACAAGCTAGGCGATCTTTCATTTTGTTTTTGTTTCTTCCACGGCGTGTGCAGGCTCTCCGCAAACAAAAGAAGAGGAAATGAGCTCGCAAGGACTCTTATCGCCAAATCGATGAGCTTATCTTTCTTCCTTCTTTGTTTTCTAAAACCGTGCAATAATATACAGTGGGCATGTGGCAGGACTGCTGCCAGATCCTTTAATCAGGCGTGATTGCTGTGATTGTGCTCACACTGCAATCAGGCCCATTGAAGAACGGCAAATTTTATTAAACCCACCCCACTCAGGACAGGCAGTGAGCAGCACACCGTTGTGATCAAGCTCAGAAACAGTTAAGATGTGCTTATTTTTTCAGTTTGCACTGAACTCATCGACAAAGTTTGACAAGTAAAACAACAAACAGAAATAAAGCCTTTAAGTAGATCTGAAATTGTATATATAAAAATGTACTCTCAAGCGGTTCATTTCAGTCGCTGCCTTTCTGCGCAGAGTTTCTGATTCTGTTTTAGCAGTACTGAGGGCTTGAATTTTATTCCTTTTATTCTGGCAACACAGCGCAACCTAGCAGCAAATACAAGCTGTTCTTTGGAGTTCTCAAATGAAGGTGTTTATTTATACCCACAACTAATATAATTTAACAAGAAGTTGTGTTCTAATCAAAGGGATGGCGAAGAAGTGTAACGTTTTTAACAAAGTGTGAAGAGCACTCAGCTTCATGTGCAGAAGCAGCAGGTGGGTCCGGGTCAGCCTGAGCCCTGGGGCTCAGAGGAGAGATCTGCCCTGGCCAGGAGTGCTCTGCTGGCCAGGAGGTACAGTCTTCTCTTTGGCCAGCTTACTCCTGCAGGGCAGCTGCAGGAAACATGCTGCTGATTTGGCATTAGGTGCACTGAAGGCTTCTGCATGTTGCAAGGTAGCACAGTTGCACAACAGCTGCAGGACAACTCCAGATTATTGTAATTACACTAAACTCCAAGCGAGGACAGATGATGGTACACGACCCCTTTCTTCATGGTGCCATTTTTTTTTTTACCCCGTGTATCAGTAAGGTCTACTGCTTTAACATTTAAAATAAAAAAACAGGGGAAAGAAGTTTGTTTTAAGGTATCCGACAACAGAAGTTTAAAGCCTCATGGAGGTATCGAAGTGAGCTGGAATGTACTGTTGTTGAATCGTGTGAAGAGAGACTTACAGTCTTCGAACTGAGAGAAGCACATGGAGCTGGCGGCCCGGGCCACTGAGGACTTGTTTTCCTGGAGTTTGGTGTAGATGTGGAGGACTTTGGCCTTCCTCTCCTCTGCCCGTCTCCGTCTCTCCTCCTCCTCCTCCAGATCCTGATTCGGACGCCTCCTTCTGCATCTCCGCCAATCTCTTCCTCCCTCAGCAGCCCTCTCACTCATCCCCACGCAGCCTGGACCGGAGCTGGGCTCCCTCCTTCCCAGGACACTCCTATCCACACCGCCTGGAAAAGACAGCGCGCGGCAGATCTGGGAATGTGTGCTGGTGGGGCTTGCTCTGCTGTCGGACAATTTTAAGATGAAGATCACTTTATTGGCCATATACAATTTCTTGTATTAGGAGTTTGTCTTTTCACATACCCCAGCTTGCTCTCCATGAGACACACAGACAGGGAGAGAAGCTGGGGGTCAGAGCACAGGGTCAGCCATTGTACGGCACCCCTGGAGCATTTGGGGCTAAGGGCCTTGCTCAGGGGCTCAACGGAGTAGGATTCCTCTGCCGGTCACGGGATTTGAACCGGCAGCCTTCCAGCCACAGGCGCAGATCCTGAGCCACAGAGCCGCCACTCCGCCTAATCGTACTTGTCTGTTGCTGCCAGCTGTGCTCTACATGAGGCTACAGCAAACTCTGTCAAAACATCAGAGGATGATAAAATAAGATTTAGATCAAATTGAAAACTGGATGAAAACCTGGTTGATGGCGTCTAACCATCCATCCATTTTCTAGTTTCTTCTTCATATTCTGGATCACAGGGGAGCCCAGCAAGCACCGGGCACATGGCAGGATATGTCCTGTAAGGGACGCCAGTCCATCACAGGGCAGAGAGACACACTCACACTCACTCACACTCACTCCAGGACATGTTTTCCCGGAAGCCCATTAACCTACCAGTGCATTTGGACAGTGGAAGGAAACCCACATGAACACGGGGAGAACATGCAAACTCCACACGGACAGCACCCCATGATTTCAACCCGGAGCTCCAGCTCTGTGAGGCAGCATTGCTGACCAATGAGCCACCATGCCTTCCTGGCTCATGACATTTAATGTTAAAAATGTACTAAAGCCATGAATACAAAATGGGAAACGCTGATTTTAAAGAGGCTATTATGAGAGAGACTTGAGTGTTTATATTGACGCATCGTTTACATCTTCCAGACAATGTAGGGAAGCACTAAAAAGGAAAATAATGTTAGTGTATATTGCTAAAAGCATATAGTTTAAATCAAGGGATCGTTTACAAAATTGTATAATGCACTAGTAAGACCTCATTTAGAATACTGTGTACATTTTGGTCCCTGTGTAAATAAAGGTTCAGTTCAGAGAAGAGCAACCATATATATTACCAGTCCTAAAGTAATGAAGGAACCAAACCTTTTTAGTCCAATCTTAGGTTATCTTTAAAGACATTAATTACTAATCTTTTCTTCGAGCATTTTCTCATGGAAAAATATGACAAAGTTCTGATTGTAGGCTATTTGTTGTGGCTTCTTTGCAGAAATGCCGTATAAAGTCTGCATCAACAGAGAGCCATGAACCGGAGGACACAGGTGGAACCTAAGATGAAGTGCATGTAAAAGTGAGAACGAGGGGCACATGTTTACACAAATGGTGGTGGGAGTATGGAACAGGCTTCCAGTCATGTCATTAAAGCTTGATACCTTGGTCTCTTTTAAGAAACAGGCAAAATAAACAGACGGGCCTCTTTGATATGTTCTTACCTGAGTTTTTCAAGACTTATACAACACAGTTTGGTAGTTTTGTGATGTTTGTAATGTGATGTTTTATTCCTCTGTGCGTGTTGCATTAATAAAAGTGAAACATCAAATACAAGCCTCGTGTCATGATGTTGGAACTTTAAAATAAATATTTTTTATCACCAAACAATAAGAAAGCATGCTGTTGCACAAGAAAGGGTTCAGACAATAACACCCAAAATAATCTCTGAACTGAGATGGCAGTGATAAATAATAACTAAACTTCTGTATTCAGGATTTTAACGAGATTTCAAATAAATGAAAACAATCAACCCCACCTTAACAAGCAGCGGTAAATTAGGCTGTTACTTTACTATACAGTACAATTCATCCTAGCCAGAAATGTCAGTACTCTAATCCTTCGTTTCCAATATTGTCATACTGTATGTACACAGCTCTGTCTCTCTTTAGAAGTAACATATAGTGTTTTTCACTGTTGATCCACAACATCATCCATTAAACCTTTACTGCTGTTTTTTTTCCACAGCAGCGGTCAAGCAGCAATTTTAACCTAGATAAGTTAAATTAGAAAAAAAAAACTTTAAATGCTATTTTTTCATTAGGTGTTCCTGGCTGATCACCGAACACTGTGCTTCTTGAATATTTTGCATTTCAGATGTATTTAATGAAAGCAGACCTTTTCTGATCCATATCCCATAATAGCAAATCATTATATCTGTGTGCTGAGTCTACGGTATATAACTGTCTGTATAAACGCACATCACTGAGATGGTCTTGGTTACTAAGGGAAGTAACAGCCACGACCCCTATCTGACCTGCAATGCTTAGAGACCTTTGCGGCACCCCTGGGTTTCAGCTGACAGTCGGTTCACCTTGAGACGAGGTCTGCTAAAGCACAATGCAGCACAGAGTGATAAACAGGGCAGATACTGAATTGATCCAGGATCAGAATCAATCTCACTCTACTCACTGCAGTTAGGTAAGAAATAAGTATGTCAAAAGAGGGTTATCTGATGCAAAATCACTAACAGCAAATGATACACCTACTGTACTACATATAAAACATGGGAGAAAGAATTATAACAAACTCTTCTGGAAATCAGTATTTTTTAAAATATTCACTAAATTGTGCCCTTTACTTTTGATCATTGATTCTGTAAAATGTAATATTGCAGAGTGAATCAGTGGTTGTAAATTAAAAAAAAACTGTAATGTTTAATAGAAAGGGTTCTATCAATTTTATTATTGGTAGAGATTTCCAGTGATAATGCAAACAAAGCAAAATGTTATGGTATTCATGCAGTCATTCTCCTTGACACCATTCCATTAATAATTGTTGATTTTCTTACATTTATATGGCACTTTACCTCTCAAATGATCCTAATAACAATAACAACAATAATTTACTTTTGTTTATAAAGCGCCTTTCCAAACTGAAGGAAGCTGTAAATCATGAGTAAAGAAAAAGACCAAAAAAGTACAATAAAAAGTTAAAGAAGAAAAACAAAACACATACAAGTGTATTATGGACTGCTCGTTTCTGCTCTGGAGGGGCATAATAAGCTCTTTGACAGATTTTTTTACCTTTAGTATCCATTATTATACTAAATAAGTACTACTATTATACAATATACTAAAAAATGTACTAAATTTCTCTTAATATACAAATTCCCAGTTTTGTGTTTTGTCATTTGTCAGCTTTATGAAATGACAGATCAGCACTCAGTTCTCTTTGTGCTCGATTGTTTACAGCTGGAAGCAACTGAATTGGTCCTGAACGGATGGGAGGTCGTCTCAAACACTCAGGCTTGGTTTCCATACCAACACAGCCATCTGAAAGGGGCAGATAGGTGGATCTGTCCGAGAGAGGCCCAGTTAAATCCCATCTCCAGCCCTCTCCCGGCCTGAACCACCGCTGGAGACCATCAAGAAAATGAAAGAAGATCTAAGTTGTATCTCTTTCTTTATATGTCTGAAAAAGGGATGGGAGCTGGATTCAAAGGGAGCGAGCCAAGACAATCCCGGAGCTGAGCTTCAACAAAGTAGCAGTCTCTTTGGGATGCCACCCAGAGCTTTATTTCAGCCTTGGAAAAAAAAGGAGGTGGGAGAAAACCCACAAATTATTCAGGAGGTGGTTGGGGGGGGGGGGAGGAGGGCTGCTGTCCTTTGACTTCTGAAGCCTTTGACAGGTTCGGCCTCCTCATTCCCAAAGCATCATGGTCTCTCTATCAGTCCTGACAAGTGCCAATCAAAGTACCCGCTGCGGGTGTGTAAAACGTGAAGGATTTCAGGACAATAGCTACAGAATATCCACTGTCAGTGTGTGGTCTAGGGCGAAGCAATCCTACCCTTAACACTTTTAATCTCTGCCCCAGTGTTTATCTCCTTTATGCACTTAATCTTGCCATGTCTCCAAAGCGTCCTTAACAAATTGTGGGTCAGTCCAGATTAGTCGGCTTTGTGGCCTATTGATTAGAACATTTATTTGCACTTTAACATCTTAAGTAACAGCTGAATGCTAAACACACCAATAAATGCTCGGCCTGCAAAGTCCCCTGCATCCTAATAGAATTAAAAAACCCATGAAAAAAATATGGTGGCAATGTTTTGTTAATTAAAGTCAGAAAGGATAAATAAGGCTTTGTTTACCCCACTAACTGGCCCCTTTCTGATGAAAAGGTTTTGTTCACAAAATGTTGGTTTAGTAATATCGGTTTTGTTAATCAAGTACAGCTAATGTAAAATTTAAAGAGTTATGTAATTACATTTTACCGTCAATATATGGTCAGTTAATAATATTTTAAGGAACATACAAAGAAAATGTTACAAAGATAAGTAAGGAGTAAAAAAAGACTAACAATGCAAAGTTAAGTGTGTCGTTAGCCTTTTAAAAAAAATTGATGTCTCCTCCTTCTTCAGAAAAATGTAAAAGAATAAGAACCCAATTAAGAGATTAAGCTACTCATCCAATGTAGCTCACTGGGTGGTGAGTACCTAATCAATCTGACGATCATCCAGCTAACTCTTGAAAGAATCCCAGTTGCCACCATTGTCAAAATGACTGGACGGCTTGTTCCATACCCCCCTCCCCCAACCCTTAGTGTAAAGGAGTGCCTCCTGTTCTTGGTTTTAAATGCAATTTCCTATCTTTTCAATGCACAACCTCCCTTTTCTGATGGATTGTTTGGCTTTGCACCTGTTTTTTCAAGCGGCGCATTGTTATTCTAAAAGCGAGCTAGCATGTTCAGCAGAAATGCGGCAGAGGTTTGCTGGGCTCTTTCTCGTGTGTTTGTTCAGACTGGGGCAGACCTTTTAACGATCCATTTCATGGGTCCTGGCCATGTCTTTGGGTTCTTAAAGCCATTGTACTGAAACAACACAGACCATCGGCGTCGCAGTGCGGCAGAGGGCTCGTCCACCGGATCTGAGCCCTTCACTGTTTTAATCGCTGCAGAATCTAGATGGTTCTTTTCCCAGCAACCAGAGGCTTTCTCCCTGTGGTGCAAATCTACATTTTGGTGCTTAGGATTCTTGTTAAAAGGCTTTTTTTAACATGCAACTTTAAAACTGTTTGTTTTACTGTTCTCCTGCATCTGAATATAACACTTTTGGTGGCACAGAGTCAGAGCACAACAGTTTATCTGCAGAAGGTGCAAACGCAGAAAAGGATGCCAGAGTGGGAAGCTGACCCCAGGCGCAGTAAGACAGGACTGCTCACCAGCTGCTCCTTCGTGGTGACTCTGCTGTGCAGGTTTTGTGAGTTCATCCTCTCTGCACACCATTTCCGATGCCTTCCCACAGAGATCTGGGAGAGAATAAGGGAAATCAGAAGGACTTCTGGAATAAAGCAACGACTGATTTTTGTTTACATCCTGAAAAGTGAACTTAAATGAAGAAACCAATAAACACTTCCAGCACTTGAAGCATGCAAAACCAAATTTCTTAAAATTCAGTGCAAGTCACTTATTGTATACTGCCATCACAGTAGTATTGAGACTCCAGTACTGAAGAAGGTTATTCCATGCTGAAAAAAAGAAGAAAGAAAACACAACGTTTCGGCTGTGGAGCCTTCTTCAGGTGTGAGCTCACTGCAGACCTCTTTACAGTACCCTGCATACAATTGATTCGGTGAAGAAAGATCTCAAAAAGCCAGTACTCTGCTAACAGAAAACCTTTTCACCTGTTGAGGCAGGACATTGCAAATTGTGTTGTACAGTACATGCCAAACTACACGGGATCAGGTTTGTTTTATCTTAAACAACATTAGAAAAGTAAAGTGCAATTTCTTTTTAGTCCAACTTACACTTTGTCTTGTGTAAAACTCATGCCTGCAACAATACCGATGCCTCCATATTTACATTTTATAATTTCTTAAGGGAGAGAGATCAGATCCCTTTATTGGCCATATACAATTTCTTGTATTAGGAATTTGTCTTTTCACATACCCCAGCTTGCTCTCCATGAGACACACAGACAGGGAGAGAAGCTGGGGTCAGAGCGCAGGGTCAGCCATTTATACGGCACCCCTGGAGAAGCTGGGGTGAAGGGTCTTGCTCAGGGGCCCAACAGAGGAGGATTCCTCTGCCGGCCACGGGATTCGAACCGGCAACCTTCCAGCCACAGAAACAGATCCTGAGCCACAGGCCACTCTGTCCAGGGCCATTTCACAGGACCCTGGGCATTTTAGTTCTTATGAGCAGATGGCACTGTGTCATGAACATACATACTAGATTGTCAAACAGTAAGTTCCTGATTACTGATGTCATTGACACCTCTTCCATCATATGACTTTCAAGCTGATACCCTGTCAAATCGAAAAGAAGAAAGTCATCAGGATTTTTGTCTCTTGTTCCAGGCAACAAATAATCTCTACCTGTGCCATCACTGTGGATCTGTGTTAAAGACTCCTGCAGCAGATGTAAAATCCATGGAATAACTGTTCAGCACAAAGCGAGGGATAATCATTTAAAATACATCTGGTATTTTACGTGGGTTTTTTTGGGGGGGATACTGCAGAGCATTTCTCTGCCAATCCTGCTGGCTGAGAAGGAGGTTTTTGTCGGCGATCTCACAAGCCTGGATCTGATTCTTCTGCTAAGCCTCTCAGTATGTCCCTCAGCAATAGCTGAACAGCTCTTCAGCGAAGTGCTCCAGTGCTCCAGAGGACAAGTGGGACAGGAGCAGCCAAAGGAAATCCCCAGCAGGATTTAATCTCCAATTATGTCCATTTTATCTCCACTTTCCATACGACGCCTGAAGGGCACTGAGATTCTCCTCCTGGCTCTCCCTCGCCACTGCCCTTTCAGGAACGCCCCTTACACCAGAAATGACACTTTGTGAAATCCCATTTTCACAAATGGGTGCAGGACCACCTCGCAGCCTGATTGAGTCAGATTTTAAAAGCTCAGCAAGGATGGACCTGGTCAGTCCTGGGGTGGGAAAACCAGGCTGCTGCCGTTAGTGGTGCTCTTCCTTCGGGACCAGAATTTTCCGATCAAGGCCCTATGCGAGATGTCATCCTTTACGCCAGACATTAAACCAAGGTCTTGACTCTTCGGTCAATATAGTTCCCGTGATACTTTTTGGGGCTTAACTAATTCCAGTGTCCAGAATGAATACCATATTGGCTAGTACAATCTGGCATCCTTGAAGGGGAGCTGCAGTCCCAATTGCTCACACCGGCTATTAAATGTAAAAAATACTTGACGTTGTAGAGAAAAAAAAATAAATAATTTCAAATGGAGCACAAAATCATGATCTTTGTGAAAGTATTGTAAGTTGCCATGTTGTCGCAAACTCACACTTGAGTTCCCACGAATGGCAGCAGGCCCTTTCTGCTCACTAGTCTCTGTGATGACTAATGCAATGCCCCGTACACGAAAATAAGAACAGTTTGTACAGCTGACATTTCACCACAGAAATGTTCCAACGTGAGCCGAATGCATACTGTAGTTAACAAGTAAGTCTGCAAAACTGTCTCGAAATTGAGAGCGATATTTCTATTGGATTCAAAGAAATTCAAAAGCCTGTTTGTTTAAAGTGTCATAGATGGTAGATTGTAGATGATATAATGTGCACAGTGTGTAGTAAATAGTATTGTGTATAGTATATAAAATACAGTATAGAATATAATCTATCCATTTTCTAACCACATTTTCCAGTTTGGGGTTGCAGGGAAGCCAGAGTCTATTTTGGCGAACAACAGGCACAAAGCAGGGTACAGTCTGGAAGGGACGCCAGTCCATCACAGGGCAGACAAGACACGCGCGCATTCAGATCTAGGGACAATTTTCCCAGAAGCCAATTAACCTACTAGGATGTTTTCGGACCGTAGGTGGAAAGCTGAGCACCCAGAGGAAAACCCACACAAGCGCAGGGTGGCAACATGGTGGACCCCAGCCATGTGAGGCAGCAGTGATCACCACTGAGCCACCATGCCACCCACAGTATATAATATACTGTACTGTCAAATTGTGTATTGCATATTGTGTTGAGTACAGTGTCTGGTATATAGTCTATGACATTCTATAATCCGCACAGGAGGGGACATAAGTATCGAAGCTGTTATGATAGACGGTGCAGGTTACCTCTGCTTGCAGAATCACGGCCCCCGTCTTCCTCGGACACCCAGGGAGAACAGGGGGGGCTGGACACAGTGGAGCTCCAAGGAGAGGAAAAAGGCTGACTGCCTGCCTCTGAACAGACCTGAACAGGAAGAAAGTGCACAAGAAAGGAACACTGTCCTCAACACGGCACCAGGGCAGAGCTGAGAGAGCTAGCACTCATCTCACAGCTGAAGGCAAAGGCTCACAGTCCTTTCTGTGCTGGAAAGCAGAAAGAAAGTTGTTGGGCCTTCTTCAGGAGCCAGGTATTTTCCTTATTTATTTGCCTTTTCTTGGGTACTGTTTTTTATTATTTCAATAGATTTTTATTTTAACATTTGATTCCACAAAATAACACAAGCATGTCCATTTCGCAGTATACAGTAATTGACCCTGAACTTTCCACTAAGCTCACAGACACTTTCGTGCTGAATACAATTGTAGAAACTGTTGTAAAAAAGACAAAAAAAAAGTTAAAAAATATTAACAAAACACTTTGAATCTCTGTACAGAGCATTAGACTCACAGACTCTACATGCATACAGGCTGCAGCAGAACTGCGTACTCATCAGAACCACTCTTGGCGTGTGTTAAGAAAGCAAACTACAGTACATGTATTCTACATTCATCAGACAAAATGACCAAGTTCCAAAAGCAGGCAGTCCCACCTGTGAAAATGTCTTCCTTTGTTCTCTTTTAGAGCAGTGTGCCCGTGGGCAGGCTCAAGGTTCAAACCCCTAGCTGATACTGAATAGATTCATCATCGTATTTATCAGCTGTAATTAACAATTGCAGATTGAGCTCTAACAGCTATCATTTTTCAAAATGGCCATGCAATTTCATTCTGGAGGTCTCCTTTGTCCAGGTGTCAATGCAAGCTGAAAGCAGTTCTGTAATAACAAGGTTCCCACCTCATAGGCCTGCTTCACTGTCATTGTCTGGTTTCAAATGGGCAATTGATTTTGCCGCTAATAACCTTTATTGCCTTAGCTGCGCTTGGAGAGGTCAGAGGTGCTTTACGGGGTCGTTTTATTAGATCGATCCCAGGGGATGAAATCTGCTCTTCAAGAATAACTGCTCAGACATAACTGCAGAAGTCTTCAAGAATAAAACAAAAAATGTTACTGCGCAAAGGAGACAGTCCTGCTTTTTAGCATTACATTTGGTATTGTTCATTTTTTTTAAGTAAGAAGAAATGTAGAAAAACAGAAACAACTCAACCGGATACATACTTTCTTATAATTTCATATCTCATAGAATGCTAATACCATAATATTTCACAGCAACATAAAGCGGATCAAGCAGTTTTGGTACTATTTCTCACAAAGATAAGTTCTTTAGAAACATGGAAATATATTATGCATGCTTTTTTTCTGTTTTTCCTCAGGATTAACTGGCAAGATTATAGGAATAAGTACTTTCTGCATTTTGTCTTGCCTTTGTGAAATGAAACAATTCGGCATACACTTGGATGAAGTGATTAGCCTGAAAGTGTTAGCGTTGCCTATCACCGCTCGACAACTTAAAAAATGCTAAATCCTTTCTTTACCAAAGAGCTGTGCCCCTGCGTTGACTCCGCCTTTGCCCGGCTCCAGCAATGACAAATTGTTCTGGTCACTCTAGGATCTGTCCCCGGAATACAGAACAGATTAAACTGTCCATGTGCTGCTGCACCTGCGCCGTGCCGAACATCCATTATCTCCCATGATGCAGTGGCTGCTCGGTGGCAGGGTGTATTCACGCAGGGGGCACCTCATTGACCCCTGGTACCGTCTGATCTATTCAGTGGCAAAAGTCTATGAACGACAGCAGCCCAAAGAAAAAGAAGGCAACCTGATGGGAGCTCTGCAAAGCAGTCTGATCCCTCTCCTTTTAACACAAACTGCAAGCTTTTTCTCGGAACGGCCCGTGACAATTGACCACACACCTGCTGTAGCTTGTCTGGTGCTTGCTTTGTACTGATGCTAGTTTCGCACCAACGGAAACTTCATCACCCTGCAAAACAGTTTGCATGACTGCATGGTTGACTCACCTCTCGACATTGAAGATTAAGATCCTTCTGCTTCTGGGCTTTCTAAGGACTCACATTTAAATCCCAGTCTTTTGCAGTTTTAGCATCATGCCGTGCTGGGCGTTTTCATTAACTAATGGCCTGGCTGTGCCAATAGCCTATGGAAGTGATCTAGAGTTTTACGTTGTCCTTGTCCGGAAATACCCCCGTGTCTTTTGGGTTTGAATGGTCTTACACAAGATCTTTCATGATCACGTTTACTGACCCGTCAAACTATCTGAAGTTCTTTTGAAAGTTTCAGATCAGCAGATCAAGTTTAGAAATGAGCACTGTCTGTGCCGGAGCTCGGGTTTTCCTCCTTTTGTTTTTTAAAAGGGCAGTTTAACCAACAGGACCACCACAGCAAAAAAGAGAAAGTGTTGATCCCACCTGTTTCAGCCCATCATTGACTGATGGGATAACAATTGTCAACTTCGTGGAAGTTCAGACCATTCCATTTCTCACATAAAAAGATCATTTCTGAAACTCAGACATGATTCAGAAAAACAAACAATTGGTTAAATTAAGGGTTCGATCATTTTAACCAATTAAGGTCTACGAATGACAAGAGAGCTCAGGGGTCCTCTGGGGACAGAGCTGGAAAACTGTGGTCTAGAGAGACTTGAGAGAAAATGAAAGCTGCAGCATTCTTTACTACTGTTAGAACATTCCAGACTATGTGTAAAACATACATTAACCTTCTGCATATGTTATACTAAATATATACTGTATATATATTCAATTTTGGGGCTACCGCTAACCCTTTCTGCCTGTCAACATTTGCAGGCGGTGGAATTGAATATACGAGTTTTATGCCACATGTTTATGGTCCTTGCTCTCCTTCATCTCCTCCACTGCTCATTTCCAATGCTTTCCTTATTATTATTGAAGGGTTTCCTTTAGGAGATCCGCTGATCCTTTCAGAGCAGGGGCTCGTTCTTTTCAACTCGCAATGTAATGTAGACACGCACTCTTATGAAGCAGAACAGCGGCTGTGCTGTGAGAAAACGAGAGGCTAGTTTTTAAGAGCCGGCCTGAGGAGAGTAGGAAAAGGAGACACAGTAACTGCACTTTCCAACTCCTCCTTGTGTCACAGCATGAGCACACCTCCCGTTCACTACAATACGTGCTCTGGCAAAACCCCTCCTTATATGGTTAGGGAGTGATAAGAGAGAGACTTATAATAACATATTATAGATAAAATGCCTTATCTCCACTCCCGGTGAATGGCTGGCTGAGATCCTTTCAGGCCGATATGCAACTGATTTAGGGAATTGTTAGTAGCAGCCCTTTCCTGTCGACATTTAAATGGTATTGTTAGAATCGGTGTAGTGACAGATAGCTCCTCTCACTGTGTGGTTTGATTTTGACACGGTTTATATATATGTATGTATTTAAGTTTTACAATGCCCCCTGATTTGCAGTCAATGCTCTGATTGTTGAGATACACAACTAACATGCTGTCTTTCAGACTTTATTGATGGTAATCTTTGGGGCACAAATAAAATGTCCAAAGCAGTGTCCAAACTTAAACCATTTCAAAGGGTTACAAGGGGTGTCCTGGTCTAAAATGTCGACATTCCCCTGGATGGTTCTAAAAGATTTATCCAATTGCAATTCTTGAACATGGGGAGATAGCTACATTCTAAAATAAAAATAAGTCTTGACCCTTGATTTAAAATGAGTTTAGATTTAAAAGGTTATCTGGCAGATAATTCCTCCAATGCAGAGCCCAAACACAGAAAACAGCTTCTTTCCTTCTAAGACTCTCTCCCTCAAAGCAGAGGCACCCAGTCAGTTGTCTGCAAAGGGTCAGACAGACAGCCAGGCTGCAACTTAGACAAGTGATCTGGTGCCGTTTCTTTCAGTACTTTAAACACATGTAACAGGATTTCCAAATGAATTTTATATCTCCCTGGAAGCCAATGCAGAGATGCCAACACAGGAGTCATAAGTGGCCAGCATCACTCTTCACGCTGCAAGTCACAAGTGGCAGCCCACTGAAGCTCAACAGGTGTGAGCCTGGTCAGTACCTGGATGGGAGACCTCCTGGGAAAAACTAAGGTTGCTGCTGGAAGAGGTGTTAGTGGGGCCAGCAGGGGGTTCTCACCCTGTGGTCTGTGTGGGTCCTAATGCTACAGTATAGTGACGGGGACACTATACTGTAAACAGGCGATGTCCTTCAGATGAGCCGTAAAACCGAGGTCCTGACTCTCTGTGGTCATTTAAAATCCCAGAGCGTTTCTCAAAAAGAGTAGGGGTGTAACCCTGGAGTCCTGGCCAAATTTCCCCCTGGCCTTTACCAATCATGGCCTCCTAATAATCCCCCTCTATAAACTGGCTTCATCACTCTGCTCTCCTCCCCACTGAGAGCTGGTGTGCGGGGAGTGTACTGGTGCACTCTGCTCTCCTCCCCACTGAGAGCTGGTGTGTGGGGAGTGTACTGGTGCACTCTGCTCTCCTCCCCACTGAGAGCTGGTGTGTGGGGAGTGTACTGGTGCACTCTGCTCTCCTCCCCACTGAGAGCTGGTGTGTGGGGAGAGTACTGGAGCACTCTGGCTGCCTTCGCATCATCCAGGTGGGGCTGCACACTGGTGGTGGTGGAGGGGATCCCCATTACCTGTAAAGAGCTTTGAGTGGAGTGTCCAGAAAAGCGCTATATACATGTAAGCAATTATTATTATTATTATTATTATTATTATTATTATTATTATATGTGCTCTATCTTGTGCTCTAGCAAGGACCCCAGCAGCTGAATGCGGTAAGGCTGTAGCCTCATGTGTAATAAGTTCAGTGAAGAGAGCTGTATGGTAGCCCAGTCTGGACAAAATAAAAGCATGTCTTTCTCAGCATCGGATAAAAAGAAAATATCTAATTTTTGGAAATACAGTGATGTGAAAAAGAAAGTACCCTTAAGATTCTATGGTTTTACATATTAAGACATATCTGACCTTCATATTTTACAAGTAAAAGTTATGCGTGTTATTTGTCACTTGAGGTCAGCTTTATTTACTGTTAGGACATGGTGGACACTAGCTGATGGTCTGATACAGTATGTCTTAATATCAATTCCTAGTTTGTTTGGCCCTTCACCCTCCTTCACTTTCTAACTAAAGTTATAGATTAAGGGAAAAGGCTGTGATTAAGACATTATTGTTTTTCAAACTGAGCCAAACTGAGTTTCAAAAATAAAAATTATATTTTAGAATAATGCACACAATAAATACATTGATTAAAAAGAAAATGCCAGAGCAAACATTCATATGTATATACAAAGTACGTTATATAGAGGAAAGATACTGTACTGTTGTTAATGAAGAGGGGGAAGGATATTATAAACAGATTGTGCCTACTTTGCGCAAAATACATATCTTTATGAAGTGTTTATAACTAATGCAAAAATATAGTTAATACTGGAAAGCCATGATATAAGAAGGATATAAGGTTGCTTAGTACCTCACAGTTCATGAAGATATTACACAACTGGATACTGTGCCAGTATCTGGCAGACCTCAGAGACATTCTGTAAATAAAATCCAGGCTTCACACATAGAGCAAACACATATTCTTCAGTTAATTCTTATCTCAGTGAAGGATATGATTAAGAGAGAGAGAGAGAGCAACCCACTTTCTATGTTACCTTTGAGACTATATACATAATGGTTAATAATTTGAACATAGATCCCGAAAGATAAACTTTCCAGTTAAACAACACTATGTTTACCCAGTGAATCAAGTAGGCAATGTGTCAGCACAACAGTGAAAGTTCTCTCTAAGGTTTAGAGCTGTACAATTTTAATCTATTTAAAACAATGGACCTAAAATGCACCCTTGTGGAACACCACAAGGACTGATACACAAAGAAATTCAAACCCACCTGGTTTTTTAAATAGCTTTTTCAATGTTGCACATTTTACTAGTTATTACAGCCGAGGTTAAAACCATCTAGGGTGTGTTTATACATGTACAGCTTGTGTACAGTGAGGTGAGCAACGATTTTACAAAGCTACAGAGTTTAAGGATGTGATTTCTTCCTATCTCATTGTTACCTGTTGTGGTGGGGACCCTGAAAGGGTGCCCTGAATGTGAGGTGACTTGTGTTTGCTAAATGAAGCATGGTAACACTTAGTCCCGAGCTCTTTTTGATTGAGAAGACTGGGCTCTGGGCTTCTTTACAGAGTAGAATATCCACCTTTTCTCTCCTGCAGTGATGCACAGCGACCTACTCACTCGATCTCCAGATAGATTAGTGCAACTGGGCACTGAAAGTAATACTTTCCTGCCCATCTACTATTTATTCAATACCTAACATCTCCATGGAAACAATCACAATCGGGGGTGGGGGGTGGGGGGGCTCCTTATTTTCACTGAACGGGTTGAGCTACACAGCAGCTGGGTAAACAATATGGTGCATTTGTGTTTGACACCCGTGATACTGTATGTGTTCAATAAGCATTACAGATATTCATTTGTATTCTATCATCATCCAGAAACTCTTGCCTGCAATACAGGTGGACGCAATCGGGATGCAGTGCCCCACCGTTAGGCAGAACTGCTACAGTCTTCTACTGTAATCTCTCTGTTCAGGACAGGAGCAGTGAACACTGGCACTCTGGTGTGGTGTTCATCCAGTGATCTGAAGAATTAGTCATGCTGTTTTGTTGATGTTAAGGTTAACAGGAAGCTCAGAGGACTGGAGCAAAAATAAACTCTATAAAAGTCTATTATATAGCAATAAATGCAGACCGTATGAAGTGTGCTGGGGCTTACCATTGTGCAAATACTCTGCTGGTCATCTCTGCCATTACTTGCAAAAGTATTCACCAGCTTGGGCTCTCCAGGGAAGGCAGGTGTGTGGCAATTCGGGAAGCCTGCCAGAAGAGACAAGTTTGTATGAGGAGCCCAGCGAACGCAGTAGAGAGCAATCAGCATGCAGCTAAAGCATCCGACAACCCGAGCTGGGTAGAAAGGGCGGCGCTCAGGGCGAACATGCCTGGTTGTATAAGGTTACTCTACACATCTCCAGGAAGCATTAACATCAGGCGTATCGCACTCCGCCGACACATACCTCCTCGCTAGAGGGTAAGGTCTAATTACAGCTGCCTTTTGAAATTGCTGCCTGATTTTGTTAAGAATTAATGTGAGAGTGCAACCCCTCTGCATTTCACCGTGCTTGCCAATACAAATCTGCTGAAAAAAGGACAGCCTTCAGCACATGAGATGTACTCGTGTACTGTATCACTCACTCCCCGTTTTCACGGAAGTGAAGCGAATTCAAAAGACAGAACATGGCCTTGGTTGATTTTGCGTTTCACTGTTCAACTGTAGCCTGTGACATGCCAGGAGTCCAAAGGTTTATTAACCTGCCCTGGCTTCTTTCAAGTAACAATTGGATGAGATCCTTGGATCAATTAACTACTAACTACCAAACGAGCTCGGAGGACCAAATGACCTCTCGTTGGAACCTCTCTGAAGGCTACATCATTTTGTAATAATTAGCTCTTGCTGTTTTACAAGTACTGGCAAGAGATAATTACAATACACAGTCTTAAAGCCATGGTCTTGAAACACCCCATAAAGCTGGAAGGTGTGCCTTGTACAAAATACAGTATTTGTATGTCTACAATATAGAGGATTTTAACTTGCAGCCAAATGGTGTTTTTCCACAGTGAAATCCTACTGTATGTTTGTGCAGGTGAAGGAGGATTGATACACATCAGTTTTGTTTTTTGTTTGGGGCGAGACTAACACCATGGTTAGGCCCAACCTAACAACACCACAGGCTGAAGTGTGGAATAGCAGGATAGGTGCTGGCCAAGGGTTCGAATCCCAGGTGAGATTCTCCTGTTTCTCTCTTCAATGAACAATGAGGTGTCTCATGCAGACTGTTTGTCTAAATGGATAACTCTCCTGGGCATTATTGGATGACACATTTGGCATCAATATTACTAGACAAGTCAAGGTTTTGTTAAATAAAAATAATTTTAAACCCTGTATTTTTCACCCAAATGTACACTTCAAATGTATTCTTCTGAATTTGTAAAATCAGAAAGACTCCATTCTACTAAAGACACACAGGTAAGTCAATTGGCTATGGGAAAATTGGCTCTGGTCTGAGTGTGTCTGTGTGTGGCCTGCAATGGACTGGTGTCCCATCCAGGGTGTATCCTGTTTTGTGCCCGTAGCTTCCTGGGACAGACTCCAGCTCCCCCGCCACCCTGTACTTCATAAGCGGTTATTGAAAGTGATGTGACGATGATGTGATATTAGTATCAGTTATTTGGTAACTTATAATCAGGCAACAGTGTCTTGTAGTGTTTCTATCTCTAGATTGTAGCATTGTAATTGGTTTTCAGATTTCCCCTTTCCTTTAGACTACTCTCTTTCCAAAACTGGAAATCAACATGCATCCCTTTCAGTGCTTTACACCGCTAGTGGTAGGAGCAGGGTACAAGGCACTCCACAAGATGCATGCACTTCGTGCCCATCACTCCATCCCATAAAAAAAACCAACATTATAATAGATTTTATTTTAGAATATTTATGTTGAAGGTTTAGAATTTCAGCCAGGTTAGTCACCCTAGTAAAGCTCACTGTGTTGTGACTAAAACACAAAACTGCACAAATGAAATATAATGATAAATAAAGGTTTGGGGGAAAAGCATGTATCAGTCAAAAAGTCACTTTTAGCTACAAAATTACAAAATAATTATAATATTAGTATCTGTCGTATTCTATCCATACATATTCTGTGATTCAGAACAAGGCAACAAAACCTCCAGTGATACTACGCGGGCTTATTAAAAGCAGCTTTCTGAATAATCCAATAGAAATATTGCTTTTGATTTCGGACGGTTTTGCCGACAAATACGACTTACTCGTTAACTCTGCATGCAGATCACGTTGGAACTTTTCTGCTGTGAAATGTCAGCTGCACAATCTGTACTCATTTGCTCTTACATCACAGTACAGTACATTAGTCATTACAGAGACTAGTGAGCAGAAAGGGCCACATCACGTTGCAATTCATGGGAACTCGAACGTGAGTTTGCAACAGCATAGCGACTTACAGCACTTTCACAATTTCACAAAAGTTCACAATTCTGTGCTTAATTCAAAATTTGTAAAATATTTCTATAATGTCAATGAATTAATTTTGATACAAGATTTAACAACCAGTCGGACAAATTGGGACTGCAGTTCCCCTTTAATATTCCTAGTTTACAGTCTTTATTTGATTTTGCTGTTCTTTTCCTGGCAGCATGCTTACTTAGCTTTTCTTATTAATGATAAATGTACCTTGTCAGACTGGACTACTACTAAATATGAGGTCATTAAGTTTCACTTACGAGCCATAATTACGTTCAAGTTTATTGTTTTACTATTGCAGGTCTGTTCAGGACTGTCAGATTATCACATGCAGCACATTGCAAAGCCATGGGCCTCAAGGGCAGTAGATGTCAGGTTTGCGTATGCAGCAGATTACCCCGCCAAAATGTTTTGGTAATGAAAAAATTAAATCCCCATGAGACAAGCTGATTCCAGATCCCAAATAAAGAGCTTCCGGAGCGGAAGCAGGTGTACAAATACAGATGTCAAGTGTCCTGGAGAGGCGCTGTTTACACACCGCGTTTCTCACCTCTCCCACCCGCCCGTGCCTGTGACGTTACAAGCACACCCGTCATGGCTAACAGGACAGTAACCTCTAGGGGTCTGCACGAAATCTGTGTGTGCATGTCAGAAACGCACCTCGAAACTTAAGAACAATCACAAACACCAGGAGCCCATTATATTATCCTAGTGCATTTTTTTTGTTAGCTGATTAATCCAAGTTCTTGTCCAGCCAGGGCACCGGCTTCAACAGCAGTGCTGGGTAGCTTGTTCCACACCCCCACCACGCCTAACTTTCAGGTCTGTTTGAACTACAATTTATAGACACTAGAAAACCTTAGGAGGAGAAGGCCCGTGCCTTTTGGTTTGTCAACATTCTCAAGTTATGAGTTTCCAAGGCCAAAGGATGAGTATTCCTATGGCAATACTGTGTACAACAGTGATTCTCACCCTCTGTCCAGATGTGGTCCACACTGCTGGTATTGGGACAGAACACACCTGCTGCGGAGTCCGTGGACACACTGAAACCGTGCTCACTCCTAGTCTTAAGTGACTGTGTTCCTGCTTGGTTTTTCCTCTAGCTGAGTCCTTAATTACGGTAATTGATATCAGTTTTCTGCTAGAAACTCATTTTTGAATTTGCTTTTAGGTCGTATGAAATTTAATGGGATTGGTCACTGGTATCCACCCTAGACTAATTAGCGAGTTTCAGAACCGCCCCCATCCAGGTGTGTTAACTGAAATGGGACCAGCGGGACTTGGAAAAAACAAATAGAAAAATCAATCCCACTTGTGTCTGTTCATTCTAAAATGGTCCGTTAGGAGCCTGTTAGTAAGTATTAAAGGATTTAGCAAATTGAGGAAAGACCCGCAAAGAAAATTCTACATTCTAAAGTCATTGGAAATCATGTAAACAGGGAATGTTTGAAACCAAGAACTGAGTGCAGAAAAAAAGGCTTTAACAAGCAAACAGATCAGTTATAGGCACTAGTCAGAACCAACGATTAAGGGTCCAGATGGAGCACCAGCAGACATAGGGGCAACCCAGCACCGCAGTCCTACCCTCCTGAGGTACGTATCCTCAACAGCTAACTGCAAAGCCTCAGACTCGATGCACATCTGCCTTACGCACTTCCTGCAAGGTCTGCCATGTTTATTTTCTCACTACTATACTGTATATGTATTGCTCTCCGCAGTATATCTGTTGTTCTTGTCATTTATTATGTACAGTCTGCATTGTACGGTGCTGCCTGTTGTACTGTGTCGTCTGCTGTACTGTGTGTGTTTCCCGAGAGATCAGTGTGAATAAGAATTCCAATGTACATGTGGCAACAAACTCCTCCACTACTCATTGGGGTCCGATGTTTGAAAGAATGACCCTGCTCCGGGTGCTGTGTTTCTGCCCAAGAAGCATGTGCTTCATTGCTCGGCGTGCAGGTGGTTGTTTAAACAGACGGGCTTATCTTTCAGGCTTCCTAGTAAACATCCATATCGGTCTGCACGAGCAGCATGGGAGGATAAGGGAGAGTAACCCTCTCTGCTGCTTTAATGAACCTCCATCAGCACTGGCAGTGAGTTTTCAACAAATACCTGGGTATGGAAAACACAACTGCCCTTCAGCTTTCATCAGACCTGGGTTTACAGGCCATCTGACAGCAGGCGCTGCCACCTTTTATCAGCTCTGTTGACAGGACTTGCTGTCTACCAGACGTCAGCCAGCGTCATTGTGTTCTTTCATTCTCCTGTTCACACATCTGCCAGCTAACGCCCAGCTACTGCGGCTCTCCATCTTTGCTGCAGAGGAGGAAAGGACGATATTAAGAATCACCTGGAAATGTGAGGCCCTTGTGTTGTTCACGGACTCCATTTCCAAAAGCAGCATGGCACCCCGCGGGGCCTGCGAGGAGGTCTCCCCTGTGCAGTGGACTGGGGTCCAGGTGGGGCTCCTGCCAGCTCCGATGGTCCAGCAGCAGGAGGCGCACCTGAGACAGCGATTCTGCTTCGGTCCCATTGCCCAGAGTCAGGGAAGACGTCCTCTTTGACAGCTCTGAAAAGCAAATAAGCCACAGCGCATTTCTTCCGCCCAACTCCAGGACACCGCTCTGCTAAACATTTACTTTCATTGGCTAGACAGTAGTTTGTCGTGTTATTTTCCATTAATCTTCTGTTTTCCCACTTCTCAACTGCCCGTGCTTTGCTACTAATAATAACTCAATAGATTTACTGTATGTGCTACCTTGTGTCCCAACAGATCGTACAGTGTTTTATACAGTATACAGGAAAGGATCCACGGCCACCTGGGTCCTACGTAGCTGCTGTTCTGCACACGACACAGAGAAGTCAGTGATCACAAACCCAGGGGAGAATGTAGCCAAGGCTTCTGGGTGAGGTCCCCTCATCCTTTGAAAAGTGCCTTGGGGTCTTTAATGGCCAACTAGTCTGCAGTTTGGTTGAAAGTGTTTTCCAGAAGTACAAAACCTCCCACTGCACGGTGTTCCCAGTCACCATACTGGGACATTGGTTGGGGAAGTTTGGTTTAGAAGGAAGGGCGCCACCTAGTGGTCCTCTTACTTCTTCTTCTCTTGCTTCTTCCTCTTACACAGCAATCTGGATTTCCTTAAAGCCCCTCCATCCCAGTGTGGACCAGGCCCAGCCTTGCTTAGCTTCGGAGATCTGTTGCCTTAATTTAGGACACCATTGTGTTTTTTTACCGTTGTGTACTACGGTAAAGGTCAACAGGCAATGGGACTCTGTCATTATTCGTTTTGCTTGGACTGCAACAATGTCATTCCTCTGCTCACAAAATTGATATTTTGTGTAATTGATTTGGTTCATATAATGATGCCGCATTAAAAGAACAAATTTATCATTTTCGATTTGGTTGAATTCAGCAGCTAGATGAAGAAAAGAAGAAGTATATGGCTTTCACACTGTACATCCAAGAGAGAAAACAAAAAATGATTTTATGAAGGCTGGTCAAAAGAGCCTATATTCTGTCCTGTACAACACCAAATGCCAATTCCATGATTTGACAACATGAAACCACAATTTAATTAGCCTCATTGGTGAACAATTAACAAATGGAATTAGAAATTAATTACACAAACCGTTCTTCCCCAAGCACAGAAAGGCTGTGCTTGTTCCCAGTAGGTTATGATCAGAGAGAGAAGTGGCTGAGCTCTCCGCTGATGGACATGTGTAACTGACAGTGACGACAGTTACCAGTAAGTTTCTGCTCATTCGGTCACACGTTATTAAATACTCGATTTGTAACAAAGTGTTACTGGCACTTTGCCCATGCAAATGTCAGCCCATGACTGGAGAGCAGTTTTCTGAGTCCATTGATGGTTTTTTTCATCAGGGGACATTTTCATTGTGTTGCCTTAGCTATGCTACAGTGAGTTTCTCCTCTAAAAGTTCCAGGCTGTTGCAATGGAGTTTGGCACTCACTTTTATCATGAATCTCCAGTCAGATTCAGAGATTCCATTTCAGTCATTTAAAACATAGAAACCTTTTTTAAAATCCATGCTTTGAAGGAGGGGGGTATTTTCTTAAAAAAGCAGAAGTGGTAAAAAGTAAGAAACAATTCTGTTTTGGGAAATATGAATGAAAGCAATTTTTTTTGTTGTTGGTCAAAATAAACCTGAAAAAAGCAAAATAATAGTAACCATAATATTAATAATTAACCTTGAAGTGGAAAGGAAAGCAGAAAAAAACAGTATCATGTCTTTCCTTTTCTTCTGAGATCCACTATTGCAATATTTAAATGCTTATAACTTAAACTTGTTAAACCCTCGGCCTGCATCAGAAATAACTACGGGTCTTAATCTTGATGTACTGAAAAGATGTAAAAGCATCACTGCAAAACACTCCAAAACAGATTGATTTCTGAAATAAAAAATGTTTTAGAACTAGTGCACACTACTTGACTGGACATATTTAAATATTTTTAACACAGGAGTTAAAAATACTTTATACTGTAAATATGCTTTCTGCACAGGAGCCCTTTAAGATGGGAAACAAGGAGATAGACGCAGTACAGACACAGTACTGAATACTGCCAACGTTCTGCCAACCTGTAACATTGTTAAATAGTAAAGACAGGGCTCTTGCGGAGGATTCTGGGAAAGACCCAAGTTATTATTTTACATAGGAATTTATTTCTATGTTTTTAATGGTCCAGAAGAAAATCTCAGGTTTTATAAGGCACTTTGAAATGGTTTGCTCACCAAGAAAATCTGAAACGATGGATTGACTGAGAAGCATTGGAGTCGAGGCCATATTGGACAGTTAACGCAGAAGATGTGAAAAATGCTTTTCAGTGAGGCAGCAGGAGGATGAGCAACAGGATCATTCGAGGGCAGAGTAGATGAAACACCAGACCAGGGTTAAAGTCTTATCACACACATAGAGTAGGTTGCTTTACAAGTTAACAAGACAACCGCGCAAACAGAATGCACAACTTGACAGAGAATGGCACTCTGCTTCGCAGACTCAGTGACTTTAACAACTGCTTACAGTTATTTGGGTTATTTGATCTGAATTGCTTAGCACTTGTCCCATGATTGGTCAAATTCACATTGAAGAAATATTAGCCATGATGAGATTACTGAATTACCGAAATATAACCAGCACTTTCATCTTCTTAGCACTGTGGGAAAGGTACTGTATAAAAAGGGCAAAGAAATTATTAGGATATACTGTATTGGGATGTATAGTTGGAAGCATTTAGAATATTGTGCATCATTTTGCTTACCATGTTACAAAAAACATAGCTCAGAGAAAAACAAGCCAGATATGTTCAATGCCCATTCTCACCTGTTCAATCGCTCTGATTGATAAGGTGAAGCTTTAAAAAAAAACGATGAGAAAAACACAAAGCATCAATACATCTACTCTGAACGTCTTTGCTGTCAGCCTGCCGTAAGCTTGTCTCCCTAATAGCTTCAGGAACAGTATTTGTTTGCCTTTTTCAGCCCATTTGGTGAAACACCTTGCCAAGGATTAGCTGATGAAAATCTCTCCTATACCCCGAGGGAGGCTGTCAGCTTCGTTACATAACACCACACTTTCCATCTGAAAGCTAAGCCCTCCTAAGACGACAGGAACATTGTGTGTCACCGTCTACATAAACAAATCAAGGACTAAGAAAACAAGAGGACACAGCCCTGAGGCTGAGCGTCCAGCCAGTCAGGCACGGGTGCGACTCTCACAGCGCGCGCAAGCAAGCTTACCGAAGATTTGTGGGACTGCCCAGTAGAAAGATGATAAATGATACCAGTTTAAAATTAACACAGTTACACTATCATTCCATTGTGAGTAATATCTTTAAATTACAAAACTACTCAGAGCAATATCTCATAAAGCAAACCTATTTACATAAAATTATGTTTTAATCAAACTGGTCTGTTTTTATATGTATCACACCCTTGACAGGATGATATAAATATAAACTAGAAAATATGCTGGCCGTGTGATTTCCACAGCACGGGGAACTTTGAAGTATCTAAATATAACAATGATTGTACAAAACGCTTTCATTACCGGAGTGGTGTTGACTTTCAGAATGAGGTCGCCCTTCAAATCCTTCAAATGTAAAAAGGTGCTGTCCTACAGATGTTAAACAGTGGTTCTGACTCTCTGTGGTCATTAAAAATCCCAGGGGGTTCTCTAAAAACTAAATAGCCAAACTGCAGCTCCTTTGGCAAATCACCCATAATGGCTACATGGACACACAGTTTTCACTGTATTCAGCATACTGCACTACTTGGACATAATGTATTGCATAGACCCTGGACACATAGCAGCTCTTTTCATATTGAGCTCTGTCTGAGTTTATTTTATTCAATTTCTATTGCACTATTTTCTATTATTCTGTAGCTTTTATTTTGTGATTTTTATTTTTCGCAGTGAGCTCGTAGAAAACACATTTAATTGCCAGCAACTACTGGTGCACAGTGTATTGTTGTGTATTTGATAAATAATCTTTGATTGATTGATAACTTTGATTGATTGATTAAAACAGTAGGGGTGTTACACTGGCTTCCTGGCCAGATTTCTCCCTGGCCTTTACCAATCATGGCCTCCTAATAATCCCCATCTCTGAACTGGCTCCATCACTCTACTCTCTTCCCCACTGAGAGCTGGTGTGTGGGGAGTGTACTGGTGCACTCTGCTCTCTTCCCCACTGAGAGCTGGTGAGTGCTGAATGTACTGGTGTAATGTGCACAAAATTACCTTAAAGTGCCACACAGTGATCCTGCAAAAGTGTGGCAGAAGGTGTCGTGGTTAGATGAGTTCAAATTGGACCTTTCATGTCTAAAGTGACATGTTTGCTGCAGACTAAACACAGGCCATCTCCCAGTCAACACTGTCCCTGCTGTCTATGGACATGCATCTTCTCATCAGGGACTGGAGAGCTTGTTAGCAATGAAGGGAAAATTCTGGGAATTCTCTGGGAAAATACCAGAGGAAACCTTGTTTCAGTCTGCAAAAGACTTAAAACTAGGTCAATAATACACCTTCCAGAATTCCACTGAGCCAAAGCACAAGGCCGAAGCTACTGTACATGTGGGTTCCTGTATGCTGCAGCCACTGCAGAGCAAGCCGAAGCCCAAGGCTCTTCAGCTGTTCCCCGAGAGAGACGACTGGAGAGAGAGCATGTAGGCAGGGTGAAGGCCACGAGAGAGAGGAGTGAGGGGGAAGCTGGGTGAGGGCTGCGCGAGAGAGGAGTGAGGGGGAAGCTGGGTGAAGGCCGCGCGAGAGAGGAGTGAGGGGGAAGCTGGGTGAAGGCCGCGCGAGAGAGGAGTGAGGGGGAAGCTGGGTGAAGGCCGCGCGAGAGAGGAGTGAGGGGGAAGCTGGGTGAGGGCCGCGCGAGAGAGGAGTGAGGGGGAAGCTGGGTGAGGGCCGCGCGAGAGAGGAGTGAGGGGGAAGCTGGGTGAGGGCCGCGCGAGAGAGGAGTGAGGGGGAAGCTGGGTGAGGGCCGCGCGAGAGAGGAGTGAGGGGGAAGCTGGGTGAGGGCCGCGCGAGAGAGGAGTGAGGGGGAAGCTGGGTGAAGGCCGCGCGAGAGAGGAGTGAGGGGGAAGCTGGGTGAGGGCCGCGCGAGAGAGGAGTGAGGGGGAAGCTGGGTGAGGGCCGCGCGAGAGAGGAGTGAGGGGGAAGCTGGGTGAAGGCCGCGCGAGAGAGGAGTGAGGGGGAAGCTGGGTGAGGGCCGCGCGAGAGAGGAGTGAGGGGGAAGCTGGGTGAGGGCTGCGCGGAGAAACAGACAGGAAGCCCAGCGGGAGAGAGGCTGACCGGCCAGAGGACACCGGCAGTGGAGAGGCTGGAGTGGAGCCCCTCAGGGAGGCAGACAGCTGAGCCGGCTGGAGAAAAGGCAGAGACCAGCGGATAATGACTGTGGAGCGAAGGCGAACCTCCCCTGGACCGGTGCTCGAAAAACGCTAGGGAATAAAGATGTTTGAGGTGGCTAGACTGAGCAGACACTTTCACTCCACCAGCTCAATGTCAGAGCACTCATCTGGCGGAGAACGTCGCCTTAAACAGCCAGCCTAATGAGATGATCGACAGGAATATTTGCTGCCGTCCTCATAGAGACACCTCCCCATCCCATTCTCACGGGGTCAGAGGACAGCTGGCCACACATGTGAACACAAGCTTGACAAGAGCTTCTTCAGAAAAAGACAGTGAATGTCTTTGAGCGACCCAGTCAAACTCCTGACTTGAATCCTACTGGGAAGAGGAAAGACTTGAAAGCTGCCTGCCCCAGGCAACCTGAGAGAGCTCGAGTTAACAGGTATGGCAGAGAATTACCCAAGAAGAGCACTCAGGTTTTGAATTAAATATGAAATTAAAAAAAAGTGTTTGGATAATTTTCTCAAAGTGGAACTCCATAAGAAGGGTCTAAATACTTTTGCAAGGCACTGTACATTAAAATGTGCATGCTGTGCTCCTTTTTCAGTAAGTGCTACTGTATATCTCACTGTACCTGTGTCAGGTGAGCTGCGTCCCCCAGTAAAGCTATCGGAGTGGTCCAGAGACACAGTCGAACCTGTTCTTGGGACAAGGGCATCCAGTTCATTGAAAATGGCTGACTGGACATCACTGTCTGGAGAGGGGTGAGATCCCAGCTCACTGCAGTCTGGAAAGAACACCACAACAACACAGGACAAAGAGATTTTATGACCGGCAACAAGAAAAATTCACTTTATAAAGAAGCGTTGTTTGATATTTGCCTTTGTAGTTTGTTCCAATTCTCACCTCTGCTCAAAACTATTTAATTGCACCAGTTCCATTCAAAGTTCATTTGACCCTTCCCCACGGTACCAAGGAAGATATTTCTGTTCTAGTAGGTGTAAAGTTGATCTTAATGAAGTTGTTAAACAAAAGTTTGCTGCCCTGCAGCGCTGGGGCCCTGGGTTCAGTTCCCTCAGTTAGCTGTCTGCAAGGAGTTTGTATGTTTGCTCCCATGTGTTCACATGGCTTTCCTCCAGCGCTTCAGTCCAAACAAGGACACACGAAACTAAGGGGCTTCTGTAAAAAAAAACAGCCCTGGTGTGAGTTTGTGTGTCTGCGAGTCCTGCGATGGACTGGCGTCTCTCCCAGGGTGTACCCTGCCTTGTGCTCGTTGCCTGCTGGGATAGGCTCCGTCTCCCCTGCGCCCCTGAATTCGATCAGGAGGTTAGAGAATGGACAGGTGGAAGACTGGGAGGAGTTCAACTTGTTATCTTGCACTTCCGCTCTTTTATGTATAAATGTCTCACCTGTCTCCTTTAAAGGCATCTTGTTTTCTTACCCCAACCTGTCTTTACCCTTGTATCTGACTCCCTGGCTCATTCCTCACACTGACAGGAGGGTCACGTCAGCCTCCACCTTCCAGCCAGGCCTGCCGTGTCCTCAGCCATTAACACCAATCACTAAAACATTAAGTATGCCAGCCTTTTAAATTTAGCCATTCTGTGAATCCAAATTTGACTGAACCACCAAAAAATGGAATGATTCTCCTGGATATCTACTGAATTCTCAATGAAAGGCACTTAGAATTACAAAGAAGACTTTAATAGAAGCGGCAACTGGAAACGTAAAGAGTCTCTTATGGTTTTCTTTAGAAATGTGAAGGTGAGGAATGTTTAATTTTCTGGAATGAGTGGAAAATCAAAAACAATTAGTTTCTCCTTAGTTAACAAAATGCACAGCGCATGCAGGCAGTGTAAAGCGACTGGACAGTTCAACTGTTTCAAGCACTGTTTCAAAAAGGAGTAAAATGGGTGTTCTTCTCAATATTGGAGACAACAACATGTTGATGAAAAATATATGTTTGCATAGAGCATATATCAAACGTTTGCATAGAGCATATATCAAACTGTACGTTTGAAAAACTGTTTTGTTTTTCAAACGTACAGTTAAATGCTGAGCTTTTTCAGACTAATTAAAGGGACTGTCTAGCCTTTCATACTAGAATGCACAGGGAAAAACCCACAGTCCTTCAGATAAAGGTGACAATAAAATACCTAAAACAGCACAAAACAAATGTTTAGTTTAACTCATTTCACGGATGGATTTTCCTCTGTGCTAGCCCAACAATGTAGGCATACACCGCGCTGTCGACTTCCCTGAACACAAGGGGCCATACAATCGTGCGTATCAGCGTTGGCAGAACTTGTTGCACTCTGCTGAGAAAAATGAAGACAAAAGAATTATTTGACTCAACAGTTCAAAGCATATTGCTGCTGTCAAGGGAGCCTTCATCTTCCAAGAAGATGCCATTCTTCCACAGGCAATGGGAGCACCAAGAAGCTCGAATGAAGTCACTCAGTAACAACAGGGTACTTTGTCTCCTTTCCTCCGGCCAAGTCGTGCACTTGAAAGCCATTTAACTCGACGTTGAGGTTGCATGTGAAGCGACGGACAATGAGACGGGCTTCCTCATTGTCAAGGACAGTTAGACTTTGAAGATGATGCTCAAAAGGGGTCAAGACAGGGTCAACTAGCGATTGTTGGGCCCTTGTGCGGCCATCTGAAAAGGAACACCGCGTATATCACAAAGAAATCATCCATCTGAAAGAGCAACAGAAAAGCACGGTCTGGCAACACTGCCAGGAAGGGCCAGCAGCTGATTCTGACACCCCAAGATCGCCAGCAGCGAGCAGCCATTAGCGTCAGTAATACTGTCGCCATTGAAACGAAAGTCTTCGTTCTTTTAGCCCATGTTTCGGATTGTCCTAAAGTTATCCTAGAGACTTTCTAGACAATACGGAGTTTGTAACTGATCGATCAGGACCACATTTCCTCTGCCTGCTCATGTGTTTTGTTTTCTGTTTTTCAATTCGGCTGGAATAAAAATCTTGCTTCTCTAGGGAGCCAATGGAAAAAAATAAAACTTTTAGAAGAATAGCAATTTGTGTGAAGGCTGTTAATTCTTGACCAACTGTTATTTCTGCAATTTTCTAGATGATGATGATGATACTGTAAGCTATCCAATCATTTCCTACACCGCTTTATGCAAAGCAGGGTAGCGGGAGAGCTGGACTATCGCAGCAAGCAGCGGGGATAAGCAGGGTATACCCAGGACAGGACGATGATAATGGTATAGTCATACTCATAATAATGGTAACAATACAAAAGAAGTTATGATCCCTGGGACAGAGTGCCTGTTTTCTTTTTACTTTTGATGAATATGAAATACTCCAATATTTTCCTCTTCCCTTCTGGTATGTTTGTGAGTGTGTATGTGATACAAATGATACTTACCTTTTTTGTTTCCCTAAAATCACTGCAGTGTTTCCCCAGTGGAGTATTGTATTGTATTGTGCTGATCAAGATGGCCACCAGTCACCTTTCCTGTTTGTAGTATCCCACAATGCTCCCACAAATGGTCTTAAGGGGAAAGGTTACTGGTGAGCCATCTATAACAGATGTAAGATTATTTGTTTTGTTTAAGTGCATATATAACTGTTGCATGTTGCATAACTGTTGCTCTGTTTAAAGGTATACATTTTTATGGATGGTTAAATACTTTATTTTGACCAAATTGCCCAGGTCTGTGAAAAGACGTGAGTGGGTCCCTTTAAGAGAGGAAGGTCCTTGGAGAGGAGGGCCTATAAAAGGCACTGGGAGAGCTCAGCAGAGAGAGGGTGCCTTGGAGAGGAGGTGTGCAGAGAGTACTCCTGTGAGGGTTTTTTTTTTTTGTAATCCCTATTCTGATGGCAGTAAATCCAGTTGTGTTTGCATTTGAAGACTGCAGTTTGGGAGTTTCTTTTCTTTTGATTCAAACCTGGTCGCTTGGCCAGCGACAATCCCTTTCCCTTACACTGAAAGCACTGTATGATCAAGCACCTATAACATATAACAGAAGAAACAAGACAGTAAAGAAAGCCAAATCAGCACAGTACAAACAAACAGTTCAAAGTTACAAAGTCTCTAATCTGTGCAGTGAGTTCCAGGGATGTGATGCCATCCACAGGAGACTCTGTCCCACTGTGTGAGTCTGGTCTTGGGCAGAGAGAGGAGACTCTGTCCCACTGTGTGAGTCTGGTCTTGGACAGAGAGAGGAGACTCTGTCCCACTGTATGAGTCTGGTCTTGGACAGAGAGAGGAGACTCTGTCACACTGTGTGAGTCTGGTCTTGGACAGAGAGGGGAGACTCTGTCCCACTGTGAGAGTCTGGTCTTGGGCAGAGAGAGGAGACTCTGTCCCACTGTGTGAGTCTGGTCTTGGACAGAGAGAGGAGACTCTGTCCCACTGTGTGGAGTTGGGTCTGGGGCAGAGAGGGGAGACTCTGTCCCACTGTGTGGAGTCTGGTCTTTATTTTTCAATGTCTCTCGAGCAATTAATGTGGCACCTCCTGTTTGTCAGTGGAATAGAATCCCCTTTTCAGTAATCCTTTATTAATCCTTTACACTGTATACTGTATAGAGGGGTCTAAACAAAACAGGACACTGTCCCTTGCTATGTCCATGTGTAACCAAAATCAGTGTCTGATGACTGCCTCTTTCTTTTCTAATTCCTAGTTGTTAGGCAGAGCTTGGCTTTCTCTGACTTCTTGCACATCCAAACCCTGTTCCAGTCTTGTGGGAAACTGGCATGATGACACATCCCTTCCACTTTAGGAAGGGGTGTTCCAATACATTGGTTACCTAAACTTTCACGGTTCAAATGCAGTGGTTACCGAAGCTTCCACAAGAAAGCCTGAATTTCATCCTGAACACTCGAGTGCCTCACAGAGGCAGTGAAAACCGGATTTGGAAGAGCTGATACCTGTCATGCCCCAAGAACATGTAATGCAGTGCTCTGGGAAACCATTCGTTCATGAAAACATTCATTTCTGAAATGAAATATTGAAGGTTTCTTAAAAGAAGACAAAGTCATTTAAAAAGAATGTCCCTCTAAAATTGTGCTCACCTGCTTCCAACCAGCAGACACGTTTTTAAAACGCAATAATAAGAATTTTTGTATCTGCGGCACGAAGGCAGTTTGAGATTTATGGCCACTGGTTTCAACTTCCTCCCCCCGATTCTAACTGACACGTCCAGAGAAAGTGAAAAGGGGCAAAGAGGCTGTTCTGTTAATTGCGATGGTGACATCTGACTGTGCTGAGCAGGGATTTATGGCTAACAGCTACACCCCGGCTCTTCAGGACGGGATAATACCAGACAGAGGAGCCTGAGCCTGCGGCACACGAGGAGCAGACCGCCCATTGTAAGAGCCCCACACTTTGAAACGCTCTGAATCGAACGCGACCAGCATTTTATCAAAAGGCTCCCTCTCTGTTTAGTGGAAAAACCTTTCAGCATTATTTATAAAGCCCCCCCCCCCAGAAAAACAGCCTGACAAGAGTGTCCCAATGATCCAGTGGAAACGAGTGCATCTGAGGCACTTTCTCTGGGCTGGGGCTGTGGTTTTCTTTGTTTGTCTCCCGATGTCCTGCGCTCACCAAACAATCCCCACCCCAGGAGTTTGGGTAAATAAGTGCTCACAATGCCCTCGGAGGAGCCTGTGAACATACCATATGGAATTTGGAGGGGGAAAAAAAGGAAAAAGTTTCCTAACCTCTTTGAGGGGAGATGGGGGGGAGAACTGGCCACTGGCGGAGCTCCAGGTCCGGCCAGGTTTCCTCCGCGGAGGAGAGCGGCGTCCCCGGCTGCGAGCGCGTCCCCTCAGCGCAGGCTCCTGGCCCCGGAGGGCCCGCGGCCCGCCTGCTCGGCCTGCTCCTCCGGCTCCCTCTGCTCGGGTCCCCGGGGCCCAGGCTCGGAGGCAGGACATCGGCAGCCCAGCCAGGGGCCCGGGAGAAGGAGGAGGAGCGGAGCCCCGAGAGGACGGGGCTGCCTCCCCGGCCAGCACTGCCGAGGCCTGCAGACGGAGACAGGGCACCGGGCTGTAAACGGAGGACCCAGCCCGGGGGGCAGCAGAACTCCAAAGGTCAAAGCAGTGTCGGCGTTTCTGAACAGCAACTGGCCACGTCCCAGGAATTACATCCCCAGGATCAGCGCCATTGCTCTTATACACATTTAAATCTTTAACTTCTGCCATTTGAACTCAAAACGTCATCTCTTTTTAATCCAATCTCAGAAATCGGGAAATGTTTTATTCCTTCAACCAAAGCGAAAAACTCTTTAGTCTTAAAGTCTAACACCACTGAGCTATAGAAGGGGCTTCACATGACATGTGAAGGGATCACATCCACACACATCTTTCCGTGATCAAGTTATGATGTGCTGGGAAAGCCCTGCCTTGGACGCTGCTAATACACGTCAAAATAGCTGTGCTGAAAAGGAAGAACAGAAAATAGAGGCATAACTGTGAAGTGTAATGATCAAGCTATGAATTCTCTGTAGGAGAATTAAAACTTCATAAGCATCAGAGTTTTGTTACAGATGCAAATGCATTTTTAATTAGCAGACATGCATAAAAAAAATTAATAGAATAGCTACAATATGATCAATTGCAGTCCATATCAGGTGGTGTTCATAATTTAATCAATACACTGTTTTATCGTTCGAGGAAGTAAATCTGTTCCACGTTCCACTGAGTGTATTCCTGTAATTTTAGGAAGCAAAGGTGGGAAACCTTCACTTGTTTCATAAAAAAAAATGAAAGTGAAGGAAAACCGAAAAGTCGAAAGACCTATCAAAATAAACTTTGGTCTGGAGCAAGAAGCTGTATCCTTCGGGTGCTTCTGTGACTTAATTACCGGACTGCGGGGGTGAGGGGTGTGGCGTTGTACCAGACAGTGCAGAGCTTCTCCCGCTGCTAAGCGAGGTGCTGCGGCTGAACAGACTGGAGGCCGGCCTGCTGAAGCTGGACAGTGAGCCCCCAGCGTCCGACAGGGTGGGAGACGTGCCGCCCCTCGTGGGGCCCACATCGCCAGGTGAGGGGTGGACATCAGCAGGGTCAGGACCGCCCCAGAGGATCTCCTGTTCTTTCGTCTTCTCTTCCTGTTCTTCTTCCCGAGCCCTGGCATCCGCCTCAGGTGGCCCTCCACTCTGGCAGGCTCCTGCTGGCTCCTGAACGTGTGCAGGGCTGCTACCACAGTCTTCCTCAGACGAGGCTGGGCTAGGAGCAGGAGACCTGGGCTGCTTGTCCGGGACTTGTATGGGGATACTCTGTGCTGTCTTCTGGGTTTGGTGCAGGCCTCTTTTGGGATTGAGCACTAAAGACAAAACAAGATTATGAATTCCGTACACTGCCATGCAATTTACCAAAGAATCTGTGAATACAATGTTCTCTTAAGAGCTTCAAAGAGGTATCAGATACACTGTGTCCCGAATTTGGTCCTAAGTTTTTAAGGTGATCACAAAAGTAAGAGGTAATGCAATTTCTCAGCAAACCATAACGGATTAATGCGTTTTGTTTTATTGCTGTCATTCATTATGCCCAGCTCTTCAAACTGTAAAAGCAAATAGCTCTTCCGTCAGTCAACAGCAAACGCAATTTTTAAAAGTAGCTCAGGTGGGCGGCTGCGTCAGCAGGCGTAGGCTGCAAAGGAACAAGTTAAGGTTTATTCCCTGCTGGAAAGAGAAGAAAGGAAACACAACGTTTCGGCTGCGGAGCCTTCTTCATTATCTCCTTAAGCCATGCAACCTCTTCTCTGAATGCCCCTTTCTTTCATTAAAGCACCACACCATGTATGCGCTTTAGATAAACCTCGACGTTGATCAATTATGTTGGTGACCATTGTCTTTCTATCAGACAGTATTCCTGAAGATCCGAAAGCTTCAAAGAAAGCCCTGCCGCCATGGTGCCAACACATCTTCCACTCTGCACTGTTTACGCGCTTTTTTTCTTCTCCGTGTGCTGTCTGCGCCGGGTGCGCCATTGTGTGACGTGAGGCAGCGTGGGTCAGAAGCGTTTTCTGCCAGGCACAGCAGTGGAGCTCTGGGCAGGACCCAGGCCATGCATCTTCCATGTCAGAGCCATCAATGGCACATGACGTCTCCTGGTGACCAATCAGAGGAGCTCTGACACCCTACCGGGGGGTATATTGGCACGCTGAGCTCTTTAATGACAGGCATTGTTCAAGACGCACAAAGAAAGGGCTTGAATAATTAACATGAGGTCCTGTGTGGAGGTCATCAATATGCCACATTCATCATAATTTAAGACTCAAAAGGAAAATCCGACACACTTTGCTGGGGCTTGCCTGTGACATGTCCCAGTTCACTGGGTTTTAAAGTGAAGGTTTCCTGTTTTACTAGGCTATCCAGGCATTTCTCAATTCAACAGTAAACCTAAGGTCTTAATAAAGTACTTGGCCAATTTTGAGGTTGCAACAGATTGCAGTAAATATAAACATTGGAGTAATACACTAATGTTTAAATGAAGTCCTTGATGGTGATTAATGAGTGCAAATAAATCCAAAAGACATTAAAAGATAATATTTGTTATCAGAAAATTGGGAATGGTGGGATACTTTATAGCCATTCACAAGAATATATATTTATTTTTATTTCTTTTACTGTATCTATCTAAAGACAGTAGCTTCTATTCTAAATATATATGGTTAAAAAAACTCTAACTTCAAAGATCCACTTCACAAGAACTGATTGCTTCTTAAACTAAACAAGGAATGCAAGCCAATTTACATCCGAGTGAATTCATTCAATCTTACATCCAAGCTGATTCAATTTTTTGTTTTAATTGCACTGTCACAGATATAATTTATGTAAAACATAGGGAAGTATAAGTTCTTTTGATTTACTGCGGTGTCTCTGTTATTACGCCTGATTACGGCCTTTGTCATAGGAGATTCAGAGTTGCTATTTATTAATGTAGTGCAGCTGACAAATGTCTCGTGTAATCTATCTCTGCCCTGACTCGCAAGTCTGAAGTGTCCTGAAAAAGACGTGTGAGCAGGTGAGGATGGTCCTTGCAAAGCAAAAAGAACTGCGAACCTTTAATCTTCAAACCCATGGATTCGTGAGGTTCACTTTGAGTAAAACAAATAGAATATAAAAATAATTTTAAAAGACTAGATGGATTAAGAGGTATTTCATGGTTTCCTAATGTGTAGGATTTCTTCCTTCTGTACATAAGTACTGTATCTAGACAGTTTATAGTATATTTTAAATATTGTCCGAAAAGCTGCAGGTCTCGCATGGTTAGAGAAAGGAACCAGGTAAATTATGCTGCCAGCACAGAAATAAAGATGTTCGGAGGCTCCAGGGTTTTTTCCGAGAGTCTCCTCAATGAGGCACAGACACAGCGGTTTGTATCATGAGCCTGAGAAGACGCTGGAGCTCATATTAGAAAATATGAAGGAAAACTGCTCTGGATGTATAAGTCCGCTTTCACATTCCATTTTGAATCTGTTAAACACGTACACCTTTTCATTCATCTGTGTTTGCACAGAGTACACACTCAACAGATCCACGTGTAACAAGTCTTTTTTGGGATGTCATTTCTCTTAACTTTGATTCTGCATTTTAGTAGGTCTAGAGGAATCTTTTGATGTAGTAATTTAATATTGTTATAATTACTAAAAAAAGAATACTGCTTTTTTTTTTTGTCTTTTCCAGGCATGGCACTGTATCTCTTTTTCCACAACACAAATCACTCCTGAAGAACAGCAGCAGCAGCAACGACAACAAGAAGCGAACTAACATCCAGTCAGACAAGCAGAGTGAGGAAAAAAAGCCCATCGGTGTGCACCAGTGGTAGGGGTGGAGTTCAGTAGTCTGACGGCTGTACTATTAGTCACCTGCAGGTTAAACAGAAAGCAATCATACTGACCATGGAAGATACCCAGTGATAATGATAATGACACTGACTGGGTTTTGGGTTCAGGGTTAGAGGACTGGGTTCCTAACACACCCGAGTGTTCCACTGTCAGTTCCATTGCCACGTCACAGAGTTCCGCATGTCCCTGTGTTGGGGCACAGAAACGGCATAACCCGCTAACGCTGGCCTTTTCTCTTCTTTTATAGGCCTCGTGCACATCTTTTATTTCTGTCCAGCACCATGCCATGACACCCCTTAAACTTTCAGTTTAATTTGCGTTCACTCCCTCGACTTTCGTCTTCCGTTTTTTTGTAGTCCCTCCCTTACAAATCGCCTGTGAAATTTACCACAGGTCTGCACTTTTCCTGACTGGAACCTTCTGTCTTCAGTGGCATGTAGGCCTCATTATTATTAATGGGGTAAGAGAGCTCCTGTGCTTTTGCTGTCCTTATCGCTTCTGTTCTGAGCTGCACTGGCTCCTCCTTTTCAGAACCTTCTTGTTCTCAGTTTCCCACCTTCCTAAAAGAAACCTCAGGCTTCAGTCGCCAAACTATCCCACTGAGCTGACTGTGTCTGCAAAGACAACCTCACACAGTGAGAAGACATTCTCAGTGTCCACGGGATACATCTCTCCACGGTCTTAGCCTTCTTTTCACACTTCAGAAATGGAAGGCCTTTTTTTAATCGCCCGCGAGAGCACATCCGTTTTAAAACATCAGTCAAAGATCTTCCGAAGCCGTACCGGTGAAAATGCTCAAATCGGGCATCAAAGAGAAACTTCCGAGAGAATCCCAGCTCCTGAAGTGAAAGCCTGCTTACTTTACTCCTGCTGGATCTACCCGACTGAGGCCTCATTGTGCTCATCAATACAGTACGGGGGACGACAGAGAAAGTCCTCAAAGCAGGACAGACTCTGATTTCTATAGCAATGTGACCAGTCACCAGGAGAGCCCTGATACCAGACTAATGAAAAGACCCCTGTCTGTCTCCTAACTAGCCACCAGTGGCTCTCCGATGCAGAAAAAGCAGAGGATCAGTGGGTATAACACCACCCCCCCAACCCCGCCACCAGCACCAGCACCAACACACAGAGCGCCCCCTCACTCCCCCTCCCACAGTGCCTGCCACCCACCCGTCCGAAATCCCTTTCATCTCCGGCCCTGATCCTTTCGATAAATAAAAACGGCAGCCAGAATATTTCTGCCCCGGGAGAGGGGAGAGAAAGGGCACAGGGAAATCCTCCCTGGACAATCCCTGCTTGTTATACCCCCGGTACCATGTGACCAAAGTCATTCTGCAGAATAAAGAGCAGAAGCTGGGTACCAGATTTCTGCAATGATCTTTTCACAATTCCCAGACTTATCCCATCTGTTATTCAAGGGGCCGCTTGAATGGCGTGTGTCAGCGGCGCTGTAGCTGTGTAAACTGCCCTAAGAAACCGCTGAGCCCTTTTCCGCTTTTACAGGGGGGTGGGCTGATTGTTGCTGAGCCGGACGCCATATGGTTGAATAATTAGCTGTAGACCCCAGTGCGGAGAAATGCTCTCCCTCTCACTGACGTGCCTTCGAATATGTATGTTAATGGTGAGCAGGTGACAAATGCCGGTGCATTAAAAACAACTCGAGTTCCGAGACTACAGAGCGCCCCTCCGCCGCGACCCTTTCAGACTCGTAGGCACAGCAGCAGAAGATCCAGGTCGTCTTGACGGCTGGTGCTGCTGTATGTGAGCTCCCACCTTGAAGAAAACTGTGTGTACTGTGACAGTTGTGTACAAAGCAGCCGCTGACGCGAAACAAACGACTTTGAACTGAGTGACGGCTGCTATCATCCAGTCCGTGACTGCTACAAGGCAACACCCGAAGCACTGGATCGTCAGCAAATGATTTGGAAATTCTGGCCAATGCATTTTTTAAATAAATACACATTTGGGGTCAGACTTATTATTGCATGTTCAGGATGGAAGATATTGAGATATTACTGAGATTTTTCACAATAAGGCATGGACTTTGTGCAGCAAATACAAACACTCAAGCATGTTGCAGATTTAGCCAATGTCTTGCTAATATTCTGTGATTTATAGGTTAATAGAAACCAGACATACCAAGTATTGAATTTCGGAGGGATTTATAATCTTATAATCTTATAATATTTATAATCCCCAGGTTAATCAGGTAGTACGCAATTAAAAACCAAGAAGAGATTGAACTGTAATTTACCTTTTCATCTTTGATACATACTGAATACAACTATGATTTGGAGAGATTTATCACTTTCAGATGTGTTTTCTGTAGACAAAACATTGCTTTTTGTCATTTTAGAAGAAATCTCTTGACACAATATACATTTGTGATTTTTGGAACAGCAAAGTTTTCTGCCTTTCGATAGTCTGCGTTCAGTGTTCTCATTTCTGAATTGCAGCAGTCACTGAATGAGAAGAGAGCATCTAGCAGTTACTCATGAATCCAAGCACCTTATCCCTTTCAAGTCCAAGCATGGCCAGCAGACCTAATCCAGCAGTTCCTCTCGGTGACCCTGAAGATCGGCAGTTTGATACTTTTTTGACTTGGAACGTGGAATTTTGATCACTTTTTGTCTCCGCTGCATCAGGAGCAGCTGGCTGTGATTCACGAATGCTACAGGGACATTTTTCACGAGGAATGACAGCAGCCGAAGCCCGTGTGAAAGTAGAATCGTTTATTGCGCTGGTGGGAATGTGGCTGAGGGCTGACCTCCTGGCTATAGGATGGGGAGTCCAGGACGTGCCTGCCAGGTGAGAAGGTGACCAAGGGGCAGCGGCAGGGGTGGAGAAGGGGTGGAGGAAAGATGAACAATTGAGGGAGGGAGAGGAGAGGGTGACATGAGGTACGTATGAGAATTGAAGCCGTTACGTCAGGATTAGGTGGGAGTTGCGTCAGCTGAGCTCAATTAGTTCAACTGCCTTCATCCCTCCTGAACTTTCATCAGACCTCCATCACAGTGCTGTGTTTGGACATTGATGATTTAAGAGTGACCCATGGGCTTTTTTCTAGAACCAGCGCTGGCTTCTCCTGCAATCGCTCCTCTCAGTGTTTATTTTGTCTCTCGGACACAGAACTCTGGGGTCTCCTTACTCATCTGGTACGATAGCTTAGAAACAATTCAAACACATGTCTGCGTACCTAGGGTTGAAGATCCGTAAAACCCTCAGTTTTAGTAGACTAACAGGGGAAAGGGACTTTTTTTGTACATATTGTTAACACTTTAGTTTATTTTTCTAAATGACTGTTTTTTTCAGAAACATCCCTACAGCATAGGAAACATTAACAACAACATGTGTAGTGTAGGCTGCAAAGGAACAAGTAAAGGTTTACTCCACAGCCGAAACGCTGTGTTTCTTTTCTCCTCTTTTCAGTGAGGAATAAACCTTAACTTGTTCATTTTGTCTTTGTTTTCTTCTATTTCACTCCATTTCTAAAATGAAACCAGGCCCGTTGTCCAGACCAGTTACTGCTTTACCAGACGTTGCCTAGACTTTATTGTGGGGAAAGTCCACTATTTCGAATCTGACAGGTTAAATTCCCCTTTAGCAAATCTTGTCCATTGAATCAAAAGTCCTTTAAAGTGACACCCATTAAACTGAGCGTCGAGGGCAATAGAAATATGTAGTGCGGCCGAAACGATTCTGGAGGTCTCAACAGGTAACAACAGGTCCCCCGGGGCTGTACCTGGGCCTGTCCTCAGTGTGGAGAGGGCGGGTCCCCGGCCGGTCACAGGGGGGCGAGCCGGAGGTTTGGGGGTGGTGCTGAGAAGCCGGGGAGGTCGCAGAGAGCCCGGGGAGGCCTTCATGTGAGCCAGGAAGCGTGGACAGGGTCTGAAAGGGCAGCTGCTGGATGCCTTGTGCTGGAACAGAGGGGACAGGGCCGGAGAGCGTTGGGTGAGATTATCGTCACGGCGAGGGTCCGAAGAGGAGAACAGGAAACAGGGAATTATTCTCCTTCAAACCACGGAATAAAAGAGGCACCGAAGAGATCTGGGAAATTAGGGTTTAAGAAAGGCGAAACATAACATACAGTATACTGGAACAAGTAATAGGTTTATTCCATGCTGAAAAAAAGAAGAAAGAGAACACAACGTTTCGGCCACGTTGTGACACCTGAAGAAGGCTCCACGGCCGAAACGTTGTGTTCTCTTTCTTCTTTTTTTCAGCATGGAATAAACCTATTACTTGTTCCTTTGCAGCCTACGCATGCTGACGCAGCTACCCACCTGAACTAATACAGTATACTGTATGTGTGACCTGTATATTTGTGTTTTTTATTGCCCGATTCAAATCTGTCCAAACCCTTATGATTCAGAAACAAATATATCTGAATCCCGTATGCTTTTCTCAAAACTTCTCTCTCACAGCCACACACAAGCACGCAGCTTTAGGAAACCCTACCTTGATTTCAATAGCAAGGGGCAGGGTTTCAGCTGAAAAGATAACTGGCGTAGCACTGAAAAAAAACTCCAAAGTACCCTGCAGATCAGATTACACTGATTCAATTGAGTAGCTCTTTTGTAATTGGCAGAATATTAAGTTGAAGGAAACTTCAAAATAATGTACTTGTACGCACAGGGCAGACATGGTTTAATCTATCAGCCTTAAACCATCACCATCACCCGATAACCTTTACCCCACATTGTTATTAGTTTTCATCTTGTACTAATGGGATGATCACCAGCCACTTCAGAAGCGAGAGTTTTGCTCAGATTGTTCAGAATGTTGAATCTCATCACACTTTCACGCTGGTAGAGTGCTGTGTGCACAACCCACAAGCACAGTGCTGACTGAATGTCAAGTACTGTACTCTTACTCTGGGCTGCGCTGAAATTTTCTATTGGGTTGATTAAGTGGACAATTAACAATATCCCAAAGGAGCCTGTACAGTAATATGTAAAAGTATGTAAGGAGTGTCCACAGCGAATTATTTTCTCAAAAAACATTTTGTTGTTTTAATTTGAACGTAACACATTATTTCCTCAGTGCAAGCTGCCTTTTTTACAACCCAGACATGTTACTGCCTCTTACTGTGATCTTTCAAGGCAAGGCATTTTTCTGCACAGCACGCCATGTGCCTCTTGGCTCCTAAAGTCTATTTAATTTTACTGTTAATAAGAGCAGAACGTCCTCTCAGAAAGCTGCCATCCTCAGACAGAAATGGGAAGACGGCATTACAGTACCGGGATCTTCAGCTCCGAGCTCTAGGATTTGAAGGATAGAAAGAAAATGCTATAAACTCGGCAGAATCAAATTCCATTCACAGTCGCTGTTCTTCAATTATGGCTCCCCCTTGTGGACATCATTCGAAGGTGCGTCTTGTGGGTTATCTGTGACGCTGCGGTCCTTTTAACGGCGCTTAATGCCGGCGTTGTCTGAACTGCAGAAATGGGGATCGCAGCTGAAAGAGGAGAGACCTGCAGCAAACGACATTCTCAGTGTGGCTCTGTTCCTGTGCCAAGCCTCTAACTTTGTACCGCACACAGAAGCACATTCTTGAAAACGCACATACAGTTGTTATGTAGTCAAATAACAAAACTATGGATGTTGAGGTTGTGCAGTGGTTAGCCTTGCTACCCCGAAGTCCTGCAGCCCTGGGTTCAATTCCAGACCTGAGGTGCTGTCTGCGTGGAGTTCGTATGTCCTCCTCAAGTTTACATGGGCTTGAGTTTCCTCTCAAAGGCCAAAGATATGCTGGTTAATTCATTGGCTGATGAGAGACTGGCCCTGGTGTGAGTGTCTGTGTCTGTGTGTGCCCTGCCATGGACTGGCGTCCTGTCCAGGGCGTATCCTGCCTTGCACCCTTTGCAAGCTGGGATAGGGTCCAGCGCCCCAGCGACCCTGTACTGGAGAAGGCAGTTAGAAAATGGATGGATTGATAAAAACGTGTGTATTCTGCACTACTCTCGTCTCTGTTTCAACAAATACTGTAAATTCTGATTCCTACATCCTATTGTGCAGTAGAGAATCTATATATAAAAAGCATATATATTCCAATAAGAATATTGTATTTCCTAGTAAGTTGTCACCATTTTAAGGTCCAAAATTGAAATAAAAATATTGTATAATCCTGTATGGCATAAAACCTGGGTTTAACACTACATTCAGAAAATGTCCAAATGCGATTAATTTAGGAAGAACTTGGTTGTATATTTGTTTACTAAATAAAATAGTAACCATCAGATAATCATTGCAGTTTAGTTATCATTAACCGTAGAAGTTGAAGTCATACCTCTGTTGAAATGTATTACTGTCATTATCCTTTGTTTCAGGAATTCCTAAAAGGAGGAATGATCTCCAAAAGGATCTGTGAACTGGAATTAATCAAATGAAGAGCTGTAATCTGAAGTTCACACAAACTGCTTTCCCTGCTCAGGCTGCTCCCTGTTTCTACAGCAGCAGAACAGACTTTCTCTGGAACATCCTGTTGTGGGAGTTTGAGCCCTGCAGTTTCTTCTTCCACTATGAACTCGTCCTTTTTTTTTTGGAAGTCACCAGAGATGCTCATAACCACATTAGACTGTCCACAGCAGACCTCATGGCTGGTCTCAAACCCTGTCTTTCAGCAGGAAGGAAGCACAAGCCAGCTCAATTACATTTGACATTGATTCCTGGTACTGTAGATCTGACTTATGGCTGTTCACACTGTTTTTAACCGGTATGGCATATTTTAATCAAAGGGTGCGCTTTTTTCTTTCAACAAATGCCAAATCTCTGAGTCTCTCCTGAGGAAGTGATGGACAACATGATCCAAAACTCTCTGCCGGCTGCCCTCTTCATATCTAGCTGTGCGGATTATCTTGCTCCCTATGAACTGAAAACACTGAAAGTGAAACACTGTGTTCCCGCACCATGCCTATTCCAGCGTTTCGTCTACAGTCCACAGCCATGTCAGAGAAGCCATCTTCTTTCAAGGAATGGCTGCCTGAGAGCACTGGGGCAATTAGATACACAGAACCAAACTGGTCCAATGGGTTGAATGGCCTCTTCTCTTATTGTTATCTTCCACAGAATTGCAAATGTACCTGAGATAGCTAGCTAGATGGATAGATGGATAAATGGACAGATGGATAAATGGATAGATGGATGGATGGATGGACAGATACTTTATTGATCCCGTGAGGGAAATTGCAGGGCAACAGCAGCCTGGTACAGTCAACAGAGCACAGTGTAACGAAATGATACAATAATACACATTACACTACAGTCCATCAGACAATGTAATATGCCTTCTGAATGCATCTCACTTCAAAGGAAAGTAAATAGCACAAGAACAATCTATCTTTCCAAGAGGAAAGAAAATCTCAGTAGGCTAAAGAAATCTCATGTTCTCATCTCGTTTGGGACACAGCTTTTAATCTGGCTCCCTGGGGCACAGCTTCCTCAACAAGAGCTGGTCATTTGTAAGAGACATGCATGCTCACTTTAAAGGAATACAAGTGTAAATCGCAGAATGCCGTGAGGGTTTTGTAAGTGCAGGACCTCATAGTCTAGTAGAACAGCTTGCCACTGACTTCAACCAGAAATTAAAGACAAAAGAGCTTATACTGTAGGTTCCATTGTTAGTAAACCACGGGATAGGCTCATATTCTACCGGGCGGGAGTCATCTTTTTTTATCCAACATCCTAACATGTTTATTGGGGTCGTTGCTGGCTTTTATTAATTAGTCGCAATTACCATTTGTACCAAGGATAGAGTGATTGATGATTTCAGTGGAACTATAAACCCAGCTGGAAGTGCTCATCGGGATCGGCTTGGGCCACCCATGCTCCAGAGAGGACCCAGAGCACCATGCATGCAGGTGCCCTCTGGCGACAACAACCACCTCCAACACATCTTTCACTTCCGTTCAGAGTAGCAACGCAAGGACAGCCGTCACCCTGAAGCATAGGAACAGTTACTAACAAGAGCAGGCCAACTGGGCCCATCTTGGTCGTTCACTAGTTAGAGATGGACTGATGTCAGGCCCAGCTGTTTACTGAAAGAAGCCGGAGTATCGGCTTCCACCACATGGCTGGGCGGCTTGTTCCACACTCCCACGCAAACATGGGTCATTCGTATGGTGTTTCAAGGAATTACCAACTCAGGCCTGTAGCTTCCTTCTACCTTGGCATGCGTGGCCAGGCTCAGGTATATAGCAACGGGACAAGTCAAGTGAAAGTCTGAAGAGGAAGACGTGATTTCAGACAGCACCAACGGGGCAGTGAATGTTACTGAGGGGCTGACGCTGACAGAGCTCTGGGAGAACGGTAACTGCTCTCTCGACACATGTCCCACTCATGAGGTGGAGATTTCTTCTGTCGCGTGATTCTATGACTTTATAGCAGGAATGGCCTCTACACACTACTTCTCCCTGCCACACACAACAATACACCTCCTTTAGCAGCAATGACACACACAGGCACGCTTAGACACACAAACACTCACAGACCCATGGACGCACAAATACAGGAATGGACACACACAAATGCATGCACACACGCACACACACAGACACACTCACACATGCACACACACAGACACACTTACACATGCACACACACACACAGACACACACACACACAGACACTCACACACAAACAGACACACTTACACATGCACACACACAGACACACGCACACACACACTCACACATGCACAGACACACTCACACATGCATGCACACACGCACACACACACAGACACACTCACACACGCATAGATACACTTACACATGCACAAACACACAGACGCGCTGCTCTCAGGGTGCACATCTTCGAGTCCCTGCAGCTGGGAGTCACTAATGCAAACTCTCCTTCCTGAGTCTCCGTGCCCTTTGGTTGCGCTGCTCAATGGAAAGTATGCATTTTTCCTCCGCTGCTTGTTTAACCCAGAGATGAAAAAAAAAACAGTATTTAATGCACTAGACACGTGTGTTGGGAATCCTTTTCAAACAAAGTCCAGTTAGCAATAAAATATGCCAGGACAGTAAATATTGATTTTCGTGATTGATCGCCTAGCACACGCCACTCAGTCGGCTCTGTGTCTGCCCACATGCTGAAGCCAAAGTGCTTTTCTGTCAGGAAATAATTTAGCAGAACTTCTGTTGGTCCTGCCTGACATTTAAAGAACGACATTTAAACGTAATAAATACTTCTCTGAGCCCCACGCACAAGCACTTCTAACGTTAATCCGTTTATCTTTGTCTCTGAACTCCTCTGTTGACTATTTTTTTTCAACAAGTAAAGCTAACCCTGGGATTTAGTTAATTATCTCATTTTTAAATATATTTTTTTTTACTCGAGAAAAAGTGCAAAGATGTCTGAAAACGTCCCTTTGGGAGACACGAAGCCTACTACAACCACTCTGTTCGGTCATCTTATAACGAAACCTTCTCCAAACATTAGAGTATCTAATGTTCAGATAACTTTTTGAAAAATACAATTGCATTGCATTGAATTTTCCATTTGATATATACAAATACTCCCTTCTAGAACTACAAGGTTATTTATAGCATAATTAAACTGCAGAGTGCTGAGAAAAACTTTGTGAACCCCATAAAAGGTTAATAAACCAATACAATTATGTGAAGTACAATTTCTTACCATGAAACCCAGATTTAAGCAGAACTGATGTTTTCATAAATAACTAATAGGGCAAATACTCAGAAATTCAATGTTACCGGAGAGGCAATGGTGTATAAAGTAGAAAAAAATTAAGAATCACGGTACTGTATGTGTTTAATAAGTGAACCCTTCGTTTACTTAGCACAATTAGGAAGGTGATAAGAACCAGGTGGTTAAATAATTGGGTACCAAGCAAACAAACCTTGTGCTGTATAATGGCCAGAAATATTCATACAGGATGGTGGAAACAGGTCATATCATAATCAGAGAGAGACTGGAAAAAAAGTGACTTTCAGGCATATCTAAACAACCTAGAGGGTTCGCGAACGTTTTCTCGGCACCAGAACTCATTTTAGCCGTTCGTGTAAACCAGACGGCCTATGGTTATGATTCAGATTGTTCTCTTCAGCTTGGGACCATGCACAATCATACAGTCACACTGCAAATCAAAGAGCTTGCATCTCGAAGACTTTGAGGAGTCTTCAAAGCAACAAACAAAGAACTTATCTCCAGCTGTTTCGGGCTTTCTCTTATACCCCTGAACCCCAAAACTGCACTGGGGTGGGAGCCCCTCGGTTCTGACACACACAGAGATCACCACAGAAATTATTTCAGTTCAAAAGGCAGCTGGATGTGAACTCCTGACATATAGAATAACAAGCTCAAGGAAGCCATGCGTTCCCAGCATAGAAAAGGCAATAATACAGTGCTATTAGACTCTCTGAGCTCATGAAGAACATTATTCAGTATTTGTTAGAGAAGACACATCTTTCCACTAGTTTTTAATTTTGGTTTGCTTGTTTCTTCAGATGTTGGCGTGAAAAGGTCAGCTCTGCTCATGCTTGGTGCATATAGTGCACTATCAAACAACTTTATCAATTAAACACTTGTTTAAAAACCTTGCAATAGGCATGTACCATTCCTTTTTTGGGTGCATATTATGGCAAAGGCTAACCTAAATGAAATAGGTTCAATCCAAACCAGTGGGTTTAGGGGCTTTGCAAATAGACATTACCTCATTAAGTCCCAAATCTAGATAATTAAATAAGACAATACACTTTTTCCCCAAAAGTAACATACAGTACAGTGTCCTCATGTCTTCATTATGTTTCAAAACAGAAAGGAAGCTGAACAAACTGTATCTGTGATGCACTATACCTGACACAGTTGACTTTTCAGCACCGGAGTCACTGTCACTGTTTTATCTAATTTGCCCACAGTAGCATTTCAATCAGGTTCAATTAAGGAATGGTGGCAGAATTTTAATAGTTACATGGCACTTTGGCCTTTTTGATATTTTTCAGGAAGAGGATGAAGTCATGGCTTCAGCCCACATAAGCCTTATATTACAAGGTCTACGAAATAGAATTATTTTTTGCCGTTAATTAGGAGCTAACATAGATGCAAAATTGTTGAAATGAATATAGGAAGTCTATTAGATGACTCTCCAGATGGCTTCTAGAAAGAAAAGAGAGTTCTGCTACATAATAGCACAGACACTAAATGAGCTATCTTATCTGGAGACAAAAAGCTGAAAATGTCTCTAAGATGAATAGAAGTTATTTAGAATTTCTTTGCCTTCATAAAAAGTTAATTCTTTAGAACTCTGACAACTAAAAAAGCCAGGCTTAGCTTTAACAAGGTTAAACCCTCTGGAGGACTGACCATGAAAAAACAGATTTTTAAATAATTCAGATTTGTGTTTCTGCTCATTCTAATTAAGTTTAATATTGGGAAGCTCAGACAGTGGGGAGCATTGTTGAGGCCCCACGGATTTAAGGAAGAAAATCTGATTATCAGCTCGTGTCAGAAGCCAGGCTGTAATGCAGCTTAGCATTCAGTCGAACTTTCTCCTTTCGCTGGGAGATAATTACTCCTCTTTTCAGCTCCAGCACACATGCATCAGCAGTGCTAGTCTTTGTAAACAGCAAAATGCAAGAACTGAACTTTCAAAAAGGGCTCCTGGATTAGAGAGACATCTGGGTGGGTAAACACTTCTAATCATTTAAAATATTAAAAATAAGTGAATATGTGTATCTGGAGGTGCCTTTTCATTACAGCTTTTTCCCCCACCTTTTTATGAAACAGGATAGAGCACTTTGTTTTATGGAGACATATGGTGTTTTAACTTTACAGTAAAAAGGAATTGTCCATAACAGGGGAAAAACTCAAACACGGGTTCAGTGATAATTTGTGCATTTTCCAGAGATAAAATACACTTTTGCTACATTTGTGTGTTCAGTCTTGTGTATGGTCAAAAAATAATTAAAATACTTGAAAAGAAGCCTTTCAAAAGTTTTTTTCTGTTATATCCATTGTGTGTTTTGGAGATACTTCTGACAATTTTAAGTAAAAAGTGTTATGTTTTTTAAGATATCTAGCAAGTGGTGTTGTTCCGCACAGGTTCGGGAGCAGGACAAATTGAAATCTTGCATTTCCACTAATTTACATATAGAGTAAATACTCTCCTGTCCACAGTTCTGAGTGCAGAGTATTTTCTCACTCTGCATGTCAGACTCATTGGAGACGTCTCTTGCACTCTGTGCTGCTGGACTTTACCTTTGTCGGTCCAGCATTTCATTATCTCCTCGTGATCTGTGATCCAACTGCCCTTCACCTCCTCCATGCTTCCTTCACGAAAAAACGTCTTTTCAACCTCACATTCTCCACGGAAAACATCCGTGCTGTCTGTTCTTCTCTCCATCTCCAGATGTAGTTACCCCTCACTAGAACTCCAGAAAAACCACAGCCCCAAGCTTGTCTTTGCTGTTTTGTCTCTCCCCTTTTCTCTATCAATCCTCATTTTTTGTACTTTCTTTTCTTTCATTCACTGACAACTGTCAGCACTGGTCAGGCCCCTCTGTTTGCACCCCTCGCCAACAGGGTACAACAGTGTGCTCCCCACACACTTTTCGGCATAATGTGCGAAGATTAGCCCTTCTGTAAACACATCAATTTATTACTTCACCTTTACTGGTGTCTTGAGAAACACTTGGGATTTGGGATTTAAATCAGGAGACATATCATTCAAATCTTGACAAGATGTAACGGATGCAATGGGGAACTCCATAATGAAACCCTCACTCCGTTTTCAGCCATAGCTTTCTGAAACAGTGATGCTCCCAAAGATCTCCTGCTGTGTTACAGACACCAGTCCGCCCAGTGCACAGTATAGACCTCAGGACTAGAGGGAGATGCAGCATGGCTATCTGAAGAGGACGAGCCATTTCTAAAAATGTCTTTTGTCTTTCTCTCAGGATGGCTGAAGAAGTGGAAGAAGCAGTTGAATGAGGCACAGCTGCTCTGAATGATACATTTTTCGCTCAGGGGGAGTTAAATTCCAGTGAGGGAAAAGGATCTGGTGGGAATGGCTCTGGATGTGATTGGTCACTCCTCCAGACTAATTGGGAGGCTCATAAGAGCAGCCATGTGGAAAAGGGTTTCAGTCAGCATCTAGACTGTAGCCCGATTGGAAAGTATGAAAATGAGCTGTCCTTTGGTCAGTGTAGCGGTAACTATTTCTCTTCAGAGAGAAAACACAGTTTGAGTCTTGATTATTTCTTGCGTCAACATTATGAGCTAGAAGGGCTATCTTAGATTGTGTGATTAAGTTGTAAACTTCAAACCAGATGCAGCTGTTTCAGGGATACACATTTTTATGAAAGACTGGGGTCCTGTGGCCAAACAGGGTCAGCTGGAAGAGCTAGGAATGGGGAAAAATGTAATGGTTGTCCATCATGATCTGGTTCCCAGGGAAGAGTGAGATGGAAGAGTTGCAGTAGTGCTTGTGATTAGTGTATAAATGGAGAACTGAGTGTTGGGGATTAAGCTGGGTTTGACACCGTGGAGCTTCTTTAAGTTAAAATGTCTAATCTAATCTCAGAAATGGCATTTATAACTGAAATATTCTTGTGTGCCTGTTGACTGAGCTGAAGGCAAACTATAGTGGCCTGTGTGGATAGAACCAAGAAGAGCATCTGAGAAGAAAGAGGAGTGTGCAGGCTTCCCCGACTTATTCAGACCCTGGAGGGGTTCAGAGTAGTGAGATACTGGCACTCTCATGATTAAGTGATCACGCTCACACATTTTCGACATAGGCTTCACACTATGTATGGTACTGGCATCTTTAAAAAGACGTTTCTCAACACCCTTTTTATTGATTCCTCCCTTTTTTTCTTCCACCAAAAATCAACCTTAAGACTTTACTTAAAACTATGTCCCTTCCTGGAAAGAAATCTCCAATTAGATATTGCTTCAGTAACAGATCTTTATATTTCACCCCACAGTCCTCAGACATTTCTGTGTTCTTAAGAGAGTATAATAATAATTAATCCTTACACTTGTATAGTACTTTTCTGGACACTCCATTCAAAGCTCTTTACAGGTAATGGGGATCCCCTCCACCACCACCAGTGTGCAGCCCCACCTGGATGATGCGACGGCAGCCAGAGTGAACCAGTACACTCCCAACACACCAGCTCTCAGTGGGGAGGAGAGCAGAGTGCACCAGCACACTCCCCACACACCAGCTCTCAGTGGGGAGGAGAGCAGAGTGAGGAAGCCAGTTCAGAGATGGAGATTATTAAGTGGCCATGATTGGTAAAGGCCAGGGGGAAATTTGCAGGCGTAACACCCCTTGATTTTTGATGACCACAAAGAATCAGGACCATGGTTTTACATCTCATCAGTGGGCTGCCAGCTACTGTATGAGTTGCAGGTTGATATACAGTAGCTGCTGAGGTTACCTTCCATCTAGTTCATTTTGGTACTAATAGCTAATGGATATGGAAATTTCATCAAGACCTTGGCCAGACACACAGCAACCTTCAGGATACACTAGAGAGAAGCATAGAGGTCTCCAGTTCACAGAAAGTGAAGCAAATGCAAAGGCTAAACTGTGTTATAAGGAGAAAAAAAATACATGACTGTTATACTAACTTAACCTAAGAAATAACAACAATGTAGCTTGAAGGCATGAATGAGCATGAGAATGGAAGAGTCAACTCAGTCCTTCTAGTAGTCAGTAGTTCATTAGTTCATGGGCAGGTCGGTTGCTCTGTGGCTCAGGATCTGTGCCTGTGGCTGGAAGGTTGCCGGTTTCTATCCTGCGGCGGGCAGAGGAATCCTACTCCACTGGGCCCCTGAGCAAGACCCTTAACCCTAACTGCTCCAGGGGCGCTGTAAAATGACTGACCCTGCGCTCTGACCCCAAGCTTCTCTCCCTGTCTGTGTGTCTCATGGAGAGCAAGCTGGGGTCTGCGAAAAGACAAATTCCTAATGCAAGAAATTGTATACAGTATGGCCAATAAAGTGATCTGATCTTTATCTTATTTATTTGAGGATCTCATCCAGCCCTTTCTTGAAAAAATCAGGGTATCATCTTAGAATATCACAGCCACATGGGTAAAGGAGTGCCTCCCCATCTCTGTTTTAATTTCATGTCCCCACAATATCTTCTCTGTTTGAGACCAAGAAGATTAAGTTCCTGTGTTTTTCTGCAGCTTCTGGAACTTTAATTTAAAGCTCAATCTGTAGATCACACATCACTGAACTGTACGCATATATAAAACAGTAAAAAAGACTGCAACACAACTGCTGCATTAATTTCAGGGCTGTGAAATCCCTCGCAAATGTGGTATTAATGTCAAATTACACAAAGCCCATTTACAATTACCATTAATATTCAGTGTGTTCGCTCTAATGGTGCTAAATGACCGTTTCCTTCCTCTCAGCTAAAATGCTGCCGATCTCTTTTTGCTTAATCGCCCATTCAAAAAACCTTCAGTACAATTTCTACAGCACTAGCGCTGACTAAAGACACTCTGCTTGGTGAGACCCCCTTAATGACAGATCAGCGATTTAGTCTGATGGGATTCTGCTCCAAGATGGCACTCCAGCTGCTCTCCACTTGAAACACATTGTACATGAAAGTGACCTTTTTAAAAAAGGAGTAAAAAAAGAAAATTTTCATACTGTGGCAAAACCATATTCAGCAGTTGGTTCTGCAGTGGGGTGGCTATTAGTGCTGATGCCTCACAGCTCCTGGGTCCTAATTAATAATTATAATTCCTCTTACTTATATACTGTAGAGCTTTTCTGGACACTCCATTCAAAGCTCTTTACAGGTAATGGGGATCCCCTCCACCACCACCAGTGTGCAGCCCCACCTGGATGATGCACCAGTACACTCCCCACACACCAGCTCTCAGTGGGGAGGAGAGCAGAGTGCACCAGTACACTCCCCACACACCAGCTCTCAGTGGGGAGGAGAGCAGAGTGCGCCAGTACACTCCCAACACCAGCTCTCAGTGGGGAGGAGAACAGAGTGATGAAGCCAGTTCAGAGATGGGGGTTATTAGGAGGTCATGATTGGTGAAGGCAAGGGGGAAATTTGGGTAACACCCCTACTCTTTTCGAGAACGGCTCTGGGATTTTTAATGACCTCGGAGAGTCAGGACCTCGGTTTTACGTCTCATCCGAAGGACGGCGCCTGTTTACAGTATAGTTTCCCCCTCACTATACTGGGGCAATAGGACCCACACAGACCGCAGAGTTAACCTTTTTTTCTCCTTACTAAGGAGTTTTTGGTTTCTCTCCTCCCTTGTCTTCTGGTCTTTTCTGTTCTGTATTCACAACATGTCTGGTCACTTGCTTTGTTAAGCGCCTTGAGGCAACCTTGTTGTGAAAGGCGCTATATAAAAAGAAATTGAATTGAACGCCCCCTACTGGCCCCACTCACACATCTTCCAGCAGCAACCTTAGTTTTTTTTCCGAGGAGTCTCCCATCCAGGTACTGGCCAGGCTCACACTGCTGAGCTCCAGTGGGCTGCCAGCGGTGAGCTGCAGGGTGATATGACCGCTGTGGAGTTTGCATTTGTGGGTTTTGTCCGCAGTGAAAAGACTCAACTTTGTTTACCAGGTTAGGCTTTACAACAGTCCTCGGTATAACTGTATGTTGGATTAAACTCTTGGATATATAATGAATATGAAACCTAAACCAAATTATAACATGTTAGGTACAGTATGTGAATATGGAGGCTCTTACAGTCTTAATCAAAAATATGATTTGCTCTGTACAACCACAAGTTTGTTTCATTCCTTATTTTCTTATTTGCTCAGAAAACGTTTTAAATTTCTTTAGGTTTTTTTCTTTTTTTCACCAGATGTTTATTGTGTATATACAAACTGTAAAAATATAGCTAAGAAAATCTTTATCTGCCCCGTCACAGCTGGTAATTCCAGTTGCTTTTTGTGTTGTATTTGGATGATAACAGAACTCACTTAGACCGTGCAGCTGAAATAAGAAAGCCGAACGAGGCTGCATTTCTCAGAAGCAAAGCTCATGGAAACAGCCTTTTGCACTCTATGTGTTTTAGAACAAAATAATTTCTCTCAAAACTTAAGCTTGAGCAGCTAAAAGAATAAATGAATTCCGCTCTTCCTGCAAATAGTCATGTTTGTGCACCTGCATCATTTTTCCTGCAGGTCTTTAACTCCCCCGATACTCCTGAGATGTTGGCCTGTAGCCTGTTCTCAGTGGCTGGGGCCTTGGTGACAGGAGTGAAGATTTAAACCTAGCCAATGAGGATTTGTTTTAAACAATCTGTCTGTCGGTCAGTGAGCTTCTATCCATTAAAAGAAGTATACTGTATTTGTATTTGTGCCAAAGCAAAGTTCAGCTGAAGTTGAATGCCATAGGCTTGGTTTCTGTGCCAGAAGGAGTTTACCGGATCGCTAACAAGAGAGTGCTTTTCTGCAGCAGCATAACAATACTTTATTAGGCTCTTCTATTTCTAGTATTTTAATACAGACGCAGAGTGACAACCAGCCTGAGGAATTTAATGCGTTAAGACAGAGTCTCTGCTTTGTTTAAGTCAGTATAAATTATGCTGACAAAACAGGAATGTGCTAGGAACTATAACAAGATCTGGTTATAATTGGTGTGACGTTCGATCGCACCGCCACAGAGCGCCTTACAAGTGCTTTAAGACCAAGCTCACTCATCGAAACCTCCTACAAAGAAACCCGGAGCGGGTTTCGCCACATAAAATTGCACTTGCAAATGTAGGAGTGCACCAGGTCACGTGCTGGTGCCAGCATCTTTAGGCCAGCCCTTTTTATGTGTGTTTAACTCTTTGACGAAGGTGGGCAATACCTCCACAGTTTACAAAAATCGACTGAGGTCTCAGATGAAGAGACTGACGAAGGGGTCATGAATGATATACTGTACTTCATGTGTGACTGCAAGGACCCTGGACAGTTTAGCAGAGACACAAGTACACCCCAACTCAGGGATCCACCACTCTGTGGATCCCCAAATTGAAATGGTCATTCTAAATCCACAGGATGTGCTTTCTCAAGAGCGCTCTCTCCAGGTAACGACCGTTGCACACAAAGTATACAGCGTATCCTAGGTTTAAAAAAAATACTTCAAAAACACAGAATCTCTGAATATACATATACTGTACGTATATAATGAGCAACGGTGTATGATCGAGAAGTTGACTAATAAAGCAATAAAAGATAGCATGGTACCAGCCTAAACGAAGAGCCGAACTTCCAAAGTGTGAGAGGCAGGAATCTTCAAAAACGCATGGAAGTGAAGGCACCTCCCACACCCCATCCCCTCAGATCACTCTTCACATTCCTGTCTGAATGCACGTCCTCTCTAAAGTTCCAAAGAGGGGTCATCAAAGTTACTGTGGCTGGCTCGAACGAGTAAATTGGGAAGAAAACGGGCACATTCAAGCCAGTCTAAAATGTGAATCAGGCCAGTAGCTTTGAGCGAAGCCTTTGTCTTGCCATTCTGCTTGTTTAAGCAAAGGCCCCCACAGGACTCAGGCTGTAAAAACTCAGAGGTCTCCATGGCAACTTTGCAACGGCAATTGTGGTCGCCAGCTCAACACACACACACACACACACACACACACACACACCTACCCCACGGCCCTTTCTCCCGGGTGTGTCGTGGGGACATTCTGAGAAAAGGTCACAAGGGTTCAGCTCTGATTAAGTGGCATTATCAAGTGAGGGACCTCCACACTGGCAGCGAAGACATAATAGGTCAGCAATTTCCCTAATGTGCATGTAGGTAGCATCCTGCCTCATTTTAAATTATCCTCTGTTTTAATTAGCTGAACATCAAAATAGCCCACCATTCCAGAGTTAACCTTTAAATCTAAAACCGGGCTTAGTGCTTCATAACTAATTGGTGTTCCCTTTGAGTTCCGTTTGCATATACGAGACAGAGGGGTGGATAAAGATATCACAGGTATCAATTTGAATTGGTTCTCAGCCCGTTAAGACAGTGGCGTCGCTATGAACTGCGGATATGAATCTCAAATAGCTCTATCCACATTCACATTTAAGAGACAAAAGCTTCTTAACACCTAATAAAGTAATTCCTCTTTTATTCATCATTAAAAGAGGAGTAAGTAGTTGTACAAAGGTTTTGCTACCCAGACGCCGGAAGAATTATTTACAGATTTTACTAAATTATCTTGCTAATCCATCTGCACAAAGTAAATGACATTTGCACCCATTTACACGGATTTTACTGGTGCAGTTTGGGTACCGTGCCTTGTTCAAGGGTGTGACAGCACTGCCTCACATGACACTTTTTTAATAATTAATTATAATAATTGCTTATGGTGCTGGACACTCCACTCAAAGCTCTTTACAGGTAATGGGGATCCCCTCCACCACCACCAGTGTGCAGCCCCACCTGGATGATGTGATGTGTGGGGAGGAGAGCAGAGTGCACCAGTACACTCCCCACACACCAGCTCTCAGTGGGGAGGAGAGCAGAGTGCACCAGTACGCTCCCCACACACCAGCTCTCAGTGGGGAGGAGAGCAGAGTGCACCAGTACTCTCCCCACACACCAGCTCTCAGTGGAGAGGAGAGCAGAGTAATGAAGCCAGTTCAGAGATGGGGATTATTAGGAGGCCATGATAGGTAAAGGCCAGAGGGAAATTTGGCCAGGAAGCCAGGGTAACACCCCTACTCTTTTCAAGAAACACCCAGGGATTTTTAATGACCACAGAGAGTCAGGACCTCAGTTTTACGTGTCATTCAAAGGACGGCACCTTTTTACAGTATAGGGTCCCCGTCACTCTACTGGGGCATTAGGACCCACATACAGCACAGGGTGAGCGCCCCCTGCTGGCCCCACTGACAGCTCTTCCAGGGTTAATCCCATAACCTGCCAGTTACAGAGCCTTAGCCCTTGCTCCCCATAACATCTGTGTTTGGCTCCCACTCCCACTGTATATGGGAATGGATCGAGATAGCAGCCATGTCTGTTTCGCATTCACAAACATGTCCTCTGATAACCAATAGGCCTCAATAGTCTGTATTCAGAGTATGAACAGACACGTTTTGTTTTGTTTTGTTTAAAAAAAAAAACAAGGAAAGAAAAGCCAGGACAACCTGCTGTGCTAATTTGGATCTCGTTAAAGGAAATCACCCGTGAGGACTGTGGCGTCGAAGCGGCACGCGTTGAACAGCCTGCCGAGTGAAACGGAAGGCCGAGGTTCCGGCTGGAGAAGTGAGTCGTGGAGGCGTGAGTCACAGTGTCAGCCAGGGCCGTGGATCAGTGTCGTGCACCGTTAGGCCCGGGCCTCATGCGGGGTCTGTCAGCTGGCGCATGAGGGGTTATGACTGGCCAGAGCCACTCTGAGCAAGGGCACTGCGCCCACAGGCCTCTGTCCGTGTGTTCAGTGACACCTTGTGAAAGTGCTCAACACGGCAGGTGGGTTCCGTGTGCGTCTGATCAGTTAGATCATCAGCAGGAAACAGGTGAGAATCCCCCACACTGTGAGGAAATTTAGACCAGTCTGAATACAAAAACACGCGGCATTTCACTTGGTTACTAACATCCTTGCTAGTTACCACACCTGCCGGAGGCTCAGCAACCAAAATGTTGTATTTCTTCTTTCCGCTTTTTCAGGGTTGAAGTAACCATTACCTCTTCCTTTAACCACAAGCTACCAAATGTATTACTGGTCACAATTTATTCCAGCACTTTATAATAGTTCAGTTTGTACCCTAAAAAAATGTTTCCTACAATACTTATCAATTTTCGTCATATTCCCTCTTTTCTTGTCCCATTGCAATTCTTGTCAACAGAACGAAAGGGATTACTTGCTTGCATCATGCGGGGCAGTGATGTCATTGACGAGGTCCGCTTTGGTTTACATCAAAGAAGGGTTATAAACGAGAAGAGGCCAGGCTTCCTGTCTAGCACATTTGGTAGCTAACACTTGATCCAAGGATTTCATTCAGCCATCTTGAAAGAAACCGGGATAATCACTACAATGTGGCTGGGTAGCTTGTTCCACACTCCCACCACCCTTTGTGTAAAGTCTGCTGCTCTAGATTTTACATGCACTTCCATAACAACATCAAGTAATTGTGGTGTCATCGCATTCCAACTACAAGAGATCTCACTTAAGTTAAGGCTCACAACTGTACAGGAACCTTGCATTCAAACAAAACCTAAAACTGCTTGGCTGTCTGGACTATTCTGCGTCACAATTCAGTTCAAGCTTTGTTGTCCCATTGGGGAAATGCCTTGTACAGCACACTCGCAACATAACACAATGACAGACAATTCAATATTACCAACCAAGAAGTCAGTGTAACAGTGTTACATCAAGATGAGGGAGAAGAGAGTAACAATGTATTGTTTGAAATGGATATTGCAGGGGGCTGAAAGATTTCCTGTGTCTATTAGTATCATACCTGGTGACACAGAGGCGTCTCCCAGACGGGAGAAGTGTGAACTCACAGTGGAGGGGGCAAGAGACACAATCCATAATACACACTGCTTTCTTTGCCACCCTGTGTTTGTAGAGGATATATAAGCAATTTGATTTGCCCAAGTTAAATTACTACTTATTTTTACTTATTTTCCCAGTCTTTCACAATCAATGGTACTGATGTTACCAAACCAGCAAGTGAGACGGTGTGTTAAGACACTTTCAATAAAAGACTTGTAGAAAAGTGTTAGGGTTGTTTTCTCCACCTTGCTCAGTTTAGTTTAGTTTCCTTAGAAAAGAGTTATTTTTTATGAATGGTGTTGCAGCATTTGTCCCAGCTCAGGTTTTTGTCTATGACCTGTCCCAAACAGTCATTGACAATTTCTAGTCTGACCAGTAATTACAGTAGGTTGGAGAGGTGTTGAATTTTTTCTAAAATCCATTTTAAAACATTTAACTGCAAAGAGAATTGTCACACCATTTAGTAAAGGCATTTAGAATGGGTCCATGATGGTTTTCTCAGTCCCTTAATAAGCTGACCAGCGCTGTGTTATCAGCAAACTTAATGAGATGTCTATTTGCGTGTTTGCTTTTACAATTGTTAGTGTACAAACTATGCAGTAAGGGGGATAAAACACAGTCCTGTGGTGATCCAGTGGAAACATTGTTCCTTGTAATGTATTGCTTTAAAAGTCTCTCCAGAGCTTTCACTGGGAGAGATGTAAGAGAAACTGGCCTGTAGCTGTTAAACTCAGTTGGCCTGGCAGTTTTTGGAATAGGTATAATGATGGATTTCTTCCACAGAGAGGTAATTTTAAGGACATTTGAAAAAGCAAACTGAAAATATCGCACAGCTGATCAGCACAAGATTGCAGAACTCTTCCACACACATTATCAGGACCTGAGCTCTTTCCCAGATTAATTTTCCTGAACTGTATACGCATCTCTGCTTACTCAATTATAATAGACTCGCCCAGTATTGGGAGATCAGCACTATAGATGAGGGTGGCTGTGTGTTTCATTTCAGAATGGGTGTAAAACACATTGAACCCATTTGCCAGCTGTTGTCTGTCCATGCCATCTAACACAGGAACAGCACTACCCTCACGCTTGCTTGTGCGCGATACTGGCCACGGATATAATTCCCTCCCGTGTTGACCTGCACCTTTGTTGCTTCCTTAAACTCGCCCCGTTGCCTGCAGGCCTGGGCTACTTACAGTGTTGTGGTAAACTCCACGGTCCCAGAGCATCGCACCTCTGATGAAGGACACGTAGCAGGGAGAGGCCTGCAAAAGAAGAGCACACCAGTGTTTCTCTTCCTCTCACAGTCCGTGGCGATAAAATCGTCCGGCCTTTACAAAACAAAATGAGCCCGTTTGCAGCTGTGTTCCTTGAGCATGAAAGTGAGATTGTTAGTGCCACAAATGAACACGTAACTTGTGGCTCACTCTTGTTAATTCAAGGATTACTTCTATACTGAGAGGGAAGGGTTCTATTATACTTTTTTGTTTACTGTTTTTAACAGACAAATATTAGAAAAAATATAGATGAAGCAAAGCTAGTCAGCCTATATTGCTCTTTTTCTTAAATATTAGTAGTAGTACCTTCGTGATATAAATGTTCTCAGCTCTTTAGAGAATTTTTTCAAGAATTCCAGTAGAGTAGAGAGAGGAGTCTATTGCCATTTGTACATGTACATGGGAATTCCTATTCATGCTGATCTCTCGGGGCGTACAGTACCCAGTACAGCAGAGGACACAGTACAATGGACAACACCACGCAATGTAGACAATACATAACAACATAATAAATAATACAACCAGAATAATAAATGTGTAGTAGTGAAAAAAAAGAACTGTGGCAGAAAAAAGATGCATAGTGCGTTGAGTCTGAGGCATGTTAAGGATGTGCACTGCAGTAGGGTAGAAAGTGCCAGTCCCAGATGCACGTTCACTAATGTTCATCATGACTCCAGCAGCCCTTGTCTTACTAGGGCTCCTAAAGTAGTCCAGAGGGTTCCTGTTGACCATAACCTTTCAGGATCTGAGCATTTGTTTCAAGGGCAGCAGTCAGGGTCCAGGATCTGGAAAGTTGCGGGTTCTAATCCCAAAGTGAGACACAGCTGTTGCGCCCTTGAACATGGGTACTTTGCTCAGACTGCTCCCGTTAAAATGCCCAGTTATATAAATGGGTGCAGATGTAAGCAGATAGTTAGATAAGTTATAAAAGTGTCAGACAAAAAAAAATAGTAAAAAATTCTTTTGTTTCCTCATGAGAGTCAGCGTCTTTAAACTTTGTGTACATCCCATTTCTTTACGCCCAGGAGGTCTGACCTGCTTTCTTGTCTTCCAATATCCCAGAGCAGCAATATCTTTTTGTGTCATGTGGGGAAGAGCTGTATGGTGTTTCCAAATGTCCTGGGCATTAAGTGACTGGATGATAAATCCTACAGTTTTCACTGTACTTTACAACCCAACGTTTTGTTGTCCCTTTTTAGAACATCATCATATTGCGTAGATAAGAATATTAATGGACCCTCCGAAGAAGCTAAATCTTTTTCATAGTCAGTGCCTCCCCCGTTCTAATTAAAAATGAATGTCCTTCAATATTTGTTATTGATAATGTATACTTTTAATCATTAAATGTCATAACTCTTTTGCCATTTCTTCTCTTTGATTCCCAATGCGTGCCGGGCCAGTCTGGCAAGTTCAATAACTAATGCTTAGATTGATTAGAATTGATTAGTAAATTAGAAACATCAGAGGGGTTCAAATACTGCAGTCTCTGTGGTACACCACTAATTACACTAACTACACTGGCCTAATTACAGTTGTCTGCCATTCTTGTTACTTTCCCTCTCTGTTACTGTATGCCCTTCCTAATCTGTGATTTTACCTTTAGGGGAAAAAGACGTACAGCACACAGCAGAACAGACTCTAACTTTGGCTAGAGCAACCCTTTTTTGATCTAATAATATTAGTACCATAGTAACCTTTTCTTTGTCTTTTTTGCAAAAACCTCAAAAGAAGAATTTCTACAATAATATTGTTAATGTACAACTGTGCCACCTATTATACAACTATTGCACCTTATATTTGATCTGTGGTTAATTATTAGTTTAATTATTATTTAACTAATACTAAGTCCATTTGATTCTTAAAAGAGGAATTTCTCTTGTCCAGCAACCATGAAGGCTTCAGACAATCTTGAAAAAGTAACATGTTTTTTTTGCCAGTCCAGGGTTTCACTGGCACAACACGCACCAGCGGAGCACCTCCTGTGCTGCGGAAGAGCTCTGGAAATTCCCATCCGGTGAAAAAAGGAGCTCCACACCTCATGGTAACTCACTGCCTCCCACACCTACCTGCTCTGGCTTCTAAACCACCTCCAGAAACTCTGAGAGATGTCCTGTCAACAGCTGCACAAACTGTCAGCTTTGTTCCTGCCAGAGCCCAGGACCATCGCCTGCCTGCCCAAGCAGCTTTGGCACAGAGGTTCGCTGGCTTTGCAACGTTGGAAGGAACTTCTGATTGAAATCTCACTTTGCTTGATGGGGAAAGAACAGCTTCTTTCTGTGCAGCTTGAAAGCAAGGATTTGATCCTTTCCTTGGGATATCTGGCACATTTCTACATTGCTCCTTTGGAAGAGAAGAGTACAAAAAATAAATTATGCTACTTTTCCGATTCTTGAGGCAGACATGAAAAGCAATAAAATATTTTCATTTTCTCTCCAGAAAGACATCTGCTACCGTTTGGTAACTCCTCTTACATCTTTGAATAGATATTTCAGCTTGGAAGGTATGAAAACGGACACATGAATTCGATTCCTGCTAACCCTGACAACATTGGAAATGACTTGGCAAACGATGAATTGATCGATTTAAGAGCGAAGGAATTGCTGAAAATACTATGCTGACAGGACTCTGGCTGAATTCTGCTGTTCTCTGGCTCTTGGTTATCCACAGCTTGTGAAGAGAGCTTTATCAGTCCTTGTTTCACCATTGGCTGCTGTAAGGCTGAAAGAAATTGGATGCTACATAAGACTTGTTAACACCCCTGTCAAAAACCATTGGTTCTTTGGTTGACTTATTTTGCTTGTTTATTTTTGGATACCAAAAAGATAAGAAAACAATCACTGTCAGTGACCTCACTCCTAGTTCCTATATAGTGTGCAAATCTAACCTACGAAACAAACATAAAATACCATGTTGTTTTCCTTTATCATCATTTTTGTCATTGTCATGACAGTGGTGTGCAACTGAACCTCAGTGAAAAATGGAAAACACCTACACAATAAACTTTTCATCAGCAGAAAATATGACAATCAAGGATAAGGGGTTCCCTCACTCCTCAAAAGTTCACAGAGCAGCACAATAACTGAGTAAAGACTCTGTCTCATCACATCTCAGCAGTACAGCAAGCCAGAAGTCCATCAATTATCAATCTGTTTCGCAGAAAAGAGCCAGTATGCCGTCACAGCAGTGCATCACACACTGTCCAGAAAGGGTCAGACTTGTTTAAACGGGTGGTTTCACAGTTCGTAACCTCATATCTTTTCACAGGACCAGGGGTCAGCTTCATGTGTGGTGGGGAAAAGCACGTCAATTGCAACCACCTGTTCCGCCAGCCTTTGATCTGCCCTGGCACAGCGCCGTGGTATTGTTGTAGCCTGTGGCCTGTGTCCGGAGCACAGCAGAACCCATCTATCTACAGCCAACACTCGGCTCTTCCATAAAGAACCTTTTCCAGCAGACATATGTGGAGCAGCCCCTGCCTTCACCTGCTCCAATCAGGAGCCTCGGAGCCAGTCCCAGCCCACCGCCCAGCCGCCCACTTTGATTAATGGAATCAATCGGCTCAGTAGAGAGGGGGAGGGATGTCCCCTCTTGTCCTTCTTTTCTATGGCCAGCAGCCATGTCCACCCTGCAGTCACCGCTGGCAGCCCACGGCAGCTCAGCAGTTTGAGCCTGGCCAGTACCTGGCTGGGAGACCTCCTGGGAAAGCTAAGGTTGCTGCTGGAAGAGTGTGGGGCCAGTAGGGGGCGCTCACCCTGCGGTCTGTGTGGGTCCTAATGCCCCAATATAGTGACGGGGACACTATACTGTAAAAAGGTGCCGTCCTTCAGATGAGACGTAAAACTGAGGTCCTGACTCTCTGTGGACGTTAAAAATCCCTGGGTGTTTCTTGAAAAGAGTAGGGGTGTAACCCTGGCATCCTGACCAAATTCCCCCCTGGCCTTTACCCATCATGGCCTCCTGATAATCCCCATCTCTGAACTGGCTTCTTCACTCTGTTCTCCTCCCCACTGAGAGCTGGTGTGTGGGGAGTGTACTGGTGCACTCTGCTCTCCTCCCCACTGAGAGCTGGTGTGTGGGGAGTGTACTGGTGCATCATCCAGGTGGGGCTGCACACTGGTGGTGGTGAAGGGGATCCCCATGACCTGTAAAGAGCTTTGAGTGGAGGGTCCAGATAAGCGCTATATAAGTGTAAGGAATTGTTATTATGGAGGGCAGGCTGTGGAAGTGAATCCCAGCTCTTGGAATTCAGCAGTCCTACCTCCCCTGTGGAAGCTCCTGAGAGGATCAGAAAGCCCTGAACGAGACAGAGAGATTAGACTAACGGCACTGAAACAACCAGAAGCCCATGTGATTAGGGCGATGCAATAAGAGGTATTTCAAGTGCGAGCCCAGAGCCATGCTGAAATAAGACAGCGGGCGCAGTGGGAAGGCTGATTGTGGATTGTGAGAGGATCCAGCTACCCAGCCATGTAGCTGATGCCAATACCTTGGCTTCTTCCAAGAAATGTCTGGATGGTCCTGGGGTCCACTACACTCCCAGTTTGAAAGAGTACCATCCAGATGATGTTTTAGAGTACCACAGGTCACGGAAAACGTTAAGAAGTCATTCATTCCCAGAGCTGTTAATCTTTCAAACTCTGATGTAGGAGACCCTTCAGAGCATATACTGTACAGTACATGCATGCAGCCCCCACTTCAATCTTGTGTCTCACACTTGAATCTAATGTTTTTGAGCCATATTGTATGGGTTCGTTATTGATATTACACTAATTGTAAACTGTACATCAGTAAAATCCGCTGACTGTTTTACGTACTCTGTATACTGTACACATTATTTTTACAGTTGTCCCACTGAGGCCAAAGGAAATTTTCCATTGCGTGTGGACAATAAAGTCGATTCTGATCAACTAATTAATTACTAACTACCCAACAGGCTGGAAGGGCTGAATTGCCACCTCACATTTGTAACCCTGGCTGTGTTCTTATAATTCTGCTCCCTGTTTTCCTGTTTTACCAGGGTCTGTCATCCTACACCTCTGTGGTTATCAGCAGGAGAGCCCTGAGGTACAAAGGCAATCAGCACAAATCAGGAAAGTATGCCTTTCAATAACTTAAATTCAGGCTTATCTGTGTCACGGTTCAGTAAATAACTCTCGATTAAAAATAAATGAATGAACTAATGCATAACATTTCAGACTGACCAAGGCTAATGGGACTTAGCCTGTCCCAAGGCAGGCGTGTCTGTGCTGCTGCTGCAGCGCAGTGCATGTTCTGCAGAATGTGCCTGCCTCCAGCTGGTCATTGCACTTGATTCCTCCTCAGTTCGTATGAATATACCATTAGAAATTCATTACAATCGCTTTAATTTTAATTGAAGGGCAGCCTGATAATAGGGGCTGATAAATAAGAGCCAATTAAACAGCAAACTGTGAGCACTTAGGAAACAATTACCTTGTTGGCACTAATTAGGTATTCGAAGCTAAATCAAGTATATTTAGAACAAAGGGGGGGTGCTGGGGGGGCGAGGGGGAGGGGCACCGTACAGCTCGACAGAGCGAGACAGAAGAATAGGAAACATGAGAAAATGAAAAGGTGGGTGTTAATAGCTGACGGCTCTGAAAGCAGCACAGATGAACGCAACACAGCGCAGGAACACAAAGGTATTAGTTCAGAAACGGCAAAAGAAAATAGGAAAAAGAGAGGCCGCGCAGCGAGGAGAAGGGAAGAAAATGGCTCCTAGTTAACAGTGAAGTGCAGACAGATGGCACATGGAGCACACAAAGCCGAGCACAAGTACCCCAGGCGCTGGTAAATGAAGCCACCTTGGCAGTCAGGTGCGTGAGAAGTGAAAGTTAGTTGGCCTGCCTCTTCAGCCCGAAGAAGTCTGCTCCTTAATTGCCTGCACCTTCCTGCCCTAATGAAAATGTAATATGATACTGCACTCGAAGGTTAGGCAGGGAAGACGGTTTATCTCCTGCGCGGACTCACAGCAACAGCGAGAGCGGTAATCACAAACATTAGGCCCCAGAGCACTCTGGCTAATGAACAAGGAGAGCAGCACCCCCCAGTCCCATGTCATAGGCACTCGGAAAAATAGTTTCCTGCTCTAGCAGCATTTTGAGATTTATGTGTGTGTGTGTGTTTTTCCCAATTTTCTAAACAATGTGGAGAAGCAATAAAAAAGGCAACAGGAAAGTTAGGATATGTAGTTAAAAGTTTAGACCACTTTAACCAGGGGATGTTATTTTAAAATAGCAAAATGCCTCATTTAGAATATTGCGTACCTCTTTTGCACCTTATTATAGAAAAGATATTGTTGTCCAGAGAAAAGCCAGAAGATACATTCTTGGCCCTAAGGGGAATGTCCTAATCTGACAGGCTGAAGGAACTGGACCTTTTTAATCTTGAACTAAGAAGTTTAGGACTACCAGGGGAACCGTTCCCAGCATTCCTAATCCTAAAGACACTGACATAGTCAACCCAGTGACCTCCTTCAGAATGAACAGCGGAACACAAAGCGGAGGACACAAGTGAACAGCACACAAGTGAAAACAAGAAGCATTTCTTTACACAAAGAGTTGTGGGAGATGAGAACATGCTGTTGAAGTCAACACCCCGGTTTCTTTCAAGAAGCAGCCGGATGAGATTCCTCAACTAAAACAACAGTACCTGCTACCCGATAGGCCAGACAGGCTGAGCATTCTCCTCTCATTCGTCTTAAATCTTGAAAAGCCCATTTCATTGACCCCTCTCCATACAACGATGCTGAACAGGATCACTCAGAGAACAGCCACGCACACACAGGGAGAACATGCAGACTCCCCACAGACAGAGGCCGGAGCCGGAACACATCCTGGGACCCTGGAGAGGCAGGGTGCACCATCAAGCCAGCGGATTATCTACCTGTGATCGACTGACTGAAATTTCAGACATCCTTTCTTCTGAAAGGCAGCAGCAATCAATCAGGAAACTGGTTGAGTGATGAGGAGGATGTCTGTAACAGTGTATTTGAAATGCAGCGTGATTTGTATTGACTGTATTTCCTCTAAGTAATAGTGAAAAAATGATTTCAGTATATAGTTCTATACTGTATAAGAAATATGTTTTATTGAATCTATTTTTTATCAGTCTTGATATCTGGGCAGTCTTTGCAAAGAATTGATTTGCTATTGTGTGCTATCTGAACTACCTAATTTCTATATAATAATTAATAATAATTGCTTACACTTATATATATACTCAAAGCACTTTACAGGTAATGGGGACTCCCCTCCACCACCACCAATGTGCAGCATCCACCTGTTGTATGAAACAACACTGTAAAATGTTCAGCTGTTGGTTTGTACAGTATGTTAAACATTTTAAGACATACTGTTACTGTAAGTCTCTGAGTTTTATTTTTTCCATCCTGTGAAATTTACCATACAAGAGCTTTTGTGATAACAGAACTGACTGCACACCCCTGAGGAAGGAATTCGGCAGCTTCTGCTACAGAGAAATACTCTTTGGCAGCGAAATAATGTTTGATAAGAAAGATTCTGGAGGTATGAAGATCAATCTTCTGCCTGTGTGTCTCCTTCAGGCCCCGCACTGGGTGTGGTTTTGTTCTTGTCTGCTCCATTTTGTGTTGGGTTTTGTTTCTCATAAACCTTGTGAAGCAAAGGTTTCCTGTGCATCTGCTGAAGTACAGTTCACGATGCTCACAGCAAGCTAGCGAATGCTGTAGTGTTTCTGCACAAGTCCCATGCTTGTTCCTTTGTTCCTGAATTTGGAGGAACTGTGTGTCCTAATCTTAGCATCATAGAAGAGGAGAACCTCACATGACAAACTGGGCAAACCCTAATCCTGTGTAACAGATAATAAAAATATTGGTTTTGTTGATGCATGAGGGGAGCACAGCCCGCCAGGGAAAAAAAACATCTCTGCTCTAATCGGTGGCAGAGTTTTCTATTTTTTGTAGACTTGCCGAGGCTGGCCCTGCTTCATCATGGACCGTGTCATCTGAAGAGACACGGATTTCTTCACTGAATAAGAGAGACTGACAGGGCTGCCTTTGTGCCCTCAGTGAGCAGAATCACACCAGACAGCTACTCCTCAGCCTTGCATTCTTTCACCTGAAAAGTTGTAACATAGCACAGTTTTCCTGCTCCTTGCTCACCTGTTCATCAGATTAACGCATGGCCTTTTCATGCGCTGTTTTTTGTTCAGCTTCGGAGAAATGTTTTCCATTTTAACCACGGCAGGGTATCTGTGGGAAGTTCCAGTTCTAGGAAATCTGCCCTTTTGGATTTGAAATGGATTTCAAAATGCAGATAGAGCAATTATTGTATTCACAAACCGCGAAGTTAGCTTTTCAGTCTCCGGATCATGAATTGTGATACATGAAGAAGAAAAAGACTAAGAAATCATGGAGACACTCTCCAATAAAAAAAATCACTGAAAATAGCAGGATCAGCAGAATGCACACTCTCTCCAGTCCACAACCAATTTCACTTATTTCACCTGTCAGCATTCTTCTGGCAAACAAGTTGTCAGGATGAGGGCTTGCTTACCGAAACATTAACAAGTGTTAAATAAAAATGAATTGAGATCATACAGCGTAGACCACGCAATGCTTCTTTTAAAAATATTCAGTTACTGGGTATACCTCTTTACACAAAAAAATAACACAAAACATCTTAAAGAAGTTGGATCTTATTCTCAGATCTAAAATATGTATTTTTAATTTAAAAAAAAAACTGAAAATGACTCCCCCATGTTCAAATTTTCTTCCATCGGGGCACAGCAAAGATACTACAGAAATCCCACACGCTGTACATGCGGAATCACTATTTTTAGCAGAGTTTTCACAAGAATAAGAAGAGAAATAAGAATGAGAAACCCCGCTATGAACCTGCTTCACTGGAGCCTCTGTATTGAAATTCCTAGCTGTCCAGAGAGCAAGAGGGGCTTGAGGGGGGAGACTGATGTCAGCAGGCATCTTCTTCGGGTGTAATTCCCTGAGCGCTTCGGGCTCGGGGGAAACGGTTCCTCAGCTCGTCCCCCTGAGTGCGCAGTGCACAACACGAGGCAGAGCATGAGAAAGGACGAGGCGCAGCCTCGGGGGTCAGCTGGCTGGCCAGGGGCGCCTGTGTGTCAGGAGCTGGCCTGGCCTGACCCCTCTTGGGCGTCAGTGACGCAGGAGACCTCACAGAGGCATGTCTGCAGAGTCCTGCCTCTCCTGCAGGAGCCATATCTCCTGGGACACTGGCTTTACACTCTGTGACTTCAAAGTGATAAAAAGAAGGATCGAGTCTTTGCCTGTTATTCAGGTGTTAAAAGGCAGCTCTGCTGTTCCCTGTGCCTACTCAAGGCCATTCCCAGTCTGAGGAGGCAAGAACCGTGGCTTTCTCAGAACGTGAAATGAAATGCAGTAAAGTGGGAGATAATTAAGCAAACTTTCACTTTCATACTTTCTATCATACTTGAAAGGCAAGAACGCAAAGAAATAATCAGTCCAAAACACATACCAAAAAGAGTTTGAGCTTAATATGCTTCAAAGAACTATCGTATTGCTTTTTAATTGACATTGGCTCATTAATCAACATATTGTTTTTAATTACCAATTAACTTTCAACAGCAACGAAGCATATCTCTGTACATTCAGCTTCACCCATCTGAGCTCTCAGCTCAAGACAGGGCTTGGTGAGGTTACACACACACCGTGTTCAGCCAGTTTCTCCTGCCATATCGTGAGGTAGTCTCTTACGACACTTCCTTCGAGCGACCAACTCTCGAAGTCTGTGGTTCAGGTGGAAGAGCTGCTACATCCAATACATCCGGGATTTCTACAGCTGTTTGCCCCAAAGACAAAAATTAAATGAAACATCAATGATAACTGGCGGGCACTGAAAAGGTCACATCACCTCTTCAGAGCTGGTGGCAAAAGGTACGCTTCCCTTTCATGCTAATGGGAATAGAAGACGAAGCTGAGCCTCAGCAGGCCTCAGAGCTTGCGAACCATCTGTCCTTCACCACCCAGGGACCAGAGCCACGCTGACACCCAGCCCCTGTATGTTTTATTAATCACTGGTACCCGATTACACTCTCGCTGGGCTAGCTTACAAGAGCAGGCATTTAATCAATTCTTCAACAAGCAGGAGCACAGAAGTGGACGCTGTGTTTCAATTGGGCCTGAACCACAGCATCTTCGCGGAATACTGGCAGCCTGGGATTGCTGTTACTGTCGTGGGAGTCCAGTAATGGGTTTTGCGCCTTCTTATCCGAATATTCACGGCCTGTTCTCCTTTGTACACGACTGCAGCTTTGCAGCCCACTACCCCTGACATCCTGTCAAAGCTCCGTTGGGGTGAAAGCATCCTAAACCCTGTAGCTGTGGCCACGCGGAGCAGCACGCGTGGTGGACAAGGAGCGCCATCAGACAAGCTGACAAGAGGTGACCCGACATCTTTGAAGCCACTGCTATTCATTTCATTCAAAGGACATTTTTCAGGAATAATATTTATTATTTTTTCAACAAGATCATTTCTTGAAGACTGTAAAAAAGATGACAAACAACAGTTTGCAGCCTGTCTGGGCGCCGCTAGCCATTTGTTCTGGATGGAGGATCTCGTTGTGTCCTGGAAAGAAGCCGGTGTTCTGCCTGGGGAGCTTGTTCCTGCACCACTCCTTGCGTAAGGAATGGCCTCTAGTTCGCGCTCTTAAATGCCCGGCCACACAGCTTCCATCTGTGACCTCTGGCTCATGTTTCATGTTTATTTTGAAGAATTGTACTGGGTTGATTTTTGTCGAGGCCTTTGTGGATGTGAATGCCTCAGGCCCGTTCACAGTCTGCTCTGTTCAGATCTTAAAAGGTTCGGTTTCCTCAGCCCGTCAGGGTTGGATATTGCCTTGAGCTCCAGAATGTCACCGGCTGCCCTTCCTGGGACTGATTCTGGAGCAGTGATGTATCATCTGTAAGGTGCTGACCAGAATTGAACGCAATAATCTAATTGAGGCTTAACTTCTGCGTTATACATTTTTAAAACCGCTCCTATTGATTTGAATTCTAGGCTTTAAACAATACTGTGTATTCTTGGTATTTGTTTGCTTTTTAATTTCTTCCCTACATTGTCGTCTTCATAACTAAACTTTTCTTTGCCCTGACATGGGCTCTTTTATGAGGTGTTTAATTTTCCCTCTGGTGGACCTAATGTGAGAGATGCTAAAGGTTGCGGGGGACACTGTTCTGAGCTCTGTCACCCTGACATTCCCAGTACCTGGTGCGACAGAGGTTCCCCACATGGCGGCGCACATCTGGCTCAGCACTGGGCAGGGAGCAGCGAATAGGAGGCTCCTACTTCCTGGGCACCTGCAGGCTCTGTGACATCACTGAGGGACATCTCTCTCCTCCAATCACTGCTGAGCCTCCTGCGTGTGGCTGCAGAGCTGGGAGCGAGTGGACACCTGATGGGCTCGATGGGCAAGCGGGGGGGAGAGCCTGTCTACACCTCCTCACTCTGCCCCCATGGGGTACGTGGGGCACTGCACTGAGCCGAGAGGCCCAGGCCCAAAGGGAGCTCCAGCTTGGGCCCATACGGACCCCAAAAAACAGTTCTTTTTTAATCAATTGAATCGATTCTTAAATTATTCTGAAATAATTTGAAAAGCTACTACGACCTGTGTTTGGCCGAAAGAACCAACTCTCTCCCAAATTTTGAAAGTAAACAAATTGTACATTCAATTAGAGCGCAGATGCAGGAGCAGGACCTGACAAAAGGGGGGAAATGCATCTAGAAAGCAAACTTCAAATAGCTTTTCTTGGCTTCTCTACACAATCCTACACTTAAAAGCAACAGCCACAACCAGGATAGACATTAAAAGATGGAGAAGCAGAAAGAGCCATCTGGAAATGTGGCTTAACAATAGTGTATGCGCAGATGCTGGGTTCCCACAGGAATCTATCAGTGATGCCACAGATCTAGAACAAAGTTTTTTTTTTTATCATGAACCCAAGCTGAGTTTTCATTACATCCTGATTTGATTGAATAAAACATTCAATAGCTTGTCCCTGCAGGACGTTTTGAAAACTCACACACGTGTAGGATGTGTTTTGTAATCTAAAAAAGAATGTTTTGTGATATCCGTATAACACTCTAAAGGAACAGTTGTCTATTTATTATAACATAACAGGCCAGCAGAATACAAGCACATTTTAGTACGAACCATAGAAATTTAGAAATCCCTAAAACTCGGAGTACGGATCTCTAGAGTTTTATGTCTTTGCCGACTGATATGAGATTTTCTAGATTTCACCTCTTTTAGGGTCAATCACATTTCTGGCCGGATTAATTCAGAATTTAGCCACTGCCCATCGTGAAGTACGCACCCAGGGCTGATTCCACTGCTGTTTTACAAGGTTAGATCCTTCTAATTAAAACCTGCCACCCAGTTCAGGGCTCGTAGTTTCTGAAGGGAGATTGAGACAAGGTTTTTTTTTTCCAAATTACATTTTCAGTCACAGTCACTTCTTAATATTTTTGGCAATTCTAAACATTCTTATCAGGTGTCAAACGTCTGAAGAGCGAGTTACTCACAGATCACATCTATATACTATAGCAAAAGACATTTTGTTCGTCACTTCTCATTTCTTCCATTAGGGAGAAAGTGACTGTAATGCCATACTGTATCTGTGATACAATCCTGTGAGAATACGGGCCTTACTGTATTAAATACCCTGTAGATATCCTTCCATTCAGATGAGCAAACCCCAAACACAGAGGAGTAATTATGTATATATAGATGTATAGATATTTACCTATCCACCCATTTTCTAAGCACTTTATGCAATTCAGGGTCTCAGAGGAGCCAGAGCCTATCCTGGCAAGCAACAGGTGCAAGGCAGGATACACCCTGGATGGGACACCAGGCCATTGCAGGACACACACAGACACACACAGATATGCCCACATTCACAACAGGGCCAATTTTTCCAGAAATGATTAATCTACCAGCATGTCATTGGACTGTGAGGGGAAACCCACATGATCGCTTGGAGAACATGCAACCTCCACACAGACAGCACCCCGGGATTCGAGCCGAGGGCCCCAGCACTGCGAGGCTGCAATGCCAACACTGCGCATTTATTTTGCATCTATTGTCAAATCAGGGAAAATATTTGTTGCACAATCTTTTCTGTTCCAAGCAAAACAAACAGGAATGCCCTCCTCAGTAACAGCAGGGGATCTCAGAAAACAGAGCAGAAAGGCACGACCTAGAGCGAGAGATCTAAAGAAAATGGGTACAGACCCTCGAAGAGTTTTTCTTTTTTCGTTTACCTTCTGTGCTTGGGGGTCTTGTATCAACATGTGTCGGCTGTTGATTAACTGTCACTTGAGAGGGGAGTCCCTACACTGCAGCTCTTGCACAAAGGGGGGAGCTGGGAGAGGCAGCAGAGCAATGAGTCAGATTAAATCCTCACTGTGACCTGAGACGCTAGAATCGAAACCTTCAAAAAGCTGAGAAGTGAGAAAGGGCTGCCGCCCCGACTTAAAAGTTAAAAGAAAAACAAAATACAAGAGCGCACCCACCCACAGACGAGAGAGGAAAAAGGTGTTTGAGGTTTGGGTACAGGCAAGCGCCGGTGCTAGGAAGGAAACTCAACTGTCTTTAATTAAGTTCTTCCAAGCAACGCCACAGAGCACAAAGGCAGTTGGAGGCTTCATCAAGGGTCAGGTGACTGCATTGACTCTGTGACCCCGAAACAAGCTTTAAAGGGCAGGGGAGATCCCCGCTGGCCTGACGCACTCCCCATTTGACCTGCCTCCTTTCTGCTTTAATTTAATCGCAATCAGCACAATATGGCTCTGCCTGGCCCGTGACAATAGGATGAGCAGAAGTCAGCGATACAGCTGTTTGCGTCCTCTCAGCTGGGGGAAGCAGCAGGAAACCAAAATGACACTCCTGTCGGAGTGGCTTGATCGCCCTGATAAACAGAAATAACCTGCTGCACTGCTTCGTGTAAATTCATTAGGGCGTCGGAGCTGGGCAGAACCGAGATCGCTGGACTTAAAAGAGACAAAGCCTGTCTCCTTTCACGTTTGTACTAACAGGGGTTCTTTAAAAGAAAAGGTGAATAACTAAACTGAAAGGGGAAAAAAGGTGGGTTTTTACCTCTGGGTTCACTGGAAACAAACTATTAATGTGAACACATGCAAAATAATATTGAGTAGGTCACTGAGCCACAAACTAAGACTCGTGGAGCCACAGGTTATTCTGCTTTCTAGATGCAAAGCAGTCAGAGAGCATGTGATTCTCCCCCTGGATAGGACACCAAGCCATCACAGGAGCTACCTTCAGCATTGCTGGCTCCTGTTGATACAGCTGGATGGCCTGGGGGCATTAGGGGTAAAGTCCCTCCCTCAAGTACAACAGCAGTGTCTGCAGCAGGGGTGTAAACCCACAGTGCAGCAGTCATGAACCCAGAGACTGGCCCACTAGACTACACTACCTCCCATACAATGGAAGAGCTGGCTAAGTGCCTATTAAAAGGATGCATCAGGGTTTAGGGAAGGTGTCCATTTGCTCAAGATGATTAACAATGGAGATCAACAGCAGTGGACTGTAAGTGCTGAGTTAGGAGGATAAAAAATTAAAGAGCTGTGGTCTGCTGGTGTCTGTGAAAACCAAGGGCTCTCTTTAATCACTGCCTTGCTGTTATTCAGAGTCATTTCAAGAGGTCCTTGACCTCCCTCAGTAACATACTGAAGAAGCAACAAGTTAGGAGAAGGAGCTCCTACTGAAGATGGAAATTATGAGCTGAGAACAGAAAGTCAGATTCGTTCCTGTTATCCTAGCTGGCAGAAATGGGATCAAGTCTGTTTTGACACATCAGCAGTAAAAAAAGGCCTCCAGAATGAAGATTCACAGAACTCTCCATCTGGTCCAGGAGGAGTCTGAGGACAAATCAGATTCGCAGTAGTGGCAAAGAAAAAAAGAAAGAAGACGTGTGTGAATGATGTTTCTCACTGGACACTAAAGTCTTTCCCCTGAATGCGGCTGGAAACCTGTAGAGCTGCTTTTTTAAACACGCTTTGAAAGTGCCAGGACTCAGGCGCAAACAAACAGGCAGAGAGCCCGAGCGGTGCAGTAGCTGTACTCCTGCAGGGGAGACGGCCACTGCGTGTGGGGTATGGAGGCCAGCACCCTGGACAGACTCCGCGCCGGCACCTGCAGGACAGGGCCTCGCCAGGGGTCGTGCTGCAGGTTCTGCTGCTAAGAAAGGGGAGGTGCTTGTCTGACAAGGACTTTGCTTAGTGACTGCAAATCACGAGGCTTGTTTAAGGGGGAACTGCAACCCTTTTTTATATTTCGGGGTTAGAATGAATCAGCAGTGATCCAGGTATGCGCAGCGCCATATTTCCATCATTGTCTGCGATTCGGAACGAGGCAACGACATGCGAAGCAGCCCTATTATATTATAAACGAGCAGGCTTGAACCAGAACAGTTCAAGAAAATGACTGGGGTGCTGATGTGCTCTCAGCTGTTATCTCAATCGTATTCTGTTTCAGAAGGTGCTTGGGCAGAGTCCGACAGACATAAATTCAGACGACGAAGCACCTTTTTCTCCAACATGAGCAACAAGCTCAGCAGTGACGTACATAGAAGGTCTAAAGCTGTCAAATCAAAGCGCTTTGGAGTTTCACTTCAGAGGACTGGACTTTCGGCATTGTGGATCTGAGTTTGGAGAATCTGGCCACTTGTCCTACCCAAGAATACCCATACAACCATATCACCACTTACAAAATACAAGTCGGTATTTTTCTTTAAAACACCAACAAAAGTCACTGCCCAGTAATTCTTACTTCACAACTTAACAGCTGAAGGTGGTTGAACTTACTCTTTCTTTGCTGTCCACCGCGTTGCAGTACAGCCTTCTAGCAGTGTGTCCCCCAGGACCAGCGAAGCCTTGGCCGTGCTCAGGCTGGGTCCTAGTCCCCACACGGCCTATGGACAGTGCAGTTCTGTACCTGCTGCTGTGAAGGTTCATGTTCGAGACACTCCTGGAAGACGGAAAAGGCCTCTGCTTCCAGCAGCACAACACGGGTGCTCTCCTACACTCTTCAGAAAGCTGCACCAACCCCATGTCGCCTCCCACCCTGTTTCTCACCTTCCTATTCAAGCCTTTATCTTTAAAAAGCAAAGAGTGTGAAGAAGAGACTTAGGGAAACGGCGAGACTAGTACCAGAATTCAGTCATGCATCTCTTCTGTGGGAAGGAACAGTGTTTATTTTTTTCCTCAGACCCTGGGTGATTATTGTTAATCATTAGGGGAGGTCATTCTGTAAATGTTAAACTGGCAAAAGACGTTGGTTGCCTTTAGGTTTATCATGAAGAGGAGACAAGCTGTGGGTTAATCTTGGACCTGAACTAAAAATGAATAATAAAATCATTCCTTCAGTCCTAAAACACAAGGCTCTCCCCGTGCTGTCGGTGTGTACTACGTTTCTGTACAGGATCCTGATCTGTAGAACGCGCCGTACGGGTGTTGTTAGTGTTGTCCTGTGCAGAGTTCTGTGTGTTAAAAAACTGTACGGGTGGCACAGTACTTGAGTCTTTTGCTTTGTCAGGATAGTCTTCAGCTACACTGTGACCCTGAATTGGAGGAATTGGTTATAAAATGGATGGATGGATGGATAAATGTTATATTGGTAATGTTCTGATGCAGCTCCCAGGAGCAGATGTGCATATGAAGTTTACTGAGAAGTGTTTACGTGAGCCAGTGAGTGGAGGAACATCTGTAATATGGTGGCTTGGCCTGCTTTTCAGTACTATACATGCCTGCATCGGAACTAACCTCACTTTCCTTGACTCTTTTTTTAAGAGGTTTTCAATGGTGCTTCGAACACGTTTCTTAAAGGTCAAAAGAGAAAAGGTGCTTTTCCGCACAGACTGATATTTTAATTATTTTTTTTCTGTTGTTTCCGTGTTTGTGGAGAGAGCCCCCATTAGCAGCAAAGCCTCAAGCACGTGTACAGTACTTCTTCTGTGAGGACTACTGAGCCCACCGACAAGCGAGTTTAAAGAGATCGGAAGACACTGAAAAAGTTCACAACAACACACATACCTTTTGCTGCAAAACTGTTGTAGAGTTTCAAGCAGAGATATGTCAGGTGTTCAGCTTGGTGTTCTTTGATTTAAATGTACAGCTCATATAATAATAATGGGCTATTTTAAGCCCCAGAAATGCATTGCTTTTTGCCCCATTGTTTCCAGCACTGTCCAAAAGGGAAGAGTCCGATCATTCCCAAAAGTTCAGGGTGATCAAACGCAAGCATAGAAAGACCCCACTAACCCTTCACCTCTTACAGTAAAACGCCACAGCGCTCCTGTCACATTAAGGAAAAACGACTGCTGTAGGACTGCGCGATGAATCGTATTAAAGCTCATCAAAAAGCCTTTTCTGTTCAGACACCAGAGAGAGCCCGGCCTCAGCGCTCCTGCTCCAGCCTCTCTGGGCCCTCCACACCGTCACCCCAGTGCAAAACTCCCACTTCAAGTGCACAAGTACCTACACAGCAGAGCGCGTGACCCCAGAAGGTCAGGGGTGCACTCTCGGAATCATTGACGCCCCTGCCCCTGGGGTCCCGGTCTTTTGCGGCAGGGGTCAATGCCAAGACCTGCGCAGAGCACTCATAGTGGAGAATTAACAAGTGTGACAGCCCTGGTCCCCCCTTCCCGGCTCCTCGCCTTTGTCTTTTGAGCGCTGTAAATAGAGACATCTGGGCTGAGGCTTTTCAGCTCGGTAATTGAAAATGAACATGGATCAAGTTCTGGCCTGCTGTATTCATAAATCTTCAGGCCTAATTACATTAAAGGGGAATCTAGCGGCTGGCTCTATGGAAACAGCGTAGTCTATCAGCCTCGCCAATCATGAATCATTAAGACGAGTGTGTCTCTCCCCACTTCAGTTGCTCCGGATCAAGATTTTTTGGCTCCATCCCACTCCTCTTCTAGAAAAGGTAAAAAAAAACCGCTGTAAAATATTAACAAGCCCCTCTTGGAAATGAAGCACGGTGTAACCAGTGGAGACGGGCCTGTCAGGAAGCTCAGCAGTGTTTAGACTAGCATAATCACTGTGTGCAGTTCACAAATGGCTGCATTTTCCCTGCCGGAGAACCAGGAGAGCTCTTAAGTTTTATTATGACCCTTACTCGTATTATTATTGTTGTTATTAAATAGGACGTCTCTCCTCACTACGTTAAATGCCTTGAATGGTTAACATGCCCTTTTTAACAGCGCTTCAGTAATTGCAGGCACAGTGGTGAAGCAGCCTTCCTTGGGTGGAGTGTACTAAAAAAAGACACCTGCAGCTAATTGATAGTTTTTTTTTCTTGTTTTGTTGTGTTCTTTTTCCCCCGCTTTTCCATGAGGAGAAATCTAAACACCCAAAGCACCGTATTGGCCATGAAGGGGAGGTCAGTACTGAGGCTGCCAGCCAGTGCAGGAATCCGCCATGCTGGAGGCTCAGACCCAGGAGTCTGTAGGGGCACCAGGGCACAGAGAACACCAGGGCAGGTCCAGCCGGGGTCATGGAGATAACCACCATTATGGCCTGTAGTCTTGAGTCACTGCGCTTCAGAAAGTGATCTGAAAATTCCTCCAGTTGGTCCTGTGGAGCTGGGAACTATGTGGGTGCACTGGGCAACAGTGGGTTAGGTGGGTTAAGCACAGTAGAGTTGGTGTTGGCAGACCAGTAGGTGGCGCTCTTTGCTCTGAGCCACAATTGTTTAGCCCAGTGCCCCACCCAGTGCTGGTGACCAGAGACACCATGCTGTAGCAGGCGCTGTCCCTCAGATGTAGATGTTAAACGGAGCTACTGGCCTCTTCGGCATTTAAGATCCCATGGCCGTTTGTAAGAGTGAGGGTGTTTGTATTAGATTAGAAGACGTTTACTGTCCCAGACGTGGGAAATTAATTTGGCAATCTTGCTTCACAACCCTCACAAATAAAAAGAAAGAGACACACACAAACACGTCCTGGCTAAATTCCTCTCTGGGACTGCACGATGTGGCCTCTTCAAAGTTCTTAGAATAATCTTACCTGCACATGAGTCAGCTCTGTGCAGTGGAAGAGGCATCTTTTTCAAAGCTGTGTTCATTGGTACTCTACATGGCACTAAGCTTGTTGCTAGGCTGCTGCTCAGAAATGTATGGGGGAACGTACACACAGCCATCAATCACAGCTGATTATTTAGCAATATGCTGTCTCAACGCTTTCTGACTCCACTGTTTCCTGTTCCAGCCCTTTTTCTTATCACCTGAGTCTCTTTCTTAGTTCTGAGTCTCCTACGGGTAGGAAGGGCTGGAAAAGCTAATGATGTTTGACCCATAATAATGGCCTAATAAACATGGAAATGAACTTTAATTCCCATTTGCTAATGAGGTACAAAATCACTTATGTATGCAACTTCAGTACTATAAGACAAGTAGATCAAAGAACGTATCATGCTCTTGTATTTTACAAAAAACGAAAATGTAACTGCAGACAAATATTTTTTTCTAATCGCAAACTTTGATATCTGGTTTAAGAAATGAAAAAATAGATTTGTGCATCATCCTCACCATCATTAGAAGACACACTTATAAAGGGAATCTATTTAAAGAAACTTCAACTAGAATATACAGTGTTTCCAAGCATTGTACAATAATTCTGTTCAGTTCAGTTTATTGTCATATGCATAAGTGCAATGAAATGCATATTTGCATGTATGCTCCAATACAAAGACATTAAAAGAATCAGCAAAAGTCTACCCCACACCATGACCTGCTTAAAGCAGTTCCAGAAGGCATTATTTTAACAATCTGCACAAAATTCACTAAAGGCTCTGGGCTCAGTACCAGAAGGATGTGGGTTCAAATCCCCAGCTGAGGCGCTGCTGTACGTCACTCCAGGAAAGCTGTATAAATGGGACTGCAAGTCAATTTTGTTCATGCAAATTCCAGTTCTTTCGCGCCTTCATAAGCCCATAGACCGTCGGGCTGGGAGGCAATTCAAATTGTGCTCTCCCAGCCTTGCTGGCTGTAAGGTAAATGCACAAAACAGCTGTAATGCAGTTAATGCATGAGAAACCAGCCCAGATACCCTAGAACAGGTGAGGAAGGACAGATGCACATGAACCATAAGAGGATAGTTACAAGTGAGAGGAAGCCTTTTGGCCCACCCCTAGCCCTTCTGGTAGTGAGTAGTTAATTGATCTGAGGATCACATCCAGCCTTTTCTTGAAAGAAGCCAGAATACTGATTTCAACAACATGGCTGGGCAGCTTGTTCCAGACCCCCACAACCCTTTGGGTAAAGAACGGCCTGTTCTCGGGTATATATGCACTCCCCCGCAAAGCAAAATCCAAAGTCTCTGGATTTAGGGAGTTGGCCTCAGTGAGCATTAAGGTTATCAAAAGCATTCAAGTTGCTGCATGGTGGCGAGCCCAGCTGAGATTATTCTGCTGGGTTGAAAAGGTTTCTGCGCAGTGGAACTGCATAACGTGAAAGAAAAGCTGTCCTGCACTGAGAGGGCTATTGTTAGGAGTGCGGATGAAGGACAAAGGCCTGTGACCTGGGCTCTGCCTCCACAGCAGGCCCACAGCAGCTCCCCTCTGCAAACACAAGAGAGCCCTGCAGCAGCCAGGCCTGCCACCACATACCGTGCCACCACTGAGTGTGCTGCTATTTACCCTTCCCATTAATCTGTCAGCACTCTGGTCAAACATGCGCCACAATATGGTCTCTGCATTTCTCCATTAGTCACTGCCATGCTGTGTGGGGTTAATGCAGAGCAAGACCTGGGCCTGAGATCCAGCAAGTGTATGTACAAGGAGAGAACATCTGAAAATCGTAGGGTTCAATATAACTTCATGTTATATGGGCAATTCTATTTTATATTCTGCTATTTTATATGCACAAAAAAATCATTTTTATGATGAAATCGCACAATATCATTTCCCCGTTATCAGTTTCATAATCCTGCTCATTGCTTGCTCAGATTTACTTGCAACGTTTTGTATAAATTAAAGGGGATCTACAGTATCGCTCTTGTCTGTGCTGTTTGATATACATCTTTACACATATGTGTATATGCTTAGAAAGTAAATGTGAATGTAGGTTTCTGGGTGCAATAAATAAAAATAATTTCATTCGTATAGTCGTAGCATAAAGATATTTTTAATCTGATCATAAGAAAGAACCATCACAAATGTCATTAACTGTTTTTAAAAGACAACATTATCTTTTGATGCGGGATCCCAAGTTTTTAATTGCTCATTCAAAGATCATATTCTCTTCAGGGGAAAAAAAACACTTCGAAAACTTTGGCTCACAACAGCTACATGAAATGTGCCCACCTGGCTTTCAGGACAATGCAAATTAACTAAAATAACGGAATAATTAAAAGCAAAAACACAAATGGTCCGAGGCAGAAGTAATTGCTCTGAAGGAACTGGAGGCTGAGCCAAAGCTCTCTGGAGTGTGAGGCAGAGTGAGAAGTGAGACATCAAACACAAGGTCAAACAGACAAATTCACACTTGCCTGCCTCGATTTTCAGAATGGAGAATTTTACTCTTCTGTAAAAATGGATGCACCTTCTGAAATGCATAGACTGCTCTGAGCGGAGATGATTTTTTTTCACGGACAAGCCAGGACTCATGCAGCACAATAGGCATTTTCAGTTTCATTCCAGAGAAAAGTAAAACACAGGGGCCTCCTCGGATTGTTTTGGACTCCATTGAACCTGTGGGCAGTGTGTTTCCCACTTATTGCAGATAATCACACAGAACTAGTGGCATTCCACCCCTGGCATTGTGTGGTGCTGCTCGGGCACCAGGCTGAAGGAGCGAGATAACCAGAGCGACATCCTCTCCCATCCCTCTCGCCGTTGTGTTGTGTTGTGTGTGCGGACTGAAACAAAAAGGAAACCTCCTGAGGGATGGAGAATTGCGCGTCTTAAAAGCCGGCTTCGTCCAAACTGAATGAACGTGGACAAGGGGAGTGGGATTTGCCAAAGCAAGCAGAAGAAGGCAGGGCAGATACGGAGCCAACGGCATAACCTCACCCAGAAGTGAGATACAGCGTTCGTGTAATTAAACTAAATCGATATAAGTCAGGTCTTATTATGCTGCAGGAGCTGCCAAGGGATACGATTCTGATGCTTCGATAACACAAGTCACTGCTCTTCCACAACACAGCTGTGTTTCTGATTTAGAAGTGGATGTCGGGCACTGGCTACATCGCCGGGAGCCGTGCATTTATACAGCCACAACTAAATAAACAATCGTCTGATTATTTATCTACTAGATTTTTCAACGCGGTTTCTTATTTAAGAAGCTGTCAGGCACAAACATGCCTGCTCAGTCTTTGAGCCCCTACAGCCACACAGCATGTCCTCCAATTTATTATTTCTTTCAATAAATAACTCTGTTCGAACTGGAAAAGCTTTTGTGGTGGTGGGGTGTGTGTGTGGGGGGGGGGGATTCCTCTTTTCTATGCCATCTATTTAAAATAAAAAAGGATCTCGTTGGATAACTGCTATACAGTGGGGCAACATGCATAGCGATTGTTTCTTTGCAAAACTTTAAAAAACATTTTCTCCGGTGAATAGGTACCTATTAGCCAATCTATTAAAAGAGAACGGCTTTCAGTCGCTCCTCGCTGTGCATCTTTATGTTTGAATCAGCCTTCAATGTCGACTTCCCCAACAATCGAGCCAAAGAGAAAGTATTGATATACGTAGTGCAACTCGGAGACAATAGCCACTCTTTCTCCTCTTTGTAAGCCCCAGGTGTTTGTGGGCACAGGGCTCTAAATGCATAAGAAAAGCTTCATTGTGTTGTGCACTTTCTTCGCCACTTGTTCTAAAACCTGGACGCAATGTCCTACATGCATTAACTGATCTCCATAAAAACGAAGGAACAAGTGACCCTCTGTGAGACTCCCGCCTGGCAATGCTACGCCATTAGTTCAGACTGCTTTGTAGCCCTGCATTGTTTGTGGATTATTCAGTAGTTTGAAGAAGAAGAAAAAAAGGGGGGAGGGGGGAGAATTTGGGCAGAGGAGGGGGGGAGGAGGAGGAGGAGGAGGAGGAGGAGGGGGGGGGGCGACGCACACTTTATCTTCGGAGCGTAGAGGAAAAAAAAAAGGAGCTACTTTAGAGCGAGTTACTGTAGCCAAGGTTTGGAAAACACCTGCAGACAGCACACATAGAAACCAAGGCAAAAAGCAGCCTCTTGTTTTCCTAGGCCGCCCCTCCCAGGTCCCCATGGCCGGGCTCGGCCATGAATCTGTGTGACAGCTACGGAGCTGGGGCGGGTCCGGGCCTGCGCCTGTGCCCAGGGCCCGAGCTGCCTCCGCGGGGAGGGGGCGCCCCTGTGGCGAGAGGGGGGAACCCCAGAAAAACTCCGGGACGAAGTTGGAGAAAGAGGAGCAACAGGATCAATACGGCGGCATTGTTCGGCCCTGCTTACCTCCACGGGACACCATCTGCTCCCTGTCAATGGATCACCTGCTTGTCTGGGCAGTCGCCATGGAGACCCGGGGGAGGAGGGATTAGGAGGAGGGGGAGAGAAGGGAGGGGGGCTGCTGGGCGCGGGGGGGGGGAGGCTGAGCAGCCCATTGCTGGAAGAGCACTGCCCCCCCCTGGACGACCCGGCTCTGCCGCCCCTGGCTTGACGGACAGCTCCGGGCCCGTTTCCCGCTGCCATCACAGTGCGTTTTGTTTGTCAGCGACATTGCTGGGGGAAAAAGTGACATTCATGGCTTAAAAGGGTGGGGTGGGGTGAGGTGGTGGGGAGGGTGGGTCTAGGAATTCATGCTGGAGAATTTGGGATCTTATTGAGCTGCATATGTTGATACGTGGGGTTTATGTAAGAATGTTGATTTTGGGATCCGTCCAAAAGGGGGAAAAAAAAACCACGGGCTACAATATTTCTCTGCCATTCAATAGCGGGGCTCCCGGGGCTACAGGACTAGAAAATGACAGCGCTGTGAAAGACCGTATGCAAGGCTGACAGACAATGACCTGGGGAGCCTCCCTCCCAGGCCGGTGAAAGCTACATACCCATCAGCGCGACTTCGAACGACCACAGAGCAGAGCTGCACGGCTGCCTTCCTCTTTCCTGACCAGCTCTGAAACAGGGCGGACGAGTTTGTGATGCTGGAAATTGTAACACCTTTCACATTACGGCTAAAGGAACTGTGTTTGATTTTGTCCCAAATATCATTTGTACTTTTGTTGTGACTGAGCATGATGTATTTTTCCAAGGCCTTTAAACTTCTTTTCATATATAAACATATATATAAATTAGCTTTTAATAAGTAAAAATGAAAAGAGATACACGGTACAAATATTATGACTGAGCACCAGAGTTAAATTAATCTTTGTTATAATGTCTAGCAGCTTTATTTTTTTCCTGTGTTAGTACTAATATTGAGCCTTACAGTAATTTGTCATTGTTGAATGATATCCTTTTCATTATGAAGGAAGCCTGACAGGCAAGCACTGTGAATCTGTGTGCCACAGGAAGTTACTCGATCTTTCACAATGTGCACAATCAATTAGTTTCTAAGGGACTATAGGCTTTGATTACTGAGTAAATAATAAGGTTCATCACAGCACTGGCGTAGGAGTTCATAAGGACTCATTAATTTAAAAAATCAACAGCAGGAGGTTCTGAAGCCCAAATACACAGCTCTGAACATATCTCCATTCATGACAACATCTGAAAGATGACAATGTTAAAGGCATGTTTGCTCCTGATGAATAATACAGTTTGTAATCAAATGTAGCACAGATCACTTGCCAGTATAAGCAGTTAAAGTACATGTCCTTTCTTTATGGTTAGAAAGACATATTGTTTTTCTTATCATCTCTGGTAACATCTGAAAATGGTGAATTAATAAAACAACATTTAATTTAGGAGAGAAAAAGAAAAATGCATTCAATTAGTGAAATGGTGAGGATTTGTTAATATACTGTAGTAGTAAAAAACATGCAATAAAATACAACATAATGTGTCTTACAGTGTCAGGAAAGGGAATATAATGGATTGTTTTTCATTGCCAAAAATAATAATAAAAATGGAACCAGGAATTGGCAAATAATAAAGATGGTAATTAGCCCAGCTAATTAGTGGTAAGTGATCTAGTCCTTTAAATGCCACAATAAACGTTTCATTGAGGAAACAAGGAACAACAAGGACACAAGAGGGAAGAAATGTTGATTTGTTTAAGAGTTAGCCTGTTAGCCAACAATAAACGTACAGTATGGGAGACGTTAACTGTAATGCTCTCAATAAGTGCCTTTGTTTCTTGTCTCCCGTCTTTCTGTTTGTGTCCAGAGTTTGTGTCTTTCAAAGTGTTCCTTCTGCAGCCCTGTCTGCGTTACTGCACTCACAGCCAGGGACGCTCCTCTTCGTGCTGCAGGAGCTCTGAAATGTCCCTCGAGGGGCTTTCCCTTCGTTCTCGGCCCAGGAGCCCGAGTCCAGGCCGTGGCAGTGTAGTGCAGACCAAAGGCACTGACCTCCTCCACTCCTGAGGATGCGTTAGCCCGAACTACCAGCACTGCCTCACTCAAATTTACAAATGTTCTAGTGCTTCACTTTTTTCACAGCAGGTTTTTGTGTGTCATTGCTGAACCTACTGAAGTAGTGAGTATAGCTGAGAGGCACTGCTTATTTTAGGCATCATTTCAAATATTTCTGTGCCAGACCTTCTGGATAGAGCCACCAACATCTCATTAACACCAACACCAACACCAACATTCCTGGACAGTCAGGGTTCAGGACTTCCCTGTTTTCCTTCCCTGCTTTAAAGGAGCAACATCTGTTTCTGTTGACAGTTCATAGCCTTATAAAGTAATAAACATTTGCACGGTCGTGTTCTCCAGAAACCGGCGCAAGACTTTGAGAAGAAACCTGTAAGAGCTTGAGGAGAGCAGGTTGTTCTGCCCTGGCGAGTGAACACATGATAGGGCTCTCTGTCTGTGCCACCTGCCCCCACTTAACAGGTATTCACCTCGTCAGCGCTGGATAATTAAGCCCTTTCCTGTCCTCAGTCAGACGCTCTGTCACTGGGCTTTCATGCTGTGTTGGAAGGGCTCCTTGCTCAACCCAGCCTGTCGCCTACTCGCCCTGCACTCCGCCTGAACCCGTCTTACTCTGATGCAGGATCCCCGTCTGTTTCCTGCTTGCTTCAAGACTGTGGATGGTGTCATTAGCAGCCTTCCTGATCTGCCTGTCTGCCTGGGGCATTCTCCACCTCTCCTGTCTGTTTCATTTCTTGCGGACCTTATGATTGGACTCCTCAGCCTGTCTTACAGACGCATCATTGTCCCGGTCTGTGCTGCGTCGTAACACAGGTGAAGTGAGATCACACACTCCTGCCTCATGCTATAAACGGGCATGACTACAGTACATGCACAACAACTCAAACTTGGGGAAGGACACTGTAGCACTACTCAACTGAACTGTGTGCTTTTAATGGTGTACCAGTATGCACAACCGGCACTATACCTTGGGATGTACCGGGCATTATTACTAGCATCCTCCTAGCTTTATACTAACCATTCTTTAGCCAAAGCTGCTCTTGAAAGTGGCTGCTGTTGTGTACAACAATATGGGTTGTTCAGAAAGTTTGGAAGTACTCTCTTAGTACTGCAAGGGCTCAACAAACTCTGTACGAGCATCAAAAATGGAATCATTTGGACTGGGATGGAAGGGGGGCATGTGTATTGATAGGACAAACTCAGCAGTGGACTGCTTATCATACATAATAATAATGATAATGGATGTTAGCGGAGAACATCAAACATGAGCTCTGGCACCCTGGCTGAAGTACACATACTGTACACGTGTCTGGGTGTGCCTCTGGACACAGCAGCCCCTTGGGTGAGCCCATGGGGAGCTCTACATTTTTTCCTTTTTGTGCAAGTTCATTGAGTCTCCCTCACGCACAAATAGGACCTCTTGGCTGTGACATACAATATACATGTTTAGCAATGGATTTCTACATAGAAATATTTTGATAATAGAGTTTTCAAGGGACCTAGTTTCATCCAAGATAATGTCAGTTGTTGGGTTTTCAAGTGGAATTTATTTGAGGTGTAGTATTGACCATTGACAACAGACCACAATATGATCCAAATGTTTATTTGCATCAAGAACATACTTGGCCCTGGAGAGTTAGTTACTGTTACAGCACAAGTTTTTGTGCAGCATTTCTCATAGACAAAGACACCTGCCAAGGACAGAACTATATGTCTCCTTGCCATTAGACAGTGAAAAAGGGTTCTTTCTCCCGTCTTCTGTCCTGCTCTTGCCTCCAGCACAATCGTGTTGCTTCTCTAACCTTTAGCCTCCCAGCTCCTCTCGGCCTCTTCCTCTGTCGGCCAGCGCACACAGAGCACAGTGGGCATGGGGGCATGCTGGGAAACCTCAGCTGGGGCCTTCCTGCCTGCTGAAACACCAGCTTGTTTCCTGCTGGCCCGGCAGAGCGCACGGGCGCCATCAATCATCAAGGCCAGACACTTCTGCTGTGCTCCTGGACACCGGGCAACTGCACACTCTCCAACGCGCCCCGGGGGGGGGGGGTCCCTCACTTGTTTCCACTGAAAAGGGCTCTCAGCCTTAGAAAGGCCAGCCCCTGGAAGTTAGCCATTACTCTTGCCCATCCGCTCCCAAGAGGCAGAGAGGTTTCAGCCCCATGGCAGGTGAAAGTATACTGGCCATCAGACAGGGACCTGCCTTTGTTCTCGGTTAAGAGGCAGCACAATACCAGAAGGGCCTGTGGCCCGTGTCTGACAAGCTCTCCAGCACTCCTCACATTGACGAGTTCATCTAACGCCACTTTCTCAAGCACGTGTCACTGCGAACCTCCAGGAATTTCTTTTTCTTCCTGGGCCCCGAAGTGTGCCGGACTAAACAGATTATACTTCATGCACTCCCCTCATTTCTTTGTGTTCCAGTTTTCCTGTCAACCCACCTCAGGCTAGTGTCAGTCGGGACATTATCTTGTCTTCATGATCTCTGGCAGGCCGCAGGATGGTCCAGGCCCGTTCAAACAAGTGAGGCTGCGCTTAAAGCACCAAAAACTGCATTTGTCAGAACCGGCCTTTGTGAACATCACAATATCACTTTTGTTCAGCTCGTCTGTGTTAGAAGAATTAGACTTCATGCATTAATAAACTGTAAGGAAAGAACGGGATTCTATCCTGGCTTTAGTTTGGCATTAAAGCCCTTAAATTGACTCCTGAAGACAGACTACCAAGGGAAAAACACACACTGCAGTAGACAAGACCGCGGTAAATGCAGAATTATTAACTTGCAAGTCCAATAAATCTATTATCAGAGCCTTGGTGAGTTATACTTGCACTGACTGTCCACCCAGAAGCAGAGGACTTCATCCCTTCTCCTCTTTCTTTTCCTCCCTCCCCCACTCTCACACACAGCCTCTCTCGTCTGTCAGGGGCCTGGGACCTAAGCTGTCATCGCCACGTGCGCCGAGAAGCAAACCGCCGGACGTCGAGGAGTGTAAAATCACATTATACAGAGGGAGACTGACTTTCTCCGTCTTTCTTTCTTTCTTTTGCGGGCGGGTGCTGTTTCACAGCATGCAGTGCTGAAACTCTGCGCGGGGTGAAGCACCACAGAAACCGTCTTTTATGCAGAGTGGGAAAGTTCCATGTGCTGCCCTGATCGGTGCTTATTGTTCCTTTGATTAAAACTTAAGCTGCGACAGTAGAGGCTTCCAAAACCCTTGTTTTTTTTTTTCCTTCTGCCCTTTCTTCCCAGCACAGCACACACTGAACGCAGCTTGGAGTTGTGAGTGCTGCTGTATGCAGAGTGGCACAGAAATCTTTACAGAGCATTTCTGGACAGAGTGCCATGCCCAGAAACTGGCTGAACGGCTCTTGTCTGCAGCAGCAGCAGCACGGCTGTTTGGCCTCGATCAAAGTCTCCATCCCTAAATAAGCCAAAAATGAATATAAATGCTCTGTGCAAAACAAGCCTCCTGTGGTAACTCCAGGGAGTATCACTAAAGCCTCAAGATCTTGAGATTGTGAGAATATTTATTAAAGAAATTCTCAAAGCTAAGTTCTGGATGCTCTAGCATGCAAAACTCTGCTATACAGAGAAACACACAAAAGTCTGAACATTAGCTGACCTCTATCAGCACAAGTAAAGGGATATACATTTCAAAACCACCTCTAGCTCCCTCTAGTGTTGAGGGCAAGGTTCCACCTCAGCACGAGACACACAAGACTGTGAAGGCTGCAAGATAAAGGCAAAGGGCTTGTTTCCAGTGCATGAACTTTCAAAAGATTTTAATATTGCAACGGACAAGCAACTGTTTGCTGAAGAGACATCATTTCCCTTTAAAAACACACATAAATGTATTTCAGTACTTCGGGCACCGATGAAGGTGGAGTGCAGGCAAGATTAGAATAGTGATTTTAGCTGTCTGTAAGGAAGGGAGCTGCAGGAGAGGAGAGGATTGGGTGAAGGGAGGAAGAATCGGGGTGAGATTAGGGTGTGACCTCCTCCTGAACTTGTATTCAGACTCCACACTGTGCGTTACAGACCACCGATGAGTCAATAACTGGATGTCACCGTTCAACCTCATTAGGAGAGCCGAAGGATACGCTGCACCAGGGTGGGTTATCAAATCTCTTCAGGCATGTTTCTGTACAACAGGTCTGCACGACGCCCGGACCCGAATGAATGACAGAAGCCCTTCATCTCAGTTATCCCAGAGGGATGTTTATCCTTAAGGCACCCATGATGATGTACATTAACTGCCCACGTGAAACACCTTCAGGAGATTCTGGGATGAATTAGAGTTTAGCACAAGGGACAGAAAGGTCACATGGCCTCCTCATATGATTAACGTTTTTGTGAAAGAAAATGAAAACTAAAAGGAAAAGGCAGATCTGAAGGCCTGATCTCAAAATTGCCTTTTCTTAATTTCGACCCCCCAACTTTCTGCATAACTGTAGAACTTTCGTGCTGTGCTCATCCGATGGCGCAAGATGTAATTCACTAGTCTATCCAACCAGGCTGCTGGTGAAAGCGTTTTGTTTATTAGATTCACAAACGTTACTTGAAAGAAGCCATTCTGTTTAACATTTTCTTTTCTTGCACTACAGCTGGGTCAGTGATATTGTTGGGGCTTTAAGTGGAAGAAGAAATACTCATTGTGAGACTTTGTATCATAAAAAGATACATACTAAGAGGCAAGCTTACTAGATTACGCAATTCCAAATAATTACATTTTTGACATCTGGTAATAAACGAGCGACTGTTCTCATATTATCAGTTTAATTACATATAATTTGATAGTAATTCAGTGATTGTCAGTGCACTATGTGGCAACACCCATGTTACAAAAAGTTTGCATTTTTTATGAAAGGAAGTTCTCATGAAATTATTAATGGTCATTGAATATTTACTGGCCTCATCAGTCATCACCTGCCATGGTGTCAGACACACAATTAGGAGCCACTTTTCACATAGTTGACCTCCAAAATGTGTAAAAAGTTGTGGCACTGCCCCAGTGAAAGTGGCATCTGTGAGGCTACAGTTGTGCCACTATTGTGGAAGTTCTGACACACGCAGGGAGTTTTTCCCCCCACAGACACGCCAGCGTGCCCCTCCAGCCAAGGTGAAGAGCAGAGCTGCGCACAAAGGAAGAGTTGTTGTTTTCCTGGAGCACAACTGCTGGAATGAATATCTCCTCAACAACAGTTCATTTAGCAGCTGCCTGGCTGTGTGGCTGCTGTCGTCTGTGATTCCCGCAGCTGTTTTTAGAGTTTGTGCGTCTCCAGCGAAACTTTAACGGACGCTGATCTACCAAGTGAGCTATTTTTGGCGAGAAATTAAACTTCAGCGTGATGGCGCTGGGGGGTCACCACTGTCCCGGCTCCTGTCTCTGGCGTTTGAAAATACAGATTCACATGGGGTCATGAGATGCTGAGCCATTTTTTTCCCAGCTAGCGGATAGGCAATAAAACTCTTCTAACCTGTAGCCATGGGTTTGAAAAGAGGCTGCTGATCTAGATGCAGTTAACAGTCAACCAGAGGAAAGCAGTTCTCCCTGGAGCATTCCTTCTTAAAACGAGATACTGCGTCTTTTTACACATGTCACATCAACAAGGGAACTTGCTCTGCAAGCAGGGAGTGGGTCTGCTTTATTAGCTAAATTGGCTTAGAAAGAACAGCTGGATATTTATTGGTAACAAGAGGAAGGCAGGGGTGGCAGCTTAATTCAATAAGAGAATGTGTCAATTAGAAAACCATTTCCTTAGGGACTCCAGTGGAGAAGTGGTTATCAGATTTCTCCTCCGCCAGCGCCGGGGGCTGCAGGCCCACAAGCCAGCGATGATGACAGGGTTCACCACAGAGCAACAGGAAGGAACACGTTCATCCGACAAAGCAGTCGGGTCCACAACTAACTTAGAACCGGCAGCGCTGGCCAAAAAGCTTCTTGTTGTAATAAGTCAAAGTGGAATTGTGCAGGCCTCACACACAATTAAAAAATGTATATATATATATTTCAATGAAATCTACAAGCCACATGCTGATCACAAAGTTTCAAACTCAGTGCTTGATGGCTCCAAGGAATCTTCTCGAAGAACCTCACCCGTTAGCAACTTGCATTTGCGTTGAAGTTTAGATGGGATCTGGGCCGCAGTGGCATTGTGCTTTAAGTGTTAAGCCCACTGTATGCTTTTGGAAATTATTCTGTTAAACAGCCCACACGCATCCAATAGCGACTCTAAAAAAACAGCTGTCCGTTATTACCCAGCTGCCCCCTCCCACTCCCGTCAGGTGTGGCTCCTGGTCCTGAACCCAGCCCAGCCTTCACTCGGGACAGGATTACCTCTACATCTTCACTGCAGCGAAGCCAAGAAGGACATTTATTTTAACAAGCATGTGCAGCAGATATGATTACGGTACGATATACTCCACAGACGTTGGGAGAATGCTGAGTCTGGAACAGAGAAGACTACGAGCAGACCTGATGCAGGTACAGTGTACAAAATCCATTGGGCTAAGTTTGAGGAAATCTTCAAAACCAACAGTGAAACAGGAATCCGAGCGGCACAAGTGGAAACTCAGTAGACGTGCATTTAAAATCTAGAACAAGACATTTGAAGCCAATGTCCTGGCTTCTTTCAAGAAGAAGGAATATCCACAGATTAATCAGCTATTAACTACCAACCTTGCTAGATAAGCAAAATGGCTTTTCGTCATTTGTAACCCTTCTAATGTTCCTATCTTCCGTTTCTTTGAGATGATGACCTGCCAGTCAAATCAAGTTCTAAAGGTTTTGTACTATGTCTTTGATCGTTGAAGGAAGAAGGTGCGAGTTTCTGATAGGGGAAAAAAAGGCTTTCATTTTTTAGAGCAGCATGTATGATATCTTATCATAACTTTTTCAATTTGCAATTTCTGAGTCTTGCTACAGTTGACAGCCCAGTTTGGAGTGTACTTACTCTACCAGCTCAGAGTGCAAAACACTCAACTCGGCAAACCAACCAACTCCACCTCCATACTTTTATATATTTTTACACAAATTGCCAATTAATTAGGTTTTTACTGATGTTCTTTTCTATATCAACTATGCTTTGTTGACCATATGCCTAATAACTTCAATGTGCATCGTGAGACTGTTCTCTTTATATCTTGAAGAGGGTAGTTATGTCACTGTTTGTTGACTGACAAAGATCAAGCAGAGGTTAATTCCACACTGAGAAGCAGAAAAAAAAAGACTATAACAACATTTTGGCTGTGCCAGTAAATAGTTTCTCCCTCTTGGATCAGTAAACCATAAGAACACCTTCACCACAATGTGACTTGTGGACACAGTGATGTTTCTTAAGTGAAGAGCGCACACACACCAGGGCATTTGAAAGTGACAGTACAAGCTCACAGCGTGTGAAGCAGCACTAAACCGTACATGGCAAGGATCAAAAACCCTTCATCCATTCATTCATTCCTTAACCACTTTGTCAAATACAGGGCTATGTGGGACCCAAAGCCAATCCACCCAGATAGCACCCTGAGAATTGAACCTAGGACCTCGGGGCTGCAGGGCAACAATGCTAACAACTGCACCACCATGCCACCCATGAACAATCACATTTTAATAGAACGGTATTGATCCTTCTCAGGTGTTCCCAGATATTTGTGATTGGTAATGAGTTATCTGGCGAGACATTGTCTTCCTTTCTCAGCCTCATCACAGTAAACTACAGGCAGCAATTTGAAAGGCTGGGACATACAAACTGGATCACAGCTCCTTAATGCTTTTGTTGGAGGGATGTTGCCACAACACACACACACACTGTTGTGGTCTCTTGCAAGCTTCCTTCCAGTAGGAGATTAGTGATACTCTCTGACCGGCACACAACTCCCATCAAAGTCAACAGTTCTTAAGCAAAAGGATTAAAACCAATATAGCAAACAAGGCTAAAAAGGTCAGAGGAGATCAGGAACTGTGCTCCGGACTGCATGGCAGGCGTTCTGCAAGATACGCCTCACAAAGACTGCTGGCAGGGCTTTTCTCTTCTCAGCCTGGTCCTTGCAGCCTCTCCACGTATCATCCCAGCTCCACACTCTGCTGGAGCCACAGGCAGGCTTCGAACAAAGACACACCGCATGGTCATCCCCGACCGAGAGGAATCTGCCCGACACGTCAAACCGGCTGACCTCAAAGTACCAGTATACAGCAAAGTCATTATTTTCCTCCCATTGTACGACAGAAAAAAAAGGGTTATCCAGTCCTTTGTTGTTGACGTTTTTTTCCCCTTTTACTTTCATGACACTTACATTTATTCTAACTCTGCATTTTTATCTGCCAAAGATGTCTATTGTGCGAGCGGAGAAAGAAAATTGAACTTTTAGTGAAAATTGCAAATTGCGTCATTTTTTCTTTTTTAACTTTTAACTTGCTGCTGTAGCAATTTTCAGTTTGAGATTAAAGCTGAGATTACTAGCTCGGAGCTTGGATTATAATAAAGTCGTAAAGCAGCTGTAATTTTTTTTTACAAATGGAACTATTGTCAACTATCCCCTGACCTTTTCCTTGTTCATTAATAGTAAATTCACTGCTGAAAATGACTTTGACTGTTGAAATGAAAAGTCTAATGAATTTGGGGGAGATTAAGGACTGAGATGACTTTAGAAGACACAGTTACAACAGATTTTGGTTTTTGATGTGAAATTGTATTCCCCATCCTCTTTTAGAGAAGTACTGCATCAAACTGTGCTGTTGAATTGCTCCCCTGCTGTGGATGTAAATTGAATTATTACTGCTGTATTCCGTCAACTGCCAACATGTGGTACGAAAGGGCTACCTATGATTAATGTAATTATAACCCAAGAACAATTAGATAATTTGTGAATATCAGAATGTTTCTTTCATCAGTACTTTTTTCTTTTTTAAAGAGGGCCTCAAACATGTCTGATGGGATCAGAGCTCGCGACAGCAGCTCCACCACCAGCAGAGCAAGCGGAGCTGAAAGCCGCCGTCCTCGGGCGAAACGCAGAGCGGCGCCCTCTTGTGGCGACGCAAGACGAGCCGAGGGCGGTGCTGCGGTCATCACCCGCCCTGGCTGTCCGACGGGATCTCCCTTTCGCTCCCGCGTCATTCCGCCCCAGGTGCGTCGGATACAGCACTCCAGCCCCCGGAAGCACAAAGCCAAGCTTTCCCAGCGCAGCGTCACGCCAAGGGCTGCGAGGGCCAGCTCTACCGCGAGACGCTCGGGTCAGGCTCTCATCGGCCGTGCGCGGGATGAATATTGATGGGGATATTCGGGCCCGGGCCTACCTTTTCCCTGCGGGCCCATGAATTCGGGAGGGGCGTCCCCTGCCGTGGGGGCTCTCTGCGTGTGGGCCGGTGTCGGTGTCCGCGGGGCCTCGCGGAGCCCCGCGCAGCTGGTAAAAGCCACACAACAGCCCCGCCCCTGAGGCTGGTGGAGAGAGGCGGCACACGAGGAGCGGGCTCTGGGGGCCCCCCTGTGGGCGCTGTCCAGGGGCCCCTGTCCGCAGGCCTGCTCGGAGCCCGTACTGAAGATGGGGGGACCTGCGAGTCAAGAGAAGTGGGACTGCTGTTAAAGTGATCTGGCCCCGGACGGCATTCACACACGGAGCTACTGCAGGACCATCACTGCAACACATCCCGAGCGCTTTTCACTGTTGTTCCGTTTTCCCCAAACACAGGGCGTTGTTCTGTATGTCCAGCGCTGCAGTCCTTGGTCCAGGGGCAGTATCGCAGCCCTGTGGGAGCCCTGGATTGTCTTTCAAAGCTCAATACCTGCGCAGGTGATACAAGCGCCTGATTGTGCGGATAATCCTTCGGGCAATTAGGTTCTTGAAGTAAAAGAGGCGAATAAAAACTGAGTGAGATGCTCACGAGTCAAAACATCTGATCCGAACTCATCTGCCTCTGAAACATTTGACTCTCGCACTGACATTGGGTTCTTATGATCTGATGAGGTTCTATTCAGAATTCACTGTTCCCAGACTCTTGAGAAAGGCTCGATCTTTTGAATTAAAGCTCGTTCAAGTCTATGTCCCCTTTATTAAAATAACTGAAACAACTGGAAGCTGTCAGATTAAGAACACAGCCGTTAGGATACTCTGCCAGAAAAAACATCAAGCATTGATATATAGAGCCAGGAATCATCATGTTGCTTATCTTATTACAATATCCTTACAACGGACCAGGAACGGCATGCAACATTAATTTCAAACAGTGGCTCATTCAGCAGTAATTCAACATCTTGGCAAACTTTGTAAAGGGATCAAGCATTAGAAATCAGCAAAATGTGTAACGATTAAACTGTCGCGTTTGCTCGTTCTGTTTCAAATTTCGTTCCATCAACACTGAAAGTGCGCAGAGTGATGCAACAGGAGTGGCTGTTAATACCTCACAGCCTTACAGCTCCAGGGTCCCGGGGTCATTTTCACACTCAGAAATCTGGGTGCAGCTTGCATGGCGTTTGAGTGGTTGTGTGGTTTCTCCCACCTCTCTAACACATGCCGTCTAGGTTAGATTGGCTGCCCCAAACTGACCCTTATCCTGTGTCCCTGTGATGGACAGGCACCCTGTCCAGGCAAGAGACCAGCCAAGAGCTCTCAGTCCTGCCTTAGAATAGAATTGAACACCAGGTTTACAAAAAAAAAATCACATTTAAAATTTGTTCTGGCTACCGAGAGCAGTTACTCTCGAAACAGTTTTTTTATGTAGTACTTGAACTTAGTTCTGTGTTTGAGCTCAAGTTTTTCAGGTTCAGTTTGTCACTGAAGGCATCACTGCACTTGTCAGATTCAAGCAGTCATCCATTCTCAAGGTACAATCAATACAGTCACCTCATCAGAGATTAGAAATAAGAGGAAAAGGAAGTTGAAGGAGAAATATTTCTCTGGTACTGTAGCTCCCCCTCTTGGACTAATGTTCAAAGTGCAAGCTTGTGTTGTAATTCCACCCTGAGAAGTTTTTTTAAAAAGTAATGAAAACACAGAAAAGAAGTGAGATCTGTCCTGCAGAAAAGCTTCATTAGGATTTTTTTCCTGTGCTTGGCAGTGTTCTCTTAAAATTAGTTTATGACTACAAGCAGAATTTAAACCGCAGTTTAAAAGATAATGTCTTTCATTTTATGAATATTCTTATTTTTCCATATTCAGACCCTTGAAAGATTTACACTTCCAGCAGATTTTATTAATTTGACTTTTAGCTTGTTTTCTTTAGATCTCGAAATATAATTGTGCACAGTCCTTTACTAATTAATTCCTTACACTTACAACTCTTTTCTGGGCCCTCCACTCAAAGCTCTTTACAGGTAACGGGGATCCCCTGCACCACCACCAGTGTGCACCCCCACCTGGATGATGCGACAGCAGCCATAGTGCACCAGTACACTCCCCACACACCAGCTCTCAGGGGGTAGGAGAGCAGAGTGAGGAAGACGGCTCAGAGATGGGGATTATTAGGAGGCCATGATTGGTAAAGATCAGTGACTGGAAACACCCCTATTCTTTCCGAGAAACGCCCTGGGATTTTTAATGACCACACATAGTCAAGACCACAGTTTTAAATCTCATCCGACAGCACCTTTTTTACAATATAGTGTCTCCGTCACTATACAGGGGCATTAGGACCCACACAGACCGCAGGGTGAGCGCCCCCTACTGGCCCCACTAACACCTCTTCCAGCAGCAACCTTAGTTTTAGATTCAAAAGGTGAGCTCTAACATTTACCCACTTATTTACTTCAAATAGAGTCAATAATATCTACAAATCGACAAAACCTTCCAGTCAGACTTCGAGAACCACTGACTTAAAATCACGTTTTATTTTATTTAAATTTTAGTTTTAAATGACGCTGTTAAAAATTAATCATAATTAAAATTTGTTTTACGGAATGCATAACGTGGTCAGTGTTCGTCTTCAAACCTGCCTTTGCGCCGAGCTATTTAATTTTAAGAAAAGTAGCACTGAAATAGAGGGTCTCCGCAGAAATAAATATTCTTACTATGATCTTTTAGCAATCATAATTTACAAGCTGTGGTTTAGCGGTGTTTTCCCAAGTGTTAGACACCAAATAATCCAAGTGTCGTGATACTGACGATATTGACAGCGGACAAAGTGTAAGAGCGATTTGCAGCTTGATCTAAAATGACTAACGGTTTTTTGTATCCCCCACAACTGACTGGTGTAATCTAAAGTCTTATAACGTTAGAAAGACGTAGTTGGCTAATGAGCTTTCTTCAGCTGTAAAGAAGGATAAACGTTTTTGTTTTGTCGTTCCTTTTACTTTACTTTTTGGCGTGGAATTAATCCGGAATACATGTTTGTTCCTCTGTAGCCCTTACGCTTGAACCTCTTGGAAAGATCATCCTTGTCAATGTCACGAAATAATGAGGAAACGTGCGTTTGGTGTTTTCTTGAAAAAAAAACGGGTAAACCGGATGAAACCGTGCAGTCCAAAGGTCTGGAACAACTAGAAAAATAATGGAACCATAAACAATTAACCCCACCAATCGAATTCATTTTTCATCCCTTGTCCCAACGGGAGTACTGTCTCTCCGCACTCACCCCGCTACATGTTCGGCTCCTCGGTTCCGGCGGCTGCTGGGAGCTGCGTGTAGTTGCGGGATTTCTCTGAAAACAGGGAGACCTCCAGGTCAGCCTGCAGGGCACCGGCGGAGCTTCCATAAACCAACAACACGAAATAGGCAGGTTTGGAATAAAACGCCGTCCGTGTCCACTTCCACCCACAGGGGGGAAAACAAAATGTTGTCCGCCGACCCACTTCAGGGAGCTGCGCGGGGGCTTGGTTTCGATGCCCAGGAATGCTGCAGGAAACTCATGGTGCTGTCAATATTCAACCTGCAAAACCACAAGGCCTCAAGGCGCTGATGACCATGTGGAAACGAATAAACTGCTAAACTGTTTCCATCTGAACCTGTTTATGGTGCATTAACGAGATGAGGCTACTTGGCCAATCTAGCTTGTTTATTAATTAATCAATCCAGGATCTCGGAGTATCTTGAGGGAAGGCATGTATCTGCTTCAACCAGGTGCCTGGGTTTAGCTTGTGGCACACTCCTGCAGCCCTTTGTGTAAAGAAGGGCGCTCTGGGCGCGTGTTCTTCTTGTGCTACAGCTGGCCCGCCCTGAGCAGTGGCTCCAGACTTGTGGGGAGGATCAGAAGACACCGCGGAATCTGAAGCGGTCCTCGCTGGCCCCAACCATAAGCAGTGCAAGAACCGAGAGTTTTTACCACTGCTCCTCGGTAGTTTCACGACCGTGAAGTGACATCCCTCTATGAGTCTAAAGGTCACTCCTGCCAAGCGGTGTGCTGAACATCAGCTCGAGCTCAGAGTGCAACGCTGATGGAGTTAATATTCAGCTGCTGCACGGCTCAGATTCCACAGCCCTCTCTCACCCACACCGGTACACTTACACACTCCTGCCCAGCCCTGCCGTGTCCCTCTTCATCTGATAGAGCAGGAGCTGCAGTCCTGGCCCCCGATCGCCTCACACCTGCTGGCTTTCATTCCAGTCTGAAGCCTTACTTGGCCTGACGAGGTGCTCGACTGGAAGATTTGCCGTTTTTTTTTTCCCCTACTCTTGACAATTTAGAATTTGATGTTCCTTTGTGCCCCAGGTCCAACTCCGGCCCTGGGGGTGCTGTCTGTGTGAAGTTTGCATGTTCTCCCAGTGTTCTCATGGTTTTCCTCCAGGTGCTCTGGTTTCCTCCCACAGTCCAAAGACATGCTGGTAGATGAACTGGCTTCTGGGAAAACTGGCCCTGGTCAGAGTGCGTGTCTGTGTCTGTGGGTGTCCTGCGATGGACTGGCGTCCAGTCCAGGGTGTACCCTGCCTTGCACTCATTGCTTGCCAGGATAGACTCCCGCCCCCCTGCGGGATCCGGTACTGGAAGACCAGTGGAAAATGGATGGATGGAATAATTAGAAGGTAACGTCCAACATGTTTAAGAGCTGAAAACGATCAGAGAGTAAAAAATTGATCCTGTTATTAAGTCAACTGAGTGTTTGTCTGTGTAACTGAGATCTAGGCTGGAGCAGGAACCGGCAGGTGTGTGGTTATCAGGACCCCTGTGTCTCCTGACTTTCACTGCAGGTAAACTCATAGCCAGTTAAGCTAATTGTACCACTAATTGAACGAGTTGATAATTGTTAACAGTTTTCTGTATTCAGGGCTTTATCCCACACATAATCTCCTTCATGCGTTTAATGTCCAACAAATACAGTGAGCACAACTCTGCTGCAGTCTGGGGTGAAAGGGCTGCCCCTGTAGCTTTCTAAACCACTCTTATTGTTTATTTATAATTTCAGACAGATGAGCCTGACACCGTCAGACAATCTAATAATAAGTCTTCTTAGTGCTGCATTGATCCATCCGTTCAGCTGAGTGAGAGAAGAGATGAATCCTCGCCTCTAACACGTTTCATGTTAATTTCGTTTAATTTAATGCTAATTTAAGACAGGCTGGACGACAAAACATCGAACTGCACTACTTCAGCCGTGGGGCGTGAGTGGCCTTGCACCGCCGACAGCGGCCACACGGTGTCACTGTTGCAATCGCAAACGTTTGTTGTGCACTTTATTCTTTTTTGAAGATTATTTCTATTCACATTTCAATAATAATGTAGCGACTGTATCCATGCTTCCTACATACATTCAACAGAAAATACTGACCAAGAACAGCGAGCCAGTGTATTTTACTAGACGCCCGAGCAGTAGGTTCTTCACCTTAGAGTCCACAAACATCTGAATGTCACCCTTTAAACGAGGCACATCCTTGGATTGCAACTATAGGAAAGAAAGCATCAGTTCTAGAGTTAGAAAATCGTAGGCGTCTGCAGCGTTTCCCGAGATAGGATTGTATCTCTGATTTTATTTGATAGAGATGATAAATGTCGAAATAGGTCGTAATAAAAATAATTTTTAAATAAAATAAGCCTTATAAGTGTACAGTGTGCCAGTCATTTGCATTGTATTTCCTTTACAAAATTTGTGATAAACTCGGCTTTTAAAAGCTTTTGAGGCTGAGCGCAAATTACAATCCAATATGCGATATTACACAACTCCTGACCATCTTCTTTCCTCTGTTTTCGGTTTCCTCTTGAGGACAGCATGCAGCAGTTCAGGTGGGTGTGAACAGCACGCAGAGCTCCGCTTCTGGTGAAATGAAACCGAAAGCGCCCCAGTCTGTACGAGCCAGCGGCTCCGTCCTTCTCTCAGTTGTCTAGCGATCATGGCATCAAGCTCCGACAGTGCTGCTTTGGCTGGTAAGTCTCTGGCGATTTCCAAGGATTGCACGTTTTCTAAGATTAGCAGCATGCCGTTTTCAGCTGTTACTTCTTAAACTGGGATGAAACATAACATCACTTTTTTTTAAGAAACTGAACGTACTGTATATAGTATGTAAACTTGAAATATCTTCCTGTTCATCGTGTTTTGTTTTGACAGGGAGTTGCTTTGAGTTTTGTTTTTATTTTACCAAAGCCGCTGAGTGTCAAACCCCTCGTTTTCCCCTATTTTATGTCAGCGATTCTCAGTAAAATCATCACACCGTCGCCGGTCTGTGATGCATCGGTGAGAAAATACACCGAGAAAACCCGATTCATCAAGAGCAGACGTTTCTTCTTTAAGAGTTTTTAGGCTCACGTCATTCGTTATAAGAAACTGGGGATGGGCGCGGAAAAAAAAATCCCGATATTGGGAAACAAGTTTATGAGACGTGACTCATTCGTGACTATTCATAAACCAGTTTCCGAGTCGGGCGAGCGAATGAAAACACACTCGTGGACTTTTACTCAAGGGATAATGTCTGGTCTGCGAGGTGTAACGTGATAATGTAATAATAATGATAATGTTTCTTTATTAGCCCTATACAATTTCTTGCATTAGGAATTCGTCTTTTCGCATACCCCAGCTTTTCTCCATTGAGACACAAACACACAGACAGGGAGAGAAGCTTGGGGTCAGAGCGCAGGGTCTGCCATTGTACGGGGCCCCTGGAGCAGTTAGGGTTAAGGGCCTTGCTCAGGGGCCCAACGGAGTAGGATTCCTCTGCCGGCCGCGGGATTTGAACCGGCAAACTTCTAGTCTTCACACAGCTCCTTCCCAGCGCACGGCGAGCTGTCCTGCTCCTGCTGGCTCAGAGGACCTCCGTACAATAAATACAGCTACCATTCACGTTCAACAAATACCACTGTGTCTAGAAAGTCAACTCCTCGAAGGGCTTGATAAAGTCACCCTGTTGGACCTCTTTGGCACTGATAATGAAACATGAGCCAGAGGTCGCAGGTGGGAACCATGTGGAAGTGCAGTTACAACTGACCATAGGAGGCACTTCTTTGCATTAAGTGTTGTGGGAGCGTGGAACAAGCTGCCTGGCCATGCTGCCGAAGCCGACACCCTGGTGTCTTGCGAGAAATGGCTGGATGAGATCCTGGGATCAGTTATCCCCTCAAAGGCCTCCTCTCGTCTGTGACCTCTCCTGCGTTCTTATGATTTGGGATTTTGAACGGCTGCACAAAGTCGTCAGAGGTCAGAGGTGAGAGGAGGGACCCCTGGAAAAGCGAGAGGGGTTTGATACCTGACCGGCTCTGGTGTCTGTCTGTCCTGCCCCGTGCTGACAGAGGCCGCTCCTGCCCAGGACGTCCCAGAGACACAGCAGCAGGCCTCTGGTAGCGAGAGCGAGGAAGACGGCAGCGATGACGAAGACTACGGCCTGAGCGAGACCGACGACAGCGACGGGGAGTCGGGCAGCGACGGCTCAGGCGCTGGGGGGCGGAGCGCCGACGACTCCGGGCAACAGCAGGGGGCGACACCGTCTCCCCAGGCCGCCAGAGAGAAGGTGAGATGGAGAGGAAAAAGCTTTTCTGCTCTTCCACGTGCTCCTGCAGCTGGGAACAGCAGGACTCTGAAGCACACATCACAGCATGGCAAACAGTAATGTCAAACCCCTCCCGGTGTAGTCTGGTGGGAGTGCTGTTACAGCCCGTGTGCCAGTGTAGGGGTTGTGGACTTCCTTTTCATGGGCTTGAGCGTCTACAACCCGAGTGGAGGGACAGGGCAGAATCAGGTTCTTCCACTAAGGCGAGACAAGGCGAGCTGTAAGATATGAGTATAATTCTCTGAGGTTATGACAGATGAGAAGAGTGCGGCCAGTGGCCTGGCTCTGGAACGAGCGAAGGGAGGTCCCCTCTTGATTATGAGCCCCAGGTGGTGCCGGTGAGAGACGTTCTCACGCGAAAAGCAGGGAGAGAGAGACAGTGTAGAGGCTGTGTTGGTGGTGTGAGGAGCCCTGTGGACACAGACAGGGAAAAAGAAGATGAAGACGAAGAAGAACAAGAACACTTCTATGGCGCTGTTCTGGACCTTCACAGGCAATGAGGATCCAAGTGTGTGTAGCTGGAGAGCCTCACAAACGTCATCGTTTCTCTTAATTCCACAAAGCACAACACGAAGCAGTGACATGAATAACTCTATATGAAATTATTCATTGTATTGCATGTGGTATGATTGCGGCATGTCATATTTCTGGGCTGATTTTCTTATAATATTGCACTTTCTATATTAAAGCTTGTAACTGTTCCTCTCTTTAATTCATTCGTTAAGAAGCCGTGCAGGTACTACAATGAGGGTCACTGCACCAAAGGGAAGAAGTGCCCATACCTGCACATCTGCAAGTACTATTTGAAGGGGGGCTGCAGGAACGGCTCCCAGTGTGATCTCAAACACGCTGCTGCTTCGAGATCAGAGTCCTCCTCAGACGAAGGTACTGGCCACCCCATGCGCTCGATCCTCCCATCCGTAACACCCAGCAACTAACATTGACCCTCTCAGAGCCTCATATTAATAAACCTTAAAACTGCAGGTTGGTGTCGCTCTGATGGGTTGACTTCAGTCTGCCCGTCAACTCTATGGGGTTTAAAAAACAAAAATCATAGTGGTGCTCTAATTCAGGATGACTGGTGGTTTGATTGTGCTTTTGGTATTTCTGTTACACTCGCTTTGCTTTTTGAATGATCCTTCAAGGGGGCAGCTGGGCGTTGGTGTAGAGCGAGCCTTATTCTGTTTGGCGCTTGGGGAAGGGCCCTGTCTGTTCCAGGCGCAGTCCTGTGCGGTCCCAGATCCGTCTGACCCGGCTCCCCAGCGCTCGCGCCCGTTCTGAACGAAACGATGCTTGCTTGCCGAGCGGGCGCGTCCCGCGAGCCGGAGCTCTTCCACATCTTTGTGTTTCCATCCCAGGCGCAGAGCGGGACAGCGACAGGCCCTACAGGTGGCAGATAAGCAGTGGAGAGAGATGGCTTGATATCACCAATGACCACGTCATAGAGGCTCAGTACTCCCTACCCAGCGTCAGAGGCATCAAACTGTACAACACGATTTTCGGGTGAGTGGAGCTCTCAGCAGTAAGCCAGGACAGTTTGGAGGGGGTCAGGAACCATGGTCGATCTTTTTCAGAAAGAATATATACAAGTAGTTAACATACAGAAGCAACCGGCGTCATGCAATTGTGCAGTAGTGAGTGGCTGCTGCAGTGCCTCGAATCGTAGGAAAGAGCTTGGCAGAGGCTTCCAGAGCACCGTTCTTCCCACCCTCCAATACTAGACTCTCCAGAGGCAGAGACATGTATGTCAGAGGTGTCAGTTCCTGGTCCTGTGTGACCGGAGTGGTGGCACATGTGTTCCAGGTCTATTCGAAACAGCTGCACCTGAAGAGCTGGGAGAAGCTGTTCAAATTGTGCAGTTAAGTTAGTAACCACCTGACTTAGGTGGTTAAAACCTGAGCTGGAATGAAGTCCTGGAGATACAGTACACCAGCCCTCCGGGACCGGGACTGGACAGCCCTGCTACAGACACTGACCCTCCAGGACTGGGACTGGACAGCCCTGCTACAGACACACTGACCCTCCACGACTGGGACTGGACAGCCCTGCTACAGACACACAGGCCCTCCAGGACCGGGACTGGACACTCCTGCTACGGACACACTGACCCTCCAGGACCAGGACTGGACAGCCCTGCTACAGACACTGACCCCCCAGGACCAGGACTGGACAGCCCTGCTACAGACACTGACCCCCCAGGACCAGGACTGGACAGCCCTGCTACAGACACACTGACCCTCCAGGACTGGGACTGGACAGCCCTGCTACAGACACACTGGCCCTCCAGGACCGGGACTGGACAGCCCTGCTACAGACACACTGACCCTCCAGGACCGGGACTGGACAGCCCTGCTACAGACACACTGACCCCTCCAGGACCGGGACTGGACAGCCCTGCTACAGACACACTGACCCTCCAGGACCGGGACTGGATAGCCCTGCTACAGACACACTGGCCCTCCAGGACCGGGACTGGACAGCCCTGCTACAGACACACTGGCCCTCCAGGACCGGGACTGGACAGCCCTGCTACAGACACTGACCCCCCAGGACCGGGACTGGACAGCCCTGCTACAGACACACTGACCCTCCAGGACCGGGACTGGACACCATTACAACTCTACTCACTACTATAGACCAGTTGTCTAGCAGTAGGATTGAACAGCCCTGATCTTTGGGGAAAAGCAATCTCTGTCGTTGTCCCAGTGTTGTTGGAATCCATCCTTGCTGTGCCTTACCGGAGTGAGCCGCTGGGCTCACATCTGGACCAGGAGCGTCTGACCCCGGCGTTCTTCCTGCAGGGTGGTGGCTATAGACTTTACCAAGATGAGGGTGTTGAAGAAAAAACTCAAAGTTCGACGGAAAAGCCCCGATGGAGCTGTTCAGGACGCAACAAGCTGGCTTTGGTACTGCCACGGGAAACAGGGCTGGACGCTGTATGGAGAAAAGGTAGAGAGGGGTTCAAGGGGACCTGCAACGCTCTTTTTATATTTCGGGATCAGAAATGATCAGAATTGATGAGCGCATGACAAACCACAGTAAAAGTCAAATGTACACAGTAGAGTGCAAAACCTCCAATTTACAGCACAAAATAGACAACATTTCCAGGTCTGCGCAAAACAGAGCCATGTTATGTGATTTAGAAAGAGGCAACAGAACATCCAGCCCTGTGACACTGTAAACAAGCAGGCTTGTGAAGACATCGCTTTTCATCCAATGGGAATATTGCTCTTCACTTCAAGACAGTTTTGCCCATAAATGGAACTTCCTTGCTAACTCTGCATGCAGATAACATTGGAATATTTCTGAGGTGAAATGTCACCTGTACTTTTTTGCACATACATCCCATGACATTAATCACTATAGTGACTGGTGAGCAGGAAGGGCCAGAATCACATCACAAATCGTGGGAACTCTCACTCTTGCCCATACTGTACTTTCACAGAGTTCCCGATTCTGTGCTTAATTTGAATTTTATTTTTTCTGGCTGACCTGGCTGACCACTGGCCACTTACCCTCGCCTGGACGCAGCCTTCAGCTTCAGAAGCCTGTTTCCTATTGTAACTGCTGCAGTATTACACCCGGAAAGCAGAATCTTTTCTAACGTTATTCATTCTTTGCCTCACTTCATCTGCTAGGAGAGTGTAAGACACTGTGCGTACTGTGGGGAAAAAACACATAGAGGAAGGGCTTTCTTGTGATGTGCTGGTGTCTCGTCCAGGGTGTGCTCCGCCCTGCGCCAGCTGCTTGCTGGGATAGGCTGGGATCGGCTCCAGCTCTCCCACAGTCTTGAATTGAATAAAGCAGTTAGAAAATGGATGGATGGAAATGCTTTTTTTATGTTATTAGATAAGGCTATGTCCAGAAAACAAAATAAACAGAGTGTTGTTTTAAGTGCTCCACACATTTAGGGATGCCCCCTGTTAAATAAGGGCGCCTGGTGCTTGTGGCCTGGTGAATGTCATGTTGTGTCCAGGGGAAGCTCTATGACAGAAAGCAAGCAGTCTGTCTCTCGCAGGGTCCGAAAGGCAAGTCTGCTCCGGTGAAGAGCTCTAGAATCGAAAAAGAGTTCCAGAAGAAGCCGGGACGATCCTTCACGTTCACATGCGGTCAGACGAAGTACGAAATCGATTTCAGAGGTATGCCACACGCGCGGAAACTCATTTCAGAAAGGTTGCAAGTGAGGGGAGGCCATGCAGGTAGTTTGAACAAGGGTAGTTTGTTCCATACACCCACAACCCTTTGGGTAAAGTAGTGCCTTCTGTTTTAAAAGCACTTCCACGTAGTTTCTACTTGTGTCCTTTAATAATTGCTATAAAACGGAGATATAGAAGAACATTGGTTGGATTTTTAAAAATCAGAAAGTGGTTTTCTTAATCAGATCAATGTGCTAGTTCACAAGCCATTGTTTTTGTCAATCTGTAAATTCCAAAAGAGTACAAAATACCAGTTTACAAAAAAGTGGATCGCACTGGCCGGATATGTTAAACTGGACGATGAAGTGTCTTTTCCTACCATGAACTGATCCTTACACAATGCCATGAATTATCTAAATGAATTATCTGATGTTTTGAAACTTTAATTACTCTACAGTGAGTGAGGTGTCCGGTATCTGACGTCTGTCACAGACACACTCCTGTGTTTTATTTCACACAGAAATGAAGCAGGTGAACATGGCAACTGGCCATAAGAGGCGTATAGTCAGACGGCCACAGTTTATACTCCCACCAAAAAAGGGAAAGAAAAATAAAAGGTAAGAATTTTTGCAACTGGGAGGATGGACTGACTTAAGGCCTTATTTAAATGTTTAGAGATGCATTTTTAATAGCAATAAACAGCTTCTGAAAATGCCTACGTATCGGAACTCGTCGGGGGTGATATTATGCAGTTCAGGAATGCGAAAGGAACAGATATGTCCCTTTTCAAGTGAGTTTAGTAAAGCAGCATGGAGATGTGATTCTAGATATTCCCCCTACTGTACATCTGCTTTGTTTATTTTGCAAAAAAAACATTTTCTTTTTTAATTGTTTTTGAACTGTCATTAGAAAATGCTGCAAATAAATCTGATTTTGGCCGTCCTGCAGCCTGGAATCCTCTCTCCAGCAGCTGCGGGTGTCTCCAAGGAGCACCACCCCAGTCTGGCAGTTCGAGGGGGACAGTGGAAGATGGTACAACTTCAAGCACAGAGTAGGTGGCCGTGGGGCTGTGACACAGCATTTGTTTTTGGTGATTTTAATTACGCGAGCCTTAAAGCCTGCAGTTTAAGTATACGGTAATTCCTCATTGTGGGAGCTTAGCTCATTCCTCGAAAACTGCTCGCAAGGTGAAAACTGGTATAACGGAAATTAAATTCCCTTTACTTCCCATTTATGATTTCCAATTAGATCCTGAACTAAAATAATATCCCTTCAAACACCCAAACGGCACCTTAATACAGCACAGAACGGTGCTGAAGTATGAAAGCAATAGCACCCCTGGTTAATTATTCCAGTATTGTGTGTAAAGTCATTTAAACCTGATGCATAAATAAATGGTAGGAAACAATAACACTCGTGGTCATTTTTGCTTATTTATGATACAGTACAGTAGTTGCATCATTTCGGTCTTTAGCAAATGGGTAAGCATTAGGTACTATCCTAGGTAGTAGGAAATACTACATCTCATATAAACAAAAACTCATATAGATGTTGTTCACAGAGCGATGGATTATCCAGGACAATCCTTTAGTATCTGAGTTTGAATTTAATTATGTATTACAGAAAAGGTAAGCAAGAAAAATCTTATTGGAAGGAGATGTAGATCACGGGCTTGTCCTCAGTCACAGTCTCCATTTCAAACTGCTGAAAAGCTACAAAGAGGCGTTTTGCAGAGAACTGAACTGCATTTTACTTTTCATTCATACAGAAGCTTGCTATCTCAGACTGCTCCCTCTTACTGGGTGGAGGTATCGTTAGCAAACAGGGTTTGCTTACAACCATATCTTATACTGGATGTCTGATCAGATACAGTGTACTGTATCAGTCTTTCTAATACCTTTAAAAAGATCTCTGCTATTTAAAATCACTTGTAAGTGATAAGTGGTAAGCTGCACTCACATTTCTTTTTGTGTTCTTTAGAGTGGTACCAACTCTGAGTGTTCAGTCTCAAGTGCAGATATAGAAGCCCAGTTTCAGCGCAACCAAGTTGGATCCATGAATTTCCAAGCTGGAGGATTCCAGTACTCTTTGAACTTTTCAGGTACAGTATACGTACATCACACACATCTTTTAAAACATGTTTTCATTCTGCAGGTGATGCATGTTTCCTTCTGTTATATCAGTGCAGTCCAACTCTTCCCCTGCAGGCCTGGTGTGTCTGCAGAGCCTCCAGTTCTCTTATGAGCAGCAGTGCCCGAGCAGCTAGACATTCATTATTTGGTCCAGTTTAGCCAATAACAGTGTCTCTTAAAACATGAAGAACTTGTCATGACGTGGCCCGCTGGAAGAGCCAGCCGCGTCTTGCCAACAGGCTGCTCATCCAAACACTGGGTGATCTCCAATTCCTGGCGGAGCTCAGAGGCAGGACGGAGAGTGACGGAGGTGGGCAAGGGGGTGGGGGCTGAGATACGGACTCAACAGCAGTGCTGAGAGCAGGGCTGGTCTGATGGCGAACGCAGTGTTCAGGGCAGGAGCAGACTGGGAGGCTGCGCTGCTGTGAGGGAAACCGGTGGAGATCGTGGGGCCACTGGACAGGTGCTCGGCAGGAGACTCATATAATCGGGCGGATCAGGTACTGGACAGGCTTGGAATTCTTCAGGCAGAGAAAACGTTGGGGACACAGGTCAGAACTGCTAAGCGTGCTATCATAGTCTTGGAAGCAGCTCAATGACAGAGCACCACACCAGTGGCAAACCAGCGTAATAATAATAATAATAATAATAATAATATAATAATTGCTTACACTTATATAGCGCTTTTTCTGGACACTCCACTCAAAGCACTTTACAGGTAATGGGGATCCCCTCCACCACCACCAATGTGCAGCCCCACCTGGATGATGCGACGGCAGCCATAGTGCGCCAGAACGCTCCCCACACACCAGCTCTCAGTGGGGAGGAGAGCAGAGTAATGAAGCCAATTCACAGAGGGGGATTGTTAGGAGGCCATGATTGATAAGAGCCGATGGGGAAATTTGGCCAGGATGCCGGGGTTACACCCCTACTCTTTTCGAGAAACACCCTGGGATTTTTAATGACCACAGAGAGTCAGGAACTCGGTTTTACGTCTCATCCGAAGGACGGCGCCTGTTTACAGTATAGTGTCCCCGTCACTATACTGGGGCATTAGGACCCACATGAGCCGCAGGGTGAGCGCCCCCTGCTGGCCCCACTAACACCTCTTCCAGCAGCAGCCTTAGTTTTTCCCAGGAGGTCTCCCATCCAGGTACTGGCCAGGCTCGCACCTGCTGAGCTCCAGTGGGGCTGCCAGTTGTGAGTTGCAGGGTGATATGGCTGCTGGCCAGCGTAGAAACAGAGGGGTTAATTGGACAAAGGGGGGTGAGGAAATCTGCCCCAAGCGAGTCTGAGTGGACCGGGGCAGAATGCAGCTTCTCGCAGGCCTGGGCTGAGTTGCAGAGGAAAGCGAGGGCTGCAGGCTCCCCGTCTCCCAGCGCTGGCAGAGCCGATCCGGGAGGAAGACCTGCAGATACTCCAGGCCTGCAGGACCAGAGTCAGGCCCCTCTGCCTTCCGTTCTAAGGCTTTTGCATTATACAGCGAATACAGAGGTAGCTCACTGCATACAAAACGTTTAGTCATGAGCTATGTTCACTAGCTGTGGTAGTTTTTTTGGCTTGAATGTAATTTGTTTTTGGACTATCCTTACTAGCTGACTTGTCCCTTCACGCAGACATGACACAGACCAATCTGACATCCACAAAGAAACGGAGAATCCGAAGGAGTCTGATGTAGCGGAGAAACAACAGATCCCAGACTGGATGTGGATCAACTGCCATTTGACTCGTTTGTTTACAAACCATGACCTACCTGTACTGTACCTGTCACTGCCATGTTGTTTCAGACAGGTGTGCAGCGATCAGTTCAGCATACAATTGCAATGTATTTTAATCTGCCGTCTCTTTGCTCAGATGTTAATACCACCTGCCTGACTGTGTGTTCTGATCGCTTTCATATTTTCATCCACAAACTGCCAAGAAATAAAAGAAACGTTTTCTGAGGTTTTATGCAGCGCAGGAATGCATTAGTTAAATCCATCCATCCATCATCACTCCGCTTTTCCTAGTGAGGGTCGCGGTTGCAGCAGGCCTAGTGGACCAGCCCAGACTCCCCTGTCCCCAGCGAGAGATTCCAGGCGATCCCAAGCCAGCCGAGAGATATAGTCCCTCCAGCGTGTCCTGGGTCTCCCGTGGGGTCTCCGCCCAGTGGGACGTGCCCGGAACAGCTGACCTTCGATCTGGGGGAGCAGGGGCTCTGCTCCGAGGCTCTCCCGGATTGCCCAGCTCCTCGCCCTGTCGCGGAGAGTCATCCCAGCAGCCCTGCGGAGAAGCCTCGTTTCTGCCGCTTGTATCCGCGATCTCGTACCCACAGCTCGTGACCACCGGTGAGGACGGGGATGTAGATCCACTGGTAAGCCGAGAGCTTTGCACCAGGTCTGTCTGTCACCGCCTCCTGCTAGGAGGGAGGGCGTGTCCACCAGGTGGAGGACTCCCTCAGAGTGTTCCTTCCACCGCTCAACAGTCTCCCCAGGAGAGGTCAGTACTGCCCCAGCCCTGCCTAGCACAGCCCGGACGAGGTCACCCCTTCCCCTGCCCCTGCCCAGGCCCGAACATCCTCGAGGCCATCGATAGTCCTTCTCCATGGCCTCTCCAAAGTCCTCCCCTGCCCGAGCCTTCGCTCCAGTGACCTCTCTCACCTGCCGGTAGCTCCCAGAAGGCCACCTGCTTCAGCTTGACAGCTTCCCTCACTTCTTAGTTAAATGATATTAGCATTCGTTAAATGACTAAAATGCAGATGTAATGAGCATTAAACCTCAGGATGCATTACTGAAGCCATATCATCCTCATTTCAATTAAGATCAAATTAATCTGGACTGAAATTGTGCCTGACTTTGTTTTAAATCTGTACTTGAGCTTGAATGATGTTCTGAACAGAGCACATCTACAGTATACTTCCAGTGTGCTTCATATTTTCTCAGCTTTGCCTGGAACAGGTTTTCCAGTGGGACTCCTCAATCATGTATTATGGCATATACTGTAGATGAATTGCCATTTGGTTTTGTAAGAGTTTTATTGTCACCTCTGATTGTAAGATGCTTTGTGAACTATGTTTTGTAGCCCTCCTTAAGTTTCGCTATGATCTGTTCCAATTATGCACTCCAATTTTAATAAAATATTCAGCCATGATGGAACTTAATAGCTTGTTCTTTGTCCTAGTATGGGTATGAAACTCATTTATATAGATATTTTGCATGAACAAAATAAGACTTACGTGTAATTTTACTTGGCATTATCTAACAATTTCATCCATCCATCCATCCATGTTCTAACCACTTCATCCAATACAGGGTCACAGGGGAGCTGGAGTCTATCCCAGAAAACAACAGGCAAAAGGCAGGGTACATCCTGGACAGGACACCAGTCCATCCAAGGGCACACACACACACACCCCAGACAGGACACCAGTCCATCACAGGACACTCTCACACACAGACACACCCCAGACAGGACACCAGTCCATCACAGGACACTCTCACACACACACACACACACACACACACACACACACACCCCAGACAGGACACCAGTCCATCACAGGACACTCTCACACACACACACACACACACACACACACACACACACACACACACACACCAGACAGGACACCAGTCCATCACAGGACACTCTCACACACACACACACACCCCAGACAGCACACCAGTCCATCACAGGACACTCACACACACACACACACACACACACACACACACACACACACCCCAGACAGGACACCAGTCCATCACAGGACACTCTCACACACAGACACACCCCAGACAGGACACCAGTCCATCACAGGACACTCTCACACACACACACACACACACACACACACCCCAGACAGGACACCAGTCCATCACAGGACACTCTCACACACAGACACACCCCAGACAGGACACCAGTCCATCACAGGACACTCTCACACACAGACACACCCCAGACAGGACACCAGTCCATCACAGGACACTCTCACACACAGACACACCCCAGACAGGACACCAGTCCATCACAGGACACTCTCACACACAGACACACCCCAGACAGGACACCAGTCCATCACAGGACACTCTCACACACACACACACACACACACACACACACACACACACACACACCCCAGACAGGACACCAGTCCATCACAGGACACTCTCACACACAGACACACCCCAGACAGGACACCAGTCCATCACAGGACACTCTCACACACACACACACCCCAGACAGCACACCAGTCCATCACAGGACACTCACACACACACACCCCAGACAGGACACCAGTCCATCACAGGACACTCTCACACACACACACCCTCGCAGAGACCAGTGGAGTGGAGAAGAAACTCTTGCACCAGGACCTGAGGTTTGACGTCTCATCCTAACCGAGCAACACAGTCAGTCGTCAGCAACACAGGCTGATTCGGTTTGCAGAGCAGGGTGAGTCCAGCTAACAAAGCCTTTACCTTAACCACTCCGCACACATAGCCCTAGTGTCTTCGAACCCTTCACCGCTATGAGCAATCTCACTCAGAACAAACATGGCTCATGGCTCACTGCATTTCTTCAGAGCTTTCCATCCGAAATGACCCCTGAAGCACTCTGGAGGAGTGCAGCCCTGCCTGGGAGAGGCGTGGTGGTGGTTTTTCACACTCGAAACACACCCTCATAGCAGAAGGAACACTCCCTCCTGAATAATCTGTCCGTTTCACTTTCAGTTTGGGGTTTTAAGCTCCATCTTCTCTGTGTGTCCAACAGTTACAGCTCCACCTCAACCTCTGGAAAGAGGAAGGAGGTGAACAGACTGTATCGAGCGGGGCTTTCCTGCCAAGAGAGGGAGAGATATGGCTCACGCAGCAGAAGGTAAGGTCCGAACGGATTTATATTCTGTCTACTGGACAACATACAATTAACAGCTACAAATGCAGTACGGACACATCTTGAAATTATGATCTATGTTTGCATAACTAAAAAAAAAACTTCTGTTTTTTGGACTTCTGTTTTTTTTTAATGGAAAACGTGACTTGTTGGAGAAAACAGTATATAGAAAGAGAAACTATATATATATACACAAAACTGTGGTTACGATGTGTTTGAAACCAATGCCCTCAGAAGAGCTTATTTTGCTTGATGATCAGATTTCAACTAAGGCTGAGCACACATGCTCAGGATGTTACAATTATGTTAATTCCTTGAGAAATACTGAAAGGAAAATGCCTTTAATTCATGAGAAATATTGAGGCTGCAGTAAAATGAGTAACAGTTACAACATGAGAATGTGCAATTAGTTTAGTTTTACTATCTTCCAAAACACAAATAATCTGACTAGTGAAGGTGGAATGTTCTGGGAATTGTATTCACTTAAAATAAATCCTTCCATGTTTTGGATCTAGACACATTTAAAGAATATAAAGGAAGGGAGATGATCCAACCTTTGAACGCTATAAGAAATTTAATAAATAGTGGCAGAACGGCGGCCATTAGTACTTGTCTCTTCATGAAACCTTTGCTCTGTGTTTTTGCTTTTACAATAAAGCAACACTTTACAATCGACATGACTTTTTCCAGATGGTTATCACAGCAAAATGTCTCTCACTCTACGTACACAATTGCATGAGGAGACACAGCTCCATTATTTCCTGACAGAGTGTGGATCGTATCATGCCCTCTGGGAAAAAGTGTCAGCCGAAGTTACAGTAACATTCAGCTTCACACACTTTTCAGATATCTTTGAAAGGGAGGCAGTTTGAGCTTCAGCATTCATATACATCACTCTCAACTGTTTTAACAATTGAAATGATTTTCATGTTAGTCAAAACTGAAGTACGTCAGAAACAGTCATATCCCTAAATGTGACTTCTAGCTGTCCGGTGGATTCTGAGGCACAGGGGATCTGCTCAAGACCGGAGCTACAGTCCTTTAAGGTTTAGGATCTGACACATGGTGAAGCTGCAATTCCTCCCCCCTAAAGCCACAATCATAAACTGGGTCATTCTAGTCAGGAGCCGCAATTTCCTCTAGAATAATCAGGAATGACAAAACAGGAGGCACTGTTATTTTGCTGAATTTAAAAAGGCGCATTAAATGAGGAATTGGTTTTGAAGACCATCTCGGACCTTTGCTCTTCAGACCCAGCTTCATTTCCCCAATCTAGCGTTCATGTCTCTTTAAGCATCTTCTTTCAGCGACAATGAGCAGGAAGCTTCACAGAGCAGTGAGGACGAGAGCTTAAGCAGTTCTGAAGGGGAGCAAGGAAGAGACCCGTCTCCCACGCAGCAGGTGAGACGATTACACTAACAGCTCCACTATGGGATATTCCTGTAGAGTGTAGAAAGCAGAATCACGTAGGATTATGGTGTCATCTCCAATACTCCTACAGCTACACCACAAACGGATAAGTCCCTTACACGCCAGCAGCCATATCACCCTGCAACTCACCACTGGCAGCCCACTGAAGCTCAGCAGGTGGGAGCCTGGTCAGTACCTGGATAGGAGACCTCCTGGGAAAAACTGAGGTTGCTGCTGGAAGAGGTGTTAGTGGGGCCAGTAGGGGGCGCTCACCCTGTGGTCTGTGTGGGTCCTAATAACTCAATATAGTGACGGGGACACTATGCTGTAAAAAGGTGCCGTCCTTCAGATGAGACGTAAAACCGAGGTCCTGACTCTCTGTGGTCATTAAAAATGTTCTCAAAAAGAGTAGGGGTGTTACCCCAGTGTCCTGGCCAAATTTGCCCCTGGCCTTTACCAGTCATGGCCTCCTAATAATCCCCATCTCTGAACTGATCACGCTGCAGGCTGTACAGGAACCTCGAGAGAAAAGGGGGCGACTTTCAAACCCCCCTCGGACAGTCCCTGCACAGGCCCCGTGCGCAGCTGGAACCGGCCACAGCTGCAGCACCACGCGCCTCAGACCTGACCCCCAGCCTTCTGACTGACCTCAGTCCGTGCAGCTGAGGCACTCGGGACCAACCGCAGCCCCGCAGTTCCCATAAATTAACTGGCCTACAGAGCTCCTGACGGACAGCTCTGGACACGTCACAGGGAAAGGTGGGCCTCCTTCCTGCCAAGAACTGGTTCAGTTCCAATTTATACCACTGTCTGAGTGGCCAGGGGCTGGCGGAATCGGTCCAACTGCCTGTGGAAATCAGTGATAGATAGATACTTTATTGATCCCGTGAGGGAAATTGCAGTGCAACAGCAGCTTAACACACACAACACAGCCACAGTGTAACGAATTATATAATAATAGTACAATACATACAATACAATACAAGAGTTACTCACAGTCCGGACACACAAGAGGAAACTAGAACAGAACAGTACACAGAAAATCGTATCACACGTATGAATATAAATATAGACGTAACCATAGATATAAATATAAATATAAATGTATTGCACAGGTCCCTGGCATATATTGCACAAAAGTGGTTGTAAACGGGAAAAAGAAAAAGAAAAAGAAAGAGAACAGATGTAGCAGTAGATATGTATATGCGTTTAGTGGGGGCCAACAGTGAGTCCTGTATGACTGTGTGCCAGCAGGACTCCCGAGCCACACTTCAAGGTGTGCCGGTTTCTCCACAGCGGTCTTGGGCTCGGTTCAGTCTTTCAGGCGTTCTTCCCTTCGCTCACTCCCGGGGCATGTGCCATTTGTGCTCGGTCCCGAAGTAACAGGCTGAATACCGATAACGAGGGTGACGCCAAAGTGGAGAAAAGATGAGGGAAAACGGATTTCAGTTCTGTTCGTAATTGAACCGGCAGAAGTCTTTTGGTATTCTTGTTCTCCGTTCCTCTCTCAGCCTTGCAGGTACTATAATAACAGTGGGTGTAAGAAGGGCAGGAACTGCACGTACCTCCACATCTGCAAGTACTTCTTCCAAGGTCACTGCAAGTATGGGCAGCGCTGCCACTTGTCCCACAGTGCTGAAGAAGATAATAGTGGTATGTTGGAGGATTTTCTTCACAGTTATTAATAATACGGCTTTTCATTTTCTGCTGGAGTGACTAAACATCGATAGACAGGGTTTCTTTGTGGATCATACTTTTATAAGACCCACAGAAGGAGACACAAGTGATTTTACCTCTCAGAATACATTGGTTGTTTTATCCGTATGCTGAATAAAGCACTTTTTAAGATGAAAGATTTTAAAGATTAAGATTTTTAAATGTGTTTTCCCTTTGGTACACCATATTATAAAAATTAAACCATGAACATTCCATACTTCCCAAATATGCACATAATTCAAGCTTTTCCTAAAGTTTCTAGATTAACTTTTGGGATTTGTGACCTGGACTCAGAAGCTCACCAGCCTCTCTTTATCTGCTGCCTTTTGTTAGGATCCTCCGGTGAAAGACCCAGAAATAAATCATACCAGTGGCAGATCAGGAAAGGCTCAAGATGGCTGGACATCGACAAGGACTGGATTATTGAAGCTCAGTATTCACTGCCCGAAGTCAAAGGCCTGAGACTGTACAACACCAAGTATGGGTAAGGATTCTACGCTACCGCAAGACTCCTGGAGATACAAAGGGAATCGTGTGAATTCCTGCTCTGAAATGAAGATACAGGCAGGACAATGAATCACAGACAATGGCAGCTGTGCGGGTCCTTATGAATACCAGAGTCCATATTGACACCAAGGACCTGGTACCCATCTCTCAGTCATCTGGATCTTATATTCTGGACACTTTTCCACACGGATAAGCAATACGACAGCTGTAGAGTTTAGAGGGACTTCGGAACAGTGTTTTGTCGGACTGTGTGACATCCATGAAAGTTATCGACTGCGGCAGCACCTACAGGTTCAGCTGCCTATGCAACACCCATCAAAATCAACTGCACTGGTCAATAGTCCAGACAACACATCTGGAAATAAGCATACGAGACAAATGGAACTCAAAGCATAATTTCTTTAATTGTATTAAATATTTAATATCATGTCTATGATACTAATTCTATGTTAGTAGAACACTTACACACCCTTGTAAGCTATTATTAATCCTTACACTTACAGTATACAGCTCTTTTCTGGACACTCCACTCAAAGCTCTTCACAGGTCATGGGGATCCCCTCCACCACCACCAGTGTGCAGCCCCACCTGGATGATGCTATGGCAACCAGAGTGAACCAGTACACTCCCCACACACCAGCTCTCAGTGGGGAGGAGAGCAGAGTGCACCAGTACACTCCCCACACACCAGCTCTCAGTGGGGAGGAGAGCAGAGTGCACCAGTACACTCCCCACACACCAGCTCTCAGTGGGGAGGAGAGCAGAGTGTTACAGTGACGGTATTCTAGTTAATAAAACGCAAGATAAAAAGGTTGGAGTACTTGGTACGGAACTGGTCAGATGCCTTAGTCACCCGCGTTTAAAGGACTGGTTTAAACCTAAAGGGGCGATGAACAAACATGTCTGTTCCAATTGCAGGCGCATTTCGATCGACTTCGGTGAGATGAAGGTCCGTGGAAAAGATCTCGGGATTCGGCGGCAGGGATTTACAGACCCCAAACCGACGACCTGGCTGTGGTACTACCGCGGAGACACGGCGTGGCACCCGTGCGGGGAGCAGGTCTCTGAGGCCTCTAATAATATTGTAACGCTTACGGCCGACAGGCACTGTGTAAGAGCCGGCGTACCAGAGCAGGTGATGTCACCGCCCTTCCCTGTGATAGCAGGACCACAGCTACTGGGCTGTGGAGAGATCTCTCTTTAGCTCACGGGGCTGGGTCGCTGCAGAGAGACGCGGGAGTCCCGGGTTCGAGCCTCAGTCGGGATGGGGCCGACCTAATGCGGCAAGGGCGCCCGCCTGAGCCCCCGTTGCGTTACGATATATACTGAGTGTAAGGGTGCAGCGGGGGATACTGTTCTGCGCAGGACTCAGTGCACTTTTAGGTGTGCAGTGAACAGGGTATGACAGTAACGGGCTGAATGCAGGCAGATGTTAAGAGGTCGGTCCCAATTAAATGGTAAACGGTAAAAAAAGAAGGGGGTAAGAGAGGGGCACACGCCTCCCCGCCGGAATAACAAAAGGCTGGCGAGCCGGGGCAGAAAAGGAAAAACAAACACCTCTTCCATGCCGGGATGGAGCCCGGACCATTTAAAGAAAACTTCTTAACGAAAATAATTCTCCCGAGTCGTTGCGCCGGAGAATTAAGACAGGCGGCCGACAGGCTTATAATTCGGGAGAGGAGAGGGGGGGGGGGACGATGGTAGGGTTCTGGACAGACTTCAATAAGGAGGGAGTTAATGTGATTGGGAAATAGATCGGGAGCTTGATTGAAAAACCGGAGGTTGAATTTAAAGACGCCCCGACCTCGTCTGAGCGCTCGCGGGAATGTTGCTGTTGCCGGGGAAACAGCAGGGCGCCAGTCGGTTCCGACCCGGAGCCCCGTGAAGATGGCCTCCCCTACAGACAGCACAAACGATGAAACCCCCCCCTCATTCGTTTGCGCCGTTGAAAGTGGCGTTGGTGCTGCTTTCATCCCCGAGATACAGCGCCTTGTTTTTCCCAGTGATCACGTTACCATGCACGGTGACCTTGACCTCCAGTGACCCGGTCAGTGCTCTGCTCTTCGCTGATAGTGATATTTCCTTCTTGGTGCAGAAACACAATTCTATGTTTTACCTTCCATCCATCCAGTTTTAGCCATTTTTGATCAGTTAACTGTTAATCCTGATAGATCTGTCTCGTGAAGTACAGAAAACGGCCCTCTGGTTTCATGGGTGTGCAGAGAGGAACAAATTATATTATAATATAAATTAATATATACATTAGATAATGCATAAATTAAATATATCAGTGAATATAATTTATTATCATATAAATTATGTTATAATAAATTATATTATCGATGAAGAACTGCTGACAAACAGTCAAATTAGAATTGGCTGGTAAGTGTGATGTTGCACTGTAGCTACAGTACTACTGCAGTCCCTATTGGCTGCTCATGTCTAGTTGACCTTGTGTTGCTGTGATCAGTTTTATGAAGGTTGAGGTGAGCATCGTGCTACATGACCAGCCTGGTTTCCTCTCCCCAGAACATGGTGGATTAATAACAATCAAAGCTGCTATAATAGTAAAAACACTCATGGAGGCTTTAAGTAAATTGCTGATCCTGGTAACATACATCTTTTGTATTGTAATTCCTGCACAGCAGGATATAAATATCCTAAACCTGATGTGTTACATGTTGATATACATTATACTGGGAGGCACAGTGGTTTTCATTGCTGCCTGGCAGATCTGGAATCCCAGGCTCAACTCCCGGGGTGCGGTCTGTGTGGAGTTTGCACGTTCGCCCCGTGTTTGTGTGGGTTTCCTCCAGGTGCTCTGGTTTCCTCCTGCAGTTCAAAGACAGGCTGGTGGGTTCATTGACTGCTGGGAAAACTGGCCCTGTTGTGAGTGCGTGTGTGTCTGTGTGCACCCTGCGGTGAGCTGAGACCCCGACCAGGGTGAGTCCTGCCTTGTGCCCGTGGAGGTCCTGCCTCTGGCTGACCTGTGACCCTGTGTTAGATCAAGTGGCTGCAAAATGGGTTTGCTGATGGATAGACAGATAAAATACTCAAACAAAACGTCAGGGAAAACTCTAATAGTGGGCTGGTCTACCACCAGCGGTGATTAGGGGCATCAGCTGTTTTTGAGTTTTGAGTTTGCCTTGGAAGGATGAGAAGCTGTGATTTGGACTCACTTTTCAGATTTTTTTTCTCTCCTGCACTTTTTCTGTAGAGTTCCAACTGTTCTGTCACAAGCAAGGATATCGAGAGAGAATATCAGAAAAATAAACGTGGGTCCTTCAGGTTTTCAGTAGGATCAAAAGGCTACGTGATCAATTTTAAAGGTGTGCTACTGTTTATTTTCACTCTATTGTTGATACTTGATGTTGATATTTGATTTGCTTAAGGAAGAATAATTGTATATATTTTGTGCCAGAGATGCATTTAATTGCTTACCAAAACAACTTGGAGTATCCTAATTTATGCCTGTTTCCTAATTTGTTTATCCCATCTTACTAGAGCAGTTTGCATGCTAAAGCTCAGTGTTGAATAATTTACATGAATTTCTATGTGTATAAACATCTTTTGGGGTGCAGGATGATGCAGGGATGCTTTCTTTGAATATCAATCAGCATGTTTGTAAACCAGGATACATACACGAGCTAACCTGGAATGCCCACAAATTGCTGAAGCCGCACAAAAAGGCTTAAATGATTTAATTTCTGCATATTTAATAAAGCATATGTAATGCCAGTCATGGCCACCAATCTTCAAATATGAAAATTGCAATCAGATCGGTCAATTTATGCTTTGCTAAACGAAATCTTTAGAGGGAAATGAATCATACAATTGAAAAAAAAAATCAATTTACAGAACGATAAAAGGTAGGCTCTTGGCATGGTTTTAGTTTTCTAACATAAAAAAATTAGCTGAGTGTGGGAAGTGCAAAGGAAATCAAGGCGAATGTGAGTTGTTGAAGAGTGGAAGCGAGTGAAAAGCAGCGTTGTCTCGGGTGTGCGGATTCACCCTGTGTGTGTTTGTCTCTCGCTGTCGCGTCAGACATGAATCAGATCAACGAGAGCAGCTCCGCCAAGAGGAGGCTGAGGCGGCGCCCCCTGTTCGTAACTCCTGCTGGGGGGGCTGGCAGGTGAGGAGGCCCGCTTCTCAAACCGGCAGACAAGGGCACAGGAACAGCCCGCTCGGCCCACCCGGCCCGACCCGAGCTGACCCACTTGTCTCCTCCAGCTGTCTCAGGGCGTCAGCTCCAACGTCATGGCTGCCTGTCTAGTTCCACTCTCCCGCCACCCTTTGAGTAATGAAGAAGTACCTGTCCTTGGTTTCAGATACACTGCCTGTAATTAGTAGCAATGATTACTACTGAATGAAACTTGTCTTGCAGAAAATCAAGGAAAATTCACATTGAAGCACAATTCCTGCTCTGATGGTAAAAAGTTGGTGCGGAGACCTTACTGCTCACAGATGGTTATGGTACGATGTGAAAACTAACAACGTAGCTTGAGAAAGACAAGTGTGGCTATAAAGAACACAGGCCTGCATACCCGTCATGACGTGCACTGACACAACTTTATTTTTATGGCAACTATAAAGTAATAAATGTTGTTTTTGCAGTCTGTCCGCATCCATGTCTAGAATGTCTCTCACTGGTGGGAGGGTTTGGCAGTTCAGTGACAGCAAAGGAAATTGGCACGACTTCACAGAAGAGGTACAGTAAGACAACAAAGATCAGGGGAGTATTCCCAATCAATATAGTGTATTCCATGCTCAGAAACAAAATTGATGGTCATATTTTGCTATTGAAGAGAGTGTTTAGGTTTTACACAAACTCCCTGTACTCTGTGGGACTATTGTGTGAAGAATTTCCAGCAGGTCGACTCCAGAGGTTAATGCTTTTATTGTCAGTAACACATTGCGCACAAACAGACGTATGTTGCTTGGGGTGTGCCAGTGGATCTCAAAAAGATACTGTTGCTTTTACTTTTGAGGAATTTTTTAACAAAAAGATACATTGTACTGTACGTGTTTGTAGGTGTGAGTCAGAGAACCGTGTGCTGATGGTTTCATCAGCAGAGCCTGTATTCTTATATCTCCAGGGCTGCTCCAGCCAGGACATTGAGCAGGAATACCAGCAGGACCCACAGGGGAAGATGAAATTTACCATCAGGTCAAGCTCATATGTGCTGGATTTCTCAGGTGAGCACAGTATAAAACTCCTCTTCTTGAGTTACTCCCCAGCTGACCTGAATACATTATCCATCAGCCCATCCAGCCACGAAACCTTTTGTAAAGAAACAGGTGCGTGTGAATTGAAAAATAAACAGACCACGCAATGCAAATAATGCAAAAGTATTCAGACCCTCTCCATGGTATCCTGTTCTGTGAAAACAAAAAAATATACACCTGGATTTTATTTGGATGGAAGGTCAGCTTTTAGCTAACGTTTAGCAGGGGCATGAGTTCATGTGGAGACCTCAGTGGTACTCGGATGATCGATTGTGAGAGTGGCCATTTCCTCACAGCCAGATGCCTTTCAATCCGACAGTGAGCCCCACCGGAGCAGACAGCTGTGTGTATTCCCAGCCCTGGGCCCGGACAGGCCCAGCCCAGTTCGTCTTGCGCATCACTGACACGTTTCTGCAGACTGTCATTGACTAGAGGTCAATAATTAAGCAATACTCCTCTTTGATTAACAGCACTCCGTTCTTTGAGGATTGAAGGGTACACAGATTTTGGTCCCAAGCGATCCCTAAATTCCATCATTTCACTTCAGCAGTTTGGTCAAATGTGAACAATGCTGGACCGAGCTGACGGATATGAAGGGGCAGTGTGCCGAGTACTGTGGCTTTGCCTGTCCTGGCTGAGGAAATGACAGTGCTGGCTGGAGACCCACACTGTCACTCCCCCCTGCCCTGCGAGGAAGAGAGTGCTGCAATGGTGATGTTGAGGTAGAGGGAGGGGTGTCAATACAGACGCACTGTGTGCAGACGTGGTGCTTTTACACAGGGGGGAGCAGGAGAGCAATATCAGAATTGGACCTCCTCCTTCTAGACAAGGATCGGAGACCCTTGGTGTCCACTGATACACACAATTAGACCACAAGACAGGTATGAGCAAGAACAGGCCATTCAGTTCATCTGGCCAGGTTGGTCGTTCATAGCCTCATCCAGTTGTTTCTGGAAAGAAACCAGGGAATCGAAACCACATGGCTGGGCAGCTTGTTCCACTCTCCCACCACCCTCTGAGTACAGAAGTACCCGCTGTTTTCAGTTTTAAATGCACCTCCCCAGACTGCATGTACGTCATACAGTACATGAGGGCTCTAGAAACAGAAATGCGGAGTGTTAACAGTGCCTCCTCTTTCGTCTTGCAGCAATGACACAAAAGAACCAAGACACAGGAAAAATCCGGAATATCCGAAGAGTGTAGCCACCTCTCCTGAAAGAAGGAGCGCCGAAGACCCGCAGCCGGTGCCCTCATCGCCTCTCCGCTCCCTCTCCTGCTTTGACATCACACTGGCCATGACACTGCTTCCTGTTCCCTGAGGATGCATGGAAGACATGAACAACTTGTCTACAGTATGTCAGGATAACGTTCCTCAATAAAGAAAATGAAGAATATATTCCTCAGGATTCTGCCTTCTATGGGTTTTTTTATACAGAGGTTATTAAACATGTTTGCATCCTCCAAAATGGTGGCGTCTCTGTGTATCTCACTAACCTGCAACAGTTTAGCTGTTCTGATATCTCCTGGCTTTACAGTTGGAGGTTGTTACGCAGAAACCAGGCAAAATGCTTCACGCACCAGCAAAGCTATAAGCCGCCCGAGAACAGAGCCTCTCCTACAGTCAGCAGGAGCCATTTGTAAAACACATCTTTGGCAATAAATGGGCCCCATTCTCTCACCTGAGCCAGCTTTCACTGGTACGGTCATCATCAACAAGCTGTTCCGCACTTAATCAACTAAAACAACACACTGTGAGAGCAATGACAAAGGAAGAATGGCTCTTCTCGATTTGATCTGTGTCATTTTAAAACCAATCTTAATTTCAATCAGAACCCGGTCACATGCAGTTCTGCTCTGCTTCATTAGCCATGAACTGTTTACACCTATTTTGTGGTTTGGATGCAACAGCAGGTTTAGCAGGTGTGAGCCTGGCCAGTACCTGGATGGGAGACCTGCTGGGAAAGCTAAGGTTGGTGCTGGAAGAGGTGTGAGTGGGGCCAGCAGGGGGCGCTCACCCTGCGGTCTGTGTGGGTCCTAATGCCCCAGTATAGTGACGGGGACACTATACTGTAAAAGGGCGCCGTCCCTAGGACGAAATGTTAAGCTCTCCGTGGTCATTAAAAATACCAGGTCAGGAGTAGGGGTGTTAAATGAAAATGATGTGTGCAGTGCTCTCATTCCGTTTCGGTTTCTGCAGGTTCCCCGATTTCCCGGTACCGGGCGAGCGCAGGGCGCGCCGCCCCTCCTCTCCTGCGCCGTCACTGCGCAGAAATGGAACCGAAACTACAGCGCCGACACGACACCGGGCTTTCTTCCGACCCCCCCAGCCGGCGCCGGGCTGAGAGAGACGGCTGACCCGACCCGCTGGTCCGCTGGATCCAACGCAAAAGTAAGCGCGGCCGACCGAACGTGTGCAAAGCGAAGTACAGTTTTAGGACTTAAGACAGCAACGTTTTGTGTAAAGAAATGAGAAAATGTACCATCCTAAATCGCCGGTCCTGCTGCTCTTTTATCGCGATGAAGTTCATTCTGTGCTGAGGTCGAGTGTTGTTTTGGCTCTACCGAGTTATTTGTCTAGATTGTGGGGAAAGGGGCGTTTGTAATAATATTTGAATACGATAATAGAAGTTTTTTTTTTATGGAAGCCCGTTTTCGCCAGGGAGTGAAAAGAAACGCGCTGTGGTATCTCGCAATTGCGACTTAATATCTCAAAATTCCGACTTTATATCTCGCAATTGCGACTTTTTATCTCACATTTGCGACTTCGAAATAGCCCGCATTTCATTGTCTGTCCTCTTGTTATTGTAACGGATTCGGGTTCCGGGGCTTGTTCCCTCGCCGCTCCCACCCTAGTTCGTGCCTCACTGCATGGGCTCGAACCCGGGTCTTGCCCGCTGAGCTCAAGAAGACCCTCTTTATCCCCGGCGGCCAGCATCCCTGTTATGCGCAGGGGAGGGCGGTTATGCAACCAGATCGTACGACCTGTATGTCGGCCGTTCCGTTACACTATATTCATAAACCGTACATTATCATAGGATCTATAGGCCTGAAGACTTGTCTTGTACAGTACAAGACCCGGGTTCGAGCCAGTGCAGCGAGGCACGAACTAGGGTGGGAGCGGCGAGGGAACAAGCCCCGGAACCCGAATCCGTTACAATAACAAGAGGACAGACAATGAAATGTGGGCTATTTCGAAGTCGCAAATGTGAGATAAAAAGTCGCAATTGCGAGATATAAAGTTGGAATTCTGAGTTTTAAAGTCGCAATTCTGAGTTTTTAAGTCGCAGTTCTGAGATACTTAGTCGCAATGGCGAGATACCATTTTTTTACTCCCTGGCGGAAACGGGCTTCTATACTTTTTTTATAGAAAAGTAAGTCTGAAGTGATAAGGACTTTTATTGTTATTGACGTTAAGAGACTGAATCGTGTCTACTAACACCCCACCATCAGACCTAATGTTAATGGAAGATCACTTTATTGGCCATATACAATACTGGCGTGGTGTAGATCTGATAGCAGTATGTTGTTTAACACCGAATAAGAAACTTCATGTTTGTTAACCTACACGTTTCCGTTTTTATACTGTACGTTTCCCTGTGCCTGTGTTGCTTTTTGGGCAAGATTTACCGCTTAACTAATCCATACTCTTTTATTTTGCAGTGTTCGCCGCTTTCAGAAGCCAGTCGGTTTTGGTACGTAAAAAACCCTCGTCCCACCAAAGCTTCAGAACAGCGCCCTTATTCTATAATATAGCGCCTTATGTGTGACAGAACATCCCAACGCGCTTCTCGAGCAGAAAACAGTTTTGCTCACATTGGGATCGCTGCAGCATGCGCAGATCCCATCCGTTTGAGATGCACTTAACAGAGCAATAATCCCCGTCTGTGAACTGTCTTCATCACTCTGCTCTCCTCCCCACTGAGAGCTGGTGTGTGGGGAGTGTACTGGTGCACTCTGCTCTCCTCCCCACTGAGAGCTGGTGTGTGGGGAGCGTACTGGTGCACTCTGCTCTCCTCCCCACTGAGAGCTGGTGTGTGGGGAGTGTACTGGTGCACTCTGCTCTCCTCCCCACTGAGAGCTGGTGTGTGGGGAGTGTACTGGTGCACTCTGCTCTCCTCCCCACTGAGAGCTGGTGTGTGGGGAGAGTACTGGTGCACTCTGCTCTCCTCCCCACTGAGAGCTGGTGTGTGGGGAGTGGACTGGTGCACTCTGCTCTCCTCCCCACTGAGAGCTGGTGTGTGGGGAGTGGACTGGTGCACTCTGCTCTCCTCCCCACTGAGAGCTGGTGTGTGGGGAGTGGACTGGTGCATCATCCAGGTGGGGCTGCACACTGGTGGTGGTGGAGGGGATCCCCATTACCTGTAAAGTGCTTTGAGTGGAGTGTCCAGAAAAGCGCTATATAAGTGTAGCAATTATTAATTAATTATTCTTAACAATGTCCCAACTATATGTTATAAAATATTTAACATATTTATCAATGGTATCTTAAAATTGTGCTGCACTTGATCTTTTTCTCCTAGACGGTATACGAGAGTGATGAAGAGGACGAGGAGACCCAGACCCTGAGTTCCTCAGGTAAAAGATCCCTCGCCGTGTGAAGAGTCGTGCCGTTGTCCGCGGGCCAAACTATTCCTGAACAGTTTGGCTGTCGGGTTTTGAAATGAGATATTTAGTTTCAAGCAGCTTCAACGTTGAAACGTGTCTCACGATGGCGGTCTTCCGCAGCGGGGTCTGACAAGTGCTGGTTCTTCCGCGGAGTTACTCCGAGGGGGTGTCCCCGAAGAATACAAGCAACTGGAACACGTCACCCCAATATCATCACAACACGTTCCCACTCAGTTGCCCCCCTCCCGAGGGGGACGACTGACTCCCCAGCATTTGTTGTTACCACTCATTCGCCTGGTGACCCCGTTTGTGCCGGAGTCAGATTCAACAGTGAGAGAGCCCCATTGAGAATGGAGGTCTTGGAAAGGGGGTCCCCACCACCCTCAAAGAGCTGGGTAACCCCTTGGTTGTCACTGAAGCTTTCAGATCGCGCTGTTCTCTTGGGCTGTGTTTCACAGTCACACAGGTAGAGTACACCCTCTGCTTAATGGACTAATAGGAAGGGAAGGGGTGTCCATTGTTGCCAAAGTTCTGTCAGATCAAAAATGACATTTTGTCTGCCTCAGAAACACACTGTTACATGAGATATATGTATTGTGCAGGTATATATTCTTTCCGGATAGGTCAACACTACATAACCACATTATGTGTATTAATACATTGCTCCACTGCACTGTTTCTTTAAATCCACTGTTGTGTGATACAGTACAGCGTACCCTCTCTTTACCAGACCGGGGGAAAGGGGGGTCCGGTAATTTCTGATACTTTCCTGGATGATTTTACGACCCGGTGTCGATGTCCCCTGTTTCTATACGTGGGTGTTTTCTGGGTTGTGAACACCAGACGAGACCAGCTCCATCTGCACTGTACGGTTGGGATAATAGGACGTCTTCATCTTGGTATCATTTATTCGTCTTCTTATTGAACCGTTCTGTCTGCTCTGAGGGAGCACTCAAAGCGTCACCACAGGTTCTTTTACTCACTGTACCGGAATGGTCGCAAAATCGCCAAGCCGTCCAGCTCCTCATGGGAGATTCCCGTTCATGTGTTGGACCTGTGTATTGGCTGTAGGTCGCAAGTCAACACCACTGACCTCACTAGATGTGAACTAGAGTTAAAACCTGTTAAATCCAAAGTCCGTTTAAGTCAAGTCCGTCGAGGCGAGGGCTTGCTGTGTTGTGTTTGCCCCTGCATGATAAAATCCTGATAACAAAGACACTTCTTTTGTCCACCAGGGTCTCAGGGAAAGCCCTACCAGTGGATGCTTCACGACGGACAGCAGTGGCTGAACCTGAGCCATGACCACATCATAGAAACACACTACTGCCAGCCGGGAGCGAAGGGCATCACACTCAACACGCCGCAGTACGGGTGGGCACTGGCGGACCAGCTTGTCGTGTGTCTTCACCTTCCGAGACGCGGTTTTTGGATGGGTTCTGACTGTGCACACATGCCTCACAACCCGAGGTCACTACAGCCTGCGCACACGTGCCTCACGACCCGAGGTCACTACAGCCTGCGCACACGTGCCTCACGACCCGAGGTCACTACAGCCTGCGCACACGTGCCTCACGACCCGAGGTCACTACAGCCTGCGCACACGTGCCTCACGACCCGAGGTCACTACAGCCTGTGCATCGCGCTCTCGACCGCGGAAGGTGCCCTGGCTGGCGCCCGTTCCAGTCTAGCGATGCAGTTGGTGTGTCGCGCTGTGGGTATTTTCAGTTTCTCGGACACGTGGGTACGCTGCTTTCAGAACAATGAATTTCCTGTAGATATCCGTGCCTGCGTGCAGACAGGAATATGAGATACGTGTTGATGCAATGGAGATTCACACTCGCGGCCCGTGTTTGTGCGTTTCTCATACGTCGAGCTGAACGACCCTTGTTGTGTTTTGCGGACGCCTCCTCACCTCCGGCCTGTTCCCTTTTCCTCTTCAGCCCCATTTTCCTTGATTTTGATAAGATGGAGGTGCAGGGCGGAGCCCAGCTGAGTCTCCTGCGTCATAACCTGCTGGCGCCGGGCGACACAGAGGAGCACGGCTGGTACTTCTTTGACAATCGGCGCTGGTATGAATTTGGGACCCAGGTGAGCAAAATAAAAAAACAGAGAGATAAAAAAAATCAAACTCAGCACATACAGTATTAGCCCAGGCTTATGAAACCTGAAATCAGCCTGGGTCTTGTGAGTAGGCGAAGGACCAGGACTCCCCAAGCGCTGTCGCAGAATAGGCAGAGCTCTGCTGAGGGTGGCGTGGGATTAGTGGGTCAGGGCTCTGTCAGCTCTCAGTATACAGCGCTACCCTGCAACCTCCTGGGCAGTTGCACCCATGTGGTGCTGTTGCTGAAGGACACACTTCTCCTCCAATCAGCGCTGAGCCTCTGTAGGGGGCTGTACTTCCTGTCATGTGTTAATAGATGATTGGCCTGAAGGGCGTGGGCGTGTCAAAGGAGTCAGTCAGCACTCCCTCATTCTCTCCTGTGTGCAGTTGCAGTGTTTGTAGCTGTGAACAGAGATGTGATAAACATATATAATTGGCTCTTCCAAACCTGGTGGCTTTAAAAATAACTGTAATTCTAATTTAAAAAAACGGCATTAACATTTGCATTACTGAGATTTGCTTTATTATTTTATGCAACGTAAAAAAAAAATCCGGTAGGTTTACAGACCTGGATTAGCAAGTGTCCTAGTCTTATTTAAGTAAATTAGCATTAGTTTATGCGTGTACAGTATGAACATTATCTTCCTGATACATGTGAAGTAGCAGGTACTCCAGTCTAAGAAAAGTGATGGAGATTAATTAGGTCCTGGAAAACCACAGATTCATGTTAAACAATAATCTTTTACACTTGATAACATTTTTGCGAATGCACTGACTTTTTTTTAAAAGGCCTCGTTACTTAGGTAAAATCAATTCAAAACGACAGTATTCTCAACCACGGTCATTAAAGTTCAGAACTGTCTGACCCAGTGACCAATCTTCCAGTTCTAACATCGTACAGTGGTACAGTGGAATTTTCCATGTCTCCCAGCCAGAATTATGTTTGCCGATTGTGATGTTTTAGGTGTGCTATTTCGTCATCTTTGAGCCAATGTGCACAATTCAACATCCCCCCCCCTCCTCCCCAAAAAAACCCTTCACACTCTTCAGTATGGAAAGATCTCAGCAGTGCCTTCAGTACTTCCACAGGGGCCAGTATCCTGCCTTCTCTCGAGAGAGCTGGATGACATCCTCAGGTCAATCATCTGTAGTCCTACTGTAGCTACCACATAATCCTGAGGAGCTGAACAAATTGCTCTCGTTTGTAACTTTTCTGGTCCTCTTGCCCAAGGCCATGCCAAATTCCAACTCATCTGTGTGCAGCAGTGATGTGGAGCAGCAGTATAATCTCAATCCCAGAGGATCTTGCAACTTCACAGTGGGAAATGAGTCTTACTGCCTTAATTTCACAAGTAAGAAAACTGGACTGCTTTTTTCTCAACAAGACACACACTGCAATCTACAGAAGGATACCAGGATTAATGGCAGTAATCTAGTTTTCTGCTCCTTTTCAGTGCTCTGTAAAGATGTTTTGCACAGGTTTATCACACTTTGGCAGTGCAGCGGATAATTGAAATTACTTCATATATGCTATTTGTGAATGAAAAACAGATCAAACTATTTTCACATTTCAGCAGTTCAAGAACTTGAGCCTAAAAATAGTAATGTTCTTGAATTACAGAAAAGTCTGTAAACAGAAATTTGAAATTCTGGAGACAGAATGCTTTAAAAGGCTAGCATATTAAAAAAAACAGCTAGACAAAACATTTAACAGTGTGTTGTATTCCAAAGCATGCGTTCAATTTAGAGTGAAAAGTGCATATAAGTGCAATTCAGAGATTGTAGGCAATGTATTTTAATGTAAGATACTGTACACCACATTTTGCTTGCGTTTTCCAGCGATGACCCAAACTAACCTGTCCACTGGAACTCAGAGGAGGGTGAGACGACGACCAAAACTAAACTCCGTTGTCAAGAGGAAAAGCAGGTGCAGAAAACAAGTGTTAAAAACTGTGAATATAGAATCACCCTTGATCTGACTGTCCCGAAGGCATCATTTCTCAAGAATATACAATGCACTAGAAATACCTCATTTAGCATATTGCCTATGTCTCTGATCACCATGTTACAAAACAGATATTACTGCTCTGGAACCAGTCCAGAGAAGAACATCCGGATACATTTCAGGACTTATAGAAATGTCCTACACTGACAGGCTGAATGGACTGAACCTTTTTAGTCCTGAAAAAGTATTCATAATCCCCAAGGTCAGTGACAAAGTCAAGCCAATGGACTTTGATTCAACAGTGAGACATAAACCACTGGACACAATTGAAAACTGTGTGGAAGTACATTTAAAACCAAGAACAGCAGACACGTCTTTACACAAAGGGTCGTGGGAGTGTGGAACAAGCTATCCCACCATGTTGTTGAAGCCAATACCCATGGCTACCTTCAGGAAATAGGAATCTATATGGGGATAACGTGAAGATGCAATGACTGAGAAAGGCCCTTTCAAGGGAGGTGTGATTGTGACATAAACGCTGTTATTCATGTTGGTGAACTTGGAACTATAAAGTCAGTCAGAAGCTGTAATTAAATCCATGTCATTGCTTTGGTGCAGCCTGGCTGGCTCGGTGCAGGTCCACGCCGTGAGCTCGCCCCCTGCTGGTGGCTGGACGTGGGAGTTCCAGGGAGATGAAGGAGTGTGGACGGAATATGGGCTAAACGTAAGCGGCCTCTTCTTCCTCTGAATCCCCGGGCCCGTGGCGGCAGGCGATCCTGGCCGAGTGCTGGTGTAAGAGAGGCTGTGTGTTTTCCAGAGCGGCTCGGGCGCAGCGAGCTCTGTCAGCAGCCGTGATGTGGAGAGGAGCTACCAGCAGAACCCGCAGGGCCAGATGCAGTTCACAGCTGGGAGATTCAGCTATATTCTGGATTTCCTAGGTGCCTCCTCCTCGTTCCCACAAAGTTTCCCACATGTTACCGGGTATCTGATGAGCAATGACATGTTGTGTTGTGCACTTTCAGAATATTTCTTCTCTCAAAGCCAAACGGGAATGCTGTTCACCCAAGAGTCTCACTGAATCTTTTTTGTTAAAAAATCATCATCATCATAATAATAATTGCTTACACTTATACAGCTCTTTTCTGGACACTCCACTCAAAGCACATTACAGGTCATGGGGATCCCCTCCACCACCAGTGTGCAGCCCCACCTGGATGATGCACCAGTACTCTCCCCACACACCAGCTCTCAGAGGGGAGGAGAGCAGAGTGATGAAGCCAGTTCAGAGAGGGGGATTATTAGGAGGTCATGACTGGTAAAGGCCAGGGGGAAATTTGCCAGGACACTGAGATAACACCCCTACTCTTTTCGAGAAACACCCTGGGATTTATAATGACCACAGGACCCTGCAGTGTGGTATAACTGCTGGAAATACATTTCATGCTTCCTACAACCAGTCAGTACTAGATTCATTTTATTTGGGGCTGAGATTCATCACTTGCTTTTGATGCATTAAAAAAAAAAACATTAATTTAAAAACTTTTTTATGTCTGGCAGCTGCGTCAAGACAATCATCTTATCCAGGTCAATTGCCAACATTTTTCTCAGGCCTTCTCTAACAAGGGAAAATAGCTGTTAGAAAACAAAATGGCTTATAAATGCTGTGTCTGTTTTGTAGGGATGGTTCAAATCAACTGTGCCTTAGGAACCAGAAGATCAGTGAGGAGAGTTCAGAGGACAGCACAGCACACAGTCCGGTGAGCTCAGCAAGTCCTGCACCTCACGGCCCATGCTGCCTTTGAGGAAGCGTCCTGAAGTTCGGTCTCCCTCTTCAGACTGTCGATGCTGCCTCGCAGAGCCGGCGCCCTGGGTTCATTTCCTGGGCTGCTGTCTGTGTGGAGTTTGTATGTTCTCCCCATGTTTGCGTGGGTTTCCTCCCACAGGAAAGAGGACAGAGGGGTGGGACGGGCACACACTTTGACACCTGAAGGAAGCTCACAGCCAAAACCTTGTTTCTTCTTTCTACTTGACTGCCTGGAAATAAGCTCTTGTGTTTTTAGTCCTTCTGCCCCCTGATGCTGATATGGCCTCCTCACTAAACCACCATTAACAAGCACTCGTTCATAATCATCTTATTGCATTACCATAATTATCACAGTTGGCCACGCTGTCACTTCAGATTATGTAGAGTAGTTTTCAACTGTGTTCAGTAGCTGCTCTTATTCTTAGCATCGTCAATAGCCTTCGGGGAAAGTGTCAAAACATTTTGAAATCATTTTATAGGGAAAAAGTAAATAACTGGTCAGAAGAAAATTATGATTTGAAGATTTATGTTTTCCACTACCAATCCCCGAGCAATTTCTATGTATTATACCATCAGAAAATGTACAGCTGAAATATAGTAAAGCATTCAGCAGCTTTTTTTTTAACATTATAATACTAAGAGGCTGTTCACAGGCAAAACACAGGTGAGACTTGGGGTCCCAGAGAGTACTACTGTTTTTAAATTTGTCATTAAAATTTAGCACCATCTGTTGGTTAACTTGCTCTTCTTTCTTGAACTGACACAGCTCTGTGGAAAGGTACCTGAGGATCTTGCTCTGCTCTGTTCAATCTACTTGAGGTCATTCGCAAAAATCCAAGATTCTCTCCAGTTATTAGAAGTTCTCATTTGCCCAAGACCTGACGTTGCTGGTCTGGCCCACAGGCAGCTCTCGCCTGGGGGCGTGTGGAGTCTGAGGCTGTCCGTGCTGATGCTCACCTGCAGTGTGTAGGAGGTTGCAGGGGTTTGGAAGTTCAGTGACTAATAGTCAGACGGTTGAATGAATGTCGGACCTTGTGTTTCGCTCCAGTCATGACCTCCTTCTTGTCCCAACAGAATGCCCAGCCTCTCCCTGCCTGTCCCGCCCTCCACTGGCCATCCAGTCTGGGAATTCAGAGGCGATGAAGGGGTGTGGATTGAGTACAATACCGGTGTAAGAGTGCTTCACTTTTTATGGACTATTGCCAGACCTGTGATTTTACTGAAGCCAGTGGTTTGAGTAAGTGTCTAAGGGTGGTGGGAGTGTGAAACACCCTGGCATCTTTCAGATTGACAGCTGGATGAGATCCTGGGTCAATCAGGAACTGGCAAACACATGGGCTAAACAGGCTGAATGGCTCCTCTCACCTAAAATCTTTAAATTCCTAAGAAACTATGCATTTTTGTGACATTACCTAGATCATGGAATGTAGGTGCCTTACAGCTTGATTAATGAAAAGTGAAACCACAGTTCCTACGTTTGAGATACAGTTTGTGACTGTGGAGCGATCGGTCATGCTTTGCTGTAATTGTGTGACGAGCGCAAAACAATAATCCTCTTATTGAAGTTAATGAAGCTTTGTTGTCAAAGCCTTGAGGAGTACAGTATATGGTGTGGAGTTAAGAGACACTGAATATTTGTTCATGAAGGAATGAGAAAGGTCTCTGGTTTGCTGTGTTTCCAGAGCGGCGCAGGGCTGGCGAGCTCTGTGAGTAGTGATGACATCGAGAGGAACTACCAGCAGAACCCACATGGTCAGGTCCACTTCACCGCAGGGAAATACAGCTACATTCTGGACTTCCCAGGTGCGCCCTACAGCGTGTACAGTGCCTGCAGCTCACTCAATCGCTGTTTATCAGCAACAATTCTTAACCCCCAGCCGCAACATATAAATGTCATTACATTTGTATAAATGCTGGAGTTTATTTGAAACTGATATTTTTGGTTAATGCACCTCCTGGTGTGGCAGAAGGGCTGTTATGTGCAGTATCTGCTTCTTTAGTTCACATTTTAAAAGGATGGGGTTGTACATTGTCCCTCATGCAACAGTGACAATCCAGCTTCTCCAGGCAGAGCTGAGCCCTGTTGAGAATGTTAGGGCTTCTGTCATCGTAACAGGGTCTCGTTACAGCACCACTACAGTCACCTGTACAAGGGAAAATGGCTTTTAAGAGATGTATTACTCTACACACACAATGTAAGTCATCGGCTTTAAGCCCGTTTCCCCCAAACTACTCAAGTAACTTTGAAATATAAAGGATTAGGTTTTAACATTAACTTTTCCCAACACACAAATTTGTATAACAGCAATGTGAATAGTAATTAGCTGCCCATTTTAAAATACTAGCTCCTATATAGTGTACAGTGCAGTCCATAAGTATCTGGACAGTGACACTATTCTTGCTGTTTTGGCTCTGTACTCCAGTACATTGGATTTGAAATGAAACAATGACTATGGGGTTAAAGTGCAGAATGTCACCTTTAATTCGAGCGTATTTACGTCTATATTGGGTGAACCATATAGGAATCACAGCCCTTTTTATACATAGTCCTCCCATTTCAGGGAACCAAAAGTATTTGGACACATTAACATAATCTTAAATAAAATTTGCCATATTTGCAAATCCTTTGCAATTGATAATAATAATAATAATAATTGCTTACACTTATATAGCGCTTTTTCTGGACACTCCACTCAAAGCGCTTTACAGGTAATGGGGACTCCCCTCCGCCACCACCAATGTGCAGCATCCACCTGGATGATGCGACGGCAGCCATAGTGCGCCAGAACGCTCACCACACATCAGCTATCAGTGGGGAGGAGAGCAGAGTAATGAAGCCAATTCACAGAGGGGGATTGTTAGGAGGCCATGATTGATAACAGCCGATGGGGAAATTTGGCCAGGATGCCGGGGTTACACCCCTACTCTTTTCGAGAAACACCCTGGGATTTTTAATGACCACAGAGAGTCAGGACCTCGGTTTTACGTCTCATCCGAAGGACGGCGCCTGTTTTACAGTATAGTGTCCCCGTCACTACACTGGGGCATTAGGACCCACATGAGCCGCAGGGTGAGCGCCCCCTGCTGGCCCCCCTAACACCTCTTCCAGCAGCAACCTTAGTTTTTCCCAGGAGGTCTCCCATCCAGGTACTGACCAGGCTCACACCTGCTTAGCTTCAGTGGGTTGCCAGTTGTGAGTTGCAGGGTGATATGGCTGCCGGCCATTGATGACTGCCTGACGTCTGCAACCCATAGACATCACCAGACATTGGGCATCTTTCCTGGTGATTCAGCCATTTTCAGTTCCTGCTTCTTTCGAGGGCTTTTTGCTTTCGGTCTTGTCTGCAGTAAGTGAAACGCAGGCTCAGAGGGATTCAGGTCGGGCGATTGACTTGGCCAGTCAAAAACATCCCACATTTTTTGCCCTGAAAAACTCCATAGTTGCTTTAGCAGTATGTTTGGGGTCATTGTCCTGCTGTAAGGTGATGCGCTGTCCAGTGAGTTTTGAAGCATTTGGTTGGATCTGACCAGATAAGATGCTTCTGTACACTTCAGAATTCATCCTGCTGCTGCCGTCTGCAGTCACATCATCAAGAAAGACAAGTGAGCCAGGTCCACTGGCAGCCACACATGCCCAATCCAGGACACCACCTCCACCATGTTTCACAGATGAGGCGGTATGCTTTGGATCAGTTCCAAAGTTTTTGAGCAGTTCCTTTTTTTCTCCATACTTTTCTCTTTCCATCACTCTGGTACAGGTTAATCTTCATCTCATCTGTCCATAAGGCTTGGTCCCGGAACTCTAGAGGCTTTTTTATGTACTTTTTTAGCAAATTGTAAACTGGCCTTTCTGTTCTAGAGGCTTACAGTGGTTTGCATCTTGTGGTGAACCCTCTGAGGTTATGCTGGTGTATCCTTCTCTTTATGGTAGTCTTTGACACATCTGTGCCTACATCCTGGAGAGTGTTCCTGATCTGTTCAACAGTCGAAAAGGGGTTTTTCTTCACGACTGAAAGTATTCTTCGGTCATCCACTACTGTGGTCTTCTGTGGTCTACCAGGTCGTTTGATGTTGCTAAGCTCACCAGTGCCTTCTTGCTTCTTAACAATGTACCAGACAGTTGATTTTGACACACCCAATGTTTTGGCTATGTCTCTGATTGATTTATTCTGATTTTTCAGCCTCCAATTTTAATGGTATTAACACTTCTTTGGTCCTCATGTTGAGAGACAACAGCAACAGACTCCAGATGCAAATGCCACATCTAGCTGGCCAAGAAACAACTGAGCAGCCAATTGTCCAAATACTTTTGGTTCCCTGAAATGGGAGGAGTATGTGTAAAAAGGGCTGTGATTCCTATATGGTTCACCCAATATAGACGTAAATACGCTCGAATTAAAGCCGACGTCCTGCACTTTAACCCCATAGTCATTGTTTCATTTCAAATCCAATGTGCTGGAGTACAGAGCCAAAACAGCAAGAATTGTGTCACTGTCCAGATACGTATGGACTGCACTGTGTATATAATATATAGAGTGTATATTGTGTAGGATAAAGTCTCATTATATAAAAGGCATTTTACTGTTTAGGTAAGATAAGTTAACTTGGTTTTAACCATGCATTGTTAAATGTCTGCTTCGTTGATTCATAGGAATGTTTCAGAAAAATAACTCATATGGGACCAAACGAGATGTGAGAAGAACGATTAAGGGGACTTCGTCAGCAAGCAGGTATGAGCTGTGCCAAAGTCCCAGGTTTACAGGTCCTGGTTAAATGTTTCACCGATTGCTGGCCAGTATTGTAGCTCCATTGGTTGTTGTAAAAGAAAAGCTGCCAACGTATTATTTACCCTATCAGTTTTTCACGCAGTTTTTGTGTGCATATTATTTCAGTCTTTCTCATTAAAATACTGGAGTAAGAATTTTAACCATATGCTTTTTGTGTGTAAAGACAATAATCTTAGTCCGGTGATTCCATACTGAAACAAGATGGTCTTATTTCTTTTTATCTGAAGTTTAGATAATGACTGGAGATTGTGTTCTGGAGAACTATGAGAGTAAAGCACTGGTATATTCTATCCACACAGTTTTAGTGCCTTTCAGACATCGGTAAATACCAACTGTTCCTGGCAGTTTAAAGATGTGGATGGCACCTGGAACGAATATGTTCAGGTAAAAATGAAAATTCTTCTTTCACGATTGTCCTAAGGCAGCTCTTTTACACAGAATGTTTTTCTGATGGATTTGAACGGTGAACAGTGAATTGGATCAATTAACTACTGACCACCAAACAAGCTAGATAGGGCAAATTGTTTGTCACTTTTATGTTTCAAATCAATTAAATTGATTCAGATCAATCACATTTTCAGTACATTTAAATCTAATTTACAGTCGATCAAAATAATTACGCAAACTACATCTTACAGAGCAAATTAGGACTGTAATTATGTCTTCAGTGTTTTGAGATAACTACCTTATATGCTTGAAAAAGTAAAGCAGGTGTCTCTTGCAGAGTGCAGCTGGAGGTGGGAGCTCTGTCTCCTGTGATGACATTGAGAGGAGTTACCTGCAGAATCCAACAGGAACCTTGAACTTCAGCGCAGGGCTTTTCAACTACATACTGGACTTTTCAGGTAGGCATCATAATTGAGCTAAGAAAATCACCTAGCAAAACATTTAAAAAGTACTCGTTGAGTGTTTTGGATATAAAACTGACCCCCAGGCCTGAAGAACTGCAGGTTGTTTTTCTCAAGCGGACTGAAACGGCAAGGTTAGGACCTTGCAGGCGCTGTCCGGAGGAGTCTGACAACGTCTTTCTGTTTAGTGTCCAGAATGGTAATCGACAGCATCTTGCGTTCAGGGGAGTATCTTTAAACTCAGTTAAGAACGCATAGTTCTTGAAACAAAAAGCCACCTGAGTTAAAAAAAGTGGTTGGCTGTAATGTTTTAATCATTTTCTGCTCATGTGATTTTTACTGTTTTGCAGCCATGACGCAGACGAATCTCATAACTGGTACGACTCGGCAGGTTCGCCGCCTGCAGCCCTGACCTCCCTGCTCTGAGGGGTCCGACGGGACTGGGACCCCCAGGGGCACACAAGGCCTTGGGGGCTCTTGACTTCTTTCTGCCCAAGACGAGATCTCCGGGACGAGGGCCTGTACCTTGTTCGTGTGAGGAGGGAAACTGGTCTTGCGCGTTATTTGCCAAAACAAGTCGTGTTCCTGAGCAATAATTCTGACTGTGACTGACTTACTGCCAAGGGTGAAGCTGAAGACAGCAGCACTGATCCACACAGAACCTCCGAACAACCTGCAGCCCTCTCCTGCCCACGGAGCTGCCCGTTGTTTCAGTGGTATAATGATCCTCTTGCCCTCAGATTGTTCTTCCATTGTTCTTTATCGGCATACTGTCGTGAAATTTAATTTCTGTTCAGACTGGAGAGAACATAAAACTTTCTAAGCTGTAGTTGAGGAACAAGCCATAATGACCGAAGCAAGGCACTTGTCCTGCCTTTAACTTGAGAAGAAACTCAGATGGAATTGAGCTGCAGGGAAGAAACGCTGCAGTGTGGTTCAAATGCCTCAACGCTTTCGAAATCAGGGTTGTAATTCAAGAGTACATGTATAGCCTGGTGCCTCCTTATGCACTTTAAGGAATGCATTAAACCCCCACATTTATAGTTTTTTTATTTTTAACTTTTCAGAAGTCTTTCTAAACCAGGCACAATTTTAAGCTGGGATCTGTGCAATAAAAGCAAATTCCAATTTTCAAAGTAGTTAGTCGGTGCAATTTGTCTTCGGAATGAGCAACAATAAATGGATCCTGACAAGAACCACATTTGTCCGCAGGTTTGTTGACCTATATTTCTTAGTACTCTTGGCAGGGAAAATGAATTCAAAAGCTGCTTTCAAGCTAAAGCTCTTACAAGTTGCATTTGACTTTTTGATTGGTATCAATCCAGAACCGATTTCTGAGAGTAGTCCTCATTCAGGTGTGCACTCTCAAATGGGAGTAAGGAAAAAACACTTATGTTGAGCATGCCTGATACTGTGTCACTTCTGTAGTACACGTCTGATAGCCTCTCCCATGGCAGGTGTGTCCAACACCATGCCACTCCCACAGTGGGTGTGTCCAATGTAGCCCCTCCTATTGTGGGTGTGCCTGATACACAGCCACTCCCACAGTAGGCATGTCTGAAAGTGTCATTCCCACCTGTCTGTTCCTCATCAACTTATTTCAGCAAGAGCTGGTTAATCAGAAATACCTCAACACCCTTGACGTTGGGCATCTAGGAAAGACTAAAGAAACAAGAAGACCAATTAAGTCATCAATTAAAACCGAGTTCAGCTGGATTTGAGTTCAGCGCTGGGATAGATACGGTGTTCCTACAGGAAAGGCGCTGGGATAGAAAAGGTGTCCCTCCAGGAAATGCGTTGGGATAGAAGGCATTATGAGAGATAAGACTCACTAATTAAGAAACATGTCTAAGTTCTAGAAACTGAAAGGGTAAAATACTAGTGGCATGGGATCTTAACAGATGAGCTATTCCTCTTGGTCTTCTTGAAAGGGCAGTTTACAGGGCTGTAAGAGCTTTAGTCTGGCACAATGGGCACACAGCAGTCACTCCCAATAGGCTGTTTGCTTCTGTACACTAGAGCCATGCTTGTCTTTGTATCTCAGTATGCCATCTTTCAATTTAAACATTTCCCTCACTGCATGAACCATTTCATGCACTTAGTACAAAAATGTTGAAACACACCATAAAAACAAACAAATGCAAAAGAGATTTAATTTAGATTAGAGCCAAGAGGGTAATTTTTGGTTTTACAAGTAATGGATTTCTTTTCTACAGTGGGGACTGAAATTTACATTAAAATAATACTAAGCCTCTTTGTCCTCACTCAGCAGAATGGCAGAAACTGTTTACAAAACACCATACCATGTAGGCACATGTAGGAAAACGAACAATTCTTTTTCCAAAATATTTCAAAATGCAGTGAAGAATCGGAGACAGGATGCGGCCCATCTAGCCCATTTGGCTAGTAGTAGAAAACTGATCTGAAGATCTATCCAGCTGTTTTTCTGAATGAAATCAGGCTGCTTTTTTCCCCACACTCCCACCACCCTTTGTGTAAAGAGACGCCTCCTCTCATCCAGTCGTCTTGAGCTCAGGGCAGCAGCTCAAGCACCGTGGCCGTGCAGCGCGAACTGAACTGACCTGATCGTGCAGTGAAGTTGCCTTTGGAAAGGATCTTTTCTTCCTCTTACAAGCAGTATTGCTTTACTTCCCTAGAAAGGGACGTCTGTTACGCCCAGCTGCGTAGGTTAAGAACACGCATACCTTCCAGACCAGTTTCTTTCAAAATCGACGGATACCAGCCATGGCAGGATGCATGCATGCATGTTCAGTCAGATGAAAAGTGGGCAGTCAGCAGTGTAGGCAGCCGTCCCTTTACACAGAACAGTCTCACCACAGGAAGCCCACAAAGATGCAACACAGAACATTTATTAGATATCTTTATCTAAAGAATCTGAAATTCGGTATAAGAATAGTTCTGATTTTTTTGGAAACAGTTGTCCAGTGATGTCATACAATGATATCATACCCAAGCTGTCCCTTTCCGTTTCACTAATCACCACAACCAAACACCACAGTGCAGCAGACATCAGGGCCCGTGCTGAAACACTGGAACCGTTGCAGTGCATCTAACTGAGGGGCCTGCCTGCAGAAAGGGGGTGACTGTCCTTCTGGGGGTGGCTCTGCGCAAGGCTTCTCCGTCACCCCTGGGTGCTCTGCTCCCATGCAGCTTAAAACCCCGACTGTGGTCTGTGGTCGCCAATGCAAACCGTGTTGAAAGGGAATGTTCCACCATTAACACCCCACAGTGCCAGTCCGGTCCATTTTCTGAGACAAAGGCTTAAAACGCTGCAGTGGCGTAGCCGAGAAATCTCACGAGCTGAAGATCAGAGTGGGCGCTGTACAGGGTTGCTGTGCTCTAGTGCACAATGTACTGCCACTAACGCCCTCTGCTGGGGCCTTCTGGTCTGTACTTAATAAAGACTATTAGGTGCGCCTTTAGCTTTCATATCCCAAAAAGTCAGAAAAATCTATTAATTCGCAGATCGCTCTCTTCTTGCCATCGAGTTGGCACAAGCGTCGGGCTTCCTCATGGTTTCTCGCCCGTCAACGCGGTGTCAGAGGTCCAGGTTGCCATGGCAATGAAATATGTCACAGAAAGTGAACCGGCACCAGCATCAAGATGACACTGAATAAATTATCGTGCACAAGAAAACAACACAATTAAGGCTCAACATCTGACAAACACAACATACTGTATACTTACAGTTGCACTGGAAGATAAAAAAAAATCTATGCTCTATTTAAAAGTGGTCTATTGCTGGACACATTTGTTTCTTGGACAATCCTTTACATTACACATTAGTCTGTCCTCCTAACTCCTTCAAGTCCCTGCCAAAGTCAATTAAAAATTATATACAATTAAATCTTTACTTTCATTTCTAAGCAGATCGAAAGCCTAGGACTATACCCTTTTCTACAGTGCTTCACTGTTATGCTCAGCAAACAGCATTTCACATAAAAGATGCAGATACAACTGCCCAAGACTGGCTGAGATGTTCCATAACAACGATACTCTCAAGCAACGCTGTCTGGTCCTAGATCCCAAAAAATAGAGGCCTGCAAAATGTCTTCAACCAAGGCAGCGTGCCAGCCTGTGATGCAACGGCTGCTGCCTGCCCATAAAAACACAGACATCATAATTCGGTTTGGAAATTGCACAGCAGTAGTATTCCTTAAAAAATACATCACCCCTGTACGTATCACATTCATAGAATAAGGCCCTGTGGTATTACAAAGCAGCAAAAAAAAATTAAAATAAAGAAAGAAGGTATGAAGATTTTAAGATGAAAATGAGAAAACGGGGTATTCTGGAATAGTCTATCCAGCATTTTTACCATGGGCAGGTTTGTCATGTGCCTTTAAGTGTTGTGTGATTGTCTGAAGTTTAGACACAGAACTTTGTGAATGTCTACATCAGAATCCTCCATTTTAACAGAAGAGCGCTGTGTAACTAAACATTTGGAAACCTCAGGTGTGGTCCCAATTAATCAAAGAACAGTGTTTCTTTCTGGTGTGTTTCCTGTGTAACCTGCAGGTCATTCTTATACATCAGTACAAAAGCTTCCTTATTCCTCCCCTAGACGGTTTCGCACACCTGTCCTTTAAAGCAGATGGTGCTACAGCCGCGCACACGAAATACAGGATGATTGCAGTGCTACCTTTCCACCCTAAAGCCCGAAACAGTACGCTAATAACCAGAGGAATACTGAGGCCGAAAGAGGAGAAATTCAGAACGATCTGCTTCAGCGCACCCCTGCCGTCTTTCTTTAGGTTCTCGGATGTGAAGATGGAAGTCTCTCGGACAGAGTCTTAGCCGAAGAGGTCCTTCAGGTCATTGCTGGCGGAGGCGCTGGTCTTCATGGTGCTGCCGGGCGCGGAGGGCACGCCGGGCTGGGGGAAGTTCTGGGGGCTGTAGAAGGGGTTCGCCTGCATGCTGAAGCCCCCCTGCCCCAGCATGCCGGGCGGCGCGGCGCCCAGGGGCGCGCTCATGTTCTGGGGGGCCTGGGGTCCCACAAACTGGTGGAGCCACGGGCTGGGCGCGGCCGTCACGGGAGCTGGCTTGGTGGCCATTTGGTTCAAGCTGACTTTGGGCTTCTGGGACCCAAAGAGGGAGTCCAGGGCGGACATGTCCGTCGGCCTGCTGGGCCCCACGGCGCCCGGCTGGCCCAGCCCCGCCAGGGAGCCGAAGCCGGGCGTGCTTGCGGTGCTGGCCATGCCGCCATACACGTTCTGGGCCGGGGGCAGCCCGCGGGCCAGGCCCGAGGACGGGAAGCCCCCGCCGGAGCTGAAGCCGTTGCTCACGGCCCCCGCGGAGCTCAGGCTCCCCATCGGAGACGCGGAGGAGAAGCCGGGGCCGAGGCCCTGCGGGGCGGCGGGCTTGGCGGAGCTCAGAGACAGGTTCCCCAGCGAGGACACGTTGTCCAGCAGAGTGCTCGTCAGGTCCTTCGCCTAGGGCACAGGAAAACCGCCCGTCAGTACACCCGCGGGCCAGGCCCGCTTTCCTTCACCGCGGAAACGTCAGCGCCACCTCCTGGTGCTGTTATGCAGTGGGCCAACGCTTTGATCCAAAGCAATTTAAACTGGTTCCCATTTGTACAGCCGGGCGTTTTACCGAAATGGGCAGAGTGAAACGCCTGGCTCGAGGCTCCAGGAGTGCCCCTGACACAGGGAGGCACTGCAATCTGCCACAGATGTCTAGAGGCCCGAGACCATTTCCAGTCATGCTAAACACCCTAAAGAATATAAATCAAACCGTGGGAACAGGATTCCTTCCTCTGTTCCTTAATTTAATCACAACTGCCCTTTTTGGATCTGGATCAACTCACAACTAAACACACATTAGATTAACTTCCAACAAGAAATAAACAACATATTACAAATAAAGCCTCATTCCAGCGCTGGTCGCTCACGGACGACGGGGTTCCCAGTCTGACCTGTTTCACAGACGCTGTCGGCTTCACGTTCCTGGGAGCCAGCGGCAACTGATTCCTCAGCTTCTCTGCCTGCTCCTGCTCCTTGGCCAGTCGCTGCTTCTCCTCCAGCGTGAGCGAAACCTGGAGAAAGAATGCGAATGCAGTGAAAGGGCACAGGGCGCTCTGGCCAGCCAAGGGAGCCGGAGGACCAATGCCGGTCCCTGCGGGCCAGACAGCGGCTCTGAAAGGAATTCGGCTCCTAGGCCCTTGGACCGCTGAACACGTTGGTCGCCTTATAACCACTGCGTTGCAGAAGTAAAATAAAAATCCCAAACTTCCGAGTAGGGAAAAAAAAACAACTTGCAAGTATTCCAAACGAGCAACGTGCTGGTTCTATGAAGGAAGGCAACCCAGCCGGGTGAGAGGCCAGCAGCTGGACTCACCCTGGACGGGGGGGCGGCCGAGGCCGCCGGCCTGCTGTCCTTTCCGTCCGAGCTGGTGCTCCCCGTGTCCGCCCCGAAGATCTTGTCCATCTGGAATTGGAGAGCCGGGTTTGAAAACACAGCGCACCCACAACCTGGCCTGCGCAGACTGGCTAGAAACGGTGGAAAACTAAACTGGCTCGGTCAGCAGAAATGAGTTATTTATTGATTGCTGTGAGATCCTTCATAAAAAGATGAGAATGAAGACAGTGTGTTCTTTGATAGTCTTTTAATAGAGGGATTAATTAATAGAAACCAGGAAAACAAGTGCTGCAACTCGGGACTGGAGCCTGGTAGATAAAGCAGGCCTTCGGCCTCTCCCGCCTTGTACAGCTCCACACGAGCCTCCTCCTCAACACTGAACCGAGTCTCACGCTGCAGTTTCTCAACTGCCTCTTCAACAGGCCTGAGTGGCTCCACCTGTCCGGGCGTTTGCCCAAGAGCACAGGTTGGCCACGGGTTTAAGCCTGGCTCACGTCACGACTGCCCCAGACTCCCCCTGCAGTGCCCCCGGGGTGGGGTAGGGTTAGCCCAACAGGGCTCTCGTGTTTTTTCTCTCTTCACACATTTTAAAGGGTTCGTGCCTGTTGCAAAACCCACTGGGGGAACATATTTTAAAAGGTGGACACGTGGTGAAGATGACAAAGAGATAGCTGAAGGGGGAAAACTGGCAAACACAGCACAGCTAGCTCCTGCGTGCAAGCGTCACCGGGGGGGTTTACCTGGTTGCCGGGGCTGGTCTTCGGCTCTTCGGGCTTGTTTAACTGACTCGAGATATCCAGACCCCTGAGCAACAGAACAGAAACAACGTGAAGCGCAGATTCGACAGAAAACGACATCGCCCGGCACGCCGAGGCACAGCGCCACAGCTGCGCCGGCCCGGCCGAAGCCCCCCGAGCACGCAGCGATGTGGACCAGCAGGAGCACCGCCTCGCTCTGCCTACCTCTGCTGCTCCTGCATGACGTGCAGCTGCTCCAGTTTGGTCTTGTGCTCGGTCTCCATGCGACTCAACATGTCTTTGATGACAGCCATGAAGGAATTGAACTTGTGCAAAAAAAAACATACAGAAAACATTTTAGGGACTGCAGAGCTCTTGGTGCAGTCAGCGGGCGAGCGCGTCGCCAGTGGTGCGCAGCGCCAAGCCTCTCAGTCCCCTGTCTATGATGGCACCTCTTCCCCATCGCCTTCATTCTGGAGCACAGGCTCCTGTGGGAACAATTAGCAGCTCATCTGCTTGGCCAGACTGCAAGACCCTCAAGTGAATTGTTATCCACACCCCACCCCGGTGACTCGGCAGCCCAGGGGAGTCTAAGCAGAAAGCACAGAACCCTGCTCGTGATGTACAGTAGTATTTAGGGTGGCGGGGGGGGCATTAGATGGTCAGAAATGATTTTTTTTCCCCCCAACGCCAGCCCAAAATGAGACTGACAACGAGATCTCCAAGCAGCTCTCGTGCTTTCCCCCAAAGCAGGGCTATTCCAGCTAGGAACACTTTGGGCTTCTCTTACTCCGCACTTGTTTAGAGCCCAAAGGCGCAGGGACAGAAACCCCTCGGACCTCGGGCCCAGCTCCGCCTCACCTGGTTGAGGTTGAGGTTGCCGTCTATGCTGAGAGGAATGAGGTGGGGCAGCGTCTTCCCGGCCAGCTGCTCTTTGGGAATCCCCAGCTTCTTGTGCGAGAACGTGCACTTGTAGATCCCTGTGAAAACACGTCACAGCATTTCCAAGACATCGGCCCCAAATGATTTAAACGACTCTTTCAACAAACGGCAGTTTTTCTTGAACGTTTAACCCATTGAAAACCGTATAGAAATATTTTATTCTAAGTGGTAACCTAAAGAGCTTGTTTCAGCATTTCAGAGATCATTTGGGGCGGAGCGGGGACTCTGTGGCTCAGGATCTGCGCCTGTGGCTGGAAGTTTGCCGGTTCGTATCCTGCAGCCGGCAGAGGAATCCTACTCCATTGGGCCCCTGAGCAAGGCCCTTAACCCCAACTGCTCCAGGGGCGCTGTACAATGGCTGACCCTGCACTCTGACCCCCAGCTTCTGTCCCTGTCTGTGTGTCTCATGGAGAGCAAGCTGGGGTCTGTGAAAAGACAAATTCCTCATACAAAAAATTGTATATGGCCAATAAAGTGATCTTATCTTATCTTCAATTTGCTCTAGAACAGTAACATCCAGAAAGACCACAGGGTAAATCTGTCCCACAGGAAAGAAAATAAAATCCCAGAATTACAACACAATGGCACTGGAGCACACACTCAAAGATCACAATACTACCGCCACACATGGATTGGCTGAGCTAATGGTTTATTACACAGTGGTCAATCTTAAAATACATCACATGTTTGCTTTATAGAGCATCCTCATTAGAGAAATTAATGGAAGTATCAAAAGCATGTCATGTCTTGAATTAAAATTTATTTTTCAGAAGTCAGGTGTAAAATTTAACCAAATCTAATTCAGACCAGACTACTATTCTTTAAATATTCGGATGCAGAATAAAATATTGTTTGCTGTGAAATGATTTCTACAGAGGACTGATCTGACAAAACTGCTTCAGGCAGACCGCCTCAGTGGACAACAGTAATTTGTTTCAAAGAGGGGCCTATTGTGGGACAGACAGCAGAGCAGAGAAAATAACTCAGAAATGGGGATATTCTCAGACATGAGCACAATAAAGAGGCCACAATCGCATATAAGCCAGATTTAGTTTTAAGTTTAAGAAGCAGATCAAAATATATTTCTTAATTTAGCTTTTAGATAATATTTGTCTTATTGCCTGTTGTTTAATTATATTTTTTTTCTTCCCTATTTTATGTTGATACTTCATATTGACATTTTATTCCTTCTTATCACATTTTACCTTTTGGCATCATTACAATTTCTATTTTGATTTCTTGTAATTACTCTTTATGTTTTGTATTTTCAGTTATTTATTTTTTTAATATCACTTCAAAACTAAAAATAATTCTAAAAAAAGGTTGACAAAAAGGATGCAAACGTTTTGTGTCGAGTCCGACATTAGTAACTATTACAGAGCAATATCACATGGCTTTATAATGGCTCCTTTAAGCAAGATCTGATGACTGAAGGTTTCCCCCCCCCCCACACACAGTCAGGAGCTTCTGAGAGACAGAACGCCATCATTACTTGTGGGCTGTGAAGTAAAATAAATCCAGATCACCCAACGTCAGTCTGGTAGGCAGGCAGCACAGCAGCCACGAATCTCTGTGAAGTGATGGTAGCTCCTCACTTCCTCAGAGGGTCACAGCCCCCCCTCCTTCTGTCCACACCCCACCCAACACCCCCAGCACTCACAGAAGCCCCCCGCTCCACAGGTGGAGAACCACGACCACACAATGATTCTCCGATACAATGCCACATTTAAAATGTCCACTAAGTCAGAGCTTCTTCATTTTTTTTGCATGATTTACATTGCCGTTTACTTCCTAGCAGAAAGTTCCAGCGGACTGTAATGTTTTCAGACGGTACCGAAAACAGATGCTTTCCCAAACCGACGCGAGTGAGGGCTGGCGGGCGAGCGCTGCGGATCAGCAAGGGCACAGAAAGAACGTTACCTAAAACTCCCATCAGCACCGCCGGCTCCCTGGAGGGTATCTGCTGCAGGAAGGGCAGAATTTCGTCTATCACGTACCACTTATCAAGGTACTCCAGGATTTTGCCCAGGCAGACCAGGGAATTCACGCGGACCTGCAGAAGAAAGTCAAGGTCCGATCAGAAATTCTACTCAGCAGACAAGCTGCTGGAAGCTGTAGATTAGAGCTCATTAAAGATGTGGGATATATCATCTACGCTGTACTTGTTATGGGTCTAGGCAATACTGAAGACCATCTGCAATAAGTGATGAAGGGATGAAAACCTGCATTTCGCCTTGAAGCAGACTTACAAACTGAACTCCTTGCAACTTTGACATTCCTCCCCAGGGCACTTCCTCTGCAGGCAGTCTCCTCAAGGAAGACCTTGCATTAGTATAGCACCTTACACCCGGAATGATCTCAAAGCCATTTACAAATTAGAGGGGACCCACTGTACCACCCTGTAGTACTGCTGCACCGGGGAAACACACAGAGGCCATTCTGCACCAGCAGACCCACTGCACAGCTGATCAGAAGGAGGAGTGATATATATTCTATATACTCCTTTTTTTTACTGCACGTCTCACTGAGTGTATTGTATTGTTGCATTATTTTGTTACACTGTGCTGTGTTGACTGTGCCAGGCTCCTGTTGCACTGCAATTTCCCTCACGGGATCAATAAAGTATCCATCTAAAAACTCTGTTTAATGTTTCATCCAAAGGATGACACCTCATAGCACAGTGTCCCCAGTCACCATGCCAGGGCACTGGATTTGAAAGTATGGCCCAGAAACAAGAGCACCACCTGCTAGTTCACCAACACCCCCAGGTTTCCCCCAGAGGTGTCCCATCCCGGTACCAACCAGGCCCAGCCTCACTCGGCTTCCGAGATGGGACCAGATGAGGCGATGGGTAGGCAGCGGAGAGAACGAGCCAGAAACAGGCTGGACTCCAACAACGGGGAAGGCAAGATGAGATGAGGCCAGCAAGCGTCGCGGAGGGCCGACGTCACTGTGCCAGGGAAAGCTGAGCTACGCATACTGACCACAGTGAAGAACACACCTTACAGGCTCAAAACTGCATGGTTACGGGCAAGAGGTGGTCATTCAGCCCGTCTCGCTCATTGAGATACTAGTAGCTAATTGAATTATTAGTACTAACTGAACCGAGGAGCTTGTTCTGCCACTTTCTGAAAGCTGGAAAGGCATCAGCTTTAACGACATGGCTGGATGCCTTGGTCCAGGCTAAGATCTAAAAAATATGCCAAATATGGAAGAATTGTTACTTAAAAATTCTCCAGCCCTCAGCAATGCTTTTATCAGAACGACATCTGTAGTACTGAAGTGCCTCCCAGTGTTACAGTCATCTATAACCCCAACAGCAACAGGCAGCTTTGAATTTCCACTCCTCGCCCGTCATTCGGTGGAACACCAGTGTGTGAATCTCCCCATCATCCATTTTCTAAACCACTTTAGCCAGTACTGGGTCACAGGGGACCTGGAGCCTGTTTTGACAAGCAACAGGCGCAAGGCAGGATACAGCCTGGACAGGACGCCTGTCCATCGCAGGGAACACAGACAGACACACACACACACCAAGGCCATCTTTCCCAGAAGCCAATTTACCTACCAGCATGTCTTTGGACCGAGAGAGGAAACTGGAGCCGCCAGAGGAAACCCACACGAACACGGGGAGAACATGCAGACTCCACACAGACAGCACCCCAGGAACTGAGCTCGGGGCTCTGGAGCTGCGAGGCCGCAATGCCGACCACCGCCCCGCTGTGTCGCCCAGGTGTGTGTAGCACACACGCGGTGCGTTACCAATAAAACTGAAACGGGTTCATTTACACCAGCAATGAGAGCTGCACAGAAGGATGAGCCGCACTACAAACTACAGCAAGTTGTCCAGCTCACCGCCAGGGAAGACGTCTGCAGACAGGCGGTTTTAATCCTGGGGATTAAAGAGTTCTTCATGGAGGGGTAATCAATCAGGTTGGCAAACGTGGGGATAATGTTCAGGCAGAGCTCCTGCGGAATCGGGGAAAACCAACATGAACGTTAGTCATTTCACTACTACCCTGTTACCCTTCCTCCTGTAACGGACTTCATCCTCTGGAAAGACGGACTGGTCTCCACGTTCATCTAGGGGTTTCGCAGCGGAAGGACATTTCTCCCACACCAACAGTGAAAAATGTTACAGATAAGGGTATTCTCCAATTACTGTAATACCACATGCAGCTATGTCTTCATATTAGGTCTGAAAACACTTGCGAGATCTGCAAAACCCAGTAACTCTTCTCGTCACATACTCCAAGCCTCCTCTTGGGTTTATTTTAGATTGATGGCTCTCTGCTCAATTTTGACCTCACAGCGTTAAGGGTCTCAAGGGGAGTTCAGTCCGATCCCCGAGTTCTAGTCTTAAACAAATATGTAATGTATAAAAAATGATTCAGGTCTTTCCATACAAAACTCCATGAAAATCATCCAACTTGGCAGCACTCCTTTGAACTTGCTGATGCATAAGAGGACAAAACCTCAGGCAGTCTAGGGGCTGCAGACCTTTCTAGTATTTCATTGATGTCTTTCTCCAATTTACATAGAAATATCAGTTTGCACTGAATTAAGTATCACAATTTCACAGGCAACTGTAACTCAGTGCATTAAGTCCAGTGCAGTAGTGACGCACTGTTATACATATAGCCTGCAGAAATGCAAAACGTAGCACCATGCAAGAAGACGAATGGGCGGAAATGCAGACGAATTATGCAAGTCCTTGCTCAAATCGCCACCATGGATGGAAGCACAGTGACAAATTAGTCACCTGATCTGCCATATTCTTACCTAGAACTTTTACGAATTTTTATTTCCCTTATCGAGTCTAACAGGATTGTTTTCCTCCTGCCTTTTCTTCACACGAATTCTAATCAAGGCTCCTCCTCCCATTTACAAGCCAAGCGTGACCGTGGGGTCTTCAGTACAGCAGTGTGTGGCCCGGTGTCGCCGAGACCACTGGTGTCCTGCCCCACCGAGAGCAGAACCCGAGGTCAAGCTGCTGTACTGAGCCCAGGGCCATGTCCTGCACATCTCCGCACAGCTGAGCCCTAACGGCTGGCCTCACCTGGATCTGGATGGAGGGAGCTTCCAGGGCTCTGTAAACCATCGGCAGGACGTTATTCTTAATATCGTCAGGCGGGGTTTTAGTCAGCAGTAAATCCATTTTTTGCAAGAAGATGAGCAAAATCTGGAAGGGGCGGGGGAAAAAGGGGGAGTTAAAAATGCGAACCTATCGAACGGCACGACCTCCAGCCACGCACATATTGTTTGCATGAAGAATTAGACAGGAGAACAACTTTCACAGAACAAGTCCACTCACCATATTGCTAGCCTGTGTGCATGAAAAAAAAAACAAAAAAAATAAAAGCTAAATGATTACATTTAAAAAAAAGACATTTTTCTTTGTGGGTGCCCTGTTTTATGCCATTAGGACAGAGGCGTGCCCTCGGGGGGGTGCAGTACCTGCACAGGCTCCTGCTGCCGGAACACGGGGCTCAGCTCTGGCAGGATCAGCCTCACGTACTCCTCCTTGGTGCACTGCTCGGCGATCAGCAGCACGTTGGGCAGCACGAAGGGCACCATGTCGGGGTTCACGAACTCCGAGGTCAGGGCCGGCAGGACGCGGTGCACAACGACGCGCTGGACGACACGGAACAGGTCAGCGCCCCCCAGCGCCAGGCCGCCCGCAACACACAGCCACCACCGGCACGCGCACAAGGGGCCGCGCTTGGAGACCGACGGGTGCGACGCGTGCAGGCGGAATGTAAAGCCAAACATTTCCGCTGAAAATCGAAGTTGTTCATTTATAAAAGCAGCCCCTTCCACAATTAACCTGGAATGCTAATGGATTACTTTTTAAAAAGTAACTTTACCAAACTCTGGTGATAATCATACATTACTTTTCCCAAACCTTAAAAATATACATTTGAGTGGTTCAGAGAACAGATTCACATTTTCTGACAGCACGTGAAGGCCGAACGCCTTGTCCGGGCGTGGGAGAGCCCAGCACGGTGCTCGTTCGGTTCCGATTGAAACCAGACATGGCGCTCGTCCGCAGACATAACGTTAAACAAAACATACGCAGCAACTTTGTTGGAGGCTGATTACTAATTAAGAAAAGTAATGTCACAAAACCTGTTCGGACTCGCTGGGCGGAACAGCGGTGGACACCCACAACCCCCACCCTCTGCTGACCGCGCTGTCCAGACAGCCAAGCAGGCCCCGGTCCGGTCAAGTACCTTGGGCAGCTTCGGGAGGATCTTTGGAAGCCCTTTGTAAAACTGCGATTTCTGCAGGTTATCCCTCTGGAATAAGGTGTCGAAGTACTGTAGTGTCATTGCTCCAACGTCATCGAAGAAAGGGATCTAGAAGAGTGACGCAGAAGAGCACAAAGTGGCCATCAGCCATGTTACACACCAACACACCACGAGGAAAGACAACAGCACCGACAGCAAGGTGCAAGATCTTGTTTGTCCAAATACAGGAAGAGGAAATTCATTGTCAAACAGTTTAATCTGACTTCCTTCCTATAACAACATTATTCTGTTTTTAATGAAAGCTTTCTTCCCTAAAGTAACGGCTGTGAATGTTCTGCATACACACAAACATGCTGCTCTTGCCTGCTTACTCCCAGAGGTAATTCGGTACAGCAAAATCAAAAAATAGAAGGAAGCTACGAAATTCTGTTGCAGTGTGTCCCTACCTATGGAATTGCATCACTTTATTGGCCATATACAATTTCTTGCATTAGGAATTTGTCTTTTTGCAGACCCCAGCTTGCTCTCCATGAGACACACAGACAGGGAGAGAAGCTGGGGGTCAGAGCGCAGGGTCAGCCATTTATACAGCGCCCCTGGAGCAGCTGGGGTTCAGGGCCTTGCTAAGGGGCCCAACGGAGTAGGATTCCTCTGCCGGCCGCGGGATATGAACCGGCAACCTCCCAGCCACAGGCGCAGATCCTGAGCCAGAGAGCCCACTCTGTTGAAGGCCGTGCTCCATGCACCGAAATACGCAAACTACTCTTCTGCGCCGGATACAGAAATGCGAATATCCTGTCTTTGAACTATTCATCTGTTCTATAATCTTGCAAATCAATTCCAGCTTCTCAGCACACGTCCACTCCGAAAAGAAAGCCTAAGATGTTCCTCGTTCCCGCAGATGCACGAGATTAGGAAGGCGGTGGTATATCCGCCAGCCGCCCTCGCGGGCCCGGCGCACAGAAGCCACGGAGCGCTGCTTGCCTTCGTCATCTGGTCTGCGTCCGGCCTCACGGTCGGGGTGACGTTCAGCAGCATCTTGGTGTGTTCCCGCACCTCCTCCGGGATCCGGGCCAGGACACTGGGGTTCAGGCGGCTCAGCTGGGATTTCAGGATACAGGGGACACGACACCCATCGTAAAGACAGGAGAACGCTCCGACCCGCCCCGTTATCGTCCAGCTGCGCCCACTACTGACACAAGAACCGCCTGTGGCCCGCTGGGACGGGAGGGTCCCGCAGGGTCATTCTTAGCTGAAACCATGCAGAAAAGTGGATTTCGACTACCCTCGCCCGAGACTGAGCAGAAATAATTTGCCTTGTTAGAGAGAGCTATGATGAGCATCCCTGTAACACTGTTCTGTAAGAATACAGTTTGGCCTGTGAAAAATAAAGCAAATTGATAGCACCCAAAATGGACACTTCATTCAGGTTTGATTCTCTAAACATTCTGTGAAAACAGTCTCCAACATCCAGTCCGTACCAATCTCTTTCCTGGGAATGATTAGGACACGCGAAAACTAAATAAATGGTCAGACTTCACCCATGGGCCCCACGCTTTTGTTTTTTTGTCATGTCACGGAATATTGTGAGAACACTGATTTCTGACCACCAGGTGCTGCTGTTCCTGGCCGAGATGAAGTGAAAGACAGACATCCACAAAGCTGCCCTTGTGTGAATGAAAAAAACACTTCATTTTTTGAGTTGCTCCACACACTGAATTGCTTTTTCACTAAACTCATCATTTGTAGCTGAATGGTTATTCTATGTATAGATCAGATCACACGTATCCTTTTATATCCCCATGTTTTATAATTTTTATAATTTTATATATCTAACAAAACAGTAAACGCACATCTAGAATCATTTGACAACCTGGTAATATCAGAATATTCAACACTGGTGCAAAGAACGGGAACACAATGAGTTATTTTTCTACCAAAGGAAGCCTTCCTTCTACGTATGAGAACTTCTTCGTTTCTTATTACAGAAGAACAAAAAATGTCAAGCTCAAAAGGGATTATGCACCGATGACTATCGGCAGATAAAATAAGTGGCCTTTTATTTATTCACTGTTATGAATGCCATTTTTTATTTACTGCCTTTACGTGTTCCCTGATGTTTTTCTTGTCCCTGTAGATGTCGGAAGTTACAAATTACAGTAAACAAAACTATCTACCGCACACCTACAATATCGTGAATGACCTGCTGCACTGTCAACCAACCACTTGGTGCAAATGTACGCTAAGTTATCGGCGATGAAGAGGAATTTTGTTTTCAGAAACTGCAATAACAAATGGAAAACACATCTGGCCATTTCAAGTGCAACCAACCGTGCAATCTATTAAAGTAAATGCCACTGAACTCGACAAATCCCCTGAACATGGATGGAAGGAAGACTATTATGTTTTGGTGGTGGGATCTACTCTCATTCCGTCTTTAATAGGAACATACGAATGAGAGGGGGCATTCTGGCCCATCTAGTCCACTATCTGATCCCTGGATCCCGGGCAGCCGTTTCCTGGAGAACCCAGAGTATCAGCTTCAGCAACATGCCGAGCAGCTGGAATGAAGCACTGGACACTCCTGAAACTACTTTCCCCACAATCAGCACGGAGGGATAAGGAGCAGACGCCGGCCTCGCCCTTTCACCTCTCCGTGCTCTCGAGAACAAACAGGCCGTGCTCATCTCTCTCAGAGGCTCAGAGGCAAAGCTAGGAACCGGCAGCAGAAAGCACGCTTCTGTCTTTATCACCTGATCCAGCTGGCGGCTGAAGCTTTTGAAGATGTCGTGCTTGTTCACTTCGAAGATGGGCTTTCCTTCATCGAAGACGGCGTGGATGACAACCCCCAGGGAGTACATGTCGCTGGCCGAGTCGCAGCTCACCGACAGGATGTACTCGGGCGCCAGGTACTCAGGGTTGGGCAGGCAGAGAGAGGGGAGGTTGGGGTCCCACTCCTTGCAGGAGTACTTGGCCTTTCGGAAGCAGGAAAGACGAAGACCGTGAGAATGCAGACGAGCTGGATCCTCTACGACAAACACCTCCCAGGTTCAGCGGGCTTTCGAATTGGGCTGCAGGGTTTCTCTGGAACCGGCAGTTCTGTTTGGTGGGGTCCGATGGTTCTCAATGAAAACTGCCAACGCGTCTGCCATTACACCAGGCAGCGGAGAGCAAGCAGGAAATAAAACCGAGAACACCAAAAACAGCAACCACGTCATTTTGCGGCTCAACTGCATGCTATAAGCATTTTGTCTAGATGATCGAGCCCCAGTGGGGCTTACCATGAAGATACTGTAAAATACTGTATTTACAGAATAAACTTAAATGTTCTGAAATGTCTGTGCTACTGCCTCAGCTGTGCACGCAGTCACTTTCAAAGGAATGTGAAAACTAACTAGAACAATGTGTGTAAAGGCATTTTTTTTTGCAGTTGATTGAACGCCAATTCAACAGCCCAGCACGACACACCTAGCAATCAAGGAGAGTGCCTTGTCATAAAGCGAGAAAGGAACAGTGGAAATATTCACCCCCACCTCTTGCTCCGAGGGGTTGGATGAGGAGATGCTGAAGTCGAAACCCATAATTTTCCAGGCTCCGCTCTTGTTTAGAATGATATTCTCGGGGGTCAGGTTTCCATGAACCATTTTCACCCCACTGTGCAAAAACGACAATCCTTCAGAGATCTGGGGAAAAAAAAAGAATAAAACCAAACAGCCACATCAGACCAGCTGCAGCCTCTTCCGAGAGGATTCGGTTAGCGAGACTCCACCGAACTGTGTAAAAGCACTCTCTGGCAGGATTCGTGTTTTAGCAGGTTTAAGAACACGTTCACCGTTCTGTTCTTGGGAGTTTATCTCATATGACAGACAGCAGCATCGTCGGGTGTCTGAGCTAAGCAAGGCTGTCCAGACATGGGAGGCCTCTGAGGAATAACCAGGCTGCAGCTGTAAGACGCCCTGGGGGACCAGTAGGTGGCGCTCCACCCTGCGGACCAGAAGGTCCAGACCAATGCCCCACTATGGTCAGCAGGCACACAGTGCTGCAGGAGGTGCTGTCCTTCAGGTGAGATGTTTAATGGAGGTCCTCGCCCTTTGGACGATAAGGATTAATTTCCAGGATTTATACTGTAAACTGCAGCCACTGATCATAAGTAGGGCTGTTTACCCCGGTGACCTGACTGAAGCCCCTCTGCCTGATCTGCTGGCCCAGGGGCCGCTGGTGCAGACCGGCTGCCTTGTGTTACTCAGGCGGCACTTCAGTGGGGGACAGAGAGGATCTCCTCCTCTATCTACAGCACTTCCGAATCTTTTGAGATGAGCTACTAATAAGTGCAACGTATTCTTCTGATAGTAATGAAATGGGTGCTCTTATATAAAACGCTTCTTTAATGATGCATAAGGCATTTACAGCATATGCTAACTCTGCTTACCAATGCATTTTCACAACAACACAGAAACATGTAATATGCCAGTTCCTTTGCAAGATGGTGTTTCTTTCTGCAGTGAGTCATACAGCTCGGTTTCTTTTTTAGTGATAAGGAAAGCGATTTCTTTAATATGTCACAGGCTTCAATTAAGACCTTCCTGGACACCTGGGTTTTGACACCCACCCAGACTTATTCAGGGCACAGAACGATGTCCTCTCATGGCGAAACAACCTGAGGTGTTGTAGGAGGCTCTGCTAACGCAGCGTTATTCATCTCTTGGAGAATCATGAGCATCTTTGAATTTCTGATTAAAAACAGGCAGATTGTTTTACGGAATCCAAGTCACTTACTGACACTGCAGCCTGGGCGATTTGCACAGCGCAGGCTGTTACTCATTAATCACCAAGCACACATTGTGAAACATTCTGTTCAGATGAAGATTCTCTGGACAGCAGTCTGAACCATATACTGGTTGAACAAGCTGCAGACTCTTCCACAACGTGTACAATCTACCTGCTCACCACAGTGCCTTTACTTGAATTTGAAAGTAGGTCATGCAGGAATAATTTATCCTGTTAATGGATATTCACTGACTCAAGCTATAAGCATGAACATACCCAGAGAAAACCAATGCAAACTCCACACAGCTGGTGCTCTAGCCCAGGACCCAAGAGCTGTGAGGCTGCTAGTGCTCACTCGGTTTGCATCAATTCAACTCAAAAGCACTATCTTTTCTTTTTTTAACTGCTTCATCCAATACGGGGTCATGGGAGAGCCTGAGCCTATCCCAGCAAGAAACGGGCGCAAGACAGGGTGCACCCTTGAGGGGATCCCAGGCCACCACAGGGGAGACACTGATGCACACACTCACACCAGCGCTAGTTTCCCAGATCACAAGCCAATCAATCTACCAGTACAGTATGGTCTGGACTGCGGGAGGAAACTGAAGTATACAGAGTAAACCCAGGGAGAGCACAAACTCCACACAGAGAGCACGCCAGGTGCAGAATTGAACCCAGGGCCCCAGTGCTGTGAAGCAGCACTGCTAAACACTGCACCGCTGTACAGCCCACAAAAGCACTAAATAAGGTAAAATGCCTGAAATACATAGTACATGGTGTTGGCTTTAACAAAAGTCTGCAGTTTATAAATCCTGGAAATGCATCATACCGCTACCCATTGAAACTCTTAACTGGATTCTGTGCTCTACAGCAAATCTTAAAATAGGCTCAGGAGAATAGCATCACAACCAAAGGCAAACAAATTAGCTCTTTTTGTTTAATGCAACAAGCTTGATCTTTCTCGGGTACTCCTTAAAGAAAACTCGAGCTGCTGCTAATCAAGGCCACTGTTAAACCAAGCCTAGAGTTTGTGATGAAGCGAGTGCCACAGAATCAAGACCATGAACCGGATACAGATCGCATTTCTAACGCACAAAGAGTTTCAATTTCATTAGATTAAAAAAAGAATGGTAACTCTACCAACAGTAATTCATTAGTTTGTCATGTCTGAACAACCTCTGTTCAGAAACAGCATGTCACACGCAAGGACGAAAGGCCCTGCTGGCCTAATTTCACGTCGGTGATGCGGATAAGGAAGATGGCCTTCTCTCGTGCGACACAAGAAGCTGCTGTCCAGCTGGCGGGTGCGAGATCAAGGCACTCACCTGTAAGAGGCCATATTTGGTTTCAACGTCGTAAAGCTTATACTCCTTGATGTCTGCAGGCACCGGGGTTGGCAGGTTGTCCCACTGTCCAAGCACGTTAGACAAGCTTGCAAAAACCGGTTCTGTGCAAAAAGCTAAACAATCTCTGTATATAAAAAAAAAGAAAAAGCACCAAGTTATTTCCTTTTATGAATTAACCATGCAGGATTTGACTGGGTCATTTGGTCACGTTATACAGTGTATCAGCCTACTGGAGATAATCTCAGTGCATGAACACAAATGATGACAGCTTCTTTTTATAAGACAGGAGTCTGGACTGCAATCCATACCCCACCGGATTGTTTTCACAACCTTTCATTTCTGTTGCTGTCCACTGCTGCCATTCAAGTCAAAGAGACTGAAATATTACTGAAATACACCAGAGGACAGATACAACATGCATTTCCCATCTGCGACAGCTAAGCCATTCATGCAAAACGTCTGAAAAAAAAAATTAGAAAAACCAAAACTCAGAGCAGGACAAGACGGTTGGAAACGCGTTCAAACTACATTATACTGCTTAAACCAGTTAGGAAAATGACTTGGGCGTTGAGACATCCTTCACATCATCAAGACAATGTGTGGAACCGATTAAAAAAATTAAACTAATAAGCTCTCCTGAAGATAATGAGTACAGTTTTGGTCACCCACTCCATATTGCTGCTCTGGAATCAGCCCAGAGAAGAAGAACCAGATAGACTGCAGGTCTGGGAAATGTCGCACAGTGACAAGCAGAAGGATCTAAGCCTTTTTAGTTCTAAACACAAAAGATTACGAGGGAATCCTGATCCAAGTATTTATAATCCTCAAAGGCGCTGACAAACTCAACCCAGCAGATTTCTTCAGAAAGAACACTGAAGCACAAACCAGAGGGAACAAGTGGAAACTGACAGCATGGGGGCACTTCTTTACACAAAGGGTGGTGGGAGAGTGGAACAATCTGCCCGGCCATGATGCTGAAGCTGATACTCTGGCTTCTTTCAAGAAACAGCTGGATGGGATTCTTATCCACTAACCATCCAACGGGCCAGGTGGGCTGAACGATCTCCTCTCGTTTGTAATCTTTCTCCTGGTGTTTTCAGAAACATTAGGCTAGTTGGTTTAAAAAGCCATCTGCAGGCTTTGTTTTGTAACAGAACCTTTGTTTTGTTTCAGAACCTCGCTTGAAGGTGTAGCAGGCTATAGGGTGAGTGGGAATAACTGATGCATCCTCTCACTCATCAGGAACTCCTCGCAGACTTATCCTTTCATGTCTGGTTCTGTGAGATATCTGAAAGGCCTTTCTTTCCTTTTAGGAATAGCAAATTCTGTTTTATGTACAGAACAAAAATGCTATTTATATGCAATGCTGCAGGATACAACCAAAGAGGAGAAGCTCTAGAAGATGAACCCGTCTTGTCAAGGCTCAACACTCAGGAATCTGAAAACGGGGGTCGAAAATCCAAGCGCAGCAGGACAACGACCTGAACCCACATGAAAGCAAGGGAATGTCCCAGTTGGAAGTCCCGTCGGATAAGCAATTAGGAAATTCACGGACAGGCTTGACAAACTGCAGCAGAGCTAATTCCGAAAACTTGGATTCCTATCAGGTTTCCTGTTGACTTCAAAATCCTCTCGCCCGTGTCCCCCTAGCGCGCTTGCACACCATGGGAGACGGGGCTTCTCCTGCTGCGGCCCAGAGCACAGGGACTTCGGAGACTCGCCTGCCCTGGGCCTTTTCAAATCCAGACTCAAAACCTTCTTCTTCAGAAGGGCTTTAAACTCATCGGTGCCTGCGTCTGCCCTTGGCACCTCCCACTGCCGTTTTAGAACGTCCAATAATGATGTGAATACCAAGAGCAGACATTGGTCACAATGGTGGGGCGGCCAAGGACGGCCTGAGGGGGAGAATGCAATCAGCACACCTGTGAACTTGACTTCCTATAAACTCTTTGCAGCTTTAGCTGACATTCAACCTCCTTGACACGTCACAGGCGTGGGAATGAAGAGCGGAGCGAGGCGCCATGTTCTATCGAAAGCCAGTTGAATCACCCTGCTGGGCACGTCACTAAAGCAGCCTGGGTGAAGAGGCTTCTCTAGGGCCGGGGCCCGAACCCGCAACCGACCCAGTCCCAGCCCAGCGCCCCGGCCGCTCGCCTCGGCGTGCGCAGAGCACAGCTGGCTGGCAGGAAATCCGACAAGGAAGAGCTTAACGGAATGGCGACGGGCGTGCGGAAGGCTTGTGGAGGTGTCACACGATTTGCCCGCGGGGTCAGTCAAGCTCCGGGGGAAACGGCGGTCCTTACCGCGACTCCTCCAGGGGGTGCTGGACGGTGAGGAGGCGGGGGTGCCGCAGTCGGGTCAGCTGCTGGACTCCTCTCTTCAGCGAGTCTATAATCTGGTCTTTCTCAAACTTCTGATACTTGTCTATTATCTTCTTGTCGAAGACAAAGACCGCCACCTCCTGCAACGCCAGGGCAACAAAACCGCCATTTACAGTACCTCTCTGCCAGGACAGGGCCTGAGCACGGAGGGGGCTCAGGAGAGTCACGGGACTTACTGCACACACCAGTCCTGCTCATCTGACTTTAACAAGCCAGTTACTCATGGACATAGACACACTAACACTAGAGAACAAACAGTTAAAGGGCCAGAAAATCAGAAAATGCAGGCAGTTCCAAGAAGGTTTTACCACAGGCTGGACTGCAGCTCTTCCCTTCTAGAGACAGTGCACTAGATGTGTTTTTCCCATTCACTCACACAGTTCAGAAACAGGTGTTTGGAGCACAGAAAGATGGGAACTGGTGCTCCTGGCAAACCCAGCACCTTCTTTTCTAAATACATCCTGCATATCTGACAAAAAGCCCTGGTTCACATTATGAAAGGACAGGACTGAAAAGAGGAAACTGCTACATTGTGTTTTTTTAAAGGGACAGGCATCCAAAGAAATTTCAATTCTCAGAACAGAACAAAAAGCAATAAGGCTTTTTCATTTCAAAGCTGTAAAAAAATGCCGGTAAGAGTTTGTTGGAAAATCCCACAAAAACCCTTTACAACTTTGTCGAGACAATCCCCCACTCCCCGTGGAAATTTACATTCCTGATTGTCAGATGATTAACGGGCTCCAAAAAAACTCACTAGGGGCTCTTAGCCTTGTGTGACGGTGCTCATTTCTCTCAGAAAGTTAAACAGCCCCAGTCCGAGGCAGGAAGTCTGAGTACTGTTAACTACAGCTGAACATGTTAAAAACAGCACTGGAACCGCAGAGAAAACATCATGCATTCACAGAGAGAGAATTCACAGAGTCCAGAGGGGCAAACCGGAACACCAGAAGAACGCTTTGTGAAGCAGCAGTCGGAGGAGCACAGTGCTCCTCTGTACAGGGCAGAAAATCAGTGGGTTAGGGAAATCTAAGCTTGAGTAACTTAAAACCAACATTACCATCCCAAGTCGATAACCATCAGATGCAGTAAAATTGCGCCAGTACATGCATAAGGGAACGTGAAGTATGATAAAGCGGACACGGTATCATGTAGGCACTGTGTCAGGGATATGCGGAACCTATCTTACTGTACTCATTACAGCTTAGGGCAAATGGCTTTTTAAAACTGAATGGCTGCCATCCAGCAGTGCTACTAAAGATCCTTATTTACACCCTGCTCGCGTTCGAAGTGCCCCTCTGAAGCGATGCAGTGGCCAGGCGAGAAGCTGGGTCACATCTCGCCCTTCGCTGTCCAGGTGGAGAGGAGAGCAGAAACAGCAGTATCTGTGTGGCGTTCAGTAACCATACGAAAGGCCTGTTCGCAGGAAGGTGTGGAGACACCACCGCGTGGAAATGGCAAAGCAGTCCAAAGTGCTTTTTAAAACACGCAAAGCCAGACACGCAAACAACTGGAACCGAGACGTGTGATGAGGCCCTTCGGCAGCAGCTTTTAAAGGCATTCAGCCCGGTTGTATTTAAAAGAAGGGCACACCGCTGGTCACTACATAGCACAGCGCCTCTCTCGGGCTTCCCTGCCTCCTGCCCACATGCAATCATCCGCTGACCTGCTTGGTTGACTTCTTGGTGCCGTTGTAGACCCTCCACGACAGTCCCGGTCCGCCGCTGGCGATGTGCCGGCCGACCTCAAACTCCCTGGTCACAGGGTTCCCCATCACCGCGCTGGTGACATCGGCGGTCACCTTGGTGACGGTGCTCTTCAGCTTGTTGAGCATGGACTCCATGGCTGCACCTGAGGAGACATCACCCAGCCCTCAGTCTGGAACACACAGGGGACCTGAAACAACTGACCCCCTTCACAGCTGTGGAACCGCGAGGAGACCCCATACGAGTATTCAGAAGCCTCAAACTGTTCTCAAAGTCAACCCAATGGACCGTTTCAGAATCCAAAGTGAAGGACAACCCAGAGGTGCGCTTACAACCGAGAACAGGAGGGAGCTCTTCACACAAAAGGATGTGGGAGTGGAACAAGCTATTCAGCTTTATTGTTGCAGCTATAAACTTTGGCTTCCTTTAAGAATCATCTGGATGAGGTCCTCGGATCACCAGGCGACGAAAAACTCATCGAGCTGCTTGGGCTGCAGACCCTCCCCGCATCTGTAAACACGCTGTAGCTATTAGCCTTTTGAAACTTGTCAGGTGTGAGAAACAGGAGGTCACAGGCTGCTGTGAAGCCTCTCGATGTGGTTCAGGAGGACAAAGAAGTGACCCAGTGCAGAGAGGGCACTGATCTGCACTTCATTAAAAATGACAGAAGAATACCGGTGGTACCCACAAACCTAAAGAACAATTTTTTTTTGTGGCTGCCCTTTTACTGTTGCGAGAGCTTCCACTGTGCAGTACACAGCACCAAAGGAAAGTGTAGCTCTGGGCTTGAAAGGTGGCTTAGCTGGTGTTTTTGATGATAAAAAGTGGAATCACTAAAACTGTGCTGGGCCATCCGCTGAGCACGTGTATGAGGTGAAGCTGCTCTGTGTGATCCGCAAGTCAACACACCGCCTTCAAGCTCCAACAGGAGGAGAAGACTTCATTGAATAACAGGGAAACCAGGCCTCAAGAAAATCAGGGAAAGAACAGTGTCAACTCCCCTCTTTTCCCCACTCCAAGTCCAGCTGTGGCTGTACCCCTAAACAGGGCTCTACATCTGAAACACAGCGTTCCCACCGCCGCCGGGCTCCATGTGTAGTTTAAGCATGCAGCACACAATACAGGTCCTGCCTTTTCTTTAATGACATTAATGCGGCCGTTCGCTTACTTTGAAGTCCTGTGCATGCTTTTAAATGCTGATAAATTAAAAGCGCAGCAGGTACACCGGATGAGAATTCTTACTGCAGGCCATCCAAATTGTTTAACGTGACCTGAAAAATAAATCGTGCTTTTACCCTTTTAATCTTGTATTTAAAGAGCTTTTTATTTTTATTTTTTGCAGACGAGGCAGGCGGTGGCGAATGATTCAGCAGTGCTCCGGAAGACGAGGGGCTGCAGACAAGCCCCCCACTCGGCCCTGTGAACCGGCGGCACGACAGCGTGCGTTAAACCCCTGGGGTCCCCCCCTCACCCCGACAGGAGGACTGGCAACCACGAAAACACAAGCGCCTGCTTCAAACAAAACACTCCACGGTTTCCACTGCACTTTTCATTCGCCAGCGCAGACAGAAACGGTTCCCAAACGGCAGCTGTTCTCTCTGTACACCCTAGAGCCTGCTGCTGCCTCTTCCAGGGGAGACACTCGGGCCTCCTCTCGCTTGCAAGCCTTCTCTGTGAGGAGGGGACCCGGTTCACCCCACTCGAACGCAGGGTGGGGCAGCTTGAGGGGCATCAAGACCCTCAAGCCGTCAGCGGAATTTAGTTGAGGCATTTAGTCTTCGGTTTAACAGAGAACCCAAAGGAGCGCACCTTCAACAGCAAAGTGTACCCGGTCCCCATACTGGGGCATACATCTGGAAACCCCAGCCCAGATGGAAGAGCTACCGGTCCACCGAGACCATGTGCAGCAGCAACTTGTTTTCTCATAGACGCCCCCCTTCCCAGACCTGTCCAGGCCCAACCCTGCTCAGCTCCTGAGATCTGGACAGATCCTTATATCCACTCCTTGAAACCTTATGTCACGACAGTTATTTCTGACAAGATCATAAAAAAACATGCTTTCACACAACAGTCCCAAAAGGGGCAGGTCTGGGTGAAGTGCTTTGACACCTTTTGAGTTATCATACTAATGCTCAGTCGAGCAGCCTGAAGTCTCTGAGCGCAATCAGGCCCTTTCAAGACAGCCGTGCTCCAGCTATCCAGCTCACAACCTCTCTAGAAACGGGAACAGCAAACGGCACGACAGAGAAAAACTCAAAGCAGGAAACTTCGAAACTTAGCCTATACAATGCTCACATCTTCACGAAGCTTAAATAAGACCCGTGTCTCCGGATCTTGATTAAATCCAGCCGCCGTTGGCGAACACTTTAAATTTACAATTTTCTACTAAAACATCGTAAAGAACTACATTTCGTTCGGGGGCCCCCCAGACATTCAGAAGTTGTAACCGAGGGCTCTGCGGTTGCTCTCTGCTCAGCTGGAAGCACCTGGCGTGTCACCCCAGCCTGCGGACCGGAGAACCGGGCTCCTGTCTCCGCTTCCCGGTCGCCACAGCGCCGGCTGTCCGAGCTCACTCCTGCTCCGGAACCGCTGCGGGCTCATTCCCGTCCGGGAAGGAGGAGTCCAGACTCCAGAAGCCAGCCCGTCCCTGCTGGCTCCTGTGCTCGGCAGCTCAGCTTGCGACACCAGTCGGAGGTCGAGGCGAGACGGGCCGTTTTCCTGAAACGGGGTGAGGAAAGCGGGGGCCCCACCGCCGCGCACGACAGTCCGAACCGATCCGCTCCCGAGCCCGGCGGAGAAGACCCGAACCCGGTTCACGCAGTCGGGGCTACACAACAGCAGGGAGGCGGGGGGGGGGGTGGAGAGAGACAGAGAGAAAGGCTGGGGCGTCTTTGCTCACGCCTGCATCAGACACCGCGACCCGTCGCCGTCTGCGGAGCTGGGGGGTGTTGAAAATGTTTCCCCCAGCCGTCTCCGGGTGGCAAGCCCCCGCCCGGCCCTGTCACCCACCTCGGCGGCTTCTCGGCCATCCCAGATCCCCCGCACGGTACAGAAGCCATCTAAAGCTGAGGGCTCGGGCAGTTTATTCAGCGCTTCCTGAATCCGGAACACCTCCAGGCCCCTCACCTTCGTCGGTGCTCCCGCCTGCCTGTGCACACCGCGCCGGCGGCCAGCGAAACGCTTTTCTGAGAGGGACTCGCGTTCCTACCTTCGCGTTAGGCCAGACCGTCAACGGCTTTTCACGGCTGCTGCACTCCAGTGAGTAATCGACGCAGAAAGCTGTCAGCCCCGGCAGCAGCCACAACCCTCCATGTCTCCCACCACCGTAGTGTACTAACACATACAGAGCCCTACCTGCTTTGTGGACGTCACTTCCGGCAGCAGCCCCTATCTCCGCCCACGGAGCACCACGTGATCAGCGGGGCGCCGCGAGGAGGCCCAGTCACAATGACTTTAAAAAAACGCACCGGTGCCTGACTCGCTGACGTCACCGCATCCGATCACGGGTTGCAGGAGCACCGACGTGGTTCACTGCAGCCAGTGTTTACAGAGAAGGGTACTTTGGCCCAGGTTGAGAGTGTGACTCGTGACCTCCCTACTGATCCGCCCAGGCAGGGCTTCTTCGTGAATGCAGGGATGTGTGTTAACCAGAGTGATCCAATTGCGTGTCCGCAGGGAGTGTATTAAGTGAAGGCGGCAACGGGATAAAACAAGTCAATGCATTGAAGTCACGTCGTGTACAGCAGTGTCGACTCATTACAGTGATCTAGGCCTGTTCAAATTTAATCTGACTGCGTTGTTGAGAATGATGTAAGAAATAAGTAAAGATTTATTCCATGCTGAAAAGAGAAGAAACACAACGTTTCGGCTGTGGAGCTTTCCTTCTTCAGGTGTGTCAAGTAATGTAGTTCAGGTGGGTAGCTGCGTCAGCATGTGTAGGCTGCAAAGGAACAAGTAATAGGTTTATTCCATGCTGAAAAGAGAAGAGAGAAAACAATGTTTCGGCCGTGGAGCCTTCTTCAGGTGTGAGAAAGACAGGGCAGTAGGCAAAGGTAATGAAGCGGGAGAACAAAGGCTGGGAGAGAGGAGGAGCGAGAGGCGGGAGCAGGGGACAGACAGAGAGGCCAATCAGGAGGGGTGAAGTCAGGAGAGGTGTAGAGAGGTGTGAAATGAAACCTCCAATGAATGGAGAGAATTTAGAAGAAAAGTAGTCCGTCGTTAAGAGAAGGGGGAAGGTATAAGGAACTATAAGAACAGATATTAAACTTAGAGCACCAAGACAAGATTTCAGGATACTCATTGATGAGGTTAGTAACTCAAGTTCGAAGAGTCATAAAGATACAGCAGCTTAAAGACATGACACAGGTAAATAGTCCAGGCAAACACCAACTGAGTTACACAGCAGTAAACCGAGAGGCTTTCTAACCTTTCTAACCAGAACTGCATGAGGGGAAGTCGGCTGGTAAAAAAAGACTCATTCATTTGAACATTTCTGTGATTGTGGAGAAGAGAACTGAAGGATTACTGCAACCCCTCCCAAGTAGACCGAAATCATCAAGGGCAGCTCTTCAGGGCTCCTGATGTTGCTCGTGAGGTTGTAGATGAACAGGCATCTTTCTTTCTTCCTAGAATGCAGCCCACGTGTGTATCCAGGGGAGAATGAGACCACGTGTGGCGGTCTGAGGTCCCTTGTCCTTGCACCACGTTGTGAAGACCGCACATTCATACTCTTCAGCATATTTTGCCTGAGTTCTGGGTCTCAAAAACAGAGTGTATTGGAACATCTGAACATATATTGAGCATATACAAATAAAATCACTCAGAACATACAAAAAAAACCACCTAGAAGCTCCCAGACCTCTAAAAGCCCAATTCAGTGACACACAGCCTTTAAAAACTTCTTGTAACATCTGTTTGAAGGCCTCATTTAAAGTGTTTATTAATCTGACGTCCGCGAACTAGCATGTCCTATAAATATTTTAAACATCATAAGCCACACAAATAGGTTTTTAATATTATCTGGCATTGATTGGTTTATTTAAAATACAATAAATAAGCAATGGATAAAAAACGTGTTTGAGATCACAAAACATTTTTTAAGTGTATTTAAAGTGCTTTTCAATAACAACTTTCCTCTTTCTAGTCTCAATTACATTTAATTTCTGAAGATGCTACTTAATTTTCTGAGCCTGTGGCTGAAAGTATAGACAGCATGAAAAACCTTATGGGATGTAGTTTTATAAACTGGAACTTTCTTATCCTAGTTTACAGAATGAAACCTCTTTGTTTTAATTTTAAAATCTTATGGGTGTAAGAAGAATTAGGACCTAATATTAATATAATATTATATCGACTGACAATGCTTGATAAAACTTACAATATTCGTCAGATATTTGCTCATGAAAATGACTAAAGAATAACTAAAGAATCCAGTTCTTTTTATGTACACACATTATGTAGTTTTTCTGTTAACGTTATACCAGAGATTGCTGCTTAAAAGTAGAGGTGACAAAACACAGAAAAGAAAATGGTATGTTACATTACAGTAGTGTTTAAAATGATTCAAAATATACACTGGGTCATATTCTTATCAAATTATTAACTGGGGCAGTTCTTAACCTTTATGTCTATTCTGACCAATATGCCAGCACTAACAGAATTCACGATTCACAATAATGAAGTATTCATATTCAAATCCCAGCTGATGTACTCGGGACAGGCCAGGTAAAACACCACAAATCACAGCCTCCCCTATCTCAGCCCACTCCAGACAGCCACAGAGACACACACTCAAACTGGACTGCTACTGGGCCCAACAGGGCTGCAGTCCAGTATGTGGCAGGTGAGCTCATGGCACAGACTGAGGAACAGACAGTCTGCCTCTCACTTATTATTAATAGAAGTTATTGCTGGAAAGGTTTGACTGTCATTGCATTGGCGACAGTGTAATTCACTGGTCGTGCCAACATGCCAATAGAAATTCTTTGAATCTGACTACTACAGTTGTACCCTTGAGCAAGGTACACCACTGAGTTTGCTTCAGTGAAATGCTCAGCTGTATAAGTAGGCACAAAAGTAAATCACAGTGGCTAAAAGCATCTGACAAATAAATGAACAACACTACTGTATATCCTTCGAAAACAACGTCACAAACAAATCAAACTGTAGTACAGTGGGTCCCAGTTCTGGTTTTAAGAAGAGCCCAGAGTTTTCGTGTTTTCATTCCACCGATCTCTTAATTGGTCAAGTCAGGGCTGTCCCATCCTTGTCCTGGAGGGCACGCAGATCTGCAGGTTTTCCTTTGCCTTGTCCCTTTAAGGCAGCAGCAGCCGAAGAACTGGGAGAAATTGATAAATTGGTCCGTTTAAGCCAGCAACCTGCCAACGTATGTCAGGGCAGAAGGTCGGAGCTGAAAAGTAAACATGCAAAATGACTGATCCTCCGGGAAGTGGATGGTAGTGGATTAAGGCCTTTAGTCGTCTCTTAAGAAGAGCAATTAAGTGATTAATCTGGCCTAATTGATAAACAGTTGGATGTTGTTGGCAGTTAATAATAACCCTGAACCACCTTCTGAATTTCACTTCTACCCTCTTTCAGGCGTGTGGAATGTAGGTAATTGGATCTCTGCGGACTCTGCAGAACAGAATCACTTTTTTATTCGCTTCAACTATATGAATGGATAGCTTGTTCCCTACTCCCACTGACTTTAGCGTAACGAAGTTCCTCCTGTTCTCGGTTTTAAATGCACTTCGATGTATATTGTAGGCTGAAAGAGTATAATCAAACACGACATTCAATTACAGAAGTGAGCTAGCCTCTGATTCAGAGCTCAATTAGACAAAATCAATAAGACCCATTTTTCCCAGAATTAGGAATGAGATCCACGCTGTAGTGTACTGTAACGTAGGATAGTGTAGAGGACTGCAATGTACCTTAGTGTATGTGCTCAAAGAAGGTGCACTTCTCCGCATGAGATATGTCACTAGGCAGAGCATTTTTTCTGTGATTATATTTCAAGAGATTATATTTCTTGTTTCATAACATTCAGCATTCTAAACCTACCAGTGTGTACGACTGTTGGCCGTTTCACAGGACTGACACTTTCACCTCCAGTGTGACGCTACCTTCTGTAAACACGCAAGTGCAAAATGCTGTTCATTAACAATCTACCCCTTAAATCCAGTACAATAAACGAATCTAAATTAGAACCGTCTCCTCTGGGGAGGGACTTGGAGCTCTAGTGGAGAAAAGCGGAAGGATGGTGTTTCTGCAGCTCTTTCACGAGCCTGTCCTTCTCCTTGGCAGGGAGGGAGGCGCTGTGCTCGATGTCCCTCACTAAGAGCCGAAGCTGCTTCACAGTCGCTTGCAGCCCCTGCTCCTTGTACTGCTCCAGCGTCAGCTGCTCACAGTACGTGAATGCTGGGAAAAAAAAGAAAGGCCACTTCCGCATAAACAGACTTAAAACCCAACCGGCTGACCCCCAAGACGACATACTGTGCTCAGTTACTCCCTAGGAATGATGCGGAAACAAATATCAGCTTAAATTTAAAACACTGTGTATCCAAACTGCAACGCTCTGTATTCATGCACTGTACTTTGTCATTACTGTTCTTAAATATCAAGGCACTTTAAGGATAAGGCCACAGATTGAAGTGCAATTTGTACTACTCTGGGATTACAGGGAAGATCATCGGATACTCCTCCCAGGTCCACTCTGTGGACACTGTCAAACGGAGGCCCACGCTGCACACTGACACAGCGACACGGCCAGGCTGACCAGCGACTCGAGAGTGGAGCTGAAACGAACCCGTGAGCCGAGAGCATGGCAGCCACACTATGGATTCCCAGTTACCCAGACTTGAGCCCTAGCGAACATGTGTGGGATAAACTGGGATGACATTTTGGGTAGAGGAATGGACAGAACCCCCAGAAGACAACAATTGATACTTGCTGCTAATCATGTATCACCGATGTGAACCTTTCAGGTCCTAAAGAAATTGGCCACACGTTACTAGCCTCTGATTTTTACAGCAGACCCCAGGCCTTCTGAGTCTAATGAAGAATGAATTCACCTGCATCGTGTCTGTTCAACAAAATGCCAATTCACCTGCTACAAAAAGCTTCCCAATTTCCACAAAAAATATTTATTGCATTTAGATCCTAATTTACATTGATGCCCAGAAGATTTGATGAACACCAGGACTGAATTCATGCAGATGATCATCAGGAGATGCTGAGGAATCCTACAGAGAGCCAGCTGTCTAAAGCAGGAGAGGGCACTGGACAGCACAGGAAAGTGGAACTATATTTGGAGACAAAGAGTTTACCTGCTGTGCTATCTGGGTCCCTTCCTTGCTGTAAACTTTGAAGTTTCTTGCCTACGGTTGTGATCAATGATGTAGGAGTCTTAAAGTTAAAACAGATAAAAAAACACATATTTCATTGATGAATTTATATTGTTGAAGTAGGCATTTCTTTTGAACAGTAATCAGAAATTACTGACATCATTATTATCTGTAAATCGTTCTCACGATTACATATACCTTCTAGCACCTTTTAAATCTGTTCTTGCTGATGTTCTGTTTTATCCTGCATTTTCATTTCACCAAACATACCTTTTCTCTGGATAACTACATTCATATTTGAATAACACAAATAATTTCAAAAAACAATTTCAGCTTGGACCTAAATGTAAAGCCCTCAAAGGTTTCCGACCTGTTTGCTCGTCTATTTGCATGCTCTGGGTGCACTGAAGAAATGGAGGGCCCACCTTAAAGAGCTCAGTGTGCGTTTCCATGAGAAACAGGACCAGCTGCTCAGCCTGGATCTTTGACAGGGACTTCTTCTGCACAATAGCCTTCAGGAAGGTCCGGCACACAACAGTTCTGTTATCATGCTGTGCATCGAAAGACAAAAGACACACCAGCCACAACAGTGAAATAGTGAAACAAATCAACCACATGGAATGATTCTTAATACAAGATGTGGACTTCTCAGAATGATATCACAAATGCCAACACCCCAACATCTGGCCATTATGGGAATAACCCTCATCTAAGTAATGACTTCCCTACCAAAAAGCTTTGATGCACAAAAGCTGCTGAAAGGATTCAGAAGTCTGAATGGGAATTTAGCAGTATCATTATACAGACAGTAACTAATGTATTGTGGAGAGCAAGAAACAATAAATACAGTACTTACAACACAGACCTTTAAATGGTGCAGTTAATAAAAGCAGTATAAACGGAAGGAAATTAACACCCACACCAAGTACTGAATATCTTTAAAAATATTCAACACATAAATAATTGATCAAAACACATGATGGTGAATCAGGCAGAACTCAAACAGAGCCGTATTAGCCAGAATTAATGGGGCAAATAAAAGCAGGATGTTTAAAGCTTCATAGGGCGTCTGTGTGTTGTGAGTCTCATTAGAAGGGCATTCTATAGGCCTAATAGGAGAGGGCCATCAAATGAAAAGAACAGACCTTTGAAAATACAGAGGAAAGAACAGCCCTTTCCAATAAAAACAGTGACAGAAAAAAGGTTGCTAACGAGATGAGGCCAAGTTATTTTGAAGCAGGGCTTGGAGAGCCACCCTAGGGGAGTGTTTTAATTAGCTCTTGGGAGTAAACAAGGCAAAGGCAAAGCACAAATGCTGGTTGTTTCAGGGCTATTCTGTTCTCCTCGATCATGCAGAGTAAATCAACTGGCAAACGCGTAGAAGGGAACAAATGAGACTGGCTGAAGAGATCTTCCCTGAAGAGCCGCTAGTAATCAGGAAATAAAAGTGCAATCCCTCGTTCTTGACAGGAAAGGAGCTTGAATCAATACATGTGTAGTAACCACAGAAAGATGCTAGTAACGGGTTTATTCCCTGCTGAAAAGAGAAGAGAGAAAACAGAATGTTTCGGCTGTGGAGCCTTTATCAGGTGTGAAGAAGGCTCCACAGCTGAAACGTTGTGTTTTCACTCTTCTCTTTTCAGCAGGGAATAAACCTGTTACTCGTTCCTTTGCAGACTATCCATGCTGACGAAGATACCCAGCTGAACTACAGAAAGATAGTTTCTGTAGAGGTATAGAGGTTGTGTGTTACAATGCTTAAATAAAGGTGAAATAAATTGTGATCTGAAGCCTCTTGATTTCAGTCTGTCAGGCCACTAAATGTGTTACTTTGGAAAGGGTGTACAGACTTTCTATAGGCACTGTTCCTGTAAGTGCATTTAAAATTGAGACCAGGAGGCAGTTCTTCACCCAAAGGGTGTTGGGAGACTGATCTGTCTTATGGCCAGCAGCCATTTCACTCTGCAGCTCACAACTGGCAGCCCACTGAAGCTCAGCAGGTGTGAGCCTGGTCAGTACCTGGATGGGAGACCTCCTGGGGAAAAACTAAGGCTGCTGCTGGAAGAGGTGTTAGTGGGGCCAGCAGGGGGCGCTCACCCTGCAGTTCATGTGGGTCCTAATGCCCCAGTATAGTGATGGGGACACTATACTGTAAAAAAAAAGGCTCCTTCCTTTGGATGAGACGTAAAACCGAGGTCCTGACTCTCTGTGGTCACTAAAAATCCCAGGGTGTTTCTCGAAAAGAGTAGGGGTGTAACCCTGGTGTTCCCACTGGCCTTTACCAGTCATGGCCTCCTAATAATCCCCGTCTCTGAACTGGGTTCATCACTCTGCTCTCCTCCCCACTGAGAGCTGGTGTGTGGGGAGCATTCTAAAAAAACAAATAAGAGTAGCATTTATAAATTTTGGATTCACAGCACTCAAATCATTTTACTTCTGTAGCCCATTTGTCGTGCCTTGAGTACAGTACGGCCGGCAGCCCCTCTGCCTTGTGATGGCTGCGTGAGCAGTCCCACCTGTTTCTGCAGTCTGTAGCCCTCCGGCTCCGCAGCCTCTGCCATGAACGCCAGCAGGCGGCGCAGTTCGTCTCTCACGTTGGGCTCCAGCAGCCTCAGGCACAGCCGGGACGCTTGGAGAGCTCGCTCCCCCCTTCCTCTCTCTGCAACGCAGACAAGGCAAGACATCAACACCCCTTCGTCCAGTGTCCCTTAAAGAGCACGATGGGTCAACACCCCTTCGTCCAGTGTCCCTTAAAGAGCACGATGGGTCAACACCCCTTCGTCCAGTGTCCCTTAAAGAGCACGATGGGTCAACACCCCTTCGTCCAGTGTCCCTTAAAGAGCACGATGGGTCAACACCCCTTCGTCCAGTGTCCCTTAAAGAGCACGATGGGTCAACACCCCTTCGTCTAGTGTCCCTTAAAGAGCACGATGGGTCAACACCCTTCATCCTGTGTCCACTAAAGAGCTCGATGGGTCAACACCCTTCATCCTGTGTCCACTAAAGAGCTCGATGGGTCAACACCCTTCGTCCAGTGTCCCTTAAAGAGCACGATGGGTCAACACCCCTTCGTCCAGTGTCCCTTAAAGAGCACGATGGGTCAACACCCTTCATCCTGTGTCCACTAAAGAGCACGATGGGTCAACACCCTTCATCCTGTGTCCACTAAAGAGCTCGATGGGTCAACACCCTTCGTCCAGTGTCCCTTAAAGAGCATGATGGGTCAGCACCCTTCGCCCAGTGTCCCTTAAAGAGTGTGAGAGGCCAACACCCCTTCGTCCAGTGTCCCTTAAAGAGTGTGAGAGGTCAACACCCTTCGTCCTGTGTCCCTTAAAGAGCGCTAGAGGTCAACACCCTTCGTCCAGTGTCCCTTAAAGAGCGCTAGAGGTCAACACCCCTTCGTCCAGTGTCCCTTAAAGAGTGTGAGAGGTCAACACCCCTTCGTCCAGTGTCCATTAAAGAGCGCAAGAGGTCAACATCCTTCATCCTGTGTCCCTTAAAGAGCGCTAGAGGTCAACACCCTTCGTCCAGTGTCCCTTAAAGAGTGGGACAGGTCAACACCTTTCGTCCTGTGTCCCTTAAAGAGTGGGACGGGTCAACACCCCTTATTGTAACATTGTTCACTATCATTTCAAAGAGAATAATGTTATGTGATATTATTTCTCTGAAGCAAATGTTTATAAAAAGCAGTCAGTTTATAAAATCAGATGCAAGGTGAAGAACTGGCAAGTAAAAGCATCTGCTACTATGCAGCTGACTTCTGTCAGATCTTCATGACTTTCCATTATTCCTTTAGCACTGGCACACTGATATTTGTTCTAAAATCTTTGCTTCGCTCATCATTACAAGTTTCCCTTAATGTCCACCATCCTCATTATCTCTCTACCCCAAAACATCTATGGGCCTCATTGAAGGAGCAAAGCTACAAACATGAATAAAAACCAAACTGTATCCAATGGAAAACATGATTACAACACAAGAGAACTCGAAAGAAAGCGGGCATGATTTGTAAGGCCTCGATTAAGAGAGAAGAGGACTCTTTTACCTAAAAGCTCCACGATGCCAGTGTGGATGTCGACGTAGTGGCTTGTCAGAAGCGGCTCTCTTTCCTGACCGTAATATTTTGATATGGTGTCGAAAAGCAGCTTCTTCTGCATGTGCTCCCTCTCGTGCCCAGCAGCACATTGCTGGGACAAGTGCTCTCCAGCTGCCACGATCATCTGGTCAGGGAAGTACTCTAAGCAGTCAATAGCAGCCATAAGCCACATGTCGAGCCTGGGGACAAAAGGGAAGACGTTTTAAATTGGTAATAAAAGGCTATTAGCACACAGCTCGAGAAGCTATTTCTTCTATTATACAGATTCTCCTTCAGCACAACCTTCAATTTTTATACCTCCCCCTAACTATGCCATTACCTGATTTCTAATGCAGCACCCATTGTCAAGGGTGAGAAAACTGACTGACCCGAGGAATTCTCAGATTACGGTCAGTAGGTAATCATGGAACTGCATGCACCTGGATTGAAAACGTGCTATTGGCTATTGGACAGAAAGCAGTACAGATAAGGGTGCCGTCTCATATTTCAGTGATGTTACTCCGTGTTGAGAAGAGAAGCTTGCATTAAATTAACCCATCTTAACTCATCAGTGGATCCCCCCAGGACTAACTCACGAGCCGTGGGGATTAAGCAGAGGGAAAGCTTCATGCGTCCAAGATTTAAGAGAGACCTCAGGATCAGCAGTGAGAACCTGTGAACTGCGCAGGGGTGTGTGGAGATGTTCTGCGGACTGACCGGCGCAGGTCCAGGCTCTGGGTGACCTCCCTCTCCACGCAGGTGTTGGAGATGACGAGGTCGGCGCAGCCGCGCGACGGGGCCACACGCGGCTGCTCTGCTTTCGCCGGCGACTCCAAAACGCCGTCCAGGAAGGGGAGGTCGACGATCTGGAGCAGGTGCAGCAGGGTCTGCTGCTTCCACACCTCCGCCACGACTGCAGAGATCAGACGCAGGACAGAGCCGAAAACCAGGAGAGAGGGCAGAGGAAAAAAGCAGCGGAAGGACAAATGGATCAAGCCAACCAAAGTCACGCTCAACAGATATTTAGCAAATGAAGGAGCACGTATATTATGGGGAACCTGGAGATTATTAGGCTTAAGCAGTGGTTCCCAATTCTGGTCCTGGTGACCCACACCCCGGTTGGTTTTTGTTCCAGTCAAGCCAGTGAATTGAGGAGAGCAATCTGAGCTCTTTGCCCCCAGATCTTGAACAGAGTGGAGCTTCAACCGTGGCATTGTGTAAGCGAAATAAGACCCCAAACCTGAGACTGGAAACAAAACTACCTAACAGCAGACGTCACTGAAATAACCGGTTGCTCGACTGGAATACTCGCACATTATTTTTTCTACACAAAAGTTGGGGATTTGACTCAGGAAATCAACAGTTCCAAGACTTCAGTTTAAGAGCTGAAGTCGCTCAATCCGCCAAACAGTTCCAGGTAACCCTATTACTAAATCAATAAATTGTTCAGCTGCGTAACTGTGAGCTCAGCTGAAATCAAACCCACCACCGGGTGGGTGATCCTCCACCAGCAAGACTGGGAACTGCTAGTGGAAGAAAAGTTAGAGACGAGAAGAGGCCATTCAGCCTCTCTGCTCTGTGCGGTAGCTAACAGTTCATCGATCTCAAACTCATCCAGCCGCCAAGGTATCAAATTCAGCAGCAGGCAATCCGATTTGTTTCTTGGAGTAAATGAGATGCAAATATACTCTAAACGAATAAGACAAAAAAAGCTCTTTGTTAACGTGGATTTAAATATTATTTCTGTTCACAAAAATCAGGGAATAAAGCATATACACGTTGCAAAAGGGGGTTCTTTCATTAACATATGGTATCTTGTGTCTTCAGCATCAGAAAGAGAAAATTCACACAATAGCATGACAATCTGAATATATGCAATTATTCAGACTGTAACAGATGTGTTTTATAAATGGCTCATCAAAATTGTAATTTAATCTGCAAACAGCTAAGGTCTTAAAGTGTCATTCTTCATTATAAACCATCAAACACAAACAGATCTCTTCACACCTAATTTTAATATTGCAGTGGTACCATCTGTTCAATGATCCATGCATATGCTTGGAGATATCTAAATACAGTGCCTGCAATCAATTAGCATTTTGAATGAACTTCTAGCCTGGGATTGCAAATTGTATGTCAGTTGTATTAAGGTCATTTCAGCATATCTGAAATGCCCTTGAGAGGTAACAGGTTTAATCATTTAAACTTCAAAACCACAGCAAAACTTTTAATTAGACCAACAGCAGTGTAGGCAATTTACAATGTTTAAGATAACACCATACATGGTACCTTTCAGAATCTATATCTTCGACTGCTATTACTAATGCTGGTAACTGATAATTCTTAATAAATCAATATGTTGAGGGCTGCTCATTTTCATAGTACTAAAATAATAAATGTGGAGATCTCTAGAAATAACATTGTAAGCATATCATTTGGCACGTCATCAAACTACAGAAAAGCACTGAAAATTAAAACTGACTGATTTCAGTCAATAATGTCTATGATACAATTATATACTATCATAACAGTGGAACAGGCAGGTTATCCCTCCTCCTGACACAAGGGGCTGCGGCCGTCTGGAACAAACTAGCCAACTGTGTTTTTGAAGCCGTCACCCCTGACTGGATGAGATCCTCCAGTGAGGAGAGCTGGCACGCCTTCACGCAAAGGGTGGTGGGAGAGTGGGACAAGTAGACCGGCCATGCGGTTGAAGCCGATACCTTGGCTTCTTTCAAGAAGCAGCTGGCTGGAATTCCTGGATAAATGAACTGCCGGGGACACCCAGCAGCCCCAGTGGGCGGAACGGCCTCCTCTCGCTCGAAAGCATCCTCAGTCTCCTGACCTCACCTGTTTTAGGCAGCACCACGGCTGGCTGCTCCGGCTTTGCGTTCGAGGGCAGAGTCGGTCGCAGGTTGATGCTCTGAAGAAGTTTCTCTATTCTCCTGTCGGAAGACTCCAGGGCCAGCGGGTTGGGAATGGTGGTGACTTGTTCTAGCCTGTGGAGGGAGTTGGTGACATCCTGTCATCCGCCGGCTCCGATGCAACAGTGCCAGCAGTGTGTCCCGCCAGCCTCGCAACGCTGTGGTTACAGAGCTTCTGCAGTGGAATCCTTCTCCTCATTCCAGGCGGCGTTTTATTCTAATAATAATCATAATCGCTTACAACCACCATATCTCCCTTATGATGAAGTCCATCCATCAATCCAGTTTCCAAGCGCTGCCTTCGATTCAGCGTCGCAGGGGAGCCAGGGCCTAGCCCAGCAAGCAGCGGGCGCGAGGCAGCAGGCACCCTGGATGGGACGCCAGTCCATCACAGGGCACACACAGACACCCCGGTTTCCAAGAAGATAATTCATCTGCCAGCATGCCTTTGGGCTTGGAAGCAAACCGGAGCACCCGGGGGAAAGCCATGGGAACATGGGAGAACATGCAAACTCCACACAGACAGCACCCCCAGGAACTGAACCCGGAGCCCCTGCGCTGTGCGGCAGCAGTGCTGACCATTGCGCCACCCTAATAAAGTTCAATCCATTGGGGGGGTCAAAAAAAACCACCCACAGCAAACAAAAAATAAACTTGCATCACTATGTCACGGCCATGAAAAGCACACAAAGTATGCAAAATGATGACAGTGTTAAAGTTTCAAATGGATATTCAATTAATACGAATTAATTCTTTTCGAATTCACTCGCCAATTTCCCTATCGTCCACTGGAGTCTGCCGTGACCTGGCGTCAGACACGGCTCCAGGAATGCCCTCTGCTGCTGCTCCACAGGAGCCCTCGACAAGGCATTTAATAATAATAATAATAATTGCTTACACTTATATAGCGCTTTTCTGGACACTCCACTCAAAGCGCTTTACAGGTAATGGGGATCCCCTCCACCACCACCAATGTGCAGCATCCACCTGGATGATGCGACGGCAGCCATAGTGCGCCAGAACGCTCCCCACACACCAGCTCTCAGTGGGGAGGAGAGCAGAGTGATGTAGCCAGTTCATAGAGGGGGATTATTAGGAGGCCGATGGGAAATTTGGCCAGGACGCCGGGGTAACACCCCTACTCTTTTCGAGAACGGCTCTGGGATTTTTAATGATCACAGAGAGTCAGGACCTCAGTTTTACGTCTCATCCGAAGGACGGTTTTTTGATCACCCAGAAGAGGAGTCCTCCCTCCCAACCGGCCTGAAACACGTTTTAGCGCACCGAGTCAGACCATTACCGGTTGCTACTGGAAAAAAAAAACTCCTTTTTAACTTTTGCCATTAAAATGTTTTCATTTCTCTTATAAGAACACTTTAAACCATAGCCACCCTAAATACGTGACCGGCTGATGTTTTGGCGGGTATTTCCCAGATATACAATAGGACGTTTTTCCATTGCAAACCTGGGGATGGTCTTCTTTTTGCCGCCGGGCTCGTCGGCGGACGGGGTCCCGGCGTCTCCGTCCAGGAAGCGGTAGAGGCTGCTGCTCGTGTCCTCGAACGCCGGCTCCTTGTCCCTGCGGAGCAGCCGGGTGCCGACGGGCTCGAACACCCGGGACTCCATCAGGGCCTGGCAGAGGCGGGCGGCCTTGAGCCGGGACACGGCGCCGGAGCGGAAGCAGGCGCTCTGCATGAGGTGGCTGAGCACCACGTCCACCGCGTCCGAGCCGGCGAAGCAGCCGCTGTGCATCCGCAGGTGCTGCCGCCGCCTCCTCACCTCCACCTGGGTCTGCAGGGCGTGGATGATGTCCCGCCACAGCTGGGTGGCACGGAACGGGCCCGCCGACGCTGCTCGAGAAGAGTCAAGCGGTTGCTCAGTCCCTCTGTCCGCAGTACATCTTTTTTTTTTTTTTTAAATGTGAGTTCACGGCTTATTTTTCTGCTTATACACTTCCAGTCCGGGTTTGCCAACTGTACAGCGATTGGGTCACTCACTCCCGGCTGCTCGAACGCTGCCTGGAGAGAGGTTGGCACAGGGGGCGGGGGAGAAGAGTGCTGCCGCGGTCACTAACTCACACATGCCTGCAGCCCCAGGATACACTGACACGCTGGCCAACTCCACCCAGCCTAGCCCCGGCACGCAGCCAGCTGTGCGCGGCTGAATTAGGATTTTCACCTGCCTACTGATGCCTTTCCTACAGAGCTGGACCCACATTCTGAACAGACATCCTTGAGACACTCCACCCATAGTCCCCCATTGTTTCATCTCACAAAACATTTCCCTGGTCTCAGGCCCATCTCCCAGGGCCACAGCAGGTGCGCTAGGAAACCAGCAGGCTCTGGCCCACAAGGGCCAGGTCTCAGGACCACCTGATCTAGGGTTCATCACTTCTGGGGTTGCCACAACCTCTTCTCTGTTTTTGAGGTGCTGTCTTTTCCTGTAATCACCTACATCAAGATGGCATAAACACCCAGCAATCTGAAAGGCGGACGACAGGCGAAGGCCACCTGGTTCGTAATACGCAGTGCCTAAAGAGAGTCCACGCACACTTCCTAAAGTAACACATTTGTGGCCTGACCGCAGGAAATCAAGACACACCCAATCAGGATTGATTTTACCTTTATTTCCACATCGTCACACACACCCTCCAAGCAACAAAACAAGTGCTCCAACATTCGGAAAAGGAATTACAAATGAAAACCTAGAAAATGGGTTGGATAACTGTCCACACCCCTCAGGAACAGCAATTGTAAATTAGCTCTGGTGGAACCAATTGCCTTTCAAATCACACAACGAGCTAATAAGTCTCCACCTTTGTTCAACTGTAGTGAGTCTGATGATTTCAGGATAAAACCAGCTGTCTCTAGAACTCTCTTCTGCTGGTCTGCCTTTTAGTTGGCTGAGATTGACTATGTCTGTGTGGAGGAATGGGTAACCACTGCCAGCTCTGGGTGGGCTACATTGATGCAGGCCTTTTTGAACATAATTATAGCTATAATTCAAGAAAAGTGTGCTTCCATCATGTAGTAATGTAAGGGTGAGTTCACTTACCCAACCCATTAGTCTAGATTTTCATTTTTAATGAATTTTCATAACGAGCACCTGTTGTTCACCTGGAGGTTGTTCCAAAGAGTAAAGGTGAAATAAAACCCTGAATTAATGTCTTGATTTATAGCCAGGCCGCAACATGTTACTTTGTAAGTCTTTCTAAAGGTACTGCATGCTGAGCATGTAAATATCACTCTGTGGACATGTATTTTTTTTTATAGAAAAATAATGTATACAGACTTTGATACTGATTTTTTTTTTTGTACTCCATTAATTGATTACTCCTGCCTGTGATGTACTGCAGCTTGGCACTAAATCTCATTAATGAGATGCTTTGAGCACAGGTGTTATAACCTGCTTGATGTCACACCTGGTGGGGGGAAAAACAAAGGAAGGACTTGATGTGCTCAAATTACCAAGAGAACAGCCCCTTTGTGCTGTAGGGATGTGGGAGCCCGGACTGTGACCTCAGGTGGACTCTCCTGCAGGAGAGCCCAGTCCTTTTTTATGACGGATTGAGGTTTTGCCTTGACCACCCTGAAGGATATCTGCGAGTGTGAAGAAGGATGATCATTGTTGTACATGGCAGACCAGCTGATGGGGGAGATTCCTGTATGATGGTCTGGACAGGAGTTGCTGCCTGACCTCCAGAGTAGCTGTATCAAGTCCAGGGACCTCCAGCTGTCAAACTGTGCCTAAACATTGACCCTTCTCTACAGTTCGTCCTTGAGCTGCTGGAGTTAGTGAGCCAGCTGCTCTTTTTACAGGTGTTGTACCCTGTGACCTTTCCTGGTTGTGCAGTGATCTGGCTCTCTGCATTTAGTGACGGTATTAAGTTGGATTATTGTATTAACTCGCTTTATAGCTACTGCTCTTTTCAGTATTTTTTTTGCACATGTATTTTGATTGGAAGTTTCCTTAGTCACAGGCACTTTCTTCTTACCAAATTAAATATTTTGCTTTAACTGTACCAGAAGAAACATCATTTTTTAACTACAACACGTTCAAAGAGCTAGCAGGCACAAGCGACTATTTCTGTAGCAGGTGCACAGACATTATAGACAGCCATCTCCTTACTGTTATCAACAGAGTGTATTCGGGGAGTTTCCTGTCCTTGTCGGGTTAGTAACCGCTGGTTGTGAACATGCCAGGCGGTACACAATTCGCATATCATTTCACTCGCTTAATAATGAGGCTAGGCTTTACTGCTGGGGATTCTGCATCCCACATAACAACTGTTCTCTTTGTAAACGGAGCATACTGGTCCCTTTCTGTTTGTTTTGTATTGGGTTTTCAGCAGGCTTGACGCTGAAAGGGGTGAGATACCGACCTCATCGTCTCCGCGGAACCAAGTCTCTTAGAAAGAGAGGCGAGTTATAGCGACAGAATCGCTCGAGTGTGTTAGGGTAACTGGTGAATGGGCGTTTAATCAAAAAGACGATTCAAAAAGCAATTAATTGTGATCTTTAAGAGATGCAGAGGAGTATTTTGAGGGTAAGTACACTTCTGTGGCCGGGGGGGCTGCCTGAATTCTTTGGAAGAGGCCAATGCAGTCGACAAGTTACTTGTTCTGTACGCCCACTCATTCCATTTCAACATAACCGATGAAAACGAAATCGCTTCTTCAGCGAATCCCTTTTATAACCTGTTTTTTCTCACCCGTCCGGCCCGTTTCCCGCATGCTGGCGCTCTGGCTGTTTATGCGTCGGAACCTCGGAGTCAAATCCACCGCCATCGCGACTCCGGAAGTTGCGTCACCACGGACCGCACCAAACAGCGTTCTAGTTCTGAACTCGGACCGTACCATCGAGTTCTTAAAGACGGCACTGCTTGTACAAAACCGATAAGCCTTGGCGATTCACGGCTCTAGGAACACGCTTGAAATATAGGTTCTCTTAAGAAATGTAATTTAAAGTTATATTCGTCAGAGACTAATTTACTCCAATCCCAAATGTCCCCCTATTATGAGCGCAGAATGGTTCGCGCCACTGTCTTGGTTGCAAAGCCTTTTTCCCAGCTGTTTGAATATAATTGTTGCAACGAATGTGGTCGACTGGACGGTGCAGCACAGTCGATCCATGATATCAGCATTAAAAGAAAAAGTTCATTAATGTATTGCACGTTTTACACAATGTTGCATGTGCTGTTATAAAGTTAATGCATTTATTTTTTTTCAGTATTTGCGAGAGCCGTCCTAAAATGTTAGACGATCCGAGTTCAGACCACTAACAATTGAAAACGAAATTGTTTTACACATTCATGCAAACCTTTCAACATTTTTTTGCCATAGAAAAGCATTCTATATTAAATGTTTCAGTATTTCACCGTTGCATATTGCTATGTACATCAGGCAAGCATGATGCCCACATAAAAGGGCTCCGGACTTGTCAGTGGAAGGTTGCAGGTTCACATCCAATGTTGGGTGATGGCACAGCAGATGTGCCCTTGCACAAGGCACTTCATGCCCATTTCTCTAGTAATATCCCCAAGTGTGTAGCTTGTATCTTTGGACAAAAGCATCAGCAATATAAATTAATAGCAGTAATGGGACCGAATTTCACTATTAACCTTGAAGTCGAAGCACATTGTAAAGACACTACAGCAAGGAACCACAGTCCCTTGCTGACCTTTATGTCCAGGATTCCAAAGGAACAGCAGAGGATTCTCAATGAATTCCACCATAATAATCCAACAGGGACCACCCTTCCCCCTGTTCAGTAAGAATAAAGCTGTTACTAATGAGTCCCACTCCTTACTTGGAAAAGCAGCACAAGCAACTGCAGCTTCACCACTGATAACACTGTAAAAACTGTTTTAACTCAAAGAATAAGAATTGATTTACAGTGTAGTACTGCATAGCTGTTTGCATCTTCTTACATACATGATGACTTTGTTACTAAAACCACAGCGAGAGAGTAGGTATTTCATCTGGTGTGAACGCAGTTCCTCTGTGCCACGCCTGCTTGTATGCGCACCCAGAGCTGCAGGTGGCCAGTCCGCTCCCGGATACTCAGGCCAGGCCCTGGGCTGGAGACCCGATGGTGGCCCCTTTTTAAATATCAAACTTTTCTTCGCATATACAGTGTCCGTTTTCTTCATAATCTTCCCTGGTTACAACCATCTCGTCAAAGTCCGGATTCTCAGACAGCAGCTTGCCTCCTTCCCAGGAATAGCAGATGGGACTAAAAAAAAAAAAAAAAAAAAGCAAGCATATTACACGGTTTTCATCATACTTAATTCAAATTTGACAACCGTTCTATTAGCTGAGTAGAACAACAATATACAGTACGAGCAGCTGCAGCAGAGAACAATAAAACAGCACCTTGGCAAGCCACTTCAGCAGCTCCTCAATCCAGCATGGCCCGTCACCCACGCCGTCTCCTTACTCCTCGGCGCTGCCAGTGATTTAACCAACTGCCAGCAGCTGCCTGACCGGTTTTTCTGTTGCACTCCATTATCTAGCGCGTTCATGCAAACGGCCACCACGAACTGGCACGGGCTGCTCGGGCCTGTTCGTCCCACCATCCTGTCCTCCCCGCTCGCTCCTGCTGGAGGTCGCGCAGGGCCGACCAGACCGTCTTTCCCCAGCACCAGCCTCCAGCTCCTCCTGGGGGCGGGAGGTCCCCGGCTCTCCCGGGCCAGCCGAGAGATACAGTCCCTCCGGAGTGTCCCGGGGTCTCTTCCCAGTGGGCTTGTCCCCCTCCCCAGGCGCCCGGACCACCTCTCGATCCCGAGGAGCTGGGACTCTGCTCCAGGGTCCTCCTGGACTGCTGGGCTGCTCCTCCCCGTCACGGAGAGTGAGCCCAGCAGGCCTCGGTCCCGCTGCTTGTACCCGCCCTCTCGTTCTTTCGGTCTCTACCCAAAGCTCGCGACCACAGATATACCTCACATTAATGTTGGAATATTAATGCAGTTACTGATTTCAGCCAAGTTTCCTTTGTGCTCTCGGTTAAGCAGCAACAAAACGCTCTTTCTTACAGTCTGTCGAGCAATGCTCGGAAGCAGAGAACCCAGACCCTGTGAACTCAGACGTGCCGGTCACAAAGGCACAGGGTTCAGGCTCTCTCCAACAACTGAATGATCTGAAACAACTGCTGCTGTTAGTACAGTTAAAGAGTACTCTAAAGACATGTCAGTAAATTGAATACGTGCTGGATAAGGGCAGTGTGGGGGTGCAGTGTTCAGCACCGCTGCCTCACAGCGCTGGGGCCCTGGGTTCAGTTCCAGACCTGGATACTCTCTGTTTGTGTGTTAATTGGCTTCTGGGGAAACTGGCCCTGCATGTGTGTGCGTGTGCGTGTGCGCGGGCCCTGCAATGGACTGGCTTCTTGTCCAGGGTGTATCCTGCCTGAAACCCGTTACTTGCTGGGATAGGCTCTGGCAACCCGACGCCCCTGAACTGGATGAACTGGTTTGAAAACCAACAGATGAGCTGAATCAACTAAACTGCCTCTCTAGGGGTTGAACGGATCCAGTACTTACTTCTGTGGCTGTACCACAGACACGTCAAAATCCGTGGGAGTGAGAGATCTCACGTCCTTGTAAACCCGGTCTCGAAATCCAGGGAAAATGGTGTTGCCTCCTGTCAGGACAATGTTCTTAAAGAAGTGGGGCTGCATTTCTTGAGACAGGAAAAAAAAAACATTTAAATTGCACGTCATAAAGACAGAGTCTTCGATGACCAAAGTACACTTTCCACTTTCACTTTCAAAAGTAATTCATGTCACTGTCTGTGCTGTTTCAGTGCCCCCCAACTGCGTGTTCCTGTTACCTTCAGGCAGGTTTTGAACGGAGTAGACCAGGGCCTCCGGAATACCCATTTCCTGAATCCCAATATCCGAGGGGTGGAAGACCATCTCAGGAACAGCAAACCTCTCATTGGTCAGTCGGAGTATCTGCTCCCCAGTCTTGTACTTCCCACTGAAATTCATCTCTTCCCGGGGCTGAATTAGACAAAATGTTGGTCGGCTCAGCAATATTATTTAACAGTGAGTAGAAAGGCACACTTTGTTTCCAAGAAGGCACACATCGGTGGCAGAACACAATCTATGTCTTCAATTTCGTCTGCTATTTATTTTTATATTTGAAGACGAGATGCTTTACTGGCCAGGAATTGCTATCATATACAGTGAAAATGTCTTTACCTTGCAAAACCCCTTTTTGATGGTGCTGAAATCCGGGAGCACGTAGTCTCGCATCACAGTGTTTTCTTCTCCTTTTAACCTACAAGTAGCAACAACAAGTTTTGCTGCTGATTTGAAAGAAAACCACAAGGCCCATCAATTGCCTTTGCACAAAGAGTTGTGGGAGACTAGAACAAGTTACCCTGTCATGCTGTTTAAAGTAATGGGAATTCAAATGAAATATTCACTAGCAACCAAATAAGATAGACGAGCTGAATGGCCTTCTAGTGTTTATAGCCCATCTGATGTTGTTCTCCATGTTGGGCAGCCACTGAGCTTCAAAATCAACTAAAGATAGGCATGGGAAGAGAATTCATAATATGAGAACAGAGGCACTAAGACAGTTTCAAATGTTTACAACGCCGCCCTGTTGCAAAGGGAAATGAAAAAGAATAAATCAGAGAAACTCACTGAGCCACTTCCATGTCCTTGTAAAAGTCTTGGGACACGTAGCACACATCTTCTTTCACCTGATTGATAACATAGGTCTCGTCCATTACATGCAGCTGCCTGTGTCACAAAGAAAGCAAGGCAATAGGACCATTTTGGGGACTGTGGATTTAAACGAAGAAAAAGCAGATTATTCTGTGGAGACAATCTAGAATTAAAGAAAATAATATATTGTGTTATCCAAAATCTTACTTTTAAATTTTTTAAATGTTTTTAGAAATACAATTAATAGCTGTTATTTTTTATCACCTACAAGTGAATAGACCTGACAGTAAAGCTCAACACTGTGTATTTATGAGAAACACTTCAGAACCAAGAGAGGTAAGAGCAGAGAGTAGAGTAGTTTATTGCCATATGTACACGTACATTGGAAGTCTTAATGGCGCTGATCTCCATGACATACACAGTACAACAGACAACACCACACACTGTAGACAACAGGAACAGTAAATACGTTGTGGAAAAATAAATATGTAGTAGAGACACCAAAACAAAATGGTAGACCGTGTAAAAAGTGCGTAGTGCAGACGTGTGTTAAGGCCCTGCACTTAGCTGTTAAGGTTGTGCAGTGCCGTAGGGTAGAAGCTGTTCTTGAGTCTCGTGGTCTGTGCTTTAATAGTGCGCTACCGCTTGCCAGAGGGTAGGGGGGAGAACTCTTAAGGTAAGGCAATACCTTGAGAAGCAGCTTGAGAACATACAGTGAGAGCAGAGCAGTAATGTGCTTACAATACCTGTATGAAATGATCTCCTTTAGATGATTTGTCAGCAGCTTTCCACCGACATTTATTCTAAAACAAAAACCAAACAGCATGGTTCAGTTACTAGACATCCGCCCACCCGCCAGCTGTGTCCTGGTGCATCTCCCCTGGGGCCAGGAGAGAGTGTGCAGCGCACATCTTCGATGGACTCGGTGCGAGTTCCACCAGCGAAAATCTGAGTGCTCTTTACGACATATACATTAATAAAAGCAAGTAAATGTGCAAAGTACCTCTCTACATTAAATATGAATTAACCAGCTTACGTAACTTTTGGGTTCTACAGTAACAAGGTATGACCAACACTCATCTTGTAGAGGAAGCTACTGAATGCATTTAGAATTGAGCTTTGCCCTGTAGAGATTATCCTACTGGGTTTTTCCAGTTTTCACTTCATTACAGGGCTAAATCAAAGATGGCTCGTTCAATAATGAAAACACACAAGGGAAAAATCCGTTGTTGTAACACGCCATTTGCTTGGACCACTGTCATAGTGGCAATCGCAGTCTGCGCAAATGACAAGCCTTTAAACTGATTTACTGCTGAACAGGTACTGTATATCTCATCCACTAGAGGCCCTGTACCCTCTTCTATACACAGGATAGGATTAAGTTTTCAAATTTACCATTGCAAAATCTATAAAACTAATTTTCATTGGTCTGTCAGTGCAACTTTGAGCTTTCAGCTTTCAGGTATCTATACCAGACCACTGACAATATTAGAACACTTAAAAAAATACTGCATGGAAGTTTTCTCCCTTCAGATCATTTCTCCTCTGAACCTGCAGAGAACCCTCAGCTCAAGTTATACAAGGCGCAGTCGCGGCCTCTATCTTTCGGGAGAAGGAGGAAAAATCATCTTGATCCTGTTCTTCTTACGAATAAATTTGAAATCTCTGTAATAAACTTGTTTACCTGCATATTCCGTCTTTCATTTTCTTCCCCCGGCAGTAGGGCACAATGTGTGTGAAGGAGTAGCCACTGTCCACCACAATGCAGCACAGCTCCGAACTGTTCTCTTGGAAGTACTTGTGGGCACTCAGGGATCCAGCTTGACAGACAGAGAAAGTCAAAAAAGGTCAAAGAAATAAGCATATTGCAATGGCTCCCTAAAATAAAAATAAGGTAGTACAGACCTGAACAGCCAACATGCCCATGAATGACAAACAAAAGCTAACAACTTGAATTTAACACTCATTTCTAGATTTAGTCCAGCATCACATTCCTATTTACCACACAACACATCCTGACCAACCAGGATACCAATTCCTATATATGTCTTGGGAAAGACTGGATTAAAGTTACCCCCCCGAGACTTTGAATACATTCTTGACATATAGGGGCTAACAACTCCAAAGCTAAGAGACACCAAAACTCACCGTTTATTCTGAGAGCAGCATGAAATTGATATTCTTCAAACAGTATTTCATTCATTGACTCCTGGATTGAAGTAAAATTAAAGTAGGGCTCTGTGATCACTATACTGGTATCAGCAAAATCCACCTAAAAACAAATGAAATACATTTTACCAATAACTTCTCCTGCCTCTTTAATTCACACATGAAAAACAAAACTATCACTGTACACGTGAATCCACTATAGTCTTTCCTTAAAATGGTACATGCTACCATGTAACAAAAAAAATTGTATGATTCTTACTTCTGATAATTTCTTATTTACAGATTTCAATTTTCAGAACATTTTTGTTCCAAACATGGGGCACAATGGGACACAATTCTTATTCAATTCCAACAACAGACTATGAACATTCAATTTTAATGATCGATTTTCCACTCGTCAAACATCATATATTGTGCATCAAAAATATTTAGAACTTAAAACTATAATGAATTCACAAAGTCATTATCAGGAAAAAAAAGTCATGTATTGTAACAGGCAGGTACAGCACCAGATGTGGCAGGGGTAAATTCATGAGGCAGATTAACACTAGTCAGGGTTGTTACTGATTAAATCCTATCAACAAGGCTGATCAATATGGGGTCTACTGTGAAATTCACGTGCTAGTAACGTGAGTGGATATCACTGGAAGCAACACAAGCTGTACATCTGTGACACATGCTTTGCACCAGGTAGCAGATGATGTCGCATCTGTAGAGCCTGGGCCGGCACATGCTTGTTCCCTGGTCTCGGAGCCCTGGATGCCACACATTGTCCCTGCTCAGCCTGCAGACGTTCCATCCAGCTCGTTTTTGGCGAGTAGGATATCCATGGCATAACCGCACCGTTTCCACCTTGCCTGAAAGCTGCCGTCCCAGCAGCGACATGAGCCCGTGCTGTCCTGCTGGGACGCCGTCAGGTCAGGATGAGCCCTGCAGGAAGGGCAGTGACTGACATCACCGGACTTGATCAACGCAGTGCCGTGCAGTCAGGCTGCCATCAACGACTACACGCCCAGCTCTGTGGTGACTAGTAATGCCTGCCCTGTGCATCACACTTGGACCTCCCCATCTACTGACCCGGTGCACGTGACAATCCCATACTGTTCCGCACCACTGCGGGAGATGCGCTTGCCTCCAGGAGAGTGCTCTACTGTACACACACCTTCAGTGCTGCCGAGTCCACCCGAATGTACTCCGTTCAGCCTCCAACATACCAGGTTTCTCTCTTGTTAAGAAGGAAATAGCCATTCCTTCCTGCCACTTGCTTTCTTGGCTTCCACCGAGCTCGACAGGGCAGTACCTGACACGGCCAAGCCTGTCGCTGCTGAGGCGAGCTGACACCATTCGTGCAAACAGCCAAGATCAGTTGAATGCACGGGCCATGAGTGATCAAGAAATGAAAACGATGCCCCAACATTCAGAGTACACGTGCTTCGTTGTTCTAAAAACAAGCAGCTGGCCGGCGAAAGGAACAGAACGAACACGCTGTCCTGAAGTCACTGGCCCCAAGCAGACAGCCGGAAAGACGGCTCTCGTTTACCTTGTACATCTCCTTTCCAAACAGGTGATCCCACACTTTCCTCTGGACATCCCAATTTACCAAGTAGCCCTGGAAAACAAAGTGACTTTCATTTTCAGAACAACCACGAACACATTCAAAAGTAAATCATATATTACACAACCACTGTAAAATAATCTCATCAGTAGTCGCATTTAGTCGAGCGCTTGCAATCACATCTTTGCTCTTCCAACTTATATTAAACTTAAAGGTACAGTGTATACAAGGGATGCTTTAGCTAAAAACTGGCAGAAACAATATTAAAAGCTTAAATAAAGGCTGAGGCGGAGCCCACCTTCTGGAAAGGCAGGATGTAGAAGAGTCCCGACGGATCTTTTATTTCGTCGATCTGGTTGGCGGTGAACGTCTTCAGCCTCGCAGTTTTGGAGCGGAACTGACAGTTGGGGATCACGCTGGGGGAAACACAACGAACAGGCAGGAGGTAAAAGCTTCAGACTCGCGAACCGAGAAGGGCCAACACTGACGGTTCAGCCCATAACAGATCTCACAGACTACCAAAAGGGCCCATCAGCACTGCCTCGAATGTGAGCAACAACAAAACGTGATAAATGCGAAACGCCGTCACTCACAAGATCACTCCCGCGTGTCCTGAAATTTAAAAGCACAACAACGGAACCTCGTTAAGGCTCAGTGAAATAAGCTTGTGTTCCCCACTCTGTGTAACTGTGGTCTTATCCTCTGCAGGGAAGCCGAATAACTGATGAACCTGACATGACTTCATTTTACTGTAACCAAGGAGAGTAGCATTTGTCGTTAACAAAGCAGAAAGCCCACGATATATACAAGAACCCAAGCAAGGTGTCGTAAATTAAACCAACCTGACATTCTCATGGCTGTAACCAATTTTTGCGGTATAAGCCCCATTGTCAAGTACCAAAGTCGTCATTATTACAATAGCTGCCCGACTCGAAAGCGTTGATTTTTGTCTGGGAAAGTGTCCTCACTACAGCGCCGCTCCGCAGATTCAATCAATCGCATTTCAGGCTGCTGTCCGCCCGATAAAGGGGCCGTGTTGGAAACAAGCGCTTCACTTTGGTTCCACCTCGGGCAAGTGTTTTTGAAAAACAGCCACAGATATTTCAGTGTCGATTTCAAACCTTTCAAACCAAAGTAAAATAAATTCCTTTTCGTTAGTTCAGAACTGTTATTTATATATTCTGAAGCAGTGCGAGTAGGGAGCTGCGTCAGCATGCGTAGGCTGCAAAGGAACAAGTAAAGGTTTGTTCCCTGCTGAAAAGAGAAGAAAAGAAACACAACGTTTCACACACCTGAAGAAGGCTCCACAGCCAAAACGTTGTGTTTCTTTTCTTCTCTCTTCAGCATGGAATACACTTTTAGTTGTTCATTTATATATTCTTTTTTTTTAACTGAATGAGGACAGAGTTCCTTGCCTGCAGTACCTTCTTATGGCCGCTAGGTGCCACAGTTCAGCTCCCGTTTTAACTTCAATGAAGTCATAAGATAAGATTACTTTATTGGCTTGCTCTCCATGAGACACACAGACAGAGAGAAGCTTGGGGTCAGAGATTGTACGGCGCCCCTAGAGAAGTTGGGGTTAAGAGCAACTTAACCCCAACTATGGTATCATAGTTCCCTAACTATGATATCAGGCCACCACTTGTTAAGGCTGTTTTGCACAAAACTCTTACATTGGAGAAAAATAAGGTAAATAATAAGGGGAAATTTAACTAAAGTTGCATTACATGACATCTTCACAAGTCTAGACAAAGCACGAATCCAAAAGCAGCTAACAAAGACTTACAACAACTTATTTTGACACTTGCTGGAGCAGCCTGGGGAAAGACCGTTGCTCGGGGACACAGCAGTATGGCTCCAGTTAGGAGTTCTGAGCCCTAACCAGCATTCAACACCCCCACATGCTTGAGCTTTTCAAATATGCATCCATTCACATACAAAAGGAGGACTGTTTAACAAAAATAATCAAGCAAAGGATTCATCAAAGAAGATATTGTTGATCTGGAATCAGTCCAGAAAAAAAGCACTTAAATACATTCTGGCCCCTTTTCATCTTGAACAGAGAAGATTAAGAGACGAGCCGACACATGTATTTGAAGTCTGCAAAGGCACTGTCAAGGTCAACCCAGCAAGGGTCTTTGAAATAAAGAGTGAAACACGAACCAGAGGACACAAGAAGACACCACGTTGAAGTGCATTTAAACTGAGAACAGGAGGCTCTCTTTTGCACAAAGGGTTGTAGGGGTTTTGAACAAGGTACTCCTCTAAACTCTTCAATATGATACCCTGGCTTCTCTCAAGAAACAGCTGGATGGGTTCCTCAGATCAACTAGCTACTAACGACCAAACAGGCCAGATGGACCAGACAGCCCGGTTCCTTTCATTTTCAGGTACAAATGTCAAGTGAAGTTGACAGGAACGAATTTTCCACTGGATGAAAATGAGATCTTTTAAAAAAAGAGGGGATTCAGAATTATCTGACAATCGACACAATTAAACAAAACGGTTGCTTGTGTTATCAACGGTACCGTAATACAACACTTAGTACTGCACACTTCAAAACAATGATAAAAAAAAACATTTCCTTGTTTTATCTTCTTTCCTCGGGCGATCGATTCAACCTGCGTCACATCCGTAAACAAAGAACACTGTGCTCGAGGCGGCAGGTACCATCTTCGGCTTTAGATGAGGGAGAGTCGCCTTATTATCGTCATGCAGATGTAGCACTGATTTTACTAACCGGTGCACGAAAGGAAACAAATGAGAAGACTGATCACTTATATCATTATGTGTTGTTTGATATGCCTGGCACGCCCACGAAATATGGACAGGTTGAAAGAATGAAACGCGCGGTGACCCCCTTCAGACAGCCACCGATGGGCCATCCCGAGTGTAACATAAATAGTAGCGTGTTGGCCAGCTGGGACATCAGGATCTTTAAACTGTGCAGAGCGCAGCGTCCGGACACTAAGTATCTCTTCCCGAGATAGACACCTTAATATAGCTCTCCTTTGATACCGAGTCTCCGTTAGCAGGAGGCTTCTTAAAGGTAATTTAGCGACGACTTTTAACAATAATCAAGATTTCAGTCACTAATCTGGCTCTTTCGCGGGTCGGTGCCCTGTGTTCTTCGGTGTTTTGGGGGGAAGTTAAGGTACCGTTGGCTTTAAGAAAGAAGAAAAACTTGTTTGGGGAAATCTGTGGGCGGGCGCTGGTGATGCTAACGGCGAGGTGCTGTCTTAGCAGGAATAACGCGTTGTTTACTCCCGAGACAGCGCAGCGGGCCTTGAGAGCTGCCAGCGGTCGGGAACATCTGTGCGGTGTTTTCGGGGGAAAAAAAACAACTTGTAATCTGAGGTTTGTCTTCTTGTGTTGACTAAGCAGGTTATGTAGAGTAATAATCTTCTGGTTCTGATCCGTTTAGACGAAACAACAACATGTTGCAAGCTCAGCCGCGAGAAACCTTGTGCAAGAGGGTTACTGGTTGCGAGGGATTAGAGCATTTCTAGTCGGTTAGCCCGTAGACCCGGCGCTTTCCGACGGTAACCGTGCCGCCCTGTGGTGAGGCGACTGGACCTCGCCGTCCCTGCCCGGCTCGGTCCTGCGGGTCCGTCCCAGTTCTTGTTTTGGTGCTGGGGGCTCTGATCACGTGGGCCGCAGGGTGACGTAGGCGGGGCGGCTCGAGGAGGAGGAGGGGTATGGTTGCTAGGCTGCGCTCTGGCCTCCCCGCCGCGGGCCGCTCTGCGCGGCGGAGGGGCTGGTTTTCTCCGAACCCGCGCGGCGCTGTTCTCGAACCTTCCCCGTTCGCAGCCCGAGGACAAACAGGCTTCCTGCATCGCTCGCACAGCCTGGGTGCGCTATATACAGCCTGGGTGCGCCCTGCCTACAGCCTGTACGCCCTATATACTATACAGCCTGGGTGCGCCCTGCCTACAGCCTGTACGCCCTATATACTGTACAGCCTGGGTGCGCTATATGCAGCCTGGGTGCGCCCTGCCTACACCCTGTACGCCCTATATACTGTACAGCCTGGGTGCGCTATATACAGCCTGGGTGCGCCCTGCCTACACCCTGTACGCCCTATATACTGTACAGCCTGGGTGCGCTATATACAAGCGCGAGTCCCGCAGTATCCTGTGCGTCTGGAGCCTCAGGCGCAGATCGGATCAGATCCCACCCCGTGTTATGGTGCTGGGATCGAACTGCAGACCTGGCCGGCTTGCGCGCTGCTGTGTCTGAAGAGCTCACTCGCATGTAGCGAGACGCAGCGTCCTCAGTTGCCTGCGCGGTACCGCGAAGGAATCAATTAAAAAAACAAAATGTGTGTGTTGGGGGGGGGGATTTAGTAGCATCACTGAAACGTAGGGTATATCTTTCTTTAAAACGGAGACCTCTGGTTTGCGCCATGGTGTCCCACTCCAGCGCTGGCAGCACTTTGTGAAACTCGGGCAATACTTCATGCTGCGCATGAGGGTAATGGATATCTGTCGTGTCGCTAGTTTCGACCCGAAATCGTTCCAAAAGCGGTAACTTTTTTCCGGGCTGCCTCGGTCAGGTCAGGGCGAAGCCACACGTCAGGACCTCGTCGTGCTGCCGGCGGCTCGCTAACGTGTTTCATGGCCCCTCGCCTTGACATCTCGTGTGGGAGACCCGGCCGGGCCGCAGCGCCGGTTTGTTTACAGAGTCCCGGCCGTTGCCATGGTCACCGAGCAGCTGTTCCAGCGGGGCCGCGTGACTCCCGGGGTCACGGGGTGACGAACGCCCCCCCACGCGCGTTCTGGCGGCGGCGGTAGTAAACATAAGCATCGTCTGCTCCGGTTTTTGTCGCATAGGCAGCCGCCGCCGCTCATGTGCAGCGTTGTGGTCAGTGAACGGCGCTATAAACGGCACAGTGGAGGCAGGTCCGGCAAAATAAACGAGCGGACTTGCTGATGGTCTTGAGCAGCGGCCTGCGCGACGGGATGAAACACACGGAGATGAAAGTGTCGGCTCTCCCGGCCATAGATTCCATAGATAAGGGAGCCTGAAAGTGGGGTTTGGGGTCGGTCGACAGGTGGGGGGAGAAACGCACGCACGCACGCGTGGGCTGTTGCGGTCGCGCTGAGGTTCACGGGCGGCGGCGCCTCTCCGGTCCCCCACGCAGGACGCGATGCCTCTCCAGGACGAGCGCCCCTCCGCCAGCTCGGACCCGGAGACGGAGCAGGACGCGGGCCCCGCGGTGCGGCGCGACAGTACGGGCTCCTCCAGCGACGGCGAGAGCTCCCGGCGCAGCTTCAGCAGCGACGCCTCCAGCCGGCTCAGCTCCCCGGCCTGTGAGTCCCTCCGGAGAGGACGTACCCCTGCGTGCTCGCCGTGTCCTCCGCGCCGTCCTGGCCTCTTTAGTAGTAATAATAATTGTTTACACTTATATAGCGCTTCTCTGCACACTCCACTCAAAGCTCTTTACAGGTAATGGGGATCCCCTCCACCACCACCAGTGTGCAGCCCCACCTGGATGATGCGACAGCAGCCACAGTGCACCAGTTCACTCCCCACACACCAGCTCTCAGTGGGGAGGAGAGCAGAGTGATGGAGCCAGTTTATAGATGGGGATTATTAGGAGGCCATGACTGTTAAAGGCCAGGGGGAAATTTGACCAGGACGCTGGGGTAACTCTTTTTCTCTTTTCGAGAAACACTCTGGGATTTTTAATGACCCCAGAGAGTCAGGACCTCAGTTTTATATCTCATTCCGAAGGACAGCCCTGTTCCTGTCACTACTCTGGGGCATTAGGGCCCACACGGACCTCAGGGTGAGCGCCCCCTGCTGGCCCCACTCACACCTTTTCCAGCAGCAGCCTTAGTTTTTCCCAGGAGTCTCCCAGCCAGGTACTGGCCAGGCTCACACCTGCTGAGCTCCAGGGGGCTGCCGGCTGGGAGTGATACAGCTGCTGGCTGTACTGTACACACAACTGTGGGTTGACGGACAAGAGTGAAGACCCTCGCTCATGTCTGAGTGGTACAGCTATTTTACAGTAGTGCTAGAACTCTGCAGTAAGTGGCCTCTCATGGGGATGTGTGTGTGTGTGTTTTTTTTATTTCTAGCAAGCCCCCCGAAACCCGGGACGTTCGACGAGCTGATGGTGTCTGCACGAGACCTGAGTAACCTGAGCCTGGCACACGAGATAATCGTGAACGGCGACTTCCACGTGAAACAGCCCGACCTACCTCAGGGCAGGTACGCCCCCACGGGGTGGTCGATGCGCCGTTTCGGAATCTGTTCGGTTTTGGGCGAAAGCCGAAACAAAAAGCGTTCTCGTGTTGTGGTGGACTTTTACAGTAGCACCTGCAGTATCCTGGATGCATGCTCGGTCACTGGTTGAGCTGTGGTACCTTGTTGGATGAGTTTCCAGTCCTGGTGTAAGAAGCTGTGTATAAAAATGGGTAGATGATCGATTTCAGAAACTGCTGAAATGCAGGCTGCGGTTGCACACAAGAAGTTTGAATCGGGGGCTCTGCTTCAGCTGGCAGGCCGTGGAAGAAACGGGGGACAACGCTGTGCTTTCACACTTTCTTTTTACTTTTCTCTCTGGTGCTAAACTCTGCTTGGGCCCCGTCGTCCTTTTTCGTGCATAGCGAATGCTTCTTCTGGGTTTTCCCCTCTCTAGCTTGGAAAGGAGGGTGAAAGAGATCGTCCACAAGGCCTTCTGGGATCGACTGGAGGCCGAGCTGAACGACGACCCTCCCGAGTACGAGTACGCCATCCGCCTGCTGGAGGAGATCAAAGAGGTGAGTCTCCCGTGGGCGCCTCTGTCCGCCGACTGCTTCCTCTTAACGACTGCCAAGCCTGACCGCTCGTGTGACGTTCTCAGCATATGAAAAGGCCGTGCCTTCAAATCGGTATCTGTGTGCTCTGTTTGGAAGCTTTGGTTTTTTTTATTTCTGGAGACCCCGTCAAAGGCTTGTGAAAAGGAAAATGCATGTTGGCGCTTTTAAATCATTCGGGAACGTAGATGCAGAAGTAAGGGGGCCGGCTATTTATAGGCTGGTAAACGTTTTTAACTTTTGAGTTTGTAAACTGTGAGTGACCCTGCGCGGTTAAAGCTTGAAGAGCGGCGTGTATGAGGAGCACCGACACTCCTAACTGAGAGCTGTGCACCTGCCGGCCGAAGTCGGGCCGTGCCCGTTTCTGTCTGCGCTGGGCGACGCGTTCGCGGCCTCGCCCTTGTGCGTGTAGCCGATCGTGACTGCGCGAGACCGGGCTGGGAGGTGCGCTGGCAGAGAAATATGGGCTTGGTTGGGGCCGCGTGTTCGTCTGGTGGGTCACAAGCAACCCAGCGGGCTAGCCGAGCTGCGGGGCGCCCCCCCTCTAGTTTGTAACCTGCCCTGCGCCGCGATGCTGGGGTATCGGATCTGTTCCGCCCCCCCGCCTCTTCCAGACCCTGCTGTCTTTCCTCAATCCCGGCGCCAACCGGCTCCGGAACCTGATCTGCGAGGTGCTGGACATGGACCTGATCCGGCAGCAGGTGGACAACGAGGCCCTGGACATCCGCGCGCTGGCCGACTACATCGTCTTCATCATGGGGAAGCTGTGCGCGCCCGTGCGGGACGAGGAGGTCCGGAAGCTGAAGGAGAATTCTGGGAGCGTCGTGTCCCTGTTCAGGTAGGTGGCAGAATCCTCGTGGGTGGGTGTGTGTGTGGGATGGGGGGCGTGGCAGTGCTTTGTTCCTGGTATGGCCTAGAGATCTTCTTAAACGGAGTCTTGTCAATTGATATGCATTGCGTCTAGTTTCAGTAAGCATCTCGCTGAGTCTTAATGCTGTCAACCGTATGGTGGTACGGTGTAGCTATTACTCCAAAGTAGCGCTTTGAATTTGAAATGCCTCCTTATCGAACAAGGGTGTTTGTGCTGGATGCTTCTTTGGTTTGTTTTTTTGTTTTTAACCCCCCCCAGGGAGATCTTCCGCGTCCTGGACCTTATGAAGATGGATATGGTTAATTACACCATCCAGAGCCTCCGGCCTCAGCTCCAGTACCACTCCATTGAGTACGAAAGAGCCAAGTTCCAGAGCATCGTGGAGAAGACTCCCAGTGAGTGGGTTTGTCTTGCGTCTTTGACGACATCGCCTCGTGGGTTTGTGAGTTAGGAATTGTGTACTTGCGACACAAAATATTGCAGTTACCCTGCGAGAGGACGGCCACAGAAAATGCATAGAAGTCACGTGTGTAAAACTTATGCTCTTTCGTTATTTGCCCTTTGCCCTTCGATCCTCTATTATCCAGCTGGGTTGATTGACATTGGATTTATTAATTATCCACCTGAGTGGTTTTTGCTGGTGCAGTTTTGAATGGAGCACCTTGTAAAGGGGCAGACGCAGAACCAGTTCAGTAAAGGCTCTTCTAAAGAACAAGTTCTTGAGTCTGGATTTGAACAAGTTTAGAGAAGGTGACTCTATGATATCCTTGGGCAGAGAGTTCCAGAGCTTGGGGGCATAACAGGAGAAGGCCCTGTCACCCACAGAGTGTAGACGGGCTTGGGGGACAGACAGGAGACCAGAATTAGAAGAGCGAAGGTTGCGATGTGGGGAGTAGGGCGATAGTAGCTCAGACAGGTTCTGAGGTGCCAAGCCATGCAGAGCCTTATAGGTGGGCCTGAGGACAACAGTGTCCTGCTTTGCAGAATGGTACACCGCCACCCAGGGTGAAGCAGTGTGGTGAACACTGAGGTGGACATTGCACATTCAACATAATGAAAAAAGTTGGGAGCTGTTTAAAAAGATCTAAAATCTGTACTAAGGCTGCATTTCGCCACATTTTGTAGGTGGTGTTCCAGTTCAGATGGGGAAACACTTGCATGCGTTAATGTCAAGGTGATGGAAAAAGCCTTTTTTTCCCAACTGGGTAAGACCAGTAGACTGCCTTTTACTGGCGGTAACCAGGGAAGTGCTTGTAACTGTTCAAATAGCATGTTTGCACACACTGGTCGATGACTAGCCCTGCTGCGCCTGCTAGAACAGGAGAGGATTATGTGTCTCTGCTGCAGACGGATGGAATGACAGTAGACAAAGAGCTGTATTAAATGTGTAGACGAGTATTCATGAGTGTTCAGGCTGGGGAGAGTTAATGGAGCACCTGTCCCCTCTAACAGGTGATGTGTGAGATACCTGTGTGTGTACGGTAACAACAAGATTAGTGGTTCCTTAGAAGCTTACAAAGAGATGGGGAGGAAAGTATTTAAATGTTTGGGACAGCAGAGGGCTAACAAGGTTTGCCCGTTTTTCATTTAAAACAATTGTTCTTATTTTCTGATGTTCGATGTATATAAAAATAGCTTCCTATCTGGCGTCGCTGTCTTGAGTGCTGTGTGCCAGGCAGTGCTGTGAATGAGACGGGCCACCATCCGGGTGTGCCCTGCTCCGACAGATTCAGAACGTCGTGGAGATTCCCTTCTTTTGAAGGGCTTTATTCTCTGAAATATTTCAAAATCTCAGTCTCGCGCCCAAACTTTCTTGGGCTCATTAAAGTCCTCCTGAGGGTCTCGCCCATTAAAAGCGCTCGCCTGCGCCCAGGTGGATGTGGAGCTCTGTCATCCAGGTGACGCGGGTTCGAGTCTGGGTCGTGTCGCTGCCTGCCAGCGGACTGGGGTTCCCCAGGCGACAGTGGACAGTCAGCTGGGTGTCACAGACCTGGTTGGCGTTCTATCAGGAAGTATAAGAGGCTGTTCCAGCCCTGAACAAGCATATTCAACATTCTTCCAGTTTCCAGTGGCAGGAGGTGTGGAAACGAAGTAACATGAAACTGCACTGCTGCCCTTGCGAGTCATGCAGTGTGTGTGGGTGTTAATTCAGGTGCGCTGGACCACACGACTGAATGGATAAAGGAGACGATAGAGGAGTTGATGTCTGCCAAGCCCATCGCCACCCAGGAGTCCGGACCTCCGAAAGCCACCAGCGCCATCCCCAGCCCGATTGTGGTACTGAACACGGGTTACGTGAAGCTGCTGAGCTGGGACTACCGGAAGAGAGCGCTGCCGGAGGTGAATGTCCGTCTCTTGCTGAGCACTGCTGAGAGGGGTGGCGTCGCGCCGCAGAGAGGTGCGCTGAGGGGCCGCTGTCTAATGGAAATCTGGGGACTTAACCATCCGCATAATTCTCACTCGCCGCGTTCTGGTCACGAGGAATTTAAAGTGCGAGCCGCGCTGGCATTTGCGTCGTGCTCTTCATCGCCAAGGGCCTCGCGCTGAGCTCCTGGCTCAGGGCTGCAGCAGAGCAAGGGGAGGAGGAGGAGTAAGAAACCGCTTCACGGTTCGCTCACACCAGACCCTGCAAGCTCTCGCGTTCAAGTTCAGTACCTGCCATCAAAACCAGCTGCATGGAATCTGGTTAGGGGAGAGCACTCAGTTACAAAAGCAATACAAATATACAATAATTATAATTATTGAGCCAATAATGAACTGCACCCCCCTCACCAAAACATCTTCGCATACTGTACCACTCTTAACGCACGCCAGCAATTCTGTAACAGCCAGAATAGATCAAATAAGAATGAGCCGTGCAAACTTGTCCGGATCAGAGGAAGAAGGGGTGGGTTCAGAGCAGATTCCTGACCCCCCCAGCGCTCTGCGTTTCCCCCAGACCCTGATGACCGATGAGGTCCGTCTGCGGGAGCTGCAGCAGAGGCTGGGCCTGCTCAAGGCTGTGGCTTGCGTCCTGCTCGTTGTCTACAATACCGTCGGCGGGTCCGTCTCGGGGCTGCCTGCGCTGGCAGACCGGCTGAAGAGGATCGCCAGCGTTCTCCTGGAGGGCGTGCACAGCCCGTAAGTTACACAGGCGTTCCCCCTGCCGAAGGGACGCAGCCTTGTTATTTCGGCCAGCTCAAATTAAGCTCCTATCGGAATCAAATAATCAAGCTTTATTAAATTTTAAATAGCAATATCTGCCTCCTTGAAAACTTACAGCTTTGGATGAGCAACAAACGAGTTCTTGTTTTGGCTATACTGTTGTTGAGGTAATGTACTGTTGTATGTTTTCTTATTCTCCTTGCATATATATTCACCTTTACATACATTTGTGTACGTCGTCCCTGTTCTGTGGTATCATTTTATAGAAACCTTATCTTTCTGGGTTGTTGCTTTGTTGGCGTTTCTGATCTAAAGTTGTTCCTGTTTGAAAAGCTGGTTGTGTGTGCTTTTTCTTTCAGGTCCTTTAACATGACGGAGGCTCTTGAGAATGTCAGTACTCAGATTTGTTCAGAGCTGAACAAGTCTCTGTCTGAGCGTGGCTATCCTGCACTGCCTGCTGAGGTCCAGCTCTCACTGAAGGGACAGATCTGCAGCATTACTGAGGAGAACAACCCCATCAGCAGCCTGATAGGTACTGTAAAACTTCTCCATCTGCTAAGGTTCTCTTTACAATGCACTGCCTGGTCTGCAGAGTGAAGTGGGGAACCTGTATTTTTTTAAAATTACAATTGCAATGCATTAGGGAAGATAAATGTGGGGCATTGCGTTCTCGCTGGCTCCAATCAATAACGGTTAAACACAGAAGCGATCAGTATGGCCTGGCGCTGGTGGATCTGCGCAGGCCGTGACTAGCTTTTCCGCAACAAGACCAGATTCAGAAACTTCTGGTTTCAGTATAAATGCTTCACAGTCTCCTTCTTGTTCTTGTTTATAACACCGTCTCGGTCTTGCTTGGCGTTTCATTGGAAGTAATGACAGGTATGAGGAGCTGAGCACGAGCAGGGCTGGGCCCTGGATTTGCCTGAGCGGCTCAGCCACCCTTCTGCACACGGACCACGGGTGTCTCCTTGACCTTCCTGGGCTGTATCTGGGGCCCCGTCGCTCCAGAGCAGGAGCAGCAGGCGGAAAGCAGCATGACGTAGCCCAGTTAGGGGCCCAGTAAAGGTTTATTCCCGGCTGGAAAGAAGAGGGGAGCGATGCGTCAGCTCTGGAGCCTTCTTTAGGTGCGTGAAGAAGGCTCCACAGCTGACGCATTGTTTCCCTCCTCTTTTCAGCAGGAATAAACCCTTACCCGTTCCTTTGCAGCCTACGCCTGCTGACGCAGCTCCCTACGCGAACTTCTGTGTCCCAGTCGGGCTGCTCTTCAGTGGGAAATTATTTCATCCTTAAGGCCCTTTGAAGTCTATTTTGATTTCATCTAAAGTTTTTTTTTGTGATGAAGTCTTTACTGGTGGGGGGGGGAGGGATTAAACCTCCCGGGCAGAGGTGACTCTTCCATGGTGCCGGTATGGGATCCGCAGTGACTCTGTGAAATTCCTTAACTCTTTTATATCCGAGTAAATCCGTGTCCTCTCCCCATTCCATGATTCCAGATGAGAGGGTCCAGCTTTACTTCGGACGCTTCCTTTGCACTCCCAACTCCCACCCCGCCCCCCCCACCGTTCCCGGAGGCCTCTCCTTCGTTCAGCCGGAGCTGGCGGAGCTGGGAGCCCACTTCGCCAGGGTGGTGCGCTTCAACATGCAGGTGTACAGCCCCTTCTACACCGGCATCATGCGGAAGCTGCTGTTCAGCGCCGCGCCAGGGCCCGCGGCTGCCGGAGCAGCCCAGGCCCCTGTAGCCACTGGCTGAGCGGCGCGGGACCATGCCTTACGGGCGCGGTGGACACGTCCCACGCCCTTGCATGCGTTTGTATTTAACTGTTGCCCAGTTACGAGAGAGATTCTATTTTTAGACCTGGAATATCATGTTTTGTGTTGTCCCAACCATTATCCCCCTGCTTCACAGTCGAGCCCCGAACTGCATCCTGAATCCCGAACATCTGGTCCCTACATTGGCCTCCTCGTTTGATGCTAAGATGTAGTATCACGTCTGTGTGCGTTGACCGTTGCGTCTAGGATCTGTAAAAGTAGCCTGTGCAGTAGCTGTAGTAACTACGTCTGCTGGCGTCACGTTGGATGTGCTGCACCTGTACAAAGTCCTGTGTGGTGTTGGTTACATTTCAGTTGTGGTTAGCGTGAAGCCTGGGGAAGCGTGTTGCGTTTTGCAATGCAGGCACGAATGGTTGGTGTGCTAAAAAGGATGTCGTTAATGACCAGTCCTGCCAGTTATGTTCTTTTGGGAGAACGTTATTTAAATATTTATGTACACGGATCGGAAAATAAATAGGGTACATTCTCGTTACAAAACGGAATTGCCATTTATATATTTTTAAAATAAAGGGAAATTGTATATACCATTTTACAGAAATATTAAGAATATTCTAATTTGACCTGATGGAAGTCCTTAATGCTTTATCCAACTTGCATACTAAAGTGAACAAATGTATAGCACAAAGACTGAAGAGAAAATTAAATGCCAATTTTCATACCAGCAAAAGGCTTCATGTTTTTGATTGAAGATACCAGATTTGGTCAGAATGAGGCAATCAAATAAGTTTTTACAATGCAAGATGTTCTTTTAAAAAAATGTATTTTCATATTTATGATGCTTTTGTAGGAGATCTAGTCATGGAAAGACATTGCATAATCTTTTCTGTATCTGAAACTTTGACGCTTGAAAATGCATGTTGAGAGAAGTGGTTTGAAGTTGGTGTAATGTGGTGCTGAGGACTTTTGTGAGGGATTGAACTTGAGTTGTTGTGAAGGTATATCACTCATCTTCCAGCATGGGTAGTGTTACATTTCCCTATTGTTTGTCTGAAATGAAAATGCTACATTTTTATAAGCAAAAAGTATTTTCATGTCCATTTCTGTGCCATCATTATCTACAATAAGGAAGTAGCATTCAAATTGTATTTTTTACAATTACACTTTATTCAAATGAGGGTGTTTGGGCATTAAATATTCTTCTGTGCTTCTGGTTTCGATTCGCTGTATACAGCTTACATGAAAAATTAGTAATGTATAGTTCTTCAAGACTTTTCTCCTTCTTGGTGTTTTGTCGTCTGGTCTAGAACGGCCGAGAGGTCATTTTTGCCTGTCGGTGATTATCCTGATAACGGCAGTAACTGTTTCAGATGCATGAGTTTTCCATTCAGTGCCTCTTGAGGCATTTGCTCTGAACAAGTGTAGGGAGCGCTGAAAGACTCAATACAAATTCAGCTGTACACACTGAGTCGGTGGGGTTTACAAAGTCATTTTGTTAAAGACAATGGTTCTTGATTTTATTTTATTTTGATGTACTACTCGATGTAAAGCAGCTATGGAGCCCAGTCCCAGGAATTCCTTGGAACGAACTTGATTGAAGTCCATTAAAGTTTTAAAAAATGTGCTTTGTCTTTTGCTTTTGCATTTGCATTTAAAGAAGGCTGTGGTGTCCTCGTTCTTCTCGGGTGTTTCTTCTGCCTTGCAAACGGAACCGTGGGCAAAGTCACACAGACCAGAAGAGCACAGTTGTCTGAATTTCTTGATCAGAATAATTGAGCCTGCAGGTCGCTTGCTCTTCAGTGGGCTAAAGCCAATGGGGGCGCGCTCTGTGAACCGGAAAGGGCAATAAACTCCTCCCTTGCTGCTGCAATCCGCCTCCTGTCTGCTCGTTCTCTCCCCCTCTTCCCTCTGAGCCGCCTGAGTCGCCACAGCACAAGACATAAGTAACCCTCCGTCATAACTAAAGTACTAATGTATTGGCTGTCACACCTCAATTTCCCTTCAGGATCAATGGAGTCTTATCTATCTATGTCAGTTACACAAAGCACTTAAAAAAACAATGACAAACACGAATCTCCCCTGTTCGTCCAGTGGCTGAGTGCACTTTCTCTCTCTGCCTCCGGAATGACAAGAGCAATAAGCCTGTCGGAGAGCCGGTGCAGTCGTCACTCCCCACACTGCTGACACAGAGCCTGGAGCGTCGGTCCAGCATAGAAACTGGAGCATGTTGAGATGGGGATGCAGGGCTGTGGGACCTTTGGAGGGGGCAGAGAGAGGCTCCCTCACTCAATATCTAGACCCGTCTCATGGTCCCAGTCTGTTGAGCCGCTGATCTGAAAGTCGCGCTCCACGACCTTCAGTTCAGAGACCCATCTATACGTTTAGATCGGTGCTGCTGAGTAGTATTCACGAAGTCTTTGGTTGTATGTTCGAACAGCCTCTTTTTTTTTTACATTTTAAATTTAAAGAAGAAAATGTAGGATTTTTTCCATGCTCATTGAAATAAAACTATTGACAAACAGAACCTCAAGCATGAGCGGGTCTGCACTGGTCCGGAGACTAAGGGGACATGTTTGATTTGCCGGCGCCACGGAGATGCTGTCTCCACGGAAACCGACACTATTACTATGGTAACGGCGGCGGGAACACTCCGCGCCCGGCGCTAGTTTTCCCGGGAACAGGCCGGGAATGTTCTCCGACGTCATGAGACCCGGACCGTGCGCCCTGTCACCCCTAGACCCCTGGGCGCTCAGTAACAGCGCGAAAAGAAAACAAACCTGCTAGGCCACCTCCTCACGGACACTCACCGCCTTCACCGCCCCGGGTGGGGAGCTCGCTGTGCGGGCAGGAAAGAGACGCACAATATGAGCCCATTAACCGGTCAGAACCACGCGTGTATGAGAGGAAGAACAAGTTAGCAGCTTTGAGTAATCCTCACAATTTAGAAAGACGCACAAAAAAAGGGGTACCCGGTCAGGGCAGTGCGTGGTTTTAACTGTCCGGGGACCTGAAAATATTAACTGCTGCACGTAAAGCACATTAAAAAACACACTCAGCATGAAGATCCCTGATTAGTAATTTTTAAGGACGGGATATGGTATGCGTTCTTAATTAGAAAAAAAGAAAGCAACAATTAATGACATCACGGTGCGGTACAAAAAACAAATCACGGTGTGACAGGGAAGTTTAGAAGCCCAGGTATCATATTCACCAAACAAAATGCTCTAACGCCCCCCTTCCTTTCATGCGCATTAGGTGGAAATGCAATATGACTTCAACGCCGTTAGAAAGACACGTGAAAAATAAAGCAAAAAAACAACTGAGGTGTGTACAGATTCTAACCATCTTCAGAAATCTGATTCGTAATCACCTCCGGCAGCGTATTGTTCAGTGTTTCGTTTGTGTTCACTCATCTTAGTCTTTGGACGCCCTGACTCCTTTGCCTGTATTACGTGAGGTGGAATCGAAGTTGGAATAAAATAAATTCTGGGATCTCTCTCACGCGCTGCCGGCTGCTGCCCCAGCTCGCGCAGGGGCACTTCCGGCCTCGCCGCCGCTGTGTTTGGGCGTCGCTTAGCAACGAGCCCGCTCCGCGCTGTGGTGCCGAGGCGTCGGAAACGTGTTTTTTACACAGTTACAGTATGTCCGAATTAAGGTGTCGCTATTAGCGTCTAGGTAATACGCGTTGCCATTTAATTTTCGTATATCTGTTCGTTGTGTCAGTTGCAAAGAGTGTTTTAAGTAATGTGATGTCGTGCGATTAATTTTCGCTTTCCTTATTTGCTTTCACTAGTTTCTGATCGAATGGCTATATATGGCTCTGCTGTTATATACTATGTGAATAAGGACCGTAGCAATTATATAAGCGTGAATTTCAGTAAATTTCTTGTCGTGTTTAATTGAAGACTCCGCAGATTGTGTTAAGGGTTCACATTTCTGCGTGTCTCTGAAATGTTGACGGCGGACGAGTGTGGTGTGATTTTTTTTTTCCCTTCGGAAGCATTAGCTGAGTCGTGTTTACAGCGCTCTGCAGTTTCCAGCTGGAAGTGTAGAAATACTCCACCCCCCTTGCTTATAATACTGACGGCAGAGCTGGAGAACTGGAAGACATGTTGTGGTGGCAGCAGTGCACATGGTGTGCCTGCAGCACTCTCGGGGTTTAAACAGAGCTAATCCCTGATTCCCTGCGGAGAAGATACCATAGTCTTCAGATACTCTTTTGGTTTGTTTGGTACTGGTCCTTGTACCGAAGCGTACATGCACATAAGCTTTGCATTGCACTTGTGCCTGTGACAGCTGAGCTGATCTTAAACCGAAGCGTGAGGCCGGAAGACCTCAGCCCTGCCCACCTGTCTGCTGCGCTGCGGCTAAGCTCTTCTCCCCGGCCAGCCAGGAGGAGTCCGGACTGCGTGGCCGGGATGGGCAGCGCCGGGGTGAAGGTGCCGGCCGGTCTGTCCCAGCAGGCCCGGTTCCGGAGGAAGGACGGCCTGTTTCCCCTGGCGCAGGTGGCGGCCACCGCCCGCGGGCTGCGGCAGCGCTACAGGAGCCTGCGGGAGCCCCTCGCCTCGTTCGCGCCGGGCGGGCCGGGGTGCGAAGAATCACGAGGTGGGGCCCCTTCGCTGTTCCTGCGGGGGCCTTGGGTCTTCCGTGGCTCGGGCAGTTTCCGCAGGGTCTGACTGTGGTCATGTCTTTGGCTGCTGGGATTTGATTCAAAGCGGCTTCTGTGTTCACGCACATACCTGTGTGTACAGCTGCTTATTCTACTGAAACCATCTTAGAGTCGTACCTGGTTCAACAGTACAGCAGAAGCACTTTCCTCAGATTTGCACCCGCGACCTACCAGTTACAAGTCCAGGGTCCTGACACAGTCCTCCACACTGCGGTGTTATTTTACAGCTTATTTGCTCTGGCATGTTTTCCAGTGTTTTGCATTGTGCTTCGCTGATAAATGGGTCTCCAAGCTGTCGTTGTAAATGAGAAGTTATTCTTAATTCACCTCTCTGGTAAAATATATATAAACCGTGATTACGAACAGGTTCAATATTCCCTTTATTCAAAGTTCTTGCATATTACAGGGGTGCAAAGGTGTGAAGTAACTTCTGGAAATTCAGCTGTCGCCTAGAGAGGTTCCAGAGTGAGCCTGTGTGGCTCCACTAAATGACTTTAGCCTCTAGAGAGAGAGAGATTGCAAAATCAGAACTCAACATTTCAGAAGCCTACAAGGACTCCTAATTAAGTGTCCTCAAAGAATGCCTGTTATTGTACTGTCAGATGCAAGTGATCTCTGTCTTTATGTGAGCTGTGCCCTAGGCGGTGGGCTCCAGGAGGAGAGGCCTGTCACCCCCATCAGAGACAGCGTGAAGGTGTCTCCAGCGAGTCTGGAGGAGCTCTGCCAGCTGGTTCACAGGAGGGTGCAGGTGCGCCCCGAGATCACGGCGGTGTCTGAAGAAGCCCAGCGGACTCTGGTAGGAGACAAGAGTGGCCTCTCTCTCACCGGGCCCCCCCTCCCCTGCAGATATTTCGATAGCTTAAACAACACAGGCGAGAGTTTCCCTTGAACCTTTTTATAAATCCGCATTCCCGTTGCTGCAGCGTGCGTTCGAGCATGGAGGCTTTAGGGCGGATGGAAATCCTCTGATGACAGTCCGGTTCGGCTCAGGCAGTCTGTCTGGACTCGGCTTCGCTGTCGTGAGTAGGTGCTGTTGCAGAGCAGGAATGCCCAAAGCCTCATCTTAACTCTATTTTAAAACCTTGCTGCAAACACCTCCTTAGTTATTCAAGTGGTTTTCAGGGGCACCAGTATTCTAAAAAGTGTTTAAAAACTGGCTTTTGTGAGTAAGCCAATAATGTGCTCTTGTCCTTCACATACAACACTTCATTTTACTGAACATTTGTGAACTTTGTGTTAAACTGTGGTGTTTCCAACTTTTTTTGACAGTAATAATATAATCACACTGAAATTAAGTTCCCCACTGATACAAAGCATCAGCAGATTCGACGATACGGCCAATAAATAGACACAGTGTGTTATTTCCTTGTTGTTTCAGGCAGGCGTCATTCTGGCAGAAGTAAAATTAATCTGGCAAGACCTTAAGAATCTCACTTGTGATCCATCCCTGAGTTCAGAAGAGAACGAGGCCCTCCGGTGTCAGATGACCACGCGAATCATCCTGGTCTGCGAGCAGCTCTTCCTACATTACCTCTGCATGGTGGACACTCTGAGGAGACGCTGCGTCTTCAGCGATCAGGCCAACCTGAGCCGCCTGGGTGCACAGCTGTCCGTCGAGTGCACCAGGCTGTGAGTGCCAAGCACGGTCTATAGTTACAGTATAGAAGAGCAGCCTAGCGTGGAGCATGCATGCATCACAGATGTTCAGCTTGTTCTGTGTCCAGCAGTGGCCACACGTGCTACAAGCCAATGACTTGCACTGTCTTTGCTGTTGACTTGCACGTGTCAATCTGCATCCTGAATTTTCTACTGTCATGTCCGCTCAACAAAATATCAGCATGCTTGCTACAAAAGGTCATTTTCTTGATATTAACACCGTGAGTTTGTTGCAGTTACAAGTGACAGGACTAATTGGATGCCCAGTATTGAAATATAACAGAGAATGGACTTAATTTGAGTTGTAATGTAACCACCCCTGAGATGCAAGTAGACCTTGCCAGTCTTAACCATCATTCACATGATGAATTATTGATTGCTAATTAATAGAATAGGTACATGCCCTCTTTCAACTAGTATAATCTGTGGATACATCAGCATGTATGAAACAATTATTTTCCAGTAAGTGGCCTTCTTGAGGCTAGTGTGGTCTGTAGCAAGATGTGACTTGGCCAACACTGTTGTTTTTTTAATGTTTAAATTACACATCTAAATGATTACCCTGCTTCCCAGCTGATTTCCTTTGCAGTCATCTTAGTTATCTGTAATGGTTTGAAATGTAGACATAGGAGCTTTTCAGATTTTTCATTTGTGCTGTTCATCGATTTATAAATAATTGATCGTTTTGCTTTCGATTATGCATTATCCCCCAGATTACGTGTCCCTACAATCAGGCGCAGTGTCATAGCGGAGGTCCTGGCCTCTCGGAAACCTGTGGAGCTCCACGGAGGAAGCACTCGGCGGCGTTCGGACCCCCCTGTCCAGGGGAGCAGGGGGGGAGTACGGTGGCCCAAGCAAGGAAGAGGTCAACGCGCAGCAGAGTCCTGCGTGCCATGGCGAGGGGCTGGCCTGCCTCCGGCGAGCAAAAACAGGGCTGATGGGAGCTGTGGGACTGGGCGCAGAACGCACGAATCTGTGGTGGAGCGAGACCTCCGGGAGGTGAGGGACATCGTCGCTGTCTGCCTCCGGCAAGAGTCGGTATAATAGTGAAGCCGCACCCTCATCACCGCCGTTCAGGACACCCTCGAAAAACCCAGCAGAGCTTGAGCGAAATGAGCCAGTAGGTGGCAGCATTGTTAGGGAATTGGTAGGCCTTTCCTGACCGTCCCTGGATCACCTAGACTGTGAGAAAAGGCATTATTATTACGCGTTCATAGCGAGGTATTCTTTTACTAGTTGTTGAAAGTAAGCACGTCTGTCACATGTTTGTTTCCAGATTCATGAAGCGATAGCGCCTTTGGATTTGGAAAAGGTGTACGAACTTCTGCCGTTTCAGGAGGAGCAGGTGTATGCCAGAAAAGCCATGCAATGTAAGAACTTCTGGATGCAAGATTTGTTTTAGTCAAAACTGTCGTTTTTTCAGTTGACTGGAAAGTAAGATTGAAGAATTCAAATGAAGAGTTTTTTGTTTTACTGTTGTTATTTTAACAATCATCTTTACACTGCAAAAACATTCTTTAAGTGCACTGGGTATAAAAATTTGAATTATATTTCAAAATAGTGATACAATTGACCTTTTTTTTCCTGGGTTTTAGTATTATTTGGACATTTCTGTCTGAGCATGGTTATAACAACACATTAAAACTCTCAGTCTGAAACTTGTGGATAAATTAGGATACTTGATTTTTTTTTCTGTTTGAAAACCAATATGTTCTAACTAATAATGTGGCTTTTCAAATATCTGTTTTAAAAAAGACTTAAAGGAAGATAAACTGATTTAATTAGGCAATTCTCTTTGTGTGTGTCCTGGTGCAATTTTCCATTGTAAAACCAAACAAAAGATAATGTTCTAAGTTTGGAAAGTGTGATGGATGTATATTTAATTTTCTACATTTGAGTAACAGTAGTGAAAAGAATGATCAATTTCACATTTCAACAGGAGAGACAAGACCTGACAAATGTTATAACCATCTGTTTATGATTTCGAGTCCTGTGGTAAAATGTAAGGAATTACAAGTCGACTTAAACATATACTGGCCAAAGGTGGTTACCTTACCTGTAAAATATATGGACTTTCTCAGTCAGTTTCCGAGATGTTGTAAAGCATGTGTGCTGGTGTGGGCCTTTGGTGGGCGTGTTTGGTGTAACCCCTGAGGGTTGGTCTGTAGGTGCTGCAGTGAGGAGCCCCAGTCCCCCTGGCCAGAGGGTCCTGTCTGCGGGTGTTGAGCGCCACTGTTCCTCTCAAATGAAGGTAACAGCAGGACCTATGAACACCAGCAGAAAATCACCTCTTACAGTTACATTTCTGCATAAAAGTCTTGGTGTCTCACACAAAGAGATGCACATGTAGTGCTTCTGAAAGTGTTTTTTTTAAGAACATAATTAGAAATAACAGCAAAACAAATCCCACAGAGTGTGCGAGATAAAAGCAAGGTTATTTTTGTTTTACCCTTGGGAGCTTTGTGATGTGGAGATTTATACTTTTCCCAACCTTTCTCAGTGCAGCCCTCCTGTTGAGGGTGATCCACACAATCTATTAACTCCAGTGGAAGTATTTCCTTTTTAACATTACCTGAATAAAATTACAGAAAGAAAAGGTTGTGTGTAGACATTTTGACACACGAGCAAGTATATTCAACCCCAGGGTTGAATATACCAAAATTTATACTGTATTAGTTTGTCGTCTTACATATATATATTAAAATTTTAGGGTTATCATTCAATGCCGGACCTCTACAGGGAATCTCTTTTGGAAGAGCTCGGAATCAAACCAGAACGAGCTCGGCCGAATTCCCCTGTAGTGTTACACACCTCGGTGCTGGCAGCCAGTCTGGAGAAACCTGTTAGCATCTCTGACGATCTGAGAAGGTAAGAGCTTTGAGTGCATAAGAGCCCAAAAAAGCTTTGCTTTCATTTTCTCGTTGGTCAGTAAGGTTCTGATATACTGGTGCAACTTCAGTAAGTACTCTAACACCAGATACTGTACTTATTAATGCCACTGATCAGACACCTGTTGGATGGAAAAAAAATTAAAATGCTAAGGAATTATGCGCTTAAAGCAGGAAAAGAAGCTTTAAACACCAGGACATGCAGCCGTGGTGTGAATTGTAGGATGTGGTCTTTGACAATATTGATTTGATGTATTTTTTAGTAACGTAAACAACATAATACAGTCTCAGGAAGTCAGACAATATCTTTAAACTGTGGTTTTGATTGTTTTTTTCTGGATGGTCAAATACCAGGCTGTTACAGGATGGTAATAAATCACCTTTACAACAGTCCAAGGCAGATGACCCAGAAGCTGACTTGCCACCTTTAATCAGAGCTGTAATATGCAGGAAAGAGGCAAAATGGCTTCATGTACAGGAGACGTTGAAGGTAATATCTGAGTAAAATTTTTCTACGCAGTCATTTATGCCTTAAGACGTTTGTCTTATGAGTACTATGGTGTCATTCAAAGTCCATGCACTGGGGCTACACATTGGGGTGGAGTTTCTTAGATACTCACTGTGGTTTCCACAAGCTGGAGGTTAAAGCATGTTTTAGTGTTTGCTGCAGGGCTCAATATTGTTTGATGCCTTTCAATGACCAGGTAGATTATGGTTACAGAAAAAATGGTTGACTAAAAATCTCAATGTTTTGTATGTTTTTGTCCCCCAGGATGATGGCAGAAATAGTTTTGCATCAGGATGCTAAGACCTGAAATGTTTATCATCCACAAACATTCTAAAAATGTTCAGAAAAATAAGCAAATATTGCAGTACAAATTAATTAGAAAGAGAAATCAAAGGTTCAGGAATAAGGCTCATGTGGAGGATACAATAATGTGTTACCTTTAGGCAGGGCTTAGGGGAATTTACAGGTGAGTTAGCTTAACTAAATTTGACTAACTTTGAGTTTACGTTATTTACACAAAGGGTTGTGGAGATCTGGAACAAGCTGCCTGGTCATGCTTACAAAACTGTTATCCCAACTCCTTGTTTAGTTAATGACCTATGAGATTCAGGACCGGACTAAGAAATACTGCAAAATACCAGGTTAACATCCTCAAAGGACAAATAATGAAACACTTATATCATAGGTGGGAAAAACAGAAGGGACACAGCATGTAAGATTCATGCTTTTCTGTGTCTGTGAGGAAACAACTAAAAATAACCTGGAGCTAACAAAAAGAGCTTTCCTCTGATCCTCTGATCGACGCAGATTAACGCCACACCCATTTCAAGCAGTTCTCAAGCTTCTGTAGATGTGGAGGATTTTCAGTGCTTTGCACTACAGTGTGAGTTTGTAGTCGGTTTACAGTGGTAAATTGCAATGTACCATGTGTGTTGACAGTCAAAAACAGCTGCTGTTGGACTGGGATCTCATCCAGGGTGTACCCTGCTTTGTACCCGTTGCCTGTGGGCAACTCTGGGTCTCCAGCGGCCCTGTACTGGATGATCAGTTAGAAAATGGATGGATGGGTTGTGCAATGCCTAAAAAGAAATAAGAACTGTTACCTCTTGTCAGAAAAACTAGATGTTTCTGCCAGAACACAAAATGTCATCTATAGTGACTGAATTGCCATCTTGTTGCTAAAGGATAGGCTAATTGGCAGCCTGTGAAAAACCCATGAAAACTCCCAGGTCTGGTGATCACCTTTAGCAATGTCATTTCAGCTGGTAAACAGCTCCAGTCTCCGTTTCTTCTGTGACCTGATCGTCAAAGTGAAAGCTCTACAGGCAGCTTGTTCATACAGTATATTTAAAGTCCAGGATAAGTCACATTCCAAGTGCTTTGAAGTGCCCAGCTTTACATTATCTCTGTGTCGGTACAGTGAAGCTCTGAGTGCATTGCATGACTCATCTCCCCTGTCTGTTCTGGTGACAGAAGCTGAATGAGGAAGAGGAGCAGATGCCAGTGGAGCAGTTTGTTGTGAAGGAGCCGGAGCATCCCCAGGCTGCGGTAGTCAATGTGACTCTGTCTTCCCAGTGTGTAGCCAGGCCAGCTGATGTGCAGGTGTCTGACAGAGTGCTAACAGACACCGTTAACATACGGAAATGTCCTCCTGTTTATAATGACCTGACGGGAGAGGTAATGTTATGGCTGCTCTTTAATTTTCTAAAGCCTTATCGGTTGCGTCTGTTACCACAGTGACCCCAAAAAAGTATTGGAATATTGAAGACCTGGAAATATATAGCCCAAGGGAAAAAGAGGGACCAGAAGGACAGCAGACCGGAAACTAGGGACAGGACAGAGAAGGAGCGCCCTCTGGCTGCAGAGGGCGTGACAGGTGGTGCTATTACACAGGGCTGTCAAGGAAAACCCTAAAACAATTGTCAATTAAATCCTCAACAAATTCTGGATTACAGTGTTGAAAGTGTTCAAAATCTCTGTTCACAGCAATACTGAGACAGCAGAATAACAAATGTTACACTGCAATATGTGCCATGCTGCAGCACTGCACCAAGAGCAGAAGATTAGAACCTGCTCAAAGGACAAAAAATAGTTTTTGAACAAAGTTTTATGGAAGGAGACCATGAAAATCTTTGACCAAAGTGATGGAAAGGTTAAATGTGGAAAAAGAAAGGACCTGCAGGTGGAGTTGCAGGTCCTCTGGAACTGGCTCAGTCGTGATGTAATTAATGATGGCAGAAGTAGAATGAATTTTGAAGTTTGCAGAAACATTTTGTTGGCTTAGGAATGTCTGCTTCACGGTGCAGCATGACAATGACCTAAAACTTACTGTCATCACATTCAAGGGGTTTATCAGAGGAAAGGGAGTGGGGAATCTTAGGCCACCTCAATCTCCAGATTTAGATCGAATTGAACAGCAATTACATGCTGAAGAACATATTGAAGCCAGAACACTCCAAGAGTAGGCAAGAACTCAAAATCGGCTACAGCAAAGTCCTGCATTGCAAGTTATTCCACAGAGTTTGTTGTGCTCAGTGGTTCCCATACTTCATGTAGTTTTTGCCTCAAATGGATATGAAACAATAAATTGAAATTTTCACTCTGAAATTTAATGTGAATGTGTCTCAATACTTTTGGTTGCCTGAAATCACAAGGTTGAACACAAAGTACATTGTTTTTTCTATGATCCAATGTATGTGTGAAATTATCCAAAATAGAATTGATATTATGTTGTAATTATCATTCATATTAATCTCATTTTTCAGAAACACGAATCGATGGATTGTAAAGCAAAAAATACATTTTTTACTTTGCTGTCCCAATACTTCTGGATATCATTATATGTGATGTCTGTCCACAAGATAGCACACAAATGCAGCGGCATATAATAGCCTTTGATAAATAGAAAGTGGCAATTTAAAGTGAGATTCAGATTCAATATCACACGGGTTTATAAAATGACAGTATACCTGCAGTTCGCAAGTGTTAAAGAGTACAACATAGAAAAGCACATCCTTTTGCAATTGAGATGTACTAATCTGTGCTTCCTCTGTACAGTTCACGATGAACAGAGACCTGTTCCATAGAGAATACACTCTTTCTTCAGGCAGTGGCTGTAACTGGTGCACTGTTCTTCCACTGTAGATTGAGGCCTCTACTGTGAAGTGGCTGGACCGGAATCTTTTCCTTGGGCAAGAAATTAAAGATGTTTACAAGGAGTTAACCAAGAGCGTTTCAACAGAGTATCTAGATTTCGACCAGGTGAGATAAATGTTGTATATCTTCTGCTTATTCTTCTGGAAATGTGGTCTTTCTCCTCTGAAAAACGTTTGATATATATTTCTTTCTTTACCCGTTGTTAAGTCCTACTGGTGTACTGACAGCAGATCTCTAAACACACGCAGTTGCACATTGTGAACTCCCTAGCATTGCTGTGTATAGCTGTATTTTACCGGAACATCTAAATTTTAGTGTGCAAGGACAAGTGTTTCAAAAAACAGTAGAGGTTCTATTTCAAAGTGAGTATATTGTATATATAATTTTTTATGAAACTAATTACGTATTGTGATGCCATGTGGGGTGGGTCACAATCGGCCATTGTCTTAGGCAGGAACATGACCACAGATTCACCTCAACACAAGGCTTTTAGGCTCTAAAGTGTAGTTTATTTACAATGCTGATGAATGCTACAACCACCATCGAAACCCAATAATAAAGTGAAAGAAAAACCTAGCCCTTTGTTGGGTTTCTGGCTCTTATTTATTCCGTTCCTAAACTACCAAAAGGCCAGGCAGGTAAACTGCTTACCAGCTTGTTTGCAAAAAGTCCCTCTTTCAGATATCTTCTGATGTCAGTGCTGGCTTCGTACACGCAGCATCTTCCAGCTCAGCGAGGCTGCTCCTCCTTGCACAGTCTCTGTCCTCTCCCATACAGAGACCTCGCAGTTGCTGGCGTCCTCCCGCGAGCACAGTAGTTAGCGTCTTGCACACAGCTAATTTGACTGCTGCCAACCACCTTGCCATCTCAGGCTGTACCTCCTATAGGCCACAGTGGCTCTCCTCTCTGGCCACCCCTTGTACTGGCTACACACACACTCTGCTCCCTGGCTCGTACTGGCCACACACACACTCTGTGCCTGACTCATACTGGAAAACACACACACTCTACTCCCTGGCTCGTACTGGCCGCACAAACACACACACACAAACACACACACACACACACACACACACACACACACACACACACACACACACACACTCTACTCCCTGGCTCGTACTGGCCGCACACACACTCTGCTCCCTGGCTCGTACTGGCCATGCACACACTCTGTCATGACGGTATGTGACTTGACGGTCCAGTCAGCCATCTTCATAAGGGCAAATGTACCAGGAGGATGTACTACCCTTCCAGGATCCTGCCCCTGGAGACATCACAGTGTGTCTGGAATCCTGGGTTTGTGTGTTAACTATTGCACAGAACTGCATCAGCACATAACTCCCTTTATTCAGTTTACAACAGTTTACAAACAGTTTACAGTTCCCTGTAAACCGCACTGGCTAGCAGCGACGTTTAGAGTATACTTTAAGGTTCTCACAATAAAATAAAAGGCTCTGGGTGGTCAAACTCTAGATTATTTTAGTATTGTATGCATTGAATGAGTACTTAATCTGAGATCTGAGCTGGTTTGGGTCTTCTTATTCTGTTTAAAACCTGGCTCCACACACTGAACGATATTCTCAGGTGCAGCACCAGAGGTGAGGACCTCATAGCCCATATCCAGTAGAGATTCTGCGTATCTTAACATTTTTAACATTTTTGCTTATCATTTTACAAAGTCGTTTTGCTGGGTTTTTCTATTTTATCTTCTGTTGTGTTTTGTGTTAGTGATTTGACATGTGCTTTAAAACTACAATTATGTTCTGAATTGTATTATTAGACACATTAGAGGTTAATCTTGTTTTGGATTGATGCAATGCACCAATTGATCTACTTGAACTCTATTTTCTACATCATGTGTACTATCTGCTTAGATCTCTTGATATAATTTTTAGGTTGAACAAAAAGTGCTCCAGAAACAGCCTGAAGTGCTTTTAGGAATATTGCTGTAGTATCTTACAGAAAGACTGGCATAGGTAAGGCTTATCATAAGATACATTATGGCCTCTTGTCGCCACAAGGACCCCCTGATCGAACGTGCTGCGGCTGATGCAGATATGCCCATCGTCTTGGCATCCTCAGCTTTGAATAGGAAAAGAAGGCATTGGTTCATCAACCCACAACTGAGGGAATCAAACAGAAACAATTTAATGCAAAGGTATTATTTTATTTTTATCCCGTTTCTCGATCAGAAAATCCTCTTAATGAATTCACCGATTCCTTTAAAGAACAAAATGTTTCAAATTCAGACGTTTGCAACTTTTAGTTTTCAGTTATCCATCAATTCATTTTCTAACCATCCGTGTGTGGAAGACAGAGCCTATACCGGCGAGCCACAGGCGCAAGGCAGGACACACCCTGGTTAGGCATGGGTTGGCCAGTTAACCGACCAGTGTGTCTTTAGGATGTGGGAGGAAACCCAAGTGAACACAGGGAGAACATACGAACTTGTAAAAAAATTGTAAAAAATAATTGACAATTTTATGAACATTTGTCCTAATAGTCTTCTAAGCCGAATGTGGAGCTGCTACATCACATTTGTACAGCAAACGCATGTCTAAAGAAGGTATGTGGTTTGCAGGACTGGAACAGTGGTGTGGTAGTTAGTACTGCAGCCTCAATGCTCTTGGCTCCTGGTTATGAGTCTGGACCGGGGTACATCTGTGTGATGTACCCCATGATTTCCTGTGTTCCCCTGGATTTTTCCCTGGGTGCTCCAGTTTCTTCCCAACATCCAACGGCATGCTGACTTCGCCAATCAGTATCTCTAAAGCGTCCTTGTGCTTTTGCATGTTGGTGTAGTGGACTGGTATCCCATGCAGGGTATAGTCCTGCCTTTGTCCCGTGCTTCTGAGGCACTGGGGCGATGTGACCCTTACCAGAAGTAAGTGTTTCCTTGAGACTGGATGACTGGATATGCCCTGCAGGTTTTACTGCTATTGTTGGAAATATAAATTAATATCACAGAAAATTCAGCATTGTCTGAGAAAAGTGCGATTCACCTTCGTTAAGTTTATACGGGCAATGTTACAGTAAACATTTTCACATCATTCATCGGGCATTTCCCTCCTTGTTTAGAGAGAATAAAAAGAACAATACCACTAATGACTACGAACGCCCAGACAACGTTTCCTCCCGAGCATACGCATCGTGGCTGCAGTGGTGGAAATCCACACTAAACTTTGATGACTACCTGAAATACATCTCAACTCGGGTAAATGAAGGGCCTCTCTATTTGTATTTCTAAACCTCATCGGAAACACGCTGTTGTTGTGCAGGAAAAACCTACACACCTATTTCCTTTGCTGTCACTACAGATTATTTTACGAATGCCTTCTCATGCATGCGTAACGAGCCATTCAGCAGGGTTTTGCGGGGGGTTTGGATGAGCTTCCCGGGCCGTGTTGTTGAAATAGATACGGTACCACGGGATCAGGGGAGCCGAATCGGACTGCCGTGAGAGGCGTTGGTAAAGACCCTATGCCAGACGGTATGGTCTGGAAGTGTCTGGAGAATGACGTTAGGGAACGCACAGTGAGGTAGGTGGGGATGCCGGACAGGGGGCCGGTGACTGAAGTGATCCGGTGCATGGGGGGAGGCCCAGGCGAACGAGCCCAGAGGAGGTCCAATAGGGTTGCCGCGGTCACAGTCCATAATCCAAAGAGCCAGGAGATCCATCCGAGACGAACAATTAAAAACCAGGGGAGAGGGAACTGGAACCAGGAACGTGGAGGATTAAAAGCATAACGGGGCCGGGTGCTCCAAGCCCCGGACCCAGAGGTCAGGGTGCCGTGCTGAAACCTGTGCCCTCGGGCCACTCCTGGACCCGCTGGTAGGCGGGCTTCCTGGCGGCCGTCCTCCAATGCTGAGCCCGGGACCACGGAGACGCTGGGCTTAAATAAGAAGAGGGGAACAGGGGACAGGTGCACGTAATGACAATCAATTATACAAGGTGGGAGCGCCCTCTAGAGGAGGGATGATGACCATGACACACGGCTTCTTTCAAGAAAGGGCTGAAGGAGATCATGGGATCAATTAACTACTACCTTCCAAACAGGCTGGATGGGCCAAAAGGCCTCCTCTTGTTTGTGAATGTTTTTACGTTATGATTTGTTTTTAATTGCTTGGGACTCAATCGTCTTTTCATTTAATATTGATTTCTGCTTAATGAGCAAGCAGATCTACAGTATGCATGTTAAACAGTGGATTAACTCTTTTAAATGTCCTCCTTTTAATTTATTTTAGGATTCTGACTACCTAAAAGTAATATTCCACTTGTACAACAGTGATGAAAGTGATGATGAAGAAGATGAGAGAAGGAAAGCCCTCGTGTCTGAAATGGAGTACAGAGAAAGGTCAGTGTCAGGTTCAGCCTTTTGGTCATGTCGAGTTTTAGTGAGCACACAAGGATAAATTATTCTCTCATTAACAGAGCTACACTGAATTAAGGATTTAGCCACAAGTGGAAATTTTAAGGAGATACGTTTATGAATGAGAACAGGGGGCACTTCTTTACACAGAGGGATGTGGGAGTGTGGAACAGGCTACCCAGCCACATTGTTTGAGTTGATCCTCAGGTATCTTTGAACATATGGCTGGACGAGATCATTTAGTTCATCTTTGGCTCTTAATTTCAGATTTTCTTTTGAAAAAATAACTAGAATCAATATATTCTGTACAAGTTCAGAATAAAATATATAATTGAAATGCAACTTGTAAATCTAATGATTTGTCGGAGTTAATTTGACTAATGTAGTCGTGCCCAGGTCACAAACACAGTGGCGTGTATGTGAGTGGCATCTTAATCAAACATTTTAAATATTATCACAGAACATGTGAGCAGAAATACAGGTTAAAGAATCATAAGGCTTCAGTATGAAATTTGAAGCATTGTCACAATGGAATATGTGGAAACCCAAGAATAACTATATCCATTCCTGGCAACGTGAGCGATGATTAGCCTCTGGAAAGCAGATGCTTTGCAGCAGGACGTTCCACCTCTCTTCCTGCGTGGGTGGTAGGAAGGTTGGCTGGTCACAGCTGGCTCCTGCTGATGGCATTGGCAAGCTACTCCCACAGATGTTCTGTGGCTCTCGGGTTGGGAAAACAAAGTTGGCCGCAGCGAGACTTTGACGCGGTTTTCTAGGAGTTGTGCCACAGTGATCCTAGGGCTGTGATCTTAAGATCTCCCGCTGGGATGCTGGCGCTTGATCGAGTGGCTTGGTTGAGAGGACCACGAGCTCATGGACTCCGGGCTGAATGGAGCAACAGCTGGCCGGGACAGCAGGCTGTTCGTCACAACGTCTCCGTGCCATTTGTCTTCAGGACAGCCTTCATGGGGGAAGAAAACGTCCCGGCCTGCTCTCGGTTGTCCCCAACATGCTCACGCCCACAGAAGATGTTGATTTGTTTCTCTTGGCTGTCAGCATGATCACTGAAGAGCTCCACGCGGACCGTTATCATACAGATGGCGAGCTACAGTCGCTCTGCTGATACGCACGGGATGTATTCCTGGAAGCTCTCCCAGTGTTGTCACTCCGCTCAGAAAACGATTACGCAGGCGCCTGTGACAGTCCTGGGCTGGTTACTTTATGTACAGTAAGCAGGGGCAGAAGTGACCTTCTGCTTTCCGGGGTGTGACCTGTCCTTCACAGAGCCGGCTTCCTGGTCTGTCTGGATTAACCTGCTGATTGATGAAGAAGAAACTCAATCCTGTGGACAGCTGTTCTCACAGATACACCACCTTTAATCATGCCAGTAGCAAGCGGGCATTATTCCTCATTATTCAGATAGGGAATGGTGGGTCTTATCTTCTACTTTACATAAAGTAAAATCAGGTGCTTTTGAACGACTGCTTACACCAACTCATTTTGGCAGTTTAAACTCAATTCCTACACTGATCGCCCAGGTCTTTTGGGAAATCACTTGACGTAAGATCAGTAGCTTGCTGTCCCAAGAAACAATACCACTTAAACAATCCACAAACCTATCTGCTCAGAATTTAAAATGTAACTAAAGTTATCCATGTGGAGTCTTCTTCAGGTGTGAGGCTCCAGAGCCGAAACTTTGTGTTTCCTTTCTTCTCTTTTCAGCAGGAATAAACCTTTACTTGTTCCTTTGCAGCCTACGCCTGCTGACGCGGCTCCCTACGTGAAATCATGCATGTGCCTAGCGAGCTACAGATGTAAAATTTAGACTGTGGGGTTTTGGGTGTATCAATCAGGATGTCTGAACGATATTTATAACAATTTCATACTGCTGCTTTATTTTATGATTTTCTGTTAAGAGACACTCAGGTAGTATAGCTGGAAAGGGGGGATAATGAGAGCCATGAAGTTGTCTCTCTGTGGTGATAGTCATGGCCATTTTCGTCCCCTTAGAGAGCAGAGGAAGAAGATTGCGGCCCTGAGGTCCCAGAAGCAGGAGTTTGTGTCCGGGCTGTGGAATGTGAACTCTGTCATGCTCGGAGGGCTGGGGAAGGAGCCCGAGTTGGGAGGTAATCCCACAGCATGGTTCCCACAGGCACATTCCTGGATCCTCCGGATTGAGCGGTGTCATTCTTGTGCTCTTATTACCTTTAATTTTGTATGTTATGGATTCCCTGCATCGCACACATTTGCAATCCCTGTATCAAAGGAACGTATTGGAACCGGTAAAGCCAGCAAGTATTTGAGCACAATGCAGACACTCCCTTTTTACTTTATCTGGCTACCACGGCATTGTTTTCATATTTCCTTGAGATGATATACGTTTCTTTGGAACACATTTATTATAATTTTGCGTTTTTTACTGTGACCCTTGATTTAGTTTTTTGCTTTTTTACCGCTTTGATTCGCAGATGCCGATCGACCAGCAGAAGGTTTGGGCTTGAGCTTGGCGCAGGTACGGTACTAGATTTAATAGGTAATCAATACATAATGGGAAAGAGTTTGCTGATTCGAGCCTCCCAATGTCAGTGCTTCAATTTTACATTTTTGAGGAAACACCTGAGAACCTAAACCAAAAATGTAATTATTATACTCAAACAATTTAAATTAAAATTCTACATCATGTGCAGAAAACATGTTTTCTTTAATTTTGTTTAACACAGAAATGCTTTCTGCAGGTAATTCTGATAAGACGGGAGAAATCTGCCCAGCAGCTTCGCAGATCCAAATTGTCGCTAACCCTGGCCTACCTAATGTTCGTTTGAATAGAGGACTGTTTCTAATCAGGTTCTGCCAAACCTGCCTTTGAGTGCCAGGCCTTGGCCTCACTTCAATGACATTTAAACCCACCTGCCAGTCATAGAGAAAGACACAATCTGGCTGAAGTTTTAGTCTTCCACCCAGAGGAAAATGATCCACAGGCTTATCATTTGCGATGGGAGCTAGATTTAACTGAGGCTTCACAAGGTCCTTTGCAAAAATTTAACCACACAGATACATCCCTGTCTACTCTCTTGACATATTTGGCCCTTTAATTCTGCTTTGCTCTATCCCCAGCTCAGCTCGTGTTCCTTGTACTGCGATGATTCTCTGAATGACACCTGGTGAAACGCCAGGCGGAACGGAATCCTAAAGCCGAGTGTTTTGGGAATGTTTCTCTGTGCAGGCGGAGCGATCTCAAGCGGCCCGATCGGGGTCAGCGGGGACCCAGGAGGAGCTCCTGCAGAGCCGACTGGAGAGAATCTGGGAAGCGCTGTATGTCCCAGACGGAGAGAGACTGGACATGGCTATCAAATACAGCTCGCACACCTACAGAGAGCGCCTGGAGGAGGTACTTCGCGAGGCGGCTCGGCATTTTAGTCAAACTCTTTTGATCTTGTAGAAAATTTCAACGGCGCACACTCATTCAAACTCAGAACTCCACTGATGGCGCGATGAGTGGGATTTACAGGCGTGAGCAGCCTTGACCAGTTTCTCATCCTGGTCTGGAGATCCACAGGATTTGCTGCAGACTGATCAAGGAGCGAGAGGCTGTTGTCTCCAAGAGTAGCTGCTGCTGATAAGAGCACTGCTCACTCCTGACCCCAAGGCCAGCTGAGCAAAGTCACATCCTGGAAGGGTTCATTTGAGCCTCGGAGGTTATATTTGTTATAGGGACGACTGGGTTCTGGATGAAGTCTATTATATATAAAATGATAGTAAGTGGAAGAGATGAAGCAATCTGGGTAGATGAGGAATTACAAATGACAAATTTAGACTAACAAGATTATGGCCAGCAGCCATATCACTCTGGAACTCACAACTGGCAACCCACTGAAGCTCAGCAGGTGTGAGCCTGGCCAGTACCTGGATGGGAGACCTCCTGGGCAAGCTAAGGTTGCTGCTGGAAGAGGTGTCAGTGGGGCCAGCAGGGAGCGCTCACCCTGTGGTCTATGTGGGTCCTAATGCCCCAGTATAGCAACAGGCACAGTTATAGCAACAGTATAGCAACAGGTATAGCAAAAGGCGCCTTCCTTCGGATGAGACGTAAAACCGAGGTCCTGATTCTCTGTGGTCATTAAAAATCCCGGGGCATTTCTCGAAAAGAGTAGGGACATTCCCCCAGCATCCTGGCCAAATTTCCCCCTGGTCTTTACCAATCATGGCCTCCTAATAATCCTCATCTCTGAACTGGCTTCCTCACTCTGCTCTCCTCCCCACTGAGAGCTGGTGTGTGGGGAGCGGTCTGGCGCACTATGGCTGCCGTCGCATCATCCAGGTGGGGCTGCACACTGGTGGTGGTGGAGGGGAGTCCCATTACCTGTAAACCGCTTTGAGTGGAGGGTCCAGAAAAGAGCTGTATAAGTGTAAGCAATTATTATTATAAGTAGTTAAAGTTCTTCATAGAGTCTTCTAAAATGCCATAAGCTTCTGTATTTTGCTCTTCAATGTACCCTAAATAACAGTCGATATTTGATCAACTGTTTTTTTTAGCAGTCGAGTGATTTTAAAGGACCGGCTCATTAAATCCTGCACTACTGGGCGCATGATCAGCTTCAGTAGAATCGGTCTGGGGATCCTAACCTTCGCTTGATCATAATCCTTTCTCAAGCCGAAGAGTTTTCCTTTCATGGCCCTGTACTTTAGCTGGAGAGTAGCTCAGTGGATACATCTTGGCCACAGGTCAGGAATATAAAGGCGAAGGACATCTCCCAGACAATCTGACACAATAACCACGACTTCAGTTTCTGTGTTTTCTAATCTGATCAATTCTGATTCTCTCCCGAAGCTTTGTGTTGTGTCTACAGCTTTACTAGTCTTCTCCGTAAGGCTACAGACAACCTTTGTCTGATTTTACTTAGTAATATACTCCAGTGTTTGAGGTTTCCCTTATTCCCCATGAGGAAAGGGGACGCTGTTCGTTCAGTTGCTGGACTGATGTTGCACCATTTACGGTGCTCTATTGTAACTTTGTCACTCCAGTCTTTTTTTCCATCTTTATGCAATTGTGACATACATTTAGCTGCTGTTGTGTTCTATTTAAAAAATGGAGTTCAAAACGCCATCATAAGTTTAAATCAAACACTGTTTTTTTAAAAGAATTGACGAGGACTGTTACGTCTTGTGATGGGATGAAAGGAGTCCTCATTGGGATCTTAATCCTGGCCATGATGGCAACTGGCAACTGCTTTCTAGCTGAAAATGGGTATAGATCTAGGCTCACCTGCGCTGAATAAATGGGTGAATTTGGCAACGGCAGAGTTACATGTGAGGGAGACTAGCTGCTAGGATTGACTCCAGTGGAATTAGCCTTGGATTAGCATTAATAGGCATCTAAGAGATTAACCCAAGGAAGAGAAAGTCAGTCAGTGCCTACACCTCAAAGCTGAAGGAACAATATGTCAAGCTGTCTGCTGCTGTATCAGGGTTGTGTTTATACATACCCAATATGTACCAATGATTAGAACATATTTTAGCCATCTCCGTCTTCCTGTTTCATGTAAGGTGTATTGTCTTGATCAGCTGCTTCTTCAAATCAGGAGTTCACAATTAAAAGTCAAGGTGTTCCTTGTGTATTTAAAAAGTGCATTGTCTTGTACCCGAGAATTCAAAGAACAGAAATTAACCTGCAGAAGATGTACTTCCTCTTGTTCCTCCAGCACCTTTTTAGGTCAAACTGGGTTCCTTCCTGATCTCCTGGTTCTGTTGCCAGCAGTCCTTCAGTGCCTCTGCCCACGGTCTCTCTCTGTGCACACCGCAGTGCGCAGTGTGATGTAACCATCCTTGTCGGCCTCCCACACTCCTACGTCGGAAAGCGCACACAGAAGAGCTGGAGCTTAACTCAGAGCAGATAGCAAAGTACAGGTTAAAACAGAGCATTCAGAAACGCGTTTTGTGGGTTTTGTCTCCAGGCAACCACTGCTTGGGAAAGAGCCGTCCAATTCATCCAGCAGAGGGAGTCCTTGCTAGCTAAACTGGAGCGATTCGAGAGGAATGCTTCCGATCCCAACAGGTTTTTTGAACGAGGTACTGTTCTGACAGCTTTATTGTGTAATTCATAAAATAACTCCTATATTGAACAGCGTCCTGTTGATGCCCTTAAAACCAGTAAGAACCTCACTTGACATGATGATCTTAAGCAGTGAAAAGCGAAATGAGCAACAAACCATGATGTACAGTATTGCATCAATTTTGTGTAGGGTATCGTGGTACATCAATTGCAAGATTGGACGAATCTAAGCGAAGGGGAAAACTGCACTCCGAGATCTCCGCTGTTGAAAGCCTGTTGTCGAAGGCTGTGCATCGAGTCAAAGATCACTTCAATGACACGGTCACATATAAAGTAAGTGGCACTTGTATGTCCTCAGCTTCCGAAAAGTTTAAAGCACACTCAGGCTTTTTTTGTGTGCTGTTGTCTTTGCCTCTGTAGATTAACACGCTTAAAGCTTGCAATCACTATTTTTCAATATTCTTGCTTTTCCCTTTTGTCCTGAACAATCCCACTAGGATCACCTGAAATGTTAGAACTTGCACAGGTGAGGAGAAATGCTGTTTCTTAGCTGTCTCTAGAATGGAACTCAGTGCCAGCGCTGTAAATCTGTGTATTCAGGGCAGACTACTGTAGGACTGTGTAGTTTTTACACTGTTTTGGAATATGAAAGCTTGCTCACTTCCAGCAGATGGAAAACAAACTGAAATTTGAACTACATCTGATTCAGATAACCAGCAGCTAATAATCGCAAAAGAAATTGTGATGGGGATGAGAAAACATTTTGTAAATCCTTCAGGATTACATGAAAACATAATATTGAATGTTGCATATTTACGCTACCCTCCTTCTCAACAGAAAATGAGCCTTTTTGATTCTATTCACACAAAGTCAAGTGTCTGAGCCCTTCCTTTTGCGCGCTGCGATGGTGCTTGTGCTCATTACTGACGTGATGTGTGTTATGCAGCAACAGCGCCGGATCTCTGACTGCTCTGTTCGGCCTGTTTCAGGGCCGGCCCTATGCCGAGAAGATGCGCTGGGACAAAATCGAGATGCTCTACTGGCTGCAGCAGGGGCGCCGCATGCAGGCCATGGACAGGGTGCTAGAGTGTGGGGTGGGCCAGCCCGTCAGGCTGCCCCCCCTGCAGCTGCCACCCCAGCCTGGCTCAGGAGTAGCGGGGCACTCCCTGACGCACCCCACACCGCTGTGAGCGTGCCCACCCCTCAGCACCGCTCTCATCCTGGGACACCTGGACTCGCTCGCTTTTTACTTTTGAACTACTTGTCAGATTAAAGCACATTGAGAGGAAAAAATCCTCTTGATGTTGCAAGAAAATATATGATATGAGAAATGAATAAAAGCAGTTTCAGCAAGGGATGTTTGATGGCAAGTGCTTCAGCCAGGTGTGTTGGGGCTGTGCCTGTGGAAGTTTTTCAGGTGAGCGGAGTTTACCGTATCGGGACATTTCATTCATATATCAATTAAATAAAGGATTCGTTTACAGAATCCCACAAGACAGCATCTAAAACCTGGTGCCAAAAGGCCATGTCGCAGATGTACAGCTTGTGCTTTGTCCACACACACTACTAGACTCTTGACATTCATTGCTGACTCATCTTGATCATCCCCGTTGATGACAAATACACCTCAGTCTAAAACATTTACCTATGTCATGTCTAACCAACAGAATGACTGCATCTGTGCCAAAAAGGGTAATGATTTTCCTAATGACTTTATCTATATGTTGTAGTCAAAAGTAATAGTTATTTTTCTGATTCTCCGTGTACAACCCTTTCCGGTGTAAGGAATATGGATTGTGAGGATGTTGTGGATCAAAACTGTGTTTTTATTTAGATCTTTTATACTCCATTAATAATTCATTTTTTCTTTCATAAGCCAACACTAAATATTTAAGAGAGTAACAAGGGTTGTAAAGTAGGACATCCAAGAAGGAACTTTTAAAGTTTTAAACACAGATCTTTATGTTTAAAAGACCACATTGCGGTGCCTACAAATTTAAGCAATTTCTTCCTCAGAACTTTCTCCCTCAGAATATCTCTTGATAAAAGGGAAAAATGGACATGCCCAGAATGAATATGCAGGAATGTTAGAGACATAATAAAAGTCTTACATGTAAAAGTGTTACCAAAAACTTGATCTCAGAAGCTGAGAAAGGCTGGCTCTGCTCACTTATCAGATAGGAAACCTCTACGACAAACAAGGTTGCTGGTGTAAATGTTGGTAGAACAGTAGCAGTAACAGGTTGGAGAATCTAAACCGGAATCTCCTATCTAAAGTCTTCGTATGCTGCCTGGGGATACCGTCCTGTAGGAGGTGTTTTCCTTCAGTTAAGATATTTAGCTGAGGTCCTGATTAGCAGGCCATGATAGAGCCCAAGAGCTTTTACAATCTGGGCTCTGAAGTTTCTCTAACTCAAATGCTGAAGGCTCATCTCTCTCTTTTCTGCTTTATAATCTGTGTGCCGGGGCTTTCAACACAAAACTGGCTGCCATCTGCCACCAAAGGGTTTGCGGCACTTCAGCAATAGATTAATTCGTTCTCCAGCTTTTGGGATATAAAGTGATCTATTAATGTTAAGTAATAATAATTAAAGTTCTTCTACTTCTTCTCTAATGACATATATAGTAACAAGTAAGTAGTTTCAATCTGCTCATCTGTTTCACACGAACATAGAAAAGATTGCAAACAAGAGGAGGCCAGTTGTCCTGTTTGGTCTCTGTGTGCATTCACAAATAACAGTCTGAGGTTATTGTTCTTGCTGAAGTAGACAGGAAGAGCCTGACTATTTTTATATGTAGGGGCAGACCGTGAGAGATAAACCTCAGTAATGTTGTGCAAGGTAAATGTTAATCAGAGTTTTATCTTTACCATTTGATTCAATGTTTAAGTTACGATGAATGACTGAACATTGTAAGTTTGACGCAAGGTGTTGTTGAGGTACACTTAGTACACAGTCTGATACATGAAAGTAGAAGGACTCCTAAGGATTACTATCCTATGGTTCTAGGGGAAGAACTGGTTTTTAAAGTGGAACGACTAGCTTAATCAAACGATGGTCCTTCTGCTTTAAAGAATTGCCCATCCTTTTTAGTCACATGGTCCTTCTGGGTTGTTCCAAGTCCTTGCACTCAGTCGGTCCCACACTTAATGTATTAAAGTATGGGACAAATTGTTTATTCTTAACATATCAACCTGCAGCTCACCGCTGGCAGCCCACTGGAGCTCAGCAGGTGTGAGCCTGGTCAGTACCTGGATGGGAGACCTCCTGGAAAGCTAAGGTTGCTGCTGGAAGAGGTGTTAGTGGGGCCAGCAGGGGGCGCTCACCCTACAGTCTGTGTGGGTCCTAATGCCCCAGTATAGTGATGGGGACACTATACTGTAAAAATGAGTTTATGTAAAATGTGATGAGACATAAAACCGCAGTCCTGACTCTCTGTGGTCATTAAAAATCCTAGGGTGTTTCCCGGAAAGAGTAGGGGTGTAACCCCGGTGTCCTGGCCAAATTTCCCCCTGGCCTTTACCAGTCATGGCCTCCTAATAACCCCCATCTCTGAACTGGCTCCATCACTCTGCTCTCCTCCCCATTGAGAGCTGGTGTGTGGGGAGCGGACTGGCTCATCATCCAGGTGGGGCTGCACAGTGGTGGTGGTGGAGGGGATCCCCATTACCTGTAAAGAGCTTTGAGTGGAGTGTCCAGAAAAGTGCTATATAAGTGTAAGGAATAATAATAATAATAATTATTATTATTATTATTATTATTACTACCACTGTTTTGGGGTATATATGTAATGAAAAAGTCTCTCCAATTGTATTAGGTTTTTGATATTTAGAGATTTTGAAACAGTTGACAAAATCTCATTACCCGTTATCTTTCTGTTGTCCAATCAAATAGTTAAACCTTGTTGTTCAGTATCTCACATACATTGTTTTTTACTGTGGTCCAGTGCTTCTACTGCGCCTCACTTATTAAGTGAGAGATAAGTAACTGGTCAGAGCATACCTTACTCTAAAAGCACGTTTTGACCAGTATGTCACTGGGAGGTTTACTTTCCAAACTCAGGCTGCGGGTGTGAGCCTTGGCATTTGGCCTGACCAGGCATACACCCATGGGTGCAGATGTGAAATACAGACTACTGACAGAGAAACAGTGCAGTTCTCCAATACAGGAGGCCGATTCTGATCAGGCGTTATCTGCGCTGTCCCCAGTTACACATGGCTGAAGGGCAGCTCCATTTCTTCCGAGAGCCTTCTGTGGCAGCTCATCTTCCTCTGAAGAAGGCGGCTTGTCTCATCGGAACGCTAGGTGCTCCTCTCCGAGGTCTTGCGCCTGTGAGCCAGATTGAGGAAGCTGAAATGACATGAGAACATTAGAGTCTGTAGTCTGTATTTCACATCTGCACCCATGGGTGTATGGCGGACGGACCCTGGTCAGGCCAACTGCCAAGGCCCACACCTGCAGCCTGAGTTTGGAAAGAAAACCTCCCAGTGACATACCAGCCAAAACGTGCTTTTAGAGTAAGGTATGCTCTGGCCAGTTACTTATCTCTCACTTAATAAGTGAGGCGCAGTAGAAGCACTGGACCACAGTAAAAAACAATGTATGTGAGATACTGAACAACAAGCAGGTGTGCAAGCAGTGTGAGGGAGTGAAATACCTGGTCACTCACCTGTACTGGGCGCCTCGCAGAGTCTCACGGGCTCTTGGGCTGCTTCCTGAGCATAGTGCCCAAGAGGAACCCAGACCACTCGAGTGTCTTCTGCTTTCGTCAAAGGGGCGCATCTTGTTTCAGGTCGCCATACAGCTGGTGTATTTTAGCGAGCGCTCTGTATTCCTGTGTCTGAGCCATGGTGATGAAATGTGTTGCTGTTGTGAAGACACTGTCTACCACGAGGCGTGAGAGTCGAGGGGGTGGACGGGGTTTAACGGCTAGACCTTGATTTATAAACGCTCTTCCTCGGTCTCAGGGATAATTATTAAAATGAGCGAAATAATTAATTGTAATTATTATTTCCACGTTCGTTTAAGCCGTTTAATTAAAATTAACTTAAGGTGATCACACAATGCATTGGGTCAATATCGGCACATTTGCACATCTTTATCTTCATGCACAGAGAGCATACAGAGTCTCATTATAAAAGACATTATTAATGCACATTCCATGTTGCCCTATGGAACTCACTGCTCTGCCCAGATACAGCAGAGGTAGGCGGAGTCCCCCGCGTATCATGTGACCCAAGGGCGCGCAGCCAATTGGATGGCCGAACCAGGAAGTTGTTTCCACTCCAGGAAGTGCATTTAAACTGGTCTGACGTAAGGGAGGCGTTCTTTCTTGAAACATGTAAACAGAAACTGAACAGGGAGGAGCTGGTAATAGTTTCTGAAACCCTGAATTGCATCGGACATGAGACTATAGACGATGTAGAGGAAATTGAGATGCAAAGAAAACAACACTCCTTCTGGTAAGCGTCTTTAATTTGTTGGGGACTTGTGAGAAATTTATTTTTTATGTAATTCAACAACTGGTAGTTCATTATAATCAGCCCGACCGATTTGGACGTTGATCTCAGGTTCTGAGATCTGATAAACCTTGCCCGTTTATATAGATGCAAAAGAGGTGCTATCTAAGAGGAAATGTGTTTCTATGGTGACTTTTTAAATGTTAAACACGTACTCTGGATTTGCACTCGAAGGCTAACTGACGGTGGTCTTTCTGTAATTTCACGACAATTGATTTAAATGTCTCTTTCAGTTCAGTACAGAGAGTAGTTCATTCTCGGGTATTTACAGCCTGCTTCTCACAGGAATATTATCTTCAGTATTTGAAACAAATCCCTCGTTTTTTTAACTCCGTTCCTTCGTTGTGACTGCTCTTTTGGTCAAATCAACTAACGAATTTTACCTTTAAAACAGCAGTTTCGCCCAAGCATGTCAGCATTTTTTCCGTTTTACCCGAAATGCTGACATGCATGTAGAAAACAAAATTTCTACATTTTCTAGTAGTGCAGACCTTCCTCTCAACCTGTTTTAAAAGTTCTACAGTCCTCTTACGTGTCTTATTTTTATGATAAAGTAAAAGTTAAGTAAAGTTAAAGTATGATATGGTAACATTTAGTTATAAATAGAAAATATAAATATGCAAAGCATGCTTTGTTCGGAAATACAGAAATAGCTTGGCAAAGTGAAACAGGTCTCCACTATAGGTGTGGAGAAATCGATAGATTTGGTACTACGTCTCATCTTGGAACAATGACGAGAGAAAATAGGTTTCAATCTGAAACGGCGTTTTACCTTTATCAGCTGCTAAGAGAAATGATTGCTTCGGAAAAACTTTCAGCTAATGTTCTTATATTAGTAGTTCAGGCACAAAGTGAAAGAGACAGTACTACTTCAAAATGACTCAAGTGTAAACTTGTCAAGTGAACTTTGTTCCGTATAGGTTATTTTCGCGCTGCTTCCGAATGTTGTTATTAGGTAGGTTTAATGCCATCTGTATTTTATTTCCGTTTTGAAGAAAACCTTTGCAAATTGTCACTGGCCATTTGATCCTCGCACACAAACTCAATTGCCATAATTGTAGCAATATGTTTAAATATCTTTGGCTGTTTTTCAGAACCTCAAATAAACATTTATCTTTTCCTTTTTTAATATGGTCAAATTTAGTCTGGTTGTTTTTAAAGTGTAAATTCTGCAAAGTCTAAATGAATTCCTTACACTTATTATATAGCGCTTTTCTGGACACTCAAAGTGCTTTACAGGTAATGGGGATCTCCTCCACCACCACCAGTGTGCAGCCCCACCTGGATGATGCACCAGTACTTTTCCCACAGACCAGCTCTCAGTGGGGAGGAGAGCAGAATGATGAAGCCAGTTCAGAGATGGGGGTTATAAGGAGGCCAAGACTGGTAAAGGCCAAGGAGAAATTTGGCCAGGAAGCCAGGGTTACACCCCTACTCTTTTCAAGAAACACCCTACGATTTTTAATGACCACAGAGAGTCAGGACCTCAGTTTTACGTCTCATCCGAAGGACGGCACCTTTTTACAGTACAGTGTCCCCGTCACTGTACTGGGGCATTAGGACTGACATAGACCACAGGGTGAGCGCCCCCTGCTGGCCCCACTAACACCTCTTCCAGCAGCAGCCTCAGCTTTCCCAGGAGTCTCCCATCCAGGTACTGGCCAGGCTCACACCTGCTGGGCTTCAGTGGGCTGCCAGTGGTGAGCTGCAGGGTGACAGAGCTGCTGGCTGCTTTAGGTCTGGTTATAGGCCAGCTGCTGTGATGTGTCTTGTTGCTTTTCTTTTGTTTGTACAGCCTGACGTCGGCTGTCTTACTGGTGCCGCTGGTGTCTCCTGGCCGGAGTGAGAGCTGCATGTGTTGTTTCCAGCGGAGAGGTCATGGAGGAGCGGGCTCGCAGCAGGCTGTTGTGCTCCAGGTCCAAACTGGAGGACGATATCAAGGCCCTCTACCTCATGGACCACATGGTTAGCGATGAGGTGCTCAGCGCAGATGAAGAGGAGACCGTCAAAGCCAAGGTGTGCTTCCTTTTTCAGAAGCTTAGTGTTGAGCCTCCGGTATTTTAACCTAGAGTCCATATTCAGTCCTCCTGTTGGTGTCCCTCAGCTGACTAGACTTGAGTGCTCCTTGATGTTTAAGGTTCGATCCTGGGTGACATTTCTGATTGGTTGGCTGTGGGCGAAAGGAGAGAAATCCCATATTCACATCACTCCACTTGGTACAACAACAGGCTTCACTTCATGAAACCTCATGGGTCTAAACTTGGAACGTAGATAAAGCACTCTGTTCATTTACAAGCTTTTAAGCTACACCAGCAGTCCTGTGAAATGCACTGACTGTCACAAGTACAGCATGTTGTGGGAAACTGATTGAAGAAGGGAAGAGTAATTCTGGAACCCTTCCCCCCCCCAGAGTTTATGAGCTAACATATTCTTTAATCCTCTGAGGTTAATTTAACATCTTACTGAATGTGTCAGTCTTAGCTTGAGTATTGATGGTCCTGGTCTGTTAAGCAACTCCAGTTAGAAATGTTGGCGTCTTTGATCCAAACCTTGAATATGAAGCTCATGTTCATTATGTTGTAAAAGTGACATTTATCATGTTCATAATATCACTTGTATCCATTTATATGGCTCTCAACCTAATACAGAAAAGCTAATGCGTGCTTTTGTCTTAGCAGACTATTTTGATAGAGTGCTCTCTTGGGTTTCCAAAACATGATTTTCAAGTTGCAGCGTATTAACAGCTCAGGCTGCTCAGAACTGAACTAAAACTAAAATGCATGCGTGAACAGTTTGGCTCCTCATGAGATGAGTGAAGTGTTAATCCCCTACACATCTACGTGCTCTTTAGACTCTTATTTCAGTCCCCAATGCGAGGCTCCGGACCCTGTGGGGGACCCCGAGGGTCTGCTTTCTGTCCCATTGCTCCGAGGTTGCAAAGTGATCTCCCACCACGGATCAGATCTCGCAAGACAGTCAGCACTTTTGGCTCCTGTCTTCCAGCTCATTGGCACACTTGTATTCGTTTGATTTGCTGTTATTTGTGTGTTCCCATATCGGTATTTTTGATTGGTCCAATTATAATGAGGAGCCTTGAATTTAACATCATGAAAAGCACTCGGCACAAAAGTTTATTAGTAGTAATGATCAAATTTCACCTGACTGAAAAAGTAAAAATAATGCAGTTGTTAGCGGTTTAGGCTGTAAGGACATGAGAAAACAATGTGAATAGGCCGTTTAGCAGCAGATCTCATTGTTTTGTGTGCACATTGGTCATACAGAGACATGAGAACACAACGTTTCTTATGATCTTGGAGTCAGCTGATGAGCCTTTCCATCCCATGTTCTTGAATGGGCTTATGGCTCTCCCAACAGGAGTGCTTTTGACACCTGATCCCTCACAAGCCTTGAATGAAAGAAGAGCAGCTGACAAGTCACAGCACTTTTTACAGTGTGCATTTTCTGGTGGAGCTGCTATGTGTTTCCTTCCTCTTTTCACGCTGCTGTGTTGGTGTGATGAGCGCCGGACGTGTTTTTAACCTGTGTCTTGTGAAATAGTTTAACTGCCATTGTCCCACGGGAGAGATATGTGGGTAGCACAGTAGAGGAGCAGCAAGCACTTTCAGTTTCTGTGCTTTCTACAGTTGGGTGCCTTCTGTATGGAGCCCTGCGTGTTCTGTCTCTGGGCACTCCTGTGTCCTCCTGCTTCTTATCTTGATTGCCTCTGTGTGTACAGTCAGGACAGTCATGTATGCCCTGCAGTTGGCGGTGTCCTGATTTGTGACCTGTGTTTCCTGGAGAGGTTTCTGTGACCCTGGCCAGTAATAATCTGCTTTCTTTTATGATGTCCTGTATCTGAAACAGCGGGCGCTTATATCTGCAGTTTGCTCCATTTTCCACAGTTGCAGTATTTTTTGACCTTGTCAGAAGCCTAAAAGTTTCCATTATGAGATTAAAAGTCTTACTCCATCTCGGCGTGTTGTCAGGTGTCTCTGCTATTGCTTCATTAGTTCTATTCATTGAGAGTTTAATTGTCCCCATTACAAGTGTGTGTGACTGTGTGTGTTCTGTCATGAACTGGCGTCCCTGGGTGAAAGTAACCCTGGGTGTAACTTGGTGTCCCGCAAAGTGGCAAAGAAAAGTAACAGAGGTGCTCAAAAAAAATAAAACGATTTGTTTTCTCAAGGTGTCATGGCAAACCTATTGAAGATCTGCTGTTTAAGATCAACAGCTTTCAGCATGATGACATTCACCTGGTCTACTCTTAACCCTGTGTTCTGTACCTTTGTGTTTAATTTCCTTTTTCCTCTCGACCGACAGGCAACCCGGAGGGAGCAAGCGGCCGCCTTGATCGATTTGATTTTAAGGAAGGATAACCATGCCTACGTCTCTCTCTACAACGCTCTGATCCGCGAGAGCTACAGTGACCTCGCCTCCCTGCTGCAGAAGGACCTTCCTCTGATCTCGCCCAGAGCCGACAAGAGCTTCCCGGATGGCGAGAATCCCGGAGGTGAGGTCGCGCAGCGGTTTTCCTGCGTTATCACCTGTATTCGAAAAATATCCGTGTTGTGCAGTGCAGTCTTATTGTGTAATGTATGCAGACCAGGGATTCCAAATATAGAGTTATTATTATAGAGTTCCTTCAGTGTTTATTTTCCAACTGCATGTTTCCCTTTATACAGTCATTAGCAGCCCCTGTGTCTTCACTAGATCCCAGTTGAGTGCAAATCGTTCACTGCCATCTGGGGTTTAGGGTGACTTTGTCATGAGCTGTGACTTCAGTCATTGTAACAGCGATCATTGTGCGGAGAACTGCGCATGTGTTCTGTTAAAAAGCATACTTGTCTGGACAACTTCTTGAGCTGCTGGCGAGACTAGATTAGTGTTCAGCCCTTTCCTGCAAAGTCTGGTTTCATTGTTATTTAGTTTAGCAGGTGCTCTAATCCAGGATGATTTACAAAATATGCAATAATACCTCAAATAAATGCAGCAAAAAGTAATCATTGAGCTATAGGACAAAGAAGTAGAAATGACAAGAGACGCGAAAGAGTGAGGCGGACATGCCGAAGTGCTGAGCCATTGCAGCGCAGAGGGAAAACAGCGTCTATCTAGCACTGTCTCACCTGCTGGTGAAGGAGACATTGACTACGGTCCAGCAGGAGCACCACTGAGCACAGTGCTGTATCTGCTGGTTGCAGGAGCTCGCAATGGTATAACAAAGATCACGGGTGCTGTCTGAGCAGGCGCTGAACGGCGATTAGTAACTGCACTTTTATGTGTTCAATCAAAGTTTATTTATCAAATGCACAACAATACAGCGTGCACCAGTAGTTGCTGGCAATGAAATGTCTTTTCTACGAGCTCACCGGGGGGGTAAAAATCACAAAATTAAAGTTTCAAAATAAGGTTACATAATAAATAACAGTGCAATAGAAATGGAATAAAATAAACTCAGACAGAGCTCAATATAAATAGAGCTGGTATGTGTCCAGGGTCTATGCAATACGTAGTGCAGTACGCCGAATGCAATGAATGGCTTCGATGGGTAGTTCAGGGATGAGAACGACCAGGAACTCGGGAGAGGGAGTGAAGAGAGAATGGGGCAGTGTTTGTTTGGTAAGAACATAAACGGGATATAAATGAGAAGAGGAGCTCCTTTGACCCCCTTCTAGACTGTCCAAACTCCAGTCTTGAAACACGTCGGTAGCGAATAGAGCCAAGGATCTCCTCCAGCTGTTGCCTGCAGAGCGCCAGGGTATCGGCATCAACCACAGGGCTGGGCAGCCCGCTCCACACTCGCACCGCTGTTCGTGTCAAGATGTGGAAAGCCTTCTGTTCTTGAGGATGTGTGCTTCCTAATAACTTCACATCCCGAGGTCTGTTCAGGTCCTAGTGCTGTGTGGTCTGCTGACTTGATCCCCCTGCGCAGTAAAGGTGCCAGCCTGGCCTCTCCTGCCCCGGGACATTTTTCATTCTGTGATGTTGGTAGTCAAGATAGTTCAGAGTAATGCTCGTCTGTCAGTCTTCCAGTCTGGATCTGAACCGCCACCATGCCCTTAATGTGTGTCCTGTCTGCACATTTCTTACTCTTGAAGACCATCGGTTTTCCTTTAATCTGCCTTTGATGCCCCGGCGTTGGTGAATACTTAACACTTGACATAATCTCTTTCAAGGAGCAAAGCCAGCCCCTAAAGTTCTAGCTGGTATAGTACCTCTTCCACATCTCTGTCAGTTTTAGAGTTGTGGGTTTGCATGGGTTATCGCTTGTTAATGTATTTCAAGACTGGAGTTTGGGCACTTGCAAAGGAGAATTGATCAGTGTGTTGGCATTAATATAAACATCTCAAATGTTTGAATATATAGAAAAACGATGGACCCGTCAACTCTTTCTGTAAGTCCAGAAACAACACTTTATCACTTATCTTGTCAAAGGACAATTTGATTTGTCTGTACCTCTATAAAGTAGTCAAAATAGTCAAAATATGCACTGTATTCATGCACACAATTTATTGAGGAGCTTTTTCTAAAAATCCTGCCCTTATGCTTTGCATATGTTGCTAAACAGATTTTTTAAATAATTTTTCACATAGCGTTTTCAAATTAGAAAGTATTAACCTGTTGATTGGTAACCCACTGGAACCACCTCTCACAATCTTGTCTGTGAGACCGCTCAGCTCTGTTGCTTTGTGCAAGCTTACATCCTTTCCCTTCCTACACTTTGCGCTCTGTCGTGCTGTTTTATTGCAAACTGGAGATTTTTGTTTTCTGTGTTTTGTAGCATTAAATATTTTTTTATTGTACCATCTTGAACCGCCAGTCATCTCTTCGCTGTGCGGTGTGGAAATTGCCAGTTGTGTCACTCCAGACTTTCCAGCAGCGAGCCTGTTTCCTGCAGGGTGAGGGAGGGGACCCGCAGACACGCTGCCTGTCACACCTGTGAGCCAGTCGAAACGCCCTGAGCTCCACAGCAGCTTGAAGGAGAGTGGGTGCCGATCGGAGGACCGGCTCGTCTCCCTCGCTGGAATTGCTGCAGAATTGTTTTTTTCCAAAAGCCAACAATCCTCCCCCCAATAAGGAGCGGCTTTTGCTCTTTGCTTTTGATCTTTGCTGTTTGACTGGCTGAGGCGCTGGGGTAGTCCCAGACGTTTCTGTGCTCATTTTGGGCATTTGACTTTGACACTAGCTCTTTGTCTTTGATATCAAGCAGGGTTTGGGCTTATGCAAATCAGGTTGTTCTTTGGCATGTGTGGTTCAGGCAGTAGGCAGAAGGAAACGTCCACCCCCCACCGCTCTGGAGCGCATTCAGTAAATGAGGGCCCGGAATGGGGGAGGCGTAGTTTCAAGTCCAGGATTGTAAAAGTTCTAAAAACTTCTCCTTGCTAACTGCCTTGTGGAGGCAAAGTGTTCTCTCCGTCTACAATGGGCCTAGATTCATTAACACACTGTGCAAAGTCAGCTCCCTTCATGCTAAACAAGTGGCGAGTCATGTCATTCTCCTTTGTTTTTCAGAGCAGCCATTCATGAGACATTTTCAGTGTTCTGGTGCTCTGAACTCACGCAGGCTGGTAGTTGCGCAGTGCAGGGTTAGCCACAGCAGAGCCTCCCGAGTGCTGTGGCCTAATGCTAGGCAGAGTCCCCGAGATGTGTGCTAGTCTTAAAGGCAGATTCCTCAGGTTGGGTGCTATTCTCTGGGGCTGGCTGGGGGTGACGCCCGCCTGTGTGTTCCAGTGCAGGCCGTGCTCAGGGAAGGGGGCGTCCCTCAGAGGCCCGTGGTGTTTGTCAAGCGGCCCGAGCTGGTCAACCGGATCCGGGAGAAGCTGTACAAGCTGCTGGCGGCACCGGGCTGGGTGACGGTGTTCGGCATGGCCGGCTTCGGGAAGTCTGTGCTGGCGGCGGAGGCCGTCCGGGACAACGAGCTGCTGACAGGTGGGTCTCCGATCCACACTCATGCCTCACGTGGTGCAAGGGACTGGGCTTAACCAACCAGATACTGTGCAGCTCCAAGCGGGCAGCGTTTGTTATTGAAGTGCAGAATCCCTTTATCATTATATGTATATGCATATCCATGCTTTCAGCAAAAATACAGTTTTGGGCATTGGTGTGTGTGCATGGCACTTTATCCCCCTGTCCGCTTCCCCTCCTGACAGTGTGCTTTCCCGGAGGGGTCCACTGGCTGGCTGTGGGGCAGCTGGACAAGGCAGGACTACTGGTGAAGATGCAGTCTCTCTGCTTCCGCTTGGACCTGGACTCCCAGTTTTGCCAGAGACCCCCCAGCACTATCGAGGAAGCCAAAGACCGCCTGCGGTTCCTCATGATCCGCAAGTACCCCAGGTGTGTGCACCCGCCTCAGATTCACGTATCCACGGCACGGACCGGAACCCCAGCAGCGCTCGGAATATCGGAGCCCCCGGCTTCCACCCCGAGTAGATTCGCCGTCTCGGTTTTAACTCCATCAAGCCATTTCAAAATAAGTCCCGGAACTGAGGATTGGGGGCTGGAGGATTAGATGCTTTGTGATGCAGTACTTTTCAAAAGTATTCACCCCCTTCCCCCTTCCTTCTGTTGCCTTACACGTGACCCATCAGCATTTTTTAAAGTGAATATTTCTCATCCAAACCCGAATGCCCAGACTGGAGCAGTGTTATTGTTGAAAGAAGTTAAAAGAGCAGTAAAGACGAGTAGCTGCTGCAGGCAGGAGTGTTCATCCCTTTTTGCCGTGGCAGAATCCGCCGGTATCGGGGGGGAACGCTCCGGCCAGGAGCCGCTGTGAGTGAGCTCGGCTTTCTTGTCCTTCCTGCTGTTGTGCACCTCAGGTCGCTCCTCATTCTGGATGACGTCTGGGACGGCGCGGTTCTGCGGGCCTTTGACATCCAGTGCCGAGTTCTGCTCACCACGCGGGACCGGAGCCTGACGGACTGCGTGGCAGGTGCGCTGCAGGCCTGACCGTGGTGATCAATTATTAGAATTGATCAGCAAGGGGCTTCTGAGCTTGTGACTGTCTGGTCACAGGTGGTTTTGATGTCCTGGTATGCCAGGTCCTGAATTATACCTTTTTGAATTTCATCTGCTGCGTGTACAATGTTTGATAAACCTTCTATTTGTTATCATCTACAAATTTGACTAATTTACTAAATACACCCAAATTTGGCTAATTAATATTGATAAGGAAGAGCAGTGGTCCTAGTACAGACCCCTGTGGTACTCTGCTAAAGTTCATCCCTTGTCTTTCCTGTTTTCTATTAACCAGTTCTCAAATCAATTCATCTTCTATGAGGAATTGAATTGCAGGCCTCCTGAAAATCAAACTATGCCACATACGCTTGGGTATCAAGTACTGTTGCTGCTTTTTCAATGAGCTCTAATTCTAAGTTAGGCCAATCCTACCTTTTCTAAATCTGCGTTGACCCTCTCCTCAGATCGTATTTCCCTGTAGGCGATCCTCTAGTTCCAGCAGTTTCCATGTCTCGCGTGTAAAAGAAGTTGGACAAGTAATGGTGTGTGATTTTGTTGTCTCGGAGAGCTCAAGATGCAAGTGGCTTTCAAAACGGGGAGATAGGGATAAGGGGCTCTCTGTTAGAAGTTGCAGTGGGCGGGTTGCTCAGGTGGGACGCTGGTGGTTTGGTCCTAACTGTGTTTCTCCTGTACTGGCGCCTCTCCACAGGCCAGAAGTTCGAGGTGTCAGTGGGCCGCGGCCTGGAGGAGGACAAGGCGCTGGAGGTCCTGGCTGTGTTTGTGAGCAAGAAGGTGGCGGCGCTGCCAGAGCAGGCGCGCCAGATCGTGCAGGAGTGCAAAGGTACGGGCGCCGCGCCGCGCCACGCCGGGTCCCCCAGCGGCCTGGCGATGGCAGCGCAGCGTGCTTGCTGGAGAGGAGTGGAGTGGGCTTTCCTTAAGCCCCAGCAGAGTCCATGTGTGGAGCAGGCAGAATTGACATGGGAGTGACCTGTTCTTGCCATACATGGGCCGTAAGAAAAGAGTCGGCAAAATCATTGACTGAGGTCACGTCATGTAAAATATGTGGAGAACAATGGGGGTCGAAATATATCTTATTACCAAGTGATATTTGACTTCATAAATTATGCATTTTCTCATTTAATTGAAGGTGTTCTTTTTCTGCATGTATTTAGAAAAGTGTCTCGTATAGTATGCATAGGCCAGTTATTATGCCCCTAGTATTTCTGCTTGCGTTTCCCCAAAGGTGTTGTACAAAGTATTAATTTATTTTCTGCCCTACTTTCTTGTATTAATAATTTGTGACTATACTGTGGCAGCAGGGCCAGCCACAGCAGGTTCACTCTGTGATATCTGTCCATGTGCAGTGGTATGTGAATTAAAATGGAACGAGATGTTTCAGGATGTTCATTTATTTTATGAACTTGAAATACAGAGAAGAAGTTTGCGGTCATGATGGGACTTTTGGTGGGGAAGTTCAACATTAAGGGTTTGCTGGAGCATTTTTCTTTTGCCATTTTGTTGTACATATCTATTGAGTCTCATTTTTCTGGTAGTGAAGGGTGGAGCAGTTAGAAATAATTCAGCTTCCTAAAACTGCAGAAAATAAAGAGGTAAAATGCAACATCAGTGGACGTCTGGTGGTTTAGAAAAAGTCCTGCTGAATGTCCTTATTTGCATTATTTCACCTTTCAGTATTTACAGGCATTACATTTCTGCATTCTAAACTCATTTTTAATTGTGCTGATGTTACCTCTTCTCCTTTTGAACTTTTTTATCCTACTGTAAAGCACTTTGAGAAGTTAAAGGCCATATCAACGCCATACAAAATAAAATAAATAAATATACAAATTTAGCACAGTGACCATGTGGTTTTGTGGTGTATTTATCTCCCTGTTTCACAAGACTTTAGACAAAATTGTGCTTGCGTTTGCTAGCAGGAAAGAGTTCTAGTCATGCTGTAAATTGAAGGTTTTAATCTAAATTATAATGTGAATGAGCTGCATTGTCATACATAATATCATACCAAAAATATGAGAGAGGCTACAGATGAGAGGAGTCCTTTCTGTCCATCCAGCCCCTTGAAATGTTGTTTTTCTGCAGCTGTGATCCCAGGATCGTCTCTTAGTAACTGTTTCTTGAAGAAGCCAACGTATCGGCTGCAACCACATGGATTGTTAGCTTTTTACACAAAGATAAGAAGGTTCTGCTTCTTTTGCCGGATATCCCTTTCAGCGCGGGATGCGTCCGCTTGTTCCGCTTTGACGTTTGAGGTTGTCGCCACACATTTTCTCAAGTGTTCGTCAGCTCATTGCATCTCTGTCTTGCCATCCGACGGTGCCCTGGTGTCATGAGTTGAATTCCAGTCCGGGCCTCCTTTTTGTGTGGCGCGTGCATGTTCTTCCTGTCCATGTGGGTTTTCTCCGGGTACTCCGCAGTCGAAAGACCTGCTGTCTGCGTTAAGAGGTGTCTAAGTTGTCCGTGCTGCTCTCCCTGGCCAGGCAAACGTGCCCACTCTCTTCCAGGGCACCAGTGCTGGTGGCTGCGGTGGTTTCCACGGTGGCTGACTCCGCTGTCCGGTGTTCCTCCAGGCTCGCCTCTGGTCGTGTCCCTGATTGGAGCCCTGCTGCGCGAGTTTCCGGACCGCTGGGCTTACTACCTCCGGCAGCTGCAGAACAAGCAGTTCAAAAGGATTCGCAAGTCCACCTCTTACGACTACGAAGCCTTGGATCAGGCCATGTCCGCCAGCATCGAGGTCCTGCCGGACGACCACAAGGACTTTTACAAAGACCTGACTGTCCTTGAGAAGGATGTGAAAGTGCCGGTGAAGGTAAGACTGGGCCCCAGAGCCCAGACACAGGCATTAGTGTGCAGGATGACAGCTAATATTAAAAGCCCCTTTCAGGAGGTAATGGAGAGTTATTTCAGTCTTTATGGCCTGGCGAGCAGAAAGCACTCTTTTCAATTTGGTTTAATTGTGTGGCAGGAAGATTCCGGTCTTCGCTGTGTAATTTTCAGTTCGCGTCATCTTTCAAGTGTTTTTCCAGGTTCGTTCCCTGACCTAGTGTCCCATTAGCCATGGTTTCTCCATCTCTAACCCCAAGACGAATTACGAATCGCCCCGCGTTTCTGCATTCAGTGGCAATTTTGACTTCTTCTGGGTATTTGTGTCCTAGTTTCTTTCTCACCAGTTTTTTTTTTAATAAAATATTTTTTGCCTGCGGTATGAATATTAGATGGCATAGGTCGTGATTTCTTTCACAGCTTTCTTTGAGTGTACCGTTATGTGATGGATTCTGAAAAAACAAATCCAGCGAGTCACGCTGTGTTCTGCCTGTTTTTCCGTAATAGGTCCTGTCTGTTCTGTGGGATCTGGAACCTGAGGAAGTTGAGGATATCCTCCAGGAGTTTGTGAACAAATCCTTGCTGTTCCGCGATTCCAACAAGACGCCTTATCTCTATTACCTCCACGATCTGCAGCTGGACTTCCTCACCGAGCAGAACCGCTACAGGATTCAGGTGCGATCCCGCTTCCACACCCCGAAGAGGGCTCCACAGCCGAAACGCTGCGTTTCTTTTCTTCTCTTTTCAGCAGGGAATAAACCTTTACTTGTTCCTTTGCAGCCTACGCCTGCTGACCTGAACCCACTTGAACGACTTCAGCCCATTTTAAAAAAATGTCCATTCGTTTTTTTTTTAAGTAGGAATTTAAATGAATGACAAAGATTCGTCAGGGGCCGAATGATTTGCATTTATTACTTGCAAATATTCTGTAAAATCGCTACAAGTAATAACAGTGCTGTGTTTCTTCCGGTGCTTTCAGGGAGTTTCTCAGCTGAGCTGCTCGACCAGTTATTAACATGCTTTTCACCTTCTCAACACCGCCTTGGTGAAATTTGTGCTGTCCACTCCCTTTCTACTCACTAGCCATCGTATCTGCTGCTCATGATGCAAGAACGCACTGTTGTGCATTTTCTCAGTCCAGCTGTTGCAGAACTCCTTTTCAACATGCCTTCAGTCCCTCAGCAGTGTTTTGGTGCAGTATGTTCCCAGTATTCACTCTCTCCTTAGGAGCTCTGTGATATTTAAGTGCTGGAGTGAACACTTCCATTGGGTGGCGCCTTGCAGAGTTAGTTTTCTACATGAGCTGTATAAGGAAGAAGGTAGCCAGGAGTAAAAGCATGGAGAAGGATTGTGTTATCTGAGCATAAAATCAAGATGATTTAGAAATAATTTTAAAATAGTGTCTCGGTTAACTCGTTAGCGGGCAGTTTTGTGAGGCTTCTGGAGAAGCTCAAGCAATAACGTTGGTTGCCGAGGAGCAGGTGAGCCTTACAGTGTAGCTCAGATGGGAGTGATCCGAGCCAGGATCCCGTCAGCTGGCCAGCTCGCTGCTCATTTCAGGACTAGCTGAATATGTAAAGCAAATCTCTTTTTCTTTGACCAGGAGCTGCATTCCAAAGTGGTCCATCAGTATCAGAAGTATTATAAAAACACCCATCCCACAGCAGGCGATGAGGACTGTCTGTACTGGTACAGGTATCTGGGATATCACATGGCCAGAGGGAATCTGCACGAGGTGAGCTGCTCATTCAGGACTAACTCCTGTCGTTTAGGCACTTCTCGCTGGAGTTTCAGTATACTGTACTGTAAGACGTAACTTACTTAGAGACCTAAGGGCTGGATATACTGGACCAACCTTGGTCCTGGAGAGCCCCAATCCAGTTATTTATATCTTAGTTATTTACACTTTAAATCACCAGTCATTTAAGTAAATTGGGAACAGTTGTTTAAGGAATTGAACAGTTAATCAAATTTATCAATTAAGCAATTAATGATTCAGTGAAGCTCATTGCTTAACATTAATAATAAAAGACTATATTTTATATACAGTAAAAGAAAAAAGTTAAAACGATGAAAACGGCATCAAAGATAGGGGTTTAAATTAGCACAAAGAAACAGAAGGGTTTATAATGTGATAGAAGATGCAAAGAGGCAGACAGACATCAATTAGATAAAAGCCCTTCTGAAGAAGAAGATTTTGAGTCTGGATTTGAAAGCACTCAGGGAAGGTGACTCCCTGATATCCTTGGGAATCCAATTCCAGAGCTTTGGGGTGCAGCAGAAGAGGGCTCTGTCACCCATAGAGTGTAGACAGGCTTGGGGGACAGACAGGAGACCAGAGTCCGTGGATGAACTTTGTGAGGTGGGGAGTAGGAAGATAATAAGTGACATAGATAATTGTTCCAGGACCAGGGTTGGAGACCACTGCTGTATATATACCTGCAGGATACATACAGCTGAAGATTGCCCGTTTCATGTTTGTTGATAATGTTGGTCTGTTAATCTGCTCCTCTGCTTGTGTGTTGTTCAGTGAGCATTTGCATTGCCTAATGTGGCTTAAGTGACTATTTCCTAAGTCCGGTACACTGGTTTGTTAGGCCTTGAGTTTTTTGTCAGGTGCTTCCAAGCCCTGCACTGTAACACTGGTCTGCTGAGCTATTTTGCTTTCATACTCACTCTGATACTACCTGCTGCCCTTATGCTGCCTCTAGCAAGAGGCATTCATTTCCTGGGGTTAAATGGGTTAAAAATGTCACATTCAGTCCAATTTCACAGATTGGGAAGACCGCACAGTCTTTACATGCCTGAGAGATGTTTTAGTCTTGGACGGGGGGAGGTGTTTAGTGGCCATTCAAAACACTTTGCTGTCCCCAGAGAGCTGTTGCGGCCAGTTGAAAAGACTGCGTGCTGAATCGTGCCGTGTGGGCTGCTACTGAATTGCACACACTTGGCAGCCTCGCCTCCCGTGAAATTGCTACTGTCATCGGGAAAACGCAAATGTTGTGCTTTACCATATAGGAGCTGTACTCCTTCTTGTTCTCTCTGGACTGGGTGAAAACCAAGGCTCAGATCATGGGACCAGCCAGCCTCATCAATGACTACGTGGAGTACAGCAGTATTTTGGACAAAGAGGTACGTGTTGCTCAGTGGCTTCCATGTACAGGAGCTGAGAAGTTAGTTTTGCATTGTGAAACGGTTGGACATAAACAATAAACTTACCCATTTTAGGTCACAAAAGTCAAGTTCAGCTTTATTGCATAGTTACAGGGTAATGACATTTTCCATTTTTAAAAATAAGTTAATACTGAAAGTAACTCATAAACATTTTAACGTTATTAAAAGCAGCGCTGTTCTGAGCACCTCGTGTTCTTGGCTTCGTGCTCTTCAGCTCGGCAGAAACAAAGAGTCTTGTTCTCTACAAAGTCCAGCAGGCTTGCTGGTGACGCACATCTGCACTGCAGATCAGGACTAGAAGACAGACACTACTTCACCACATGAATTAACGCGGGGCTTTAGGGAGGCCACATTGTTCATGTTCAAAGAGGAATTGAGACAGGACACCAGGGTGACACCTCTGGCCCATGAACAGTGCCCTGGGATCTTTCATGACAGGGTTGCTCGGGAGTTCCAGTCAGTGTGATTGGAAGTCTCCCATCACAGAACTGACCAGGCCCAGCCCTGCAGAGCTTCCGAGACTGGACTGAGGTGGACATGCCGCTGCCTGCCCTTCTGTAGCCATGCAGTATTTATACTCCGGGCGGCAGGTCACACTTTGTGTGTTAACTGTAGCTCCGTGTTTAACTGCTGGACTTTTGGAAAGCGCCTGTACAGACTCACATCTGTTCAGTGACAAGAACCCACAAGCGATACCTGGGAAAGAGATCTGATTGTTCTGGAGAAGCTCAGAATAAGAAAAAAAAAGATCTGGCTCTCAACATAAGTTCTTTTGATCCGTATTCAAAGCTTAACATAAATTGGTCCAAGCCTGGAGTAGAGGACTGAAGCTGTGGATGGGGAAGAGGTGGGGTGTCAGTGGGGTGTCAGCTATTTAAAGCCCTGCGGTGGTCTCAGAGGGGGTCCCACCACAGTCGGCAGCTTTCCTTCTGCCAGCAGTCGCTGCTGCTCACTGGAGCGGGGGTGCTGGGAGCAGGAAGGAGTGTGATTGGCTCCCTGCTGGAAACCTGGAGACGTCTGCTAATTGGAGGGCATGAGAAATCCATCAGAACAACCTTTTATTGGGCACACATTTTCCTGGAATTTGCAATCATCATCTTCATTAAACTAAATTCATTTAGACTGATGACCCCATGTAGTGCGAAGCCCTTCCTCGTACCGTGAAGCCATTCTGAAGTCAAGGGAAATGTGCCAGGTTTCTCGCCCTAAGCCTTTGACTTCGTAGGCCCACTCGCACGGTGGGTGTTCTGCTCTGCCCCGTGGTTTGAACTGGGTCAGACTGTCGCGGCGGTCCTGGTGTCCTGTGGAAGGCTCCAATCCGAGACGTGGGCGATCGTGACGTCTCTCTCTCTCTCCGACCCAGAACAGCACGGTGCGCGAGAACTTCCAGGAGTTCCTGTCCCTGAATGGGCACCTGCTGGAGCAGAGGCCCTTCCCGGACGTGGTGCAGCTGGGCCTGTGCCAGCCCAGCTCCTCGGAGGTGTACCGCCAGGCCCGGCTCAAGGCTGAGGAGGAGGCCAGGAAGGGGGCCTTTTACCTGGACTGGATGTGAGTGCCGGCACAGACACCTGCTCATCCCTCAGCTGAAATGTTTTTTTTAAGTAGTTTATTCAAGAGATTTTGAACATTTTAACAAGACCAAGAAGGAACGAGAAACATACATTAAACAAAAGACACAAAAAAACAGGCTAATAATGAACATAAAGCTCAGACTTGCTAAGGCCTTTCTACAGTTTTCATGTTGAGATTAGAATAATGCCAAAGTGTGTGATAGAAGTAGTCACAGAATGATTGGATGTATAAAAGGATCAGATCGGGGATGAGTATAAAGCTCAGTCTTTTTCAGAGCACTCAAGAAAAGGACCCCAGATCCTATAGGATCACTCCAGGGTGCCTGTCCTATAGAAACAAATCCTCTCTGTTGTTCAGCAGGAATGTATTGACGGTCGCTATTGTTGCCCACATTAGTTTCTGGTTTCTCACTCCTAAGGCTCCAACTGCAACATGTTAAATAATCAAGGTCTGTTTCAGCTTCCCTAAGTGTATAAGAAGAAATAACTACAGTTTGCACTAATTGTAATATATGATTTATTTTTGTGAAGCTTCTCTTCCATTTTCATTTAGCTTCTGTAGATGATTTTGATGCACAAAAGGAACTGTTTGAGGAAAAAGCTGACCTGCTTCCTTCTTTATATCCGTCACCTTTTTGGTGACACCTTTTGGATGTGCTGCACAGATGTGCAGTACTTAGAAATGATCTTTGATTCTCCAAACAAGGAAGATGGGACAATGACAAAGATAAAAATGGGGAAGGTTTTGGGATGATCTTTGTGTAGCTATCTAGCATTCATTCATTAATGTGTCCAGTTAGAGTGCAGGATCAAAGCACAGGTTTCCACTAGCTGATGTCCATAATAGACGGGCCTCTCCAACCAAGAGTAGCTCTGGACCTGCAGGATAGAGGGCCTCGCTCAGCTTGTGGGAAACCTGGACTGGTACAAACTCCCAGCTGTTGGCTTGGCAAGCAAAAAACTGCTCACATCAAGCATTTCAGCTGAAGTGCAATGAAACAAACACAACTTTAAACCCATCCGCAGAACCAGCCTAGCCCTTGCTTGTCTAAAATTAGTGGTCGGACTCTTAATTCCTGCCGCTGCCTCGGCCTCAAGCCCGGTGTGAACCCCATCCTCCATAACAGCTCTAAGCCCCACCCACAAGGTTTTCCCAACTCCAGTCCTCGGTGTATCCGCTCCTGCAGGATTCCTAAATCTGTTAAACTTGCCAGTAGCTCCAAAGCAGGGGAAAGAGGATAAGTCTCGGCTATACTGGTTTCCAGTGTACAGAGACTCCCGGAAAGACCTCCAGGGGCTGGAGCTGGGAGTCTTGCACTCACCCTCCCTCTGACCTAACGTCCCTTTGCCCAGTTCCTGACCTCTGACCTTTCCTTGCACCGGTGTCCTCAGCCTGCACTGCCTCTGACTGCTCATGTCCTGTGACAGTTAACGCAGGCTTGACACCGTTTACTGCATTTGTCAGAATGTCTTCAACGTGAAAACTTTCTAAGAATGTTTTTGCTCATGTGCTGTGAATATTGTTTTTCAGCAACAAAAGCAGTTTAGAAAGCTTGTCTCGTCTGATTGTGCAGCCTCATAAGGGATCCATTTACTACGCCTGCTTTTCACGGGATGGGGAAAAGATAGCGTCCTGTGGAGCTGACCGGACAGTCCAGGTAAATGCTCTTTGGGCAGGCTGGCCTGTGTGAGTGGTGGTCAGTGCTGTGGCCAAGCAGCTTGTGGGTCCTGGGTTTGTTTCTGGTCCCTGATGCCTGTGTGAAGTTTGTGTTCTGCGTGTGTCCATGTGTAGTTTTCTCCTAGTGGTCGGATTCCTCCTGCCTTCCACAGACATGCTGCCTACTTCATCTGCTTTTTCGGCCTTTAGTAGTTCGAGTAGAGACCTGCGTCAGCATGCGCAGGCTGCAAAGTAGCAGATAAATCCCATTGCTGAAAGGAAAAGAAACGTGATGTTTCAGCCGTGGAGCCTTCTTCAGGCGCCACAGGTGTTACCTGTTCCATCTCGGCCACTGTTGTACAGTATTTCAGATTTTAAGGTGCACATTGTCCCTGTGACCTGGACTGGCGTCCTGTTCAAGGTGCACTCTAGCCATCAGCACAAGGCGCCAGGCATCAGCTCTGCTTTGCTGTAGCAACTGTCTTCGTTATAAGAGATGATGTAAACCATTCAGTCAAACAGTATATCCTTCATGATTTATGCTGTTTTAAAAAACAACTCTGATGTTCAACTCTGATGAGGTTTAGCGACTCCGATTTACATATTTATAGTGCTGACATTAAAATGATGCCTGCCTGGCATACTGAAGCCTGCCTGGTTTTTCAGAAATGGCCACTGGGTGTCTCTCTTCCCTGAGACTGTGGGGCTGTGGAGACTGGCACCTGCAGATAACCCCGCAGTACAGAACCAACGACTGTCTCGGCAGTTCACTGCATCTGCGTGTCTGCAGAACGCGTTTGGACTTGTGTGATATAAAGAGCCTTGCCGTAATGAAAAATCCCTCTGTGTTCAAGTTATTTGCAGCTCTTCGTAAACATCAGCAGCTTTCTTTAGCATCAGTGTCAGACCTTCCTAGACTCTCGATGCAGAACACTGTGTCACTGCACACTGTCATGTACGTAGCGTTTGATATGTTTCACGTTATTGTTATTGTGCTCGTCTGAAGCATTCCGCCTGAACCAACCCGGTGGGCTCTGTATAACACTGTGTGTGCAGAGGTGCCTCCTCTCCTGCTCTCCGTTTTCAGTGCATTTCCACTGCTGTCCTGTGGTTCATGTTTCACTACTGTCAGCGGCTCTGAGGTTTTTGAATACTTCTATAAGGTGATAGTCTTGTGTTCAAGACCCCAAAGGTTCTGTCATTGTGGGGCCTTCCTTAAAACCAGCACATCTATCCGGTTCCTTTTTTGGTAGTGATCAGAAGTATTCTAAAGGACCGTTGTACTTTTTTATCGAGACGTGCCATGATTTACATTCAGTGGTTTTTACTGTTGTTCGCTTTTTGGTGACCTCCTTTCATTGTCTAGACTGCAACATGTAAATGATGCATGAGCTCCTAAGCCCGTTCGAGATCAGCATCTACCATTTTGTGTTTATAGTTTTTGTTTTTGTTACCAGCATGTAATATTTTCCACTGGTCTTCGTTAAATGCAGGGTTTTTGCCCAGTTGTGAATTTGATCTAAATCCTATTGAATTTCCTTTGCTGCTTCTGTAGTTTGGTAATCCACCTCTTTTGGTATTGTCTATCCATTTAGCCAGGTCTCACTCTAAATGCAAGCATTTCCTTAAATGCCTCTCTGTAATTTCATTTTTTTTATAGGCTAACATTATGAAAAGCTCATGGGGGGAAAATGTGAATACGCCATATTGTATGCACTGTGTATGTTCCTTACTCCTGTTGCTTGTTCTCTACATTAGCAAGGCCTGACTTTTCTTTAAATCCATGAGTTGAGTATTCCCTAGAATCTTTCCACATAGGTGAATCTCCAGTTTAGTTGTAATTATTTCCATAACTCTAAAAAGTCTGAGATCTATTGTATATAGTCTTTAATTACCTGGTTCAGTTTCTCACCCTTCGAGTGGATGGTCTCTATGTTAGCAATTGTCCACTCCCTCAGGACTGCCCCTGCCTTGAGTGACTGTTGGAAGAGTTGTCAATCACTTCTGAATTATATCTCTCATTTCCTTGAGCACAATTTGTTCCATACTGTACCGTTAGGCCTGGGAATTTCTTTATCCTGAGTGCTTCTGAGAGAGCGCTTCTCCCTTTTTTTTTACACCGTTTCGACAAGGCTTTGTCCTTCCCACTGCCGGAGGCACATTGTCGACTTCTTCTGTGAACACCAGAGTGAAATACTCATTTCGGACATCACTTTCATTGTCCAAAGAATGGCCATCATTGTCCTCGGCTGCATTTTACTTCGACCTTCAGATAAAATACCATCAGCAAGACTTAAATAGCATTAACGCTTGCACAGTGATAAAGCTGTGGTATCAGTTTATTAGAATTTTGTCTTATTAGCGTATTGCTTGTTGGCCTAGTTATCTCCATGGTATTTTTTCACTTAAGGAAGATCTCGCAAAACAGCGCCTCCGTTCTGAAACGCCGATCGGCTTCCGATTCAGGGGGACCGAAACCAGCGGTGCTGCGCCTGTCCCTTTCAGAGCGAAGTGTGGGGTGATTCATCCGCCCATGCCTGTGTGTGTGTCGGCTGTGTGGCAGGTGTTCAGGAGCGTGACGGGGGAGAAGGTTCTGGACATCGTGGCCCACGAGGAGGAGGTGCTGTGCTGCGCGTTCTCCCCGGACGACAAGCTCATCGCCACATGCTCCACCGACAGGAAGATAAAGGTGAGCCGCGGCGCAGGCCTGACGCTTCACGGGCTTATTATTGACTGCAAAAGCCCTTTTCTTCCAAAAAAGCTGACTGGAGTGCAAAATTACCTCCGTGTCTTAACGGCCTTACATTTATAAGTAATCTAAGCAGGAATTGAGATGACACAGTCACTGCTTAAAAGTTTTTTTTTCTCTCCGTACATGGTGTGCTTATTTATGCTTGTATAGTAAATCTAGTTTGTTTCCAGTAACCAATATCAGATAAGATCACTTTATTGGCCATATACAATTTCTTGCATTAGGAGTTTGTCTTTTCGCAGACCCCAGCTTGCTCTCCATGAGACACACAGACAGGGAGAGAAGCTGGGGGTCAGAGTGCAGGGTCAGCCATTTATCAGGCGCCCCTGGAGCAGCTGGGGTGAAGGGCCTTGCTCAGGGGCCCAACGGAGTAGGATTCCTCTGCCGGCTGCGGGATTTGAACCGGCAACCTTCCAGCCACAGGAACAGAGCCTTATATCTGACGTAGACAGATACTGCATGTGTAAAGACAGATCCACAGACTGTCTCGCCAACAGTAAACGGGCTAGCTGGCCGTGACTGTGATCTGCACAGAGTGGCGCAAAGCCATACGTTGCCATCATGTTTTTAGTCATTAGAACAGAGGTGTGAGAGACGGAGCGAGCACGTTTTTTAATTGTTTATGCCTCTTATGAATTTCAGATTTGGAATGCGGAGAGAGGAAAATTGATCAGGATCTATGAAGAGCACAGCGAACAGGTGAACCACTGTCAGTTTACCAACAGCAGCTACAGAATCCTCCTGGCCACGGGTTCGAATGACTGCTTTCTCAAGGTGCGTGTAGCAGATTGCCTTCCTGAAGCTGAAAATCCACGGGAAGAACTTTGTTGTTGATGTATTGCACTGATGATGTTATTTATATCGATATTTATTTTTTAGATGTAACGTTGCTCAACCCATTGCAGAGACTCAGAGCAGTATATTATATTAATAATTGCTCTTTCTGATCGAGTGTTTTAACCTGTGAATACAGTGCGCTGCTCAGGTGTGACACCTGAAGAAGGCTCAATAGCCAAATCGTTGCATGTCTTCTTTTGACTTTTCAGTGTATAAGAAAACCTTTACCTTCTCCAGTGTGCTCTAGTCATGTTATTGCCTTTTTCCTGCTCATTCTTAAGCTGTGGAACATCAATAAGCCCACCTGTCAGAACACGTTGTTTGGACACACAGAGGCTGTCAATCACTGCTGCTTTTCACCTGACGATGCGCACCTGGCCAGCTGCTCGAGCGACGGAACGCTGAAGGTTAGATCACGCTCGCCCTTCGCCATCACTTCAGCAGTCCCTGCAAAAAGCACTTGATCTGTGAGCCTCCACCCAGTCTGCTGAACTTCTCCGTTTATTTGTTAATGTGACATTGCTCCACTCTCTGTGGAGGTTCCTTTGGTGCTCTTGTAAAAGAGCCGTTTTGACTGAGCCGTAATGAGGCGACGCTCTTCCAGCAGCGCATGAGGCCAGGAGCGGGCGGTTCGGGCTACAAGACGCTGGCCCCGCCCCCATCCAGAGAGACGCGGCAGCGCAGCTGCGGGGTCATGCCCACGTCCTGCAGGGGAGTCTCTGGGGCTCCAGTGAGGACTAACTTGTCCCCTGTCTTTCCCAGCTTTGGCAGGTGTCTTCAGGGAACGAATGGAAGTCCATCGACGTGTTCAGCTACTTCCCGTCGTCCCCGGACAGCAGGGAGGAGGGGGATGTGATCGTGAAGTGTGGAGCATGGTCTCCAGATGGCTCTCGGATTATCGCTGCAGCAAAGAATTCCGTCTTCGTAAGCACGCGTGATAACAGTCCTCTGCGCGTCTGTCGAGCTCTCTTGCCTGTAACACGTTTCTTGTTTCTAAAAGCATGGGGTAAACGGTACAGCAAAGAACTGTCCTTTTTTAATGTAGTGTACTTTCATTGAGGAGGGCACTCTTGGATGTCAGAGATGTAGCTTTCATCGGTTTCCAGGCCAGGCTGGGAGAAGATGCGATTAACCAACCATTACTGGGTGTGATTCATATATAATCCACCCATCTGGGCCAGCAACCTGTCTCCTAAAAAAGTGGAAAAATGTCTCCCTTGGAACGCATAGGAAGTAGCTACGGCATGCACATATGGGCTATTAATTTATCATTAGCAAGTTTTAGAACAGCATATTCTGTCTAAACTGCATACAGCATATTTGTGCAGACCCAGACACTTGAAATAGCAAAACTCACGGCTGGAGCCTTGCCGTGTAAACCTGATTCATCAGCACTGTCGCTCTGTGAGGCCGTTGGTCGAGGTTGTTGAATCCTGGCTTCCGCGTAAAAAGGCACTTGGAAGCTTGGAACAACAAGCGTGGCCCTCCAGTCTCTTGAGTGGCTAAGTGCCGTTCAGTGACGGCAGCTTAGGTTTTTGTTTGAATTCTTGAAGGTCTTTGACGCCGACACCTGTGACCTGCTGTCGGAGATCAAAACCAGCCGCCACGGCACCATCCAGTTCTGCGACTTCTGCCCCAGCGGCCAGCTCGTGGCCATTGCTCTCTCCCACTATACTGTGGAGGTACGTGGAAACCAGCGCCCTCCGTTCATGTGGATGGTTTTAGTTCCTGCCTCTCATGAGGTTATCACCTCGGTGGGATGAGTCGATTCGTGTGCTTTTTTTGTCCCCTCTTTCTGTTGAAAACGCAGCTGTGGGAAATTGAGTCCAACAAGAAAGTGGCAGACTGTAGCGGACATCTGAGCTGGGTGCACTGCGTCAAGTTTTCACCTGATGGCTCTTTACTGCTGTCGTCCTCGGACGACCAGACTGTCAGGGTGAGTTTCCTTACACTTATATAACACTTTTCTGGACACTCCACTCAAAGCTCTTCACAGGTCATGGGGATCCCCTCCACCACCACTGTGCAGCCCCACCTGGATGATGCACCAGTACACTCCCCACACACCAGCTCTCAGTGGGGAGGAGAGCATAGTGATGAAGCCAGTTCAGAGATGGGGATTATTAGGAGGCCATGACTGGTAAGGGCCAATGGGAAATTTGGCCAGGAAGCCGGGGTTACACCCCTACTCTTTTCGAGAAACGCCCTGGGATTTTTAATGAGCACAGAGGCAGGACCTCGGATTTAAGTCTCATCCAATGGACGGTGCCTCTTTACAGTATATTGGGGCATTAGGATGCACACAGACCACAGGGTGAGCGCCCCCTACTGGTTTCACTAACACCTCTTCAAGACACAGCCTTCATTTTCCCCAGGAGGTCTCCCATCCAGGTACTGACCAGGCTCACGCCTGCTGGGCTTCAGTGGGCTGCCAGTAGCGAGTTGAAGTGTGATGTAGATGCTGGCTATATTTTCACTACAGCTCCAGCCCTGCTCTAATACAAAAGGCAATCAAGGATAATAGGTTTTTTTTTTTCCTTTTTGAGACGTATAACTTTTTTTCTGGCTACAAAATGCAGCCCCGTACTATACTGCCTTCATCTTCCTTTAATCTTCTTCTGATTAAAGGAACTGGGTCCAAGGAGTTTTGAAGTCGACTCTTGTCAGAGTGCAGGGCCAGCTTTTCAATCATGTGTGGAAGTGTACAGCATGTGTTTATTTCGACTGATGCCCTGGAATTGAAACCTAGTACTCAGAGTCCTGGCTCAGCGATGGTACTCTTTGAGTATCATCAAAGTCAATTTAAAACTGTCACACACATTCTGTCTAGAAGATATGCGCGTCTCAGCTCTTCGGTTTTGATTCCCAATACCAGCAAGTTGTTTGAAAAGAATTCCTGGCTCCTGTATATCTCTTCTGATCAGAACCTAACATTGCACAGGCGCGTAAAATTTAATTCTGATATTGAAATGTAAACGAGTGTGCAGACTTGGTACCGATTAAGAAAGTTTGCTTTTTAGATTTTGTTTTATAGCATTAAACCTAGTATCTGTTTTTTTTTTGTCATATTGTTTTGGCCCCAAACTTGATGTTAGGTCTTCAGCCCAAAAACAAACATTGGCTTTCGCTTAGGATCTTCCCACGAGCAGATGCTATCAAGAAACATGCTGCTTTTTTTTCCTTTCTCGCCTCACTTCCAGAAAGATCACCAGATTATTGTTAGATTGGTGTGGAAAGGACAGGTTTGTGGGGGAAGAACAAAATGCACAGCGCTCGTCCAAGTGCAGGCTGAGTTCCGTGACCTCGGGTTCGATGTTGGGTCACGTCACCAGACCGCTGCGTCCACGGTTTCCCAGGAGGTGGCGCTGTCGAGGCCGCCTGCCAGAGCTCTCTCAGCTCTCAGCTCTCGCCCTCCTGTGCACTACCTCATAACAAACATAGAACCAGAGAGGGCTTTTCTCATCTAAAAAAAAAACAGTTCTTATCAAGCAATATTGCTTGACATCCGCTCGTGTTGTAGATTCCCTGAAGGCTGGACAGCCTGTTCAAAACTCTGATGGTTTTATTTATTTTTTTCTCTGACCAGCTTTGGGAAACGAAGAAAGTCCACACTTCGTCTGCGGTGTCACTGAAGAGAGACTCTGACGTGCTTTTTGATCACAACGAAATCTCAGTGTTGGCTCCTGATAGCAGGAACCGTCTGCAGGTAGGACGTCTCTTCTTTTGGGGAGGGACAGGCGCTCCTTCCATCCTTTTTCGGCAGGAAGGAACCGAGAGCGAGACAAGTTGGGCATCGTTGCCTTAATCCTGCACTGAAATCTCTTTCGTGTCCGCGTGTCTTGCGGCTTGGACGTTGAGTGTCTGTTAAATATCTGAAAGGGAGCTACAGTGAGACTCCGGGATCAAGGTCTCTAGGCAGGTTCACTTACAGCTCGGCTCGGGGCAGCAGTGTGGTGGACTACGCCATTACTGTCCTGGATGCCTCCGCTGTCAGGACTCCTCCATGTTGAGAGTGCAGGTTCTGCATGTCTGAGGGAGCAGGTCTCTGTCGGACACCTTCTTCTGCCAGGGCTCTGTACCATCTATGACAGATGTGACGCTGTGCGAGCACAGGCAGTTTCCTGCAGGTGACGGGCAGCGTGGAGGTTTACTGACTCCGTGTACCGCTCTCTGTCCCCGTCTCTTCCCGGCCAGTTAAGAAGTGGAAACACGGGGGAGGTGGTTTATCAGTCGGAGGAGCAGGAGTCCCGGATCCGGAGCTCCTGCCTGTGTAAGGAGCCTGCCGTGTCAGCGCTGGGCCGGGACGACGGCGTGGTGAAGGTTAGTCGCCTGTCCGATTCACACCCTGACCTCGGTCCCCAGGAAGAGAGCTGCCCCTGACTTCTGTCTTCTGTCTTCTGTCTTCTGTCTTCTGTCTTCTGTCTTCTGTCTTCTGTCTTCTGTCTTCTGTCTTCTGTCTTCTGTCTTCTGTCTTCTGTCTTCTGTCTTCTGTCTTCTGTCTTCTGTCTTCTGTCTTCTGTCTTCTGTCTTCTGTCTTCTGTCTTCTGTCTTCTGTCCATACATTTCGTGAAGCAGCGGCTTCGGCTCGCCGTGATTTCTGGCTTGCTGTTTATCTGTCACTTTTGTGGAAGTAGAACCTAGGCAGAAAATTGAAACGCTGCATACTCCTTCAACTGACACGTCACCGCTCTGCAGTTGAGAAAATTAGGAATTTGTCTTTTCTCCCTTTACAAACTAATGATGCCCTAAGGTGTACAGACAGACAAGAGGTTGTACCTAATCCTGTTGAGGAAAGCTGTGCTCATCTGTATGTCACATCCCTGGAGTGTTTCCTACGGTAATGTAATTAAGTGTAAGTAAAAGTGATTGCCCTCAATGAGATTTACTCTGT